>NW_026521506.1:20000000-22971145 GCF_021234435.1 Artibeus jamaicensis
CCATGCCAGCCAGGACTTGATTTCTAAATACCATTTACAAATAAAAGAAACTAGTATTCTTTGAAGAAATGTTCAAATCTAGGGTGGGAGCAGGAAAAATTACAAGAGAAGCCTAAAACATCATGTGGTACCAGAAAAAAGGAAGTCTTCAATGAAGGTTGAAGTTGGGGGTAGGGAGTAGTGGGGAGTTGCTACTCAATGGGTGTAAAGTTTTAATTATGCAAGATGAGCAAGTTATAGAGTTCTGCTGCACAATACTGTGCCTGTAGCTAACAATACTGTATTGTATACTTCAAAATCTGTTCAGTAGGTAGAGAGCGCTTATCACAACAAAATAAAAAGTTAAAAATGATGGAGATATGGGCCCTGGCTGGTGTAGCTCAGTGGATTTGAGCACAGGCCTGTGAACCAGAGGATGGCGGTTCGATTCCTAGTCAGGGCACATGCCTGGGTTGCAGGCCAGTTCCCAGCGGGGGACCCACGAGAGGCAACCATACATTGGTATTCTCTCCCTCTCTCCTTCCCTCCTTCCCTTCCCCTCTAAAGATAAATAAATAAAATCTAAAAAAAATGATGGAGATATGCTGAAAGGACACAGGGGCCAAATGTATAACAATATGAGTAACAGAATAACAATAGTAATGGATTTTAACTCAGAAAAAAAATATGTTTTAGTAGCAGAATGCTCTCTCAGCACTTCACAAGATCACAGGCTTTATGATCCAGTAGAAGGAACAGATGCAAATATACAAAGAAAGGCATCATATATGTCTCAGAAGGGAGTGGTTAAATGCACTCAGCAGAGTCAGGAAGGGCTTCAGAGTTGAGCCACTCGTGTGTGTGTGTGTGTGTGTGTGTGTGTGTGTGTGTTTCACTTCTAAGGCTAACTGCCTCTTTTGTTTTTTAAAATTGAATTCATTGGATTGACATTGGTTAATAAGATTATATAGGTTTCAGGAGTACAGTTCTATAATATATCATCGGTATAGTGTATTGTGTGTTCACCTCCCCATGTCAAGTCTCCTTCCATCACTAACTGCCTGTTTTCAGGACTTGGGGATATGTGACCTTGGCTTTTGGTTTTTTTCTTTAAATTAACATATAATTGACATACAACTCTGTGTAAGTTTAAGGTGTACATGTTAGTTTGATACATTTTTATATTGCAACTCATTACTAGCACAATGTTAGCTAATACCTCTGTCATACAATTATCAACATTGAAGATCTAGAGTCTTAGCAACTTTGAAGTATATAGTACAATATAATTAAAAAGAATCACCATACTGTACATAAATCTGAAGAACTTATCTTTCGGTGGCAAATCTCTACCCTTACATAACATCTCCCTATTTCCCCTTCTCCTAGCCTCTGGTAACCACTAGAATGCTCTTTTTAAATGAAATTACACAGAACTAAGTTGTAAGGTCTTGAAAACACCATTTCAATCAAGTTATCAAAGTCACATTGTCAGGAATGAGACATATTGACCCCATGTGCCAAAAATGCATAGCCAGAATCTAACAGGAAGTAAACATTAGGCAAACTCAAACTGACAAGAGATTCTATAAACCACTGGGAAAATTCCAATCTGGTATGTAGGCTAATTAATAATGTGCCAATTGATATCAACTACTAATCTTGATAACTATGTTGTGGGTTATCTAAGGTGTTAACAGGTGGTAAAACTGGGCAAAGAATATATAAGAATTATTTCCAGTAATTTTGCCACTTCCTTGAAGTCAGAAATGATTTTAAAGTGGAAAGTAAAAAGTCTTTAAAAAACTATGCTGAACATAATAAAGGACAGGAGAGCACTTTTCTGGGCTATCATGGCTAAAAATGATGTGCACAGGTTCGGCTAGTTACTTCACCTTCGTGTATGACATGTTCATTATGTGTAAAATGAGCGGCTTCAATTATATTCATAGATACCAAATTGTGCTCTAAGGAACCCCTGGGCAAGACAGGGAAGTTGAGCAAGTACACAGCTCTGGCCCCATCACCTTTCAGTCAATGCAACCCTGCTTCTATCTGCTGTTACCTGTATCATTTCATCTGAAAAGAGAATACTAAAAAGAGTAGTTTAGAATAGTGTTCAGAATAAAAAGGGAACCAACTACTGATAGATGATACAATATGGATGAAACTGAAAAACATGCTAAATGAAACAGGCCAGACACAAAAGAGTACCTACGATTCTATTTAGTACTCAAACAGGCATATCTAATACAGTTATTGCATAAATTATATCTAAGTTTATATACTATATGCTATATATTACAATACTACATATGTTAATATAAGTCAGATTAGTTATTATTTGGGTCAGGGGTGGAGGAGAATGGGAAGGAGTACATGAGAACTTTCCGGGATGATGGAAATGGTCTACTTTTAATTGGGATGATAGTTACATGAATGTGTATACATTTGTCAAAATGGAACTGTATATACAGTTTTATCCTCACCTGAGGACATTTTTCCATTGCTGAGAGAGAGAGAGAAACATTGATCATTTGCTTCCCATATGCATCCCACATTGGCTGGGGCAATGGGGTAGGGGGGGATTGAACCCACAACCTAGGTATGTGACCAGATCAGAATCAAGCCCTCAACCTTTCCGTTTTTCAGTTGTCAGGCCAACACTCCAACCAACTGAGCCACACTGGCCAAGGGCAGAACTGTACACTTTTAATGGGTACATTTGATTGTACTTCAACTGTATTTCAAGAAAGCTGACTTAAAATTTCATCTCAAATCTCTTGTATTAAAAGGAATTTCTAGCTTCCAATTCCATAGACAGATGTTTTAATGACCACACACTTCAGTATGATGACAGCAAAAGGAACATGAGAAAAGGAGAAAAAACACTATGACTAAGCTGAGCCCATACTGGATTAAGTAGTCTTAAATTAAATTGCAAATATCTGATCACATACCTTATAGAAGAAATACTGTACAAGGTGTGCTATTCTCACATAATATAGATGTCCATGAGCCAATAGCAGTTTCTTTAAATGTTTAAACTTTGGAACAGAATAATCGCTATTCCTGGCTGCTTGGCGACCTTCTTTGCCTTTAATACCTAAAAAAAGAAAATCTCTACAGGGTGAGTATTTTATTGAATAAGAAAGACACAGACTTGCTATTTTCATATTTTTAACTTGCTTACATGTTCCAGTTCAAATGTACTTTAGCTTAGTTTTTTTTAAAGCAAATAGTGCTTTCTTTAACAATGACAATGAGACAGCAATAAATGGTACAACAAAGTTTAACTGGTAATTGCCTATTTCTAACACAATATACAACTAAATAGAATCATTATTTTAATCATTACAAGGCAAAAATTATCTTGAGAAAAAAATAAATGGGGAAATTAGTTTAAGGCCACTTAGTGTTTAATTGTGTTATGATACAAGCCTGGGTACAATATTAAAGCAACCCAGAGACTGGGGTCTGTGGTCTAGGAACTCAAAACTGAAACATTACAATTAGATGGTGAAGTTCTTTCACTGAAGGAAACTCCCAGTAGCAGCCCAAGTTTCTATGAGCTCAAGAGGCTTTAGGCCACTGCCTCACTGGATAACCCATGAGTAGAACGAAGAGTTCCACACAACATAGGGTTACTTCTAAATGAGAAGAATTGGGGCATTTGGGAATCCAAACTGCAGTACAGTAATTCAGAAGATAGTAATTCCATTATTTCTCCCCCTTCAAAAACAAACAGGCTTGCTGGCATATTAGGATAGCTGCCTACCAGCAGTCTGACCAGGAGATGGGTGGGGAATGGGACAAGTTGTGCAGAAGCTGTTGTTATGTGCCAACATATTAATTCAACACTACAGCCCAAACCACCCATAAATATCACCATGTGGAAAATCAGCCAAGCAATGATCACTTCTTAGTACCAAACAGTTAAGAATCTCTCTATAAAGATATAGTGCTGCAACATAAGCAGGAGATCTGGCCAGGAACAGAAAAACAATACAGTTTCATGCATGCGGTCCTAGTGAGAGCTAAATGATCAATTGTGCTGCCAGCAGGTTTGGGAAATTCACTTTACATGGCTCATGTAAAACAATCCTCACCTTTGTATTGCTATATTCCCCCCATGGGTAGGTCGGTCTTTGGGATGTATACGTTACATGATCATATGAGAACAGTAATTCAATTAGTGGTTATCATTCCCAAATTAGAATTCAGGATGAGTGACCAAAACAATCTCTCTAGAATATAACATCACACCACCTAAAAGCAATACTGATACCTTACAGCTGCCATCTCATTAGATGTTTCTTACCTATTCCCACATGGGATTCCAAGATCATACTAACATCATTGGCACCATCACCTATTGACAGTGTTATTGGGCTGCCTTTTAAATTCTTCACCATTCTGACAATCTAAACATTAAATACAAAAGAGGTACAGAAAAGGTCAAAGTCAAATGTGAGATTGTACATTAGGAGTAGATGCCTCATTCATACTTGTAAAGGGAGGGCTCGCAAACAGAAAAGAAGTTTATGCATGTATGTACAACAGTCTTGAATTCTCAGAGGCAGAACACAGCTTTTCCAAATACAATACCAGTACCCACTTGCTTCTGGCTCTGTGAATGTACAAACTATCAAAAACCCCTGCCTCTTACCTATATTAAAGGCCAATGTGTTTCCCTCTCTTTCATTGCTTCATGTGTCCTTTGAGATTAGGTGTTGAAGGTGTGACAGTGGAGACCAGAAAGCTGATTTGGGCCACCATGCATAGGGCTGGTGGAACAAAAGTGGGAAGTGACAGAACAGTGTTTTGGGGATCCTCTCCCTCTCTCCTCCCTGCTGACACTCCCACTCCCCATTGGTGCCCTGCACACCTTATTCCCAGGGACTTATCTAACATTAAATTATTGCATTCATGTAGCTGGCAACTACATCCCCCCACTGCCCAGTATTACTTCGCCTCTCATATAAGTAGCTACTTTTGAAAAGAGGTCATCTTAAAGGTGGTGAGATTTGCAGAAAGTAGCTGAGATATGTATGTGTAAAAAGCCTGTCACTGTTCCTTGGGTGTCTCTTCGAGGTGCTGACACAGTGTAGCTGCATGTTGTGTTCATGGTAGGTACTGAATAAAATAAATCTTCTGGTGGAGTTACTTGTGGGAAGTGTATTGGGTAAGCAGCTGTCCTCCTACTCTATGTTTTAGATAATGACTGCTCTATGTATCAACCCTCAAAATCCCTGGGAACCTAGCAGCTTTTAAAAGCTTATATAATCCAGTAGTTAAATAATGCCTTGTAAAATTTCTGGCCTCACCATTGCTTTTACCAGTTAACATAAACAAAATCCATTTTAAACACAACTGAAGTGATTAAAAATAATGTACACAAGGCTAAACCACCCCCTAGTCTTTTCTTTAAACAAAATTCAGTTAGGTTTTATTTAGTATTAAATAGCATACCCCCAAAGCCACAGGCAATCAAATTGAACACAAAAATGATGGTACTGTGAAATGCCAGCTTTCCTCCAATCCCTCCTCTCATCTGGATTCTTTTACAAAACTTTGTAAGACTGTCAGAAATAATCTGTGAGCCTTTGACAAAATTAGGGAACGCGAACTAAATTGTTTTTTTATTGGCTACAATACTAGTTAAACTAATTGTACTTGTTATACTATGTGCAGTAATAACTTGTACCTCAAGGAAGAAAAACTGCAGCCAGGCAAGGTCTGGGAAAGACAATAGAAATTATCAAGGGTGACAGCTTCTGCATAAAAATATAGATTAAAAAGATTAAAGCTTGTCCTCACAGAAAGATAAAAGGCTATATGATCATGGACTATAAAATAATGAAAAATTTAGAGAGATAAACATTTTTTTTTAAACTGAGCCCCAGGTCACCTGGATTAAGAATTTCTCTTCAATCTCTAGGATAGCTTCATGAAAAAGAAATCAATATACCAAAAGCTGTTTATTGATCAACTATAACTGCATGTAACTAAATGTGCAAAACAATGTACAAAATACCAAAAAAGATACAAGGCTTGGTCACACACCTTAAAAAGCATATGATGATGTAGTAGAGATAGGGAATGAATACAAGAATATTAGATAATTTAATTAACAATACAAAATAACAATACACAATAATCTGTGCATGGGAATATATAACAGTGTCATCTAAGTCATCCATATAAGAAGGTCTATGATCTCAGAGAAGGAAGAAGACACTATATGCCACAGTAATCAAAAATGATTTTATAGAGGAGTATTTTGATCTAAATCTCAAGTGGCAAACACAAGGCCCACGTGCCGAAGACGGCCCTCCACCTTACTTCTACCCAGTGGTAGTGCCGAGCTCCTTGCCCCTAGTTAAGGAGTAGTTACATTTATACAGTCCTAGAATTATATATTCGGCTCTCTGAAGGTGACTGTGGGGCTGATGTGGCCCCCGGTGAAAATGAGTCTGACACCCCTAATCTAAATCATAAAAGACTGTTAAGGTTTACATGGATGGGAAAAAGGGGGTTGGAGGAGTATTTCAGATTTAAAAAAAATGCCATGTTCTAAGACATACAGCTAGATAAGTACAGCATACACTCAGAAAATAGAGCTGGCTTGAACAGATCAATGAGTTTTCATATAGTGGGAATGGACAGGTATACCTGGGGCCAGATCAACGGAAAGTGATATTCTGAAAGTGACAGGAAGCAGGGTGCAAGAGGAATGGAAGAAAAAGCAAGACAGCAGGCAAAGAGAAGTTAGGTGGCTAGTTATAGGTGCAGTTCAATTAGTTGTTAAAGGCCTGGACTGGGAAATAATGGATGGAAAAGACAAAAGATGTATAGAAAACAGAATTCAGTGACTGAGATCATGTGGTAGGGTAAAGCATGGGGGAAGTCAACAAGGATTTTAAGGTTTTGAATCTAGAAACCCAGATGTACAGTGCACTCAGTAACAGATGTAGAAAAAGATAAGGAAAATGACAGTTGGGCTCCAGAGAAGGCTGAGTTGAGGTGATAATGACATACCCAAGAAGACATGTTCAGTTAAGAAGCTACAGAGGTAAAGCAGAAACCCAAAGATTTAAAATTGTAGAAGTGACCTGAAAATCACCTATATGGCCATGACAGAAGAGTAAGTGATAGCCCAGAAGAGGCTGTAGTGATAGAAATAAAACAGACTGAGGACCGCAGCACAAGGGGCCCCGCATTCTGGGTGGGAGAAGCAGCACTGGGTCAGAACTTCAGAAACTAGCCTGAGCAGTGGAGTAGTTAAAATCCAGGTGAGCAACTTGAACAATGATTGGGAGGGGAGGGATATTGCCTCTGACTAAAGGGTGAAATTTCTATGGGTCCTGTTCTGGTAGGATGTGCTTCCCCAGCTGATGCTAACCAGGGTTCTCAAGGTTGAACAAAAAAGAAGAGCAGCTGACTGTGGTGGGGATTGAGAGTGAGAAGAAAGTAGACAGTGACAATGCCCTAAATTAGGATGGGCTGTGTTTGTGTGTGCGCAAACACGTGCACGAAAGTGTGAGGCAGGGGGTGATGTGATTTATATATAAAGGAGAATCCAAAAACACAGTCATGCCATGGGTGTAGAGCAAGCAGTTAAAGAATCTGAAGAAGCAAGACTAATACATATGAAAGAATACACCATAGTGTAGACAGCACTGAAAAAGTGTGTAACTGAGGCTCTAAAGTTCCTTGGACCCAGTGAGTACAAGGAAGCAAGGTGAAGCAGATCAATGCGGGCTGGAGGAGCTGAAAGAGACAGCATATTCAAGTAGCCCTTGAATTGGGTTTTATTATGAGTATACCGTATTTTTTGGACTATAAAAAGCACCCCCCCATTTGGGAGGAATAATGGTTGTTAATGCTGCTGTTGAGTTCTGTTTACATTTACATTGGTAAAATATTATGTTATTTATGTTAGTAAATATTTTACTACATTTTTTGCTTCAAAAATTTTCCCCCATTTTCCTTCTCCAAAACCTAGGTGCATCTTATGGTCCAAAAAATATGGTGATTATTAGGCCAAGGGGAATTCCAAGAGAATTCCGGATGAGGAAATGATGTGAGAAAAGCTTGGAGGTTGGCATGTGGGAAGGACACAAAGGGGCGACAATTCACATGGGACACGGGAATTACGGTGGACACAAAGTATGCAGGCACACATTTAGGGCCAACAGGGTGAACCCTCAGTGCCACACTGAGTCATCTGCCCTTCATCCTGAGGGACTAGGAAACTACTATTTTTGAGCAGTAGTTTCCTAGTGTTTGAGCAAGAATATATGATGAGAGAAGGAGTGTTTTAACAAGATTAATTTGAGAGTGTGGGGAAAGAGATTAAAAGGGAAATTGTGAAAGCAAGGAAACCAAATCAGTCTCTGGGTAAAGTCATAAGGGCTTGGACTGGGCTGGAGGTAAGAGGTTTTAAAAGATGGCACCAGAATGACAGTTATGACAAAAGGTAGAACCAATAGGACATGGTGACTATATATGAAGTGAAGAAGAGCAGGATCAGCTTTGGCTGGTGTAACTCAGTAAGTGTAGGCCTATGAAGCAAAGGGTTGCCGGTTCGATTCCCAGTCAGGGCACATGCCTGGGTTGTGGGCTGGGTCCCCAGTGGGGGACATGTGAAAGGCAACCACACATTGATGTTTCTCTCTCTGTCTCCTTCCCTTCCCCTCTCTCTAAATAAATAAATAAACAAACAAACTCTTAAAACAAGAGCAGGACCAGAAGCATTGAAGACTTAGAAAGCAAAAGAAAAATGGCACTGGTAACAGAAATAATGAAGACACGAAACAAACTAGCCTGAAGGACAAAACTTGTAGGATCCATTTAGAATGCTAGAATTTAATGTGGCACAGGGGAATCCATATGGAACTGTCTATAGGCACCCAGAAATATGAGACTTAATGAAAAGAAAAAAATCAAGACTAGAGAAAACTGGTAATTAGGGAGAAGACAGAGGATGAAACCAAATAAAAAGACACTAGATTGCCAAGTAGGGGGAAAAAGTCAGGACTGGGGACCATCACAGAAATAGAGAATGGCGAGTTTTAAGGAGGATGTAATTGAGAGTGTCACCTGCAGTGGAGAATTGGACAGGGGAATGGAAGACAGCATGATGGATTCGGCAAGGAGCTCACTGCTGTCCTCCAGGTGATCCAACAGAGTAAGATGAGAAGAGAAAATGGACGGGGCTAGGGGAGGCAGCAGACACAAATACTCATTAGAGAAGCTTGGAAGGTGAGGAACTGGACAGCCAGCTGGAGGGAACAACGAGTGAAGCATAGGTTTAATTTAAATTGGTGTGAAGACTCCTGACTTTGACCACAAAGAGGATGATGCCAGGGAAGATGTAATAAGGTAAGAATGGCTCTTTAAAGAAGAAACAAATTGGGAATTCAGCCAAGATGGAGGTGTAGGTGGAAACATTATGCCTCCTTGCACAACCAAATTTAAAAACAACAAAGTTTTAGCAACAAAAACGCAGCCAAACCACAGAAAATTGAACTATACGGAAGTCTGACAACAACGAACTGTTCGGCCAGACCGGTAAGAGGGGTGGAGCCAGCAGCGACGTGGGGTCTGGCAGGAAAGACCCACCAGATTGACCCAGGCGCTCGACCCAGCCAGGCCAGCAGGCAGCCGTGGGCGAATCCCAGGTGTGGAGTAGCAGCGGGCGAACCCACTGAGGGCTGACCAGGGTCACACATTTGTGCGCAGATAAAACAGCAAAGGAGCAAGCAGTGAGACAGACCGTGCAGGCCCCAGCGGTGGGAAGCAGCAGCAGGGACCACTATTGCCCCCCTTTAGCCCCACCCCCATATACAGTATCACAAACCAGCAACCTGGGTGGCCCCGCCCTGGTGAACTAAGGCTCCGCCCCTCATCTGTAACAGGTGGGAACAGACCAAAACATGGCTCAAGAAGAACTCAAAGCCCCAGAGCCCATAACTCTAAGCAACGAAGAAATAGCCAAATTTTCAGATGCACAGTTCAAAACACTGGTGATCAGGATGCTCACAGCACTGGTTGGTTTTAGTCACAAATTAGAGGAACATATGAAGGCTAAACTAATTGAAATGAAGGGAAATGCACAGAAAACCAATAATGATTGAAAGGAAACTGGGACTCAAATCAAGGGAGTGGACCAGAAGGAAGAAAAAAATGACCAAACAGAAAAATATAAAGAAACAAGAATTTGAAAAAATGAGGACAGGCTTAGGAACCTCCAGGACATCTTTAAACGCTCCAACATCTGAATTATAGGGGTACCAGAAGGGGAAGAGGAACAGCCACGAGTAGAAAACTTATTTGAACAAATAATAAAGGAGGATTTCCCCAATCTGGCAAAGGAAATAGACTTCCAGGAAATCCAGGAAGCTCAGAGAGTCCCAAAGAAGTTGGACCCAAGAAGCAACACACCAAGGCACATCATCATTACATTAGCCAATATTAAAACGAAGGAGAGAATCCTAGGAGCAGCAAGAGCTAAGGGGACAGTCACCTACAAAGGAGTTCCCATCAGACCGTCAGCTCATTTCTCAAAAGAGACCTTACAGGCAAGAAGGGGTTGGAAAGAGGTATTCCAAGTCATGAAATCCAAAGACCTACATCCAAGATTGCTCTGTCCAGCAGAACTTTCATTTAGAATGGAAGGACAGATAAAGTGCTTCTCAGATAAGATCAAATTCAAGGAATTCATCATCACCAAGCCCTTATGATAGGAAATGCTAAAGGGACTTACTTAAAAAAAAGAAGATAAAAAAGATGAACAGTGAAAGGACAGCAAACTCACAGTTTTAACAACCAAACCTAAAACAAAAGCAAACTAAGAGGACAGCTAGATCAGGAGCAGAACCATAGAAATGAAGATCTCATGGAGGGTTAGTAACAGGGGAGTGGGAGGAGGAGAAGGGGGGAGAAGGTACAGAAAATAAGTAGCACAGATGGTAGGTAGAAAATAAATAGGGGGAGGGGAAGAATAGTATAGGAAATATAGAATCTAAAGAACTTGAGACACGTGGTCATAAACTAAAGGGGGGGTTGTGCAGGGGTGTGCAGGGTGGAGGGGAATGAAGGGGGGAATAGAACAAGTGTAATGGCATAATCAATAAAATATATATTTAAAAAAAAGAAGAAACAAATTGAAAGTGAACATTTGCACACATGTGTAATGGAAGTCCCCAGAATGGAATATTAACTAATATCCAGTCACCTGTGCTTTCTGTAATGGTGCCATCCGGCAGCAGAGCACTGCAGTGCATTTCATACTAATCTGTAGGAAAATGCTTTTATAATTGTTAGAACTGGAGTCTTGACTAGCATTTAATATGAGTGACAATGTGGAGCCATCGATGATCAATCCATATTCCTGATGGTCTGTCCACGCTCTGAAAAAGAAAAACAATGCTGCGTTTGAATCTATTATACATTTCTACTTAGGAGCCTGATTTCTTTTAAACTACAAAGACAAGGACTGCACATGAGAGCCATCATCAATCTGCTTCCTATAAATTCCAAAGAAACAACTGTCTCAATTAATGGCACAACAGAGAATTTTCATCAAATGTTTGATATTCAAGCTGCCTATACTGATGATGTTAGGTTCTAAAAGGTGTAAAAATAATGAACATCTAGCAGTCAGTCTCCATGTAAGAAACTGAAAGTGAGCCCTGGCCGGTGTGACTCAGCTGGTTGGAGTGTTGTCCTGTAACTGAGGGATTATGGGTTTGATCCCTGGTCTCATCTCACAAGGCAGCCAATCGATGCTTCCGTCTGGCATTGATGTTTCTCTCTCTCCCTCCTCTCTCTCTGAAAACAACAACAAAAATGTCCTTGCATGAATAAAATTTTTAAAAGTCTGTTAAAAAAGAAACTAAAGGTGAATTTTGGAAATTACAGATCAAGCCCTGGCTGGTACAGCTCAGTGGATTGAGCGCAGGCCTTCGAACCAGACAATCGTGGTTCAATTCCCAGTCAGG
Source organism: Artibeus jamaicensis (assembly GCF_021234435.1). NCBI lineage: Eukaryota > Metazoa > Chordata > Mammalia > Chiroptera > Phyllostomidae > Artibeus > Artibeus jamaicensis. The sequence goes on from NW_026521506.1 coordinate 20,011,988, forward strand.
GCACATGCCTGGGTTGCAGGCCAGTTCCCGGCAGGGGACACACGGGAGGCAACCATACATTGATATTTCTCTCCTTCTCTCCTTCCCCTCTAAAAATAAATGAATAAAATCTTTAAAAAATTAAAAAAAAAGAAATTACAGATCAAGCTCTGATATGAAGACAAATAATTTATCAGTCTAAAAAACTCCTTAACAATACAAGAAAAAGACAAAATGGTTTTGGGGTATATGGTCACAGAACACCTTTTCCTAATATTTGTTCCTGAGTGACATAAACTATCAAGTTACCTGGCTTCTCAAATAAGATAAAGTACCTAAAATATATGGTGTTCAGACCATACGGTGCTATATGTTCCTTAAGTATCATTTTATACTAGGTTAGCGGTTCTCAACCATAGCCTTCCCATTAGATTCATTTGAGCAACTTTAAAAAACTGGCCATGCCTAAGGTCTATCCCCAGACAAATTAAATCAGAGTATCTTGGGAAGGACTCAACTACATATAGGTATGCTTTTTTTTTTTAAGATTTTATTTATTTATTTTTAGAGAGAGGGGAAGGGGGGAAAAAGGGGGGGGGGAAGAGAGGGAGAGAAGCATCCATGTGTGGTGCCTCTCAAGTGCCCCCCACTGGGGACCTGGCCTGCAACCTAGGCATGCGCTCTGACTGGAAAATCGAACTGGTGACTCTTTGGTTCGCAGTCCGGCGCTCAACCCACTGAGCCACACCAACCAGGGCTACATAGGTATGCTTTAAAAAGCTCTGTAGGTGATTCTCATGCACAGCCAGGACTAAGAGGTACTAGGTACCATGAAAGAAAAATGTAACCAGTGCCAAGTATTTAAGAAAAACACTTGAGGGAAAACTTACAACTGAGAAAATTCTACCAATTAATGTGTTGTTTTTTACAGTGAAGAAAAAAATAGCGATTAGTCAATATTAGTTAAGGAAATCTGGAGTGCCATTTGAGAACCACTGCAGTGAAAATATTAGACACAGCTTGATCTCATCATTATAGATTCATTTGTCTAACTTGATGGTTCTCAAAGTTTAATGTTTAAAGGAGTATTGTTCAAGTTTCTGGGACTCTCGCAGATTCAGATTCAGTAGGTTTATGGTGGGATATGAAATTCTGTATTTCTAACAAGCTTCTGGTGATAATGGAGCTGCTGTTCTTGGGACTAAACTTTCAGTAGTGAGAGCCTAATAAGCCTCATCTTCCCTTTAAGTCCATACTCCTTAGGTGTATACTGCTAACACCATACATTTTGTACTTTTCATATTTTCCTTCATAATTTTATGGCCATTTTTTCACTAATTACGGCAATTATCAAGCATGCATTCTCCTTCTTTGCTCCCCTACCCACAGAGCTAACTTCATGTACAGAAAACAGTGGCTCAATATGCAAGCAAGCAATATTGTAAGCATCCACTGTACCTAGGCTATGTAGAAGAATGAAAAGAATTATTAACTAATCTTTCCTTGGAGAACAGAAAAGGTCCTTGTGGTGACAGAAGCATATATAATAGACTATACCAAACCAAACAAGGTATTAAGTAGTCAATATCCAATGACTGGCATAATAAATACACAGGAAGAACAGTGGGTTCTTTGTCAGGTGTAATATCTGAAATGGAACTTCAAAAGACAGGGCAGAAATTGGTGGGGGGTGGAGAGAATGTATGCTGTGTTGCACCAGGAAAACAAGTTGAAAATGTCACTTGAGGCCTTAGATGCAAACTGGTTCTGTGGGTCATGGAGAACCACTAAAGGTTTCCAAGAAGGGAATGTAAAGTCAGTACTTTACATTCAAGGCCCATTTGGCTGGCAGAGGGGCTAGAGGGATTCGAGGCTTGAGTTGCTACAGATCTGACATGGAGCACTAGTGGTGAAACTCGGGACATGAATAAGGCTTGGTAGCTGGTCTGAAGTGGAAAGGACAAAGGAGCAGAAGCTGGACAAGGTGATTCTAGGTCTGACACCTATGTGAGCTGGGGAAAGAGGGAATGTTCTGAGTTGGTGAGTGAAGTTTTCCATAAGCCCTGGCTTTTATAAAAGTGCCCCAGAGTGGTTGAATGGTGCTATGGACTAACCTGTGTCCTCTACCAAGTCCTATATTGAAGCCCTTACCCCCAATAAGATGATGGTATTTGGAGATGGAGCCTCTGGGAGATATTCAGGTTTAAAGGCTGAAGCCTTTATGATAGAATCAGTGCCCTTGTAAGAAAAAGAGACACCAGAGCTGCTTCTCTCTCTGCAATGAGAACACAGTGAGAAGGCTGCCTTCTGCAAGCTAGAAACAGGGACCCACACCAGAAGTGAGAAATTAGTTTCCACTGTTTAAGCTACCCAGTGGTAGCCTGAGCAGACTAAGACAAATGGACAAGTAAAATGCATGTAATTTGGACTGCCTTTATAAGTATCCTTTGGCTAGAGAAAGGAAACATTAATCATAAGCAATTAATAAAAACCTGTTTATTCTCATTGAAACCCTAATACCAGAACAAACAGCTGTTTTAGAATTGGCTGTAGCCTCATAAATGTGGGCTATTCATCTTTAAAGTTGGTTTAAACACGAAAGATGAGAATGCGGACATTGTTAAAGATACAGCATGGGCTCTGGAACTGGATGGACTTGTTCTATCCCTTATTAAATAGCACTGTGATCTTGAATTAAGTCATTTCATCTCTCTGAGCCTCAGTTTCCCTATCCATAAAATGAAGAAAATAAGATTACTGGGTTTGTAGTGAAGATTAAATGAGAATAATTATATAAAGTGGATAATGTTGTTCCTGGAGCAAAGAGCGGTGCTCAAGAAATGGAAAATAGTATTATCTGGGGGTGGGGGTGGGGTCTCTGAATTTAGTGCAGGCAAATCCTGTGGCAATCCTGAAGAGGAAATCAATTTGTTTATGGCCAAGGTAAATTCCAGTAACTGATTCAGGCGAGGCTAAGCCTTGGTCAATGATATGTATAGAAAAATACATCACTGAATTAATGTGGATCAGTGGCTTTCCTTGAGATTCTTAGGTACCACAAGTTCTTCTGAAGTAGCTAGTTGAAAGCAGAGTTGAAGTGTCCGTGTTAACAAGAATTTGGTTCCCTTTGGAATTCTGGGGCATGAAAATCCACACAGAAAATGACTCCAGGGTCTCAAAATACAGGGGAACTATTACAAAGACCAGTTGTATTACATGCAGTTTAAGAGACTGTGAAAAGAAGCATTTTTCCTTAACATGGACCAGGCCAAAATATCAATGCTAAGTACCCAGACCCTAAACATTGAGAAACTGAACTAATCCCCTAGACCTTGACAGGTGCAGTGTTTTCTTTTAAATTAAAGGTGAGGTAGAAAGTGCCAAATAATGTCAATGAGGATGTGGGGCTGTTGGCCACATCCTCAGGGTAAGATTTAAGTTACAAGGATAAAACACCTGCAAACACAGTATGATGAAAAATGGAGCCTCCTGCATAAGTAGCTGTGATTTACTTCTGTACCAATTCTAAATAAAAGAAACTAGCCCTGGCTGGTGTGGCTCATTGGCTTGAGCGCCATCCTGCAAACCGAAGGATCACTAGTTAGATTCCCAGGCAGGGCACATGCCTGGGTTATGGGCCAGGTCCCCAGCAGGGGGCATGTGAGAGGCAACCACACATTGATGTTTCTCTCCCTCTTTCTCCCTCCCTTCCCCTCTCTAAAATAAATAAATAAAAATCTTTAAAAATAAATAAATATAAGAAACTAATGCACTTTCTTACTTTTTAAGGCTTCTAGAACTTTTAGGAAATTCATGCACCAACTTCTTACGATATTCTATCAACAATTCATGTAATCGATCTTCTTTCCTTTCACTTTCTTCAATGGTCTTTGTGGTCAGTTCCAAGAGTTCAGTGCTGGTTTGGAAAAGGCGGCAGGCGTAGCAGGTGGATTTGGCTGTCTCCATCTTATCCCCAGTAAGCACCCAAACTTTGAGACCTGCTGCATGCAAAGCTTCAATGGTTTCAGCTGCCTGATCTTGTAGCCTGGGAGCACAAAGGAAATCTTGTTATTCTCAAATACTCCTGACAGGGATTCTGCAAGAAGGCTTATTAAAGACAGTATGTTCGCAATTCACAGCATTTCTAGAGTCTAGGCATGTTATCACAGTTGGTTTTCTTATATATGCTCTGCTCTGAGTGTGTTTTCTCTGGCACAGTTTTACTTATTAGAGTGAATTTCGAACAGTGAGGTTTGGAAAAATTCATGACATCTCTTGATATAACTGGTATCCTATGGCAGAATTAAGAATCATTCTTAGCTAAGATGTTCAGAAACTCACCAAGCATTCTTATTCACTGTCACATTAGCATATTACATTATATTCTACATCTCAGCACACAAATATTTAACATGGTTCAAAACAAGAAGGGCCAAAGATGTTTTAAGAAGATATTGAGGGAAGTTAGTGAATCCCATCCCTGAGCAGCTATAAGATTAGGAAAGTCAACCATCCTGAAAGGGAATTTAAGCATAATTCTGAAAGGCAGACATAAAAGGAGCATGATGCTTTATTTGAGATCCCTTTGGCAAGAGAATAAAAATTAAATTAGACTAAATGAACTTCATTAGAATTTCAGTAGCTTCCAATGTGCCTGAATGTATGTTTGTAATTTTTTGTTTGGTTAAGTCTCACAATTTGCACTTATAATTTCTAAAAAAAAAATTTCCTAAAATATTAAGAGTCTAAAACTTTCAGGAAGATCACTGCTGGAAGCCTACAATCATGTCTGTCAGAGCTCAACATATTAGTTAAAGAAAAAGGTTACAATGAACTCTCATGTTATTTGCTCTACCTTGAATTTCCTTTCTGCTTATCTCTGTCAAAATTTCACCCATTCTACCAGGCATCACCCCAGGTTAAATGATGTCTCCAGCACAAAGCTCCCTACGCATAATAAGACTATTTCATAAATATCTGCATAAATGGATGGCTTCATAAATATTCACAAGACCTTAGAGATGTCCAATTCATTCTTCTAAGCCACAAATATTTAACTTAAAAACCACTCCACAAACAGTTCAAAATTTGGTGTGTACCTAAAACAAAAGCAAACTAAAAGGACAGCTAGATCAGGAGTGGAAACATAGAAATGAAGATCTCAAGGAGGGTTAGCAACAGGGGAGTGGGAGGAGGAGAAGGGGGGAGAAGGTACAGAAAATAAGTAGCATAGACAGTAGATAGAAAATAGATGGGGGGACAAGAATAGCATGGGAAATACAGAATCTAAAGGACTTGAGACACATGATCATAAACTAAAGGGGGGTAATGGTGGGGATGGGGGGGTAGGGTGGAGGGGAATGAAAGGGGGAATAGAACAACTGTAACAGCATAATCAATAAAAAAATTTTACAAAAATTGGTGTGTAGATAATGCAAAATAAAGATTTCAAAACTGGAAACTAATTACCAATCTGAACAAATACCACCCCCAGTGACCGGTCAAATACCAAGAATGCTATTTTTAGTTACTTGTCTTCCACTGCAGTGGCTCCAATTAAATTCATGTTTGTTTCAATTTCATCATAAATCTTTTCCATTTTTTCTTCTCTGTCTTGTAAGGCCATTTTTGCCTCTGTGAGCTGTCTGTCAATTCTTTCATAATCATCTGGAGCAATTTCTTTGAAGGCTACACAAAGTGTCCGATACCCATCCTAGAAGCAAAATAGGAGACCTCTAGTTATGCAAATATTAATAGAAAAATACATTCTTTAAATGCATTTGCTTTACCATACAAAGAAATTCTGACACATTTTTATTTAAAAACAAAAAGAACAAATTACAACTATAAAGGTAACATTCAGTTAGGCTCAAAATAACAAAATGATTACATTCTGGGGGTAAAAATAAAAAGCAGAACGTAATACAAAGATTCTGGAAAAGTCTTCAAGGCTGCAAATTCTGAAAAGAAACTTGCTATAGGATAATGTTTTATATTAAAGTAAGAAATATTACTAAGGCCCCAAATCTAAAAATGGACCATAAATATACACTACAATTCACGTAAACAGATATTTAAACAGCAATCCCATAAACATAGTCATCTCCAGCATTTCTCTTTCTACTTCTTAGGGGTAGGGGTATATGCTCACCAATGCATTTCGTTCCACATGGACTTTAGTTGACTCAATTTCATGATTTTGCACCCTGGGGAAAATTGCTGAGTCTGCTCCTTTACAAAAGAGAAGTATATCTCCTAAAATAAAGAACCAAAGTACTTGACTTGGAATTTTAAGACTGGTAGTGGGGCTTTAATAACAGAATAACTATTAGAGTGGATGCTCCCACCCAGCTGTTATACGAGTATATCCCAAGCCTGCCTTGTATTGCTCCCCCAAATGGAATGAGACATCTTGATCTTTTCTCTGTCAGGACAACATTCACCACCTCTTGAGACCAATACAGACTCAAGTAGTAACTCTACAAGTATAGTTTACAACATGCACCTCTGTTAAAATATACTTCCTTCCAGTGAATCATGAAAGACTGTGCTTGTATCAAGAAGCTACATCTGAATGATCTTTGAAAATTTTGTCAATCATGATCTATGGATCTTGTTTGACATGTGGTCAAATAAGATCAAATAATTTTATTTTTTAAAGACTTTATTTATTTATTTATTTATTTATTTATTTATTTATTTATTTATTTATTTTTAGACAGGGGAAGGGAGGGAGAAAGAGAAGGAGAGAAACATCAGTGTGTGGTTGCCTCTCGTGTGCTCCCTACAAGGGACCTGGCCCACAACCCAGGCATGTGTCCTGACTGGGATCGAACTGGCAAACCTTTGCTTTGCAGGGTGGTATTCAATGCACTGAGCCACACCAGCCAGAACTCACTTTAAATAACTACACAGATTGGCTTTTAAAATAGTGACTTGATCGTTTTTACCCAAAACTTGAGAATACCTTGGTAGAATGGTAGTACAAGTATAGATTTATATCAGTCCATGCACCCTGGAAAGTAGTCCCAGTTGAGCATTAAGAAAGAAACTTCATCCTTATAAGGCAAAATGCTGAATTCAGCAAGTTAAAAAAAAAGCATAGCTCTGAGGTCAAGGCCCTTGACTTACCACTTCCCTGGACACCTTACCCTTTGCAGTAGAATGCATGTACGCTGTGCACAGGTAAAAACAGACAGTATTCCAAATGTTACGTGTTTTTTTTTTTCATTTTCTCTCACACATCCAATTTGTTTAAAAGTCACAAAGCAAATTCCACATTGACATAATGTAAAGTTGGATGTGTTCCCTGTAGAGTCTGTCTGTATCTTCTCATCCTCACATTAAGGAATATGCAACAGATTGAATACTAGAAATTAAATTACTGGAAAATTAATCAAGGCTATTTTGGAAGAAACCACCTGGACACACATACACACAACCCGCCACCCCCCCCCCACAGAAACAGAGGCTTCTGAGAGCCTGCAAATGAAACAGGGGTTCTCCCTATGAGTCTTGCTGAATTCAACCACCAACTACCCTGACTCCTTCCAAAGATACAGGGGAGGTCTGGGATGATGGTACTGTTTCCCTTGCAAAGGGCAAGCTTCTTTACTCTGTCAAAGAGGCCAGAGTGCTGGAGTAAAATTAGAATGCCCTTTGCCATTAGGCGAGGCCTTAGTTATCTTTAGCTCACCAGCTTCCAGGGAATGTAAAGCAGTGTGGAATGAGGAAAGTCAGGGAGGGACAACCAGCAACTCTCTACACTCAAGAACTTCTGCCCTGGCTAGTGTGGCTCAGTGGACTGAGCAACTGCCTGTGAAGCAAAGGGCAGCCAGCTCAATTCCCAGTCAGGGCACATGCCTGGGATGTAGGCCAGGTGCCCAGTAGGGGGCGAGCGAGAAGCAACCACACATTGATGTTTCTCTCCCTCTCTTTCTCCCTTCCACTGTACAAAATTAAATAAAATATTTTAAAAACAAGAAAAGAAAAAGAACTCTATGGCTAGTAACCACAGTCCCCACAACTGTACTGGGCTGCTGCATGTAGACATTATTGTTGATTGGTCAGTAGTACACAGAACAAAAAAGTCACCCTTTCAGTTCCTGTTTGGACAACCAGGACTGAGGACTCAAGTTGTTTCCAAGAAAATGCATATCCTGTCATATCAAGGGTTCTGCCACTGACAATTTGGCAAGCTGAACGTATGTGCTTACTTACATACATAAATACATTAAGGCCTGTACAAAAGCTACTGCTTTGCCTGGTGTTAGGTAATCATAAGCTCCTACTGAAATGTTTTCTTTCTTGAAATTGTCAACATATAAATCTAAAATGGAAAAAGAGAAATCACATTTTAAGAATACAGACCTGCTTGAGTCTTCACAATGACACTCATACGGCGGCGGACAGAATCAAAGTTTAAGGTGTGAAGAAGTTCGTACCTTTATGAGAAGAAAAAAGAGAAAAGTAAAAAATACCCAGAAGCACACTAGGAAAAATAAAACAGTAGAGAAACATCTTAAGATATTCAAACACCTTAAATGAACAGAACTCTCCTCCTGGGGTAGGGGATGCTGGTTAAGGGTACAACTGGTGATTTTCCTTGGAGTTTTGAAATTTCCCAGCAGCTACGACAGGCTGCCAGAAGACGCTGTTGTCAGTCAGGGGTATCTGTACCCTCTCATTATAATACTGAAAATCATAAGGAGAGAGTAACTACATTGGAATGGGCAACCAAGAGATGTCCCACCAAGCCATATCTGAAGAGGACTAGAAATTGTCCCACCCTGCCAATTATTTCTGTCATCTATGGAATGCTCACTATGTGTCAGGCACACTGCTAGGTGCTGGAAAACAGACAGGAATCTGCCTGAGTCCCATCCCTCGGAGGGCTCCCCATATGATAAGGGAGTCAGAGGGTCATGAGATGAGTACCTCCGTGTTTGCCAAATACTGTGACTAAAGGAACTCACAGGGGAGAGGTGGGGGCACAGAACAAAGACATCTGAAGGAAGGCTTCCTGGAAATAGTTGTACCTGAACTGTGTTTTCTCCAAGTGATATGATGAAGAAAGGGCAGCATGGCAGGCATGCTGAGAGAGGGAAGAGCATGTGCAAAGGCACAGGAGCGGGATAGCACATGGACCATGGGAAGGGGGATATAAAGTAGTTCACTGAGGCTCGAAATCTCGTTGATAGGGGAATAGTAAGAGAGCCAAGCAGGGGCTAGGAAATGAGAACATTGGTATTTGATCCTAAGAGCAATAAGAATCCACTGAAGAGTTGAAACAGTGGAATGATATGATCAGATGTGTGTGCGGATGGCTGAGTTATATTAATCAAGGAAAGAATGCAAAGGGCTAAAAATAAGAGTTAATTATTAACGAACAGTGAGTAAATAATTTTCTTGAAAATAAATAATGTGAATACAAGCATTTGACCTAAAAATATTTATTACAAAGGTTGTTTTCAATGGGAGTGAAGAGGTCACTGATTTTGGCTATGTGTGTGTGTAAGATATCTATATGTAGCATTTCATTTGGTGTTGGCCATGACAGGGGCACTCCTGTAAACTGGCTACAATCTGAACTGATGATGATTCTGGGCTCTTGGCAGTCAGGCCAAAGAGCTTTCCTCTACCTTCTGAGCATCTCTCCCCAAAGGGGATGCATATTCCCTAAGCAGGTTTGTGAAATGGGTCTCATGAAAAGCTGTGGGCCAGAATGTAAGCCAGATAATTAAAATTAAGTTCAGATGAAGGAATTCAAATTAATCACAGAGCCTAATTCAAATGTGCTATTAAGCCAAGGTGGCTTTGTTTGCTGGGTGGGGGAGGGGGACACTGACAAATCAGAGTACTTGTCCTGAGGCTCAACCCTGAGCATCTAGAACAAGACAAAGTGTCTGACACCAAAGCTGTCATGACTGGCTAGGCTTGAAAACAATCCCAGTTATTGGCTGGGTTCTGGACAGAAGGTTTCAGGTATGTTCACTGATTTTTCTTGCAGCATGTGTTGGAGACCTGAAATGGCATTTTGATTTCAGAAAGAAAGCCCAGGCAGACTCTCTTTTAGGCCACTGGACTCATATGTGAATCAAACTGGTATCCTTTCTACCTCAAATCTCAGTTTCTGCCATTCTATGAAAAATGTCTTTCTCCTCCAACTACATTTACATAAAACCCTGACCTGGGAGAGCAGAGTCCTACACTCACAGATGCAATCAGTTTCCTTTGCCGTCCTTACTATAAACCCAACTAAGGTTGACTGCAGGGTTAAGACATAACAAACACACACAGTGCTACTTACTCTTCTATTTCTTTTCTTTGGTTCTGTACTTTCATATGGCCGTTCTGAGTTCCTAAAAATGTGAACCCATACCTGTCAAAAGCAATAAAAAAGACCTTTGTATGTCTCTAAAGCATGATTAATTTCCCTTGCACTGGGGTTACATGTGGTCTTTTTTTCTCTTTCATATGAACTCAATCTACAACTGTATTTCACTTTACTGGCTGAGATGATAACACAGAGCAAAGTCAATGCCCAGTCACAAACTGTAATCAAGAAAGAGGCAATTTATAATTTCAGTTCTGTAACGAACACACTCATTGACCTTTTAGCTACTTAATTATCTGGTGCCTCTTGGGTAAAATGGGACTGTTGTTCCCAAACGATGTCAAAATTGCTGGGAGCACTTTAGAAATAACATGTTATACAAGAAGTGGCCATGGTTATGATTTGCAAAATATAACATGAACATTTAGACTTCTGGCTAGAATGCATAAATAGTACTGTAAGTTATATCTATGCATTACTATTTTCTTTTTGCTCTTAATTGTTAGGGTTTGGGAATTTTCCATAAACTTTCAGATAAAGGAGTCTGACTTTTTATTAAAGAATAAGAATACTTACAAGATAAGGTTAGTGAAGCAAACGGGGCGGGGGGGGGGGGGAACTCCTGTTCTGTAATTTTACTTTTTCAGGACAAGTACAGGAAATGCCTTTTTTTACTCTTCAAAAATGCTAATGTATTCCTCTACAATTTCCCTCGGGGTTTTTAAAACAACTTTATTGAGTTATAACCGATATACAAAGAACTGCACATATTTAATGTGTGCGATTTGATGGCTTTGGACACATGCAAACACCCGTGATACTAACACCACAATCAAGGTAAGAGACATATCTGATGCCTCTCCAAGTTTCTTTTTGTCCCCCACGCCCGCCTTTTTTTGTTGTTGTTTGTGGTAGAAACACTTAAACGTGAGATCTTTCTCCTAACAAATTTTGAAGTGCTAAAATATTGTACTGTGAACTATAGGTACAGCTTTGTACAGCAGATCTGGAGAACGTACGCATCTACAACAGTGTAAGTGCTTACTTTGTAGCTCCTTTCACCAAAGCTATTTCATCTGGTGAAGAGGACATATAGGGTAATTCAGCTGATTCTGTAGCTCCATCAACAGCATCATTTGCTTTAGTTTCTACAGTATGGCATAAACACAAGGCACGCAGAAAGAGCTCTTCTCGATTCTGTTAAACAGTAACAAAAAAATAACTATATTATTTTCACTTTGATCGAATGGTAACTAGTCTGTGAACAGAGATATTAATGGAAGAGAAAGTTATAACCTCTGGCAAATTGAATGAGCAGAAATGTATAAATTCTTAATACTCAATTGAGCTATATATTCTCCTAGTACCTAACAGCATTCCTGGTACTCAGCTAACATGCCCTAAGGGCTGTGTTAACTCATTCAGGTTAGTGTAACTGCAGCTAACACCAAAGAAATGACTTCTTCAGGGCCTAAAAGAGTTCATTCATTAACTAATTAACAATCTGGCAGTAGCACAGGCACAGGGAGACTCTGGTTCATTTAATGCCTAGACACTCCTGGGACTTGAATGATTTGAACAGACATCATTTTTGGAGCAGCTCAGATTTTAAAGACAAAGCACAAAAATTATGATCACAGAAATAGGGAAGTGAAAGTTTTACCCAAATGCAGTTTCCCATAATTCTCTCCACTTATAAATCCTACAATACTTGTTTACAAATTCCAGAGGTGTTAGTAAAACAAGAAAGGTGAAAGGAGAGAACAAATGGTTACTCAAAAGTCTATGTCAGAGGCCCAAATTCTTTATTTCTACTCTGCAGGGTTAACACAGGCATACACAGATTGATTTCTGACGGTAAAATGGTAACAAAGAAAATGCCACCTTATCTGCTTTGTCAAAATATGTTAAGGGTCCGTCAGTTTGAGAAAGTCCATCAGTATCCTGAGTTACACCTTTATACTTGTGCCCGTCTATGCAGCATTCAATGAACTCCATACTGTTTTCAGTGAGTGTTCCAGTTTTATCTGTAAATACATAGTCCACCTAAAAACAAGAACACAAACATACATTTTAACTTTGTTCAGTGTGATTAGTTTTTAGCTGGGTATAAGGCATAGCAAATTCCATATTCATAGAAAACACCTTTTCTGAGACTTCTTGTCAAACACCAGGCAGTTATAGAACCAATATTATCAAAAGAATGGGAAATGAACGAGTATTTTTAAAGACAGCAAAACGGTATCACATGTCTGAGGTAGATCTTCTCAAATATAGAGGGTTAATAGGAAAAAAGAATGTGTCTATTTTACCAAAGAACCCTTCAATTTAATACTTACTCATTTTGATATAAAGAAGTTACATAAGAACAATCAATCTTCCAAGGGGACAAGAACATACCACTTACTTGATGTGTGCACACCCACCCACCCAAATATATATATATATTTGACCGGAACCTAAATTAACTGGGATATAATAAAACTTTTCCTTATAATGTAAAATATTCTATCAATATGCTGGATTGAAGTAAAATATACTGTTTCATATAACATGTATAAGAGCCACAAAATATACATGGAACAGGGGAGATGATAATGTTAAATTACTTGATCAAGAGACACAGTAAATCAATAATGATCAAAAATATAATTGAAATGTCTTTTCATGTACTATGTATATTTTCAGATACATCTCAGAAAAGTTTCCAAACTAAAAAAGCAGAGTTTTTAATGATAGGTTAAAGTATACTAGAAGCAAATTTTCATAAATAATGGAAAAAATAAGCTACAAAGTAAATTTTCCATGTAAAATAAGTCATTTTGAGCATTTCTATCTTATCTCAGTTTTTTATCTCTTCTATTTATAACATCTGGCTTTTGGAAACCCACAATTTTTTCCTCCTTTTGGCAATTTATGCTTAAATAGTTAAAATTATGGGCTGACAGGGAAAAAGCATAAGCCCAAGATTAAGGTTTCTATTATGTAAGGGAGAGAGAGATGAACTCCAGAAGTAGTTGCTTTCTAATTATTTTTCAAAGCTTTTTACGTTAGCAGCACTGGTACAAATATAGCATTCCAATCTTCCGCTTTTTTTTTTTCTTAACCTCTTAGCCAGCCAAGTTTGAATTCTCTCTTTAAATTAATCCAAGCGGTATTATTCCTGTGTTGTTAGATTTCTTCCAGTTAAATGAAAAGTCTTTGGGGCTTTTTTTCTGATCAACATTATTAACTTTCCTTTCCCCCTAAAGGTTATCCTTGCTTGTTGTAGTTCCCGTGCTAGGGTGAACATTAATTAACCCATTAGGAAACCTTTTATGAGTGTCAAAGGTGGTCATTTTAAAAATAAAAAGTGCAACTATTCGCAGATATAGAATAGGTTTCCCAGTACGGCTCTGCATACAGTAAATCTCAAAGGGACAGGTCAGTAAACTACAACCTAATATAGCAATTATCAAACTGTAGCATGTATCAAACTGTAGCATCAAACACTTACTTGGAGGGCTTACTGAAACTCAGATCGATGGGCTCTATCCCCAGAGTTTTTAATTTAGTAGCTCTGGGACAGGGTCGGTTAATGTGAATTTCTAGCAATTCATCATGGGATGTTAATGCTGCTAGCTCCAAGATCGTACTAAAGAATCACTGCTCTAACATACACCTTATATTCACGAAAGGGGGAGGAGAGGATTGGCTGTTATTAAAAAGTAGGTATTCTCATATTAAAGGAAGACAGACGGCTGAAGAGTGGTAGACTGCTGCTTGACTCTGACTCTCAACAGCCTCTTCCTCTTTAATTGTGGGTCTGAACCACCAAAAAAGGCTCCTCTCTATCAACAGGCTCAAACCCATCCCTTTATGGATCGAAAACCTAAAGTGAGATAGGTGTTCTAAGGTAGAAAGACTCTAAACTGAAGGCTGAACACATAAAATTGCCTATTTCATAGTTCGAAATTGGTCAACAATGTTCAACCTAAAGGAACACTTAGAATGGAGTGTGGCTCTAGGACCTACTAACTCTGTGACCTTGAGGAAATTCTCTTCATCTCTCCGAACTTTAAACATTAGCCTTAAGTAACTAAACCTGCCGCAAAAGGCTGTAAAGAATGCAAAATAAAGCTCGACAATAAATATGTTGGTAAACTATGATGTGTTACACAGATGCTGACAGTCATTACTATTGACTTAAGCAAAATTAAACATACTGGACTCTGCATCATCCCACCTTCCCTAATTTTTCTGAATTATTATGATTATATTGCTATAGTTAGGTAGGATATGTGAATTTCTCCAACTAAATGGTGCAAAACTTGAGGGTTTCTTATTTACTTTATAAAAATAACCACCAATACCAAGAACATATCCTACATACACAAAAGTTCAATACATATTACTGGAATGAATTGTTGGCATCAGAGCACATCCTCAGATGCACCATTAAGCATCGCTGCAAGACTGGGAACGGATGTGACAAAGGAGGCTATCCCCACGGTATTTTTTCAAGATAGGTTGAAACCATTTGGTTGTCGAAAAGACCGATGTCTGATTGTAAAGGACGCCGTCCTTTTCCAACTGAACTGGGTGAGCAGTCTACTTCTTTTTGTTTCTCAAGTAACACCCTGTCCTAAACATATCTCCCTATTTTTAAAAATAGTAATGTGGGTCCATTTTTAAAGACGTTACGCCAAGTGTTTGCAACGGTGTTGATGAAAACTAACTGACACTGCTTTTAGCAACATACAGCGCCCTATATATCTTAAATTATGACTCATCAAAGAGGAAACTGATTATATTGCATTTTGTCTGTAATGTTCCACTGAAAGCTAAATGATCTGAGAAACTATTTCAAGACTTCTTTGCCACTTTCATTCAGGGAGTTTCTACACGTGTAAGCTGATTAATAATGGCAAGTTGGGTTTTTTTTTTTCCACTGCATAAATTGAGGTGGTGGTCTGGTTATATAAAGTAAATGACAATCACATCCAGAAAGCAGGTTTTGTTTGGAGAAAGAAGTGGTGGATAAAATGAGGATGGCAGTTTCTTCACTGATCAAATTTACCAGATCATCACCCAAAGCTCCACTTTACTTTCTGCAGTGTGAATACAGTCTAAATGATAGGGATTACATTCCCATAGGTAACATGGAATCTGCTGAGGTGGAGATCTGAAAGGAGCAGGTAAGAGTCTTATCTAGTGAAACCTGGCCTGGACATCCTGCCTGTTTCTGGTGGGCATTAGGCAGAGCATGTGGAATGATGGCTGTTTTATCTGCAGTAGCCTGAGCCTCACTAGCCATGTTCATCTTTGGATAGGTTAATCCACACAGCCAAGCACCGAATTTGCTCAACTGAATCAGCTGCCAGGCATGGACCAGTGTGACTCAGTTCATTGGGCATCATCCTGCAAATGGCTGCCAGTTCGATTTTCAGTCAGGGTACTTGCCTGGTTTGTGGGTTTGGTCCCCAGTCAGGGCGCGTGCAAGAGGCAAATGATCAATGTTCTCTTTCACATAGATCTTTCTCTCCCTCTCTTTCTCCCTCCCTTCCCCTTTCTCTAAAAACAGATAAAATGTTTTTTAAAATTTTCAGCTGTCAGGAAAAAGTTCCCCAGAGGTGGTTTGTAATTTAATTTTTGTTTTTCATGCAAAAATGCTGCTAATTAATGCCTTTTACAGGAACTAGAGTAGTTTTGCTCATATACCTCTGTCCCTGGTGAAAATTGCCAGCTTTAAAAAGGCTATAAAGTCAGCTGTTGCTGCTGAAATCACTTAGAAAAGAATCTTTTGGGAACTGTATCTAAGGCAAAAACATTCATTCACTCATTTCTTGTTGTATCCTTAGTGACTCAGTATCACTGTGGGTTGCAGACTCCATGGTTCGGAATCCTGGAGTCCTGAAGTCAGGTTTCAACAAAATTATATCTGGAGAGTTTGTTCACTCTTGTGACTGGAGCTGTCAAGAGGGTACTTCAGTTTATATAAAGGCTGTGTAAAGCACAGAAATAGAGAGCGGGGGTGGAGGGGGACTAAATTCAGGAAGAGAGTTTTGAAATGTAGATGCAAATTGGCACCATTTAAAACAAATGTGAGGCCCTGTTCCAGCCACACAGTTCCATTAAACTGAATTTGCATCTCACAGTCACAGGAATGACATTTCCACATCCCTGACATTCTAAATATCATGAGAACCAAATGCAGCCAAAAACTTCCCTGAGCTTGTGAAGATCACTGCGTGACACAGTAAATTGAGACAAAGGGAAAAAAACTCCCTCAGTACTGATAAGAAAAGCACCTCGGAAATTGTCACCTGAAGAACTACAGCTAAATTGCATTGCAGGGGAAAATGAATCCACCCAGGTCAGAAACAAGGTCACAGCCTGGGCTACATTGGTATGGGAAGCAAAAAGCATTTTGAGGAGTGCATGCCCTCACATTTTTCCTTCATTTAAATGTTTGAACTAGAATAAACAACCACTTCTAGGTCCATACTCCATCTGACCAGAAATGTACTAAGAAAATGTCAACAGGACAACGCTGGTCAATCTAATTTATGGAACAAAAATGCATTTATAAAATTGCTTTTTTTACTAACCCCATATTCTATCCACAGATGGTTAGAGTTGGTGCTGAAGACTACATGTTTCCTATTCCAAAAGCAATAACCCATAACCTGACAGCATCACCAGATGAGTTTTACAGAGAATTTCTTTAACATTCAAATTCAATATATAAATCAAAGTCTACCAAAAATGCCAGCAAAATGACTGATGTTTTATAGTTATGAAACATTGTGTTCTTTCATTGCATGTTTGTATACATTTTTTTCTCTGAATCACATTCCCAAATGTGAAATGGTTATATATATTGGTAATCCAGACTACAAGAAAAAGATACTTTAACTATGTTAATTTATTTTGAGTAAAAATAAGTTCTAACCTGACCAAGTTCTTCATTAAGGTCTGAAGTGTTAACCAGGGCTCCTTCATTAATTTCTTCATCATAAAAGTCTTTATCCCATGAAATGAAGAAGGAGCCCAAGAATTTCTGCATTTCTACTGTGACGTACATGGAAACAGGAATGATAAAGTTGAACAGAACCATAAATGAGAGGAAGTCAGTGAACATTTTCAAAACCTAAAACAAACAAATAGTTCACACTAATTAGATGCACAGTTCCACTAAACAAGTGTAATATAAAAAACTAGTTAACTTTCTATCTTTTACTTCAATGCTGAAAGCACTGTTTGTGCTATAAAGACAAAACTTCCCAAAGACACTAACTAAATCATTGGTCAAGATGATTATTACAGTATGTGAGAATACCCTCAATTTTGTCATTATTCTTCCATAAATGTACATTTTGACTCCATACTTTTTTACTTCCTTAAGTTGTCTCCTCCTACCCCTCCTCCTCCTCCTCCTCCCCCAAGACAGGAAGGTAGAAACAAAGTTTATATGCTGGCATTCATTATGTTTCTTGCATAATAAACCACAAGCTCATATATTAACATGCCAGCTTCTTGCCCCAATTATTTAAAACTCAAAGGCATCATTATCTGAGCAGCATTTCAACAAAGGGTGGCATGTTAAGAGAGTGCTATAGTTAAAAATTTCAGCATAAGACAAATTACCTTCAAAGTATCCCGCTCTTTCTGGGTCTTTTGGTTATACCAAGGTTCATCATTATATGGCGTACTTTGCCAAACATACTTGAGAGTAGTGCATACTGCAGCTTTGGTCAGTAAGATAAATAAATACACAATCAAGAAGACATTAATGGACCTGGAAAATAAGATATTATGAGTTTAAAAACCATCTAGTTACTTAAGATATCAACGAGGTATAAATTAAACTATTCAGTTTTCTAAAGCTTTTTCTGTCTATGGTGTGTGACCACAGCACAAGCCTCTATGTATGTATGAACCTTGGTTATCAGTGCTGGGTCTTAGTCTCAAGTGGTAAAATGGAGAAGCCATGCCTGACCTTTATGTTGGTGACCAGTGCTCCCCAAAGTGCAATGGCTGACTAGATTAACACACCTTTAGTAAGGATCCTATAAAATGACAGGACACACACATGCACACACACCATTACCTGCTCAACCCTAATAGGAGGAGGAGGTTGTCTGTTTCCCTGAATCTTAAAGATTTGGAGTACAGAGTGGGAGAACAAATGTGAAATCCTGAAGCTTACTGCAGATTCTTTTAGTGTGCAGGTAGAGCTATGGGGAGGGTGTCAGTGATGTGCTGGGTATCCATGCCAACGATAGTTAGGTCCAGGCCAGTGTCAACTGGCTTGAAGTGCTGCCAGGTTCCACTTCAACATTTGCC
The DNA here is from genome assembly GCF_021234435.1 of Artibeus jamaicensis. NCBI lineage: Eukaryota > Metazoa > Chordata > Mammalia > Chiroptera > Phyllostomidae > Artibeus > Artibeus jamaicensis. The sequence goes on from NW_026521506.1 coordinate 20,030,631, forward strand.
TGGAGACTATCATTTACGTTGTAGAAACTCCTTAAATATAACAACCATAGGTTGTTAAATATAACAACTAACATTACAACATTATCCAGAAGCAACAGAATATATTTATATATCAACTAAGCTCTGCCTTTGTGTAACTATGTGAGCTTAGGTAAGTCACTTATCTCTAAGATGATTTCTTCACCTGTGAAGTGAATGGGCTAACAGGAATTACTTCATAGAGCTGCTTAGAGTATGAAACAAAATCAGAAACACAAATTATTGTGCACATTTTCTGTAACATTAAAAGTGCTCAAACTGGTAGCTGCTATTGTAATTGATATTGTTTTTTCATTATGGTTCTTATGGGAATTACTGAGAAGTAACTATCCTGGTTCAAAAACAACTAAAGAAATTGTGGTGCACACTAACTTTTCAACAGCAGAGCGTTTCTGAGATTTCCCTTGGTAGTTCAAAGCCATTTTGGTTTCCATCCCTGTGTAAACAGCAACTCCTAAGAAATAAGAGAATAAAATGAGAACTAAATTACAACCAACTACCCACCTCTCTGGATCTATGCACTTTTTTTCATCTTATAAAAGTAGGAATTTTAAACCCTCTTGTATTCAACAGTTGATATATCATTTAGAGTATAATTTTAATTCTACATAATATGGCATCCTTCAAGTTGGTTTACTATCTTATAAATTCCTGATACCGAAAAATAAGCTAGATTCAATGGCAAGTCTCTATGTTCAATTTTTAACATGTACTCTTCATGCACAGGCTTTATAAAGTGTATTTCTGGTAAGTATATCTTAAAAATTGTTCACCATATATCTTCTCGGTATTTTTCAGTGTAGCTCCTTTCAACAAGAGATTTTCAGGTCCCAACGACCTAAACAAAAAATGAACACAGCTAAATAAAAAAATGAACAACCCAATAAATAGCACCATCAACTGTGGAGACATAATTTTCCCATACATCTGTGTCCTGGGTTCTGAATGTATCTGTCTACTTATATCACATGCTTATTCCCCAGGACCAGCTGAAAGATCCTTCCCTCTTAAGTTACTTGGGGGTACAGCACAGGTAAAAGCACTACACGGCAGTAGCCAGTAACACACAGACGTAAAGAGATGCACAGAGAGACAGAAGGGTTATGAGCCATAGACAACAAGACCAGAATGGGACAAAGTAGCAGACAGCAAGACACAGAAAGAGGTGACAGATAAAAGACTGGGGAGGTAAATGTTGAGGTGGAATAGACACGCTGACATATTTATAGAGAGGAGAGTAAACACGCCTTTGGGGGGGATCATTGGGCAACCAGACGTTTCTTTTACGTCCTTTTGAGTATGGGATAAAGGCCAAGTGGAAAAGTTGAGGTACTGGATAACAGAAAAGGGGGAAAACCACCCCATTTTATATGAATTGCTTTGTTACAAATGATTAGCTTTTCATTTTACTTAAGTCTAGGTAATTCTCCCAGCATTTTATCCACTGTTCATACCTGCAATGACACTCCCTTAAACCACTGAACAACCAAGGACAAAACAGTGCCTAGAAGAGATTTGGGAATATCAAAGTGTCCGGAGCTCTGCAATTCTGGGAACCTTCGGCATCACTTCTAATACCACCCTCTCCCAGAACACACACACGCACACACTACACAGAAAACCCCCTACCAATTAAAGGGTTGTTTACTTAAGACCCTCTAGTGGGACACTGGCTAGTTACTCCAGATTTATTCACCTTCACATCTCTCTCTCTAAAAAATGTATTTGACCATTTTAATGGGCTTAGAATTGAAACATCCCCCACCCCAGGACAGATAAAGGAATAGCAAACTAACCTCGCAACAGCCTCAATGCTATTACTATAGATACTGATGCGCCCAACAAATCTGCAAATAGAAGACAATAGCAAATGAGTTTTCTACATCCAGGTAAAATCTATATATCACAAATATGAAAATGGATCAAAATATAAAGAATGCAAAAGAGATAAGGCTCTGAACTATGAATGTCCATTATATTTCGGAAAAAGTTATGAAATAACAGCAAGGCATTTTACATTTTAACCCACTTCTTAAAATATTATAAGAATGTAAACAAATATTCTAAATTGGGTCTCGAGATTTCTTTGGCATGGTATATGCACGTAACACCCCTCTCATTTATACTTTATATAAGTAATTGGCTTCTGTTTTAGATCCACGTGAAGAAAGTTTTCTGGTGCTAACACAACTTTCAAACCCATTATCTAGTTCAGTAGTTCTTTCGCTTGAGCATGCATCAGAATCACTGAAGGGCTTATTAAACTGCAGATTTCTGGGGCCCCTACCCAAGATTTTATGATTCAGGCGATAATTTGCATTCCCAACTGGGTCCTAAGTGATGCTGATGCTGCTGGCCTGGACAAGCCTTTGAGAACCACAGTATTAGTTTCAGACAGTGAATCCTTGATTATTATCTTGGAAAACTCCAACTGTCTTGCAGCTGATGTCATTACTGAGCTTGACCCAATCACTTAATATGGTTAGACATATGGTAATCTGCATTTCTGAAAGAATGGGGTAAAAAGGCCTAACCCCTGCCTAACAAGAGTGTTGTAGTTTATAATCTGCATTATATTTTTTCAGAAAAATGAAAATTAATACTGTATTCCAAAATACGAAGCTCTGCTAGTTCATTCATCATATATTAATTGTTCAAGTACTGTGCTAGGTGCTAGAGATACACTAATGAGTAAGAAAGACATTACTTGCCCTAAGACAGGCAAACAGGCAATTTCAAAGTAAGTGATTACACCACCAGAGTAGTGAAAGTACAAGACACTCTGAAGTCACATAGTAAGGGCACTCAATCTAGTCTAGAGAGTTAGGAATAAGCTTTCCTGACCTAAAAAATTCTCTTTCATATTTAAGGTAACTAGGAAGTTTAGGAGTTGCCCTGTGATTATGCAAGGATGTATATTTGCCTCTAATTCAGTCAGTCCCTTTTCTGTGAATCCATGGACCTTTTAATTCACCTCTCTTACCTCAATGCACTGTAAGTCTAGCTTTCCTGTTTTATCTCCTTTGCAAACTGTGAGCTCTTTGTAGGCAGGGAACATGTTTTGCTTTGTGGTCCTAGTTCCTAATAGCAAAGTGGATACAGAAGAAGGGAAAGAGGGAAGAAGAAAGGCAGGGTAGAAGGGAGGGCACTGTTGTTGTAGTAGGATCACTACTGGTATTTTGCTTCTCCACTACTGAACATTCATAAGCTACATCCAACCATCTGACCCATTATGACCATTAGCATTCATTAACGAGATGGCTGGAATAGGTAATGGATGCCATCTGCAATGGCGTAATACAATGAAAGTAACTGACATACCTGGGGGAAAAAACTGTTACTCTACCTGAGTTGATACCATGCTCTAATCAACCAAACTGACCAGCTTAAAAATCAAATTCTAAATTCCTGACAACCCAGTCACTGTTCATCACCAGATCTACTCCAGAAAGCCTCAGTGTAGTACAATAGAGGACATCTCACCATTATACTACTCCCTTCACTTAACTGTTTACTGTGGACAAAAAAAAAAGCTTACTTAAAACACGCAGTTCATCATCATCATCATCATCATCACATAAAAGGATAGAGTGCCTACTAATTTCACGGCTCCACACCCTTTTCTATCTTTGATGTCAGAAGACACACAAAGTGATTTCTTTGTTTTAGTTATCTCTTGTTAATGCATGGGTTTGGTAGGTCAGTCTTACGGGATAATATCATTTTAGTATTTGATGGATGGCCACGTTTACAAATAACAAAGATAAAAGAAAAATCAAAAGTGAGATGCTTGAGCCCATAAGGATTTATCTTGGGCTGAGAATGAACAAGGCTGATCTGATTCATTTCCCTGCCAGAAGGAAGGAATAGCTCATAAAAACACAAATGAGAGGAGGCTGGTAAGTGGTGGGTGTTTCTCTGCAATACTGGTGGCAGAGATAGGCAGAGCCAACAGACAGCAGTAAAATGAAACCAGGTGGTGTTTACTTGTAGAGGTCAGGTTGAGGCTGTTCGCATTCAATGGCTGCTCGGAGGGTATCAATGGATTCAGCTGTCCATAGTCCAATGGTATCACGCACTGCATAATGTGTCTAGATGAAAGCAGAAGAAAAAGCAAAACCAAGAAAGTATTTCTTTTCATAATCATACACCCACCTGATTCCAGAAACACAGTATGTTTTAGTAAGAGGCCCTGGCAGAATAATACAAGTACTGATGCACATTTCCAAAGTCTCAAAATATGTTACAAATAATTAGAAAGATGAACCTAATGCAAGGGGATTCCAAAGATAATGAAAAAACAAAAAGCTTTTCTTGATACTGATAACAGAGTGAATTCCATTTGCAGCATGTATGTAGTTAACTGAAACCCCCATAAAAATTTAATGCATTTATTTTTACTTAGACCTATTATTTTGCTCACCCTAGTGTATGGTGATGTAAATATCCACATATGAATTAAACCCCTTTTGGTCATAAGACTGCTAATATCTTGCCAACAGAAAAAAAAATCATTAATAGTTCCATTATACCAACAACTTAATTAATGATCTTGAAAATGCTCAAAGTGCCTACATTTCATATAAGGAGCAGGAAGATGACATGTCTTGCTTTAGTCTGACAGTATATTCTACTAGTGTGTATCATGTACTTGATTCACCCAGAACTGAAGGCAGGCTCCAGTGAACCCATTTATAAATCATCAAAGAAAGGCTGACACAGACTCAAAGACTGTACCACTTCCACAGAAGGGAAAGCTGTTGCATAGTCTTTGGGGAATATTATGGAACTGCCTGAGCTATATTTAAAACTCTCTCCTGACTTTGATAACCTATGTACTTTTGGCTGATCTGACTGGATCAACTTAACAACATTATCCTCTTTTAGGAAATCTTTAGGTAGATTTCTTGATTTTTACCTTGACATTCCCTCGAATATAACTTAGTTTTTGAACAGTTTAAGTGGGACTAGCTTATCACCATACTCTTGAAGTATAGAATGTAGTCAAGTTCTCTTTCTGAAATAGAGAACAATGGGACAGTGACCAGAGGGGAGAGGGGAGGGAATTTAAGGGGAAAAAATGGGACGGATTTAGAGGAACAAGTATAAAGGACACAGGGACAATAACTAAGGGGGGTGGAAATGGGAGGGAGGTGGGGAGCATGGGGCGGGGTGGGCTGGGATAAGAGAAATAGACAGAAAACTGTACTTGAAAAATAACTAAATAAAATTAAAAAAAATAAAGTTCTCTTTCAGACTGAGTCCTGGTTCTCAACTCCAGATGGAATAAACAAAGGAGAACTCACAAGTATATACACAGAGGTGAGCACATGGGTATCATTTCTTAAAGGAAGCATGTAGAGAACACATATTCATACCCCCATGGAACTCTGGAAAATGACCAAGAACTGACTATGTCAGAAAGTACCAGACAAAGAACTGATTTTTCCAGTTTGAGCAAATTTACTTGAACAGATTTATAATTCTTCCTAGGTGCAATAAAGCAAACATTAGACAAACTATGCCCTAAGGTACTGTTTTAAAAGCAATTAAATTACTCCAGATTAGATTTTCTATATGCCAGGAACAAGCATTTTTAAAGAAAAATATTCACCACTTTAAAAATAAAAACAGATCACACTGTAAGGTGACAATAGTTGAAATTATTTTCATAGTTATATAGTTTCAGCTTATGATTACTCTCCTTTTTAAAAGCCTACATAAAATACTGAGTGGGTTACGTCACTATGAAATGCAGGCAATGCTATTAAAAATGCAGTGACTTTTATTTGGGACATGCAGTTTCCTCACCCTGCTATCCTTTTCCCCACCCTTTTCCCAAAGTTAGCAATTGGCTTAGAAGCTCAAAAATAATTATGTAAGAGCTGTCCTCAAATACAAAATTCACCCAAATAAAATAAGATAAATGATTAGGAGGCAGTGAAAAGGAGTATTTTCTGATGAACTATCCTGAGCTTAAAATGTTAAGGTGTAGTCGGCATTACCTTGCAATTGGATTCCCCATCAAGACTGGCTGTAGTAACATAACAGGTTCCATCACTAGTGCAGGAAGATAGAAGGATAAGGTCACAGGGAAAGGTCTCATCTGCCTGCACTTCTACTACATCACCGACCTAGAATGGCAAAAAAATATAAATATAAATATTCTTAATTCCAAACAAAGCATTCATTGTATGCAAGTCAAAAGAGTAGCAAGAGACCTCTCCTGTCCTGGGGCTCAGAAAGTGTCTCAGCATTTCACACTACATGAAAGCTGATGAAGGAATATTACACAACATTCATCAATCTCTTTAAGGTTATGAGGACTTGTGATACTTTCAGGTTACCTTAGTACTGAACTGTAATATCTAATGAATGACACTTCTGCACCCAGGGACCCATGTTCTCTCTGATGTTTCTGGCACTGATGTTTCTTAAGACAGTGATCATTATCAGTTCATGAATGAATTGAAAAAATCTACATGTCTCAACTTGAGCACTTCGTAAATACTGGGCAGTAACACTCCACCTCTGCATTCACACATATTTTAATGTGTTTTCTTGTCAATGTGTTAAGAGCTATTTTTGTTGGGTGCCAATTCCTTCTTCAGTGCTCAGAAAACTGTTAATTACAGGCACCTATTTTTCTCATAACATTTGAAAAGTTCAAATAGGTCATTTTCCACCAATTCACCTGCTATCAGAACAGTCAATTAATATAGCAATGAGAAACAATTTCCTATGTGCAAGTACCGAAAGCCTGAGTTGAAAAAAAATGAGAAGAAATCATGAACCTTTTCTACTGCAGATAATTTAATAATGTAGGAGTAAATCAAAATGGTTGGGACTTCCAGTAAAGATGGTGGCATAGGCAAACATGGCTTGTCTCTTTGCACAACCACAACAAAATTACAACTCAAATATTTAACAACCATCACCCAGAACCATCAGAAATTGAGTTGAATGGGTCTGACAACTACAGAAGTAAAGAAACCACATCCATACAGACTGGTAGGAGGGGCTCAGATGCAGAACAGACTGGTCCCTCATCTACATGTCATGGATAAAACTTCAGGAGGGATATATTGGGAATGAGGAGTCCAAGCCCCACACCAGGACCGACAGACCAGGGTTCCAGTCCCAGGAAGATAAGTCTCCACAACTTCTGGCTGCAAAAATCAGCAGGGATTGAGTCTGTGAAACAAACTGCTACTTAAGCAGGTCCTCTTCAAGAACTCACACATGGACTCACCTACTCAGACTCACTCCCTCTAAGTTCCAGCACCAGGTAGTAGCTTGAAAGGCACTAATGGTATACAGGTCTGGTATCAAGGCAAGCAGAGGCCATCGTATCTTTTCTAAACCCTTGCCTCACAGAGCTGGCAAGCTGGTACCATACCTGAGACTCCATCAATCTGGCTACCACTCACTGACCCACCTTGGAGATCCCCAGAGACTCCACCCCACCCAACTTACAGCCTACCCAAGCTGTTTTTCTGAATGAGCTGGATTTGGCTCATGCTTCACAACTTCCTAAACCCTGTCAAACAAGCAACACCCAGCCTCAGTGAGCCTTAGGCCCAGCACTAGCAGCCATCAGCCTAGCTTCATAGCTTGGCTTCACCTGGGAATTTCCAAGCTCAGCACAAGGAGCAGCCATCTCAGACTGTTTTATAGCTCATGAAGGGTGGCCCAGGCAGAACACAGGTGGGGGCTGAGCTTGGCCTGCACCACCAGTGAAACCCCAGAGCCTGCAGACCCAGTGGAAAGCTACAGACCATGTCAGAGTACCACCACCCTGACCCTGCACCGCTGATCCTCCACGGAGGGAGGAAGTTGGGGGTAAGTGGTCACAGCCAGTCCTTGTAGCCAGCTGGCCTGGTTAAATCCCTCCCATTGACCTGCCAACAGCAACCAAGGCTCAACTATAAGAGGAGGGTGTACTCACACCTCAAGTACCCGGCTTGGGTAATAGGGTAAGCTATGCCGCTGGGCCCTACAGGACACCTATTACATTAGGCCATACTACCAAGACATGGAGTCAAAGCAGATCTACCTAATACATAGAATCAAACACAGGGAGGCTGCCAAATGAGGACACAAAGAAAAATGGCCCGAATGAACAGATCGAAATTCCAAAAAAGAGCTAAATGAAATGGAGATAGGCAATCTATCAGATGCAGAGTTCAAAACACAAGTTACAAGAATACTCAAGGATTTCAGTGAGGACCTCAATAGAATAAGAAAGATCCAGTCATAAACCAAAGATACACTAATTGAAATAAAGAACAATTTACAGGGAAAACAACAGTAGAGTGGATAAAGTCAAGAATCCAATCAATGATTTGGAACATAAGGGAGCAAAAACCAATCAATCAGAACAAGAAGAAAAAAGAATCCAAGAAAATGGAGACAGTATAAGCAGCCTCTGGGACAACTTCGAGCGGTCCAACTTTCACATCACAGGGGTACCAGGAAGAGAATAGAAAGAACCAGAAATTAGAAATCTATTTGAAAATATAGTGAACAAAAACATCCCTAATTTAGTGAAGGAATAGATATGAATGTCCAGGAAGCAGAGAGAGTCCAAAACAAGATGGATGCAAAATAGCAAACCTACTCCATGACACGTCATAATTAAAAGGCCAAAGGTTAAAGATAAGAAGAGAATCTTAACAGCAGCAAGACAAAAGCAGAGAGTTCCCTACAATGAAGTTTCCATAAGGCTATCGGCTGATTTCTCAAAAGAAACATTGCAGACTAGAAGGGATTTGCAAGAAGCAGGGACCTACAGCCAAGACTGCTCTACCTAGCAAAGATATCAATTAGAATGGAAGGGCAGATAAAGAGCTTCCCAGACAAGAAAAAACTTCCCTAACCAGAAAAAACATTTCACCAAAATATTATTATGTGAAATGTTAATAAGACTTATTTAAGAAAAAGATCAAAACTATGAACAATAAAATGGCAATAAATACATATCTATCGACAATTCAATCTAACAAAACAAACTAAGCAAACAAAAACAGAGACAGAATTATGGATACAGAGAGCGTTTTGGTGGCTGCCAGATGGGAGGGTGTGGGGGAATGAGTGAAGAGGTGAGGGGAGTAGGAAGTACAAATAGGTAGTTACAGAACAGCTGTGGGGATGTAAAGTACAGTATAGGAAATGGAGAAGTCAAAGAACTTATACAAATGGCCTATAGACATGAACAATGGTGGGGGAATTACCGGAGGGAATGGGGGGTGCTGGGTGGAGGGGGGGAAAGGGGGAAAAATCAGGACAACTGTAATAACATAATCCATAAAATATAATTTTAAAAATATTATAATGGTTAAAAGGTAAGACTTTTTAAACCTGATTTTATGTCGCAGCTTTGCCACTTACCTATAAGGACCTTGGGTAAGTGCCCTAGATGATTGTTAACTATGGAACAGGACTGGTTTGAGCATGAAATAAGGGCAAAGGCAGTGTTTTGCAAACTCCTGGCACACAGACACCATCTGATAGGCATTAATTATAATTATTACCAATACCTTGTAACTAGTTTCCTCCCAACGTTTTTTGGGAAAGAAAATGTAGGAAATCATCCAGTCCAGCACTTCCCCACATTTTCCACACCGTGGCATATCCAGAAAACACTTCTGTACAGCACCCTCAGATAACAGGAAGAAGCTGCTGGTGGCGGGAAACAACCAACTTTATGAACTAAACAGTTGATATTTGGCACACCAAGCTAGACACACTCATTGTGAAATGCTGAACTAATAAATAACATGCCTGCCTATTTGCTACATAATTTGGCAGATAAAGATGAGGATTTTTAAGGCCTATTCGGAAACAATTTTATTTTCTTTACCAATCTTCATTGGTTGCCAAGAGCAACAGCATCAATAATTGAACTAACTTGTGAATAGCATTTTATTTTGTTGGGTCTTTCCTTCCTCAATCACACAAACTTATGTTGCTTTTATAAAACCATAATTGGTGCTTAAATACACAAAAGAAATAAGGATGAAATTCTAAATCATGTTACAAGAAGAAAATACTCATTAAAGGATGGAAGGTGATTCTCAGGCAAGGAAAAATAAAGACCACAAACAGAATTTCTAAAACAGCATTTAGGATTTGCTTATATATTAACTACCAAGGCCCCTGTGTCTGAAGTGCAAATTGAGTCCTGATGAAATGGATATGGGCTGGATCACAAAGGTCCTCACAGGCCAGGCCTAGGACTTCAGGGTTCACCCTGAAGGCCAAGGTGAACTGGGAAAGGACATTTAAAGAAAAGGAACAACACAGTCCAGTTAGATAATCAACTCTAGAGTTCTGTTTCCATTTAGCAAGTTAAAATCCACAAAAGACTAGCACTGTTCCTCAACATAAATATTAGAAAATCTACAAAATCGTATTTCTTTTTAGTTCATCAGAGAGCTGAGGTTGCAAGGCAACCAAGTGAACTGAATTCCAGACATTGAAAAGCTCCCCTAAGGAGACAACTGTTTTACAACAGACAAAAGCAAAGGGTGAAGAGATGGCTTCCATAAATGTTCGTAAGAAGAAAACTAGATTTCTAACCCAATCTAAAAGGCTTGTGGCCAGGCGGTGAGGGACAAAAACCATATGATCTCACCTTTAACTGGAATACAATCAACAAAAGAAAAAAGCAAGCAAAATATAACCAGAGTCATTGAAATTAAGAACAATCTAACAACAGCCAGAGGGGAGGAGGGAGGGGACAGTGGGAAGAAGGGTTTTCAGGAACTACTATAAAGGACACATGGACAAAACCAAGGGGGAGGGTGGGAGCAAAAGAGGGAGGTGGGTTTGGCTGGGGTGGGGGGAGTGGTGGGGGAAAAATGCAGACAGCTGTAACAGAACAACAATAAATTTAAACAAACAAGTAAATAAATGGCTTGGTAGGAGCTAACATGACATCAGAATCTATGTAAGCCTGATAGAAATGAAGAGCCCATAACCACTCATCAGTTCTTCTCCACAGGCATCCGCTGGGTGCTCATGAGAAACCAGGAGGGCGGGAGACCTAAAAGACCCTTCCTCACCAGTATGGGTGTACAGGCCATGATGAATCATGGACCCTTTCCTCATTTGAGACAAAGGCCATCTGTCTAGGAGAAAGGCAAGAAATTTTCCCTGACATAGTATCAGGGAAATGTCACTACTGCTACAGGAGGTAGAAGAAAAAGCCATCTGCTCCTGGGGATGGGGCAAAAACTCACTCTTACCAAGGACTTAGCGCTGATAAAAGGCAAAGTTCAGCTGTCAGGGGAAGTGGAGTGGGAGTAATCAGGAAGTTCCACCCTGAGGTAAAGGTATGTAAATCCTGCTTAATATTGAGATTAGAGCATGAGACCCAAGAAACCATTCTGTTCCAAACAGGAGCCCTACAATGAATAACAAGAAAGAGCAATCTGCAACTGAAGGAGGGGAAAGGAACAAGAGAGAGGCATCCACTGCATCTCAGGGATGTAGGACCTGCAAAGGGTGGAAAAGGAACACTGAGAAAAACCTTTTAGCACACCAGGCCCCACACAAAAGACAACATAACCACAATCCAGCACTCCAACAACCTGAAGTCCAGTGGTGTAGTGAAATAGCAATAGTTACAAGAAAACCAAAGTCAGCTCAACTCCAGACGAAACTAATGTAACTCCCGACACTAATGGACTGACAGAGGAGGCCTGCCCACTTCAGAATATAAACACTGTTTACCTAGGTCTCTAGCATTCTTTTCTGTACAGTGTCCAAAATTCAACTTAAAAAAATGAAAGGTAGACAACAGTCATGTGCAGATGAGGAATTTGGGCAGAGAGATGGAAACCATTATGCTGAGTGAAATAGGCCAGGTGTTAAAAGACAAATACCATATGATCTCACCTTTAACAGGAAGCTTAACAACAAAACATACAAGCAAGCAGAATAAAAACAAAAGACAGTGAAATAGAGAATAGGGGGACAGTGACCAGAGGGGAGAGGGGAGGGAATTTAAGGGGCAAAAAGGGGAGGGATTTGGAGGAACAAGTATGAAGGACACAAGGACAAGAACTAAGGGGGGTGGAAATAGGAGGGAGGTGGGGAGCACAGGGCGGGTTGGGCTAGGATGGGAGAAATAGACAGAAAACTACTTGAAAAATAAGTAAATGAAATAAAAAAAATAAGAGCAAATGGAGAAGTTAGAAATTAAAAGAATGATATTGTAACAGGGTGCAGCCAAGAGGGGGGCCCCATAAAAGAATTTGGAATGGGGCCCAGAGCTCAGGGTGTCCAAGAAATATTAAGATGTCCTCACACCCCCCCAGGGGGAAGGAAAATAGAACAGGGCCATTGAGAGTTATTTTGCATAGCAACAGTTTTGCAGCTAACCTCTGGAGTGGTCATTTAACATATCTATAGCCTTTAACTGGTTTCATAGATATGTTAAATAGCTGTGGCCATGCGTTGAGCCAGGAAGAAGGGAGTGGCTTCTACCCAAGATGTAACTGGGGGTAGGTCTCCCCGAGTTACGGCGCCTGCGTGGGAGCTTGGAATTGATTGGCTCCAGGACATGGGGTGATACCTGCCCAGACTAATGATGGCAGCCCATTAAGCTGGGAGGGTATGAGAGTCCTGGCAGGTGTAACTGATTGTAGGAGGAGTCGGAAATGGGGCCGCAAAGGAGGATGGGTGCGGAGATTTAAACCCAGAGGCGGCAGCCATGGTAAGAGAGAGCCACGCGGTCTCAGCTGAGTTAAGATCCCCTCTTGCCGAGGTGAAGAGGAGAGGAGAGCCACGCAGTTTGGGGCAGAGTGAGGACCCCTGCAGTCATGTAGGAGAGAGCCACACAGTTTCAGCAAAGTAAGGGTCCCCTCTTGGCCAGGTGAAAGAGGGAGCCACGTGGTTTTGGCTGAGTGCAGACCCCCTCTTTCCCAGGTGAAAGGGAAAACCACGCAGCTTTGCCAGAATGGAGATCCCTGCAGCCAGGTGAAGAAGAAAGCCACATGCTTTTGGTGGAGTGCGGACCCCTGCAGCTTTGGTAGAAGAGGCCCACGCAGCTTTGGGGTGCCCCCTTTGGCCGCGTGGCCTGGAAAGCAGAAGAGACTTTGACTGGAACTGGGTACAAAGGACTCTTGCCAGTGGACCGTGAGAGGGTGCCACAGTACTTTGGATTAACTAGAGATTCTGCCTGACACAGCTGACAATACCAGCAGCCTGAACACAGATGTGTGCTCTTTTCCTGATTTACGGTACCCGGAGTTGGGACAGTGGGAGAAGGGAGCACTGTGTGGGTGTAGGTGCATACCCTACAGGACTTTGATATTTTAGTGGAGGCATTAAGCCTAAATAGCATTAAATAAACATTTCGTTTCCTTTCAACAAATCTCTGGCATTGAGGATGTCTTTCCAATTGGCGGCGGACAGAAGAGCCCAGTAGATATTAGTATTGTGTCCTTGGGAAGGACCCCGTTCTGTAGCAGTTTTTGGCATCCCTAGGTGGGCCAAATATTGCACCCCCCCAGACCTGTTGTTCAGTAACAATATCACAGATAAAGATTTCCTTTAAAATGCTTTAAAAAAAAGATTTCCTTTAATGGGCTTATCAGCAGACTGGATACAACAAAGGATATGATCAGTAAACCTGAACTCTTCAATATTTCTAATGCCAAAACCCATACTCTTTCCCTGACAAATAATCTGCATCTGAACTCTACAAGTTTTCTTTCTAGATCATCTTCTCTGTGTTCTATGTGATTCCATCCAGTCTCATGGCTTCATATGCTATCTACATGCTGATGAAATCCAAATTCCTATTTCCACCTAAACATCTCTCACCTCTAGGCTTGACAATTCCATCTGGATGTCTAATAGGTATCTCAGTATTAACATGGCCAAAACTGACTTCCTAATTTCCCTTCACTCCCACCTGTCCCTAAACCTGTTCCTCTCCATCTTATTTAGTAGCACCAGTATTCTGTTTAATTGCATTATTTAATACATCTAGTTGCTCATGCCAGAACCAAGAAGACTATCTTTATTCTTATTGTTGCTCAACTACAGTTGTCCCGATTTTCCCTCCTGCCCTGCCCTCCCCTGCTCCCTCAATCAGTTCCCACCCTGTTGTCCACGTGTTCGTTATTCCTGTTCCTTGACTAGACCCTTCCCCTTTGTTCCTCCCGATATCTCCCCCCTTCCCCTCTGGTCACTGTCAGTGCTTTCTTTATTTCCATGTCCCTGGCTCTATTTTGCTCATTCATTTTCTTCAGTAGATTCTTCTTATAGGTGAGATCATATGCTATTTGTCTTTCACTGCCTGGCTTACTTCACTTAGCATAATGCTCTCTGGTTCCATCATGTCTCACTCCCTACATCCAATATTCCTATATCACAAAACCCTGATGTCCACTAGTTGTATGTAAGTTTCTTAACATCTCTGTGCCTATCACCAGTTATAAAGAGGGAAAAATAATACCAGAAAAGGCACACCCTACCTCATAGGACTATTTGTGAATGAAGGAGGAAATTAGTTAATATAATGTAAAAGTGAGTGCTTGGCATATTGATGTAATATATAAATGTTAAGTACTATTTTTTATAATTATCTCTACTACTCTCATGCTAATATAAACTCTCACCATCTTTTGCAGCAGCTATCTAACTGGTTTCCCTGATTCCACTTTTACCACGCTTCGGAGTTGTCTTTTTAAAACAATGTCTTTGGGGGAAGAAAAGATCAAGTCACTTCCTGATTTTGAAACCCTTCAAAGATTTCCCATTGCTCTGAGGATATGGACCAAGTCACGCTTCTGCTCAACAACTACATATTTAGACACTTTTGGTTTATAAGCACCTCTTTACACATACAAATACTACAGAAAAGGCTCAATCAAATGATCAAACAGCAGTTCACACATCAGCATCAACTGATTTAATTAAGGTTAAACCTGACTGAGGTAAGCCTTAAGGCAATGAAGCCTAGTCAAGGGAAGGTAGAAGGTGGGTGTCTTTGTAAGAGGGTGGGTGTAACCATAAAATCAGAAAGAGAAAATGGAAGAAAGAGATGATTGGGAGACTTTTACTTGCTTTGCAATTATATTAAGTGTACTCTGAGAAACAGATTTATGCTGTGAATCATTTAGAATGCCTTGGTTCTTATGCTAAATATTAATGCTGAGTCTCTACCTCTACCAACTGGTTTGAAAACTTCAGATCCTAACCACCCTAGTTCATCATGCAATCTTCCACTCTGGGATGCAGAGACTGGAGGAAAAAAGAAGAAAAACAGAAAGACATTCTATGCTTGGCTCAGGTAACTCTCCCACTTTGTACCCTTCTTCCCATTATTACTCTAAGATGCAACATGATTTACTTATCACTGGGGCTATAGAGAACTTATGTCCAGAAATTCCAGGTACTTAAATAATTCAGCAGTCATAATTCTTGATAAAAGTATAGGAAGTATCATTTTTATGAATTTATATGACAGTCCTAAACCATTCTGGAATAATACTTTTACCTACCTGCTTCTCTTTCTGCTCCCCCCATCTTTTTCCCTTGTTCTGGGGGAATTTGATTTATATTATCTTTCATATTTTAATCCATATTCACATAGAAATATTATTTCAAAATACCATGCAAAATCAACAAAATTGAAAAACCCTAGGGCAGACTAAGGAAAAAAGAGACTCAAATACCTAAAACAAAGAGAAGACATTAAACTGATGCCACAAAATAAAAAGGATAAGAGATGATAAACAACTGTATTCAGACAAGACAAACAGGATAACAGAAGAAACAGAAAAATACCTGGAAACACAGAGCCCACCAAAACTGAATCATGAAGAAATAAAATATCTGAACAGATCCAATAGTAGTGGAGAAGATAAAAGCAAGAAGCAAAAACCTCCCCCCTCAAAAAAGGCCAGAACCACATGATTTCATGGGAGAATTATACCTAGCATTAAATGACACCAACCCTTCTAAAACTCTTCTGAAGAGTGGAAGAAGAGGCAATACTACTACTAAAGGTATTCTATGAACCCTAAAACCATTACCAGAAAAGCACACAAGGAAATACAACTACAGATGAATATCCTCAATAAATTTTGAAGTAAATGTCTTCAACAAAATACTGTCAAATCAAATTCAACAGTACATTAAAATGATCATATGCCATGACCAAATTCAATTTATCCTTCAGATTCAGATACATGATGAGGTCTGTCTGGAAAAAGTCCAGCCATTGTTAATGTAATGAGAATGGTTTGTGCGACACTGATGTAACCTGGCAGCCAAAGAGAGTGAACTGGAATGCACATGCACGAACAATGATGACTTCACTGTACTAGTCAGTGGAGGAGGTAGATGTTGAATGACCATGCAGCTGTCACATTCAAAACATCTAAGCAAGTACAGCCATGAACCTGCATCAAATTTTCCATTAAGATTGAACATTCCTCCACGGAAATTATTCAAATGATTCAGAAGGCTGCAGCTATGGGCAAATGGTGATTGGCAGCTTCATCATAATAATGTGCCTGCTCGCACATTACATCTCATGCAGAATTTTTTGGTGAAACATGAAATCACACAGATGACTCAGCTCCCCTAAAGTTCAGATTTGGCACCCTGTGAATTCTGGCTTTTCTCAGAACTAAAATCACCTTTGAAAGGGAAGAGATTCCACACTGTCAGTAAGATCCAGGAAAGTACAACGGGGCAGCTGATGGTGACTGGGGGAACTGTGTGAGGTCCCAGGGTGCCTACTTTGAAGGGGACTGAGGCGAATTGTCCTATGTACAATGTTTCTCGTATCTTGTATTTTCTTCAATAAATGTCTCAATTTTTCATATTATATGCTGGATACCTTCTGGACAGATCACACACACACACACACACACACACATGAAGAAAACCTATACGATCATCTCAATTGATGCAGAAAAAGCAATTGGTACAATTCAACACCCTTTTCATGATAAAAACACTCAATAACCTAGGAAGAGAAGGAAATGTCCCCAACATAGTAAAACCCACATATGAAAAGCCTACAGCTAATATACTCAATGGGGAAATACTTTTTCTCCCAAAGCTTTTCCTCTAAGACCAGGAACAAAAAGCTAGGATGTCTACTCCCAGCACTACTATTTCACATTGTACTGGAAAGTCTAGCAAGAGTAATTAGAAAAATAACAAATAAAAGGCACACAATACAAACTGGAAAAGAAGTAAAAATATCCTGGCTTGCAAATGAGATATTATAGGTTAAAAACCCCGAAGAGTCCACAAAGAATGTTAGAATTAGTAAACAAATTCAGCAAAGTTGCAGGATATCAAATCAGCACTCAAATATCAACTGTATTTTTTTAAATTTATTTATTTTTATAAAGATTTTATTTATTTATTTTTAGAGACAGGAAGGGAAGGAGAAAGAGAGGGAGAGAAACATCAGTGTGTGCCTGTCATGCACCCACTACTGGGGACCTAGCCTGCAACCCAGGCATGTGCCCTGACCGGGATTTGAACCAGTGACCCTTTGGTTCACAGGCCCGTGCTCAATCCACTGGGCTACACCAGCCAGGGCTCAACTGCGTTTTTATATACTAACAAAGACCAATCCCTAAAGAAAATTAAGAAAACCCATTTACAATACCGTCAAAAGGAACAGAACACTTAGGAATAAACTTAACCAAAACAGGTAAAGACTTGTACATTGAAAACTATAAAGTACTGCTAAAAGAAATCAAAGATAACAAAAATACATGAAAAGATATTTCATGCTTGTGTATTAAAAAACCTAATATAAAAATGCCTATAATATCCAAAGCAATGTGCAATGGAATTCCTATGAAAATGCCATTTTCATAGGAATTGTATTAGTTCCATGGCATTTTTTTGCAGAAATAGAAAAAAAATCCTGAAATTCATATGAAATTTCAAGGGACAATGCCCCCATCCCCAAATAGCCAAAACAATCTTAAAAAAACTTGGTTGCCTCACATTCCCAAATTTCAAAACACACTATTAAGAACAGTAATTAAGATGGGTGGTTCTGGTGTAAAGACAGATATATAGACCAATGAATAGACACCTGAATAAAACCTTGCATATATGGCCAAATGATTTGCAGCAAGGGTGTGAACATTATGCAATAGGCAAAGGACAGTCTTTAACATATATTGCTGGAAAAACTGGATATCGCCATGGGAAAAAAATGAAATGGGACTATTACCTTACACTGTATACAAAAATTACCCAAAAATAAGTTAAAGAACTAAATGTGAGATTTCAATCTATCAGACTCCTAGAAGAACATGAGGGAACAGATTCAGGATATTGGATTTAATGATTTCTTGGATAGAACACCAAAAGCACAGGAAAACATCAGTGTTAGAAATGCAAATACATGGAACCTAAAAATCTCTTACCAAAGGACACTATCAACAAATTAAAAAGACAACCTATGAAATGGGAGAACATATTTGCAAATCATCTGTCTGATAAAGGGTTAATAGTCAGAATATATAAGGAGCTTCTATAACTCAACAACAAGCAGCCAGATTAACAATGGGCACATGGCCCTGGCTGGTGTGCCTCACTGGACTGAGTGCCGGCTTGCAAATAAAAGGGTCACTGGTTTGATTCCCAGGCAGGACACATGCCTGGGTTGTGAGCCAGGCCCCCAGTAGGGGGGCGCACAAGAGGCACCCCCTGCTGTTTCTCTTCCTCTTTTTCTCTCTCCCTCCCCCTCTCTAAAATGGATATAAATAAAATGTTTTTAAAAATGGGCTAAGGACTTGAATAGAAACTTCTCCAAAGACAACAAATGGCCAATAAGTACATGAAAAGATGCTCAATATCACTAATCATTAGGGAAATGCAAATTAAATCCAAAATGAGATATCCTCTAACACCCATCGGAAGGGTCATTGTCAAAAAAGAAAATAACAATTCTTGGAAATGATGTCAAGAAGTTGAAACCCTGTGCACTCTAGGTGCAAACATACAATTGTGCATCTATTGTGGAAAACTGTATGGAAGCGCCTCAAAAAATCAAAAATGGAATGACTATATGATCCAAAAAATCTACTTCTGGGTAAATATCTAACCTAATTTAGAGCAGGATATTTTTTTAAAAATATTTATTAAAAAATTTTCAATTAGTTTATTTTCAGTGTTACTTTGTATTAGTTTCAGGTGTACAGCATAGTGGTTAGACAATTATATACTTTACAAAGCATTCCTCCAATATTTCCAGTACATACCTGGCACCATACAGTTATTACAACATTAATGACTATATTCCTATGCCGTACTCTACATCCCTGTGACTGTTTTGTAAATAGCAATTCGTGCTTCTTAATTCCATCACCTCTTTTATCCAGTCCCCCAATCTCCCTCCTCTCTGGTAACTACCAGTAAGTACACTCTCTATGTCTGTGAGGAGTCCGTTTCAATATTGTTTCTTCATTTATAGTGTTCTTCAGATTTCATATGGAAGTGAAATCATAGGTATTTGTCTTCCCTGACTTTTTGCACTGAGCATAATACCCTCTAGGTCTACCCACGCTGTCGCAAATATAAGATTTTGTTCTTTTCTATGTCCAAGTAGTAATCCATTATATATATGTACTACTGTTGTTTTTTATCTACTGGTCTACTGATGAACATCTGGCTTGCTTCCAAATCCTGGCTATTGTAAATAATGCTGCAATGAACATAGTCAAATTAGTGTTTTAAGTTTCTTTGGATACATGCCCAGAAGTGGAATCACTGAGTCATAAGGCAGCTCCATTTTCAATTTCTTAAGGAAAGTTTATACTGTTTTTCATAGTGGATGCAACAACTGCATTCCCACCAAGATTGTGGGAGAGTTCCCTTTTCTCCACATCCTCACCAGCACTTGATATTTACTGATTTACTGATGATGGCCATTCTGACAGGTGTGAGGTGATGATACCACAACTGTCTTATCCACTTGTCTATTGATGGGCACTTGGGTTGCTTCCGTATCTTGTCAAAGCAGGATCTTGAAGAGTTACTTATACATGTGTGTTCATAACAGCATTATTCACATAGCCAAGGGGCGGAAGCAACCCAACTGTCCATCAATAAATGAACGGATAAGGGAAATGTGCTATTCACATACAATAAAAAATTATGTAGTCTTAAAAAGAAACTCCTATCATACGCTATCCTGTGAATAAAGCCTGAAGACATGCTAAGTAAAATAAGCCAGTCACAAAAGGACAAATACTGTATGATCCTACTTATAGGAAGTGTCTCTCTAATATAATCAGTCATGAAAACAGAAAATAGAAAGGTGTTTATGAAGGGCTGGAGGCAGGGGGAATTAGTGTCCAGTGGGTACAAAAAAGCTCCTTTTCCATATGAATGGACAGTCTTGGCTCACGCTTCATAACTTCCTAAATCATCTCAAACAAGCAACACCCAGCCTCAGTGAGCCTCAGGTCCAGCACTAGCAGCTGTCAGCCTAGATTCACAGCTTGGCTTTGCCTGGAATCTCCAAGCCCAGCACAAGGAGCAGCCATCTCAGATTGTTCTATAGCTCAGGAAGGGTGGCACCAGGCAAAACACAGGTTCAGGAGGACCCTGGCCTGCACCACCCAGGAAACCACAGAGACTGTGCACCCAGGGGACAGCTACAGGCCACACTGGGGCACCACCACCCTGCCTCTGCACAGCTGATCCTCCATGAGGGCAGAAGTTGGTGGTCAATGGTCACAGCCAATTCTTGCAGCTGACTGGCTTGGGTAAGGCCCTCCCATTGATCTGCCGACAGCAATCATGGCTGGACTACAAGAGGGTATACTCGGCCCACAGAGAGGGCGCACCTCGAGTACCCAGCTTGGGTGATAGGGCAGGCTGTGCCACTGGACCCTACAGGACACCTACTATATTAGACCATACTACCAAGAGAGGGAGTCATAACAGCTCTACCTAATACATAGAAACAAACACAGGGAGGCTGCTAAAATGAGACAAAGAAACATGGCCCAAATGAAAGAATAGAAGAAAACTCCAGAGAAAGAGCTAAACAAAATGGAAATAAGCAATCTATCAGATGCAGACTTCAAAATAATGGTTATTAGGATGTTCAAGGAACTTAGTGAGGACCTCAACAGAATAGATGTAGTCAGAAATGAAGGATACATTAATTGAAATAAAGAACAATTTATAGGGAAATAACAGTAGAGTGGATGAAGCCAAGAATCAAATAAATGATTTGGAACATAAGGAAGCAAGAAACAACTAATGAGAACAACAAGAAATAAAGAATCCAAAAAAAAAAAATGAGGATAGTGCAAGCAGCCTCTGGGACAACTTCAAGTGGTCCAACATTCTCATCCCAAAGTGCCAGAAGGAGAATAGAAAGAATAAGGAATTGGAAATCTATTTGAAAAAATAACGAATGAAAATTTCCCTAATATGGTGAAGGGCATAGACATGCAAGTCTAGGAAGCACAGAGAGTCCCAAATAAGATGGATGTAGACACATCATAATTAAAATGTCAAAAGTTAAACATAAAGACAGAATCATTAAAGCAGCAAGGGAAAAGCAGTTAGTTACCTACAGGAGAGTTCGCATAAGACTGTCAGATGATGTCTCAAAAGAAACTCTGAAGTCTTGAAGGGACTGGCAAATATTCAAAGTCATGACAACCAGGGACCTACATCCAAGATTGTTCTACCCAGCAAAGATATCATTTAGAATGGAAAGGCAGATAAAGAGCTTCCCAGACAAGAAAAAACTAAAGGAGTTCATCATCACCAAACCATTATTATATGAAATGTTAAAGGGACTTATTTTTTTAAAGATTTTATTTATTTATCTTTAGAGGGGAAGGGAAGGAGAGAGGAAGAGAAACATCAATGTATGGTTGCCTTTCATGCGTCCCCTGCTGGGAACTGGCCTGCAACCCCAGTATGTGCCCTGACTGGGAATCGAACTGCGATTGTCTGGTTCGCAGGCCCGAGCTCAATCCACTGAGCTACACCAGCCAGGGCTTAAAGGGACTTATTTAAGAAAAAGAAGATGAAAACTATAAACAATAAAATGGCAATAAATACATCTCTATCAACAACTGAATCTAAAAAACTAAGCAAACACAAAGAATAGAGTCAGAAGCATGGATACAAAGAACATTTTGATGGTTGCCAGATGGGACGAGGGTGTGGGGGAGTGGGTGAAGAGGTGAGGGGATTAAGAAGTACAAGTAGGTAGTTACAGAACAGCCATGGGGATGTAAGGTACAGCATAGGAAATAGAGTAGCCAAAGAACTTATACGAACAATGGTGTGGGGATTGCCAGGGGGAGTTGGGGGTGCTGGGTGGAGGGGGGCAAAGGGGGAGAAATTGGGACAACTGTCATTGCATAGTCAATAAAGTATAATTTAAAAAATAAAAATACTAAAATAAAACTGTTGGCAGCAAAAGTATTATTTCATGTAGACAAGTTTGAAATCTTACTGACAAGAATCTTGAGTAATAATAAACATTGATTAGTTTCAATAAAAACTAAAATGCCTGAGATAGTAAAAAATAATAACAACTTTGGAACTCTTATGCATTGCTGGTAGAATGTAAAATGGTAAGGTGCTATGGAAAACAATTTGTAGTTCATGAAAAAGTTAAACATAGAATTACTGTTATCACCTAGCAAGTCTACTCCTAGGTATATACCCCAAAGAATTGAGAACAGGTGTACAAACAAAAACTTATATGAAATATTCATACCAGCAATATTCCTAATAGCCAACAGATGAAAAAAAGCCAAATTTCCAAGAACTGGTAAATGGATAAACAGACTGTGGTATAGCCACACAATGTAATGTTATTCAGCTGTAAAAACTAATGAAGAATTAATACATGCTACAACATGATCACTCTCAGGAACATTAAATTAAATGAGAAAGCAGCCAAAAAAGGCTGCTGAGTGTATTATTTCTTTTATATAAAATATCTAAAATAGGTAAATCCATAGAGACGGAAAGAAGATTAGTGGTTGCCAGCGCCTGGGGAAGGGAGGAATGTGGCATGACTGCTTAATGGCTTATAGGAGTTTTGGGGGGTGATGAAAATGCTCTGGAACTAGACAGTGTTGATGGTTGCACAACACTGAGAATGTACTAAATGCCACTGAATTAACTGTTCATTTTTAAAAGGTGTGTTTACACCACAATAAGAAAGAATGGGCTACAGAAATTAATACCTTGATTTTTTCACTCTCTTTTCTAACTCGCTTTGCATTTTCAATAATGTAAACAGTTTTCTTGTTGACTTCATTGTCAGCTCTGTGTCTCAGCCAATCCTCATATCCCTAGAAGGATAAAAAAACAAAACAAAACCCTATGTCAAGCTCACATAATGAAGTTATTAATTTCTATAATCCCCTACATGAGCTGCCAGCAGATACTTACAATTATAGTATTTATTTCAATTCATAATTATAAAGAGACAACACTGTACACTTTTATAGAATAACTAAGATAGGCTTTCCAAATGACCCTTAAGTAAATACCTTTATTGTATTAAAAGATTTCTTCATTCTATATTTTAACTAGTAATGAAAACAGGCATTAGAGCCTTAATATTCTTCAACTGTGAAGGACAATGATCCATCCTTCTAATTTTACTCTTATTTAAGGTAATGTTGTTTCCACTTTTGAATTTGAAGAAAATTTTTTCTGGATGGTATTTTCTTACAGACTTAACGACAAATACTATATTTTGCCGTGTATAATGCACTCCTGTGCATAATGTGGACCCATGTTTTTGTATGCATTATACATGGGATTATTATGCCCATTATTATACCCATGGTATGTAATCATTATACCCATGTATATGCCCTGGCTGGTGTGGCTCAGTGGATTGAGCACCAGCCTGATAACCAAAGGGTTGCTGTTTCAATTCCCAGTCAGAGCACATGTCTGGGTTGTAGTCCAGGTCAGGTCCCCAGTAGGAGGCGTGCGAGAGGGAACCACACATTGATGTTTCTCTTTCTCCCTTCCCCTCTGTCTAAAATAAATAAATAAAATCTTTTTAAAAAAGCATGTATAATCATTATTTTTAGCACATCCTTATTTTTCACTAAAAATTTTGGGCATAAAAGTATACATTATACAAGGCAAAATATGGTATTCTTCTGTAGTAGACTACTAGAATGATTATCTCTGAGGAAAGTAAATTCTCCCAGGGACAGAATAGAAAAGGCAAGCTAGGATTATTTTGGCAGAGAATCTACGATTTGTTTTAGAGATCAACAGGGAAACTTCTACACTGACTTAGTGATAGAAGAATATAAATTGGTGTTCATTTTTTAGAATTAAAGGTAATCAGGGGAAAGTCTAATGGCTCATTTTTCTTTCAGCTTTTTGTCTGAAGTATATTTAAGGAAAAAGAACCAAGGAAGGAGGCTATTCATTTGTTTTGGAACAACCTT
The DNA here is from genome assembly GCF_021234435.1 of Artibeus jamaicensis. Lineage (NCBI taxonomy): Eukaryota > Metazoa > Chordata > Mammalia > Chiroptera > Phyllostomidae > Artibeus > Artibeus jamaicensis. Next base: position 20,055,134 of record NW_026521506.1, read on the forward strand.
CTCTCCTTGTTTTTAATATCACTTCCCTTTTTTCTTTATAATATGTCTGTACCTTTTCAGATATAACTGTTTAAAGAATCCTTTGATCACTTCCCCCCCTCTTTCTCAATTTCTACATTCATTCCTATTCTGTCACTCTTTATGACAAGGCAAGGCTATCACTTCAGTGAGAAGAGAAAGACCCTAACACAAATTAGTACTGAGAATCAAATGAATCAGTAAGAGCTTTTGAAATCATACAGGCAATTTTGTGAAGTAGCAATTGTATGATATTAAAGAAAATAATCCTAATAGCCTAAGGGAAAGAACATTCCAAAAGTCTTCATTTAGCAACCAAGAACTCGATAAAATATTCTTGTAGTTTCTGTTAGGCACGATAGAAGACCAGATAACCCCAAGAGGAAAGGAATGTTGTTCTGAATACTGTTAAGGAGACCTTTATTTGGAAGTTGAGACACTGTTAAAAGCACTTTGATAAGTACTGTCTAAAAGGTACTATCATATGAAATGCTCAAAATATTTCAAAGACATTGTAACCATGCAGGAATTTCATTTCTTTAGTATAACCTTTTTTCCTTTCTTTTCTTTTAATTCAAACTGGCCTCATCCGGCACCCTGTCTCACCTGCCTCCTTCTCTGCTCCATGACCACTCCCTTAAGCATTAAGCCCTCAGGACAATGAAGTTCTGATCAGTATCAAATTTTCTCAGGAACAAAGCATCAGGTCTGTTGACCACAGAGACAGTTTCGGTCAAACTAGGGATAACATCTAGGCCTCGGCTGTGTTTCAGCTCCAGGCCCAGAAATGCAGCAAAACCAGACCACACAATGCCACGGCTGCATCTGGACCGGCTGTGCCGTTCACGTACCCCTACCCTAGTGCTGACCACTCAGTAGAGGTCACAACCCTGACTCCCTTAGTCACCATGACAAATGATTTCTCCCCAATATAACCTGACCCTTGGAAGCCATGGGGGAGCCAGGTCTTTGAGCATTAGCTCACCTGTGACTCTGGACATGGGCTACTATCTAAAAATAAACCCTTACCTTTCTTGCCGCAGGCAGGCAAATGGATACCTTTAGCGTCTTTAGTCCCTTAATAACATCAGCATTACAAACTGGCAGTTGTCAGCTTTGACAAGAAACAATAAAAGTCTCTACCCACCATCCCCTTCAGCATCCTCAGGAAAGACAAAAAGATTAAAATATTTATGCTCTTGAGTTCTCTGCTATAGACAAACAAACAAACAAACAAACAAAAAAAGCCCACTAGAATGGAAATTTTTGTGACAGACATACTGAAATGAAAAAATTAATGCACATTAAAAATCTGCCTCCCATTTCCTGACTAAGCTATACCTTCCACCTAGTCTTTCTTTATGAGTTACACTGCCACACACAAATATTGAGGAGGAATGGAGCAAGAAAATTGAGCATGTACTTTACAATCATTTTAACAGGTTTTCAACAGGAACCAAATGTAAGTTAAATCCATCAGAGACAATGCCCACTCTATATACATTTGGAAAAAAAGACCTTTGACAATGAAATTTAAACCAGACAGGAATAAAATACAAGCAAAATTGTAAATAAATTTACCTGCTTGATGGCTGTAACAGCTATAACAAAGAAAAGTGGAAGTCCACTGGTAACTGGGCTGGTTGGTGTGTCTACTGTGACCTAAGTAGAGACATTAAATTGAAAGTAAAATGAAAATAAGCTAATAACTTACATGTAGCACTTACTTTGCTGCAAAAGTTTCAGCCAGAATGCAGACAAAACACATTCTGGTAGCAGGAGGAATGTTAATTTTCATGAAAACAAAAGCAATCCAGACAGCAGTTAGTTTAAGAAAATAGTTCTAAATCAGGCTGAGTTTTCATCCCAGCTTGGATTAACCCCTATACTGAAATACACCCATTCTCATTGACCACCTACTTTTTGAGCAGCCTCTGCGCTATTATCAGCCAGGCTCTAGAGATGCTGCTTTAAACAGATGGAGAAAAATTCCCTGACCTCATATAGCTGGCGGCTTAAAGGGAAAACCGGGCACTAAACAAATGATGCATTGGGATCTGAAGAATAAACAGAAGTTAACTGGATGAAAGAGGGTTTGCTTTCCAGAAACAGTAAACAGTGTATACAATGTCCCCACAGTGGGAGGGAGTGGGGCACAGGTTAAGGAAACACAGGAAGCCAGTAGCAAAACAGTGTGGTGTGAGATGGGGCTAGAGAGGGAGATGGGCCAGACCAAGCAGACTCTCTACACGGGAATTCATTCTGTTTTTAAAGTTAATTAATTAGTTAGTTTATTTATTTATTTATTGACAAAGGGGAAGGGAGAGTGGGAGAGAAACAACGTGTGGTTGCCTCTTACGTGTCCCCTACTGGGAATGTGGCCTGTGCCCTGACTGGGAATCGAACCAGTGACCCTTTGGTTCTCAGTCCAGTGCTCAACCCACTCAGCCACACCAATCAGAGATAGAATTCATTCTTTATCCCAACAGTGGAATAAACAACAGTGGGAAATAATTGAAGCTTCTACACAGGGAGAGGTCACATGAAGAGAACTACCCTTTGAAAATATTCTCACTGCTTTGTGGAAATGAAAATGAAAGAGAATGAGAGTGGAGGCAGGGAGTCTATTTAGGAGGCTACTGCTCTGATCTAAATAAAAGATGATGGCTTAAATGAGGGGAGTAGCAGCAGACATGGAAATATGTTCCAGAGATATTTAGGAGGCAAAAATGGCAGGAATGGTAAGGAATTTCTCATGAGGGGTGATTAAAGATGTCTTCCAAGCATCTGGTTAACACAGCTGGTGGGTGCTGTCATCAGTCACTGAAATAGAAGAGAGTACAAAAGAACTAGATCTCATCTGAGGGACAGAGGGCCATGAGCTCCATCTGCCCTCACAATTCACTGAGTCTCATCTCTAACCCCCATTCAATCCTGCCCCTGCCACACATGCTATGTTGCAGACATAGGCTTTGACATGGCTCTGTGCCTTGATGAACAGACTGAAATACCACTAACAGTCTCTAATCCTTCAAGGCTTAGTTCAGAAATCATCTACTCTTTGAAGCTTTTTCTAGCTCCTCTTGGGTAGAAAAAAATCACAACTTCCACCATATCCCCATAGCATTTTGCTCATGCTATTTTTATCACTTTTACTACATTAAATTAAGTGAATACATAACTGTTTTTGGCTATACCCTAAAGGATAGAAAAGCTGTATCGTGATCTCCATTGCATCTGCTTAAAGTCTTTGTTGTCTGGACTACTGAATGGCATTTAATAGGTGCTTGGTATATGCTCACTGAATTGAACTGAAATCGCTGCATGCCAAGTGGAATGACTGTTTGAATATAATCCTCTATGCAGTTTATTTTATACTGTTCTGTAAGACATCTTACCACGAATGGAGAGGAGCTCCTTTTCAAATACCCTATCATTCAAGATTGAAACTGGCTCTTTCCCATATCACCACCCAGATTGGTTTTAAGAAGTAGGGCTAAATTCAATTATAGCACCATTTACTCAAAGACTTAAAGTGAATAAACAGAAGCACTTAACATCAACAAGGTATTTGAGCAATTGCACTGGATGTTTCTCCTTCATTTAAACAAAATGAAGTGAGAGAAAAAAAAGTACTTGCAATGTAGTAAAATTTTCAGGAGGTGATTTTGGTTAAGGGAATGCTTTTAATAGCTTATAGACTTAAAAATGGAAGATGCAATTTAAAACATCTAAATACCAAGCTTTCCCCCTTAAAGTAAATGAATGAAGAACAAAACTGATAATCAGGAAGATGAGTGATAAATGTTCAATTAGGCTGAAACTAGTGCTTAAAAAAGGCAACTAGTAACCTATTTTCAATTTAATATACACCATTGTGTTTAATAGTATCCCGTACATGAGTTTCTGGCATGAACAAAGATATAAAATCCATGCAAGTTTTTTTTAAAAAGAGTCTCAACAAATTTTCTAGAGAAAATGATACTTTAGAAATATATAAAATAGTATTAATTTAAAAATATAATTAATATTACAACTCTAAGAAGTATTATTAGAGAAGAAGATGGCAGCAGAGGAGGATGGAGAAGATTCCTTTTCCCTCCACACATGGGAGAAAAACCTGGCTGATCGGGGGAAGAACACAGCAAATAGCCAACAGTGCCCTAGCATATAGGAAAATAGGAGTCCATAAATTGTAGTGGACACTGAAAGACCAGACAGTGAGGAGATGGCTGCAGGTCAATAAGGTCCACACAACCAGTGCAGAGGCCATGCCAGGTACCAGGGTCCCTGGCCGGGTCTGCTGTGGACTCTTTGGGAGCTGAGGGATGGCAACGGGGTCCCTGGGGGAGAGCTGGGTCATCAGCTCCCTCCCTACCCAGCTGGGTAAGGTTGGAAAAACACCAGGAGAGACTTGTTTGCTTGAAGTGTCGGAGAGGAATGGGCACTAGGAGGCAAATGTGAGGGCCTTGATCACCTGTGGAGTCTGTGGTCACCGGCTTGGGAGAATTGAGAGTCACCCTTGCGTACCCCCTTAGCACTGGGAAAGGTTCGAGCCCAAGCCTGAGGGACCAGGGAAGCCTGGCCGGTGTGCGCACTCACGTGCCTGCACCCGCACCCCAGCCCACGGTGGTAACTCCCAGGGAAAGACTTCTCTGAAGAGGACCTGGATTCCCTGAGTGGGGCACTGGGGGGAGGCGCTGGTCCGGATCTTGGGAGAGTGCTCCTGAGACTGGCTGAGTACACTGAGAATGAAGAAAAGCTACACCAATCACCCCTCCACCTGCTGCAGCCAGTGAAACCAGAAAAACTGGTTTGGCCGGCTGGAAACCAACAAGAGGTGCTTTTTTTGTTTGTTTGTTTGTTTGTTATTATTTTATTAAAGTAATCTTTTATTTTTTTAACTTTATTATTATTTTATCTTTCAACACTTCTTCCCTCCCTTTCCCTCTTTCTTGTTTTATTCCTTCTTCCTTTCTTTCCAAACTTATCACTTTTTCCTCCCTTCTGCTGCCTTCCCCACCCCCACAAGTGAGACAAAAAACTTGGAACTGCAAAAAGACCAGAGCTGGACCCAAAGAGGGGGCATCCCAACAGTAGACACAGAGAGACAAACTTCACTTTGCTATAGCAGAGAAACTACAAGTTACTGCTGCATATTTGTATTATTTTGTTCCTTATTCTTACATCTTTTATTTTAATAGTATCTTTGTATTCCTCCTCTTTCAGTATAGTCTTATTTGCCTTGGCTGGATATATTGTATCATTTGATAGGTTCCCTGTCCCCTCATTCATACTGTATTGCCAATTTACTGTCCTTTACTTCCCCTTGCTCCATTAGCACACTATTGAAGGTCCATTGCTCCCTATTCTTGGTATCTCTTAGATTCTGTCATATGATTGTTGCTCTAATATTATTGTAAATAATAGTTGTTCCATACTATTGTAAATACTACACAACACCCCTCCCACATCTTAGCCCACTTCATTGTTTCCAGAAGCATAATACTGTAGTAAATAACTCAATTCTCTCACACAATACACCTATTTACTATCCTTTCCTCTCACCTTACCTCACAATCTGACCTCCCACAACCTCACTGCTTTTAGATCCAACTCACAAACCTTCCCTCCCCAACAAGAGCCTTACCTCCTTTCCATCCTTTCTAAAAAGTGGCTAGTTGGGTTGAAAATTACAGTTATCACTATACATACCAAAAGGAATTCCACTCTCTTCTCTACCAGCTGCTACTCTAAATAGAATAGAATACTCTCCTACTGTAATAAACCATTTTGCGTTCCCCTCCAACTGATCACACACAAAAAGGGTTGGTGGAAGCAGTGAACACCAGGATGCCCACCGAAAGAGGAAACCCAACAACAAAGGAACCACCAAGAGATAGCAACAGAAAAAGGTGAAGGAGAGTGTGAAAACCACACAAACCTCAATCCCAAGATCTATCTGGAAAAACAACTAAACAGTGGAGAAACTACCCAGGGAAAACAACTAAACAAGAGCAAAAGAGAACCCTCAAAACCTTGTACACACAGAAAAACTAGCTTAAACACAACGGGCCCTCACCAGCACAGTAAATTAAACTGGGTGGTGGAAAGAGGGACCATCAGTTCGCCAGCTGGTGGGAAGGAACCACAAAAGAAAGAAGCCCAAACAACCAAAACCCAAAGACAAACTCAGAGCCAACTTAAAGGACAGCCCGAGAACAGTGAGCTTGGAAGATCAAAGACACTACACCACTGAATCTCCCAGGTATTATATCACAGAAGTTCACACCATAGAAGCAGGGAGCCAGAACAAATCAATTTAAAAAGCTGAAGCTAACAAGAACAGTCTCACGAACAATGGGAAGACAAAAAAAACAATCCCCGAATGAAAGGAAAGTAGGAAGCTTCAGAAAGAATGCTAAATCAAATAGAGGCAACTCAACTATCAGTTACTGAGTTCAAAGCAATGCGTATTGGGAAGCTCAATGAGCTCACAGCAAAATACCAGAAATTACAGAAAAACTACAATGAACTCACTGAAAACTATATCAGCAAGAAAAAGGAAACAGAAACTATCAGCAATGGCCAAGAGGAAATGAAGAATACAATTTCTGAGCTGAAGAACACAGTGGAAGGAATCAAAAACAGGATCAATGAAGCAGAAGATCGGATCAGTGAGCTGGAGGACAAAGTAGACAAAAACACCCAGAAAAAGCAAGAAAAGGAAAAGAGGCTCAGAAAGAATGAAGAGGGATTAAGAGAAATGCAAGACAACATGAGACATAATAATATCCAAATAATAGGGATACCAGAAGGAGAAGAAGAAGAGCAAAGGACAGAAAATCTATTTGAAACAGAAATAATGGAAAACTTCCCAAATTTGATGAGAGAAAAACTCACACAAATCCATGAAACACAGAGTCCCAATCAAGAGGAACCCAAAGAGGCCCACTTCAAGACACATCATCATTAAAATGGCAAAATTCCAAGACAAAGAGAATCTTAAAGGTAGCAAGGGAGAAAAAGGAGGTAAAAAACAAGGGAGCCCCAATAAGGTCAGCTATTGACTTCCCAATGGAAACACTCCAAGCAAGAAGAGAATGGAAAGAAATATTCCAAGTAATGAGTACCAAAGGCTTACAACCAAGGCTACTTTACCCAGCAAGGCTCTCAATCAAGATAGAAGGCCAAATAAAGAGCTTCCAAGACAAAAGAAGTCTAAAAGAATACACCTCCACCAAACCAGCTCTGCAAGAGATGCTAAAGGGACTGCTCTAAGAAAAGGAAGAAAAAAAAGAGAGAGACAGAGAGGAACACAAGTACAAAAATGGTAATAAATAAGTACATATCAATAATAACCTTAAACATAAGTGGATTAAATGCTCCACTGAAAAGACATAGAATATCTGAATGGATAAGAAAGCATGACCCACACATTTGCTGCCTACCAGAGACCCACCTCAGGACAAAAGACCTACAAAGACTAAAAGTGAAGGGCTGGAAACAAATTTTCCAAGCAAATAGACACGAAACAAAAGCCGGGGTAGCAATACTTATATCAGACCAAATAGACTTCAAAAAAAGGGCCATAAAGAGAGACTTGGAAGGTCACCTCATAATACTCAAGGGAAGAATCCACCAAGAATAGACATTGTAAATATATATGCACCCAACATAGGAGCACCCAAATATATCAAGAAAATCTTAGAGGACTTCAAGAAAGATATTGACAGCAACACAATAATAGTAGGGGATTTTAATACCCCACTATGAAAAATGGACAGGTCTTCCAAACAAAGTATCAACAAAGACATTGTGACACTCAATGATGCCCTAGATGAAATGGACTTAACTGATATATATAGAGCCCTTCTCCCCAAAGAAGCTAAATACACATTCTTTTAAAATGCACATGGAACATTCTCAAAGACAGACCACATGATAGGACACAAAACCAGCATCAACAAATTTAAGAAAACTGAAATCATCCCAAGCATTTTCTCTGACCACAAGGGACTGAAATTGGAAATCAACCTCAAGGGAAAAAACCCAAAACACCCAAAACCATGGAGATTGAATAGCAAGCTACTAAATAATGAATGGGTCAAGAATGAAATTAGGGAAGAAATCAAAAAGTTTCTGGAAACAAATGAAAATGAACTCACGACAACCCAAAACTTATGGGACACAGCTAAGGCAGTCCTGAGAGGGAAGTTTATGGCAATACAGGCCTACCTGAAAAAGATAGAAACATTTCAAACAGACAACCTAGCCCTATGTCTACAAGAACTCAAGGAACAACAACAAAGACAGCCCAGAACAAGTAGAAGAAGGAAATAACCAAGACCAGAGCAGGATTAAATGCCATTGAGACGAAAAGCACAATTCTAAGAATCAATGAATCCAGGAACTGGTTTTCTGAAAAGATAAACAGAATAGACAAGACTTTAAGCAGGCTCATCAAGAAAAGAAGAGGACCCAAATAAACACAATCAGAAATGAAAGAGGAGAGATTACAACTGACGCCACAGAAATACAAAGGATTCTAAGAAATTACTATAAAGAACTGTATGCCAAGAAATTTTAAAACTTAGGTAAAATGGACAGATTTCTAGAAAAATATAATCTTCCAAAACTTAATGAAGAAGCAGAAAGCCTGAATAGACCAATAACAGCAAATGAAACTGAAGCAGTAATCAAAAAACCTCCAGGCACACAAAAGCCCTGGACCAGATGGTTTCATAGGAGAATTCTACAAAGCATTTAAGGAAGAGCTATAACCCCTATTCTTCACAGACTATTGCAAAAAATCCAAAAGGATGGAAAACTCCCAAACTTTTTATGAAGCCAGCATCATCCTAATTCCAAAACCTGATAAAGACACAACAAAGAAAGAAAACTTAAGGCCAATATCACTGATGAACATACACGCTAAATCCTCAACAAAATATTGGCAAATCACATCCAACAACATATCAAAAAGATCATACACCATGACCAAGTGAGATTCATCCCAGGGATGCAAGGATGGTTCAACATTCACAAATCAGTAAATGTAATTCATCACATAAACAAAAGCAAAGACAAAAATCACATGATCATATTAATAGATGTGGGAAAAGCTTTTGATAAGGTACAACACCCATTTATGATAAAAACACTCAGCAAAGTGGGAATAGAGGGAGCATTCCTCAATATAATAAAGGCCATATATGAGAGACCTACAGCCAACATCATACTCAATGGGCAAAAACTAAAAGCTTTTCCACTAAGATCAGGAAGAAGACAAGGTTGTCCACTCTCACCACTTCTATTCAATATAGTATTGGTAGTTTTAGCCACAGTGATCAGACAAGAAAAGGAAATAAAAGGCATCCAAATTGGAAAGTAGGAAACAAAACTGTCACTGTTTGTAGATGACAAGATAGTGTACATGGAAAATCCTATAGACTCTACCCCAAAACTGCTTGACCTAATAAATGAATCTGGCAAAACAGCAGGATACAAAATCAACATCCAGAAATCAAAAGCATTTTTGTATACCAACAATGAAACAGCAGAAGCAAAAATCCCATTGGAAATAGCAAAAAGAAAAATAAAATACCTAGGAATAAATCTAACCAAGGAGGTAAAAAACCAACTACACAACACCGAATAAAGAAATCAAGGAAGGCACAACAAATGGAAACATATACCATGTTCATGGATTGGAAGAATTAATATCATCAAAATGTCCATACTACCCAAAGCAATTTACAGATTCAATGCAATACCTATTAAAGTACCAATGGCATATTTCACAGATATAGAACAAACACTACAAAAATTTATATGGAACCACTAACGACCCCGAATAGCAGCTGCAATTTTGAGAAAGAAGAACAAAGTAGGAGGGATCACAATATCTGATACCAAACTGTATTACAAGGCCACTGTATTCAAAACAGCCTGGTACTAGCATAAAAATAGGCACATAGACCAATGGAACAGAACAGAGAGCCAGGAAATAAACCCAAATCTCTATGGCCAATTAATATTCGACAAAGGGGGCAGCAACATAAAAGGTACTAATAAAAGCATCTTCAACAAATGGTGTTGGGAGAACTGGACAGCTACGTGCAAAAAAATGAAACTCGAGCACCAACTTACACTATACACGAAAATAAATTTAAGGTGGATAAAAGACTTAAATATAAGCTGTGACACCATTAAAGTCCTAGAGGAGAACATTGGCAGGAAAATCTCAGATATTTCACCCAGCAACATTTTTAGTGATATGTCTCCTAGCGCCAGGGACATAAAGGAAAGAATAAACAAATGGGATCTCATCAAAATAAAAAGCTTCTGCATGGCTAAAGAAAACAGTATTAAAATAAAAAGAGAACAAACTGTATGGGAAAACCTATTTGCCAATGATACCTCAGACAAGGGTTTAATCTCCAAAATATACAAAGAACTTACACGACTCCAGTCCAGGAAGACAAGCAACCCAATTAAAAAGTGGGCAAAGGACTTGAACAGACACTTCTCCAAGGAGGACATACAGAAGATCCAGAAACACATGAAAAGATGCTCAATATCACTAGCTATCAGAGAGATGCAAATTAAAACCACAATGAGATACCACTTTACACCAGTCAGAATGGTCATCATAAACAAAGCAACAAACAAGTGTTGTAGAGGTTGTGGAGAAAAGCGGACCCTAATGCATTTTTGGAGGGATTGCAGACTGGTACAACCACTATGGAAAACAGTATGGAATTTCCTCAGAAAACTAAACATGGACCTGCCTTTTGACCCAGCAACTCCACTGCTCGGATTATATCCTAAGAACCCTGAAACACCAATCCAAAAGAACCTATGTACCCCAGTGTTTATAGCAGCACAATTTACAATAGCCAAGAGCTGGAAGCAACCTAGGTGCCCATCAGGACATGAATGGATCCAAAAATCATGGTACATATACACAATGGAATTGTATGCAGCAGAAAGAAAGAAGCAGTTCCTACCCTTTGCAACAGCATGGATGGAACTGGAAAGCATTATGCTGAGTGAAATAAGCCAGGCGGTGAAAGACAAATACCATATGATCTCACCTTCAATAGGAAGCTAAATAACAAAACAAACAAGCAAGCAAAATATAACCAAAGACACTGAAATAGAGAACAGGGTGGCAGGGACCAGAGGGGAGAAGGGAGGGAATTTCAGGGGAAAAAGGGGAAGGATTTACAGGAACAAATATAAAGGGCACATGCACAACAACTAAGGGGGGAGGAAATGGGAAGGAGGTGGGGAGCACTGGGGGGGTTGGCTGGGATGGGAGTAAAAGACAGAAAACTGTACTTGAACAACAATTAAATAAATTTTAAAAAAGTAAAAAGAGAAATAAACATCTATCTTTTGGATTAAAAAAAATTTTAAAGTATTTTTACAGTAAGACCTGAAGCATCTTTTTAGTTGCAGGGCATTTTAAGACTAGAAATCCCTTCCAGCCAAGATGGAGGCATGGGTAGACACACATTGGCTCCTAGCACAACCAAAAGAAGGACAACAAGAAGCTTAAAGACAAAAAAACAAACAAACAACCAAAACTGACAGAAAATCAAACTGTGTAGAAGTGTGACAACGAAGAAGTTAAGTAAGAAACATTCATCCAGACTGGCAGGAGGGGTGCAGACAGGCACCTGTGGGAAAAGGACTTGTGGCAAGGCAGTGGCTGGAGGACTGGGGCAGGCGAGGCAGCAGATAGCAAAGCAGGTGGTCCCCCATTTGCGTGTGGATAAGCTGGGAGTAACAACTGGAGAGCAAGACAGAGCTCGCAACTCAGGGTTCCAGTGCAGGGAAATAAAGCCTCAAAACCTCTGAATGAAAAAACCTCTGGGGGTTGAGGTGGCAGGAGAAACTCCAAGCCACACAGGAGAGTTTTTTAGAGACCTACAAGGTCCTCGAACATACACAAAACAACCTCCCCGCCCTGGAATCAGCACCAGAAGGGCCCAAGTTGCTTGTGGGTAGGAGAAGAAGAGAGTGAAAGCTGGCCAAGAGCTGAGCAAGTAGGATTGTTCCCTCTCAGACCCCTCCCCAACATACAGCACCACAAAGCAGCGATGTGGGCTCCCCTGCCCTGGAGAATACCTAAGGCTTTGCCCCTTATTATATAACAGGCATGGCAAGACAAAAAAATATGGCCTAAATGAAAGAACGGGTCAAACGTCCACAAAAAATAAAACTAACAGATGAAGATATAGCCAACCTATGAGATGTAGAATTCAAAACCCTGGTAATCAGGATGCTCACAGAATTGGTGAATATGGTCACAAAATAGAGGAAGAAGTAAAGGCTATGAAAAGTGAAATAAAGGAAAATGTACAAGGAAACAATAGTGAAGGGAGGGAAACTGGGACTCAAATCAATGGTTTGGAGAAGGAAGAAATAAACATTCGACATGAACAGAATGAAGAAACAAGAATACAAACAAATGAGGAGAGGCTTAGGAACATCTGGGACAACTTTAAACATTCCAACATCTGAAATCATAGGGGTGCCAGAAGGAGAAGAGCGAGAAATTGAAAACTTATTTGAAAACATAATTAAAGAGAATTTCCCCAATCTGGTAAAGGAAATAGACTTCCAGGAAGTTCAGGAAGCTCAGAGAGTCCCAAAGAAGTTAGACCCAAAGAAACATATACCAAGGCACTCCATAACCACAATACCCGAGATTAAAGAGAAGGAGAGAATCTCAAAAGCAGCAAGAGGAAAGGAGAGAGTTACCTACAAAGGAATCCTTATAATACTGGCAGCTGATTTGTCAAAAATAAATCTGACAGGCAAGAGGGGAGTTAGAAAGTATCCAAAGTCATGAAAGGCAAGGACCTACATCCAAGATAACTCTACCCAGCAAAGCTTTCATTTAGAGTGGAAGGGCAGATCAAGTGCTTCCCAGATAAGGTCAAGTTAAAGGAGTTCATCATCACCAAGCCCTTAGTATTTGAAATGTTAAAGGGACTTATCTAAGAAAGAGAAGGTCAAAAATACAAACAGTAAAATGACAACAACTCACAACTATCAACAACTGAATCTAAATAAAGAAAAACAAAACAAAAATGACCTATGAAACAGATTCACAGACATAAGGATCACATGGAGGGTACCAGTGGGGAGGGGGAGGGGGAAAAATGGAGGAAAAGGCACAGGGAATAAGAGGCATAAATGTTAGGTACAAAATAGATGGGGGGAAGTTAAGAATAGTATGGGAAATGGAGAGGCCAAAGAAATTGTATGCATGACCCATGGACATGAACTAAGGTGGGGGGGGTATAGGGTGGAGGGGAATAAAGTGGAGAAAAAATGGGACAACTGTAAGAGCATAATCAATAATACATATTTTTTAAAAGATTAAGAATAGACTGAAAATTTGTTTGAAGTAATTAAGTTTCTAAAAGTGGAATGCCTATATGTGGAGCTCTTACCTGTACAAGGAAAATGATGAGGAAATAAAAATTTGCAATTCTTCTGAACTGTTCAAACAGATTCTTTGGGAGGAAATTCCAAAGTGTATACTGTAAAGAAGAAAAAAAAACATATTATTGGAAAGCAAGCTAAAAAACCTTAGCAATAATAAGTCATATGGGTCCCAGTTACCCCAACAGTCTGAAAACATGTTAAAACCCAAATATCACACATATGAATAAGCATAATTACAGGTATAGTAAATAAACACTTTCAAGTAATAAAGTTTTCATTTTGACCATTACAACTGGATCTAGTCCCATATGTCTGCTTTCTCTGACATGATTTAAATTAGGTTCCTTGTTCTGTGCTCTCACATCACCCTATACTTCCTCAATTATACTTGTTGCAGTAGATAATTATGTATGTGTGTGCTTTTTAATTAAAATTTCTCCCTCAACAGGCATGAGTTGTATGGGCAGGCTGTTCATCAGTTTTTTCATTCATTACTTTCCCCAACATCTAGCATGCTGTCTGACACAAAGTAGACACTCAATAAAATTAGTTGGATGAATGAATGAACAAATTAATTTCTCTGGCTTAGCTAACCTTCGGAGTCTTTGTTACAATCACAGATATAACTCTGTCCCTATCAGTACCTCTGTGACAACTGAGGTGTACACATAATCCTGGGTCACACAAGGCTTTCACTTTAATTACCAATGTACCATCCTGTGCTCTGGTAACTGGAAATCAGTAAAGGTTTCAATGCTAAATTGTACATGATCAGGAGGAGAAAATTCTTGAGCCAATAGTCAAATCCCATAGACTTTCTCACTGATAATTTAAACTCAAGGACTGGGTCACTAAAAATCACCAGATGTCGGATTTTATAGCTGTCTGGTCTTTATATGAAAGACCAGAAGACAGAAAAAACACGTTCCTTAACCCAAAGCAGTCCATACTAGAGCAGTCCAAAGTATCTCCATAATGTGAAAAAATATCCATTAAATTAAATAAGGTGCATGAGAATTTACAGCTAACCCCTCTTTAAAAACCTTATGAGCTCAAGATTCCCCCAGGAAATACCAAGAAAAATGAAGATGAGCAGAGGGAAACATATTCAGTGATGTAGCTGCATTACAACCAACAGACAACCTACAAAGTTCTTCCTCTGCGGTTCAAAATTCCTCACGGAAGCCCATTCAAAATGAAGTGCACAATTGTGTGTGCCTGGGCATCAGTTAGAAGAAACCCCACACTTTCGTCAGGTTCCCAAGGCAGCTTGTGTCCAAAAATAAAGAAGATCAAAAGCACTGATTCAGTCACACTTTGGAGCTGATGCAGTCCAGATTGGCACCTAACTATCACAACAACAGGCAAATAGCTGAACTTCCGGCTTGTTGACCTTATGTTACATAACTAAAGGATTAAAAAAAAACCCTTGGAATATCACTTTATTTTTTAACTTTTATATTTTATTTATATATTTTTAGCGAGAGGGGAAGGAAGGGAAAAAGAGAGAGAAACATCGATGTGTGAGAGACACATTGATTAGTTGCCTCTTGCATACCCCTAAACGGGGACCTGGCCCACAATCCAGGCATGCACCCTGACTGGGAATCGAACCATTGCCCGTTAAAGTTTGCAGGCCTGCACCCCATCCACTAAGCCATACCAGCCAGGGCTAACTAAAGGGTTTTTAATTAAACAAACATTAGGAACTATTAAGAGTCCTCTCATGGATCTTAACACATAAAAGGAAACATTTGTTGTTATTTCTAGGGCCTCACGGTTCCTTTACCACTTTTCTAACTTCCTTAAGAATGACTTCCTGTAGGAACTATGGTTATTCCCTTTAGAGCAGGGATGTTAAACTCATTTTCACTGGGGGCCACATCAGCCTCATAGTTGCCTTCAAAAGGCTGAAATAATTTTAGGACTGTGTAAATGCAACTACTCCTTAACTGTTAAGGAGTTGAAGTTACATTCAACCCTTTGAAGGCAACCACAAGGCTGAAGTGACCCCCCATGAAAATGGTTTGACACCTCTGCTTTAGAGGAAACTACCAGTATATGCCCTCCTCTTTCCTATCTGAGATCATGAGTTATTATTATGAAGCTCAACAACATGGACAGACCTAGAAAGTATTAATGCTAAGTGAAATAAGTCAGTCAGAGAAAGACAAATACCATACAATTTCACTTACATGTACAATCTAAAGAAAACAAATGAACAAATAAAATGGAAACAAACTCATAGGTGAAGAACATTTTGATAGTTGCCAGATGGGACGGAAGTTGGGAGAATGGGTAAAACACAAGAAAGGATTAAGAAGTACAGATTGGTAGTTACAGAATAGTCATGGGGATGTAAAGGACAGCATAGGGAATATAGTCAATAATATTATAATAAATATGTATGGTGCCAGGTGTGTACTAGATTTATTGGGGTGATCAGTAGTCTTGATCTTAGCCACTACAAACCAAATACAATGTTAGCTCACAGGAAGAAAATGTTTATAGCATTTGTTTCATTAACAATCAGAATGGAGATTATGGAGGGGTCATAAGTAAGTTCCTGATCAAAGAAGTCAGTAAGTATACCTTTTATACTATCTTAACATGCCATTATAAACTTAAAAAAGCAATACCAACATTTAGAACATGTTTAAAAATAGGTTCGATGCCCTGGCCAGTGTGGCTCAGTGAGGTGGAGCATTGTCCCATTAACTGAAAGGTCAGGTTTGATTCCTGGTCAGGGCACATACCTAGGTTACAGGTTCAGTCTCTAGTCAGGATGGGTGTAACTGGTTGATATTTCTCTCTCATATTGATGTTTTCCTGCCCCCTATCTCCAAAATCAATAAACATATCCTCAGGTGAGAGTAAAAAACTAAAATAAATTTTAAAACTGTGTTCTACACAAAAATGCCAGCTTACCAAATCTATATAATGCATTTTACATCTGCTCTATAGTTAACTAAACTGTGGATCAGCCCCTCAAACATTAACCACTTATTAAAGGAAGGGGTTGAAATGAATTAAATCATAGTTTGAGAGTCTATTATTTCAATTTATGCAGAGATAGGCTTTAGAACATTACCTGTTTTTACCTAAGGTCCAAAATTTTTCGGATTTAGCACTAAAATTGGTGACCATGTACTAAGGCTCTAAATAACTTGTTCTACTCTGTCAGTACATCACGTGGGAATGGGAAACAGTTAAAAAGGAACTAGTAACTATTTAAACTAAGTATTAAAGTTAACAGCCAATTGTGAAGGAGCTATCAGAAGGAATACTGACTTTTCTAAGTACTAGAATTTGGATGTGATGGAACAAAATAACTGTATTTTAAGATTAGTTGTAAATAAGCACTCAGTTGTAAATAAGCAGAGCTCTAGCTCGAGTAACTGTTCATTCTGTTTAAATTACTGTATTCATTTGATGATCAGCTCTCCTTATTATAGGCATTAAATACAATTTAGAGCATCATAGCAGTCTACTTTCATTTCTATTGCCAATGCCAAGCAGAAATCTCTTTTTAAGTATCACTCTTTCTACCATAAATTCAGAAGAGCAAAAAGAGTAACCAGGATATTAATGCATTAGGATTTAGTAACTTTAGCTAAAAAGGCACCTTCAAGGAGTTTGATAAGCCTCAAACAAAAAGACATCTGATTAAGTTCTACAGGTGAATCTAATTTTTAAATTATTTATTTATTACTGTTCTATTATACTTGTCCCAATTTCACCCCCCTTGCTCTCCCCTATCCCACGCATTCCCCCCGCCCACCCACCCTTTTGTCCATGTCCATAGGTCCTTTATGTGATTATTTTTATTTTTTAAGTTTATTTTTTTAATTGTTGTTCAAGTACAATTGTCTCCATTTTCCCCCTACCACTGCCATCCCCACTTCTCACCCTTGATCCCACCCCTTCTCCTTGGCTGTGTCCATGTGTCTGTCCCTTGTAAGTGTTCCTGAAACCCTTCCCCCCATTATCCCTTCCTATCTCCCCTCCACTCTATCTGATTTTTAAAATGAGGATAAACACTAGTGTAATTTTAGGCTTGAAACTTTAATACAAGATGTCCTTTTACATAAGAGTACTCAGATTAACTCAGGCGTACTTTCAAAGAGGTAGGTGGAGATCACTGATTCTTATCCCACTGAATGGCCTTCAAGATGAGGCTTAGGATTTTCAAAGGAAAAAAGCAAGTAGAACAGAGGAATACCATGAAAGCTAAAGCAATCAATTCTCCTTATATGCTACAAGAGGGGATTTCCAAGAGTTTCCTACCAACTACAAACTTCTGGTGATTCCCAAATAAGTTTCTCTAAAGAAATGTTTGTGTTTCCCAAAAGAAAAGAATAGTAATTTTTAGAAGATTTTATTTATTTATTTATTTATTTATCAGAGAGAGGGGAAGGGAGGGAGGAAGACTGGGAGAGAAACATCAATGTGTGGTTGCCTCTCACACAACCCCTCCTGGGGACCTGGCCTGCAACCCAGGCATGTGCCCTGACTGGGGATTGCCTGGCAACCGGGTGGTTTGCAGGCCAGCGCTCAATCCACTGAACCACACCAGCCAAGGCAGAAGAACACTAATTTTATAAGTAAAATTTCAAGTAGGTCAAAGGTTTGTTTTTTTTTTACATCTTTAGTGCTCCTTACATTGACAAGACTTATTCCCAGTGTTACACTGGCATTAATGATGTCATTTATAAACAAACAAAAAGCAATCAATTAAAAGAAAGTTATTTTTATTACCGAAGAGTTGAGAAAGTAGAAAATAGACAGTGGGAAGGGCAAGAATAGCGTGGGAAATATAGAATCTAAAGAACTTGTGACACATGGACATAAACTAAAGGGGAAGAATGGTGGGGGGGTGTGCAGGGTGGAGGGGAATGAAGGGGGGAAGTGGGACAACTGTAATGGCATAATTAATAAAATATATTAAAAAATAAAGTTCAGGGAAAATTTTAAAAAAGAGTTGAGAAAGAAAATCAACACTTGCTACAAAGTTGGAAGGCAGCTAATATATACTATACATTGTTCATTTCTTCATTAAAAGATTCTGGTGCAAATACAGACAAAAGACAATGTGAGGAAGAAAAAGTCAAATTATAAAACTATTGCTCTCTCCAGAATGGATCCAAAGGCCTCCTTTTTCCTTTTGAATGTTTCACATTCAAAATACATAAGACTGAAGAAATCAACAGTACTTACTGTTCAGGACTATTATAACAATAATCACAGAAATATAAGTATGACAGCAACTACCATTGAGTTGTTACTATAAGCAAAGCACAGTGCTTAAATGTTTTCTGTGGGTTACTTTACTTCACTCCTCATCACAATCCTATAAGGTAAGTACTGTTAATATCCCCATTTTACAGATAAGAAAATTGAGACACAGAGTGGTTAAATGACTTACTTTAACCTCAAACCCAGGTTCTCTGTCTACAAGGATGAATCTCCCCACCACTATATACTGTATACTATCCTCTTATAATATTCATTGTATTAAGATTTCATTCTTTTTATGGTTAGTATGAGGGGGGACTCCCCCCCCCCAAAATAACTGGAATTCTTTTCTAGAGGGTGGGACCCTTGTAGTACAGGTTTCCCCCACTAGGTGAGTATTCTAGCAATCCATCTGTATCAGTATACCAGCTGGCACTGTTATAAGAGGCTGCGTTTGACCTCAGTGAAATTTTTTTGAAGACTCTTGCAAATCACTTGCCTATTTCATGATGGGTTATTTACAAGTATCTGCCCACACCACACTGAGTGTTCAGCAGTTTTTGACCAAAAACAGCATGAGCCCCACGCCCCGCCCTCCCTATTCACTTGATCTTGCCTCAAGTGATTTTTTTGTCTCCCTGATGAAAAACAGTCCTCAAAGGGAAATGTCTTGCCAATGTAGAGGAGTTGAAACAAAAATTGGCAGAAGCACTAAAATACATCAAAATCGAAAAGTTCAAAAACTGTTTTGAGCAGTGGAAAAAAATGTCTTGATAGGTGTATTACATCAAATGGAGAGTACTTTGGCCCTGGCTGGCATAGCTCAGTAGATTGGGTACAGGCTGCAAACCAAAGGGTTGCCAGTTTGATTCCTAGTCAGGGCATCTGTGGGCCAGGTCCCCAGTGGGGGTCATATGAGCAGTGACCACACATTAATGTTTCTTTCTCTCCCTCTCTCTTTCCCTTCTCCTCGCTCTAAAAATAAAAAAATAAAATCTTAAAAAAATAAAAAAGAAAAGGGCTTTATCACTAACTCAGCTTGGAGACCATGTCACTTACTCACTTTCTCTGGGTTTACTTTCTCCATCTGCAAAGTAAGTTGATCTTAGAATCTTTCTGTTCTACGAGTCTATGATTCTGAGTCAAATAACTACTATTAGTTGTTTTCTTAGATATTATGGGGTAAGTCACAATTTTCAGTGAAGGCCTACCTTGGGCACACATGGAAGCTACTGGCTGAAGATAAATTTTCCGCCATAAGGTTAAAAATTAACAGGAAAGACACTGTATCCAACTATACTCATAGTGTTCTACAGGCCAACAGATCATAAGACAACAAACAGTTTTCACTCATTCTGTCTATATTTTACATGTTAATCTCCTAGCTAAGTACAATCCGCACTGCATCACTACCCAAAGATAAATCACACGTACATTTAAAAACTAAAATGTTAAAAAAATTTTAAAATTGCATGATTTTGTGTTGCATGTCCTAAGATGTTTGCAAATATGCAGTGAACCAACTCTCACCAACAGTTTAGATATGCCTCGTCAGGTTGCATGAGTGAGTATGGAAAATTATCAAAATCTGCTCCATGATACAAGGGGTGGCAGTGGGTTAACCGTCCAGTACCTAGCATCTAATCTGGTCAGCCAAAGGTAAAGGTTAAGGTTAGTAAACTAATACTTGTAGAAAGATGACTATGGGTACCAGGAACTATAAGGAGTGCTTTCACATATCAAATATTAGCTCTATTTCACTGAGAACATTCAAACTTAGGGATTAATTTGGTGAAGGTCACAGAGCTAGTAAGTGGTCAGGCCAGGATTTAAACTCAGATATTCAGACTCTTAACTGCTGAAGCACTGTACCAAGAAGGGCACACTCTTAGAACCCAGTAGTGTACTTGAGAAGCTCCTCAGTGAAACAGAAAGAGATACAGATGTCCTTCCAGGAAAGCACTCTCCAAAGAAAAAGTAAATTACATACAAACTAGTCCATCCAATTAAGGGCAATACAGGAAGCTTTGGGCAAGTAAATAATTCCTACTTTTAGCACACTTTATGGCTTAAAGTAAGATGCATAATGAACACTGAATCATAATGGAAGGCAAGTGAAAGATGCTTCAGCTGATAAGTGCATTATCTAGCTCACTATATGAATATATATTGAGTTAAAAACTTACCTTGGATGAGACTATCCTATTATCACAAAACCTTTGTGCAATGTAAACTTCTGCTGCTGAATCTGGATGATTGCCAACAAACACAGTGCGTGTACCAACTCGTTTGTCTTCTCCAGCACACTGACCAAAAGAAAGAGGAAAGCAGTCAGTGTCTCGTCACATTTCTCCATGCTTCTACGAACTCAAACTTCTTGTCTAAGCATGTTTAGCTATGGTCTAAAGAGAGAGAAAGAGCAGTAGAGAGAGGGCAAAACCTGGTTAGGAATGTCAAACTCCACTAAGCTCTTAGTTGCTGATTTAGTGAAAGTGTTGCTTGGGCCACTGTTCTGAGGCCAACACTGCAATCCTAAAATGTTTAAATTAAGCCAAGTATCCTAGAGAAACAATAATTTTTATTGTCAGTCATTTTTCTTTCATCCACAGAATCTCAACTATCACCATCATGGCAACACACTAACTTAGGAAAGGTCTGACTGGAAGTATTTAATTTTTTTACAACTATTGATGACAGCCTTGTCAACACCCTTACCAGACAGCAGAAAACAGAATGCAAATTACTTCCAAACTCAAAAGAATTACTTATAAGAATACAGAAACACCATGACTGTCTCTATTAACAAAATGATCACCTATTTCTACAAAGAAAATTTGTAAGTTCTTTGACTTCACAGGAAATACATTCCTTTGTGATCTCTCAGGGCCTATTGTCATAAAGTCCCATTTCAGCCCTGGCTGGTGTAGCTCAGTGGATTGAGTGCCAGACTGTAAATCAAAGGGTCGCTGGTTCAATTCCCAGTCATGGCACATGCCTGGGTTGTGGACCAGGTCAGTGGTGGGGGGCGGCGGCGAGTGAGAGGCAACCACACATGGCTGTTTCTCTCCCTCTTTTTCCCCTCCCTTTCTCTCTCTTAAAAATAAATAAATAAATAAAATCTTTTTTTAAAAGTCCCATTTCACAAAATATATCTCTAAAATCTCTTTTACATTTTAAAGAAGTAGATCTGCTGAATCTAGATCTTCTAAAGTCGAGCTCCATTTTCTCTCAGCCTTGTATTTCACTGAGGCTTCACTCTATTTTCTTTTCTTAAATCAGGATAATACTTTTTCTTATATAAATTTGGGGCTGTCTCCTTTGATGGTACTATACTACTGTGTTTGAAACATCCATATGTTTAAGTCAAAGGAAGTATGACTTATACTTTGACTTATGACTTATACTTTGACTTATATTCCAATATCCACTTATATATTTCCATTATTTTTGGAAAAGATAATCCCTCAACATAAAGTGTTTTAAAAGTATATAGCCACAAAGAGTTTCCTTCCTTTCGATGATCTAGTCAAAGGTCAAAGATGTAAATCTCTACCTGAAAATAATCACTGTAAACAAACCACTTGGAGCTTGCAAACTTCTCCAAATGTCTGTGTTTAGATGTACTCTAGCCTGAATTTTTTGCACCTTATGTATATAGTACAGGAAACATGCTTTTTTACTTCTAAAAAATAAAAACCACCCCCAAAATATAGATAGGTAAGACCTTTTGCCTTACCATCTTTTATTTAAGCTTATTAAATAATTATTTAGTGGGGGATTTCCTTCAAAATCTGTAGGGAATCAACTGAAGAGTAGTTGAGATAAAGTGAAGTAGGAGAGATTCAGGCTATACATAAAGGGTAACTGCTGGGGCTAAGGGAGGCTGTGGGAATCTCTATTCATGGCAAGCTGGCAAAAAAAAAATCAGTTTAAGTATGAGTGCTGGATAGCTTAGCTATTTCCCCATCAGCCTAAATACAGGGAATTGGAACAACTGATTGTACAAATCAGTACTCTTGTACAAATCAGCAGGTAAACTTTCAAACAATTTTGGAAAACTAAAAAATAACTTTACTAGAATGGTAGCTATAAACATTTTGATTTAGGAACTGATTTTGTTTGCATCGGTAAAATATTGGGTCTGATGCAGCTTAAAAGTAAGATCACTAAATTTTCCATAAGATCCATTTTGTAAAACGTAAACTAAGGTGAATATGCCTACCAAAAGCATAGTTTATTCTTCTTCACACTTACCCTCACCTTCTGTTCTAAGTTACAGTCTCACTGTATAGTCTCTGCAACACTTGAACCATATAACATGCCAATTTGAATTATAGAAATTGTTGAGTCCATATATACACTGCAATTTACAACATTCTGTTAAATATTCATATGGTTGTCTAGTTTTCCACATAAGTGAGAGGTGGTACAGAGTAAATAAAAAAGAGCTACCTTTAAGGCAGTTCTCAGATCATTCTGCAAATAGGCGAAAAGTAAAAGACAAGTGGCAGAGGGTCAGTAAGTGATTTCTGCATGATGTTGCACATGCTGCTAATATAATTTGTTTCCCTCAGTTAACAATGGCCACTGATTAACTAAAACAAAAAATGAACTAGTACTTCCGCAATTCTGAAATGTCTTCAACTTTCTTCTCTGTCAGGTCACAGCATTCCAGAGAACAAAAGGAACAAGTGAAATGCACTTTTTCAGGCACATGATATTTTTTATGAATTCTGTACATCTGAATAGCATTTACAGTTTCCCTGAGTGCTTTCCCCATAAGATATCTCTGGAACCACTTTCAAAGAAGCTGAAGTGACCTCTATCTGCATTTAATTGGACAAAATGGATTAAAATTGGTATGTTGTGTGTGGGGGGGCAGATCCTGACAGTGTGCATTATTAGATAATGAAATAGAGGCCTAAGAGCTGCAGCTTGTTCACTCTAGAGGATTTTTCATAAAAGGGCAGTCTCCTCAGCCCAGGCAGGATTGAGTTTAGAGCTTCCTGAGAACTGAGGGTGAGGTAGGGTGAAACAGATAACTTTTCCATGCCTGTTTTCAGTCTAAAATCTGATGAACCTGCAATTTCTGGTGGAATCTGCTCTGTTTAATGTTTTTGGTCTGCATATAAATGGCAATGCTGAACTCGTGTAAATTCACTGTAATTTTCCACTTGCTACCAATGTAGTGTTAAAACAGTGGTTTGAATTCCTGGGATTTTGAATAATGTAGGTGCTTTAGCCAAGGCCCAGAAGAGAAACTCCAAGAAGGAATTGAAATAATTTCACATTTGGATGGCATATGATGTAGTCTGGAGTGGATGTGGATGATTCCTACCACTTTATAATGAATTTTAATCTATTAAGAGTCCATCCTGTGTTGAACTGCTTCCCATTCAAATGTCTTTGGAAACAATTTTAAAAATTGAAATATACTGGCACCAATTCTATTTTTATGACACATCATACACTATAATGACAAGTATTATATAAAGAGTATTAAAAAGTATATTTATAACATATGAATTAACAGAGAAAGCAATTTCACTTTCTTCCTCAGGATAAAAAATTATCCTTTTGTACCCCCGACTCATAGCTCCACAATATAAACTGAATATTGTTTTAGCCCTGGATGGTGTGGCTCAGTGGGTTGAGTATCATCCCACAGGCTGAGGAGTTGCTGGTTCGATTCCTGGTCCGGGCACATGCTTAGGGTGCAGGCAGGATCCAGAGCTGTGGACTTGCGAAAGGCAACTGACTGATGTTTCTCTCCCTCTCTGTCTCTCCCTGTCCCTCTCTCTAAAAATAAATAAAATCTTTAAAAGAAATTAGTGAATAAATAAAAGAAAGTAACTTTCACCAGAATATACTCTCTCAATAAAAATCAGAGTAGAGTGGTACTATTATTCAACTAGCACCATCTTAAAATCCTAAGCTTTTGCAAGTCTCAAAACACGGAAAGCTGTTGGAGGTGTAATTTGTTTCTTTATTACCTCTAGACCACTGACTCCATAAGAACTAAGGGAAAATAGAGACCTCCACACAAGACTGTCAGTATAAAAGTTGTCACAGGATCTGAAACAGAGCTCACTCTTTCCACACTTTCCAGGTGTTGGCCGACTTAAATATATCACTTATTCATTCATAACTCACTGATTCTTACTTCTTACTTCTTGCCACATATTGGCTGTAAACATAATACTAATACCCACATATTTTATTTAAAGTTGAATTTAATTTTTTGGAAGCTCCCCAGGTGACAATTCTAATATGCAGCCAGGCCTGAGAAAAATGCTACAGAATTATTGCTCATTGACTTACTGCTCTTAACTAACATCCTATAAGTTTTTAGCCATAATCTTACACTTTTAAGTAATTAATTTTAACAATTTGCTTTTCACAAGGTATCCCCTTCCAATATTTTAAGCTGTCCACAAAATGAGATTCTCCTTCAATACTTACTTTGCATGTGGCTAATCTACCATCAATTATTCAGATAACTGATAAAAATCACAGGCCCTAATACAATGCCAAACAACTCACTTTAGCAACAACTCATCACTGATGTCATTCTCAGCAACCACGGCATTATTTTTTTATTTTTCATCAGACTGCTCTTTGTGAGTTACTAAAGCAAATATAATAATTTTCTAAACAATGAACAAAAATTGTTATTAAAAGTTGAAACCCTGGCAATGATTTAAAACTGTTCTCTGCATGCCAGCCCCACAGCTATTTTCTTCTCTGAAGCACGAGTATACTCGAACAGCATCATCGGTCTTACAAAGTCCAAATGAATTCAAAATGAAAAGAAAAAGCATTTCATCAAACTTTTAGCTATCTATTAAAATGTTCCCCAAAGTCAGCATTTCTGTATGAGGCTTGGAGGGATGGGGTGTGCAAGGAGAGCACTAAATTGCCAGGAAACATTTCCAGTGAGTGTTAAGCTTCTTGGTTAAACTTGCTGCAATGTATTCAGTGGTCAAATGGCTGAGGTTTCCAAGCCCACTCCACTATAACAAGCCAAAAAGAGTAATCTGGATGTGTAATTTAGTCATAACTTTAAAAGGAGCCTTAAAATTCTACTTTTCACAATTTGCTTTTATTACATCTTTTTTAAGTGATTAAGCTGTCTCTCCCTCCTTTGCCAGAGGCAGTGAAGCAAGACGGAGACATCTTGTATCTCCTTGCCTTTAAAATTTAATTATGGTTATATCAACCGAAACTCTCAAATACCTGATCAAAAGACAACTGAATATGCAAAGTACATCCCTAGATGCAAAGATTATCTCTAATTGGGCATTACCTGATGGCAAAACATTTAATTGAATAGAAATAGCTATAGGAAATGGATTAAGTCCCGCAAAAGCATACACCTAAGTCAGCAAGCAAGCACAATGCTTAGGAAAAAGCAGTGACTGTGAGGACTTGGATGAGAAGAACACCGTGTTGGAAGCTCAGAGTTAGACTTGCATTACCTAAATGTGATCCACGGAGCAGTTTAATTTCACCAAGAACAACCAATTCTGAGTGTTTCCAATCTGATGCAACCCACGCCATGTCTTCACCCCAAGGACCTCAGGGCTTGAGAAATGTGGCTCTAAAGATGAAACACAGGGACTTCCACCAAGATGGAGGCGTAGGTGGAAACACTTTACCTCCTCCCACAACCAAATCTAAAAACAACAAAGTTTTAACAACAATAAACGCAGCTGAGCCACAGAAAATCGAATACGGAGTACAAAATCAACAAACTGCTCAGCTAAACCGGTGAGAGGGGTGAAGCCAGTGGTGGGGCGGGTTGGGCAAAAAAGATCCCCCAACCCGGGCGGCACGCAGGCAGCTGAGGGCCCAGATCCCAGGTGCAGGGTAGCTACAAGTGGACCCAAGGAAGGCACAGGGCAGCTGGCTGACTGCGGTCCCGCATTTGCACACAGATAAACCAGCGAAGAGACGAGCATTGAGACAGACTGTGCAGGCCCTGGCACAGAGTGGCGAGTGGTGAGGCGGACTGGGCAGGAGGTAGCAGAGAGGACCGCCATTGCTCCCTCTCTGACCCCACCCCCACATAGAGTCACAAACCAGTCACCTGGGTGGCCCTGCCCTGGTGAACACCTGCGGCGCCTCACCTCAAATGTAGCAGGCGTGAACAGAAGAAAACATGGCTCAAGAAGAACTCACGGCCCCAGAGCCGAGAAATCTAAGCGAACAAGAAATTGCCAACCTCTCAGAGGCACAATTCAAAACACTGGTGATCAGGATGCTCACAGAACTGGTTGATTTTAGCCACAAATTACAGGAACATATGAAGGCTAAACTAATTAAAATGAAGGGAAATGCACAGGAAACCAATAGTGATGGAAAGGAAACTGAGACTCAAATCAACGGAGCGGACCAGAAGGAAGAAAAAAATGACCAAACAGAAAAATATGAAAAAACAAGAATTCAAAAAAAATGAGGAGAAGCTAAGGAACCTCCAGGACATCTTTAAACACTCCAACATCTGAATTATAGGGGTACCAGAAGGGGAAGAGGAATAGTCACAAAAGGAAACCTTATTTGAACAAATAATAAAAAGAGAACTTTCCCAATCTGGCAAAGGAAATAGACTTCCAGGAAATCCAGGAAGCTCAGAGAGTCCCAAAGAAGTTGGACCCAAGAAGGAACACACCAAGGCACATCATAATTACATTAGCCAAGATTAAAATGAAAGAGAGAATCCTAGAAGCAGCAAGAGATAAGGGGACAGTCACCTACAAAGAAGTTCCCATCAGACTGTCAGCCGATTTCTCAATAGAGACCTTACAGGCAAGAAGGGGCTGGAAAGAAGTATTCCAAGTCATGAAATCCAAAGACCTACAACCAAGACTGCTCTGTCCAGCAAAGCTTTCATTTAGAATGGAAGGGCAGATAAAGTGCTTCTCAGATAAGATCAAATTCAAGGAGTTCATCATCACCAAGCCCTTATTATATGAAATGTTAAAGGGACTTACCTAAGAAAAAGAGGATAAAAAAGATGAACAGTAAAAGGACAGCAAACTCAGTTATTAAGAACCACACCTAAAACAAAAGCAAATTAAGAGGATAGCTAGATTAGGAGTGAACCATAGAAATGAAGATCACGTGGAGGGTTAACAACAGGGGAGTGGGAGAAGGAGAAGGGGGGGAGAAGGTACAGAAAATAAGTAGCATAGACCGCAGATAGAAAATAGATAGGGGGGAGGGTAAGAATAGTAGGGGAAACACAGAATCTAAAGATCTTGAGACACGTGGTCATGAACTAAAGGGGGGAATGGTGGGGGAGGGGTGTGCAGGGTGGAGGGGAATGAAGGGGGAAAAATAGAACAAATGTAATGGCATAATCAATAAAATTAAAAAATATATTTTAAAAAGATGAAATACAACTCTCTTACAGGATGGCTAATAGAGACTCAAGTAGAGTAAAATGCTGTAAGCATGTAGTGATTCAAGATTCTTACAAGAATATTTTTTAAGATTTTATTTATTTATTTATCTTTAGAGGGGAGGGAGAGAAACATCAATGTACGGTTGCCTGTTGTGTGTCCCCTGCTGGGAAATGGCCTGCAGGGAACTGACCTGCAACCCAGGCATGTGCCCTGACTGGGAATTGAACCACAATCTTCTGGTTCACAGACCTGTGCTCAATCCACTGAGCTACACCACCCAGGACAAGAATATTTTTTAATGATTCAGAGATTCATCCATTTATAGAAAGTAACCTCAAACTCTTAAAAATTCATCCTGGGCCTTCACTTTCTTTGTTAACAGTATTTCTCCTAACAGAGAGCCTGATAATACAAGGCATAACCAGAAAAAAATCTGGCCACTGTTAATATCATGAGAATGGTTTGCATGACATCAATGTAATATGACAGCCAAGGAGGGTGGGCTGGAACGTGCATGTGTGTACAATGATGACCTCACTGTACTAGTCAGTTGGGGGCAGTACAGGCTGCTGAGTGAGCATGTGTACTGTATGGTGTCGCATTCAAAATGACTGAAGAGCAACAAATCTGAGTGGAATTTTGTGTTAAGCTTGAACATTCCTCTATGGAAACTATTCTGATGATTCAGAAGGCTGCAGCTATGGGCAACTGATGATTGGCAGCATCATCACAACAATGAGCTATCACAGCTTGTGCAGAGTTTTTTGGTAAAATATCCAATCACCCAGTTGAATCAGTACCCCTACAGCCCATATTTGGTGCCCTGTGACTTCTGGTTTTTCCTAAAACTGAAATCACCTTTGAAAGGGAAGAGATTTCAGACCATTGATGAAATTCAGGAAAATATAACAGAGCAACTGATGGCAACAGGGGTCTGTGTGAGGCAATTTGAACTGTGTGAGGTCCCAAGGTAGCTACTTTGAAGGGGACTGAGGTGTCATTGTCCTGTGTACAGTGTTTTTTGTATCTTGTATGTTTTTCAATAAATGTCTCTATTTGTCATATTACATGGTTGGATACCTGCTGGACAGACCTTGCATGCACACGAACTTAACCAGAGGTAAACTGAATACATATATATGTCTACAAGGCCTCAGAAGTTAACTTTTCACTTTCACTACCCATATCTACACACCAGCTTAACAAACTTTAAAATCTAATTTGGGAGATATGTAACTTTTTTAAAAAAAATTTTATTTATTTTTCGAGATAGGAAAAGGGAGGGAGAAAGAGAAGGAGAGAAACAGCAATGTGTGGTTGCCTCTTGTGCGCCCCTATTGGGAACCTGGCCTGCAACCCAGGTATGTGCCCTGACTGGGAATTGAACCAGCAATGCTTTGGTTCCCAGGCCAGCGCTCAATCCACTAGGCCATACCAGCCAAGACTGTACATAACTTATAAGGATAGGAACCAAGAGGTTGACTGACAATCTAGCTAAACATTTCCCATAGCCCTGGGGAAAAGGATAAAAACATACATGCAAATAGAAAGCAAGTATAATGAGGCCCAGGACCTCAAAGCCCAATCTGGCCTAAAGATAACAGAATAAACTACTACTGATTACAAGCAGCAGAGGCAGGAGGGATCACATGAGAATTTTCTAATCCGATGGCACCTAAATCTCTGCAGATTAAAAAGTAACTTGTACTAACCCCTGTGATCCTTGCAAAGTTTCCCAGATTTTGGGAATTGTGGCTTGCAAGTTTGTGTAGCCCAAGGCAGATGGCAAAGAAAGCACTGGAGCACTGGTCTACCTCTTAGGACTTTCAAACAGCATTCTGGTGGTCTGACCTCCATTATAGCATTTTACATCTTTTTTGTTACTCTTTTCAAATGACCTGGTTTGCCTTTGTAACTTTTGATTTTAATGTATTATTATTTAAAAAATTAGTATCCTGCACCACATGGTACTTTCTCCTCATCTTGTGAAGTTCTTTCCTACACTGTGCCAGCAATAAATGGGCCATGATAGAAAGGAAGTAGGGCTAAAAATCAAACTTCTGAAGTTCAATTGAACTTTTGGTTCTAGGCAGGTAAGTAGTATAAGAGGAAAAGGTATAATCTAGGTATTCACTAGGATACACTGAGTCCCCACACTGTGAGAGAGTGACTATAATACCATACATTGAAGCTTCAAAAATGTGTGCCCAAATAATCACTTTCTAGGTTACCAGAGAAAAATTTTTATTACCGAGGTAAACTCTGGCCAGAGCAAAAATATACATATTGTAAAAGAGGTGTCTGATGTCCCAAACAGGGTTCTATCTGCCATTTCAATGATAGCATCATTACTACAAAATTGATAACAAGCGAACTTCTAGCAAGGTCTAGCAGTTGAAATACATACTGGAGTACATTGGTGAGACTAATGAATGCAATTTTTTCCTGGTATTGTTAAATATATCATACAGAAAGAAAACTAACTGCCTCGGGAAAAAAATGTCAAAACTGTAAATGTAATTAATTTAAATAGCACATTCGGGCCATATCTTTGTATTTTTTAACAGCCCCCCAACAAAAGAAGTAGGTAAAAAACAAGTTTCCATTGTGAAACACAGCTGAGCTGAATAAGCAAAGAAAACATAGGGGAGAGGCTCTAGCCTCACAACTCTAGTCACTTCCTCAGTGAAGCATTGCTAGCAGTATCTTGGCCAACTTCTCCGCTCACATGACGTCTGAAAGAAATGTCCATTTTTGAAGAGTATCCTCCCTAGGTGAAGGCTTTTAGGGGCAAGGTTTGGAGGGGACAGGAGAAACAGTAAAGACATGACCCTGGGAAATATATAGGGGTTAGTTGAGCTTCTATTTCCTTAATAGTAAAATAAGGTGATGTAACTTAAAAGACTACTTACAGTACGATTAACAACACTTGGAGATCAATTCAAAGGGCTCCAAAGGCTGTTCACATCAGTGAGGTTTATTAACCAATTATACAATATATTTTTTTAATTTTTAACTTACTTTATTTTAAAAATGTTTTATTGTTTATGGCATCACAATTGTCCCATTTTTTCCCCGTTGTCTCCCCCCACCTACACTTTCACAGTCAGTCCCCACACCATTGCCCATGTCCATGGGTCTTTCATATATGTTCTTTGACTAACATTTTCATCTTTTATCAATTGGCCCCAGTTCCTCCCTCCCCTCTTAACAGCTCTCAGTCTATTCCACCATTCTATGCCTCTGGTTCTGTTTGGCTCATTGGTTTATTTTATTCATTAGATTCCCATTATAAGTGAGAACATATGGTACTTGTCTTTCACCAACTGCTTATTTCACTTAGCATAATAGTCTCCAGTTCCATCCATGCTGTTGCAGAAGATAGGAATTTCTTCTATTTTTCTGCTGCACAGAATTCCATTGCATAAATGTACCAGGGTTTTGTTTTTTTTTTTATCCACTCATCGACTGATGGGCACTTAGACTGTTTCCAAATCTTGGCTATTATAAATAGCGCTGCTATGAACATAGGGGTGCATATATTCTTTTGAATTGGTGTTTTGGGCTTCTTGGGGTATATTCCCAGCAATGGAATCACTGGGTGGAAAGACAGTAAAAATTCAAATATCTCACATAGCAATATTTTTGCTGATATATCCCTAGGGCAACAGAAATAAAAGAAAAATAAACAAATGGGACTACATCGAATTAAAAAGCTTCTGCAGAGCTGAAGAAACCATCAACAAAATGAAAAGGGAACCAAATGCATGGGAGAACGTATTTGCCAATATACATCAGACAATGGTTTGATCTCCAAAATATATAAAGAACTGACATGACTCCACACCAGGAACACAAACAACCCAATTAAAAAACTGGCAAAGGACCTTGAACAGACACTTCTCCAAAGAAGACATACAGACAGCCTACAGCCATGTGAAAAGATGCTCAGCATCACTAACCATCAGAGAGATGCAAGTTAAAACCACAATGAGATATCACCTCACACCTGCCCAAAAGGCCATCATTAACAAATCAACAAACATCTTGCGCTGGCGAGGATGTGGAGAACAGGGAACCCTTTTGCATTGTTGGTGGGAATGCAGACTGGTGCAGACACTGTGGAAAACCTCATGGAATTTCCTCAAAACATTAAAAAATGGAACTGCCAACTATATGATTATTAAAACTCCAGGAGCTGGGCTAGCACAGAACTAGGAAATGGCCTCAACATTACTAAGATGTAAATGTTTTACTTAAAGCAAGAAAGTTTCTGGCTTTTCAGAAGAGCTAGAATAGACAAGTCTGCTGCCACACCCCTGTACAAAGGGGCAGGGTGAGCTACGGCCCAATGGCACAGTGCCTGGTGTTTAAAACACCATTCATTAGTGTTAGACAGCTACAGATGGCCAGGGAGGCTGATAGGTGGCATGTTTGACCTCAAGTGAGGGCCAGTCAGGGACTCCCCCGCAGCCTGTTGGCCATGATATAAGCCATCAGTTCTTTGGAACTATTGATTTGATTGACACCATGGGAGTAAAACCAGGAATACATGTCTCCCTTCGGGACAGAGCACATGGTCACTTGGGAACTGCACTAGAATTACTGACACTGTCTCTTAATCTCCTTTCTCTCTGCCAAACCTTTGGATTTAAAGCTCCTGTGCATTATAAACTTCGGGTGTGGCTATAAATTTAACAGGTGACCTGTTTGTAATTATTCCTAAAACGTGCCTGAGACATTAGAAATTATCAATAGGTACAAAATATAACATAACTTTCCATATATTGAACCAGAGAAGGAAGAGCACTTCAAATGAGTATCTGATTTCTTTATGGCTTAATGGCATTAGTTATGGCTTGTATACAATAAAAGTTTTTTTATTTTTGAAATTTTAACATTCTTTTGAGTACCTCTAACTGGGCAGTCCAAAGTAAGACAAATTGGCAAGAATATTACAATACATCACTCAATGTTTCCTAAACTGCATTACATGGAACAAGTTAATAATGATGTTCCTTAGCAAAGGGGGAAAGAAGGCTGCTCCCACAATCCTCCTCCTGATTATGCACAATGCATATTCATATAAGAGCTCTAAAAAGTCTTAAAAAAAGAAACCTCTTTACGTTTGGTTAGCATTTGCCATAGAAATCTCACCCCCTACCCCCCTGCCAAAGATCCAATGTATGACACAGTTTAGGCTCCGCTACTCTAATATATTTCTTTCTTTCTTTTTTAAAAAGATTTTACTCATTCATTTTTAGAGAGAAGGGAAAGAAAGGAGAAAGAGAGGGAGAGAAGCATCAATGTGTGACTGCCGTTTGCACACCCCCTACTGGTGATCTGTCCGGCAACCCAGGCATGTGCCCTGACTGGGAATCAAACTGGTGACCCTTTGCCTCGCAGGCCCATGCTCAATCCACTGAGCTAGACCAGCCACGGTGTTACTCTAATATATTTCTTAATCATAACCAGCTATACTGGCAAAGCATCCAAGGGTATGAGGTGAGATAACTGTTAAATGTGTGATAATGTCTCTATCTGTATGCCAAAAATAGATAAGAAAAATAAAGTGGTCATGATCCCAGATAAGTGTGCTTTTGCTTTTAAGCTTAATTATGAGAGGCAAGGGACCAGGAGATCTTAGTCTTCTACTACTGATTGGACTGAGTATGTCTTGGGGGAAGTCCCATATTGATTTCTTCATAGGTAATGGAGGAGAGTTTAACTAATCTAATTAAGAAGATGCAGTGGAACTGGGTCCCAATCTTCTATAGCAATAAAACTTGAAACGTGGGCCCTGGCCAGGTAGCCCAGTTAGTTAGAGCATCAACCTGATATGCCATGGTTGCAGTTTTGATCCCTGATCAGGGCACGTAAAAGATAATGAATGCATAAATAAGTGGAGCCAACAAATTGATGCCTCTCTTTCTCTCAAATCAATAAATAAAAATTTAATGAAACTGAACAAAACAAAACAAAAAAAACCTTGAAATGTGATTTTGGATCTTGTACCATTTCCTACCTTTTTCTACCTGGACCCAAAAAACACCAAAAACCTTTCCAAGGGTGGGGAAAAGATGTTTAAGGATAAGGAATAACTTACTAACCAATATGCAATGAGATGATACTATATTCAGGATGAAATTTACTCATACACTTCAAAGTGGAGAAGAAGTGAGAAATAAAGGAAATGATGAAAATTCACAAAGACCAGGGGAGGGTTCATGTGCCTTTGGGGTACTAATTTTGACACATTAGAAGATACAGTGGCTCTTTCAAGCTTTAATGATGCCCATTTAAAACAACACAGTCAATTTATTTAATGATAGCCTTTGGAGTGGGAAAAAAAATGAATGCCTTCTCAAATGTGCTTGTTATGGAAGGGAAACAATTTATTTCTCTGATAAAACAGAATGAGATTTCCTCTGACTGATGTTGCTCAATTGGTTGGCCATCCTCCTGCAAAGTGGAGGGTGGCTGGTTCAATTCCCCACCAGGGTGTGTGCGTGGGTTGTGGGCCCAGTCTCCAGTTGGGGAACGTGCAAGAGGCAACTGATTGATGTATCTCTTGCACATAGATATTTCTCTCCCTCTCTTCCTCCCTTCCCCTCTAAAAATAAATAAAATCTTTAAAAACAGAATGAAATTTATGTCCTAGTACAAACAACTTTAAGTTAAAACAGATTAGGATTGGCACTGGTTGGGTAGCTCAACTGGTTAGAGCACTAGTCTAATACTTCAACGTTGTGGGTTCAATCCCTCGTCAGGGCACATGTACGAATCAACCAATGAATCCATAAGTGGAAAAAGAAAGCAATGCTTCTCTCTCTCTCTTAAATCAATTAAAAAAAGATTGTGAAAAACAGGTTAGGATTAACTCTACAAAGGCAACTAAAAAAATTACAAGTTTTACTTGAACAAAAGGTCTTTGCTATAAATGAAACACACACAAAACTACCCAAAAGAATTATTACAGCACACACGTTCAAAGTGTATGACTTCAAAAAACAAACCTTACTTAGAACTAACAGTCATACCACCCCCAAACAATTTTTTAACCAAGTAAGATAAACAGTAGTTTGAGATTCTGTTCAAGTATATGACTGAAAAGAGCAATGGGATTATTTCCGAAGCACACATGAAGTCACATCCAGAGCAACTGTTAAGAATTTATAGCTGATGTTAAAAATACCTGGCAGGCTTTGAAGAGGAAACATGCTTTCAGTTAAACCATGAAACAGCATAGTAGTTGTAGCATTAAGTGACTGTCACTCAGTGGAACACAAGCAGATTAGTTATGACCAATACTTGCCAATTCAATGTTCTCCAAGACTCAATTCTTCTGACCACAATGCATTTCACTCTACTTCACATTATTATAAAAGGGGGATGTGTATGCAAATCTGTCAGTACATTTCTGAGTCCATTCTTACTCTACTTTGCAAACTCAGAGATGTAAAACTTTCTAAAACCGACAAATATGAAATAATGAATAATAGCATCAGTTAAGGGTGGAAAAATGACAGAACCCAGCTGATCTTCAAAGGCTAGAAATTTAGGTGTCAGATTAGTCCTTTAGACCTCATCTTCAATCCTAGAAATGGTAGATAAGAGGACAAGGTGGGGTTATCCTAACAGTTGCAAGACTTTCTTAGAAGGCAATGTACCAGAATGATGTTGAACATAGATTTTACAGATTTAGAATCCAATACCGTACAGTGTGCCTTTGAGCTTCAGTACAATTTTTCATAATGTTGAGCAACAATGTGATGAGGTATCAGAGACTGAAATATTCATTGCAAATAAAAGGAGATTTGTTCATGCATTTTATACTTCTAGGATGGTTAGAGTTTTAAAAAGATACAGAAAGTAAAAAGTGTTGGTGGGGACACCTTGTGAAGAAATTGGAACCCTCATACATTGCTGCTAGGAATATAAATAGTTCAGCCTCTGAGGAAAACAGTTTGGTGGGTCATCAAAAAGCAAAACAAAGAATTACTATATGAGCCAGCAAGTTTTCGCCTATATATATATATACTCAAAAGAATAGAAAACAAATGTTCAAACAAAACCTTGTGCATTACTCTTCATAATAGCACTATTTACAATAGTCAAAGGGTGGAGACATATTTAATATCCACCAACTGATGAATAAACAAAATATAGCATATTTATACAATGCAGTATTACTCAGGCATACAAAGGAATGAAGTATTGATACATTCTACAACATGAATAGACATTAAAAAAATTACATTGAGAGGAACCAGACACAAAAGGTCACATATTGTATGATTTCATTTATATGAAATATTCAAGAGAGCTAATTTCATAGAAACAGAAAGCATATTGGTGGTTATCAGGATATGGGGGAAGGGAGATGGGTACGAAGTTTGCTTTTGAGATGAAGAAAATGTCATGGAACGTGACAGAGTTGGTAGTTTCATAACACGTGAGTATATTAAATACCATTGAATTGTTCACTTTAAAGTAATTTTATGTTATGTAAAATCAGTTAAAAAGTAACACTCTTGTCTCATAACAAGTCACAAGACAAAGTTGTTAACATATATGATTGATGCACTCACTCAACCAATATATTTATTGAGCCCCTAGTATGCCCAAGACACTAGGAATAGACTGATGAATTAAAGGAAGACACAGTTCCTGCCTTTAAGGAGTTTAGAGTAATGGGAGGTGAGCAGACATTAATCAAATACCTAAACAGATCTGTTAGGTGACAAGAATAATGGCTGCAGAGAATGAGAGCTGACCCAGCCGGGACCACACAACAACCACGTGCAACACAAGCCCGATCATATAGTTCCTACAGTACCCTCTGCCCATTTTAATGGTTTCTCACTTATCTTAGAACTGGAACCTAAAATCCTTACTCTGATCTGCAAGGTCTTGCACAGTCAGGTCTCTTCCTTCTGCTTCTCCAACTCAAGCCTCGCACATTCTTGCTTTCTCTATTATAGCCCACCAGTGTCCTTTCCAAGGTGAGCCCCAGGCCCCTTCTGCCCTAGAGCTTCCACTCCATTGCTTCACTCTGTGTAGGATATTCTTCCTCTCCTCTTTACCTTCCTGTAATCCCCATTCAGATCTCCCAACTCTATTTTCTCACTAAAGCTTTCCCTGCCGGCAACTCAAATAAAGAGAGACTAATAACTTGTTCTCCAAAATCTGTCTGCTACAGGGAATTTACAGTGAGCAATGAATGTAAAGCATGAAAAAAAATCTCAATTCAGCTTTTCAAAAAACCATTACTCCAAGTCTCCCCAAAATTCTCCTCAAATATTCTTGTCAACATGTACCCAAAGAAATCCTTTGTGAATTCTTTGCCTTTGTAGAAAGTGTTTTTCTAACATGCTGATGTGTTTCAGTAAAAACAAGGCCATGATTGTGACAATAACTCTTTATAGTCTACTTACACATTAGCTCATTAATCATAATTTAATGTGACGGCTATTGTGATACCTTGTTAATTGATTTATACACACTTCAGACAATTTTATCCTAAGCTGTATTCAGATTCATCATTTCTAGCTGATTGAACAGTTAATTAAAATGGGTGGTTATAATCATTTTTATTTTTTAAAAAAGTCAGGCATCAGACCAGCAATATAATCCTCAGTGTAAAAAATATTTCTATAACTAAAATCAGATTAAACTTATAATACTTTGATTTCCATGAACACAACCTACCATAATGCATAAGGACAACTTGTAAGAGATTTTCCGGAGGGCCTATCACCTAGCTAGTGTGCACTATGGAACAAAAGCTAGGACAAAGACCAACATATTTCAAACCAGGCAGCCATGTGCTGTTCTTTTCAAAACCACCTCATTTAATAATCATAAATTGAGCCAGGGTATTTTTCAAAGCCCTGATTTCTCTACAAGCAGAGCAGAGGGAAGTATCACTGAACTATACAAAGCTCCACCCAAAAAGACTGTGTTAAAGCCCTCTAAGGACATTTATACAATATAACAATACTCCTGTGCTTTTTGGAAGTAAAACTAAATTGCACTAGAACATAACATCTCAATGATTAACAGATATTAGCTATTTGTACATAATTTGACATAACAATTAGTAATAAAGCTTACACAAAATGTGTACTAATAAATGAGTAAACACAAGCATGTAATCAGTACCACTATTTCTTGAATCATAGCTTCTAATTTTAAAGAACACTATGGAAGGCCAGAGAAGAGGGTACGAAATTTAAAACCTGAAACGCAGTCTAGATACTCCACTCCAAATAGAAAACAAGACTAGTGGTTTTTCCCCCAGTAGTTCTCACCTGCACCCCTAAGTGTTTACAAATACAAAATGCCAGTTCGGGACTTAGGCCTAACATTGCTAAGATCAAATAGTTGTTTCTATTTGATTATGGCAAATACATCCTATGAAACAATTTCCTAACGGTTAAGATATGGTAGGGAAAGAGGACTGCAGGTTGAAATGGCTGTCAGTACAATGGGTTGGGAAAGAAAGCTATTTGTTCAAATAAAACTCCAAATGTGAAGATAAAGACTCAACATTCAAGACCAACACAGGGAAGACCAAAGCCTCTCCTTTCATCAAAAACATGTGAGTGAATGTTCTCCCTTTAGCTTGTACTAACCCAGTACCAAGACTACAGTGGGCGCATTATAGCAAAACAACTCCAGCACATACATAACGAGTGATAGATTTTAATCACAAAATTGCCACTTATCAAAATTTTTAGCTTCCCTGATAGTAGAAAGGTCACCAAAAAATGAGGTCTTAAAACACACATACGATCTTAATCTGGAATTGATAAAATAATAGAACCTAATAGATGATTTTTCAAAAAGTGATTTGATTTCCCTGGGGGAAATCTTTCTTCCTAGTTCCCCTAGCTAGCCAGGTTCCTGGGACTGGGAAATCTCAGAGGTTACAACTCAAAGATGACCCCATGGCCCTAGGCCCCCAAGAATCTTGCATAGCCCAGGGTGTATGGGCAGGTTTTAAATCCTTTACCCTCTACATCCCCCCTGCCACCCTGCCAGCCAAAAAGTCTTCCTTGTTGTTTCACTCTTTCACCTTTTGCCATGGTGGGATGTCATCAATCAATGAGCGGGGGTGGGGGGGGGGAGACTGGAGTAAAACCCAATCATTTCGCTCCCTGTTCCTGGACTCTACCTCCTACTGACTAGGGTTGCACCCCAGTTCCTAAACTACAGTTCCTGAGGTTTAATCTCATTGGGTCGACAGAAAGAACACAAAGTAAGATTTATGTGAAGGAAGTATATAAATACATCTGCAGCACACTGCTAAGGAAACCCAGAAATTAGAAGGAAGGATAAAGATTGCTGAAATGCAGAGGCTAACTAGAGCCCGACAGAGTTCACCTAGGAAGATTTCCAGGTTAATGCATGTCCAAGCCTTGGGTAATTTTGGCCTCTTCTGATCAAACTAATTAAATTTGTTTTTTAATTTTTATTGTTGGCATTATTTTAGATGACCCCACCCACTGCCCCAACCCCCCCTTACCTTACCGACGCACTGCTGTTGGTGTCTGTGGGTCATGCATATAGGTTCTTTGGCTGACCTCTTCATCTTCTTTCATCCAGCCTCCCCTTGCTCCCCACTGACAGCTGTCAGTCTGTTCCATGTGCCTGTGCCTGTGTTTCTATTTTGTTCGTCAGTTTATTTTGTTCATTAGATTCCACATATAAGTGAAATCATATAGTATTTGTCATTTTAACTCTATTATATACTTTTTGTGCACCATACTCCAAAACTAGAAGTTGGATGAAATGACAAGGGTACTTTATTTTTAGTCACATACGGTGCTTGGTTTCAGGATTCCTCCAATGCAGCCTGACTTTCTTAGCCATTCTAACTGTGTTCTCTGCCAGCAGTTTCCCCAGCAAGAGGGCTCTGCTCTCACCAAACTGATCTCCTCTCTCGTTTTCCCCTAAGTACCTCAAGTTTATTCCAAACTGCTGCTCTCCTGGACTGGAATTACCTGAATTAGTCTTCTTGAAAGTAAACTGAAGGTTCAGCTATGCCAAATTCAGCAACCTAATTAAGAGACCGTAATGTATGGAGGGGTGCAGATACATAAAACTGGCAAACCTTTCAGCAGGGGTGTCCAACTTTTTGGTGTCTCTGCACCACACTGGAAGAGGAAGAGTTGTTCTTGTGCCACACATTAAATACATTACAACACATAGTCACAAAAAAAATCTGATAATGCTTTAAGTAAATTCACAATTTTGTGCTGGGCCGCATTCACAGCCATCCTGAGCACATGCGGCCCTCGAGCTGCAGGTTGGACAGTCCTGCTTTACGGATTGGTTTCCCTCTCAAGGTGATTAGCCAGCGATCCTGGGAGCTCTGTGTCTTATTCTCTTAACACACATCTGGGATTTGCTTCCTCAGTAAGGATAAGCAAATGTTATAAGCAGATGAAGAATTCTGTAGGTGGATAGATAGAAGGTAGGTGGACAGAATGATGAAAGAGTACAGGCAAACAGATATGGTACACTCATTTGACCAAACCAACCTAGCCCCAATATCACAGTATCATTTAGAACCATTGGAGATCACCAATGGAAACTATATAACCTAAGATGAAAATATACTTTGATCAAGGCCAGACTCTCAATGTTTAACCACTTCATAAATATCTTCTAATGGTGGTATTCTTACTGCAAAAAAAAAAAATCAGAGGCATTCTGACATTTGCTGTTCTGATGACCTTGTTTCAGAGTGGCAATTACCAGGTTGTTTCAAAGTGGCCATAAATAAGATGGTGAGGAAGAGGAGCGTACTGGCTAAACGTGTGGGTTCTGGGGCCAGATGTCTGGGCTCAAATCCTGGTTATTCTACTTACTAGCTAAGTGACCTTGGGCAAATTCTTTAACCACATATCTCAGTTTCCCTATCTGTACAAATGAGGGTGATATTGATAATAAGGCAATTGTGAGACAGTGTCTTCACATAGTAAATACTCAAATGATATTAGTTACTGTTTTTTTTTAATATAAATTTTATTTAGTTACTTTTCAAGTACATTTTTTTAAATCTATTTCTCCCATCCCACCCCCCCTCCCGGTCTCCCCCCTCCCTCCCATTCCCCCCCCAGTCCTCATCTCTGTGTCTTTCATACTTGTTCCTCAAAATCCCTCCCCCTTTTTCCCCTTAAGTCCCCTTCCCTCTCCCCTCTGGTCGCTGCCCACTTGTTCTCTATTTCAGCGTCTTTGTTTTTATTCTGTTTGCTTGTTTGTTTTATTCTTTAGCTTCCTGTCAAAGGTGAGATCATATGGTATTTGTCTTTCAGCACCTGGCCTATTTCACTCAGCATAATGCTTTCCAGTTCCATCCCTGTTGTTGCAAAAGGTAGTAGCTCCTTCTTTCTCTCTGCTGCATAGAATTCCATTGTGTATATGTTTTATATAATATAGTATAGGAAAATAGCAAATTCCTTTGCTGCCTCTAGTCAGTTGCTTCCATCACAGCTAAAAAAAAACAGCCTATGTAAA
Organism: Artibeus jamaicensis; assembly: GCF_021234435.1. Lineage (NCBI taxonomy): Eukaryota > Metazoa > Chordata > Mammalia > Chiroptera > Phyllostomidae > Artibeus > Artibeus jamaicensis. Next base: position 20,096,788 of record NW_026521506.1, read on the forward strand.
AAAATGTAATCCTAACACAAATAATTGAAATACATCTACAGGATTATTACACTTGAAATGCAGTGGCACAAATGAAATCAATGTGAACATATTTGTAACTAGAATAAAAATAGATACAATCTTTGTAAAATGGAAGCATAAAGGAAGTATGCTGACAAAATGATCATGAGTATTTCTTTAAATGATGTGTGTCATGCTGAGTAGATAATATTTCTTAATTAGTATATATACATGAGACAAAATAATACATTGCAACTTTACTCAGGACTTCAGTGGAACTAGAAGACCTACACTTCATTCAAAATGACTACAAAAAAGAAACTAAAGCCAACTTCAAAAGGCTCAGGATTGGAGTCCAGAGAGTAGCAGAGAGTGGAGGGCTCTGAGTAAGGCACTAAGTTGGAAGCAGAAATAAATAGCATGTGTAATCCAATCACACAACTATGAACTAGCACATGGCTCCACAACACCTGCTGGAAGTGAGGAAATCACACACACAAGCAGTGTGAAGAAACCTCCGGGCAGCCGCGCCCTTTCTAAAGGGAAAAAGGTGGTCAGAGCAGACAGTGGCTCTGGACAAAGAGAGGGCCACGAATCTATACCTGGTAACAACTGGCCTCAGAAATTCACTAACTTGACATTTTGTTCCAAGTCAAATTAAATAATACGTGCACAGGGGGTTGTGTATTTGTGAGATCCCCTGAACCAAGACGTATCTACCCACTTTTAACTGAAATGGATGTTTAAAGAGCATCTAAAGAGCTAAACACAGTGATAAGCACCATTCTTATGCTAAACTCAAGAGGCTTTCTTCACCAGAAAGCCAATTCTGAGCCTCCGTTCCCACTCTGAGTCTCAGTTTTCCCATTAATAAAATGTGGCTACCAGCTGGTACCCCAGCATCAAGTCTTGCTTTTCACTAAGCAGCAGTGGCTCCATGTTTTGATTTTAGTGGCTGAGGGCAATATGAGACTGAACAAAATCCGTAACCCTTTCCAGAGCTTCTGCTTTTAAGAGAAGTGGAAAAAACTGTCATAAATATTTCTGCCTTTTCATTAATGTGTTTTTATTCATAAATGTTTAAAGTAATTTATTTTTAATATCAGGAGAGATCAGGTATTTCTAAGAGAAAAATGTGAGTATATAAATAAGGGTAGAGCAATAGGAGGACTCTAAATATAGTTCACATATTCAGATGAGCAGAGAAAATGAAGAGAATCTAATGGGCCTAACACTAAGTATGAACTACATTAGAGTTTTTAAACACTGGAGTACTCGAGTACCCAATAAAGTTTGTAAATAAAATACTCTAAAAGATGACATTTAATATTGTAGTCACCTTTCAGAAACTACTGCCTTTATCCATAATGTCTATTTAAGACCCATGGTAGGCCTTTCCAATAAACTGTTCCTGGCAAGAAAACACTAATTCTCTGCTTTTCTAAGTTTTCATCAGTACAACAACTAAAATAAACATCTTTGCAATCACTTTGCAAACGTGTATGTTTGCCAAATAGCCTGTCCCAATCATTTTTGGTATATTTCAATGGATTTGAATTGGGAATAATTAAGAAACAAACTCCCACTTGAACAATTAAAAATTTTTAATTAAAAAAAAAACTCTCAGAGCAAGAAGAAAGTTGTAGCCACTATACAGATTGCTCAGACTACTGTGTAAAAATCTCTATCATATTAATTCTGTCATGGATCTTCTGATTTTAATGTGATCCTTCAAAAATAAGGTTGTCTTATATATTTATATTTAAAAGTTTATAGTAAAAAGCCATACATCACTTGACCTTAAGAAATAGCACTTCTTGCATGAACCCAGATAACCTCTAGCAGTTAACTGGTATACTAATATAACACACTGAAGAAAAATTGCTAAGGGTTTTCAACTTTACTATTGTTCTGCTGTTTCCAACCTAGTGAACACTGGATTTCCTTCTTAAATAATCCTCCCACCTCAAAGAATTCCTAAACAACTAAATTGTAAGATTTTGTGGTGTTAAGTGGCTATAAATCTCAGTAATAATCACCTTTGGACTTGGTTTAGTTAACTGAAGTCTGTCTGAGGATCTGGATCAAAGAACATCAAAACTGGCTTTGTAAATGTTTAAGCAAGATTGGGTTGAGCAATTGTCTGCGGCATAATGTAATTCACCATGTAACTCCCAAGGTTTACTTTTGCCAACATTATTTCTTCTTTTCTTTATAAATACATAAGTAGATCAATTTATTTACATGAATAAAGACCCAATCACCAAGCTGCCATAGTGAAAGCAGGGTTTGACTCTGACGGTGACCCTCAAATACCATGAAGGAATTCCTTCACCCACCCCTAGGAATAAACATTTAAAATTTGTAAAGAAAACATCTGTAACAATATGAGGACAACCCATCCAGAAACTAAATTTTCCAAGTTCGAGAAATATTTTGCTGGAAAGATCTGCACCTTTGCTCTATTGTAGCTAACTAGTCTGCAGTGGTAGACTAGGATTGGTTAATACCTATTGCTTCGTTTCTGACACCTCAAAAAACAACAGCTCTCACTTCACACCCCCCACAACTTTTCAGCTTTTACTCTCACTACAGTGGTTCTTTAAAATCTCTAGTCTGTCTCTTGTCTTTATTATTTATTTTTTTCAATCATAGTTTATATTAGTCTGTATTAGTTTCAGGTATACGGCACAGTGGTTAGACAATCACATACTTTAAAGTGTTCTCTGTGATATATCCAGTACACTCCTGATACCATACATAGTTAATACAATTATTGACTATATTTCCTATGCTGCACTTCACATCTGGTGACTATTTCGTAACTACCGATTTTTACTTTTCCATCCCTTCATCTTTTTCACCCAGCCCCCTAAACCATCCCCTACCCTCTGGGGACCATCAGTCTCTTCTCTGTATCTATGAGTCTGTTTCTGTAAAACCTCTAGTGTCTTGATCTCACCCTCAGTTTCTCAAAGTCCTTGCCTTCACTTTCTGTATGACATCTGAACACCATGTTCACTTATGGAACTTACCAGGCCCCTTCAATTCCTTCCCAGCCTGGCTTTCTGTCATAATTGACACACAAAATCCAAAATCCGGCCAGCTCTGGCTGGTGTGGCTCAGTGGATTGAGCGCTGGCCTGGGAACCAAAGGGTAGGCACTTTCATGCCCAAAGCACATTCCTGGGTTGCATGCGGGCCAGGTCCCCACTAGGGGGCTCTCAAGAGGCAACTACACATTGATGTTTCTCTCCTTCCCTTCTGTCTAAAATAAATAAATAAAATCTTAAAACAAACAAATAAACAATCCAGTACCAGTCTCAGATACTGCTTTCTTCATTCCTGTAGGAAGGAAGCTGAGAACCATTTTGGTATAACCACACTAATGTGAAGAATGATGCCATTACAAATCCCTCAGTGCCACTCCACAAACCCCTCACTTGTCCTTGTTCATCTCATTCTCCGTTTACCCTAAGTACTGAGTTCAAAGCTTCATGACTGTCCTCTGGTCCCTTAACCACACTGTTTTCTATATGGGTGACCTTGCTCCTATAAAATCAGGCTTATTGGGTGGGCATTTCTTCACACTTCCCTGGTGTGTGCACATCAGCTCTTTCCCTCTAATTTTAAACAAGAGAATCTCTCATCCTGCTCCAGACCAATAAAGAGCCTCCATATATGTTCTTGATCTCCATCTTCCCAGCTTTTTGCACCAATAATTATCCCACCTCCCCTATACTGTCAACCACATAATCTCTACTCTCTCCCAATGGTTTCTTAGTTGAAATGCTTAAGCCCTCATTTTCTTAAATTTGCACATGCATGCACACACAGGATACACTCTTGTTTATAAAGTACCCTTTTCTAGCCTTATCTCTCCTTCCCTACACAGACCCAATATAAAGTAAAGCTTATTTAAGGCAGGGATTTTAGAAGAGTTTTTGTTTTATTTTGTTCACAGGCATACCACTAACCTACAGCAGGGCCTGGCACATGGTAGGAGCTCAATAAATGAGTAACCTCTTAAACAGAATGCACTCACTTTGTCTATTTCCTCATCTCCTTATCACTCTCTCAGGCCATTCTATAAGCTGGTTCCTGCCCCCACACTCCCACAGCTATAACTTGCCAAACTGAATGCACAGTTCCCTACTTATCCTTTGTCTGGTACTGACACGATTAACCATCTTCTTCTTGAAAGACTGTTTTGTCCTTTGCTCCCATGACATCACACCTCCCCTCACAGCTCTAGACACTCCCTTTTGAGCCTCCTTTGCCAAATCTGCTTGTCTTGCCACCAGACTAAATTACTAAATGCTGGTGTTTCCCTAGATTCAGCCCTCAGCTGTCTATCCTTCACCATTCTGTACCCTCTACCTAAATAACACAATCCATATGCATGGCTTTAATGAACATCTATATGCTGATGGCACTGTAGCCGCAGACCTCTCTTCTGGGCTCTACAAGCATAGGAAAACAATGACAACTGTTTACATTTGAGGGTTTACATACCAAAGCACAATTGTAAAATCTTAATGTTTATACCCAGTCTCTACAATCAGCCCATCACAAAGGTACTATTATTACCACTATATACAGATGAGAAAGTCACGGCACAAAAAGGAAAGCAACTTGCTCCAGGGCACACAGTAAGTGGTAGAGCTGGTAAACATGAGTACCTTTTTAAAATAGCAGCTTTATTGAGATGTAATTCACATACTATAGAATTCAGTTAACAGTGCCCTAATTATTATGTTCTTGTTACACAACCATTACCACAATTTGATAACATTTTCAACACCCCAAAAAGAAACCCAGTACCTACAAGCAGTCACTGCTATGGATACTTTCTAACTTTGATTTTTAGGTACATTCAAAAAAGAAACAAATACAATGTGTTAAGCCAGTTAAGACAAAATGATTTCCTTTCTTTTAAAGTGTACATTTATATTTCTGCAGTACAAAAGTTTATTTTTTGTGTGTTTAAAATGGGAGTTTTCTACCAGGACTGGATTTACCCATATGGTACAAGACATCCAAACAGGAAAAAGCTACACATTCCTCTAACAAGGCAAATATTGCAGCCTTTATGTGCTACCAGAAGGTGGACACTCAATCCTCACACAAACGGTAAAAAGAGTATCTTTAGCAGACAGAATAAAAAATGACCTCTTCTTACGTACAAAGTTTTACACAATACATGTGTCTAGTTACATGAAAAAATAAAGCCAATTGTATAAAGTCAGTAGAGTATGAAAATGGCAATTATCAACAGCATATATGGCACAAATTGAAAAGAAACTGCTTAACAGAAGAAAATGTAAAAGGCTTTTTAAAAATAGAATTTCATTAGACTTTTAATGACTCTAATTAGAGAAAGTATTTGCATGCTGCTCCAGGTGGCGATGCAGTGAGAGTGAAACTGCACCATTGACGCCGGTTTTCCTTGCCCAGTAACTGCAAAGCACTAATGAGTTATTTCCAATCCAATTTACTGTTTAAGGACTTGGGACAGACCAAGAAAGAAAAGGAAAGAAAAGAGATATGTAGGTTTTCAATGAGATGAGAAAAAATCAAGGAGAAGAAAAGCATCAGTATTCAATTTTATGAAATGGAATTCTTTCAAATGTTTGGTTTCTGCCTCTTTCCTCTCATAGATCTGCACCTAATTTGAGGTTCAAAAATGTGTTACTTCCAAACAAGTCAGATTCATATCCCACAGAAACTAATAATCTGGAAGCCATCATTGGCTTTAAAAGGCAGCTCTTTATTTCCAGCTTGAGGAACATGAACTCAACTCCTGACTCTGTTCAATTCAGCAATCATTTATCAAGCACCTACTATGCCCCAGACTCTATGTTGGGTTCTGGGGACCAGAGAGGAAGAAAACAAAATTCCTTTTCCTCTCAGTAAGTGAGAGAGGAAATAAACATCTAAATGAGGAGAATATGAGACCATGAAAAATAGTGCAGCCTGGATGTAACAGGAATATTCTGTTTTTTTAGATTGAACATCCCAAATTTTTGTTCTAGAAAACATGGTGAGTCCAGCTACAAAAGCCAATGAGTCATGGGAGAAAGAGATTAGTTTGTAAAGAAATGGAGAGGGTAAATCTGAGAAACATAAAGGTATTCCTTCACTAATTCATTAAGTACCTACTGTATGCCAAGCTCAAAAGCTATAAAGGTCTCAGTTTAGTGAGCACAATAAACAAACATTGATATTTCATGCTGAGAAGTGGAGATAATAATAGTGATAATAATGGTTAACATCTACTGAAGATTTAGTAGGTGCCAGGTATCATTCAAAGCATTTCCTATGTATTAAGTCATTTACTCCTTAAAAATAAAGCCACTCTGTGCAGTAGGTAGTTATTCATTTCCCCATTTTATGGATGAGGAAACGGAAGCACAAAGAGATTATTTCACTTATCCTAGGTCAGGTGCCTAGGAAGGAACAGAGCCAGGGTTCACATGTGCACACTCAAGCCTGCATCCTTAACCCCAATACTATACTGTCTTAGGCAAATGCATATATCAAGATTATGCAATCCTGTTAAATAATCTTCACAGCAAAGCTACAAAATAGGTTTTACCACCCTAATTTAGAGGGGAGAAAATTGAGGGACAGAGAAGATAACTACAGCATTCAAAGTCTTCCAGTTAAGTAGTAGAATATAAATACAGAATATAAATACAAATCTTCCAGAATATAAATACAAATCTGCCATAAAGCTCTTTATATACCAGAAATGTCAGCTGTAAGCACGCTGAAAAAGCAAACCACTATGTACACAGTTCCTCCAGAGCAGCAGTATTGTACTGAAACGGAGTATTTAAAATGCCTTAGGCACATGGTACCTTGGGGAGTAACTGCTGCAGCATCTGTGTCTGCATTAAATAGCTACCACAGAAACTGATAATTCCTGAGGACCAGCAATACATGTAGCACTTTGATTTGTTTTGATAAGAACAGAAATCTCCTGGAACAGAAGACAAACAGGACAAAAGATTGACACAACCATTCTGTTGGTAATATAGTTGGAGCTGTTGTTATTACACTGCGTGCCACATAGCAACTTGTTCAGGCAGAATTCTGTTACCTGTGGACTTTGATTTCAAAGTAATTTTATCTATTAATTCTACCCCTTCGAACACGTTTATTTTCACCATGCCTGAGGACCATACGAAATGGCAGTCATCAGGGCCACACAGCAGCCCCAGTGGTATGCACTTACTAAGGAGCTTATTCAAATGCAAACGACTGATGACACATACAAATACTGGTTCAGAATTCGAAGAGAGAAGCTAGAACAATTTTGTTAATGGAAAATGCAGCATTTCCAAAAAATGCTGAAGTCCTTTAAAAAAAATTCCCTATTTTTAAAGAAAATATAGTAATAAAAAAAGCATTTTAGAATAACTGAAACATGTAATCATGTTAAAGATTCTCTATACATGTAAAATAACGTAGTCTATAGTTTTAGAGATATTAATTTTTAATTTGCTTGTTGAGTATATTTTCCAGTATATTTTTTGAAATTAACTTCTTATGACTAAAGCTACAAATTTCTCAATTTTAAGAAAGCCAAGATGGGTTTAACTTTGTGCCATTTTTGAAAAGTAGCAGATCCACTCTCCTAATCCCAGCCTGGAATCCTATAATAGAATCAATACTCCTCAAAAACTTAAGGGTCTTCTAACATCACACACTGAGTGGGCTTACTGCTCCAATACAGGTCAAAGTTCAAAGTTCCCATTTTTGTCTACAATGGTTATGGCTTTCCTTTAGATATTTACATATCTAATATTTATCTATCTATTAATTTATAGACAGAGGGGAAGGGAGAGATGAAGAGAGGGAAAGAAACATCAATGTATGGTTGCCTCTCATGTATCCCCTACCGAGGACCTGGCCCACCACCCAGGAATGTGCCCTGACTGGGAATCGAACTGGCAACCCTTTAGTTTGCAGGCTGGTGCTCAATCCACTGGTTGAGCCACACAAGCCAGGGCCACATATCTAATTTAAACACAAACTGCTATAGTGATTGTTAAAAATTCTAAACACTAATAAAAAGAAAATATTTTTGAATAATCTGTTTAAATCCCATTCAAACATTTATTTCAGAAAGAATTATTTGATATTATCAAAGCATGCAATATCAGATGGGACGCTGGAAATTTAGAGATAAACATGCAGCTAGAATAGGTGCCTCTAAGGCAATGTCCTAAAAGAGAAACAACAATAATGAGTACTTATTGAACATTTACTATACACCAGGTACTCTTGTAATATGTTATGTAGGCCTACTTATTTAATCTGCACGAAAACTGTATAGTAAATATGAGTACTGGGCCTGTTTTACAAAAGAGGAGACTCAAACGAATTATGTACCCTATCCACGGTCAGACAGATTTAAAAAAAAATCATGCATTGTATATGGAACCAGGCATTCTGACTACAGGCAGTACACTCCTAACATACAGTTGACCCTTGAACAACAAGAGTTTGGACAGCATGGATCCACTTATACACAGATTAAAAAAATACTGTGAATGTAATTTCTCTCTCTGATTTTCCTAATTACATTTTCTTTTCTCCAGCTTACTTCATTGTAAGAACACAGTATATAATACACATAACATACAAAATGTGTTTATTGACTGTATGTGATGGGTAAGGCTTCCATTCGACAGCAGCCTATTAGTTAAATTTGGAGGGAGTCAAAAGTTATATGCAAATTTTCACCTGGGGGGTGGCACCTCTAACCCCTACATTGTTTACAGGCCCTGAGGCAGATGAACCAAACATTCTTTCAATCATTCAACAAATATTTGCTGAGTGCCTACCATGCACCTGGTACTGGTTTATGCAGCAAAAATATGACAGGTAAAAAAAAGAGACAAAAATCCCTTTCCTCATGGAGCTTATATTGTAGTGGGAGAAGACAGAAAACAAATAAAGCAAGTGAAATACATAGTGCTAAGGAGAGCAAAAGCGAGGAAGAAGAATAAGTGTTGGAGAAGGTTGCAATTTTAGATATGATTGCAAAGGAAGGCCTTCCTGAGTAGGAGATTTCATGACTAAAGGAAGGACATGCACCTTTCTTACACAGAGACACAGAGAAACTAGAACAGGATTTCCCCTCGTGGATGTAGTCTCTAAAAACTCAACATCTAGAAGAGAAGAGAGATACTCAAATAGACCATGATAATCTGGTGTGGTGGATGTAACATCAGAAAAGCTACAAGCAAGAGGGGGCAAGGAGGGTGAACTAACTCAGACCCAGTTAGGGGTCGGAGAAGCCTTCATGGATGTGATGCCTGAAGCAAGCCTTACAAAGATGAATAGGGGTTGGCTAGGCTAAGAAATAAGGAGGAAGAATGCAGAGGAATCAGCAGGTCCAAAGGCCCAAAGGCCAAAGATGGCATTGAATGATTAAGTGATCTACAAGCTCTCCTACTGTTAGAGAAAAATGTATAAAACAAGAAAGATGTTGAGAGATGAGGCAGGACAGGGACCAAGCACACAAGTGCACGTGACCGCATTCCCTTTGGCAGGCAGGCCCTTTTGAGGGCCCGGACCGTAGCTGCTCACAGAGGATGGTAAAAAGCAGATGGAACTGTTTGAGAAAAAAGTAATAGGACTTGGAGGACTATTGCTTGGCTGATGGTAAATGGGAACAATATTCACTCAGACAGGAAATACAGAAGTATCGGATTTGTGAGTGGAGGTGATTATGAGCTATATAGACACAGTGCTGCTTCTGAGGGGACCTGCAGGAAAGCCAAGTGGACCTCTTCAGTAGGCAGCCTCAAATATAGATCTGTAGCTCAGGGGAGAAGACTCACTGAAGAAATAGATTTGTTCTTCATCCCCATAAACTTACCAACTGAGGGCACGACATTGGAGGAGATGGCTCAACCAATCACAGACAGACCTTTAAAGAACAATAGTTTAAGGGCTCTCTGTTGTTTTATAATGCTGGACAATATATAAAATTCACACGTTTAAAGTTATAATTCAATGGTTCATAATATGTTCAGAGTTGGGCAATTATTACCATGATTCAGTTTCAGAACATTTTATCCCCTGAAACCCTGTAACTGTTAGCAGTCATGCCATCCCCCCTTTTCCTCCCTTCCCCTAATCCCTGGTCAACACAGTCTTGTGTAACAAGACTACACAGTATATTATTTTATTTATTTGAAAGGTTCAGAATGAGTAGAACTTTCTACTCATTCTGAACCTTTCAAATAAATAAAATAATATACTGTGTAGTCTTGTCTTACTTCTATCACTTAGCATAATATTTCCAAGGTTCATCCACCTTGTAGGTATATCAGTACTTCATTCCTTTTTATGTTCATACAAAACATTCCACTGAGTGGATATACCACTTTTTATGTATGTATGCATTCCTCAGTTGGTGGACATCTGAATTGTTTTCACTTTGTGCCTATTATGAATGCTGCTATAAACATTTATGGCCAAGTTTTTTGCACAAATGTGTTTTCATTTCTCTTGGGCATATAACTAGTAGTAGAACTGCTGGGTAATAAGGTAATTCCATGATTAACTTTTTGAGGAATCAGCAAGCTGTTTTCTACAGTGTTGGCACCCCTTTACATTCCCACTAACAAAGTGTAAGTGTTCGGATTTCTCTCTCTAAATCTACCCCAACACTTTTGGATAACTTTTTTTTAAAAAAAGAGAAAATAAAGTAGATGTGAAATGGTATCTCACTGTAGTTTTAATTAGCATCTCTTGCACAATTACTTGTGTTGAGCACCTTTTCATGTGCTTATTGGCCAGTTGTACATCTTTGGAGAAATATCTATTAAAATCCTTTGCCCATTTTTCAATTGGATTGTCTTGTTATTGTTGAATACACACTGTTTTGGGGCCTTCGCTCTGCTGCTACCTATGGGACCTTGGACAAGTCTTTAATCTTTCCCTAATCAGCTGGGAACAATAATGGTAGCTATCCACGGTGTGAGGATTAAGTAAGATAATGTTGGTGATCATTAAATGGTAACTATTACTGCTCAAAATAATATTTACACCCATTTCTACATATACAAAGGTGGGCAAAAGTAGGTTTACATTTGCTACAACACAATAATAAATAAATACAAGGTATTTGAAAACTCTGTGTACTCACAACTTGAATGAAATTACTCTTACTGATTTTAGGATTAGATAAAAATTGATCTAATATTATGAAATACACTTCAGTATTTTAAGACAATCCAAGGAATTAAAACAGAGGAATGCTATCTTTAAATATCTAAAAACTGATTTGATCACAATAACTTTCAGAACAACAGTATTTGAAATAATCAACACCAAGCTTACCTTTGATCACCAAGATGCCAGGTGAAAATTCAATCTTATAACAGTTCCTAGGAGCTACCAAATATGTCTTTTTTATTGTGATTTCCCTATGGCTCCGCTGTACTATCTTCTAATCTGCTCTGAATAACTGTAAAAAAATTTTCAATCTGAGTAGTGTTCCACTGTACATATGTATGTACCACATCTCCTTTATTAAACCATCTATTGAAGGACACATAAACAACCGAAGCATCTCGATCAGAAAAAAAACCCAAAACACACTTGTCATCTTTCATCCACTTTGAACTGCATTTCCAGTGATTTTAAAGGCCCTAGAATTTTTGACCCCAGAATATTTCATTGTCTTCCCTGCCAGTTCCTTAGCTTGGATTCTCCCCACTATCCACCTGTCTGAATACTCCCAGACCACAGAACGTTACTGGAAAAAAAGAATGGGCTTTACAGGTTGCATTCTAAACTTACTCCCCTTTTCTGATACCCTGAAATTTTCTCTCTACACTTGGCAGATATTATATATCATAAGTGAAATAAAGATCAAGGACATGCGACTTATTCTTGGTTGTCTTTATTTCATACCTTTGTCTTTTCAACATATGCTTTCTTCCTGTCCATGCATTTCTGCTCCTCCTACCCATCTGGATGAATGTGACTTCTTTAATTCCTTGGTTGTCGTACTTCCCCACAGCTCAATTTTCTGACAATTCTAAATGATATTTGTTTTGTAGTCTAGTTGTAATCTTTTCTGTGTTTTTGAGAGGAGGTGAGCTGTTTACCTACATCTCCATCTTAACCAGAAGCTATTCAGAGATTTTGATTTTCAGGAGTCTCCCAGAAAGAGAAAAAAAAGGGAGTCGGTGAGGGAACTGTGCCTTCAAATACTTGAACTGAAAGTATAATACCTATGTAACCACACAATTCAGGTTTCTAAGTATTAGTAACCTGTGAGCAATTCACTTTAAAAAAATTAAGGGAGGAAAAAGTAAAGTGGGGCTTCAGCTTTCATAATCATCACTTTTAGCATACGTTTTGCTTTGTCCAAAACATCCCAAAATACACAATCCCATTATTTAAAGTTACTGAGCGTAATGGATTTTTAGTGTGATGCAGCAATTTGCATGAATTCATGTGACTGAAAATGTATTTATTTTCCAAAGAAACATCCAACTATAAAGTTTGCTTCTCCTTTCAGTGCGGTTTTCTTATCTGCAAGTTGCCAAATATAAACCTAGTTCTATATGATGTTGCGGACCTCAAGTGCTTTAAGAGATACAATCTCTTATTCTTTAAGACAGGCTAAATTCTTGCAGACTGGTACAACCACTACAGAAAACAGTATGGAATTTTGTCAGAAAACTAAAAATAGATCTGCCTTTTGACCCAGCAATACCACTGCTAGGATTATATCCTAAGAACCTAAAACACCAATCCAAAAGAACCTATGTACCCCAATGTTTACAGCAACACAATTTCCAACAGCCAACTATGAGAAGCAACCTAGGTGCCCATCAGTAAATGAATGGATCAAAAAACTATGGTACATTTACACAATGGAATTCTATGCAGCAGAAAGAAAGGAGCTCCTACCCTTTGGACAGCATGGATGGAACTGGAAAGCATTATGCTGAGTGAAGTAAGCCAGGTGGTGAAAGACAAATACCACATGATCCCACCTTTAACAGGAATCTAATCAATAAAACAAACAAGCAAGCAAAATATAACCAAAGACACTGAAATAGAGAACAGGCTGAGAGTGACCAGAGGGGAGAGTGGAGGGAATTTCAGGGGAAAAGGGGAAGGATTTACAGGAACTAGCATAAAGGACACATGGATAAAAACAAGGCGGGGTAAAAATGGAAGGGAGGTGGGGAGCATTGGGGGAGGGCTGGGATGGGAGTAAAAGGCAGAAAACTGTACTTGAACAACAATTAAAACTAAAAAATAAATAAAAGTGTCTTTGACTTTCTTTCAACACTGAGTATATGTTTGTAAATCCTGGTTTGATTTGTAATATTTTTATCTAAAAAAAATCAATAGCAAAGTTGGTGGGTATGGAGATTAATGGTATACTGTTAACTTAAAAGTTGGTTGACACTATCAGAGAGAGAGTAGAGTGGTGGTTCATAGGGATTAGGGGAAGGGGAGAATTGCAAGTTATTATTTAATGATTAAAGAGTTTCAGTTCTTCAGGATGAAAACAGTTCTGGAAATAGATGATGGTGGTGCTTCAGAGCAGTGTGCATGCACTTAAACATACACTTAAACGTAGTTAGCAGTGTAAAGCTTTATTTGTATTTTACTACAATTAATAATAACTAACAAAAAGCTCCGGCTGGCATGGCTCAGTGAATTGAGTGCTGGCCTGGAAACCAAAGGTTTGCCAGTTCTCTTCCCAGTCAGGGCACATGCCTGGTTTGCAGGTCAGTTCCCAGCAGGGGACACACGAGAGGCAACCATACATTGATATTTCTCTCCCTCTCTCCTTCCCTTCCCCTCTAAAGATAAATAAAAATTTTTTAAAAAGCACCTTTGAAGACCCTTCCTCAGGGTATGCAAGAGACCACCTGGAACACTATTAACCTGAACAGCACCCTCATCTTTGGGGAGGTGTGAAATTTTCTTCAGACACAAGACAAGGTTCAATAATGAAAAAGGAAAAGTCACAAGATGTCCCTGAATTTGGTTCTTTTGAGAAGTGCTTCTATAGCTCATTTTTCCTGTCAAGCTGCACAGCAGCCTTATACATTTTTTTACCTGACAAGGAAACACAATACTTCATCTGCAGTACCAGGAACTGACAAGAGTCAAACGGCTGACTATCAGCCACTAAATACATCTATAGCTTAGAATATAACAGAAAGGAGAGTAGTCTGGGAAAAGAAACAACATGCCCCCTCAAAAACACTTACTAGAAAAGTCATTAATGAAGTATCAATTGAAAGAAAATGCCACAGTCACTTTTCTAACAAGTAGAACAGCAAAAGAAATAGTTTCCCCCACGAATGTTTACATATAAGGGATCCTAGAGAAAACCATTATCTCCAGAAGCACACTCCCAGCCACACTGTTTTTTCAAGTGCCTTTTAAAATATATATATATATATTTTATTGATTATGCCATTACAGTTCTATTTCCCCCTTCATTCCACTCCACACTGCGCACCCCGCCCCCACCATTCCCCCCCTTTAGTTTATGACCATATGTCTCAAGTTCCTTAGATTCTCTATTTCCCCTACTATTCTTGCCCTCCCCCTATCTATTTTCTACCTACCATCTATGCTACTTATTTTCTGTACCTTCTCTCCCCTTCTCCTCCTCCCACTCCCCTGTTGCTAACCCTCCATGAGATCTTCATTTCTATGGTTTGCTCCTGATCTAGCTGCCCTCTTAGTCTGCTTTTGTTTTAGGTGTGGTTCTTAATAACTGTGAGTTTGCTGTCCTTTCACTGCTCATATTTTTTATCTTCTTTTTCTTAGATAAGTCCCTTTAACATTTCATATAATAAGGGCTTGGTGGGACTTCCGCCAAGATGGAGGCGTAGGTGGGAATACCTTGCATCCGCACACAACCAAATATAAAAACAACAAAGTTTTAACAACAATAAACGCAACCAAACCACACAGAAAATCGACAATACGGAGTCCGAAAACAATGAAATGATCAGCTAAACCGGTAAGGGGCGAAGCCAGCAGTGGAGCAGGTTGGCCAAAAAAATCTCCAACCGGGGTGGTGCACAAGCAGCCAAAGGCACAGATCCCAGGTGCGGGCAGACACAGGGAAGAGGCGCGGCTGGTTGTCTACGGTTGGTCGAGCATTTGCATGCAGATAAACCAGTGAAGAGGCGAGCATTGAGACTGCAGGGCCCAGGGTGGCAGGCTCGTGCATTTCCACTCTGATAAACAGGCGGGGGCGAGTGGTGGGACCCACTGAGCAAGTAGAGAGGACCACCATTGCTCCCTCTCTGACCCCGCCCCCACATATAGCATCACAAACCAGCGACCTGGGTGGCCCCGCCGTGGTAAACAACCAAGGCTCCGCCCCTCATACGTAACAGGCACAAACAGATCAAAACATGGCTCAAGAACAACTCAGAGCCCCAGAGCTGATAAATCCAAGCGATGAAGAAATAGCCAAACTTTCAGATGCACAGTTCAAAACACTGGTGATCAGGATCCTCACAGAACTGGTTGATTTTAGTCACAAATTAGAGAAACATGAAAGCTAAACTAATTGAAATGAATGGTAATGCACAGGAAACCAATAGTAATGGAAAGGGGACTGGGACTCAAATCAAGAGAGTAGACCAGAATGAAGGAAAAAATGACCAAACAGAAAAGAATGAAGAAACAAGAATTCAAAAAAATGAGGAGAGACTTAGGAACCTCCAGGACATCTTTAAACGTTCCAACATTCAAATTATAGGGGTACCAGAAGGGGAAGAGGAAGAGTCACGAGTGAAAACCTTATTTGAACAAATAATAAGAGAATTTCCCTGTTCTGGCAAAGGAAATAGACTTCCAGGAAATCCAGGAAGCTCAGAGAGTCCCAAAGAAGTTGGACCCAAGAAGGAACACACCAAGGCACATCATCATTACATTAGCCAAGATTAAAATGAAGGAGAGAATCCCAGAAGCAGCAAGACATAAGGGGACTGTCACCTGCAAAGGAGTTCCCATCAGACTGTCAGGAGATTTCTCAAAAGAGACCTTACAGGCAAGAAGGGGCTGGAAAGAGGTATTCCAAGTCATGATATCCAAAGACCGACAACCAAGATTGCTCTGTCCAGCAAAGTTTTCATTTAGAATGGAAGGACAGATAATGTGCTTCTCATATAAGACCAAATTCAAGGAGTTCATCATCACCAAGCCCTTATTACATGAAATGTTAAAGGGACTTACCTAAGAAAAAGATAAAAAAGATGAACAGTGAAAGGACAACAAACTCACAGTTATCAACAACCACACCTAAAACAAAAGCAAATTAAGAGGACAGCTAGATCAGGAGTGAAGCATAGAAATGAAGACCATGTGGAGGATTAGCAACAGGGGAGTGGGAGGAGGAGAAAGGGGGAGAAGGTACAGAAAATAAGTAGCATAGACAGTAGATAGAAAATAGATAGGGGGAGGGTAAGAATGGTAGGGGAAATACAGAATCTAAAGAACTTGAGACACCTGTTCATGAACTAAAGGGGGGGGATAGTTGGGGAGGGGTGTGCAGGGTGGAGGGGAATAGTACAAATGTAATGGCATAATCAATAAAAAAATGTTAAAACAAAATAAGGGCTTGGTGATTATGGACTCCTCGAATTTGATCTTACTTGAGAAGCACTTTATTTGTCCTTTCATTCTTAATGAAAGCTTTGCTGGATAGAGCAATCTTGGTTGTAGGTCCTTGCCTTTCATGACTTGGAATACCTCTTTCCAGCCCCTTCTTGCCTGTAAGGTCTCTTTGGAGAAGTCAGCTGACAGTCTGATGGGAACTCCTTTGTAGGTGACAGTCCCCTTATGTCTTGCTGCTTCTAGGATTCTCTCCTTCATTTTAATCTTGGCTAATGTAATGATGATGTGCCTTGGTGTGTTCCTTCTTGGGTCCAACTTCTTTGGGACTCTCTGAGCTTCCTGGATTTCCTGGAAGTCTATTTCCTTTGCCAGAACGGAGAAGTTCTCCTTTATTTGTTCAAATAAGTTTTCCACTCATGGCTCTTCCTCTTCCCCTTCTGGTACCTTTATAATTTGGATGTTGGAATGTTTAAAGATGTCCAGGAGGTCCCTAAGCCTCTCTTCATTTTTTTGAATTCTTGTTTCTTCATCCTTTTCTGTTTGGCTATTTTTTTCTTCCTTCTGGTCCACTCTATTGATTTGAGTCCCAGTTTCCTTTCCAACACTGTTGGTTTCCTGTGCATTTCCCTTCATTTCAATTAGTTTAGCCTTCATATGTTCCTGTAATTTGTGGCTAAAATCAACCAGTTCTGTGAGCATCCTGATCACCAGTGTTTTGAACTGTGCATCTGAAAGTTTGTCTATTTCTTTGTTGCTTAAAGTTATAGGCTCTGGGGCTTTGAGTTCTTGAGCCACAATGTTTTGGTCTGTTTGTGCCTGTTATGTATGAGGAGCGGAGCCTTAGTTGTTCACCAGGGCGGGGCCACCCAGGTCGCTGGTTTGTGATGCTGTATGTGGGGGTGGGGTCCGAGAGGGACAATAGTGGTCCCCTCTGCTGCTCCCCGCCACTGGGGCCTTCATGGTCCATTTCACTGCCCCCTCCTTCACTGGTTTATCTGTGCAAGAATGTGTGACCGTGGTCAGCCCTCAGAGGGTCTGCAGCCTTGCACTCTCAGTGGGTTCACCCACTGCTACTCCACACCTGGGATCTGCCCACGGCTGCCTACGCACCTGGGTCACACGCCCAGGTCAGTCCAGTGGATCTTTCCTGCCAGACCATGCTCTGCTGCTGGCTCTGCCCCTTACCGGTCTGGCTGAAGGTTTTGTTGTTGTCAGACTTCCATGTAGTTCAATTTTCTGTGGTTTGGCTGCGTTTTTGTTGCTAAAACTTTGTTGTTTTTAAACTTGGTTGTGGGAGAAGGCACAGTGTTTCTCCCTACACCTCCATCTTGGCGGAAGTCTCAAGTGCCCTTTCTAAACAAAGCAGTAATCTGAAGCCGAAAGTACCGTTCAAATTCTTTATATAACAAATTTATTTTACAAGAAATCTTAGTTGCAAGTGATAACCCATTTGCATCTTGAGCTTTAAAGCAGGGATAATAATATTGCTACCTCAGAGGACCTTTGAAAGTACTGTAGGAGATATATATGTGTGTAAAGCAATTTAAACAGCACCTAGCACTGCTAAGACAACTAAAAACATGAGCCGCCGTTATTTTTGTTCATTTTGAAAAATAGTTACATGCAATAAGGTTTTACACAACCAAACATTCTTGATGAACCTTGGTAATCTGCTGAAATGGAAAGCTGACTTTTAAAACCAAAATATAGTAAGAGGGCTCTTTAAAACAGACAAGAAACACTAGCAGGTGAGCAACACCCTACCTGTGCCATCTGCAGGACTCAGTGGTACCAAGGAACACTAGTAAGGGAAAAAAGACAAACACTGCCACTGCCACTGGCACATGTGTGAGACCAGACATCATGCATCTGTGTTCCTCTCTGCCCACCTACCAGCAATGATTTCCTAAATGGCTGTCACTCCATTGCTCCTGTCTCAGACCCAATGCCTCCAGAGTCCCCAGTCTGGGTTTCTGTAAGCTCCATGGTCTGTATGTGGAACCAACTATTGGAGCACTCCTGTACTGGTGTTCATCCACTGAATTCTTTCTCTAATTGTTTATACTTAAATTTCCTTTTAGCACCTCAGAGGGAAGTTAAGAAATAGCCATTAACATTAATGACCAATATAATTTTAAAACACAACTTACCGTCTTGCCAGGCACAAGGCAAATGATCCTTAAGGCAGCAACCATAAGCTAAATAATACATGTGGCCAAGAAGAGATACGGCAATACAAGAACAATCTCTGAATTTGTGGCTCACTGAGAGCCATTAACCAAACCACCACTCATTAGCCAAAAGAAATACACACCTAATGTTAACAGCTAGAGAGAGCCCTGAACAGAAGCAGTTTGGGAAGGGGGAAAGAACTTAAAAAGTGACTATAGCCTAGTGTGACAATGGATAAAGTACTTCCACAAATGAAACATGCTCCACAGATGTTTTGCAAAGATCTATTCTTTGCAACTGAGAACATATTTTTGCTGTTTTTCTTAGATGTGAAGATTTTATGTATTTATTTATTTAGAGATAGGGTAATGGAAGGAGAAAGAGAGGGAGAAGATATACAAGAGATACATTGATCAGCTGCCTCTCACACACCCCCAACCAGGGGCCTGGCCCCACAACCCAGGCGTGTGCCCTGACCAGGAATTGAACTGGTGACCTTTTGGTTTACAGGCCAACACCCAATCCACTAAGCCACAACAGCCAGGGCTAGAACATATTTTCTTAACAAGGAATGACACAGAATGGTAGAGAGAGCATGAGTTTTACATTTCTAGTCAGATTGCAAAACTTTGAACCCTAGTTCTCCTTTTAGGCTTTATGACCTTGCATTGTTTAACTTCTCTAAGCTTTAGTGCCTTGACCTGTAAAATGAAAATATAGTGAGGAGTCAATAAATAATACACAGGGGCTTAGCACAGTGTCTGGCACATAGTTGGCACTCAAATATTAACAGTAAATTAAATACTGGAAATGTTAGTTATTGACAGAAAATACATTTAAAAAACTGTGTAAAATAGAAAGGAATACTTAAGGAAAAGAAAGCTTGATCATATGATTGAGTATATGATTCTGTCAGTTATGAAGAAAATTTGACACCTGGAGCTCTAAATATATTTTATATATATTCATTCAGCAAATCTTAATGAGCACCTACAAAGCATTAAGCAATCTGTTATGTACCAGAGACAATGACAGACGCTAATAAAAGAACATAGGTAAAATACTATAATGAGCACGGATCACAGGGATGGGAGGAATTTATTCTGTCCCAAGAATGTCTGGGAGGGGAGATCCATGACAGCTTCACAGCAGAACTGACATCCAAGTTGGGGACACCGGCAACTCCAGAAAGCAGAAGCAAGTGTCTGGACATACATGGCAAACACCTAGAGACATCTGAGGTATCTGGGAACCTGTGCATAATTCAGCATGGCCAGTCACTGGGGTCTCAGGGAGAGTAGTGGTCACAGAAAGGAGGCTGCAAAAGTGTGTCTGGGAAAACCC
Source organism: Artibeus jamaicensis (assembly GCF_021234435.1). Taxonomy (NCBI): domain Eukaryota; kingdom Metazoa; phylum Chordata; class Mammalia; order Chiroptera; family Phyllostomidae; genus Artibeus; species Artibeus jamaicensis. The sequence goes on from NW_026521506.1 coordinate 20,116,944, forward strand.
ATGAGGGAATTTCTGCATTTCCTAGGCTTTGGCATAAAGGTAACCAGACATGGCAAGACTGATGGTTTTAAAGCCACCCTTGTAATAAAGAGATGCAAGGAAATAACTACTTCAAAAGTCAGAATAGTCACTTGGGAAGGAGGGAGGGTTTATGATTGGGACAGGCCCCTGAAGGGACTTAGGGAGTGGTTGACAATGAACTCACAATGAACTGTCTTCACTTGAGAGAAGAAACAGATATCAGCAATTATGTATATTAGATTAATTACAGAATGGGCCATAGCGGCCCAAAAAGAGTCCCTTTTTGCTTTATCACAGAATAGGCACTCACCAAGTGAACAACCAACTTTGATTATACTTACCTAGAAATAAGATTTTACCCTCAGATCCCTGAATAATAATAATAAAACCTAGCTACTGTTTATTGAACAAATACTTTATTCCAGGCACAGTCTAAGCCCTCAGCATACATTACCTGATGAATCCTCACAGTGAGCCTGATACCTTTATTCATCTCCATATTATACAAATCAAGAAACTTGCATCCTTTCAAGTGGCAACTCTGGACAAACAAGACATGAAGAAGACTGCATAGGACAGACTTGGGCCTGAACAAAAAGAGCCTGACTCACCCTGGCTGGTACTGCTCAGTGGATTGGGCATGGGATGCGAACCAAAGGGTGGCTAGTTTGATTCCTGGTCAGGGCACATGCCTGGATTGTGGGCCAGGTCCCCAGTAGAAGGTGCGTGAGAGGCAACCACACATTGATGTTTCCCTCCCTCTTTCTCTGTCTCTTCCCCCTCTCTAAAAATAAATAAATAAAACCTTTTTTTTTAAAAAGCCTGCCTCATACATGGTCCAACCCAAGTCACCAGGGGGTGACTATATTACATAGAGATCAAGGGCTAGATCTCCAGTTGCTGAAAAGAATGATTCTGTCTTATCCTCAGTGTGTCTATCTCATCTGACAACATGTGGCAGTAGTAGGCAGTTGGCAGTGATTTGGGTTCCTGGCTCTCTTTCTTTCTATAAAAATATGACCAACACCTGGCAGAGTCAGCAAATGTCAAGATGAATGGGTCTCCACTAATTCATACATTTATTATAAACTGGATTGTCAAAACTGGTCACATTCCATTACAGAATTACAGTTCAGCTACACTTAATGTTGAACATACACGAGCCATTAGCTGGAACTCTGAAATCTATTTGCTGTATGCAAATTTCTATTCTGGTAGTAGTTGTATGAGATTTGATCTTTATCACTTTTCCTGGCAGCAGTAAAATTCCATTTCCATAAACGCCGTTTCCTCTCAGGAAATACTCTAAACATTTTTCTCAACAAAGTTCTCAAATATCAATCATTTTCAATTGCCAGGAAGACACTCCTTCCCCCACTGTTTTGCATCATAGTAATTTCCCTAAAATGACAGTTTTGGGGCAAGACATACTTACTTGAAAAAAATAAAAAGACACAGTACGTTCTTCTTTCTCCCCTCCCCTGCTATGGCTTTGCTCAAGCAGTTCATTTGGCCTCAACAACCTTCCCCCATCTATCTTCTTGTCCATGTCCCACCAACTCATTCATTCATTCGACAAATATTTCCTGAGCACTTACCTACTAGTTCATCAGTCCTGTAATAGGTGGTAGGGGTTCAAGAAAGTGTATTAGGAATTAACCAGGCAGAGATTAGGGAATGATCATTGTATGCAGTGGGACCATCATGTAACATGCTGAGAATTTCCTTCAAGGAAAAGTTTCCCAGTACAGCACAGGTGGCAAACACAAGGCCCATGAGCTAAATCCAGCCCTCCACCTTGTTTTATCCGGCCAGGCACCTTGTTTCTACCCAGTGGCAGTGCCAAGCTCTCGCTTAACTGTTAAGGAGCAGTTACATTTATATAGTCCTAACATTACATTTGGCCCTTTGAAGGCAACCACGAGGCTGTTGTGGTCCCCGGTGAAAATGAGTTTGACATCTCTGCAATAGAGGATACATTTAAAGCTGGCATTTTCAAGAAAAGTAGGAGGACTTAAAGGGAAGAGGAAAGGCATTTATGCAAGCTTATAGGAAAGCTAAATACAAAGACCACAACTGAACTGCTGCCTCAGAAATTCATCCTAATGTCTGTACTGAAGCCACACTTCCAATGGACTGTACCTACCTGATCGAAGTCTGAGTACAGCAGGAAAGGACTCCACTGAATGCTGACTTTGGACTCCCCAAAGGGTTTTCTGAACGCTCCTTCAACTGCGCCTCTTTCTTTCAACTGCACCTCAGTCTGGAAAGCTTCTGCATAAACTACTACTATCTCCCCTTCATTAGGGGTAAGACTTACAACATGGGCTAATGGTATACCTACACTTTCAATCTCCCTTACCCATTCTCTCTCACACAGGCAGTTTCCCTTAATAAAATCCTTGCCATCCCTGGCCACTGTGGCTCAGTTGTTTGAAGCATGGTCTCCTAGACCAAAAGGTTGCAGGTTTAATTCCTGGTCTGGGCACATACCCAGGTTGTGCATTTGATCCCCAGTCGGGCGTACGTGAGAAGGCAACCAACTGATGTTTCTTTCTTTCTCCCTTCCTCTCTAACAGCAATGAAAAATGTCCTTGGGTGAGGATAAAATAAAATGAAAATAAAATCCTTGCCAGTTTAATCCTAAATTTGTTTCTCAGAGGACCCAGGCTAACACAGCATTCTAGGCAGATTGTGTAGCATGAGTAAACACCCGGAGGCATGAAAAATCATGAGGTACTCTGAGCATCCCAAAGAGTGGTATGTGTCTAGCGCTTTCCATAAAAGTATAGGTAGAGAGGGTAAGGGAGCTGGGCCGAATCAGAGCAGTCTTGTATGTTCATTAACAATTTTGGATTTGAGCCCTTCCAGTCAAGATGGTGGCACAGGTAAATGCAGTACTCAAATCCTCTCACAACCACACATCAAAAATTCAACTAAACTAGAGAACAATTATCATTCAGAACTGCCTAAAATCTTCCTGAATGGAAGTCCGACAGCTAGGGATTTAAAGAAATCACTAGTCACTATCAAGACTGGTAGGAGGGGCAGAGTCGTGGAACAGACTGGTCCCACACCCATGTGTGGTAGTTTAAAATTGAGGTGGAATATCTTGGTTGTGGAGGTCCTCCTGAGCAAGGGGTCCCAGTGCCGCAGCAGGTCCCTAATCCAGGGTTCCAATGCCAGGAAGAGAAGTCCCCATAACTTCTGTCTATAAAAACCAGGTGGAATTGTGGCTGAGTGATGAGTGCCTCGGGAGTCCCAGGCATTTCCTCTTAAAGGGCCCGCCCACACACAGACTTACTTGGACTTAATCCTCTGAGCTCCAGCGCTGGGACACCAGCATAAAAGGAACCAGAACATATGGGGAGAAACTAAACTGTCTGGCATCAGCACAAGATTGGGGGGGCAGCTTTCTGCTAGAGAGAAGTGCTGGCAGAGGCTATTGCTCCTTCACTAAGCGTTTCACCCACAGAGATAGCAGGTGGGTGCCATATCCAAGTTTCCAACAACCTGGCTCACACCGTTTTCCCTAGCCCTTGGGATTCCCTGAGACCCTGCCCCACCCAACTTGTGGGCCCATCCAAGCTGCTTCCAGTGGCTTTTCCATACAACTGACCTCTTTTGCCTCATGCTTTGGACTTTCCTACAATCTCTCAAATAAGCAGCATCTGTGCTCTGTGTACCTGCTACCTCTTATTAAGTGGCCCTAGGCCCAGCACTAGCATCAGCCAGCCTTAGTTCACAGCTTGGCCTCTCCTGGGCACCTCCCAGCCCAGCACAAGTAGAAGCCATCTATAGAATGTTCTGTAGCTTGTGTCAGGTGGCCCCAAACAGGGCACTAGGTGGACGTCTTGAGACTATGCTAGATTACAACCCTACCACCTCCACAAGTGACATACTGAAGGGACAAACTCAGTAAGCACCAAAGCCCCCCTGAAACAAGTCCTGCTCAGCAGGGTCTACTCCTGCATAGAAGCTCCACTGCTATAGTCACATTTGGCCTAGGTGTCAATCCCTCCCAGTGATGGCAACAGCAATCAAGGCTCAACTACAACAGGACAGTGCATGCAGCCCACACAGGGGGTGCACCTGGCATCCTCAGCTGGGGTGACAGTGGAGGCTGCACCACTAGTCTCTTCAGTATACCTGCTACACAAGGCCACTCTATCACATCTGGAACATGTAGCAGCTCTGCTTAATACACAGAAACACAGGGAAGCAGCCAAAATGCAAAGACAAGGATAGGTCTCAAATGAAAGAATAGGAGAAATCTCCAGAAAAAGGACTAAATGAAATATAGGCAAACAAACTACCAAACACAGAGTTCGAAACAATGGTTGTAAGGATGCTCACAGAATTTAGTGAGAATTTTGATAACATAAAAAAGGACATAGAGACTATAAAACAGAACAAGTCGGAAATGAAAGATACACTAAGTGAAATGAAGAATAATTTATAGGGAATCAACAGTAGATGACACCAAGAATCAAATCAGTGATTTAGAATATAAGGAAGTAAAAAACACCCAATTGGAACAGCAAAAAACAAAAAAGAATCCAAAAATATGAAGATAGTATAAGGAGCTTCTGGAACAACTTCAAGCAAACCAACATTTGCATCATGGGGGTTCCAGAAAGAGAAGATGGAGAGCAAGAAATTGAAAACCTATTTGAAAAGATACAGATGGAAAACTTCCTAACATCTTCACACAAAGGAAACATACAAATCTAGGAAGCACAGAGAATCCCAAACAAGAGGAACCCAAAGAGGCCAACAACAAGATACATCATAATTAAAATTCAAACAGTTAAAGACAAAGAGAGACTCTTAAAAGCAATGAAAGAAAAGCAGTTAGTTACCTATAAGGAAGCTCCTATAAAACTCTCAGCTGCTTTCTCAACAGAAACACTTTAGGTCAGAAAAGAGTGGGAAGAAATATTCAATGTGATGAAAAGCAAGGACCTACAATGAAGATTACTCTGCGCAACAATGCTATCTATCATTTAGAATCAAAGGAAGGATAAAGAGCTTCTCAGACATGAAAAAGCTAAAGGAGTTCATCACCACCAAACCAGTATTACATGAAATGTTAAAGAGAGGAGAAGGAAAAGGAGAAGGAGATCAAAAATATAAACAATGGCAGTAATTACATATCTATCAACAGCTGAACCTAAAAATCGCAATAAACTATCAAGGAAAACAGAAACAGACTCGTACATACAGAGAACATTTTGACAAACGCCAGATGACAGGGGAGTTGGAGTATGGGTGAAAAAGATGAAGGGATTAAAAAATACAAATTGGTAGTTACAGAATAGTAATGGGGATGGTAAAGTACAGCATAGGAAACACAGTCAACAATATTCTAATATATATGAGTAGTGTGAGATGGGATGAGATCTATCAGGATGACCACTTAGTAAGTTATATGTCTAATCACTAGTGTGTACACCTGAAATTAATATAATATTGTATGTGAACTGTAATTGAAAAGTAATAAATGAACTTAAAAGGAATCCTGGACTTGAAAAGATTTTGTACAGCAAAGGAAACCATCAATGAAATGAAACCGACAGAAACGGAGAACATATTCACCCATATATCTGATAAGGGGCTAATGTCCAAAGTTTATAAAGGACTAATAAAACCCAACACTAAAAAAAAAAAATCAAACAATCCAATTAAAAAATGAACAAAGGACCTGAAGAGACACTTCTCTAAGGAGGACATACAGAGGGACAATAGACATATGAAAAGATGCTCAACCTGACTAATCATTACAGACAAATTAAAACCACAATGAGATACTACCTCACACCTCTCAGAATGGCTATCATCAATAAATTAACAAATAACAAGTATTGGCAAGGATGTGGGGAAAAAAGGAACCCTTGTGCACTGTTGGGAATGCAGATTAGTGCAGCCACTGTGGGAAGCAGTATGGAATTACCTCACAAAATTAAAAACGGAACTGCCTTATGACCCAGTGATTCCACATCTGGGAATTTATCCCCCAAAACCCAAAACGCTACTTTGAAAGAATATGTGCACCCCTATGTTCATTGCAGTGTTATTTATAATAACCAAAATTTGGAAGCAGCCCAAGGGTCCATCAGTAGCTGAGGGGATTAAAAAAAAAAGGTATAGTACGTTTATAGAATGGAAAACTATTAAGCCATAAAAAAGAAGGAAATCTTACTATTTGTGACAGCATGGATGAATATGGACAGCATTATGTGAAGTGACATAAGCCAATCAGAGAAAGACAAGGACCACATGATTTCACACATATGTGGAATCTAATGAACGAACTGAACTAACCAGCAAAATAGTGACAGATTCATAGATAGAGAGCAGGCTGGTAGCTGTCTTGGGGGGCGTGGGGTACTGGGGGTGTGGTGGAGGGATTGAGAAAAAAAATAAAAAAGAAAGAGAAAAAACTCAGACACAGACAACAGTGTGGTTATTGTCCAGGGGATTGGGGGAGGAGGGCAGTATAGTAGAATAAATGGTGACAGAAAGAGACTTGATTTGGGCTGGTAAACACACAATGTAGTGTAGAGATGTATTGTGGAACTGTGAACCATAAATTTCTATAATTTTGTTAACCAGTATCACCCCAATAAATTCAATAAAAAGGAAAAAAAGATAGAATCTTAAAAAAACAACAACAGCAAACAGGAATCTTGGAGTTGGGTCCTCTGAGAAAGATAGTACCACCAGAAAGTTTTAAGCAAGGAAAGGGCATATGTTTTCTTTTTTAAAAAATTTTATTTAGTTATTTTTCAAGTACAGTTTTCTATTTCTCCCCTCCCAGCCCACCCCGCCCTGTGCTCCCCACCTCCCTCCCATTTCCACCCCCCTTAGTTCTTGTCCTTGTGTCCTTCATATTTGTTCTTCCAAATCCCTCCCCTTCTTTCCCCTTAAATTCCCTCCCCTCTCCCCTCTGGTCACTGTCCCCCTATTCTCTATTTCAGTGTCTTTGTTTTTATTCTGCTTGATTGTTTGTTTTGTTTAGCTTCCTGTTAAAGGTGAGATCATATGGTATTTGTCTTTCAATACCTGGCTTATTTCACTCAGCATAATGTGTTTTCAAAACACTATTCTACTTGCAGAATGGATCATGGACTGGAGAAAGTCCATGTGTGGACTTTCTCTATGTGTGCTTCTCTAAGTGTGCTTCCATTTTGTCTGCTAGCTTTTGAGGTCCTAAAGAGCAAAAATCATTTGTTTTGGTTCTATCTTTATGTACCAATAATGCTTACAATAGTGTTTAACACAAAGTAGCTACTCAAAAGGCCCTCATATCAACCAGGCTGGGCCTCAACTAACTGCCCACCATTTTAATTAAAACCACTCGAAAGTTTGCCCTGGCTGGTGTGGCTCAGTAGAATGAGAGGCAGCCTGCAAACTAAAGGGTCACCAGTTTGATTCCCAGTCAAGGCCCACGCCCGGGTTGTGGGCCAGGTCTCCAGTAGGGGGTGTGCAAGAAGCAACCACACATTGATGTTTCTCTCCCTTTCTCCTTCTCTTCCCCTCTCTCTAAATATAAATAAATGAAATCTTTTCAGAAACACTCAGAAGTTTAAGGATCAGCTGTTGAACATTCCTTCTTTAACAATGGGGCTCTATCTAGAAAATCTAGAAGAGTTAAGTTACAGTTATAAAGGGTACAACTTATTCCTAAAACATTAGTTTTTGAATATGTGAGAGGTCAATAAAGTATAGAGAGCCAGATAAGGCTCAAGGCCCAGAAGCGTGTGCACAGAGCACTGGATAAAAGTCAGAATTGGGTTCTGGATATTGGTACTATATCTAATGAACTTTGGGAAAACATACCCCTAAGGTCTGGTTTCTTTTTCCATCATAAAGAAGAAATAAAACCTACTCTAATTTATTTAATGAGAATATGTGGTCAATGTGCTTTGAAAACAATAGAAGGTAAAATATTGTATTGCCACTTAAAATTTTAAGAGGGTAGATCTCAAGTTAAGGGTTCTCACCACACACAAATATATATATAGGCAGGAAGAGACTTTAGAAGGTGATGGGTATGTATATTACCATAATTGTGGTAATGATTTCAAGGATTCATACATATGTTCAAACCCATCAAATTGCATATATTAAACATGTGTAGTACTTTTTTTAAAAAAAAAATCACACCTCAATAAAGGTATTTAAAAAAACTAGTGATTACTAATTGTGATTTGCAACATCATCAAGGGATGGTGTGATATCCAAAAATTCTCAAAATACAATGGATTTCCCTTTGGTTTCATCTGTCAAACAGCAAATTGGGTTGAGAGGGTACTGCTATGAAATCAAATAGTAATCAGAATCAATTCCTGGAAGGCTATGCATTGCTGGAGCTGGACCTAACAGCCCTCCTGATGTCCCGGGCATTGAGAGGTCATTTGATGATGGCCTGCTGTCCTTTCACTCAGCTTTGTCATTGCTATTCCCCAGACCTGACTGATGAAATTCCTGGGACGTAGGACCTAGGATAGACAATCGAGCAGAACAAGCATGATGGGCCAGGTACAGAAGGTCACCCAGTCAGGTGGAAAGCCCTGGGTACCTAGCAACAGGCAAAACTGGGAAAACAAGGACCTCACTCCCAGGGTAACCTTTCCTCCCCTAGCATATCACAGGTCATGCAGTTTAGACCCTGACCTTTCATACCACTGGTCATGCAGTGCTATGCATGACCAGTGGTATGACCTTTTCTCCCCTGGCATGTAGCTAGTGCTGCAGTTTAGATCCCCTTGGAGTGGGAACCAACAAGGAGGCTGGAGAATAGCCCTTGAGCATTAAGCCCACAGGATAATGAGGTTCTGACCCACATCAAATACATTTAGGCCTCAGTTGTGTTTCAGCTCCAGGCCTAGAAATCAGCAAAACCATGGCTGACATTAGGATCAGCTGCAATGACTAATGAACCTCTGCCCTGGTTCTGATCAATCAGTGGAGACCATGACCATGAAAGGACACAACTGGAAAGCTGATGAATCTTCTTCTGGGAATCCTCTCCTGAGATCTCCACAAAAATATCCTCAAGATGGAGGACCCAGTGTGACTATATATACAGCACTTCTGCGCCTTTGCCCACCCGCTTCCCCCAGGCACACTTTCCTTGTTTCTCTCTCCAAAGCTCCAAGAGCCCTTCATTTGCCTCTGTAACTTGTTTCCTGATCCCATTTCTTCTACCTCTGTGACTTTCTAGACACACTTTCTCTTATAGTTTGTGTCTTGACTTTGAATTCTTTCTCAGCCTGAACTCAAGTACCCAGTTTGTTCAACAGTAGTCCAGTATGACCCTACGGGCCTAACACCTGGTGCCAATGCTGCCAACAGGCCCTACTTGTGATCACCAAAATAACCTTACTGAAAAAGGCAATCATTACCTGCAAACAGCTTGAAGTGGTTTGTGTCAGTTTGAGAATAAAGTCACGATGACTTAGAAACTGTCAGATCAGACTGGCATGCACTAAGGAAATAAAGGTAGCTATCAATGGCTGGTTGCCTGTTTAAAATGAAAATGGCATCTCCAGCTCTCTGTGCTGAGACAAACACTTCCAGACCCTCCCCACCAAATGCACACGCTTCTGAAACCCAAAGCATTTGACAGTACTTTTAAAATCTTGCAAATTTGCAAACTGATTTGAGTAACTTGCTGGGGTTTTTTGACTTAGGAAGGAGATGGGTAAAAAGTAGAGGAAACTAAGTCCATTTTTACAAAAAGAAACTTGCTCTAGGCTATTTTGGCAAAAGAACTAGCCAAATTGCAGAAATCATTCTAAGTCACATTTTCCAAACCCAAATTATTTATTTCCAGTTATAAAGCACATTGAGTAGTAGAAAATCAATAATGATGAGAGTAATGGACAACACTATATTGAGCACCTTCTATGTACAAGGCACTTTACGTACATTATCTATATTCATCATAATAACCCATGTTAATATCCTACATTTCAAATTAAAATGAGTCTCTGTGAGACAAATGTGCCACAAATCAAGTAAATGGCAGAGGTAAGATCTAAACCAAGATATCTGAAACCCCAGATTTTTGGATGGCAATCAAAGTTGATGGAACATCTCTCCCTTTCCTAATCCAATCCATCTCTGTCCTGCCCTCTTTGTCCCTGTCCCTTCATGCCCCCTCCTTTCTACACACATGCATGCACTCATTCACAAAGAAAGGCAATACAGTGTAGTGGGCTGATAATGGAGTTTAATAAACAAACCCACGCTAAAGTTCTCACCCTTTCATTTACTACATGCAAAATTTCAGCGGTAAAAATTACTTATGGACCTTGATTTCTCATTGTAGTTCATTAATTTAAATAAATGTACAATGTCTAGTACACAGACACTTGCTACATTTGTTGCCTTGTCCCTTGCTCTCTTGGTAGCCTGAAGACCAAATGATGAAGTAAAAATACCTGTATAAGCAAGGTCAGCAAGTGGTTCTGGTGACCTATAAAACATATATGGTTAAGGAACTGTTAAAAACTTTGTGGCATCTAACCACAATTTTTATCCATAAAATAAAGGAGAATAATATATAATAGTCACATGGGATTTAGCCTATGAATGTAAGGTTGGTTCAGCATTCATAACTCAAACAATGCCATTCACAGTATCAACAACCTAAGGAAGAACTTCGTATGATTATTTACTTAGATGCAGAAAAAGTATGACATTCATTCAACAGCTATTTACACTTTTTAAAAATATTCATTTAACTAGAAATAGAAGGGAATACCCTTAGCCTAATAAATAGTACCTGTGAAAAACATACACCTAACTCATACTTAATGGTGGAAGACTGAATGATTCTACCCTACTGTAAGGAACAAGGCAAGGAATTCACTCTTACCAGTTCTACACATTTAACCACATGGAAGTCCTAGTTAATGCAGTAAGGCATGGAAAACAAATACAGATAAAATTGGACAGGAGAAATAAATCTTTTTTTTCACAGAAAATATAATTATCTAAGCATGAAGTCCAAAAAGTATCTACAAAAAACTACTAGATGTATTAAGTAACTTCAGCAAGATTGGAAACTAGAATAACACTATACAAAAATCAACTATAGTTTTATATATAGCAGTGAAAAACTGGGGACTGAATTTTTTATAAGCACCATTTACAATGGCACCAATAAATATTCAAGACACATGGATCAATCTAACAAAGTACTGTAATATTTATATGTTGAAAATTATTTTAAAAATTGATGAGAGAAATAAAAAAAGACAATTGAAGAGATAAACTGTTTAATGGATCAAAGGACTCAACATCATCAATACTGTGATTCTCTCCAAAATTAATCTATAGATTCAATTCAACCCCAAATAAAATACAAGAAAGTTTTTTAAAGAAATTTGCAAGATGACTCTAAAAGTTATAAAGAAAAACAAATAATCTAGGATAACTAAAAACAATTTGGAAGATGTTAGAGAATTCAAACCGACTGATTTCAAGATTTACTATAAAGCTAAACTATTCCAGTCAGTATGATATTGGCAAAAGGACAAACACATAGGTCAATGAAACAGAGCATAACAGAAATTGATACATACACACACACACAAGTGGTCAGCTAATTTTTGTAAAAGATGTCGAGTTAACTCAATAGAAAAGATAATCTTTTTGTGTTTCAACAAATGGTGTTGGGACAATAGAACATACCCTATATTTAAAAAATAAACTTTACCCTGGCTGATGTGGCTCACTGGCTTAAGTACCAGCCCGTGAATGAAAAGGTCATCAATTTGATTCCCAGTCAGGGCACATGCCTGGATTATGGGCCAGGTCCCCAGTTGGGAGCATGGGAGAGGCAACCACACATATACGTCCATCTCCCTCTCTTTCTCCTTCTATTCCCCTCTCTTTTTAAGTAAATAAATAATCTTTAAAAAAAATAAACCTCCACCCAAACCTCTCTATATACAGGGCACAGCATAAATAATGCCCCCTTTTTATTACATAAAAACATTTTATTACAAAAACCATAAGCATGTAATTCTGTAACGTAACAATATGACACTCAAGCACACCATATGACATTTTAGGTGAAATGCTCAAATTGCTGTCCAACTTGTGGCAAGACATTCACATACCCTATCAATCACACTCGATGACATAACTTCTGTCAGACCCTGTATATATATATTACTTAGAATGGACCACAGACTGAAATGTAAGCCAAACCAAAAGCTATAAAACTTCTAGGAAAAAAAAAAAGAAACAGAATTAAACCTTCATGATTTTAGGTCTGGTGGTTAACCCTTTTTTTAAAAATTTTTATTGTTGTTCAATTACAAATGTCCCCACTTTCCCCCCACCCATATTCTCCCCTGCCCTGCCCACCTGCTGTCTCCCATATTCAATCCTCCCTGGCATTGTCCTTGTCCACGGGTCCCCTACACATGTTCCTTGACTTGACCCTTCCCTGGTAATTATTTCTTTTTTTTTTTTAATATTTTCTTTATTTATTTTTGGAGAGAGGGGAAGGGAAGGAGAAAGAGTGGGAGAGAAACATCAATGTGTGGTTGCCTCTCATGCGTCCCCTGCCGGGAACTGGCCTGCAACCCAGGCATGTGCCCTGACTGGGAATTGAACCGCGATACTCTGGTTTGCAGGCCCGCCTGGTAATTATTTCTTATGCAGAGCAGAAAAAGCATGAACCACAAAAGAAAAATGTGATAAACAGAATTTTACCAAAATTTAAAACTTTTGCTCTTTGAAAGATAGTAATAAGACACAGACTGAGAAAAATATTTATAAAGCCATGTGCAACAAAGGGCTGTAACCAAATATACAGAATCCTCAAAACTGTGTGTGTGTGCACATATATACACATACAGACACCTAACTCAAAATCATTAGTCATTAGGAAAAATGCAGAATAAAATTACAATGAGGTTATCACTAACTACCTACTAGAATGGCTAAAATTTTAAAAAGAGAAAAACAATGTTGACAAGAATACTATAGCAACTTGAGCCTTATTATTGCAGGCAGGAATCAAAAACAGTATAGTCACTTTGGAAAACAGTTTTACAATTTCTTATAAAGTTAAATAGACTCGTAAAACCAAGCCATCCCAGTCCTTGGTATTTGCCTAACAGAAATAAATACATATGTCCACACAAACACCTGAACACAAATGTTTACAGCAACTTTATTCAAAATCACTAAAAACTTGAAATGCTCCAAATGTTCATCAACTTCTGAATGGATAAGCAAAGGCAGCAAACTGAATAAATGCAATGCTGTGCATGACTCTCAAAAGCATTATGTTAAGTGAAGTAAGCCAGAGTCAAAAGGCTACATATTCTAACCCCATTTATATGAAGTTCTGGAAATGATAAAACTATAGAGACTGAAATCAGACCAGTGGTTGCCAGAGGCTGGCAGTACAGAGAGGGGACTGACTACAAAGGTGCATGAAAGAACATTTGGCATGGCAAAAAAATTCTACTCTCTTGATTTCAGTGGTAGCTACAAACTATATAATTTGGTCAAAATTCGTAGACTTGTACACATCTTAAAAAAGTGATTTTTACTGTATGTAAATTATATCTCAATAAACCTGAAACACAAAAACAAAAATACATCCCACTTCAGAAATGGTCAATTTTAGGCAGAGATCTACAACTTACTAGAACTAAACATACAAAATTTTATTTTAATTTTTTCGTTTTTTAAAAGATTTTATTTATTTATTTTTAGACAGAGGGGAAGAGAGGGAGAAAGAGAGGGAAAGAAACAATGTGTGGTTGCCTCTTGTGTGCCCCAAACTGGGGACCTGGCCTGCAACCCATCCATATGCCCTGACTGGGAATCAAACCGGTGACTCTTTGGTTTGCAGGCCCACACTCAACCCGCTGAGCCACACCAGCCAGGGTGTGGTTCGGTGTGTGTCAATACAGAATTTTGACTGTAAGTTTATGATCCATGATTAAAGGACAAAAGACAGGGAGAACAAGCTCATGACAGTTTTGTGTCTTTCACTGCTCATTGATAAAATTGTGTAAAAGAGGCCTCTAGTAAGATGATGATAAATATGTAATTTATGATCAAAAGTCCCCACTTTCTATTGAAACATATTAACCTAAAATGATACATGGCCAATAACTGCCTTCACCAATTGCTAGAGTTTGTAGATTACTCATTCACAGGACTGCTAATGGGACGGAAACCTGTTCAAGTACTAATTCTTAATTTACAAGTGTTCTGATTTATAAGAGCAAGGAAGAAGCATTTTCATTGTATGCAATTTCCTTCTCTTAGTGTTGAAGAGACACAGGAAAAACTTATCTTGGCAGCAGAGGCTGCAGGACAGGAGAAAGTAAAAAGTTGTCCAACTGCCCCCACCCCTGCCACAAAGGGCCTTTCTCCTTGTTTGGCAAGCTATTCAGTCACAGTTGCACGCAGGTGTCTAGTAGTAGATAAGCCAGTGTGAATGGTTCTGGGTTTGCAGGGAGCTATGATCAAAAACAATGGTAGAAGGCATTTAGGTAGCATCCTCAGAGCTCCAAAGGAGACCTAAACTGGAAAATAGACTACAGAAAACTTGTCTTCATTTATTCATCCACTCATCCAACAAAACTTATTGACTGCCCATTCTAGGCCACGCTCTGGGTCAAGGCTGAAGACATAGAGATAACTTCCTGGTCTAGAGTATCTTACAATCTTCTGGTGGACAGGGGTGGGGGTGTATGTATAAGGTTCAATAACAGACAATAGGATGAAGTTCACCTTAATGGAAGAGAAAAGCTGTAGTTGTGATTTATTCCTCCTTGTACACCATTTTCTATTAGGCTCTCAGCAACCCAGAGTTCACCTACAACACAAGATAGGCAGTCATTCCAAGCAGCAAGAACAGCATATGCAATAGAAGCATAAACTTGCCATAGCCAGGAAACTACACAAAGTTCTGCAGCACTGACGACCTGACGGAAAATGGCATGTAATAAGACTGGGGAAGTAGGCATGAACCAGAAAGGTTGAGGGCTCTGCAAGTTGTGCCAAAAAATTAGATGTCAGTTTGTGGGGTAGACAATGAAAAGCCTATTAATAAGAGTAACAAACCAAGATTTGCATTTAAAAAGATGATTCCAACAACAAGTCAAGGATGGACAGGGGCAGAAAGGAAATGGAGAGTTTCCTCTCTCTCTCTTTTCTGGGTAGTTGAAAAGCTGATGGAGGCCCTGGTCAGGTAGTTCAGTTGGTTGTGGGTTCGATCTCCAGTCAGGGTACATACAAGAAGCAACCAATGAATACAGAGATAAGTGGAACCAATCAATCGTCTCTCTCTCTCTCTCTCTCTCTCATCAGTCAATTTTAAAAAAAGGTTTTAAAATAAAAGCCAAAGGAGTACTGGAAAGTTGGTGTCCATTATAGAGCCCCTCCATAAGCCAACCTTGAGCCATGCAAAAGAAATGACCCATTCTTTTGCCTATTGCAGGCCTCTAGCTAGCAACTGTGATGATTTCTCTCTCCACCTAGCCCAGCCCCTAGCAGAGTAGCAGCTGCCTAAGGACAAGAATGGTGTCTGTCTGTCTGTCTGTCTGTCTCTCTCTCTCTCTCTCTCACACACACACACAAATTTATATCCTTGTACCTTGTGAAGAGTAGTAACTATGTTGACCGAGTGAATGAATAAATGACTGAATTGATAGTTTGGGCCCAAGAAAACAATTGAGAACTGCTGCAAAATGTGATTTATGGATTATTTAGGGAGGTGATAAGCTACCTGTCACATGGAAAGTTGAATGGATACCTCTGGAAATCTCTTCAACTATGAAGACTGTATGATTCTAGGTAACTCCTGAGAAAGTAACAAGTGGTTGAATATGAGATATGTGAGATCTGTTCTAAAGAAAGACAAAAATAACAGAAAATAATGAACTAAGTCAGCTGAAAGTTAATAGTACATTTTTATAAAGGCCCCCAAGAAAGGAAACCACTGATTATGATAATTAAGCTTCTGAAGGCAGTCGGTGTGGTAGATCAGGCCCTGTAATCTACGCAGACCCCTCTACACAGGAGGGAGGGAATGTCAAGTGCTTGGAGGTGGACCCAGAAATAAGGTCTAGGAGGAATTCCAAGTAGGCAAGAGCGCATAATTGGAAAAGGAGAGTGGGCAGCAATAGGCAGAGGTGTAGGCAGGTGAGCAATGAGCATCAGGATACTCAGCATGGAGAAAGTAGACAGAACACAATTATTAGGGAAACCTGATAAAAAGCAATTAGTCAGTGAACATGAATATCTACAATGGGCAGCAAAGTCCCAACCACAGTCATGTGTCTAGGCAGATCTCAAGTTCCTGAGAAGCCTGGCTATGAAAGTATATCTCTGCTCTTAGAGGAACTAGGGCACCGACCACTGTGTGCAGACAAGCACTTCACAGGGGAAAAACAGGATAGGGCCCCATTTCTGGCACGGAAATGCAAGGCCATTCTTAATCACAACTAAGCAAAAGCAGCCTTACAAAAACTTAAGCACACAAAGTCAGAGTGAGACTAGCTGACATGCTGATCGGCTGAGCTAGCTGTTTTCAAAATTCTCTCCAACTCAAGACAGATTAAAGCCCAAAGCCTCATTCACGGCTTGACCTACCCCAACTCTGTCCACTGAATTGCTGTGAAGACATGAAAGCCAGCAGGACCTCACAGCCCTCTGAACATCAGATAACATGACACAGGCCATGCACAGAGAAGAGCTGCTTAAAGAATATCAATGACAAAGAAAGAAAGAAAGAGCCATGTGGAAGGACCAGGGAAAAGAAATATGGAATTCGGTGTATAGACAATCTCTTTGTTCACTTTCTCCATCCACCACCATTTCCCTAATCCAGAAGATAAATCTGAAAAAGCTCTATGGCCTGTAGGTATTACCCTAAAAACTATTCATTTTTATATTTGTGGCTATATCTAGAAGAAAATAATAATTGGGCATTGGTTCCTTGGTCAAGGCCCATGCCCACAACTATATGTAAAACGTGTTGTGGGAAGATCGGATTCCCATTACATGTTTTTCCTAATGTAACATACACCATGGTCATAATGTGTAACTGGGAGGTCAGCCCATATTGTTACTCTTCTTTCCCATTCTGAACCACAGACTTAGAAGGTCTTGAAGGGTTTAAGCAATGCTCTGGCCTATCTGCTCACTGTACAGATGAAAATCTGAGGACCACTGAGGAAAGTTACATTAAAAAAAATACGTAACAGACTTGTGGCAAAGCTAGGAATGAAACCCAGCCATCTCTGCTCCTTCCATGATTGCAGTGTCATTGAATCTGGTAGATTTGCCTGTCACGAGGAAGCAAAATCAATGAAATGCATTCACTCCTAATTTTTAACCCTTCCCACTTGAGCTCACACACAGCCCAACATAAAATCTCTTTCCACTTGCAGAGATGTTCCTTGATTCATGGCAGAATGGAAATACCCCCATTAGAAGTTACACAGTTTAAATTATCCAACTCCAAAGCAAGAGAAAGCCTCAAGCAACGCCATCTGATTATGATATCTTGCTGTTGCAGAAAATTAATCAAATTCATCCTGGAGGCTGATCTGCTGCATGACACACTCATGTCTTGATATTGAAACTCCCTAACAAATTTCAGCACAAGATATGCTGATGAATTGTTTGCTAGTACTTTCTGCTCTTCATTTGTTACTGTGACTAGCACTTGAAGAAATGTAAATGAGGAAGTTGCTTGAACCATAATGTATATATAATCCTTTCTACTGACATGAAAGATGGGAGGATAGAAAGGGTCTCATTTAGGGAAAATACTTTTCACTGTTACTTACAAATATAAATAAGTGAAAAGAGAAGGCAAGAAAGTCTAACTGGTAAATCATGAATAACTAAGTTGCGATAACATTTGAAAATGTGAATTAAATGATCTAACAATAGTCATCTGTAATGAAATAGTTAATCCTTTAAATTCTGTGGGACTTTACCCGTGGAAAAACCTTTCTGAGAAGTGCTTTAACTTTTGTTAGGCACCAAGGACATGAATTAAGGATGGAGTCAATAGCGAGTGGGGCCACTGGAGACAAGGTCCCCATGGCACTGACCCTGGTCATCAGTCTTGAAGCAAGCACTGTCACTGCTTTAATTCTTACGCCCTCATCCTCTGCTACATTTGAATCTGGTGATTTCTAGGAATGAACCTTCTTTGGGACACATGCTGTATATTACTTGGTTTGAACAAGCCTTGAGTATATGTGAAGTAAAGTAATGTTCTTTTTTTCAACGCTCTCAGTTCTTAAAATATCAGAACCTGCAAAAAGCACATGCAGAGTTGTGGTTCTCCCTTCAGATCAATAGCTCAGTCACTGCTATGAGATATTAAGAAAAGAGGTAGGAAAATAAAGCAAATCTTTAAGGCTGCATCTATTCTGGCAAATAAAGCACAGCAGAGAGCCAGGCACAAACATATTAAAAACTATTTTAGGGAGTGAGATCCTGCCAAGCAAAAAAAAAATCTTGGGCCACTCCATCTACCCAAATGTTTTCAAAGAGATTTTAGCTAACAGGCAATTAAACTCTAGGAGCAAATACAGGCAAACAGAGACTTGGCGGTTGAAAAATAAGAGTGGATGTGGGCAACAGCTGGAGACAGAGGAGTATTTGCAAAAATATATCAGGGTCTCCTAACTGCTCTGGAACAAATACTCACTAAAATACTCATTTTAACTTTAAATCCCTTCAGCTGAATAAACTTCACAATTTAAATAAACATTTGAAACATGTCAACTGCATATACCTGTCTCTTAATTAAAATGAAACTTAAAAGGAGATACTAAAAATTAACAGAGAAGTTCCCATTTAGCAAGAAAGATGTGATACGGCCCTGGCCAGCTGGCTCAGTTCGTTGGAGTGTTGTCCTATACAACAAAAGTTTGCAGGTTCAATTCCTGGTCAGGACACATACCTAGGTTGCGGGTTTGATCCCTGGTTGGGGGGTTTATGAGAGGCAACATATCAATGTTTCTCCCTCATGTATCTCCCTCCCCTTCCTCTCCACCATCCCTTCCTCTGTCTTTCAAATCAATAAACATATTCTCAAATGAGGATTGAGAAAAAAAGATGTTACATAGAATTTCATATTTAAAAAACAATCTCTTGGGCTACACTTAGTGACTTGTTTCCAAAGAGTATAGTATGGAAAGGAGGAAAAGAGTAATTAATTACATCATGGAGGAATCTGGTAAACACTAGTATAAACAGGTGACTAAGTTCATCATCAACAGTTATAAGTCCTATTAATAATATGTACTTGATATGGTGCGATAAAAGTAGCACTTCACCTCTCCCTCTCTGGTCTTCCTCCCAAAACTCAATAGCCTCAGTCTAATTAGTCATGAGAAAAGTAGACAAAACCTAGTTAAGGGACATGCTACAAAATTCCTGACCAATACTTCTCAAAGCCGTCAACAACATCAAAACCAAGGAAAGTGCAAGAAACTGTCACAGTCAAGAGGAGTCTAAAGAGATACAACTAAATGTGATGTAGTATCTTAAATAGGATCCTGAAACAGGAAGATTACATTAATGAAAAACTGAGGAAAGCTAAATAAATTATGGACTTTGGTTATATTATATCGATATTGGTTCATTATTCTGACAAATGTACATTAAGTGCAAGATGTTAATAATATGGGAAACTGCATGTGGGGTATATAAAAACCCTCTGTGTTAACATCACAACTTTCTTATAAAACACTCTAAAATAAAAAGGTTTTTTTTAACACATTTAAAATTTGTTTCTAGGATATCTCCTTTGTCCACTCAAATCCTGTGCTGCTAACCAAGTATCAGAAAGAGAATCAATGAGGCCCCGCCACCTGTTCTGTGAGAAAGAACCCTGCACCTAACTTCCAATGGATCACGTAATTGTCACCAGGAGGGAATGATTTTGTCAAAATAGTGTCCTTGAGTCAAACATGGAGCAAACTTAAAATCAATGGCAAAATTGGGGATGAGTGACCTTTAGCAATGCAGTCAATCGGTCAGCAAAAACAGATTGATGGTGCAGCACAGCCCTGGAATCTAAACAGAGAAGAAATGTGTGCAATTAAACCTTGGTAATGAATGCTTCAAAATACTTTAGATAGAAATCTAGAAACAACAACAACCTAAGCTTTAGCAAAAAAATAGTTTGACCGTGTATAAAAAACATTTAAAAATTAAAAACAAAATGCTCCAGCGCTGGAATCATGGGCATTATCAGTTGTACAATCATTCCCTGGATTTGGATTGCAGTAGATAAAAGCTAGGTTTACAGGAGTAAAGGTTAAAAAGTACTATGCAATTTTTTAAAGTCCAGGTTTGGGTTGACCAATCAAGTAGACACTGTTTACATTTCAGCTGACATCTGAAGACATTAACTGATACAAGGGAGGTGGGGGGTAGGAGACTGAAAAGTGGTCTACCACCAACTGTTAAAGTACCTGATTTTTAAAGGTTTAAATTGAATCGACCCTCAGTCACTATTTTTTTTATAGAACACTGGTTCTCAAACATTACTATGCATCAGCATCACCTAGAAGGCTTGTTACAAAACAGACTGCTAGGCGCCACTCCCAGAGTTGCCAACGCAGAAGGTCTGTATCGGTGGTCTAAAAAGTGCATTTCTAATAGCTCCCAGGTGTTGAGAATACTTGTCTTCGATACTGTCTTTTGTAAACATTCTAACATTCGAAAACCTAACACACTCAAATTTACATGATTTGGGACTTTTCTGCTCTTTTTCTTTAGCAACAAATATTTTTGAGCACTTATTCCAGTGTCCAGCACCGTATTAGACACTGGCTCGAGTATAGAGAGCAGTGAATAGGTAAAAGCACACAGCCCTTACATCTTGTTCCAGAAGAGATAGCTAATAATTAGTTCCAAAATTCATTACTTATAATTTCAGCAAGACCTAAGTAAGAGAAGTACAAGGTGCTACAAGACCCTGTGAGATAGGGTGTTCTGACCTCAGCAGTGGTCAAGGGAAGTCCTCCTTAAGCAAGTGATGCTTGAGCTTAGTTATGAAGGAAGAACACAAATGGGTTCTGGGAGAAAGGATTCCACACAGTAGGAGCAGAGTGTGCAGTGGCATAATGGTGCCTTTCCACTACCCTAAATATTTTCAGATACGGTCTAAGATTCAAGCATGTTAAAAACCAACTCGGCGCTATGGCAGACCTCGTAACAACTCAGGGCATTTCTTGCTCACGGACTTCATTCAGAGCTTTATTTTGTTCACATGGCACCTTTCCGGGGAGACCTTCCTTTGTCACCCTATGAAAGACTGGCAACCTCCCCCACCTGATACTTCCTATCCTCCTCCTCTGCTTTATTTTCCCCTATCACTCATCACTACAAGACACTACAATTATACTTTTATTTATTGCCTGTTGCCCTGTCTACTGGTTGTCCACCCAGACCTGTTCTTCCTTTCCTCCTGAGCACCCAGCTTTTCAACTAGTAACTACATTTCCCTGTTTCCCTTGTGACTAGAGAGGGCCATGTGACTACAATTTCTCCAAAGGTACTTTCTGGTCATTTTCCTAAAGAAGCTTGCCCTGAACCCCCTCTCTCCTACCTGCTGGAACCTGAAAATCCTCTGCTTTTCCCCTTCAGAGGAAAGCAGAACTGCCCCACTAGCCTGACATGGAATGACCTCATGGAATAGAGGCTGACTGATGACTCCTCGCCCTGGGCTAGTACATGCCACATCACAGACATCTGCCTTTTGCTGGCTACTGCATTTTGGAGCTCTCTGTTACATCGGTTTACCCTTTTCCCTAACGACATCCTCCCACATTTAAATATTAAAATGTAAGGTCCATGGGGACAGAGATTTTTCCGTTTTACTCACAGGTGTACCCCTAACAAACAGAATGGTTACAAGTGACTACGGCACTATTCTGACACATGGTAAAATACTCAATAAATATGTGTGAACTGATTAAACGGACTTCATTATCACCACCATTCCACATCTACAAATCGCCTTTGTGGCTTTAAGAAGTTCAGATTAAGAGAACCAAATTGTTCCCCAGACAATGCCCCAAAATCCTATACCTCTTTCACTGCCATCTTCCTTCCCCTCACTCCACTGAATGTGCCCTTCAGCCACATTACCCTCCTTCCAGTTTCCCAATGTGCCCAGATCTTGCCCAACTCAGGGCCTTTCAGAAAGTTGGTTCCAATAGCTACTCCCAACCCCCTTTGTAGAAGTAGTCCCTCATTCCTTCGGTTATCTGCTGAAATACCATTTCCTCAAATGGAACTTCTCGGCCACCCTATCAAAATGCAGACCCTATTTCTGCTATCTGTTTCTATTTATTTTCTTTATAACTTATGAAAATGAGTCACTATAATTTTTGCTTCTTTTTAACTGTAAATTCAACTGCAATTCTATAGTACACGAATCACTTTTGTTTTTGTTTACCACTCGGTTCCCATTGCTTAGCATAGTGCTTGGCCTGTCTTATGAGTCAATAAAGTGGGGAATAAATAAACTGCACTAAAGATGGTGTTTTTAAAATATTTGAGGTAGACATGGCTGAAAGCACACAAAGCTCTCCATAAATGCAATCTTCAAATGCCTCTGACTACCAACCCGAGGATAACTTAAAGTTTCTATTTATGGAGCTATAAACCAATGCACATTCAGTCCTGCTTTTGTTTTCTTAGATCATCCTCCTCCTTTCCATTACTAGGTTTAGTTCCTAATGACCAGGTGGGATTCAAATGATTCCTACTGGTGTGATGGACCAAGAGCAGATTTTACCACGATGTCTTAAAAGTAGGTTCATATGGGCATATACAATTCCAAATAAATGATTATATTTGGTGGGCCTGCCAACTGGCCTCCCAGGACCTCAGACCCAAGAACCAAAGTTCCTCTTATCTTGCAGGTCAACATTTCAGCTCATCAATTTGCTTTTGGATTATGTAATCTGATGTGGCCTACTGGAACTGTGTGGGCACCAGCCAAACTGGGCACCCTGGAACACTGAAGGCACTCAAGGACACAGGCTTTTAAAAACTGTTTCCTCCTGTATCTTGTGAAGATACAAAGTGACACATGGGATAAAACTTCACAGAACTAAACACATACACAGAGACACAAATGAGTACAAGTATAACCGGAGAAATATGAGTAAGATCAGTGGATATTATATCAATATCGATATATAGATCAATATCAAGATCCCGATTGTGACATTATACTAGTTTTGCAAGATCTTACCATTGGGAGAAACTAGGTAAAGGGTACATGGGATCTCTTATTATTTCTTACAACTGCACACATATCTACAATTATCTCAATCCAAATTTCAATTTAAAAATTCTGCTTCAACATATAAAAAACTCTATGTTGCAGAATTCAACTGGTTACTTTTCTTAAAACAAACAAAAAAAACAGGAAGGAAGAGCTGAGGAAATGAGAGAAAGAGAAGTAGGAGTGAATTGAGATAAAAATGAAGGAGTGAATATGAAACTTCGTAGTTGGGGATATTACTAAAAATACTGTAATATCTGAAAATAAACACACATACCTTCAGTGTACTTTCATAAGAGCATTAAATAAGTAAAATAAAATATATGAAATGAGAAATAAAACACACATACATATCTTCAGTGTACCTTCAGTTCATAATGTCAAAGAGTAAAGGATTGTTAAAGAACACCTAGTTCAATTGCTGCATTTCACAGTTCTGGAAAAATAAGGCTCAAAAAATAACTTGCTAAACTTTAAAACTTTCAGAAAAATGAAACAACTTTGGCATAGGGAAGGACCGTTTAAACAAGACACATAGAAGCACTAACCACAAAGAAAAAGACCAAGAAAATTAACTATGTTAAAATTAAGAATTTGTTTATCAAAAGACATCAAACAGTAAAAGAACAAACCACAAACTGAGAAGGTATTTGCAACAAATATAAGCAACAAAGGATTAATATCCTGAATATAAAAAGGACTCATAATTATAAATAAGTATGAGAAAGATAACCCAACAGAAAATAGTTAAAAGACATGGATAAGTATTTCAGAGCAAAAACATAAGTGGCCCCAAAATATGCAAAGATGCTTAAGTTCATTAGTAATCACAGAATGGGGAAAAAAAGAAGTTAGACAATACCAAGTATTGAAAACATATGAAGCAATGTGAACTCATACATTGTGAGTGTACATGTATATCGGTAAAAACAAAAGATGAAATTGGAGAACAATTTCATCTTTTCTCGTGAAGTTGTACATTTCAAGATCCAACATTACATGTGTGTCTTTCTGAGTGTATATGCCCAAGTGTGAATGTGAATGTTTTTATGTGTCCATATGTACACACACACACACACACACACACACACACAGGGGAAACCCCTTTTATAAATACACACCAAAAGACATATTTTCTGATCACAACAGAAAAAAGAAATGTAAAAACAACATAAAGGTCCATCAACAAAATAATGGATAAGATATGGAATATTCCCAAAGTGAAATATTACTCATCAGTGACAATGAATGCTTCATAAAACCTTCAAATGAATTTAAGAGCATATGCCCTGGCTGGGGTGGCTCAGTGGATTGAGCATCAGCCTATGAACCAAAAGGTTGCCAGTTCAATTCCCAGTCAGGGCACATGCCTAGGTTGCAGGCCAGACCCCCAGTTAGGGGTGTGCAAGAGGCAACCAGCTGATGTTTCTCTCCTTCTCTCTCTCCCTCCCTCTCTCTAAAAAAATTTTTTAAATATTTTTTAAAAGAAAGGAAAATTTAAAAAAAAGAATCTTAGGAATATAACACTGAATAAGAAAAAACAGCATACTATTTCTGAAGGTCAAAATATAAATTCTGATATATTATCTAGGTATGCATACATGTGTTAAATTATTTTTAAAGCAATAGAATGACTTATAGAAATAAGATTAATAACTTACAGAATGAAGGAAGGCAGAGGGATGAGGTAAGGAAGTAGCACATAGGTAGATAGAATTATATTGGTAATGGTTTAATTTTCAAGTGAGGTGGTAGGTACAAGAGTGTTCCTTTTATTATGTATATATTTTCCAATATTCTTCAATATGCACTGAATATTACATTTTTAAAAGAAAGTGATTTTTATACTGGCTGGGTAAGTTGGTTAGAGACTTGTCCCAATACACCAAGGTTGTGGGTTCAATCCCTGGTCATGGCACATACAGGAATCAACCAATGAATGCATAAATAAGTGGAACAACAAATCAATGATTCTCTCTAAAATTAATTAATAAATTTTTTTTTAAAAACAAAGTGATTTTCCTAAAGCTATACTTCTGTTTAGTGGAGGGACCATAACAGAGAAGTTTCCTATTCCATACATCAAAAAAAACGTTCACAGTGCTAAGTACCATATTTTGCCATGTATGATGCACACCCACTTTCTTGGCCCAAAATTTCAGGGGGAAAAAAAATCTTTCAATTTAATTTTTAATTCAATTTATTGATTGATTGATTGATTGATACCAGTTTTTGTATTATAAAGGACTTTTAGCATCTGTTTTTGAACATATTATAGTACACAAAATTTTATGTCACAAATAATTACAAAACACAAGAACAGATAGAAGGTATTTCATGTACTACCCATGTATAATGCACATCCTTATTTTTCCCTCAAAATTTGGACAAAAAAGTGTGCATTACACATGGCAAAATATGGTATATATTAGGAACTAAAGAGACATTTGTTGACGCAAAAAGAATTTCATGATTACTTAAATTATTAATTACAAACATGAATTCTCATAAATCTATTAATATGTCTGATTTTATTTTACTTTTATTACATTGCCTTCATTGATATCTTTGATAAGTAATAGGTCCAAATTTTCACAAGAATGTTTTAATAGCAATGCCTTACATTTCAAAACAGTGATATATATTCTACTGATACTTTTCATCAAAGTCCAGGGTCTAACCTAAATTAACAAATGATTATGACTTTTAAAAGAGATTTATTGAACTTCAATTTGTTAAACTACTTGTTTGCTATGGCCATTATCCTTTGATTGAATCACTACCTATAATAAAACATAGCAAGCAGAGGATTCTGCTTCATAAAACTATTGGTTCTCAAATATATACATATAAATTGTCTACTTACTGCCTCCTACTGTCTCCTAGCCACTGGCACTCAGACAATCAAAGAGATGCTTCACTGTCCACCACTGTGCTCCTAACTGTGTTCATGAACAGAGGTGAATAAGTATCTTTGAGAAATAATGTTAAGAGGCCAATGGCAAAAAAGACAGTGGTGGTGCTCCCCAGGAAGCCCACCCATCATATTGTAGATCACAAAAAAATGCTCTTTGCCATTAGAGGTGTTAGCTAAGAAGTTAATAAAACCAGAATTGAGTTTAAGTCTATGCTTGGAGTACTAACAAAGGTACAGGCCTACATTTGATCCCCCATCATGCAGGTCAGGGTAAAATGAAAAAGCACATGACCATTAAAAGCCCAGAAATGACACAAACAGCACTTTCTAAAATTTGTCACTGTTCTCATTCAAAGTATAGACAATTTAGTTCACAGACATGACTATTAAAAAGGAAAGTGAAGTTTCAAGCAGAGTACAAATGACCAATCAAGAGATGAAGACTTGAAGAGTTAATATATATATATTATATATATCAGTGAAATATAATATATATTATATATATATTATATAATATATTATATATTATATATATCAGTGAAATATATATAATATATATATATTATATATATATCACTGATATATATATATCAGTGAAAAGAATTCCACTGCTTCACTGCTTGACTGGGAAACCTAACAGAGTACAAAATTATAAACCTGGGGGAAAAAACTTAAATACATACAACCTAAAAGCCCTCATGATTCACAGAAGAGGAAACTGAAGATAGGGTACAGAGCTGACCTTGAATTCCCTATTTTTGAACTCCCATTCACTGAATAATCTTACAACCACTTGCTTGCTCTCTGTCCATTTCCTCAGCTGGAAAATGAAGAGATTGTGTGATTAAATGGTCTCTAAGATGCCTTACCAGTTCTAGGACTTGCTAAGACTTACAGGCCTTGTAGAAGTCTAAACTTTTCACTGTGTAAGTGGGAAGTCTAGCAAACTATTGTTATTTATGGTAAGATCTTCCATTCCTGGTCTATACACACTTCAGATTTGTTCACTGGTCCTCACATGACTGTAGGACATAAGTATAATGGATAATTGTATGTGCCGTCTTGATGGGGCCACATAGTGCCTAGATAATTGGTCAAACATTCTGGCTGTGTCTCTGAAGGTATTTCTGGATGAGATTAACATTTGAATTGGAAGACAGAGTACATAAGAACACACAGGTTACCCTCCATAACATGAGTAGACTTCATCCAATCAGTTGAAAGTCTAAAGAGAACAAAGACTGACCTTCCTCTAAATAAGGGGGGTAATGCTCAAAATAGATATTTGTTTAAGGAATGAAATATGATTCCTCTCTGTATTTCTAATCTTATTTCCCATTTATAAGCATAGACTTTTACATCTTGACTGAGATCAAATTGTTCATTCTTTAGACACCACTGTTGTGTTAGTTAATAAAATCTTTGCTCAGACTTTAGAAGTGAAGCCATTTACTCTAGACTCACATGCTGTGTTTTGTAATACATACAACAGAATCTCTCTCTTACACTTATGTTTTTAGGTATTTAATAATCCCTCATGTAGTTAATTACTTTTTATATTTATTAGCATCACCACTGTTGTGCACATAGTCATTTATTGGGTTGGCCAAAAAGTCTATTATGTTTTTTCCATAAAATAAAAGCTATTTTTCATTTTCACTAATAACTGTATTGATTTGGACATTTTGAGTATGTAGGCTATCTCCCACTATTGGCTTCTAGTGGGTAGAGGCCAGGATGCTGCTAAACACCTTCCATGTGTAAGACAGCTCCACAACAAAGAATTATTTGGCCAAAATGTCAGTAATACCGAGAAACTTCACAAACCACTTTTGACACGTTTGATTAGTCACAGCACCTTCTCTGTACACTGTGCAAATCTTTTGCATTTCAGTTGCATCTTTATCTTTCTTGAAATAATAAAGTGTAACACATCAAAAATGTTCACCCCTACTAGTGTAGCTCAGTGGATTGAGCACGCACCTGTGAACCAAAGGATGGCGGTTTGATTCCCAGTCAGGGCACATGCCTGGGTTGCAGGCCAGTTCCCAGCAGGGGATGCACAAGAGGTGACTATACATTGATGTTTCTCTCCCTCTCTCCTTCCCTTCCCCTCTACAGATAAATAAATAAAATCTTTAAAAAATATTATATTCCACCTTCAATATTAAAATGGCTGCACTAAATTTCACTAATTTTGATAAGTTTTTTAAATGCACACTGATATGACAGCTGTCACAAAACAATCTAACAAAATTGTTTCAAATAAAGTTAAGACAATTACCAGAGTCATCGTATGAAAAAAAAGTAACAGACTTTTTGTCTAACCCAATACATCATTGACTTTCTTGAGAACTTGCTATTATACTTTAACATTACTCACTTCACTATGAAAAACATGAAGTACTTACTGATTGTTTATTTTGTCTTTTGATAATTTTATCTGCATATTTTACAAATACTTTATCTTTATTATTTTATTATTTTTTAATTTTTAAATTTATTTTAGAGAGGGGAAGGGAGGGAGAAAAAGAGGGAGAGAAACATTAATGTGTGATTACCTCTTTCGTGCTCCCTGCTGGGGACCTGGCCCACAACCCAGGCATGTGCCCTGACCCGGAATTGAACCATTGACCCTGTGCTTCAGAAGCTGGCACTCAATCCACTGAGCCAGACCAACCAGAGCTATATACTTGATTTTTTAATTTAAAAAGGTCATATTGAAGTATAAGTACTTTCAATGTTATAGTTTTTGTGAGTTTATTGCATTTTGTTGGTTACCAGATTTCAGAAATGACAGCAGTGTCTCATTTAAACCCTTAATACATGAGGATGGAAATAATCTTTTTACATGGATCAAAATTTGAAATGAGATTCCTTTTTTATATTTTTATAAAAATGTTACCATTAATGTAGGCATTTGTGTTATATTAGGCCATTTACAGAACTAATTATTCCAATCAGTACTTTAAATTTCTGATCCATGGCTTCATTGATATATTGCAGGTATATGGACTTTAGTTGTAAGTTGTCTTTGTTTCCTTATCATTATAACAGCAACCACCAAAGTGGCAAGTCCCTGGCACTGTTCTAAATGATTTACAAGCAGTAGTTCATTATACAAATTTGATTATTATATTAATCGGTGTTTCCCAAAGAAACAGAACCATGTGTGTTTATATGTGTTATGTGTGTATGTAAATAAATACCTGTATATTTCATATACTTAGTATTAATATTTATATGTATATATAAAAAAATAAGGAATTGGCTCACATGGTTAGGAAGGCCTGCGAACCAGGAGAACTGGTGGTGAGGGCTAGTAGGTTCTGTACCCAGAAGGAACCAATGATTTACTTCAGGGCCAAAGGCAGGTTCAACTGATGTTGCAGCTCAAAGGGAGGAGAACACAATGATGATGTCTAAAGAATGAACAATTTGTTCTCTCAGTCAAGCTCTAAAAGTCTATGCTTATAAATGGGAAATTAGATTAGAAATACAGAGAGGAATCATATTTCATTCCTTAAGCAAATATGTATTGAGCATATCCTATGTCAGGCACTGAGGTATTCACAACAGTAATAAGCAAAAGCAGTCACAATTCTTATCTTCATGGAACTTACTATGAGTGAAGCTTGATACTGAATAGGTTAGCAAACAAATATAAAACCAATTGTAATACGAGTGTAAAGGAAAGGCTCAAAGTGCTAACCTGGCACTGTCTGAGGGAAGGATAAGGGACAGCTTCCTTGGGGAAGTGATGAGTAAGCTGAGCTCTGAGAGATGTGTAAGAGTTCAGGCAACAGAGTACAAGAGAGAAGCTTACCAGACAAGGAAAATGGTATATACAAAGGACCTGTGGCAGATGGAGCACAAAAAGTGAGGAAGACTTTGCAGAAATAGGAAAATCCATCCCAAAATCCATATAGAATGTCTAGGGACCCTGACTATCCAAAATAATCCCCCAAAAGAACAGAGGTAGAGGCGTCATACTTTCTGAATTCACAACATATTACAAAGCGTAATGAACTTTTCATTACAAAGAGTATTTTCATTACCAAGAGTAATGAAAATAATGTAGTACTATCATAAAGACAGACATAGATCAATGGAATAGAATAGAGTCCCAAAATAAGCTGTCACATACACAGTCAAATCATACATGGTCAAATGATCCCCGACAAGGGTGCCAAAGCCACTCAATGGGGAAAAGTGAGCCTTTTCAACATGTGGGAAAACCGAATACCCACATGCAAAAGAATGAAGTTGGACCCTTACCTTACACTGTGCACAAAAATCAATTCAAAATAGACTAAAGGCCAAAATGCAAGACTTAAAATGATGAAAATACTAGAAGAGAACATAGGGGGAAAGCTTCCATGGCAAGTCCATGGCATTGAACTTGGCAATGATTTTTGAAAGTGAGCACTTATTAAGTAAGCAAGATAATTAAATAACTAGTCATTTAATATTATATAAAGCAGTCTCATGAAATAGTAACCCAAATGCTCATCCCTCCCCAGTACCTGCCTTATTTTTCCTGCACCAAATCAGAAGCTCGAGAACCATCATCACTGGAGGCACTGATTTCAGAAAAGAGCATTTGTGGGAAGATTCCTATAGCTATTGTTGTCAAGGCAGAAACCACCTGATATCCATGTTTAGTGATCCTTTTTTAAAGCCTAAATTTCACCACAGCAAATATAAGGCACTGAAGATCAAGGTTTTGGTCTTTCTGCTGCATTTAGAATTGAAAACCTATGCCCTCTAAATTAACTGGTTCCCCTGCTTAAGTGTCGTAAGCAATAACCACCCAATTGCTTGGGTAACTATCTCCACCTGGGGGTCTCCTGCCCCCCCCCAGTTTACATGGTACCTCCTCTATAAATCTCACCCCCAGCCACTAGAGCCAGAGTGAGATTCAGTGCCCTCTTCTGAATGTCTGCTGCACTTACTGTATGTGCCTTCAAAAGAACAGCACTGATGACCTGTTGCCTTGTGAGAAGCTTGGTCCCGTGTTGTCCTGTCTCTAATAGACTGCAAGCTACTGGAGAGCAGGGCTGTGCCTTACATACGTATTTTTGGACCATAGACACACCTAGGTTTTAGAGGAGGAAAATAGGAAAAATATTTTTTGACGCAAAAAATGTGGTAAAATATTCAATAACATAAGTAACATAATATTTCACCAATGTAAATGCAAATAGAACTCGACAGCAGCATTAACAACCATTATTCCTCCCAAATTTGAGGGGGGGGGGGCGGGGAGGAGCGTCTTATAGTCCAAAAATATGGTGATTCTATAGCGCCAAATAGAGCATGGATGTTTAAAGGAAGTTTGTGATTCAAATGAATGTTTTCAAAAAAGAAGCCAAAGTAAACTGTGCATTATACTACAGATCCCTTAATCCATACTACATTAATTGTAAAGCTTAAAGAACATCCCCACTGCTTAGACAAACAGGTGTGGTTTACATAATCTGCTCTCTCCAGCTGTTGCTTATTTGTGACAGATCCTTCCTAGCTTCTACTCCCTGTTGATCTGTAGGATTACTACAACTTTCAGGTTTGATTTTCTAATTTATTCCTTACCCAAATCATAAGATAATTTTAATTTCCTTTTTTGAAAAAATTCATTAATTTTAGAGAGAAAGGAAAGAAAGGGGGAGGGAGGAGAGAGAGAGACAGAGAGAGAAACATCAATTTGTTGTTCCACTCATTTACACATTCATTGGTTGATTCCTGTATGTGCCCTAACCAGGGATCAAACCCACAACCTTGGCATATCTGGATAATGCTCTAACCAAATGAGCTACCTGGCAAGGGCCTAATTTCCCTTTTTTGATAACAGGGGGAAAAGCTGACACTTAAAAATAATCAGAGCTATATCCCTGGGGTTTTCTATGACTGTAAAACTGAAAAACAACCCTGGAACAAAACAATATTTATAAATATTGCCATAAATTCATTTATTAGTCCAATAACTTTTTTACTTTTGACAGTTTTTCCTACATAATTATCCTTAACTAAATACTGTTCAGTATGCCTGCTCTTTGGAATTGTGTTTCCCAAAACAACTTTTTTTTCCCCAAAACAACTTTTAAATCACCGCCTATGTGCTAACTGGTAGCCATGTGTAGAATAGGACGGAATACTGATGCAAATAAGTGTTGAAACTATGGGTAAATAGATGGAAGAAGGAGGGTTGCAAGTAACAGCAAAAGTGAGAAAAAAAATGAAAATCCACGAACCTGGTGATGCTCCAAAGAGGAAACCAGCAAGTGTTGACGCTAAACTAGCAGAAACATCAATACTTCCTGGCTCCCCCACTGGGTGCATCAATTTACCACCGGCAAGTTGCTCTTCTGCTGCAAGTGACAAATAGCAAATGTACTCAACAATCTGAAAGGAACGACCCAAAACCCAGAAGCATGGCTGTGTGCAGCAATGAAAAGAAGTTAGTGATTGTTGATATTGTCAGTTTCAGCCCTGAAGATTACCTTAATGATCAGGGGCAAGTCATTTCCCCTCATTGAAAAATAGCACTGTTTCTTAACATTAGTGTGTAGGACAGAGTTAACATAGCAGGCCTGAGACTGCTCTTTTTAAAATGATCTGCTTTCAAGGTTGGTACCCAGCTGGTGTCTAGGGTATTGGATTTTGGGAAGGTTCCTAACACCCTAACTGGGAAGAGTAGCTCACTGTATGTAAACTGTGCAAACAACATGGTTAATGCTAAATACCTGTTTTCCTTCTTGGAGTCTGGAATTTTGGCACATACCAGGCACAGGATGTCTGTGTAACCAGCTCCCAACAAAAGCCCTGGGCACTGAGTCTCTGATGAGCTTCCTTGGTACACAGCATGTCACACAGGGTGTCACAACTCATTGCTGGAGAAATTAAGCACAACCTGTGTGACTCCAGTGAGACAAAGACAGTTGGAAGCTGCACCTGGTTTCCTCCCAAGTTGGCCCCATGTCCCTTTTCTCTTCAGTGACTTTGCTTTCTCTCCTTTTGCTGTAATAAATCATAGCTGTGAATGCAACTATCTGCTGTGTCCTGTGAGTTCTGCCAGTAACCCCTCAAACCTGAGAGTGGTATGGGGAACCTCTGACGCACCTCATACTGTTGGACAGTCTACCAAATATCTTTCCAGCAACCTTGTGAAGTAGGTATCATTTTTATTCTACAGATAAAGTTCAGAGAGGTGAACAGTCTACACAGAAAATAAATACTTCAGTGTTTATTATATATGGGCATTCTCAAATTTTAGTGAACCAAAGAACTATCTGGAGTGCTTGCCAAAAATGGAGTAGGTATGAGATTCAAGGAACCTGTATTTATAATAAACATCCCAGATGATCTTTATGCAAGTAGTCCTAGAACCACATTTTGAGACATGCTTTGATGTGTATGAACTACAATGTCCAGTTTCCCAAGCTGCGCGGTAAATGGCAGAACTAGAAGTGGCACTAACCCTTTTTAAGAAAGCCGAGGCTCTTCTCACAACAAAATCGCTTCCAAATATCTCAAACTCTTTTGTTCCTCTGGTTTGCTCTGCCTTCTTGCTATAGGTATCCACCCAGCTGATGGCAATTTGGTACAAAGAAAGGAAAGTATCTTAAATTCCCAGCACCAAACACTAAATGGTATCCTGAAACCAAATAATGCACACTTACCACAGAAAGTCAAAAATATACAGCTCTTGAAGAGTTAACACTACAGCCTTAGTTTTCAAAAGATTTAATGTGCTAGTGGCAACAGAAAATATAAGCTTATGCACAAATTTAATAAAAAGAATATGGATTTGCTTATGATTTTAGAAACAACATGATAATTATCATTTTCTGTGAATGACCAAGAAAGGGGAGGGCAATACAGTTTATTTAGGATACCAAATTATCTCTCTGGCTAATCGAGAAAAGAGCCTTAAATAAATGCTCAACTTATTATTACTTTTTAAGTGGGCATCAAAGTATTATTTCTCTCATTTAGAATAAGCATAATATAGTACTATGTCCATTGAAAGGGAATTATTTTCAGTGCTTTGCACTTAATAGTAGCTGCGTCTGAAATGCATAAACTTCTGGTAGCTGCTTACTCAACTGATCATTTTTCACCTGTTATTACTGACTCAGGCTGTGTTATCAATTCAGTTCAAAACAATTCAGCAAGTATTTATTTAACACCTACTGTTTACTTGATGCTATACTAGCCACAAGATCAATATTGAGAAATCTGTTCTCATTTTCCCAATACCTAGGTGAAGAGGAAGAGACTAGTAAAATACAGCCACCATAATAGTTTAAGAAAAGATATAACAGAGGAGCCAAAGAAAATAAATAATATCTGCTTAAACAGAGTAGGCCTCACCAGTTTTCCCATATTCTATTAGATAAATATGGAGCAAAAAACGATGACAAATCGGGATACCCATGGTCCAATATCATCTCTAAAATCATAGATAATCAAGAAGTCAGCCAAACCAGCAATCTGTCCATACACCACAGTAATTGAGAGGTGTCTGCCATCGTGCTGGCAGAGGGCATCTTGTGCCCTTATCTGCAGTGCTAAGCACTCATTCATCATTAAACTGCAGCAGTGTTAACATATGCTGCAGTTGTGCTAATGTTTGTTTTACAATCACTGCTGAGGTACCCTTACACCAGCCAAGAAGGTAAGTGTCAAGTGACCAGAAATAAACTGGAGAACAGCACCTAGTTCAACCTCCCTCCACCAAACCAGAAAATCCACTCTCCCCCATCTCAAGGATTCCAATGTAAAAGAGTAAAACGTATAAAGCCCTATAGATGTACAGGAAACTACACTACCTGGATGAAAATATAGTATTTTTATTTCGTGTCCCATGCCCTCCTCTTTGGGAAAACAAATCAACGATGTTAGGCAAGCAGTCAGCCTTGATGATTTTTTCCATCACTCAACAAACCAAAACCTGAAATCACTCATGGGCCAGTTCTTTGCATATCATCTTGATCCAGCAAGGTTAGAATGTTCTCCTCGGGGCCAGTGACCATCTTTTACCTTCTAGAACTCATAGCCCAACTGGTGGTCAACTGGCAGAGGAAATGAGCTAAGTTGGACAGTTGTATGAGTATGAGAAGGGCTAGCTTCACCTCCCTGAATTTCGCCTCTGCTAAAAGTTCATTAAGAGCACCAAAAACTACCTGATTTGTAGGCACTCAATATTACCCACTAAAAGGTTGAATTATGAGCAACAATCATAAACAGAAGAAGCCAAAGGTAAACTCCCATACAAGATATTTAGGAGATTCAGTGTTTTATGTTGCTTAATCAGTAAACGGCAGATCAGGAAAAAAAGACAAAACTTGTTTTCAGGTTCTTTAATACACAACTAATTTAATAAATATTTATTTCAAGTAACAGAGATTCAATAGATTTCCCATCTTACACAGGATTCAGCCTGAAATAACTCAAAAGTGGGGAATTCTTGTTGTTTAGATTCTCATCAAACCTTTCAACCCATGTGAAAATGCTACTGCAATCACTAAGAATTGTATGTAGAGTAAAAGACAGAATAACATAGAAGTCCCTGACTCATAAGTCTTAATGAGTCCAGACTTCCAATTAAATATTCCTTTACACAGGGGTGTCCAACCTGAGGCCCGAGGGCCACACGCAGCCCAGAATGGCTGTGAATGAGGCCCAACACAAAACTGTAAATTTACTTAAACGTTATGAGATTTTTTTTTGCTTGTGATTACATGTTGCAATGTATTTAATATGTGGTCCAAGATAACTCTCCTTCCAGTGTGGCACAGAGATGCAAAAAGGTAAGACACCCCTGCTTTAAAGGAAATAAACTGTATAGGCAAACCACTATTATTTATTTTAACAAATAAATTTATGGAGAATGGAGATGTTGACTGGAAATAGGCAGTGCTTTTATTATACTCAGAAGCATCAAAATCATCTGAGACACCCCTTGCTTGCCTAAATTTTAAAATCCTACACCAGCCCTGGCTGTTGTTGCTCAGTGGATTGAGCGCAGGCCTTTGAACCAGAGTATTGAGGTTCAATTAATTCCCAGTGAGGGCACATGCCTGGGTTGCAGGCAGGTTCCCGGCAGGGGACACACAAGAGGCAACCATACATTGATGTTTTTCTCCCTCTCTCCTTCCCTTCCCCTCTAAAGATAAATAAATAAAATCTTTAAAAAAAATCCCACACCAAATCCACCAATTTCTCCCTCAAAACTGTCAAAAGGGAAGTCATAACTCATCGGAAATTATTAATGCAAAGATGGCAAGGCTGTGTCTTTAAAAAATACAATGAATCACTCTTTATTTTTTACCTATCTTTTTTAATTCAAATACCACTCTGATCACTCATGATCCAAGAACATTCAAATAATAAACCAAAAAGAAACATGTTAAAGATTGGTCTTCAAATATTAGAACCAATGATTCCACGCTTGCCTCTGACTTCACAGGCATAAAACCATATCCACACCTCAGTGGCAACCAAACCATTTTGGAGAGCTTCCTTAACTGTGAGCTGCTTTGAAGATACCAATTTGAGCACTAGTGACTATTTTTTTTCCTAATCTCTGAAAAGCTGTAGGGACCTCAGCAGGGGTTGGAGGAACCAGCTCAACCATGGAATAGTGCCAAAATGTGGGTAATCAAGGCTTCAAGCCAAAGCATCTTTACCAGTGAACTTGAGGGAAAAGGGGGAAAGCTGGTTACAGACAAATTGGGCCGTGCATGGTTCAAGGATGGAAAGTCTATGTCTTCTAGCTTGAAATTTAAGGTCCTGGAGAAATAAATGGCCCTTTAAAAGTGATTCAGCAAACACTACTAAGCCATAGATGCTGCTGCTCCCAAGAGATAGTTACTTCCCATTTCAGGTTTAAAATAAAGCCCTGTCCTATAATGTAGTATCTAGTTTTCAGTGGCCAACAACTACGAATGACACCACTATAATTTATTTCACATTCAAAGTCAATTTCTGACTTCAGTCATACCAAAAAAAAAAAAACCCTGTAATTTTGGTAAGAAATCATACCTCCATCTCTGAAATATAAAAGCAATCACAAAACAGCATACAACTTGGACTACTCTGCTGTGCAAATCTCAGTTCAACCTAAATCTTTAATGTTAGCCTTATAGCAATTTCAATGGAAGTGTCCCTCAAATAATGTATATCAGGCAAAAGGTCAAGACACGTGGCTTTCTGATCTAAAGGAGATAAAATCTGGCCCCCCAAAATTTTGAAGTTATTCTTTAGCAACAAGTAGTATTCGATAGCACGTTTCACATTCAATCAGATCATTTGCAGACTAATTCCTTGCCCTAGGCCTGAGCTACAACTCCTGAGAACCTGCCAGTTTACCACACTGGTAGAAATTCCAAGTATTACCAGAGTCATGGTTACATAGAAAAATGTGAGCAGTCAGGTATTCCAGCTGAAACAATGAGGTCAAAGCTCATTTCAGTGTGAGCTTAAGTAATTCTCTGCAGAAAGACTCTGGATAAGGATGCAAAGTACTAGCCTCAAATCTGCACGTTGGCACCTCAAGGACCGCTGAAAATTCTACTGCATACCCTGGCTTTCTGGGCCAACACCGCTTAATTACTACTCTGATAGAATGCAGATAGCTCTTAGCAAAATTAAAGCAAAAGGGGGTTTTAAACCAATACTTGTGTTGTTTGATTTCAAATGTTCATATTCTCAAAAACTAATAAGGATGTCAACATCTTAATTTTAAGGTAATGAATTTATTACAAACCAGACGCCAGTTGTTTTCCACTATGAGAGTGTCATGTGAAAAGACTGCCCTTTTCCCAAATATTACAATTAGCTTTTTGTCACCTCTCCCCTTTTGTCACCCCCAAACAATAATCCAAGTTGCCAGGAATCTATGGGATACAGAACTATGGAGTAGAATATTCTTTTAATTTTTCAGGATAAATTAAAAAAACCAATTTTAGTCACTTGCTGTATAGCAAAGCATCCTACACAAGCCAATTCCTACGGATTTGAAGATCCTTGGTATGTACAACCCATAGTGTTCTGTGCCACACATAATCTGCTATAACGTCATAACATATGTTTATGGGTGAGGTAAACATTTAGAAAAACATTAATGCAGCACTCTTGTGATAACAATATCCTAAAAGGCGATGCACAATCCTTTCTTTTAGCCAAGGTACATTTGTGAAAGTTTCAAATGCAGAAAAAAATTAGATCAAACTCAACCGATGATAAAAAATGTCAGCAATGCTTTGATCAAGAATAAATGCACTGGGGGTTGGCGGGCTGGGATGGGAGTAAAAGACAGAAAACTGTACTTGAACAATAATTAAATAAAATAAAGGAAAACAAGATAACTGTACTTGAACAATTAAATTTTTAAAAAGACAAAAAAAGAAAAATGCATTAAAAGAGTCAAGTCGACAAGTTCTCAAACCTATATTGTGAGGGGGTTGTTGGGGAGTGAGTGCACAGCACTCAACCATTTTTCCTGAGGACAGAAAAAATCTAAACTTAAAGATGAACCCCTTCGTTCACAACATTGGCAGGAATAAAATCCTATTCCCGCCACCTCATCTTGCAATTAAGGAAGTTGCTACAAATAGCAGCACAAAAGTCATGGTCCCTGTTTTGCTCCATTCTTAACGTACCCTCTAGGAGTAAAAGAGATTACTCAAAAGGCACTAGGCAGAAATCGTTTTTCCCTATGCCCAACTCCCTATTCTGCGGACTTGGAAGCGGGTAAACATGGGCAGAAGAGTCCAGCAGCAGCCTGCCTTCTCCCAAGGGTTCAACGTCTGGAGTGTTCGGTGGCAAGGCTTCAGACGCGACGCTCAGCAGCCGCTGTGCCGCCTCCTGGAGTCTCTACATCCACCCAGCCCACCCAGACAATCGCCCTAGCTTTTATCAACCCCTAAAGGTGAGCTTTTTAGTCTGGATCTCCAAAGTTTGCCCAGCCTCCGACCATCAACCACCCACCGCCTGCCTGGCTGAGCCCCGGGCAAGGCTGAGTCCTGCCCTGGCTGCCAGGCCCTTCAGTCCCCAGGGTTTTGGGGGGCCATAGAGACAGGTTTACGTTTACCTCCATGTGCTCGCAGCAGAGGAAACAAAAGAAAGCCACCTCCCTGATAATAAAACGCCATCTTCAACTAATTGGCAAACTGAGGGGCCTCTGGGTTGGTCCCCCCGCTATCCGGCCCTAGGCGACGCCCCCCACCCTGATCTCAGGCGGAGTTGTAACCACCCGGGAAGCTCTGCTTAAACCTTTCGGGGTGATGGGGGGTTGGGGATCGGGGATTCTAAGATCCCTACCTGACTCCACACCCTGGTCACCGGGGCAGCGTATTTCAGTGAGAATTAAAAAGGTATGGTAGTGTCTCCCATAGATTCACTTAATCTTCTCAAAAAACTGTTCTGTAGGACCCAGTGGAGGGGTTGATGAGACAGCGAACCCGCCCGCGTGGAGCCGCAGCGCGTGTACTTACAAAGCTATTAAAGCTCCGGCGGAACATCGCGTCCAAGGCTGGGGGCGCCGAGCTGGACTCTGCCGGGCTGTACGAGAAGGTGCCGTCCACAGAACACACTGCAGTGTGGGCCGGTGGCGCCAAGCACGCGGGAAGAAGGATAACCCGCCACCAGCCCGCTGCCGCCGCCCTCTTTGGCTCTGCGCGCTCCCCCCGCCCCCCGCCCCGGCGCGCGCACCCCAACGCACCCCACACGCCCCCGCCCCGCCTCACTCTCGGCCCGCGCCCGCCAGTTCTGGGGTCTGTGGCCCTGTAGCTCCCCCTTATCTGGCTCTCCGCCGCCCCTGCGCTCCCGCAGCAGCCCGCGGAGAAGGCGCACCCGAAGCGCGAGGGAGGGAAGGCGGAGGAGCCCTAGACTCCTCCTGCGGTGAAGGGACCTCCCTATCTCTCCGCTGGCGCTGGCGCCGGACTCGGCCCCCCCTATCTGCACTCTTACCCGGAGCAGTGCCACCGCCCGCCCCCCCCCCCCCCTTGGCGAGCCCGGGTGCTTCCGCCCCACTCCGGGCTGGGGGGTGGGGGCGGGGACTCTCCAAGGTACCTAGCGCCTCACCTTGCCTCAGCCCGGCTCTACTCCGCTGGCTCCGAGGCGAGTCACAGCCTCCCCTGCCCCGGCCCTAACTCCGCCACGGCGCCGCTTCACTCGCAGCCCCTCCTCGGTCCGCGACTGCCGCCGAGCCCCGCGCTTTCGTCCGGCACCCGGGCTGGGGAGCCACAGTGCCGCCCAGCAGCCCACCCCGAACCCACGAGGCAGCAGGTCTGAGAGCAAGGAGTGGCAGAGCACTGTAGAGACCCCTGAGCAAGCAAGGCAGGGGAACTAGTTATGAAAGCCGCCCCGTTGTCATCTGGAAAGGCGCGGGCCACCCCACTACCTTCGCGTAGCTCCGCTCCCACCTACGCGGCTGTTTCCCCCCTTAGTTCTTTCTCTCGTCCGGTAGCCCACCTAAGCCATCTTACTTCCACTTTCTCAAAGCTAGTTAAGTCAAGCTTTTTGTTGCCACTGCGTAGCAGGGCGGGGTTTCCCTGCCCCTCCACCTCAAACCCCGCCTCCTCACCTCCAACCCCGCCTCCTCACCTCCATCCCCGCCCCTCGCACTTCTTGCGGAGGAGCCTGGGAGTTGTAGTACAACCCTACCTCTAGTCCGTCTTGTACTGCGGGCTGGGAGCTCCCCCACTCGCCCGTGCAGGGTTTGCCCAGAGGGTTGACGGAGGAAGCTGCTGAGACCGCCTGGCCCAACCGTGGTTCTCCGCACTGGCTGGATGTGGAGGCCGGGAGCGCTTGGTAGATTGTGTGCGGTGGGATATGTGAGAGGGATAAATGAGACGAAGCCCGGAAGGCTGGTAGCTGTCCCTAGGGTGTGGAAATTGTGAAACCCTCTACGCCCTCGGCTCCTAGTTTAGAACCGTAATTTGAGAAACTAAAAATGAGATATGAAAGCTGAGTCTAGAATTGCTCCGAGACTGGGCATCCCAACCCCCACCTGTTTATGGCTTGCCCCGAAGCCGTTAAACAACTTTCGAATCCCTATATGAAAGTAAAGAACTAACTGCACTTACCAGAGCCTTCTGACGCATCACATTCTCGTGCCAGTCTAGAGCTGAAGATAGGGTCCAGCTACGCAACGGGCTTCCCCTCAGGTGGTGAAGGACCGTTAACGCTATTCACAGGCTCTTCCTTTCCTCTTAGGGGTTCATACTCACTTCAACAAACCATTATTGGGCATTTTCTTTGTACCGTGCAAAGTGATAGGGGCTGAACTCAGTGACTACCTGAAAGACCTCCTCAATAGGCTGGTTGCAGTCTAGTCAGGTGATAACTGCTGGAGTAGAGGTTCGAAAGCGGGGGGTGGGGGTGGGGGCAATATTGCATCTGAAAAATGGGTCTGGGAAGCTTTTCTGAAATCGCTGAAGATTAAACTGGACCTTGAAGCGTGTGGAGATTATACAGGAGCTGACAAAAAGAGTCGAGTTGAGCCAAGCCCAGGGGGGAGGGACAGGTCCATGAGAAAGTACAGAACAAGCTAAGAAAAAGAACACAGTGCCCTGGCAGACACCCAGGATGTGTGAGCGGGGGCGGCAGGCATGAACTAAACCCAAAAACAATCTTCAAAAATACACTATGAAGTTTGAACTTGATTCTTTGAGTGAGGAGCCCATCCCCAAAGAAGTGCAAAGGACAGACGTAAGGTATGTTCCAAAACCACCCTTATTGCCAAGACGTAAAACCGTACGAATCCAGTTCTTTCCCTATTGTGGTTCCATCAATTTGCTCACACTTGAGAGTGTATCTAATGATTTTTGAGGTTTATGTTATGTGTATATTAATGAGACATTAGGATATTTTATTTTATTGCAAAATGGATCTAACCTCTTGCTATCTACTATTTCAAAGATCTATTTTTCAAATAGAGTTTATTTTCTGGCTTTACTTTTATTGAACACAGCAACTAATGTAATGTAACTCACTAATTATTTATTGAACATCTACTATGTAAAAGGCCCTATTCTAGATACTGAAATTTGGGGTGGAAGAAGTTATTGTTGTTTGTGGTAGGCATTAGATTAGAATCCTTATCAGTAAAATACATAATAGGAAATGAACTTAATAAAATTACTGTATTTTCATATACAATTTTTTAACAAATGGAAAAATGTATTTTTGCTTATGGATTCAAACAGATGAACTTAAAAATTAGAGAACTGGACATTGTTTTGCAGTGTTCTCTCACACACCATTGTGTATTATCTCACATGCCATTGTCCTGTTGCCCAGATTAAAAGCAAACCATTTAGCCCCAAGATATAGCAGTTATGTTTGTCATATTTTCATTTGTTGTTATAGTTCCACTATCTCAATGTCCTCCTAATTTACTTCATCACAGCATGTATATTCATGGTTTAGACTAATTTGCTTGAGTATAAAAATGCAATTCCACACAAATCAATATATGCTCAGCAAAACATGAAATTTATGCAAGGTAATTTTTTTCCATATTCAAACTCAACCTGAAATTAGAGTTGCCCTCACACACATGTTTTAGAGTTACTTTCCTTTGAGTTATTTTTTAAGACAAGAAGAACTCATTCTTGTTCTTTTCAGTGCCTCTTCACAGCTTCTAAAGAAAACCCAGGTGTTGTAGAAAGCTGTTGTCAATGACTATGAAAAGCAGACCTTCAGCCTGCATTTTTATTTGGCCAACTCCATAAACAGAACTGCAAAAACTAACTTCCAGCCTAAACTGTCGGAAGCCTCGGTATATATAACACCAACTCTTGTAGTGTAGCAGCTGACTGCAGCAGAAGTCCTGATCTCCTGCCGGCAGGAATTGTGAGGAAGCAGTCTTCTGTCCTTTTCACATCTTGCCTAGATATAATGCTTACTATAGGATAAAGGGAAGGGAACGTGTTCTTCCTTGACTATTTTAATTCTGCTGCCCCATTTCTGTGCAAGTCTCTCATAAGCCCTTCTTCTCTATTGATCCCCTTGTTCTTTTCCACCTTTTACCTCAACCCCTCAGAAATCTCACCATGGCAAATGGGCAGAATAAAGTCTCGGGCACAGGATGCAGTCCACAATTACGAAGGAGGGGAGTGCACTCCTTCGCAAACAGCCAGTTGGTCAGCAATTCAGGAATCCAGCAAGAAGGGGATGGTAAGAAGGAGCCACTTCCTTCATCTAATACTAAAAAAAGAAAAGAAAAAAACTGAAGCTGTTATATCAGCATCTAAATCAGTGCCATCAGCAAGTTGAAGAAATTCAGGTGTCTTTGCTGAGCTTTCAAACATACCTCATAAAACTACCTTTTGCCCATTTGAAAATTTTTTCTCCCTTCCAAGACTTGCCTTAATGTTTATTTTAGACCAGCTTTACTCATATTTCCTAACTGTCGGCCCTCTCCAATTCATTTTTTTACACTGCAACCACAGAAATTTTTGGAGGATAGATCAGATTAAATCATTCCCTTGTTTGTGACTTTTCAGTAGCTTCTCATGACTGTTAGGATAAGTCCCAAATCTGGCTTTATCATCATTTACATGGCCCTGAATTCTCTGATGCCTGCCTTCCTCTCTAGCCTCAGTGTGCCTACTCTCCCCCTCACTCACCAAGTTCCACCCCACTCGACACCTTTCTTCCCTTGAGTTTCCAAAGATCCTTCTCCCTTGACAGCTTTTGTGCATGCAACCATCTCTGCTGGAATGCTTTCACATGGCCTTTGCTATTCATCTTTCAGATTTAAGCTTAAATTACACTTTGTCAGGTGAGATCAAGGCTACCTGTTATAGTGCTCCAAATAGTTCATATTAATGACATGGAGGGTACTGACAAATGAAGTTAGTAATCATGGAGCACAGCAAAGGACATTGTGGATGATCTAGTGTTGTTTTGCTTTTCAAAAAGGGGAAGTTGGTGTATTCTAGTAATCATGATATTAAAGGGATACACATTTCTAGAACAGACTGTTAAAAAGATAGGGTATTTTTTTACAGTTGAAGAAAAGAGGCAATCACTAGGAACCACAGTGAAGTCACTAAGGTATAGTTTGGCCTTCAAGATCATGAGAAAATTACTTCTAATTCACAATGCTACCTCCTCCCAGATGATATGGGGAAACTGGACAGAGAAGAG
The DNA here is from genome assembly GCF_021234435.1 of Artibeus jamaicensis. Taxonomy (NCBI): domain Eukaryota; kingdom Metazoa; phylum Chordata; class Mammalia; order Chiroptera; family Phyllostomidae; genus Artibeus; species Artibeus jamaicensis. The sequence continues at coordinate 20,161,367 of NW_026521506.1, forward strand.
GTTAAAAAGGTTATGGCATAGGAAGAGAAAATCTTTATCATCCATAATAAGAAGGCTTTAACTTAAAATATATCAGTATAGTTAGATTATTTAGAAATAAAGAGGTATATACCAGAAGAAACAGCTAAAATAATGGAAAGTACTTGCCTCTAGGAGCACAAATTGAGAATGGAAAAGAATGGGATAAAGGACTTTTATTTTTCCTCTTTATAGGTCTTATAACCAACTTGTAAACTATGTGCATATATTATTTTCATAAACATAAAAATTTGTTCAAAATATAAATAGCATTTGAACCTACAAACAGGAAGTTGGAGAGCATTCTAACCAAGAGAAACAGTGATGATGTAGAGATAAAAGTGTTCCAGCAAATGGTAAGTGGACCTGCCTACTGGAGCAACTGGTCCATATTGAGGATTAGTAAATGATATAAAATATAAACCTCCCTTCTCAGGAAGCCACTGGAATATGCATTCCATCATATGAGAGACTAAACCAAGAAAGATATGTAACCCAGAAAATGGGGTGTGAACATAAAAAAGAAGTGAAGGGAATTCCCCAGATGATAATAAAAGAAAATTCAAGATAAATAGTTGTATGTCATACCTAGAGAGCAACCACACCCAAAGAAAGTAGGAAGATGGAGGAACATAGGAAGGCTTTACCTAAAGAAAAAAAATTAATTAACTGATAGATTACCTGCTATGATTGACCACATGGAGAATAGTATTCAGAAAGGTTTTACAATTGTATGAGACAATTAATGAATAATTAGTGAATGATACATAGAAAAGGCAGCCAACAGACTAACAAAAACCAAGGCAGTTTTTAACACCAGGCAAAAAAATTAGAAGTTGCTCAAGACACTAAATGAGTCATGATGAAATGCTGCTTGGCTCCAAAGTAAAAGACAGTTACATAGCCATAACAATGAAAATACTGCCTTACTGATATGCCAAATCCTAACTCTTTTGTAGGGTGAAGAGAAAACAAGTCAGAAAGTTTGGTGTTATAAGAAGTCTGAATCTTTATTTTCCATAAAAAGACAGCAATAAATGCTATCTAAAAATCAAAAGATCAAGAAACATCAGTATAACTATGTCCTATAGAAATGTAGAAGTAAATACTAGAAGAAACAGCTAAAGTGATTAAAAGTGGTTGCTTTCATGTTACAGATCAGAAGTTGGGAGAGATGTAGGGCTCTGCTCTTTTTATTTATAAGTCTTATTAATCTATTTAACTTTTTAACTATGGATATGCATTACTTCCAAAACGTAAAAGTTAATAGGGAACATTTGAGATCTTGCTTCCTGGCAGTATCATCAGTTTAATCCAAATAAACTCATAAAAATTCTATACAAAGTTGGACTTCTTATTTTTTAGAGATTTTATTTATTTATTTTTATACAGAGGGGAAAGGAGGGAGAAAGAGGAGAGAAACATCAATGTGTGGTTGCTTCTCGCAGGCCCCCTACTGGGGACCTGGCCCACAACTCAGGTATGTGCCCTGACCAGGAATCAAACCAGCAACCCTTTGGTTTGCAGTCTGGCACTCAATCTACTGAGCCACACCAGCCAGGGCCAAATTTGGACTTTAAAAATTTTTTTATTTATTATCTAAAGAGAGGAGAAGGGAGGGAAAAGAGAGGAAGAGATACATCATGTGCAAGAGATACATCGATCAGTTGCCTCTCGCATGCCCCCAACTGGGTACCTGGCCTGCAACCCAGGCATGTGCCTTGATGGGGAATACAAACAGCAACCTTTTAGTTCATAAGCTGGCACTTACTCTATTGAACCACACCAGGAAGGGCAAATTTGGATGTTTCTTACACTGACATTTACTTGGCATTGCTGGCAGGATTCTGAAGAAGCCTATTCAGGACTATCCTAGGCTAGGTACTAGCATAGGCCCATTGTGCCCCATTGTTTTTCCACTTCAAATTGGGTGAAGTTGGAAAGGACATCAAATAAAGACACTTTCCAACCTTGTTGGAAGAAAGTCTATCTGCCACCTAACCATGAATGGACACCTACCCTTGCCTCTGCCTACAAGGGACATCAGCCCTGGCTGGTGTCGCTCAGTGGATTGAGCATCAATCTGCAAACCAAAAAGTTGCTGGTTCAATTCCAAGTCAGGGCACATCCCCGGGTTGTGGGCCAGGACCCCATTTGGGGACAAACAAGAGTCAACCAGTCAGTGTTTCTCTCCCTCTCTTGCTCCCTCCCCTTTCTCTAAAATAAATAAAATCTTTTTTAAAAAGGGACATCAAAGACTCCTCTAGGATGAGAAGCTGTTAACATCAGAGATAGACAGCTATCCCAAGATATTGACAAAGGCCTGTATCCCTATGGATTGATGCTGAACTCAGAACCATTTTGCTTAATTGTCTCTACCTGTCTGCTAATATTAGCCATAATAATACTTACATTTGTTCTTGAGTTTTTTTATATACTCCAACTGTTAATGACTACTGAACACATATAACTCTTAATCCTCTTTTTATGGTTTATGTAAATGTTATATTAGATGCAAAATACAGAAAAATAAAAATAATAAATATTTTCCCAGCTTTACTGACATATAACATGTAAGTAAATAGCATTTTGAATAGGCAGGAAGGAGGAAAGCATTCTAGCCAACTGAAACAGCAAATATAGGAAGTACCAAGATGACCTCCCTAGGGGAATATGAGTTCACACTGGGGAGTAGTAAGAGATAATTTGAATAGCTATCAGTTATTGAACCCTTGCTATGTGCCAGCCACTGTGCTAAGCATTTACATGCATTACCTCATTCTCACTAACATCATAAGCTTCCACTATTATCCTCATGTTATAAATTAAGAAACTGAAAGGTTAGGGAACTTGTTCAAAGTCATAGCTAGAAAATAACAGCAAAGAGTCAAATGGGTCCACTTGACTTGAAATCCATGCACTTAAACACTACATTTGAAAGCAGAATTGCCAAGGTTTGATCACTGATTTAATTTATGGGACAAAGGAGAGAAGTAAATTCAAAATGAGTCCAAGGAATTAAGGTTGGTGAACTAGGAGAATGATGTTTATTCATTTATTCATTGCAAGAAATGCTTTTTGGAATATCGACTATATCTAAGCAGTATGACAGAGCTATGGTAATGTACTTGAGAGCTATCATCCCTGCTCTCACAGAGCTTACCTTCAGTCATGCATAGGAAAATCATTCAGGGGGAATATCAGTGAAGAAAATTATGAGTTCAGTTTTAACTATGTTGAAGTAATCAAATGCTCAAATACAAGTGTCCAGGATGCATGGAAAATGTGGTATTAGAGCTTGGTATAAAATGCTCTAAACCTCCTAAACCTATTCTTGGTCAAGGGAAATCAAAACTTTAGAAAAGCTATTTTCATTTAATGCTTCAGAAATCCTGCATGAGCTTTAAGAGTACAGTTTCAATGGTGGTTGGGCTGGAAGCCAGAGTGCAGGAGTTTATAGATATAAACTGTTCATGTGCAAAGCTTGATGGTGGAAAAAGGAAGAAAGCACAATAGCTGGGAGGGCCATCAGAATGAAGCAACTTTGCTTTCTAAGCTAAAGGAGACCTATACACGTTTAAAAGCAGAGAGGGAAGGATTCTGTAGGAAGGGGAAGCTAAAGATTTTAGAGAGAGAAACAATTGAGAAAGCCAGGTGTGAAATGAAGTCAGAGGACATGGACTGGAGAAAATGAGGCTGAGGTTTGAGAAGGGAGGAGGGAAACTTTTTACTCTAAGACAGGAAAGAAAGCTGAGAGGGGAGAGAGCAACTCAAACAGTGTTAGAGAAAAGATGCCCAGGAATGAGCAGTCTCAGTCTTTTGAACAGAGCTTAGATTTTTTTTTTTAAAGAAGGGTCAACTGGGGAAGGGGATGGAGCTTTGTAATAAAACAAAGAATTGAATTTGAAGGTTAGGTCTAAAACTTCATGAATTTGAGGGGTATTCAATAGCCTTATTTCAACCACTTTCTACTGTTTAAAATAATAGTAGGTTGCGCCATCCTCTAGTCTTTCTGGTCAATTAATTCAAATTTTATCTCACCCAGGCCAACATTTAGATACTAAGACTCAGGCAGGATGCCATCAAAATCCATTAAAAATGGCTCTCTTCCCAGCAGTGATAGTGATGCAAACTCCCTTTAACTATCAAATCCAATCTTAAATTAATTAATATCTCTGTTGGTGTCTGTTTTATTTTTGAGTCATATAGTTCTCGGCACCTCACTTTCTAACATTTTTTTATTCTATCTGACAGTCTTCAGCAAGTATTGAGTTTGCTCTATTTGAAAAAGAATTTGCCATTTTGGTTTCAGTTATCTCTTGTCACAGGATATAACTAGAATACACAAACATGCACAAAACAGAACAAACACAAAGGCTTCTTGAGGACAGAGACCACACGTTATTTATATTTATCCTTATTTCCCAGGGAAGAGGGTGACACACTGTTGAAGCTCAAGAAATGTTGACAAAAGCCCTGGCTGGTATAGCTCAGTGGACTGAGCACAGGCCTGTGGAGCAAAGGATTGCCAGTTTGATTCCCAGTCAGGGCACATGCCTGGGTTGCAGGCCAGGTTCCCAGTAGGGGACACATGAGAGACAACCACACATTGATGTTTCTCTCCTTCTCTTTCTCCTTCCCTTCCACTCTCTCTAAAAATAAATAAATAAAAATTTTAAAGGGGAAAAAAAAGAAATGTTGACAAAAGAATGAATGATTATCTATATGCTGTTACAGGAAGAGAACAAAACTAAGATCCACATGTCAAGTCTGGCTGAAATCTAGAGTTCCCCTTGGACCAAGCCCTACATTCTCTGGGCCTTGTTTTCCCCATGGGAAAATGAGAGGATTGGATCATTTATTTCTTCTGAATTTTTATATCATTTTTAAACAGGTAAAATTTTAGGTTTCCAAGTAGCAATATTTAGATTGCTGTTAGAAACTTTTTCTAGGTCCCCAGCCAACCAGATGTGCTACTTACAGTTCTGTCCATTGGGAAGATTTCCCTTCCCCAGTGTCTTTTCTGAGTACCCTATGGTGGGGTTGTGGTGTTGGAGTCCTTCACTTTCAGGTGGGGCCAGCTTAACTATGCAAAGTTATGTGCAAACTAGGCCCATGTATTTCCTTTTTTATCTTAAGACATTTGGTCACAGGTAACTTATCATGAGACCAAGGGTATGAATTGAGGGAGGGGCAGCAGTATGGCAGGAAGAGGTGCCACGGGAATTTGGGCTACCTGCTTATTAAACTAATGCCTTCTGAGACTGCTCAGGCTCCATCCCACATATACATCTTCCATGAGATGATGAAATACTTCTGGACACCCCGAACTTTATAGCCAGGCAGATTAGATAACACCATTTGTGATGGGAAACCTATGTCTTTAGTCTCACTTGGCCAGGCATTCCGTCTCCACTGGAAACCAACAGCAAACCAGAAGATGCTTCTCAAAAGGAGAACTCCCAGCAAAGCTGGCAATCAATTGAGGTGAGCAAGGTGTCACCCTAGTAGGTTTCTACTAAACATTCTCAAACTCCCATGCCCCTATTTTTAACACCGCCTTTTCCTAGCCCCTGCCTTGGAGCCCAAGGCTCTTCTGCAACCCCCCTTTATGAATAGATGAATGAGATCTGATAAACTTCTTCAACCTAAGAATTAGGGAACTTTTTAAAGTGTGTAGATGTTTGTAAAAAACCACAGGGACTGAGCAATGCTGAACCAAAGTAATGAGTTCATGGTAATGGGATTTAAGTATTAATAAGCAAACTTCTTTTTTTTTTTTTAGATTTTACTTATTTATCTTTAGAGGGGAAGGGGGGAAGGAGAGAGGGAGAGAAACATCAATGTATGGTTGCCTTTCGTGCATCCCCTGCTGAGAACTGGCTTGCAGGGAACCGGCCTGCAACCCAGGCATGTATCCTGACTGGTAATCGAACCGCGATTGTGTGGTTCGCAGGCCTGTGCTCAATCCACTGAGATACACCAGCCAGGGCCAAACTTCTTGGTTGAATAGAGAGGGTTCACTCACCTATTGCCTCTCAAAGCACCTTTTAACTGCCAACTACTCTTCCCAGTAACTTCTGCTTTACAGTTATTGGGAGGGCCAAATCTACTCTCTGCTCCAGTCATCCTACCTTTAAATATTCAACACCTCCCCCTTACTCCACCCTCCCTACACCATACTACCATCCCTGTGGTTTATGAAAATATTCCTGGTCAATCCTCAGTTGAAAAGAGAATGCCCAACAATAAAAAAAAGACTAAACCCATCAAATAAATTAAGTACTTAAACTGTACATTTCATTCAAAGTAAAACTGCTTTCTCACTTTTGTATAGGCCTACTTACAGGTTGTCCAGTATCACCTAGGCAACAAGGTAGAATACGGACTTCAGAACAACATGTTCTTGTTGTTCTTCACCAGAAGTTAATCAGATCCTGCCCTGCACAACACTACTAAGACTATGATTGGCCATGTCTCAACTCCTTCTCAGCAGTAAGTCATAATTAATAACTAAGCTATTTCTCTGGTCGCTCTCATTCCATAACTACCGGTCCATCTTCTGTCATTAATGGCTGTTTTACTTTACCATGGGGCAGGCATGTTTCCAATGGCCTGCAGGTTTCCACAGATGTTTTAGCCAGATCTAATCACTATAAATCTACAGCAGACCCACTCCCTTCCCTATCCCAATATTGTTATTCAAATGAACTTGCATTAAACTAGTGCAAAAGTCACGGAAACTGTGGAGTAGGGTTTATAGACCAATTGTGTGTATATTTGACAGACAACAGTTTTCTTTCTTTTTAAGCATTCACTAGATCATTTCCTTCTTTATCTCCTTTGAGCTGCCACCCTCAGTTACTTCACAGTCTACCGGATACTTGGTGTTCCCTAAAGCACAGGACCCTTGATAGTTGCCCTGATTCATTCCAGTTTAGGAATGATGCTTCCTAGATGGTGTGCGTGTGCATAATATGCACAGGGTCCCTGGTAGCAGTGATTCGTATTTAATAGAGAAATTTGAGACTACTTTACTCTTTAGCAGTCTGTAAAGTGCCATATTAATATTAATTGTTATTAATTATTATGTAGTAGTAGGAAAAATCAGTATCTTCTTTGGTTAAAGCCACAGTTGCCTCAGGAATATATGGTAATTTCCCTAATCGGCTTTTGTTCTTGGCTCAGATCACAAATAATATTCATGATTGTGAATGTACAGAGAATTTATTTATAGCCTTGACAGTTTTTTGAACTGTTTAAATATCAACATAATCCAAATGAAGCCTGCCAGGAAAATAATTGATTCATATTCATTCTACTGGTGACCTTCCACAGAGAGAAACGAAGGTTTGCATAAATACAGAACAGATAGAAACAGGCAAAAGTTCAGTAGACTGCTGTTATTACAGTTGATAAAATTATGTATGTTTTGATTTTTTCTGGGTACCTCATATTTCCACAATGTAGTTCTACAATGACCTTTGGTACCTTTTAGAGGAAGACCTATGCTTACTTTAATTTCTTCCTCAACTGCAGGGATGGCAAATATAGGGCACATATATTGCCAGCCCCCACTCTCTCATTCATAGCAGACAGTGCTAGTCAGTCTTGGCATTCTTTGTCATGAACTTGGAAGTAAACCATAATCTTTTGCAATCCATCCCTCTACACAGTTATGTGAATAGATCAAGAGTAGTTACCTGAGATGAAAGCCATATGTCATTCTTGTTCTAACCTTAAAACACCATCCCATATCTTATCAAGGATCAGTGGTGTCAAGGAGTAGAAACTCAGTCAATCTATCTTAAGAAAGGGAAATTTATTATATGAATACAACAGCCCTGGCTGGTGTGGCTTAGTTGTGTGGAGCATCTTCCTGTACACTGAAAATTGTTGCAGGTTCAATTTCCAGTCAGGACACGTACCTAGGTTTCAGGTTCAATCCCCAATTGAGATGTGTATGGCAGGCAAGCGTTTGATGTTTCTCTTTCTCTCATATCAATAAACATTTTTTTAAAAAAAGAATACAACAGACACTATTACAGGTATCTGGTCTATGAAGTACAGTCAGGCCACAGAATGACTGAAGCTAAATTTGGCAAATTGCTTGCTCTTTCTCTCAATGACCATGTAATGACTCTCCTACATTATCTGTCTCCAGTTTCCTTTGACTATCATTTTCTACTTTCTAACAGACATGCTTTCCTAGCTGGATGCTACATGTTATTTAATTCAAGCATCCACATAGTTCTGTCACTAGAATATCTGTGTCTCTTATTGAAAATTCTTACCCTGGCTGGTGTAGCTCAGTGAATTGAGTGCGGGCCTGTGAACCAAAGGGTCATGGGGTCAATTCCAAGTCAGGGCACATGCCTGGGTTGCAGGCCAGTTCTCAGCAGGGAATGCATGAGAGGCAACCATACATTGATATTTCTCTCCCTCTCTCCTTTCCTTCCCTCTCTAAAGATAAATAAATAATTTTTTAAAAAAGAAAATTCTCAAGAAAACAAATCTGATAGCCAACAAATTTATGAGTTCCTAGGAGGTCAGTTGTATACTTTTGGTTCAGCCAGGGTTAGGGGAGTGCAATTATTATATGAAGTTCTGTCCCTCAGAGAGCTATGAACATGCCAGGTTAAACCTCAACAAGTTGTGTCATGGTGAGCAAACCTACTCTCTGATAATGTGTATTCTTTGTTTGTCCTCCCTGAGTAAGTTTGCCAGATAAAACACAGGAGACCCAATTAATTTTGTACTTCAGATAAACTATGAATATTTTTGACATATGCATATCAAAAACAGAATAGAAGCTGTTTGGGTGCAGAGTCTGATCAATGTGCATTCTATGTGCATTATGTAATAGAATGTTTAGAGTACCATGAATATAGATAGCAAATGTCACAATTTCAAAAAATAACTTTTCTGGAAGAGTTTCATCAAAAGAAGGAGTTGAAGGGCTGTTGAGCAGGGCTTGCAGCTTTTGGATAGGATTTGTTTCAGGTTTTCCACACCACTCATTCCTCTTCAACAACCACATCAAAACCAAGGTGCTGATTACAAAGGACTGAATTATTCATTATGGCTGGCAGAGACCTGATAAGCAAATAGGGGTGCTGCTAAGAGGTAGAATGTAGATACAACTTAGACTTTTGACTTAAGAAAAGGGCCTCCAACTCTTCATGTGAATTGTAAATATGTGACCAACTTGCATGTTCCTGTGTGTAAGAAAAGGATGGGTGGTGGGGAGAGACAGAGAGAGAGAATGAATGAGAGTTTAAAAAGACTCCAGTCCATTTACCCAACCAGCAAAATGAATGAGGACCGCAGGTGTACCTCACATAACATACCTGGTCAGAGGTTGTACAGAGAGCATGAGAAACACAAATCACCCTTGAAAGGAGTGACCTTACCCACTAGTGACATGAAACCTAATGCATGTTGCACTCTGCACAATCAGATTAGTCATTTTTTTCCAGTGGGGAGGAGTCAGTGCAAGGGTTGGGGTGTTAGAGGACACTTCCTCTCTAGTATTTCCCTCTTATTTTTCTCTTTTCTGATGTTAACTATTATTAAGGCAGTAGCAAACTTCACCAAGTATATTAGTTCCCTGGGACTGTCATAACAAAGTACCAGGTGGCTGAAACAAGAGAAATAGTTTAAATTATCACCCGAGGATATGTTTATTGATTTTAGAGGGAGAAGAAGGAAGAGAGAGAGACAGACAGACAGACAGACATTCATCAATGTTAGAAAGAAACATTGATTGGTTGCCTCTCGTACACATCCTGACCGGGGATTGAACCCACTACCTAAGCATATGCCCTGAAAAGGCATTGAACGCATAACCTTTGCATGTATGGGACAATGATTCAACCACCTGGCCAGGGAAACAAGAGGAATATTTGATCTTGCAGCATTGAAGGCTAGAAATCTGAGATCAAGGACCACATTTTTCCCCCCTCAAGGTTGTAAGGAATGATCTTTTCCAGGCCCTTCTCCAAGCTTCTGGTAGTTCCTTGGCTTGTAGAAGCGTAACTCCAATCTTCACATGGCATTCCCTCTGTTTGCTTGTGTGGATCCAACTTTCCCCTTTTTATAACAATACCAGTAAGATTGGATTAAGGGCCCACTCTACTATAGTATGACCTCATCTTAACTAAGTTCATCAGCAATGACCCTATTTCCAAATATAGTCACATTCTGAGGTATTGAAGTTAGGACTTCAGTATGAATTTGGGAGGGGTTACAATTCAATCCATAAATACCAAGGTATTCCATTACTCTTAAACTACATATTCCTTGCAGCATCTCTTAGATTTGTTGGCCTCTTATTTAACTACTCCTTACAAAAGTGTTTCAGTGTAAATGTTTGTGTGGCAGTCCTTATATGCTTGAATAAACTTGATACACATTACCTTTGGTACAACAGAGGTGTACAACAAAAGGTGAGATTTAGAAAAAGAAACAGAACAAAAACACTGATATACACATGTATACACACATACATATATGTCTATATGTACATACATGTATGCACGCACACGTGTGTACACATATGTGCATGCGTGTCTGCATATAGGCATGTGTGGGTGCCTACATACAGGAATACATGCATATAGATATATATCCTGTCCAGATGAAAAATAGAAACATTCTACAATCATAGGACAATGTACCTTAGTCCCCTTCCAAGCAGGCACCTTGAGACCTCACACAGTTCTCCCTGTCGCTATGAGCTGCCCTGTCATATTTTCCGGGATCTCATCAATGGTCTGAAATCTCATCTCTTTCAAAGGTGATTTTAGTTTGAGGAAAAGCCAGAAGTCACAGGACGCCAAATGTAGGCTGTAGGGGGTGCTGAGTCACCTGGGTGACTTGATGTTTTGCCAAAAAACTGCAAGAGACATAATGCATGAGCAGGTGCATTGTGGTGTTGAAGCTGCCAATCACCATTTGCCCATAGCTGTGGCCTTCCGAATCGTTCAAACAGTTTCCATAAAGGAATGTTAAAGCTTAATGCAAAATTAGATGCAGATTCATTGCTCTACTTGCTCAGTCATTTTGAAAGCAACACCCACACAGTACACATGCTCACTCAATGGTGTCTACTGCCCCCACTGACTAGTACAGTGAAGCCATCATTGTTCATGCATGCACATTCCAGTTCTACTCTCCTTGGCTGCCAGGTTACATCAATGTTGTGCAAGCCATTCCCATCATATTAACAATGGCTTGACTTTTCCTGGACAGACTATATATATATATACATGGGATCATGGGATGTCATGGTCACAAAAGAAAATTTTTCCCAGTATTTCAGCATCCAGTATGTAGTTAATGAACAATGGAGGTGTTCTTTGGGGGACTGGCTACCATATAAAAGTGATTTAAAGCTCTAGAGCACCATAAATCTGTATTTTAGACTTTTATAGCTTAGTACATGGTAACAGTAATAACAGATGAAAGTGGTGTGAATTAAGAGTGGTATAGTAGTCCAGACTGGTTTGCTGACCATCCACTGGTCTAGCAATTGGCATATGTGTCCTGAAATAGCTTACTTCTATCACTTTACTCTTTTAAGTGACTATACAGTATGTCTTTATTGTTTCCTCTGGTAGCCTCAAAAGATCAGCAGAGAAAGCAGTGAAAGGTTTAGTTTTGACAGTTTCACTCATTGTCATTGCTGTTCTTTCAATCAAAGTAAAATATATATTTCAGATTTATGGTAATTTATTTCTTAATCTACTTTACTAGACTTTTCAATTTGCAGTTTCGATTAGGGCACATAAAGGGATAATTCTAAACAAGTAAAACTATCTGAAAGTTCTTTGATGTAAGTTATCATTAGTTCCTGCTTATTATAAAGATGACCCTTTCTATGCATTGTATAAATACCATATTTTTTGGACTATACTAGACACTGTTCCCCCCAAAATTTGGGAGGGAAATGGGGGTATATCTTATAATCCAAATGTAGCTTGCCTGGCTCACTGTGTGTGGGGGGTGGCGGTGGAGTGGGGTCACAGGAGGCAGGAGCAGGGTCACCGCTGCATTTTCCTCCCAAATTTGGAGCTGGGGGTGGGGGTTCTGGGGGTGCATCTTATAGTCCGAAAATAGGTATTACAAAACTAATCATGTTTAACCCTTGTTTTCTAAGGTCACAGCAGCATAGGAATAATTGAGGGTTGTATGTGGATTACAATTTAGGAGCTATTTGGCTGAAGTACCCACAGAGCTATTTTCCTATTTCTGTTTTCCTTCTTTGCTGCTTCTGATTCTTAAAGATTGCACATAGTGAGACAGGGACTATAGGATTTTGGAAACTGATAAAAATGAAAATTTTTAATAAGGCCCTGCTTGATGCCACCATAAACATCTCATCTCTGGTGTGTCACTTCTTTGTTGCCACTTAAAGATCTGTGATCCCTGGCACCATACCACAGTCAGCTCACCTCCCCAGTTCTAGCCAAAAATGCTCTTCTTGCTTAATGAGCATTCCTTCAACTCTTCACAGCTTCTGTTCCCCACAGGAGGGTAGAAGAGACAGGATCTCGAAGCATCCTTTCAGCTCCATGCTTATATAATTTCATGTAGAAAATACAGGGGGAGGCAAAAGTAGGTTTACAGTTGTTCGTATGGAAAATAGAAATAATAAATGAATAATAAATAGTATTAGAATAAACTCTGTTTCCCATACTCACAACTATACACCTACTTTTGCCCACCTATATGTGGGCAAATGTATATGTGAGAAATGTTTGAAATCTGACCTTTTAGCATTTTTTAAAGTTACAGGTTTTTACAAAGAGTTGTACTAAATAAAATGAGATAAATATAATTCATTTGAGTCCCATATCCAGGAGCAAGGCATGAATTTTGGAGATGAGTGTAAGGAAGGTGGATTCTATGGAAACAGAGTGGGGATGCTCTGAGAGGAAAGGCCATGCTTGAAACTGGCTTCAGTGTCTCCTGGAGAATTGAAATGCAAGGAAGCCATGGGCTGACTGAGCATATGGCCCTGACTTGTTGAACAGAAGGAAAGAAAAAGAGTGAGAGAGAAGGAAGGAGTGGGGTACAATGAGAGATGAGACGATGCTGCAATGAGACCAAAAATTAAAATTCACTCTCACTGTCTCTGGTTATATTGTGCTTGCTTGTTTCTTTTGTTGACTAGGTTACACTTATAGGTGAAATTAAGAACAAACTGATAGTAACCAGTGGGGAGGTGGGAGGGGGAAAAGCAGAGAATAGGAAGAGGGGTTTTCAGGAACATGTGTAAAGAACACATGGGCAAAACCCATGGGGGGTAGGATCAAGGGTGGGGAGTGGGGATGGCCGGGGTGGGGGGGGGGGGGGGATGGAGACAACTGTACTTGAACAACAATAAAAAATTAGAAATTCAGGACTCTTATTTAAGTCAGGATATTACCAAGAATTACTAAAGACTATTTATTAGAGTGATAGGAATTGATTATTTTAATTACTAGCTGGGAAAAGTTTTGATTGGTAATTTTTTAACTAAAATTCTCTGACTCATGGCACATAGTTTTAAAAATATTTGTTATACTGTTTTTATGCATGAAGACCCTAGTTAATTCACTTAGAATTTTGCATGTTAAATGAGCTTCAAATATTCGGTAGACTCCTACTCTGTGATTAGCTATGGCTTAGAAAAGAACATACATAGTCATGCAGATAACTTGTTCTTTTTTTTAAAGATTTTATTTATTTATCTTTAGAGAGGAAGAGAAGGAGATAGGGAAAGAAATATCAATGTATGGTTGCCTCTCATGTGTCCCCTGTTGGGAACTGGCCTGCAACCCAGGCATATGCCCTGACTGGGAATCGAACTGTGATACCCTCGTTTGCAGGTCTGCACTCAATCCACTGAGCTACACCAGCCAAGGCAGATAACTTGTTCTTAAGATGCCATTATCATTAGTTGCCACTGGCAGTTAGTCATTTTATTAGGTATTAATATTCACAGCTTTTAAAGTATTATAAGTCTCTAGCTTCAAAATAGGAAAGAGAATTGAGCATAGATTATTTGGTTTTGCCTACCCAGACATCAGCTGAATTTAATCAGAAAACCACACGATATTGACTTTTGGTGTTTTCCAAACCACTAACAGCTTGGATTAACTCCAAAATCATCCGAAAATAAGAAACCAGATTAGCCAATCAAACTGTGATTTTGATTTAAAAAAACAGTCCTAGATGCTGTCAAATGCTGATCAACTTCATCTGAACAAAAGAACTAGAAAACAAATTAGCAGAAGGATGGAAAAATTTGAATACTGACTGGATAATTGATATTAAGGATTATTGTTAATTTTTAGGTGAGATAATAGTATTTTGTCTATGTATTTCTAAAAGTAATTGTCTTTTAGAGATATAAATGGGAATGGGAAAGGATAAGATTATAAATGAAACAAGATTGGCCATATAGCAAATAATTGCTGAATCTGAGCAATGCTTATTTATATGGATGTTCTACTTGCTCTGCTTTTGTATATCTTTAATTTTTTTCATAGTAAGCAGTTTAAAAATTAGATCAGAACTTTTGCTCCTCTTTATGAATTTTAAAAAGACCAGGCTAACAAACAAGTCTAACCCTTTACAGCTTGTATTTTAAAAAAGGGTAGTACCAGTAGTAAATCAAGTCTGTAATCTCCCACGGTGCTTTTTATATACCAACGCTTAAAACTTTTACATATAAGCAGCTACTTAGTGGCACCTTTGAATCAGCAGAACCACCAGTAGAAGCAGGGGCCATGAGGAAGTCAGATCTGAATCAACATAAGACATCTTTATATACCTCCCTAAAGGCTGGGAGAATGGCCCAGATTGATTAAAAATCAAGAAAGGACTTTGCTTACACCAATTGATTGGGTGACCTGTGAACAGCAGGTTCCCTAAAAGCTGGTAGTGAGAAGGCAATACAGCAGAAAATTTGAGCATAAGCAAACCATAGATTCATATCTCGAATCAACCAATTACTAGATGTGATCTTACTACCTGTTAGAGAACTTCAGTTAATTTACATAATCCCCCATATAATGGGGGATTGTTGCAGATTGAACAAAATATGTGACCTGTGAGAAACTAATAACATAGCAGGCATGATTGTTTAGTATTTTTATGTCTTCAAGGGAACCTGGAAACATGATTGAGCATTGACCAACCTCTGGGAATGTGGCTCTCAGGGTGTCTTATGTTAATGGTTGCTGATTATGTTTTGTACACGTGGAGCAATGGACCATGCCATATTAACTTGTCGGGATTACTTTGCACAAACATCAACATTTATGATGTGCTTCTGACTTCATTGTTAGCATCCTGAATTTCAGTTGCCATGACTGGTCATGTACCATGATTTACCTAAGTGACTACTTCTCAGTAAAAACCTCAGACTCAGGGACTCAAATAGGCCATTCCTGGCAGAGACATTCTGCACATGCTATTCTAGTTTGTTGCTAGAGAGAAAGCTTGTCGTGGGTGGCCCTAGACGAGGAAATATTCAAAACTGTGTGTCTGATATCTCTGAATTCCTCCTGATTCATATTTTTTTGCTGTTGCTCTTGGTCTGTCTATTTTTGATCTAATAAATCTTAGCCGTGAGTATAACCTGCTATTAAGTCTTGTGAGTCCTTTCAGTGAATCAGAAAACTTGATTGCAGCCTTCAATTACAAGCTAGCTACTTGCATCTAAGTTATGCCTGCTAGTTATTATAAGGAACCAACTTTACTGTACTAGAATATAGGCCAGGAATCCAGGATTTTGCCTACTTTTCTCAACCATGCCCTTGGAAGAAGTCAAGAATAACATCTCTTCAGTGGGAAGTTAAAGGGTATAACTCCAGTATTCTCCCCTGTCCACCCACCCCTGCCCTTTCAGAGTGGCAAGGCACCATGTAGGGAAAATGGGTAGATGATCAGACCTCCAACTGGGGCCTTTGGAGAATGCACAGCAGTGAAAACCCTTTTTACTGTTCTGAAGGGTAACAAAAAGAATCAAAAGATTTTTTGGGAGTAATGAAGACTGGAACTCTTAAGACTGGTGTTATGGAGCCCCAGGTGTGCATGCTGGAGGCTGGAGCTGTACTTTATGTAGCAGTTACAGGAAACAGTAGTGTTACAAAAACAGCTATCAGGAGTTTCCCCAACTCAGCCATAACCAAGAACATACAGTCATTTTTACCAAGCACAGGGCACTATAGAAAGACAATCTTAAGCTGTGAGAACTTATATAAACATTAAAAAATAAACTTACTTGGGCTGGGACTTTGAAGGCAAATCCAAGGGAAGGAGGGGTCCAGGGTACCCATTTTTCAATTCCCTTCTAGATTTGTGTATGTGTGTTTGTATGTTTATGGTTCCCACTCAAGTGACCAGATAAGATACATCAAAAGAGCTTTCTGCCTCTAAAATGCAATAATAATTACAATACAATCATTTGTTATGCAGTGCATTTAATTAATATTTTTCAAATAAATTGCCTCCAAGATGGATAGGACTAATCTCCATAGTGATTGCCAAGTGGATTTTCCCTCTATATAATATATCTTAAAGATGGAGGGCATAAAGTAGTGGTATAAGTTTGCTTCTTAACAGGTGGTTTTTATTTTTATTGAGACCCTAATTCCTAGTTTTATTGAAGTTGATAGTGACTTTGTCAACTTTTAGTCAGAAATAATGGTTATTTTCGTCTCACCATTACCATCATTGTCATTTATCATTTTATCACTGTCACTCATATTGCCATAGAATGCATTGTTTTCGGAATCTACCTTATTAAAGGACTTGGCAAAAGGCTTGACTTTGTGTGGAAAAGGTGGACTTTGAACATTTCTCTTCTTGGCCTCAGAAATATTGTTGACAAAAGACTCTGAAATAAAGCTTTTCCCCCTAGAGTATTGACAAGAGTTGACTAAGTGAGACTTAGATAACATGTCTACCATCCCTGTACTAAATGACCTTTTTAGGTTAGGATATCTGGATGACTTGGTATATTTCTGGAAACTGGATGACTTTAGCAGCAAGATTTGATTTTTTGGACAGGTTTGATAAGGTGTTTCAGTTGGCATCAGTGGATATTGTAGACTGGTTAGTGAAGGTAGCCTGACTGCCCTATTTGGAAAGGATGAATGAATTTGACTGCCTCCCTTATGGGCATGAGCTAGCTTATGTGACTTAGATAGACTGCATTTCCTATATGACTTTCCGGACACTCTTTTGGGCCTTGATGGCTTAATGAAATTTTCTGTACTAGATGGTACAGATAGATTTTCTGAACTCGAGGAACCGATTGCATTTTCTGAACTGGATGATGACTTTTCCGAATCTGAAGGCTCAGATAACTTGTCCGTATCAGCTAGCATGGGTTGTCTTTCTGGAATGCATAGATCATCTCTCTTGTATCTAATAAATGATAGTATGGATGACTTGGGTAATTTGGGTGCTGCGCGTTTCTTGATCCTAAAAATATAGAAAATTTAGAGCATGATAATTTAAAACAAAAGAGTGTTATTGCTATCACCAAAATATATAAGCTACTGTGTCAGTTTAGACTTTTGGTCTTTTTTTTTTTGCTCTACTAGGAAAATTGAAAACAGTAAGAATTGAAGTGTGGTGAAATCCATGACTCACATTACACATATGCACTCATGTTGAATTCATGCTTTTGCTTTTTTTTCACAGTATTTTACTGTTTCAACCACTTTAGATAATTATATAGTCTACATATAGAATAATACAAAGTTGTTTTAAATCTACTATTCAAAGAGAGAATTTCATTTATTCCAGAAATTAAACGTTTTATTTAAAAAATCTCAAGTTGAGGACTTCTGGTCAAGATGGAGGCTTAGGTAGATACACTTTGCCTCCTTGCACAACCAAAAAAAGGACAATAACAAATTTAAAAACAACCAGAACTGCCAGAAAAATCTAACTGTATGGACTTCCAACAACCAAGGAGTTAAAGAAGAAGCATTCATTCAGACTGGTAGGAGGGGTGGAGATGGGCAACCAGGGCAGAGTAGATGTGCAGCAAGGCAGTAGCTGGAAGACAGGGCCACTGAGGTGGTGGCTGGCAGATCAGACAGTTCCACATTTGCATGCAGATAAACTGGAAGGAATAACTAGGAAGTGAGACAGATCACGAAACTCAGGGTTCCAGAGCAGGGAAATAAAAGCCCCAAAACCTCTGGCTGTAAAAACTTGAGGGGGTTTTGATGGCAGGAGAAACTCCCAGCCTGACAAGATAGTTTACTGGAGAGACCTACAGGGTCCTGGAATGTACACAAATCCATCCACCTTGGAATCAGCACCAGAAGGGACCAATTTGCTTGTTGGTAGTGGGAGAAGTGACTGAAAGCTGGCAGAGAGCCCAGTCAGACATTGTTCCCTCTTGGACTCCTCCCCCACATATAGCACCACAGTGCAGCAAAGTGGGTTGCCCCACCCTGATGAATGCCTAAGACTCTGCCCCTTACTATGCAACAGCCATGATGAGACAAAAAAAAATGGTCCAAATGAAAGAACAGATCAAAGCTCCAAAAATAGAACTAAGCAATTAAAAGATAGCCAACCTTTCAGATGCAGAGTTCAAAATACAGGTAATCAGGATGCTCACAGAAATGGTTGAGTATGGCCACAAAATAGAAGAAAAAGTGAAGGCTATGCAAAGTGAAATAAACAAAAATATACAGGGAACCAATAGTGAGGGGAAGGAAACTAGGACTCAAATCAATGATTTGGCGGAGAAGGAAGAAATAAACACTCAACCTGAACAGAATGGAAAAACAAGACTTCAAAAAAATGAAGAGAAGCTTAAGAACCTCTGGGACAACTTTAAATGTTCCAACATCTGAATCATAAGGGTGCCAGAAGGAGAAGAGGATGAGCAATAAATTGAAAACTTATTTGAAAAAATAATGAATGAGAACTTCCCCAATCTGGCAAAAAAAAAGAGACACCCAGGAAGTCCAGGAAGCTCAGACAGTCTCAAAGAAATTGGACCTAAGGAAGCACACACCAAGGCACATCATAATTACATTACCCAAAATGAAAGATAAGGAGAGAATCTTAAAAGCAGCAAGAGAAAAGGAGACAGTTACCTACAAAGGAGTTCCCATAAGGCTTACAGCTGAACTGAAGAAAGAAATCAGGGAAGACACAAACAAATGGAAACATATGCCTTGTTCATGGATTGGAAGAATTAACATCATCAAAGTGTCCATACTACCCAAAGCAATATACAGATTCAATGCAATACCTATTAAAGTACCAATGGCATATTTCACAGACATAGAACAAACACTTCAAAAATTTATATGGAACCATAAACGACCCCGAATAGCAGCTGCACTTTTGAGAAAGAAGAACAAAGTAGGGGGGATCACAATACCTGTTATCAAACTGTATTACAAGGCCCCTGTAATCAAAACAGCCTGGTACTGGCATAAAAACAGGCACATAGACCGATGGAACAGAACAGAGAGCCCAGAAATCAACCCAACCCTCTACAGTCAATTAATATTCAACAAAGGGGGCAGTTACATAAAATGGAGTAAAGATAGCCTCTGCAACAAATGGTGTTGGGAGAACTGGACAGCTACGTGCAAAAAAAAGAAACTTGAGCACAAACTTACACCATACACCAAAATAAATTCAAGGTGGATAAAAGACTTAATATAAGCCATGACACCATTAAAGTCCTAGAGGAGAACATTGGCAAGAAAATCTCAGATATTCCACGCAGCAACATTTTTACGGATATGTCCCCTAGAGCAAGGATTATAAAGGAAAGAATAAACAAATGGGATCTCATCAAAATAAAAAGCTTCTGCGTGGCTAAAGAAAACAGTATTAAATTAAAAATACAGCTAACTGTGTGGGAAAACATATTTGCCAATGATACCTCAGACAAAGGTTTAATCTCCAAAATATACTAAGAACTTACATGACTCCACTCTAAGAAGACATCTAATCCAATAAAAAATGGGAAAAGGACTTGAACAGACACTTCTTTAAGGAGGACATACAGAATATCCAGAGACACATGAAGAGATGCACAATATCATTAGCTATCAGAGAGATGCAAATTAAAACCACAATGAGATACCACTTTGCACCAGTCAGGATGGCTATCATAAACAAAGCAACAAACAACAAATGTTGGAGAGGGTGTGGGGAAAAGGGGTCCTTAGTTCACTGTTGGTGTGATTGCAGACTGGTGCAAGCATTATGGGAAACAGTATGAAATTTTCTCAGAAAAATAAAAATCGACCTGCCTTTTGACCCACTGCTAGGATTATATCCTAAGAATCCTAAAACATCAATTTCAAAGAACCTATGCACCACAATGTTCATAGCAGCACAATTTACAATAGCCAAGAGTTGGAAGCAACCTAGGTGCCCATCAGTAAATGAATGGATCAAAGAATTGTGGTACATATACACAATGGAATTCTATGCAGCAGAGAGAAAGAAGGAGCTACTACCCTTTGCAACAACATGGATGGAACTGGAAAGCATTATGCTGAGTGAAATAGGCCAGGTGTTGAAAGACAAATACCATATGATCTCACCTTTAACAGGAAGCTAAACAACAAAACAAACAAGCAAGCAGAATAAAAACAAAGACACTGAAATAGAGAACAAGGGGAAAGTGACCAGAGGGGAGAGGGAAGGGAATTTAAGGGGGAAAAAGGGGAGAGATTTGGAGGAACAAATATGAAGGACACAGGGACGAGAACTAAGGGGGGTGGAAATGGGAGGGAGGTGGGGAGCACGGGGCGGGGGGGGGATGCAATGGGAGAAATAGACAAAAAACTGTACTTGAAAAAGAACTAAAAAATTATTATTAAAAAAAAGACTTTCAGCTGATTTCTCAAAAGAAACCTTGCAGGCAAGAAGGGGCTAGAAAGAGGTATTTGAAGTCATGAAAGACAAGGACTTACATCCAAGATTACTCTATCCAGCAAAGCTATCATTTAGAATGGAAAGGCAGATAAAGTGCTTCCTGGATAAGGTCAAGTTAAAGGAGTTCATCATCACCAAGCCCTTATTATATAAAATGGTAAAGGGACTTATCTAAGGAAAAGAAAAAGATTTTAAAAAATCTGAACAGTAAAATGACAGCAAACTCACAGCAATCAACAACTGAACCTAAAATAAAAATAAAAACAAAAACAAACTGAGCAAATTACTGGAATAGGAACAGAATCACAGAAATGGAGGTCACACGGAGGTTTATCAGTGGGGAGAGAGTGGGGAAAAAGGTATAGGGAATAAGAAGCATAAACAGTAGGTCCAAAATAGACAGGGGGAGGTTAAGAAGAGTATAGGAAATGGAGAAGCCAACGAACTTATATCTACAACCTATGGACATGGACTAAGGGGAGGGGGGAATGCTGGTGGGAGGGGTGGTACAGGGTGGAGGGAAATAAAAGGGAAAAATGAGACAACTGTACTAGCATAAGCAATAAAATATATTCTTTAAAGAATCAGACGATACATAACTAATAAACAAATATCACAACTTGTTACAAGGGAAAAATACTCTTTAGACCAAACTTGTTGTTTTCCTATTATATTTATGACATCAAGTTATCTATCCATGCATAATTTATATTCACAATATTCCCCTAAAGCTAAAGGAAAAAAGCAGTGATATATTTTAGTCGACAGTCCTTAGACTGGGAAATATTAGGGAACCACTACATTAGGGCCAGACTTATCCTTCTGTATGAAAGATAGTGGCTGAAATCATGAGAACAGTCATAACTTTTCATGTTAATACACTTTAAAATGGTAGATTATCCAAAATGTTTGATTGTCTTTGGAATGCAGACCAACTTCTTCTCTCTTCCCTTTTTCATTCTCTCTGTCTTATTCAAACACTCATGCCCTATTTTCCTAGACTCAATTTATAATTAAATTAATAGCCTGGGGCTCAGCTGAACCCTGAATAGGAGACAGCTTTGGCTAAAGTTGATAATATCACTGAGACTATTTAAGAACTGATGTCATTTAAGTATAGGTATCCACCCACAATATGTTGGTAGCACTTTAGAATTCTACAGTTAACATTAAGTAACCACCTCAACAATGAAACCTTCATTATATGTACACATACTTGCACACACAGCCTTTGCATTCTTAATTCAAGGTATAACACTTACGCTTCTGCTTTGGGGAGGTCGTCATTCAAACAATTATAATGGAGGAAACAGAAAGACAAGATGAGGAAAGCTGTACAGGTAATACCAATGATCTGTGCAGGTAGATGTTTTCTGAAATTGTCCGTTTTGGTCAGAGTTGTTGGTTTAATGTCTTTAGTTCCTGTCAAAGAGACTGTATGACCAGAAAATGTGTTAGGTAATGTTTTCTTCCATTTTGATAGTGGCTTGCCACTATATGTCAAAATCAAATTTCTTTGGGTTTTTTAAAGCATAAATGTTTGATTGTCATTTTCTTCCCTCTGTCACATCCCTAGCCCCAGTCTAGAAGCCATACCTGGGAGATATCTCTGGCTAATCAGCATAATTACCTGGGTTACCCCTGCATCATGGCTTTTTTACCCCATTAAGATTTTGACTGTGTGAATGTCTTGCATGTTTGAACGTACTTAAGTATTAATGTGTGTGTGTGTGTGTGTGTGTGTGTGCAGTGGGAAAGAGGATGGGAAAAGTAAAACCCTTGTTGAAACCTACTATGTGTTAGATACCATGTCATATTCATGCACATATTATTATGTAGTTTAGTTGGGAATGGGGGTTAGTGGATTGGGTTGATAAGGAGAGTGAAGGCAGACAACATGTCTATATTCTTTTTTAAAAAGATTTTACTTATTTATTTCTAGACAAAGGTGAAGGGAAGGAGAAAGAGAGGGAGAGAAACATCAATGTGGGGTTGCCTCTCATGCACCCCCTACCCGGGACCTGGTCCACAACCCAGGCATGTGCCCTGACTGGGAATCAAACTGGCAACTGTTTGGTTCACAGGCCAGCACTCAATCCACTGAGCCCCACCAGCCAGGTCAATATGTCTATACTCTTTATGCTTCTATGTTGCTTGAATTTTTCATGCAGAATAAAAACAGATATCCTAGAAATTCTTAAAGACTTACTAAATGGTAACATCTAAGAAACAGCAGATTTCTTAAACACAGCTAGCTTATCTAATTAAGTGCTTAAATTCATAACACAATCATAATTTCTAGGTTTTAAGGTTAGGTTCATACCTGTAGTAGAATATCCATCACTTTGGTTTGTATTTATACAAGTACTTGTCCAAATGGACAAAAGTAGGACATAAATAAAAAGGTTCATATTCAGAGCTTCATTCAAATGCTTCTTTTACCAAGGAAACTACTGCATTTGACATGGTTCAGCCTGTTCTAGGGCTTTATGACATCATATCTTTTGTGTCATATTCTGAGAACATAATATCACCATGGGGAAGTATGGTACTCTGTGTGGGACAAATTAAGTACATTAGATTTTATTCTAGGAAAAGTGGAGTACCACTTAAGAGTTTCTGGCTAGACAGTGACATGATAAGATCTGTACTTTAGAAAAACCACACACGCTATTGTCTAGGGAATAGATTGGAGGGGCACAAGTGGAAGAAAGTAGTAAGACAATTAGGCAGTTGTCCAGATAGAAGATGTTAGCTTGAAGCAAAGTGGTGGTGGTGAAGATGGAGAAAAACTGATGAATTTGAGAAATATATTGTTAGTTGGTAGAACTAGATGATAAGTAGGCTATGGGGCATGAGGGATAGAGAGAGAGCAAGGATGATTCATTCATTCAGCCAAAAAAGTGTGCAGTGTCTATTATGGGACAGGAAGATTTGCACTAGGTACTGAACATGCAAATAGTCATGGTTTCTGCCTTCAAGAAGTTTGAAATCTAGTTGGAGAGACAGACATGTAAATAAACAATCACTACGCAGTGTGGGTGTATAATGTCATGCAGGCTGTGCAGGGTACAGGGCCACAGGAACACACAGAAGGAGTATGTATTCAGAGTAGGGAATCCTGTAGGAGATGGCCCTTGAGCTGAGGTGAGGTTTTTAATTTGTTGTTTAATGAGAACAGGAATTCCTTGAACCCAGAAAGGAAGGAAAGAATATTGTATTGCAGACAGATAAGTCAATATTTATAAAACTCTGTTGAGGAAACTTTATTTTCCTATGGCCAAAATGGATAGCATGGGGTGGAGAGAGCTGGAAATAAAGCTGGAATGGTTAAACTGGGTAACCCTTATAAAAGGGTTGTGTGTTAATGGCTTTTCTTTAAATCTATTTCCTCATCTCTAAAATAAATGGAGAAGAGATAAAAGAACATGTCCCATAAGAGGGGCAATCTTTGAAATCATTATTTTGGGACCATTACAATAGAACAACATTAAATAGTTTTGGGAAAATACAAATCACTTTTACCCTGAAACTAAATAATCCTGCTCCCCAAATACCTTTATATCTCAATAAAGCTAGGGGGAAAAAAACCAAAACAGGAAAATGTTCTTTATTCCTTTCTGAATAAAATGTTCTTATTTTGAGTGAGTCCTGTAAACTGAAAGAATGTATCTGTCAACTCTTTTTAAAATCAGGTTTTTTTCCTAGTATAAACAGACAGTTGATTGACAATGTCTTAAAGCCAGTATTTGAGAAATGGCTTTCAAATTATTTTAAATATTAACTAAATTTTCGCAATGAATAACACTACTTTTTTTGTGCTGTAACATAAATTTATATGAGTTTATTTGCAGGTTCACATGAAAGCCACGTGTGAATTAATTTTACTCAAATTCTGGGTAGAATTTTGATTAAAATTATACATAAAATTAAACTTTAAAATCCCGTTACTTGCTTCAGATGTTGTGATTGTTTTTTATTGTTGCCAGAACTAGGCTGAGGCCCAATGAGGCACTTGCCTCTGGCACAAAATTTAAGTGGTGCCCACTCAGTAATCAAATAAATAATATTTTAGTGCAATATTTAAAAATCAAAATTAATGCAGAAAAATCCATGATATACAAAATGTCTAAGTTTTTTAAAAGGCAGACTCCTATCCTGTACTTGTGCTTTCCCCATAATCCTGAGTCCCCATCTTTGGGCCATCCTTATCCTTGTCCTCTTTACAAATCAGAAGAGCAGGGTTCAAGGACATACCGTGCTTCTTTCTAAACAGGGCTGTGTTGTCCCCAAAACTCCTAGAAATCTCTTCGTCATCTGCCCCAGAACTCTGTTCCTGGGCTGCTGTTTGATTACTCCCCACTTTTATCTTACTGTCTTGCTCCCACAGTTTGGCCAGCACTGTGTCAAATTGAATCAGAAGTACTGAAGCTTGTCCTATCTTCTACGTGGAAAGTTGGAATCCTTGGCCCTTTTTCTTGTAAAACTGAAGAACCTCTCTGGGGTTTCCTCCTGATGGCTTTCTACTGCCCTCATCTGGGCCTCAATTGTCAGTGCAATTCCACTGCTGGCCTTGAATTTTTTACCAATAAATTTTTTAAAGTATATTTTATTGCTTATGCTATTACAGTTGTCCCAATTTTTTTCTCCCTTTGGGATACCTCCACCCTGTATCCCCACCCTCCAACATTCCCCACCCCCTTAGTTCATGTCCATGGGTTGTACATATAAGTTCTTTGGCTTCTCTGTTTCCTATACTATTCTTAACCTGCCCCTGTCTATTTTATGCTACTATTTATGCTACTTATTCTCTGTACCTTTTCAGCCTGTCTCCCTCTCCCACTCCCCACTGATAACCCTCCATGTGATCTCCATTTCTCTGATTCTTTTATATGAAATATTAAAGGGAGTTATTGAGGAAATAGAAGAAGACCAATAGACTTTTTAAATTGAAAAAAATTAGCCCTGGCTGGTGTAGCTCAGTGGATTGAGCACGGGCCTGTGAACCAGAGGATCACGGTTCAATTCCCAGTCAGGGCACATGCCTGGGTTGCAGGCAGGTTCCCTGCAGGCCAGTTCCCTGCAGGGGATGCACTAGAGACAACCATACGTTGATGTTTCTCTCCCTCTCTCCTTCCCCTCTAAAGATAAATAAATAAAATCTAAAAAAAATATTTATGTGCCTTATTAAAATTTCAAATTGCACAGTGTTATTTAAGCTTTCCTTTATGCCTTCGGTTCTCATGACACCTTAAAAATTGCTCTAAAAATATTTCTTGCCCATGCCTAAAATCTTCATTTTTATTTATTTTTTTAATTTTCTTTTTTATTGATTATGCCATTATAGTTGTTCTGTTCCCCCCTTCATTCCCCTCCACCCTACCCCCGCATCCCCAACATTACCCCCCTTTAGTTTATGACCATGTGTCTCAAGTTCTTTAGATTCTGTATTTCCCATACTATTCTTGCCCCCCATCTATTTTCTATCTACCATCTATGCTACTTATTTTCTGTACCTTCTCCCCCCTTTCATCTTTATTTTAATTGCATTTTAAAATTGCATAAGGGATATATTAATCTATTCTTATTATGTAAAATAAAAATACAGAAATATATAGAATAATGTTATGGAGTTCTTTTCTTCACTATACTACTGTTTTCCCATTCTAGAAATAATAACTCAAAAGCTTCATATGTACCTCTCAGATCTTTTTCTACATGTTTACGTACATTTCATATATATGATGCACACACACTAAACACAAATGAGATCATTCTGTAAGTATTTTATCAAGGTTTTTAAAAATTATGCAACTATGACTATACTCATGTTAATGGCAGCATTATTTATAATAGCCACAGGGTGGAAATGATCCAAATGTCTATAAAAAATGAATAGATAAACAAAATTTAGTTTGCCATACCGTGAATATTATTCACCTTTAAAATTTCAGGGGAAAAGGGGAAGGATTCACAGGAACATGTATAAAGCACACATGGACAACAACTAAGGGGGGTAGAAATGGGAGGGAGGTGGGGAGCACTGGGGGGTGGGCTGGGATGGGAGTAAAAGACAGAAAACTGTACTTGAACAACAATTAAATTAAAAAACAGATTAAAACTTAAAAAAAGGCATTAAGCTTTAAGACATGCTTCAACATGGATGAACCTTGAGGATGTTATGCTGAGAAATAAGCCAGTCACAAAAGGCCAAATACTGTATATAGTTCATATTCTGTGAGTTACCTAGAGTAATCCAATTCATAGAGACCAAAAGTGAAATGGTGGTTACCAGGGTCTGGGTAGAGGGGAGAATGCAATGTTATTATTTAATGGATACAGAGTGTCAGTTTGGAGTGATAGAGAAGTTCTATAGATGGATGATGGTGATAGTTGGACAACTGCACAACAATGTGAATTTATTTAATGCCACTAAATTGTATATTCAAAAATAGTTAAAATGGTAAAATTTAAGTCACATATATGAGGTCCGTCTAGAGAAAGTCCAGCCATTGTTAATATGACAAGAATGGTTTGCGTGACATCGATGTAACCCAGCAGCCAAGGAGAGTGGACTGGAATGCACATGTGTGGATGATGATGACTTCACTGTACTAGTGAGCGAGGGTGATAGATGCTATTGAGTGAGCATGTGTACTGTGTGGCTGTTGTATTCAAAATGACAGAAGGAATAGAACAACGAATCTGTATCAAATTTTGTGTTAACCTTGAACATTCCTCTGTGGAAACTATTTGGATGATTCAAAAGGCTTTCAGGGACAATGCAGTGAGTGCAGCACAAATAAAAGTGGGGCACAAACACTTCAAAGATGGTTGAGAATCTGTTCAAAGTGATATACATTCTGAAAGGCCTGCAACAAACAGAACACCCGGGCATGTTGAAAGTGTATGGGCTACGATCAACAAAGATCTGTGACTGACAGTGTGAGACTAGAAGCAGATCTGGGGATTCCAAAACCTACTATGTCTGAGGTTTTGATGCAGGATCTTGGCATGAAATGTGTCATGTCAACATTTGTGGGAGCTGATGGTGATTCCAGCAAAGGATTTTGCAGAGTGTTTTGAACAGCGGAAGAAACACTGGGAGAACTGTGTGAGGTCCCAAGGCACGTACTTTGAAGAGGACTGAGGCATCATTGTCCTATGTACAATATTTCTTGTATCAACTTCAATAAGTGTCTCTATTTTTCATATTACATGGATGGATACTTTCTGGACAGACCTCATATTTTAGCACAATAAAAAATTAGGAAAAAATTTCACACTGCTCATACCTAAACACTTTCCTTTTAAAAGAAGCAAAGCCCAGATAAAAGATAAACTTAAAAAAAGAAGAGTCAAATGTAAACATTTACAGTGCTAAGCATGACTGACCTAATTGGCCACTTTCTCTCCTCAGTCCCATTCTGCTCTCCCAAACTAATGGCTTTGAAATAGTCTGGTGTGTGTTCTTTGAGTTTCTTTTCTGTGTGTTTGCATACACTACAGAGCATATGTCTGGAGCTACACTGGGTTAAAAGCTTGGGTCCACTGTTTACCAGTTTGGTGACTCTTTGTCAAGTTAATGTTTCTGTACTTTCGGTTTCTTATCTGTAAAAGGAGAATAATAATAGAAGCATCTGAATAAGAGCTACAGTGAGGATTAAATTACATAATGCATGTCACAGTACATAGCGTGTAATAAGTGGTCAAGAAACATTAGCCATTACTATTGGATGTAGTGTCCATCTTTAGAGAGTCAGCAAAGTAGGCCAGCAAACGTTAAATACCTGTAACATTAAAAGCAGAAACCAGGGACTGGAAGGAATTTAAGGATAGGTGCCAGAAAGGGCAACAGAAGAGGGCAAGGAAAGAAAGTGTGTAGCTGCCAATCAAATCTAGTATCCACATTTATAGAAGAAAAAGTATCCCTGGCAGGTATAGCTCAGTGGATTGAGCATGGGCCTGCAAACCAAAGGGTCCCTGGTTTGATTCCCAGTCAGGGCATGTCCCTGGGTTGCAGGCCAGGTCCCTGGTGGGGAGCATATGAGAGGAAACCACACATTGATATTTATCTCCTTCTCTTTTTCCTTCCCTCCCCCTCCCTAAAAATAAATAAATCCGTTAAAAAAAAAGAAGAAAAAGTAGAGGAGATACAAAGAAACAGATAGATGCATAGTAATAAAGGAGACTTTAATATACTACTCTCAGTGCAAGTGACAGAAGATAAACAATATAATCAGCAGAGTTGATCATATATATATATATATATACATATATATAACTTTGTGCTCCTCTTTTCTCTCATGAGCATAAGTTGTTCTATCTTCTTGGAATGGAAATCCATTATTTTGGAAAACCACTTCTCCCTACCTCAACCTGGTCCTGATAAGGACTAACAATCATAGAATCCCTCCCTCTCGGCCACAAAAGTTTCTTGACCAATAATAGTTTCTTATCTCTGGCCACAGTGACTGGTTTGTAGTCAGTCATATAACTCAGGGCAGGCCAATCTGAAGTCTTCATTAAGTTATTTCAAACTATTTGGACCAAGAAGTTCTTTTACCATCACTGGTGGAAACTTTGGCAAGGATGTGAATTTAGAGTGGCCATGGTGCCAGTTGGCAGGAGTAAGCTAATTTGAAAGAATAAAACCTGCATAAAGAGGAAAGATGGAGAACATTTTCCAAGGAGAGTCACAATTCTAGTTGTTCTTGAGGCCATCCTCATCTGTGCCTTTTTGGCGGTTTGAGTATATGTATCCAAATATTTCCTCTTTTTATTTACTGATTGGAATTGGGTTTATGTCATTTGCAACCACAGAGTTCTAACTAATATATATTGGTGTGTGGGGGGCCAACGTTCATTAGAATTTCAAATTTCCTGCTATCAGCAGTTACCAGCGCACCTCCTCTGCAGGCTTGAACTTTCTGGTGAGAAGGCTATTATTAACTTTCTCTCTTTATCCCCCTATTCTTACTAACATGACTTCCTTGCCAGTGCAAATGGGTGTGTGTTCTCATCTGTATACATTTACATGTATCCACATTTGTGTCCTCAAGTGCATTCACAAACAGGTACATAAATATGTATGACACCTCAGATGAGAACTTGTAGGAAGCATCTGTAGGACTGTAAATTATGTTTTGTTTATCTTTTAAATCTCATATGCCTGCTAATACACTCTAGTTATTACCACATAAAGGGTGAGAAACAGTTTTGACCTCAACTGCTGGTCTAGTCTCAATTTATTTGGTGACTGTCATTAATGAAATTGCAATAAGTTGCTTTCTAGAAGGTCTTGAACATCCCTAAAAGGAGATCTTGACAGTTCAGTATCCGTTTCACGGTTCTCTGCCTGTTCTGCCATGGTGTGGGCAAGGAACACGACTACTATGGAGATAATGACCCAACTTTCATTTGAAAAGAGCTCTAATGATCAGACATTTTCCCCTCCAGGGGTGGAGGAAGAGTGGGAAGCATACAAGAAAATATGAGTCCCAAATCAATGAAGACTGATTGCTTTTACTAAACCTTTACAACCAGTTCAGGCTGCAGGATTTGCTCATCTGATTGCAGTGTATCTCAGAGGACCTAGTCCTTACTAGCACCTCTAAGTGACAGGCAAGAAATTCCTAGAGTAGTCCTCCCAGTGCCCAGCTGAAGTGGCATTATTATTGCATTATTTTCATTTTACAGATGAGCCTACTGAGGCTCAGAATAGCTAAGTAGCATGCCCATGTTCCCAAGCTAGTGGCAGAGCCAGAATGTTCTGAAAATAAACTGGGAATATACACAGGAAATATGAAATTAAAAGTTTCATTAAGAAACTTCACACAAAAGAGCATAGGTCACATGTGTGTAAATTATGAAGCTACATAGTAAAATGAATACTCATACCTACCAACTAACTTTAGAACACCATCAATGTGATTGAGTTTCCCTATGTGTCTCTGTACTCCTGCCTCCCTGCTTTTAGGTGGTGACTTCTTTCCCTTCCCCAAATTTTCATTAATCTTATAACCCAGAAGTATGTTTACTTAGTTTTGCTTAATTCCCAAGTATATAAAAATAGAGAGATATTTTATATTTCTGTGACTTGCTTTATTCATTTTTAATTTGAAGGTATTTTATTATGAATTTTTATTTTTTAATTTTCTTTTTCAATTACAGTTGGCATACAATATTATATTAGTTTTAGGTGTACAACATAGGGACTAGACATTTGTATAACTTACAAAGTGATCCCCCTGTTATGCCTAGTACTCATCTGACAACATACATAGTTATTACAACATTATTGACTATATTCCCTATGCTGTACTTTACATCCCTGTGACTATTTTTCATGGCTTTTCCCTCCAATCCTCACCTGAAGATATGTTTTTATTGAATTTTTTTTAGAGAGGGAAGGAGAAAATGAGAGACATCGATGTGAGAGACAGTGATTGGTTGGCTCCCATATGCACCTCCACCCAGGATCCAACCTGCAACCCAGGTATGTGCCCTGATTGGGAATCTAACCTGCAACCATTTGGTGCATGGGACGATGTTCTGACCAACTGAATCACTGGGCCAGGCCCTTCCCCTACGCCATGACTATTTTGTAACTGCCAGTTTGTACTTCTTAATCCCTTCACCTTTTTCCCCAATTCCCCTAAGCACCCTTGCATCTGACAGCCATCTATCTGTTTTCTATATCTGTGAATTGGTTTGGTTTTTTAGATTTAACATGTACATGAAATCATATGGTATTTGTCTTTGACTTGTGACTTGCTTTATTTACTCATAATTGCTTGTGACTTCCATCCATGTTGCTGTGTGTACTTGCAGCTTATTTTTTCATTAATGTATAGGACTCTATAATATGAATGTGCCAGAATGTACTCATCTATTCTCCTGTTAATGGACCTTGGCTTGTTTCCAGCTTTTTTCCTATTATATCCAATGCTGCTATAAATGTCCATGTATGTGAATTTTGGTGCGTGTAAATGTGTTTCTCTAGGGAGTATACCTGGAACAGAATGGCTGCATTATAGGAAATACAAACATTCAACTTTTACGTATTTTAATATTCTTCCCCAAAGTGGTTTAATTTAGTCCCACTAGAGTGTATGAGAGTTTCCATTGGTTCAAATCCTTGTTACCATTTGAGTATATGAGAACTTTAATTTTGGCCAAATTAGTGAGCAGAAAATGGTATGCCACTGTTGTTGCTATGAGTTTGTGAAATTTGTATGTTTTTAAATTCAGTAGCATTAAACTGGCTATCTGGATGGGGCAAAAGGACAGTGTTTGAGAAGAGGGGAAATACTTAGGAATTGTCTGTCTGTTTGGGCTGTTACAACAAAATAACAGAGTGGGTGGCTTATAAACAAAGTAAATGTATTTCTTTTTTTTTGAGATTTTATTTATTTTAGAGAGGGGAGGGAGACAAGGAGAGAAACATCAATGTGTGGTTGCCTCTCGTGTGCCCCTTGTTGGGCACCTGGCCTGCAACCCAGGCATGTGCCCTGACTGGGAATTGAACCGGTGACCCTGTGGTTCACAGGCTGGTGCTTAATCCACTGAGCCATACCAGCCAGGGAAAATGTATTTCTTTCTTTTTTTTTGAAACTATGTTTTTATGTCAATTGAGAAATAATAAGCTTATGTATTTATTTCTATTTTATAGGCATTATAGTTTTTTTAATTAAAAGTGTTCAATTACAGTTTACACCCAATATTATTTTGTATTAGTTTCTGGTATACAGAATAGTGGTTAGACAATCATATACTTTACAAAGTATCCCCCTCAATAAATCTAAGTAAACCCTGGGACCATACATAGTCATTCCAATATTGTTGACTATATCTTGTGTAGGGGACTGGTTTGTCTTGGCCTAGCAAATGTGACTCAGGTCTGTATGGAAAACCTACAGAAGCGAAGTGGTGGGCAGGAGCCAGACCTTCAAACCGACTTTTCCCGTGGGAATCAGGCCTAGAAAATGCATACAGATTGTTATGGCTTGCTCTTGCTAAAACTCCATCACCCTGGTCTAAAACAACAAATGTGTATTGTTTATCTTCAAGGTAATATCCAAAGCCTGTATGAGTTCTCTTAAGGACAGAACTAATGAGCTCATCGCCATTCCCCTTTGCATGTTATTTTTATTTCCTTGATTGTACCTAGAATGTAGACAATAATATTCTATGTGATAGATAATAAATCTTTCTTTGGTGTAAGACCCAAGGAAAACAATAAAAGCCTGTCTAGGCAAGGGTCGGGGCGCTCCCCTCTTGAGGGAGTGGCCGAGGCACCATAGACACTCTCCCCTTGAGAGAGTAGTCATGCCGTTCCCTTTTTCCACACAGGATTGTTGTCGCCTGTGCATTGATTCTCGTCATCAACCACAACAGGCAGACTCTGCTGGCCAAGGTCTGCAACAATCTTGCATGCTGTACTTCACATCCTTATGAATATTCTGTAACTACAAATCCATACTTCTCAATCCCTTCACCATCTCTACCCAGTCTCCCAGGTCCATTCTCCTCTGCAACCATCAGTCTGTTCTCTGTACCTGTGAGTCTGTTTTTGCTTTGTCTGTTCACTTACATAGTTCTTTGGATTCCACATACAAGTGAAATCATATTGTATTTGTCTTTCACTAACTGACTTATTTCACTTAGTATAATTCCCCCTCAAGGACCATCCATTCTGTTGCAAATGGTAAGACTTTATTCTTTTTTATGGCTGAGTCATTTCTGTTGTATGTGTATATGTTATCGAACAGATGGGAGTGGGGGAAGGGCGATTATTGGCCCACTCAGAGATGCCAAAAACTGTTACAGAACAGGGCCAAGGGGTTATGATACACTATTACCAAAAGGAGCCCCCCCCCGCTAGGTTCTCTTGTCCTCCACCAGAGGAAAGACATCTCTCAGTGCTAAAGATTTGTGAAAAGGAAAGGAAATGTTTATGTAAAGCTATACAGACTTAAAGTAAAGACCTAATGTCTTCATTAAAGTATCCTAAAGTCCTTTAGGATACCCACAGATTCACACAGTCCTTCTTTCTCCCTCTGCCCTAATTTGGAGTACCATTATCTCAGGAAAAGAAGTAGATTTGGGCTCCCAAAAACATCAGCTGTGTCATTGGCCAGGATCAAGCCAAGTGGTTCTCCTCTGCAAAGCTGTGGGGGTCTCCATTCTGCTGAAACTGCGTGGTTTTCTTCTCCAACAAAGCTGTGGGGATCCCCACTCTGGCAAAGCCGCGTGGTTCCCCTTGGCAAAACTGTGAGGGGTCTGCACTCTGGCAAAGCCACATGGTTCTCCTTTTAATGGCTGCTGAGTCTTGGTTTAAATCCCTGTACCAATCCTTCTCTGCAGTCCCATTTCCGACTCCTTCCACAATCAGCTACACTTGCCAGCACTCTCCTATCCTTCCAGCTTTACTGGGCTGCCATAGTGGGTCTGGGCAGGTGTGGCCCCATGGCGTGGAGCCAATCATCTCTAAGCTCTCACACAGGCGCTGTAACCAGGGGGAGTTGCCCCCCAGTTCCATCTTAGGTGGAAGTCACTTCCCTCCCCGTGGCTTAGAGCATGGCCATAGCTGTTTAACATATCTATGCAACCAGTTAAAGGTTATAGGTATGTTAAATGACCACGCCAGAGGTTAGCTGCAAAGCTGTTGCTTTGCAAAACAGCTCTCCATGTTCCTGCTCCATGTGTCCCTTTCCCCAACTCACACATGTGGGACAAAGGGGTGAGGACATCTTATATGTCTTTCCAATATTTCCTGGACACTCCGAGTTCTGAACTCCATTCCAAGTCCCTATTTGGGGCTCCCCTATTGGCTGCACCCTGTTACATATGTGCCACTGCTTTTCTCTCTACTCATATATTATTGGGCACTTGGGTTGCTTCCATAGGTTGGCGATTATAAATAACATTGCAATGAGAATAGGGGCACATATATTCTTTCAAATTAGTTATAGGTTTCTTTGAATATATAACCAGAAGTGGAGTCACTGGGTCATAAGGAAGTTCCATTTTTAATCTTTTGAGAAACCTCCACTCTGATTTCCACAATGGCTGCTCCAATCTGTATTCCACTAATAGTACACAAGTGTTCCCTTTTCTCCACATCCTCACCAACATTTGTTACTTGTTGATTTAATCATGATAGCCATTCTAGCAGGTGTGAGATGATATCTCATTGTGGTTTTAATTTGCATTTCTCTGAGGATTAGTGACATTGAGTACTTTTCCATATGTCTCTTGGCCATTTGTATGTCCTCTTTGGAGAAGTGTCTATTCAGATCCTTTGCCCATTTGTTAATTGGATTTTGTTTTGGTGTTGAATTGTATGAGTTTGTTATAAATTTTGGACATTAACCTGTTATCAGATGTATCATTCACAAATAAGTTCTCCCATTTATTGGTTGTCTTTTCATTTTGTTGATGGTTTCTTTTGCTATGCAAAAACTTTTTGATATAGTCCCATTTGTTTATTTGTTCTTTTGTTTCCCTTGCCAAAAGAAAAATATCAGAAAAAATATTACTAAGATAAATGTTTGAGATTTTACTGCCTATCTTTTCTTTTATGGTTTCAAGGCTTAAATTTAAGTCTTTACTCCATTTTGAGTTTATTCTTGCATGTGATGTAAAAAGGTGGTCTAATTTCATTTTTAATTGAAATTTTTATTGAGCCAGTTACAGAGTCACATGTAATCATAAGAAATAATACAGAGAGATGACCCTGGACTTCAATTCAGTTTTTCCCAACATCTTCCAAAACTGTAGTTCACTCTGCAACCAGGATCTTGACATTGATACAATTTGCTGATCTTATTCAGATATCCCTGATTGTACTTGTGTTCATTTTTGTGCGTTTGGATTTAGTTTTATACAATTAAATCATATGTATATATTTCTACATTTACCACCACAGTTGAGATACTTCCATCAAGTTATTTCCATCACCAGAAGAATCCTTCTTTTGCCCTTTCAAAATCACACCCACTTCTGTATGCACCTTTCATCCCCTCCACTTACCCTGGAACCACTAATCTATTCTGCTTTTCTAAAATGTTGTCATTTCAAAGTGTCATATAAATGGAATGATATGCTGTGCAACCTTCTGGGATGGCTTTTCCCCCCTCAGTATAATTCTCTGGAGAGTCATACAAGTTAATGCATGTATCAGTAGTCTGTTTCTTTTTATTGCTGATTATTATTTCATGTTATGTGTGCCAGAATTTGTTTAACCATATACCTATTGAAGAATATCTAGGCTGTTTCCACCTTTTGGCTACTACAAATCAGGCAGTTATGACCATTCTAACACATGGTTTTTTAATGCAACTTTTTATTTTTCTGCAATAAATATCTAACAGTGCAATTGCTGGGTCTTATAGTTTCACTTTTTTTTTGCATGTATCTGTCCAATTTTTCTAATACCATTTATTGAATATACTGCCTTTACCCCATTGTATGTTCTTACCTCCTTTGTCAAATATTTCTTGACCTATATGTGTGAGCTTATTTCTAGACTCTCTATTCTATTCCATTGATCAATATGTCTGTTTTTATACCACTCTGTTTTGATTACTATGGTTTGTAGTATAGTTTGACATCAGGTAGTGTGATTCCTCCAACGTTGTTCTTCTGCCTCAAGATTGCTGTGGCTATTTGGGGCCTTTTGTGGTTCCATATAACTTTTTGAATTATTTGTTCTAGTCTGTGAAATAGGCCATTGTTATTTTGATAGGAATTGTGTTGAATGTATAGATTACTCTGTGTAGTATAGACATTTTAACAATGTTAATTTTTTCTATCCATGAGCATGATATATATTCT
Organism: Artibeus jamaicensis; assembly: GCF_021234435.1. Taxonomy (NCBI): domain Eukaryota; kingdom Metazoa; phylum Chordata; class Mammalia; order Chiroptera; family Phyllostomidae; genus Artibeus; species Artibeus jamaicensis. Next base: position 20,198,153 of record NW_026521506.1, read on the forward strand.
ATTTCTTTGTATCTTCTTCAATATCTTTCTTCATTTTCCTATAATTTTCCAAGTACAGGTCTTTTACATCCTTGGTTAAATTTATTTCTAGGTACTTTATTATTTTTGATGAATTATAAATGAGATTGTTTTCTTAGTTTCTTTTTCTGATAGTTATTATTAGTATAGAAATGAAACTAATTTTTAGATATTTATTTGGTATTCTATTACTTTGCTGAATTTATTTATCAATTCTAATAGATTTTTGGTGGAACCTTTAGAAGTCTCTATATGCAGTATCATGTCATCTGCAACATAATGACAGCTTTATTTTCTCCTTTCCAATCTGGATGCCTTTCATTTCTTCTTGTCTGATTGTGGTGGCTAGGGCTTCCAGTACTATATTGAAGTGAAAGTGGACATCCTGTGTTGTTTATATCTTAAGATAAATTATTTTAGTTTTTTTCCATTGAGTATGGTGTTGTCTATGGGTTTCTTATATATGACCTTTATTATGTTGAAGTATGTTTCCTGTATTCCCTTTTTGCTGAGAGTTTTTATCATAAATGGGTGCTGGACTTTGTCAAAAGCTTTTTCTGCATCTATTGATATGGCTGTCTGATTATCCTTCATTTTATTTATGTGGTATATCATGTTAATTGATTTGTGAATTTTGTAGCAACCTTGCATCCCTGGAATAAATGCCACTTGGTCATGATGTATTTTTTAATACATTGCTGAATTTTAGTTTTTAATACATTGCAATTTTAGTTTGCTAAAATTGTGTTGATTATTTTTGCTTCTATATTTATCAAAGATATTGACCTACAATTTTCTTTCTTTGTAGTATCTTTATCTGGTTTTGGAATCTGGATAATGCTGACCTTGTAAAATGACCGTGGGAGTTTTTGCTTCTCTTGAAATTTTTGGAATAGTTTGAGGATGATAAGTGATAGTTCTTTGAATATTTGGTAAAATCTACCTGTGAGGCCATCTGGTCCAGGACTTTTGTTTTTTGGGAGTTTTTAGGTTACTGCTTCAATTTTATTAGTTGTAATCAATATATTCATATTTTCTGTTTCTTCTTGATTCAGTTTTGGGAAGGTGTATGTGTTCTAGGAATTTATTCATTTCTTTGAGATGGTTCAGTTTGTTGGTTTATAGTTGTTAATACTACTTTCTTACAATCCTTTGTATTTCTGTAGTGTCAGTTGTTATTTTTCCTCTTTCATTTCTGATTTTATATATTTGGGTACTCTTTTTTTCTTGGTGAGTCTGATTAAAGGTTTGTAAGTCTTGTTTATTTTTTTTAAAGAACCAGGTCTTGTTTTCATGGATGTTTTTAATTGTTTTCATAGACTGTATTTCATTTATTTCTGCTCTTATCTTTATTATTGCCTTCCTTCTACTCACTTTTGGCTTTGTTCTTCTTTTTCTGGTTCCTTTAAGTGTAAGAAAGATTAGATTGTTTATTTGAAACTTTTTGTTTCTTGCTATGAATTTTCTTCTAAGAATGCATTCAGTGTGTCCCATAGATTTGGGGTTGTTGTGTTTTTGTTTTCATTTGTCTCAAGGTGTCTTTTAATTTCTTCCTTGATCTCATTGTTAACCCATTCACTATTTAGTAATATGTTGTTTAGCCTCCACATTTGTTTTTCTTTTTTTTGTGATTGATTTCTAGTTTCATACCATTGTGGTCAGTGAAAATACTTGAGATAACTTCAGTGTTACATTTACTGACCTTGTTGTGTCCTAATATGTAGTCTACCCTAGAAAATGTTCCATGTGCACTTGAACACAATGTACATTCTACTACTTTGGGAAGAAATACTCTGAAGACATCAATTAAATATATCTGATGTAGTGTGTCATTTCAGGCTGCTATTTCCTTGTTGATTTTCTGTCTGGAAGATCTATCCAGTAATGTCAATGGGGTATTAAAATCCTCTACTATGACTGTATTACTGTTGATCTCTCCCTTTATACTTATCAAAATTTGCCTTATATATTTAGGTGTTTCTGTGTTGGGTACATAGATGTTTACAAGGTTTATATCCTCTTGTATTGTTCTCTTTATCGTTATGTAGTGTCTTTCTTTGTCTTTTATTTTAGAGGTTGTTTTAAAATCTATTTTGTATGATATAAGTATTTCTACCCCCGCTTTTTCTTCATTTCCATTTGCATGAAATATCTTTTTCCATCCCTTTATTTTCAGTCTGTGTGTATCTTTTGTTTTGAGGTGGGTCTCTTATAGACAGCATGCATGATCAGCTTAGAGTTGTTTATATAGAAAATAATACAGTAATTGATAAATAAAATACAAAAAGAAACCAAGTGTTTCACATACTTAAAACTTTAAACCAACTTTTGCCCGACCATGTATATGTGGGTCCTATTCTTTTATCCATTCAGCTACCCTATGTCTTTTGATTGGAGCTTTGAAGCCATTTACATTTAAATTGTTTACACTTAAATAGGTATGTATTTATTACCATTTTATTCTCTATAACTATGTTTTCTTTTTTTCTTTCTTCTTCTTAAAGAAGGCCCTTTAATATTTCTTGTAATACTGAGGTAATGAAATCCTTTAGTTTTTTCTTGTTTGGGAAACTTGTTATTTCTCCTTCACTTTTAAATGATAGCCTTGCTGGATAAAGTAGTCTTAGTTGTAGGTCCTTGCTTTTTGTCACATTGAATATTTCAGGCCAGTCTCTTCTGACCTGAAAAGTTTCTGCTGAGAAATAAGCTATCAGTCTTATGGGAGTTCCCTTGTAGGTAACTAACTGCCTTCCTCTTGCTGTTTTTAAGATTCTGTCTTTGTCTTTAACCTTTGTCATTTTAATTATGATGTGTCTTGGTGTGGACTTCTTCAAGTTCATTTTGTTAGGGACTCACTGTGCTTCCTGAGTGAGTCCCTAATAAAAGGGTCTTTTTGTTTGTCTTTTTCCTTCATTAGGAGAGTTTTCAGTCATTATTTTTTTGAATAGGTTTTCAATTTTTTGTTCTCTCTCTTCTCCTTCTGGTATGCCTATGCTGTGGATGGTATTATGCTTCATGTACCAAAGGTCTCTTAACTATCATCATTTGTTAAAATACTATTTTTTCTTTTTGTTGGTTGATTGGGCATTTTCTACTACCCTGTTTTCCAAATCATTGATTTGATTTTCTGCTTAATCTAACCTATTGTTTATTTCTTCTAGTTTATTCTTCATTTCAGATATGTTATTTATTTCTGACTGTTTCTTTTTTGTGGTCTCTATGTTCTCTTTTATGCTTACTATCTCTTTGTTTAAGTTCTCACTAAATTCATCCGTTCTTCTCTTAAGTTCCTCGAGCAACCTTATAACCATTCTTTTGAATTCAATATCTGGTAGATTGCTTGACTCCATTTTATTTACTTCTTTTTCTGGAAATTTCTCTTCTTTCATTTGGGGTATATTTCTTTGTTTCCTTATTTAGAGTGCCTCTCTGCGTTTGTTTCAGTGTATTAAGTTGATCTGCTCTGTCCCCCAATCTTTGTAGGGTGGCCTTATATACTCCCATATTTTGCCATGTGTAGTGCACACTTTTTGGCCCAAATTTTTTAGAGAAAAATAAGGATACACATTATACATGGGTATAATTATTACATACTAGGGATATAATAATCCCATGTACAATGCACACAAAAATATGGGTGTGCACTATACACGGCAAAATACAGTAGGTGTCTTGTGGGACCCTGTTGCACAGTTTCCTTGATCACCCGAGTTGGGTGCTCCAGGCATGTCCCTTGTTTGGCTTATGTGAGCCCTCTTATTGTAGTTGTGTCTTGATTGCAGTTTGTTCATCTGTGCATGTGGTTGACCCTCAGGATGGCTGACTGTGAAGATCTACCATGACCACAGTGTATAAGCTACTATGCAGGTGCTGACCACAGGAAGCAAAATTTGCCTCAGCAATGTCTGGTGACTGCTGAGATTTCCCTTTGGATATGCTGCTTGTGGAGCTAATTGGATCTTCCTTTCATGTTTTTTGAAGCTTGATACTCAGTGTGTTGGTTCTAGGGCCTCTTGGGAGGAATTCTGGTTCAGGTCAATGTCCAATTCTGCCTGTGACTGGCCCTGGGCAACCAATTTGGAGCTACACTGCCATTTGCAGTTTGTGGCCACCTCTGTTGGATGTGAGTGTGTGGGAAGGGCCAAAGTGTGCAGCAAGGCCAGCTTCCACCAGCACTGATCCCAGGGGCAAGTCAGCAAAAGGCCCAAAGAGCCCTGAGAACTGCCTCTGATTTCCTCTTCCTGCCAGCTGCCTGTTAGGCTCAGTCACTGAAAGAACCTCTGGCTTTATGCAAGTCTCATGAGGTAGGTTCTCCGTTAATCACCAGGTCAGAGGGAATGGCGTTCACCAGACTGATAGAGATTCAAACTCAGTGTCATTGCTGGGTCTGAGTCTACTCAGTAACGTCCAGGGAACACCAAGGCTAGCTGCCACCTGCTGAGTGCCTGCAGATCTTAGTGATGGGGCAGGGTCTCAGGGAGGTGTCATGATGAAGCCAACAGTATATATCAGGCCCCCAAAGGACAAAATTTGACTGTGTGAAGGGAGGACTTTGCACCAGTCAGGTGTGTGAGGAAAAAATGACTTCCATCCTAGAGCCACACAACTCAGTTTGTCTCAGATTCTCCCTGGACATCCTGAAGAACCCAAGCTTGGCGGGGCAAGCTTGGCAGGGTAGGGCCCCTGGCGGTTGGAAGGCTGGTGCTACTGGATCTCCCATGAGGGGACTGGCTCTGGTCAGGCTTGCAGGGTGGTGGAGGTAATAGGCCCTGTTCTGGAGCCATACGACTCAGTCTCTGACTCCCCTTGAGTCTACCACAACCCCTATACCTGGGGCCCAGGCAGCTGACTTTTCTGCAGGGTGTAAGCTTTGCAGGATGGAGTGATAGGGAGTCAGAAGGCAGGGCTCATTGCTTTCCTCCAGGCTGATGCAATGTGGAGGGGAGTGCTAGAACCAAGAAAGATGGCATCTGTGGGCTATGTGGGAGAGGAACTTAGCACAGGGACTTTCACGGCTGTCCTTTCAGCTCTCTTCCAAGGGCTACACACGTCAGTCTCTCCTGATATCACTTTACTCTGCTCTGAGCCACCCTCCCTCCACTGGAATTCAGGGTGAGGGGTTGCGAATGAGATTTTGTGTGCCCTTTAAGAGGGCACTTGTGCCTCTAGTAGACTCTTGTCTCTCTCTGGCCGATGGAATCCCTGATGATTTTCACAGACAGATTTTATGTGAGTGCCTCTTCCTGGCTCTAGTGCTCTGGGCTATGAAGTTTGGCATGGGTTTGCCACCCCGTGCTCCTCAGGGGAAATCTTTGTAGCTGAGGTATCCCTGCAGATTTTCAGCTGCTGCATGTGGGTATATGGCCAGCCCTTATCATATTTCCACCCTTCCTACCAGTCTCAGTGTGGCTTCTTCCATAAATCCTTGGTTATAAGACTTCTGTTCAGCTAGTGTTCAGTTGGTTATTCTGGATGATTCCTCTATATTTTAGTTGTAATTCCACCTTGGTATTGGGAAGATGTGAGTGTAACTTCCAGTTATTCCACTGCCACCTTGGATCCCCCAAGAAATGTATTTCTTTCATTTCTGGAAGAGGGAAGTCCAAGATCAAAGTGCCAGTTATGGCTGGGTAAGGGCCCTCTCCCTCAGACTTGTTGTTGTAACCTCACATGATGAAAGGGGCTAGAGCTCTCTGGAGACTCTTTTATAAGGACACTAATCCCATGAGGGTTCAACCCTGAAGACCTAATCACTTCCCAAAGGCCCTACCTCCTAATACCATCACAGTGGGCATTAAGATTTCAACAAATGAATTTTGGGTAGATACAAATTCTCAGACAATAGCGTAAAGGGTTCTGAGTCAGGTCAGAGGTTGGTGCATTTTTAGAACAGAAAAAATGTTACCATAGATGGAGCATGATGGGTTCACACCTGCTTAGCTAGCTGGCTTCTCAGTGTTATACTTCATATCTTGCCTGACTTGACATGCAGAATCTGGCATACACCACCTGACAGTCCTGACCTCTTTTGACCAGCCTTCCATTATTTCATCAAATAATATGATGAAATTGTGTTTTAATTTAACCAACCTGATTCACACTGGGCCTTATGCTTCTTAGATTTTATCAGATAGCTTTAACATTTGGATGAAGTTCCAGGATTTTATTTTTAAAATGCCCTTCTTATAATTTCATCCCTGGTTCATTGTCAATTCTTCTTTGAACATTTAACAATTTTAAAATTGACTTTGATGTGCAGGTGGACTCTCATGTGGAGTTCCAAATGATGTGTGAGAATAAATTTTTAGGAATGTAGTTTAAAACCTCAAAATTAGCTTCCCTTTCTTTGGTCTAGGACAGGGAAGAGACATTGTTAACTCAACAGGTTTGAATTATGGTTATCTTTGTTCTTTGGGAGGTTTAGCTGCTGGCTGAATGAGTCTCATAATCTAACTCAGGTTTTAAAACACATTCTGTGTGTATTCCTGGAACCTAGAATAGTATTTAGAGTTCATTCAAAACATTTTGCTAACTCAAAGTGTAATTTAAAACACTGTAAATCAAATGATCAATTGTGTGGGTTTGTTTGCCTGCTGTGTATCCTTTTCCATCTGGGTTTTCTCAGATGATCTACTGAACACAGAAAATATTTGGGTAGCTATTTCCTCAATTTCTCCCAAGGAGAAATGACTACTACCACTCCAGATGCATAGTAGCATAGGTAATTTATTTCATGGGGGGAGGGGATATCTCAGGGCACCAGGGCTTAATTTCCTTGCAGAACCTCAGTTGAAAAATGCTGATTCATGGAAATGAGACAACATCCATCTACCTCACAGAAATGCTCTGGAGATTATTAAGATAAAGTCTATTAAACGCTCATGAGAAGCAAACTTAATGTTATGCTCTAAGGTAATGCTGAGTTTTTGATTCATTACACTTAGGCTAAACCTTTTTAAAATGCTTAATTAAAAAGTGATATATATTTACTATTTTAAAATTTAGAAGCATCAACAAAAATATCACTCAGAAACACACCACCTAAAGAGAATCAAATGAACATTTAAGAATCATACCTGTCTGCTCTTTACAAAAATTATTCATACATTTAATACAAGTGATATTCTAGAAGTTTGAAACTTAAAGGACAGCTTTCCCTTTAACATTGGTCATCACATAGACTTTTAAACTAGAAAGGGATTTGGAGGAGAAAACTGAGTTCCAGAGCTTAGAAATAATTTGATCAAGGCAGGGCAGAACCAGGACTGAGACTGCAGACTTCTGCTCCATAGCCTGGAAGTCTTTGCTTTCTCTTCACCATGCTGCCCATTATCATAGGTCTGCTAACTTCAGGCTTTAATTAAGTATATTTTTCTCTTAAAATACCAATCCTTTTTTTTGACAAGTATGCTTAAGAGAAATCAGCTGGAAAATAGGGGGAGAGGGAATTTGGTTAACATATTATTTGATTAATATCCATTCATTCAAAAGAGCTTTTGAAAACCCTGGTTAGATTTGTTTCTGGCTCAACTTTTTTTTCATTATAAAAGTGAATTGGCAGGTTAGACACAGTGTTAGTGAGTGAAATAGACCTAACTGTTTTATAACATATTTTTAATTTAATGTTCAACAAAGGTCAGTTACCCTACACACAAATCAATAAACAAACAACCAAAGCTGATTGTCAGGCAACAAAAAATACCACAAGTTAATTGCTGCCTGCCTGGTTTCTGAAGCATGGTCTAATGCAATTTGAGATAACCTTGAATCTTTGTACAAGACTTATTGAAATAGCTGTTGTGAAATAGTTTAGAGTAGCCTGTAAATGATTTCAGGTAGCCTGTAAATTGTGTCAGATATCTCAAAGTGCCTTTCCAAATTCTGACTGAGTTTAGCAAGAGTTGAAGAACAGGCTCAGAAATACATCTTGGGATAATAACAAAGAAATTAGATAGGACTAGAGTCTTTTGGTTTAAGGGGCACCTGGAAGGCTTTCTTATCCAAAGAGCTCTTTCCCATCACAGGTCAAGTGCCTGAAATTCCGTCACTATAGACTGGAGCCATATGACTAAACAACTGTCTTAGTGGGGATTAGTTTGGGGAACCTAGGTGAGGGGACTCAGAGGAGAGCAATTGCTATGAAAAGCAGGTGGTTTCACAAGGTGGTCTTTCCAAATCTTGTCCAGCTCCTTGGAGAAAAAGGTATAGAGATGTTTGTCTAAAGTTTATTTTCCTTTTAAATTCAGTTCACGTCTAAAGCAAGTCACTTCCCTGCTTCAACAGAGGTTTACTTTGCTTAAGACATGTCTCATGACCTATGTAAAAATGTTGTGCTTTGCAACACAAGTTGTTCAAATGTACTGCTCTGCAAGGTCAAATTTGGATTTCAGTTCACTTAAAGTGAGAACTGTCTTAGTATTTCAAAATGAATGTGCTTTAGTAAAAGAAAATACTTTCATCCTTATCTGAATGACATATCTCAAAGGACTTAAATTGCCCTCATGAAACTTTAAAGCATCAGGACAGAATCTATCCTCATAGCAATGATAACACCTGTGTCTTAAGGCTCACCCACAATGAAGTGTTAGGATGTGACTTGTGGTCTTTTATAAATGCTTTTAAGAATAATAAATGTCTTTCCTTAAACATCTTCACCCAACTTTTTCTTCTTTTTTCTTTTTTTAAAATATTTTTATTTTATTGATTATGCTCACCCAGCTTTGATGTTTTCTTAAATTGTAAAGGTATGGATTTTAAACGACCAATTAAAAAATACAATGAGCCATAATCTAGATATGTTCAAAATGTCTGACAGTGCATACTTAAATTAGTAATGAAGACAGGCAGAACAAACCACTTTATGAGAGAGTACTATAAGAATAATAAATATGCCAGTGAGGCTCTTGAAGTGGTTGAAATTATGCTACTTGTAAACCATTATTACCAAGATGTCGTATTAGGACAGTGGCATTATGGTTTATGTTTCCCTTCTGCTTTCTGAGGTTTTAATTTGGTGATAACATTTTTGCCAGTAGCTATGCTTGTGTGTATGCATGTACATTCTACTTTGATACATAAGAATATAATGATATTCATTTTGCAATCTACAATGTTAAAAGTTGTCAGCAGTGAGATAATGATATAGTGGAATGAGGACTAGTTTGAGAAGTCAGGGAAACTGGATTTTAACCCCAGTTCTGCCACCACAGTCAAGCGATGTCCCCACTCTGTCACTTGGTTTTTCCATAGGTAAATGGAGATGGTGGGCAAGATGGTCTAAATGTCCCTTTTCAGTCCTCAGTCTTTTAATGTTTTTTTTTTGCCATGTATTTAATGATTACTCCATCCAAGCTCAAAATAATTGAGATTTTAAAAGGTTCATTTAAGTTTAAAGACCATCCGTACCAGAGTTTTGGCTTGTTTGTTTGACTTGGAACAGGAAAATAAACACTATCTTTCTCATGGTCAATGCATTTGTCTCTGACAACAGGCAAAAACCTTAGTGGAAGGAAACAACTGATAGGGCCTTCTGTTTACTCCACATACCCACTGAAAATGGTGACACTGCAGAAACAGACTAGCAAAGAAAGAAAAGGGAATTGCTATGTAAATATCAGCAAGTATTTGCTCGTAGAAGTAAGAAGAGAAACATGGGTCTGGGCATGTGACTAGGTAAATTCCATGTAAAAGCTGCTTTCTCTGTCAGTGGTTTAAAAGAGGATGAGGGCTTTCAGCCCCAGTGCTGACATTAAGAAACACTTTTCCTGGCTGGTACAGCTCAGTGGATGGAGCACAGGACTGTGAACCAAAGGGTCACTGGTTTGACTCCCAGTCTGGGCACATGTCTGGGTTGTGGGCCAGGTCCCCAGTGGGGGGGCATGAGAGGCAACCACATACTGATGTTTCTCTTCATCTCTTTTTCCTTCCCTTCCTCTCTCTCTAAAAATAAATAAAAATACTTAAAAAAAGAAACTCTTTTATCTGGGTTTAACTGGAGGGAGAAGGTAGAGGGAAACGTTTTCATGTGAGAATAGTAATATTAAGGTGGGTAGTCTCAAGTCATACCCTAAAATTCAGGAGGATAAAATGAGAAAATGCACTTCTATCATCTGAGTAGTGTAGTCATATTTGAATTCTCATCTATGGACAAAGAAAGGGTCCATATTGAATTGACTTTTTAAAAATTATAACTGCCTTTAAACACGTGGGGGTCACTCATTTATAACTTTTATTTTGATATAATTTTAACCTTAAAGAAGGGTTACAAGAATAGTAAAAGAGCCATGGCTGGTGTGGCTCAGTGGATTGAGTGCAGGCCTGTGAACCAAAAGGTCACTGGTTCGATTCCTCGTCAGGACACATGCCTGGGTTGTGGGCAAGGTCAGGCTCCCAGTAGGGGGTGCCCACAAGAGGCAACCACACATTGATGTTTTTCTCCCTCTCTTTCTCTCTCCCTGCCCTCTAAAATACAATTTTTAATCTTTTAAAAAAATAATAAAAGAACTCTGATAGCCCCTTCTACAAGATTTATCCATTGTCCACATTTTCCCACCATGTTAGTCCAGATCCTCTGAAAAACAGATGCCAATGAGGGTTTAAATGTGCAAGAATTTTATTGAGGACATGCCTGTGTGAAAGGAAATAAGAAGGGTGTGTGGAGAGTCTGAGAGAGCAGTCAGACTGCAATGTGATTCTGACTTTGGATGCAGGAGACAAAGAGAAAAGCTTGGGTGGAAGTATCCTGGATTGCCACTAGTCTTAGGCATTCCCTGCCTTCAGAAAGTCTTTGAGCCAAGGTCAGCTGACAAAGGAGTCCTGTATCTCCCACTCGGTCATTGTTGGGGAGTGGCCAGCTGGGGGTGTGGTCTTGGCACAAGAACCTCCCCTAGATTTCACAGTGTAGCAGCTGAGGGCCTTGGTCATGTATGCTCCCTGTAATAGGAGATACATGTGGTGCATTCTTATGGTCACCACCACCCACCCTTTAGGATCCTAGATCTGCTTCTCCACCCAGGTGAGTGGAGAAGCTTCTGTGCACTTCCCATTGATATTTCTTTCTAAGGGAAAGCTTAGAAGAAGGCAGTCAGTCAAATGGATAATACCACCACTTATTGCAGTTGGTCTTAGGGCCACAACTGACACTCATTCTCACTCTCCTCCACTATTTTTTCTAAATTCACCTTGCCCCCAGCTGTTTCTTCAGCATGTCTTGGTCCTTAACTGGTGGTGGGACCCAAACATTCATTTTTGAGTGGTATGAGACCCTCTCTGTCTGGGATTACAGTACTTCTCCATTCACAGTTACGATGGGGAGAGGAAGTACCAGGAGGTACCCATGTGGGTCACCTGGGATCCACACATAATTCCTCCATGCTGCCATTTCGTACAGGTCACTCTGCCTCCTCCAGAACATCAGGACCTATTACCCTTGCCAGGACGGTGTCTCCTCTCACTCTCTGGTCCCTGGGCACAAAGAATGCAAAGTGTTCTGGAATCAGCTCTGACTTGTATCTAATAGTTCTCTGGGACTCTTGCCCTGTTCCCTGCAAAGCATGTGCCCCCTTTAGGGAACAGGACTTCCAGCTTTGCAGAACCTAGAGATAAGTCTCCCAGTGAGTCTTTAGGAGTGAAGGTAGTTGGGGCCACTCCTGCTTCTACCCTGTGATTCCTGGATTTATGTATACTTAATATTAGAGTACAACACCATAAAGAGGTCTGTGATTTAACAAATACACTATACCTTCAAGGTTTGCTGTTTATTTTTAGAGTATTCCCCCAATCTGTCCTCTGCATGATGTGGCATCTGATATGGCCAGATGTGGTATCTGATATGGCCCACTGTCACTGACCCACTCCTACACCTCTTTTGCTGCAAGAGGGGTAGTATGGTCAGATGCTATGCCATGTCATCAGTCAGGACTATGGATCACGAATTCCATAAGACCACAGATAGTGATGCTGGCTAAGGTACTGCAAGCAGGAAAGGCAAACTCACCCCTGAATAATTATCTATCTCTGTGAGAATAGAGATCTATCAACTTCTTGGCCCTTCCAGGATAAAAGAACCCAATATAGCAACTTGCCGTCAGTGGTCAGTATGTCTTTCAAGGAATAGTGCCATACAGTGTTGGTCTGTATTGCAGACAAGTTGGGTATTTAGAAGTAGCAATACTAGATTGGACTTCTTAAGTAGGAGTTAATGCTGCTGGACCCATGTGTAGCTTCTGTCTTTGCCAGCATGACCATACCATTCATGCATCCATCTTGGAAGTTCTGGAGTAGGTGGTGACAAGGTTTAGCTATTGTTAACTGGCAAAGCTATTTAGTCTGCTTGGTTGTTCAGTGCCATTTCAATGGTGCTTATTCTTACCCATTCCCATATATCCATCTACATGCCTCTATGCAGAACTACTTGTCTCTGATCTTCTAGTCCTTTTCCTTCCAGGCCCTTGATAGATGGCTAGCCATTGGCCACTTCCCAATAATCTGCATATATTTTTCACCTCAAGCTCCTTCTCCCTCTAAACTAATTGGTTGATCAGATACACTGTTTGGTCAGATGTTCTCCCTGTTGTCGTCAGTTTGTGAGGGACAGTTATTTTATCATTCTATATCTCTCCCATGAGCCATTTGAAAGTAATAAAGACGTCATGTCTATTTATTCCTAAATACTTCAAGCTCTGTTTCCTAACAACAAGGATATTCACTATACAACCACAGTACGATTATAAAACCCAGGCAATGTGGCATTGAAATAATACTATTATTTAAACCATAATTCACATTCAAATTTGAAAAAGTATCCCAATAGTATTCTTTTTAAAAGATTATTGTTGTTCAGTTACAGTTGTTCCACTGTTTCCCCCACTGCTCTCCTCTGCCCTACCCCACCACAGTCACTCCCCACCCCATCATCTGCGTCCGTGAGACCTCTGTTCATATTTCTTGACTTGCCCCTTCCTCATCTTTCCCCCATTATTCCTCTCTCCCCCATACCCCCTAATCACTGTCAGTTTGTTCTTTATTTCCGTGTCTCTGGTTTGATTTTGCTTGTTTGTTTGTTTTGCTGATTAGGTTCCACTTGTAGGTGAGATCATATAGTATTTGCCTTTCACCAAGTGGTTTATTTCACTTATAATGCTTTCCAAATCCATCCATGCTGTCATGAAGGGTAGGAGCTCCTTCTTTCTTCTGCTGCATAGTATTCCATTTTGTAAATGTACCTCAGTTTTTTGATCTGCTCATTTACTGAAGGGCATTTAGGTTGTTTCCAGCACTTGGCTATTGTAAATTGTGCTGCTATGAATATTGGGATGCATAGGTTCTTTTGAATTGGTGTTTCAGGATTCTTAGGGATCACTGGGTCAAAAGGCAGATCTATCTTTACTTTTTTGAAGAAATTCTTTACTTTTCTCCACAGTGGCTGCACCAGTCTGCATTCCCACCAACAGTGCACTAGGGTTTCCTTTTCTCCACAACCTCTCCAACATTTGTTGTTTGTTGCTTTGTTTATGATAGCCATTCTGACTGGTGTAAAGTGGTATCTCATTGTGGTTTTAATTTGCATCTCTCTGATGGCTAGTGATAGCAAGCATCCTTTCATATATCTCTGGGCCCTCTGTATGTCCTCCTTGGAGAAGTTTCTGTTCAAGTCTTTTTCCCATTTTTTAATTGGGTCGCTTGTCTTCTTAGAGGGATGTTGTGTGAGTTCTTTATATATTTTTGAAATCAAAATATATACCCCCTGCCCATTTTGGAGATCATAATGATACCCCTCACCCAGGGTATCATTGGCAAACATGTTTTCCCATACAGTTGGTTCCCTTTTCATTTCATTGATGTTTTCTTTAGCTGTACAGAAGCCTTTTAATTTGATGTAGTGCCATTTATTTATTCTTTATTTTAAATCCCTTGCCCTAGGGCACAGGTGGCAAACACAAGGCCCACAGGCCAAATCAGGCCCTCCACCTTGTTCTATCTGGCCTGGCACCTTGTTTCTACCAGGCAGCAGCTCCAAGCTTTTGACCTCTACTTAAGGAGTAGTTACATTTATACAGTCCTAAAGTTACACTTGGCCCTTTGAAGGCAACCTCAAGGCTGATGTGGCCCCCAGTAAAAATGAGTTTGATACCCTTGCCCTAGGGGATGTATTGGTGAAAATCCCATTGCTGCATGGGATATCTGAGATTTTCCTGCCTATGTTCTCCCCTAGGACTCTTATGGTGTTATGACTTACATTTAAGTCTTTTACCCATCTTGAGTTAATTTTGGTGTATGGTGTATGTTGGTGGTCTAGTTTCATTTTTTTGCATGTACTTGTCTAGACTTGCAACACCATTTTTTGAAGAGGCTATTTTTCACTCCACTTTATGCTCCTGCCCCCAGTAGTGTTCTTCAGAATTTGTGTTTTCTGGGTCCTGGATCTGATCTGGGATATGCACTGCATTTAGTTATCATATCTTCTTAATCTCCTTTAATCTTCAACTCTTTCTCAGTTTCTCTTTATCTTTTTTTGACCTTAGAATCAGCGTGGGGCAAAAGTAGATTTATAATTGTTTCTATGGAAAATAATAACATAAGAATAAGCTCTGTGTTTTACATACTCATGACTGTAAACCTACTTTTGCCCTATTCTGTATTTAAAAAATATAGGCCAGTTGTTTGTACATTGTGTCTAAATTTGCATTTTTCTATTTTCAAATGGTTAGATCAGCAAGAATAACAAAGGTGAGACTGTGTCCTTATCAGATTGTCAAGTCAGGAGGTACATGATGTCAGTTGTGTCAATATTGCTGCTGTTGGCTCTGATCACTTGGTTTAGGTATGTCATAATCTGAGTATTTGTGTAACCCTCTTCCCCAAACTACTGTGTTGTAACCCTAACCTGTGAAGTGATGGTATTAGTGGTGGTGGGACCTTTGGTGATAGGTCATGAAGGTGGTGCCCTCATAATTAGGATTAGTGCCCTTATAAAAGAATCCCCAGAGAGATCCCTGCTCCTTCTGCCATGTGAGCTTATAGTGAGAAGACCATCTGTGAAGAAGGAGGCACTCACCAGACACCATATCTAGCAGAGTAATGATCTTAGACTTCCTAGCCTCCAGAAGTATGAGAAATAAATTTTTGTTGTTAATAAGCCACCAGCCTATGGTATTTGGTTATAGCAGCCCAAACAGACTAAGACAGGTAGTAACCACCAGGTTCCTCCACTGTATAGTTACTATTTTCCTCTTGTAATTGATAAGTAATTGTGGGGAACTACTTTGATATTACAAAAGTGTTCTTTCCCTCATAAAACTTTCAACCACTATTTCTACCATCCATTGATGATTTTCTAACTCTACCATTCCTTCTAGATTTATAAATCCGCATTTTACTCTAAGGAAGAACATTGCCTTCTCACCCAATAATTAATTAACTACACTATTAGTTAATATCAGTATGGACTCATGTGTTCTTATTTTATTTAATGCACTGTACTATATCACTATCATTACTTATTTTGATTAACAAATTATTTATCATTTTGCTATGGGGACCCCACTGGCTTCTATGTTCTTCTGAGATGTGCCCATCATTCTGTGACACTTCTGTGCTTGCTGGCTCCACAAGATGCCTAGAGGACTGTGTTATTACTTTCTTTAAGTAGACTCATAAATCCAGTTGTCTCTTTAAACAGTGTGCATATTACAGGGTCCGACAGAAATAATGCCTGCTTGGGTGTGGTTGGTAGGGTAATAATATGGGTGTAATAATGTATAGTTTAAACTTGAACATTTCACCTAAAATGTCATATGGTGTGCTTGACTGTGATATTGTTATGTTATAAATTACATGCTTATGATTTTCTAATAAAAAGGAGTGTTATTTGTGCCAGACCCTGTATATTTCTTTACTAAAAAGAAAACTAATTTTAAAATGTTCGTCACCCTAATCAGCCTATCGGTTGCAGTAGTTTTCTAAACCTCATGTTGTCATGGAGGCCAAGGGCCAGGCCCCCAGCATCTCTGAAAGCTCATTGACTTTGTGGGTGGGCCATGGATTTTTTAAAAAATATTCACTGCTTCCACAGTCCTTAGTGTTTCTGGAAAAAGCTATAAAAGATGTTCCACCTCATTAGTAATGGGAGAAGTGTAAACTAAAACAATAGTGGGTTGGAATAGGAGACAGAAGAGTAGAGCGGTTAAAAGTATGGTTATTGGAACAAGATTGCCTCTATTCAAATACGAGCTCTACTCCTTGCTCACTGTGTGGCCTCAGGCAAGTCAGTTCTCTTCTCTTAGCTTCAGTGTCCTCTCTGTAGGAAAAAGTCTAACAGTATTTGCTTCCTATGGTTGTTGTGAGGATACCAGTTAATACATGTCAAGTGCTCAGAACAGAGCAAATGTTTTGCAGAACAATTTGGTGAAATCTAGTAAATATCAAAGTTCATGTGTCTTATGACACAGTAATTCTGGAATATTGAAATTGTACTAGACAGTTACAATTTCTGAGTACTCTTTACTGAAACTTTCAGAAATGGGCACAAAGAAACATGTACAAGAGCATTTTCTTCAGTACTTTTTGTAATAGCAAAATATAAAATAAAATGAAAAAGTAGAAATAACCTAATACCTCATTTGGGGGATGTATAAATAAGCTGTGATTTACTTATATAGTAGAATGCTATATAGTTGTTAAAATGTATGAAGTAGAGCAACAACTAGGGCAACATCAACATGAATACATTTTTTAAAATATTTTATTTATTTATTTTTAGACAGAGGGGAAGGAAGGAAGAAAGAAAAGGAAAGAAACATCCATGTGAGGTTGCCTCTCACATGCCCCCTACTGGGGCCCTGGCCCACAACCCAGTCACGTGCCCTGACTGGGAATCAAACCAGCGACCCTTTGGTTCACAGGCTGGCACTCAATCCACTGGGCTACACAAGCCAGGGCACATTTTTCAAGATTTTTTAAGAAGATTTTTATTTATTTATCTTTAGAGGGGAAGGGATGGAGAGAGGGGGAGAAATATCAATGTACAGTTGCCTCTCATGTGTCCCCCACTGGGAACTGGCCTGCAACCCAGGAATGTGCCCTGACTGGGAATCGAACCGTGATCCTTTGGTTTGCAGGCCCACGCTCAATCCACTGAGCTATACCAGCCAGGGCCAGGGCACATTTTAAAAACAATGTTGTGTGGGAAAATGAGGTCCAAAAGGGTAAATATGCACCAATGAGTTTAATTTTTTAAAGAATACATAAAACAATATAATATATTATTTATATTATATGTATGGAAAGTACAAAAATATCTACACAAAAAAGTGATGCGTGGCAACTGAAGGAGAGGTATGAGTAGTTACTGAAGTGGTTACCTGAAGGAGAGGTATGAGTAGAGAACTGATAGGCCATATGAGTTTTTGCTGTATTTCTAATACATTATTTCTTAGAGAGAGAAGGAAAGAGTGAAAGCACATAAGGCAAAAACACTAACATCCAGTTAATTGGGTGGCATGGTTATAGATGGCTATTTTGTTGTTTACTGTATTTTTCTACATGTCTGAAATAGAATTAATCTGTAAATGTAATATCTATAAAATGTGGTTTCTAAACTGGAACACATTATACAAAGGCTGGGCTATTATCCTCATTAATATTAATACGACCAGTATTCAGGCAATATATGGACATGCAGAGAAAGGATAATGCTTAAGTTGGTTAACAGCCAAGATATAAAGCAAGTAGGTAGTTCTAATGTTCTGATTTCCAGTTAGGTGTTTCTTTAGTCACATGTGGATAATAAAGGGTAACACACAAATAATAAATTGATCCCAACCTGGAAATTTTCACCTAACACTGGAAGTAGCAATGGAGAAAACTTGGAGAAGACCAAACAAACACCAATACTGTTTCCCGTCCTTAAGGTCTGGCTCAGCTGTCTCCTCCTCTGCGAAGCCTTTGGTGACCACCCTCCACCCTTGAGAGAACCTGCTTTCCTTTGCTCACGCAGCATTTCTTCATATGCTGTGTTCTCATTAGTTTTTTGTGAGTTTGTCTCCCCTGCAGGACTGTGAGCAGAGAATATTCCTGTTTTACCTTTTGTATTCCCTGCTGAGAAGAGCCTCCCTTGGACTTCCGCCAAGATGGAGGCATAGGTGGAAACACTTTACTTCCTCGCCCAACCAAATCTAAAAACAACAAAGTTTTAATAATAATAAACGCAACCAAACCACAGAAAATCGAAAAATACGGAGTCCGAAAATAACGAACCGCTCAGCTAAACCAGTGAGAGGGGCGAAGCCAGCAGCGGAGCTGGTCGGGTAAAAACAATCCCCGACCCGGGCGGGCTGTGCACAAGCAGCCGAGGGTGTGGATCCCAGGTGCGGGGTAGCTACAGAAAGGCATGGCATGACTGGCTGTCTAAGGTCGTGCATTTGTGCACAGATAAACCAGTGAAGAGACGTGCATTGAGACAGACCACGCAGGCCCTGGCACAGGCCCCAGCACAGGGCAGCGGGCTCGCACACTTACGCTCAGATAAAAAGGAGGGGGCAAGAGGTGAGGCTGACCCGGGGAGCAGAGAGGACCGCCATTGCTCCCTCTCTGACCCCACCCCCACATACAGCATCACAAACCAGCGACCTGGGTGGCCCCGCCCTGGTGAACAACTAAGGCTCCGCCCCTCATACATAACAGGCAGAAACAGATCAAAACATGGCTCAAGAACAACTCAGAGCCCCAGAGCCAATAAATCTAAGCAATGAAGAAATAGCTAAACTTTCAGATGCATAGTTCAAAACACTGGTGATCAGGATGCTCACAGAACTGGTTGATTTTAGTCACAAATTAGAGGAACATATGAAGGCTAAACTAATTGAAATGAATGGAAATGCACAGGAGACCAATTGTAATGGAAAGGAAACTGGGACTCAAATCAAGGGAGCAGACCAGAAGGAAGGAAAAAATGACCAAACAGAAAAATATGAAGAAACAAGAATTTTAAAAAATGAGGAGAGGCTTAGGAACCTTCAGGACATGTTTAAATGTTCCAGCATTCAAATTATAGGGGTACCAGAAGGGGAAGAGGAACAGTCACGAGTGGAAACCTTATTTGAACAAATAATAAAGGGGAACTTCCCCATTCTGGCAAAGGATATAGACTTCCAGGAAATCCAGGAAGCTCAGAGAGTCCCAAAGAAGATGGACCCAAGAAGCAACACACCAAGGCACATCATCATTACATTAGCCAAGATTAAAATGATGGAGAGAATCCTAGAAGCAGCAAGAGATAAGGGAATATTTATCTACAAAAGAGTTCCCATCAGACTGTCAGCTGATTTCTCAAAGGAGACCTTACAGGCAAGAAGGGGCTGGAAAGAAGTATTCCAAGTCATGAAATCCAAAGACCTACATCCAAGATTGCTCTATCCAGAAAAGCTTTCATTTACAATGGAAGGGCAGATAAAGTGCTTCTCAGATAAGGTCAGGTTCAAGGAGTTCATCATCACCAAGCCCTTATTATAGGAAATGTTAAAGGGACTTGTCTAAGAAAAAGAAGATAAAAAATATGAACAGTGGAAGACAGTAAACTCACAGTTATTAACAACTACACCTAAAACAAAAGCAATCTAAGAGGACAGCTAGATCAGGATCAGAAACATAGAAATGAAGATCTCATGGAGGGTTAGCAACAGGGGAGTAGGAGAAGGAGAAGGGGGAGAAGGTACAGAAAATAAGTAGCAAAGACAGTAGATAGAAAATTGATAGGAGGAGGGTAAGAATAGTAGGGGAAATATAGAATCTAAAGAACTCGAGACACGTGTTCATGAACTAAAGGGGGGGTGGTGAGGGAGGGGTGTGCAGGGTGGAGGGGAATGAAGGGGGGAATAGAACAAATGTAATGGCATAATCAGTAAAATTAAAAAAATTTAAAAATAAAAATAAAATCCAAATTAAAAAAAAAAAGAGAGAGCCTCCCTTACCCCTCCTTCAAGCCTCAAGTCAGGTATCACTGTGTCCAGGAAGCCTTTACTGACTCATCTAATTTATGTTATTTCTCCTCCTCTGTGTTCCCATGTTATCCTATGGGAACTTCTACCACAGTGTGCACCATGCCTTAATTATTATTCCGTATTTATCTTTCTCTCCATAGAGACTCTGAGCTATTCGAAGCCAGGAACTGTGTCCCCCAAGTGACCAGCAAAAGTACTGGTCCACAGAAAGATCGCAATAATGGCATAGTGAATAATATTTAGTGAAATCAAGAAAATGTGGTAATAATGCAATTAGAAGTCTTAATTTATGCATGCATAGCAGATACCATGGCTGTATTGGAGTTGAGACATAGCTGGTGTGTGAAGTTCAGCTCTAATTGTCATTGTTAATCTGGTTCTGAGCATAGACACGCCTTAATAAAACACCATACCCTCCCTGAGGGTCTATATAGAAGTGACACTTCCATATTATCATAATTAACAGGGGAGAGTAGAGTAACAATCTTGTGATGGTCTTTTGTTTATGTTCATTTATTTTCAAGCCCTACCTCATTATCTGCTTAGCAATAATATGTAGAATGCACTATTTAAACTAAATATCTATTTTCCTACCTGTAGGATAATATTTATTAAGCACTTACTAAATGTAAGGCATGATAGGTATGTAGATATTCACATTTTATCCTTCCCAAAGTATCTCCCAAATACTATTACTACTTCAGGTTAAAGAGGAAGAAAGAGACTCATGGGGTTAACCTGCCAAGGTCGCTCAGCATGTAAATCTGAGTAAGCTGATTACAGCATGAATATTTTGAAACATCTCTGCTTCGTTTTATTTTCTTTTTAAGACATTGTGTTTGACAGACTGTAAGATGGCCTCCAGTGATCCCTGCATAGGTAGCCACCCCCTCCCTTCAGTGTGGGCTGGCTTAAGTAACTTACTTCTAACTATTATGGCAAAGGTGATAAGATATCACCTATGTGATTAGGTTACAAGAGATTTTAACCTCTGTCTTTCTAGCTGACTCTCTACCTTTCTGGCTTTGATGAAGCAAGTTGCCATTCTGAGGAAACCCATGTAGCAAGGAACTTGTTAGGTCAGAGTCGCTCAAGAAAGCAGAAGGGTGCAGTGAGCTAAAGAGAAGGGTTTATTAGCTGGGAATAAGAGGAAAAAGTGGTGCCAACCAAGGGAGGTTTGGGAGCCAACCAAGGGAGGTTAGGACTCGCTCTGATGTTCTTAGGGCAGGTTTTTAAGCACAAAAACCCATGAAGGGTAACTAGTTGGGGTGTCAGAGTCTAATTGGCTAGAGCTGGTTGCTGGGCGCCATTTCTGCTGACCATTTTTCTTGATACATCTTGTCAGGCTCAAGTTAAAGCTGCATCCTGTTATGCCGGATAGGCGGACCCCAGACCCCAATCTTAGCCAGACATTTGTTTGTCCTGGGTGGGGTCTGCAGGCAGTTTTCCAGGTAGGCATTTTCCCACGCTATAGTTTCCCATGGTACAGGTTTCCTGCCTGGTGATTTTCCATTCCTCCTAGGCATGCCTATGTCTGTCAGAACTTAGGGTAGCCTCTGGCCAAAAGCTAGCTAGAAATTGGGGCTCTGAGTCCCACAGACCACAAAGAAATGAATCTTGTCAACAAAAATGTGCTCTTGCAAGAAATTCTTTCCCCAGAACCTACAGAAGAGAACCAAGCTCCAGTTGACAGCTTCACTGTAGCCTTGTGCAAAACTATGAAGCGGAGGATCTGGTTAAGCAGGGACCATGTTCATCACCTACAGAAATAATGATAGAATATATAGGTGTTGTTTTAAGCTATGAAATTGTGGCAATTTGTTATGCAATGATAGATGATTAATATAGCCAATTAATGATATCTGTTAAATTAAGTTTTAAAATGAATATTGCAAACACATGAACTTACACTGTACCATGCACCTGTTCTGAGTGCTTTACATGCATTAGCTCACTTAATTATTCTAACCACACTATGAGGTAGGTACTATTATTACCTCCATTTTCTAGATGAAAAAATAGGTACATGGTTGTAACTTGGTAACCAAGTAACTTCAGTAACTTGGTCACCATGTAGAAAATGACAGAATGTGGCTATTCATCCAGGCATTCTGACTCTGAGAATCACACACCTTAACTACCACCAATCTGCTATATTGATTTCAATATTATACTTTCTGAAAATGGTGCATGAAGGAACTTGACCACTAAACCTTAATTAGAAATTTTATTAGTGTGCATTTATTTTGAAAGCATAATGTCCTTTTTAAAAACTATTTTATTGTTGTTCAAGTACAATTGTCTACATTTTGTCCCCACCACTCCCCCCACCCCAGCCAAACCCATCTTCCTCCCTTGGTTCCACCCTCTCCCTTGGTTTTGTCCATGTGTCCTTTATGGTAGCTCCTGAAAACCCTTGTCCCCACAGTCCCCTCCCCACTCCCCTCTGCCTATTGTTAGATTATTCTTAATTTCAATGTCTCTTGTTATATTTTGCTTGCTTTTATCTTTTGCTGATTATGTTCCAGTTAAAGGTGAGATCATATGGTATTTGTCCCTCACCATCTGGCTTATTTTACTTAGCATAATGCTCTCCAGTTCCATCCATACTGTTGCAAAGGGTAGGAGCTTCTTTTTCTCTGCTGCATAGTATTCCATTGTGTAAATGTACCATAAACCTAAGTGCCCATCAGTAAATGAGTGATCAGTAAATCAGTAACCCTCCATGTGATCTCCATTTTTGTGATTCTGTTCCTGTTCTAGTTGTTTGCTTAGTTTGCTTTTGTTTTAGGTGTGGTTGTTAATAACTGTGAGTTTGCCCTCCTTTCACTGTTCATATTTTTTATCTTCTTTTTCTTAGATAAGTCCCTTAACATTTTATATAATAAGGGCTTAGTGATGATGAACTCCTTTAACTTAACCTTATCTGGGAGGCACTTGATCTGCCCCCTTCCATTCTAAATGATAGCTTTGCTGGATAGAGTCATCTTGGATGTAGGTCCCTGCCTTTCATGACATTGAATACTTCTTTCTAGCCCCTTCTTGCCTGTAAAGTTTTGGGTCCAACTTCTTTTGGAACTCTCTGAGCTTCCTGGACTTGCATGTCTATTTCCTTCACCAGATTGGGGAACTTTTCCTTCATTATTTGTTTAAATAAGTTTTCAGTTTCTTGCTCTTCCTTTTTCTGGTACTCTTATGTTTTGGATGTTGGAACATTTAAAGGTATCCTAGAGGTTTCTAAGCCTCTCCTCACTTTTTTGAATGAGGAGGGTTTGTGTACCATCCAGGACCCTGTTGTCCTCTCCAACAGACTCTCCTGTGAGATTTGGAGTTTCTCCCACAGGTTTTTACATCCAGAGGTTTTGAGGCTTTATTTCCCTGAGCTGAAACCCTGAGTTGCTTACTCTGTCTCACTCCCCAGTTGTTCTTCCCAGTTTATCTGCATATGAATGTGGGACTGCCCACTTGGCTAGCTCCAGCTTCACTCACCCTAGTCCTCTAGCTGCCACTTTTCTGCCCATCCTCTCTGCCTTGGCTGCCTGTCTCCACCCCTCCTACCTGTCTGGATGAATGTTTCTTCTTTAATTCCTTGGTTGTTGGACTTCCATACAGTTCGATTTTCTGGCAGTTCTGGTTGGCTTTTTGTTTGTTTGTTTGTTTTTTAATTAGTTGTTGTCATTATTTTGGTTGTGTGAGGAGGCAAAGTGTATCTACCTACACCTCCATCTTGGCCAGAAGATGGAAGGTTTTGCGTTCTAAACAAAATACTTGAGAACAGGATAAAAGAAACATTAGTTTAGACCTGTGAAAATTATACATTATTTCTCACATCTTTTCTAGTATGCTATAAAGTTTTAAATAGATTAAAACATCCTTATACCAAGAAATAAGGCAGTCACCATAAACAACATGTATCTGTTACTATAATTCTGTATGATAGAGAACTTCTGGGTAGCTGACAACAATGACAGCCACTTAGGTCCCAATCGCCCTAACATTTCCTTCAGAAAGTAATACAGAACAAGAAGAAGAGAAAAAGAAAATGACACAAAACCATGCCCTCACCATAATTTGAACATAAAGAATACCTAAACTTCAAAATAGCCGTAAGTAAAGGAGAAATAATACCAAATTATTGTGTGTTATGTATCATGTTTCCTTGCCCTGCCTCCTGCCTTCCTGCAAGGCTTTGTGGTAAGCAAGGCTGCCTGAGAAAACCTGAGGGGAAAACAGAAGAGAGAAGATACCTAAAACATCTAAAGTTCTGTAAAAACCACCACCAAAAAGATCAAATTTACCCTAAATTTAAAAAAACCATGTCTAGGTAGAATACACACAAACTACAGGGAAGAGATTTAAAAGCATATGTGACCCTGACTAGTGTGGCTCAGTTGGTTGGGCATCCTCCTGCAAAGTAAAAGTTCGCTAGTTATATTCAGGGCACGTGCCTGAACTGTGGGTTTAGTTCCCAGTTGGGGAGTGTGTGGGAGGCAACTGATTGATATTTCTCTCTCACATCAATGTATCTTTTCCTCTCCTTCTCCACCCCCTCCCCTCTATCTAAAAATAAATAAATAAAATCTTTAAAAATTTTGTGAAAAAGCATGTCTGACTTGAAGGGGCAGTTTTTGAAATACATAGCTTCTGGAAAAGGAAAAAAGGTAAAAAGCAATAGAAAACATAATGTCAATGGAGTGGAGAAGGGGGAAAGAATAAAAAGGGCAAAATTTAGGATCAGGTTGACTAAAGAGAACCACAGAATCAACAAACAGGCAAACACTTCCCTATCACATAAACAGAAACAGCAATTTATGAAATATCTGGACTCTGCTATGCTGACAGAAGAGGGCGCCATTTAAGTAAGAATCTTGTAAAAAAAAATACTATAACAAAATGTACAACACAAAATTTACGGATCCGTACAGAATTGTTGAGAGGGAAATTTATAGTACTAAGTATTTAAAATAGGAAAGAAGAAGGACCTGGAATCAATAATTCAAGTAACCACCTGGAAAAAATAGAGAAAGAGAAGAGTGAAATAAACCCAAAGCAAGTAGAAGAAAGGAAAATAATAAAGAGCAGAAAATAATAAAGAGCAGAAATTGAAAATAGGAAAACAGTATAGAAAAGAAATGAAACAAAAGCTAATTCCTTGAAATTAGCTATAAAATTGATAAACCTCTAGCAAGACTAAAAAAGATACAATGAAAGAAGATACAAATTCCAATATCAGGAATGGAATGGATGTTACTACAGATCCTTCATCCATTGAAGAAGACTAAGGCAATACTATGAATAACTCTGCTGTAATAAATTCAAAAACATAGATTAAATAGATCAATTCCTAGAAAAAGATAAACTACTACACTTTTCTCTCTATTCTGCGACCATACTCAACCAATTCTGTGAGCATCCTGATTACCAGTGTTTTGAACTGTGCATCTGACAGGTTGGCTAGCTCTTAGTCACTTAGTTGTATTTTTTCTGGAGCTTTGATCTGTCCTTTCATTCGGGCCATTTTTATCTTGGCAGGCCTGTTACATAGTTAGGGGTAGAGCCTTAGGTGTTCGCCAGGGTGGGGCAACCTCTGTCAGTGTGTGGTGGTGCTATGGGGGGGGGAGGGGTCTGAGAGGGAACAGCGCCACTTCCTCAGCTCTCTGATGGCTTTCAGTCACTTTCTCCACTACCCACAAGCAAATTGGGCCCTTCTTCTGCTGATTCCCAGGTGGGTGGGTTTGTGTACATTCTAGGACCCTGTAGGTCTCTCTAACAAATTTTCCTGTGAGGCTGGTGGACTCTTCTGCCGCCACAGCCCCCACAAGTTTTTTCAGTCAGAGGTTTTGAGGCTTTACTTCCCTGCTCTGGGACTCTGGGTTGCTCAGTGTGTCTCACTCCCCAGTTGTTTGTCCCAGTTTATCTGCATACAAATAAGGGACCACCTGCTCCATCAGCTGTTGCCCACCCTGGTCCTCCAGCTGCCTCCTTGCCAGGATTCCTTTCCACCCTAGCTTCCTGTTTCTGCCCCTGCTGCTGGTCTGGATGCATGTTTCTTCTTTAACTCCTTGGTTGTCAGACTTCCACACAGTTCGATTTTCTGGCAGTTCTGGTTGTTTTTGGTTTTTAAATTTGTTGTCCTTCTTTTGGTCATGTGAGGGGCAAAATATATCTACCTATGCCACCACTTTGTAACTCTATAACTTTTTTTTAAGATTTAATTTATTTATTTAGGGGGGGAAGGGAGGGAGAAAGAGATGAAGAGAAACATCAATGTGTAGTTGCCTCTCACATGGCCTCCACTTAGGATCCTGGCCCGCAACCCAGGCACGTGCCCTGACTAGGAATAGAACTGGTGACCCTTCTTTCACAGCCCAAGCTCAATCCACTGAGCTACACCAGCCAGGGCTGTAACTCTATAACTTTTTAAAAAATATATTTTCTTGATTATGCCATTACAGTTGTCCCATTTCTCCCTTCATTCCCCTCCACCCTGCACAATCCCTCCCCTCCCACATTCCCCTCGTTTAGTTCATGTCCATATGTCATAAGTTCTTTAGCTTCTACATTTCCCACACTACTCTTGCCTTACCCGTCGATTTTCTCCTCACCTTCTATGCTACTTATTCTCTGTGCCTTCTCCCCCTCTCTCCTCCTCCCACTCCCCTATTGCTAACCCTCCTTGTGATCTCCATTTCTGTGGCTCTGCTCCTGATCTAGCTGTCTGCTTACTTTGCTTTTGTTTTAGGTGTGGTTGTTAATAACTGTGAGTTTGCCCTCCTTTCACTGTTCATATTTTTAATCTTCTTTTTCTTAAATAAGTTCCTTTTACATTTCATATAATAAGGGCTTGGTGATGATGAACTCCTTGAACTTGACCTTATCTGAGAAGCACTCTATCTGACCTTCCATTCTAAATGAAAGCTTTGCTGGACAGAGCCATTTTGGCTGTAGATCTTTGGATTTCATGACTTGGAATACTTCTTTCCAGCCCCTTCTTGCCTGTAAGATCTCTTTTGAGAAATCCACTGACAGTCTGATGGGAACTCCTTTGTAGGTGACAGTCCCCTTATCTCTTGCTGCTTCTGGGATTCTTTCCTTCATTTTAATCTTGGCTAATGTAATGATGATGTGCCTTGCTGTGTTCTTTCTTGGGTCCACCTTCTTTGGGACTCTCTGAGCTTCCTGGACTTCCTGGAAGTCTATTTCCTTTGCCAGACTGGGGAAGTTCTCCTTCATTATTTGTTCAAATAAGTTTTTCACTTGTTGCTCTTCCTCTTCCCCTTCAGGTACCCCTATAATTTGGATGTTGGAACGTTTAAAGATGTCCTGGTGGTTCCAAAGCCTCTCCTCATTTTCTTGAATTCTTGTTTCTTCATTCTTTTCTGGTTGCTTGCTTCTTTCTTCCTTCTGGTCCACTCCATTGATTTGAGTTCCAGTTTTCTTTCCATCACTATTGGTTCCCTGTGCATTTTGCTTAATTTCATTTAGTGTAGCCTTCATTTTTTTCATCTAATTTGCAACCAAAATCAACCAGTTCTGTGAGCATCTTGATCACCAGTGTTTGAAATGTGCATCTGATAGGTTGGCTATCTCTTTGTCACTTAGTTATATTTGTTCTGGAGCTGTGATCAGTTCTTTGGTTTGGGCCAATTTTTTGTCTTGTTGAGCCAGTTATGTATGAGAGGCAGAGTCTTAGGTAATCACCAGGGTTGGGCAACCCAGTTGCTGGGTTGCGATGCTGTACATGGGGGCGGGGTTAGAGAGGGAGCAATGGCACTTGTTCATCTCTCTCTCTCAGATTTCAGTCCCCTCTGCTACTTCCCACAAGCAAATTGGGCCCTTCTGGTGCTGGTTCCCAGGTGGGTGGGCTTGTGTACATTCTAGGACTCTGTAGGTCTCTCCAACAAACTCTCCTGTGAGGCTGGGCGTCTCTCTTAGCACCTCAACCCCCCAAGTTTTTTCAATAGGTGCTTTTAGGCTTTATTTCCCATCACTGGGGCCCTGGGTTGTGTGGTCTGTCTCACTGCCCATTTTTTGCCTGGTTTATCTGCGCGCGAATGTGTGTCTGTGGTCAGCCAACCGCCTTGCACGCCTCACTGGGTTTACTCGTTTCCTCTCTGCCCAGGTCTGCCAGCCACTGCTTTCTCCTGCCTGAACCCCTCTCCACTGGCCGCCGACTCCACCCCTTTTAGTGGTCTGGATGAATGGTTGTCAGACTTCAGTACAATTCAATTTTCTATCTGTTCTGGTTGTATTTTTGTTTCTAAATCTTTGTTGTCCTTAAATTTGGTTGTGCAAGGAGGCACAGTATTTTCACCTACACCTCAATCTTGACCAGAAGTCATCAACTCTATAACTTTTTGAAGAACTGCCAAACTGCTTTCCAAAACAGCTTACATCATGGAATACTATGCAACAGAAAGAAGTTCCTACCTTTTGCAACAACATGGATGGAACTGGAGAGAATTATGCTAAGTGAAATAAGCCAGACAGTGAAAGACAAATGCCATATGATCTCACCTATAAGTTGAATCTAATCAACAAAACAAATGAGCAAGAAATATAACCAGAAACATTGAAATTAAGAACAAACTGACAGTAACCAGAGGGGAGGTGGGAGGGGATAATGGGGGGAAAAGGGGGAAAGGTTGTCAAAGAGCATGTATAAAGGACACATGGACAAAGCCAAGGTGGGGTAGGATCGAGGGTAGGAAGTAGGGATGGCTTAGTTGTGGGGGAGTGATGAGGGGAAAATGGAGACAACTGTACAACAATTAAAAAATGAATACCAAGTATAATTGACCTGTGTCACCATGCAAATCAAGAAAATGCAATAAATAAATGTCAAAAAACCCCCAAACCCCAGTTACATCATTTTACCTTCCCCCCAACAATGTATGAGCATTTTAATTTCTTCACATCTTTTGAACACTTATTTTTAGTTTTTTAAAAAATTAGAGCCATCCTAGTGGGTGTGAAGTAGTATCTTATTGTGGATTTGATTTGCATTTCCCCAATAACAAATGATGTTGAGCTTATCTTCATGTGTTTATTGGCCATTGTATATTTTCTTTGGAGAAATGTTTATTCACATCATTTACCCAGTTTTAAATAGGTAATTTGTCTTTTTAGTATTGAATTGTAAGAATTCTTTTTTATTTTTTATGTATTTTAGATGGAGGTTCTAGATCAGATATATTTGCAAATATTTTATTCTATGGATTTTGTTTTATTTTCTTGATAGTGTTCTTTGTTTTTAATAAAATGCATTTATTGTAATGTGAAAATGTAAAAGCTAAGCAAACAGCTTAGCTTAGTTGCTTCGTTTGTAACAGCTGTGGCAGATCATAAGCAGAGCAAGACATCTACTTTACTGTTGTAATTTTAAAACAAACAATGATTATCAAAAACAAAAGCTTGTGACAAAATGGTTTCACTGAAGTATAAGCTCTTGTCTTACCACACATATAATGAAATGGGTATACCTGTGTTGAGAATAATAATATATGACCAGAATGTTAAGAATCATAAGAATGCAGAATTCTTCTCTCCTTCATTCCAGAAAAGGAAAGTTCTGAATTGGTCCTCAATTTGATTCCCCCAGATTGAATTTCCTATTGCAAGAATAATTCCCAAGCATAGTGAAACTTAAAAACCTAAAATGAGAATAGAAGTCTGGTTAAGTTTAAATTGAACCCCAAACTAGTCGTATCAATACAATCTAATAATATTTCTAACTGCAAGAAATTGTCATTTGAAAAGCAAGTTATACAAAGCTCTTCTTATTAATCATATGAGTAAATTTTAACATTATTATGTAGGGAACTCAACTAAATATTTTACATACACATTCTCAATTCTCCCATTGACTCAGACATAGGAACAATCATTTTCACACTTTACTGGTCAAAAACAAAACAAAATAAGGTAGAAGCACAGAAAAATGATATAGCCTGTCCACGGTCACAAAGCTAATAACTTTAATTTCTCGATTCATAATGAGTGCATGTATTTAAGTGGCTTAAGTAAAGAAGATCATATGCCCTGATGTGCCCTCATTAACCCCAGTTTACATCTATTGTCCAGATGTAATATTCATAGTGTTCCCTCCTTCCGCTGTCAAAAGTATCCTTTTTAAATGAAAAGTTATATGATCACCCAAGGCACAAAAGAGAAAGGAAGAAAATATCTTGATAGTATTCTCTTTTTTTTTTTGTTTTGTATTATGTATTCTTTTTATTGTATTTTTCCATTGCCATTTATCCCCCTTATTCCCTCTTCTACCTGTACCCACCCACCTCTGCCCCCCACCCTTGCAATCACCACACTGCTGTCCATGTCCATGAGTTATTTCTCTCTATTCTTTTCTTTTTATTTTTGCTCGATTTGTCCATCTCCAACCTGTTCCCCCACCAGAGTTGTCAGCCTTGATAGTGTTCTTAAAAGCCCAAAGGTTTTTAATTGTGATGAAGTCTCATTTATGTATTTGTTCTTTGGTCATTTAAGCAAATGAAACCATTGCCTAATCTAAGGTCATGGACATTTATGCCTATGGTTTCTTCTAACAGTTGTATACTTTTATCCCTTACATTTAGATCTTTGATCCATTTTGTTTATATGAATGTTATGAGTTAGGGGTCCAACTTCATTATTCTGCTTGGGTATATTCAGTTGTCCCAGCAGTATTTGTTAAAAAGACAACTCTTTCCCTATAGAAGCATCTTAGCACTTTTGTTGAAAATTGGCCATAAATACCTAATTTTTAATGGAAAGTGATATTCACCTTAAAGTTACATAGCAATCCAGTCATGCTCATATTAAGTAGAGTAGAATATGAAAGTTTTTGAAAATTTCCTCCTATGAACTCTTTCTCTGGAGTTTGCAGAATGCTAAAATGAGGGAGTAGCTCTGGTTGCTATGGCTCAGTGGATTGAGTGCTGGCCTGCAAATTGAAGGGTTGCTGGTTCAATTCCCAGTCAGGGCACATGCCTGGGTTGTGGGCCAGTTCCCCAGTTGGGGGCATGTGAGAGGCAACCTATCAATGTATCTCTTCCACAATAAGATTTCTCTTCCTCTCTTTCTCCCTCCCTTTCCCTCTCTCTAAAAATAAATAAATTAAATCTTTTAAAAAATGAGGGAGTAAGCCAAGAAAGAGGAAGACACAGTTAAAATCCAGGAAACAAATAATCCAATTCCTAGTAGGACAGTTATATTCCAGGCTGATATAACTGGCCTAGTTTATATAGCAAGAGAACAGAACTGTGAGAAGGCAATCTTCAGGGAGTAGATGGAACCAGCAGATTTAGATGGGTTGGAGCACTTGGGAAATTTATTTATTTATTTTTAGAGAGAGGGGAAGGGAAGGAGAAAAAGAGGTAGAGAAACATCAATATGTGGTTGCCTCTCGAGCACCCCCTACTGGGGACCTGGCCCACAACACAGGCATGTGCCTCTACTGAGAATTGAACCAGAGACCCTTTGGTTCAGAGGTCCATGCTCAATCCATTGAGCTATACCAGTCAGGGCTTGGAAAATTTATTAATTGGTGTTTTACAGAATTGTTAGAACACTTGGATAATAATAGCATTAGAAATACAGCAAACTCAAAAAATGAAATACTTAAAGCAATTATTAATCTCAGGAAAAAATCAAAGGACTAACAATAATATACTAAGACTAACTGAAGACTCATGATAATTAACTCCTTTGCTAAGCAGTGAACAATAATTACTTAGTCATAATCACATAAATGTGGCTACTGATTTAACCAAGAATTATGATAGAAGGATTGAGAGAAGTGAAGGATCTGAGGTTGAATGGGGGAAGTATAGTATAAGAAAGCTAAATTCTTAACTCTTGCAAATAAAAGTCAATAGATAGCATCTAAAATTGTTAAGTAGCTGTTTAGGTATATTATTCAGATTATATAACATATGGACCATAAGAGACAGCTGAAACCATAGAAAAGCATTGCTTCTTATGAGAGTAATGGTGAGCAGTGGAGCAAGGACCTGCTGTTATTTGCTATCAACCATGCTTCATTATTATTTGATTTTTAACTTTGTGTATGTGTTACTATGAGAAAAAATTATTATTCTCTAATCCATAAGGGAGCAGGAACCACAAAGAGATCACCACCTCATAACACGGGCCAGCTGCAAACTTCAAAGTTCACTTTTGGGTATCTGAGCTTGGCCTCTACGTGGGTGAAACATGTGGCAGAGAGGACAGGGCCTTGAGCCTTCTAGATGCCAACCTTCGAGGATGTGAATTATGCGTGCAGGTGGCTTTCGACTGGCCAGCTAATTTCTGCAATATAGGAAATGACTGTAATTTCTGTATCTGCATCTGGCCTCAAAAGAGAAAGTGGCCCCAATTGCCTATTGAATTTATGGAGATGAGATCTCAAGTATCTTAGGATAATTATTGGATCGGGGGACAGGCTTTGCTAGAAAAGCAATTTTAGTACTTCCCCCTCTCATAAGGTGCTTTGACACAATTTTTCTATTTAAAAATGTTAAGTGCCGTATCTTAAGAACTCCTTTCTCACCAGTGACAAGTTTCTTTTTGTTAATGTACTTTAGCTTCAATTTAAGTTTGTAAGTACACTAATAAAACAGGGTTCTGTGTAGCAAGCTTCCTCTCTTAATTACTCTGCTTTATTATTACGTGTTTGTCTTTCTACCTATGTCACACACACAGCTCCTGTTCTTGATCATTATGTTTCTGCACCTCTTTTTCTCTTACTCATCTATCGCTCTCATCACCTCCCTAGACATTTTTTTTTTCCCGGAGGCAGTTGTTTTGCTTCACACACCCACATTTTTCTCCCCATTGTCCATTCATTTGAGAAGTATTCATCGAGCAGCTATAATATGCATTCAAACATGACACTCTCAGAGACACGGGCTCTTAGCAGTCTAATTGAGGTGACATGCAAACGATTAATAGAAATAGTAATTAACTGTAGTTAATGATGTAATGACAAAATTATTTCTATATACGATGAATGGTAAGGATTAAAAAATAAAGATAATATGTGCTCATTATTGGAAATGTGGAAAGTATAGAAAATATTTTAAAAATGAAAATTGAGTCGGGCTGTCTAGATTGGAATCTTAGTTTTATCCTTATTAGCTCTATAAACTTGGGCAAGTTGCTTAATCTCTTCAGCCCCACTTTCTTTACATGTTAAATGGGGATATAATATTACTTCCCTACCTCACAGGGTTAATAGGCTTACAACAGAGGCTAGTAATTTAAGTGCTAGTAGTTGCAGTTGTCATTAGCACCACTCTCAGATTTTTGGTGTATGGCCTTCAAATCTTTTTTTGTGTGTGTGATATATACAGGGTCCGGCAGAAGTAGGGCCCTGCTTGTGTGTGGTTGGTAGGGCACTAATATGGGTGTAATAATTTGTAGTTGTAATTTGAACATGTCACCTAAAATGTCATATGGCGTGTTTGAGTGTGATATTGTCATGTTACAGAATTACATGCTCATGATTTTGTAATAAAAGATTTTTTAATAAAAAGGGGCGTTATTTGTGCCAGACCCTGTATTTTGTGACTCTGTAGTGCTGTTTAACATGTCTTTCTGTTTCCATTTTTCCCTAGATCATGCTTGATTTGCTAAGCTTATTAGTGTTATTCCCCCTTCCTATAAGTGTTTCTCTAATTTCTCCTTTTTCTTTATGACTACAACTATTCTCCACCCCCCTCCCATCATTTGGTAAGTGGTCAGATAGGCAAGAAATATCTACTAAGCTGCTAGAAAGGACAGGTACTCTGTTAAGTCCCAAGCAGATTAGAATAGAAGGTGAAGAAATTCGTTCTTTTTCCATAAACTTGCTTACATAGGGAGCCTGCCCTGACAGAGGAAACGAGAACTGGACTGTGGACCCTGGACCCTGGGCCCTAGCACCATCACTTTCCAGCTAGTGTGACCCCTAGAGGCCTCACTTTCTCATTTGTACAAATGGGTACATGAAGGCCCACCTTACATCTATGATTAGGCTGTGGACTGTGAATGTCAGTGAGCTTTGTAAACTAGACATATGGGAAACATTGCAAGTACTCAGGTTTAGGGAGAAATTGGTTCCTCCCTTCTTTATTAAGTGAGAAGTATAACTTGTTTGTATTTCTTTTTAATAAATTTTAATTAGTCTTTTTGCCTTCACTAATTTTGTCAAGAATAGTTGAATCTTTGATCAAAATTACCCTCAAGCCAAACTGCTTTAATATTCTAAATGAGATAAACATTTGGTGTTATGAATCCTGCTATTATAGAAATGAAAATGCTGCCCTCTGCATAGAATTGCTGGAAAATACTGTCCCACCCCCAGCTGCTTGTCTTCTATAGACAATTGGAATTCTCTAGCCCTTGACCTGGACTGATGAACTGATGTATTACTGAGATTGAAGATTCATTTTCTGAGACATTTTAAAAGCAGAAAGACCAAGTGAAATCAACGTTAGCTTGGATTTTGCCAAATTTTAAAATTAACTTTTTTCCCTTAGGATTTTAGAAAACCAAATAAAATCCCCTCATTATTTTTGTCAACATCAAAAATAAAATATTGGGAGGCTATAAAACAAGGCAGAGTTGATAATCATTAAATTGAAGCTGGGTAATTGGTCATGGGGATTCATTATACTATTCTCGATGCTTTTGTGTTTGAAATTGACATAATGAAAAATAGAAACAAAACAAATTAAAACAAAGAGACCATAGTCACTGTTTATTACAGTTTGTTTCCACAGGCATTTTTATGGTGTAAGCATTGTGACATGTTAATTGGGAAATCTACAAAATCACATAAAATTCTAAAATTTTCCAACCATTTCAGATTTGCATTTATGTTATACAGAAAACCCTGTGAAATGTATGATTTAGTTACTGTTGTTATGCAGACAAGGAAACTTTGTGGCCAAGTGACTTGCCCAAGGTCACATAACTACCTAGCCCTAGAAGACAGACTAGAAGCCACGCTTCCCGATTTCTGTGCTGGAGCTCATATTACATAAATGTCAGAGACAATAAACTTGAATAAGCCTCCTATAATTGCTGGAATATTTTGTTAGTGTGATGCCATCATATTTTTATAGAGAATTTCAAGTTCATAAGGTGTGATGGTGGATGAGGGGATGAGAACCTACCATTAACCAAGCCAGGCACTGTCTGAGGTGTTTTATATCCATTTACTTTCTCCCAAATCTTCAGGCTTGAATCCTGGCTCCTCCAACTCACTAGCTGTGGGAACTTGAACAAGTTATATGAAATCTCTAGACCTCAATTTCCTCATCTGTGAAAAGGGGGTGATAATATCTACCTAACAGGGGTTAATGAGATAATATATACAAAATGCTTAACACAGTGCCTAGAATATACTAAAATTATTAAAAAGATGATATTAAAATAAAAGCCAGGAGGAGGATGCCTATAAAACTCAGAAGAGAGCACAAATCATTTGGAGAACTCTCAGCCATCTGGTATGGCTGTCTTCAATCTCTTTCTTCCTCTGCTCTAATCTCACTTTGTAGTTATGATAGTTACCTTTTTTTAATAACACAGGCATGAGCATGCCAATTATTTGCTCAAAACCCTTTAATGGCTCCCTCTAACCTGTCAATGCTCCAGTAACTTTTTGTCAGCTGAAAGCAAACCCTTCCAAAGTTTACTATGAAATTTGAACCTTTGCAACTCTCTGTAGAGCATGACAATGCTGTATGAAATATATGCTGGTGATAATTTAACAATTCAATAAAGTAGGGAAGAGCTATTCAATAAATGGTGATATTTAAAATGTGTCCTCACTTCTCATTTAATATCAAAATTAATTTCAAGTGAATCAAAAAGTAAAACCTTAAAAATGTGGATCAAAATTTGAAACCATAAAAGTGTGACTATCACACTTTTTTTTAAAAATGATTTTTTAATATACATACATTTTTACAGATTTTATTTATTTATCTTTAGAGGGGAAGGGAAGGAGAGAAGGAAAAAATATCAATGTATGGTTGCCTTTCATGTGTCCCCTGCTGGGAACTGGCCTGCAACCCGGGCATGTGTCCTGACTGGGAATCGAACCATAATCCTTTGGTTCGCAGGCCCGCACTCAATACACTGAGCTACACCAGCCAGGCCCTATCATACTTCTTTATAGAGAAGGATGTGCTAAGCTTAAAAACAATTGGAGAAAAATCATAGGTCCCTAGGAATAAATTGACCAAGGAGGTAAAAGACCTATACTCAGAAAGCTGTAGGGCACTAAGGAAAGAATTTGAGGAAGGTACAAATAAGTGAAAGCATATATTGTTTTCCACAGTGTTCATGGATGGGAAGAATTAACATCATTAAAATGTTCATACTACCCAAAGCAATCTACACATTTGATGCAATTCTTATTAAAATACCAATGGGATCACAGATCTAGAACAAACATTCCAAACATTTACTCAGGACCCTAAGTACCCTCAGGTGGAGGTATCACAATACCTGACATCAAATTTACACTGCAAGACCATACTAATCAAAACAGCCTAGTACTGGCATAATACAGACAAATAGATCAATGGAACAGAATAGAGAGCTCAGAAATAAACCCACACCTTTATAGTCAATTAATATTTGACAAAGGGAGCAAGAGCATATGTTGGAGCAAACACAGGTTCTTCAATAAATGGTGTTGGGGACTTCCGCCAAGATGGAGGCATAGGTGCAGACGCTGTGCTTCCTCACACAACCCAGTTTAGAGACAACTAAGTAATAGCAATAGAAAACACAGCCAGAACACAGAAAATTGAACTTTTCGGAAGTCTGATAACAACAAATTCTTCAGCCTGACTGGTAAGAGGGGCGAAACCAGCAGCTGGCAGAGCGGGGTAGCACAGGAAAACTCAGTCAGACGGACTCAGGCACGCGGAACCCAGGTGCAGGGTTGGACCTAGTGAGCAACTCAGGAAGCGAACGTGGGGAAACAGCGAGGGAGCAGAGCTGCGGGTTGACTGTGGTCACGGATTCGTGTGTGGATAGACCAGTGAGGGAGTGGGCGATTGGACAAGAGCCAGCAGCCCCAGCGGCAAGGGGCAGCGGAGGGCACCGCCATTTCCCCGCTCTAACCCCGCCTCCACATACAGTGTCACAGCCCAGCCACCTGGGAGTCCAAGGCTCCCCTCCTCACACTTAAAGGGCACAAACAGACCAAAAATGGCTCAAGAAGATCTCAAAGCCCCAGAGCCTATAAATCTAAGCGATGAAGAAATAGCAAAACTCTCAGACGCACAGTTTAAAACACTGGTGATTAGGATCCTCACAGAACTGATTGATTATAGCCACAAATTAGACAAACATATGAAGGCGAAACTAATTGAAATGAATGGAATTGCACAGGAAACCAATAGCGAAGAAAAAGAAACTGGTACGCAAATCAATGGAGTGGACCAGAAGAAAGCAAATAATGGCCAAACAGAAAAGAGTCAAGAAGCAAGAATTCAAAGAAATGAGGAGAGCCTTAGGAACCACCAGGGCATCTTTAAACGCTCCAACATCCAAATTATAGGGGTACCAGAAGGGGGAAAGGCACAGCCACCAGTGGAAAACTTATTTGAACAAATAATAAAGAAGAATTTCCCCAATCTGGCAAAGGAAATAGTCTTCCAGGAAATCCAGGAAGCTCAGAGAGTCCCAAAGAAGTTGGACCCAAGAAGAAACACACCAAGGCACATCATCATTACATTAGCCAAAATTAAAATGAAGGAGAGAATCCTAGAAGCAGCAAGAGCTAAGGGGACAGTCACCTACAAAGGAGTCCCCATCAGACTGTCAGCTGATTTCTCAAAAGAGACCTTACAGGCAAGAAGGGGCTGGAAAGAAGTATTCCAAGTCATGAAATCCAAAGACCTACAACCAAGATTGCTCTATCCAGCAAAACTTTCGTTTAGAATGGAAGGGCAGATAAAGTGCTTCTCAGATAACGTCAAATTCAAGGAGTTCATCATCACCAAGCCCTTATTATATGAAATGTTAAAGGGACTTATCCAAGAAAAAGAAGTTAAAAAAACATGAACAGTGAAAGGACAACGAACTCACAGTTATTAACAACCACACCTAAAACAAAAGCAAACTAAAAGGACAGATAGATCAGGAGTGGAAACATAGAAATGAAGATCTCAAGGAGGGTTAGCAACAGGGGAGTGGGAGGAGAAGGGGGGAGAAGGTACAGAAAATAAGTAGCATAGACAGTAGATAGAAAATAGATGGGGGGCAAGAATAGTATGGGAAATATAGAATCTAAAGAACTTGAGATACATGGTGATAAACTAAAGGGGGGGAATGATGGGGACAGGGGGTAGGGTGGAGGGGAGTGAAGGGGGAATAGAACAACTGTAACAGCATAATCAATAAGAAATAAATTAAAAAATAAATAAATGGTGTTGGGAGAACTGAACTGGTATCTGCAAAAAAAAAAAAAAAAAGAAACTAGGCCACCATCTTCTGCCATACAGGCAGGAATAAATGGAAGAAAATCATAAAAGAAACTATTTTTAAAAATTGTTTCATTGTTGTTCAATTACAGTTGTCTGCATTTTTCTCCCATCACTCCCCCCACCCCAGTCAAACCCACCTCCTTCCCTTGCTTCCACCCTCCCCCTTGGTTTTGTCCATGTGTCCCAAATAGTAGTCCTTGAAAACCCTTCCCCCCACTGTCCATGCCCCCTCCCCTCTGGTTATTGTTAGATTGATCTTATTTTCAATGTCTCTGGTTGCATTTTGTTTGCTTTTTTCTTTTGTTGATTATGTTCCAGTTAAAGGTGAAATTATATGGT
Source organism: Artibeus jamaicensis (assembly GCF_021234435.1). NCBI lineage: Eukaryota > Metazoa > Chordata > Mammalia > Chiroptera > Phyllostomidae > Artibeus > Artibeus jamaicensis. The sequence continues at coordinate 20,236,992 of NW_026521506.1, forward strand.
ATTTGTCCCTCACCTCCTGGCTAATTTCACTTAGCATAATGCTCTCCAATTCCATCCATGCTGTTGCAAAGGGTAGGAACTCCTTCTTTCTCTCTGCTGTGTAGTATTCCATTGTGTAAAGGTACCACAGTTTTTTTATCTGCTCATGTACTGATGAGCACTTAAGTTGCTTCCAGCACTTGCCTATTGTAAATTGTGCTGCTATGAACATCAGGGTGCATCTTTTAGATTGGTGTTTTAGGGCTCTTAGGGTATAATGCCAGTAGTGCATTTGACCCACCAGTGCTGGGTCAAAAGGCAGTTCCATTTTTAGTTTTCTGAGGAAATTCCATATTGTTTTCCACAGTGGCTGCATCAGTCTGCATTCACACCAATAGTGCACTAGGGTTCCCTTTTCTCGACATCCTCTCCAGCACTTGTTTGTTGATTTGTTTATAATGGCCATTCTGACCAGTATGAAATGATATCTCGTTGTGGTTTTAATGTGCATCTCTCTGATGGCTAGTGATGCTGAGCATCTTTTCATATGCCTTTGGAAAAGAAACTATTAAAATATTTGACAACATATAATGCAAAGCCTTTTCATGTCAAATATAATAAAGGAACAAGCTTGAGAAGGTACCATAAATATGGGAGAAGAAAATAGTATCTTTAATATCTAAAGAGCACATACAAAATAATAAGAAAATACAAAGAATCTCAATGGGGAAGTGACATTAACAAACAAGTTACAAAGGAGGAAATGTGAGTGGCTAATAAACATATGAATAAATGTTCACCTGCACTAGTAATCAAACATGCTAATGGAACAACAAGAGACACATTTTCACCAATTAATTTGGAAAGATGAAAAAAGACAATATTCTATGTTAACTAGTACGTGGTAAGAAAGGCATTCACACTCTGATAATGGGAGGGTAAACTGATGCAGTCTTTTTGAAAGTAATTTCATAATATGTTTCAGGAGCTAAAATATAGTCCTACCCTCTGACCCAGAGTTCCTCTGTTAATAACAATCACTTCTCAGGAAGTAAGCTTAACTCTGGAGAAATTTATGCAAAGTGATGCTTATGTATAGTAACTGAATTGTCTACTAACATAAATGTCCAACAATGGGCATTTGGGTAAAAAAAATCATTGCATAATCTTAACATAGAGTATAATGCAACCATAGGCACAATTTTTAATAAATTGTGCAACCATAGGCACAATTTTTAATAAATTGTGCCTATGGTTGCACTATACTCTATGTTAAGATTATATAATAAATTTATTACCCACACACCCATTGTGGGACATTTAGCTTAGTAGACAATTTGGTTACTATAAACAAACTAAGCAAACACCTAGAACAGGAACAGAATCACAGAAATGGAGATCACATGGAGGGTTATGGGCCAGTAGGGTGAGAGTGGATGGGGGAACGTACAGGGAATAAGAAGGATAAATGTTAGGTACAATATAGTCAGGGAGGTTAAGAATAATACAGGAAATTGAAAAGTCAAAGAATTTATATGTACAACCCACGGACATGAACTTGGGGGGGATGATGGTAGGGAGTACAGGGCAGAGTGGAAAAAAAGGGAGAAAAATTGGACAATGGTAATAGCATAATCAATAAAGAATACTTAAAAAATTGTGCCTATATGACTATTAAATGACACATAAAGTGCTTATTATATAATGTTTAGAAATATAAAGATTACTTATCATTGTACAGGTATCTTCTCACCTGTGGAAACAATATAGATGCCTACCGCCAAAAAAAAAACCTGTTAATGTGGTTGGTATCTCAGAGAGGCAAGATTATACTTATATTATCCACGGTAAATTTTGTTTTACAAATATTTGACAATAGTCATACAATTGTTCTTATTAAAAAACAAGTATTTAGAACAGACCATGACAAAGTACTACAGAATATAAATATGAGCTGTCAGTATTTAACCACTATGTATTATTACAGTGTTTGATGTCCAGCAGATGGAGCTGCATCCCTTAACATTCAGCTTAAACTCTGGAAATATTAAAAACAAATGAAAACCATCTTCATTTATTATTATTATTTTTGTTTGAAGGCTATCCCTTTAATCCTCCTCAAGGTTTTATAAAGCATGTGCTCTTTAAAAACAAGAAGGATTACATTTAAAATCTGTTTTAAGAATTTTGTGAAACCACTCTGAGATAATTGGAGACACTCTGGGGTGTCACAAAAAGTAGGGCTGTGTAGTGCATTTGGGGAACTAGAAACTTGAGAGATTAGCTGACTGCGTGGGGCCACACACGGAGATGGGACAAAGCCAGGAAAAACAAGCTGAGGGTCCTGTTCACTGGGCTTCATTTGCTGAATAAAGACAGGGTAGGAAATTGAATTTTGATGTGTATGTGCACAAGGTTAGTATTTCAACATAGTTGCAGAACTGATGTTTTCATTGGTCCTCATCACACATTCAGGTGGTGATTAAAAACACTGGCTTTGGAGTTAGAAAGACCAGAATTCCAAACCTAATTCCACAACTTCCTGGCTGTGTGACTTTGGACAAGTCACTTGACCTCTCTGTGCCTTATCTTTCTCATTTGTAAAATAGGGGGAAAAAACCCCACTAGGGTTGTTGTGAGGGTCAAAAGAGATAATGCATGTAAAAGTGTTTGGCATAGAGCCTGGCACATGGTAAGTGCAAAGTAAATGTTAGCTGTGATTATCATCCATTCATTTATTCAACGCACATTTCGGAATACTGTGCCGGATGTGGGCTCTGCACTATTGAGAGAGAAAACCGAGACAGTCCTTCCCTCTAGGAGTTTAGGAAAGGAATACCACGTGGAAGCAGCAGTGTGAGAAAACTTGGAACCAGGATTCCTGAGTCTCTATCTGATCCCGATTTATTTTAAACATCAGATAAATTACTTAATATCTGTTTTTCTCTGGGTAAAACAAGGGGCTTGGACAATATGATCATTAAAATATCTTCCATTTTATTTGCTTGTTTGTTTTGTTGAAAGAATCAGGCAAAATATAACCAGAGACACTGAAATAAAGAACAAACTGACAGTAACCAGAGGGGAGGTGGGAGGGGGATAACAGGGGAAGGAAGGGGAAAGGACACACGCACAAAGCCGAAGGGGGTAGGTTCAAGGGTAGGAGGCAGGGATGGGGGGCAGCGGTGCATGGTGGGGTGAAAATAGAGACAATTGTACTTGAACAACAATACAAAAATAAATAGATAAAATATCTTCCAGCTCTGAAACTTTCTATGACTCCATTTCAAAGAACATTACTGAATGAGATCAAATCAAATTTATTGTCTCAAATATATTCACATAATGCAGTCTCTTTTCCGGAGATGCAAGATTCTCATAATAAGGTAAAGGTCCAAGGGCAGAATGATTACAGCAGAGGATGAATAAGATACCCTTCTTTGAGAGGTTGGAGTAGAGAAAAATCAATCTTCCAAAAAATATGGAAATAGTATCTTACAAAATATTTTATTTATGGCTAATTTAATTACCAAAGAATACAAATGGTTCATTTCCATTTTCACAAACTTTACGGAGCATCAAATGCCTTTGGGTGTTTTCAAATTACAATAAAATGATATTCCATTATTTATTTACAGTCAATTGGTGTGTGCATGCATGTGTATGTATGAGCATGTCTGTGATTGGGGATGAGTTTGGCGTTGCGCTCTCGATTTTATATACTTAAATCAATAATTGGCAAACTTTTCTTAAAGAACAAAACAGCAAATATTTTAGGCTTTCTGGGCCATTTCCTATTCCTGTTGCTTCTGCTGCTTCTCCTCTTCCTTTGTCTCCTCCTTCTCCTTCTTATAACCATTTAATAACATAAAAACCATCCTCAAGCCCCATGGTCTACAGAAACAGACTGATGGTTAAATTTGGCCTGCAGGACATAGTATGCTGACCCACATCTTAAACCAAATTTTCAGGGTCCTGTCACTACTGTTTTGTTTCATAGAATCTCTCTATTTCCACCCCACCCCACCTCACCTCACTCAGGGCTCAGGCTCTTTCTCACCTCAGTCCCCTCTACCTGTTCTCACCTGGTTTTGCACCCTCCTTGCTTCCCATCTCATTTCTTTCCCTCTCATTCCAATGACACCCTGGCTACCAGTGGAGCTCCAGCAGAAAGCATCACCCCTGAACTAAACTGGTGATGATCTAGTCCAACAGACTGAATGCTCTATGGACAGGGACTCCTCAACACATCCGTCCCATGAAGCAATTTGCCAGGTTTCCTAGGCCCAGCTCCCTAACCAGGCAACAGCATGGACTTAGTCTCCACCTAGAACCAAGCTTTTCATTATTCAGCAAATACAGGCATAAGTTTTGTGCTTGGCATTAGACTCTAGACTCTGAACCCAGCAAAGAAAAGCCTGGCTATGGTTGTGACCCTCGCGGATCTTATACGACATAATGGGGGAGGGAGGCATAGAAGTACTTCTGTGTGATAATGCCAGAGTTTAATGTAATATTGCAAGAAGTACAAGGTGTCATGGGAGCACAGAGGAGGGCACCTAACCCAGACATGGATGTCAGGGGAGGTGGCACTCAGAGGAAGTTATACCTAACTCTGGTTTCTAGGTAGAAGAGATATATGCAGTTCTATATTAGAGCTGACCAGAGCAGTAGGGACCCTAATCTCCTTAGCAAATGGGTTTCAAGTTGTGCTTAGATTTTGGCTAATAGTAATCCTGCCCAATCTAACCTATCTATCCCTTTGGCTTGTGCTCTGGTTTCAGTCCTACTTCCTAGGTTTCTTGGTTCCCACAACCACTCTCTTAACAGCCCCCAGCCAGGTGCCCGCATCTAGAACACTGACACTAATGTAATCCTGGAGGTCCACCTCTTCCAGGTAAAGCATTTTTGTTAAAGTGACCGCAGCTGAGCAGCCGATTGGCAAGAACATCTTTATCAGCTTTCGATGATTAATATTGTTACCAGTAATTACTCTTTTCAGATATTACACATTTTGGCTTTTTCAGTGTGCTGGGCTGATTATAAAGGAGAAAAGAGTAGTAGAGCATCCAAGTTTAAATAGACATTTTCTACACTGAACAGTTTAAGTTTAAATTCTGAGTGTCCAAGAAAATTGGTCAGAAAGGGTCCTCTTACTCTTCATTAACTACAAAATGAATAAAAAGATCTCCTCCTTTTGTGCCCCACCCCTGCAGGGGCTTCTTGGGAGGTATGTCAGCCTATTCATATGTTAATTTCGTAGAGCCCTCAATCTTTTCACAGAGGCCCTGTACAATGAGAGGGGAGCCTGCATATTTCAAAAGAGCAGCATATGCTCCTTAAGGTGAACGTGCAATATAACACTGCAGGGGAAATACAGTGCATTATTCTTTGCCCCTTTGCTGAGAGAGTTTACAAGCAACATTTGGAAATGCATGGCATTTTTCTATATAGACACTGAATTTGACAATTAACCATGATTTTTTTAAATGGAGAGTTTCGGGTCTTCTAAACTACTTTCCTTTTATGTAAATAAAAGAAATAAGACAAAAGAACATTTCAATTTCTGGAAAAGCCTCAGAAATGCCTTCCCCTGAAGCTGTTTAACTGTTCTCCTGAAAATAAAGTCTGCTCAGAAAAAATTCTGAGCTGGCTGGGAAGTGGACAATGTATATAACTATCGGAAATCTTTCTTGCACTCTCTTTTTTTTTTCATTATTAAGCCTAATGTGTCCTATCACAAGAATGTTTAATGTTTAGGTTATAATTTCAGATATGCGAATGATTCATTAGTTGAGTATTTGATAATCATATTTCAAAAAACTTCTGAAAGACATTAATTACTTCTTCTAGAATTGTATTCTTGTGCTTAGTAATGGCAAACACTGTGTATTAATTTCACATGTATTAGAAATGATGATTAAAGTAAAACCTATTTGATATAATGGCCATTAGTTCAGAGCTGTTGAACGATGCCTCATGGCTTAAGATGAATAATAATGGCCCATTTTTCATTAGACAGATGTTCCATCTTATTGTAAAAAGAAGTTACGTCATTGAAACAGAAAATGTAAAAGAATTAGGATATACCATATCACTAAGCCTGATTAGCCAATTGAACAATTAATGTCTGAAAAGCATTAGCATTTGCAATGAACTATAAGCTGTTTTTATCATGTTTTCTATGTTATCAATTTTGAAGAATATTTTATAGAGAAAAAAATTTTAAATTAGACACCATAATAGCATGGCTTATGTTTGCATGGAGTATGAAATGATGCAGTGTCAAACCACAGTTCTGTAAAAATAAAAAAAGTTTTAAAATTTGAAAAGCAACTGTTAACAGTAGCTGTCTCCTGAGTGGGTTACTGGGCAGCTGGGGGACAGAAGTGTGGAGACTATTTTAGACGTTTCACTGTTCTTTTAACCTTTTTCCTTCTGTACCATATGCATATGTACCGATTTTATTAAATAATTTCATTATAAAAATTGTAACAACAACTCATAACCATATATTAAAGTGGAGAGGTAGCATTAGACGCACCAGCACAGGCTTTAGATAGACACACAAACCCTACACTCTATTACTCACAAGAGGAGTTCATTTCCCAGTCCTGCCGCTTTCTAGTTATGAGGCCTTGAGCAGATTGCTTGCCTCATGGGCATGATCAGGGGATTTAAATGGGATTTAGTATGGCATCTGGCATATGGTAGGTGCTTGATAAATGTTGCCTATCATTGCACATCATACTAAAGCAGTTTTATCTGATACAATTATCCCCTAACATCTACTACTCTTCCCAGTTTCAGCATTAGAATCATAGTTTCTCTGTGATAAATTTTTTAAAAGTTAGTATTTATGTGTGCTTGTTTTTTGTTTTGTTTTTAATTGTAGCTCACCACATTCCACTGGGAAAGAAATGAAACAGATCAAGTCTTTTCTTACTCCCTCCCTGCCTTCTTCCCTTTCTACCACAAACTTTTCCTGGGTATCTACTAAGTGCCAGGCACTGTGCTAAGTGCTGGGTGCGTTAAAAACCTTAGAAATCATCTGTTCTGATTTTTCTTTTAAAAAAAGATTTTATTTACTTATTTTTAGAGACAAAGGATGGGAAGGAGAGAGTGGCTGCAAATATGGGAGGAGGTACCTCTCTGGGTGGCTGCCATTGGGGCAGGTCCTGGGTAGAGCCAGGAAGGGGCAGCCGAGAACTGGCCTATCAGGGAACTAGGGGAACCCAGGGTTGGGGCAAGTCCAAGGGAGACCTCTGAGCTGAAGTGTGTGGGATTGTCAGCCAAATAGGTAAAAGAGATGCTAAGACAGTAAGGGACCTACTGACAGGGTTGCAAGTTCATGAGGATATAATCACAAACAAGGAAACTTCCTGAGGGCAAATCTACCAACCCCAGTGTCAGAGCCCACCCCATTGAATGGAATGACTATGAGCTTGGTTGGGGCCAAACAAACATTGGCGTGAAATGAGGCTCTGGCTTAGGCAAGTTAACATCTCTGAATCTTGGTTTCCTCATGTATAAAAGGGGAATAATGTTAATACTTACCTCATAGGGTTATAATACAATTCTGGCATATAATGAAAAATTAAAAACTATATAACAACAACAACAAATACCTGCTTCTCTTCAGAAGAAAACACTTGATGAAATGAGGATTTCAGGAGCCACTAAGTAGAATCTTCAGAACGGGAAGGCCGATGGTCTTTCCTGCTCTTCTTTGGAATTTCACATTTGGACAATAGAATCATACTACTAAATTGCCTCTATTCCTGATCTTTTTCAGATCATTTAAAAGTTTGAATATAATTTGCTCAATTGTCACCAAAAAGCATGTCAATATTCATAGACTTCCAAATGTCTATGTCCAAACATTGTTTCCCAGGCTGTCATTTACAACTGGAATTGCCACAAGAACTCCTTTGAACTTTTAGATCAGTATTTGTGGTTTGGAATATAGGCTCAGCCTTCTCAGAGAGGAGAGAAAAGCTCTAAAGAGGACCAACTGGGGATTTCGAATGGGAAGAACTTTCTGAGTACAACCTCTTATGGATGCCTGGGGCCTCTGCTTGAGGAACTATCAGGATTTTCCCCCCTCCAAGCATATCAATAGAAAGTTCTGGAACATTTTTAGGAGTTGGGTATCTGAAGAACTGAGATAGGTGTGTACTTCAGCTAGAAACTTCTAGTACTTTCTTTCTAGGAAAATAATTCCTGGGGGGTGCAAATTCAACTGCAGTTTATTCTTTGAAGTTTGCTAGTTATCAGAGTGGCAATTAGGACATTGCATTTGCTTAATGATAACAAAATAAATGATGTATTATTTACTTCACCAAAGACTGTGTGATGGGATAGTCAGAAATGGTCCTTTAAAAAGTTTACACTGTCTAGATCGTTTTTAATCCTAAAATATGCTGAGAGAGAGAAAGAGAGAGAATATCATATTTTTTTTTTAAATTCACTATGATCCAAGAGCTTAGAGGATTTTATGTCTTCTCATTTGTCACTACCTCTTTGAATCTGTGATACTCTGTCTAGGCGTCTATCAGAGCAATTTTAAAATGTATTTCAATGATTATTTACATGCCTGGCTACCACAACTGCTGAGATCCTTGAGGGGAGAAGCTGGGCTTCTTTCATCTTCTTGATCCTAGGGCCCCATGCTGAGCCTGATATATAGCGTCCATTCATAAAACGTTATGTGAAAGCATACATGACATAAGGACACAAAATATTTCTAGTTCTTTAGGATAAAATAAACTATCCAGCTAATAGCAAAATTGCATATTATGTTTTTTTTTTATTTTAAAATACTTGTTTTATTTTCCCATGTACATTTACTTATACCAAATGGTTACTTTGTTTTTAATTTTTTTAATGTTTTATTGTTTATGCTATTACAGTTGTCCATTTCCCCCCTTTGCCATCCTCTATCCAGCCTGCCCCCCAACTCCCATAGTCAACCCCTATACTGTTGTCCATGTCTGTGGGTCATTCCTGTATGTTTTTTGATTAATCACTTCACCTTCTTTCAGTCAGTCCCCTACTCTCCCCTCCCCTTACAACTTCAGTCTCTTCCATAATTCTATGCTTCTGGTTCTGTTTTGCTCATTAGTTTATTTTGTTAATTAGATTTCTCTTATAAGTGAGATCATATGATATTTGTCTTTTACCAACTGGCTGATTTCACTTTGCATAATAATCTCTAGTTCCATCCATGTTGTTGCAAAAAGCAAGAATTCCTCCTTTTTTCTGCTGCTGCATAGTATTCCATTGTATAAATGTACCATAGTTTTTTGATTTACTTATCTACTGATGGGCACTTAGGCTGTTTCCAAATCTTGGCTATTATAAATAGCACTGCTATGAACATTAGGGTGCATAAATTCTTTTGAATTGGTGTTTTGGGATTATTAGGGTATAATTCTGGCAGTGGAATCAGTGGGTCAAAAGGCAGCTTCATTTTTAATTTTTTGAGGAAACTCTATACTATTTTCCACAGTGGCTGTACCAGTCTGCATTCTTACCAACACAACACAATTCCTATATTATTATAATACCAATGGCATACTTCACAGATCTAGAACACATATTCCAAAAATTTATATGAAACCAAAAAAGACCCCCAAAGCCACAGCAATATTGAGAAAGAAGAACAAAGTTGGAGCGATCTCAAGTCCACTGTAATCAAAAGAGTCTGGTACTGGCATAAGAACAGACACACAGATCAATGGAACAGAATAGAGAACCCAGAAATAAACTCATGTCTTTATGGTCAATTGATATTTAACAGAGGGGTCATGAACATACAGTGGAGTAAAGACAGTCTTCAATAAATGGTGTTGGGAAATCTGGACTGGTACTTGCAAAAATAAAGTATACCACCAACTCACACCATACACCAGAATACACTCAAAATGGATAAAAGACTTAAAATATAAATCATGATACCATAAATATCCTAGTGGAAAACATAGGCAGTAAAATTTCAGATATCTCACATAGCAATATTTTTGCTGATATATCTTTTAGGGCAAGGGAAATAAAGGAAAAATTAAAAAATGGGACTACATCAAACTAAAAAGCTCCTGTACAGCTAAAGAAACTATCATCCAAATGAAAAGGGAATTGACTGTATGGGAAAACATACTGTTTTTTTTTCAGACTATAAGATGCACTCGCCCCCAAATTTGGGATGAAATGGGACTGCGTCTTAAAGTCTGAATGTATCTTACCAGGCTCACTGTGTGTGGGGGGTGGCAGTGGAGTGGGGTCACAGGAAGCAGGAACAGGGTCACCGCTGCATTTTCCTCCCAAACTTGGGGGGGGAATGGTGTGTATTACAGCCTGAAAAATACGGTATTTGCCAATGAAACACTGGACAAGGGTTTAATCTCCAAAATATATAAAAAACTCATACAGAATTCTGGCCAAGATGGAGGTGTAGTTAGAAACCCTTTGCTTCCTCACACAACCAGTCTAAAATCAATAAATAACCAATAGCACCAGAAAATTAAACTGCATGGGATTCCATCAAGGAATTAAAGAAACTATCAACCAGAACAACCAGACAGGTAAGGCAGACTGTGCGGGCAGACTCAGAAAAACCGCAGGCCAGGCAGCTGAGGGGTGGGGCTGACTACTAAGCTTGGCAGAGATGCATGGGAGGGAGTGACTTAAGGCAAAAAACTGACTCAGAGCTGACTGTGGGCTAAGGCTGGGGTTGCTGCGGTGGGAGATACTTCCAGTCTGACACCAGAGTCTGGTGAGCTACATTGCTCCTTCTCTGGCCACTCCCCCATAGGTAGCATCACAAGGAGGGTTGCCCAGCCCGGGTGAATACCTAAGGCCCCACCCCTTACAACCCATCAGCTGCTCTAAGAGAAAAAAATATGGCCCAAATGAAAGAACACAGCAAAACCTCAGAACTAAGTGATGAGGAGATTGCCAATCTATCTGATGGAGAATTTAAAGTCCTGGTAATCTAAATACTCACAGAACTGATTGAGCTTGGTTGAAAACTGAAAGAACAATTGAAAGATACCCAAAAGAAAATAAAGCAAAATATTCAGAGAACCAACAGTGACAAGAAGGAAACCAGGATTCAAAGCAGTGATTTGCAACAAAAGGAAGAAATAAATGTCCAACTGGATCAGAACGAAGAAACAAAAATCAAAAAACTGAAGAGAGGTTGAGGACTCTCTGGGACAACCTGAAACATTCTAATATCCAAATTATAAGGGTGGCAGAAGGAGAAGGGCAATAGCAAGAAATTGAAAACTTATTTGAACAAATAATGAAGGAAAACTTCCCCAATCTGGCAAAGGAAATAGACGTCCAGGAAGCCCAGAGAGTCCCAAAGAAGTTGGACCCAAAAAGACACACACCGAGGCACATCATCATGAAGTTACTTAAGATTAAAGACAAAGAGAAAATTCTAAAAGCAGCAAGAGATTAAAAAAACACTTACCTACAAAGGAGTTCCCATAACGCTATCAGCTGATTTCTCAAAAGAAACCTTGCAGGCAAGAAGGGGCTGAAAAGAAGTATTCCAAGTCATGAAAGGGAAGGCCCTACATCCAAGATTGCTCTATCCAGGAAAGCGTTCATTTACAATGGAAGGTCAGATAAAGTGCTTCTCAGATAAGGTCAAGTTCAAGGAGTTCATCATCACCAAGCCCTTATTATATGAAAGGTTAAAGGGACTTATCTAAGAAAAAGAAGATAAAAATATAAACAGTGAAAGGACAACAAACACAGTTATTAACAATCACACCTAAAACAAAAGCAAACTAAGAGATTAGGACCGGAACCATAGAAATGAAGATCACATGGAGGGTTAGCAAGAGGGGAGTGGGAGGAGGAGAAGGGGGGAGAAGGTACAGAGAATAAGTAGCATAGACAGTAGGTAGAAAATAGACTGGGTGAGGGCAAGAATAGTATGGGAAATATAGAATCTAAAAAACTTGTGACACAGGGACATAAACTAAAGGGGGGATAATGGTGGGGGGGGTGCAGGGTGGAGGGGAATGAAGGGGGGAAATAGGGCAACTGTAATGGCATAATCAATAAAATATATTTAAAAAAGAAAATAGGGGGAGGTTAAGAGTAATATAGGAAATGTAAAAAAAATTAAGTTAATGGTGAAAACAAAAAAAAGAGCCTTCTTTGACCACCTTCTCTAATATCATCATCATCATCATCACTGTCTTTGCATTTATTCCACTTAACTTCTTTTCACAACAGTTACAGCTCCCCAATCTTACATACATATTTCTTTTTTGTTCTTTGTTTATGACCTGACTACCTAATAGAATGTAAGTTCTGTGAGGTCAGGAACTTTGTTATTTATGAACTGTTTCTGGCACCCAAAACAGTGCCTGGCACGTAGGCATTCAGTAAGTATTTTCTAAATGTATAATTATTATTACTCTTATCATTATTTTCATTACTGTTATCAACTGGATTAAAAAGAACGTATCGAGGAAATAGAAGTCACAATAAAGTTTTCCCTTTCACCACTGCCTGCGGTCTCATCCCTGAGGACCATGAGAAAGAAAAAGACAAAAACAAAAATTTAAGCCCCATGTGGTAGCTTCAGGATATCATATGCAGACTCATTGTGACTTAATTGCCTCTTCAGCCCCATAAACCAGCTAGTTCTATCATGCTGTAATCCACCACTTCAAGTCCTCTGGAATTCACATAGCCTGTTTAACAAATTTATCTCCAAACTCAGCCCTTTCATAAAGCAGTCACTTGATGACAGCCTTGAATTAAACCTGGTTCTTCAGTGAAGAGACCATAACCCCAGCTGCTTCATGAGCTAGCTGCAGGTCCTATTCTTACTTTTCATGGTACATCAGGACCAGTTTCTCTTCATTTCCCAAAGCCACTTTCAGTCCATTTGTTTCAGTCTATAAAGAAAAACTTATACCTATCAGTTTAGCTGCCCTTTAGCCTTCCTTGTTGCTGTCATCTGTTGGTCTCCTTGATATTCCTCTGTATTCACCAATGACTTTGGTAGTAGACCCATTCTTCACCTCTATCCCAAATCTTAGCATGCATTCTGGGTGAAGTCAACAGCCATGTGATCAACCCATCTGACACCATGACTTTGAAGCTCCTTAACTTTCACTTCAGCCACCTACATCTCCCAGCTCACCTTGGAACTTTTGGAGACCCCAAATTTATTCCAACTCTAAGACTACAACTTCAGACATTCCTCTCTGGCTATAACTTCTTAGCTTTAGTTTACTCATTCAGTTTCCCCCTGCTGCCTCATCCCTCTACTTTCTCATATTTTTCCTTTCCTTTTCATCCATCTTACAGAACATGGTCTATCACTATAATTATTCTGCCAATATTCATCATGACCCTATTGCAAATATACCAAACTTATTTGTGCATCGGTGAGTGTAGGGTGCCCACTTTTCCACTACCTATACTTCCTTCTCCACCAAAAAAATGTAAGGAGGCACTCACTGGCCGGTGCCAGTCCTACATATGCATGGCCCTGAGAATGAGTACCTCCTTAAATTTCGTGCTAGGAGAGGGGCAGTGTGGGAGGAAATCTCACTCACCTCACCCCACTGTCTAGGAAATTCCCAAACCTGGATGACTTCAATTAAATTGCCCACTTTCTTTAGATATATACCTTTCCTGAGCTGGCTAAGCACTGCTGGAAAAACTCACAAAAGGTATTTTTTTCCATGGTAAATTTGAACCCAGGAATTCAGACAACATCAATAAAGCTTGGGGCCAGATTACAGAGTGTCTTAGAGATTGGTATACATGGGCCTAGCCATGGCCCAGCAAAGTCCATGGTCACCAAGCCACCAGACCCATGCTGGCCTGAGAGAATGGGGCCACATACTGAGGTAGCATTTGGATTGTGAGAATGAGGGGCTGGGTGAAGCACACAGCAAAGATTGGGGGACTGAATATTATTCTGCTTTTGTGTCAATTATTTTTCTTATTGTCTTTTGACTTGGTAACATTAACATTCCTAATTGTATAATAATGTCTGAAGTCAGATTTATAAACATATTGCACACCAGAAGTTGAATTTTATGTAATATGGTGGAAACTTCAGATGACCACAAGGTCAGGTTCTTTGATAGCAGAAACAGACTGGATTTTGTGCCAGTGTTTCTATCTGTGGGACCTTGAGCAAATCCCCTAGTCTCTCTGTGTCTCAGCTTCTTCATCTGTAAGGGGCAGAAAATAATGGCATCTACATCATAGAGTTGTTGGAAGGATTAAATGAAGTAATGTTTGGTGTGTGCTTGGTATGTTATGATTAGCTTCTGACCCCAACCCATAAAACCTCTAAGGTAGCTGGTCTACAGGACAAAGAAGACAGATCCACTGTGCCTTATCTGAAATCCTGGGGCTAGGGCATCATCCAAAAAAGGAAAACATTCAAAATAGCAAGCTGGAAACAGCTCAGATACCCTTTAATGGGTGAATGGTTAAATGAACTGTGGTACATCCACCATGGGATATGACCCAGCAATGAAAACAAATGAACTATTCGTACATGCAATAATCTGTATGACTTGCCAGGGAGTGATACAGAGTGAAAAGATGCAGTCTCAAAAGATTACATACTCTTTGATTTTGTTTATATAACATTCTTACAATGACAAAATTATAGAAATCACAGATTAGTGGTTGACAGTGATTAGGAATGAGGATTGAGGTCCCAAGAGGATGCACATGATTATGAAAGGGTAGCAAAAGGGATCCTTATGGTGAAGGGACAGTTCATTATCTTGACTATCTTGGTAGATACATGAACTTACAGAGGTGATAAAACTACATAGAATTAAATGCACATACATGCATATGTGTGCACTCACACACACAGAAATGAATACAAATAAAACTGGGGAAATGTGAATAAGAACAGTAGATGAGGGGAAGAGGAGAATGGGGGAAAGGTACAAGGAATAAGAAGCACAATTGGTACAAAATAGACAGGGAGAGGTTAAGAGTAGTATAGGAAATGGAGAAGCCAAAGAATTTATATGTACAGACCATGGACTTGAACTAATGGGGGGAATGCTGGTGAGAAGGGGTGGAGGGGGATAAAGGGGAGAAAAATGGTACAACTATAATAGCATAATCAATAAAATATACTTAAAAATCAGTAGATCATATTAATATCAATATGTTGGTTATCCTCTTGTTCCTCAGATGTTACCCTTGTGGGAGCCTGGGTATAGGGTACATGAGATCTCCCTGTATAATCTCTTACATCTGCATGTGAATCTATAATTATGTCAATAAAGATTTCAGTAAAACACATTATAAATAGTGACAGATAACTTAATTATAGAAACAAACCTGAAAATTAAAAAAACAAAGAACTTGTAAATCAGGGTAGGTAAGCGGTGCAATTCCCTGGCCACCTTAGGTGTTTTGGCAGCTTCTGCAGAGAGTACCATGTAAAGGAACTTTATCTGAAAATGAGTGCTATGTATTTGCCATCATTATATGAAGGGTGTGTTTCTAACAATGACGGTGTGGCTTTGTGACATCTGAGGCCAGGTAAGAGTTTGAGGCAGTGTGGCCTGGTTTGTACCGTACAAACCCTACCATTGTAGGCCACTCCCTGCGAGTCCGGTCAGCATCCCATTAGTGAGTAGGCTTTCATCCTAGCTGGCTTCTTAAGGGGCGGGAACCATAGCTCTTCTAATAGTAGCTAATACCCACCGAATATGTCCTAGTGTCCAGGCTTTGTGCTAAGTGTTTTACATGAATTAATTTACTTAATCTCCATCAGGGCCCCATTGCTTACTTTTGAAAACCAGGCTTTCTGGTGCCCAGATGCCTCAACCCTAGCCTACAGGTATTGTGTTTTCCCACTAGGTCCTTAGTTGATTCCTAGTTCTTCCCAGAGCAGCTAAGAGGTCCTTGGGATTGAGTCCTGAGCATCCCTTCCCCTCAAGCATCTCCCGCCTGTGCCCTAGGATGGCTGCCCAATTAGGAAGTAGCCAAGTGTGACTCTGCAGATTCTAGGCTCATTCCACCCACAGCATCCTGTGGTTGCACAGTAGTGTGACAAGGCAGGGATCTAGGGTAACAATGGCTGATATCTATGGAGTACTACTGGTGCCAGATACTGTGCTTATCTGTGTTAGAGTGCCACTCTCACACTCTCCTTTCATCCCCACCAGCATCTTGTGAAATTGGTAGGATTTCCATCCCTCTTTCTCTGATGAAGTGACCAAGGAAAAGTTGCCTAAGTGCATAGAGCTGGTCAGTGGAAAGCAGTGGTTTGCACCCAGGTCTGGCTGATACAAAGGGCTATGGTTACACTCAGGAGTCTGTTTGGGGCCTAGACAGGAGCTCAATAAATACTTGATGAGCCAATGAAAGGCCACTCAGTAAAGCTCATCCTGTGGCAGTGATAGTTGATCTCAGGGTCAGAGTCCTGAAATTCAGTAGCAAACTAGTCAATGGGTGTGATCTCAGTTTATGCTTAAAAGGCCTATGTCCTTGAAGGAGGCATCAAGAACAGAATTGTTAATGTCTGTTGAGCACCTGCTGTGCACCCAGTACTGGGCTAGGCATGCTCAGGGGTATGTATCAAAGATGAATGAGACAAGATCCCTGTTTTAGGAAACATTCAGTGTTGTCAGAAAGACCAGTGTCAGTTGTGAACGTCATGGTGCATACTTTCTGTATCTATCTTGAGAGTACCCACTTCCCCCACCTTCTTGCCTCTGATTGCAATCCTAATTGCCTGGTAAGTGTTTCCATGAACTACTGAATCAGAATCTCTGGGGGTGGACCCAGCAATCTGTGTTTTAATGAGCCCTCCAAATGATTCAGATGCCCACTCAAGTTTGAGAACCACTGATTTATATAAAGGGCTTGGGATGTAACTGGTGCTTCATAAAGGGTCAAGATGTTCATTTTAAATGATTCTGATACTTTGTTGAACTGACTACTCAAGAAATTATGGTTCCTGAAGGAGGCGGAATAGACTGGTATTAGTTCTATTTTAGCCAGGACCTTCTTGCATTTAGCTCTGCAAGTCCCACATCCTGGACACCCCCTCAGTCCCAGGCAACTGATCATCCTCTTGGTAAAAGACAGTATAATGTAGGCCCATGTTCTCCCAGTGTTCTCAGGGCGTCATGATTTGTCCTGGTTTTATACATAGAAAAACTGTGACAGAGAGAGGTCCTACAGTCAGGAAGAAAGTGGTGGTGTCACAGTTCGAATCCAAGCCTGTCTCACTCTAAATCCTATTCTTTTAACACATTCCTCGAAGTGAAATTGCTATGTCAAAGAGTATATATGAGAAAAAATTCTAACACTATTGCTCAATTCTTGTCCCAGAAGCATAGCACATATTTTTATTAGACAAATTCATTTATTTAATGCATGAAATTAGGCAAAGAAAAATATGTGCAACTGCATAAAAAGAATCACATTCTCATACTGTTTGAACACACAGCAGTGGTAAAAAGTAATGGACTGTGGACATGAATTCCAGCATTAATTGCAAAAAAACATTCTGTACAGAAAAACTATACATTTTTGTGTATTTGTGTATATATTAACACAAGGTATATATACCACAACAGTATACAAAAATGTGTTTTCCGTATAAATCTACCAACCAGGCCTCATGAACCTGCTTAATTTTTGTCAGTCCGGTGGCAGTCCTCATGTTATTTTTGGGTACACATCTTTTGACCTTGTCTAGTGTGTTCAGTTGGTCAGCAAAGCTCAGTTTAATTTGGAATAGAAAACTATTCCAAATGGGGCTCTCTTGGCTTAGTGTGAACTTCACTGAAGTAAAGTCCTGATACACTTTAGAAGCTTCTTGAGGGCACAATCAGAGACACATATGAAAAAGTACCATCAAATTGGTGCCAGGTGGACCTCAGAATTGGAGAAGTCAGTTTGTGAAGAAGCTTGCTGGACTTTTCTAAGCCTCCAATGCCATGTTCTTCCTCCAAGTTGCAGTTACACTTCTGGGGCTGGGCTGTTTAATGTTTAAGACCATTAGGCTATCTAGAACAAGTTTAGGAGGGTTTAGGCCCCGTGCTCTATCCCTCAGGGGAATTTGTCTCTTTCCTCCCACCTCCTGAAGGAGATGGTAAAGAGGAAGATTTGAGCTGTCACTGGAATAGGGGAGGACAAACGAATTCAAAAGAACGAAGTTGCAGAGACAAAAGTCCAGTCATTGTTAATATAACAATAACGGTTTGTGTCATGTCAGTGTAACCTGGCAGCCAACCAGAGTGGACTGGGATGCAAATACATGAGCAATGATGACTTCACTGTACTAGTCAGTTGAGTGAGCATGTGTACTGTGTGGGTGTCACTTTCAAAATAACTGTGCAGGTAGAGCAATGAATGTGCATCAACTTTTGTGTTAAGCTTGAACATTCCTCCATGGAAACTATTTGGATAATTCAGAAGGCTGCAGCTATGGGCAACTGGTGATTGGCAGCTTCATCACAACAATGTGCCTGCTCATGCATCACATCTCGTGTAGTTTTCTGGTGAAACCTCAAATCCCCCAGGTGACTTAGCTCCCCTACAGGCCAGATTTGGTGCTCTGTGACCTCTGGCTTTTCCCAAAACTAAAATCACCTTTGAAAGGGAAAAGATTTCAAATTGGTGATGAGATTCAGGAAAATATGATGAGGCAGCTGATGGCAATTGGGAGAACTGTGTGAGGTCCCAAGGTGCCTACTTTGAAGGTGGCTGAAGCGTCATTGTCCTATGTACAATGTTTCTTGTATCTTGTATCTTCTTCAATAAATGCATCTATTTTTCCTATTACATGGCTGAACAGACATCAAATGTTATAGATGTAAAGGACCAAGCTGATAAGGCAAAATGGGAGCTGTACTGCTGGATAAAGCCCACAGAGTTTGTGACTGAGATGTGGGAAACACAGAGGTGGAAAGAAAAATAGAAATGGAGATGAAGAGTTTAAATATATATTTGAGTCCACACACACACATAAACACACACATATATCTTACACTTTGATGGGAGGAAGGAAAATTCAGGAAAGACCTAGAGCACAGGTGGCAAACACAAGGCCCACAGGCCAAATCCGGCCCTCCTCCTTGTTTTATCTGGCCTGGCACCTTGTTTCCACCCGGCGGCAGCGCCGAGCTCTCACTTAACTGTTAAGGAGCAGTTACATTTATACAGTCCTAAAATTATATTCAGTCATGTGAAGGCAACTGGGAAGCTGATGTGGCCCCTGGTGAAAATGAGTTTGACACCCCTGATCTAGATAGAGCCTGGAGGAAGCACCATCTCAGATGGCTAAAATTTAGAAGAATGGAATGTTCTGCATGCCAGCCTCCAAGAAGGAAGCAGTCTGTGTGGGTCGTGGATTCCCTGTGCTGTGACTGTGATAACTCTCTGATATGAATTTACCTGGCTGGTTTCTCCCAATGTGTCTCTGGACAACTAGTATTGATTAGCACTTCGGTGAGGAGGATACCATAAAATTTTTCCCTTTAGAAAATTTCCAACTTTTTTGAGCTGCAATTTACATACAATGAGATTTATCCATGTTAAGTGTATAATTGGATGAATTTTAATGAATGTATAAAGTTGGGTAACCAGCATCATAATCAAGTAACAGAACAGTTCCACAACCCTAAAAAAACTTTGTTGTGCCATTTATACTCTTCCAAGACCTCAGGCTTCAAGCATCCACTGATTTGCTGTCTGTCACTTACTCTTTTGTTTTTAACTTCTTTCACTTAGCAAAATATTTTTGAGGTTTATTCATGTTGTTGGGTCCATCAGTGATAGCTTCTTTCTTTCTTTCTTTAAAAGATTTTATTTTTTTACTTAGATAGAGGGAAAGGGAGGGAGAAAGAGAAGGAGAGAAACACGGACGTATGAGAGATACACTGATTGGCTGCATCTTGCCTGCCCCTAAATGGGGACCTGGCCTGCAACCCAGGCATGCGCCCTGACCGGGAATCAAACTGGCAACCTTTTGGTTCACAGGCCAGCATTCAATCCACTGAACCACACCAGCCAGGACAATAGCTTATCTCTTTTAATTGCAGTTTGTTTATCTACTTATCAGTGGATACACATTTGAATTTTTTCCAGTTTGGGACTATAATGAATAATGTTGCTAAAAACCTTTGAGTGTATGTCTTTTCTGTACATATATTTTCATTTCTTTTGGTTAGGTCCCTAGAAGTAGAATTGCTGAGGTGTATGTTAAGTGCATGTTTAATTTTTTGTGTGTATATTTGTACGTGTATATGTATATACATGTGTGTATATACACACACATACACACATATGTGTATATATACACACAACATACTGTTTTCTAAAGTGTTTGTAACCACTTTGGAGTTCCACCAGCAAATTTTTATGAGAGATCCTATGCTACACATCTTTTTTTTTAAGATTTTTATTCATTTGTTTATTTTTAGACAGAGGGGAAGGGAGGGAGAAAGAGAGGGAGAGAAACATCAATGTGTGGTTGCCTGTTGCGCGGCCCCTACCTGGGACCTGGCCTGCAACCCAGGCATGTGCCTGACTGGGGATTGAACTGGTGACCCTTTGGTTCACAGGCTGGTACTCAATCCACTGAGCCACACCAGCTAGGGACCTATGCTTCACATCTTTGCCAACATGTGGTATTGTCAATCTTTTAACATTAGTCATTTGAGTAGGTGTATAGTGATATATCATTGTGGTTCAGGTTTGCATTTTCTTATGACTAATGATGTGGACTATCTTTTGTGTGCTTATTGGCCATTTATATATTTTCTTTTGTCAAGTGTCTGTTCAAACATTTTGTCAATTTTTAATTTGGTTGTCTTCTTGTTGAGTGACAGGACATGTTTATGCAGGGTTGGGCAAATGTAGGTTTATGTTTTTTTGTATGAAAAATAACAATTATTGTACAATTACTATTACAATAATAATAATATTATATATTTTTAATAATACAAGAATAAATTCTGTTTCATGTACTCACAACCGTAAACCCACTTTTGCCTCACTCTGTATACTCTGGATACAGATACATGTATAGAAAATATTTTTCTCTCTGTTTGTGGCTTGCATTTTTATTTTCCTAATGGTAACTTTTGAATAGCACATGTTTTAAATTTTGATGTTCAATTTATCAATTTTTTCCTTTAATGATTTATGATGTTTGTGACCTAAGAAATCTTTGCCTACTGAAAAGTTCTAAATTTTCCTTCTATGTTTTCTTCTAGAAGTTTCTTGGTTTTGGTTTGTACATTTAAGTTTATCTATGAACTATTCTGAGTTGATGTTTTTGCCTGATGTGAGGTAAGGTTGAGTTTCATTCCCCTCCTCTCAATGGATATCAAGTTGTTTGGCACCGTTTGTTTCAAAATCTGTCTTTATTTTTTCCCTCTTTTGTTTGTTGCCCTTCTGTTTTATCTTTATACTTGTACTTTATTGAGCTAAAGGCCCATCGTCTCCATCTGTTAACCCTCTGGACATAGATACTACTATTGCTTGAGAAATGGTGCCCAATTGTAAGGAATATGAGCAATTTATTTGTCTATGGCATTTGATAAACATTTGTGGGTGTGAAACTCATGCTACCAATTACTCTCTGGTTTGTTAGAGCCTTAGAACTTTGGAAAGATGGAAAAATCTGGGGGTTAAGCAATAGAATTTGGAAGATGTTGAAAAATTCTATATCAGTTCCAAAGTATGAGGTCCCAGACTCCAAGAAAGTACTTGAGTGAGGCCCCTGTAGCTGAGTGGAGCAGAATAGAAAAAGTTTTATACAATATTTGAGTTATGTTTCACTCAGGGAACAGATGAAAAGTATTTTGTTGGTGCTTCCATTTTTTTAAGGGAATAGAAAACAGATGTAATAAGTATTACAGGGTTCACTTTTAAAAAGTGATGTAACCCTGGCCGGTGTGGTGCAGTTGATGTATCATCATTCCGTGAACCAAAAAGTTGTGGGTTAGATTTCTGGTCAGGGCACATGCCTAGATTGTGGGTTGGAGCCCCGATCAGGGTGTAACAAGAAGCAACTGATTGATGTTTCTCGCACATCAATGTTTCTCTCTCTCTTTCTCTCTCTCCCTTCCTCTTTCTAAAAGCAATGGGAAAAAGTGTCCTTGGGTGAGGATTAAAAAAAATTAAGAAGTGATAGTAAATTGTTCTATTTTCAAATACTGTGGATGTTATCTAGTATACAATAATCTGATTTCTAAATTTTAAATTAATCACTGACTTTAAACATGCTTCTATGCAAACACACTGTGATGGTTAATTTAATGCTTCAGTAAGTTATGGTACAATCAGTGCTCATATAATAGAATATTATGCATACATCAAGTAGATTTTGCTAATGTATGCACATATGTATATATTAAATGTATCTCTGAATCTATAGTACTGAAATAAAAGCAGGTGTAGACCTTTATGTACAAAAGTGGTATGGTATTATTTGTAATGATAAATATAAAAATACACTAATAAAAGTGTTCATGAGTGGGAAACTCATGTTTTTGCCTGATGTGAGGTTTAAATAAATATGGTACGCACACACAAGGGTATATCATGCTGCTGTTAAAAAGAATGAAGTAGATTTATATGTGAAGCTTTAAACAACCTCCAAATATATTAATATTAGAAAAAAGAATTGTGTAACAAGATCATGTGAAGGGTATGCTCCTAGTTGTACGTATATATATTGTGTGTGTGCATATCTGAAAACATACATTAAAAATGTTAAGTGATTGACTTTGGCAAGGAAAATATGGGGTCTGTTGTGGAGGGAAACTTGCCTTCAACTGTACACACTTTTACACTATTTGAAATTTGTGACCATGTGCACATGTTGCTTTTTCAAATGAAAAATGCTTTCTTCTGAAGACTTTATTACCTAGAATTGAGATCTATTCATGTACTGTGTCAGGAGCTTGAATTTGGGAGATGGAAATTTATCAGCTCCCTATCTTCAATCCTAACAATGTTGCTAATCTTTCACCAGTCTGAGTCTGGATTTGAAGGAGGATAGTTTGGGAGTGGAAGGGCAAAAGAGAATATGGAGCTAGGGCCCTGGCTGGTGTGGCCCAGTGGGCTGAGTGCTGGTCTGCAAACTAAAGGGTTGCTGGTTTGATTTCCCATCAGGGCACATGCCTGGGTTGCAGGCCAGGTCCCCAGTTGGGGGGATGTGAGAGGCAAGCACACACTGACGTTTCTCTCCCTGTCTTTCTCCTTCCCTTCCTCTCTCTCTAAATACATAAATATAATTTAAAAAAAGAATATAGAGCTAGGAATAGCATCCTGGGGTGACTTGCAATGTAAGGATACCTCAAGTAGAACCAAAGCACCTAGTAACTCCAGACCAATATGCAACATGCTAAACCATTCATCCTCACCTGTTTTTGAAGACCCCCAAGAATATTGGGTGTAATTTAGCTTGGTGGCTATTGAGCTTAAGTCTCATCAGAATTACCTGCAATGCTTTAAAACATCCTCTGGTTCTATTACAGAAATAATACCTGCATATAGTTTTTAAAAATTTTGAACAGTATAGAAAAAAACAGCTATCATGTTTAAGGTTTTTTTGGTAAAGATTTTATTTATTTATCTTTAGAGGAGAAGGGAAGGAGAGAGGGAGCGAAATATCAATGTTTGGTTGCCTCTCGTGCGTCCCCTGCTGGGAACTGGCCAGCAACCCAGACATGTGCCCTGACTGGGAATCGAACCATGATCCTTTGGTTCAATCCACTGAGCTACACCAGCCAGGGATGACTATCATGTTTAATAGCTAGTTTCCAGTCTCTAGAGGTAACTGCTTTTAACTATTTCTAGTTTTGAGTTTTTCTAGTGATTAATATCATTACTGTAAATAATATGGTTTTTTAAAATAATTTTTTATTTCCAGTTACAGTCAACATACAGTATATTAGTTTCAGGTGTACAACAGTAATCAAACATTTATATATAGCCCTGACTGGTGTAGCTCAGTGGATTGAGGGAAGGCCTGCGAACCAAAGGATTGTAGTTCGATTCCCAGTCAGGGTACATGCCTGGGTTCCTGGCCACTTGCCAGCAGGGGACACACGAGAGGCAACCACACATTGATATTTCTCTCCCTCTCTCCTTCCCTTCCCCTCTAAAGATAAATAAATAAAATCTTTTTTTAAAAGACAGGAAAAGCTATACTTTAAAAAAAACATTTATATATAAGTAAGTTTATAATTCTATTTGTTTATCAATTTTAGACGTTTATTGGACTATCTGCTAAGATGAAGGAATTAGCATACTTATACCACCTCCTTAAAGCTACTTCTGACTTTTCAAAAAAAATTATTGGTTATATTATTATAATATTCAGGAGTTTTAGTGATTCCCTTTATAACTTTAAATAATGCACTTTAATCTCTATTTCTGGCTCCACTAATTTCAGACAATATTTATTGACACATTTCAAAGATACTTTCCTACACTTCCTCCCTCTTTTGTCTGTTTCTCACTTTTGTCAGCTCTCATATTATGTGTACATGGTCAAGCCTGTTACAACTACTGCCTAGGTTCAAATCCTAGCTCCATCACTTGGTATTTGTGTAACCTGAGGTAAAATATTGAATGTTTCTGTGCACTCAGTTTCCTCAACTGTTAAATGGAGATGACAACAGCTGTTGAAAAATTGAATTTCACTTAAATTGAAATAAATGTTTCAAGGCACTTAGAATAGTATTTGGTATATAGTAATAGCTTTTGAAGTGTTAAACTAAAAAAAACCAAAATTACAAGTAAAATAAAATCTCTTTTACAACTCTAATTAAACCCTCAGTATGCTTTATCTGTGGCTTGATTGTAAAAAATAAAACCAAAATGCAAAAAATACAAAGAAAGAAACATTTTGCCAATGAGGATATATAGATGGTAAATAGGCATATAATATGTTTGGTATTATTAGTTATTAAGTAAATGCAAATTAAAACCATTATGAGAGAATACTCTGCATCTATCATAAGAGCTAGAAATAGTGAGAATAACAAATGCTGATGAAGATGTTGTGAAGCTGGGTCATTCCTACATTGCTGATGGAAATGTGAAATGGTACAGCCACTCTGGAAAAAGAGTTTGGCAGTTTCTTTTAAAAATTAAACATACAAGCATTATACATCCCAGTAATCATACTGCTGGTCACTTATCCTAGAGAAATAAATATTTAAGTTCACGCAAAAACCTGTGAACTTTGCTGATCAGTTAGATTTGAGAACACATCTAACTAGTCCTTATAGTTGTATAACTGATATTGTTATTTGTAGTAATAGATACTCTCTTTTTGAGGATTTACTATGTTCCAGGCATTGTTTTAAGAGTGAATGCCTGCTTTCATTTAATTTTTACAACCATCTATGAGGTAGGTTCTATTATTGCCCCTATTTTAGGGAAACCTCGAGAATCAGAGAAATTACATCACAGTCCTTTCAAATTGCAGAGGCAGGATTAGAACCCAGACTTGTCTACAATAAAATCTTGAATTTTAACTAGCAAACTATGTTAATTTTAAGATAGATAGATTTAAGAGTCCCATGGAAAGGATCTAGAAGTGAAAGGACTTGATGTGGGAGCACAGGCAAAACAACTGTATTGTTGACAATTTTATAGCTAAAACCTAATGTTCTTCAATCAGTTAAATCAATTAAGCAAGGTCATTTTGTGAGATATCAGAAGTCTGAATAATGGATCTTGGATGCAGTGGGAAGCATTAGCAATATCTCTTGAATCTAAATTTTTTGGATATCACAGAAAACAATTCACAAACATCACCAATACATATCTTAAAAGTTTTCCCATGTCAGTATCTCTCACAAAAGTTGTATTTATGGGTTATTTGCGACGTTCTCTTCCCCATTTTCTATCGCTCCCATTTAGATGGATAATTAGAGTTAGGCGTACTAGTTTCTGAGTATTAAATATAGAATGTCTAATTCAATTTGGTTAGAAGAAATAGAGTAGCCTCCAAATGGCTTGATCACTTTAGTAGCCAAGTATTGGAATTATATATTGTCCCATTGTTGAACTAGAGCCTTAACCTTTACAAATACCAAATATGACTCAAAACTATTCACATTTAAGAAGCATATCCTAGTTGCTTTTAATGTCCTCATATGGACTGATCTCCAAAATATCTCAGGTAAAAAATACATTATGTATAGTATACTACTATTTATATAAAAAGGTGGGGGCATGCATATTTGTGTTTGTTGATAAATACATCAAAATCTCTAAAATGATACAGAGGGAGAAAGCAACAACAATAACAAAAAAACATGTTCTAGTTATGGGCACAAAAATAATGTTTAAAATCTAAATTTATATTGTTAACAAAATTTGCAAAATCACTACACACACATAATAGAATAGTGAATTTTGTGCTACATTATACCACTGTATGCTTTCATATGATATTGGTTGTTTTTCTTGTGTAATTAAAAAACCCAAACCAACTCTGCTAATTAAGCTCTCCCTGGCCTGGAGCTCCTTGGATCCCTGACAGTCTGTAGTTAAAGCCTAGTTTGTATTTTTTGACAGCAAACCAAAACCCTCTTGTTTGCTTCAGGAAACCTGGCCAGTTTTAGTCCCTGGCATTACTTCGGGGGTACACTTTTCCTAAAAAGTCACCAATCCTCTTGACCATGACTTACAAATTTTTGGGCCAGATTTGTCTTGGTTAATTTTTTTTAGACAAGTAGTAGTAGTAATGATGAAGTTACTGTTGGCTTGCTTTTAGTTTGTGACAAATTACTTTGGAAACAGGATTAAGATGGTATATTGAAATAATAAAGTAAGGGGAAAAGCAATTAAATCATATTACTTGAACTAATACATGTGTTTTGGGAGTATATTTTAATTCTTCCATTTATTGCTCCTTAATTAGTTCATAACTCAGAAGGTTAACAACACCATAGACAAGTGAAATTTTATGAAATGAAAATGTTTAAAATGCACTTTTCTCTGATAATGGCAACCAATGTGACTAGTACTCAGTAATTGTTTTGTTTTTTACAATTTTACTTATTTTGTTGACATGTTTGGAAACAGGGAAAGAGGCTGAGTCAGAAACCTTCATTACATTTATTATTAAATTCACCTCATCTCCTATTATGTGACACCTTATCAGAAAAGAATTTCTACCTGCCTGAGTTGACATTTGTAAGAAATCTTATAGTAATTTGATTTCACGAATATGGTCCCTTAAAGTAACTAGTTTTTATAACCCTTGCCCTCATAAGAAGCTCAATACTAAGCTCAAAGAGAAATCACAAATCTTGCCAAAAAACCCTAGAAATATTATTTCTTTCACCTATATGGTATACTGGTGTCACTTAACTAAAACTCCTCAGTTTGTGACCTTGAGAAACCTAGAAATTAAATAGGAGGAGTAGAGTACTGAAGGTCATTCCCTCCACCACCACTCAAAAAGGGGAGCAAATATTCAGCCTAACAGGTAAGTGTTTTTATGATTATGGCAGATGGTGATTGAAGCAAAGGCAATTCAAAAGGGGAGACACATGAAAGCAATAATTTTGAATGTTTGACATTTGTTTTGAAACTACCTTACTACCCTATACCCTTTACCATCTGTCTGCTATCCCTCCCAACACCAACCCCTGTCTTCCCACAGGGCTGCATTGTCTGCAGTTCCTGTTTCTCAGGGGCGGAGCTGTGGGAGGCAGCCATGGGTGCCATAATAGGCACCTGCGGCCAGCACAATGGGCTGTGGGTGCTTGTGGGAGAGACAGATTGATGTATTGTGCATGGGGGAGGAGGGCTGTCACTTGAATCCATGTGAACCCAGGCTTTAGGGGCAAGGGAGATTGACAGCTTTTGTAGGTTGCATTTCTTTTTCAAAGCTTGGCTTTAATAGACAGTAAGTTTGGGGCCCCAGGCTTTCACTCCCATAATTCTAACAGGGCAATCACGAGCATTCAGCATTTCTTTTTACCCCCTTGTTACGCATTAAATGATTTCAGTAAAGGAATGTGCAGCATTAATTAGAATTTGTTAGCAGATACCAAGGGGAAAAGTTTCTTCACAACAACTATAGGAGGTGTCATTTGTACAAAGACTTTTTTGTTTTCCTTCCCCATTACATTATCACTGCAATATGTAAGGTAGTGATTCTTTTCATTTAAATTAAGTGGAAAGCTACTAAATCTTGTTTTATTCTCCAAAATGAATAAGGTCCTTAACACTTATCTTTTAACTTCTTTCATTTCCTAAGGTTGGTGTTTACTTTTGCTTTCAGTCCTACCCATTTACTGATCTGTGTGGTTGTGTATCCAGTTTTGTGTACCATTTAGCTCTCACAATTACAGGCAACCCACTACTGATATATAAAGATTGTTTCAGGTGAAAATAGCTACCAATAATACTGAAAATCATTGATACATTGGGGTCCTTTTTGGTAATGGTAAACTGATAAATGCCAAAAATTAGACTCCTCTAGGTTTATGTCCTAACTTATTTTCTAAAATGATTTTTCCCTAGTTGATATTTAACCTTAGCCATGACATCAAATTTATAGAGGAATGGGGCAGTGGCCAAGGAATATTTTTCCCCACAGAAACCTCATTCCTAAACCACGTCAATATTTTTAAATATCAAAAGTCCCCTTCTTCAAATAGCATGCAGATAGCATCATTTACTTACAGCTAGTTAAGATGATCTTGTTTTGGGGGGGGGTGTTTTGTTTCTATTTTCTATTACTGACATTTTAGACTTATTTGGGAACAATACTATTCTCAGGATATCTTGTAAACCTTGACTTTGCCATCTGAGGAACTGATAAAACATTAAAAATTTTGGCATGACTTCTAATATCTCTCCCCTGTAAAATCATTTTCAGTGTGGAAGAATTTGGAGGCTAATTTAATTAGAATTTCCCCTTTCAATTGTTTTATTTAAATGTGTTAAGGGCAACAGTGAAAAATGTTGATTGTCTACCATTATTTCTCAGAGAGAACATATTCCCACACAGTTGTCTGGCTCTGTCTATTATAATAATTTGGAGCAATGGTTTTAAAAGTAGTGGGGTGATAATAATTAGGGTGTGCGACAGAAATTTCAGTGCTAGATTCAACATTTCGCCATGCAAGGCATGAAAATTGCCGACCCGGGCTAGTCAGCTCTAAGTACTAATTAACTAATTAATCAGGTGCTGAAACCAACTGAATGGAGGATACCAGACAGACGACTCAAGCCCAAGCAGAGGGTTGTGCTCTTTTCAAAGACAGGACGGTCTTTCTTCTTGGTTTTTAACCCAATCAAAAATGACAGAAAATAGTATATGATATACTACTCAGTCATTTTAGTCCAAGCTTTTTACTTACAGAAGATAGAATAAAACATGATTTTCTGATAATAACTATGAGGCAGTATGTGCAGAGCAATACTCAAGGCTCTGGCAAACCTACTAACTCCTTGGCCACGAACTATTTCAGGGCTGGTTATATGTGGGTGCGTGTGGAGTTGGGGGAGGGAGCTCTGCCTTCTTGGAGTTTTCTTCTACAATTTTTTTTTTTTAACGTAGGAGAATGAGAAACGTATTTCTCCTTTTGGGCTGGTCTTAGGTCTTTTGCCTCATCCCTCCTTTATGTAAATGAGAAGAGTCCAATTACACATATGGAAAAAGGGTTTAATGAATCGTGAAAAAGCCCAGTTTTCAGAGAAAGGGCACAATCCCCTCTTCTTCTTCTTCTTCTTATCTTTTATATTTAATTTAGAAACATGTATTTCTTTAAAGGAAGATGATAAAGGTTAATGATTAAATTATTTTATTTTATATACTAATTTTCATACTTGGGAATTATTAAACAAACATAGCTTCCTTTATCTAAATTGTAAGCTTTCCAGATACTTAAGAAATATTCTACAACAAAAATTGTGATATTTAAAAAAACTTTTTTTCTAAATTAAAATTTCATTTCATGTTATTTCCTCCCATTTTTGATATTATTCTTAGCTCAGTGATTTTTCTTCTCTTAACACAGTTTGCTCTCGAATTGTCAGCACTTAAAAGGGATCACATTATTGGAAGGAGGCTGTTATTGAACCCAAGGAAAAAGACTTTAGTGTCACATACTGTTTCAGCTTAATTTTGGAATTAGGTTGTTTTAACTAGCTAGAATTTTAAGGGTATAGGAAGGAAATGAGAAGGTTTTTTTCCCCCCTAAGAGTACTGAATTTTACACTAGAGCAGAAAATGCTGTGTTTGGTTTTTTTTATTTTAATTTTCTCCATCTTGCAATTTTCAGTAATTGAAAGTAGACCCCACAGAAATCCTCTAACCCATTCTTTTAAAGACAAAAAAACCTTGCAAAAATATTGTAGGGAAAAATCAATACCATTTCTGAGAGCGACTCTTAGAATTTGATAAGTGTGCAACTGCCCAGATGTGCTTTGCTTGGGACAGCAGGAAAGTTCTAAATCAGGACTGGAAGTGCTTTCCAGAGACCTAATCCAACAACTTCATTGGGCACTGGGGGAGGTCCAAGGGGGTGAGGGCAGGGGTGGGTACTGGAGGGAGGGGTTGCGTGATGTGATTTTTTTCTTTTGCCTCCACAAAATGCTGCCTCTATATACAGAACACAATTTTTTCGGGTGCCTGCTCTGTGGAGGGCATTGGTGGGATTCAGATGCCTGCTTATTCTCAGGAGCTGCGCTGTTCCACTATATCTCGCTCCCGCACCTCCCTCCAACCCCCGCCGGCCTTCCCGGATCGGCGCCCTGGATGTGATTGACACCACGAAGTTGCCCCCATAATCCTCTCTGGCAACATAGGATGTAAAATTTGATCAGCTCATTGGATGAAGCCGACAAGTCTTAAAAATGTGTGAAAAGGGGGCCAAGCGGTAGGCAAGCGCTGCGTTGAGGCCAGCACTTCAGCCGGCTCCTCTCTGAGTTCTAGGTGCGGCAGCGGTGGAGGAAAGGGAATTAGGGCGGAACTGAGGGGCTGCGGCGGCGGCGGCGGCGGCGGCTACCGAGACTGTGGCGGTAGCGACAGCGGCATCTTCGGGGAGGCCGCAGCGCACTGAAGCGGGGAGTTCCTTAAGAGCGGATCGGGAGGCCGGAAGGGGGCAACCAGGCGGCACAGGCGGCACAGGCGGCTTTGGAGTTATGTCCCGGACGTAGCCTGGGGCCGGACCGGGCGGGGCGGGGTCAGGGCGTGCACCCGGACCGCGGGAGGTGCGCACCAGAGCTTTTGGTCTCAGGGCCCCTCAGTCTGCCCCTGCGCCGCCTGCGCACGCGGAGAGGGTGGTGTCCGCTTGAGGAGAAGGAACGGAAGGCAGAGGAAGGAGGCGAGCAGCCAGGAGAAGATGGAGGGACAGCTGAAAGAAGACGAGGCTGAGGTCGCAGAGCATTGGTTTTCTAAGTGGGAGCGTCAACGCCTGAACACAGCCGAGCAGGAGGAGCAGCTGCTCTCCGAGATGCAAGGCAAGGAGGCTGAGGAAGACGAGGAGGCTGAGGAGGCCGAGGAGACGGAGGAGACCCAGGAGGATGAGGAGGCGGAGGAGACCGAGGAGGATGAGGAGGACGAGGAGGACGAAGAAGATGAGGAGGCGGTGGGACCTAAGCGCGAGCAGCAGAAGCTGTGGCACCTCTTCCAGATCTCCGCCACTTCCGTGGCCCAGCTTTACAGGGGCTCCGGGTGCCCACAGCCGGAACACTCCTTGTGGGACCCATTCCAGAGTGCAGCCATGGCTGTGACTAGCCTCTATAAGGAGAGCGGGAAGGCCCACCAACGAAGTTTTGACTTGGGCGTACAGGTTGGCTGCCAGCGTCGCGTCAAAGATGTACTGGATTGGGTGAAGAAGGGCCGAAGCACCATTCTCCGCGAAGATCTGATTAGCTTCCTCTGTGGTAAAGTGCCCCCGGCTCCTCCGCCACTGCGTACCCCCAGGACTGCTCCAAAGCCTCCTGCCGCTGCTTCCGGCCAAGCTGCGTCCACCGAATCCAGCTCCTCCATAGATGTCGACTTGCGTCCCTTCCATGAGGCCATTGCCCTGCACGGCCTCAGTGGCGCCATGGCAACCATCAGTGTGCAGTCCGGCCCACCCAACTCCCCACCTCAAGCCAGTGGTGTTTCCAGCAGTGTGACTGGCGATGGTCTCCAGAATAGTGCCATCCTTGAGGACGATTTGAACTCCAGCGACTCAGAAGATCTGGCCCTCCACCTGGCCAGTGGGGGGACCCGCAAACGCACCTCGGCCCAGTGTGGTGATGGCGTCGCAAACTCCCCAACCCACAAGCGCCACCGAATGGTCTGACTTACTTTGGTCACCAGTTGCCGTTGCCGTATTGCTTTAAACCTAACTTTACCTTCAACATGACTGTTGAAAGGATACGTGACACCATCTCTTCTTTCTCTAAGTTAAACAAAGGTTTCTATCGAGTTTGCCATAAAGAAATTTTGAAAGTACTCCAGAAAAGGCCTCATATGACTCTGACTTTAACAAAAATATAATACTATCAGAGAACAACTAGTTAGCAAGATCATTTAAAGCAGCAGTGTCAGTTAGGGCTGGAGCCTGGTTTATCTTTGTCGCCGTTATGTTCCTTAGCACCTAGCACAGTGTTGGTGCTCAATAAATGTTTGTTGAATGAATAAATGTGACCTTATTTTAAAAGTCTTAAAAGGAAATGACTAACAGGTGTTTACTTGGTTATGGGATACTTTTATCTTTTATTGTTCATTTGCTTGTTTGCTTTAACTGTTTTGGCCAGTTCAGTTTACATTTATCAAAATGTAAAACTAGACACCTTTGTGAAACCTGGAGTCTTTTATTTTTGTTCCACTGTGCCATACACCTAGTTTCTAGAAAGAAACTGTGCAAGTAATACCTATTAGTCTGTGAGGGTTTTTTTATGCCCCTGGGTTTTTTTATGCCCTTGTTTTAAAACAATTTTTAATTGTTTTAAAAAATTAAAACAAGTTTTGTAATGGTTGATTATAATTGTGATTTTATGATGCTGTAAAGTGATGTTATGATGACTGGCCAGGTAAGACATGATAGTGAGTCAGTTCAATTCTCTTTTTAGGAAAGTTGAACCAACAAGTGAGATCCTGAGATCAATGGTGGTGGCATTCCTAGTCCAGTGATGCTCCATTTTCTTAGAAATGTATAAAGTTCCTTCTGCTGAAGTTACATCTTTTTGTAATCTCTATTTTGAAGTGGAAGATGAAGTCAGAATGAACTGGGTTTTACTTGAGGATACAGCAAGATATAACTAAAGGAGCATGAGCTTTTTATGAAAGGACCAACAGTAAAATACTAGCCCCACAGATTCACTGCATAATTTTATACAAATCACTTATATCCATTGAACTCAGTTTTTCATGTGTAAATGTAACTAAGGGTCTCCTAAGGTCATTGTGAAAATTAGATGAAGTTCATATTTCAAGTATCTAGCACAGTGCTTGGCACCTAAAAATACACAATAAATGTTCTACCTTCTGTATAAATAAAAATAGTAAAATATTAAAATCCATTATATTTTGGAAAAAGGAAAATAGATTAATTTTAAAAATAGAATGTAGAGTATCTATGTTTGAGCTTGAAACCACTGTTATGTAGTTAAAACTTGCCTAAATGTCCCAAATCTTGTTTAGCTTGTGAGTACATAGGATCATCACTCTGGATATTCAAGTAGCCTTGGAATTCCTGAAATTGCCTGAGGGGGATACACCTTGCAACTAGAGTAATGAAAGATCTACCTCTTCTCCTATGATAGAATATTGGGAGTGGAAAGGACTTCAAAGTGAAAGTCTTAGTGAAAGGGCTAAAGTAGTTCTGAATAGGGGTCAGGTCTCCGGAGTGATGAAAGAGGTAGGGTGGGTGGGGTGGAGATGGAGAGGTGGGAGTGAGGTTATAGAAGGGGTAGGGTTAGTGAAAACACCCAAAGGTGCCCAGGCTCTCCCCAAACCAGCATATAACATAGATAAATGAGTAATATCTTGCTTTCAGGTTCCTATCAAAGAGTTGTTTCAATTTCATTAGCATGGCCTTACAATATTACAACAAAATAAGAATTCCCTCATAGAGTAAAAAGTTGCTATTGAGGCATTCCACAAGTAGTCACTGAAGCATTGTGCTAGGCCCTGAGAAGGGATTAAAAAAAAAGAAAAGCAAACCTATTCTCAAAGAGCACATTCTGGCTTGGAAGGCAAATTAATGTACTAAAGAAAGCACTTTGATTGTATGAAAACCATCCAAAAGCTATGCAAAAGAACTCAGAGGATAGAGGTTCTCTTTACCAGGAAGATCACAGCTTCTGGAGGAGGTGGCATTTGAACTGTGACTAGAAAAGTGGGTAGAAAGGGAGAGCACATGGCATATCAGCAAAAGAAGGATATCTAGCTAAGTTTGAGAAGAGGAATATGGTAAAGTGAGTTCAGAGGATCACAGGAACTGGTAGGGGTGGCAGGGACCACAGTATAGAGGGTGTCTAATGCCTGGTCCAGTACTTTAAATTCTACCCTGGGACTGGGGTGACACCACCCAATCTGTGCTTTAGGAAAATTAGTATGGCAGGATGCCTAGTTGTCCAG
Organism: Artibeus jamaicensis; assembly: GCF_021234435.1. Taxonomy (NCBI): domain Eukaryota; kingdom Metazoa; phylum Chordata; class Mammalia; order Chiroptera; family Phyllostomidae; genus Artibeus; species Artibeus jamaicensis. The sequence goes on from NW_026521506.1 coordinate 20,271,577, forward strand.
CAGCGAGACATTGGAACAGGGATAGCATTGGGTACCCTTGAAGGATGCTCTTTTCTGGGGACATTGCCATTTGGTTAGCCAGGGTTATGAAGATGTTTACCTTGACAGGGCTTTCTCTGGGAAGCCTTTGCTCACTCACACCTTACCTCACCTCAAACCACACCAGGTAGGAAGCATCACTAGTGTGTGTTCTGCCCTGCTTCTTAAAGGCTGACAAAAGCCTTCAATTCCAGCTGCAGAATCTCTTAGAGGGCTAATCCCTTTTTTCACATTCAATATTTTATATTAGCTTCAGGTATATAGTATAGTGGTTAGATGAGCATTTAAAAAAAGTATGGTCCCTGATATTTCCAATACTCAACTGGCATGTAGTTATTACAATAATTATTGACTGTATTTCCTATGCCATATTTTACATCTCTGTGACTGTTCTTTAACTCTCAATCTGTACTTATCAATCCCTTCACCATCTCAACCCAGTCCTCCATCACCACCTCCCATCTGGCAACCATCAGTCTGTTCTCTGTATCAATGAGTCTACTATTTTGTTTGTTCATGTATATTATTCTTCAGGTTCCACATATTAAGTGAAATCATATGGTATTTGACTGACTGACTTCATTTAGCATACTACCCTGTAGGTCAATTCATGCTGTCTCAAATGGTAAGATTTTAGTTTTTTATATGGCCGAGTAATGTTCCATTGTATATGTGTTCAACCGCTTTTTTCTTGGCAGTGGGGCTTCGATTGCATAGATTATTTCCAGAGCATCCTTTCATTCTGGATGAAGGTAGTGCATTTGAACTCATAAAACCAATTTCGAGAAAGAAGAATTAAGTAGGAGGGATCACAATACCTGATATCAAATTATATTACAAGGTCACTGTAATCAAAACAGTCTGGTACTGGCATAAGAACAGACACATAGATCAATGGAACAAAATAGAGAGCCCAGAAATAAACTCATGTTTCTATGGTCAATTAATATTCAACAAAGGGGCAGGAGCATAAAATAGAGTGAAATAGCTTCTTCAATAAATGGTGCTGGGAGATCTGGACAGCTACATGAAAAAAAATGAAACTAGACCACCACCTTACGTTATACACCAAAGTAAACTCAAAATGGATAAAAGACTTAAACATAAGTCATGACACCATAAAAGTCCTAGAGGAGAACATAGATAGTAAAATTTCAGATATCCCATACAGCAGTATCTTTGCCAATATATCTCCTAGGGCAAGGGATATAAAGGAAAGAATAAATAAATGGGACTACATCAAATTTAAAAGCTTCTACACGGCTAAAGAAACCATTAGCAAAATGAAAAGGGAACCAACTGTATGGGAAAACATTTGCCAATGATATCTCAGACAAGGGTTTGATCTCCAAAATATCTAAAGAACTCATACAACTCAATACCAGGAAGACAAACAATCCAATTAAAAAAATGGGCAATGGACCTGGAAAGACACTTTTGCAAGGAGGACATACAGAGGGCTCATAAACATATAGAAGGATGCTTAACATCACTAGTGATCAGAGAGATGCAAATTAAAACCACAATGAGATACCACTGCACACCAGGTCAGAATGGCCAGTCATTAACAAATCAACAAACAAGTGCTGGTAAGGATGTGGGGGGAAAGGAGACCCTACTACATTGTTGTCGGGAATGCAGACTGGTGCAGCCACTGTGGAAAACAGTATGAAGTTTCCTCAAAAAATTAAAAATGGAACTGCCTTTTGACGTAGCAATTGCACTGCTGGGATTATGCCCTAAGAACCCTGAAACAACAATTCAAAAGAACCTATGTACCCCTATGATTATAGCATCACAACTTACAATAGCCAAGATTTAGAAACAGTCTAAGTGCCCATCAGTTGATGAATGGATAAAAAAACTGTGGTACATTTACACAATGGAAAACTGTGCAGCAGAAAAACAGAAGGAATTTCTACCTTTGGTGACAGCATGTATGGAGGGTGGTGACAGCATGTATGGAATTATAGAGCATTATGCTAAGTGAAATAAGCCAGGTTGCAAAAGTCAAACACTGTGTGATCTCACCTATAAGTGGAACCTAATGAACAAAACAAACAAAGGAGCAAGATAGAACCATAGACATGGAAATAAGGAACAGACTGACAGTGACCACAGGGGAAAGGTGAGAGGGATAATGAGGGGAAGAAGGGGAAGGGTCTAGTCAAGTAACATATTTAAAGGACCCGTAGTAATGGACAACACTCTGAGGACTGACTGAGGGAGCGGGGGTGGGGAGTGGATAGGGCAGGGGACAGCAATGGGGTAAAAATTGGGGCAACTGCAATTGACAACAATAAAAGAATAAATGTTTGATTTTTATTTTTTATTTTATTTTGTCTTTAGAGATGGAAAGAGAGGGAGACAGAGAGGGAGAAAAACATCAGTGTGTGGTTGCCTCTTCTGCCCACAACTGGGGAGATATATATACATATATCCTGTCCAGATGAAAAATAGAAACATTGTACATAGGACAATGACACCTCAGTCCCCTTCAAAGTAGGCACATTGGGACCTCACACAATTCTCCCAGTCACCATCAGCTGCCCTGTCATATTTTCCTGGATCTCATTGACAGTCTGAAATCTCGTCTCTTTCAAAGGTGATTTTAGTTTTGGGAAAAGCCAAAAGTCACAGGGTGCCAAATCTGGGCCGTAGGGGAGCTGAGTCACCTGGGTGATTTGATGTTTTGCAAAAAACTCTGCACAAGACGTGATGCTTGAGTGGGTGTGTTGTGATGAAGTTGCCAATCACCAGTTGCCCATAGCAGCAGCCTTCTGAATCATCCAAATGGTTTCCGTGGAGAAATGTTCAAGCTTAACACAAAATTTGATGCAGATTCATGGCTCTACTTGCTCAGTCTTTTTAAATGTGATGGCCACACAATTCACATGCTCACTCAATGGCATCTACTGCCTCCACTGACTAGTAGTACAGTGAAGATGCACACATGTGCATTTCAGTTCACTCTCCTTGGCTGCCAGGTAACATAGATGTTGTGCAAACTGTTCTCATTACATTAGCAATGGCTAGACTCTTCCCAGGCAGACCTTGTAAACTCAGAAGTAGAAATGTTGGGTCACATGGTAGTTTTATTTTAAATTTTTTGAAGAACTTCCATACTGCTTTCCATAGAGGCTGCACCAATTTCCATTCCCACCAACAGCGCACAAGTGTTCCTTTTTCTCTACATCTTCACTAACACTTGTTGTATGTTGATTTTGTGATGATGCCCATTCTTACAGGTTTGAGGTGATACCTCATTGTGTTTTTCCATTTTTGTTGAATTTATTGGGATGACACTGGTTAACAAAATTATACAGGTCTCAGGTGAACTTGCTGTGGTTTTAATGTGCACTTCTCTGATGATTAGTGACAATCAGCATATTTTTCTATGTCTGTTGGCCATCTGTATGTCCTCTTTGCAGAAGTATCTATTAGGTCCTTTGCCCATTTTTAATTGGATTGTTTGATTTTTGGTGTTTATTGTATGTGTTCTTTACAAATTTTGGGTTTTAACTCCTTATCAGTGTATTATTGGTGAATATATTCTCCTATTCAGTTGGTCGTCTTTTCATTTTATTGATGTTTACTTTGCTGTGCAAAAACCTTTTAGTTTGATGTAGTCCCATTTGTTTATTTTTCTTTTGTTTCCTTTGCCTGAGGAGATATATAAGAAAATATATCACTAAAAGAAGTGTCTGAGGTTTTATTCCCTATGTTTTCTCCTAGAATTTTTATGGTTCTGAGTTTTACATTTAAATCTTTAATTTATTTTGAGTTTATTCTTGTATATAGTGTAAGAAGGTGGTCTAGGTTTATTTTTTTGCATGTGTCTGTCCAATTTTCTGAACACAATTTATTGAACAGACTGTCTTTAGCCCATTGTATGTTCTTGCTTTCTTTGTTAGATATTATTTGACCATATAAGCATGAGTTTATTTCTGGGCTCTTGATCATATTCCATTGACCTATATATCTGTTGTTTTTTTTTTTTAAACAATACACTGGGAGTTTGATTACTGTAGCCTGGTAGTATTGTTTGATATCAGGTAGCATAATCCCTCCAACTTTGTTCTTTGTTCTCAAGATTGCTGTGACTAATCATGGTCTTTTCTGGTTCCATATAGATTTTTAAATAATTTTTTCTACTGTGAAATATGCCATTTGTATTTTGATAGGAATTGTGGTGGGTAGTATGGACATGTTGGCAATGTTAATTCTTCCTGTTAGTGAGTATAATATATGCTTCTATTTCTTGCATTTTCTTCATTTTCTTTATTCGGTGTCTTTTAATTTTCTGGGTAGAGATCTTTTAGCTCCTTGGTTAAATTTATTCCTAGGTATTTTGTTTATTTTGATGCACTTGTAAATGGGATTGTGAGAGAGAGAGAGACAGAGAGAGAAACATCAATGACAGAGAGAAACATTGATCAGTTGCCTCCTGCACACGCCCCATCCAGGGATTGAACCCACAACTCAGGTATATGCCCTGAAATTCCTGAAGTGGAATTTGTCTTATCAGGGTCTGATGCCTGCCAAGATTTTCTTTTTGATGTGCTACTCGTAGAGCTAGCTGGATCCTGCTCTGGTGTGGTCTGGGACATTTGGGGAGGGACTGTGGTGCAGGTTAATGTCTGATGGTCTTGTGACTGGCCTTGGGCTACCTGTTTGGAGCTGCAAAGCAGTCTACAGTTTGTGTCTGCCTTTACTGGTCCTGGTGTGTATGGGAATGGCCAAGGTGTGCACCAAGGCTGGCCTCTACCAGCACCAAGCCTGGGGTATGTCAGCAAAAGGCCCAAGGTGCCCCAAGTACTGCTTTGCCTACCTCCTCCTGCCTGTTAGGCTTACTTACTGGAAGAGACTCTGTTGGTATGTGAGTTGCATAATGTAGGTCCTCAGTGATTCACCAGGTAGGGGTGAGAGGTATTTACCAGATTAATGGAATTTAAAGTTAATGCCAGTGCTAGGTCTGAGACCACTCTGCAAAAGTTCCAGGGTACACCAAGGCCAGCTGAGTGCCTTCAAACCTTTGTGTTGGGGTGAGGTCTCAGGGAATCATCAGAGGAAAGCCAGCAGGATTCATAAGGCCCAAACAGACCAAAATTTATCCATGCAAATGGAGGGCTTTGCTCTAGATTGGCTTTGGGGGGGGGGAAATGGCCTCTACCCTAGAATCACACAAGTCAGTCTGTCCAAATTCTGGTCTGACTTCCTCAAGAACCCTAGCTAGCTCAGAAGGCTGGGCCACCAGGAATTGGGAGTATGGGGCTAGTAGGTGTCTTGTGGGGTACTGTGCCTGTTAGGCTCACAAAAGTGGGGAATTGCCACTACTCAAGAACCACACAACTTGGGCTCTGACTCCCCCTAAGTCTGCCTGGACCTTTATACCAGGGGTCCAGGCAGCTGACTCCTTTGCAGTGCTTGAACTCATCAGGGGGTGGCAACTGGGAGTCAAGTGGATGGGCTGTTGTGTTCCCTCAGGCTGATATCATTTGGAGAAGAGTGCTGGGACTTAAGAAAGACGGCATCTGTGTGCAGTGTGGGAGATGGACTCAGCACAGGCACCATGGTGCCCTCCCATTCAGCTCTTTCCCCAGAGCTACACTACCCAGTCTGTTGTCAAATGACTTTATTCCACTCTGAGCCTCCCTCTCTCCATTGGAGTGCAAGGTGAATGGTTGTGAATGAGGTTTTGTGTGCTGACCCTTTAACAGTGTACCAGGGTTTCTAGCAGAGTCGTGTCTCTCTCGGAAGACAGAATCTGCTGATCTTCCCAGACAGATATTATGTGGTGCTGTGAGCTGGGAAGCCTGGCTTGGAGTTGAGATCCCATGCTCCTCAGGGGAGCCTTTGCTGCTGAGATATGCCTCTAAATTATTAGCCACCACACGTGGGTGTGGGGCCCGCATTTTCCATACTCTGCCCTTCCTAGCAGTGTCAATGTGGCTTCTTCTATAAATCTTTGTTTATAAGATTTCTGTTCACCTAACCTTCAGTTAGTTATTCAGGCTTATGTACATTTTAGTTGTAATTTCAGTTGGGTCCTAGGAGAAGTTGAGTATAACTTCCACCCAATCAGCCACCATCTTGTATTCCTTGAGACATTTAATACAAATCTACTTCCTTTAACTTTTTTATTGTTTTTTTTCTTCCATCCTTCCACCTTCCCATGTTTTTTGTTTCCAGCATCTTATTGGATATAACACTTTGTGTTTCTGTGATTCCTAATACACTGCCAAATAAATCACACACACACACACACACACACACACACACACACACACACACACACATATATATTTTATTGTATGTCTTGCATTTACTCTCCTACCCCTAATAGCAAACCTGGCTGCAAGTTTCTTATTCTTTGCTTCTTGAAATCCCAGCCATTCTTGACACCAGTCTCTGATTTTGTGTTCAATTGTAAATATGTTAAATTGGAAGATTATGGGAAAGTTTGGGGAAATGTTAGATCATTAAGAAGATCTTGTGTCAAATGATGTGGGAGCCTCAAAATACTACTTTGGTGGTCATGACCCTGGCCAGAGGGAGAAGCCCGTGATGTCAACCTTTCCGTGAGTTCCACTTTCAGGAATAGTATCTCTGAATGGAATTGCCCAAGGCAGACTTTTTTTTTGTAAACAAATTCACATGATGGAATGTGAAGAGCTTGTCTTACTTGGAGCCCAGAAGGACAGAGTAGTTTGGAATGCAGCATTTAGTGTGTTCTGTGTAGCTGGAAGATGTCACAGGGAACAAGTACTTAGCAAGCAGCATGAACAAGGATTTGAACTAGAAAATGAACAGGACCTTGACAACATTGTAATAGTGGCTTGTCTTAATCGTACACAAGGAGAGGATAAAGAAGACTAGGAAAAATACATACATAGATTTGTGTCTCATTCAAAATAACCCAGTGTCAGAATGTTCTAATTATGGATAAAGTTTGATCAGAGGTTGCTGGGTCACCGTGACCATCTCTACTTGACTATATCTGATCAAATTTTTTGCCTCTTTTAAGGCACAGGCTAAGTGTGCTTACAGGATGTCCATACAACGTGTTGAAAATAGATTGATTAATCAACTGCTTAGTCTGTTTTCACAAGCCAAATGCCTGGGTTGAATTTTTTTAATATTTCACTGAATTATCTGAATAGACCTGTTGATACAATTTTTGGCTCTTCATATGTTATGTGGAATTATGTGTAATTGTACAGGGCTATTCTTTCAAAGGTTTATGTTCCTTTTGCTTAAAAACTGCTCCTCTCTATTTCTCTTTTTTTTATTGAGGTAAAATTGACAAATTCAATAATAAGATATTTAAAGTGTGCAACACGATTGTCTTTTTTTTAATAGTCCAATTTCAGGTGATATCTGTGTATTATAGATAGAACCCAAGTCTTCGTGGATGATAAAATTTAACTACTGCAGGTGTGAGCAATAGTCAGTGGCTCTATTTTGATGCTGTCCACAGGGGCCATGCTATAGGAGTCCTCCTGCTTTAGGTGAAACATGGATGTAATAAGGTTATTGTTATAATGAAGGTCAAGTTTATACCTAATTCTGCCCTGTAACTTCTAGAGCTTTAGCAATGATCCAATAGTTGCTATGTAAGAGGACCAAGACAGCATGGTATCCACCCTCATACATGTTAATAGACTCAGGGGAGAGTATTAGTGCTATGTATGGACATACCCTGGTTCATTGACTTCAGTTTAAAAATAGATCAAATTCAGGCCCTGGCTGGTGTAGCTCAGTGGGTTCAGTTTAAAAATAGATCAAATTCAGGCCCTGGCTGGTGTAGCTCAGTAGGTTGAATGTGGGCCTGTGAACCACACTATCGCAGTTAGATTCCCAGTCAGGGCACATGCCTGGGTTGCAGGTCAGTTCCCAGCTGAGGACTCATGAGAGGCAACCGTACATTGATATTTCTCTCCCTAACCCTTCCCCTCTGAAGATAAATAAATAAAATCTTTTAAAAAAATAGATCAAATTCATTTAGACCACCTCTTCCAAATTAAAGTCAATTCAGCAAACATTTTTAGGATGGAAGGCACTGTATTACCTCATGCAAACCGTTTGGAGTTTATTTTGGTTTCTGGTGGCATCATATCAGTATGAGTTAAGTTGATTCATATTGAGGTTTTATTGTTTAGGAACTTTAAAATGCCTTTTAAAACTTTGAACTCTTGAAATTTTTATAATTCTCCTGGAAGGCCTTTATCCAGAAATCCTATTGGTAACTTGGACACTGACTCAGATATTTTAGGGATGAAGGCATCTTCTAACAGTGCTTTGTGTCACAGCCCTTTGGCTTTAGGGGTCCTATTAGCTTCAAGAGGAGATGGTGAGTGTGATAATTACTACTGCTTCGATTATTTTAAGGATAGGTTATTTCTATTCTTAAAATATGGGCATTACCAATTATAGTACAGTCCAATGAAAATATAATGCAAGCCACATATGTAATTTTAAACTTTCTAGTAAGTACATTAGAAAAATTTAAAAAATAAGGTGAATTAATTTAATAAAATATTTTAATTAAACAACATATCCAAATTTTTATTTTGATATGCAATAAATGTAAAAATTACTAATGAGATATATTATTTTAAAATCTTCTACTGTCTTTCAAATTCAGTATATACTTTTTTATTTTTTGACTGCACAAACTTCATTCATCTTTTAAAAATATATATTTTATTGATTATGCTATTTCAGTTGTCCTAATTTTTCCCCCTTTGTGCCCCTCCTCCTGGTATCCCCCTTCCCTCTAGGAATTCCCCCCTTCTTAGTTCATGTCAATAGGTCATGCATATAAGTTCTTTGGCTACTCCATGTCCTGTACTGTTCTAAACATCCCCCTGTCTGTTTTGTACCTACCAATTTGTGCTTCTTAATCCCTGTACCTTTTACCCCATTCTCCCCCTTTCCCCTCCCACCTGACAACCCTCCAAATGATCTCCATATCTGTGATTCTGCTCCTGTTCTGCTTGTTTGCTTAATTTGTTATTTAGATTCAATTATTAATAGTTGTGAATTTATTGCCATTTTAATGTTCATAGTTTTGATCTTCTTTTTCTTATATAATTCCCTTTATGTATCATTTCATATAATAATGGCTTGGTGATGATTAATTCCTTTAGCTTTACCTTATTAGGGAAGCACTTTATCTGCCCTGCCATTCTAAATGACATCTTTGCTGGATAGAGTAATGGAGGTTGTAGGTCCTTGATTTTCATTACTTTGAATACTTCTTGCCCAGCCCCTTCTTGCCTGCAAAGTTTCTTTTGAGAAATCAGCTGATAGTCCTATGGGCACTCCTTTGTAGGGAACTATCTACTTTTCTCTTCCTGCTTTTAAGATTCTCTCTTTATCTTTAATCTTTGCATTTTAATTATGATGTGTCTTGGTGTGGTTCTATTTGGATCCAACTTGTTTGTGACTCTCTGTGCTTCCTGAACTTGTATGTATATTTCCTTCACCAAATTAGGGAAGTTTTCTTTTATTATTTTTTCAAATAAGTTTTCAATTTCTTGCTCTTCCTCTTCTCCATTTGGTGCCCCTATGATTCGAATGTTATTGTGTTTAAAGGTGTCTTAGAGGCTCCTTAACCTATCTTTGTTTTGTTTTTTTTTTTTAATTTTTTTTCTTCTTGCTGTTCTGATTGAATGCTTTTTTCTTCCTTGTGATCCAAATTGTTGATTTGATTCTCGGCTTCACTCCCTCCACTGTTGATTTCCTGTAGATTTGTCTTTATTTCACATAATGTAACCTTCCTTTCTGCCTAAGTCTTTTTCATGCTGTTGAGCTACGGAATCAGTTCCTGGAGCATCCTGGTAACCAGTGTTCTGAATCTGCATCTAATAGGTTCCTTATCTCTGTTTTGTTTAGTTTTTTTTTCTGAAGTTTTGTTCTGTTCTTTCATTTGGGTCTAGTTTCTTAGTCTCCTTGTTTTGGCAGCCTCTCTGTGTTTGTTTCTGTCTATTAGGTAGAGTTGCTTTGACTCCCTGTCTTAGCAGTGTGGCCTATTGTAGGAAAGCGTGCCTGTAAGTTGTATGGGATGGAGCCTTAGGTAATTGCCAGGGCAGGACAACCCATGTCACAGCTCTGTGGTTCTATGTGGGGAAGGGCTCAGAGAGGGGACAATGCCATTGTCTGGCCTCTGGAGTTTTTGCCCAGGAGGATGCTGTCTCTTAGCACTCTCCCTGTTGCCAGTCACTTCATTTTCTCCCCATATGCCACTGGTGCTGAAGCCCAGAGGGAGTGAGTCTGCATAAGTCCTAAGTCCATTGTGGGCCCTTTAAGAAGAGTCTCTTGAGAATCCTGTGGTTTCTTCTGCTGCCCCAACCCCGTTTTTTACAGTCAGAATTTATGGGGACTTATCTTCCTGTGGCTGGAACCCTAAGCTGAGTGGTCTGGTCTGGGGCTGGGATCCCTTGCTCCTGAGGTATCCCTCTCAATTTTTACCCACCACACATAGATATGGAACTGACTGTTCCACATCTCTGCACCTGTCTGTGCCCCTTTGTGTCTCTGCACCTCTTCGTGCCTCTCCCGCTCTCTGCACCTCTCTGTCCCTCTCCACCACTCTGAACCTCTCTGTGTGCCTCCACATCCTCCACCCCTCTTACCCATCTGGATGAATGTGGCTTCTTTAAATCCTTGGTAGTCGGACTTCCATACAGCTTGATTTTCTGACAATTCTGCATGATACTTGTTTTATAGTTGTAATTTTTGTGTTTGTGCAAGGAGGCGAGACGTTTTCCTACACCTCCATCCTGATCAAATTCTCAGTGCACATTATATATTTACAATATATCTCAATTTAGTCTTGACACATGTGCTCAATAGGCACATGTAGCCAGTGGCTCCCGTATTGGACAATATTATCATTGATGGACCAAGCCTCCAGTTGGGAAGGAAGCTTATAATTCAAGTATACTGACTTTTTAAAAGGAATTTAACAACACTGTTATATTCAGATCTATCCAGAATGGACCTGTTGTCACATCTGAAATCATCAACCACTTTGCTTGAAGAACAATGATAATGACTCTGCATACCTTGCACTGTTGGGAACTGCCCTGCCTGGTTTCAGAAGCTGTAAACCCCTCCCCCCATGGCTAAGGCTGAGAGACCTTGGAACTGTAAGCCACTAAGGAGACAAAGCTTATCTTCCTGGCAGGGGCACCGTACTGCCCCCTTTTACTTCACCCTGCTTGGCCTAAGCGAATGACTGGTTAGCCAATGATGGGTAAGATTCCTCAAGGGAGGGGTGACCTAAAACAGACATGGTCACAAAGGGGCCCTCAGGGAAAGACTTGGGGGCCTATAGAAAAAGGGTGATGGACCCTTGCCCCTTGGCTTTGACATAGTCTGAGTCCTCATTCTGTCTGTGAGAAGCCTCCTAATCTCTGGGCTGCCTTACTTTCCCTGCCTGACTTAAGCCTGAAACAATGCCGCTGTAGCCCTGGGCAGGAACAGGCAGTTCCTGGGGCGATCAGGCCTAAGAAAGAATGCATAAAATCCTGTGAAACCTGCTTTGCTAAGAATGCCCTCAATTTTCTGATAAGGGTCCAAGCATGCAATGAATTTGTTTCCCAAAGTTGTATAGCCCTTTAGCTAACTGACCCTGACTCAGAATAAGCCCTGGTAGTTCTTTGTAAGTTGTCTATTGTTTGATCATTACTGCCTGACAATGACTGATGGGCTTTACCTGTATTCCTGTGCAAATTGAACTCAGTAAAACCCCATTAAGGAACAGGCTCCTGGCACCTTCTCCTTTGAGAGATTGGCCACCTTTCCTCCCCAAGCAGGTCATGTCTTGGTAGACTTATTCTCTTCTGTTGTGGACAGGGGGCTCTGCAGGCAAAGCTCCCCTACATTGCACCACCATGGCCTGTGGTCCCAAGAAGCATCTGAAGTGCATTGCACACCAAATCATTGGCTACTGGATAGCCAATGTGTTTGCTCCTCATCTAACTACTGGTCCCCACAAACTGAATGTTTCTCATTTTTTTACTAAGGTGCAGGATTAAGTATGCACTAACATGAGATGAAGTAAAGAAGATCTGCATGTAACTGTTTATTAAGATTGATGGCAAGGTTTGAACCAATATAACTTAGTCTGCTTATTTTATGGATATCATGAGCATTGATAAGACTGAAAAGAATTTCTGTCTGATCTATGAAACTAAGGGTCACTTTGCTGTTAATCAGATTACACCTGAGAAGGCCAAGTACAAGTTGTGCAGAGTGAGACAAATCTTTGTGGGAGCAAAATGAATCCCTCATATGGTGGCTCCTGATGCTCACACCCTCTGCTACCCTGACCCCTTCATTGAGGTGAATGACACCATTCGGGTTGACTTGGAGACTGGCAAAGTTACTGATTTCATCAAATTTGAGGTAGATTTTAACCGAGTTGAAGTTCACTGATCACCTGGGGATTTTCTGCACTCATTTTCCCCACTCAGTCAATATGGAGGGAAACTATTTTTCTTTCACGCAATATGCCGGTGTCAGAGACTCCACATAGGCTAAGTTAGCCCCAACTAGATGTGATTTTTCTGATGTTACCTGACTGCATTCTTTTCCTTTTCAGGTAGGGCTGCAACCAGGCTATTTGATTAAATTATGTTCCTTGATGTGGGACCTTCTGATTAGGGAACTACTGATTATCATTTCCATTTTCAGCTGTGGAAGGGGGAGTAGGGGAAATTTAAATATTATTAATTATCAATTTTATTTGTCAAGCATACAGTTCAAATGTTTTTCCACAGATGATTACATTTGCTTCTCATAGTTTCTTTATCTGGCATTATTACAGGAAAATTGCCACATAATCTGACATTATTGAAGCCCAGAAAGATATACTGACTTGGCCACCATCCTTTGACTAGTAAGTGGTACAGCTGGATTCAACCAAGGTCTTTAGACTTCCTGGCCAGTGTCCTTACCTTGCCTTTGCTCCTTTCATATGCCCACCTGAGTACTATCCTTCAAATGCTGAGAGATAAGGATAAGAAGGCTAGCTCTGTGTTAAGAAATCTAATAAACAAAAATCCAACCTAACAACAGATAAATTAGAAGAGGTTATTCACATCATAAAACAATTGCATTGCTTCAAAAAGTGAGCACCACTGGAGAGATTAGCATATAATTTCATTTCTAAAATATAATCTTATACCCAGTAACTGAGGTGGACATTTATTAGGTAATGTCAAGTATACATAGGTACATGGGGCTGGTCATTATCAAACATAAACTAGAATAATTTTTTCATCTAAGTAAGTTTTTTTATTTCTAGAAATGTATTCTAACCTGAAACCTCTGAAATCAGTGCAGAATTACATACTGTTTTTTTTTTCTCTTTTTTCCTGGTAAAACACTCTTTTTCATACCCAAGGAGTTTCACAGGATAGAATGCACTTTTATTTTCCAAACCGTAAAAACAAAAATCATTTCTCTGCCCTTAGGAAATTTCACTTTTAGCCTTGTTTTGGTAAAACTCCTTCTAGTTCTCTTTTCAGGGGTGTTCTGAAGGACCATCAACCTTAACAATGGCATGGAAGAATCTGATCTGACATACAATGCAACCAATTAACAAGAAAACCCTAGAAACAGCAAAACCTACTGGCATGGGTCACCACCTTATATATTCCGTATCTTATTACCATTTGATATACATGGAGATGAGGCAAATAAGCAATTTTAATGGGAGAGAAATCAAACTTAGGCTATAACTCTTGATCTATAACATAGCAAGAAATGTTACTCATTTTCTTCCAAACTGCAATGTTAATGTATGGTTTTTTAAGGAAAGAAATGCATCATTAAAATGCTGCATGACTGGATTTCTTGAAATGCAGTATGGTTATCTTTTTTTAAAAGCCCTTCTCTTAATTGAATATCATCAAGCATTTTCAAATGATAAAAGGTAGAGTGCTGAGTAAATATTTCTAGGGAGTTCTTGTTCTGACATATAGAGGGTTTGAGTGCTATTTTGACCTATTATTAGCATTCCCTAGCAACATCCATTTCACATAGTCAGAATTCCTGAAAAGGTTTTAACTGAAATTAAAGTATTTTTCTGCCCACAAAAAGAAAGCAACATGTTTAACAGAGAGGGGACTGTGAATTTAAGTTAGACTAAATCCAAATAATGTGCCCTGTGATAATATGGTTCACCTCACTGCAAGTCATATATTTATTGCTGAAGGAATTTCACATAAATTGAAATTTATACATAAAATTATGCAGGGCAACAAACTCTGGACTTAGAGTCAGGAGACTGGGTTCTCAACCTTGTTCTGACCCTGCTTAGCCTTTTGACTTGCTTTCTCTGGACTTAAGTTTCCTCATATATAAAATATATGATCCATATATAAAACGAGGGGAAGGCTCTAACCAGGTAGCTTAGTTGGTGAGTGTCATCCTAATATATGAAGGTTTCAGGTTTGATTCCCCCCCCCATCAGTGCACATACAGGAAGCAACCAAAGCAATGTATAGATGAATGGAAAAACAAAATTGAGATTTGTTTCTCTCTTGCAAATCATTAAAACACCTTTAAATGAGTGAAAGGCTAGATTCACAGTACCCCTCTTTCCCCCACCCCCCATCTTCACTGCAGCATAATCAACAAATAAAATTATAAGATATTTAAACTGTACTACTTGGACTTCTGCTCAAGATGGTAGCATAGGTAAACACAGCTCACCTCGTCTCACAACCACATCAAAATCACAACTAAAATATAGAACAACCATCAGTCAGAACTGTCAGAAATCGAGTTGAATGGAAGTCTGACAACTACAGCATTAAAGAAACCACATCCCTCCAGACTGGAAGGAGGGGTGAAGACATGGAATGGGCTGGTCCTATATCCATGTGTGGTGAATAAAAATTGGGGAGGGATATCTCAGGATAGAGCAGTCCCAGCCTCACACCAGGACCCCAGTCCAGGGTTCCAGTGCCAGAAACATAAGTTCCCATAATTTCTGGCTGCAAAACCCAGCAGAGATTTGAATGTTGGAGGAAAAAACTTTGGAGTCCCAAGCAGTTTCCCTTAAAGAACCCACACACAGACTTACTCAGACTCACTCTCTTTGAGCTCCAGCAATGGGGTAACAGCTTGAAAGGCATCGGTGACATACAGGGAGGAGCTGAAGTGCCTGGCATCAAGGCAAGAGCTGGAGGGCAGCTTTCTCCCAGACAGAAGGGCAGGCAGAGACCATTGTCCATTTTATGCATCCTCCTTCCCCAGAACCACAGAGCTGGCAGGTGGGTGCCATATTTGAGACTCTATTACCTGGTTAGCACTGTTTGTCCTGCCCTGGAGATCCCCTTAGACTCTGACCCACCCAACTTAAGGACCCACACAAACTGTTAAAGGTCATTTTTTTTTTCATATGAATGGCTGGTATTGGCTCCTGCTGCACAACTTCCTAAATCCTATCAAACAAGTACTAGTTGGTTTCAGTAAGCTACCAGCCCCCATGCCTCTTGGTAAGTGGCCCCAGGCCCAGCACTAGCAGCAGCCAACCTAGATTCACAGCTTGGCTTCTCCCCGGGAAATTCCAAGCTGAGTATAAGCAGCCGCCATCTCAGATTGCTTTATAGCTCATGCAGGATGGCCCCAGACAGAACACAGGGTAGGGGGTGGGGCCGACCTTGGCCTGCACCACCAGGGAAACCCCAGAGCCTGCACACCCAGTGGATAGCTACAGACCATGTCGGAGCACTGCCACCGTGCTCCTGCATAGCCGATCCTCCATGGAGAGCAGAAGTTGGTGGTCGGGGGTCACAGCCAGTCCTTGAAGCTTACTAGCTTGGGTAAATCCCTCCCATTGACCTGCCGACAGCAACCAAAGCTCAACTACAAGAGGAGGGTGTACCCAGACCACACAAAGGGTGTGCCTTGAGTACTCAGCTTGGGTGACAGGGGAGGCTATGCCACTGGACCCTATAGGTGACCTACTACATTAGGCCACACTACCAAGACAGGGAGTCATAGCAGCTCTACCTAATACATAGAAAGCAACACAGGGGGATATCATAATGAGGAGACACAGAAATACAATCCAAATGAAAGAATACATCAAAAATCCAGAAAAAGAACTAAACAAAATGGAGGTAAACAGTTTATCAGATGCAGAGTTCAAAACACTGGTTATAAGGATGCTTGAGGAACTTAGTAAGGACCTCAAAGCATAAAAAAGATCCAGTCAGAAACAGTCAGAAATAAGGATACACTATTGAAATAAAGAACAGTTTATAGGGAAACAACAGTAGAGTGGATGAATCTGATAATCAAATCAATGATTTGGAACATAAGGAGCCAAATTACAACCAATCAGAACAACTAAAATAAAAAAGAATAAAAAAAAAAAACAAGGATAGTGTAAGCAGCCTCTGGGACAAATTCAAGTATTCCAACATTCACATCATAGATGTGCCACAAGGAAAAGAGAAAGAGCAAGAAATTGGAAATCTATTTGAAAAAAATGAAAGAAGACTTCCCTAATTTAGTGAAGGAAATAGACATGCAAGTCCAGGAAGCACAGAGTCCCAAAGAAGGTGGATACAAAGAGGCCCACACTGAGACACATCATAGTTAAAATGCCAAAGGTTAAAGGTAAAGAAAGAATCTTAAAAGCAGCAAGAGAAAAGGAGAGCGTTCCCTACAAGGAAGTTCCCATAGACTGTCAGCTGATTTCTCAAAAGAAACTTTGTAGGCTAGAAGGGATTGGAAGAAATATTTAAAGTTATGAGAAGCAGGGATGTACAGCCAAGATTGCTCTACTCAGCAAAGCTATCATTTAGAATGGAAGGGTGGATAAAGAGCTTCCCAAACAAGAAAAAATTGGAGTAAAAATGTGACTTGGGGAGACTTGCCATAGTAACTGAATTTCCTCTCTGAAAAAAGAACCATGAAGGGGCAATGTTTCCTATGTAGTTTTAACCCCCAGATGCCCATGGACTATATGGCCCTTGCATATATTAGTGATGCAAATCTGGAAAAAGAATAAGACCGAGATATTATGACCAAGACACTTGATTTGCACTGGAATGTCCCATGCAAACAGCATATCAGAACCCATAAAGTGGCATTTGGCTTGAACTTTTAGAAGGCATGCCAGTCTACAAAGAATCCAAATGGCAAATGTTCCAATGAGAATGGCTCACTGTTCTTTTCTAAATGCAACTTGTATCATTTCACTAAAATCATTTCCCTTATATGGGCACCAGTGATCTTATCTATAATATGATCGCATAAAAGTTGGGCATAGACCTTCCAAGTCTAACACTCTGTTTCTATTTAGATTTTTTTAAAGGAATGGGTTTAACATTTGCTTGCTGGAGAGAGTGGAAAGCTCCTGAGATGAGGGGGAGCTCTGAGAGAATTAAGGTTCAAGGGCAGGCTTCACTGCCTTTCCAATTTTGTCCAGTGGTATGTTCCCCATTCTTTCCTTTCAGTTTCAAGGACCAATAAAAGTGATGGATACTATATGTGACTGTGTGTCAGTGGAGTATGAAATCAGTAAATGAGAAAAGTGGGTACTGGCTTTGGGGCTCTTGGTTACACCACTGTCTTGCCTTTCCGGCCTCGGGTCATCCAGTTGCCATCTTGAAAAGCTGGTGCAAGGATGAAATACATCATCAGGTCTCCTCAACTCTTGCCAGTTGGAGGACAGGATGCCAGTAATATGAGGACAAAGTGAATGCTCCTAGTACATTACAGGTTTTATTTATTTAACAGAAACCCATAAGCCCTGGTTGGTGTAACTCTGTGGATTGAGTGCTGGCCTGTGAACCAGAATATCACAGTTCGATTCTCAGTCAGGGCACATGCCTGGGTTGCAGGCCAGTTCCCAACAGGGGACGCACGAGAGGCAACCATACATTAATATTTCTCTCCCTCTCTCCTTCCCTTCCCCTCTAAAGATAAACAAATAAAATCTTTAAAAAAAAAGAAACCCATTTTTGCCAGGTACTCTTCTAAGAGTTTTACAAATATTAACTCATTTAATGTTTATAACATGGGTTAGAAATTAAGACCTAAGAATATCCCTTATTTTACAGAGTAGGAAATTGAGGCACAGAGAGGAAAACTGCATTGCCTAAGTTAGTCAAACATCTAGTAACAGCAGAGATGAACACCCGAGCATGTTGGCTTCACAGTCCATGCTTTTAACCATGCTTTATCCCACAGGCCATGGGATACTGAATTTTCTGGTGTGATTCTCCATGTGTTTCAGTCCAAACATGTAGTGGGTTTGGGGACTAACTGGCAGACTTCAGCAGTGGGGCAATACCATGGCCTCCTCAGTCCTATCAACCTGCCCTTTGACTTAAGAGTGTTACATTCCTAAGAATGTTACATTTGGCCAACCCTGGGTTTTCAATGGTAAAACCTTTTCGTCATTCCCTTACTGAGATTTTGTGCTGTCTGATTTCTGTCCGGTAGGTTTTCCTGAGTTCTCAGACCTTATCTACAGAAGAGCAAACATTCCCTTAAGCCTCTTGGTTTACTCAGTCAACCTGTAAATAGGAAGACGGTCATGCTAACAATAGCTGTTGTTTATTGAACTCTTACTCTGCGTCAAACTCTGAGATAAGCTATTTTCATGCATTATCTCATAATCCTCTCATCAAACCTATGAGGTGGCTTCTGTTATGATCCTCATTTTACGGATGAAAAAACCAAGGTTCACACAGTCTGAGTTACTAACCCAAGGCCACACTTTTCAGTACCTGGTACTTAAGTACTTTGGCTGTATCTGATTCAAAGTTCTTGGGTTTAACTATCACTTACACGGCCTCTAGCATTGTTTTGGGACTGCTCTCCCAGTATCATATGTACATTCTGCAGCTGCCCATGTTATTATTAATATGCCCAATTCTGTGTCACTGGGTTACAATTTTAGTACAAGTATACCATTTTCTTATAATAATACAAAGTATTTGGGGTTTGTATGGGAGCATTTGCCTTGCTCATAAGTGGACACCTTGTGTAATGGATAAGGGCAGCTGGTCTTGGAGAAGTTATAGAAAGAGACAGTGAGAGAATTTAACTAAGCCAGGGAGACTAAGGCAGGTCATACTCCTTTGGGCTTTCTGAATGGGGCATGTGGGTCTCCCATTGGAATGGATCTGGACAGGAAGAAAGTGTTGTGAGTAAAACATAAGAATTGTTATTATAGCAGATGCAAACATCTCTAGGGTTTGTGCGTATACAATATTCCCAAGATATACCTTTTTCCCTGTTTGGAGACTAAATGATTGCTTCTCTCAAATGAGTGCCATTCGGTTTGAAAACAACTGAGGTGATATTATAGGTATGGATGCTGCTAAAATATCCATACAAAGGCTAAGTCAACAAAACCAGAACTTAAAACTCACTTAACTTTATTAATCTTTGTGACTCAAGTGACACTCCCAAGAGGAGGAAATTGAGGCACAGAGAAGAAAACTACATTATATGTCAGAAAGGATCCTATATGCTTTGGGTCTGATTCTAATTGCCAGTTAATAAAAATCCTAGGGTATTCTTAATCAGCCAATTAACTGATCTAACAAATGTAATAGGGAAAGAAGATGGGAGGGGTCGAGATTGGAAATAACAAATCCATCAAGGTGGAGTAGAATTCTTCTGAGGTTAATGGTGGACACCCTTTAAAGTAAAAAGATTTTTTTTCTACCTTGACTAGGTTCCTGTTTTTCTTTTCTTTTCTCCCTTCCCTGACATATGTAATTGTTAGAACCCCTATTTGGTTGATTAGCTAATTATAGGGGGAAGGAGGGTGGGAGAGAGGGAAGGAGGGAGAATTGTAGATGTGTAGAATATGTATTTTTTTTAAAACCCATGGTTCTTTATTTTCTGAAATAATATTTTTATGAAAATAGTTCACTGTATTTAAGGGTTTATTATTATTTAAAATTTAGTGCATCATTTTTTTACTGGAACAATTAGTTACCTCCTAATTTACCTTACCATGTAGAATGAGATTGAAGTAGAATGAAATTGAAATATTATGCGAAAAGTCTGACATGAAGGAAGCCAGTTATCGTGGCTTGAATGTATCTTCATAAAAATTCTTAAGTAACAGTAAAGCAGAAGCTGTCTGTATTGAAAATGTGTATTAGTGGGACAGAATTATGTTTTTATTTAGATACTGAAAATTATAATACATTTAAGAGTGCTGGAAAAATGTGCATGTAGGTAAAAAAATATGTGTATTCTCAGAAGTTGATAAGAAAAACAGCTTAGACTAAAAAGAACTGGTTTTGCTCCGAAAACTCAGTTGCTGGGGTTTTCTTTGCAGGTGCAAGCATGTAGTTTTTTATATTTTTGGAAATGGTAAATTATGGAAAGCTGCCAGAAGCTCAAGGTGCATCCTCTAAACCTGCTCAAGTCCCACTCCCAGAGTTGTAAGTGTTCTTTAAGATTTATGAATTATATGTCATGCTTGAGCACTTTCATCGTTGCTTATCTAGAGTTTTGTCATCAGGCTATGGAGATAGAGATTTCCTTGTTATTTATATCTTCTTATTGAACAGAAGGTATAACAGAAGGAATCATGGGTGCAGGAGGGGGAAGGGACTTGTCCAAGGTCACAGGAAATTTTCTGCCTGAGCTGGGAGCAGGTCTCCAAATTCCCAGTTCTATGTTCTTTCCTTTCTTCCCATACCTCCCTTATATAAATGCTACCAGTGGCCAAAGGGCAAATGCCAACCGCCATGTTCTGTTAGGAACTGTTTCAACGCACAATCTGCTGTACTCCAATGCTGGTTGCCTTCATTTTTAAGTCATTCCTAAATGGCCAAGTCCAAGACATATCTCTTAGTTTTATTCTTATGAGTCCAATCTTTTTCACTAATGCATTATTTACATGTCTTCTTTATGTTCCAAAATGTTCTCAGGGGAATGACTGGGTCCTGAATTTGGAAGTAAAAATGAGTGTAGGATCTGTTCCTTTTAATCTGATGGCTAGGAAGTGCTGCCCTTTCAGCTCTCTAAGATTCTGATAAAAAGGATTGTTCAAAATAATTCCTCTCTAATGCTGTTATAAACTCCCCTGGGCCCTACAGGATCTATGTACCTTGATTTTTATTTGTCACTTTATTGGAGGGGAGAGAGGTTGTTTGCTTTTTGTTATCTCAGTTTTAGGTTGAGTTTTGTTTTCAACCTTCAGGCTTTAAATTTTATTTGTGTAGAGACTTCTCTTATTTTTCTGACTGAGGGCTAGTGTCTCTTGAGCTTGGAAGGTTCATCACAAATTGCTTGTAAAACAAGATCTGATTAGGAAGTAATATATTCATCTGTAACTCCTCCATAAAAGTTATTCAAGTATTGTGACAAAATAAGTGTTGTTTACTTTATACATTTTCTGCAAATTCTAAAGATTTCATCTAACTTAAAGGCTCTCATGGAATCTTGGGGATTGTGGCCTGCCCACTGAGAGTATAAAGGCTAAATTAAGTTGATTTGCCTGTGAAAGAAATGCTTCCATTATTCATGTCAGAAGCCTGTCACATCAAATTGAGGGAGTGGAGAAAACCCTTTTTTATCAACATTTAGAACCAAGAAAAACCAACCATTGAAGGCCTGAATTTCAATTGGGGAAAAAGTCAGGCTGAAAGCAAGGTTCAAAAAAGGTGGCTGGGGGGGGGGGGTCTGGGTATTTGACTAATGTTGAAAATCAGTAGAGGAGATTGATTTAACTTTGGCCGAAACTTTTTATATACACAGACTGAATGAAACTTCTTAAAGCAGCAAGTAGTACATACAATCTTGGTGTCTTTCATGTGTAAACTTGTCAAAAGTAGTTAAGCTAATTCAAATTTAAATCTCCTTGAATTCCTATTCTTGGACTCTTAATTTGTTTATTTTAAAGGATTTAGAAATGCATTTCTTGGGTGTTACTTTTCAAACATTGATGAATGTATTTTGGTTTTCGAAGTTCAAGATTATAGACCCTGGTGTGTGATTACAGGTTGTATTAACAGAAGGAAGACAGGCCGGTCAAGGATTGGCCCTTGTTTCTATCAGGTATGTGAGCATTTGTCTCTGTGTGAATGTATTGTATATGTATATGCACACACACACACATACATAACTTCAAATTAAAAACAGATCGTTAAGAGAATAACTCGGAACAGTAAAGAAAGGGCTGTTTCCCAAAGCAAAAATATCCTTATGAGATATTAGTTTAGGAGGATTCTGTTGTATTTGCCAGGATAATGGATTTTGTTAAATTGAAGTATAAGGATAAATGATCTGATGACTCACGCAATGAAATCTGATGTTCACTCTTTTTGCGATATTTGATTTCTATGAGCACATGCATTTCAAATGATGGTGTGCTACAGTAAAATCAATCACAAGTACAAAGTTTCTCATATCAGCAAATTTAATCCTTACCAACCCTCATTTACCTTGAAAGGGTTTCTGCCATTATTATCTAAGTAGTCTTCAAATGGTCATTTTAATCTGTTTTTTAAAAGACATCTTTGGTGATGTCTTTTACTGAAAAACATGGAACATCATTTTGTGTTGTTTCTTAGATACAGATTTGGAAGTTCTTATTTGGCACCAGCAATGCTACAAAAATGAAAAATAGAACAATTTAAACTGTTTGAAGGGATTTTTGCTTTTTCTCCCCTCTTAAAAAAACGAGGCCTAAAATTTTGTTAGAGTAGGACTGAATTCCTCCCCCCACCCAACCTTTTCGGTGTGTGGTTCTGCGGCACTTCAATCCTAAGTTGAATTTTATGCTTAATTGATATTTGTGTTGAGTGGAAATAAGAGTTGGTTTGTGGTGTTCAAAGTACAAAAGTAATTACTTCTCTGAATTGACTGCAAATATGTGCAGGTTGTGTGGATGGGGGAGCAATGAGTGAAATAGAGAGGCGATTGTACTGTGGAGGGCTGGAATAGACAAGGATTAATGGTGAGCAGAATTGTATTTTGGTGTGTTCTTTCAGTAACGTTACAATCTCTGTGAAAGTGAACGAACGCTGCTAACAAGGAACCAATGGGGCACGGAGTTGGAATAGGGGCGGAGGGAGGGCATGTTGGGGGTTGTGAACTGGTAAAAACAGAGAACCGTGTCAAAGTAGGAACTGAATATCTAACCTATGTGTATTTGCAAGAGCACAAAACAAACAAACGAAACAACAAAAAAACTCTGTAATTTGACTTGTGCTACTTCCAGATCATGAAACCACCAAAGGCAATTTTCATATGCTGACAATGTTATTTTCTAATGAAGAAAATTTGAATTATGTAGAATCATAAAATGGTAGCTTGTTAGTACTGGGAGAACTTTAGAAACTGGACAGTTAACCAACCTTACAGATGAGAAAGCTGGAAGGTCAGAGAGGAAGACGGACAGAGTTGGCATCAAAATCTAGTTTTTCTCATTCTTGGGCCAGTGAACTTCTCACTGATTTACACATGACTAAAAGGCCCAATTTTCCTCCACTTAGTGTCACACAATACTGACATGGACTATGTTAAATGAGATTAAAGAGGGCTTGGGGGAAAGGGTGAAAAAGGTGAAGGAGAATAAGAGGTACAAATTTCTACTTGTAAAATAGGTAAGTCATGGAGATAGTCATGAACAGCATAGGGAATATAGTCAATAATATCATCATATCCTTGTATGGTGACAGATGGTTACTAGCCTTAACATGGAGATCACTTTGTTAGTTATATAAATGTTGAATAACTGTGTTGTGTGCTTGAAGCTAATGAAATATTGTAAGTACACCATATTTCAAGAAAAAATGTAAAAAGTAAAAAATAAGATTATAAAAACATAAAAATAAAGTCTATTAAGATTTCAAGCATGAATAAATAAGTGGATAAATAAAAATTAAAGGCCTCTGTAACCACAAGCCTCAGAAACAACCACTCACAGCTAAGTGTATTTCTTCTATGCTGCTCTCTGGCCAGGTACAAATACAAACATTATTATTTTCAGTTTGTTTTTTATATCTTTGCTTGTTTTATATGTATTTGGTATATGTAACATATTATATATACGTTGTACTATGTGATTCAGTAGATTTTCCAATATACACGACTTTTAATCAATATTATTATAAAAGTAGCTCAAAATTAGGGATTGTTTTCTCAATTTTATAATTGTATTGTTCGTTGCAAGTGTATAGAAATTTAATTGATGTTTGTATATTAATCTTTATCTTGCAAGATTTCTAAACTAATTTTTTAGGTCTCATAGATTTTTGGTGGATTCTTCAGGGCTTCTTCTATATTAGATCATGTCCTCTGCTAATAGAGATAATTTTCCCTCTTTCTTTTCAGTTTGAATGCCTTTTAATGTCATTTTCTTTGGTAATTGCCTCATCTAGAATTCCAGTAAAATGTTGCATAGAACTGGTGAGAGCAGGCCACCTTGTCTTGTTTTTGATCTTAGGGGGAAAGAATTCAATCCTTTACCGTTCAGTATGATTTTAGCTGTGACTATATTCCCTTCATTTAAAAATTTATTTGGTTAAGTGTGGAATATTCTCCTTTTCTGCACTTTACATATTCAAGAACAGGTCACTGAATTTGGGAAACACTTTCGACTATGTGACTCTCTGCTTATGCATGGTAACATTGCAAGCATTGCAGTGACAGACAAAACACTTGACTCTGGAGATGTTAAGCATCCCTTGATGCCTTCCCCACATCACTCATGTGTAGAGGATGGGACCAGAAACCAGGTTTAGTAAGCATTCACTCTCTAAGGAAATACAAATGTTTCTCTAACCTTGGCGTGAAAGAATTCCATAATTTTTATGGTCACCTCCCAGAGGACCAATTTCCAAACTTGAGAAAGAGGACAAAAAAATAACTTGTCCCACATGTTTTGCTCACCGCTGTAAAGTCTCCCAAAATGGCTTTTTAAAAATGAACCATCCTCTTTTGAAAGTGATACCATGCACCTTTACAAAAACAGCAAATCTTTATCCGGTGAACGTTTACCACCTGTCCCAATCCACCAGTTATTTTTTAAAAGAAAGAAAATTAAACTGCTATCTTTTGCAAACACCAATAAATCACGGACAAAAGCAAAGAGGGAGAGGATCAAGGATGGGGGTAAAGTGGAGACAACTGTACTTGAACAACAATTAATTTTTTAATTAAAAGATAAAAATGAAATGAAATAAAATAAAATAAAATAAAATAAATTATTCTAAACATTCAGTGAAGGCAAAAACTCCCAGAAAAAAGCAAGAAATTTCTGTTTTCCCTGAAGAACTCGTGCTATCAGAAGCCATGTTGCTTCTCAGGCTTGGCAACCTAACAGGTTAGCCATGAACTTGTAGGTAGAACACTTTCTGGTGCCTCCCTTTGGTCTTTCTTTTCCTGTGCTTCTAAAGCTTATTTCCCTTCATCTCGTTTTTCCTTCAATATAAAATTGTCATTCTCTTTGACAAGGCAAATACCAGTTTCATTATGTTGCAGTTTTCCCTTTTATAAAAGGAGATTAAAGCCAGCTGTCACTCAACCCAAGACAATGTTTCTGAGAGGAAATGTAAGGACCAGAGTTACCAGAGCCTCCAAATTTCTAAAGTGAGACTACATATTTTTATTGGTAATCGTCCATTTATTATTGTCAACAGATTTTAATTTTACAGTGTGACAGAGGCCATATTTAACCTTTTGCCCTGGCCCAAGTGGAAAAGATTCAATGATCTTTTAAAGCGATTTTATTTACTTATTTATTTATTTATTTATTTATTTATTTATTTATTTTTAGAGAGGGGAAGGGAGGGAGAAAGAGAGGGAGAGAAACATCAATGTGTGGTTGCCTTTTGTGTGGCCCCCACTGGGGATCAGGCCTGCAACCTAGGCATGTGCCAGGACAGGGAATCGAACTTGAGACCATTTGGTTCGCAGCCCGTGCTCAATCCACTGAGCTAGCCAGGGCCTAAAATGATTTTTAAAAATAAGTAAAAAATTATATATTTAGTCATACATTATCCATTTCAGGTATCCTTAATTCCCTTGTGTACCAAATTTTCATCTGGTAACATTTTCTTTTTTTTAATTTATTTTTTTAATTGATTATGCCATTACAGTTGTTCTATTCCCCCCTTTATTCCCCTCCACCCTACCCCCCCATCCCCACCATTACCCCCCTTTAGTTTATGACCATGTGTCTCAAGTTCTTTAGATTCTATATTTCCCATACTATTCTTGCCCCCCCATCTATTTTCTATCTAACATTTTCATTCTGCCTAAAAGACTTCCTTTAACATTCCCTGTATTACAATTCTGCTGGTTATAAATTCCTTCAGTTTTTGTTTGTGTGAAAAAGAGTCTTTATTTTAAAACATTTTTATTTTGAAAACTTTCAAACCTACAGCAAAGTAGAAATAGTTCAATGAACATTCACATATCATCTAAATATAGCAGTATAAAAATGTTTCTATATTCAATTAATCTGTTTTTAAAACATTTTAAAATAAATTACAGACATTGTATTCCACCTCTACATAATTTTTACTTGCATCATTCACAAAATGACATTTTTGTCTTCATAATGACTGTATAATTGTCACAGCCAACAAAGTTAACAATAATTCCCTGATATTCTCTAATATCCAGTCTGCAACTAAATTTCCTTGATTATACCAAAAATGCCTGGTTTATTCAAACCAGATGTCAATCAAGGGTCATTTGATAGTTATACCTCTTAAATCTCTCCTAATGTAGAACACCTCTGTTGTCTCTCCACCTTTATGCCCCCGTGTGTGATACTGAGATTTATAATAAGAAATAGATATTTGGCTCTTTTTCCTATTTCTTTTTCTTTTCTTTGTCCCCATTTCTGACAGAGCTGCTAAAACCTTTGGCATTTCCTAACTGATGAGAACATCATGGTGTCAAGGTGTATTTTATTATGTGAATAAGGTGACTTTTGGAAAGCACTTAAGGATGGGAGCTGGTTGTCAGGGGAACCAACCAGGCGATTAGAGGATTGAAACTCTCAGTTCCTCTCTCCTGGAGGGGAAACAAGCTGGGGGTCGGATCAGGCACCACTGGTCAGTGATTTAATCAACCACGCCTAAGTAATGAAGCTTTCATAAAAGCTCCAAAGTACAGGGTTCAGAGAACTTCTGAATCAGCGAACACATGGTTATGTTGGGAGACTGTCGCCCCTGAAGAGGCCATGGAAGCTCTGCACCCTTTCCTCATACCTCGCCCTATGCATGTCTTCTGTCTGGCAGTGTCTGAGTAAGTGAAACTTTGCTATGAATTCTGAAAGCCACTGTAGCAAATTAATCAAACCCAGGACACAGGTCATGGGAACCTCTGATTTTATAAACAATGGGTTGGAAGTACAAGTAACAGTGAGGTCGGGGGTCTTGAAAGACTGAGCCCTTAACTTGTGAAATCTGAGGCCATACTGTCAGAATTGAGTTGAGTTATAGGAAACCTAGGTGGTGTCTGAGAGTTGCTTGTCAGATGTGTGCTGGGAACCTCTGGGTCCCCACACTGGAATTTGGTGGGCAGAACACAAAAGATCGTGTCATTGAGTTGTTTCAGATACCAGGTCAGTTGTTGTGTTGAATGCCCCACTTTCTGAGTTTCTTTCATCATTTCCTCATGGTGTTGTTTAACTTGTTCTTTTACATTGTTCCCCTGTATTTCATAACAACTGCATATTAGATCTAAAGGCTTGATCTGGTTTTCATTAAAGATTTTTTGCACAAATAACTTAGAGGTGATCAGGAGGCACAGAGTATCTGACACGTAAGTACCACTATTAGTGATGACAAAATCGAACAGTTGGTCTGGGTGGTGACAGACTAATTGTAATGTTTCCTCCCTAGTGCTTAACACATAATCAATCAGTGGAGTGATACTTCGTAACACGGGAATATCCAGCTTCCCACCAGCTTTCAGCCAATGGTTTATAAATCTATTGATGATTTTGTCCTGAATCAGTTATTTCATTATGGTCTGAAAACTCATGATTTTCTATTTCTATCACTCCTTCTTCAGTTAGGGGCTGACATTCTCCTCAAAGAACTTGTCCTCATCAGCCTCATCTGTTAGCTTTCTGTTTTATGTTCATTTCATCAGTTTGGGCCTAGGTTTGTCAGTATTACTGGCCTCAGGAGTCTCAAGTGGGGGTAAGCTGGCTGGTGATTGGTGGACAAAAGTGAGTTTTTCTCTTTGGTAGTCCAGGTATGACTAGATTACTTTCCAGTACACGAGGATATGCTGAGGGCCTAATGGACAGCAACCTAGATCTGCCTGCTTCCCATTGGAGGCATCCTGTCAGAGGGGTGGATAGATGCCAACTCTGAAGCTGCCCACCTTGCTTAAAGGTGACCAGCTGATGTCCTATTTATTCCCATACAAATGGAAGGTCAGCCATTCATTTTCACTTGCCCACTGTGGCTCACTTTGTTGCAGGCACTATGTAAAGTGCTTTATGTGCACTAACCAAAGGAATATTCACAAGAAACACTTTGAGGTACATATTCTTTCCATTTAACAGATGAGGTAAGTGGGGCTCTGTTTAATTAACTTGCTTAGGATCATACAGCCAACAAATAGAAGAAGAGGAATAAAACCCAAGTCTGTTGGACTCCAAAGTCTATGCTCTTTTTTTAATGATTTGAAATGATATTATTTTAATAGTAATTCAACAAGTATATGCAGTATACATATACTTGCAATACCTAGAATATTAACATAAACTTTGTGGTGTTTTTGATTTTTAATGTATTTTTGTATTTACATTTAATGTATTTCTATTTTTATTTTCGATTACAGTTTACATTCAATATTATTTTGTATTAGTTTCAGATGTACAGCATAATGGCCGGACAATTATATATTTTACAAACTATTTCCCCTGATATATCCATTATCCACCTGGCACCATACATAGTTATAACAATATTATTAACTGTATATCCTATGCTGTACTTTGCATCCCCATGACTATTTTATAGCTACCAACCTGTACTTCTCAATCCCTTCACCCTTTTCACCAAGTCTCCCCACCTCTCCTGCCCTCTGGCAACCATCAGTCTGTTCTCTGTATCTATGACTGTTTCTGTTTTGTTTGTTTATATTGCTCTTTAGCTCCCACATATAGTATTTGTCTTTCTCTGACTGACTTATTTCACCTAACATAATACCATCTAGGTCCATCCATGCTGTTGCAAATGGTAACATTTCATTATTTTTTGTGATTGAGTAACATTCCCTGGTATATATGAACCACCACTTTTTTATCCAGTCATCTGTTAATGACCACTGGGTTGCTTCCATAACTTGGCTGTTGTGAATAATGCTGCGGTGAACACGGGGGTGCATATATTCTTTTGAATTAGTGTTTGGGGCTTCTTTGGATATATTCCCAGAAGTAAAATTGCTGGGTCATAGGCAGTTCTATTTTTTATTTTTTGAGGAACTTCCATACTGTTTTCCATAGTGGACGCACCAATCTGCTTTCACACCAATAGTGCACAAGGGTTCCCTTAGCTCCACATCCTCAGCAACGCTTGTAATGATTTATTTATTGATGATAGCCCTTCTGATAGTTGTGAGGTGATATCTCATTGTGGTTTTAATTTTGCATTTCTCTGGTGATTAGTCATGTCAAGCATCTTTTCACGTATCTATTTACCATCTGTATGTCCTCTTTGGAGAACTGCCTATTCAGGTCTTTTGCACATTTTTAAATTGGATTGTTTGATTTTTTTGGTGTTGAGTTGTATGAGTGCTGTATAAATTTTGGATATTAA
Organism: Artibeus jamaicensis; assembly: GCF_021234435.1. Lineage (NCBI taxonomy): Eukaryota > Metazoa > Chordata > Mammalia > Chiroptera > Phyllostomidae > Artibeus > Artibeus jamaicensis. The sequence goes on from NW_026521506.1 coordinate 20,301,417, forward strand.
ACTCATATCAGATGTATCATTGGTGACTATGTTCTCCCATTCAGCAAGTTGTCTTTTCATTTTGCTTGTGGTTTCCCTTGCTATACAAAACTTAGTTTGACATAGTCCCATTTTTTAATTTTTCCTGTTGTTTTCCTTGCCTGAAGAAATATTACTAAGAGAAATGTTTGGCATTTTACTGCCCATGTTTTATTCTAGGAGTTTCATGGTTCTGAGTCTTTAATCCATTAGTTTATTTATTCTTGTATATGCTGTAAGAAAGTGGTCTAGTTTCATTTATTTGCATGTATATGTCCAATTTTCCCAGTACCATTTACTGAATATACTGTCTTTATCCCATTGTATGTTTTTGCCTCCTTTGTAAAATATTAATTAACTACATAGGCATGTGTTTGTTTCTGGGTTCTCTATTCTGTTGCATTGACCCATGTGTCTGTTTTCATGCCAGTACCATGCTGTCTTGATTACTATGGCCTTGCAGTTTAATTTGATATCAGGTAGTGTAATATTTTATTTCCTCTATAAAATCCTTGCTCCTTTGATCCTTGCCTCTTCTGAAGATCTGAACTAGCAACCTTTTCTCTGAAGTACCTGATTTCAATTTTAATCACTTTTATTGTTTTCCCATCTGTCTCTCATACTCTGTTGTGAGATCCTAGACAGTAATGTTTGTTGTGTCTTCTTCATGGTTTTTTTGGTGGTGTTTAGCACGTATTGACTGATGAATGTATGAAGACAGTAGAGTTGTTAGGAGCCACTGAATCAGAAAGATGTGATTTCATATCCTGACTTTGTTGCTTACTAGCTTTGTGATCTTGAGAAATACCTTATTTTATCTCTCTCTGCCTCTTTCTTTATCTACTTTCTGTTCCTATGGATTTTCTATCCTGGACATTTTATGTAAATTGAGTCACATGATATATGCCTTATGTCTTTGGCTTCTTTCACTAAGCAAGATGTTTTCAGGGCTCACATGTGTGGTGACACACATCAGTACTTCATTATTTTTATGGCTGAATAGAAATCCATTTTATAGATAGATTGCATTTTGTTTATCTATTGAAGGATATTTGAGTTGTTTCTACTTTGGCTATCATGAATAATGCCATTATAATAATTTGTATACAAGTTTTTCTGTGACTATATATTTTCGGTTCTCTTGGATATATATGCAGAAGCGGAATTGCTATGTTATATGGTAACTTTATGGTTAACTTTTTCTGGAAGTGTCAAAAGTTTTTCCAAAGCAGCTACTCCATATTACATTCCACTAGTAATGTATGAGGATTTTAGTTAACATATCCTTGCAACACTTGTTATTTTCTGTTTACTTTTTCTTTAATTATGGCCATTGTGTCATATGTGAAATCTTGAATGGCATTTCCCTAGTGACACGTAATGTTGAGCATCTTTTCGTACTGATTGGCTATTTGTATATCTTCTTTGGAAAAATGTATATTCAAATCCTTTTCCCATTATTAATTGGGGCTTTAATCTTTTTATTGTTGACTTCTATTGTTTATATAGCCTATATACAAACTTTTAAAAAATCAAATATATGATATGCAAGTATTTTATCCCATTCTGTGGATTGTATTTTCACTTTCTTTATACTGTCCTTTGACCTACAAAACTTTTCATTTTGATGCAGTCTACTTTATCTAACTTACCTTTACTGCTTGTGCTTTGGATGCCACGTTAAAAAAACATTGCCTAATCCATGAAGCCATGAAGATTTATAGCAATCTTTCCTTCTGATGGTTTTTATAGATTGGGTTATTAGAAATCCATTTTGGGTTAATTTTTATATATGGTATGAATTAGGGGCTCAAGTTCACTTTTTGCATGTGGATATCCAGTTGTCCCAGCACCTATTGTTAACAAGGTTATTCTTTCTACATTGAATGGACTTGGCACCCTTGTCAAAATTCAACTGAGCACACATATGTGGCTTTATTTCCAGACTCTCTGTTCTACTCCATCAATCTCTATGTTTGTTCTTATGCCAATACCACAGAGTCTTCATTACTGTAGTTTTGTGATAAACTTTGAGATTGAGAAGTGTGAGTCCTCCAACTTTGTTCTTCTTTTTTCAACATTGGTTTGGCTATTTGGAATCCCTTGCACTTCCACAAGAATGTTATGAGCAGTTTTTCCATTCCTTCAAAAGAGGCACCTGAAATTTTGACAGGGATTTTGTTGACTCTAGATTATTTTGGGGATAATAAGACTTTCCAATCCATGGACATGGGATGTGTTTCCATTTATTTAGGTCTTCTTTACTTTTTTCCAACAGCATTTTCCAGCTTTCAGTGTAGACATTTTGCACTTCTTTTGTTAAATTTATTCCTAAATGTGTTATTATTTTTGATGCCATTATAAATGTTTTCTTAATTTTATTATGATATTGTTCAATGTATAAAAATGTAACTAATTTTTGTGTATTGATCTTTCATTTTGCAACTTTTCTGAACTCATTTTTTTAGCTTTAATAGTTGTGTATGGCCCTGGCTGGTGTAGCTCAGTGGATTGAGCATGGGCCTGCTAACCACAGGATCATAGTTCGATCCCCAGGCAGGGCACATGCCTGGATTGCAGGCCAGTCCCCATAAGGGGACCCATGAGGGGCAACCATACATTGATATTTCTCTCCTTCCCTTTCCCTCTAAAAAGGAATAAATAAAATATTTTTTAAAATAGTTGTGTATGTGTGTGTGTTTCTGAGGGTTTTCTATATATAAGATCATGGCATCTGTGAGTAGAAATAGTTTTGCTTCTTCCTTTTATTTTTATTTTTTCAAGTTGTTTTGTCATCATTCTCTTTCTTTTCTTTTTTAAACTATATTTTATTGATCATGCTATTACAGTTGCCCCCATTTTCCCCCTTTGCTCTCCCTCCACTCGGTATACCCTACCCCTTCCCTCCAGCAATCCCCCCACTTAGTTCTTGTGCATGAGTCATGTGTGCAAATTCTTTGCCTTCTCCCTTTCCTTTGCCGTGCAAAACTTTTTTAGTTTGATGTGGTCTCATTTGTTTCTTTTTGTTTGTTTGTTTCCCTTGCCTGGGGAGATATATCCAATTACTATTACTACAAGCAATGTCAGAAATTTTGCTGCCTATGTTTTCTTCTTCGATTTTTATGGTTTTGGGTCTAACATGAGTCTTTAATCCATTTTGAATATATCTTTTCGTGTGGTGTAAGAAAGTAGTCTAGTTTCATTTTTCCGCACATATCTGTCTAACTTTCCCAGCACCATTTATTGAATAAACTATCTTTAGCCCATTGTATGTTTTTGCTTCCTCTGTCATATATTAATTGGCTATAAAGGTGTGGGTTTATTTCTGGGTTCTCTATTCTGTTTCATTAATCTATGTGTCTGTTTTTATGCTAGTGCCATGCTGTTTTGATTACTGTGGCTTTATAGTATAGTTTGTTATTAGGTAGTGTGATTCCTCCACCTTTGTTTTTTTATCCTCAGGATTGCTGTTGATATGCAAGGCCTTTTTGGTTCCCTATAAATTTTTAAAATATTTGTTCTAGTTCTGTGAAATACATCATTGGAATCTTGATAGGAGTTGCATTGCATCTATAGATTTCTTTGGGTAGTATGAACATTAAATACTGTTAATGCTTCCTATTCATTAACACCGTATGTGCTTCCACTTACTTGAATCTTCTTTGATTTCTTTCTTCAGTATCTTACAGTTTTCCTAGCACCGGTCTTTTACATCTTTGATTAGGTTTATTGCTATGTATTTCATACTTTTTGAAGCCATTGTGAATGAGATTGTTTTCTTAATCTCCCTTTCTGTTAATTTTTTATTGGCATATAAAACACAACTGATTTCCGAATATTAATTTTGTATACTGCTATTTTGCTGAATTTATCAGTTCTATTATTTTTTTCATGGAATCTTTGGGGTTCTCTATGTACAGTATTGTGACATCTCTAAATGAAGACAGTCATTCTTCTTCCTTTCCAATTTATTTATTTTTTTTAAATATTTTATTTATTTATTTTTATAGAGAGGGAATGGGAAGGAGAAAGAGTGGGAGAGAAACATCAGTGTGTGGTTGCCTCTCATATGTCCCTGACTGGGGACCTGGCCTGCAACCCAGGTATGCCCTGACTGGGAATTGAACCAGTGACCCTTTGCTTTACAGGCCCGTGCTTAATCCAACTGAGCCACACCAGCCAGGGCTTCCTTTCAAATTTAGATGTGTTTCATTTCTTCTTCTTGTCTGATTGCTGTGGCTAGGACTTCCAGTACTATGTTGAATAAGAGTGGTGAAAGTGGAGATCCCATAGCACTTTCTTCTAATCATTTTCATCTCTGTAAAATCAGTTGCAACAGCTTCACTTTACTTTCTAAGTTTTATAGTTTGAGTCTTTTCCCTTTTCTTCTTGATAATTCTATTTAGAAGTTGGCCAATTTCATTATTTTTTCAAAGAAATAACTTTTGGTTTCTTTGATTTTCTCTATTGTTTTTCTATTTTCTGTTTGGTTTATTTTTACCCTGTATTATTCTCTTCCTTCTTTTGCTTTAAGTTTACTGTGCTCTTCTCTTTCTAAGTGGTAGGTTAGGTTAGTGATTTGACATCTTTCTTTTCTTTTCTTTTCTTTTTTTTTTTTTTTACTGTAGGTGTTTACAAGATTAATCTCCCTGCTCTTGTTGCAGCTCATAAGATTTGGTATGCTATATTTTAATTCTCATTTATCTCAATGTATTTTTTAGTTTCCCTGAACTTCTTTTACTCATTGGTTATTTAGAAATGTGTTGTATCATTTACACATGTTTGTGTGAATTTCCAAATTTCCATCTGTTATTGATTTTTAATTTCATTCCATTTGGCCAGAAAATTTGTAGAATTTCATTTTGAAAAATTATTTTAGCCCATTCTAAACTATTGGAATTTACAATTGGAATTTGGAAAAAATTGGATCAATTTAGAATTTGGAAACAATTTGGAACAATTGGAATTTAGCCCATTCTGGTGTGGCCTAGTGGATTGAGCACTGGCCTGCAAACCAAAGTGTTGTTAGTTTGATTCCTAATCAGGGCACAAGCCTGGGTTGCAGGCCAGGTCCCCAGTAAGGGGCACATGAGAGTCAACCACACACTGATGTTTCTCTCCCTGTCTTTCTCCCTCCCTTCCCCTCTGTCTAAAAATAAATAAATAAATAATTTAAAAATATTTTTAAATTTTCATCTTCAGTTTTCAAAAGAATTTTACTTTAAAAGTGATACTCATTTTGTAGGCCAATAGATGGTTTCTCCCGGAAAATGTTCCAAGTGCACTTGAGAAGAATGTGTATTTTACTGTTGCATGATGTGTTCTAAAAAGTGTTAGGTCGAGTTGATTCAAAGTGCTCTTCAAGTTTTCTGTTTCCTTGCTGATCTTCTCCTTGACTATTCTCGCCATTATTAAAAGTAGGATATAAAAGCCTCCAAATATTGTTGATTTTTTTATTTTCTTCTTGAATTATATCAGTTTTTGCTACAAGAATTTAGGCCCTCTTGTTCAGTACATAATTGTTATATTTTTTTGATGGATTGATCATTTTATTCTTGTAAAATGTCCTATGTCTCATAACAATTTGTGTCTTAAAGTCTATTTTACCCCATTTTTTAAAAAGATTTTATTTATTTATCCTTAGAGGGGAAGGGAAGGAGAGAAGGAGAGAAATATCAGTGTATGGTTGCCTCTCATGAGTTCCCTGCTGGGAACTGGCCCGCAACCCAGGCATGTGCCCTGACTGGGAATTGGACCGCGATCCTGTGGTTCACAGGCCCATGCTCAATCCACTGAGCTACACCAGCCTGGGCTTGCCTCATTTTTTAATACATAAGTATTGTTTCTTTGGATAACTTCTTTTTTTTATACATTTTATGTTTAAATTGTTTCTCATATTTTATGGAGTAAATTTTAAGGTTATTCATTTCCCTTTACATTTTTATATCTAATTGAATTGTGCTAAAGTAGTCAAAGAAGATCATTTCATGAAAGAGTTTCAACTGAAAAATCTTGTCCTTACTAGGAATGCCACATCAGAGATAAATGTGTGCAATCTCCTAAGTTCAATATAAAAATCTCAACTGGGATGATAATTCTAATACATTAGAGCCTTGATTTCCTTTGGAAGTGGCAATGAAAATACAAAGGGTTGGTAGTTGTTTATACCACTTAAATTGAATATTTATAGGCTTAATTTTTAATATTTTCAAAAATTATGGTAAAAATCATATATCTTAAAATTTACCAGCTTAACCATTTTTAAGTCTATGTTTTGATAGTGTTAACCATATTTACATATTTTGTGAAACAGATCTCCAGAACTTTTTCATCTTTCAGGACTGAAATTCAGTACTCATTAAACAATTCTCCCTTGCCCCCTTCCCTCAGCCCCTGGTAAATAACATTCTTTCTATATCTATAAATTTGACTATTGTAGATACCTCATATAAATGGTATTATACAATATCTGTCCTTTTGTCACTGGCTTATTTCATTTAGTATAATGTCTTTAGTAACAAACTATAGAAATGACCCCTGAAAGTATAGTGTTTAGTATAATGTCTTTAAAGCTCATCCATGTTGTAACATGTGATGGGATTTCCTTCTTTCTAAAGGCTGGAATAATATGCCATTGTATGTATATACCACATTATGTTTATCTGTTCATCTGTCAGTGGACATTAGGGCACCTCCACTTCTTGGCTATTGTGAATAATGCTGCTATGAATGTGGTTGTGCAAAGATCTCTTTGAGACTCTGCTTTTGATTCTTTTGGACATACACCTAGAAGTGGGATTGCTATATCATATGGTATGTTTTTATTTTTTGAAGATCAGACTATTGTTTGATGTGTAATTTACCTACTATAAAATATATCACTTTAAATTGTACACTTTGGTGCCTTCTAGTATGTTCACAATACTGTGCCACTATCAGCACTATCTTATTCCAAAAGACTTTTATCATCCAAAAATGAAATACATACCTGTTAGCAGTCACTCCTTACTTTTCCCATTCTCCCCAGAATGAAACAACCACCAATCTACTCTCTCTCTTTATGGATTTTCCAATGCTAGTTATTTCACATAAATGGAATCATATAATATATGATCTTATGCACATGACTTCTTTCACTTAGCATGATGTTTCCAAGGCTCATGCATGTGGAAGCATGTATGAGTACTTCATTCTTTTTATTATCAAGTAATATTCTATTGTATGGATAAAACACATTTTGTTAATTCATTTATCATTTGATAGGCATTTGGATTCTTTCTAGTTTTTGACTATTTTAAATAATGGTGCTATGAACATTTTTTACAAGACTTTGTGTGAACATATATTTTTTATTTTGTTGGTATATACTTAGTAGTGGATTGTTGGTTACATGGTAATTCTATGTTTAAATTTTCAAGGAACTACCAAAGTGTTTTCCAACATGGTGGCATCATGTGACAATTTCATCAGCAGTGTATGAAGATTCCAGTTTCTCTATATTTTTATTAAGTTTGTGTTGTCCACCCTTTTTATTATATCCATCCTAGTGTGTGTGAGGTGGCATCTTTGTGATTTTTATTTGCATTTCTCTAATAGCTAATTATGTTGAGTATCTTTTCATGTGCTCATTGCTCACTTCCATATATTCATTAGGGCATATTTATTCGGATCTTACTCTAAAACAAAAAGTTTAATACTTGAAAAACCTGGATTGATCTTCCATAGATCTGTAATGTGAATTACTTAGTTCTTTGGGATTTGATGACTTGCCCAATGACACACAGTGGATTAGGAGCAGAGATTGACTGATATACCCACATGGGGCTTTCTGCTACCTTTTGATTCAGCAAATTACTTAATGCAGCTCACTGTGGTGGGGTGCAGGTGTCACAAGTTGTGGACACAGTCAGGCCTGGGTTACATCTCAGTTCCTTCACTTCCAGGCTTTGTGACCTCAGACAATTAAATTAAGGTAGCTGAGGCTCACTTTCTTTCTCTGCAAAATGGGGATGCTAATAGGACCTGACATGTAGTGTTCTCCTGAGGATTAAACAGTATAATGCATGTAACATGCCTGGGTCTTGTTTGCAGATGAGATGATTGGCTACATAGAATATTCCAAAGGATTAACAGAAAGAAACATCTTTGAATTAAAGGGCAATTAGTCACACGATAGAAACATTAATATATAAAAGTCATTGCTTTCATATATATCAGCAGGAATAATTGGAATTAAAAATTAAAAATCAACACCATTTATAATAGCATCAAATTTAAATATGTGTATCTGTATCTATATATATAACAAAACAAAATATTTGCTGGATCTCTATGCAGAAAATTGCAAGTCTGATGAAAGAAGTAAAAAAAAATCTAAATAACTAGAGAAATATTTCATGTTCATGGATTGAAAGTCTCAAAGATGTCAGTTCTTCTCAACTTGATCTAGAGATTCAGTGAAAGCCCAATCAAAACCCCAGCAAGTTATTTGTAAATATTGACAAACTGATTCTAAAGTTTATTTGAAAAAGGAAAAGACCCACTCAGTCTTTTATTATGACTACAAGACTTACTGTAAAGCTGCTGTAATTCAGACTGTGTGGTATTGATGAAATAGACAAATAGATCAATGGAACAAAATACAGAGCTCAGAAATAGACCCAAACAGATACAGTCAACTATTCTGTGACCAAGGAGAAAAAGCAATTCAGCAGAGAAAGGATAGTCTTTTTTTAAAATGGTGCTGGAACAACTAGACAACCATTTAAAAAAAAACCTAGATGCAAACCTTGTATCTTTCACAAAAGTGAACTCAAAATAGATCATAGACCTAAATGTAATGTACCTGGAATGTGCCAGGTGCTCTGTTAATGGTCACCATGGTCATTTGGAACAGTTCTGAAACTCTGTTAAGTTGGCCGGTCAAGAACTTGTGTGACCATAGTATAGTATATAAATAGTAAAAGGACTTTTGTAGGAAGCTGAGAGGGCCTTTGGGAGGCCTGATCTTCCCTCAGTGTGGCCAGGGATCACCTGTCTCAGAAGTCACATGGAGTCTTTATCAAAAAGGCAAATCCTGGGCTTACTGCAGACTGACTCCTTGTGACGTTAGTGTTTTTGTTTGTGTTTTGTTCTTTCTTCAGTAACATACTTGGGTTTTTTAATCCTTGCTCCAGGACATGCTCCATGATGTTAGAGAAAGGGGGAGGGAGAGAGAGGGAGAGAAACATCGATCTGTTGCCTCTTACATGCACCCCAACTGGAGTCCCAATCTGCAACCTAGGCATATGCCATAGCTGGGAATCAAACCCGTGACCTTTCAGTTTACAGGTCTGACACTAAAGCACCTGAGACACACTGGCCACAGCTACCCTCAGGCGATTTTGATGCACATTCAGGTTTGAAAATTTAGGGTGTAGGAGTTAATCAAATAAAGAGTCTGTCAACATTTGGGTGATAGATCCATCCATTGCCATAGCTCATAGTGTAGTGGAAAGAGTAGGCTCTGGATTCAGAGGAACCTAGGTTCAATTTCTGTCACTGCCCCTTATTGACAGTATGACCTTAGGCAAGGCACCCTCCTCTCTTAGCCTTGATTAATCTGTTGCTGAAAGAGGAGGGTAAAATAGTGATACTTGCCTCCTAGTCTTCTTGGAAGGTTTCAATGAGACAAAGCCTGGTCTCATTGTCAGTGTCAATTGAATTACATGTAAACAGCCAGCCAAAGGAAGGCTGGAGAGTGGGGAAGAATAAAAGGGAAACAGGGTACTTGGTTGTTGTGGGGAAGTTGCAGAGGAGGGTTTTGGATAGCCAGAAGGCAGGGAGTGGGCCATGAATACTGTCACAAGATAGATAGAAATGATGCTAGAAATCTCAGTGGTTTAGCATTCTCTAGGAGCTGGAGCTGGGTGCCTGCTCTCATACAGAAATGGCCCTAAGAATGGAGAGTTTGAGATCTGAGTGGCTGCCTAATTTCTGTCTTCAGAGCATCAAAACCCAGTCATAGAGCATATCTATCTATCCCTTTTAAGGACTGGCATTTTAAAAAAGAAGCTGTGTTTTTAATGTTGCATACTCTTGGATTCTTCAGGATGGGGAAAAAAAAATTCCTGAGCCCCCTCTGCTGGCTATACCAAAGAAGAGCAAGTGAGGAAGTAACTAGAATGATCTCTAAAAAATGCATTTTCTTTTCTTTTTTTTTGTTTTAATATTTCTTATTGTTGTGCAAGTACAGTTGTCCCCATTTCCTCCCCACCACTTCCCTATAAAAACATGTATTTTCACAGGTACATACAGTCAAATACAATTAAAAGAACAGAGAGCCACATGAGCTCACATGTCCTTTCATGCAGACCACACACAAAGACACACACAAGCATGTGCTGAAATAACACATATTCACACTAGTGCAGGGTTGTTGAGGGTACCCATTCAGGCCTCACTCAGGCCTGTATCTCCCATTCGGAGCTGTGCAACCTTGCGCAAGTTTATTTCTTTTTTTCTATCCAGATTTATTTAGGTATAGCTGATAATTTAAAATTGTATACATTTAAGGTGTACAACTTGATATGCATACACCTTGTGAAAATGCAATAAAATCAAGCTACTTAGCATATCCATCAACTCAAATAGTTGCCATTTTTCCTAAAGTTTCTTAACCTTTTTATTTTGTTAATTTAAAATGTATGTATATACATACATATGTATAAGATATGATTCAGATGATAATATGTATGTATCATATGATAGATATGATTCATATAAATATGCATGTACATATACTTTTATATGTACATGCATATACTTTTATATGTACATGCATATTTATATGAATCATAATGTATAAAAAGGGCCTGCTTAGCACATAGTAAGTACTTGGTAAATGGAAGCTGTTATGCTTCTATTATTGTTATTAGTAAGTAAAATTCAACTTTTAATTTGGAAATACTAGCAAATGTTTATATGGTCTTTACTATGTTCCAGGCACTGTTCTAAATGCTTTCTTTTTTAATGCTATATTTTATTGATTATGCTATTACAGTTGTCCCATTTTCCTCCCTTTATTCCCCTCCACCCTGAGCACCCCTTCCCACCCACATTCCCCTACCCTTTAGTTCATGTCCATGGGTCATACATATAAGTTCTTTGGCTTCTACATTTCCCATACTATTCTTAACCTCCCCCTGTCTATTTTCTACCTACCATTTATGCTACTTATTCTCTGTACCTTTTGCCCCTCTCTCCCCTTCCCACTTCCCCACTGATAACCTTTCATGTGATCTGCATTTCTGTGATTCTGTTCCTGTTCTCGTTGTTTGCTTAGTTTGTTTTTGTTTTTGTTTTAAGTGTGCTTGTTTGCTGTCATTTTACTGTTCATCTTTTTTATCTTCTTTTTTAGATAAGTCCCTTTAACATTTCATATAATAAGGGCTTGGTGATGATGAACCCCTTTAACTTGACCTTATCTGAGAAGCACTTTATCTGCCCTTCCATTCTAAAAGAAAGCTTTGTTGGATAGAGCAATCTTGGATGTAGGTCCTTGCCTTTCATGACTTGGAATACATCTTTCCAGCCCCTTCTTGCCTGGAAGGTCTCTTTTGAGAAATCAGCTGACAGTCTGATGGGAACTCTTTTGTAGGCAACTGTCTCCTTTTCTCTCATTGCTTTTAAGATTGTCTCCTTATCAACCTGGCTGGTGTAGCTCAGTGGATTGAGCGCGGGCCTGCGAACCAGATGATCGTGGTTCGATTCCCAGTCAGGGCACATGCCTAGGTTGCAGGCCAGTTCTCTGCAGGCTGGTTCCCGGCAGGGGATCCACGATATGCAACCATACATTGATATTTCTCTCCCTCTTTCCTTCCCTTCCCCTCTAAAGATAAATAAATAAAATATTTTAAAAAAAGATTGTCTCCTTATCTTTAATCTTGGGTAATGTAATGATGATGTGTCTTGGTGTGTTCCTCCTTGGGTCCAACTTCTTTGGGACTCTCTGAGCTTCCCAGACTTCCTGGAAGTATATTTCTTTAGTTAGATTGGGGAAGTTCTCCTTTATTATTTGTTCAAATAAGTTTTTGATTTCTTGCTCTTCCTCTTCTTCTTCTGGTACCCTTATGATTTGGATGTTGGAACATTTAAAGATGTCCTGGAGGTTCCTAAGCCTCTCCTCATATTTTTGAATTCTTGTTTCTTCATTCTTTTCTGATTGGATGTTTTTTTCTTCCTTTTGATCCATACCGTTGATTTGAGTCCCAGTTTCCTTCCCATCACTGTTGGATCCCTGTACATTTTCCTTTATTTCACTCAGCGTAGCCTTCATTTTTTCATCTAAATTGCAACCAAATTCAACCAATTCTGTGAGCACCCTGATTACCAGTGTTTTGAACTGTGCATTTGATAGGCTGACTATCTCTTCATTGTTTAGTTGTATTATTTCTGGAGCTTTGATCTGTTCTTCCATTTGGGCCATTTTTTTTTTGTCTTGGCACACCTGAGCCACAAAAAGTTAAGTGCCTGAGGCAGGTTCTGCTGAAAGGTCTGATGTGCCCAACTGACTTGGAACATGCAGGTAAAAATGCTGGAACATCCAGTGTAAAAAGTCTACCCACATCCACGCAACTGTGATTCCTTAGAAGAAAGTATGTTCTCAGTGGAAGGGATCACAGTTCTTTTCTTTCCAAGTTTTCTGCCTGCCATATTCCTTCCCTAAATGCTTCTATGTATTTTCTTTTTTTAATAATTTTATTTATTTATTTTTTAGATTTTATTTATCTTTAGAAGGGAAGGGAAAGAGAGAGGAAGAGAAATATCAATGTATGGTTGCTTCTCCTGTGTCCCATGCTGGGAACTGGCCCCTGCTGGGAACTGGCTTGCAACCCAGGCATGTGCCCTGACTGGGAATCGAATGGCCATCCTTTGGTTCACAGGCCCGTGCTCAATCCACTGAGCTGCACCAGCCAGGGCTTCTATGTATTTTCTCATTTAATCTTGACAGCAATCTTATGAGGTAGGTACTATTGTTACTCTCATTTTACAAATGAGTCTCTGAGAGGGTAAGTGACTTGTCCAGGGTCACACAGCTAGTAAGTGGAGGAGCTTCTACTCAAATGCTGGCAGCCTGGTTCCAGGGATTGTTCTACATCTGCCTAATGGGCAAGATTAAATGAGATGTTGCATGCAAAGTGCTTGACATAGTACTAGGCACATCATAAACACTCAATAAATATCATCTGTTATTATTCAGATTTAACCTTGCTACACTTGCTAAGTGGACCTACCCAGACCTATATGCGAATATAGAGAGGTTAACACCAGATGTGTCCACTCATGAAAATATACAGATGTATGCATAGATGCACACAGACCTGTTAATTTATTTAGTGTACTCAGTAACATTTACTGAGCACACCAGAGAAACAATTCTTTGCCTTGTGGATCTGACATTCCAGTAGGTGAGAAAGACAAACAAGATTCAAAAACTATGTACAGTTGATCAGATAGTGTTCAAGAGAAAATATATGCAGGGAAGACAGGCATAAAATACTTGTTAGGGGTTAACATTTTAGGTAAGTGTGGCCAGAGAAAGTTCAACGAAGATACATTTTTTGAGTAAAGATCTAGAGGAGAGAAGAGAGTGAGTCATGCAGCTGCCTGGGATAATACCTTCTGAGGGTGAGGAAACAGCAAGGTCCAGTGCCCTGGGGTAAGAGAGTACCTGGCATGTTCAAGCTGTGGTGAGGAAGCCATTGTGTCTGGAGTGGGCTGAACTAAAGGGAGAGTAGAAAGATGAATGGCAATGGACCAGACTGTGGTGGTCTTTGTAAATAGTGTAAGGACTTTGGATTTTACTGTACAATGGAGAACTATGGCAGGATTTTGAGCAGAGGAGTAGTATAATTTAATTTATGTTTTAACAGAATCACTCTGGCTGCTCTTTGAAAATAATATGAAATGGATCAAAGAGAAAAGATCAGAAATTAATTAGGAGACTACCGTGGTGATCCAGGCAAGATAGAATGGTTGGTTGTCCCTAAAAGGAAGGAAGGTGGTGGAGGAGTGGTAGGATTCTAGATAAATATTAAAAGTAGAGTCAATAGAGTCTGCAGATGGATTAATTGGGTAAGGTTTGTGAAACAAAGAGAGGAGTCAAGATGACTCCAAGACATTTGGCCTGAGCAACTGTAGTACAAATGTGAAGTTGTCATTCAAAGGTAGCAAATACTGAAGGAGGAGCTGCTTTGTGCTGGAAGATTAGGAGTTGGGTTTTTAACATGTTAAGCTTGAGATTGCAATCGGACATCCATGTGGAGATACAAGTAGGTCCTTAAGTGTGCAAGTCTGTAGTTCAGGGAAGAAATTTGATCTGGGGACAAACATTTTTTGTGACTTTTGTTCTTGGAGAACAGATAGTGTTTAAAGTTATGAAACTGGATACAATCACCAAAACAGTGAGCATAAATAAGGAAAAAAAGATTTGAACAGTGAGCTGTGAGACACTACAAAGAAGTCAGAAGTTTCAAAGAGGCCAGCAAAGGAGATGAGAAAGGATTATCAATAAAATAAGAAAAGAAGGAGAGCAGAGTGGGGTGTCCTGGAAGCCAAGTTAAAAAAAAAAAAAAGGTGTTTCCAGGAGTGACCACCTGAACCAAATGTTGCTCATGAGTCAAATAACATGAACCATAAAAATTGACTATTGTATTTAAAAATGGAGAGGTCACAGGTAAGCTGGAGAAGACCAGTTTCTAAACTGGTAGACAGGTGGTGTGGAAAGCCTGGTTGGAATGGGTTCAAGAAGAAATGGAGGAAAGGAATTGAGAACAGCGCATATAGATTACTCCTGAGTTTTGCCATTAAAGAGCAAAGGAATGGAACTAGAGCTAGAGAAGTGACGTCAAGAGAGACTTTTTAGTTTTTATTTATTTATTTATTTTGAGAGAGAGGGGAAGGGAAGGAGAAAAAGTGGGAGAGAACTATCAATGTGTGGTTTCCTTTTATGCGTCCCCTACTGGGGACCTGGCCTGCAACCCAGGCATGTATCCTGACTGGGAATCGAACCGGCGACCCTTTGCTTCACAGGCCAGTGCTCAATCCACTGAGCCACACCAGCCAGGGCAGGAGAGACTTTTTTAAATTGAGAGAAATCCCCGCGTGCTTGTTTGGTGATTAGAATGATCCAGACTTACTGGATTCAGTAGAGGAGGGAAGATTCATGATGAAGAAGAGAAAAGGAAGACTTACTCAAGGCATGACTTTGAGTGCAATAGTCCCTCCCCCCTTATCTGTGGTTTTGCTTTGTGTGGTTTCAGTTACCTGTGGTCAACTGTGGTCCAAAAATATTAACTGGAAAATTCCAGAAATAAACAATTCAAAAGTTTAAAATTGTGCACTATTCTGAGTAGTGTGGTCCCACTCCATCCTGCCAGAGATGGGAAACATCACTTTGCTTAATGTATCCATGCTATATCCAATCCCTGCCCCTCAGTTACTTAATAGCCATAGGGTATCTGATCAACTGTCACTGTATCCCAAATGTTGTGTTCAAATAACCCTTATTTTACCTAATGACCCCTAATTGCAAGAGTAGTGATGTTGGCAACTTTGATATACTGAAGAGAATCCTCGAAGTGCTTCCTTTAAGTGAAAAGGTGAAAGTTCTCGACTTAGTAAGGAAAGAAAAAAGTCATATGCTGAGGTTGCTAAGTTTTGTGGTAAGAAGGAATCTTGTATCTGTGAAATTGTGGAGAAGTTCATGCTATGTTTGCTGTCACACCTCAGACTGCAGAAGTAATGGCCACCGTGCACAATAAGTGCTTAGTTTAGATGGAAATTAATTTTGTGGGAGGAAGATGTGGACAGAAAATGTGTTCCAATTAACAACACATGTTGCACCAGAAGGCATGAGCCAATAGAAAGACTTCAACAACAGATCCTCTGAAATTAGTGACACCAAGCTATTTACTGTAAAGGATGGTTACATCCTAGGTAAAGGATGTTTACCTCAATCCAAAAGATTGAGGAATAGGTTTGGACTGAGAAACATTAAAATTACTGGAAAGGCTGTGTCTGCTGATGAAGAAACTGTTGCTACATCTATGGTGGAATTCAAGAAAGTGATTACGATTTGGTACTATCCATGGTTTCAGGCATCCACTGGGGGTCTTAGAACATATCCCTTGTGGACAAGGAGGGCTACTATAGGTAAGAAGAATGGGACTGCGTGGGCAGGTGGAGAGATTGATCTCAGTTAGGAGCCTAGACTGTTCTTCCCTAGTAACAGGATGGAAAATAGTGTATATGGGGGGAAAAAGCTGAAGTGTTCTCAGAGAACTAGGAAACAAAGCCATTAGCTAATCATAGGCTGTTAGAGAAAGTATAAGATGTTCTTCAAGGAAAGTGCCAGGATAAATGGACTCAGAGACTGTAATGTAGTTCTGGGGCAAGTTTAACTCCTTGCCTGACGTTAGTAATGATGAATTTAAAGCGAAACCAGCAGAAGTATTGCATTTTAGCCCTAGCTCCATTCAGGAACACAGGTGCAGGCACGGAGAAGTTGACTAGTTGGATTAAACAGGATCGTTGCTTATGTAAGTGCCACAAGAAATTCTAATGTGTGACCAAAATAATTTAAGCTGGATAAGGAGAGGATGTTACCTAGGTAGACAGTGAAAAGGTGGTGGGATTAATGAAATGGTGGTCTCGGTAGGGGCGAAGGGTTCCTGGATTTGCAGTGTAAGCAGATTGAGCTATAAAGACCAGAGGTGGTCGTCTGAGAGGGTGGTTATGAGATTGAAATTGATCATGGCAAAAACTAAGTATAGGTGATTAAAAATGGCTACAAATTCTTCTCAGCTCATCCTATCAAAAGCGAGGTCTCTTTCTCTGTCTCTGGAACCTGGGCTGCCCCAGTGACTTAATTGACCATGACTAAGGGGGAAGTGTTGATCTCTGAGCCTCAGCCTCAAGAGGTCTGGCAGCTTCTTCCATTTTGCCTTCTTGGTATGCTGCCCTACCAAGGTTTTTTGAGGATGAAAGAACATCAATGGAAAAAGAAAAAAGAAAGATCGCGTAGAGAGAGAGGCCCCAGCTAACCTGCTATCAGGAGCATGAGTGAGCCTAGGTGAGATGAGCAGAGGAACCAGCCAATCTATAGTATTGTAAGAAATAATAAACTGTATTTGCTTCTTGCTTTTTAAATTATGGTTGATGTACAATGTTATATTAGTTTCAGGTGTACAATCTGTTTTTACACATGTATATAACCTGTGAAGTAATCACCCTGATAAATCTAGTACCCACCTGGCACCATACATCGTTATTACAATATTATTGACTATATCCTCAATGCTGTACTTTATATCCTGTGACTACTCTGAAACTAACAATTTGGACTTCTTAATTCCCTCAACTTTTTCACCCACTTCCCCAAACCCTCTCCCTCTAGCAACCATCAAAATGTTCTCTGTATCAGCCCTGGCTGATGTGGTTCAGTGGATCAGTGGATTGAGTGCTGGCGCCTGCAAGCCAAAGGATCACTGGTTCAATTACTAGTCAGGGCACATGCCTGGGTTGTGGGCTGGGTGCCCAGTAGGGGGCACACAAGAGGCAACCATACAGACATATAGACATACTGCCTCGCATACAGAGACGTGCAATGAACCTGCTTACCCACACTTGGTTGCACACTAACATCTAGATGCTGTAGTCAAATAAATGTTAGCATGGACACATAGATATCAATACGCAATACACAAAACTACACATATATATGATCAGAACATTTACACATGTAAAGATGTACCCAAACACATAGACATACATACCACAGTCATATTCACACATGCACCAGAAGAGAAATGTGCACACATGCAGATACGGGCACCAAACATCTGTGGGCAAACAAAATGCTCTGACCACACACATGTATGCACATGTATGCTTATGCACACATATGAGAATATATGCATACATGTACTCACAGGCACACATGCATACATGTACTCATGGACACATAGAGGCCCTCATAGCACCAAAGCACTTGTGAATGCTTTGTTATATTTCAAACCTTTTAGATTCATATTTGTGTTCTGCCCGTATTTACCAAGCTGCTGGGATGGGAGAGCTTTACCAATACATAACAGCCACTGGG
The DNA here is from genome assembly GCF_021234435.1 of Artibeus jamaicensis. Classification (NCBI taxonomy): domain Eukaryota; kingdom Metazoa; phylum Chordata; class Mammalia; order Chiroptera; family Phyllostomidae; genus Artibeus; species Artibeus jamaicensis. Next base: position 20,319,577 of record NW_026521506.1, read on the forward strand.
CTCCTGCTTCATTAGGGCGAGGGCAACTGGGGCTGCAATGAGAGCAGACCACTGAACTTTCAGGAAATGCAGTAGGTGAGGGGAGGGTGAAGTGGGTAAAGAGGGTCAAATACATGGTAGCAGAAGAAGCTATCAGTGTGGGTTATAACCCACACAATAGGGTGCACTGATGTCAAATTATAATTCTGTGCATCCGATAATTGTATAACATTATTAACCAGTGTTACTCCAATAAATTAGATAAAAGAAGAAATGCCACTGGAGTGGGAACAATGCAGTAGGGCCTTTAGTGCTTATAGTAACATAACTCAGTGGCTATAAATACAGACTTTGGAGTCCAATGGGATCAAATTCAAGTCCCAGCTCACCTACTCGTTAGCTATTATCTTGGTAAGTCATTTTTTCTGAGTCTCAGTTTTCAGGTTTTTTTTAAATTTGGAAAATGGTGATGATAATAGCAACTCCTCAAAGGGTTATTGTATTAACTGAATGAATGCTTATAAAACACTAGAACATTGTGTGACATATTGTTAGCTCTTAGTGTTAACTGCTGTTGGTGGTGTTGTCTGCACTCAAAACTCCATTAGCCAGCCAAGAGTTCTGAATTCTCCAAATTATCTCTACCTGTTACTTATGGTCTTGTCTGTAGAGATCCCTAGCAGCCAGAGGCAGAGGCCTGAGGGGACAGGCCACGGAAAAGAGAAACACTGGACTTAGGGAGTGGAAGAAGGAATGAAGACAGGGCTCAGAATACTCAGAATGAAGGGGCCACCTGGGAGGCCAGACCTCAGTGAGATGCTGCAGCTATAGGCCTTAGGTAACAGGAAGCCTAAGACAGAGCTGGGGTTCTCCAAAACCCTCTTCCCAAGACAGGTCTGTGTGCTCCCAGGGGAATCTGTTCCTAGGACTGCTATAGGGGGTGGACTCTGAAGGACTCTGACAGCTATCCCTGTCTTATTAATTGTCCCAGGGCTGTGATAGATTGGAACACAGTCCTCTTACAAGGCCCTCTAGCTTTATAATTTTTTAAATAATTCAAGAAAAGTACACATGTCAGAAGGATACAGCTCAAAGCATTCTTAGAACTAATATATCTGGCTAATCAGCACTCAGATAACAAAATTGGAAAATGACCAGCATCCCCCAAATCTCGCAATTGCTCTTTTCTAGTCACTATAACCCAAAGATGCCTAGTAGCCTGTTCTTTTGTTGTTTTTTTTCTGCCAAGAAGCTTGATTGTTTTCATTTGATCCAAGGCATTGGAAAGGGTTCCAAGGTGGTGAAAAAGACGCCTAGGGATTTCAGGGAGAGGCTCAGGCAGAAGCCACACACCAGGGGAATGCAGAGAGGCCCCTAAATGTCTTCTAGACTCCAAAGGCTCCTAGCCAAGGCTGAGGGTGAGCCTTTGGAAGAGATACCCTATTTTTTGGACCATAAGACGCACCTAGGTTTTAGAGGAGGAAAATAGGGAAAAAAATTTTAAAGCAAAAAATATGGTAAAATATTTAATAACATAAATAACATAATATTGCAACAATGTAAATGTAAACAGAACTCAACAGCAGTATTAACAACCATTATTCCTCCCAAATTTGAGGGGGGGGGAGAAAATGCATCTTATAGTCTGAAAAATACGGTACTCACCTAGCCCAGCCTGCAGAGATGAGCCAGGTGTGGCCCATCTTCCTGATGAGTTTCACCGCTGGTCCAGGAAGTGGTTCTACAGGAAGTCACAGAGCTGAGGGGCTGTACAGGCAGAATGCAAGGCTTGCAGATGCAAAAGGGCCTGGTTCAGATTCTTCTCCAAGACCAAGGTGGGTTCCATGGTGTCCTGGGTTTTACCCCACTCATCTTGGGACAGCTTTTGCACATTCTGGAAGAAAGCGCAACCACATGCTGGCTCTGCATCTTCGACAGACACCTGGCACCTCCCCACTTCTCTGCCAGCCCTTGCAAGAAGTGGCCCACACCCTCCAGAGTCACATCGTCATGGTTGAAATAGAAGCCCAGATACAGGTAGGTGTAGGAGGCACGCAGATGAAGCTTGGCCAGGTGGTTGATGGCAGGCTTCACCTGGGTGGGATAATTCTGATGAATTTGGGAGCTCATGGTTGTCCAGCAATGAGGAGTTAAGACCAAAAACAGTGTTGGCTGATTTTGGACGCTGAGGATGGCTGAGGGGTTTCCAAAAGTGGCTACTGGAAAAGAGATTGGAGGGTGTTCAGAAGCTGTAAGAAGGGGTGCCCCTGTGTCTGTTCCATCCCAAAACTGTTGAAGCAAAAGACAGATGCAGGGGACCGCCAAGGGTAGTGCTAGTCTGGTTTTTAATAGCAAAGAGTTGGTTTCCCCATGTTTCCAAATGAAATCATACAACTTTTCCTCTTTTAGGTCTGGCTTCTTCTACCCAAATGTGTGTCTGTGAGAGTCGTCCTTATTGTTACATATGTCAGTAGCTGGTTCTTTTTTTATTGCTGTACATTATTGCAGTTTGAGAATGTCCTAACACTTTATCAATTTGAATAGAGGCTAATTTGGAGCTATCATATACTATGAATGTTATAGTACATCTTTTGGTGAGCATATACTTGTACCTTATTTCTTATTTATAAATTTTCATCCCTTATAAAAGGGCCACCCTCAGTTGGATAATCTCTAGGCTCCACAAACCATGGATTTGATCCTACCCAGGAGGCAGGCTTTTTGAAGTTTACTAAACTTCCATGTGTCATATATGAATGGCACCCCTAGGGAACAATACAATGGGTCTGGTGCCCCCTGGAGTTGTGTAATGGATTGCTGTCCACCACTCTGCTTCCCTCTCATCCATTCTCAGGACCTGGGAGGTGGTTAATTTCACTGAACTCAGAAAGACTTTTTTTTTTCAAAACCTCTTTCCCTTTATGTCCTTTTTGATTTTGAATTATGGGCACAGAATCACAAGAGCCATGGGCCAGTGTAAACAATGCCAACACCTCATCAGCTAATTCTATGGGGAAAAGAAAGAACCCAGTTACAACAGGTGTTTGATTTTATAGAAATCAAATCATGGGGCTGTACTTTTTTAACCCCTTCAGAGGTTGTTCAGAGATTGGGTAGACACATTGCAAGTCTCTTCCAGCCCTTTTATTAAGTCAGCAAAGGAGAAATAAGTTAGGTTTTAGAAAGGAAATTTGTGTTTAAAGGCAAGACCCTAGCTTCTGTTTCTGCCCTAAGTTCCAGGGTGGGTGGGTATAGTGTAGCAGTGGGGAAGCATGTTCTATGGAGGCAGATTTATCTGCTTTTAGTCTCTGCTTGGCCAGTACTGAGCTGGGCAAGTGCCATAAGCTCTCTAGGCCTCAGTTTCCTCCTCTGAAATAAATGTTTCTGTGTCATGTGTAGGAAGCAAGGGGACAGGAAGGAGACTCATAACCATGGTGGACTGAGCCGCCTTGTTTCTCTCAGGAGAAGGCAGGTGGCTGGTCCAGAGGGGGAGTATGACTGCACTGGCCCTAGGCTTGGGCAGCCCAGCCCAGTGCCCAGCAGATGGGCAAAGGAGGGAACCCATGAATTCTTACTTGCCAAATTGACAAGTCTTGTTTAGGCAATTTAGTGTCTCGGAAATTTTGCAATTGAACAGAGCACAGGGACCTGAATCCTTGAGCAAGGTTACACAGAAGCTTCTCCTGAGGGCCCAGGAAGGGCTCTGGAGTAGGACAGAACTGAGTTCAATCCTTGGCTTTGGGCTTTGCATCTTACCTTACCCTGACTTTGATATTTTATGCTCTGAGCCTCCTATAATATAATATATTATATTGTTATATTAACATGAAATCCTCACAGGGTTACCATGAGGATTATATGAGACCACACATAGAAATACGTCTGCAGTGGGCCTACACATAGTGATTTGTGCTCATTGTTACCATTGGAGTCAATATTACATTGGAGACATGATGCCTCTCGTTCCGTTTCCTTAAGTGTTTTCAGAGTTCTGACTTTCTGCCTCATGCAGTGGTCCTGAACCATATCAGCTCCCATTTCCCTTTGCTAGAACACTTATTTTGTAATGACCTCTGTACTTCCCTGGAAATAAATGCATCAATAAGATAGTCTCTTACTTTTCAAAGTTTGGTCCGTGGGCCAGAAGCATCATGAGGATCACTTGGGAACTTGTTAGAAATGCAGGATCTTGGGCCCTGATCCTAGGCTCATGGAGTCAGACTCTGTATTTTAACAAGAACCTTGGTGGTCTTTCTGCACAGTAAAAAAAAAGACAGAATTTTGTACAGAACTCTATTTAACACCATCTATCATGTTGAGGGGATCCGTTTACAAATCTGTCTCCTTCACTGGCCTGTGACCTCCTTGAGGACAGGACTCAGTTTTATTCATCTTTGTATCCTTAGTGTCTAATTCAGGGCTGGCTCAGAGTAAGACCTCAATAAAGCAGTATCGCAAATCAATATAAATCACTATTGTCATCACTTTCTGGCCTTCCTGGTGTCCCAAGATATTTGTTGTCCAGGACCATACGTTTATTTTGGCACTAGGTCATCTTCCTCCTGCTACTGATTGCTCTTGATTTGTTTCATAGGTATAAGCCTGGGCTCCCCAACATGACTAAATTTCATAAGAGCAGGGCACTTGTATCTTTTTTTTTTTGTCCAGTGCTTGTGAACATAATAAGGTGGCAACCACCAGAGTTTGATTTTGAAAGAGTACCGTGTTATTGGGATGCTAACATTTCAGTGTCCAGAAAAATAGGAATCTGTTCTTTGGTAGAAACAATCTCTCCTAGGCTAAGGGTTGCCTCTTCCCCATAGCTGGTAACAGTGAATTTTTTTACTACATACAAGCACCAGCAAAATTGAACTTGCTGGGTGTTTGGACTCTTGCCCAGTGTTGATTCCATTCGGTGGGCATGAACATCTTGATTATACAAGCAATTATTCCAGACACTCGGGAGATTGATAGAGCCACAAAGATATTAGAGTGTATAGGAAACCATTAAGAAGTCAGTCTGTAGAGCTACTGAATGATTTGAACATCTAGCGAGTGAGCGGTTTTACGAGTTATTGCAGGTGATCATCCAAAGCAGCAGATATTCCAAATCTGTACGTGCTTACAAATATTTACAGATATTTTAAGGATCGGGTCTGTCATTATCCATTTCTATGTTGTATATTGTCAATATCCACAAGTGACCCCAGAGGAGCCTGTGCTGGCAGGAGTGACACTGTGGTATGTTCAGCTCTGCTGGATCTCCATAGAGGGGGGCTGGAATGCCTTGTGGAACAATGCCCCAGGCTCCAGAGAGCAAAGACTGAAGGGCAGCCTAGTTTGATAACCACATTAAAGCACTACCAACATCTGTTCAAGCCAAAGACAACACTATCTCCAGGAATTAACCTTCTGAACCACTGAATCATTACCCTCAGCGGAGTGAAAGTTGGACAACAAGAGCCTATTTGTCAGTGGTTCATCAGAGAGACGTGGTAAGCCATATTTTACTGCAAACAGCGTGAGAAGGGCTGGCTTGGCTTGGTACTTTTTAAACACAGAATATATTATACTGTGTGGGAAATAACCACAGATGAGTGTAAATAAACTTTTGATGATACCTTGCAACTTTAGGCATTTATCCTACTCCAGAACAAATGGGTTATGGAGCATTGACCCAGAGAATAGAATTTCCTGAATTTGTACTTAAATGTTTTTCCTCTATTTTAATGAGACATTAGGTATCAAATAATGAGAATGTTAATAATGTGCAAGATGCACTTCACACTTGCACTAATAGAAACAAATTCAACCCTTTGTTGAAAGTAGTATAATTCACTATAATTGTAATAATAACTAGTTGGATGGGCTTTAGAAACCTGCATCAGATGGAGAGGGAGGCAAAGAAAATGGAAGGGGAAAATCTAATGAAATAAATTTTTTTATAATGGAACCAAGCATAGAAGAACCTGTCATCAAAACTTTAGAAGACTCTAGAATTAGGAGGTAGTTTTTCTTTTAAAGAAGACTTCTAAGTAAATAAATGGCTGCAGCTTCTACTGTGATAGATTTTAAGCCTCACACCACACTGACTGAAAAGTACATTTCCAGCTTTTTCCTTTCTGCTACATTCTTAATTGCAGTGACTCATCATTAATAGACATGAGGCTTCTATGCCAAGTCTGCCTCAGGAGGTTGAGATTAAACTGAGCTTTGTCCTTATATTAGTGCATGAAACATGTGTGTTTTATTTTATAATACTTAGTATTTCTATGCATTATTTTCAAAGAAAAATGTTGATACCGTGTGGTGACAGGCATCTGTAATTGCTATAAAATATTCCTATTTGATGATTCAAAAAATATAGAATATCCATATATAGCCTACACAGCATACAAAGTATTATACTATGTTAAAAATATATAACTTACATTAAAATATATAAAAGTATATAGACTTACTTTATCAAGTAAAGTAAGGCAGAATGGAATGTTAAGATTGGGCTCACTCCACTCACCTTCCTAAAAGTCGTCAAGTCTGTAATTTTGTGGATGTCTCTAGGACGGTTGTCCTTACCGGCTGGCATGCTAATGCTTACACAGTATACCTGAGTGAGTAGCATGACATCTTTGAGTCAGTGCACAGTGGCATGAGACTATATTGGGTGTAGACAAAAAGGCTGCATTGACAAATACTATCCTTGTGATCACCTAAGTGGACTCCTCCTAACTTACAGGTTGGAGGAGGAGTTCTGTTTTTGTTCCAGCTCCTCAGCTTGATCTGGAGAGCAGGTTGTATTGGTGAAAATATTACTATGGTGTAGGGAGGCCTGCAACATAGCAGGTATTTAGTGAATGTTTTTAAGTGAGTGAGTGAATGAGTGAAATAAATCTTTGAATGCAGGATGCCCTTGTCCAGTGGCTCTGCCAGCATAGTCCATTGACTCTGCAGGTCCCCAAGACCCTTCAAAGGGATTTGGGAGGCCAACACTATTTTATAATAATACTAAGACATTCTATGCATTTTTCACTGTGCTGACATTTGCACTGAAGATGCAGAATCAAGGGAGATAAAGCTTCTGGGATGTTAGTGTAGCACCAAGCTATCCTAGCAGTTATTGTACTTTCCACTGCCAAGCACTCACAGAAAAAAAAAAAAGCCAGTTTTACCTAATACTGTCCATGATGAAGCAGTTAAAAAACAGCATTTTGCTCTGGCCGGTGTGACTCAGTGAATTCAGCACGAGCCTGCAAACCAAAGGGTCATCATTTAGATTCCCGGTCAGGGCACATGGCTGGGTTGAGGGCCAGGTCCTCCAGTTGGGGGTGCCTGAGAGGCAATCACGCATTGATGTTTCTCTCTCTCTCTTCCTCCCTCCCTCCCTCCCTCCCCCTCTCTCTAAAAATGAATAAAACCTTTAAAAAACATTATTTTATTTACTTTTAAAGTATATTTTATTGATTATGTTATTATAATAGTCCAAATTTTTCTCCCTTGCCTCCCTCTGTCTAGTACCCCCTTCCCTCCAACAATTCTTCCCATTAGTTCATATTCATGAGTTGTACATGTAAGTTCTGTGGCTTCTCCATTTCTCATACTATTCTTAACTTCCCCCTGTCTATTTGTACCTACCACTTATGCTTCTTAATCCCTGTACCTTTTCCCTCATTCTCCCCATCCCCACCGATAATCCTCCATGTGATCTCCATTTCTATTATTTTGTTCTTGTTCCAGTTGTTTGCTTAGTTTGTTTTTGTTTTTAGTTTTTTTTAGATTCAGTTCTTGATAGTTGTGAGTTGTCATTTTACTGTTCATAGTTTTAATCGTCTTCATAAAAACCTTTTTTTGAAATCTCAACTCTCATGTACTTGTATGCACAAATTATTTCTGGTGTAGACTGAAGTGCAATGGCTCTCTTGAGGAAAATCACTTGTAAAATGGTTTGAATTGCAGACTTAACTAGCCACTTTTTTCATGGAAGACCATTTATGTACTTAAAGAACAACTGACAGAAAAGTTGTCATTATATGCACTTGGATATTTGGCAGATATTTTCTCAAAACTGAACAAAGTAAGCCTATCATAAGGAAAGCAGCTGACAGTATTTGTTGCCAATGATGGGATTTAAACTTTCAAGCAAAAGTTAGAATTTTAGAAATGTGTGTCCACCACAGTGAGCTTGACAGTTTTCCAGTAGTTAAAGAGTTTTCTTATGTTACTGGTGGTGATAGTAACACATATGACTTTTTGAATGTTGTAGAATTAAAAGTGTAAATCTTTGGAAGATCTTCACAACTCAGAAATCAGTATCTTTGGAATGATTAGTGTATATTATAGAAGCATGCGTGAGTCAAAGATCAATGCAAAATTCAAGATCAATCAATGGACTTTGATATAACAGACTATGTAGAGTTAATTGATGTGGTTTTAAACTCCACATTGCAGATAACCTTTAAGAAACTATCATTTGATGAGTTTTGCTTTAAGATCAAAGAAGAATATCCACAATTGTCTCAAAAAGCAATTATAAAATGCTGCTCCATTTTTTTAAAAAATGTATTTTGTGAGACTGGATTTTCCTCATATGCATTAATGATAACCACATATTGCAACAGATTGAAAGCAGAAACAGATATAACAATGAAGTATCTAAAAAGAAATAATCCCATTTACAGTAGCATTAAAAATTATAAAATACTTAGGAAAAAATTAACCAAGGAGGTGATAAAGCCATACACTAAAATTTACAAGATATTGCGAAAAGAAGTTGAAGACATAAATAAATAGAAAGATATCTTGTGTTTATGGAAGAATTTACATTGTTAAAATATCCACACTACCAAAAGCAATTCCTATTAAAGTTTCAATGGAATTTTGCACAGAAACAGAAAAAGGATCTTAAAATTTTTATGGACCCTGAATAACCAAAGCTTTCTTGAAAAACAGTAATGAAGCTGGAGGTACCACACTTCCTGATTCCAAACTATATTACAAAGCTGTAGTAACCCAAACAGTATGGGACTGGCATAAAACCAGACATATAGACCAATGGAACAGAATAGAGAGCCCAGAAATAAACCCATACATACATACTCAGCTCATATTTGCTAAGGGAGCCAAGAAAACTCAATGGGAAATGGATACTCTCTTCAATAAATGATGCCTGGAAAACTGGATATACACATGCAAAACAATGAAATTGGACCCCTATTTATACCACTCATTAAAATTAACTCAAAATGGATTAAAGACTTCAGTGTAAGACCTGAGACTGTAAAACTTCTAGGAGAGAGCACAGGGGAAAAGCTCCTTGACATTGGTCTTGACAACGAGCTTTGGATATGTACAAGCAACAAAAGCAAAAATAAACAAGTGGAACACCATCAAATGAAAAAGTGTCACCCTGGCTGGTGTAGCTCAGTGGATTGAGCACGGGCCTGTGAAGCAAAGGATCGTGGTTCGATTCCCAGTCAGGGCACATGCCTGGGTTGCAGGCCAGTTCCCAGTGGGGGACACATGAGAGGCAACCACACATTGACGTTTCTCTCCTTCTCTTTCTCCTTCCCTTCCCCTCTCTCTGAAAATAAATAAATAAAATATTTTTTTAAAAAAAGAAAGAAAAAGTGTCTGCACAGCAACAGAAACAATAAAAAATGAAAAGGCAGCCTACCTAACAGGAGAAAATATTTACAAATTATATATCTTAAAAGGGGTTAATATCCAAGATATATAAGGAACTTACAGAACTCAATAGTATGCCCCACCCCTCAATTAATCTCATTAAAAATAAGCAGAGGCCATACAAATGAACAAGAAGTACATAAAAAGATGCTCAACATCACTAATCATCAGGGAAATGCCAATCAAAACTGTAATGAGATAATCACCTGACATCTGTTAGAATGGCTATCATTAAAAGGACAAGAGATAATAAGTGATGGTGAGAATGAGGAGAAAAGGGGACCCCAGTACACTGTTGGTGGGAGTGCTGACTGGTGCAGCCACTGTGGAAAACAGTATGGAATTTCCTCCAAAAACTAAGAATGGAACTGCCTTATGACCCAGCAATTCCACTGCTGGAAATGTACCCTAAAAATCCAGAAACACCAATTCAAAAGAACCTATGCACCCCTGTGTTCATAGCAGTGGTATTTACACTAGCCAAGGGCTGGAAACGGCCTAAGTGCCCATCAGTAGATGAGTGGATTAAAAAACTGTGGTACATTTACACGATGGAATACTACACAGCAGAAAGAAGGAATTCCAACCTTTTGTGACAGCATGGATGGAACTGGAAATTGTTATGCTAAGTGAAGTAAGCCAGTTGACAAAAGACAAAAACCATATGTCCCCAGTTATAACTGGAATCTAATGAACAAAATAATGAGAAAAATAGAACCAGAGACATCTAAACATGGAAAAGACTGCTAGTTGTAGGAGGGGAGGAGAGTTGGGGGAGATGAGGAGATGATGGAAGGAAGGGGAAGGGACTAGTCAAAGAACACGTATGAATGACTCATGGTCATGGACAATGGAGAGGAGATTGACCGTGGGAGAGAGGGGTGGGCTGGGTAGAAGAGTGCAAAAGGGAAAAAATAGGGACAACTGTGATAGAATAAATGATGAAAAACATGATTATTAAAAAATTATAATGCAAAAAACTAGTTAATTTTATGAAATATGTGAACATGTACTACATTTATTATTTTAAGTGAATGAATAAATATAAATTTGTTTTAATTTTTAATACAGTACATACAGTCATAACTTACACAAAAAGAACCTCTTTGAAATCATCAATAATTGTTAAGAATGTGAAGGAACCTTGAGAACAAAATGTTTAACCATTCACTGCTCTATTGAATGGTTCTTGAGTGGTCCAAGGACCACCAGCATCACCTAGGGACTTGTTGAAATGGCCCCACTCTAAACCTGTTGAATCAGAACCTCTGGGGTTGGGGCTGAGCACTTTGCTTTAACTAGCAATTAGGTGGATTCTGATGCTTACTGAACTTTAGTAACTGGGCTTGAAAGCTGGGATTCCCTATGCAGCAAACCCAGGTCCTGCCCTAGAGATCAGTGTCTATAGCGATCCTAAGGTCTGGTGACTGGGGCAGTGTGGCGGGGCAGGGGCTGAATCCCAAGCCAACTCTTGCAAACTGGCATTTGCTTCCACCTCATAAACAGATATCCTTTCCCTCATCAGTTGCACCATAGTCACTTAGTAAGCCCTGACAGGGAACTTTCTAGAACACCTAAATAGTGCTTTAGTGGGGGAAAGGAAACTTTTGGTGCAGCTATATGGAAGTAGTCTATAATATTATGCTTTCTATCTGGCCCATGCCCCATGTGTGTTTCTACTACAATCCTTAAGTGAGCTCATTTTTAGAAGCCTGAGACCAGAATAAGTTTTGTAATGATGATATCATCTGTTGCCATGCCCCTGCCTCCATTCCTGATGTATGGGCACTGCTGGAACAGAATCCTGAGGCCAAAGACGTGCCCAGCACTTACTTTAACTGGACGTGGTAGTACCCTTTCACACTCCCCACAGTGCCTATTCCATTCCTTCACTGGCCTATCTTCAAATTTCCAGGGCCCTGACTATAGTATTGAGTCTTGGCTTCTACCTCATTAAGAAAATGCATTGACCCCTGGCTGGGGTGGTTCAGTGGATTGAGTGCCAGCCTGTGAACCAAAGGGTCATTGGCTTAATTCCCAGTCAGGGCACATGCCAGGGTTGCAGGCCAGGTCCCCAGTAGGGGGCATGTGAGAGGCAACCACACATTGACGTTTCTCTCTTTCTCCTTCCCTTCCCCTCTGTCTAAAAATAAATAAGTACATAAAATCATTTTTTTTAATTTTTAAAGATTTCTTATTTATTTATCTTTAGAGGGGAAGGGAAGGAGAGAGGAAGAGAAATTTCAATGTATGGTTGCCTCTTGTACATCCCCCACTGGGACCTGGCCTGCAACCCAGGCATGTGCCCTGACTGGAAATCGAACCAAGATCCTCTGGTTCGCAGGCCTGTGCTCAATCCACTGAGCTACACCAGCCAGGGCAGTAAATAAAATCTTAAAAAAATAATAAAATGCATTGACATACTCACCCATTGTATACCCAGCTACCTAAGCAAGAAAACCAGGTGTCATCCTTCACTCTATCCTATTTATCACCCTCCACATCCAGCAGCTGACAGTTCTGCTTCCTTTCCACCCGTCTATTCCTTCCTTCATTCTTGCTCTGTCCCTCCATTCTTCCCACACAAATTGTCAAGAAATTATGAGGTAGTCAGCAGAGTAGAGCTGTTAAGAATATGGCTTTTGGATTCAGATAGCCTATGTTCAAATCCCAGTTTCTTAGCTTCTCTGTGCTTTTTTTTTCTGATTATAAAATCAGAAACTTTATGGTGCTAATAGTACCTACCTTGTAGGCTCATTAAAGGAGTTAAGCAAGAATGCATAAGATGCTTGGAAAAGAGCCTGGCATATCTATTTCATTTAATAACCGCTTCCATGTGGCCCTCACTGCTTTAGGGTCTATTGTAGTAAACCAGCAATGTTCTAGTTCAGCTTGCAATGATTTCTCCTGTGACCTATTGGCAGTTCTCTCTTCACTGGTCTCTCTGAATGATCTGGCTCCTTCCAACCCATTCTCTACCTAGCAGATGAAGGGATCTTTTCAAAACGTGAATCAGATCATGTTGTTCTCTTGACTAAAACCCTTCAATGGTTCTCCATTGCCTACAAGATAAAGTTCAACCTCTTTGCCAGGGCCTGTTTTGCTTAACAGCCTCCTGTTCCTCACTACCTGATCCAGCCTGTGTGACCAAACCGTATTGATGCACGCTTACAGCTTCTCTCCTCTGCGTTACCACAGCAACCTTCCTCTCCCTGTTGAAGCGTCTCCCACTTTTGTTGTGCTTATCTCTTTACATGCCTGTCTCTACAAATGGACTTTGAGTTTTTTTTTAAGATTTTATTTATTTATCTTTATGAGGAAGGAAAGGAGAGAGTGAGAGAAATATCAATGTATGGTTACCTCTTGTGCGTCCCCTGCTGGGAACTGGCCTGCAACCCAGGCATGTGCCCTGACTGGGAATCTAACCATGATCCTTTGGTTTGCAGGCTCACGCTCAATCCACTGAGCTACACCAGCCAGGGTGGACTTTGAGATTCTTAAGGACAAGGTCTACATACTAGTCACATTTATATTTCCCATGCCCAGTAAAGAAACAAGCAGGGAGAATGGTTCAGAATAATTGTGGAATACAAGAATGAATAATCAAATGAGTAGCTTCTTTAGGCTCCTTCTCATTTGAATTCTATCTCAGAACTTATATGGTATTTTTTTGTATGTGGATTCTCATGAACCAGCCCAGACACTGAAAATGAACTCATAAAGGACTTCAAATCTTGTCTGTGAAGCAGGATCATCTGGGGAGCTTATTACAATGCAGACTCCTAGGCCCTCTGCCCCGGGAATTATCATTTATAAAGTATGAGGAAAGGCCTGAAATCTATATTTGAACAAATCTCCCTAGGACTGCAATGATTAGCCAAGTTAGGACTCACAGATTTTAGTGAGTCCAGCTCTTTCCTTTTAAGGCATAGAGATTAAGTGATTCATCCAAGGTCACATAGCTTGTTAGTGGAAGAGCTGGGATCCATTATACCACTCTTTCCATCCCCACTTCCCCCAGAGAAACTGTACTGTCACTTGCTTTATACATGGGAGTTCAGCAAGAGGAGTGTGTTTCGCTTTTAACTGAGAAAGGGTACGGGCTCCTGACCCCTGTACTTTGCCACGCTCACTGCCCTCCACTGGAGGGCTCCTTGCACACACCTAAGGAAAGGTAGTGTGGTGCAGTGGGCTAGGCACTGAACAGGGGCTGGGGGCCTGGATTCACTGCTTCTGGCTGTGTCACAAAGCACTGTGGGATTTGGGAAGCCATGTCACTTCTTCCGTTCTGATTTTCTTCAGTTGTGCAATGGCCACCCTGCTTAATGAGCCCCTGCTATTTGGCTAACAAGTTGATTTTTTTTCCATAGAGCCCAGAACAGTGATTCCCCTGTGCGAGAAGTAGTAATAAATGCTTAGAGAAGAAAAGTGTTTGGGAAATGAGAAGGTGTTTTATGAATATAAGCTATTATTAATAATAATTGAAAAGCCAGCTGTGCCAGTTGTCTGGCCTTAATAGTAACTTGATTTAAAATGGTTTCTTAGAGGACCAAACCAACTTAGACCTTTGATTTTTGAATGTAAGAAAAGGACAACTTTCACTGACTAGTCAGGTCTACAAGATGTCAAAAGAGCCAGCTAATTTGGTCAATTCAATGAAAATGCAAGGCCAACAGTATTGGGCATTGTGCTTCAAAGGAAGCTAAGTGGCTCAGAGCCTTTTCCATTGCTGTTCATTGGCTTGGCGTTATGTACACACAGCTATCCTTTCAGTTTTCACAAAATGGCTTATTTTCATTTCTGAAATGGCAGCCACGTGGGAGCCCTGGTTGCTGTGGAGAAGGCAGGGAGAGGCCCAGCTGGTTGACAGCCACTGGCTCCTTGAGCCCTCCTCTCCGCCTTGGCTGCTGTGGGGAGGCGGGAATCCAAGGTTTTTATAGTTCCTCTCTCGAATTAGTGCCCGCAGACCCTACAGCTATGAACATGCAATTAGCCTTTGTTTGTGCACAAAAGGGAGCTTGACCCTTGCCTGTCTTTGATTGGTATGTACAACTCTTGTAGCTACTTACCTAAGGCCCTCTCCAAGGAGCACAGTGCCTTGTTCTTGCACCTGCCTGTAGCTTTTCTCTTTTATGACTTGTTTCACATAATCTTCAGCCCAACTCGCAGCAAGGTTGCAGGGATGAAGGCATCACGTAGGCACAGTAAGTTTTCCTGTTTTTTAGCGAGGTTGGAGGAGTGAGTGGGAAGGAGGTTTGCATCTGTAATCTGAGTTTTGGATAATTGCTGAGCCCCGAAACACTTTAGCAGTAGCCCAAAGAACTGTTTCTTTTTTTTCTTAATAAATGAACACTTTGCTTGCTTTCAAAACCAGACCTCCCATGTCATGGAAAATAAGCTGCCTGCACAAAGCTTTACATTTCTTTCCTGGTTCACCTGCTTTCCTTCCAACATAGAAACTTTGTAGTGAAAGGCACACAATTATTGTGGCAAGAACATTTCTCTCTAAACCGTGCTTCCGCAGATACTAGAAGAGTGTTTATTAGCAGCCTGAATGAGTTGAATACTGTGATGGTGAATTCCATTTCCAAGAAGTGTTTTTGAGGAGACTGATTTGTTTTGAAATGCTCTCATTTCTTTCCTGTCCGTGCCTAAATGTGCCAAATGAGCATAAACCACTCAGCTATGGCGCTCGGGGAGAAACTCCAAAAATGTATCCAGTTTGAAGTAAAAACCATCTCAAACTTCCAAACCTGCAGAGAATATTTAACAAGTGGTTCAAAAACTATAATAGCTGCCTTTTGGGGAGTGCCCATCACTTTCTTTCTCATTTCTAAAATGGCCCTCCATAATGGGTTTTATTTTCTGCATTTTATAGAAAAATCAGTGTTCAGTGATGTTAAGGGACTGGACCATGTCTGTACAACTGCTGAGGGGCAGAGAAGTGAAACAAGTTCTCTGGGTTCATTCCTCTACAGCAACTCGCTTAGCCCTTTAAAAAATAAAAAAACACACAGTGGGTTTTACTTAGCCAAAGAGGTTTTTTTTAAAAAATGGTTAATAACATTATATAAATTTCAGGTGTGCAACATAATAATTCTATAGCTGTATATTATATTGTGCATTTACCACCCAAAGTCTAGTTTCCTTCCATTATGATATATGTTTACCCCCTTTGCCAATTTCACCCTCCCTCAACCACCTTCCGCTCTGGTAACCACCATTCTATTGTCTTTCCAACAGTGTCACTATAGTTGTGTCTGGGCTGCTATTTCTGAGTTGACTCACACACCACATGGGACCATCCATCTCACTCCTTCTTATTCACAACGTCCTGTTGACCATCTTGGCGTTGCCTTGTGTGCTCATGCACTTTTTCACAGGATCTGACTCTCACTCATTTTTGGCTGTTTTCAAACATCATCAACCTCTGAGGGCAAGGATTTTGCAAAATTCCTCCAGACATTCTGAAGGAAGTACTTCCAGTTGTAGAAATGATTCTAACCGAAATGTTTGTTCCAAAAATACCTGTGATGACATAGCTGGCATAGATGTGTATGTCCTCTGAATTCATAAGCTCTGTTGTGCTTAGGAAGGCACAGAATGGTAAATAGGGGTTTGCCCTTTGGCATTATGTACCCTACATCTGAACCCTGGTTCCATTACCTTATTAGCTGCATACCTTTGCAAAGTTATTTAACCTCTAATCTTAGTTTTCTTGCCTATTAAAGTGAGGATGATAATAATTATCTTCCTGAACAGGTTTGCTGTTTGAATTAAACAGTAATATGTGCAGTACCTCACTAAATGTTAGTTTCCTAAGCTCACCCTTTTTGCTGATAGGTTTGGTAAAGCAAATTCTTTTTGTAGGGTTAATCTCTTCTTTTCCAATTCTCTATTAGCAATGTGAGTTTCTGCTATAGCATTTATCAAATTTGCTTGGTATTAGATTTATTGTTATCTATACCTATTCTTAAAAAATAATAACATATATTTCCTTTTTTTAATTTTTAATTTTTTTATCTTTAGAGGGGAAGGGAAGGAGAGAGGGAGAGAAACATCAATATATGGTTGCCTTTCATGCATCCCCTGCCGGGAACTGGCCTACAACCCAGTCATGTGCCCTGACTAGGAATCGAACCATGATACTTTGGTTTGCAGGACCAAGCTCAATCCACTGAGCTACACCAGCCAGGGCATATATTTAACTCTTAATAAGCACCAGGAACCATTCTAAGATTTATATAGATAAATTCACTTAATCCTTTTTGTACCTATTCTTTTCACCAAGTTTTTTTTTTTTGATAGAATCTATATTTTAGTTATCTCTGCATCCCCCACAGTGGGGGATTTACACATAGGAAGCCTGCAATTACTGCTTATTGGGTTGTTAAATAAATGGCCAGAGATACATCCAAATCATGTTAAGGGCTAGGAGAGCAAGGGAAAGATTTCTAATAAAATGTATTGTTTGTTTGATCAGAATTGTCCTCTTTAAAAAGTAACTTGAGACCCTTCACAAATCCTGACCTCACTGATTTATGTCACCCTGGCATGATGTGCTTGCCTGATTCTTAAGCAAATATAGCCATTCTAATCCTCCTTTGGCTCTTTCTCCATCATTTGAAGGGAAAGGAGGCAGAAAAACCATCTTCCACACAGTTAATACCTGAAAATATGCAAACAATTTGAAAACCTTTAGACTAGGTACCAAAGCATGCCCATAGTAAAAAGCAGAAGAATGGGAGAATGTTCACAACCGTTGTTTTCGAAAGTTTGCCGAAGAAACTGATGTTGGGAACTTTTATTTAGAATCACAGAATTGCTATACTCTGTAAGGGGGAATGATCGAGGGGAACAATTGAAAAAGTGTTTGAAAATATACTACATTGAATTCAAATGAGAGAAAAACGTAAGAAATTCAGGACAATATTTTTCTGCCTTGTAAGAGAACAATATTATGTGGGTATGCTTCAGTAGCTAACAAGTATAGTAAGATAGAAGATGGAGTAATTGTATGTCATAGTACTTGCAAGGGGAAATTTGTTTTTGAATAATACGAAAATATTTTAAGTCTTATGTATTTAACTTTATGTATTATACAAGAGTACATAAGATATAAAGAAAACATTTTTTCATTCCATAGATATAAGGGAATTAGAATGCATAGGTCTTTAACTCATACTTTAGTGCTTTGCTTGTGATACTGGTCAAAGAGTAATCATCAGAGATGAGGCTGGTAGGACTTTGTTGGATTTCAGCTATAATGATATCAGTATTTGGAGAGCGAGTCCTGTTGTGTTTGTTTTATGAGGCTTAGTCCTATTAGTTCATAATCATTTGACACTCAATTCTTGACTGATGAGAAAAGGGAAGAAAGCAGGGCTCTAATGATGGTTGCCGTGCCCCATTACAAGGCCAATGTCGAAGTACTTTTCATGTTGTGGACCTGGGATCAAACTTAGGCTGGTGCAGCTTTAATTTTGGCCATCATCAAGCTAGAGCTCTGTGAGTTTTACTTTTGTGAAAGGACAAGTTTTGAAGAATCAAAGGATGCCAAAGTCTGTGCAAACAGGAGTTGGTTTGTACAATTTGAAGGGAGGAGGCTGACTTGTGTAACACTTGCACAGACTGAGGCTGCTAATGCTGATAAGATGACAGCTCAAGAAAGCAGAAACTTTGCTTTGAAGGCATCAAAAAAGACAAATAGCTTATTCCTGCTAGAGGTAAACTTATAACATTTAGGGAAGAAAAGGCAGCAAAACAATTACCCTTGGATCCAATTTTTAAAAACATCATCAACTAATTGTCTTTCTACGAAACCTCAATTAATCTAGAAATTTCACTGGAGAAGCTCTTTTGAATTCTAAGATCTCAAAAGGATTCCTCTGCCCTCTGGATTTGTTTGAGCAAACATGAGGAGGAATCATAAGGCAGGGTGAGAGAAAGCACTGTGATATACTACATACAACATTAAATTGAATACAGTTTTATGGGGTAGGGTTCTGTGTGACCTGTTAAACTTATGTTATACAAGTGCTTGAGAAAGTATTTCTTTGCATTCAGATATGATTTGTGGGTTTTGGTTGTTTCCATAACCATGCTTGTCATCCTGGCTCTTCTTCAGAAACGTGACCTTGTGGTATACCAGTGGTCCTCTGCAGTGCGGTCACAATCATTTGGGAATTGGATTGCAAATAGTGTGTTCCTACTATTAGGTTAAGGATCTAGCCCTGGCTGGTATGGCTCAGTGGATTGAGCGCTGGCCTGGGAACTAAAATGTTGCTGGTTCCATCCCCGGTCAGGGCACATGCCTGGGTTGCAGGCCAATTGATGTATCCCTCCCACATCAATGTTTCTCTTTCTCTTTCTCCCTCCTTTCCCCTCTCTCTATCAATGAATAAATAAAACCTTTTTAGAAAGTTAAGGGTCTAATGTTTGTGAATGATTGCCTGTTTTAGTAAATTAAATGTAGTTCAGGGTTATCTTTATGAAAATATTGCTCTTCCATTCTGAAATTCTGGCTTGACTGGGAGATAATGAGGTGGGAACTTGCATAAACTTGATTAAGCCTCTGGGCCCTGGACCCCGTGTATGAACGTCTTCTATCTTGTGTATCCCAGCAGATATAAAGCTGAGAATGGCCAGGCTATTCCACAGTTTCTAGGACAAACTCATATCCATCGGAGCTCCCTTCCAGGAACATAACCTCACCCTGAGCCTGCTTACTTATCCACTGTACTGCTGCAACAACTCCTGGAGAAATGAAGCAAGGGCTTACACCAACTATGGGCAATTTTATTCTTTCAAATCTCCTTAGGGGGCTGAATCACAGAGGACATTCATTTGTTTAGTCACTCAATGAACACTTACTGAGTTCTTTCTTACATACCAAAGTACTACTTCATAGGAGAGAGAGAATTCACCCTTGTTAGCACTTAAAAGATAAATTGGAGCCCTGGCTGGTCAGTGGATTGAGCGAGAGCCTGCGAACCAAAGGATTGCGGTTCCATTCCCAGTCAGGGCACATGCCTGGGTTGCAGGCCAGTTCCCAGCAGGGGACGCACCAGAGACAACCATACATTGATGTTTCTCTCCCTCTCTCCTTCCCTTCCCCTCTAAAGATAAATAAATAAAATCTTTAAAAAAAAGATAAGTTGCATCTTGTTAGTTTGAGAGGAGGGCATTGCATGAGCAAAGACAAGGAGAGGAAAGCAGATAGAATTTTCAGAAGGAAAGCAGTGCAAGGTGTCTGAGCACCAGGGAATTTGGAGAGTTTGGAGAGGTCTTGGGATGTTTAGCTAGACATGTTGGAAGGATCCAGGCTAATGGCTGAGGGACCTAACTCAGCCCCCAGTAACTAGAATGCAGAAGTGACTGGGTTGCTACTCTCTGATATGCACCGACTGTCCCAGTATGTATGTGATGTAATTCCTGCCAAACACATCTGAATGTGAGTCTGTCACATGGAAAGACTGTCAGCAGCTCTGGTCCAGTTTTGCTCAACAGACATCGGGCTCTTGGGTACGGTGCTCTTTTTTATTATTATTTTAATTGTTGTTCAAGTACAGTTTTCTGCCTTTTACCCTCATCCCAGCACCACCCCCCCCCCAGCCTTTGGCACGATGTTCTTTTATCCTCATTAAAAAAAATTGAGGTGTAATTGACATATCATAAAATTCACTCATTCAGTGTACAATTCACCGGTTTTCAGTAGACTCACAGTGTTGTGCAATGTTCCCCACAATCTGTTTCCAGAATATTCCCATCAATCCAAAATTTGGTGAAAATCCTGTACATCACTAGCAGTCACTCTCCACTTCCCCTCCCCCACCACCATAGGTAACCATTAATCTACTTTGTTTTTGAAGATTGATCTGGATAAATATTTAAAATATTTCACACAAACGGAGTTATACAATATGGAAACTTTGTGCCTGACTTCTTTCACTTATAACAATATTTTCAAGGTTCATCCATGTGGAAGCACATATCAACACTTTCTTTCTTTTTTGGCAGAATACTACTCCATGGCATCACATTTTGCTTCTGTATTCATTAGTTGATGGACATTTGTGTTGTTTTCACCTTTGACTATCATGAATAATGTTGCTGTGAACACTCATGTACAAGTGTCTGTGTGAACATATATTGCCATTTCTCTTGAGGATATATATACGTAGGAGTGGAATTGCTGGGTCACATGATAAACTATGTTTAACTTTTTGAGCAACTGCCAAACTGTTATTCAAAGTGGCTACAATCTCATCAGAAATATGTGATGGGCCCTAGCTGGTGTGGCTCAGTGGATTGAGTGCTTGCCTGCAAACCAAAGGGTCACCAGTTTGATTCCCAGTCAGGGCACATGCCTGGGTTGTAGGCCAGGTCCCCAACAAGGGACACATGAGAGGCAACTACACACTGATGTTTCTCTCCCTCTCTTTCTCCCCCCCCTTCTCCTCTGTCTAAATAAAAATAAATAAAATCTTTAAAGAAAAAGAAAAATATGTGATGGTTCCCATTTCTCCACATCCTCAACAACATGTGTTATTATTTGTCTTTTTTATTATAGCCTTCCTAATATGTTTTGAGTATTGAAACAGTATGCCATTGTGGTTTTGATTAGGATGTTCTTAATGACTAATGATGTTGAGCACCTTCATGTGATTATTGGATATTAATTTATCTTCAGAAAAAATGTCTTATCAGATTAATTGCCTGCTTTCAATTGGGTTATTTGCCTTTTTATTACTGAGTTATGAGTTCTTTATATAGTGTGGATACTACATCCTTATCAAATATGTGATTTGTGAATATTGTCTCCCATTCTGTGGTTTGTATTTTCACTTTCATGATTATATCCTTTGAAGCACAAAAGATTTTAATTTTGACAAGGTCCAATGTACCTCATTTTTCTTGTATTGCTTGTGGAGATGGTGCTGTTTTAAATGAAAGGACAGCCCATGGAAATTACCAGTGGCCAGTGGGGTTTGCCAAGGGTTGGCATGCTACTGGAATCCTCAGGCTGAAAAGACTGAACTGTCTTTAATTGTATTACTAGATTTAGATAACATTTTAGAATTAGATAACCATTATCTGCTGGCCAACACTTCTGTCGTTAACATGGTACAGATAGGGACCTTGACAAGAATGAAAAAAGATGTCCCCTCTGAGTCTCCATTTTCAGTGCCCTGGGATTGCAAGAACAGAGCAGAAAGCTGAGGGTTGGACAAGAGCAAGGGCATTTTGCTGCACTAAAAATCAGTTTTGAACACAAGGGTTAATTTTCAACTCACTGTTTAAACCTTGGGCCTTGATGGAAATCAGATTTGCATTTGAAAATAGAGAGGTCCTCCATTGGTAAGATCCTAACAGTTTACATTGTGAGAGTAGTTCCACATTGTACACTGTACACATTTTAAAAACCAAGGGAAAGCTGTTGGAATCTCTGGCTTTGGCTACTGCTGCCTATAAGAGAGTGAAGCAATTTTGAAGTTTTTAGAGTGAGTTCATGGTTGTGCTGAGTAGATCTCTGCTATTTTCTGCAGTCTGCTCTCAAGGAGCTGTCTGCCTCTGAGCAGCACGCTCAGAGAATCTTCAACTCTTAGAGTTGGAAGGAATCTTAAAAGTCATCTAATCCAAACCTCCATCCCTTTTCAAATCTGCTCTCCAACAATGAGTGGAATGTGGCAGGGAAAATGCCAGTAAGAACCATGAGGGGATGGGCGGCTTAAGGAAGTTATGCTTGCTTCAGAACAGACAGGCGCTAAAGGAAGGGGAGAGAAGTGAAGTGGGGAAAAAGGGCTTGAGTGAGAGCAAAATAAATAGGGTCTGCAAAGTCTAAGGAGGAAGGACAGCTTTTGAGATTTACTTGTGTAAAAAAGACATTATTTTTCCAAATTCCTTCCAGTTCCACTCAATAATTCACTTCTCTCGGGTCCTGTCCTATTTTGTAAATTCTATTCTAGCAGTGGTTACTATCTGTTATCTGTGGATGTATCTGCGTGTCCTTGTAGAACAGAGAAGCTCCTGGATAAAAATGCCGTAAACTCACTCATCTGTGTTGGCTTTTCAGTGCTTGGCATTTAGAGACTTTGTTGGCAGTGTTGTGACATATTGGTTTGGGGGTCAGGAAGACTGAGTCGGCTTTGATAGCTCCACATTCTGCCTTTGACTGACTGGCTCTGTGACCTTGTGACCTGAGCCTTAACTGTAAGATGGGAGGACTCATAGCTGTGGTAGTACCAAGTTGTAAGGATAAGAGCTGAGCAGAGGTTTTCATGCTGGGCAAATGATTGCCGCTGAAATTCAGATTAGCAGCTTCGAGAAATGGTAGCTGGGATTATCTGCATGGGAGAGGTGGAAGAGCCCTGGACTGCTGCGACACTGCTGTAGCCAGATGCTGAACGTGCTAAAGTTGTCCTTAATTCTTTGAGCCTCAGATTGGTGATGTGCTGACTCTAGTCAAGGGAACTATCCAAGTTCTGCTAACTTAACGATATATAGCTGTGTTGTTATGGAGGCCTGTTTGATTTGCTGTTTGATTTGCTGTTTGATTTGCATTTTGTTCTGGGGTATATTTTTAAATTTTAAGCTATCATAATCATAAAATAAACGTGTTTGCCTTAAAAGATTGGTTCACCTTTCCCTTAGTCCAGGGTTTCACTCAGCTGCTTATGGAGGAGACAGGTAGAACTCGTCCTGAGAAGTCAGGAAGCAAACCTGTGCTCCCTGTCCCCTTTCAAGGCCTGACAGAGAAATTGTACCTCTGGAGGCCTTGGGTAGTTTTCCTCAGACAAAATGGCAGGCTGCCTTGTTATTGGTAATGATAACCATAATTGCCACTGCTATTATGAATCACTTCTTCAACACATGTATCCATGTCTACGCTCTGTTAGGTGTTGGGCGGGGAAAGATAAAAGAGATGCAGTTTTGTCCTAGAAGAGCACACACTCTAGTGTAGAATGGAGATAACAAGATAGAATTGTGAGAAATGTTGTGGGGGAAGCAGACAGAATGTCGCAGACGCACAAAGTAGGGGCTCCCTTCTCATCCTTGGAGCTTTGCAGAAATGTCCCAGAAGAAGTGTCTTCTCAATACAGGGTGCAGCCAGGGCCCCCCCCCATAGGATGTCCTCACCCCCCCCCCCAGGTGTGAGTTGGGGGTTGGGACACATGGAGCAGGGCCATTGAGAGCTGTTTTGCATAGCAACAGCTTTGCAGATAACCTCTGGCATGGTTATTTAACATATCTATACCCTTTAACTGGTTGCATAGATATGTTAAATAGCTGTGGCCATGCTCTGATCCAGGGAGATGGAAGGTACTTCAACCCAGGATGTAAGTAAGAGGCAACACCCTCTGGTTACAGCTCCTGTGTGAAAGAGAAAAGAAGGAAGGTTGGGGACCACAAGGTTTTGGGGCTCCCTTTTGCCATGTGGCTTAGGAAGCAGGAGAGACCTTGCTGGGAAGGAAAGGGGTGAAAGGATTCTTGCTGGTGGGCCTTGAGAAGGTGCCACATGCCTTTGGATTAACTGGAGATCACAGCGGCGACACAGTGGATGGTGCTGGAACCAAAGGGCTGCCTGAGCCACGGACTTCTATTTCTTTTCCTGAGATACGGTACCCCAGATTGGGCAGAGGAAGAGGGAAGGACTGTGTGTTAATGGATATTCTAAAGGACTTGAGGATTTTAATGAAGACATTAAGCTATTACCCTAAGTCTGTATAACTTTTTGAATAAATCATTTCTTTCTTTTTCACCAATCTCTGGCATTGAGAGATATCTTTCCCTGATGGTGGGCAAGGTGAGCCTAGTACAGGGGGGTGGGGACCCCAGAGCACAATGTGGGGGGTCCATTCGGTAATAGTACATCATTCATCCCAACCCTGCCCCTGCCGTCTGTTCTGTAACATTCTGATCTGAGTCTTAAAAGGGAATCCACATTATTAGATAAAAGCAAAAATGGGCATTCAGCCCAATTAAAGGGAGTAGTATTTGCAAAGACAAGGAGGTGAGAGATGAGTTTCACTGCAGTATAAGACATGAGGGTAGCAAAGTGAGATGATAATAATTACATTATTATTATAACAAGTAACAATGACATAGCACTTACCACGTGTCAAACACTATGTTCACTTTTGAATAGTTGATAACCATTTAAATGTCAAAGCAAGAAAGCTAGTAATTTTAACAGCTAAATGTAATGCATGTAGCTCACATATCAGACACTAGACTGAGTGGGTTTTGCGTACTAACTTAATCTTCATTATTATCTCCAATACCCAGGCCAGGCTACTGAGTTTCAGAGAGCTTTCAGTCAGTGGCCCCAGGCCACATAGAAGGCAAGTGGCAGAGCTAGAATTTGAACCCAGAAGCTGTTTGATTCTAGACCACTAGGCTATAGAATGGCAGCTGTTTCCTTTCGGTGCCTGTTGGGCAGATTCATCTCCCTGGAATCCTTTCTGGAGTAAGGCAGGTTATAATAGAATAATGCATTCCCAGATGGACTTTGAAGTCAGCAGAGGTGAAAACTGACTACTCCTGAAGAAGAATCTTTCTGTGCCAGGGTTGAGAGTGCAGAAAATGTTATTAGGCAGAACCTCTGAACGGTCTTTTAAGTAACATTTAAAGTCCCATCTAGCTGGAGTAAACAGTGCCTCACAAATTGGGTTCCAATGCAGTGGCCAGCTGTTTGTACAAAAAAGCACAATCTTCTTTCCAGGCCATCAAAAGCCAATTTCCTCCCTAGCAAAGCTTGCACTTCTTAACCTAGGTTGTATCCAGCTACACTACTCTGGGGCTTCTGTTCTATTTGCTCCTATACCTGGGCTCAATTAGTTGTGTAACTATGGGCATGTCTCTTAACCTCTCGGGACCTACTTTCCTCATCTGTCATGTAGACCTCTTAGTATTCACCTTGCCTACACTGTCCTATCAAATGGGGGATAGAATGAGGTGGTATACAGCCTGGGGCTTTGAGAATGCAAAAAGATGCAAAACATAAAGGGTGATTATTATTCTCTTCCATTTGGTCTGCATCCTGCACTGATATTTTAGAATTTATTAATGGCAAGAACACAAGCTTCTCCTTACTTTTGGGAACTTGAGAATACGAGTCTGTTTGTCCTGATGAACATTTGCCCAGAGGCCATCTTTGTGCTTCTGACAGCTACTTCATTAGGCCTTAGCAGCTGCTTATTTCTTTCATATTACTATATTTTCATTTTGTAGAGTTTCTCGGGAGTGCTTCACACTCCTCTTCCTTTTGAAAAGAGTGGCTCTTGGTTGTCCTCAAATCCCTTAAATAGCGGCAAAACCCCCAAGCAGGCCCGAGCAGACAGACGCCTTTCACTTGTGTGGGCCAGCACACTTATGGCAGTAATTAATTGGGAGGGTGTTGGCTTTGTAAACTGAGGACAAATGAATGAGTCATGGTATGGAGGCTGACCCCCTCACCTGGGCAGTGTCTGAGGACACCTGCCTTAGATCATTAAGGCCACTTGCCCAATTGACAAGTCTGACTGCCTTCGCTGGTGGGGGTGAACAAAGCCGAGCATTTTCTGGCTGCAGTGCAGAGATGAATAGTGTTCGGCTGTTTGGCCCGGCCTGGCCAAGACAGCTGCTCATGCAAACAGATTTCAAATGAACATGTTTCTATTTAGAGTGTGTGTGTTTTGACTGTATTTGAAGAAAAGCATGAGGTGCGTCCCCGTTGAAAAACAAACTAATTATGTACTCCTGTGTCCTGTGGTCGTCAGAAGCTGGACGTGTCCACAACGGCTCTTCGTGGAAAGATTTGTTGTCCCTGGTGAACGTGAGGCGTGTCTGTAGGACCACAGCTGCTGCTTTTTCAAAATCACATGACAAGTGTCTTCAAAGGACGCTATAAGGAAACTTCAAGTACAATAAATGTATTTTTTTTACTGGGAATTATCACCCCCTAGTTCTTGTGTTCTCTTGCTTTGCATTGGTATATACTGAGTTTTCCTTGGAGTTTGGATACAGAGCTTAGTAAGGTGATTCACTCTTCGGTGTTCAGTTGAAAAGGTTCCAGGGAGGCAAAAGACTCCAAAGGCTTTTGGGGTACCAAGTGATACCCCAAAACAGTTACTGGATTGAAGCATTTGCATATTCATTCAGGTTGTGCTGTTTTGACCAAGCTGTTGACTTAGCACTAGTTTGGTTGGCTTTGACTCTTCCATTCAGGCTTTAGAAACAGCACTGAGTCAACAGGCTGCACGTAAATTCACTTTTCTCCCTCCCTACTCTTCAACCCCTTTGTGTTAGATAAGGAGGCCTTTCCCTGCTACAAAAGGTAGTAGGCCTAAGTTTCCATGTGCTCCGTGCCCCTTATACCACCCTCAATTTAGTCTTTGTGCAGGGCTGCTTTTGTTTCCCTCCAAGATTTAAAAGTTAATTGATGCCTCAACTGGATGGTGGTCACAACGTGTTTTACCATCCAGTGCCTCCCATTAGATTAACCCTCATCTACAGTTCATTGTAAATAAATATCCCACAACAAAGAGCTTACCTACCTGGAGCATCGTGTTCATTTGGGTTTTGTAGTAGGCTAAAATTCTATGACAGTGTCACTGGGTTCATTAATTTAGATTAAGGACTCTTGCAGTTCTGTTTTCCTTTGCCTTTCCTATTTGTCACAGACTACTGAACAAGTATTTCCAAATGTCTGAATTTATCAGGTTATCCAGAGTTCTTTCCGAGATGAATAGTCATCTCAACCTTAGACCTCTAAATGCAATACTCCAAATCCTGCCAAATGAATCAAATGTTGGACCCTGATGTGTTGATTCAATATAGATGGGCTGTATATTCATATTCTTCTCATAAGAGTTTGTTTTCAGAGAAGAGAAGTATGTGGATGTTTTTTTAAATGTGGAAGAAAAATTTCCATGAGATCAATGGAAAGCACAGTAGAATTGACTCAGTTAAGTTGACATAATAAAAAAATACAGAACATGCTCTCGTTAGACTTTTGCTGTTACTCTATGGTGCCCAAGGGTGCAAACCAATGATGTGGCCCATCCTAGATGTTCTGTAATTTTGCATCTCAGAGGCTAATTAAGTTGTTCTTCATGCTAAACAAACTTTCCCCATTAGCTAGTTTCTGTTAACTCTCAGCTAAGGCCACATAAATAAAATGATTTTTGTTGTCATTAGAAGAAAGCATTTTCTCTTGTAGGCTAAGCTAATTAATTCATTAATGTAGTAGAAGGGCTTGGTAGATATTGAATGTATATTTAATCAGGGTTCTGGTTTCCATTCTGGATGTTCCCTCCTGCCATATAATGCTACCTGTACCTCTTGGAGTGTTGAAATGAAACTATGGCTTTTCCAAAAAAACTTTGTGTGTGTGTGTGTGTATATATATATATGTGTGTGTGTGTATATATGTATGTGTGTGTGTATATATATATATATCCTTATAACTGTAAACTATATATAACTATATATAGTTATATACATAACTATATATATTAAAAACTATATATGAGGTATGTCCAGAAAAAGTCCAGCCATTGTTAATATAACAAGAATGGTTTGGACGACACTGATGTAACTTGGCAGCCAAGGAGAGTAGACTGCAATGGGCATGAGTGAAGAATAACTTCACTGTATTAGTTAGTGGGAGTGGTAGACTCATTGGGTGAGCATGTGTACTGTGTGGCTGTTGCGTTAAAAAATGACCGAGTGTGTTGAACAATGACTCTGCATCAAATTTTGTGTTAAGTTTGAACACTTCTCCATGGAAACTATTTGGATAATTCAGAAGGCCACAGCTGTGGGCAACTGCTGATTAGCAATCCCATCATGATGACATGCCTTCTCATGCATTGTGTCTCATGTACAGTGTTTTGGTGAAACATCAAATCACCCAGGTGACTCAGCACCCCCTACAGCCCAGATTTGGCACCCTGTGACACTTAGCTTTTCCCAAAACTAAAATCACCTTTGAAAGGGAAGAGATTCCAGACCATCCATGAAATTCAGGAAAATGTGACGGGGCAGCTGAGGGGGATTGGGAGAACTGTGTGAGGTCTGCTACTTTGAAGGGGACTGTGGTGTCAGTGTCCCATGGACACTGTATCTTCAATAAATATGTCTTTCATATTACATGCTTGTATACTTTATGGACAGACTGTGTGTGTGTGTGTGTGTGTATGTGTGTGTGTATAAATGGCCAATAAGCACATTGAAAAGATGCACAACATCATTAGTCATATCGTAAATGCAAATCAAAACCACAGTGAGAGATGACTGCATGCCCACTAGAGTGGCTAAAATAAAAAAAAATGTCAGATAATAGTAAGTGTTTGACCAGGATATGGGGAAAGTATGCCCCTATTATATTGCTGGTGGGCATGTAAAATTGTGTAGGCACTTTGGAAAACACTCTGGTAGTTCTTCAAAATGTTAAATGTAGTGTTACCCTATGACCCAGGAATTCCGCTTGTAGCTCTATATACCCAAGAGAACTGAAAACATATGTCAACACAAATACTTGTATTCAAATGTTTATAGCAGCATTTCTTCTGGTAGCCAAAAAGTAGGAATAACTGAAATGTCCATCAATGGAAGAATAGATAAACAAAATGTCATATATCCTTAGAATAGAACCTTATTTGACCATAAAACAAAATGAAATACCAATACATGCTAAAACATGGGTGAATCTTGAAAACATGCTAACTTAAAGAAGCCAGACACAAAAAAGGCACATATTACAGGACTCCATGTATACTAAGTGTTCGTAAGTAAGTGAATCCATAAAGACAGAAAGTATATTAGTGTTTGCCAGGGGAAGGGGAAAATTGTTTGGTGATGATGGCTAAGGGATGTGGAGTTTCTTTTTGGGGGATAATGAAACTATTCTAAAATTGATTGTGGTGATGATCGCATAACTCTGACTATACTAAAGGCTGTTGAATTATACATTTTACATAGGCAAGGTGTATGGCATGTGCATTTTATCTCAAGCTGTAAAATATTTGAAATCATGATTTTGGGACTTAGAGAAGTAGTCTTTTACCAACTGCGTTCACGACCATAAGATAAACTTAAATAACGTGAAGGCAAGACAGCTGTATATGATTTTCCTCAGAATGGGTACTCAAGTGTTTAAGCAGGTTTGCATGGCTCACCGTTTTGGGTACTTTCTTTTAGTCTGCGTTCAGATGAAAACAAGTCAGCCTTTATTAGTATTCTCAGCTATACATAAAAGAAGATTTGTGATGCTGTTGAATTGTAGTTGTATTTGGTATTTTTAAATTTTCCAGTATATTTGTTAAACTGATGGTGTAATGAGAAGTTGGTGTGTTGAACTTTTCAACCTCGAAACATTTTCTATGAATTGCAATCAGGTTTGTCAAAGCTCTAAGCTGGCAATGAGAGACAGTAAGACTTGCCTGCCAAAGTGTTTAAGCACAAAGCAGACTGCCTTCTGAAATGAGAATAATCACCTGCACTTGTATATCTGAAGATTTAAGCCATTGGAAATATGCCCTTCTTTCCCAGAGCACCTGTCTCTCCTTGCTCAGAAAAATGAGCGGCCTGTCACCGTGGCACAGAATTGATGGGGGGGGATAGACCCATCCTTTTGATTATGTCCCAATAATAATAGTGACTTACTGTTTTTGCATTCTTACCATGCTTCACATAACTATCCTAAATGATTTGCACAAGTAATCATTTAATCTTCACCACCCTATAACCCCACTGGACTGAAACCCATAAGGACACCCATCTACCAAGTCTTGAACTTGAGATTTGATCCCCCAAGTTCATGTGATGCCTGAATCCTGCCCTTAGCTACAGTGTTACCATACCCTTTAGCCTTACAGACCACCGACTCATTCTCATTCTATCTCTTCCTCTCTCTCTAATGCAAGGGGTCCCATTGGCTCCAGGTCTGTAGCATAGGTTCTTTTTGTTTATTTTTTTTAATAGCGTAGGTTCTTCACTGGGGATGTTCCTGCCCCCTCCCCAGGGGGTGTTTGGAAAATCTGAAAACCGATTTGGTGGGCACAGCTGGGGTGAGGGAATGCTACTGGCATCTTGTGGGTAAAGGCCAGGGATGCTGCTAAACAGAACAGTAAAAAGATCAATAAGCCCTGGCTGGTGTAGCTCAGTGGATTGGGCACAGTCCTGTGAAGCAGGGGGTCGCTGGTTCGATACCCTGTCGGGGCACATGCCTGGGTCCCCAGTGGGAGACAAATGTGAGGCAATCACACATTGATGTTTCTCTCCCACTTGTTCTCCTTCCCTTTCCCTGTCGCTAAAAATAAAGAAATAAAATATTTAAAAAAAAAAAAGATCACCTGGCTGGTGTAGCTTAGTGGATTGAGCACGGGCCTGTGAACCAAAGGATCATGGTTCAATTCCCAGTCAGGGCACATGCCTGGGTTGCAGGCCAGTTCCCAGCAGGGGACACATGAGAGGCAACCATACATGGATATTTTTCTCACTCTCTTCTTCCCTTCCCCTCTGAAGATAAATAAATAAAATCTTAAAAAAAAAAAAAGATCAATAACAATGCCGTACCAGGACATTTCAGAGCCCAAAACAAAAGAAAAAAAATCAGCAATACTGATCTGGCTTTGACTAAAGTTTGATATTTTGTTCATCATGGATTTGGGGGTGCATTAATTTTAGACGAGATCGGGCGTGTTCAGGGTGGTATGGCCGTAGACGGGGGGGGGGAGTGCATTAATTTCAATTTTTTAAACATATTATAATGTAACTAATGTTCATTGCTGATTGTTTTGGTGTCCCCTTAAATATTGTGCCCAAGGTAAATATTGCTTCACTCTAGTCCTGGTCCTGCTGCTAACCATCCTACAATGCATAGGACAGTTCCCAAAACCAAGAATTATCCAGTCCAAAATGTCTGTCTTGTCAAGGCTGAGAAACACCCACCTGAAGTACTGGAGGAATTTTTCCTGTGGAATGGCAAAGGGAGAATAAAACAGAAGCATCATATTGTAACTCATAATCATAGCCACTTTTTATAAAAACTATGATTCTAACCTAGGTGCTGCTGCACATGTGTTATCTCACACAAGTGTTGCTCTATCTTTTGCCAAACCCGCCCTGCCCTGCCCTCCAGCATCAGGGCTGTCATTCAGCCATTAATTAGACCATCAAACCGCACTTCCATAGGATCACAGAAAACAGTGTACCGTATTTTTCCAACCATACATGTAAAGTGAATTTTGTTTCCCCTAACAACAGAAATATGTTTCAAATCCTCTCCTAATAAATTGGGGGGTCATTTTTCTAAAGGTTGTCAGTGCTGTAAATTTTGGACCTGCTGAAAACACAGAGTATGTCTTTTCTGGTGCAATCATTTGATAAGATGTGTTAACTTAGTTTTTGGTTTTAGTGACAAACACATTTTCTTTGCAAACACTTTCCGTAGTTGTCTAATCTGCTCTGAATGGTAAAACTGTGGTGCTGTGGAGAGCTGGGGGGTTTCAAAGGTAGACAGAACTAAGTTCGCATCTCTCCTTAAGTCTTTAGTAGATATATGACCTTGGATACAGTAGTTAACCTCACTAGGCCTAACTTCTCGAGGCTGGAAATAGTATTTCTAGCTGGTGAGACATTAATGTGAGAATAAAATGTGATAGATAGGTTATGTAATGTAATACACAATGAATGTTAGTTTTGTTCCCTCTCTAGAAAAGTGTATCAAGACAAAGGATTCATTGTTCTGATTTTTTAGAAATCTAAAACTTGCTTCTATTTGGAGAGAATAAACTAGATTTCATCATCTTTAACTGAAAATAGTAGCGATAATAGTAAAACAATGTAACTTGGAAGGTTCATAGAACTTTTCTCACTATGAAAATGCACTAGGACATCTTCCATTCTACACCTCACCATCACTTTAAGGCTAGCAAGCTATTAATGTCGTTCTCCAGTTATTCTTGAAGTAGGTCTTTACCTTATTCCTAAAGCCATCTGGGCTGGCTTAGCTCAGTCAGAGCCCAGAGCTAATGAGGCCAAGGTCAGGGCTGGATCCCCACGGGGAACAGTTAGCTTTGCTCCCTTCTTTGGCCCTACCCTGCTTCCCTAACCCTACCAGGTGGCTTTCCGCCGTGTGTTTGCTCCAAGTGGGGTGAAAAGGACACTGGCTGTGGATCCTTCGCGACCAGCAACATAACTGACCCCCTGAGTCTTTGTATGAAAAGGGCTGCGTGTGAAAACCAATCCCCAATTCTACTGAGCCTTGCAAAGAGATGATCAGTACTGATGGTCCTATAAAGGTGCTGATCATAGTACAGAGTATAATTATTTTCTTCATAACTTATTCCCTTTTCCTGAATGACTGGCCCCATCAGAGCAGCCACTTTCTGATGCTCTAACATGGTCCTTGGTCATTTCAGGCCACATAACTGATACTATTGTCAGCAATGCTGTGGCAAGAACCTTCAGCAAAGCTTACAACCAAGGTGGAACATTGGGAGGAGGCTCCATCATCCCATTACTGTTGCTGTGATACATTTGACTGTGGGCATGAAAAAAAGCCTCCTGATCCAAGGTGGAAATAGTTTTTTGTGTAGCTTTTGATTTATGTTCTATTACAAGTGTGACTTTTAAAAGGTCTTTGCTAACCCATTACACCTGTTATCACAGAGCAGCACATGTTTAGCCATATTGGTTATACACAGAAAATGGTCCATTGTATAAATGGAATACTACTTGGCTGTGAAAAAGAACAAAGTGTTACCCTTTGCGACAGTATGGATGGACTTGGAGACCGTTGTGCTCAGTGAAATAGTCCAGGCAAAGAAAGACAAATATCATCTGATTCCATTCATATGTAGAACCTAATGAGCAAACTCAACTCACAAGGAAAATGGGGACAGACTCATAGATGGAGAGCAGGCTGACAGTTGCAGGGAGGTCAGGGGGTGGAGGGACTGCACAAAAAGGAGAAAGGACTCATGGACATGGACAACAGGATGGTGATTGCCGGAGGGGAGGGGTTATAAGGGGGATAAATGGTAATGGAAAAAAAGATAATAAAGCTTGTATTTTTTAATAAAAGAAAGATTTCGGCCAAAATCCCCAGGAAAGAGTCAGCTAGGATATCTATTTTGATCTTTAGTATCAAACCAGAAATGAAACCAATTGAAGTACTTCCAAAAATAGTATCTAAATTGTGCTCAAGCATTATCTTCAGTGTGTTCAGGATGTGGACCTTCTGCTTCTCCTGGAGTCGCTTTGTGACTTCACAGCACTGCTGGCCGCAACATATGTAAAAAGAGAGGAACCACATTTGTATAAATAAAATTGCATACAGCTCAGGCTCAAGAAGTGTTAGAGGGAAGAACTAAGAACATTTTTAGGCATAGCTTTTTACTAATGGAAAATTTCTAACATGTAAAAAAATAATCATTAATCTAATGATTCATTAATTAATCATTCATTAATTAATTAATCATTCATTAATTCATTCATTAATCTAATGAACTGCTAGGTACCAGTCATTTAGTTTTCATGACCATACGTGTTTCATTCTGCCCTAACTCATCCCCTTTCCTGATTATTTTGAAACAAATTCAAGATATATCATTTCATCCATTAATACTTTCATTTTTAAAAATCGAGTCTTGCCCTGGCTGGTGTGGCTCAGTGGATTGACCGTGGGCCTGCTGAAGCAAAGGGTTGCAGGTTCGATTCCCAGTCAGGGCACATGCCTGGGTTGTGGGCCAGGTCCCCAGTAGGGGGCGAGCAAGAGGCAACCACACATTGATATTTCTCACACTCTCTTTCTTCTTCCCTTCTCCTTTCTCTAAAAATAAATAAATAAAGTATTTTAAAAATATAAAAATCTAATCTTTATTGTATTATTTTTCCATTACCATTCAGTCCCCTTATACATGTTACAAGTTTTCCATAAATATTTTCAAAGATATCAATACAACATAAAGACTTCAAGAAAATTTTAAATAGATTTGCAAAATGGCAGAAAATCCTTTAGTGAGAGAAAATATCCTGAATAGTGTTGGCTCTCCTGGTATCACAGTTTTTGCATCACAGATTTTTTTAACACATTTAAAAGTTTTTTCAATTATACTTGACAAGCATTATTATACTAGTTTGAACTGTACAACATGGTGGTTAGATAGTTATAGAAACTACAAAGGCATTTCAGACTTTTAAAATTAAATTTATTTGGGTGACATTGGTTTCAAGTGTACGGCATAATGATGCATCATTTGTATATGGCATTATATGTCCGTATACAAATGAGCGCATAGTCAGGAGACCTGACCACTCCAAGTCAGGTTTTTTCCTGTCACCATATATTTGAACCCCTCTACCCTTCACTACCCACCCCTTCAACTTTTCTTCTGGTAACCATCGTACTGTTGTCTGTATGAGTTTTTGTTTGTTTGTGTTGTTTGTTTATTTGTTATTTTCAGTATTACATCTCACGAGTGAAATCATATGGTTCTTGACTTTTTCTGACTGACTTATTTTGCTTAGCATGATACTCTCAAGATCTACTCATGTTGTCACAAATGGCAGTATTTCATCATTTCTTATGGCCGAGTAGCATCCCATTGTATATGTGCGCCACATCTTTACCCAGTCATCTATTAAACACTTCAGTTGTCTCCATGTCTTGGCCACCATGAATAATGCCGCAATGACCGTAGGGGTGCATTTGTCTTTGCAAGTATAGAGAAGGGATTGCTGGCTCAGATGGTAACTGTTCTTCACTTTTAGAAGACCTTCCATAGTGTTTTCCATGGTGGCTGTACCCATTTCCATTCCCACCAGCAGTGAATGACGGTTCACGTTTCAACACAACCTCTTCAACACTTTTATTACTTGTCTCTTTGATGACAGCCATTCTAACAGATAATGTCAGTGGTATCTCATTGTAGTTTTTTTAAAACAATTTTTGTTTATTGATTTTAGAGAGAAGAGAAGGGAGACAGAGAAACACTGATTTGTTCCATTTATGCATTCATTGGTTGATTCTTGTATGTGTCCTGACCAGGGATCAAACCTCGGCATATCGGATGACACTGTAACCAACTGAGATACTTGGCCAGGGCTCATTGTAGTTTTGATTTGCATTTCTCTTGTAAGTGGTGAAGTGGAACATCTTTCCATATATCTGGTGGTCATTTGTATGTCTTCTTGGGAGAAGTATCTGTTTAGGTCCTCTGTCCATTTTTTTAAAGATTTTATTTATTTATTTTCAGAGAGAGGGGGAAGGAGGGAGAGAAACATTGATGTGTGAGAGAAGCATCAGTTGGTTGCTTCTTGTACATCCTAAACCAGGGACCTGGCCCACAACCCAGGCATGTGCCCTGACTGGGAATCGAACCGGTGACCTATCAGTTCACAGGTAGTGCTCAATCCACTGAGCCACACCAGTCAGGGCTTCTGTCCATTTTTTAATTGGATTGTTTAGTTTGTTGTTGTTGAATTGTATGAGTTCTTCATATATTTTAGATATTAAGCCCTGGTTGAAGCTGTTGCTTTCAAGTATCTTCTCCCATTTGGTTAGTTGCCTTTTTGTTTTGTTGATAGTTTCTTTTGCTGTGCAGAAACTTTTTCATTTGATATGGTCCCATTTAATTTTGCTTTTATTTACCTTACCTTGGGAGTCAAATTCATAAAGTCTTTTTTAAGACCAAGGTTCATAAGTTCAGTACCTATGTTTTCCTCTATATAATTTATTGTTTCAGGCCTTATAGTAGGTCTTTGATCTGCATCACACTTCCTGACTTCAAATTATCCTACATAGCAACAGTAATAAAAAAAAAAGCATGATATTGGCAGAAAAACAGACACAGACCAATGAAACAGAATTAAGAGCCCAGAAATAAACCCATGTGTATATGGAAAAGTAATTTGCAACAAAAGAGTAAAAAACATACAATGGAGAAAAGAAAGCCTCTTCAATAAGTGGTGCTGGGAAAATTGGAAGCCTACATGCAAAAGAATGAAATTTGACCACTGCCTATCCTCATATACAAAAAAGAACTCAAAAAAGTGTCAGATTTTAAAAATCTAAAATAATTGATTGGAGGGGCCAGAAAGGGACAGAATGTTTGGTCACTAGATGAGGCAATGACACTGATACCCAGGTAGGTATTTCCAGAAAATGTCTGCCACCAGTGTCCTACAGCCGGTGGCAGGGGAAAAGTCAGAAAGAAGAGTTGGATCAATACTAGGAAGGAAAGCTCATCAAAAGGAGTTTACCGAGTGAGAGTTGAACTCGTTGCTTTTATTTCTTTAAAAGTTGCCCCCAAGTCCTCATAATAGTCATTAACATTTATTAAGCAGTTACTATATATCATATGCAGTTCACAGATTATCTCTTGTGATTTTCCAAATATCTGTGATAGGTATTGTTATTATCCCCATTTTACAGATGAAGAAACTGAGGCCTAGAGGGGCCTGAGAGCAGGGTTGCAATTCAAATACAGGCAACCTGACTACAGTTTCATTGTTTGTAACTACTATGCAGTTCTGCCTTTCAGCTAGCTTTGAAAGTAGTAGGTTGGTTAATGGTTCAGTGTAGTTGTTTTAATACAGTCAGCCCTCAGTATCCATGGGTTTCACATCTACAGGTTCGATCAACTTGGGATAGAAAATACTTGAAAATAAAAATCCCAGAAAGTTCCAAAAGGCATGAATTTGTCATGCGCTGAACACTACACTGAATTCATGCAAATGAAGATGTGCTGTAGCCTATATGCAAATATAGATTATATGCAAATACTACACTATTTTATATAAAGGGCTGGAGCCATCCACATTTTGGTATCCATGCAGGGTCCTGAAACCAATCCCCCCCAAAGATACTGAAAGACAACTGTACTTTTATTTTTAACCAATAAGATTCAGAAAGTGTATCATTATGAATTAATTCATAGGCACTGAGCCTTATCTGGATTTCAGCTAAGGCTCATGCCTGATTTGAAACACATGCCTCCATTAATTTATTCATTCATTCATTCAGCAAACACATGAGCATCTACCACTAAAGTACATGAAAATACTGCTGTATGCCAGGATCATTCCTGTCTAGGTGGATCCCTGGGTGCAAACTCTTCCCTTTAGGGTGAGCTTATCTCTTTCAAAAGTGAGGAACACCAAGATTAAATTTTCAATGTGCAGTCATTCCAAATCTTGGTTGTAAGTAACAGAAACCTGCTTTAACTAGTTTAGGCAAAAAGAAGGAATTTATTTTACAGACCCCAGGATTCTCAAGAAACCCAGGGGTAAGAATATAGCCAGGCTTCAGGAATGATCTTGGACTAGACCCTGGGTTAATCGTCAGGACTTTTCTTGCACTCCCTCTTGTCTGCATTTCTCCGCGTGTCAGCTTGAATCTTTCCTTCTCTGCTCCCCAGGCTGCAGGACAGTAGATGGCTGTCCCTAGCACCTGCATATGCATTATAGGCCCAGCTACCCAGAGTGAGACCAGTTTTCTCAGTCTCCTTTACAAATTTATGGGTGACTGCCCAACCCTGACCTGTGGTCAAGGAGGGGGTCATGTTATACAAACATGGCTGCCCGTAGCCACCCCTATAACTTAGAAGGACTGAGGAGGGAGAGGAGGACCCAGGAAATGAAGATTGGGAAGGCCAGTAAGACACTCTCATAGGTATTCAATGAAGAAAGTGCTAACAAATACTACAGAATGACATTAAAATACATGTATTCAAGTTTCTTAACTTATTTCTGAGATGAAAATTAAGAAGCCAAATCAAATATTACTCAGAAATCTGCCATTCACCCCCAGGCACAATCATGGCAATTATAGTTTCAAATCCCTTGCCTTGATTTTGTATAGAAACCTTTGAAGTCAATGGCAATAGGATTACAAAAATAGATAACTGAACACCTCCCATGGTCAGTCAGGAACCACTTTCAGTTTTATTGCAGGTACCTGCAACTTCCTAAATTGGAGAGGAAACTTGTAAACCATATGCTGATCCAAGTCCCTGAGACTTCGAAAGGAATTAGCTTTTTGCTTTGTACTACAACTGGGAGAATACAATGAATGATACATGATTAGTCTTTTAGCACTGGTAATTGTGCTTTTGAAAATAATAAGATTTCCAGCTTCAAATTATATTCAGAATTAATCTAATAATACCCCACAATATGCACAGCATTCCTGTAATGGGTGTCTTTCACCTTTTAGCATTAGCTAATATATCATTGTACTTCACAGATAATACTGCATGCTGTATACACTGCTTTGCCTATCAATGTGTTGTTTAAACTGGGAAAAATCTCATTTCCTAGGTGTGGTGGTGATTTTCAGCTATTTAAACCAATTTTGCACTCGGTGAAGGAGATGCAGCCGCTTAGAACAACATGTTCTTGAAGTTGGCATGAGTTATCAATGGCGTCAAATATTTGGCCAGTGGTATCTGGCAGCAGTAAAGAAGACGCAGGCTACATTACATTGAGCAGGCTCTCTGTGTTTTCCCTCCCCCTTTTGTCAGAAGAGGGGGAGGTTCAACTCCTCAAGAAGGAGCCTGTGCAAAAAGGAGCTGACTTTCTAGTTTAGACTCATGACGAGTCATTGAGGGGATGCATGTAAGTAAAGGTTGTAGGGTCAGCCCTTCAGTCTTAAAGCCAGAATGATGCTTAACATTCCAGACCACGGCCTTGTGCAACACACCAGAAGCCTCTTCAAAGGCCACCTCTGCCCTGTTCCCACCCTGTTAGCACAAAGTGGAAATTCCATTTTTGAATTCGATAATAAGAACAATCAATAACATTTTTATACTGCTTTTCCATTTGCAGGTCACTTCCAAGTGCATTTTCTCATTGGATTAGGACCATCTATTTTACGGGGAAGGCTATTTAGTGTAAGAGAAAGTAACTTGTCCGGGGTAACAGAGCCATTAAGTCACAAAGCCAGAATGGAAATCTAGGTTTTTGGCTCCATATCCTACCTATCCTTTCCCAAACATATAACACATTGTTTCTCTCGTGGGTATGTGTTGTTAGAAAATCTCCAAACCAAGCGATACCATGATTTCTTGTCTCAAGGAAACTAGACAAAAGATTTTAGGACAATTGTGCAGAGCAGGGGTAAGGAAGTTGATACTTTACAGTCCAGAGTTTGGTGAACTAGTGACCACAGTTAATGATATGTTAAGATTCCTCACAATTATATAAAAAAAAAAACACAACACATACACTTTGGGACTCTAAGGAGTGACGTGCAAAAAAAAAAAAAGAGAGAGAGAGAGAGAGCCTATTCAGATAAGATGTTTGAAGACCTTTATTAGTATTTGCTTACCTACCTCATCTTCCTGTTTTCCCTCCCCCACAAAAAAAGCAGGAAGGACATTGGGAGGTTTAATCTTTTTAAATACATACATTTATTCAGACAACACACATTTAGGTATCCAGCTTTGGGGAAATCCATAGCATCCCCTTTAAACAGTGAAGCTACATTTCCTGGTTTTTATTTTCCAGCCTAGTAGTTAGGATTCATTGCTCTCTCATGATTTTAAAATGTTTGAATTTTCCTAAAACATAACCATTTTCTCCAGGAGTACAGCAGTAGCGTGAAGGGGGCTCAGCTTCTACTTCTGAGGTGTTTTTCCTACAAGATTGTTTTCCTTTCTCAGTTATTTCCTGCCTTGTGGATGCGACTGCAAAGCTATGGCCAGTCTGATTTCCAATAATGAGCAGGAGAACGTCAGAGACTCCTGTTTTAACTCCTCCCTTGTGTGCTCCTAACTAGAGAGACCTCTGAAGACACAGCCAGGACATGCTGCTGAACTGCTCTACAAGTTACGTAAACATTAAATACAGGGTGGGGCAAAAGTCAGTTTACAGTTGTGAGTATGCACAACGTAGACTTTATTCTTGTAGTATTATTTATTAATTGTATTATTTCCTATAGGAACAACTGTGAACCTGCTTTT
Organism: Artibeus jamaicensis; assembly: GCF_021234435.1. NCBI lineage: Eukaryota > Metazoa > Chordata > Mammalia > Chiroptera > Phyllostomidae > Artibeus > Artibeus jamaicensis. The sequence goes on from NW_026521506.1 coordinate 20,360,190, forward strand.
GCCCCACCCTGCATAAATACCAACCTCATTGTGCCCCCACCCTCTGGAAAAGAAAAATTGTGGTGCTTGCACAGTCCGAATTTCCTACATGTAAATCTGAGTGAAAGAGGAGGGGGGTTTTAATGGGTGATGATGTTGCATTATGCACAGTTTGTGGCCTCTCGAGTGTGTGTGTAGCAGAGTGAACCGTTTGCTTGATACATTCCCACCTGAACCAAACATTGTTATCTTCTTATTTCTTATACCCTTTCCCACTCATCTGGAACCAAACACTTCCCTTTGTTGTATCTTATCTAGGAACAAGGAAATGCCACTAGCTACAGGTAAATATGACCTTTGTGAACTAGCAGAAACCTTCCTCAGTAGGATGGCTTGGAGCTCTGGTTTCTGACATGAGATTCATTTCAAAGTGGTCTAGTTAGAGTTCATACTTAACCGTGGATTCGTTGGTAGTTGGTGGTGGTTTGCTCATACAATTATGCCTAATGTTACTAAAAGCCGTATTACTTGCATTTACAGAAATTGTGTTAAACTTTCTTAAAACAAGGAGTTCTGTAATGTTTAAAAACGTAATCAGTTGACTTTGTGATAGAAACTAGAGGTACTGACTGTTAAATTGATACTCCTTTTGTTTTTAGATTTTATTTATTTATTTTTAGAGAGAGGAGAAGGGAGAGAAACAGCAATGTGATAGAGAAACATCGATCGCTTGCCTTTTGCACGACATGTCCCAAGCTGGGGACCTGGTCTGCAGCCCAGGCATGTGTCCTGACCAGGCGTTGAACCAGTGACCTTTCCGTTTGTGGGATGAGGCCCAACCAACTGAACCACACTAGTCAGGGCTAAATTGATATTTTTATAAAATATCATCATTCATATATTTAGAAAGTTGTAAGGAAAGATGACTAGTTGAACAAAAACAGAGTTGCCAGATGAAATACTGAGTGGTCAGTTAAAAATGAATTTCAAATAAACAACAAGTAATTGTTTTTGCATAAGTCTGGTCCATGCAATAGTTGGGAACCATTTACATTAAAACTAGTTACTGTTTACCTGCAGTTCATATTTACTGGGCATCTTGTTTTTTTTTTTTTAATTTGTTGAATCTGACAAGCCTAGTAAATAACGCCTATTTCTCCGTGATATGAAGCCATCAGATCAAGTAGCAATTATTCACAGCTCAATTGAAATAAGCCTGTTAATAATGGGCAACTGACTGGAAGAGAGTGTTGCAGCCGAATCTCTATTAGCTAGTCTATTTTTACAAATAATGACAGAATTGTGCATAAAGAAGTATATGCTTTTATTCATTCTCTGAGTTCTGTGATTCCATATTGTAATTAACCATGTAGTAGCAGAGGGAATCTTGGCACAATGTGTCTTTCAGCTCTGACAGAAAGCCAGGCAGCAATTACGAAAAATTGCAGGAGCATACCAGGCATATGTTTGGATTTCTTTTGCTATTAGGAATGACTACGGGTCTGTCAAGGTGATTAGTCCAGAGTACTCTGCAGCTTCAGTCAGGATCAAAAACATTTACATTATTCCTTGAACTGCTTTTAATGTAAAGAAGATTTTAAGATGATTCTGTGAAATAATTAATTAATACTGAGAGCAATAGCAGCAGCAGCAGCAGCAGCACTTGCTGTTTGTTGAAGGTTGACGATGGTGGGCCCCCAGCTTCCTGTTGGACGCTGGCTGATTGTGGTGTCCGTGCCTTTTTTTAGGAGACTACCGTGCTTTCTCATGGAGAGGTGGTGCTGGAAGGAGTTTGTGGATGACCAAAGGGACCTACATTTTTTTAGTCATTATTATTGAATATTATTTTTGTAAAGATTGTATTTATTTATCTTTAGAGGGGAAGGGAAGGAGAAAGGGAGAGAAATATCAATGTATGGTTGCCTCTCATACATCCCCTGCTGGGAACTGGCCTGCAACCCAGGCATGTGCCCTGACTGGGAATCGAACTGCGATCATCTGGTTTGCAGGCCCGCGCTCAATCCAGTGAGCTACACCAGTCAGGGCTGAATATTATTTTTATTACCAGCAACAATAACATGAGGGCTCCATGTGCCAGGCTCTGTACCTCTTCTAATGCCTTTTGTCATTGACTTCTCACAGCAGATCCATGAGTACACATCATTATTATTCTTCTTTTTATGATGATGAATCTGTAGCTCGCAGAAGTTATATAATTTGTCCAAAGTTACTTGACAGAGCTAATTCTAGAATTCTTAACTAGGTGGACATTCCTAACACCCTGCTGAATGACTAACTCCATACAGAAGTATGTCAATTTAAAATATGAGCCTTGATTTCACAAGTTACTTAAATGTCTGTGATTTAGACAAAGGGTACAAAGTTCTGCCTTGGGTTTTCGGAATTTAGTCACAGTACAATATCAATTTAAGGACATTATACTTGAACAATCAAGAAGCTCATCAGTTTCTTTCATTTTCTTTTCTACCTTATTGCAGAAAGGATCTAAGGCAAGTTGTTAACTTTTGTGCTAATTTATTTTCTGTTAAGATCAGATTTAATTTTGTTGGAAACGTGCTACTCAGTCATTTCTTTAGCGAACCATTTCCGAACACCTCTGTGCTTGACTCTTACTTACCCTTAAGGAACATCACCTGCTCTGGGAAAGACAAGTAAAACAGAATTACAAAGTCACCCTCTCAAAGATGTGGAAATAATCCAGAGGTTTAATTTGTTCCAACATGATCTGAAACAAGAAGAACAATATAAATAATTCCCTCTCTACCACCCCTCTTTCAGCTCAGAAATTACCACAAATTTTGTCTTTTGCAAAGGAGGGCAGTGATCTCTTCTCTGTTTTCCATTTTACCTCTGCACTCACAGTGTTAGCACCCTCTGGGCTTCCCTCCCTTCAAGAAATCACTGGTTACATTTCCTCAGATGGCCCTTGTGTCACCTGATCTAGGATAAAAAGGAATTGGAAACTTTTGATGACTGCTCCTGCAAAACCAATTCTAATGGACTGGCCTCAGGTGGGAAGCTGAGCTTCCTGATGGACAATGTCACTGAACCAGGTGGCCTTCCCATTAGATTACATTCAAGGTGTGCTAGTTCCTGTCTCTCCTCCTTATCTCAGTGAAATTCCACAGAATTAGAAGAACTCTCATTTTCTGGATCCGGAGATGGGCTGAGGCTCAAAAAAGGCAAAGGAATTGAGGATTGAGGATAGAAAACATAGCTACTTGTTAGTTACACAGGCAAAACGAGAATCTGAGCCACTGATTCTTGGCCTCATACTCTGCAGCTTTGTACTGGCTTCAGACTTACCGTATTTTTCAGACTATAAGATGCACCTAGGTTTCAGAGGAGAAAGAAATTTTGAAGCAAAAGAAATGTGCTAACATATTTAATAACCTGTGACCCCATGCCACCACCCCCCCCCTCACACACACAGTGTGCAGAGTAAGCCCTATTCGGACTATAAGACACACCCCCATTTCTGCCCCCCCCCAAATTTAGGGGGTGCATCTTATAGTCTGAAGAATATGATAGTTTGTGTCTTCGAGGTCTCTTGTTTGGTATACAAACAGATTCTATAGAGTCTGTAATAGAATGTGACTGTCATTTACCAAGGGCAGAAGCATGAGAGGTGAAAGTCATGAAATAAAGGGGTGGGCAAAAGTAGTTTACAGTGGTTTGTATGGAAACTAATGCAATCATAATAAATAATAGTACATGAATGAACGCTGTTTCATGCACTCACAACCGTAAACCTACTTTTGCCCACCTCTGTAAATAAAATAATCTTTCAGGTTAGAGAGCTTTCATATCTAAAGGCACAGATTTGAAGAATAAATTAGAATAACAACCCCTTCCCACCAAAACAAAGTAGTTAGTGTTTGTTATTATTCTTGGCGGAATATCTTTTTTTAAAGTTTTTTTTTTTTTGAGTTCTTGGAAGGAAGAAATTAGAAAGCTGGTGATGGAGGTACAGTAACAACCAGATGCAAGAAGTGGTATTGCAGAAGGTAGATTACAACTGGGACACCATATAATACCCTAGTCACTTCTGTTGATTGAGAATGAGGAATGTGGATTTCTCTTTCAATGCAATTGCATTCTTTATATATGAGTTCTGAGTAATAACATTTGATCCTCAATTTTATCCAAGCTCTCCTTGAATAAATCTGAAACGGTGACTAAGCTGTTTGAAAATAGCCCACTAGAGAAGAAGACAACATGCACAGTTATTTAGTAATGCATACACCGAGCTGAATTTGTGCGGTATTTAATAGAACCTGCTTTGGTCAGGCAAGCAAGGATCAATAACTAACATTTCCCAAATGCTTTAAAAGTATTCATTGATCACAATAGCAGATCTGTAAAGACATTTCCATATGAGAAGCAGAAGTCTAGGATCTGTTTAGATTGGACCACCTGGTCCCCCATTGGCAGCCCCCATTTACAAATGAATCACGTCGTGTTCCAGACGTTATTATGTAAGTCCGTTGGAAACCTGGAGCATGTTTCCCCATCGAAGCAATATTATTTATGATGGTCAGTGTCTTAGCCTAGCTGGAAAACACCATTGTCCTTTGATGACACCATACATTGACTTACAAGTCCATTTAAACTGTCATGTCATTGACAGGCAATAGTGCCTTCCGGTTAGCCTAACAAACTAAATAGAGGAATGAGACCCATGTTTCTCAGAAGATACCGGTAAGGTGTCGATGTGGGTGCTATGATTTAGATTGCAGAACTCAAATCAACCTAGTAGCAAATCCCCCAAGTACGATTTGCCCCTATCATTCCTCATTGGTAAAGGGCTAAGCTAGACTAACCCGATGTGGTGCTGTCAGTGAGGAAGCTGCTGTAGGGGCACCTGGCCTGAGCAGCCAGCCTGAGAACTCCATGGCCAGGGTACTGCTACTCATTTGCTTTGTAATGTTGGACGAGTGACCTCCATTCCCTGCATAGTACTTAGGAAAGTGGAGTAAGACCCTTGGGGAGATGTGCTCCTGGTCACCTTGGGTTCCACTTGAAGTCCTGCCTCATCCTGGCCCCACCAGTTCTACCTGGAGAAGAGGATAAAGGAATGGAAGAGAACTCACAAAGTAACAAGGTGTTCAAGTTCTTGTTTTTTTTTTAATTAAAAAATAGGAATGTGTATGTATACATATACACATATACACATGCATGATTATGGATGTGAATATAGAAATAATGTGCCAATTGTAACAAATTGACTTGGAAATTGTAAAGAGAATAAAGAAAAATTTGTTCATAATTCTATCACCCACAGAGAGCTACCACTAATATTTTGGTATAAGAGCTTAATTAAATATTTTCTTCTCTGTGATTATACATGTACCTTTTAAAATATTTTTATTTATTTTTAGAGATGGGAAGGGAAGGAGACAGGGAGAGAAACATCAATGTGTGGTTGCCTTTTGTGCATCCCCTGCTGGGAAGTGGCCTGCAGGGAACCAGCCTGCAACCCAGGCATGTGCCCTGACTGGGAATTGACCCCACGACCCTTTGGTTTGCAGGCTGGCGCTCAATCCACTGAGCCACCCAGCCAGGGCTACATATACCTTTTTAAAAGTTCTAATCAGATCATACTGACATTGTTCGAGGACTTAAAAACTTTTAATAGTAGCATATTGCTGATATTTCCATGTCAATAAATAAATTACTTATTTGAAAAGACAATTTGTAAACAAATAACTATAGATCTGTTTCATCATTTTTAGCAAGTACTTGGTTGCCCATTGTGTGGATCAACTGTCATTTGTTTAACTACTCTACTATTGATGGGACAAACTTCTTTTTTTATATGTTGTACAGACTTTTCCTACTTGGCTTGTGCTGGCTCTGGAGAATTTAAAAAAATTTTTTTAAAGATTTTATTTATTTATCTTAGAGAGGGTAAGGGAGGGAGGGAGAAAGAGAGGGAGAGAAACATCAATGTGCAGTTGCCTCTCATGTGCCCCTTGTTGAGGACCTGGCCTACAATCCAGGCATGGGCCCTGACTAGGAACCGAACCAGTGACACTTTGGTTTGCAGGCTGGAGTTCAATCCACTGAGCCATACCAGCCAGGGCTGGCTCTGGAGAATTATTGTTAATGCTGTATTTCTTCCTAATCTCACACTTAGTGAGGTCACATTGGTAGCCTGAAACTTGACATAGTGGGTGTATTTAAATCATGGAAGCTGGCAAATTTTACAAATAGGTTTTTTTCCTCCCAGAGAGCTGCTTTATTAGCACATTATACAATGCCCGTCAGCTCACTCCCTGGTTTTACCTTGTCTAATTCAGCTGGGCCGGTGAGGGGGATGGATGAGAGAACACCAAGTGACAACAAATAATCACAGTAACAAGCAGATTTGTGACTAATGCTTCAGACACAAAGTACAGACATTGGGTCTTAACAATGAGGTATAAATAAATAACAGTAAGGTTTTGGAAGCCAAGTGTTTCGGCAAATAAATTAAAGCTGTGCTACCTGTTAACCTAGTGACAACATTCAGATTGAGTTAATTACATGTGGGTAGCAAAGCCAGCAATAAGAGGAGTCTAAACAGGGGTGTTCAACCTTTTGGCATCTCTGGGCCACACTGGAAGAAGAGGAGTTGTTTTGAGCCACATATTAAATACATTGTGACACATAATCTCACACACACACACACACACACACACACACACACACACACACACACACATCTCATACTGTCGTAAGTAAATTTACGATTTTGTGTTGGGCCGCATTCATAGCCATCCTGGGCCGCATGTGGCCCGGGGGCTGCAGGTTCAACACCCCTAGAGACTACAGCTGGTGTTTTGGCTTTTTAGGGGTTGCCATTTTCTGCCAGGGGAAGAATACTTGCTGGTAGAATGGCTCCTGTGATCTCCAAATGTTTGTTCTATATACTGTGGGACTTTAAGCCTGTGGGTGCAATACTAAGGCTCAGGGTTAGTGCTTTAGATTCTTCTTTTCTATTCAAGGTAGGACTTAGCAGATTCTGGTCTTTGGAAGGAGTGGAGAACAGGGCCAAAGAATTGTGGGACTTACTCCCCTTAGGGATGCCATAGACATCTCACTTCACTGTAGCCCGTTTTGTTTTTTGCCTTGACAGAGTAGCAAGGGTATAGTGTTATATAGTGTTACCTCATTAATCTAATGGTTGTTACCTGCAGCAGCTCGTCTCTCTGTCCCTGACACAACACGGTACCTTGAGTGCCTCAGAAACTCTGCTCTACGACATGCCTTTTGTCCTCTTCACATTGCTTTTAGCAGTATAGTGTGGTGGTGAAGTGTTGGCTCTGGGGTCCTGACAGATCTGGGTTCAAAGTCCAGCTCTGCCGCTTACAAACTATGTGACCCTGGGCATGTTACATAAAATCTACCCTCTGCCTCAGTGCTTCAGCTAAGAAGTGGGGATGATTATGTGCGTGCGTTACAGGTTTGTTGTGAGACTCAACTGAGATGATGCACATAAAGTGCTTGTTACAGTGAGTGGCATTTCAAATAAGTGCAGTACCATCATGATTGCCTGCACTCTCCATACCTTTTACAGAAGCGCCATGAAAAGGGCCCGACTACTTTCATGTGCCACTCTTTTAAGTGATCTTTCAAACGATCAAACTCCCGCTCTAATAAAACTCATTTCCTGCTGGGCACAATACACACTCTAATTCATCTCCACTTCAGCTCTTTCTCATGAAACAGGTTCTGAAATTTTTCTCCATCCTCCCCATCTTTCTATGTTGGTCTCCTCCAAGGAGCCTTTTTCCCAATCACCCCAGCCCACAATGCTTATATGCACTCACATACCTGATGACCTCCAGCAATTCAACTCCTTCCTCCTCTCAGGGTCACCTACTTGTCCCCGAGCTTTGCCCTATCTAGTGGCAGATCCGGAGCTGTTACAACAGTTATGACTGCTCCAGGTCCCTCAGGCACAGCAGCAAGACCTGCATCTCTCTAGCTGTGCATTGGGAATAGGTTTGCCAGATTAAGCAAATAAAGATACAGGATTCCCACTTAAATTCAAACATTTTTAAAGATTTTATTTATTTACTTTTAGAGAGAGGGGAAGGGTGGGAAAGAAACATCAGCTTGCGAGGGATACACGAATCACTTGCTTGTCTCTTGCACGTCCCTTACTAGGGACCTGGCCCGCAACCCAGGCATGTGCTGTGACTGGCAATTGACCCCACGACCCTTTGGTTGGCAGGGCAGCATTCAATCCACTGAGCCACACCAGCCAGAGCTAAATTCAAATTTCACATATGAAGCAAGCATTTTTTTTCATTTTTATTAAATACTTTTTAAAAAGATTTTATTTATCTTTAGAGGGGGAAGGGAAGGAAAGAGGGAGAGAAACATCAATGTATGGTTGCCTCTCTTGCATTCCCTGCTGGAAACTGGCCTGCAAGCCAGGCATGTGCCCTGACTGGGAATCAAACCATGATCCTTTGGTTCGCAGGCCCACACTCAATCCACTGAGCTCCACCAGCCAGGGCAGCATTTTTCCTTAGTATAAGTATATCCCAAATATTGTGTGGGGGCACACTAATACTAAAATTTATTTAGTTATCTAAAATTACAATTAAGTGGATGTCCTATTTTTTTATCTGATGACCCCCATTGAGAATTAGGGAAGAAGACCTTGAGAAAGCAAAAGATCTGTGACTAATCCTGGGCATGCTAGTGTCCTGAGACAGTTGACTCATTTAATAAAGACCTTTTAACCCATTTTGTCATGTGGTTTCTCTGTCTCCCAGGGCCAGTATGTACAGTTGTGTATGGGGTGCTCGCAATATCATTTTGTCTTCTGGGCACCATTCCTAATGGTGACATTAAGATTTACTTATAACTGTTTTCTGGCAGATGGCAGTAAAATGTTTCACTCTCATAACATTAACATATATGACAGTTTTTTTCACAAATGGAATTCAGCATCTTGAGGAAGGGGCACCTTTTCTCAGTTTATACTAAGGCATCATATGGTCGTTGGTGACCCTGTCACAGCTTAGCCATAAAATGGGCTGCAAGGTTTTTCAAACCATAGGTTGTGACCCATTAATGGGCTGGAAATCATTTCATTGGGTCACAATCAACATTAGTAATTATAATAAGATGATGCTGATAATGACCATGCTGATGGAATACAATATAATATCAGAATATAATCCACAAAATAAATGTGTTGCCATTGGAAGTTTTGATTGTGTTGCATATGTGTCTATCGGATGCTGATAAAGAAACATTTCTGAGTGTATCTCTCTGTCAAAGAGGTTTGAAAGGCACTGATGTGGTGGTAAAGATGTTGAAATGGTGAGAGCAGCAGGTCGGGGTCCAAATCCTGGTTTTGCTGTGCGCTTGCTGTGTAACCTTAGGCAAATGACCCTTCTGGGCCTTGGTTACCCCATCTGTAATTTGGGGATAATAACTGTACCTGCCTCCAGGGTCGTGCTGAGGATTTAATTAATTAATCCATGCAAAGCACTTAGCACAGGGCCTGGCATGTAGCAGAGGATCAATGCAGTTTTTGCTGTTATTATCAGTGATTAGCCAAGAGCTGAGAGGCTTGGAAGAGACAGGCTCATTAACTGTGGGTGAGCAGTGACAGCTGACAGCCAGATGTGGAAAGAAAGAGAATTCAGAATAATGCAAACGCAGATGAGCCACAATAAAGGATATTCATATTGATGACCTCGAGTCATCAGGAAAAGGTTAAATTATGCCCAGAATGTTCCATTGAATTAAACCAATTTGTAATACATTTAGAAGGCATTCCAGTGAAAATGATCCAAATAAACAGGATAAACTCTTAAAAGAAAATATCAGTTAATTAGACAGTTAATTTATATGAAAGTTCTGCTCCTACTGCTAGTCTGGATAAATGAGATAACTCCAGTTCTGTGTTTTTCCTCTCTAAGTAAGTCGTGACTGCCGGCTAGCTTCAGGCTCTCTGAGGGCACGGGGTGAATTTTGCATTCCTTGTGGACCCCCTGCAGGGTCAGCAGGGGGGCAAGCACACAGCTGTTGTTCCTAGGCTCCCCATTCTCCAGGCTACAATGTGGGGGACAGTCCCTCACCCTGTATATTAGGGCAGTTCTGCAAACTGGCCCAGGTACTAGCCCACACTGTGGGTGGAAGGGTGGTGGTCTTCCCTTCACCCTGTTTGTGGTTAGGTTTTGGGAGATAAGGGGTGGCAGCAGGGATAAGTTTGCAACCATCCTCTTTCATAGGCATTTTGCTGCTTGCTAATTCTTGCCAAATGTTCACTGTGTGCGTGAGATTCGAGGAGGGTGGGAAGGGGTGAGAGAGAGAATGCATTATAATTTCAGAGATTTATTAAATTGTTGGTTCAAAATTATTTTGAGTCCAAAGACCCCTCTTTCAATAACAGTGATTTTTTTGTTGAGTGAATCAAGCAGCTACTCTCGTGGAATCCTTGATAAATAAATTCTTTAAAATGGGTCAACAATCACTTCCACATCCATGTTGGGCCTTTGGCACAACAACGCAACATTCACTTAGAAAGCCCAAGGTTTCTCTCAAAGTATGGACATATTGTAAAGACCCCTTGTTAATGTTTGCAATTTGCATGAGAAAACTTGTCCCACCCTGCCCTCCCAACTGTCACATTGACAATACTTATGCTACTAGAACTTGGTGCTTGAAAAAAAATACATAAGCAAAAAGTCACCATGTATTCAACAGCCCTTTAAATGAATCTATTATAGCTACATCTATCTGCATTAAAAATATATAGCACACACAAGCAAGATGCATTTGTTGAATGTATTTCTCTGATAGCTCCCTGCACTCTTCCTTCTTTGCAGTTTCACAACTTTTAACTATTTCATTTATTCAGTTGTCAACTAATTTAATGCCAGTCTTCTCCACTGCACTGTAAACTCCACGAGATCAGGGACTACCTCAATTTCTGCTTACTCTTGTTTCGCCAAGGCTCAGCACAATACCTGGAACCCGGTAAATATTTGCTAAATGTTTAGCATGGGTGACACAGTTTCTAATGCACTTGCTGGGTTTTTCTGTGGTTCTGGTGCAACTAGTCAGAATTGAGCTTGCCTAACAAGTTTTCCAGAAGGTAAGAGGCAACATCCTCCTGGGTGAAACTGCGCACATGTGGTTGTCAAACATTGTCTGTAGAATAAAACAGATAGGAGATAAAACAGAGGACCTAAGTTACTCACAGTGCTGAGGAGATAATACTCAAGCCAGTATCAAAAGGGTGTGTATGAGAGTTTCCTGGACAGAAGGGATTGCGTGAACCCTGGCACTGAAATGGGAAAGAAGGGGCGGTGCTAGAGAAGGCTGGTGGTGTGCCTACTCAAGAAACTGATGGTAAATCATTGATCTTTGAGAGAGTTATAACACTTGAATTTTATTTCTTATTTTGAGTCAGCAATGTGCATATGGTAAAAAAAAATTCAAAACTAACAAGGGGAAACAGTGAAAAGCAAATCTCCCTCCCACCCAGTCATTCCTGCCACTGACTACCCAGTTTCCTTTTCCAAAGGAACCGCTGTTAGCAGTTCCTAACTAAGAGAAAATGTCCCCTTAAGGAAACTTTCAGGTTCTACTTGTGTACAATCAATAAGTGAACAAACAAATGAATTTTTTTTCTGCTTTCCATTCCCTTTGAGATAAATGCATCATCTTGCTAACCATTCTTTCTCCCTTCTTTCTCTGCACACATGTGCGCATGCACCAGCACACACAGTTGCACAGAAATGGGACTATAGAATAAAAGTTTTCACTGTGGATGCTTTTCTTTTTTTTAATTTATTGATTTTATTGGGGTGACACTGGTTAACAAAATTGTACAGGTTTCCAACGTGCAGTTCTATAATACATTATCTGTATATTGTATTGTTTTCAACACCCATAGTCTAGTCATTTTCCATCACCATTTGACCCCCCTTTACCCTCCTCCACCTTCCCTCACTCCCCTTTCCCTCTGGTAATCACCACATTGTTTTCTGTGTCTATGCTTTTGTTTTTCTTTTCTTTTTTAAAAAAAATGATTTTATTGTTGTTCAATTACAGTTGCCTGCATTTTCCTCCCACCACTCCCCCTCTAGGATATCTTTCCTTTAAAAATGTGCATCCTTTTTTCCTTACACTCTATACAAAACTAACTAATGTAAATAAGTTGGTACAGATATTTGCACGCCTCCCTCCATGCATACATAATTATATAAAAACATTTATATTACACACAGATAAAGAATGTTTTATACATTTTATTTGACAACAATGGCACCCTAGTATATACATATATGCTACCACGTCTTGCTATTCTCACTTAACAATACACCATGGAAACCACCACATTCTGTGAAATACTGGTATAAAAGGCCATGGATTGGGTGTGCGGTTCAATCAGCCATACCTCTCCTCACATTCCCTGCATTCCTAGTGCTTTTATTTCTATAGAATAGATTCCCAAGAGTTTATTTGCTATGCTGAAGTGTACCTATATTTTCAGTTTTAGCAGATAATACCAGATTTCTCTCCAGATAAGCTGTAGGTATTCATTTTTTCACCAGCAATATATGAGAGTACACTTTCTCCAACAGTTCTGCGTTCAGTTTGGCAAAAAACAAATTTAGGATAACCCGCCGGTGTGTTATCAGTTATTCGTTGACCCATATTGTGAAATATTTTGAACACTGAAAATACATGGGTAGACACACCTCTGAAGACAGAGCCCCAAGTAAGAAAATGCTTTAATTTGATCCATTTCATTTCAACTTGGGTTAATAATCAACACGATAGCTACCAGTTGCTGAGTGCTTCTTTTGCAACCAACATCGTGCTTCATTAAGCACTATCTCATTTAAACTTTATTAAGCTTCTGTTGCAACCAACATAGTGCTTTATTAAGCACTATCTCATTTAAACTTTAGTCCTATGAGGAGATACTCTTATCCCTTGCAATTTACAAAAGAAGAAATTTACATACAGAAGTTGAGACACTTAGCAAAGCTCATCCAGCTAGTGAGTAGCAGAATGGGTCTTTGTTCAGCATGGGCGTCTTCACCTTATTGCCACTAGACTCTGATTAGATGTATACCTTTGGGCTACTGGGGGTTAAGGCGCGGCCTGATCTTTGTAGAGGTACACCTTGCCCTTTGATAGAGATAATGAAGAGTTAAGTAGGGAGACACCCAAGGTCCCAAGTGCCCCATGTTTGGACCAGGCCAACTGGATGTGGGTGGCTCTATCTTGCATCTCTTGCATGGCAAGCCCCTCCTGAGGGTCACAGAGCAGCTCCTCCGCCAAGGAACGCATGGTCCCAGAATGAAAGGCTAGAGTTGATGTGTGCAGTGGACTTTGGGAGGCTGATTTTTATCTCCTGTCCCCAGGCAGAATTTTGGTCAGTCAGGAGCTGAAGGGCTTTTCCTTAGGTGTTCTTCCTCTACAGCCCCTTTGCTGCCAGAATTTTTTCAGCCCATCTCAGCAAAATAAGGCAGGCTTCTGGGGGAAAAGTCTTGGAACAACTAATCAGCAGGCCTTGAGTGTGTTTTCATTCTTGCGGCTCTGTCTCTGTGCTGACAGGACCAGATCAGGATGCATTCTTTAACGTCACTGTGATAGCACAATTACTTATGCAAATGGTTTTGCAGAGGCCATTAATTTCCTAAGCACAGAATTCCAGCCAAATCTTTCTTGTGAGAGAAAGTGATGGACACATTACAATTCTACCCCAAGAGATACTTACAAAGAGTTAATCAGATGCAGATTGGGTCGTCAAATAAAGGGAATCACTGATATTAATGGTTTAGCTGGAAATTGTTTCACCTTGAAAGGGTAATCAAAGTAGCTATCAATTATTGAGCACCCAATAAGTGGCAGGTGATTTACATACATTATTTCATTTTATCTTCACTACAACCCTAATGAGGTAAGTACCATTACTGTACCCATTTTGCAGATGAACCAATTGAGGTGCAGGGAGGTCACATGTCTTTCCGTCTATGATCACTCAGTGATTGCTGGAAGCTGGAATTGGAAACCAAGAGTGTCTCAGCCTTCCTTAGCATCTTATTAGGTTCCTAGCCTGCTCGGGCTTCCGGAGCCATCCCCTTTCCTTGTACAATTGCATCTAAGCATCATCAGACATTTACTATGACACCAATTTCCATTTATTAAAGACTTTCTATGTGCTACACACTTCATACCTATCCTTATCCATGACTCCAAAACATGTGCTTTTTGTGATTTATTCTTCACACTTCATCTCCAGGGGTAAAGTTTCCCTTCGCAGGACAAAATTGCATGCTTCATATTATTTGCAAGGATGATTGTTTTTGCATAGCTTGTCATGGGTGGGTCTTATGTCTGAATCTTCTAAAGCAGTGGTCCCCAACCTTTCTGGCACCAGGGACCGATTTCATGGAAGACAATTTTTCCACAGATCTGGGGTGGGGGGATAGTTTCAGGACAACTCAAGGGCATGACATTCACCTGCTGTGCAGCCCAGTTCCCAACAGACCTGGAGCATTGCTAGTCCACAACCTGGAGGTTGGGGACCCCTGTTCTAAAGTCAGAAACAAACCTTGCCATGTGCACTTGTATCTCAGCCCTCAGCAACACTAGAAATTAGAAGGACAGACCTTTTGACCAAACTCCTCAAGGGAGTTATTCCTATGGTGAAAAGCAGTAATGGCTATGGACCAATTTCGAGTACTGTGGTGGGAAGAAGTAGGACAAAACCTCACTTTCAAGATAGATCCTCTAAAACTCTTAGCTCATCCATTTTTCAGCTGTGTGCCCTTGTATAAAGGAAGGTGAATGCCCGCCCCCCACCATGAGCTCTCACAGATGTGAGAGGAGATTAGAATTGGAATTCACAAGTCCCTAACCAGCCTCTTTCATAGCAGAACCAAGAGCTGCAGCCCCCAAACTTTGCCTTAAACCTTACTCTCTTGAGCCTCCTAGGCTCTAGTACTTCTTTGCCCATTCTGGGTGAAATGCCAATCATTTAGAGTAGTCAGTGGTACTCAGTCCTGACTGAACACCAGAATCATGTGGGTAGCTTTTAGATAAAGCTGTCATTCATTGTGAGTACCCAGTAAGTGACAGGTGATTTACATACATTAGCTCATTTGATCTTCATCACAACCTTAATGAGGTAGGTGCCATAGCTGTGCCCATTTTACAAGTGACCGAAAGGATTCTTGCCCTTTCCCCTAGCAAATTTGATTTAATTGATCTGGGTCCAGAATTTTTTTTAATAAATTTTTTTAAAGATTTTATTTATCTTCAGAGGGGAAGGGAAGGAGAGAGGGAGAGAAACATCAATGTGTGGTTGCCTCTCATGTGTCCCCAACTGGGGACCTGGTCTGCAACCCAGGCATGTGCCCTGACTGGGAATCAAACCACGATCCTTTGCTTCACAGGCCCATTCTCAATCCACTGAGCTACACGAGCCAGGGCCAATTTGTACTTCTTAATCCCTTCACCTGTCTTACCCATTCCCCAAACTCCCTCCCATCTGGCAACTATAAATTTGTTTTCTGTATCTATGAATCTGTTCCTATTTTGCATGTTCATTTATTTATTTTTATTCCACAAATAAGTGAAATCATCTGGCCTTTGTCTTTCTCTGTCTAGATGTATTTCACTTAGCATAATATCTTTTAGGTCCATTTATGTTGTTGCAGATGGCAACATTTCATTCTTTTTTATGGCTGAATCATATTCCATTATCACATACACTAGTTCTTTATTTATTGATCTGTTGATGACCACTAATGTTGCTTCCATATCTTGTATATTGTAAATAATGCTACAATAAACATATAGATATATATGTCATTTCAAATTAGTGTTTTGTGTTTCTTTGGATAAATACCCAGAAGTGGAGTTGTTGGATCCTTCTTTGTTTCTTGTTATAGCCTTTGTTTTAAAGTCTTTTGTCTGGTATAAAAGTATTGCTACCCTGGTTTTTTGTTTGCCTGTCTCCATTTTCATTAAATATCTTGTTCCTTCCCTTTACTTTAAGTTGGTCTTTCAATCTAAAGTGAGTCTCTTGTGTGTAACATATGTAAGGGTCTCGTTTTGTTGTCCATTCAGCCACCCTATGTCTTTTGATTGAAGCATTTAATGCATTTGCGTTTAAAGTCATTATTGATAGATATGCATTTTTGCCATGTTATTATCCACATTTTTTATATTTTTCTTCTTTTTAAAGAAGACCCTTTAACATTTCTTATAGTACTGGTATGGTAGTGATGAACTCCTTTAGCTTTTCTTGTCTGGGAAGCACTTTATCTTTCCTTCAATTCTAAATGATAGCCTTTCTGGGCAGAGTAGTCTTGATTGTAGATAATTGTTTTCCATCACTTTGAATATTTCTTGCCAGTCCCTACTGGCCTGCAAAGTTTGAGAAAGCAGCTGACAGTCTGATTTGTTACTTCTTTGTAAGTACCTGACTGCTTTTCTCTTGCTGCTTTTAGATTCTTTGTTTTTTACCTTTGGCATTTTAATTTTGATGCGTCTTTGTGTGGGACTCTTTGGATTAATGTTGTTCGGTATTCTCTGTGCTTCCTGGACCTTTATGTCTACTTCCTTCACCAGGTGAGGGAAGTTTTTCCATTATTTTTCCAAATAGGTTTTCAATTCCTTACTCTGTCTCTTCTGCTTCCAGCACTCCCATGATGCAAATATTGGTACACTTAAAGTTTTCCCAGAGGCTCCTTAAACTATATTCTCATATTTTTGAATTCTTTTTTCTTTTTCCTCTTCTCATTGGGTGTTTTTTTGCTTTCTTATCTTCCAAATTGCTGATTTGATCCTCTGCTTCATACACTCAACTGTCAATATCATGTAACATATTTTTCATTTCAGTTCTTTTTCTTACTGTGTTTAAAAATGTTTCCTATCTCTGTTTTTATGTTTTTAAAACTCTTTTTAGTTGAAGTTCTAACTAAGTTCATCTAGTCTTCCCCTAGGTTCATTGAGCATCCTTATAACCAGTGTTTTGAACTCTGCATCTGATAGATTGCTTGTCTCCATTTTGTTTAGTTCTTTCTCTGGAGTTTTGTTTTGTCCTTTCATTTGGGCCATGTTTCTTTTTCGTTTTGGCAGCCTCCCTGTGTTTGTTTCTATGTATTAGGTAGAGCTGCCGTATCTACTAGTTTCGTATAGTGGCTTTATATAGTAGGTATCCAGTTGGTCCCATTGGCACAGCCTCCCCTATCACCTAATGTAGGCACTCCAGGCGCACTCCCCATGTAGACTGTAAACTCCTGGTGTAGTTGAGTCTTGATTGCTATGAGTATGTGAATGGGAGAGATTTACAATATGAAGACTGGCCACAACCTCCATGGAGGATCTTCTGTGCAAGAACTGACCCCACAAAGCAGGACTTGCTTCAACTGGGCTCTGGTGCCCACTGAGTTCACCCCCTGAGTTCACCCCTTGAGTGTATCACTTGGTTGGGTGGTGCTTCAGCATAGTCTGAAGCTGTCTTACTGGGTGCACTGGCTCTATCGCCTCCTCGGAGGTGCAGGCCAGGGTTAGCCATCACCTGTGTCCTGCCCAGGGCCATGGGCATGAGCTACAGTATAATCTTCAGGTGGCTGCTACTTGGGCTGGGCTTGGGGTGTCCAGGAGAAGCCAAGCTTCAATCCAAGACCAGCAGTCACTAGTACCAGGTCCTGGGGCCTCTTAGCAAAAGGTAGAAACACACTGAGGCCAGATGCTGCTTGTTTAAGAGAGTTTAGGAGAGTTTGCAGCATGATCCAAGACAGGCTGCTTGTATGGATAAGCCACCAGAAACTACTTGGGTGGGTGGGGAAGGGTCTCAGGGAATCAGCAGGTATGGCAAACACTGTTACCCAGGTTGATGAAGACTCAGATATGGCACCTACCTGCTGGCTCTGGTGGGGCAGGCTCAGCAAAAGAATGATGGTACTGCCAACGCTTCTGTCTGGGAGAAAGCTGTCCCTCCTGCCCTCGCTCTGATGCCAGACAGTTCAATTGGTCCCTATATGTCCTTGGTGCCTTTGGAGCTTCTGTCCCTGTACTGGTGCTCAGAGCAAGTGATCTCTTCAGGAAGTCCATGCACAGGCCCTTTAAGAGGAATGCCTGTTACTCCAGCCACCCTCAATCACATTCATGCCAGTTGGTTTTGACAGCCAGCAGTTATGGTGTCCTCCCTTCCCAGTACTGGAAACCTGGGGTGGGGAGCCTGGTGTAGAGCTGGGGTACTTTGCTCCGTAGGGGAGGATTTCCACAGCTGAGATAACTCCCAATTTTTATCCGCCAGAAATCAATATGGAACCAGTCCGCTCTGCGTCCCTGCTCCTCCTACAGTCTCCATGTGGCTTCTTTATTTCCTTAGTTGTATGACTTATGTTCAGCTGGATTTCAGGCGGTTTTGCATGATGGTCATTATGTAGTTTTGTTGTCATTTCGATGTGGTTATGGGAGGAGGATGTGAATACTGCATTTACCTACGCTGCCATCTTAACTGGAAGCCTGCAGGAAACTCACTTTAGATTTTAGGACATAAAAGATGGAAAAGATATTCCATGCAAATGGTATTAAGAAAGATAGGGTTGGCTATATTTATAACAGACAAAATAGACTTTAAGTCAAAAATGGTCATAATCGACAAATAAGGGTATTATATAATGATAAAAAGGTCGGTTCAGCTCCATGGCTGCCTGGGCTCTCTGGCCAGTCCTTTGGTCAGGCAGGACTGTAGCTTTTCTCTCCAGTTGTGTGCAACCTCCATCTTTCCTCTCTGTCTGACTAGTATGAGCTGTGTGGCTGGTATGGACCACGAGCTTGGGATCTTAGGATCCAAGCCAGATGGATCTCTAGCTAATCAGGGACGATGGCTTAGCTCTGCAGATGGGCAGAACCACTGACTGGGATCTGTGTTTGGTTGATGCCGTTAGTAGTCATGTGGTCCATCGAGGTCTGTGGGCTTGTTCCTGTAAGCCCCACTCCCTTCCCTCTATTTGATTCCCAGTGGTCCATTCCTGCCAATTCCCATCAGTGATCTCTGTGAGGCGAGACCCAATGTGGCCTCCTGGTGTGCACCTGGCAGTGCTGGGAAAGCTGGGTGCCCACTTTGGGCCTTCTTTATTCTAGTGGAGAAACCAGAAGCTTAGGGGGTCCTCTGGGTGCTACACTGTGCCATCCTTGGAGAGGGGTGATGCAGTCAGGACAAATCTGCTTCATTTACCTCTCTAATGTAGTCCTTCTTGGTCTCTGTGGTCCAAGGGTGTGGTTCAACCTCATCTCCAGGTTGTGGGATTTTCACAAAGCTGTCTTGTCTATGGATAGTTTCTAACTGGTCATTTTGTGAAGGGGAGACTGAAGTCAGGAATGGCATAGTCTGCCATCTTGACCTTTCTCTCTCTTCTTTCCTTCCTTCTTTCCTTCCTTCCTCCCTTGCTCACTTCCTTCCTCCCTCCCTCCCTTTCTTCCTTCGCTCCCTCCTTCCCTCCCTTCCTCTCTCCCTCCTTCCCTCTCTTCCTCCCTCCCTCCCTCTCTTCCTCACTTCCTCCCTCCCTTCCTCCGTTCTTCACTTCCTCCCTCTCTCTTTCCCTCCCTCACTCCCTCTCTTCCTTCCTTCCTCTTCCCCTCCCTCCCTTCTCTCCTTCCCTCCCTCCCTTCCTCCCTCCCTCACTTCCTCTCTCCCTTCCTCTATTTCTCCCTCCCTCCCTCCTTCCTTCCCTCCCTTCCTTTCTGCTTTCCATCTCTCCCTCCCTCCTTCCTTCCCTCCTTCTTTCTTTCCTCCCTCCCTTCCTTCCTTCTCTTTCTCCCTCCATCACTTCCTTTCTTCCTCCTTCCTTCCCTCCCTTTTTTCTTTCTTCTTTCCTCCTTCCCTTCCTCCCTCCCTCCTTTCTCCCTCCATCCCTCCCTCCCTCCCTCACTTCCTCCCTCCTTCCTTCCCTCCTTCCCTTTTTTCTTTCCTTCCTTCCTCCCTCCCTCCCTTCCTCCCTCCCTCTCTCCTTTCTTCCCTCCCTGTCCTTCCTTCCTTCCCTCCCTTTCCTTCCTTCCTTCCTTCCTTCCTTCCTTCCTTCCTTCCTTCCTTCCTTCCTTCCTTCCCTCCCTTTCCTTCCTTCCTTCCTTCCTTCCTTCCTTCCTTCCTTCCTTCCTTCCTTCCTTCCTTCTTTCTCTTTTCCTCTCTCTCTTACCCATCTCCTTCTCTCTATACCTCCCTTCATTTCTTCCCTCCCTTTCTTTGGAGTACTTATTACTCTCTGGCACTTATAAGATGCTCCAGTCACATCTTGTGTATTTGCTGGCTCTGAACTGCAATCCCAAGAACCATGTAGGAGCAACATGAAATGCCAGTAAAACAAAGTGTGGAATATAGAGAATGTGGAAGAGGAACAAAATTATATTCTATTCAAAATGAGCCTCCACACCAAAATTCAAAACACATGAAAAAAATCTACACTAATTAAGACCCCCATGGAAATAAGTAATCAGAATGTGAATGTGTTCAGGATGAAGTGACTTCACAGTAAGGACTGTCAAAGATTTTAAGTATGTTGAGGATGTTCAGAGAGGTATACAAACAACTTGCATTCACGATGGCAGGAAACTATGAAACAGAGAAGTATAAATTTAAAAAATGAAAAATGAAACCAGCTGGATATGAAAAAAAAACAATTAGAAATTGTGGAAAAGAAAGTCATTTAACTGCAAACTCAAGAAAGTATAAACTTGGGATTGGACACAGAGAAAATAGTGAAGTGTAAGAGAATACTAAGGAATTCTAAATGTAGTTACAAAAAAAGAATATTTTTTAACATGCAACATGACAGTGATGAAATATGGACTATAAATTGAGAGACTTCAACAAGTATTCCACAGGAGTTCCTGAAATGGTGAAGAGGATTGTGGAGAAATAGTATTTGCTGATATAATAACAAAAAATTCCCAGTATTAAAGAACCCCCTGAGTCCTCATTTCTGGAGTATACTTGGGGTATTGAGTAGAATAAATGAAAGTCAATACACAGATAGATGCATCAAAGTAAAACTGTACAGGATTAAGATAATACTTTGAAAACTACAAGAAAAAAGATTTATTACTTATGAAAAAACAGCAATTAGACTCATAGTAAAAAGACTATTCTCTTGAAAGTGCTGAAAATATAACTGTCAAGACTGAGTATAAAATACAGTATCTTGAGGTTTGCAAAGACTCAACAACTTTGGAGCACAGAGACCCTCAAAATTGCACACTTTACACACGGATGGTTTGTTAAGTCCATTTTGCCTCAATAAAGCTGTTCAAAACAAAAAGTGAAAACAAAAAAGCTCAGAGACTGGGGCCCAATTATGAAGGGTTTCAGACAATGAAATGTATCCCTCCCATGGCACAATTAGTGTATTTGTTACCTGGAGAGGCATAATGGGTTTTTTTTTATCAGTTTTATTGAGACATAATCCACATCCTCTACAATTCAACCATTTAAATGTACAAATCAACATTAAAATGTATAATTAAGCAGTTAATGTTCATAATTTAATGACTTTCAGTGTATTCACCAAGTTGTATTGTTAGTAATGTGCACAAACTGAAACAAATAATTATGATCAGGAAGAAAATACAGTATGATTTTCTTTTATAAAACATTTTATGTATAATTATCATAGTGAAAAATCATAAGAAAATTTCAAGGTCAAAGTGTGCAAAAGGTACAATTGAGCAACTATTGCAATAGTAAATCATACGACTAGTGAAAATATTTTATTTTTATTTTTATGAAGCATTAAAATAATTAACAATGAAAGCATACACTTCATCTTTAAAGATATTCTTCAGATTTAGTGACACATTTATGTTCAAATGTTGTCAGTTTCAGCACCTTCCAAATTTTACTCTTTGAGTTGCAGTTTCACTGATTTACACATAAATAAAAACAAGTGATCACATAGAATCAGAGCTGAAGTTACTCATTATTCTTTCTCTTTACAATCACTGTTCTATAATGTTTAATTTAGAATCTACTTTTTTCTTAATATCGATGACTATTTATTTTCACATCAAAAAAAAATCTTTGCCCTTTTTTCCCCCTTAAATTCCCTTCCCTCTTCCCTCTGGTCACTGTCCCCTTGTCCTCTATTTCAGTGTCTTTGTTTGTATTCTGCTCACTTGTTTGTTTTGTTGTTTAGCTTCCTATTAAAGGTATGAAGGACACAGGGACGAGAACCAAGGGGGGGTGGAAATGGGAGGGAGGTGAGAGCACAGGGTGGGGGGGCGGGGAAGGGAGAAATAGACAAAAAAACTGTACTTGAAAAATAACTAAATAAAATTATTAAAAAATATATATATCCCTTTAAAGTGAATGATCCCTGGTTGGTGTGGCTCAGTGAATTGAGCACTGGCCTGTGAACCAATGGGTCACCAGTTTGATTCCCAATCAGGGCACATGCCTGGGTTGCGGGCCAGGTCCCCAGTATGGGGCACATGAGAAACAACAACACATTGGTCTTTCTCCCTCCCTTCCCTTATGTCTAAAAAATAAATAAATAAAATCTTAAAAAAAAAAAAAACTTCGAAGTACAGTTTTCTGCCCTTTCTCCCCACCCCAGCCCTCCCCATCTCCCTCCCGCCTCCACCCCACCTTGTTATTGTCCATGTATCATCTATAATTGCTCCTGCAAACCCTTCACCATTTTCCCCTAAAATCTCCTCCTCTCTCCCCTCTGGTCACTGTCACCCTGCTCTCAATTTCAGTGTCTTTGGTTGTCTTTTGCTTGTTTGTTTGTTTTGTTGATTAGGTTCCTGTTAAAGGTGAGATTATATGGTATTTGCCTTTCACCTTCTGGCTTATTTTGCTTACAATCTACTTTTTAAACATGGAATATGTATATTATATTATTAGTGCAGAGACTGCAGTCTAGAAGTGTGTTCAAAGCAAGCTAAAAGACCTCAAAATTGTTAAGAACTTACTTTAGAAAATAATAGGGGTATGCAGGGTGGAGGGGAATGGAGGGGGGAATACAACAAATGTAATGGCATAATCAATAAAAAAGTTAAAAATAAATAAATAAATAAATAAATAAAAGACAATAATAGCCTGGATCTGGGGCCAAGTATTTAACAAGAATGTACCCAGCTTAACTTCCCTGTAGAATAAAATGATGAAAACAGGAGTACTAAAAACCAGCTGATGTAGATCTTACATATATACATAGTATCCCTTATCTGTGAACTCAGTTACCCACAGTCAACAGTGGTCCAAAAACATTAAATGGAAAATTACAAAAATATACAATTCACAAGTTTTAAATTGTGCCTCGTTCTGAGGAGTCTGATGAGAACTTGTGTCGTCCTGCTCCTTCCTGCACAGGATGTAAATCATCCCATTGTCCAGTATCTATCTCCACACTGTGTAACCTACCTGCCTGTTACTCACTTGGTAGTCGTCTCAGTTATTAGAGAGAGAGAGACCAAATTCACACAACTTTTATTACAGTATATTGTTTTAATTGTTCTATTTTTTTTAATTTATTTATTTTTAGAGAGCGGGAAGGGAAGGAGAATGAGAGGGCAAGGAACATCAATGTGTGGTTACCTCTCATGCGCCCCCTACTGGGGACCTGGCCTGCAACCCAGGCATGTGCCCTGACTGGGAATCAAACCAGCGACTCTTTGGGTCATAGCCCGAGCTCAATCCAATGAGCTACACCAGCCAGGGCTGTTCTGTTTGATTATTAGTTATTATTAATCTCTTACTGTGCCTAATCTATACATTCATCTTTATCATAGGCATATATATGCATGTATAGGGAAAAGCATAGGTTATATAAGCTTCGGTACTATCTGAGGTTTCAGATCTTGGAACATATCCACTGCAGGTAAGGGGGGGGGCCTGTCAATATTAAAACTTAATATTAACTACAACACTTTTTTAGAACTTAAACCAAAGAAAGATTTATGTGTTATGGCAGGGTAGGAGGAGGCAAAAATTTAGAAATGCTTGGTTATGCTGCTAATGAAAACAAGATCGACTTTTATTGGTTTTTATCATTCTTTTTTAAACTTTTTTCTTATTATTGTTCAGTTACAATTGTCTCCATTTTCCCCCCACTACTCCCCCCAACCCCAGCCATCCCCACTTTCTACCCTTGATCCTACCCACCTTTTGTTTTGTCCAGGTGTCCTTTATACATGTTCCTGAAAACTCCCCCCCACATTCTTATATTAAAATTTAATATTCTTATATTAAATGGACAGTGCTTTTCTTCATTGTAATCAGGTGGGTGGTGTACTCTCACTGCCTCACCCCTGCTAGGCCACTGCTCCACACCAGGCTTATCAAGAAAGTAGCCTAATCAGTTTTGGCTTTGTGGCCTCCAACCACCTCCTCCCCCCACTATTTTAGTCTGGGCAGTGCTGTCACTGACTTTCTGTAGGGTTTCTTGTCCTTCTGAGGGCCTTCAGTTGCTTACAGCATCAGGTCAGGCACAACATACCTACTCTGTAATGACATAAGTGACCTGGGTTCCACCAATCACCACCACTCTGACATTACCCTCCCTTTCTACCCCAGACACATACAGAACCACCAAAGCCCTTTTTCTTCTTTCCTGTGGGACAAAGTGTTGAGGACATTTGTCTTCCATTCTCAGCCCTCACCCAGTCTTATTCCCCAATGTTTGGCCAACTATGGACCTGCCAGTCTGGCCCCCAAACCTCCGGGAAATCGACGTTCCTTCCTCTCACACTCCTGACTCCCTTTCCTTTCCTCCCTCCATACCACAGACAGACACACAAATCTCCATTTCATAACATGCTGACTTTATTGTAATCAATATTAGCGTGCCCTGGTGGTCCCAGATTTACTTGTTTTTGTACAAGTACTTCACAACTCCTGAAGTTGCTGCAACTTGTTCTACGTTTCTGGCCCAAGCTCTGCATTTCTTCACTGCACAGGATGTTACTTGGCATGGCGTGACATCCCAGCGGCACTTGTTTCTTCTACCCGCATTTTTATTTTGCAGCTTGTGGGAACAGATGAATATTGTTGGCTTTACTGCTTTGCCAGTTACCCTTGAACAAGAGGAGGGTGGTGGTGGAGATTTTTTCCTCGAATTTCTTTGAACGGGGCTTTGTCCCTTTCTAGTTTTCTTCTGTACCTGGAAGGACAACCAAATGAGTCAGCAGGACATTGGTTTGGGAGAAAAGGATGGAAATGTACAGGAAGGGGGGACATCATAAATAGGGATGTAGGTTGAGGAAGGGGTTTGTGCCAGGCAGGGGTAAAGTAGGAGTCTTAAGGGGAGCAGTGGGGAAGAAGAGGATCATGGATAGGATTATCTGACCTTGCCACTCTTGGTGGTGTTGGGTTGACAAGCAGTTTTCATCTCCTTCTTCCTTTTGTTTCTTGGGGTTTGCCGTTCTGTGCTTGTAGTTTGAGATTCCATATTTATTCTAAGGTCCTCCTCACAGGTACAAATTTCCTCAGTTAAATGAAGCTTTCCAAAAGCATTCCCTGAGGTTCTTGGCCTTTCTACTTAGAGAGATATGTACTGTCTCCTAGGTGATGAGGAGCCACTCCCTTGAGCTTTGTTTGGTCACTGAGGTAGTGACCAATGGTCACTAGCCAATGGCAGCATAAAGATGGCTTAGATATCACAGAGCACTGCTTCTGGCACCTCTTTGTTGGGGGGGGGGAACCAATGTGCTATGGTTGGAGAAACAGTGTGGTTCTTCCATATCCACTGAAGATTCATCCCAAAATTACCTGCTATCTCTCCTCATTTCCCCATGTTCAATGTTGGTGGGTCATCTGGCAGGGAGAGAGTATTTTCTCCAAGACATTTCCCACAGCCACCCCCATTCAGTGGTCCATTCCATTCCTTATCATAACCTTCCATTTTGGATGTCTTTTCTACACTCCCTCCAACATAATGTATCCTTATTTAACTCTATTAAATAGAAAAACATTCTACTTTCCTTTTGTGCCTGTTTTTTATGGCCTAAGAACTAAGAAAGGGTTTTTTTTAAATCATTTTTAAGTATTTGAGAACAAAATAAAAGAATATTTTGATATATGTGAAAATTATATGAAATTCCCATTCCAGTGCCCATCAATAAAGTTTTATTAGAACACATTGTAATAAATTCTGACCTGGAATGAAGTGGTATCTCATTGTGGTTTTAATTTGCACCTCTCTGTTGGCTAGTGATGCTGAGCATCTTTTCATGTGTCTCTGGGCCATCTCTGTAAGTCCTCCTTGGGGAAATGTCTCTTCAGGTCCTTTGCCCATTTTTTAATTGTCTTGTTTGTCTTCCTGGTGTTAAGTAGTGTCAGTTCTTTATATATTTTGGAGATCAAACCCTTGTCCAAGGTATCATTGGCAAATATATTTTCCCATATGGTTGTTTCCCTTTTCATTTTGCTGATGGTTTCTTTAGTTGTGCAGAAGCTTTTTAATTGGATATAGTCCCATTTGTTTATTCTTTCCCTTATATCCCTTGCTCTAGGGGACATATCAGTGAAATATTACTACATAGGATATCTGAGATTTTCCTCCCTATGTTCTCCTCTAGGACTTTTATGGTGTCATGATTTCTTTAGAATCAGCTTTTTAAAAAATAAATGTTAACGTCTGTTATTTTTAATGTGAGGATGTTGAATTTATAAATCAATATACAGAGAATTGAAGTATCAACAATATTGAGACTTAATCTGTGAACATGTTAGATCTGTTTACTTATTTGCATCTTTAACTTAGCTCTACAAGTTTTTTAATTTTCAGTGTAAAGCTCTTATATAATTTTTGTTAACTTATTATATTTCCTAAGTACTTTATATTTTGATGCCATAGTAAATAGAATTGTCTTTCAATTTAATTTCAAATTTTTTGACGGTATCCAAATTGTATAGAAATGCAATTAATTATTATATGTTGACTTTACATTCCATGACCCTTGTAAATTCACTTATTGGCTCTAGTTATTGTTTTATAGATAGATAAAACAATAACTAGATTTTCTTCCTAAACAATCAGGTTGTCTTTGAATAAATACAGTTCTACTTTTTCTTTTCCTATATTTATGTCATTTATAATTTTTTTAAAGATTTAATTAATTTTTTTAGGAAGAGGGGAAGGGAGAGAGAAAGAGAGAGAAACATCAGTGTGTGAGAGATACATTGATTGCTTGCCCCTCACATGCATCCAACCAGGGACCTGGCCTGCAACCCAGGCATGTGCCGTGACTGAGGATCAAACCTGTAACCTTTTGGTTCACAGGCCATCACTCAGTCCACCGAGCCACACCAGCCAGTGCTTATTTATAAATTTTATTGCTTTATTGTATTAGGCTATATCCTTCAATGCTGAATATAATCAATAGGAATGGAACATTTTACATTGTTCCTGATCTTAGAGGGAATGTATGAAATATTTCACCATTAACTATGCTACTGGTCATTGGATTTTTTGGTTGATCACCTTTATTAGACTGAGAGAGATCCCTTTGTTTCCTCATTTGCTGAGAGGTCTTATCATGAATGTGTATTGAATTTTGTCAAATACATGTTCAGCAACTTTATAATGATGTTTTTTACCTCTATTGTATTAATGTGGTGAACTACATTAACTATTTATTTATTAGGATTTTATTTATTTATCTTTAGAGGGGAAGGGAAGGAGAGAGGGAGAGAACTATCGACGTATGGTTGCCTCTCATACATCCCCTGCTGGGACCTGGCCTGCAACCCAGGCATGTGCCCTGACTGGGAATCCAACCACGATCCTTTGGTTTGTAGGCCCACCCTTAATCCACTGAGCTACTCCAGCCAGGGCTACATTAACTAATTTTTAAATATTACAATAAACTTGCATTCCTGGAATAAACCTCCCTTGGTCAAGATGTATATTTAAAAAAATAAATTGTATTTGATTTGCTAATACTTTGTTGATTTTTTCTTTAATTTTTATGAGTGATTTTACTCTGTAGGTTCTTTCTTTACAATATTTGTGTCAAACTTTGATATCAAGGGCATGGTTGCCTCATAAAAGTAGTTTAGAGGCATCCCCACCTCTTATCTGAAAGAGTTTAATATTGGTTTGTTCCTGAAGTGTTGGGTAGGATTCACAAGTGAAGCCATCCACTCTCGGAATATTCTTGTGAGAAAATTTTGAATTAATCTCGATATTTGCATTATTTAAAAATTCTATCATGCTAAGTAAAATAAGTCAGATGGAAAAAGTAAAAAAAAATCATATAATTTCACTCCATGCAGGATATAAAACTTACAGTTACAAATGAACAGACAGGAAACACAAATGAAAACTAATAGACACACATGCAGCATGGTAGTTACCAGAGGGAAAAGCAGGGTGGCAGGGAGGTAGCAAAGGGTAAGGAGGGTCAAATATATAGTGATCAAAGGAGACTTGACTTTGGATGGTAAACACACAATGCAATATACAGATGATGTGTTATAGATATATGCCCTTGAAACCTATATAATTTTATTAACCAATGTCACCACAATAAATTGAATTTAAAAATAGTTTTTAAAGTTTCGAGTCTTGTATTAGTTTTGGTAAACATTTTTTTTTCAAAAAGCAGGTTTTTGTTTTTTTTTAAATTAGTACGGCCACAGTGGAAAATGTTATGGAGATTCCTCAAATGATTAAAATTAGAACTACATTATAACCTAGCAATTTCATTTCTGGGTGTCTATCAGAAGAAATCCAAAACACTAATTTGGAAAGATATATATGCATCCCTATGTATATTGCAGCATTATTTAAAATAGCCAAGCTATGGAAGCAACCTAAGTGCCTATCAATAGACCATTTAATGAAGAAGGTATACATATATACAATAGAATACCACCTAGTCAAATAAAAAAATGAAATCTTACCACTTGAAACAATATGGATGGAGCTAAGGGTTATTATGCTAATAAGTAAAATAGAAAAGACAAATACCATATGATTTCACTTATATGTGGATCTAAAGCACAAAATAAAAGAACAAACAAAGCAGAAACTAATTCATAGATACAGATAACAAGCAAACCTCCAAGAGGGGAGGAGAGTTGGAGAGCTGAGTAAAAAGGTGAAGCTATTAAGTATAAACTAAACTGGTAGCTACAAAATACTCATGGGATGTAAAGTACAGCATAGTGAATACAGTCAATAATACTGTAATAATTATGTGTGGGGCCAGGTGGGCACTTGAATTATTGGGGGGATCACTTCATAAATTATATAAATTTCTAACTATGCTGTATACTTGAAGCTAATATAAAATAATATTGAATGTTAACCATTATTGAAAAATTAAAATATAAAAAATTTTATTCCACCTAAATTATTGAATTTGTCAGCATAAAATTGTCCGTAACATTCCCTTCATAGTTTTCAAGTGACTGTAGCATGTGTTGTGATGTTGCCTATATAATTCCTGAAATTGGTAACTTGCATTTTGTGTCTTTTTTTATTGATTACTTTTAGGTTTTCATCACTTTTATTAAGCATTAAAAAAGTACTTTAGAAGATCCAAGATGGTGGCAGAGTAGGTAAAAGTTAAACTTCCTTCCTTCAAGGACCAAACTGAAGTTAGAAGTAATATATAGAAAAATCAACCTGAATGACTAACTGAAGACTACCTGAACAGGAGTATTATCTCCAAGGATTTAGAGAAGAAACCATATCAAGATTGGTAGGAAGGAGATGCAAAAAGGACTGTTCCCACTCTAATAGGCTGCAGCTGAGAATCTGGAGGGACGTCTCAGCTGCAAAGGTTCCCCTTAAGGAGTGTGGGATCTCAACCCTATGCCAGGCTCCCCAGCGCAGACTGCCAGGCCCACAAAGAGAAGTGCACAGAATATCTGGCTGTGAAAAATCAGTGGGGATTCTGTCCACCAGGGAGAGATGGGCATCTGCTATAAACCCAGGCACCCTCAAAGGGCCAGCACACAAAATCTTGTTCCTTGTCCCTCTCTCTGAGTTCCAGTGGAGGGAGGGTGGCTCAGAGTGTAAAAAAAGAAAAAAAAAAGCCCTGTGAGGAGAAACTGGGGTTTTGGCTCTGGACAGACAGCTGAAAGGACAACTGCAAGGGTCTCTGTGCTGAGGTGCTGAGTCTCTCTCCCAGAAATGCCATCTTTCTTGAGATGAGCACTCCCCTCCATATGGCATCAGCTTGGGGGAATACAATAGCCTCATCCTTTATACTCCCCACAAAGCTCATGTCCTCTGGAGGAGTCAGTTGCCTCGGCCTGTCGTGTGGAGGTCCAGGTGGACTCAGGGAGGTATTAGAGATTGAATTGTGTGGCCCTGGGGTGGAGGCCACTACCCCACCTTCCTGTAAGCCTGATCAGTACTACTCCTTCACAGAATATCCACTAACCTTGCCTTCCTGAATCCCAGCGCATCCTGCAGGGGTCAGGCTCTCTAGGAATTCCAAGCAAAATCCAGGACAGCCTAGTATGTGTGGTTCTAGGATGGGGACTGTGTTTTTCTTGCATGGCAGACCAATGCAGACTCCTCCCTTCACATGGCCAAATCTTGGTCTATTTGGACTTGATAAACTCTGCTAGTTTCACCTTAATGCTTCACTGAGACTCTGCCCCACTACACATGTCTACAGGCACCCAACAGATGGCATCTTGCCATGGTGTGACCTAGGACTTTTGCTGAGTGGCCTCAGACCTAGCTGTGGTACTCACTGCATGTGAACCTGTGCCAGTCTGGTGAACACCACTTGTCCCTACCTAGTGACTCAGAACCTACCTCACATAATTCATGTACAACCAGAGGGTCTTTAAGTGACTGAGCCTAACAGGCAGCTGGAAGACAGAGGCAGGCAGAGGCAACTCTCAGAGTGACTTGGGCGTTTTTCTACTTGACTTTCTTTGTGCTCAGTACTTGTGTAAACCGGCTTTGGGAAGCAGATTGGCCATTCCCACACACCCCCAGGCTCAGCAAAAACAGCCACAAGCTGGATTACTGTGCAGTTCCAAACAGGCAGCCCAGGGCCAGTAAGAGGCAATGTCTGACACTGAGCTGCACAAGAGACCCAGAACAGACACCCAGTGGACAGCTTCAGAAAATGTCAGAGCTGGATCCTATCAGCTACACACACAACGCTTCCAAAGGCATATCTTGGCAGGCACCAGACCCTGTTGAGGTAAATTCTGCATTGTGTGGTCAGCATCCTCTCAGCAGCTCATACATAGGGCTCACGGTCAGTTCTCAAAATCAGCAAGCCTGAGGGTCAACTCCATCTATGGATATGTCAACAGTGATCAAGAAACTACTATAACAGGAGGGCTCATATAACCCACATAAGGGACATTTCTATAGTACCTCGTTCAGGTGATCCAGGAGACTATGCTAGTGGGTCTCACAGAACACCTACTATATAGGCCACTCTAACAAGACTGGGAGACATGGAAGATCTCCCTTATACATGGAAACAGACAGGCAGCCAAAATGGAGAGACAAAGATACATGACTCAAATGAAAGTACAGGAGAAGTCTCCACAAAAATAATTAAATGAGCCCTGGTTGGTGTAGCTCAGTGGACTGAGCACAGAGTGCAAACCAAAGGGTCTCTGGTTCAATTCCCAGTCAGGGCATATGCCTGGGATGTAGGCCAGGTCCCCAGTAGGGGACACGTGAAAGGCAACCACACATTGATGTTTCTGTCCCTCTCTTTATTCTTCCTTTCACCTTTCTCTAAAAATAACTAAATAAAATCTTTAAAAAAAACTAATTCTTTTAAAACAAAAAGGAAAGAACATAGAAACCATAAAAAAGAACTGGTCAGAAATAAAGAATATATTATCTGAAATGAATTATACACTAAAAGGAATAAACAGTAGCATAGATGAAGTATAGGACTAAATCAGTGATTTGAAGTACAAGGTAGCAGAAAACATCCAATCAGAACAGGAAAAAGGATTTTTAAAAATGAGAATAGTTTAAGGGACCTTGGAAACAATATGAAATGTAACAACATCTGCATCATAGGGATATTAGAAGAGACAGCAAGGGATTAAGAACTTATTTGAAGAAATAATGACTGTAAAGTACCCTAACCTGGTGATGGAAAAAGACACACAAGTTCAAGAAGCACAGAGGTTCACAAACAATATCATCCCAAAGAGGCCAGCACCAAGACATCATATTTAAAAATGTCAGAGTTAAAGAATCATAGAGACTGCAAGAGAAAGACAGTTGCCTATAATGGACTTTCAGCTGATTTCTCAACAGAAACATCTCAGACAAGAAGGGATTGTCATGAAACGTTCAAAGCAATGAATAATAAGGAACTGCACCAAGACTACTTAACCCAGGAAGACTCATTTAAATTTGAAGGGGGAAATATAGAGCTTTCTAGACAAGAAAAAAGTAAAAGACTTCATTACCACCAAACCAGTATTACAAGAAATTCTTAAGGGTCTTCTTTAAGAAGAAGAAAAAGAAGGAGAGGCATGGGCAATGGGGGGGATTGACTGTGGGAGTAGGGGGGCAGGAGTGAGCAATGGGGAAAGAGACAACACAATTGTAACTCAACAACAATAACCAAAAGGAGAAACATATTTACAAAGAATAAAATGTATAAAGGACCAATGGACATAGACAACGGGGTGGGGGAAAGATTGGAGGTGAGAGGTGGGGGTGGGTAGGGCAGGAGAGAGTAATGGGGGGAAATGGGAACAACTGTAATTGAACAATAAAAAATTTTTAAAGATTTTAAAAAGTCAATAAATACATACTTATCAATAATCACTTTAAATATACATGATTATAGTGAGAGACAAAGAAGGACACTGCATGATGATAAAGGGAGCAATACAACAAGAAGATATAACCCTTGTAAATTATGTACCCAACATAGGAGCACCTAAAAATATAACACAAACCTTGATGGACATAAAGGGAGAAATTGACAGAAATACAGACTTATGTATCTATCATTGGGTATATCTCCCAGGCAGAAAAATCAACAAGAAAATGGTGGCCTTAGATGACACACTAGATCAGATGGATTTAATTGATATCTTCAGAGCACATCACCTATATCATTTATTTATCAATGTCACCCCAATAAAATAAATAAAATAAAAAAACAATATAGCGAGGCACCAGCATCAAAACAGACATATATATCAATGGAACAGACTAGAAAGCCCAGAAATAAACCCACACCTATCAGGTCAATTAATATTTGAGAAAGGAGGCAAGATCATACAACATGTCAAGGACAGTCTATTCCATAAACGTTGAGAAAATTGGAAAGGTACATGAAAAATATGCAACTAGATCACCTTCTTACACCATATATAAGAATAAACTCAGAATTAAAAATTTAACTGTAAGACTCAAAACCACCAAAGTCCTAGAAGAAAACATAGGCAGTTAAATCTCGGACATTTCTGTTAGCAATATTTTTTCTGATATATCTCCTCAGGGAAGGGAAACAAAAAAATAAAAATAAAAAATGAGATTACATCAAACTAAAAAGGTTTTGCACAGGAAGAAAGCCATCAACAAAATGAAAAGAAAACCCACTGGATGAGAGATCATATTTGCCAATGATACATCTGATATGGGGTTAATATCCAAAATTTATTCAAAACTCCTACAACTTAACATCAAAAAACAAGCAAAACAATCCAATTAAAAAATGGACAAAGCAGCTTTACATCTGAGGCCTTGGAGTAGGCGTTTCCGGCCATTCATACTCCGGTCCGTGGGCCCTCAGTTGTTTGTTGTTTTTTTTTTTTTTTTGTGCACTCTCGAACTGAAAACCTGACGGCTCCATCAGAATGAAGCTCATGAGGTTTTTGATGAAACTGAGTCACAAAACTGTAACCCTCAAATTAAAGACTGGAACACAGGTCCAGGGAACAATCACAGGTGTAGACGTCAGTATGAATACTCATCTTAAAGCTGTGAAAATGACCCTGAAGAACTGAGAACCTGTACAGCTGAAGATGCTGAATATTTGAGGGAATAACATCTGATATTTTATTCTGCCACACAGCTTACCTGTGTGCACACTACCTCTGGGTGCTGCAGGGCAGGTGAAATCTAAGAAAAGGGAAGCCGTTGCAGGAAGATGCTGGGGCAGAGGAAGAGGGGTTCCTAGGCGATAAT
Source organism: Artibeus jamaicensis (assembly GCF_021234435.1). Classification (NCBI taxonomy): domain Eukaryota; kingdom Metazoa; phylum Chordata; class Mammalia; order Chiroptera; family Phyllostomidae; genus Artibeus; species Artibeus jamaicensis. Next base: position 20,394,332 of record NW_026521506.1, read on the forward strand.
GTGTCTCGAAATTACTGTTTCAAAGTGATATGTGCGGTGGGATATTATTTGTAAAGGTTTTATTTGTTTATGTTAGTTTTTAATAAATGTAGGCCAAAGCCCACAAACAATGGACAAAGCAACTAAATAGACACTTATCCAAAGAGGACATACAGAGAGCCAAAAGACATGAATTCATGCTCAACATCACACATCATCAAAGAAATACAAATTAAAACCTCAGTGAAATATCACTTGTCAGAATTGCTATCATTAAATTTTTAAAAAATGACAACTGGCCCTGGCTGGTGTAGCTCAGTGGATTGAGTGCGGGCCTGCGAGCCAAAGGATTGTGATTCGATTCCCAGTCAGGACACATGCCCGGGTTGCAGGCTAGTTCCCAGCAGGGGATGCATGAGAGGCAACCATACATTGACATTTCTCTCTCTCTTTCCCTTCCCCTCTAAAAATAAATAAATAAATCTTAAAGAAAAAGAGCTCAAAATCCCCTTAGCTTGACGTCTCACATCCTCAGCTACCTAACACTGTCCCCCACTTACAGGTGTATCTCCTACCTTTTCTCTAACAAGGTCCTCCAAGCCAGGCAGATGCTCCACTCCTACTTCAGTCTCATCAGCCTTTCTCTTTCGTAAGCATCTTGCTAAAGGCCACGTCTGTCTCTTTGACCACTGTATTGCTGGCCCCTAGCATGGTGCCTGACACACATAAGTCACTCCTTATTCTGGGACAGAGCTTAAAGTCAGCGTGTAAAATGAAAAATTACATGGTCAAATTACCTTTGATGATGGCTTAGGGAGGTGCCACCCTGGAGAAGGATATCCTTCTCCCAAAAAGTCCAGCATGGCCAGCATTTTGTGCCACTGTGGATACAGATCACTGGGTTGTTCCTTTTGTTTGAGACCCAGATTAAGTATATGTCTTGCACTTGTACTTGGCCACACTATATGAAAAATATACTTTAACCAAGAGAATGACAGTCAGCAAAGTGAGGTGTTTCCTTTAGAAGATGGAAGAACAGATTTATGCCTCTTGATCTCACACTCAATGAGGGTATATATTAATTGAGTGTAGGGGCAGCAAGATTTCCCTATACTATTCAAACAATTCTCTCCTAGTGTGTGTTTCTATATTCATGTAACTGAAATATGGCTATGAATGCCAATGTCACAGACACTCAAAAAGTTTCTGTGCATGAGTGACTTAATTAATTAAAACTGTTCTCTCTACTTCACTGTCTTCCTTTTGGCTCTGCCTATTGAAATCCTATACATTTTTCAAAGCCAAGCTCATACCCACTTATCCCCCCTTACAGGCTAATTATTTTAGTTATTATGTGCCTTAACTGTGTGGCAGACAATGCAAAACACCTTATATGCTTTGTTCTCCTTCAATGCTCACAGCAATCTTATGAGAGAGAAATAAAGGATATTTTTTCCTGTTTTAAGGGTGAGAACACTGAGATTCAGAGAAGTTAACTGCGTTGCCCAAGGTAGGTATAATCTGTTTTTCTTATCACTGTCTCTCCAGGGCTGGGAACAGTTTCTGGCATAGAGCGCATGCTCAACAAATATCTATTGACTGTGTAGAATGACTGTCAGATTCCAAGCCTGTGTGCTTAGCCCCTCTTCCAAAGCTTCATGACCTGTTCCAACTCATGGCCTCAGTCATACCTTTTTATTTTTTTAAATTGGATTTATTTTTTAAAATATTTTACTTATTTATTTTTAGACAGAGGGGAGGGAAAAGAGAAAGAGAAGGAAAGAAATGTCAGTATGTGGTTGCCTTTTGCACACCCCCAACTGGGGACCTGGCCCACAATCCAGGCATGTGCCCTGACTGGGAATCGAACCAGCAACCCTTTTTTTGGTTTGCAGGCCCACACTTGATTCATCAAGCCACAGCCCCAGTTGTACTTTCTTACTCTATTATCTAAATATTGGTTCCAGCCAAGAATATATCATGGATGTTCATTTGCTTTAAATTTTTATCATAAAAATATAGGTATCTTAAAGATTTTTCAAAGTCCATCTGCTCCTCGAGAGTCTGATATGCTTTTCACCTACTATTCTCGTCTTTCTCACAGCTTCCATAAGACGAAAGGACTGTATCATCCAGATGACATTGAACAAGGTAGTTCTTTGTGTTGCAGAGACCTGAATGCACATCTCCCCTCCTTCCTTAGATGCTGACTAACCAGTATTCCTCCCTGAGGCACTGATTACTGAACCCTACTCTTGATAAGCTAAATGTCTTGAGATAATTGCTCTTCTGCCAACAGGTTCAGTACCTCGACAGTCTGGATCAAAGTAGGTGTCTGAGCCTTGAGGCCTCCTGGTTTCTTTCCCGTAAGCACGCTTTGTGCTGCCCATGCTGATGGGAACTGGTCAAAGGCTGACCATGCCTAAGTCTGCCTAGTCAGGTAACTGGCACCTTTTGAGACATCAGAGATTTACAAAATGCATTTTACTGCTGAGTGAATGTGCAAAATAGAAAAGGATGACTTCTGAATGTTGGTGTGATCTATTTAGACGCTGGGGTGTTAAACTCATTTTCACCAGGGACCACATCAACCTCTAGGTTGCCTTCAAAGGGCCAGATGTAATTTTAGGACTGTCTAAATATAACTACAGCTTAACTAGGGGCAAGGAGCTCTACATTCGGCTCTTTGAAGGCAACTGCATGGCTGATGGGGCCCCCGGTGAAAATGACCTTGACGCGCCTGATTGAGAGCTTCTCATTTATTAATGATGTAGGCAAGTCTGTGCCTATAGTTTCATAAAGCCCTTGGATCATTCTAAAGAACTAGAATAGGAATGTGTTCAGATTTTATTAATCAGAAAAAGTGAGACACAATGATAATCATCAGCCACAGACTCACTCACTTTTTTGTAATAAACAAGCTTGTGGTGAGATTTGCAAACACAGAAATCATGGTTAGAAGGGACCACATAGTAAAATGGTCCAAGTTTCCATTCAGGAAATTATAAGCAACAAAATATTGATCTGAACTGGGTAGATATCACTAAGCTATACTCCTAACCAAATTTTTCATATGGAGTATCTGTATTATTCCTAGGTAATCAATAATTTTGATCGCTACAGCGGAGGATCAGAAGCAGTAGGCAAATAGATTTTGGCGTTGTGTAATAAGGGCCTACTGTATGGCAAGTCCTTTAAATGTATTATTCCATTTAATGCCCCTCATTCTGGGATGTAGGTACTGTTTTCATTCCCATTTTACAAAGAGGAAACTGAGGCTCACAAATGGCAAACTGTCCATGATCATACCCTGTAAAGACAGAGCTTGGATTTCAATCCAGATTTGACTCTAGACCCTGTTGAGACAATAAAAAAAGATCAGTGGTTGCCAGGGGCTCAGGAGGAGGGAGGGCTGCATAGGCGGGACGGAGGGGATTTTAAGGGTGGTGAAACGACTCCGTGTGAGACTGTAACAGTGGGTACATGACTTTATGCACTTACTAAAGTGCATAGAACTGTACAACACAAAGCATGAACCCTAATTTACACAAAGGACTTCAGTTAATAATGTAGTGGTATTATTTTATCAAGTGGAACAAATGTGCCACACTAATGTAATATGTGATGTCTTTGCCGAATTCATTTCTTTGATGACTCTTCAATGTGAGCAGTTGGGGTCTCATAGACCAAATTTTGAAGCATTCCCTAATGTGGTGGCCACACAGCGTTTTCGGCTGCTGCTCCCAACATGGAAGCCACATACCACCGGTGGCAGGGGAGATCGGGGCCCTTTATATTCATAGGGCTTCTGTCTTACAAGTGCAGCCTGGGTACCGGAAGGGGCTCTCAACCTCTTTTCCATGCTTGCCTAAAATAGTTTCTCCAACACTGATGCCTACCCCTCCCACAAAGAAAGTGTGGCCCTAGAGTGGGAGTTGAGGGGAGAGGAATCGCTATTTTCCTCACAGTACCTGCCTGGAGTAGAGTTCTCAGAATAGTTTTTTTCCAAAATGGAGCTGGCAAATGAGAAAAGGTAGAGGGGGCGACAGCCCAAATGCCACTGAGTCACTATTATTACCATGGTTTAGTAGATTGTCTTGAATGTTTTTTCTCTATTTGTTTTGCGCCCTTAGGACAATTTCCAGAAATTTTAAGTGATTATTTCGTATAATTTTGTCCAGACAAGTGGTTGTTTATTTGGGACTGAGTTCACAGTGCTCCTCTCTCTACCACTCTGGAAATCTTACATAAGTTTTTAACTTCTGTCATGCTAGCAAATTCTCTCCCCTGCTGACTTGGATGAAGCAAGCAGCTATCTTGTCAGTTCCTCTGTGGAAGAGAGCGATACCTTCAGTTATCCTCAAGTAAGGGAGGACAGCTCTGACTGACAGACATAAAGCAATATCAGACTGAGACCCTCAAACCAACAGGCAGTGAAGAACCGAATTCAGCCAACAACCATGTGAGCTTGGAAATGAATCTTTCTCTAGCTGAGCCTCAAGCTGCAACCACAGACCTAGCCCATCCTTCAATCGTGGCCTTTGTGAGATCCTGAAATAGAGGACCTAGCAAAGCTGCACCCAGACTCCTGACCCACGGAAACTGTGATCATAAATGCCTATTGTTTTAAACCGATAAATTTGTGGTCATTTGTTGTGCAGTGATAGATAAGCCATATGATGGCATAAAATACATACATTTTATTATAGAATATTATCTGTGCATCTTTATAAATGCATTAAATAACAAGGTAGAGCAGTGTGTGCCCTGGCTGGTGTAGCTCAGTGGATTGAGCATGGGCCTGTGAAGCAAAGGGTAGTGAGTTTGTTTCCCAGCCAGGACACATGCCTGGCTTGCAGGCCAGGTCCCCAGTAGGGGACATGTGAGAGGCAACCACACATTGATGTTTCTCTCCCACTCTTTCTCCTTCCCTTCTCCTCTCTCTAAAAATAAGTAAATAAAAATATTTTTTAAAAGATAGAGCAGTGTATTTAATATTTGCCATTTGTTAAAAGTAGCGATGACCCTCAGCTGGTGTGGCTCAGTGGGTTGGGCATCATCTCACAAATTAAAAGGTTCCTGGTTAGGGCATGTTGCCGGGGTTGCAGGCAGGTCACCAGTTGGGGGTGCATGAGAGGCAACCACATGTTGATAATTCTCTCTCTCTGTTTCTCCCTCCCTTCCCCTCTCTCTACAAAATAAAAAAGACATCTTTAGAGTAGTGATGAGCATTAAATATATTTCAAGGTATCTGCAACAATATTAACAAAATGAATATACGGGTGATTTCTTTTGGTGACGAAGTGTCAACTATTGTAAATACAACTAGGAACTGTTGCCTACATTCACATATGAAAGAAATGCTAAATTTTATTTACAGGGTAGTAAAAATTAAAACTTAGGTTTTTCCTCTCCTAATTTACAAAAGCCCCCTGCATTCCATCCTCCAAACCCCAAGTTCAAAAATTTCTCATATAGACCCATTGTTTGCTGGCCTCCTCTGGGATCTGTCTCTTTTATTTCTCTAAGTAGCTTCTCTGCCCCATGCCATCCTGTTTCCCGGTGTCCTGTGGAACATGCCGTCTTGAGCAAGCCTTGTCTAATGTGCCAGCTACAAGTTTCTTCTCTGTTGCCTAAACTTTTTTTAGGTGTATGTGTCTACCAATTTAGGTGTATGTGTTGTGAAATTAATCACATCAAACTTAATATCCCTCAAAATTTGAAATGTACATAGCATTTGGTCCAGGCAGATTGGTCCATCTAGCAGGCAGACAAAGATATATGCAGGAATAGGCATTACAATGCTGGTAGTAATGCTAAGCAACTAAACATACATCAACAGAAATCTTGTTGCATAAATTGTCATACATCGTATAACTATTAAAACCAAAGAATTGTATGTACTGCTGAAAAATGATTCCAGAATATATTAATCACAAAAGCACAGATCAGAACAGTAAGTATAGTGTTTTTCCATTGGGTTATATGTCCAAATTTTCTAGAATTATACAAAAGAAAGGTTAATACGGTGTACCCATGGGAAACAGGAATGAGAACTGCATTGGAGAGACATATAATTTTCATTGTATACCCAAGGCTCCCAAATTGTGCACCAAGCTGCCTCGGGGCACTGGAGAATAATTTAAAAAATTGGAGGGAAACACAGTGATATTAGAAATCTGTTGTACATTGTGAAAACTACTAGGTCAAGGCAGTTCATATTTTCAGCATTAGACCATAACACGTTTCTTTCAATCATCTTATACCTTTACAAATTTGGGTTTTTGGCAGTTGCTATGCTAAACTAACAAGTGACCCTGTTGGATCATCTAAAAGACACACCATTATAGCTCAATTTATCTTCACCCTCAACTGACGAAAGAAGCCCTGCTAGGTTAGGGAAAAAGATGCAGAGGGCATCATTACTAAACAAGGAAAAACTTCCCAAACCCCTTTAGGTAGGTATCATCATCAATTTATATTATCGAAAATTGGGGCATTGCTATACGCATTTGTTAGTAGGAGTTGACCTGGAAAGACACTCAGATAATGGTAACAGGATGTGAAGGTTGAGGGAGAATAGACTTGAGATTAATGTGGATATTTCTGTCTTGGAAGCCATGAAGAGCTTCTGGCGACCCTTTGACATGGAGCAGCTCAGTCTTTCTGATTCAGCCCCTTTGATTGAAAGTGACCCCACAATTTCTATTTTGTCTGTTTGCTTATATTCTTTAGATTTCACATATAAGTAACATCATATGGTACTTGTCTTTCTCTGACTCATTTCAGATGAGTATTCATGCTGACATCTATACCTGTGATTGTTCCCTGGACCTGCGTTCCAGTCTTTAATCCGAGGGTTACAGTTTCATGACTCAATTTCATCAAAAACCTCACGAGCTTCATTCTGACGGAGCCATCAGGTTTTCAGTTCAAGAGTGCACGAAAAAAAAAAAAACAACCGAGGGCCCATGGACCAGAGTATGAATGGCCGGAAATGCCTGCCTACTCAGAGGCCACAGATGTAAAAAGCAAGTCTCTGACTCATTTCAGGTAGCATAACACCCACTGGGTCCATCCACGCTGTTGAAAATGGTAAGGTTTTGTTCTTTTATATGTCCAGATAATATTCCATTGTATTGTAATAATTATGTATATTGCCAGTTAAGTATTGGGAATATCAAGGGGAACACTTTGTAAAGTATCTGATTGTCTACTGTACTGTAGACCTGAGACTTATACAAAATAATACTGAATGTAAACTGTAATTTAAAAAAAATTTTTTTTGCCCTGGCTGGTATGGCTCAGTGAATTGAGCGTGGGCCTGTGAACCAAATAACTGCAGTTCGATTCCCAATCAGGACACATGCCTGGGTTGCAGCCCAGTTCCCAGCAGGGGATGTATGAGAGGCAACCACACATTGATATTTCTCTCCCTCTCTCCTTCCCCTCCCCTCTAAAGATAAATAAATAAAATCTTAAAAAAAATTTTTTTTAATGTTTAGGGAAGAAAAAAAAAGGTGCCCTCACCAGAATGACCAGATTTCCTCACTGCTCTGTGCTCAGCAGAGAAATTTCCTGTAAGTATATTGAAGCTAACTCCAGAAAATTGATGTTTATGCTCTGGTTCCTTTCTACCCCCTTGAGAGTTAATGCGGGAGCCCTGGTTCCGGGGACTTGACTGAGGTCACCCATTAAGACTGTGGCGGAGCTCGGACTACAGAGTAGGTCCTCTGGTCTATGTTCGGTTCTTCCTCCATTCCACGTCACCGCTTCCCACGTAAGTTAGAGCATGAGGGACTGAAGTTCCATGCTTTGACCAACTTTATTTTCTTCATTTTTAAATAATGTTTCAATGACAGCTGACATTCAATATTATATTAGCTTCAGGTGTACAGCCTAGTGGTTAGACATCGCTGTACTTTATGAAGCAATGCCCTGATGAGTCTATCCCCTGACACCATGACCTGCTTTAGACTTAGGGAGTCTAGCAGACATCATGTTAAAGGTCTAATTGTGAGACTGCCTCATCCTCATTTTCCTCTCTGGTTTGGTGGGGATGATAATAATATGTACCCCACAGGATTCTGTGATAATTAAGCGAGGTAATGTGGGTAAAGCGTTTAGCGTAGTGTCTATCTAGGCTAAATTTTGAGTAAATGTTGACCCTTACTCTTGGCTTAGAGCTCAATCCCTGGTGCCAGTAAGGCCAGGTTTCAAGTTCCAGTCCTATCACTTGCTACATGTGTGACTTTGAACTGGTAGTTACTTCAATCTTTCTGGGTTTCAGTTTCCTCATTTGTCTCATAGGATTGTTGTGAGGATGAAATGAGATCATACATGTAAAGCAGTGAATACAGTGCCTTTTACAGAGGAACGTAATCATTTTAGATAGCAAGCACTACATGATTGTTAACGGGGGTACTAATGGAAATTTGACGTGAGTTTCCTGCCTGGAACAATCTTAATTGTCCAGTGATGAAAGTCTACCATTAGAAACTGTGATGGGGTCCTCCACCTTCTACCCTCTCCTGCCCTCTGTCCAATTCCTTCTACAGATCCTTCCTTCATACTCAGATATAAAGGGCCGACAGCACAGAACATGGCTTCTCTCAGTGGGATTTGCATTTCCCAAAGGACCAAAATCCTACGGTTGAAGAAGGAAATTCTATGATGCAAATCCCAGCCCTGGTTTAGAGCAGGGGTTCTCAGTCTCCAAATTGTTGTCATTTTGGACTGGATAATTATTGTGGGAGACTTCCTTGCACATTGTAGGATGTCTAACAGCATCTCTGGCTTCTATTCACTAGATACCCATAAGACAACACCTCCCCTCTCAATTATGACAACTAAAAAATATCTCTAGATGTCGCTACATGTTTCCTAGAAAGAAAAATCACTCATAGTTAAGATCCATTGGTAGAGGATTCCCTGGGGAAGTGAGGTTTTCCAGGATATATTAAAATCACATCAGGTGTCATAAGTGTGAAATGCCTTAGGGGCCAGAGAGACGATCATGCAAGGAATCAGAGAAGTATAACTGTAAAGTGTAGCGAGGCTTGTAGCAGACTGGAGAGTGTATGCCCTATGTAAAGGCATTCAAATGGCATAAAAGATGCCTCTGTGGGCCAAAGTACATCTGAGGATTGAAACGAACTGTCAGTTTGGATCCTGAGGTGGAGGCTACCCCTCAGGATGGCACAAGTCTGGCACATGCCCTCTTCATTTGGGCTAGTGATCCCTGACCTCAATTTCTGTTCTTCTCCCGCTCCCTTTCCTGCCTTCCAAATAAGAATGCTCCTGAATAATCAAAGCATACAAAGTCATCATACAAGACAAAACATTTTTAAATTCCATACACTTTTTAAAACTTATGTATGTGCTATTCGAATGAACACATTTCCAAGACTATCCAATAATTTGAAACTACTTATCTGTTACGCGGAAAAAACAATAACAGCAAGAGAGAGAATCACAAAAGAACACCAGAAAAACATAAATCAAAATGTCAATGGGGATTGTGTCAATGTTGATTTTTTCTCTCTATTTTTGTTTTTCTATATTTTTATTTATTTATTTTTTTAAAAGGTGAATGTCATACTGCAAGACGTCCACAATGAAAGGATAGCTTTATGCCACCCAGCACTTATCCAGGTGGGGGAAGGTGTCACAAAATCAAATGATAAAAATGCCAGTGGCTAAACCAGCCCTCCCCATCCCTGCCTGCCCTGTTGGAGGCATCGTGTTTGATGAATAACAAGAGAACCTGGAGCTCCCCACGTGTGGTTATTAACATTAATAATAACCAGAACTCTAATCTCTGCCCACTGTATTTTGTTCTCCGGTTGCTTTCTGCTGCTTTGTAATAATGCACTCTTGCTTTTTCCCATGTAGTCCACATTATACACACACCGTACTGCTCTATCTTCCCTCGATTTATGCGTGTCTCTAGCAGATGGTTGGGCCAGTCCACCTCTGGTGCTTGTTTAGCATAACAGAGAGCTCAAGGACCGAGGCCACTCACAAGGTTCAGCTTGCATTTCTGGATTTTGGTGGGGTAAACACATGAGGTAAAGGCCAGCACTTGCCATCTCTGACCTACCTTCATAGCAATTAAGGATGGCTTTTCCTATTTGTATTTCAAGAGTTGTTTTTCCTCTCTCCTCTATTCCCCCCGACTCCCATCCTTTTCCTTGGTCCTCCCTAGATTTCTACAACACTTCCCATGGTGGTGGTGGGAACAGGGCATTTTCCAGGGAAAGAAATGCCATATTGAAAATCCAGAATTGGGAGTCCCTGTCTAATCTCTGTTTTTGGTGACTGAGCCTTAATGAGGATTGTCAGGTCAGACCTTACTTACCCGTCCCTTGCCCTGTCTAGAGAAAAGTGTGCGACATCAACCATCCGGTCTCCTCAGTGTGGTAGGACTTCTGAGCACATATGGATATATGACATTAAAGAATGTGGGATTGACCTCAAATAACACATTTCCAGTCTCTTGAAGCCTGTGGAGGAGTTCAAGTAACCTCCCAGGAGCTTGGCCTTCTGGCCTGCCTCAATTCAGAGCTACACTTCTCCCCACGCTCTCAGCGCATTGATTTTAAATTCCTCTGGGTCTAAGGAGTACTTAGGGATACTTACTATGGCCCCCAAAAGTTTCAGTTTTGTTTGTCTGATCTGGGTCCTAAGATCTAGGCTTTCATGGTAGGGACTTCTAAGGAGTTGAAAGTGGTTTTTGTTTTCAGATGTTACAAGCTTTGCCTTAGCGATTTAAGATGTACACAGCTGGAGATGAGAGAGCTCTGAACTGCCAGCCTGAAGTTTACTGTATGTTATTTCCATGTGGATGGAAAAAAATGATTTCTAATTCATAAAAAAAAAAATCCCCAGATGCCAGTCATTACATACTTTCACAGTTTCAGCTTAAAAGTACTCTGTGCAGTGTATTCACAAAAGGCAGAAAAGGGGGGTTGCTTCCCTCTTACCCCAGGTGAAGAAGGAAAAAAATGGAACTTGGTAGAGAGGAAGCCAAGAAAACCTTTGGGGTGGTGTGATTGTTGGGGGAGGAGTCTGGATAAATGGTGGTCTCCATATATTTTCAGGACGTCTCTTTTCTCTCCAGAGCTGGAGGAAAATCAATATCTTGTTTTCAGATGGGTAAATGGAGTTGCCTCTTTAAAGTGCCCCGGTCAGTTCACCACACGTCGGGCAGCTGCTGCTTTCTAGGCTGCCCCGCGATTCCCAGGCTAGGAGGATTGACAAGGCGATGATAAACTAACGTGCCCCCTCAGCTCTGGGTGTGCGCCATTGTTCCCGCAGCTGAGACCCTCTGCTGCTATTTGCTTTCTCCCACATACATTATTCAACAGCCCAGGAAAAGGCCAAGAACCTCTTTCATTCAGGAATTCTGTGTTAAAATAATCAATTTCAAACTGAAGCCGGGAAGGCCAGCTTGCTACAGGGAGAGCCTATTAATAAGCCACCAGTCTTTTCCATTTGCATTGAACTCATGCCTGTATTGTGGTAATATGGGATTATTTTTTTTTTCAGTTTCCTCCAAGAAACTAAACATCACATTGGTTCTCCTGCTCTTTCATAAAGAGCATGTAGAAGAGCTTCTTCGTTTGATCCTGTCATTAATAGAACACTAGAGGCCATATTTGTGCCTTCTACTCTGCACTGGCTAATTCTGATTTTGAAAGTACTTTTAAAAAGCCATTAACTCTCCATGAAATGTACCAGGAAGGAAAGTTTTCAAGCGTTTTGTTTTCCATTCATTGGCCTTACATTTCTTGCCTTGCCTCTCCTGCCCTCTGCCTCTGACCTTCCCCACAAGTGCATACACACATGATATTCCAACACTAAGTCAAAAAATTAGAAACCTTACATCTATGGGTAATATATATATATATATATATATATATATATATATAATAGGCATATTTTATACATGTATAATATGTATATAATATATATGTCAGAATAAATGTGAAGTGCCTTCCAGCAGCACCACGAGATGCTCTCCCGAATGGGTGAGCTTTTCCTATTTGGCTGATAAAGGGTTAATCAGAAACTTCCTTTCTGTGGCTGCCTTACTGTCAAAATTCGAAGTTTGTGTCAGTCCTGTTTTGTGCCTTTGAACTACTCAGTGAATAAAAAGTAATTAATAATAATCACCATCGTGTAATCAGTTCAACTAATGTTTATCGAACGCCAGTTGTGTACACAGGAAATCCTCGGGGCTTTAACCTGGGGCCCTGCAATGAATCCGTTATGAGTCCCCACGTGTCTTGTGAAACGCAGAATTTTAATAGGGTAGCCAGGTTTAGCAAATAAAATTACAGAACACTTAAGTGAGCTTGAGTTTCCAAGAAATAACAAATAATTGTTTAGTTTAACTATGTTCCACATAATATTTGGGACATACTTGTATTAAAACATGGCATTGTGTGTCTGAAATTGAAATTTAAGTGGGAGTCCTACCTACCTTAAATCTGGAAAGTCTACTTTTTAAACAAACTCTTGAGCCCTGGCTGATGTAGCTCAGTGGATTGAGTGTGGGCCTGTGAACTAGGGGATTGCTCTTTGATTCCCGGTGGGGGGCACATGCCTGGGTTGCAGGCCAGGTCCCAGCAAGGGATGCCCAGGAGGCAACCATACATTGATGTTTCTCTCCTTCCCTTCCCCTCTAAAGATAAATGAATAAAAAATTAAAAAAATACTAAACTATTTAAAAGTAACTTTTAAATAACTAAAAAAAAAATGAAGTTCCTATCCCAGTAGTTGATTGATTCAATAAAAATGAAGAAGTTACCCTAAATAATTCTATCTGTATCTCATACAGTGCCAAGTACTACTAAGCACTAGAGCAACAAAGCAGAGGTGAATGTGTCCATCAGAGTGTCCGGTGCGTGGACACCCACTGAACAGTAGCTACAGCTGACCATGAGCCTGTCATGTCACAGGAAAGACACAGAGGAGCAGACACCTGCGACCAAAGGTAGGGGCCCATCTCAGAGATCAAAGGATTGACTCAGCCTAGAGTTTGGAAAGTATGAAAAGTTACAACTGCCAAAACATGTGACTAGTGTCTACAATGGCAATTTTCAACCTTTTTCACCTCATGGTGCACATAAACTAAATACTAAAATTCTGCGGCACACCAAAAAATATATTTCTTGCCTGTCTGACCACAAAAAGGTATGATTTTGACTCATTCACACCAGACAGCTATCGTGTTGGATGTTGTTATTTTGGTAATTTGACAATCTAAGGGAGAAGAGGTCAGTGCCCTTGGCTATATAATCAAGTGTCGCATGTTTTAGAAATTCTTGTGGCACTGCCATGGCATACTGTTGAAAATCTCTGGTCTACATGAACAAATCCTAGTGAATCTTTTATTCTGGGCAGTCTAGGCACTGAGGGAGCTAAGGCATAGTGACCGCCCTGCAGGAGCATAAAGAGGTTACTATAGGCAGACAGCATGTGCAAGACAGGAGAGGTAAATGTCAAGAGAGAGGGTATAATAGCAACTACCCTTTATTATGGGCTTACTATGTTCCAGGTTCTGTGCTAAATGTTTTACGTTACTTGTTATCTTTATTCTCACAATATCCCTTTGAAGTGCCCAGGTTCTTTAGGGGTTCAGAGGAAGGAGGGAACTCCTCTGAAAACTTGGTCTCTCAATGTACCAAGTATATGATTCTCTATTCTGTGCCGTTTATCTAATTTGTCTAGGCCAATGCTGATAATGTAGTCATTTAATTAGGTTGCTGTGGCTTTATAATGTGTTTGGGTATCTGGTTCTACAACATGGTGCTTTAATTTATTGAGGAAAAAGGTGATTTAATGAATGATAATACATCTGACATCTTTCTAGAGGAAAGTAACATTGCATGGACACAATCTTTCATCACCTATTAAAATAAATTGTGCATGAAGACTTACATATTAAAAAATAATCAATGTAAAAAGGGGGCGGGGCCAAAAAAATCAATGCACAGGAAATTCCTGGAGACTGTAAGTAATGACAGGGCACAAGGCTGGATACTCAGAAGCTATAAAAGAATAGACAAGCCAACTAGATATTATTATATTAATTTAAACCTTTTCTGTAGCAAAAAAATCCCATAAACAAAATCCACAAATTTAGAAAATTATTTGTAACATAAAGGACAGAGAGAAGGTATTATATCTACAATATACAAAAAGTTCTTGTACATTAACTAGAAGGTGAGAAATACCCTACAATAAAAATCCGCAAAGCATGGGAAGAGACACATTCACAGGATAGTAATATAAAAGGCTGAGCAGACTTATGACAAGATGCCCAAACTCCCTAGTGGTCAAGAAGGGCCCACAGTAAAGTCATCATGTCATTTCAGCTCACACCCATCAGGCAGACACATTTAAAAAAAATGTAGTATTGCCTCTTCCTGAATGAATGTTGAATGATCCCGCAATATGCTTTAATTCAGTGAGCCCACTCCTGACAACATGTCCCATGGAAATAAAAATATAAGCACACCACACAAACTTCTATATACAAGCGTGTTTATTGCAGTATTGGTTGTAGCGCCTCTCTTTCCCCCTCTCTCTCTGCCTTTCTGTGTGTGAGAGAGAGCAGCAGAATGCTGCAAATATGGAGGCTGCTTCAGTCACTTGGTAATACATTCATACAATAAAATACTATGAAGCCATCAAAAGGAACCAAATAGTGCTCTACCAGGTGATTTAAAAAAATTTCCATGAGGGACTGTTTAATATGAAAATAAGATGGGGGAAAGGGTGTTAAATATCTAATTTTATAGAACGCACATTTTAAAGTGTGTGTGATTTCTATGTAGTTATTTTACCATGAAGAGAAGTATGAAAGGATACATACTGAATCGCTGGAATAGCTTAGAACGGTGGGATGGAGGATGGGGGCAGTTACACAATGTGGGTAGAAGAGTGACCCATACGAAGGGGGAAAGTTCAGAGACTGCACTGAAGAAAAGCCCTCCCTGTGTGTGTATTTTCCTTCTTAATGGAAAGTTTAGCCCTGGTTGGCATCGCTCAGTGAATGGAGCATGGGCTGCAAACCAAAGGGTCACAGGTTTGATTCCCAGTCAGGGCACATGCCAGGGTTGTGGGCCAGGTCCCCATTGGGGACCACGTGACAGGCAACCACTCATTGATGTTTCTCTGTCTCTCTTTCTCTCTCCTCCTTCCCATCTCTAAAAATAAATAAGATCTTTAGGGAAAAAAAACTTTAGAAAATTTTTCCTGCACCTTCTTTTCTGTATAGCCCCAAAGAAGGTTGGGTCTATTATTGGTAGGTCTATTGCTGGTGACTACCACTGTCGGTATATGTGCAAGGCAAACTCCCTTGCTGAGGCAGAAAATTCCAACTCCTGTAAAGTGCGACCTTCACTAGGAGCACAGAGGCCATGGCTTTGCTTAGGACCATGAAAGTTCACAGAGTACATTGACTTAAACAACAACAACAAAAAAACACAAACTTTTTAAAGCCTAGCTCCTAGTTCGCAAGAGTGGCCAACAAAAATGGTGAAATTCCCCAATGTCATGCATCACAATATAACCCACCTCTGGGTCATGTCATGAATTATGGAATTGATTTCAGGGGTGCTCCTCTCTGCCTCGATGCCAAAATGGCTCTGACCCCCAAGATTCTGTTTTCTCAAATTTTCTCTGGCTGACAACATTCCATTTCGGTGAAAGGGTTTTGGAAACTGCAGAGTGAGGCAAAAGTAGGTTTGCAGTGGTGAGGACATGAAACACAGAGTTTATACTTCTAGTATTATTTATTATTGTATTATTTTCCATATAAACAACTGTAAACCTACTCTTGCCTCACCCTGTGTATTTTTTAAGATTTTATTTATTTATTGTTTAGACACGGGGAGTGAGAGAGGGAGAGAAATATCAATGTGTGGGTGCCTCTTGAGTGCCCCCTACTGGGGACCTGGCCCACAACCCTGGCATGTGCTCCGACTAGGAATCAAACTGGTGACCCTTTGGTTCGCAGGCTGGTGCTCAGTGCAGGCAGGGCTCACGCTGTATTTTTAAATAAAACTAAGGTAAGAAAACATTTCCTGGAAGAGTTCTAAGATAGCTGTGCTGCATTTCTAATAAGGTGCTTGCAGTGGTTAATGGAAAACTTCCCACTCACAGTTCCTATAGCCAGGCAGGAGGCCCATCCCACCAAAAAAATCAATCCAATTCAAAGTTGCAGGATGCAGCCTTCTTCGTCTCTCCAGGGAAAAATGCGAAGAGCCTGAGCTGAGCCTCCGGCAGTGGGTGTGGAAAAGATACTCTGTTTGTTGATGCTGTGTGAGTATTTTGAAAGGGAACTTAGAATACCATTTATAGAAACAGTCTGGAAGAAGGGTAGGTTTGGGCGGGTGAGAGATTGACTGTCCTGAAGTGGTCAAGGTTGAACGGGGACTTGGAAATGTGAGACCTGAATTTAGGAGACAGGTAACATCCGAAAGAGGTTAAACTAGAAGCCTGTATTACCAAGAAAGTCTAGAAAGAGAAGAGGAAGTGAAGGGACTGTAAATATCACTTTATTTTAGAAGTGGGTAGAGGAAGGGTAGCTGGAAAAAGATAAAGGTGTTGGGAGAGGTGGGAGAGGGAAGCCAGAAATAGGAAGGGGCATTGTTTGTTTCCGAAGCCATGGTTTCATGAGAACTTGATCAGCAGTGGCAAATACTACCCAGAAGGCAGAGAGAAGTTAAGGACTGGTAGGAAGTACTTGGAGTGGGCAATTAGTAGTAGTGATTGTTAGGAGAGCATGTCAGCAGAGTAACTGATTTGAAAGTGATCATGAAGGTTTATGGGGTAGTTGGTAAAGAGGCAGAGAACGTGATGGACCTAGAGGATATTATGGTAATTGAACTAAGACAGAGAAAGGTAATTACCATATGATTTCAATTATATGTGGAATCGAAAGAACAAAATAAAGGAACAAACAAAATAGAAACAAATCTGTAAATGCAGAGAACAATCTGATAGTTGACAGCGATGGGCCTTTGGTGGACAGCATGAAAGAAGGTGAAGGAACTGAGAAGTACACATTGGCAGTTATAGAATAGTCATGGGGATGTAAAGTATACAGCACAGGGAATATAGTCAGTAATATTGTAATAACTATATTTAGGGCCAGGTGGGTACTGGAAATAATCAGAGGAGATTACTTTATAAATTATGTAATTGCCTAACCACTATGCTGTATGCCCGAAACTAATATAAATAATATTGAATGTCACCTGTAATTGAAAGATAAAATTTAAGAAAGAGGCAAAGGAAGTCAGTGTGAACTACATGTAAAAGATGTTCATGGTGAAAGTGGGGGAGGCAGGATGAGGGCAGGGTTCAGTGAGGATGATTTGGGGTGAGTGGCAATGCGATAATCTGTAAGGACAGAGAGAAAGGAGCCCATGAGAACAGAGGGAGGAGCATTATAAAGGCGATGATTGATAGGACCACACCCCCTTGGCAATGAGAGAAGTCAGTCTAGGATAGGAGAAGGAATACAGTTTTCTTAAAAATTTGAAGGACAAGAGGAAAAGGACAATGAGTGGGTTGGCATTTAAATAGCCAACCTTCCAAAAACATGGTTGAAATTTCAGTCAGTACAGCGTATTGAATGTGAGTAATGGCACAAAGTACAAAATTCCATGCTACCTCTTCAAAGAGTTCACAAATCTCTTAGGGTAGGAAAACAACAGAAGCATGGTATGGCTAATAACCAATCACATGACTTCTTTCTAAGTCTGGTGGTGATTGGTTGCTGTGCAAAACTGTAATTGTGTTGCCTCTTTGTCCCTCAGTGATAAACTCATGTAACTTTTTTACAAGAGTGATCATCAAAACACTGAACTGGCCAACAAAGATGAAAAGTTCAGCAAAGAAACAAAAAGTGATATTGCTAAAAAAGAAATTAGACTAGAATATAACTAATATTACAGGAAAAAAAAGTTAACCCTTGGAATTTTATCACAGCCACCTGTGAAGAGATCCTAAAAATGTAGGTGAAACAATTTAGTGAGGGTGAAATTATTGACACAAATGTGGTTATGAAATATTATTGTGAAAGAAAGGATGATGTCCTACAGACAGTGATGCAAGCAAAAACCTACACATTGAAGGGACTCTTGGAAATATTTCATGATATTGAAAATGCAAATGATAAAATCTTGAATGCTGATCCAAAATTTAAAAGGTATGTGATAATTTGTCAAGGCATAGAAAATATACTCACTTGTTTCTTAAATTTTACAGGAAGAAAGCAAGCACTGTTAAAACTAACATTGATAAAATAGTCTGTTCATTTATTTTTGTGTGTGTGGCACTTTTTATGTTATTAGTTTTTAAAATCTGTACTTTTTAATGGAAAAACCTTGACCAAAATTCTGTTGAGACCCATAAAAACAAAATTTAATGAGAAAAAACTAACACTGAAAAGATTTTTACAAACCAATACTTTAATTATCAATGTTTCTAATGTTTAAATGACAGTGTACTAAGTATATAATACTTTTATTATTTTTCATTTCCCTGTATATTTATAATGGATGGACAATAAGATAACTTTTGGTGTTTTGACAAAAAATTTAAAGGTCATGGAGAAATCGTAATTTTCCCATTGATTATTAAGATTCCTTTGCGCCCTGACTGGTGTGGCTCAGTGGATTGAATGCCAGCCTGCAAATCAAAGGGTGGCCTGTTCAATTTCCAGTCAGGGCACATGCCTGGGTTTTGGGCCAGGTCCCCAGTAGGGGGCGCATGAGAGGCAACCACACATTGATGTTTCTCTCCCTCTCTTTTTCCCTCCCTTACCCTCTCCCTAAAAATAAATAAATACAATATTTTCAAAAAGATTGTTTTGCATGGTTTCAGCATTTATGCTCTTTTTTGTGATTCTGCACTCCCTTGCTTCTATTAGTTTTCTTCATATAGCCTATCCCATACACACATTTTTAAATAAGATTTCTCCCACTTGTTTTAAATTTGTTGTTGCTGCTGGGAATTGGTATTATTTTCTAACAGGATACTGCTGATAGGTTAGGAAGCTCTTGCTTTTTGTATGTTTACTTAGGGTCTTAATACTTTGTTAGGATCTTGCTATTTCTAATAGGTTCTGGTTAATTTGATGCCTGTCCCCTGGGAATATGGTTCTAGGTCTCATGTGTAACAGGCGTATGAAAAAAAAAAAAAAAACCCTGGCTAACTCAGAGGGTTGCTTGTCTTCTTCTGCTTTGAAGATGGTTCCTTGTTTCTGACAGCATAACTCAGTGGACTGGTTTCCAGGGCAGTCTAGGTGGCATGATCAATTGTGCTGAGTTCAAATCTCCAGTAGTCACTTGCTAGCTGGGTGATCTAAACCCGTGTGAACTAAACTTCACTGAGGTAGCTTTCTCATTGGAAAGTGTAAATGATTTGTAAAATATTTTGTTTATTTATTTTTGGGAGGGAAAGGGAGAGACAGAGAGGGGGGAGAAACATCAACGTGTGGTTGCCTCTTGAGCGCCCCCTACTGGTGACCTGGCCTGCAATCCAGGCATGTGCCCGGATTGGGAATCAGATCAGCGACCCTTTGGTTCACAGGCGGGTGCTCAATCCATTGATCTGCACCAGCCAGGGCTAGGGAGAAGTGAAAATGATTTTATCTACCACATAGATTATTCAAAGGATTAAGTAAAATATTATATGTAAAACACCTCCCTGGGAGTTGGCCCAACGAACAAGATCAATAAACATTAAGTATTAGTATTCTTAATATTTTTTGTCAATTAAAATGATTTAATGTATGTTTTCTGTACAATGATTTAATGTAATGTATGCCTTCCATATTTTAATTGAATTTTTTATTTTTTATTTTTATTTAATTATTATTCAAGTACAGTTTTCTGTCTTTTACTGCCATCCCAGCCCCCCCCCCAGTGCTCCCCACCTCCCTCCCCTTAGTTTTTGTCCATGTGTCCTTTATACTTGTTCCTGTAAATCCTTCCCCTTTTCCCCTGAAATTCTCTCCACTCTCCCCTCCGGTCACTGTCCCCCTGTTCTCTATTTCAGCGTCATTATTTTTATTTTGCTTGTTTGCTTGTTTCGTTGTTTAGCTTCCTGTTAAAGGTGAGATCATATGGTATTTGTCTTTCAACGCCTGGCTTTGTATTCGCAATCTTTTTATTGAGATATAATTGACATATAACATTAGTTTCAGAAGTACAACATAATGATTCAATATGAGTTACTCTCTTAGCAACTTTCAATATACAATACAGTATTGTTAACTATAATTGCCATGCTGTATATTAGATCCCCAGAACTTACTCATAATCGGAAGTCTGTACCCCTTGACCACCTTCACCCATTTCCCCTCCACTCCCCTCCCCCATCCTTAGCAAGCACTAACCTCTGTTTCTGTGGGTTTGCTTGGTTTTTTTTAGACTCCATATTTAAATGAGGTCAAATGGTATTTGTCTTTATCTGTCTGGTTCATCTCACTTAGCATAATGGCCTCAAGGTCCATCACGTTGTTGCCAATGGCAAGGTTTCCTTCTATTATGGCTGAATACCATTCCATTGTGTGTATATTAAAAGATAAAGAAAATCAGCTACAGATTGGGTTTTCTTTATCTTTTAGTATTTAAAACATTCTTACACTTCTCTTCTGGCCCAGCTGGCCGAGCTGAAACCTCTTCTGAACCCAACTGCGCTTTGCCTAAGGACAGTCTATCAGGAAGAGGGAAGATGGTTGCAATTTGTTGCTGATTTTAACTCTCCTTGCTTCTCTTTATCTCTTTGTATTTTCTTGTATATTTAAATAAGGAAGGTGCCTTCCATTTGAACCCAAAAGTCCATAAGATGAAATATTAAGCTAGAAAGTACGGTGTGCCTTTTTTTTTTCCTTTAAAAAAATCCCATTTGTACCTTCATTGCTTAGAGGATCTTGAGTGGACTCCAAACACGGAAAGTCAGAACTCTATCATGCGATCCCAAACAGCCTCAGCAGTGACATTTCTAGCTGCCATCCACACTGACCGCTCTCTCAGTTCCACAACGCACCTTTGCACTATTGCTCATGCTGGTAGTAGTTTCACCTCTATACACAGCCAGTGACTCCCCATTCCCCAAATATTATCTTGTGCTTTTCTGCCTCCATGGGTATTCACGTCGTTCCTCCAGCCTAAAACTCTCTCCCCATTCCCCCTGTATCTTTTAAAACCCTGTTCATCATCACATGGCATACCTTCATGAAACCCCAATAGATTTTCCTTCTCCAGCCTCTCACTTGGCAATCAGGATGAATCATGTCTTCTTTCATGTTCTGAACATACTTGTGTGTACTGGTTTCCTTGCATTGAGTTCATCTTTCTCCTTGGAAGTAGAGTAGATCAGATCTCTGTAAACTGAAAGTTTCCTAAGCACAAAAGCCATGTGTTACACAACCAGATACACCCTAGAGGATATCCACATCATTTTATTTGCCTACTTGCCTTTCACCCATTTTCCCGTTAGCCTCACACATTCGAAGTGGGTGAGAACTGTATGTTGTTCACCACTGTCTCCCAGGTGCCTGATCCAGGGCCTGGCACACAGTCGGTTCTCAATGAAAGCTTGTGGGATGAAATAATAGCCCTTTCATTTCACTGACCTCTTTAAACCCATGATCTGGGCCTCCTGTCTGTTTCATCCACCACTACTATCCCTTGCAATTGCCTGCTTCACCTCATAGATCTTGAACTCTAAAATGCCTTCCAGTTACCAAAACTTTCCATCTTTTGGTGGACTTGTTCAACCCCATTGCTGTGACTGATGGCCCCCTGACCTCTCTCTATTGTTCCAGTCAGCCCCCCTCTGACTTCCCTCACCTCCCTTCCCAGTTCCACATTCTGTTCTGTTCTTTCCACAGCCCTGGCTGGGATGGGGTCACTGGGGCACAGAAACTTAGAGGGCACCACATTTTTCTCCCACCACCTCTCTGGTCTCTGTTGGAAGCCTCACCCTGGCCCCAGGCCAGCCCCCTTGGCAGTCGCAGAGATGGATGGAGAGAGAGGCCTGAGGTCAAGGGCTGGGAGCTTACCAGCCAGGGGACCTTTTGTGTGCAGGGTTGCCCCTCCCCCTGCCAAGAGCAGCCTCCATTGAAGAGAAGGCCAGTTTCACGCTACTTGCCCTGGGCGCTGCACAAAAATGCTAGTCGGGGCTCTGGTGCTCTGGTTCTGTCCCCCCTTCTCTCACCCTTTGACACTGTGCCAATCTCCATGCTGTCTTCCCTGCTTTAGAGCTATAGCAAGCCCTGTTGCTGGGCTCCCTAGGACCACCACTAGTTCCAGCTGCCTGCCCTTGATGGATGCTTGATGACTGCTCAGCCATCTTTTTAACTGTCAAATGTTGAGTCACAGGGAATATTAGTATTGAGGGATATTTGGGTTGCAGGATGCAGCAGAGGGAGGGAGGGAGAGAGAGAGAGAGAGAGAGAGAGAGAGAGAGAGAGAGAGAGAGAGAGAGAGAATGAGAATAGGAACCTGAGGCTGTGCTTTCTAAGACTGACAGAAGAGACAAGTCACTTCACCTCTCTAAGCCTCTGTTGCTTCATCTGTAAAATGGGTATGCTAATGGTATCTCTCTTATAGTGTTATTCTAAGGAATAAAATGCACAGCAGAGTGCCTGGTAATGCAGTAAGGATTCAATAGATGTGAGTTCCCCAAGTGTTCAATTATTCTCCTGCATTTACTCTTTCCAAGACTGTCATGAGGATTATTACATAAGAAAACTAGTGATGCCCTGGCTGGCGTAGCTCAGTGGATTGAATACAAGCTTCTAACCAAAGGGTCACTGGTTCAATTCCTAGTCAGGGCACATGCCTGTGTTGTAGGCCAGGTCCCCAGTAGGGGGCACTCAAGAGGCAACCACACATTGATGTTTCTCTCCCTCTCTTTCTCCCTCCCTTCCCCTCTCTCTGTTAAATAAATAAAATTAAAAAGAAAAGAAAGGAAAGTTAGTGACTACACCTGTTAAAGGAGGATTAATAAATGTTAGTTACGACCCACTCCAGAGGCCAGGCACCAACCCCTTTCCTCCTAGCGTCCCCCACAGCACCCCTCCCAGCAGCAATCTGAAAGCTGAAGGGCTCTGAAGAGAATTTCCCATTCAGGATCTAGAAACTCAAAACTTTCTGAGTTGGTGCCAAAAATGTTCACTGTAATCAACTTTGTCAATCCTAAAGAGACCTGCCTTGGGTTTCAAATTCTACCACTGAGTATTGGTCCCCTCCTTGAGTGCAGTGGGAGATTTAAAGTACAGTTGAAATCAAAGCTACTTCTTTCTCCCCATCAGTGGGGCTTTAAAGACCCAGGGACTTTCTTATCCATGTCTTTGAAATTGCAACCAAGTCTATGGTCAGAGTTGCGAAAAGAGAGGCTGCTATAAAGTCCTTTAGATAACTTTTACCCAAATGTGTTTCTTTTCCAAAGCCTGTCATTCTATATGCATGTTCATTATATGTTGTTTCCAGCTGATTTACCCTTTAGAAAAGTCATAGCCACAGGAAATGCATGCCCTGGAAGTGACTTAGGCACTACAATAGCACATATCCTGGGTACTTAGCTGCCAAGGAAAAGTTAGCCAGTGGACACATGGCTCTACAGAAACTAAGCTGAGAAGCCTCTATTGGCTTCATATAAATAATACACCTGATCATGTGAACATTTTCTTTATTGTTTTAAATAAAAGAGTGATGTTTTAATCTAGCAGAGCTCATAGCATTTTCTCAGTACTTTAATTTTGATGAGGTTCATTTTTTTCTTTTTTTCTTTTATGATTTATGCTTCTGTTATCTAGTACCAATACCCCAGACCTGAAGATATTCCTCTATATGTTTTCCCTAAAAGTCATGTATTTTACTTTTACGTCTGTGACTCATTTTGAATTCATTTTTCAATGTTTTATTTATTTCCAGAGAGGGGAAGGGAGGGAGAAAGAGGGGGAGAGAAACATCAATGTGTGGTAGCCTCTCGAGCAACTTCTATGAGGGACCTAGCCTGCAACCCAGGCATGTGCCCTGACTGGAAATCAAACCCATGACCCTTTGGTTTGCAGGTTGGCACTCAATCCACTGAGCCACACCAGCCAGGGCTTGAGTTCATTTTTGTACCAGGTGTGAGATTTTCTTGCTTATGGATGTCCCATTGCTCCAGCATCACTTGTTGAAAAGACTATATATTACCTCTGTTGAACTGCTTTTCCACCTTCATGAAACATCAGCTGAACACACTGGTATGAATCGATTCCCGAGTCTCCTATTGTGTTCCATTGATCTGTGTGTCTGTCCCTTAGTCAATACCACACCGTCTTGATTATCATAGACATAAAGATAACCTTTAGTGTCAAGTGGAACGATTCCTTCCATTTTTTCTTCTTTTCATTCAAAATTGTTTTAGCTACTCTAGGGCCTGTAACTTTCCATATAAATTTTAGAATATGCTTGTCTTTGTCTACCAAAATCTTTCCTGGCATTTTGATAGCAGTTGCATTAAACCTATACAGAATAGTTAGGGAAGAATTGGCATCTTTACTATACTGGTCTTCCAATCCATTATCACAGCATGTCACTCCATTGGTTTAGGTCCTTGTTCACTTCTTTCATCAACATTTTGTCGTTCTAAGCATGTAAGTCCTGTATATGTTTTGTTTGATTTGTACCTAGTTCATTTTTCTCAAAGCTACTGTAAATTGTATTGTGTTTCCTTTTGGTTCCCAGATGTCCATTGCCAGCATAAAGAATGCAGTTGATATTTATGTATCTCTCTTGTGTTCTATGGCCTTGATGAATTAATTTATAAGTTCTAGGGGTTTTTGTGTCAGTGCCTTGGGATTTTCTGCATATGCAGTCACGGCATCTGCAAAGAGGGCCGGTTTTATTTTTCTTTTCCAGCCTATATGCCCTTTGTTTCTTGTTCCTGCCTATTGCAGGGCAAGAATTTCTAGTACTGTGTTGAATAAGAGTAGGGAAAGCTGTCATTATTGCTTTGTTTTGGATTTTAGGAGAAAAGCATTCAGCCTTTCACTGTTATGAATGGTGTTGGCTGTAGGTCTTTGTAGAAGCTCTTTATCGAGTTGAAGTGGTTCCCCTTTATTCTTAATTTGCCCAGAGGTTTTTTTTTAAATTATGAATGTTTTTTTATATCTCCACTCCTTTCCTTTTTGTAAATTGATTTAGCCAGTCTCACAACAAATTGCTCTTCTAACACCCAGCCAAAGGTACATTACAACTGATGCTAATATATAAGGAGTGGTGACTTGTTTTATTTTATTCCTTTTATAGAGTGACAGAGAGTCTGTATGTACACTAGGGTGGGGCTGGAGGCTGGTCTATGGGAAGCAGGGCAAAAGTGGTCACTAGTGAATGTTTGCTCTTCTTCCTAAGGCTTTATTGTACCTCAGAGGGAGTGACCTTAGGTATAAATTGTATGAGAGGAAGCTTAGAAGTCCGTATGTTTGGTTCAATTCTGATTTATTAGTGACTTTCTAAGTGGTTGAGCACATTTTTACTCTCTTGCCACTTACTCTCCAGCTTCTGCTATTCAGTGGGTGATCGTGGCAGAATATTGTGGCCCCTGCTCTCCTGGGGTATCTTGTCATACAACTTGAATCTGTAATCAGAAGCCCTAGACTCGAATTGTGTATTTACTACTTATTAGCCATATGACGTAACTAGGCAGCAACCTGGCTAATGGAGCCAGCATTTCTTCAACTATGTACTGAAAATAATAACATGGTTACAGAAATGAAATAAAATAACATAAATAAAAATAAAATAAAATTACAAATAATTATTAATTTTGTCAAATGTTTTTTCCTGAATCAATGAACATGATCAGATGATTTCTTCTTTAGCCTGCTCATATGTGGATTATATAAACCAATTTTCAGCCTTGGTTAAATAAATCCCATATGATCACTGTTCGAATATTTTTTACATTATTGTATCTGAGATACTAATATTTTTTGAGGATTTTTGAGTCAACATTCTTAATAGGTATTGATCTACAGTTTTCCTTCCTTCTTTCCTTCCCTCCCTCCTTCCCTCCCTCCTTCCTCCCTTCCTCCCTTCCTTTCCTCCCTCTCTCCCTCCCTCCCTCCTTCTTCCTTCCTTCCTTCCTTCCTTCCTTCCTTCCTTCCTCCCTCCCTCCCTCCCTCCCTCCCTCCCTTCCTTCCTTCCTTCCTTCCTTCCTTCCTTCCTTCCTTCCTTCCTTCCTTCCTTCCTTCTTTCTCCCTCCCTCCCTCCCTCCCTCCCTCCCTCCCTCCCTCCCTCCCTCCCTTCCTTCCTTCCTTGTACTCCATCCAGTTTTGATATCAATGTGTATTCTTGCCTCAGAAAATGAGTTGGGAAGAGCTTCCTCTTCTATTTTCTGAAAGAATTTGTATAAGATTAGTGTTATTTCTTTACATGTTTGGTGGAATTCTCTAGCGGTACCATCCAAACGTGGATATTTTCTTTTGGGGGGCATTTTTAATTACAAATGCAATTTCTTTAATGGTCATAGGACCATTCAGGAGGCCCATTTCAACATAGTTGACTTTGGGTAGTTTGTGGTTTTCAGAGAATTATTTCCCCTTTTTTCAAACTTGTCAAATTCATGAGCCTAAATTTGTTTGTAGTGTTCTCTTATTTTTCCTTTTATGGATACGTGCTCTGTAGTGATATCACCACGTTCGCCTGATGTTGTTTATTTGTATCTTCTCTCTCTCTCTCTTTAAACCCTCACACGAGAATATGTTTTTCATTGATTTCAGGTAGAAAAGAAGGGAGAGGGAGAGGAGACAGAGAGATGTGAGAGAGAAACATTGATTCCTTTCCTCCCATATGCAGCCTAAGCTGGCATTGAACCCATGACCTAGGACTGTGTCCTGACCGGGGATCTGACCCACAAACCTTCTGGTATATGAGATACTGTTCCCACTAACTGAGTCACCTGGCCAGGGCTGGATCTTCTCTTTTTATCTTTGTCAGTCTCTCACTATTTTATTTTTCAAAGAACCAATCCTTTGTTTCATTGCTTTTCTCTAACTGTTTTCCTATTTTCAGTTTTATTGAATTCTGCTAACACCTGTACCATTTCTTTTTTTTTCTTTCTGCTTGTTTTGGGTTTATTCTTCTTTTTATAATTTCTTGAGGTAGGAATTTATTGATTTAAGACCTATCTTTTCTAATGTTAACATTTTAGGGCTATAAAATTGTCTTTTCATACCATAATAGCTGAATCCCATATATTTTGATAGGTTGTATTTTCATTCAGTTCTCTATACATCTATACAGCTATTCTGACAACTGCTTAAGAGTCTATGCTTGCTTTTAAGCCCAAAAGATTACTTGCACCTCTCTGCTTGATCTCCCAATCTTGTTTTTTCAATAAAAACTTGTCTTTCACGCGGTGCTCTCAGTGGCAGTATTGGCACTTGAACGGTGGTTCCCAAGTTCATCTGTATGTTAGTATCTCCTGAGCAGCTTCAAGAATACCAAGACCCATTTCCCATCCCCCATAAAGACTGTGATTTAGTTTTGGCAGGCTTAGGATCTGGATTCTGGAATTGAAAAAATTATTTCCTAGAAAATGACAGAAAAAAGCCACATTCATACTGGCAGGAGGGGTGGACATGCAGAATGGCCAGTCCCACCCCAACATGTGGCCATTAAAAATCAGGAGGGATGGCATGGCTGGTGTGGATTAGTTGGTTAGGGTGCCATCCTATAACAGAAAGGTTGCGGGTGGGTTTGATTCCGGGTCAGGGCAAGTGCTTAGGTTGCAGGTTCAATCCCTGGTCTGGACACATATGATTCCTGGTCTGGGTGTATATGAGGAAGCAACCAATTGATGCTTCTATCTTGCATCAATGTTTCTCTCTCTTCCACTCTGTAAGCAATGAACAGATGTCCTCGGGTGAGGATAAAAAAAATCTGGAAGGATATCTCGGCTGCAGAGGTTCCAACCACCTGAGGAGCCAGGGGTCCCAGCCCCACCTGAGCCCCCTCAGTCCAGAATTCCAGTGGCTTTTTCATACAAATGGCCTATCTTAGCTCATGCTGTGGACTTTCCTAAAATCATACAAACAATCAGCATCTGACCTCTTTGTATCCTTTACCTCTTGCTAAGTGGCCCTAGGCCAGGAACTAGCAATAGCCTGCCTTGGTTCACTGTTTTGCTTCCCCCCAGGAACCTCTAAATCCAGCACAAATAGCAGTCATCCACAGATTATACTGTTGCTCCAGGTGCCATGCAGGTGGCCCCGGGCAGGGCACAGGTGATGGCTCCCCTTGGCCAGAACCTCCCAGGAGATCCTAGAGCCAGCGCACCTACCTGGTAGCGCACTTAATGTCACGCCAGAATGCCATCCAACAACCTCCACAAGTGACACACTCAAGGGGTGAACTCAGTGGGTCACCAGAGCCCTGCTGAAGTGAGTTCTGCTCCATGGGGTCAGAACTCACTTCAGAAGCTGACAAGCCTCTGGGTGAACCACTTCCATTGAGCAGTCAAGGCTCAACTACAACAGGAGGGTGTACAGAACCCACAGTGGAGGGATGCATTTGGAGTGCCCGGCTCCAGTGACTGGGGAGGCTGCACCACTGTAACCCTCTAAAACACCTACTACATAAGGCCACTCTATGAAGACCTGTAGACATAGCAGCTCTACCTAATGCATTGAAACAAACACACAGAACCAGCTGATGTGAGGAGACAAAAATATATCCTGAATAAAAGGACAGAACAAAACTCCAAGAAAAGAACTAAACAAAATGGAGACAAGCAATCTACCAGAATCAGAGTTTAGAACACTGATTATAATGATGCTCAATGAACTTAGAGGAAGTTAGAGGAACTTAGCGAGAATTTCAACAAAGGGGTAGGAAACATAAATGTAGATAGATGGCTAGTGATGTCGAGCACTTTTTCATATGTCTGTGGGTGATCTGTATGTCCTCCCTACAAAAGTGTCTATTCTGCTTCTTTGCCCATTTTTTAATTAGTTTGTTTGCCTTCCTGGTATTGAGTCATATGAGTTCTTTATATATTTAGGAGATCAAACCCTTGTCCAATGTATCATTGGCAAATATGTTCTCCCACATAGTCAGTTCCCTTTTCATTTTGATGTTTTTCTTTAGCCATGCAGAAGCCATTTAGTTTGATGTAGTCCCATTTGTTAACTTTTTCCTTTATTTCCCTTGCCTAGGAGATATATTGACAAAAATATTGCTATGTGGGATATCTAAAAATTTTCTGACTATATCTTCTGGTAGGATTTTTATGGTATTATGACTTATATTTAAGTCTTTTATGCATTTTGACTTTATTTTTGTGTATGGTGTAAGTTGGTGGTCTAGTTTTATCTTTTTTTTGCATGTACCAGTTCAGTTTTCCCAACACCATTTATTTAAGAGACTGTTTTTACTCCATTGTATGCTCCTCCCCTGTTTGTCAAATATTAATTGACCATAGAGACATGGGTTTATTTTTGGGCTACTATTCTGTTCCATTGATCTATGTGTCTGTTCTTATGCCAGTACCAGACTGTTTTGATTATAGTAGCCTTGTAATATAATTTGATATCAGGTATTGTGATCCCTTCAATGAAAATTAAAACTACAATGAGATATCACCTCATGCCAGTCAGAATGGGCATCATTAATAAATCAACAAACAACAAGTGCTGATGAGGTTGTGGAGAAAAGGGAACCCTAGTGCACTGTTGGTGGGAATGCAGACTGGTGAAGCCACTGTGGAAAACAGTATGGAGTTTCCTCAAAAAATTAAAAATGAAACAGCCTTATGACCCAGTGATTCCACTGCTGGGAATATATCCTGAGGATCATGAAAACCCAATTCAAAAGAACCTATGCACCCCAATGTTCATAGCAGCACAATTTATAATAGCCAAGTATTAGAAACAGACCAGGTGCCCATCAGAAGATGAGTGGATTAAAAATACTGTTGTACATTTACACAATGGAATACTACACAGCATAAAAAAATAAGAAATTCCTACCTATTTGCGACAGCATGGGTTTCAGAACTGGAGACTATTATAAGTGCAGTAAGCCAGTTGGTGAAAGACAAATGCCATATAATCTTACTTATAACTGAAATATAATGAACAAAATAAACTAAGAAGAAAAATAGAACCAGAGACATGGAAACGTGAAATAGACTGACAGCTGTAAGAGGGAGGGGGGAGGGGGGAATGGTGAAAGAAAGGGGAAGAAATTAGTCAAAGAACATGTATGAATGACCCATGGACATGGACAATGGAGTGGGGATTGACTGAAGGATGAGGGGTGGACTGAGTGGAGGGGGGAAAGGGGGAAAATGGGACAACTGTAATAGAATAAGCAATAAAAAAAGAAATAGAAAAATAAATAAGGAAAAATGTAGATAGAAAACATAAAAAAGAACCAGTTAGAAATGAAGGATACACTCACTGAAATAATGAATATATTACAGGGAATCAACAGTAGAGTGGGGAAGAAGAGGATCAAATCAGCAACTTGCAAATGGATTAATTGCTTCAATCAAAAGACATTTGGTAGCTGAATGGATAATAAAAAAAATACCCTTACATATACTTTCTTCAAGAGACTCACTTCAGATTGAAAGACATACAGACTTAAAGGATGCAAAAAGATGTGTCCTGAAAATGAAAACAAACAAACAAAAAAGCTGGTGTTGCAATACTTGTACCAAACAAAATAGACTTTAAAACAAAGAGGGACCCAGCAATTCCTTCTAAAGAAACCAAAAATGCTAAATTGAAGAGACACGTGCATCCATATGTTCACTGAAGAATTATTTACAATAGCCAAGATATGGAAGCAACCTACGTGTCCATCAATAGATGAGTGGATAAAGAAGAAGTACATATATGCAAGGTCTGTCCAGAAGATATGCAGCCATGTAATATGAAACAGAGACATTTATCGAAGAAGATACAAGAAACATTGTACGTAGGACAATGACACCTCAGTCTCCTTCAAAGTAGGCACCTTGGGACCTCACACAGTTCTCCCAATCACCATCAGCAGCCCCGTTGTATTTTCTGAATCTCACTGACTGTCTGAAATCCCTTCCCTTTCAAAGGTGGTTTTTAATTTTAGGAAAAGCCAGAAGTTTCAGGGAGCCAAATCTGGGCTGTAGAGGGGCTGAGTCACCTGGGTGATTTGATGTTTCACCAAAAAATTATGCGTGAGACATGACGCCTGACCAGTTCTGTTGTGGTGATGCAGCTGCCAATCACCGGTTGCCCATAGCTGTGGCCTTCTGAATCATCTGAATAGTTTCCATGGAGAAATGTTCAAGCTTCCTTCATGATGCAAAAATGTGATGCAGGTTCACTGCTCTACTTGCTCAGTCATTTTGAATGTGACGGCCACACAGTACACATGCTCACTCAATGGCGTCTACCACTCCACTGACTAGTTCAGTGAAGTCGTCATTGTTCACGCATGCGAATTCCAGTCCACTCTCCTTGGCTGCCAGGTTACCTCAATGTCATGCAAACTGTTCCCATTATATTAACAATGGCTGGACTTTTTTCAGACAAACCTCATATAGTGGAACGTGATTTAGTCAAAAAAGAATGAAGTGTTGCCATCAGAAACAACATGAATGGACCTAGATGGTATTATGCTGAGTAAGTCAGACAAAGAAAGACAAATGCCAAGTAATGTACTCCCGTGTATAAGATTACCATATTTATGGCCCAAATTTTCAGGAAAAAATCTTTTGTTTTAGTTGCTTAATTCTATCATTTATTTACTTATATTTAGAAACAAAAACTATTATTGTATTCCAAGGAATTATTTTGCATACAGATACTGTTATTGCTTTCTGGAGTTACACTTTTAATACATAGGCATAAGTAAAAGAATTAAAAACATTTACATAGATGCGGAATTAGTACTACCCATGTATAATGTACATCCTTATTTTTCCCTCAAAATTTTGGGCAAAAAAGTGAGCATTATACATGGCAAAATATGGTATATGTGAATCTAAAAACAAAATAAATGAACAAGCAGAAGAGAAGCAGACTCATAGACACAGAGAGCATTTTGACAGTTGCCAGATGGGATGTAGTGAAGAAATGGGTGAAGAGGGGAGGGGATGAAGAAGTACAAGTTGGTAGTTACAGAATAGTCCTGGGGATGTAAATTACAGCATAGGAAATATAGTCAATAACATTATGATAAGTACGTGTGGTGTCAGATGGGTACTAGATTTGTTGGGTTGATCACTTAGTAAGTTATATGTGTCTAATCATGGGGTTGTACACCTGAAACATACATTGTACCTCAACTGTAATTTTGAAATGAAAATATATTTAAAAACACTTTGTTAAGGGTCCGGAGGGATCAAGCAAAAAAGAGAAAGGACTCTTGGGCATGGACGACAGTGTGGTGACTGCAGGGGTCAGGGTTGGGGGTGGAAGAGGGTATAAGGGGGACAAATGGTAATGGAAAAATACAATAAAAATAAAATTTGAACAGTAAATAAACAAGATTTGTCACTCTGAACATTCAAACGTGTTTTGTACCTACAAAAACACTTTGGACTTTTTTTCTTAATGTTTCAATTTATTTTTATTGTTTTTCAAGGCCAGTGTCCATTTACCCCCACTCCTCCCCCCAACCCCAGCCACCCCCACCTCCCACCCTTGATCCTGCCCCCCTTTGGCTTTGTCCATGGGTCCTTTATACATGTTCCTTGACAGCCCCTTCTTTCCCCCATTATCTTTGATGCAATTTTTATGAGTTATAGACATGGAACAACTTTTTGTAACTGTTAACATCAGGCTTATAAACAATTAGATAAACAGAGCTGCTTTCAAATGAAGCTGGGGCTGCAATGGCATAGCAGCTGCCTGGCAGGTCTTACTTTAAGACTTTGGAATGTGAACACAGGACAAAACACCCTTTGGCCTGCCTCTAGGGCATGACTGTATCCCAAAGCACAGTTTGCAAAGATAAGAAAGCAGTTATTATGACTAATGGACTAAGAATTAAAAAGATTGTTTAGAATCCGCACCACTCTGCTTTGTTATTTGCACCAATAGAAAGGGATTCCTTCTACTGATGTAAGTATTCCTCTACGCTCTCTCAGGAGTACCTGTTGCCTTTATTTCCAGTTAGGACACTATTTGGCTTTCTGCCTGAAGCAGTGCACCCCAAATAGCTATCTTTATTGGCCTCAAATATTTTTAGATTCACAGGCTTTGGAGGGAACCTCATCTCAGTTTCTATGAAGAAGGCGATGTAAACAATAGAAATTTGTACCTAGAATAAACTTCAGAGCTCTCAGCGTATGAGCCAAGAATTTGAGGGTAAAACCATCAGTTATTTGAGGATGAGATTCTTCATCAGGCCCTGTTCTGCAAGTATGCAATCCAAATGCTGACAGTTTCTCCAAAAGTTCATTTTCTTTAAGGTTCTTATTTAATTATGAGCCAAATATATGTCCTTTGTAATGGTCACAGCCATGACAGAAGCTTTGCAATCTCTCATCAGGCTGAGGGATGTGTGGGCGCTATGCTTTCCTTTCCAGATAACAGAACACGTGTGTCAGCTAAGTAGCAGTGATAAGCCTTGGAAGGGAATTGCTACAAGTCCCTCTATAGTAGCGTGATGAACAGTGTTTGTTATGACTGTTAACATACCATGTTAGCTGTATGAAGCAAGTCTGTTGAACTCTGAATCCCAGGATGGTAGCAGGAGACCCCACATCAATGACTCCAATTTGAATGGGGATATGGCTCTTGCTCTTGGCACATGGGCTTCAAGATCGTAATCTTGAAATCCTTTCCTCCCATCCTAGAGGCACACATTTTGGAGCTCCTTTTAGCATCAGAGGGAGGGAGTGGACCTAAAGTTGTGACTGTGTGTGTGTTTTCTGTGCTAATCTGAGAGCTGGACTCAACCCCAGGACTTGGGTCACTTACACACAGAGATCTCATTGTGAGAGGGGAGGAAAATGGCAGCTCCTCAGCTGCACTCTGAAATTCCATATTTTGAAAAAAAAAAACCTCTAAGTATTCATAAGCCTTTTATTTCATGAATGAATCCCTTTGTATTTACATCTTTCACAACCCAGGGTACAGATAGAGTTTAGTTGCTAGAAAGTGAAAACTTCAAGCTCATCAGGAACGGGGGAAATATTAGGCAATTTAGATGAACTGTAAAAATGGCTCCATCCCAGTTTCTCGATACCTGGTCTTAAGGACATGCCAACCAATGCTTTGTTTTTCAGTGTCTGCACCTCCAGTTTAGGGATTATTATCCAAAAAAAAGTAGCAAGATGCTGACCAGCATAAATTCACTGGTGATGTGCTCACCTGGAATTAGGAGACCAGGGAACACAACTAGTGAGGTCTGGTAATTGTCATCTGCCAATGAATGGCTTGACTATGGCGAGATGCGTGCCTTCATCTTTCTCCCTCCTCTTTTATCTTAGATTGTTGTTTACTTCTTCAGAACAAGTAAACCATTGAGGAAGCATTTTGAAGATCCAACTCTATCGGAACATACCCAAAAGAAATTTTGAGTTGACATGATTTCAAAATGGAAATGGAATAATAAATTCATTCGTGGGTTCTCCCACTCATATTGGTAGTTTCAACAAACTCTTCAATATTAATTAGCAGGCTATGAATCCAGTGCTGGGCAATTTATGATGAGCCAGTTTTTGGAGTATGAAAGAGCTTACTTATCATATTTTTGAATTACTCATCTAGAAGCCTGAATATTTTTGTATTTCCATATTTCTTGAGTAGCACTTAATTTAATCTTAGCCCCCATTTCTTTCAATAAACCATTGTTGCATCTCATAAGTAGCACAGCTTCTTCCTCTAACTCATCTCCCCGTGAAATTGGTTTAATGAAGCAGAAAGGTATGAAGCATTAGCAACAGTGGAATCCATGTGGTAGCACTTCATTTTTCAGAGGCGCTCACATTTCCACCCTAATTTATAAAATCAGCACACAAATGATTTTTATCACGGCCATTACATCAGTATAAATTACTGCCTTTTCTATAGCACGGCGGTTAGTCAAACTGTTGAAATGATATCTATTAGTCAAGGGACGGGGGGAGAGGTGGGAAAGAGTTAGCAAAAATGAGGACTGACGGTTGTCTTACAGGAACACTAATATTAATTTACCATGATGAACACCGATGGGGTATTTTGCAAACATACAGTTGAAAATTAAATGCACGAAGTGAAGCAAATGGGTCAATTTGTTCAGGACAAAGAAGGGGACCTTCAATAAACAAGCGGTGCTATATAGAGACAGGCAGCGATGCAATTAGTCAAGCACTCCTCCTATCCAGTGAGCAGGCCTCAGCTGCCCTGGGCAGGAGCCATTGTTGTTCTCTCCTGCGTGGGTGTCTTCATTTATCTCATTGTAGGAACTGTCATTCTGGTTTTGTGCCCCGCAGCCTCCCCATGTCAAATCCATCCTACCAGGGTCTCCTTGGAGAGTACTACCCACTGGCATCTCTTCTTTTCACCGTTGCCACCTAAGTTGCTCACCAGAACCTAGTTTCCCCCCTTTTCAAGTTATGTAAGCCTTAGTCAGCTGACGCCTCTAATATGGGCCACGCCATTGTTTGGGTGGGATTGGGATGAGGCCTCCCTCTGCTCTATGTAGCTATGAGCGACAGTTGATTAAGCAGATTACTCATTTGACACTTTTCTTTTGGAGAGAAAGTATGGATGGATGAGTACAGGATGAGTTTAACCTTAAAAGAAGAAATCGTTCCTGTATTTTAGAAGCGATGTTTAAATGTAAACAATTTGTGCATAAATTGGAAGTCATTCTTGTCTATTTAATGGCTGATTGCTCTGGGTAGACTTCTGTGCTGTGAATTCTATGTGATGATCAATCATGCAACGATATCGAAAATGTTTTCCCTTTTTTATTCTGGCTTTACAACTATCTACCAATCTAACTTACTGAGAATATATAAAATCTTTATCAGCAGTTCTGAGGTCTATATTTATTCAATAATTCATTCTGTGAAATATTTTTTTGGCCCTGCGCTATTGCCAGGGACTAGGCTAGGTGCTTAGGGTGAAATGGCAAATGAGCCTTCCAGTGGAGAATGCAGTCAGTGAGTAATCATTCCAAGCAAGGTTTATGGGTTTCCTGTGATTGGTTGTGATTCCACACTGGTTTCTATTATCTCTCATTACTCTCAGTCAAGGTGTATTCAAGGAATACAAATTCTCTGATCATAGGCAGTGACCATGTCTATTTAGGTCTTCATAATTTCTGAAAAACAGAACCATACTGATTTTTACCAAATTGGTACATTATTGAATGGCATGAAATTACAACTTAACATTGATTTTGGGGGGGTTGCCTCCCTGCAATCCGATAGAGCCTGGTATTTTCAGAGAGGCAGCTGTTCACCCTGGTCAACATCGCAAATATTTGCTTGTTCTGAATGAGGTCAGTAGTTCATAAACCCCCTAATCTCAATATTGGGCAAGTCAAAATTAGTGATATCTGGTATCAAAAATCCTATAATAGAATCTAAGTATTTTACTTTGGTTCTAAGTTGACCATTATTTGAGATTATACACACACCCATACACACATACTGCTCTTGATCTTCTTTTCTGTCCTCATCTAACTAAGAGAAAGGGTCTGTTCTTTAGATGATGGCCTTAGAGATGCAACTCTGTCCTTAATTCCTTAAGTACCCTTTCTTAGTCCTAAACCATGGGAAATATCACATTCTGCCAGTGGTTTTAAATGAGGGCCAGTAAAGTACATATTTTTCTGTGAAAAGGACCACATAGTACATTTTTTGTAGCTTTCTTGGCTATACAATGTCTGATTCAACTAGGCTTTTGTTATGCAAAAGCAGCCATATATAATACATAAACAAATGGGTGTGGCTGTGTTCCAATAAAACTATATTGATGAAAATAAGAGGTGGTCCTACTTGGTCCATAGGCCATAGTTTGCCAACCCTGGTTTTAGAGCATAAGAACTTTTTATGGTGTTGGGTAAAGAAACACAAATAAAGGACAGGTCAGCAAAGCAAGGTCATGAAGCATTATCAAGCTACACTTACAAGGATGTACCCTTGGCTTAAATACTCACCCCTCCCCTTGCTCAGCAGCACAGTTCTTAGTTCATGGCTAACTTGAGCTTATGTAGAACCCCTTTCACCCTCCAGTTACCTGCCTAGCTTTCTTCCCCTAGTTGATATATTCCCTTATAATATCATCTTTTTGTGATGTTGATATAAATTTTTGATTCATGGTTTGCTATTATATTATCTGTTGCTCTTGATCTTTATGGGAGCACGCCCTTTCTGACTGCTTTTTGGGGCATGACTCTTGGCCTCCAATTGCAACTTGTGTCCTAATAGTTCACCTTTGCCCATAAAACTCAGATTTCCCAGGCCCCCACAGTGGGGTATTTGTTCTGCTCATTTCTTTTCTAGGATTCAACCCTGTTCACCCCCTCAAATGTTCTTTCTCCCATCCCTGCTTTGATTGGCTTAACATACCTCTCAGCCCTGAGGTGTTATACAATGGGGAGTCTAGTATCACAATTTGTCCTATATATGAATCCACTCCTCAGGAGAGCCCTAAAGTACAGTACAGAATCACAAGCACACATGCACATACATGCTCACTCTCTCTTTACATGTGCATGTGCACACACACACATGATGGAATGCTTACTATTTGCCAAGCACTCTGGTGAGTGTTTTACATACATTAGCTCATTTAGTTCCCACAGGTGCTCTACTAAGGAATGTGTTATATTATTAATATTATTATTGTTATTTTATCTTTGTCATCTCCATCACCACCATTTTACAGATAACAAAACTGAGTCCCAGAGGAGCTTAACAATTAACCTCCCGAAAGTCGCACAATGAAAAGGTAGCAGAGTGCAGGTTTGTATTTAGTTTATCTGAACCAGAGCTTGCGTTTGCATCATTAGCACAGCAGAGTGGTTGGTTGCTCTGCTGCTGTAGTTTCCTCCTCTGGGGAAAAGTAACAAAGACTTCACTGCTGGCTGGAAAATAACAAAGTAACAAAGACTTCACTGCTGGCAGGTTGAAGCCCCTCCTTATCTTTATTTTCTATCTGTAGGTTGTTGACTTTCTATCATCTAACACTTATAGAAATCCACCCCATCATTCTTTGGTTTTTCTTAAAGACCTTCCTTATTTGTTTTGAAGCTGCATAGTGGTCTTTTTAATTTTTTAAATATATTTTATTGATTATGTTATTACAGTTGTCCCATTACCCCCCTTCATTCCCCTCCACCCTGCACACCCTCTCCCACCCACATTCCCCACCCTTTAGTTCATGTCCATGTGTCTTAAGTTCCTTAGCTCTTACATTTCCCATACTATTCTTGCCCTCCCCCTGTCTATTTTCTACCTGCCATTTACGCTACTTATTCTCTGCACCTTTTCCCCCTCTCTCCTCCTCCCACTCCCCTGTTGCTAACTCTCTATGTGATTTCCATTTCTGTGGTTCTGTTCCTGTTCTAGTTGTTTGCTTAGTTTGTTTTTGTTTTAGGTGTAGTTGTTAATAACTGGGAGTTTGCTGTCCTTTCACTGTTCATATTTTTTATCTTCTTTTTCTTAGATAAGTTCCTTTAACATTTCATATAATAAGGGTTCGGTGATGATGAACTCCTTGAACTTGACCTTATCTGAGAAGTACTTTATCTGCCCTTCCATTCTAAATGAAAGCTTTGCTGGATAGAGCAATCTTGGATGTAGGTCCTTGTCTTTCATAAATTGGAATACTTCCCTTCTTGCCTGTAAGGTCTCTTTTGAGAAATCAGCTGACGGTCTGATAGGAACTCCTTTGTAGGTGACTGTCTCCTTATCTCTTGCTGCTTCTAGGATTCTCTCCTTCATTTTAATCTTGGCTAATCTAATTATGATGTGCCTTGGTGTATTCCTCTTTGGGTCCACATTCTTTGGTACTCTCTGAGCTTCCTGGATTTCCTGGAAGTCTATTTTCTTTGCCAGATTGGGGAAGTTCTCCTTCATTATTTGTTCAAATATGTTTTCAATTTGTTGCTCTTCCTCTTCTCTTTCTGGTACCCCTACAGTTTGGATGTTGAAATGTTTAAAGATGTCCTGGAGGTTCCTAAGCCTCTCCTCATTTTTTTGAGTTCTTGTTTCTTCATTCTTTTCTGTTTGGTTGTTTCTTTTCTTCCTTCTGGTCCACTCCATTGATTTGAATCCTAGTTTTCATTCCATCACTATTGGTCCCCTGTGCATGTTCCTTCATTTCACTTAGCGTAGCCTTCATTTTTTAAATCTAATTTGTGACCAAAATCAACCAGTTCTGTGAGCATCTTGATCACCAGTGCTTTGAACTGTGCATCTGATAGGTTGGCTATCTCTTGGTCGCTTAGTTGTATTATTTCTGGAGCTTTGATCTGTTCTTTTGTTTCAGCCATTTTTTGGCCTTGTCATTTACATTACCCATACTATTTTTCAGGGGTGGGGACCCCACATTCTTGACCTAAACCTCTACATTGGTGGGATAGCTTCATGTAGACAGGCTGTATTATGGCCACACAAAACTGCTTCAAGTTCTGGCTGTGAATCTTATAAGTTGTGTAAAACTGGGCAGGTTACGTAACCCCTCTGAGATTCAGTTGCTTCATTTTTAAAGGAAGAAAGCATTATCTAGTCCAAAGTCATTAAAAATTACCCCTGTTTTCTTCTAAGAGCATTATAGATGTAGCTTTTGCATTTAGGTGTATGATGCATTCTGAGTTAATTTTGGCAAATGGGGTAAGGAGGGTATCCAACTTTTTTTTTTTTGCATATGGATATCCAGTTGTCCCACCTCAGTCTGTTGAAGAGACTGTTCTTTCCCACTGAATTGTCTTGGCACTCTTATAAAAAAAACAATTGGCCATGGATGCATGATTTATTTCTAGATTCCCAACTTTATTCATCTACATGGCTTTATGTGGATGCCATACCCTTTTGATTATTGTAGTTTTGTAGTTAGTACTGAAATCAGGAATTGTGAGTCTTCTGACTAAATATATTTTAAGATTGTTTTGGCTACTCTAGGTCCCATGCATTTCTATATTAATTTTAGGGCCAGCATATAAATTTCTGCAAAGAAGTCAACGATGATTTTGATAGGGATTGAATTTAATCTCCAGATCAACTTTGTCATGTTAAAGAAATTTAGGCTCCCACCTAATGAATGTAGAATGTTTTTCTATGCGAAAATTACTCTAAAAATATTAGCAAATCAAATTCAGCAATGTATAAAATAATTGTACATCATGACAAAATACAACTTATTCCAGGGATGCAAGATAAAGAAAAAAATTATCTTAATAAAAGAAGAAACACACTTGACAATATTCAACACACTTTCCTAATAAAATCACTCAACACCGGGGAGAGTAATGGGGGAGAATGGGGACAATTTCAATTGAACAACAATAAAAATAAATAAGCAAACAAACAAATAAAACCACTCAACAAAGAGGGGA
Source organism: Artibeus jamaicensis (assembly GCF_021234435.1). Classification (NCBI taxonomy): domain Eukaryota; kingdom Metazoa; phylum Chordata; class Mammalia; order Chiroptera; family Phyllostomidae; genus Artibeus; species Artibeus jamaicensis. Next base: position 20,434,885 of record NW_026521506.1, read on the forward strand.
TAGAAAGAACTGGATAAAGAGCATCGCTGAAAACATACGCCTTTCATCACACTTAATGGTGAAAATCTGAATGATTTATCACACTACAAACAAAGCAGGAATGTCTGCTTTTCCCACTCCCATGTAATCATATCAATCGATGAAGAGAAGAAATTTAATGAAATCCAACACATACTTATGAAAAAAATATGAAAAATGAGGAAGAGACAGGAACTTTTTCCATGCAATAATGAACATCCATGGCAAACCTACAGCTAACATCATACTTAATAATAAAATACTGAATAGCTTTACCTCTAAGCTTGAAAACACTATAAGGATTTAAGCTCCCACCACTTCTATGCAACATGATATTGCACGTTCTAGCCAGTTCAATAAGGCAAGAAAACAAAATAAAAAATACCACATTGGAAATAAAGCTAAAACTGTCATTATTTATAGAAAACAAGCTTGTCCTGGTACAAACTATGATGAAATCAACAAAAAGATATTAGAAATATAGATTGGAAAGGTAAAAATATTTGCAGATAACATGATTATATATATAGAAAATTGCAATAATCTGCAGAAAAAATTCTAGGACTAATAAATGAGTGTAGCAATGTTGAAAGAGAGATAAGATCAATATGCAAAAAAATGAATCACACTTTTAAATGCTAATAATAAACACATGGAAAGTGAAATTGAAAACAGTACCATTTATAATCATTCCAAAGAAAATGAAGTATATGAACAGATGGGCAAAAGTAGGTTTACAGTTGTTTGTATGGAAAGACATAATACAAGAATAAACAACAATACAAGAATAAACTGTGTTTTTCACCCTGGCTGGTGTGGCTCAGTGGATTGAGCACAAGCCTGTGAACCAAAGGATTGTGGTTCGATTCCCAGTCAGGGCATATGCCTGACTGCAGCCCAGTTCCCAGCAGGGGACCCACGAGAGGCAACCATACATTGATATTTCTCTCCCTCTCTCCTTCGCTTCCCCTCTAAAGATAAATAAATTAAAAAATCTTAAGAAAAACGAATAAACTGTGTTTTTTGTACTCAGAACTATGACATACTTTTGCCCACCTCTGTGTGTATACATTTAACAAAAACTTGCCAAAAAAAAAAAATAATAAGCCCTGGCTGGCATAGCTCAGTGGATTGAGTGTGGGCTGCGAACCAAAGGGTCTCAGGTTTGATTCCCAGTCAGGGCACATGCCTGGTTGCTGGCCAGGTCCCCAGTGAGGGCCACATGAGAGGCAACCACACATTGATGTTTCTCTCTCTCTCTTTCTCCCTCCCTTCCCCTCTCTAAAAATAAATAAAAAAATATTTTAAAAAACTTGCATAGGATCTATATGCTGAACATTAAGAAGTACTGATGAAACCTATCAATGCATACCTAATCAAATAGAGACACATGCTATGTACATGGATTGGAAATCTCAACTTCATAAAGAGGTTTATTATCTCAGATTAGAATCTATAGTTTTAATGAAATTCCTATTGAAATTGCACCAATTTTTGATTGTAGACATGTGCATGCTTACTCTAAAACTATATAGAAAAGCTCTAGAGTAACTAAAACAATCTTGGAAAAGACAAAGTTAGAGGAAAATCCCTAGTTGATATTAAGGCCCCCTGCAGAGCCAGCACAATCCTGACAGCGTCATGGTTGGAAGGATGATAGACATAGATCCATGGAACAGAACAGTGGTTCTGAAGGGAGAAGCCCTAGGAGACCTTTGCTCACCCAAGACCCCAGGCGCCATAGGAGAACGATAAGGCCGTCTGAAAAAAGCAAATAGCCGGATAGTCACTAGGACTGGGACTAGCACCCCTGCGGATAGAACTAATTTTCACATTTAGCCTTTGTACTCTGCCTCTGCCCCGTAGATAGAACTAATTACCGCATTCTGCTTCTGTATCCCACTTTGCTACATAGACAGGAAGACCCCTAGGCTATATAAACCCCCAAGAATCCTTTGTTCGGGGCTCAGAATTTGGAGACTGACTCCTCTGGGCCCATGCAGGTTAATAAACCTCGTACTCCAGAATCCTCGGTGTCTGGTTGCTTCATTTTCCTATAACAGTTCCAGAAAGAGACCTACACAAATATGTCCAATTCAATGTAGAATTGATTGTCTTTCCAATAAATGGTGCTAGAATAGATGGATATTTATCAACAATCAATCAATCAATAAGCTTTGACCTAAACCTCGTACACTGTATAAAAATTAACTCAGAATTAATCAAACATTTAAATGTAAAATATGAAAGCATACCATTTTTAATGATTTTATTTATTGTAGAAAGAGGGAATGGAGGGAGAAACAGATGGGGAGAAACATCAATATGTGGGTGCCTCTCATGTGTCCCCCACTGGGGACCTGGCCCACAACCCAGGCATGTGCCCTGGGTGAGAATTGAACCCGTGACCCTTTGGTTCACAGGCTGATGCTTAATCCACCGAGCCACACCAGCCAGGACAAAACTATACCAGTTTTAAAAGAAAACAGGAAAAATATCTTTGGGGACATAACTTGGTACAGAATTTATATTTGACATCAAAATCACAATACAAAAGAAGAAAATGATAAATTGGGCTTCATTAGAATTGTTTAAAATTTGACTTTAAAATCCTGTTAAGATAAAGGAAGGACAAGGAACAGACAGGAAGAAAATATTTGCAAATCTCATATCTGATCAAGTACTTGTGTCTAGATTGTATAAAGTAGTTACAAAACTCTAAAAACACAAACAATGCCAAGCAGATAATGTTAAGAGATCTAAAGAGACATTTCATGGAGGAGAATATACAGATGGCGAGGAAGCTCATGAATAAATGTTCCACATCACCAGCCTATAGGGAAATACTAATTAAAGCCACAATGTAACATCACTGTGTTATCACAGGGACCTATATGTCTCATACATTGCTATAGGAATCTAACAGCCTATTCAAAATAGTTCGGCAACTTCTTATAAAACTAAATTATGGGACCCACAATTGCACTTTTCCGCATTCATCCCAAAGAAATGCAAAGTCATGTCCACAAAAACACCTGTACAGAAAAGTTTATAACAGCTTTATTCATTACAGCAAAATCTTGGAAAAGACCCAAATGTCCTTCATTGAGTGAATAGTTAAACAATCTTTGGTGCCTTCATACTATAGAATACTCAGCAATAGAAAAAGGAACTATTGATACATAAAATTACCTTGATGAATCTCTAGAAACTTATATAAAGTAAAAACCTTTTTCCTAAAGGTTATGTGCTAAGTGGTTCCATTTATGTAGTATTCTTCAAATTATAAATTTTTAAAAAAGAACAGGTTAGCGGATGCATGGAGAAAAAATAAATGATCAGAAACAATCTTCCTTAAGGAAGATTGATATTGGACTTTTTAGGGAAAGGCTTTAAATCAGCTGTCTTAAATATGCTCAAAGGTTTAAAGGAAAGCCTTGGAAAAAGAACTAAAGGAAACTAGAAGAACACTGTCTTACCAAACAGGGAGTATCACTAGGAAGATAGGAATTATTAAAAGGAAGGAAATAGAAATTCTGGAACTGAAAAGTATAATAACTAAGATAAAAAATGTAGTAGGGTGGGGGGAGTTCCACAGCAAATTTGATCAGGCATAAAAAATAATCATCAAGCTTGAAGATAGGTCAATTCTGATTATCCAATCTGAAGAGCAGAGAGAAAAAGGAATGAAAAATTAACAGGGGCTAAGAGACCTGTGGGAGACCTTAGAACTAATGAATATACAGTTAAAGAGAGTCTCAGAGAGAGAGGAAAAATAAAAGTGGGAGAAAACACTGCTAGTATAAACTCAAAGAGATCCACACCAATGAAGACATGGTGTGGTCAGTTTGTCAGAACCAAAGAGAAAGGGTAAATTTTGAAATCAGCAAAAGAGAAGTAACTCAGCATGCATTAAGGATAATCAATAAAATTAAAAGCCAATCTTCCCACATAAACTATGGAGGTCAGAAAACATCATATCACATATGTAAAATGTGAAAAGACAGAAGTGTAAGCCAAAATTTCTATGTCCAGCGAGCTACCATTCAGAAATAAAAGAATAATTAAGACCTTCCCAGATAAACAAAAGCTGAAAGAATTTGTCACTAGTAGTCTGACCTTATAAGAAATGCTAAAGGGAGTCTTATGGGCCAAAATAAAAGAATAATAACTCAAAGCCAAACAAAGAAATAAAGATAGCTGCAAAGATGTATGAAAAAAACTAGTATTGCATTTTTGGCTGTAAGTCCTCGTTTTGTTTTGTTTTTTCCATGTGATTTAAAAGACAAATGCTTGAAATGACTATTACAAATCTTCATTAATGGACATCCAATGCCTATCCATGTAGTTTGTGACAATAACATAAAGGGTGGCAGGAGCTGTAAAGGAGCAGAGTTTTATTTATACTGTTGAAAGGAAGTCAGTCTTAATTTAAACTCAGTTGTTATAGTTAAGATACTACCTGTAATTCCCCAAGGTGACCACTAAAGAAAAATGTACATCAATTGACTAAAAAGGAATTAAAATGATAATGCTAGAAAAAAGTCAATCGTAGCAGAAGAAAGTGATGGATACATTAAGGAATGAAAAAAGGTATAAGACATATAGAAAACAATTTATACAATGGCAGAATTAAAGTCCTTCCCTATTAGTCATTTCTTTAGATAAAAAGTTTTAAATTCTCCAGTTAGAAGGCATGTAATTAGAAGATTGGATAAATAACCATGATCCAACATCCATCTACAGAAGAGTAACTTTAAATTCAAAACCACAAAATAAGTTGAACATAAAAGGAAGAGAAAAGGTATCCCATAAAAACAGAAACCAGAAGAGCTGGTGTGGCTAAACTAATATCAGACAAAATAGACTTTAAGACAAAAATTGTTACAAGAGGCAAAGGATGACATCATATATGGATCAAAGGAATCAAGAAGATATAATGATTATTAACAGATATAAACTCAACAATAGAGCCCCAAATATATGAAGAAAAAAATGACAGAACTGAAGGGAGTAATAGACATTTGTACAATCAGAGTTGAAGACTTAAACATTCTACTTCAAATAATGGATAGAACAAGTAAGTAGACAGAAAATGTATAAAAAGAAATAGAGGACTTTGCCCTGGCTGGTGGATTGAGTGCCAGCCTGTGAACTGGAAGGTCGCCGGTTCTATTCCCATTCAGGGTACATGCCTGGTTTGCCAGCCAGTTGGGGACGTGCGAGAGGCAACCAGCACGTCGGTGTTTCTCTCCCTCTTTTTCTTCCTCTCCTTCCCTCTCCCTAAAAGTAAATATTTTTTAAAATCTTTATAAAAATAGGGGACCTGAACAACACTGTAAAACTAATTAGACTTAACAAATAAATATAGCATGTACTAAGTAATAATAGAATACAAATTCTTCTTAAGTGCACATGACATATTCTCCAAGATAGATCCTATATTAAGACAAAAACCAAATTTCAATAAATTAAAAATTTTAATCACACAAAAAGGTTCTCTAATAAAAGTGCAATGAAACTAAAAATGAATAACAGGAGGAAAACACAAAATTACTTTTGAAGTGTGAAAATGAAACAACATGGTCCCAAACAACCATGGGAATGAAGAAGAAAGTGCAAGTGAATTTAGGAAATACTTTGAGATGAGTGAAAATAAAAACACAACGTACTGACATATATGAGGTGCAAGAAAAGTAGTGTTCAGAGGGAAAATTATATCTGTAAATACTTATAGAAGAAGAAAGATTCCTAAATTAACACATTCAGGAACTAGAAAAGAAGCAAGCTACACCAAGCTCTACTAGAAGGAAGGAAATAATAAAGATTAGGGTAGAGAGAGTTAAAGTAGAGAATTAAAAAAAAACAATAGCAAGGATTAATGAAACCAAAAGTTGGTTCTTTGAAAAGATCAACAAAACTGACAAGCCTTCAGCTAGACTGACCAGAGGAAAACAAGAGAGAAGACTCAAATTACAAAAATCACAAATGAATGTGGCATCATATTGTCCTTGTCCTTTTCCATTTGACTTATTTCACTTAGCAAGGGGGAGGGTAAAGAGGGTAGAGGGGGTCACATATATGGTAACAGAAGGAGACTGGACTTTGGCTGGCGACTATACAATGCAATTACAGATGCTGTATCATAAAACTGTACACCTGTCTGTTCAGGTCCTCTGCCCATTCATTGTTGTTGAGTTGTATGACTTTTTTTACATATTTTGGATATTAACCCTGTGTCAGAGCTGTTGTCTGCAAATATCTTCTCCCATTTGATTGGCTGCTTTTTTGTTTGGTTGACCATTTCTTTTGCTTTGCAAAAGCTCTTTAGTTTGACATAGTCCCATTCGCTTATTCTTGCTTTTACTTCCCATTCCTTTGAGGCCAAATTCACACAGTCTTCTCTAAGACCCAGGTCCATATTTTTATTACCTATGTTTCTATGTAATGTATTGTTTTAGGTTTTACACAAGGTGGGAGAAGAGTAGGTTTACAGTAGTTCATATGTAAAGTAATACATAATTAATGAATAACAGTACAAGAATGAACTATTTTGTGCACTCACAACTGTAAACCTACTTTTGTTCCACCCTGTATTTAGGTCTTTGGTCCATTTTTAGTTAATTTTTATTTATGGTGACAAATAGCAGTCTCGTTTTATTTTTTGTGTGTGTGTTTCCAAATGTTTCAGCACCATTTATTGGAGATACTTTCTTTTCTCCATTGTATGTTTTGGCTCCTTTGTTGATAGTTATTTATATACATGTAGGTTTGTTTCTGGTCTCTCAGTTCTGTTTTAGTGGTCAATGTGTCTGGTTTTTTTTTTTTGGGGGGGGCAATACCATGCTGTTTTCAGCACTTCTCTCAAGAAGACATAAAAATGTTGGCCATTTTCATGGCCAACAGAGATGAAAAGATGCTCAATATCGCTAACTATTAGAGAAATGCAAATCAAAACTACAATGAGATACCACCTCAGCCCTGTTAGAATGGCTTTCATCAATAAGACAAGTAATAACAGGTGTTGCAGAGGTTGTGGGGGGGAAAAAGAGACATTTATTCACTGCTATTGGGAATGTAAACTGGTATAGCACTATGGCAAACAGGATGGAAGGTCCTCAAAAAATTCAGAATAGAGTTACTATATGACCCAGCAAAACTTCCTATGTAAGAGTCCACCCTCCAGACTCCATGATCCTCTGCCCTGCAAAACTAATGCCCCACAGAGGCATCAGCTGCCTGGGTCCCTGGTGTAGAGGTCTGAGTGGACTCCGGGGATGTCAGAGACTGAGCTGTGTGACTTTGGGATGGGGGCCATTTCACCCTCACAGTTTCTGCAAGCCTAACCATCACCATGCTCCCCTGCCATCCCAAATCTCAGCAGTTCTGCCCTGCCTCACTAGGGCTGCCAGGAAGGTCTGGCCAGAATCAGGAACACACCAAATTGTGTGACTCTAGGACAGCATCCATTTCTCCTCAAATACCAGACCAGTATCACCATTCCTATGCAGAGCCCTGTCTTGGACTATTTGAACCTGAGGAACTCTGTGGGCCTTACCATGACAAATTTCTGAGATCTAGCACCAAGACAAAAGTCTGTAGGGACCTGGTTAGATGGAGGTGTCAGAGCCAGCTCTGGCACTGAGTTCGAACCTGTATCAGTCTGGTGGCCACCACTCACCCCTATATGGTGACCCACTGAGGTCCTACCTCAGGTCAACTTCAGAGGCTCTTTCAGGGGCTGAGCCTAACGAGCAGCTGGCAGGTGCGTGGTGCCTTGGGAGCAGGACCCAATTAGCTCCACAAATAGCACATCCAAAGGGAGATCTCAAGAGACACCAGACCCTTCTGGGGCACATTCTACTTTGGTCAGCACCTGTACAGCATCTTATATATTGATATCAGGCTCAGTCCTCACCATCAGCCAAATTGAGGTTGACTCTATTCACAAAGTAGCCAACAGCGAATGATCCAATTTAGAATATAGACAAAGGACCTGAATAGACACTTCTTCAAAGAGAACATGCAGATGGCCAATAGACACATGAAAAGGATGCTCAGCATCACTAGCCATCAGAGATGCAAATTAAAACCACAATGAGATATCACCTCACACCTGTCAGAATTGCTATCATCAACAAATCAACAAGTGTGGCAAGGATGTGGAGAAAAGGGAACCTTCATATACTACTGGTGGGAATGCAGACTGGTATAGCCACTAGGCAAAACAGGATGGAAGTTCCTCAAAATAAACTAAAAACACAACTGCCTTATGACACAGTGATTCCACGTCTGGGAGAAGGGAAGATTCATTCAAGTTAATTAGGAATCAGTGTGTATAAGATTCCTATACACAATGTGGCTTGGTGGCCAACAAGATGAAGAGTGCATGACAGGCTTTGAGGACATCTCCAAGGTTTTGAGGCTAGACACCGAGGTAAATAGCAACACTACTGGGATGAAAACCCATTTTACAGGTGCAAAACTGGAAAGGCCATTGGCTTTCCCGTTATCACACAGTAAGAGAAACCTTCCCAGTATCATTATCCTGCTGTCTTGACTTCTGGTTCAGCAGGCTTTGCATGTAATACATCAAATATGAGTAGTGGCTTAAAAATCACCAGTGTGTTTTCAAATAACTGCAATATTGGCACATGTTTGCCTTCATTTTAATTCCTGTGTTTGGAATTATAAAGTTTTAGTCATGATCATATTCCAGTGTGGCTACGTTTCTCCTTTCTGAACCCTGGGTGTCTGCCACATCCCTCTGTCACGCTTTCTTACGCAGCCCTGACAACCCTGGAAGGACCTTCTCTCATTCCCCTTCCCCTTCCCACCAACACAGCCTAGGGAATATACCATCACCCCTCCTCTTCTCTCTGAAGCAATATAGTTGGAAGGCACTGAATTTCTCCAGCCTCATGCCTTTTGGTATGAAATAGCGGTGAGCCACTCAGAGCACTCCAAGTATAGGGGTGAGTAGAAAAATGTCGTGGGCTTGGGATTGGGGGGCTGGGCAGGAGGAAGGAGACAAAGCACATGACCCTATCATGAGGACCTCAGTAGGGGGCTGCAGAAGGCAGTGGGGGTGGAGGCAAAGAAAAACCTCAGCTGCTGGGGAGGAAGTGCCAGGACCTTTTGTTTCATAATGTATGGAAGAGTGTGTGTATGTATGTGATGATGATGATTAACTGGTACATGGTATCAGCGAAAATTATCAGCATGGATGCTGATTAAGGATGCTGAAAACGAATAGTATGGAAGGAAACTGGGAAAATCGGTCTGAGTGTGGAAAAGTAATACTAATTACAATCACTTATGCGAACTGCCTACCATTTATGACTAATTACCACCCAACAAAATAACCATTAGGTATGTCATTAAAAATGTGTCAGATTAACTTTGTTGTCAGTTTTATTTGTGTTTAGAACAGTAAACTCTGCGTGTATGCTTGTGCTTAATAGTTTGTTGCTCATGCAAGCACGGCTGTCAGCTCACAATTAAAAAAAAGAAAAACATTATGTTAGGGCTGGAGCCTGGCAGGCTTTGAATTCCAGGCTAAGTAGTTTATGGTTAATTTAGGAGGCGATGGGGAGCCCTTACAGAATAATTAACAGGGGAGATACATGGTCAGTGCTGTATGTGAGGAAGCACAGACTAACAGGACTAGAAGATTCCTTACAGATCAGCCAGTGGTCATCTGCCAGGGGGCACTGGCTACCACACTGGAAATTCTGGAGGGATCATTAACATTTCAGAAAGACTCAAGGGAACCATGAATTTTGCCACAATAATGTTATATGGATCAACTACAATGTCAATATAAATTGTTTGGGACTGGAATGAGTCAAACTGGGACACCAATTGGGAGCATTGATTGGCAGTTATGAAAGTCCGATGAATTTTTTTAGTGGGAAAACAATTTGATCCTTTTTAAGAGATAAAAATTTTAACATGAGAAAACTTTTTCTTTTTTTAAGATTTTATTCATTTATTTTTAGAGAGAGGGGAAGGGAGTGAGACAGGGAGGGAAACATCAATGTGTGGTTGCCTCTTGTGCACCCCCTACTGGGAACTTGGCCCGCAACCCAGGCATGTGCCCTGACTGGGAAAAGAACTGGCGACCCTTTGGTTTGCAGGCTGGTACTCAATCCACTAAGCCACACCAGCCAGGGCAGAAAACTTTTTCTAATCATGGACTTCATGTGTTAAAAACAAAAGGGGTCTTGGTAGGTAAAAAAGTTGACAGCCTCTATTATAATCCAACCAATCCTTTAATTTATAGATAGGGAAACAGAGCCTAGAGATGGATGGAACTTGCCTCCAAAGAAGATGGATAAAAGGATTGGACAGTACAAATGCAAGGTCGATGAGAATACCAGTTCACTAGCAAATTGAGGTACCTAGATAAGGATTCTAAACAAGGATCTACAAAGGAGAATGGTGGATGGGAGAAAATGGAAGAAGCAGTGCCAGGTAGGACCACTGCTCGAGTCAGGTAGAAGATGACTCTGAAATCCCGTGTGGCTGAATGGGGCAACGATGGCATCATCGGCAGAAATATAAAACCTGGAGGGCATACTTGGTTTGGGGGTAGAGAGGAATCATGAATTTGTTTTTAGAAATGTTGACCATAACTAGTAGAACTGCATATTCAAAAAGAGTATGGTGGTAGACATTAGAAACACTTGGGTTTAAATATCGACTTGTTCACATTGTGTGACTTAATAAGGAATTTTTTTCTTTGAGTCATATTGTTTATATTTGTAGATCTGGGGTAATGATATCTGCTTTACAGAGTTACTGAGTGGATTAAATGGGGGAATGATATAGAGCACCTAGCACAATATCTTGCAAGTGACAAGCACTTGTGACTCTTCTTTGGAGAAAGCATGGAGAGTATGGAGATAGAAATGTTTAAACAAGGGAGAGTTCAGGAGAGATGACAGATCCCAAGCTATATTTTTAAAATTTAACTGCAAAACACTGATAGTACTTGCCCAGGGTTTCAGGAGGATGAAGGCACCAGGACAGAATATGGGTGAAGCCAAGGGAGGCAAAATAACTCGAAAGTAGAAGGTGTGGTCCATGGGATCAAATGCAGCAAAAAGATCTAGGCAATAAAGACAGAGATGAAACTATTAGGAGGTCCCTTTCAGAGACAGGAGAGAATCAGGGATGAATTCCATAAGAGGCTGGGTCACAAGTGATGATGAGGTAGCAGAGACAGTAAAGAAAAGGTAACACTTTTAATGTGGATCATGAAAAGGAGGGGCAGAGATGAGAGTAACTCAAAAGAGTGGCAGCTATAAGGGAAGCTTATTTCAGGCTACTTAAAGCTTGAGCATGGTGTGTGCCAAGCGGGAAATACCAGTGGAGAGGAATAGACTGATAAGGCAGAAGAAAGACATTGTATTTGTAAACCAGCTCTCTTAAGCTGTACATAGGCAGCCCCAGGCTTTGGTTACTTTGAAGATGTGCTTAGCGGAGGACCTAATGTTCATGCCAGGAGAAGTCATCTGAAGTTAAACCGGAAGCAAGCAATCCCAATGGGGCTGTTCACTTATGCTTGTGAACAAAGTATGCCAAGTAAGGAGCTATTCTCAGTGTGCAAGGTACATAACATGATTTGGAGACTCTGATCTCTGAGTAAAGTTCCTGAAGGCAGGGGGCTCAAAATTCTGTCCCTTGGGACTTACTGAGGCAATCAGGCTTTAATGACTTACAGTCATTAAAATCAAAACCTTGGCCCTAGCCTGGCATAGCTTAGTGGATTGAGCGTGGGCCATGAACCGAGGGGTCACCCATTGGATTCCCAGTCAGGGCACATGCCTGGGTTGCAGGCCACATCCCCAGTTGGGGGTGGGTGAGCAACCACACATTAATGTTTCTCTCCCTCTCTTTCTCCTTCTCTTCCCCTCTGTCTAAAAGTAAATAATAAATCTTTAAAAAAATTAAAACCTCTATTTTCTTTAAAGTATAGAACAAAACTTGAATGTCCAATATTCTGATTTAACATTATTTGGGACATACTGGCTGATGTAATTAGACAAGACAAAAATAAGATATATAAAAAATGAAGAGACAATCTGGCAAAGGAAATAGACTTCCAGGAAATCCAGGAAGCTCAGAGAGTCCCAAAGAAGTTGGACCCAAGAAGGAACACACCAAGGCACATCATCATTACATTAGCCAAGATGAAAGTGAAGGAGAGAATCCTAGAAGCAGCAAGAGCTAAGGGGACAGTCACCTACAAAGGAGTTCCCATCAGACTGTCAGCAGATTTCTCAAAAGAGACAGGCAAGAAGGGACTGGAAAGAAATATTCTAAGTCAGGTAATCCAAAGACCTACAACCAAGATTGCTCTATCCAGCAAAACTTTCATTTAGAATGGAAGGACAGATAAAGTGCTTCTCAGATAAGATCACATTCAAGGAGTTCATCGTCACCAAACCCTTATTATATGAAATGTTAAAGGGACTTACCTAAGAAAAAGAAGATAAAAAATATGAACAGTGAAAGGACAGCAAATGCACAGTTATTAACAACCACACCTAAAACAAAAGCAGACTAAGAGGACAGCTAGATCAGGAGCAAACCGTAGGAATGAAGATCACATGGAGGGTTAGCAACAGGGAAGTGGGAGGAGGAGAGAGGGAGAGAAGGTACAGAGAATAAGTAGCATAGATGGTAGGTAGAAAATAGATAGGGGGAGGGCAAGAATAGTATGGGAAATGTAGAACCTAAAGAATTTATGACACATGGACATGAACTAAAGGGGGGAATGTGGGTGGAAGGGGGTATGCAAGGTAGAGGGGAATGAAGGGGGGAAATGGGACAACTGTAATAGCATAATCAATAAAATATATATTTTAAAAATGAAAAGAGAACATCTGGAATGGTGGTGTGAAGAGGTTGGCAGGCATTCTTTCCTGCAAAACCATCATTTAATGGGCAAGGATTTTTAGTTTGAAAACACACACACAAACATTTAAAGTTTCTGAAAATTGTCTCAAGGCATAAAGGAAATAGAGATAGGTAAGAAAGAACCATGAGAGTCTTTGGCATTTAAGCCAACATGCTCCCATCCCCTACCCTACCCCAGATCACTGGTGCAAGCTCTAGTCTGGCCAGGTATAGTTAAGGAGAGAGCTCCTTTTGCCCCAGCTCCTTGTCTAGAGCTACTATTTCATAATAGGAAAGCTAGACTGGTAGACTCTCTAACTACTCAGCTCCCATTTGTAGAGCACAGACTCTGCCTCTAGTATCACAGGCTGAGAATACAGGGGCTCCAATCACCCCTGCCCCAGCTCACTTATAGGCTGTACATTCCATGCTTGGAAAGCAAGCAAAGATATCAGGGGTTATTATCTCCCTCACGGTGCCTACAGGGGTCACTCAGGGAGAGACAGACCACAGTTTCACTCCCCAGCTCCAGTGCCATTGTGTAGAGATTCTGCCCACTCTATCACTACAAATGTATCTATTCTACATACAGCAAATGAGGCCTGTCTGGAAGAAGTCCAATCATTGTTAGTATAATGAGAACAGTTTGCATGACATGGATGTAACCTGGCAGCCAAGGAGAGTGGACTGGAATGCACATGTGTGAACAATGATGACTTCACTGTACTAGTTGTCAGTGGGAGTGGTAGATGCCACTGAGTGAACATGTGTACTGTGTGGCCATGGCATTCAAAATGACTGAATGAGTTGAACAATGAATCTGATCAAATTTTGTGTAAAGCTTGAACATTCCTTCACAGAAACTGTACAGATGATTCAGAAGGCTGCAGCTATGGGCAGCTGGTGATTGGTACCTCCATCATGATGACATACCTGCTCATGCATTGTGTCTTGTGTAGAGTTTTTTGGTGAAACATCAAATCACCCATGTGATTCAGCCCCACTACAGCCCAGATTTGGTGCCCTGTGACTTCCGGCTTCTCCAAAAACTAAATCACCTCTGAAAGGAAAGAGATTTCAGACCATCAATGGGATTCAGGAAAATACAACAGGGCAGCTGATGGCAAGTAGGAGAACCGTGTGAGGTCCCAAGGTGCCTACTTCGAAGGGGACTGAGGTGTCATTGTACAATGTTCCTTGTATATTGTATCTTCTTCAATAAATGTCTCTCTTTTTCATATCACATGACTGATACCTTCTGGACAGACCTCGAATACTTGGAATGATATGATGTGTAATTTTTGTGTCTGGCTTCTTTCACTTTGCATAATGTTTCAAGGTTCATCCATGCTGTAGCATATATTAATACTCCATTCCTTTTTTGTGCTGTGGTAAAATATCCATAACTTAAAATTGACCAATGCAATCCCTTTTAAGTGTACATTTTAGTGGCATTAAGTACATTCACATTGTGTACAACCATCATCACTGTCCATCTCCACAACTTCTTTATCACCCATCTCTATGAAATTGACTGTTGTAGTTACCTCATATAAGTACAATAATACAATATTTGTCTTTTGGTGTCTGGCTCATTTCACTGAGTCATATTCTAGTATATAAACTATATTTTGTTTATCTCTTCACCAGTTGATGTGTATTTGGGTTGTTTCCATCTTTTGGGTATTATGAATAGTGCTGCTATAAACATTTGTGTAGAAGTTTTTGTGTGGACATATATTTTATTCCTCTTGGGCATATAGATAAGAGTATAATCACTGGTCACATGGTAACTTCATGTTAAACCTTTTGAGGAACTGCCAAACTGTCTTTCAAAGTGGCTGCCTCACTTTACATTCCCTCCAGCAATGTCAGAGGCTTCCAATTTCTGTCGTTGTGGCCAATACTTGCTTGTCTTAAAAATAATTTTTTTTAGAGAAAGGGGAAAGGAGGGAGAAAGAGAGGGAGACAACATCGATGTGAGAGAGAAACATCAATTGATTGCGTCTTGCACACACCCCGACCAGGGACAGAACCCACAACCTAGGCATGTGCCCTGACTGGGAATCGAATCATTAACCTTTAGCTTTCCAGGATGATGCCCAACCAACCAACTGAGTCACACCAGTCAGGGCGACTTTTTAAAAATTATATAGCTATCTGAATGTGTGTAAAGTAATATCTCATTGTGGTTTTGATTTGTACTTTCCCAATGACCAATTACTATAAGCACTTTTTAAAAATTTTTAAATTTAATTATTGTTCAAGGACAGTTTTCTGTCTTTTACTCCCATCCCAGCCCACCCCCCAGTGCTCCCCACCTCCCTCCCATTTCCACCCCCCCTTAGTTGTCCATGTGTCCTTTATACTTGTTCCTGTAAATCCTTCCCCTTTCTCCCCTGAAATTCCCTCCTCCCTCCCCTCTGGTCACTGTCCCCCTGTTCTCTATTTCAGTGTCTTTGTTTTTATTTTGCTTGCTTGTTTGTTTTATTGTTTAGCTTCCTATTAAAGGTGAGATTATATGGTATTTGTCTTTTACCGCCTGGCTATAAGCACCTTTTCATGTGTTTATTAGCCAATTGTATATCTTTAGAGAAATGTATATTCATATGTTTTGTCCATTTTTTAATTGAGTTGTTTTTCATTATTGGTTTGTACAAGTTCTTTATATGGTGTGAATATAGGTCCCTCATCAGATATAAGATTTGCAAATGTTTTCTCCCATATTATATGTTGTCTTCTTACTTACTTGATGGTGTCGTTGGAATCACGGAAGTTTACAATTTTGATGAAGTCCAATTTATCTATTTTTTCTCTACTTATTTGCAGTTTTGGTGTCATGTCTTAGAAACTGTTGCCTAATCCAAGGTCATGAAGATTTATGACAATATTTTCTGATAAAAGTCTTACAGTTTTTAGCACTTCTAAAATAAAATACAGAGGATTACCAAGAATATAATCACATGTAAAAACTGTCCAAGTATTTGAAAATTCATAATATAGTTTTACATGGATATCTATCTATCTATCTATCTATCTATATCTTGTTTTACTATTTTATTCATCTTTATTTGTCATTTTATTTTATTTTATTTTTTAACTTTTTTTATTGTCGTTCAAGTACAGTTTTCTCCATTTTTCCCCTACCACTCCCCCCCCAGATATCTTTTTGAACTTAATAAATAACCAGATCTAGTGGTGGGTTTAATACTGTAATAATTTTGAAGTAGTGGTGAGCATGATGATGTTTTGAGATAGCTACAATGGTATTATGATATGACAATATCTGTGATGTCCATTGCTTATCAGGTCATAGGTGCTGCGGATGATACCTTGGTCTGTTGCTTACGCTACAACAAACAGAACTGTTACATTTCAGTTAGAGATTATTAGAAATTAAGATGTACTCTTTTCCTAATCAATAGACCCTTTGAATTCTGCCTATAGATCCTACATACATAAGAATACTGTAAAATTTTGATTCTAAGTTATAATATCATTAACAAGGCAGGATTTATTCATTAAATTCAAATGTTTGATAATCAACAAAAAGCTAAAAGAATAATGTTGAAATGATAACAGCTGACTTAACTGTTATCTACCTTGTTTTGGAAAGAATTATTGAATATAAAATTACAGCACAAATAATGCCCTTTTTTATTACAAAATCTTTTATTACAAAATTATAAACAAGTGATGCTGTAACATAACAATATCACACTGAAGCACACCATATGACACTTTAGGTGACATGTTTAAATGAAAACTATAAATGATCACATCCCTATTATCACCCTCCTAACCACACTCGAGCAGGCCTTACTTCCTCCGGACCATGTATTTTGGTAGTCCTTTCCCTTCAAATGTGATAAAGAAATATATAATATTACTATCCTTTTACCAACTGGAGTCATGGGATTCAAATTTTATGTAAATACTCTAATTCACTCTAATTCCAACTAGCAATTGAAAACATACATAATTTACTTTCTTGTTAGATTTATTCAAACAGTTCTCAGAAGAGAAGCTTGTTGAGGCTACCAGCTGTTCTGGGCCTTTTCAGGTGAACCACTGTGTGCAGTTGTAAAGAAAAAAAATACCAAATACTAGAAATAGGTCACAAAGGCAGTATCTGAAAGAAGAGTTTTATGAAGAATTTTATTTCCTAGGTCACTGAAAACAGATCTCTCCCCTTAATAATTTATAGATATACTTGTTCTCATTATGGTTTTGAATAGACAGTACATTTTGGGGGTTCAAAAGTCAAAGTGAGCCCTGGCTGGTGTGGCTCAGTGGATTGAGCATGGGCCTGCAAGCTGAGGGGTTGCTGGTTCGATTCCCAGTTAGGGCGCATGCCTGGGTTGCGGGCCGGGTCCCCAGTACAGGGGATGCAAGAGGCAACCACACACTGAGTTTCTCTCCCTCTCTTTCTCCTTCCCTTCCCCTCTCTCCAAAAAGAAAGAAAGAAAGAAAAACCTTTAAAGAAAAAGTCAAAGTGATATAATAAGGAATCCACAGAAAGTTTAACCCTCACCAAAGTACCATTTATCCTCCTCCCCTAAACCCCTATAGACAAGTGATTCTATATGAAGATGAAAGCATCTTTACCCCTTTCTTCCACCAATGGCCACATACTGTATATACAGCTTTGCACCATGCACTTTTCATTTAGTTGTATACCCTGCAGATCTTCTCTATCAGTTTAGTGAGAATGTCCTCATTCTCATTTATAGCAGGTGAGCATCCTGCATGGGCAATGTGCGTGCCATTATTTATTTCACGCATTCTATTTGATAGACTCTAGAGTTGTTTCTAGGCTTTCTTACTGGTCTACTTTAAACTTTTGCCCATTTTATTTAGAAATTGCTTTAGTCTAGACTCTTGGTGATAAGTGGCAGGAATTCCATTTACATTATCTCTAAAAATGGGATGCTTATAGTATTCGGTGGTGACTCGGTCTTCCCTCATTATTTCCCATTCCAACTACTATGAAACCTTTGCTTTTACAACACACATCTGGCCTTTACTTCTGTTCTTTACCCATTAGCCCAATATAATTCAAGTATCAGTTCCTGAAACCTCCTCGATCTTAAAAGCAGAGTTAAACCCAGGAATCATATGTCTTTGCTCCTGTATAACTTGGCCACACAGAGGATTCATAGCACACCTACATAAAAGGTCTTTTTTAGGCAAGCATCAAAATAAGAACACAAAATTAAAATATTTTCCTAGATGTCCCTGATCTGGGGAGAGTTGCACCTGGCTTGGTGGTGCTTGGTTCATATCAGCCAGAGACAAAGTAACACCTTGTTTATCCCAGGTTGGCTTTTGGTCTGTGCGCATGCCTAGTTCATGCCTTGGACACATGGTGGGGGCAAATAAATAAATAGAATATTCTTCTAGAGACCTCATCATATTCTCCCAAGATCATTTCTAAGATCCTAAGTGAGGCATTCACTGAGCTTCAGTATATGTTTCTAGATATATTTCAGGTGCCAAACTAGGAGTCTCCTAACGCAGAGTAAGAGAGAACTTGATCCAAGACAAAAAATAGGCATGCCTGAAAAAGGACCGGTAAGACCATTATGGTGATAAAGTAGTTGCACCAAGAAATGGGGATAATCCTCACTGCAGGGACTGTTAGATCAGGTGAAGGTCTCAAGGTCTGGGCGGCTCTTACAAAATGCTAAAATGTAGCACAATTTTTTGCAGATGCAGCTGCACCTAGGTGAGCTTGTCTGGTACCAAAACTGGATAAGTTTAGCTAAGTGTAAAGAACAAGTCAACATATAATTAACCAAATAGTATATGTAAGTAATGGCTAAGCCTCCCTTCAGGGAGGTAGACCTTTGGATGTGAATCTCCAGTCTCCTTTATTTGTTGGCAAGTAAGTAAAACTACCTAATAGCAACCAAGTCTCATTCTTAAGTAGAATGCCCCAAGCAGTGAACCCCTTGACTTCAGTAACAATGCTTCTGTAAGCAGAGAAGTGTTGCTACCGCTAGAAATCAGTTTAGTGGGTGGAACAGTGGGATTCACCTGTATTCAGCAGTTACTTCCATCCAGTTTATGGAGAAATTTTTCAAAAAAGTCATTTGAAAGGGCTGGAAAATAAGAACTATACAGAAAAAGGTGAAATTGGTGTTATTCAGTCTGAGGATGAAAAAATGAATTAGAGTCAAATATATGAATCAAGATGAAGATGAGTTAATCTATGGAGGAAGGAGTGGGAATAAGTGACATTTTCTTGTGGGTAGATTATGCATGAAGAAAAGTCCCTGATAATTAGAACATTAAGCAATGGAAGATTAGTAGACCCTTTGCCTAAATGTAAAAAAGTAGCCATCTGTTTATATGTGGGAACAGGATGATGACCAAAGACTCTTGGAGCACTCCTTTTTAAAAATTTTATTGTTGTTCAAGTACAGTTGTCTCCATTTACCCCCCACCCGGCAACTCCTCCCCACCCCAGCCATCCCAACCTCCCTCCCCTGATTCCACCCTCTCTTGGTTTTGTCCATGTGTTCTTTATAGTTGTTCCTGAAAATCCTTCCCCCTTTTCCTCCCATTATCCCCGCCCTCCTCCCCTCTGGTCACTGTCAGCCAGTTCTCAATTTCAGTGTCTTTGGTTGTATTTTGCTTGCTTGTTCGTTTTGTTGATTATGTTCCTGTTAAAGGTGAGATCATACAGTATTTGTCCCTCACCCCCTGGCTTATTTCACTCAGCATAATGGTGTGCAGCTCCATCCATGCTGTCTCAAAAGGTAGGAGCTACTTCTTTCCTTCTGCTGCATAGTATTCCATTGTGTAAATGTACCAGTTTTTTTAAATATATTTTATTTAGTTATTTTTCAAGTACAGTTTTTTTTTGTCTATTTCTCCCATCCCAGCCCCCCCTGCCCCGTCTCCCCACCTCCCTCCCATCCCCCCCCCCAGTCCTCATCCCTGTGTCTTTCATACTTGTTCCTCAAAATCCCTCCTCATTTTTCCCCTTAAATTCCCTTCCCTCTCCCCTCTGGTCGCTGCCCACTTGTTCTCTATTTCAGTGTCTTTGTTTTTATTCTGTTTGCTTGTTTGTTTTGTTGTTTAGCTTCCTGTTAAAGGTGAGATCATATGGTATTTGTCCTTCAATGCCTGGCCTATTTCACTCAACATAATGCTTTCCAGTTCCATCCATGTTGTTGCAAAGGGTAGTAGCTCCTTCTTTCTCTCTGCTGCATAGAATTCCATTGTGTATATGTACCACAATTTTTTGATCCATTCTAAATGTACCAGTTTTTTGATCCACTCATTTGCTGATGGGCACCTAGGTTGCTTCCAACTCTTGGCTATTGTAAATTGTGCTGCTAGGAACGTTGGGGTGCATAGGTTCTTTTGGATTGGTGTCACAGGGTTCTTAGGATATAATCCCTGTTCAACATGATGGTACTGTCTATGGCCCACACTAATTAATGGTTGAGGTAAACTGGACAGTAACTGCATAACTTTGGAGATTTGAATCAGTAGACATAGTTTAAGAACAGATTCACATCTCTTTCCCAAATTCATGTTACTGGAAAAGATTAAAATTACAGCTGTGTTCATTCTGGACATGGTGAGACCTCTTAGAAGAGAATGATGAGTTTTGCTGTTGTGCCTGTACTTAAAAGTAACCATGGAAAGATTCATGTTCTCACTTAATTTGATAAATTGCATGGGATTAACCTTATCTGCAAGACATACAACTTGACGTTTTGACATTTTGTCTGTTTGGGGATTCCCTCCACCACCACCAAATCAACACTTGTGCCATACAGCTAGGATGACCTTGTTTTCTGAAAAAGAATTGTAACATATAACTTGACAAGAACATGCTTGGGAATGCTCATATAAATTATTCAATTTGTTCATTTGATAATTATTCACTCTGTACCAACTATATGCCAAACGCTATTCTAGCTACTTAGAAAAGAACAGTGAATAAAGCATCCACAGCCCCTGCCTTCATGGAACTTATATTAACATGAGGCTAGAGAGGGGTAACAAACTACCAATATTTAAAACTAAGTCAACTGTGTATTAGTTTTATTAGATAGTAATAAGTGCTGTTGGCAAAAGGAAAGGCAAAGCCAGACAAGGCAGATGAGGCATGCTGGGGTGCGAGGAGGAAGCAGGTTGCAGGATTAAGTAAGGTGGCTAGCATAAGCCTCTATGAGAAAGTCAGGTGTGTTCAGAGACTTAAAAGAAATGAGGAAATTAGACAACTGGGCATCTCTGTGGGGAGAGAACCGTGGGTCAAGGGTTCTCTTTCAACCTATGGAAAGGCCTTGAGAAAGAAGAAGGCTGGTGTGTTCCATGAACAGCAAAGAAGCCAGTGTGGTTGGAGAAGAGGGAGTGATATGAAGAGTAGAAGAAGAGGAGCTAATTACAGGGCCTTACAGAGCACAGGAAGGGCTCTGGCTTTTACTCTGAGGAAAATGGGAGTCGTCGGAGTGTTTTGAGCAGAATGTCAGATCTGATTACTTCTTTTAAAAGATTTCTCTGGCTGTCGTGTTCAGAATAAATGGAAAGTAAGTGCAGAGCATGGTTCTGATATCCATGAATTTGATTACCACAGTTTAATTAAATAACCACATCCCTCAACAACACACTTCAAATTCCAGTTATCATTGCATATTAACTGAGTAATTGCATAAAGTGCAGATTGTGCTGATTGCTCTTTTCAGTCCACAAATCATTACATAAATAACAGATGCACATCATGATCAGTGACCAATCATGTCACTTCTTTCAGTCTGTTGGTGATTGGTGTTGGTGATTCATTTTATTCAGTTTATGCGCAGACAACAAAGCATGTACTGTGTCACCTTGATTTTCAGTAATAAACCCATGTGACATTTTAACAAAAATGGATCCTCAAAAAATGGGGAAATGGCCAACAAAGATAAAAGTTCCAGAAAAAAAAAAAAGAAAAATTGGCTGCTGTGGCTCAGTGGATTGAGTGCCAGCCTGTGAACCAAAGGGTTGTTGGTTTGATTCCTGGGTGGGGCACATGCCTGGGTTGTGGGCCAGGTCCCCAGTTGGGGGTGTGCAAGAGGCTATGACACGTTGATGTTTCTCCCCCTCTCTTTCTCCCTCCCTTTGCCTCTCTCTAAAATAAATAAAATATTTTCTAAAAATGAGAAATTATCTATTAAGTGAAATTCAAATCAAAGCTTTATTTGGGATGATGAATATACAGTGTAATATACAGATAATGGGTTATAGAATTCTATACCTCAAACTTATATAATGTTATTAACCAATGCCAACCCAATACATTCAATAAAATGCAACTTAAGAAGCTACATGGAGCCCTGGCTGGTGTAGCTCAGTGGATTGAGCACAAGCCTGTAAACCAAAGGATTATGGTTTGATTCCCAGTCAGGGCACATGTCTGGGTTGCAGGCCAGTTCCCAGCAGGGGACACACGAGAGGCAACCATACATTGTACATTGATCTCCCTCTCCCCTCTGTCCTTCCCTTCCCCTCTAAAGAAATATTTTTTTTTAAAAAAAGCTACATGAAGTTCTAGAAGAAATAGCTGACTATGGGACCATGGCAATGTCAATATTGTCACCATTCAAGAGACCCCAGATATGCAGCCAAAGGAACTTAGTGAAGGTGAACTTTCTAAAATAAATGAGGAAAGTTGTGACAAAAAAGAAGAGATATCCCAGAGGAGTTGACACCAACAAAAAGTTTACACTGAAGGAATTCTTAGAGATATATCAAAATACTGAGAGCGCAAAGGATAAAATGTGGAAAGGTGATTCAAACTTCAAAAGGAATATGGTGGTTCCCTGAGGTATGAAAAGATGTTCTCTTGTCATTGTAAGTTATCGAAAGAAGAAGGCACGTACTGTTCAAACTACTCTTGATAAGCTTATTATAAAGAAATAAAACATTTTAAGTCTCAACGTTTCTAATGTTTTAAATTAGTGTATTACATAGACATTAGTTTTACAATTTAAAAAATTCTCCTATACACTTCTAATGAAATGGACAGTAAAGGAGTTTCTAATGTTTTGACCAACAAATTTAAATGTCAAAGAACAGTCGTAATTTTTCCCACTGATCAAAATTGTTTTACACTTTTTCAGCTGGCAACCATTCTCAGCATCCTGCACTGCCTGCCATTCAGTGAGGACTGCTTGCATTTAGTGGTAATGACTGCATCTGGGGTTTCACCTTGAACGTGAGTGACTGCAGCATAGTAAAGGTGGTCTTGTCATTGAAGGCTTCTGGGTCCACCTTATCCATAGAAATTTTAGAACTTTCAACAGCTGTGAGAGATTTCTATCACTGACTTGTTAATATAACTAATCCAAGAGTCAGAAGCTTGGTAGTGTGAGGAGCAGTGCCAGGAAGGTCCCACAGTCCCACAGTCCAAGCCCTTCTTTCCCTTGTTGCTATTGAACCATAAAAGGCTGCTGTTAGAGACTGAGTCCTTTGGGTCCAGCACTGCCCCTCTAGAATCATTTTCTTAAATGTTTATTGGTTTTAGAGAGAGAGAGAAAAACACCAATATGAGAAACATTGATTGGGCATCCTATTGATGGGTGCATTGGGCATGTGCCCTGACCAGAGATTGAACCTGCAACCTTTTGCTGTAGGGGACTATGCTCCAACCAACTTAGCCACGCTGGCCTAGAATCATTTAAAATATATACTTTGAATGGTAACTATGTTAGGTGATTTATATGTTAACTAACCTTATTGAGGTAATAATTTTACTATATAGGTATATCAAATAAAATAATATATGTATGTGGAAAGCCTGATACAGTGCACTAAGAAACTATTGCAAGAAAAAGGTAGTAAGGTTCCAGAAAGATATCTGTTTAGAAAAAGGAAATAAAGTTGGCAATATGTAACAAAAGCCTTAAAAAATATTTGTTCTCTTTGACCTGATGACTACACTTGTGAGAGAGTCTATCTGAAGGGAAGTAAACTAAAAATTATGTACAAAGCCCTGGCTGCTGTAGCTCAGTGGATTGAACATGGGCCTGCAAACCAAAAGATCACAGTTTGATTCCCAGTCAGGGCACATACCTGGGTTGCCGGCCAGTTCCCAGCAGGGGATACACGAGAGGCAACCATACATTGATATTTCTCTTCCTCTCTGCTTCCCTTCCCCTCTAAAGATAAATAAATAAAGTCTTTTTTTTTAATTAAAAATTATGTACAGAATTTTTATCATATTATTTTTTATAATAAATGTTAGGAATAACAGTGGGGGAACGTATAATACATTCAAATGAAGCAACATTTTGCATCCTTAAAGTACATTTATAAAGATTAGAAATTTTACTTGGGTCATCATGAAAATATCCTGGGAAGTGTTTGTGAAATAATATAAATTGAGAAAATAAGAATACAAATTATATTAAAAAGCTTCTGCACAGCTGAAGAAACCATCAGCAAAATGAAAAGGGAGCTGACCCTATGGGAGAACATATTTGCCAGTGGTACCTCAGATAAACGTTTGATCTCCAAAATATATAAAGAACTCATTCAACTCAATACCAGTAAGTCAAACAATCCAATTAAAAATGGGCAAAGGATAGACACTTCTCCAAGGAGGACACACAGAGGGCCCAGAGACAAATGAAAGGATGCTCAGCATCACTGGCCATCAAAGAGATGCAAATTAAAACCGCAATAGATAATGGCTCACTCCGGTCACAAAGAACATAAAAAACAAATCAAACGATGTGTTAGAGAGAAAAGGGAACCCTAGTGCACTGTTGGTGGGAATGCAGACTAGTGTAGTCACTGTGCAAAACACTATGGAGTTACCTCAGAAAACTAAAAATGGAACTGCCTTATGATCAGGTGATCCCACTAGTCTGATTGTACCCTAAGAGTCCCAAAACACCAATTCAAAAGAACCTATGCATCCCAATGTTCATAGCAACATTATTTATAATAGTCAAGTCCTAGAACCAAGTTAAGTGCCCATCAGTACATGAGTGGATCAAAAAAGTATGGTACATTTACACAGTGGAATACTATGCAGCAGAAAGAAAGAAGGAGCTCCTACCCTTTGCAACAGCATAAATGGAACTGGAGAGCATTATGCTAAGTGAAGTAAGGGATACCGTGAAAGACAAACACCGTATGATCTCATCTGTAAGAGGAACATGATGAACAAAACAAACAACTGAGCAAAATAGAACCAGAGACATAAAAACAATGAACAGACTGACAGTGACCAGAGGAGGGGGAAGAGGGATAATGGTGGAAAGAAGGGGAAGGGACTAGACAAAGAACATGTATGAATGACCCACAGACATGGACAACGGTGTGGGGACTGTGGGAGCAGAGAGTGGGCTGGGTGGAGAAGGGCAAAGGGGGGAAAATTGGGACAAGTGTAATAGCATATCAAGAAAAAATTCTATTAAAAAGAATGAAAATTGTATGTACTGTGTCATCTCATTAAAAGTATGTAAAAAATCTGGAAAAAAAAAACATGCCAAAATGTTATTATGGCTACTTCTGGGAATAGGGATTGCAGGAGATTAAAACATAGAAAAAAGTGCATGCGAATTGTTAAAAAATAATAATCCCTAACAACACAGGTTCTAGAGCCAGACTCAGACTAGCTGCATTGACCTCGAGTAAGTTCCCTAGCCTTTCTGTGCCTCTGTGATCTCAACTATAAAATACAGATAATAGTCAACCTCCTAGGGGTGTTAGGAAGATTAAATGAATTAATACTCATCAAACATTGACAAGAGTTTCTAGCATATAGCAAGTGCTCAATAAATGTTACCTGTTTTTATTGACATCTATACAGATACAAAATGAAAGTTAATTTTTAACTCATTTTCTGTATTTCCACTCCTTAGGAATAATGACTGTTAACAGTTTGTTGAGAATCCATTTAGTCCTCTTTATGCAAACATACACGAGTCATTGTTTCTAACTGTATGCTACTTTACTTTTTTTTATTACTTTTTAAAGATTTTTATTTTATTTATTTTATTTTTAGAGAGAGGGGAAGGGAGGAAGAAAGGGAGAGAAACATCAGTGTGTGGTTGCCTCTCAAGCGCCCCCTACTGGGGACCTGGCCCTCAACCCAGGCATGTGCCCTGGCTGGAAATCGAACCACGATTGTTCGGTTCACAGCCTGTGCTCAGTCCACTGAGCTACACCAGCCAGGGCAAATGGCATTCTTATATACTGACATTCTTATATATGTACACAAGTACATATATACATATACACGTAAATATGTGTACATACATATATATTTAAAACAGAAGTGGGATCATGCAATTAATACCATTAAACAACTTGCTGTATTTACTAAGCAATACATCATCATAGGATGAACATTCTTGTATGTCAGTAATGCAGACATCCTAATTTTTTACAATGGCGGCAGTAGTGTTCCAGTGTATATACTGTACTTTATTGAACCATTTCCTTACTAATGAAGATTTATCTTATTCTCCAATAATCTGACCTTATAAAGGTATTTTTACATGCTTATATAAGCATTTTTGTAGGACAGATTACTAGAAATGAGATTTTTGAGTCAAAGGATATGTGCATTGATGCTACTAATAGATATTTTGAGTTTCCCCTCCAAAGCTGGGCTGGCTTGTCAGTATATAAGAATGCCATTTGCCCTCGCTGGTGTAACTCAGTGGATTGAGCACGGGCTACGAACTGAACAATCGTGGTTCCATTCCCAGTCAGGGCACATGCCTGGGTTGAGGGCCAGTTCCCCAGTAGGGGTGCTTGAGAGGCAACCACACACTGATATTTCTCTCCCTCTCTTTTTCCCTCCCTTCCTCTCTCTTTAAAAATAAAATAACATAAAATCTTTAAAAAATAATAAAATAATAAAAAATAAAGTTGTATACAATGTAACTTTAAATTTTTTAAAAGAATGCCACTTTCCTCAGAGCTTCATCCCCTCAGATATTATAAATCTTTTCAAATGTTCCTATGAAGCAATAGATGTCTCATTAGGGTCATACTTTGCATTTCTCTGATCACTATTGCAGTTGGAAGTATATATAACCCATATATATATATAATCAACATTTCCTCATCTGTGAATTAGTTGCTCAAGTCCTTGACTACGAGTTATTTTCTTTATGTATAGTTTGCTGTATTTAAAAAAAGATAAATGTGTCCTGGCTGGTGTGGCTTAGTGGACTGAGTGTGGGCCTACAAAGCAAAGGGTCATTGGTTTGATTCCCAGTCAGGGCACATGCCTGGGTTGCGGGCCAGGTCCCCAGTGGAGGCACATGAGAGGCAACCACACATTGATGTTTCTCTCCCTCTCATTCTCCTTCCCTTCTCCTTTCTCTAAAAATAAATAAAGAAAAAATAGTTTTAAAAAGAACTGTTTTGTATTCTTTAAGTAACTTTGTAATCTATTTTTTATCAGTCATAGTAGTAGAAGAAAGTATTTAATCAACCCAAAAGAAGAGAAAACTTGAATATATATATATATGTTCAAACTTGAATATATATATATATATATATATATATATATATATATATATATATATATAGTTATGAGTCTCTTTGCAGTGGAGGGGGCAAGGAAAAACATTTAATTGCTTAATTTTGTTTTCTCCATATTGAAATGATCCTTTCCTTCCCTGGGCCTCCACAATTGGAAGATCTTATTTGATAACTTCAAAATCACCATGAACCTCGAACACATTTGTCCAAGTCACTCAAGTCTAAACTTTTACATTTAACTCAATAATTCCATATTTTTTAAAGCTATCTTTGAGGTGTGTCCAGAAAGAAGTGGAGGGCTGCACAGTTATCTGATATATTTAGGCCCATTCTAACAACCCATTGTAACCGGTCAGGCAGAGGCAGATACATCTTTTTTTTCAGAATTCTTGCAGAATGACCTCATAATTGAGCTGCCTTGCAGGCTCAGTGTTGAACAATAATGAGTTTCTGAAGGGTGAGGAAGACATGTTTTGAAATACAGGCAAATAGTGCCGATTATTTACAATGTTGCCGTCAAGGGCATCTGGACTAGAATGGCTAGAAATTCTCCTGTGAGTCCAGACGGGGATGGCCATAGCGAAGAGTCGGGAGTGGCAATTCCTAGCCTTTCCTAATTGTACTTGTTTCCATTTGTCTTTATGCAAATAGCATGCTACTTGTTGGGTGGCAGAGAGGCTAGTGCAAGCATATTAAAAGCTGACTTGGTGAAAACCTAGTTCAGTGACATTTCTCCTGAATGATATTTCAGTTGCTTAAGGCGAAAAGGCATGGGGTTGGAGGCCTATCATAGCCTTAGTTATCACTAGCAACATAGGCTTAGGGTCATTTGCTGTAGCCCAACACAGTGTGTATTGAATTCAGTAAATCTGATGCCTCCCAGACCCTTTTCACTCACACGTTGCAGGTAAAAGCATGCACGATAGGTGCTCTCCGACATCTTGGTTTGGTGTCTTGACTAATCAATTCAGCTTAGCATTGTGTGTAATCTTGGATCCGCCAGTGAGCCAGTATTTACTTTGACCATAATTAGTATCAAGGGAGTGTTAATTCAGGAAACAAGTTTAGACTATTAGGATCTCAGAATTTAAAGTTTATCTAGTCGATTATCCCCCACTCCAGCCTTGAGTCTCCCTCCCAGGTCTCCCCCTGACCCTTGGCTTCCCCCAAGTGGTAAGGTAGCCTCCACTCCACTTGGAGCTCTCCAGTGCCATAGAGATCACTGTTTTATGAGATAGCCCAGTCTGTCCTGAATAGCTCTGACAGAAAATTCTTTTCATTGAACTGATTTTTTTTCTCCCAGTAGAATCAGCCCATTGAATCAGTGGGAGTCTAGAGGTGCCTTCCAGAACAGGTCTAATCTCTCTTATACATCACAGATCTGTAAATATTTTTTTCAGATTTTATTTATTCTTAGAGAGGAAGGGAAGAAGAGAAACATGGGTGTGAGAAAGAAACATCAATCAGTTGTATCTTGTACGTGCCCCAACTGGGGACTAAACAAGCAACCGAGGCATGTGCCCTGACCAGAAATCAAAACAGTGACCTTTCATTTTGCGGGATGATGCCTGGAACCAACTGAGCCACACCAATCAGGGCACAGGTCTGGAAATACTTGAAGACAGGCCCGTCTTCCTTTTCCTATAGCTCTACCATACTTGACCTTCTCCACAATTCAGTCCAGATGTTCCAAGTTTTTGTGGCTTTTCTCATAAGGACCTCCTGGCTTCTTCTCTAATCTAATCTCGTCCTCCCTGCCCGTGCCACCTGGCCATCCATCTTTTATTCCTCAAACATGCCCATGCCCATAATATTCCTGTCTCAGACCTTTATACCTTCACCTCCCACTACCAGAAATGTCATTTATAATAGCAGTGCTTCCTTACTTCTTTTTTTTTTTAAAGATTTTATTTATTTATCTTTAGAGGAGAAGGGAAGGAGAGAGGGAGAGAAACATCAATGTATGGTTGCGTTTGTGCGTCCCCTGCTGGGAACTGGCCTGCAACCCCAGTATGTGTCCTGACTGGGAATCTAACTGCAATTGTCTGGTTTGCAGGCCCGCACTCAATCCACTGAGCTACACCAGCCAGGGCGCTTCCTTACTTCTTTTAGCTCAAGTATCAGCTTCTCAGAGACACCTTCCCTGACCTTCGTCTCTAAAAGAATACCCACACCCCATCTTTTTTTACTATTCTTTTGCCCGGAATATATTTTTCTTCTCAGTACACATGACTTCCCGAAAGATGACTGTGTGTATTGTAAGTTTGTCTATCTTTCCAGCTAAATGTGTCATGAGGTCAGGGACCGTACATGTTTTCTCTAGCACACAGGTGGCAAACACAAATCCGCGGGCTGAATCTGGCCCTCCACTTTGTTTCTACCCAGTGGCAGTACCAAGCTCTCGCTTAACTGTTAAGGAGCAGTTACATTTATATGGTCCTAACATTACATTTGGCCCTTTGAAGGCAACTGCAAGGCTGATGTGGCCCCTGGTTAAAGTGAGTTTGACACCCCTGCACTAGCACATAGTATCCGCTGAGTAATAGTTGTTGATCAAGTCAGTAAGTTGTGGTCTTGATTCCTTTCACCATTTAGGTCACTGTCTGGACTTTTTCAATATCCCTCTCAAAGTGCAATGGCCACAAGCAATAATGAAAATCTAGTCATGAGCTGACCAGGGCAGAATAAGAAAAACAACCACATGATTTAGTCAATGAGTAAATGCCATGCATCAGGCACCATGTGAGATCATGGATATATAATAATGAACAAGATCAATATGGTCCCCGCCTCCAAAAAACTCACAGTCTAGTATCTTATAGATGTCCTTCTAGGATGATGAAGAAGTCCTAAAGCCACAGTTCCTCTTTTGCTAGCCATCTTCCACTTCACACTGGAGAATTTACAATCAATTAAAATGTGAAGATCCTTATCATGAGTGCTTTTTAGGCTCAACTGCAAAATCATGTCGTTACTCTACTATATGTCTTTGGGTAAAATTCTGTCCATCATTCTATTAAGTCAAATTGTTTTGGAATCCAAATTGAGTCATCCAAGAGATTTACTAGCCTATCCACCTTTGTGTCACATCCAAATCTAATAAGTGGGCCTTCTATATATGAAACTGTTCAATGAAACCATCGAACAAGACAGACCCCTGTGGTACACTCCCATAAGACTACTTTGGGCTCAGTGCCCAAGGGTGAGTACCTCCAAATGCCTCCATGCTGTCCAGATCTTCTGCCTACTGTGTTTCCATATTTAGCCATTCAAAAACCGTATCAAAGACAAAATTAAGGCTAGTTAGAAATACCTTGTTCCCAGTGAACCTAGGCTGGGTCCCAATGATTGTTGCCGGCTCTGGAAACCAGTACAAATGCCATTAGGTGCATCTAAACAATCCCATTAATATTCCATTTGAGAACCTTCTTTGATAGTAACATCAAAGCCACAGATTTGCAATGTCCAGAATTTAACTTTTTGCAATTTTTACAAGTCAAAGTAAGTATATATTTTCTTGATTACAGATCCTTTCTTATTTGCTCTTGTCCTTCAAACTCTGTCATGATAGCATTTTTTTTCTCTCTCTCTCTCTCAGTTCTCTCCATTAAAGGTACTTTCACCTGGATGAGGGGTTTCATACTCATGTGTATAGTGCCTGTGTGTTCTCTTGACATGCTCATCTCAATTTTGCATTTCTGCTGCCTCTCCCTTAAGTACTCTCTAACCTTTTCAGTCTGAAGCTCATTGTCCTTTTCAGAGAAGACAATGAATTTGGAGTTCTGCTGTTCCTGCCTTCTATCAACATTACTCCTTCAGTCCCAAGCAGCATACCTCGCCCCTGACTTTGTTCTTGCTCAGAACATAACTAATGAAGCCTCACGCTTTCATCTTAGACATTTCCTCCTGGCTTCAGCTCATTGGAGACTTTCCCCTTCCTGACATTATTCATATCATCTGGTGATCCTCTTTTAGTTCATCCTTAATCTCATTTCCTACTACACTCCCCACGCTCTAATCCAGCCACAAAGACATCCTTGCAGTTCCTTGAATATGCTAAGCAGGACCTTTACATTTGCTGAACCCTTCTAGAATGCTCTTTACCCGGATATCTGCTGGCCTTGACCCTCACTTTATTTAGGTTTCTTCTGAACTGTCTTCTCATCAGAGAAGACATCTCAGTACCATCTCTGAAACAACACACACATACCCACCCCTGTGGTCACTCTCGGCCCCTTACCCTGATTTATTTTCCTCTTGGCAAATATTAGCATCTGAAGTCTTTATTTGGTTCCTGTCTCTCTTGTCCCACTAGAAGATAAGTTGCACAAGGACAAAAATCTTTGTTTTTTGTTTATTGCTACAACAGTGTTTGGACCATACCAGATACTCAATAAATTAATGTTCAAAATTAATAATGCCTAAGTTCTTCTCTTAGAACATTATTTCATGAGACCTATGTAGAATTTTTCCACACACAAGTATGAAGGCCCTGACAACAAATAATACTGTGATGAGAAGAGCGATTAGAAAGTGTCTATAAATAAAACTTACTAGATCCTGTAATTTCTATGACTTGATCCATGTGATATGCAAAAGCAACCTACAAGTCTAATGCAGGGCAATACATGTGGGATCACAGTACTCACTGGAATTTAGTGGAATAAGCCTAAAACCTGGAGGCTGCTCTATCTAAAAAGAGCATATCTGCTAGGAGAGGAGGTGAAGTCATACTGTATATTAAACTGACTTTCACTTAGATCTGTAGGTGTTGACATGGAGAGAAGGTCCACAACATTCTGCTCAGTAAAAAATGCAGGAAATGGAGCAGCATGTACAGTATGGTTCCACTTATATGCTATTGGAGAGAGAGAGACAGAGAGAGAGAGAGGGAGAGAGAGGTGTATAGAGCCTAGAAGAATATAGTAACATGGTCATCTCTGGATGGTGACATTTTTTAAAGATTTTATTTCTTTATCTTTAGAGGGGGAAAGGAAGGAGAGTGGGAGAGAAATGTCGATGTATGGTTGCTTCTCGTGCGTCCCCTGCTGGGAATTGGCCTGCAACCCAGGCATGTGCCCTGACTGGGAATCGAATTGTGATACTCTGGTTTGCAGGCCCGCACTCAATCTACTGAGCTATACCAGCCAGGGCCTGGATGGTGACGTTTTATTTTAGACTTTAAAAAAAAATCTTTTTGTCACAAGGTTGTAAACTACAGCATAAGGAACATAGTCAATAATATTGTGATAACCGTGTATGGTGTCAGTTGGGAATATACTTTGTATAGTATACGATTGTCTAACCACTATGCTGTATACATAAAACTAATACAAAATAATATTGAAAAACTATTTTTAATTCCTTTTATTTGATGCTGAATTGCTTGGTTTTCTTTTAAAACAATGGATGTTGATCGTTTCCCCCAAAATAATGGAGTTGTTTTTCAAAAGATCCCCAAAGAACTAGGAAAAGTGGTTACCTCTGGAGACTAACTGGAGAACTACTAAAGGATGAACAATACTCAGGTTTTTTAAAAAGGTTTTATTTTTTTTTAGACAGAGGGGAAAGGAAGGAGAAAGAGAGGTAGAGAAACATCAGTATGTGGTTGCCTCCCATGCTGCCCCCTCTAGGAACCAGGCATTGGGCCCTGACAGGAAATTGAACCCACAACCCTTTGCTTTGCACTCCAGTGCTCAATCCATGAGCCACACCAGCCAGGGCTCAGTTTTCACCCAATTTGCATTTAAAACTAGTTGATTTTATACAGTGTGCATGGCTTGGAAGTCCTTGAGTCTAAGAGTATGTCTATAGGTACTCTGTGTGGGATGTTATAAATCACCTGATCAGAGAGCAGCTGAAAAGTTAGTAAAATTGTGCTGACAATTTCCTAAGCCTAGAGAAAACAACTAGAGGAACTGTGGCTTCACATTTAATTCTGACCAACTGGCAGAAATGTTTGGGAAATAAAAGTAATAAAAACCTAAAGAGAGAGTGAGCGAGGGACCAGGGAAGCCTTTGGTCTCCAGAAGAAGGATGGCTGAGGAAAGTCATGTCCCAATTCATAGCATGAGATCCTACAAGAGAAGACAATTCAAGAGGGTTGGAGAGCTCTCAGAAATGCCACTTTGACTCTAACTGCAGATGATTCAGATGGGGGAAAATGTGGGAAGGTTCTCGAAGAAGCCAAAGAATTTGTATTTTACATCAGGAAGTCTCAGAGAAACTCAGATTTTTAAGTGAGAATTTTTAAGTGCCAAGAAGCTTTTTTTTTTTTTTTTTTTTTTTTAGTGGGAGGGAACAGACAATAACCAAAGAAATATGTGAGGTGAGATCATTGATAAGAAGACTGAAGCAGGGTAAGGGAGCAGAGTATAACTAACGAGAGTGGGTATTTAGGCGTGCTCTTCCGTGGTGTCAAGGAGCCCATTGCAAAGAGACCTGAATGAAGTGAGAGGGCAGGCTCTGTAAGTTCCTGGGCATTCCAGGCAGAGAGTTCACAAAGGCTCTGATGTGGAGATATGTGTAGCATCGTTAAGGAATAGCAAAATGAGTGGAGCTAGCTCGGAGTGCCAGGAGAATGGTAGGAGATGAGCCCAGGAAGGTAGAAGGGTGCCAGATCACATAGGGCCTCACAGGCGATGACCAGGACTTTGAATTTTACTATGAGATGGATTATTATTGAGAGGCCTGGAGTAGAGAGGAGAGGCATGAACTGACTTTTCGCTTACCAGGATCACTCTGTTGCTGTGCTCTACAGAAAATATGGGAGCCATAATGGAAGCAGAGGGAACTATTTAGAAGGTTACTCCAGTAATAAAGGTGAGAGAAGTTGGTGACTTAGACTGACATGTCAGAGATAGAGCTGCGAGACAGGGTTACATTCCAGATAGGTGTTGAAAGCAGAGTCCATAAGATTTATGATGGGTTAGATGAAGGATGCTAGAAAAAAAGAGAAAAGTCAAGGATGACTCCAAGATGTTCAGTCTGAGCAAGTAGATGCGTGGTGATTCCATTAATTGAGATGGGAATAATTGGAAGGACCATGTCTTGGACGGTAGGGCCCAAGATTGAGTTTGTTTTTTTTGGGGGGGGTTTGACATCTTGTTAGCCATCTTTAATCCAGAACAGTTCCTAGAGTTTCCTTTTTTTTCTGTTGTTTTTTTTTTATTGTTGTTCAAGTATAATTGTCTCCGCTTTCTCCCCACCACTTCCCTCCATACCAGCCATCCCCACCTCCCACCTTGGACCCTACCCCCCTTTGGCTTTGTCCATGTGTCCTTTATACTTGTTCCTGAAAACCCTTTCCCCTTTCCCCCTCATTATCCCCTTGCACCTCCCCTTCGGTTACTGTCCATTTGCTCTTTATTTCAATGTCTCTGGTTATGTTTTGCTTGCTAGTTTGTTTTGTGTATACTGAGTTTAAGATTAGAGCCCTGGCTGGCATGGCTCAGTGGATTGAGTGCCAGACTGCAAACCAAAGGGTCACTGGTTCAATTCCCAATCAGGGCACATGCCTGGGTTGCCAAACAGATTCCCTTAGTAAGAGGTGTGTGAGAGACAACCACACACTGATGTTTTTCTCCTTTTCTTTCTCCTTCCCTTCCCTTCTCTCTCTAAAAAAATATATATATATATATATATATATATATTTTAAAGATACTGGTTAGATATTCAAGTGGAGATGTTATGTTGGTGATATATACCTGAGTGTAGAATTTAGGGAAGTAGTTTTTGTTAGAGACTACATTTATGCATTCTCATCATATATGAGGTCTGTCTGGAAAAAGTCCAGCCATTGTTAATATAACGAGAACAGTTCGTGTGATACAGATGTAACTTCACAGCCAAGGCAAGTGGACTGGAATGCAAACATGTGAACAATGATGACTTCACTGTACTAGTCAGTGGGGCAGTAGACACCACTGAGTGAGTATGTGTACTGTGTGGCTGTCACATTCAAAATGACTACACAAGTAGAGCAATGAATCTGCATCAAATTTTGCATTAAGCCTGAACATTTCTCCATGGAAACTATTCGGATGATTCTGAAGGCTGCAGTTATGGGCAACTGGTGATTGGCAGCTTCATTGTGACAGTGCACCCGCTCATGCATCATGTCTCCTGCAGAGTTTTTTGGTGAAACATCAAATCACCCAGGTGACTCAGTCCCCCTACATCCTAGATTTGGCACCTTGTGACTCTGACTTTTCCCAAAACTAAAATCACCTTTGAAAAGGAAGAGATTCATGAAAAACAACGGGTCAGCTGATGGAGATTGGGAGAACTGTGTGAAGTCCCAAGGTGCCTACTTTGAAGGGGACTGGGGCATCGTTGTCCTATGTACGATGTTTCTTGTATCTTCTTCAATAAATGTCTCTACTTTTTCACACCTGGTAGATAGTATTTAAATCCAGCTAAAGAAACAAATGAACAGGTCTGCCAATTAGGCTTTTCTTACCACCCTCCATCCCACTTCCCTTTCTGCTGCCTCTCTCATATCTGCTTCCCCTGAGCCCAGACCACAGGGATAACTGATCGCTTGGACATATCTCATGTCCCTTTTCGATGCGCTCTGCTTGCATACCTCTGGCCTAGAGAACACAGTATCTCTAGGCATATGACAAAAATAAAATAAGATAAAATGAAATAAAATAAAATAATTAAATAAGGTATGGTAGGCATAAAGAACAGGTATTGAATACAGGCAAAACAAGCAGTACTTGCAAGGGATGAATCATGGGGTTCTGAGAAAATCTGTTACCCCCACCCCACAGTAGCTCCCTTAGCTACTGGCAGAATCCCCCCTCCCCATAATTCCTTTACGTAAACTGGAAGTGGGAAACTTTTTGTTATTGTTGAGACCTCATGACCTCTAGAGGGAAATTTTTGCAGGCCACTTCACAAAATAAGCACCTTAGAGAGGCAGAAAACCGTTCAACCAATCTGCTTTTCAAATTGAGGGAACTTCAATGAGTAACCACAGAAAATGTTAAAATTATGCTACACTATCTTGTAATGGCTAGTTTTAGAAAGGATCGAGGGGAAGGAGGTAACAGGGTAGAAGTGACACTTTACACAAAACAGGAAAGAGTGGGGGAGTCACATTACATTTCTGTTACACACCAAGCACTGTGCTAGTCTCTGTACATGTGTTAGCTCAGTAATGAACCCTCCCGACAATTCTGTAAGGTATCAGTCCTTGGACCCAGCTTACAGATGAGCAATATGACGCTCAGTTTGTGACTTGCCTCGATTTGTATATCTAATTCGAAAGTGGTATAGTCACTAATTTAGCCTTCAGTCCCCCTAGATTCCAGAGCCCATGTATAGAAAAGTACAGGAAGTGAGTGTTACTCAGAGGTCACATCCTGGGGTTCTGGGATTTACAGTATTTATTACCTGTTACCCACCACTTTGAAATGTTGATTAGCCATCGGTCCCAGCTTGTCAAGGGCTTTCATCCTTAAACCTTTAAAGATTTTTTTTCTAAATGGGGCAACTACCCTTTCACACCAAGCTGCAAACTATTTTCTACCTCAGACCAAACAGGCAGTTAGTCACCCAAGGTTTAGGTAAAGCCCAGCCCCGGACCCTAGCACACCCCCATTCTCTAACTGGTAAAGATTCGGATTCTTGTTGAAATGCAGATGCCCCTGATGAATTTCTGACCTCTTCCAAGGTCAGGTATATATGGGGTGAAGTCGTATTTGTACCTGAGACCACAAATACCTTAGAAGCAGCTTGTCCCCAGACGGAAGAGCAAACTCCTTTACTTGTGCACAGCCTCCCTCTCAGGTGGGTGTAAGGCGGTTTTAAAAGGAGGAGGTGCCCTGGCTGGTGTGGCTTAGTGGAGTGAGTGTTGGCCTGCGAACCAAAGGGTCACTGGTTCAATTCCCAGTCAGGACACATGCCTGGGTTGCAGGCCAGATTCTTCCAGTAGGGGGAGCACCCGAGACAACCACACATTGATGTTTCTCTCCCTCCCTCCCTCCCTTCCCTTCTCTCTAAAAATAAATAAATAAAATCTCTTTTTTTTTTAAAGGAGGAGGTGACTTCAGTTTAGTAACAGGGAACCAGTGCCACATCTCACAGATCGTGTTGGCTATTTGGCTGGTGGTTGGGCATCAGGGAGATGGAGCGGGATCTTTGTCCTGATGGGTGAAGCCAAACTGCTCATTCTGGGGTTTGCTGGGCCCTAAGGAGTTGCCTTATACCTTCCTCACCTGGGACCAATTAACTGTATTAAAGTGGATCTTGGGCGTCCAAGACAATGCAGAGGCACCATCTGGATGCAGGCAGAATAGTCTAAGGTTTTGATGGCATTCTTTTATTCTGAAGTTGTTAGAATAAAACAATGTATCATATTTATCCCCTCCTCTGCCAAGAAAGCTTTTCTGATGTTCTCAATTGAAATTAATTTCCCCTTCCCATACTCCCAAAGCCCTTTGCTTGCACTTCTATCCCAGTGTTTCCCACCATCGTCCTTATTAGCGTTATTTATGTGTGTATCTGTCTCCTCTTCCAGATCATGAGCTCCTAGAGGGTAGAAACTGCAGTTTATTCATCTCTATCCCCCATGGACTGCGCGCAGGGCCCCGCACAACGTAAGCACTCAATAACTGCTTGTTAAATTAAATTATTACTCTCTGCCACTGTTGCTGTGATTGGCATTCATTCACTTAGTCCATTTGCCCTTAAGAATATCCTGCCAAGACTCAAAAGTAAAGACTCACAAGTACAAAGAGACACATTTGAAACAGTTGATGGGTGTTTGGTTGTTTAATTTTAAACGGGCTCAAATGAAAAGAAACGTTTCCTTAGGTCTTGCCAGCCAGACAGAAAAGGTTATCAGCAGATTAAGAGGAGTGTTCTCAAACAGCATCAAGTGTCTTTCAGTGTGCCCGATGGGTGGAGAGCATTGTGTGGCCGTGAAAGCTGCCTGGAAGGCTACTTGGATCCATTCTGACATGTGTCATATTTTCAAGAGAGGTGTTGAAAGCAGAGTCCAACAAACAGCCAGTCAAAGTGCCGCTCAGCACACTGGAATTGGTGTTACACGAAAGTGTTAGTGAGCACCCCGGCGAACGAGGTTGCCCCAGGGTCTTTCCCGGGAGCTACTTGAAAAGCTGAGAAGTGTACAGGAGTTCTCAGCACATAGCCACATTCCCTCCATTCCATGCCATGTAGCTGGCCTCCCAAGCACTTTGTAGCAACTACATTCTGGCTGTCAGGCTGAGTTTGTCTTCAACCTGTTGGTGGTATCAGTTGGAAACAGCACACCTTTACAGACTGACACGTTTAGGAAGCTCCGTGGCATATAAAGTGCAGATTCCCCCTGCTGTGCCGAGACAATTGGACATGGAGAGAGATGCTCTAGTACCTGCAGCACCAAAGGGCAAGGCCTCAAGCAGGTAGGCAGGCAGGCAGGTAAGAGCAAATACTAACTGTGCACCCACTGTGTGCCTGGTCCTGGGCTGGTGGCAACCTAAACAGACATGGTGCCAGCCCTTGTGGCATTTATAGCTCTGGAGTGGGGGGCGGGGTCAAGGTAGACGTGGAGTAGGGGTTGAGGAGAGGGCAGGGTGTGCATTCAAGAAGTAATTACATATGTCAAGAACTGATTACATATACGATAAGGGCTCTGGAGGAGATGCTAAGAGAGCACGTAACAGAAAATTAGGACCCAGTCCAGAGGGTCAGGGAAAGCTTTAATGAGGGAATGTGTTTTAAACAGATCTGAGGATGAGGAGAAATTAACCTAGTGAAATGCATGGGCACCTGTTGGAGGGGGTAGTATTTAGGGAAAGGGGACAGTCTTTTCCATAGCACTGCAGTCAACTAGACAATGACACATTTGAGGATCTAAAAGAAGGCCAATATGCTGGCAGCATGGGGAATGGGAGGGTCTCAGGAGTTGTTAGAGATGAGGTCAGAGAAGCGAGCAGCAGCTGGATTGTGCAGGGCCTCACATCTGGTACTTTTTTATTTGGGGGAGTTGAGGGCAGAGGAGCTAAAAAATAACTTTCAAAGACTATTCAGCAATTAAAAGAAATAGACTACTGAATATATATATATATATATATATATATATATACATATATGCTACAGCCATAACATATTATATTAAGTGAAGAAAACCAGTCAGAAAAAGACCATATGTTTGTTATCTGATTCCATTGATATGAAATGTTTAGAAACCACAACCCATAGAGTAAGAAAAGCATGTTAATGGCTGCCTGGGCATGGGAAATGGGGAATGACAGCGAATGGGCATAAGTGGTATTTCGCGGGTGACAGAGAGGTTCTGAAATTGAATGGTGGTGATGATTGTACAACTCCATCAATGGATGAAAACTCACTGAAGTGTACACTTAAAAATTAATTGAAAAATTTAAAAGTTTTTTTTTAATGTATTTTTTTTAGATTTTATTTATTTATCTTTAGAGGGGAAGGGAAGGAGAGAGGGAGAGAAACATCAATGTATGGTTGCCTTTCATGCGTCCCCTGCTGGGAAATGGCCTGCAGGGAACCTGCCTGCAACCCTGGCATGTGCCCTGACTGGGAATCGAACCGCGATTGTCTGGTTCGCAGGCCCGCACTCAATCCACTGAGCTACACCAGCCAGGGCTGAAAAATTTAAAAGTTTTAAGTAAGCCTTCTGCTCTCCCATAGGAGGAATGTAAGACAGGTTAAATAGAGAGAAGAACCCTTCCTTCCATGCAGCCTAAACTACCCAAAGGCTATGCAGACCTCGAACCCTAATCCTTGTCTCTGTGGGCAAAGATGAATGTCTGTCTCCTTATTTGCTGCATTTAGCTCCGTGTAGACAGTGAGCACAAGCAGATCATATATACAGAGTTATGAGTTGGTCACACAGTGGGAGTGATTAGGTATGCAAGTCATTCTTGAAGCTAAGAGAACAGAGTGTTCATGACCGACCAGCCATTGGAAGAGAATTATTAGAGCCCACCAACAGCTCTGCCTTCCAGAAGGTACATGGTCATGTTGGTTGCTGGCCAGAGAACCAAGGGAAGCTGGGCCTCCTAAGAATTAGGAGCTAACTGCCCATCCAGATGTTAGGAGGGTATTGCTGTCATTCTTGAGCCTCCATGGTCCTCCAGCCTCTTCTGAGGGCAGCCTCCATCTGTTAAGTCTCAGCAGCGTAAATGGCAATAGTCACCTAATTGAGGAATTGCAAGTGAAATCAGGGGGAAATCTGTGGCTCATTCACTAGAACAGTGATTTTTATGTACCTCAGATGAGAGACAAAAGATTATAACTCATTTCATGCTCTTCCCAAGGGAACAATTTGTAATAGTCTAAAGCAATCAAGCAACAGAATGAATTGACTTTCCAACCCAAAATCCTTGGGGAGAGTACTATGAAAGGCCAGCAAGTTGTTATATTTGTATAACAAATATTTGTTCTATTTGTATCAATCCAACACTTGGATCAATTTGATGAGAACAGTGCCGTCTGTTGCCTTTGACATCCATAAACCATCTCTCTTTTCTGGCCGATGTTCATGAATAAGACCAGCGGTTTGCCCATATCTGGCTTTCTCCACAACAAAATTTCCCATGAAAATCATGGAAGGACAGGAATGGAATTGAAGGAAGTCACAGAAATGCAAAGGGGAATCAGCTGAAATGAGTGAGTTTCTGAATTGCAGGCCCTCTCTGCAACCAGTCTGTTACTGGGAGAGCAACTTTCCTTGTGCCTTTTGATGAAATGCATGCGGACTTGAAGAAACGGATCCTCTGCTCCTCTAACTTCTCTTTGCTAAAGTTAGCAATGAAAGCCACAAAAAAGAGCACAGTGGGGTAGGACCACCATCTGCGGCTGGTGCGAGGTTGCACAAAGACTCTGTCTGGCTGAGACATCTTTGCAGAACTGGTTTGACTGACTTCTAGAGGCTGTGCTAGTTGTGCCTGCGGCCCTATCCACTCCCTGCCCCGTTCAGCTAAAAGCAGAACTACACCTTTTGTATTCACAGCGCTCACTCCCTTCTGGCTATCTGGAGGATGCCAAAAGAAGAGAGATACCTTTTCAGAATTTGCTTAGAATACAAAAAGTTAAGAGCCAGCAATTGGCAGGAGACTTATCACTTCCTAGTGGATGGCCTTGGGGAAGTTCCTGAACTTCTGGAAGCCTTCCTTCCTTTATTTGCAAAAGCCAAATAATTGAAGCAATCTCACAATGTTGTTGTGACTCTAAAAGTAATTTGCAATTTGTTACGTACTCCAAACCCTGCTTATATCATCTGTAACTTTTCATTCTCTATTCAAGCAGCCACTGGATTAAGCACCTCAGTGTGTATAGGCAGTGCTGTGGAGGCACATGGTAGATTATGTGGAGATAATTTGAGCATACGAAAAGCAACAGG
The DNA here is from genome assembly GCF_021234435.1 of Artibeus jamaicensis. Lineage (NCBI taxonomy): Eukaryota > Metazoa > Chordata > Mammalia > Chiroptera > Phyllostomidae > Artibeus > Artibeus jamaicensis. The sequence continues at coordinate 20,476,706 of NW_026521506.1, forward strand.
GCGTTGTGAAAAGAACATGAATTTAGAATCAGAAATCTGGGTTCAAATCCCTTTGCCTCTTACTTGCTGCAACTTGCCTGTATGACCTCAGGCAAGTTCCGTGAACTTGGATCCTGTTTCTTCATCCGCCAGGTGTGCACGATGACATCTTACATGGCTCTTCGGTCATTAAGTGAGAGGACACAGGAGAGCCTCATAAATGTACACTGGGCATGCCCATAGCCTAGTATATATGGAACGAATAAATGTGAGGCTCATTTTTCTTTCTTCATTAGGCATAAACCCTGAACCTCAGTTAATCTTCATGTAGTTTGGGATGTAACTCTAACATTCTACACATTTTAGAGATCACTGAACCAATGTTCTGTGTTAATGCATTCTGAACATGGCATATTTTAGAGAGCTCAAAAGTTTTATACTGACTCCAGAAAAACAACCTGCAAATTGTGAAAAAACTTCAGCCAATTCTGCCACTCAGGAGATGTGAGCAGGTCACTTCACCTCTGTCTGCTATACTGCCCTCATCTGTAAGGTGAAAATAATTCTAGAGTTTCCCCCATAAGGTGGCTGGGAGGGTTCAGTAAAATAAAGGAGGCGATGCACTTTACCCAGTGTCTTCCATTTCTAGGAACTCAGTAAATGACAGCTGCTATTAATATTCAGAGAAGAAGAAAAAAAGAATAACATATCAAGTGTGTGTCTTTTCTAACTGTTTGGCTGTCATTATCTGACATTAGATCCCTTTATGTTAGGAAGAAAAATTAGGCTATTTTGAAGCATATTACTAATCTTTGGGACTTGACATCAGAAAAGAACAGCCACGTCCTCCCACAAAAGGCACAGTCATATCCAGGGCAGAGACAGACAGAAAGCCGCCTATGCTTGCGGTCATGATGTCCTTGTACCTAACTCACAAAGTCCCTTGCTCCCTGTTTTACAGATGGAGACACTGAAGCACAAGAATGCTACCGAGCAGTAATGGCAGGCGAGGATTTGAAATGATCCGTTTCTGCCTGCTCTCATTCTTCCTCCTTGCACCCAGTAAACCAAGGTAGAAAGTGAAGTCTTACTTAATTTGCAAAAAATCCAGGACAATCATTTTCTGTGCTTGCAAAGGGTCTGAAAAAGTGAGTCATCTAAATGGTTTTTTAATATATATATGTGTGTGTGTATATATATATATATTTGTCCTCTCTCTGCTCATAGCTTATTGGAGGCTTTGTGGAGCATCCCGGTTTCGCCCTTTGATGAGGGGCTTGGATAATGAGACCTTCGAAGGTTCCTTTTAGCTTTGACATTGTGCATTTTCAGGGATGTCCCTGGGCTTTTCAAGAATGTATGCAATGGGTTTTCCTTAGTAAAAGATCCTTGTGAAAGAAGGTTATGTCCACTTTTCCTTGTATAATTCTGTCCGAAACTTTGGGAAATCACTAGGAATAATTAATGCATTCTGGATGACGCGTGCTTAGCTAATTGGGCTGAAATACAGGGTTGATTAGCAAGCTGGCTGAGCGCCAGGTAGCAGGTGTTTGCATAGAGTCAGCACTGATTCTTTTCTCAAAGAGGGGCCGAAGGCGTATATGTGGGGGTGTGTGTTTTATTTTTTTGCCTAGGTTTTGCCCTACTCCCACCCTCATTTGAAAACGCTGAGAGCAAAATAAAATCAAATTAGTTAGCATTAGAATAAGAAGTATGCATTTTTAATATAGTTTTGTCCCTTTTCAGTGCAGTTTTTAAGAGGTCAGTGCATCTTTCTACGTATCTTTATTTACCTCTTATTTTGATCAGAGGCGCACAACCAGGATCACTTTACAGGATTTGCTTTGAGGCCAATTGTATTGAGGCTTTTTATATGTAGATCACTTTTCTCAATATATCCCCGATTGTTTAATGTTTTGCATTTCCAAATCAGTAGCTAATTTTCACCCTTGGGTTAACTTGTAGTTTAACTCTTCAAACAACAAATTTACATTGTATTCCCTTTCCTCCATCCAAATATTCAAAAATTCCCATGCATCAGAAACTTTTCAAGGGAAGGTTAAGAATGCTCAGTGATGGATACATGGATATTTGAGCAGGATTTCTGGATCTTGTAAGTGTGGAAACCACATTCTCTACATGCCACTGATAAACAAGCATCTCTGAATATGTATCTGAATCCCCATTCCCGGGGGTCAGCTGGATAAACACATACTTGAGTTGAAGAAGGGATCCTGAACAATTTGGGCAAGAGAAAATGTCCCATGAGTTTCTGGCCTCTTGCTGCAAATGATAGACGTTCACTTGTGCTAGCATTACGAGAATTCTCGGAGCCTCACAGAACGCTGAGGCGGCAAGCGGGAAGCCATCAGGAAGCAAGCCAGCCGTTCTGTTCCTCTCTGTTCACGTGCCTTGGCATTTCCCAGCACATCTATATCCATCTCTCCATTCAGTCAGGCTTTCTAGGCATTCTCCTAGTGTTCAGAAGGCCCCAGGCTATTGTGCAAAGAGAAACGATGTAATTTTAGAAAAGCTGTTGGCGGCACTGATTTTTTTTTTCCCCCGAGAAAGAAACAAAGAGGACAGATCAGATGGTCTCTGCTCACCCTTCTAGCTCGGATGTCTTAGGATCCTGTACATATTTGGACATCTCTTAGAAGATATCCTATTTAACCACCACACTTCCTCCAGTGTACATTTTATCAGGTTGTCAGACTTCTCTAATCACACTGAGAATTGGGCAGCAATTGCAAATAAATCAGTCCTCCATTGGGGCACATGGGAAACACCACGGTTCCCTCTCGCCCAGCACCTTGGCAGGCATTCATAGTCGTGGCACTCTTCCCTACTGCTCTCAAAGCTGGCCACAGAGGCCTTCTCAGAACTAATGAATCAATAAACGAAATGTGAAATACCCATCCGCTAGAATAATACCCTGCCAAAAAAAGGAATAAAGAACAAACACAAGGAATGAAGTACCAATACATACTAAATTGTGTATGTTATGCTGAGGGAAAGAAGCCAAACGCAAGAGACCACACTATTGTATGATTCTATCTATGGGAAACGGCAAGAATAGGCGAATCCATAGGGACAGAAAGGGCATTGCTGGTTGCCAAAGGCTGGGAGGAGGGGAGGATGGGGAGTGACTGCAAAATGGGTAAGGGGTTTCTTGTGCGGGGTGCTGAAGCTTCCCTGAAACTGGATTGTGAAGACAGATGCATAACTCTGTGACTATACTTTAGTCGCACTCAACTGCACACTTTAAGAGGGTGAATTGTGTTATATGAATTGTCTCAGTTTTTCAAAAATTGTTTCTTAGCACAGTCCTCCAGAAAATCACCCCTAGTAGAATTAGCATGTCATAAAATTTGAGGTTTTGCTATTATTCATTTTTTTTTAATTTCACTGGTACTTGGCCTGAGAGCCTGCCCATCTAGCTACATGACATACACTTACAGAACTCTGGACCATCGCTTCTACTAGAACAGGGATGTCAAACTCATTTTCACTGGGGGCCACATCAGCCTTGCGGTTGCCTTCAAAGGGCCGGATATAATTTTAGGACTGTATAAATGTAACTACTCTTCAACAGTTAAGCAACAGCTCGGTGCTGCCACCAGGTAGAAACAAGGTGCAGGGCCAGATGAAACAAGGTGGAAGGCTGGATTCGGCCCACGGGCCTTATCTTCGCCACCTGTGTGCTAGAATGTTATGGACAGCTCTCCTAGCTACTTCCAGTATAAATGCCTTTGTACAAATGGAACACCCTCCTGGAAGCCTTCCCTAAGTCCCTCTATCTCTACTCTCATCCCAGAAAAACTAATTCTCTCTTAACTATAGTCGATAGCACTTTGCACATCCCTCTATCCCAGTCCACATCACATGGTGTTGTGATTGCCTTCTTATTGCTCAGAACTTCCCTCTTGACTGCCCTCCTCATCTCTGTCCCTGTAGCCAGCCACTCCACAGAGCCTAGTCCACAGCAGTGTTCCTCAGAAAATGATTATAATATGAACCCAGCCCTTGGGGTTACTACACATTATTAGGGGGAGACCGATGCTCAGTTAACTATGAAAGCATGTGCCCCAAATTAGACACTTAGGTACATGGGCCCTGGAGAAGAAAATGACTGATTCTATCTGTAGCAATCAAGAAAAATGCGTTACAGAGGAGGTAACGTCTGAGCCTGCCTGAACATATGAATAAAAAGCCTCCAGATAGAAAAGCTATGTGTGGTATTGGGCAGGGGGGATGGCTTTTAGTATTCCAGGTAGAGGAAATAAAATGAGCTGGGACAAATATGTCAAAATGCGTGGCACATCCTCAGACTCCAAATACAGGCTACTTATGGCTGGCAACTGCAGAGGAGGTCAGGGCCATAGTATGAAAAGCTTTAAATACCACATGAAGAAGTTTAAACCTTTTTCCGTGGGTAGTGGGAAGTTGAGATATTTTTAAAGGGATAATGGAATCATGAGTAAATTCTAGCATGAGGAAGGGGAGGACCCAAGGATGGACTAACACGAATAGACCAAATAGGTCACTATTTCAATAACCCAGATAAAAGATGATGAAAATTAAAAGTACAATAAGCTGCAGAAAGAAATCCATACATATGTGGACAACTAATGATGACAAAGGATCCAAGAATATACAATGGAGAAAGGAAAGCATCTTTAATAAATGGTATTGGGAAAACTGGACAGCCACATGCAAAGAATGAAACTACACCACTATCTTACACAAAAATCACCTCAAAATAGATGAAAGATGTAAATGTAGGACCTGAAACAATGAAAGACATACAGGAAAACATAGGTGCCAAGCTTCTGGACATCTGTCTTAGTAGTTTTTTGTGAGTTTGACTCCAAAGGGAAGGGAAACAGAAATAAAAAGAAAGAAATGAGACTATACCAATGTAAAAAGCTTCTGTACAGCAAAGAAAACCATCAACAAAACACCAAGGCAACCAACAGAATGGGAGAAGATTTTTCCAAATGACATTCCTGATGAGGCCTTAATATCCAAAATATAAAAGAACTTATACAACTCGAAAACAAAAAAGCAAACAACTCATTTAAAAAACGAGCAGAGGATCTGAATAAACATTTTTCCAAGGAAGACCTACAGATGGCCAACAAGTGCGTGAAAAGATGCTCAACATTACTAATTAGTAGGGAAATGCAAATCAAAACCAATAGACACCACCTTGCACCTGCTGGAATGGCTACCATCAATAAGACAGGAAATGACACCTGTTAGAGCAGATGCAAAGAAAAGAAACCCTCATGCATTGCTGGTGGGAATGCAAATTGGTGCAACTGCTCTGGAAAGCAGTATGGAGGTTTCTCAAAAAAAAAAAAAAAGACAGAACTACCATATGATCTAGCAATTCCACTGCTGGGTATTTATCTGAAGAAAATGAAAACAGTAACTTGAAAAGCTATATGCATCCCCATGTTTATTGATGGATGAGTGGATAAAGAAAATTCAGGATAAATATACAGTAGAGTATTATTTGGCCATAAAAAGAAAGAAAATTTGCCATTATTGATAGTATTGATGGAGTTTGAAAACACTATATTAAGTGAAATGAATCAGAGAAAGAAAAATACCATATGATCTTACTTGTATGTGGAATCAAAACAAAACAAAACCAGCTCTGTATCTTACAGATACAGAGAACAGATTGGTGGTTGCCAGAGATGAGGGCAGGGAGGTAGGGCAAAAGGTACAAATTTTCAATGACAAAGTAAATAAATCATGGGGTCTAATTACAGCATAACAGCTATAGTGAATAATACTGTATGGCATATTTGAAAGTTGCTAAGAGAGTAAATCTTAGAAGTTCTCATCACGAAAAGAATTTGTAACTATGCATGGTGATGGATGTTAACTAGGCTTACTCTGATCATTTCACAATATATATAAATATTGAGTCATTATGTTGTAGAACTGAAATGAATGTTAGCTGTCAATTATACTTCAATAAAGAGCCCCCCTCAGAAAAAGAGCATAAATATGGGAAACTGGTTTAATTCTAAAGATCAGATAACACTTTTAAATATAAGCATATATATATTTCTCAGTTTGACTAAATTTGGTATGGAAATCGCCACAATATGTTCTGACCAAATTGAGGATGCTGTTGCCATATAGCCAGTAAAGTGGGCGGTGACTTCCTGCAGCATCAATGCCAGAAGCCTCAGGTTAGGACAGTTTGTATATTCAGTGCAATAATAAAACTGCATTAATCGCATGAGACTGTGAACACTGATCTTCCTTCCAGATATGTGAAATCTGAAAGGGGTACTTACTAGCACAGAGGAAGACACCTTTAACAAGAAGCTCAGCGAGGGTTCAGAAGTGTGACTTGATGAACTGAAAATATTATAGCTGAAAATTAAGACAGATGCTTCTTGGGGTGTTGTACTAGAATTTAATAAGGGTAGGCTTTCTTGTTAAACATTATTATAGTTGGCATTATGTATTAGTTTCAGATATATGACATAGTGATTTGACACTAATGTACCTTATGATGTGATCACCACAGCAAGTCTAGAAACCATCTGTGCTCACGGGAAGTTATTACAACATAATTGATTGTAGTTTCTGTGCCGTACACTACATCACTGTGGCTTATTTATTTTATGACTGGAAGTTTGTATCTGTTATTAATCTTCACAGTTTTCCCTCCATCCCACCCCCTCCCTTTGGCAGCCACCACTTTGTTCTGTGTATCTATGACTCTGTTTATGTTTTGTTTTGTTTTTCTAGATTGCACATATAAGTGAAATCATATGATATTTTTCTCTCTCTGTCCACATTTTTACACTTAGCATAATACTCTGTAGGGCCAGCTACATTGTTACAAATGGCAAGACGTCATTTTTTTTAATTGCTAAGTAATATTCCTTTGCATATATGTACCACCTTTTCTTTATCCACTCATCATCTATCAATGGACACTTTGGTTGCTTCCAAATCTCGGCTATTGTAAATAATGCTGTTAGAGGGAAGCTCTTCAATGGCCTCAGAATGCCAAGTCTCAATGCCAGAGGTGCTAGTGAGTGAGAGATTGCAGAAGACTTCAGGGTATCTGCCTGGAATTCATTCACTCTACATTCATTTACTGAAGGACACTGTGTATCAGGCAGTGTTTCAGGCACTGAGGAATACAGTAATGAATGAAACATAAATATCCCTGCCCTTTTGCAGCTCGAATTACAGTAGAGGGACACCAGCAGTAAACAAATCAGTGAAAATACAGGGTCCGGCAGAAGTAAGGCCTGCTTGAGTGTGGTTAATAGGGTAATAATATGAGTGTAATAATTTACAGTTTTAATTTGAGCATGTCACCTAAAATGTCATGCGGTGTGCTTGAATGTGATATCGTTATGTTACAGAATGACATAAATGTCATAAATGTCTCTATTTTTCATATTACATTGCTGGATACCTTCTGGACAGACCTTGTACAGACTGGTTGTTACAAAATAGTCATGAACACATAAAGTACAGCATAGAAAATATAGTCAATAATCCTGTAAGAATTATGTATATGGTGCCAGTTAGGTACTGGAAATATTAGAGTGGATCACTTTGTAAAGTATCTAATTGTCTAGCCACTGTGCTATATACATGAGACTTATAAAAATGATGTTGAATGGGAACTGTAATGAAAAAAAATAAATAATTTTTAAGACCCTCAGAAGTCAAGGGACACTGCAAGGATTTGATGGCCTAAACAATTAGGATGGGGCTTTGATTGCTGAAAATGGGGGAAAATGTAGAAAATTAGATTGAGGTGGTGATGGTGAGAAGTACAGTTTGGGACCTAAGTTTAGTCCGTTGGAGAGTCCGATGTGGGAGTGTAGAGATTAGGAGAGCGGTCAAGGCCTGAACTAAAAGGTGAGAGTCCCGTGCTTTTATTTGGTGTTTACACCCACGAGACTAGAGGAATTCATCAGAGGAGGAAGAAAATATAGAGAAGTAGAGAAGTACAAGAACAGAGCTCTGAGGTGCTCAGATGCTTTGTATAGACATCCTCCAAAAACCAAAATGATCTTGGATGTAAGAAGATTTGAGATCAGGTTCTAGCTCTGCTCTAAACTGACTGTATAATCCTGGTCAAATCGCTAGTTTACTTGGGCCACCAGTTTCCTTATGTGTCAAACGTACCTTAATAACAGTCCTTTAAGAAGTTGAAAGACTATTTTGACACACTGCATTGAAAAGTAATATGAAGTTATGGAACACTGTGCACATGCGATGTTCCTCCCCCCACACCACCCCACCTCTAGAATCTTGACTTACAGATGCACATGGTGGTGCTCTGAACAGATCCGCTGTATGAAATATCAAAGTCACTCATGTGGCAGGGTGGGGAAATTGAAGCTCCATAGGGTGGAGGGTGTGTGGAAATCGACCGAAACCACAGACAAGGCAGAGAGTGAGGGGGACTCCAGGTAACTGAAATGAGGTCACAGTGAAAGAGTAGCCAACCAGCAGAAAGTACGTTAGGGTTTTCTTTTTTCAGTACTCAGTGAAGACGTGAGTCTGATGTCCTTCCTAAAAGCCCCAGAAAATTAGTGCAGCATCTTGGCAGGTGGAATCAAGCCCTACACAGGCATAGTCCTCACTGTGAGGAAGGGGTCATGCCTACATGAGGCTTCACCTAAGTTCCAAATACTGAGACCCTGGATAGGTGTCAGGAGCCCCTGCTGCTGTTACGTCATAGGCATTCTGAAATCTCTGTGATGTCAGTTGCAATTCTTGAGAATCAGCTCCTAGACTTAGTACTCGGGTTGGAAGGGTACCCATGGATCACCTAGGGATTATTGGTGATTCTGGAGTACTGGTCTACCAGATGCTACTAGTATAAAGAGCATAAGTTATGGTCGTGTACTTAGAGAAAATGTTCAGTTAAACAACATTAAAGGTTCATATTACTTCAGAACTTCTCAGACCCTTTACTATGCCAAGGTGCAGTGTGACATTCTAAGAAGGGCCTAAACAATGAAGTGACTCCCGAACATGGTTACCACTGAATTGTTTTTTAAAGATTGTATTTATTTATTTTTAGACAGAGGGGAAGGGAGGGAGAAAGAGAGGGAGAGAAACATCAAGATGTGGTTGCCTCTCGTGCACCCCTTACTAGGGACCTGGCTTGCAACCCAGGCATGTGCCCTGACTAGGAATTGAACCAGCAACTCTTTGGTTCACAGGCCCATAGTCAGTCCACTGAGCCACATCAGCCAGGGCACCACTGAATTGTTCTGTTATTGTCTTTTTTCTCCCTAACTAGGCATACCTCTTAAAATCTGCATGGAACATTTACCTCCAGTGAGTTCATTTTACAGCTTTAAGAGTAGGGCCCAGAGAGTGGAGAAAGGACTGGCCAAAGTCATGCAGTTACTCAGTGGTAGAGCCTGGACGAACACTGACCTTCCCTGACCCTAAGTCCTCTTCCGCACCACATATCTCCTGCAGACTCTCATTTCACTCCATCGCTAAGTGATCTGAATGCAAACCACAAACTGAGCAAAGAGTATTCTTGATCAGTGAGTAGAAAAATGCCATAGGACACTTTCCTAGATGTCGTCTGTCATAAACAAGGCTGTGGTTGTATGTCTCCATCACTGGCTCATTACCGAAGCTCAGGTATACTCATTAGCTTTCAAATTAGAAATGTGCCATGAAAATGATACTTGTCAATCTGTATAATCAAAGCATATTGCTTTTGGATGAGATTTTCTCACAGATAAATAGCTTTAAAACAAAGGCTAGTCCTGGCTGGGGTAGCTCAGTGGATTGAGCGCAGGCCTGCGAACCAAAGGATTGAGGTTCAATTCCCAGTCTGGGCACATGCCCGGGTTCCAGGCCAGTTCCCAGCAGGGGACGCATGAGAGGCAACCATACATTGATATTTCTCTCACTCTCTCCTTTCCTTCCCCTCTAAAGATGAATAAATAATAATAAAAAATCTTTTAAAAAATAAAGTGTTTTCCTTTAAAAAAAAGAAATAAAGCAAAAGCTATTTGCAGATGACTTACCACTGGCCCTAGGCTGTGATGGTAGGAACACAAAGATGGTACAGGGATCCCTCACCTACCATGGGAGTTACGTTCCAGAGACCCCCACGATAGGTGAAAATACGCAAAGTAGTGTCATTATATTTATTTTATTATTTATATATTTTAAGGCTTTATAAACCCTTCCCACACTCCTATAAACCTTTCCCACTCTCTTATTAACCTTTGTCACACTCTTATAAACACTTCATATGCTCTTAAACACTTTCTACACACTTAAACCTACATAATTTATTTTATTTTATTTCTTTATTCTTAGAGAGAGGTGAAGGGAAGGAGAAAGAGTGGGAGAGAAACATCAATGTGTGGTTGCCTCTCATGTGTCCCTACTGGGGACCTGGCCTGCAACCCAGGCATGTGCCCTGACTAGGAATTGAACCAGCAACCCTTTGGTTCACAGGCCCATAGTCAGTCCACTGAGCCACATCAGCCAGGGCTGTAATTTTAACAACATACAAAATTCAATATGGGCACTCACCAGTGAGGTATATACAGTCACCCCCTTTCTATATAGTGGTTCACTTATTGCGGCTTCACTGTATCGCAGGGGTTTTTTTATTGTGGCTTCACTGTATCGCGAGTTTTTTAAAAACCCGCGATACAGTGAAGCCGCAATAAGTGAACCACAATATAGCGAGGGACGACTGTAGTTTTGAATTCTTTCACCAGAACAGTGGCTCTCAAAGCTGCATCGGTAGCATGCAACAGCTTGTGAAAAATGCAGAATCTTGGGCCTTACCCCAGACCAACTATATCAGAAATCTCAGAGGTGGGGCCCAATAGTGTTTTTTGCCTAGTCTTCCAGGTAATTCTGCATGCACACTCAAGGTGGGGACCTATTATTACATTAGAGAAAATGAGACTCCCAGGCAATTTCAGGTGTGAAAGCCAGGCAAGAGATGAATCTTGTAACAGCAGGATGGTCTTTTCTTTTTTGTGAATTTGAAGCCTTGGAAAGAAGAGAGATTAGGTAATAGGCAAGAAAAGCATATAGACCCTTTTAAGAAAAGGGGAAAATGAGAAAAGGATCCAACACAGAAAAGATGGGCAAACACAAGAGGGTAAATGTAGACCAGAAAATGAACCTGTTTGGCTGCTTCACAGGATGCCTTAAGACTGAGAGAGCATATGTTGCGATTTTCTGTTTCAATTTGTTGTTAATGACCTGTTTATACACTTGGTGTCTGGAATTCCTAGAATACAAGAGGAGCTCAGGAGAGCATTGCAGCTCTGTGGTGCGAAAACAGGAGGTCCAGAGACATCTGTTTTTAGATCTGCCGATGACTATTCGTGCAATCTTGAGAGAGTCACTTAATCTCTCTGGATATGTTTCCTAATCCTGTTGGATGGAGTAGCCAGCTTCGAGATGCGCTCCCACACAGTGCCTACTCTCACAGGTGCTGTTCTCATTTAACAGAGAGGTGACCAAGCCCCGCTTGTGGCCTGTGTCTATACATACAACACTGGCTGACCACTTGCTATATCTGGTGACTGGCAGATCCTTCCCCAGACAGGCTGGTCTGATGTTAAAGCAGGGAAGGAGCACAGGCAACTAAGAGAAGCCTATCGTAATGGCCACAGCCAAGTGTGGGCACAGACAACAGGCTCTGTTCTAACACTGACAAGCCTGGCCTCCTGCCATTTGGACGCACAGGCTGAGACACCCTGGAAATCACTCAGGCCTGATGGGTAACAGAACAAGCCCTGGTCTCTGCTCTAGAGTTTCACCTCCCTTTTGCTGGTCATTATGAATAGATGTATTTTGGCTGCCTGCAGAACTTCTGGGGCCAGTGACCACCTGGAGACCCCTAATAATATTGGTCTTCCTGACAGCCAGAAACTTTAGAAAATCAGCCTTTGCTTCAACAAGCCCATGTTTCAACTCACTCCCCCACTACTGAGATGGAACATAAGTCAATTAAACAGCACAAGCAGGCACGAAGCTAGGTGCCAGGAATAAAATGGAAAACAAGTCAGAACATGGTTCCTGCTTCAAAGGGGACATGCTTATCACGTAAGACAGACATTAAGCAAATAGTACATAGTTTATTTGATTACATGATGAGTTTTTCAGTGAGATTAGAGGGCAAGGCCTTGGGGGTCTTTTGAATACTCACTGTTTGTACTACCTGTGGTTGCTTAGCCTGGCTTGGCTGTCAGTGCCCAGGCGATGGGTTTGGCTATAGTCATTAGTGTTGCCTGCGGGCAGCAGAGGCAGTTTCCTGTGCTGGCTGATCAATGCTCAGGGTGCCAGGAAAAATATAACAGTTCAGAGAGCTTCCCAAGTTATTTGGCAAGGGACTCTCCCCCAAGACCTGGAAATCTGAGGCAAGAGCTCAGTGCTATTATCAGGCACATACTGCAGGCACCTGGACTTTGCAGGAATCGACCATCTGCAGTCATGCTGACAATAGTCCCAGTGCCGTTATCCTAGAGCTCTGGGAGTCATGCAGTTGAGATCAGCAATCAATGCTCTCCTCTTCCTTCTACATGAATCCAAGCATCTTTGCTGACTTCCATCTCCTTTGCTCAGTCTCTTAATGTTGGAGAACCTCGGAGTTTGGTCTGTGTCCATTTTCTTTTTACTATATATACTCTCCCTAGGTAATCTCATGAAGCCCTATGGCTATAGATAATACCTTATGCTGATGACTCCCAAATTTATTTTTTAGGCCAGATTCACATCTCCAACTGTCTAACTAGCATCTCCATGTAGATATTTAAAAGGCATTCTCATGCCCTGGCTGGTGTGCCTCAGTGGATTGAGTGCATGCCTGTGAACCAGAGGATCACGGTTTGATTCCCAGTCAGGGCACATGCCTGGGTTGCAGGCCAGGTCCCCAGTGGGGGGTGACCAAGAGGCAACCACACATTGATGTTTCTTTCCCTCTGTTTTTCCCTCCCTTCCCCTCTGTCTAAAAATAAACAAAATCTTTAAAAAAAAGTCTTCTCATACACAGCAAGTCCAAGGCTAAACTGTTGGCTTTCCCCAAACATACTGTTTCTTTTCCCACCTTCCTTAGCTCAGTGAATGGCACTGCCAATCACCAAGTCATTTGAGTGTCTCTTTCCCTCAGGCCACATATTTCATTAGGAAGTCCATTGCATGTATTTCTAAATATACCCCAAAGGCCACCCTCCTTTCTGCATATCTACCATGATCACCCTAGTCCAAGTCACAACCTTCACCTTCCTTTATAACTGCAGTGAAGGTCTTCCCTCTTTCTGCCCTTGCCTCCCTCCCATCCAGTCTCCACAACTGCAACCGCTGATCCACCTCCAGTGACTCAGATCATGTCATCCCTCTGCTAAAAACCCTCCGATGGCTGCCTATTTCATCTAGAATACAACTCAAAGCCTTTGTCACTGTTTAGAAAACTGCATGATTTGCTCTTCTAAACTTCTCTTCTACCTCATTTCAGGCCAATTCTTTCCCCTTATTTACCATATTCCCACAACGCTGTTTTTTCCTCTGGCCCTTGAACATAGCAAGCTCTTTCCAGCACCAGGGTCTTTGCACATGCTGTTTTCTTTGCCTAAAATTCTCTTTGCCCTCATGTTTTGTATGTCTGTCCTGTCTGTCTGTCCTGTCATTGCCTTAGAGAAGCCTAAAGTAAGTGTCTCATTCTCTGGCTCAGCCTCTTACTTGTTTTCTTCATAAGCCTCATCAAAACTTACAGTTCTCTGTTTATTTGCTTTTTTTTGTCTGTTTACTTGATTTGGATGAGGGAGTCTCTCTTTCCAAGTAGCATATAAACATTTTGTGGACCACTGCCACTGCAAGTTGTACTCCAAATTTAAAGTACAAATTAATTTAGGAAAAATAAGTCATTTCTATCAGAATTATAACATGTATGTAATAATTCCTGAGGTTTTCTTTTGATAACCAGCTCTGGTTTAGAATCTAAAATTATTATTTTAAAATGCAATGTATTGGGGTAACATTGGTTAATAGCATTATATAATCTTCAGGTGGAGAAGATTATAATTGCACATCTGTTTGGTACTCGCCACCTTAAGGCCCCCTTTGCCCACTCTTCCCTGATCCCACCCCCTTTCTCCTCTGGTCACCACCATTCTGCTGTGTGTATCTGTGAGTTTATTCTTGTTTGGTAGTTTGTTCATTACTTTTTGTTTTATATTTTACATATGAGTGAAATCATGTTGCTCTTATATTTTTCCATCTGACTGATTTCACTGAGCATAACTCAAGATTCATTCATGTTGTCACAAATGGCAATATTTCATCTTTTTGTAGGTGAGTAGTATTCCATTGTATACATGCACCATATCTTCTTTATCCCGTTATCCACTGATGGGCACTTAAGCTGCTTCCATGTCTTGGCAATTGTAAATAATGCTGCAATGAACATAGAGATGCACATATCTTTTCAAATAAGTGTTTTTCATATTTTTCAGATAAATATCCAGAGGAGGAATTGCTGGATTATATGGTAGTTCTCCTCTTAATTTTTTGAGGAACCTCCATATTGTTTTCCATAGTGGCTATAGTAATTTATATTCTCACAAACAGTGTATAAGGGTTTCCTTTTCTCTACGTACTCTCTAACGCTTATTTGTTTTCAAAAATATTTTTAATTACAGTTTACATTCAATATTATTTTGTGTTAGTTTCTAGTATACAGTGTAGTGGTTAAACAATTATGTAATTTGCATAATGATCCCCCCCAACATTTCCAGTACCCACCTGGCACCATGCATAGTTATGGCAATATTACTGACTATACTCCCTACGCTGTACTTTACATCCCCATGACTATTAGGTTTGGGCTTGCATGTCCTTGATCAATAGTGATGTTGAACATCTTTTCATATCTCTGTTGGCCATCTGTGTATCTTCTTTGGAAAAGAATCTTCTCATATTTTTAAAGATTTTATTTATTTCTTTTTAGAGAGAGGGGAAGGGAGGGAGAAAGAGAGGGAGAGAACCATCAATGTCTGGGTTGCCTCTCATGTGGCCCCCACTGGGGACCTGGCCCACAACCCAGGCATATGCCCTGACTGGTAATCAAACTGGCAACCTTTTGGTTTGCAGCCTGGGCTCAATCCACTGAGCTACACCAACCAGGGCTCGTTTTTAAATATAATTGTTTGTTTTTTGTTGTTGAGCTGCATGAGTTCTTTATATACTTTGGATATTAGTCCCTAATCAGAAGTATTATTTGCATATATCTTTTTCCATAGGATTTACAAATGCCTGACTCATTTCTGGAAGTTCTATTTCAAAACAAATCTTTTACAGGTATATTCACCTTTTTTTATGGGTGTGAAAATGATGTTTTGTGAGTGTATCAAGATTGGAAGGCTCACTCCTTATTTTCTCACTTTGAGTACTTTCAAAGAAGGCAGTGTGCTGTAATGCAAAGAGCATTTATTGGCTTTGCAGACTAATAGAATAAATGGCTGTCAGTCTCAGCCTCCCACAGACAAGCTGTGTTACCTTGCAGAAGTTTCTTGACTTCTCTGAGCCCCATTTTCTACTTAACAGTAATACTAGTTACCTCAAGGTAATGTTTTTATCCTCACCCAAGGACAATTTTTTGTTGCTCTGAGAAAGAGAAGAAGGGAGAGAGAGAAACATCAGTGAGAGAAAGAAACATCCATTGGTTGCATCCCATTAGCACCCAGACCGGAGCTCATATGCAACCACACCAGGGATCGTTTGTGCCTGGACCGGGATTAAAGTCACAACCTAGGTATGTGCCTTGAGCAAGAATGGAACCCACAACCTTTTGGTTACAGAATGATGCTCCAGCCAATGGAGTTACTCCAGCCAGGGCTCGAGATAATTATTTTAAAGATGAAATGAGATTAGGATCACATAAAGATATCCGTCACATAGTGGAAGCTCAATAAAAGTTCATTCTTCAAGACGAGCTCAAAGCCCCAGAGCCCATAACTCTAAGAGACGAAGAAATAGCCAAACTTTCAGGTTCAAAACACTGGTGATCAGGATGCTCACAGAACTGGTTGATTTTAGTCACAAATTAGAGGAACATATGAAGGCTAAACTAATTGAAATGAAGGGAAACACACAGGAAACCAACAGTAATGGAAAGGAAACTGGGACTCAAATCAAGGGAGTGGACCAGAAAGAGGAAAAAAATGACCAAACAGAAAAGGATGAAGAAACAAGAATTCAAAAAAATGAGGAGAGGCTTAGGAACCTCCAGGACATCTTTAAACGTTCCAACATTCAAATTATAAAGGTACCAGAAGGGGAAGAGGAACAGCCATGAGTGGAAAACTTATTTGAACAAATAATAAAGGAGAACTTCCCCATTCTGGCAAAGGCAATAGACTTCCAGAAAATCCAGGAAGTTCAGAGAGTGCCAAAGAAGTTGGACCCAAGAAGGAACACACCAAGGCACACCATCATTATATTAGCCAAGATTAAAATGAAGGAGAGAATCCTAGAAGCAGCAAGAGCTAAGGGGATAGTCACCTGCAAAGGAGTTCCCATCAGACTGTCAGAAGATTTCTCAAAAGAGACCCTACAGGCAAGAAGGGACTGGAAAGAAATATTCCAAGTCAGGTAATCCAAAGACCTACAACCAAGATTGCTCTATCCAGCAAAGCTTTCATTTGGAATGAAAGGACAGATAAAGTGCTTCTCAGATAAGATCAAATTCAAGGAGTTCATCATCACCAAGCCCTTATTATATGAAATGTTAAAGGGACTTATCTAAGAAATGTTAAAGGGACTTATCTAAGAAAAAGAAGATAAAAAAGATGAACAGTGAAAGGACAGCAAACTCACGGTTATTAAAAACCACACCTTAAACAAAAGCAAACTATGAGGACAGCTAGATCAGGAGTGAACCATAGAAATGAAGATCACATGGAGGGTTAGCAACAGGGGAGTGGGAGAAGGTACAGAAAGTAAGTAGCATAGACGGTAGATAGAAAATAGACAGGGGGAGGGCAAGAATAGTATGGGAAATATAGAATCTAAAGAACTTGAGACATGTGGTCATAAACTAAAGGGGGGGAATGGTGGGGGAGGGGTATGCAGGGTGGAGGGGAAAGAAGGGTGGAAATAGAACAACTGTAATGGCATAATCAACAAAGTATATATTTTTTTAAAAGTTCCTTCTTTGCCCTTCAGGGTCACCCACTAAAAAGAACATTACTTTTTCATTACTTTATTTTTAAATGGTGTTACTTGGGCTACCTACTTAATTTTTGTCTTTGTAATTTACAGCTTCTATCTAAGTATCGAACATACCCTGCAAACATGTAGTTTTGTTACCATTGCAAACATTCTTGAGGATGTGATTCAAGTCCTGGAGCTAGTCCCCAGCAGGGATTTTAAAATGTTTTTGACAGTGATAACATCACTGAGGTAACCAACCAAACCCCCCTGGGCTGGCTTGGCTCACATACCTTCACTGAAACTACAACCGTAGCATCTAGGCTCATGACTTTCCAGGCATATCTTTATTTTGTTAAGATTTTATTTATTTATTTTTAGAAAGAGGGGAAAGGAAGGAGGAGGAGATAAATGTCAACGTGTGGTTATCTCTCATGCACCCCCCACTGGGGACCTGGCCTGCAACCCAGGCATGTGCCCTGACTGGGAATTGAACCCTTTGGTTCTCATGCTGGTGCTCAATCCACTGAGCCACACCAACCAGGGCCAGGCATATGTTTAGATACATGACCATCATTTCAGAATGAATCCAAACTGCCTCACATACTAACAGAGCCTCTTTTACTCTGATGACTTTTGTGGAGAGTATTGCAAGAGCAAAGACCCCATTGCCACCGGCTCCTGGTATGCCCCGTGGCCTGTTTATAGAACTAGTTCATGCTTTGGGACCATTTTGAACTCAGGAATGGCCTTGGGGTGAAAAGGCAAAAGGAGACTTCAGAGGAGTTAATGAACGAATTCATACTGGAAAATGTTTCCCTCAGGCCAGAACTCCCATTGATTCCCCTCACAGTTTCAGTGCCTGAGGCCTGGAGGCCTCCAGTCACTGATGAAAAATGCCTGATCATCCCGCTTGATAAAGTAACCCGTCTGTTAATTTCCTATATCTCACCCAGTGTAGAAGGTGAGCTCACTTTTCTCCTTTAAGGCTCTCTTCTCCTCTCAACGGCATGAATATCCCAAATGTCATCCACTGAGGTGGAGGAAAGGCAGGCTCCTCTACCTTGCCTGCAGGATCTTTCTTCCTTGTAGAAAGAAGATCTTGGAAAGGCCCTGAAGGTTTTATTGCTTCAAGTTAGGCTTGGCCAAATTACTCACAAGCGCTGAATCCTCTTAGGGGTGTCCGCCTAAGAGAAGAAGATCTATTCAGATTGGGGCCTGCATTGAGGCTGCCGACAAAGACCAATTAGTCTTGATTGTGTTGGCTGCATTTGGAGGGCGACTGCCCTCAGACCACCAACTCGTGCCACCAAAGTACTCATCCCACCCAGGAGTCAGCTGCTTTCCCTCAGTCCCCAGTCTGGCTTCACATGACCCCTGGGTCAATTGCCTCTCTCTTGCCCTTGCTTTAGTTCTTCCTGCCAGGTTGTGGGTAGCGTTCTTCCTCACAACTGCATTCTTTTCCCATTTTCTTGGAAAGCTGGTCATGTTTTCTGATTGTCATGACGAGGAAAGCAATCTAACCTTCCCTGCAGAAAGTGCACATGACTTCATTTTGATCTATTTTGCCTCTTGGTGGCCCAGACGGTAAACGTTATTTGGAGGAATCCCGGTCTAATTTGGATTATTCAGCCATTTGTATGGTTGGATATTTCTGTGACTGGGTGTTACAGTCACAACGATGAGATGATGTATTTCATTGGGTCAAAGATCCTTTATTGAGCACCTACAAAGTGCAATGCAATGTGAGAGGCTGACAATTTAAGATATAACCTCTCCCTCTCCAAGACCTCACTGACAGTGAGGGATTAAGGCCACATCCATAAATGACCGTGATAACAATAGCTTACTTTCTTTAAGCATTCAGTAGGCTGCCACCATGTAAGTGTTATACATATTTCATTTAATCCTCACGGGTCCGCAGTCCTTTATGCACAATTCTACAATATAAAGCCTTAAAACTCCAGGGTTGATTCATATCATTGTTTCAGAGCTCACTGGACAGCGAAAGCTGACCTGAACTTTTTCATGAACTGACATAGGCTATTTGTCATTTTATCCCATGTGTAATTATGCTTTTGTTTCACTGTAGAGATATTAAGTGTTTGCTTTCAAGCCCTATCCCAGACCCCTGGGGGTGTTCTGTAGGATATAAACTACATACTATGTTTTTAAAGATGTTATTTACTTATTTATAGAGAAAGGGAAAGGGAGGGAGAAAGAGAGAAAGAAACAGTGCTGTGAGAGAGAAACATCCAGCGGCTGGGTCTCACAGGCCCCCTACTAGGGAATGGGCCCATGACCCAGGCATATGTCCTGACCGGGAATCAGACTGGCACCCTTTTGCTTTGCAAGGTGACACTCAACCCACTGAGCCACACCAGTCAGGGCTGTACTGTATTTTTTTATATCCAAATTTTTCTGGATTCCAAAACTCTCATGGCCTCAGGAGTTTTGGATAATAGTATCTCTATTATTGTGTCCATCTTATAAATGCTGAAATTGAGGTTCAGAGAAGTAACATAATTTTCCCAGAGTCACACCACAAAGAACTGGTAGGAGCACCACAATCGAAACCCAGTTTCGCCTGGCTCCACAGACCATGTGTTTAACCACTAAGCCATACCAACCTCTCTTCAGAAAACGCACTTTAAAGACTATAAAAAAAGGTTCTGCAAGAACCACTTAGTGCTGCAGAGAATTTGAGGAGGAAAGGGGAGAGAGTGAAGGTGCATCTGGTACTGTGCTTTGAAGGAAAGAGTGGACTGTGAAAGAGGAAAATAAGTGTGCCCAAGAATGTTTGGGTAAATAGCAGGCAGCTCTGGCCAGGGAAGGAAGAAGCTAAAAATCAGAATGAGAACGTAGGTCAGGGCCAGAATATGAAGGGCCAGATAACTAGATTAAGGAGTTTTGAATAAGAACGGGTTACGGTCCCCTTGCAGATCCCAAAGCACTCATTGGGCCTCATGCCATCCTGCTTCCATCCTACGTCAAAAGAGCAAAGAGCAGATATGAACATCCCCATATACTTTTGCTAGTTTTATTTTATTTCCTTTTCTTTTCTATTTTTTTTTAAATCAAGTAGATTACTGCTGTGTGTTGAAAAGGCAGCCAAAGAAAGTGAGGTCGTCAAGACAAGCAACTGTCATAAACATCTATAATACAGGTTCCTTTGCTGGGCTTTGTTGCCTCTTTGTCAGCAGAGAGTTAAAATTTAACCAGGGCCCTCCTCCCTCACTGCAGCTGGCAGGGATTCAGTGGGAACACAGCCGGCACCCCCATGGTAACCCGACCCCCCCTCCTTCTGTGCTTAAACAACAGCTTCCTCCTCCTCCTCCTCATCTTAAGAATCCCAGTAAAGATCTTAGGGAGACGTAGTCATTACCGGGAATTTAAACCTAGAATCTAAATATGTTCGCTTTTGTCATGACTAATCAAAGTTCGAAATTAATATTTTAGAAATCAGGTCCAGTTCATGAGTAGTGAATTGAGTGTGCCTAATTACATTTTATAGTCATTTAACAGCTGTTAATAATGTAATTTTGTGTTGTGCCTAATTTGCCCTGATTTACTCTAACAACACACATTGTATTTGTTTCTCTTTTGATGTAACAGTAATCAAACTCTAGGGAATCAACACGGGCATGGAAAGAAGTAATTTATTATTTTTATAAGTTTGAAAATAAGGGATTTTTTAAAAAAGAATAAATTATACAAAATACTAGATTAACACACATGAATGCATTTGTTTTCTCTGGCATTTGTTTTTGTAAAAAAATATTCCATGTGCACAATACATTTGTTTTTCATTCAAGTCTGTACTGCTTGAGACAAACCAAGTTTTGCAAATACACATTTGATGGATAAGCTGATGAGCTTCCTCCTCCCCCCACGCCCCCCAAAATATCCTTCTAGAATGAAAAAGCCAGATTTCAAAATTTCTGGTATATGAATTAAAGAGACACAGAACCCATTTAAATAGACTCCCCAGTGGAAACTTGTATTTCCAAGGTGAGGCTAGAAGAGAGAAGTAGTGTAAAAGCAGGAGGAAACACAGCTTCAAGAGAAGAAAATAAGCAAGTATTTCTCCCACAGGTTAGAAGAAAGTTCTACGTGAGATCCTTATTAGGGCAAAAGCGAGGTTGAATTTTGGACCAAAAAAAGGTGATATAATTAAACTGTTACATTATAAAAGGTCTGCTCTGTATCCTTCTTTTTGTAGGTATAGTGTATTGATTATGTTATTTAAAAAGAAGAAAACCAAAACTATGAGCACTAAAAAGGCAACAAATATACAACTATCAACAACTGAATCTAAAAAAGAAAAAACCCCAAAAACATAAAACAAGAAATGAAGCAAACAACCAGAACAGGAACAAAATCATAAGTATGCTCTGTATTTTGCCATTCACTGTAAGCCCTTGAAGAACCAAGCATCTGACATTTTACCCACATGTGCATGTTGTCTGCAGTCCTTATGGATTAACGCCCTTTGTATTTGAAGTGAGCTATAAGAGTGGAGCCGAAAGGAGTGCTCCCTGTCTGTGGGACGCTGGTTGCCATCACTACAACCAGAGCTTGACCTACTGCTTTCAGCCGTTGCCTGATTGCCTCCTGGGACCTACATGGGAGGAACTACAAGTGGATAGGTCTTCCCTCCACCACAGTCAGAGGTGTTCTGCAGTTTGTCAAGACTCGGAGGCTAATGTCATTCCCATTACTGCTCAGGCCCCCGTGTTGGGAGCATCATGTGCCAAGAGGGGAGGGGGTGGTGGGACAGGCCCGCCTCTGGTGCAGGCAGCAAGGGTGGCGTGGGGTCCAACAACCATGGAGGATTCAAAACCAATAATAAAACTGACTAGAAGTCAGGCTGCTTTTTATGTTCATCATGTGCTAGTCATTCCAAACAATCAGTGATAAAATAGTGCTTCCTGCAGGCTCTGCTCCCACAGACACCTCCCCAACTCAGGTATGCCATTGCGTCAGTGGGTGAGGTTGGGCTCTGAGCCCTCACATACTGGGAGAGTTGCCGAGTCCCCAAACTCTCCCATCTGTACCCTTTTCTTGTGATGCTGAGTGTTGTATTAACCTGCCCCAGCACTGATGTCACTCTTCTGTCAGCCTCTTACTGGCTCTGACTAGGAGCTGCCACTTCTGTACCCCATCTCTTTGGCCTTTGCACGGCTTTTCTCACCATCACTGTTTCTGCCAGTGTGAGGGTTAGGTCTCTCCCTGCCAAGGTTGCTACTCTTGTTTTAAATTTTTTTAAGATTTTATTTATTTATTTTAGACAGAGAGGGGAAAGGAAGAAGAAAGAGGGAAAGAAACATCCATGTGTGGTTGCCTCTCATGTGCCCCTTACCAGGGACCTGGCCTGCAACCCAGGCATGTGCCCTGACTGGGAATCAAACCAGCAACCCTTTGGTTCACAGGCCTGTGCTCAATCCACTGAGCCACACCAGCCAGGTCGGTTTGGCCACTATTTATTACCTTTGTAAAGGGAATCATGGCTCCTTTTGCTGACAGAGCTGTCTGTTGAAGAATTTGGGACAACTTGCAAAGGGCTGGCTTGAGGGTACTTCTGTGACACCACTCGATGTCTTACTCTGCCAACAATCAGCCACTGTCCTCTAACCAAAGCACACAGCTTTTGGATCTTTCCTGCGTCAGGGTAAATTTTCTTCTTACCCAGAGCAGGCACCTCAGAGGTAGATGGAGGGGATAAACTTCAGGTTTAATCCTGGGGCCCTGGAGACCAGCTCCAAATGCTAAAGTTCTCTTCATCTGACAACTCCTTCAGGGCTGTTTTAGTACAACCTTCCAGATTTGACCTTGTCTATATGTCATAGGGATGGGGACAATACGTATGCTTGAGTCAAGGAGCATCAAAACCCATGCAACTGCTTCTGTGATCCATGGAAATAAAGAGACTGAGTTCTCTCAAGGTAGCCCTGCATTGGATTTTTCAGTGCACCTTCATTACAATGGATAATCTTTTTCTTAATCTGTTTTTGGGGTGATAGATGGACCCCTTTGAGAATCTAATGTACACTATACACCCTCACCTCAGGAAAGAGCACCCCTCTGCATAGGTCCAGAATTTTCCATGAAACTTAATTGGGTGCAGTTGTGGGTGTCAGTGAACCCCAGATTAAGAACTCTTGCTCTAGCAACTCCTTATCTTGCTGCCTCTCACTCCCCAGAAACATATCCAGGGTGATCTCCATTAGGCACAAATTGGAAAACCTAATATTGTAAAGACACTGCTTTTCCCCAAGTTGAACTACAAATTCAACATCATCTCAAAATCAGAGCTGAATTTCATAGTCATAGACAACCTACTTTTAAAATAGATGTGGAAATTCAAAGGACCTAGAAGAGCCCAACACATCTGAAAACGAAAAGCACTGTTTGCATTTCTATGAGGTTTAGAATAGCCGAAACAAACTGGATCTAGAAAAAAACATTTGGATGATTCACACTATCTGATTTCAACAAACTATGGTGGGAAAACGGGGTATCTGTATGGAAAAGTACACCTTGATCTATCTCTACCTTATATGACACAAAAATTAATTTGAAATTGATTAAAGACTTACACTTAAAAGCTAATATCATAAAGCTAAAGAATTTTATAATATCTTCATTACCTTGATGTAGACAAAATTTCTTAGTACACCACAAGCATAAGCCATAACAAAATCGATAAAATACAATTCATCAAATTTGACTTCCGCCAAGATGGAGGTGTAGGTGGACACACTGTACCTTCTTGCACAACCAAGTTTAAAAACAACAAAGTTTTAGCAACAAAAATGCAGCCAAACCACAGAAAATTGAACTATATGGAAGTCTGACAACAATGAATCCTTCAGCCAAACTGGTATGAGGGACAGAGCCAGCAGCAGAACAGGTCAGGCAGGAAAGATCCACCAGATTGACCCGGGCATGCGACCCAGGTGTGCAGGGAGCCATGGGCAGATCCCAGGTGTGGAGTAGCGGACAGACCCACTCAGGGCGGACCACGGTCATACATTCGCGCGCAGATAAACTGGTGAAGGAGCGAGCAGTGAGACAGACCGCGCAGGCCCCAGTGGTGGGAAGCAGCAGAGGGGACCACTATTGTCCCTCTCTGAGCCCGCCCCCACATACAGCGTCACAATCCAGCAACCTGGGCGGCCCTACCCTGGTGAACAACTAAGGCTCCACTCCTCATACTTAATGGGTGTGAACAGATCAAAACATGGCTCAAGAACAACTCAGAGCCCCAGAGCCAATAAATCTAAGTGACCAAGAAATAGCCAAACTTTCAGATGCACAGTTCAAAACACTGGTGATCAAGATGCTCACAGAACTGGTTGATTTTAGTCACAAATTAGAGGAACATATGAAGGCTAAACTAATTGAAATGAAGAGAAATGCACAGGAAACCAACAGTGTTGGAAAGGAAACTGGGACTCAAATCAATGGAGTGGACTAGAAGGAAGAAAAAAATGACCAAACAGAAAAGGATGAAGAAACAAGAATTCAAAAAAATGAGAAGAGGCTTAGGAACCTCCGGACACCTTTAAACACTCCAACATCCGAATTATAGGGGTACCAGAAGGGGAAGAGGAACAGCCATGAGTGGAAAACCTATTTGAACAAATAATAAAGGAGAACTTCCCCATTCTGGCAAAGGAAATAGACTTCCAGAAAATCCAGGAAGCTCAGAGAGTCCCAAAGAAGTTGGACCCAAGAAGGAACACATCAAGGCACACCATCATTATATTAGCCAAGATTAAAATGAAGGAGAGAATCCTAGAAGCAGCAAGAGCTAAGGGGAAAGTCACCTGCAAAGGAGTTCCCATCAGACTGTCAGCAGATTTCTCAAAAGAGACCCTACAGGCAAGAAGGGGCTGGAAAGAAGCATTCCAAATCATGAAAACCAAAGACCTATAACCAAGATTGATCTATCCAGCAAAGCTTTCATTTAGAATGGAAGGACAGATAAAGTGCTTCTCAGATAAGACCAAATTCAAGGAGTTCATCATCACCAAGCCCTTAATTTTTTAATATATTTTTATTTTAAATTTTTTTAATATTTTTATTTTATTGATTATGCCTTTACATTTGTTCTATTCCCCCCTCCGTTCCCCTCCACCCTGCACACCCCTCCCCCACCATTCCCCCCCCTTTAGTTCATGAACACGTGTCTCAAGTTCTTTAGATTCTCTATTTCCCCTACTATTCTTGCCCTCCCCCTGTCTATTTTGCACCTACCATCTCTGCTACTTATTCTCTGTATCTTCTCCCCCATTTTCCTCCTCCCACTCCCCTGTTGCTAACCCTCCATGTGATCTTCATCTGTATGGTTCTGCTCCTGATCTAGCTGTCCTCTTAGTTTGCTTTTGTTTTAGGTGTGGTTGTTAGTAACTGTGAGTTTGCTGTCCTTTCACTGTTCATCTATTTCATCTTCTTTTTCTTGGATAAGTCCTTTTAACATTTCATATAATAAGGGTAAGGAGTTCATCATCACCAAGCCCTTATTATATGAAATGTTAAAGGGACTTACCTAAGAAAAAGAAGATAAAAAATATGAACAGTGAAAGGACAGCAAATGCACAGTTATTAACAACCACATCTAAAACAAAAGCAGACTAAGAGGACAGCTAGATCAGGAGCAAACCGTAGGAATGAAGATCACATGGAGGGTTAGCAACAGGGGAGTGGGAGGAGGAGAAGGGGGGAGAAGACCAGAAAGTAAGTAGCATAGATGGTAGGTAGAAAATAGATAGGGGGGAGGGCAAGAATAGTATGGGAAAGAACTTGAGACATGTGGCCATAAACTAAAGGGGAGATGGTGGGGGAAGGGTGTGCAGGGTGGAGGGGAATGAAGGGGGGAAATAGAACAACTGTAATGGCATAATCAATAAAATATATTTTAAAAAGAATACCATAAAAAAAAGAATTCATCAAATTTAAAACATCAGCTTATAAAAAGACACAGCTGTGACAGTGAATAGGCAAGCCAGAAACAGGAAGAAAATGTATGTGTATATATTTGAAGACTCATCTACAGAATACACAAAGGTCCCTGAAATCAATAACAAATAAATTGACAAGCTCCTGAAAGGCGTAAGACTTGAATAGACAATTTTCAAAAGAAGATATAGGAATGACCAATAAGCACATGAACAGGTACTCAATATATGGTAAAGGCTTAAACTAGAAAGTTTGCTGTCACAAGAGTCAGCTTCTGAAGGACTATATTGAGCATTGAAACAGTGATTATATTGCTTTTTAGGAACACTGAAATCACCAGAAATAGACTAGAGCAAACACATTAGAAATTTGGAAGGGTCCTCAGCCTTTCAAAGTTGACATTGTTGGAGTCGGTAGATTGGTGATGCAGATGAAAGTTATCCTGAGTTTCCCCGACATGGTCTCCACAACACACAGTGGGCTCTTGTGAAACCAAAACCATTATGGAACATACTTCTACATTTAAAAGTTTGCTAAAATTAATGAAGAGAATGCTTCTATTTCAGAGGAGATACCAATGTCATCAGTAAATTGATTCATGACACAAGCTGCTCAGGGTCATATTTTCAAACCCCAACCTACAAAAATCAGCAGAATGTGGATTACCCAGAACGACCTCAGGGGCGTATTGATGGAAACTGCTCAGTCTTACATTGCCATCTCTGTCTGCTCTGACTGTGTACCTTTAAGCCAGCCCCCTCACCCCGCCATCTATGCCTTGTTCAGGCAAGAGCACATGAGTAAAAGCCTTCAAGTGTGATTTCTACCATCACCTGATTTTCCCCACTTCATTCCCCACTTAGCTTCTGTTCTGTTCAAGTTACTCCTCTTAGTTCCTGTTTCATGCTGCTTTCTAATGGCTGAGATTGCAGCCATTTTCTTTTCTTTTTTTTTTTTTCATGTTCCTGGCTTTCATAAACCAGATGTTCTCCCCTACTTTTGGCTCCTGGGATTCAAATGGTGGCACTAGCCCAAGTGTTGTAGGTCACATGAGATGTATAGGTCATGTTAATATATGAGAAATCTTGTGATGCTGAAGAAAAGTTTTCATTTGGTGGGCTTTTCTGTAGATGAGAATCTGAAAGGTCATATCATGACCAACTGAATTAGAGAGGATTTGGGATAATATTGAGAAGGGATACAAGGTACTGAGCCTTGATATTGTCTTCAGATGGGCAGACAATAGGGATTGTTCACTTCTCTTGCTCTGAAAGCATCAGCCTTCATAGCTCCTTCCACTAATAGTGAGCTGCTAAAGACGGGGGCCATTGCCATGAACCACCTATAGTTGACTAAAGACCACTACTAGAGGAGTTCAGGAAGGCCCAGGTTGCTAATTACTATGATAGGGAGGTGGTGTCCTACTCATACATTTTATCAAATCCTCATCCTAGTCAGGAAGCTCAGCATGTCAGTCACTTTTCACTAAGTATCTCTGAATAACCGTAATTATGGTATACAGGCTCTCCCCCCACACAACGGACCCCCAGAGCAATGTCCGCATCACACCAAGCTCAACATGGTCCAGATTGTCACATTTAAAATCCCCTACTTGGGGATTTGGGCAAGTAGAAGTCTTCTAACCTGTTAGGAGGGAAGGAAGAACTCCTGCACCATGAAATACCATAACTTTAGACAATGATGATGACTGTCATTTCCAAAATGTGGCCACACGTGCGTTGTCCAGACTCAGAGCCCACATTGCTGTGCTGAGTGAAACCAGACTTCCTGTTGAAGGGCAGCCCCTGAGAAGGATTCCAGCTGCAGTTTTCCTGGTAGAGATCTCTACCCTCCAGCATGAAGCTATCAGGTGTTGGCTTTACAATTGGGCAATCACTTGTCTGAAAACTCCCCAACTTGGTGAGAGGTATTAGTGACCTTCTGATGACCCCACACCTACCCCTCAAACTCAATCCCAGTGCTCCTGCCTTAGCATAATGACTAGAAATGATGAGAAAGAGCGACTGGGTCTACATGAAGGTAGTGTCAACAGAGAAAGAACAAACTGGTTGTCATGAGGAGGTTTGGCCCAAGAGAGAAATCATCTGGTCTCTTGGGTGTGAATATACCTGGGTTTCTCCTCCTTATCAAATGCTGCAAGCATCAGTTCATGGTCACTAATTCCATCTTCTGCCTACTACTTAATGCAAATGCCAGTTGGGTACAAACACTTTTTTTTTTTTTTAGCAGTATCGCCAGTTTGTCATGCTTGTCAATGGGAGCAACAGAACACTAAGGTCACCAAAACCATTTGAGGTTCTGGGTGCTGTCTTGATAAACACGTCATTTGCTCTGACCTCAAAGGGTAGGAAACCGTCATTAACTAGGAAAAAGAAGGAAAAGAGAAAGAGGGATGTCCTGCCTGAATTCATGTAAGGTCTGAGCTGTAGAATACTTTAATGGCATTGAAGAGCATATGAACTTGGAAGAAGGCGGAAAGAAACAGATACTGACTGGGCGGGGAGTGACTAAGAGTGTGGGCTTTGGAACCTGAGACCGTGGGCGGTAATCCTGGTACTACCACTGACCACCTGTGTGATCTTGGCCCAGTAATTTGCATTCTAAGTTTCCTCATCAAAACCCAAGGATAGAACTCCTTATTTCCCATTCAATTTTGCTGTGAATCTAACACTGTTCTAAAACAATAAAAGCTAATAAAAATAACCCGATGGTAACTGTAGTACCTCCCTCAAAGGACCTTTGTGGACACCATGGCTGTCAGTTACCAGATTTCTGTCTCCCAGTGTGTAAAGCATTCACCTACATTCGCTTTGTGATGCCTGGACGGGGACCCCACGGACCACACTTCTTCCCGGCCAGCTGGCTTCCTCTTAAACTCTCTCAGTGGAGATACTAGAGGAAGACTGCAAGGCTCAAGGAAGAAGAAGGGACTTGCTCCCAACTGTGTCCTTCTTATAGGTTTCATTTTCCCATACATGTCATCCTAACAACACTACTTCACTCAAGCAGTGGCAGTTCTTACAAGAAGCAGTAGCTGAATCCAGATTTCCATTTTTCCAGTAGTTATAGGACCAGCTTAACCATACTCCCCTCAGGGACACCAGCACCAGCCTCCTCAGATGGCTGGTTCCTCCATTCATAGGTCCACGCCGGGGAGGCCAGAGCCAGCAGTACCAGCTAAACGGTGCCCTCCTCTCAGAGGGTCTGATTTTCAGTTCCACGGGGCCCCGCCTCTGAGCTTCTAAGTTTTAGTGATTCCAACCTCTTCTCTTTGTTCTTCCAGGGATGGTTGCTGCCTCCTGCAGTTGCTGTTTCTATGATACTTCAGTGTTTTCTCATTACCTTTTCCATGACATAGAAAACAACCTTATTATGCCAAGTTATCATTCTTTATATTAATTATACTAAATTCTCTTTACTCATGAAACTAGTGTGGTTTCTGACTGAGGCTGGACTTGGACACACTGTGTAGCTAATATTTATTGAGAACCTACTATGGGCTAGGTCTTGTTATGAGCATTTTATATGTTTGAACTAACTTAATCTCACTCTTAATCACTATGCTAAGGCATATGAAGGGAATAGCATAATGTGTGGCCCACAGTAAGTGCTCATTTAGCGTTGACCACTCTTTTAGTTCAGGGTCCACCTAAACCAGACCCTGAAACAAGAACTACTGGGGTGCAGGTGGTTCATTTGGGAGTTAGCATAAATGATGAATTGTGAGAAGTGAGGCAGGAAGGGGTAAAAACAAGTAACACGTGCATTAATGAACAAGATACTGCTGTGTCCCTGGTTATTGTGCCTCAGTGGATTGAGTGCCGGCCTGCAAACCAGAGGGTTGCTAGTTCGGTTCCAGTCTAGGGCTCATGCCTCGGTTGCAGGCCGGGTCCCCAGTGGGGAGCGTGCGGGAGGCAACCACACATTGATGTTTCCCTCTCTTCCTCCCTTCCCCTCTCTAAAAATAAATAAATAAAATCTTTTGTCTATGGACAAGTGGGGCTCAATGATGATGATGATAGATATCTAGATAGATAGATAATGAGGAAGAGAGAGAGAAAGGAGAGAGAAAAATTGATATTCTTGAGAGAAATATGGTATTTTTTTAATATGGTAAATGCTTAAACATACTTATATATTATTCAGGGAGAGGTAGAAAATAATAGGAAGAAGGAAATAATGTCATGGAACAGAGAAAGGATTCAGGGCGCCAGGGAAGAAATTAGCCTTCAGGGGTAAATAGGACATACTTTTTCCATGATATAGAAAGGAATGGCGTGGCTGAACATAAATACTGTGTGGTGAGGAAGAGGGAGCCAGGGCTGAGGAAGTTCTACCTGATTGCTTCATTTTTCTTTCTAAGTTAAAAGACTGAAGGAGAGGGGGGATGAGGATGGGGGTAAGAGGACAGTAGTCTTGAAGAAAATGGTGAGAGAAAGTCAACAAGAAGGTAAAATAGGAGGTCTCCCACTCATCATCTTCTTGCTCAATGACAATAATTGGGTGGCATTCATGGACAAAAATGACTTTCTGGGAGCTTTCAGGGATCTAGCCACAAGCCAGGACCTGTGAGATTCTACAGAAGGGTCTGCATTTGCCAGGTGAGGAAACTCACACAGGTCCTGAAAGGACATTGCTGTGATTTGAACACAAGCCTATCATGCTCTGAGCAAAGCCAACACTCCCTCCACCACACTACCCCAGACTAGTGCTCCTGGCTTTGAGGACTGGGAACATGTTTCTAGAACTTTCCCTTTGGTCCCAGCCCGGAGGCTGGAGCCCTGCTGCTTGTTGCCCATCAGCCTATCCTGATGCCCATGCTCTTTCCATTAGAGTGCCCTTGCACCTGGAGTTGAACTTGTGCCCTAATACTTATTCCCCCAAGAGAACAGGACTGGTTTTGTACCTTAGTCCCTCCCGGGTAGTCTTGCTCAATTGCAGTCAACTGGTCCCTGCTGGCTGTGTTCCAGCATGTGCCCTAGCTGAACCAGTGTCTTCTCTGTGGCCCTGTCGAGTGAACAGTGCTATTGCGATCATCCTTGGGTGCCTCTGCAAAGGCAGGAAACTGGGGCCATGTTAGTCCCAACATGCTGTCAAAAAAAGAGCCTTCCTTCCTCACCCCAGAACTGCCTAGTGCCAGATCCAAGCCAGTGAGGGGATTTTCTGGGACAGCATCCTGAAACCGATGCAGCACCACAGAGAGGAGACAAGTTTAGGGAACTAGTGTAGGTAGGGGTAAGCCTCCAGAATTGCTGAGCACTAGGAATCCAGTTGGAAGGGCTGGAGAAGAATAGAAGACACATTAAATAAGGGAACTGATATTAAACTGGAAGCGATAAAAGGAGGTGGAGCAAGGGCTTGCAAGCTGTGCTTGAGATCTGAACCCTAGGAACTTCGACTTCTCTTTCAGGGCTTCATGTGTTCTCACCAAACGGAGCAAATCTATTAGAGGAAGAACACCATGGGGCCATCCCTGGGACTCCCCAAGGCTTCATGCACGTTCCTTGCCCTCAGAGAGGCTGTGGGCTCCCCAAGCACACTCTAAGTGCAGCCTCCAAATGCCAGCTTCTAGTATCTGGCCTCAGTTATAATGAGATACCAGGGTCCTCTTACAAACAGGCACGTTGTTTTTCCTGTGAAGACGTCATGGGCCTGGAGAGCTTGGGATCCTTGGATATTCCACTGGACATTCCTCGGGTGTGGATTCTGGCAGGAAGGACCCAGACTGGGCAATAGTCCAGAGCAGAGAGTGCTGGCTGGAGTCCCGGTTCCCTGACCTGGCCCACTGCCCTCCTTGGCTGTCAGACAACGTTTGCCGAGCCTGCAGACATCTGAACAGCTAGGGGGTTGCAGGAGCTGGAGACACAAGAGGGTCCCCTTTGCCTCCTTGTGTCCTCACTAATGTCCTAAGTCCCTTCCCAGGATAACAGCTGGAGGATTAACCTCTACCCAGATGAGTGCAAGGCTGCCCTTAAAGGGGTGGCCCAGCTGTTGAGTGACACAGGTGCACATGGGTGGCTCTGACCCTCACCCACACTCCTGGCCAAGGTGAGGGCTGTAGGTCAGGCCATAGTGGCCTTGCGCATATTTTTGGAGTACATGCAAATTTGGCGGCCAATCCCGTGTCATTGTTAAAATGTGAGCCTTGGCAGGCACAGCCATCTCACCACTTCCATTGAACCCTTGGCGTGAGTCAGCACGGCTGACACGTGGCACCCACTTGTTGGTATGTCTACCCACAAAGGCAGTTCTCTCAAGCATCTTTGAACCCTTCACCTGATACTCATTTCACCTGATTGCTCCTTCCCTCAGGAAGCTCTCTCAGGCACACCACCCACTCCTCTACATTCCTCTCTCTACTTTCAGCACCCGCCCTAGCCCTTATCTCCCAACTCTCTCTCTCTCTCTCTCTCTCTCTCTCTCACACACACACACACACACACACACACACACACACACACACACACACACACAGTTTGTCACAAGGCCAGTACAGTTGGGTTATTTTGTTCCATGACTCCTGGGAGCTATTTTGATTCGTCAGTGCCTTCTGTCACCAGGTGCAGCTATGTACGTATAGTTCTGCACCTCCCCACTCCAAGTATTGTAGCACATTTAGGATATAATGTCCTCTCTCCCAACCAAACACAGATTTAGCCCTACAGTAAAGAAAACGACCTTCAGACCTGTAAGATGCTTCACTTGCCCATGTGCCTCATGATGATTGGTTTGGTGTGGTCAGCAGGGCAGCTGGGATTGGTACATTTCATAGAGCAGAAAATGACCTGAGAAGAGTTAAATAATTTGACCACAGTTAGGGACAGAAGTAGATAGCAAGCCATAATCTAGTACTTTTTCTTCTCTATTTTTACGCTACGTTTATTTTCGAAAGACAACACCAACAAAAGCATGGCGTACAACTGGTTGCTGGTGGTCCTAGAACTGTTTGTTACTGGGTCATGAGGAGATAATGAGCTTGTGCCAGAATGTAAATCAGTGCACCGCTTGCTTCATCAAAACATACTTGCTGTGGAAATAAATCACCAACTGAAATAAATAGCATGCTCAGTGACATAGTCAATTGACATTAGCATGAAGTCTCTAACTCAATGCCATCCCTGGTGCTGATGGCTGTCCAGCATGAGGCTGGACCTATTGCAAGGCTGTGCCCCAACTCCTGTGCAAGGGGAATGTGTTGTAATAGGGGCTGGAGTCATAGGTAACATGGTTAGGGAATAACTAGAGGCCTTTGGGGTGAAATGGCCCTATGTAGCCCAGAGTAGTTCACGCCTGCCCAACCGCAACCCTGTAGATCCCAGCTACTCAAAGAGCCCATCTGCATGTTCTTGAGTTAATAGCTTAGTAAACCTGTTTTCACTTCCCACCTAGCAACCCCCAGGTTCTTCTGAATCATTCACCTTCGCTTAGCACAGTGTATTCACTTGTGATAAAGTTTATTCACCAGTCCTGTGCCTGTTGACCCTCAAGACCTTTCCTAGCTTTTTGTCTGCTTTGCTCTGTAAGGCAGGGGGTCTGAGCTCTGCAGGATGTTTCCCAGAATGACTTCCCTCTAGGTCAGGCGGGGGTGGGGGTGGGGTGGGGCACTGCCTGGAGCCAGAGAGGAAAGAGGAAGGGAGAAGCCAGGGAATTTCTTCTACCTTCTTCTCTGTGTCCCATGATGACCAATTCGTCCGTTTGTCCAGGACTCTCCTGGTTTCACCACTGAACTTGCCCATGACTCAGGAAACCCTGCGGTTCCAGGAGACCCAGGAAGGTTAGTCACTCTGTTTCTGCTCCCAGCAGTTCCTCCTCCAGGGACCGGATCACTTCTGTGGCTCTAGCTGCTGCTGTAAAGATGCCGCCTCCGCTGTCCCAGGCTTGGCCGCTGTGGTTCCAGCTTCCACTGGGTGATCCCTGCCCCTGGGTGCTGTAGCCCTCTCGCCACCCTTGGCCCTTCGGCTTCCTGCTTCTGCTAGTGTCCAGATGCTTCTTCTTCCCTCCTGGTTTCTTGGCTCTTCCCTCACCTGTGTCATCAATGCCTTCCGTGAAATTCCCGCCGCTGTTTACGCTTCGTGTGGCTTCTGTTTTACTGCTTAGACCCTGACCGATGCGAAGGGGACAATAGTACTTACTTTATAGTGTTATCATTAGGATTGAATTAGTTAAATAAACCACTTAGAGAGGCGCTTGGCACATGCTAGTTGCTCGTTAAATGTGAGCTGTTGTTTTTATTAGTGTAGTGTGAAATAACATTTCCGTGCACTCGCCATGTGCCAGGCACTATGCTAATCACTTCACACCCATTATCTTATTTAAGCCTTATAACACTTACACCTGGGTTAACATGTTCTTGAGTTAATTGCTTAGTAAACCTGTTTGTATTTCACACCTAGCAATCCGCGGGCTCTCCTGAATCATTCACCTTCATGAAACCGTCTATATCATTTATTTATTCAGCGCTCTCTCAGGCCCTCAGGACACAAAGAGGGATGAGACAGTCTGTAACTTGATGAGCACAGTCTAGTGCGGGAGACTTGTGTGTCCGCCAGCGGATTATTCCGGCACCACGTTGGCAGCTCCACCTCGGTGACTGTGGCAGTGTGACAGAGCGGGAGAAAATGTGGGCTCTAGGGCTTCGCTGTCTGGGTGTGGCTGTAGGCTCTGCCACTTGCTAGATCTATGGCCACCTACTATGAAATAGAAAAGTCCCTTTAACACTCTCTGCCTCAGTTTCCTTATACGGCAAGAGGAAACTTTCTATTTTTATGGTACTTATCTCATGGGGTCATTCTGAGGGTTCAATGAGTTAATATTTTTAAAGTACTTGGAACAGTGGCTGACATGCAGTAAATACCACGTATTTGTCCAATTAGAACAAAATCAATCAGGTGAACTGATTTTAGTGGAGAACCCAGAGAATGGTAACACTGGGTTCTACCTACAAGTATTAGGGAACGTGTCACAAAGGAGGCGACACTGAGTGGAATCTTGAAGAAATGGGCATTTTCCAGGTATAAAAGAAAGAGTCTAAGCCACGGGAAAAGCATGAACCATGGGCGGGGAGTCATGAAAGGGGTGGTACCTCTGGGGAGCAATGAGAAGTGAGTAGCCGGAGTTCAGTGGTAGGAGATGAGGCTCCAGATTTAGTCTGGGAAACACTGGACAAGGCCTTGAACGGTACCCTAAGGAACTCAGGTTTTATTTTGAGGGAAGGAGCAGGAAGCCAACAGAAGACTTTACGTTGGACACACTAAAAAATGATCAGTTTTGTTTTGTGGTTATGTCATTCTCGTGTCAGTGCAAGTTTAAAGGTGAAAAAACAGCATCGGGTGTAATAAAAAATATAATAGAACCAAGTTGCTGCAAACTGGAAATACTCCAAAATGTCCACCAACAATAGAATGGATCAATAGATTGTGTGGCGCGTTTGCACAGGGGAACACTAACCAGGATGGATAATGAATGAATTACTGCTATATGCAAAGAACGTGGGTGAATCTCCCAAGCCCAATGTTGAGTAAAAGAAACCACACACAAAAGGATGCATCCTGTGGTATTCCATTTATAAAAAGTTCCAACACAGGCTATACTAATCTATACTGTTAGAAGTCTGGGCGGTGTTTTCCTTCGGGGAGAAGTAGTGACAGAGAGGGTAGGTCTGGGCTACTGGGAATGTTCTGTGTCATGAATTTGACGGGTTGCTGGTTTCACATGCATGTTCACTTTATGATGATGATGATCAAGGTCAGGACGCAGAATACTTGTATTTTAAAATGACAGCAATCACTTTTTTAGTGATGTACAAACATACATTCAGAAGAACTCACTGCTGTTTTAAGTGAAAGTGGGGGATAGTCAATGCTATAGCAATCCAACCAACCTTGAATCACAACAGGAGATAGGGACCCATGAACATCGATGTCCATTACAAAGTCCATGCCTCCAACAGAGAGAGCCCCTTTCTTAGGTGTTGCCAGTTAATTCCAATATTATGCTTCCAGATGTACAAAGGACTGCTTTACATCCCCATTCTGTGTTTCTGAAATCCAAGTTTCAAGCACTTTAAAGATTGATGTCAGGCCCTGGCTGGTGTGGCTCAGTGGATTGAGTGCTGACCTTTGAACCAAAGGATTGCCAGTTCAATTCCCAGTCAGGACACATGCCTGGGTTGTGGGTCAGGTCCCCAGTAGGGGGGGCACTTGAGAGGCAACCACACATTGATGTTTCTTTCCCTCCCTTCCCCTGGGTCTGAAAAGAAATAAATAATATATATTTTTAAAAACATTGATGTCAGGAAGGACAGAAGAGACCAGGATTTGGGGCAGGAGTCAAGGGAGACTTATCCTTATCACAAACGTGTTAAGTCTCTATAAGGAGAAAGTATTCAGGTGTCTGCTTCTTGTATATTTAACACAACCAAAAAAGTCATAACTTTGCCTTGTCATCACATAATGATGTAAAGTATTATATTTGTTTAATTAGGATAGCAAATCTCTCCGTCTGGATTATCAATAACGTTTGCATTGTATAGTACTTTTTTAATTGATGCTCATAGCACCTCTGTGAGGTAGACTGATGGTGTTGGGGATAATATGCAGATGAGAAGACTGAGGATCCTAGAAATTAAATGATGGCCCCTGGTTTAAAAAAAAAAAAACAGTAAGGAGAAAACTACTGTCTTCCACTTTGTTCAAGTCTCCATTATCTCTTGGACAACTACAATAGCTTACTAGTGGTTTCCCAGGACTTTCTATGCTTCCCATTGAGTTCTCTGTACTCAGGCTACGGTGATATTTTAAGCCATGTTACTCTTTGGCTTCATAAACTCTTCAACGGCTTCCCAGTGATCTTAGTGTAAGGTTTCAAATCATCAGCAAGGGCTTATTAGGTCCATCATTGCCAGGCCCCATACGCATACCACTCCGGCCCCATCATGGTGTGAGGTGACCCCCATCTCGCACCATTTTTCCTCCAGTTCTTTATGCTGCAGCCACACTGAGTCTCCAGTCCCCGAAACTTGTCCATACCCCCTTCTACCTCAGGGCCACTTGCCATGTGCTATTTCCTCTAACAGGACTGTTTTTTTTTTTCCTTCCTCTCTTTGCCTCCTACTCATCACTGAGATTCCAATGAACACTTGCCTCCTCCGGAAAGGATGCTTTGACATCCCTGAGGTAAGTCCACCCATGATAGCTTCTTATAGAACCACTGGCTCTTACTTTCACAGGCCTTACCACAACTGTAATTTGCTACTGATTTATTTATTCATTGTCTGTCTCTCCCAGTAGAATGGGAGTTCTGCGAAGGCAGGAATAGAGCTTGTGACCACTCTTTCCCTTTGCATAGTCGCTAGCACATGGTGAGCACTAGATGAGTATCTGGAGAATCTGCGCAGGAATGAGCATGTCATGGAGTCAGTACACCCTAGATCCAGTAGGGGCTCTGTCAGCCTTTGGTTAATT
The DNA here is from genome assembly GCF_021234435.1 of Artibeus jamaicensis. Classification (NCBI taxonomy): domain Eukaryota; kingdom Metazoa; phylum Chordata; class Mammalia; order Chiroptera; family Phyllostomidae; genus Artibeus; species Artibeus jamaicensis. The sequence continues at coordinate 20,514,343 of NW_026521506.1, forward strand.
AAGCTTGGGCAAGTTCCGCTTCTCTCTGAACCTCAATGTCTCTATCTGTACCATGAAAGAGTTGGACCAGCTGGTCTGTGAAGTGTGTTCCAGTTCTAAATGATTCTGAAACTCAGAGACAGGTAGCTAGCTCTCCCATTGTCTCCCTGATGCTGTGGGTTCCTGCTAGAAAAATGATGTGGAAAGTTTGAAAACTTTTCAGTTTGGCATGGGTCACTTTCTGTGCCCCCAACAGGTACCTACTGATAGGGTGGACTTCCTCAAGTAAGGAGCCCCATTCTCCTTGTCTCCTTTCAGTGTTATTGCAGTTTGAAATTTAGTCTTTTTAAGGGAAAAGTAATTCCCAAGGGTCTTCAAATGACACGAAGCAAGTGACCGTCAATTAACTGCACTTGAAAGGCAATTTTTGGAAAACGAAAGGCCACCCTTTGAAGAAATGTAGAAATTAAAATATAATTAATAGTAATAAAAGGCAATATTGCCTAATGAGTGGTTTGGACAACAAGCATTGTCTTCAAATAAGCCACAGCTCTGCCGAGTCCTCAGTTGTCACTGGCCATGTGACCTCAAACAAGTGACTTCCGGTTACTGAGTGTCCCAGGCTGTAAAATGGATACAATAGTAGAACCAACTGCAGAAGATGGTTGTGAGGAGCCAATGACAGGATGTATTTACTTACTTGGGTATGTACCATACATCTTCAACAAAGTCTGTCTACCCATTATTGTGTGACAACACCTAAAAAATGTCTTCAGCTCTGGTTACAGAGACAATTGGCAAAAGCACACACAACACAAAATGGCACGTTCAGGAATGGAAAACAATTGTTTCTTTTTAAAAAACATTATTTTATTGTTGTTCAAGTGCACTCATCTGCATTCACCCCCCCATCACTACCCCCCACCCCCGGCGCTGACCCTGGCCATCCCCACCTCCCTCCCCTGCTTCCAAACCCCCTTGGTTTTGTTCATGTGTCCTTTATAGTTGCTCCTGAAAACTCTTGCCCCCTTCCTGCCCATTATCCCCTTCCCCATCCTATCTGGTCACTGTCAGTTTGTTCTTTATTTCCAAGTCTCTGGTTCTATTTTGCTTGCTTGTTTGTTTTGTTGATTAGGTCCCACTTACAGGTGAGATCGTATGGTATTTGTCTTTTACCACCTGGCTTATTTCACTCAGCATAATGCTCTCCAGTTTCATCCCTGCTGTGGAAAAGGGTAGGAGCTCCATTCTTTCTGCTATGTAGTAGTCCATCATGTAATTGTACCATAGATTTTTGATCCATTCATTTACTGATGGGCACTTAGGTTGGTTCCAGCACTTGGCTATTGTAAATTGTGCTGCTGTTGGTGGGAATGCAGACTGGTGCAGCCACTGTGGAAAACAGTGTGGAATTTCCACAAAAAACTAAAAATGGAGTTGCCTTTGGACCTGGCAATGCCACTGCTGGGATTATACCCTAAGAATCCTGAAACACCAGTCCAAAAGAACCTATGCACCCCAGTGTTCATAGAAAATAATCATTTCTTCACAGGAACTAAAAGATATCAACGGATTCCACTATTTAAGTAATGGGAACATTAAACCGAGGACATATATTTTAGTGTTTAAGAGGAAGTTTCTTAGTTCCTCTGATGCTTAGCTTTCTTGCCAATAGAAAAGGCCCTAATCACCACAGCATCAGGTTGTTGTAAATTAAGTTTAAATGTCCTAATGTTTGTCCATCACTTAACATGATGCCTGGCGCATAGTAAGCGCTCAGTAACTCATAGTTGCTGTTACTGCCTATGTTGCTGCTGTTACACTATTATCTTTGAGCCGGAACTTTTACAGTCCTTAGCGGCCAGTATGCAGGCTACTGAGGTTACCGCTCCAGGAAATCATCCAAGCCAGTTCTCAGGCCTCTAAATTCTGTGTCAAGTGAACTTCTGGGACATTTAAAACACAAAGGCGAAGTGAGCCCCCACCCCCAGCCCCAAGTGCCCCAGCTTTTCAAAGGGAATGCCTGTGCCTGGAAGAAGTCGTGATTTGGGGGCATCCAGGGTGGTGCGACGGGGAAGCCCATGCTGCACAACCCCAACTCCCAACTCCAGCCCGGCCATCTCCGGGGTGGTGTGGGGGTGGGGGTGCGTCCGACAGGGGCTGGAGCGTCTTGGCTTCCACTCGGCCTGGCCCCTGGAGGTGTTCCCAGGTACCCGAGCCTAGCGGGGTGTTTTCAAGAGCTGGCTGCGAAGCTTGAAAAGGGCCCGCCGCTGGACCGGGCGTTTTATGTTTGTCAAACAAAGCATGAAGGGAGAGTGAGCAAAGGGGGCGGACCGGCCGCGGCACAAAGGCCAGGGGCGGGCCGGGGCTGGGGAAATACAGTTCAGTGGGCCTGAATTGATATGCTCAGCCCCTAAAGCCCCGGGCTGGGCGATCACAGGGCATGAAGACCTTGCAGAGAGCCCTCTGCTGCATTGATCCAATCCCAAGCCAAGGAGAGGCTGCCCAAGGGAGGGGAGCAAGGGGGGAGGGGGAGGGGCGCGGGAGTCTGTAGGGGCCGTCAGCCACAGATTAGGCACTTTTCTTAGAAATGAAGGAATCTCCCGGTCTGAGCGCCGGCCCTCCAGATGAAGGGAGTCCTGGAATCCAAGGGGCTCCCGGGTTGCTGTGGGGAGCGGTCATGCTGTGGGGTCAGCCACAACAAAGATGTTGTCTGTTCCTCTTCTGGGGAGCAGCTGCCAGTTCTGTGGGGCCCTCCCCAGCCCTGCTGCATACTGTGGCTCAGGAGATGCAGATGACTTTGGTCCTACACCATGCCATGCCATACTCTGCACAGAGCCAGCATCTACCTACGGTATCTGACACTGTTTAATGGTTGGAGGAAGAAATTGAATGGACGTGGGAAGGACGCATGTGGTTGAACCAGATGCGTTTCTGTTCCCTTGGGTCTTGTTTAAAACGAGTATTTTTGACTGCGTGGCACTGTCTAATTTAAACGTGATTATGAGTGTTTTATTTTTCTCTTTGTACTTTATGGTGTTTTCCAGATCATTGAACAGGGATTTTTTTTATATACTTAGAAACAATATCAACAAACCCTGTTCAAAATAGAAATAAGACAGGCTGAGCAGACTGAAGACAGAGGCTTTAGAGATACTGAGATGATGACAATGTAATGATGATGCTACATTACACATTACCAGTAACCAACTCTGCTCACATGCACGGGTCATACACATGGTTTATCACAACCACCCCATACTTAACACAGGGCCTGGTCCACAGTATTGAATAAATACAGGGCTGGATCTGCCGCTGATGGAATCCAATGCCAAGGGACAGACAAAGTAGCTGAGCTTCAGAGGGGCTCAGTGTTGCCTAGCCAGGACTGAAATCTGCCGAATGCAAAATCAGGGCTCCATCCCCTACTCCCCATAGAATCCTGAAGGGCTCCATCAAATACAGGCTATTTCATTTCACTCCTCTGTGTTCATTTCTGGACTATGAGGCCTCAGATTTCCTTTCTGAAGATACAAGGTTTTGTTTGTTTTTGTTGTAATGACACACTCGGCATCATTAAGTATCCGTGGAGAGGAATCTTTTAGTTGCATTAGACACATGGTTTGCGATGACTGAAAGCCTTGGGAAACCGAGGTCTCCTAGCAGGAAGAGGCAGGCAGTTAATAGAAAAGGCTTTCTGGGGGCGGGGTTTCTGCATTCTCTCAGAGCCTACTTTAGCATTATTGCCAAGGAAAAGCTTAGGCCATGTCTGAACGACACTGTGATTTGTGAGTATAAGCAGTTCAAATCTAAGCAAAGGGGTTCTTACCCAGCAAAAGAGTTTCCCATCGATAGCTGCTTTCCTTGACTTGTAAATCATAACTGACAAAAAATACTTTAAGCTTTGCCTCGATTCGGACTTCACTGAGAGAATCAAGGGAAGTGATTGAGTGAGAGTCTACTTTCCGATGTTAAGTCACTATTGTTTAAACCATTTTCTATAAAATTCTTGAATTAGGTTTGTACTGTAATTTCTTGTCATTCTTTTGTAGAGATTTCTTCATGTTAATCTCAATTTTCTTGCTTGAAAGTATCCTTCACCAGTATTATGTTTTTACTTGAAGCATTCATTATAGTAATGAATATCAATTTACTTTATTTTTAAATTTAGTTCTCACGTGTGGTTTTGTGACATTCTTCAACTCCACCTGAAATAATTTTCTTAAAAACGCATTGTACAAATCCAAACTAATTTAGTCTGTCTGTGTCGATGACAAGTTTCTTGGCTTTCGTATGAAAGATGGCACGAATATTTCCTTGAATATATTTCCTTCATTGAAAACCTTATGAATGAAGCAAGACTTCAGGATTGCATGACATAAATTACATACCAATTAGGTAGCACAATGTGGAAGAAAGGGAGGGAGAGAGGAAGGGAGAGAGAAAACTCTGACAGTTAGCAGGCAGGGGCTCCTTGACTTCCTAGCAGTGTGATCCTGAGCAAGTTGCTTTACCCTCCCTGGGTCTTAGTTCACTTATCAGTCAAAATGCTGAAGATGATTAAGAGGATAAAATGAGACATGTATGGAGACTCTGTCACACTAGGTGATCCAGAAATGCTCATTTCATTTTACTGCTCACAAACGCTGTCAGCTTCCTGCTTTATTAAAAAAAAAAAGGATCATTTTTTTTCAACTGTAATATGTGGAGGATAACACAAAATAAAGTTAGTATAGTATAGAATATTGACTAAGAAGAGCATGGACTCCGAACTCATACTGTCTGAGTTCAAATTTCAGCCCCACTGCTAGCTGTGGGCATTTTAATCAATCTCCTTTTCCCCATTGTACTACTGTGGAGAGAGGGGGTGGTCGGGGGGCTGGTCACAGTACTCATACCCAGGGTTGTTACAAGCAGGTGAGTAGGTGAGTTAATGCACTTAGCATAGAGCTTTCTAACTTTTTGTGCCTGGCTTCCTTTGGCAGTCTGCTAAGGCCTCCGGACCCCTTCTCAGAATAACACTTTTAAATGCATCAACATAACACTTTAGATTACAAAGGGAACCTAGTTATAATGATAAAGTTATCGATGTGTTTTTAAAAAAATTAATTTGTGGTATACGTGCTTCCTTAATTGTGCACTGAAAAATTAACAAGATGTAGCAGTCTGTGTAATACCTATTCACTGTTTCAGAGTGACACTGAATGTAAATGATATTGTGAAATAGTTGCAGTGTATTTTTATAAAAGTATCTGTGATATTTATAATGGTGATAAAGTCACAGGTATTGCTAATATGACATTGATACATACATTCATAATTGATGGAATGCTTGCTTTCAGTTAGAGGTTAATGGAAATTAAGTTCTAATTTTTTTCCCATCCAAATTTATGGGCAACAAATTAAGAATGAAGCTCTGATTAGCACAATAAATGCCTGCTATTATTACATCAGAGGGGCCAAGTGGATTGTGTGAAACAGTGAATGGGATAGCCATGGCAAACGCCAGGCTCTTCATACAGGAAAATGACTTCAACTGTTTTCACCCATGTTGTACATGAAAGCAGCCACTAATATTATGTAAAAAAAATTGGCATGGCTGTGTTCTAATAAAACTTTATTTACAAAAACAGGTGGCCAGCAGCCAGGGTTTGGCCCATGGACCATAGTTTTTGGACCCAGCATTAAAACTTTGTTCCCTGAAGAATGTCAGATTCAACCCCAAACATTTCAACTTATCATGCCTTGTCAAGTACATGGCACAGGACCCTACTGGGAAGTGCTGTGAACACTCTATAAAAACCAGAAATTGTTCTATAAATGGTAGCTAATCAAAATATAGGGTCTGGCAAAAGTAAGGCCTGCTTGAGTGTGGTTGGTAGGGTAATAACATGGGTGTAATAATTTTTAGTTTTAATTTGAACATTTCACCTAAAATGTCATATGGTATGCTTGAGTGTAATATTGCCATGTTCCAGTATTCCTGGCTTATGATTTTTGTAGTAAAAGTTTTTGTACTAAAAAAAAGGAGTGTTATTTGTGCCAGACCCTGTAGATTGAATTTTCTTCACTTGATACCTGCTATAATGTCTAGACTTGCCTTGTCTAGGAAGACACAGAGAAACATAGAGCCAATAATGAGGATGACATACTGTGTAATAGAAGTAGCCATGCTTTAATATGTGAGGGAAGCAAATGACGTGGAAACTATTAATAACAATATCACCGTATGTCTGGCCCTTTCTCTAAGGAGCTGTAACTAACTACACTGCAGCTGTTGCCTGCTCTGCACACTGTAGGTGTTCAGTAGATACTTGTTACTTGATTCACTGTCCCCCATGGTCCTGATGAGTCTTCAAGAAATAAGAGAGGCAAGCATATGTGTTTTGCTTGCAAGCATATTTCAGAAATCTTAGCCCTTCCATTGCACAGCGTTCTGGTATATCTAGCATTGATGGAAAGGAAGTAAAACAAAATAATATGGTTTGGGACTTATTAGAATGGAAAAGGAATGGTACTGGGATGGTTGCTTTTCCAGGCAACAAATATTATGGAGCAACTACTAAATGCAAGATGCTATGGTGAGATAGAGTGAAAGAAACAAAATAGCCAGTGGCTTTTTGCTCCTGCAAAAAATATATATATATATATGTGTGTGTGTGTATAATATTATATAATATTATACACACACATATATATATATGTGTGTGTGTGTATTATATATATAATCTCACACAAAGTGGCCATGTTAGTGAAGGAGAGATGACAACTTAGAACTAGAGATGTTAAATCTTCCAGCTAGCCTTGGAAGTAGGGTACCTCGAGCTAATATCTCTTCATGTCTTTTGTTTCTGTCCCCAATGCCAACCAATTCCTTTTTTCCCCATCTCATTCAGCATCTGCCTTAAACTGGAGGGACACTTCTCATGTAAATGTCACAAGACATTGTACACAACGGGCCCACACCATAGGTGCGTAGGGTCTAACTCCAAAGTAGCTTACACACAAACACTGCTGAATATAGGCAGCTCCCAGCATATGACTTTAAACATATCCCCTTCAGGAGAAAAAAAAATGGCAAGACTTCAAGCCAGGTCCCAATACTGGGAACTGCCTTCAGCCTTAGAAGTCTTTGCCAGAGGCTCCTGCTTCCTATGCCTGCTGAGGTGGTAATATCTCTATCGCATCTGCCAGGGCAGTAGGCAGAGCTGTATTTGTGTCAGGCTAAGCTACTACTCTGGAGAAAATTCTCATAGAAATCATGTCACTTGGAGCCTTGAGTTCTGTAGATGTCAGACCTTACATCTTCTGTTTTTTTAAAGCTGTTTTTTAACCTACCCCCTCCCCCCATCACGCAGCTGGTACTACATAAGGAAGTGTGTTAGGGAATTCACCTCAGTTAACTGGGCACCATTCAGAGCTTTGATCCTGAACCATTTCACACTTTAAATAGATCCTGGTCCTCCTTTGTCACCGTCAGCCTCACCTTTACATACCTCATGTTCGGTATTATTTCTCCAGCAGAAACCACTGGTTCCTTCTTTACTATTGTCTAACTTCCCTTACCCTCTGGGGACGTGGCTCAGCGAGGCTTCCACAGTGTTAGGGTTGGTGCTGAGTGTATCCTGGATATAGCTGCAAAGATGCCCAAATTCAGAGAGTGTGAACACAGAAGCAAGTGGGGAGTAAAGGTCAATAAGGCAGAGAAGAGCATGTAGATACGTCGTGAAGCTGAGTAGGTAGTGGGGAGCTGTTATTGAAAGCCAGGCCATGCAGCCAGACAGTGGAAGAAATGAGAGTAAACATTAGCATGTTGAGAAAGTGAGTAGGAGGACCAGCGTAGATAGATATCTGCAACAGGTGTGTTATTCATGGCCAGTGTGACCCCTCCTCCAAAATGGACATGCAGTGCATGGGAGGGGCCCCCTCCAATGTATTTAGGAGGCCAGGGGCAGACAACCAGTTAAGGTGATCAGTTAAGGTAGGCTAACTTCCAGTTCTGCAAGTAGCCACCACTTATTTCAGTAACTTAATGTAACATGTGTTTCTGCTTTACACACATGCTACATGTCTTTTGTAGGTCACTGTGGCTCTGCCCTATGTAGTCACACACACAGAGTCCTGGACCAACAAAACATCTTCCATCTTGTAGCTCCCACAATCTTAGGAGTCATGAGTCACCTGTGTTTAAGTTCGCCCCCAGGTGGGACAGTATGAGGCTGGAAGTAGTTGCATAGAATTTCTTTCCATGTTTTTGCTTCCTCCTCCGAGTGGAGAAGTCAGACTGAGGAGCAGCTTCAGTAATTTATTTTAATTATGTTGGGTAAGCAAGTAACTGACCATAGGCACCAGTGCTCCAGAAATGACAGACTAAAAATTTTCCTATTATTTGTTTTGCAATTTCCTTTTCGTATAATTCTTTTGGAGCTATCCCCATGGTTTCAAGAACACAACCTTGCAGCAGGTTAAGTACAGTGTCTTCCTCCTCTACTTCCCTCATTCGCAAACTGCAGCCACCAGACTATAAACGGCATGAAAGCAGGACTTGTGTATATTTTACTCATCATAGCTGATATCTATCTACTCAATGGTGAAATATTGCAAGCTTTATTTCTGAGATCAGGAATAAAACAAGGATGCCCACTCTTGACACTTCTATTCAACATGGTACTGTAAGTCCTAGCCAGAACAATTAGGCAAGAAAGAAAAATAAAAAGTATACAAACAAGAGAGGAAAAAGTTAAATTGTCTGCCTTTGCAGATGACATGATCTAATATATAGAAAATCCTAAAAATGTCACAAAAACTGGCAGAACAATTACACAAGTTCACTAAAGTTGCTGAATACAAAATCAACATTAAAAAATCAGTTGCATTTCTATACACTAATAATAAGCTCTCTGAAAAGGAAATTAGGAAAACTATTGTTTTCCTAATAAGTAGACTTACAATAGCACCAAAATAATGAAATACTTAGAAATAAACTTAACTAAGGAGGTGAAAAATTTGAATACTGAAAACTACAATATCTTTATGAAAGAAATTAAGACATAAGCAAATGAAAGGACATGATGTGCTTATAGATTAAAATACTAAATATTATTAAAATGTCTATACTACCAAAGTGATCTACAGTTTCCATGCAATCACTATCAAAATCCCAAAGGTATTTTTTACACAATTAGAAAAAAACAGTGATGAAATTCATACAGAACCAGAAAAGATCATAAATACTCATATTAATCTTGAGAAAGAAGAATAAAGCTAGAGGTATCACTCTTGCTGATTTCAAAATATAGTATATAATCCAAGTAATCAAAACAGTATGGTATTGACATAAAGTCAGACAGATTGATGGAAAAGAATAGAAAGCCCAGAAATAATTCCATGCATATGTGGTCAACTGATTTTTGGCAAGGGTGCTAAATATAAACAATGGAAAGGGTAATGTATTAAAGACTTAAATCTAAGACCTCAAACTGTAAAACTCCTTAAAGAAAACATAAGGGAAAATCTTCACGACATTGTTTTTTCTAACGATTTCGTGTATATGATGACAAAGGCACAGACAATGAAATAAAAAATAAAGAAATGGAATTACATCAAGCCAAAACACTTCACACAGCAAAAGAAACAAGTGAAAAAGCAACTTATGGAATGGGAAAAACAATTCCAAACCATATATCCGATATAGGGTTAATCTCCAAAATATAGAAGAAATTCCTACAAATTAAAAGTAAGCAGGAACAACAATGAATGAATAAAGTAATAATTCAATTAAAAATGGGTAAATGACTTAAACATTTCTCTAAAGAAGATCATACATATTCCCAACAGGTATATGAAAAATTCTGAATGTCACTAATTACCAGGGGACTAAAAACCAAAACTACAACTAGATATTGCCTCAAACCTGTCAGAATAGCTCATATCAAAAAACAATAGACAACAAGTGTTAGCAACAATGTAGGAAACCAGAACCCTTGTACTCTGTTGGTGGGACTGCAAAATTATGCAGCCACTAAAATATGGAGGTTTCTTTAAAAATTAAAAATACAACTAACATATGATCCATCAATTCTACTTCTAAGTATTTATCCAAAAGAATTGAAATCAGTAGCCCAAAGAGATATATATTAGCACTCCTATATTCATTGCAGAGCTATTCACAATAACCAAGATGTGCAAACAACCTAAATGTACATTGACAGATGAATGGATAAAGAAACTGGTATCCGAGGTCTGTCCAGAAGGTATCCAGTCATGTAATATGAAAAATAGAGACATTTATTGAAGAAGATACAAGAAACATTGTACACAGGACAGTGACGCCTCAGTCCCCTTCAAAGTAGGCACCTAGGGACCTCACATGATTTTCCTAATCGTTTTCAGGTGTCCCTTAATAGTTTCCTGAATCTCATTGATAATCTGAAATCTCTTCCCTTTCAAAGGCGATTTTAGTTTTGGAAAAAGCCAGAAGTTGCTGGGTGCCAAATCTGGGCTATAGCGGGGCTGAGTCACCTGGGCGATTTGATGTTTCACAAAAAAAACTCTGCTTGAGATATGGTGCATAAGTGGGTGCATTGTCATGATGAAGCTGCCAATCACCAGTTACCCATAGCTATGGCCTTCTGAATCATTCGAATAGTTTCCATGGGAAAATGTTCAAGCTTTAATGCAAAATTTGATGCAGATTTGTTCCTCTACTGGCTCAGTCATTTTGAATGTGACAACCACACAGTACACATACTTACTTGAGGTTGTTTACTGCCCCTACTGACTAGCACAGTGAAGTCATCATTGTTCACACATGCACATTCCAGTTCACTCTCCTTGGCTGCCAGGTTACATCAATGTTGCGCAAACTGTTCTCATTATATTAACAGTGTCTGGACTTTTTCCAGACAGACCTCATACACATACAATGGACTACTATTCAACTTAAAACAATTCAGCAATATTCAACAACATGGGTGGACCTTGAGGACATTATTCTAAGTGAGATGAGTCAGTCACAGAAAGACAAAAACTGCATGATTGCACTTACATGAGGTATCTAAAAAGTCAGATTCATAGAATCAGAGTGAAATGGTGTTTTCCAGAGGCTGTGGAGAGGATGAAATTGGAAGTTACTAATCAATGGGCATAAAGCTTCAGTCAAACAAGATGAATAAATTCTGGAGATCTGCTGTATAACATTAGACCCATAGTCAATAGTAATATATTATACACTTAACATTTGATAAAAAGTACATCTCAGGTTAAGTGTTTTTCTCACAATAAACTACAATAAAAATAAATAGTAAAAGAAACAAAAATGTGATATACCTCCTCCCAGGATAATGATGGTGAGAGTAAAGTAGTGTTTATTATGTACCAAGCACCTCGCTAAGGGTTTTGCACACCTTGCCTCATTTAAGATTAGCAATAACTTGAGCTCCTTTCTATCCAGGGCCTCAGTTTTCTACTGTAAGGTTTTGGTACACAAAACGGTGTTGGGGGCAGAGTGCTGAGGGGAAAGCAGACAAGAACTACAGTAAGTAGCAAGGTGCCCTGCTGCTGCCCAGGAGCTACAGACTGATTTCATTGTCTGGCTCTCAGCTCTAAAGGTGGAGCATTGAACGACACCCCCAATCTATTCAATGCTGCCAAAAGGAAATATATCCATTTTCTATTTATCATATTGAAATTGTGTTAAGAATCATCCCCATGAGAAATTTATTCAAATGGGGCAGTCTTAATAGAATAAATTTAGGAGCTACCAAGTTGGGCGGTGTTCACCTCCGTGGGAGGAAATACTTATATGTTGACAGGTGATGATTTCACCAGCCCGGCGACCCAGCTGGCAGATGCTAAGTTGATGGTCACCCTCTCTTCCCCTGCCCTCCTCAGGCTCTTTCTGGAGAGGAAGGTGTGCTAGATGTGTCATAGCAACTTCCCTCTTGAACCTGCCCATGTTTGCCCACCTGAGCCTGTGCAGTACTTACTGTTGTGAGAGCTGTTACGGTGCTATACCAACACCATTAGGGTGTCCAACCCGTGGCCCATGGGCCACATGCAGCCCAGGATGGCTGTGAATGTGGCCCAACACAAAGTCATAAATTTACTTAAAACAGTATGAGATTTGTGTGTGATTATGTGTCACAATATATTTAATGTGTGGCCCAAGGCAGCTCTTCTTTTTCCAGTGTGGCCCAGAGATGCCAAAAGTCTGGACACCCCTGCTGGACACAAATGAAGCCCTCGTCTTCCACTTTCAGCATCTGCTGCATTAGTTTTTGAGGTGCGACCCTTTGGTACTTTTAATTTGATTACCGTTGTTTTTAATCTGCCTTTTTCCCCAAAGCCTGCCCATCATCATTATAGAAACCAAGGTATACAATTTGACAGCTAGGAAATTGAGGATTTACCAAGTCACCTGAGCAACCCAGCATGTCTACAAATAGCCAGTGGGATTAGGTTCTGTAGTTTCATTTGGAACTTGGTGCAGCTGACCTGAATAATGAAATAGGGGTCCCGAAGTTATGAATCCCCTCCGAGCACGGCTTCATTAGAATCCCCTTATTAAAAAAGAAATGGGACTTATCTCATCAGCTCGATTTTATGGCATCTGATTAGACCACTATTTTCTCAGCAGGTTCCTTTTCTTTAAACTGTTGACTATGGATGGCCTGCTGAATAGAATGAACTTTGGACCACTAAATTGCAGCATTATGGTTATTTAGTGTAATTTATGAAAAACGACAGAAGCCATGATCACTTCTTGTTGCTAATGATATCTCCCTTTATCTGAACAGGTATGGGTTTGGAATATTTCTCCCACCCCTAATACTCACCCTGAAAGACTTCCCAATTAGAACCCCCCAAAAACTTATTTGGAAGTACAAACTCTGCAGATAAGAAATTAAAAATGAATAGCACCTGCACACAGTCTTATGAACATCCACCTGCAGCAGCCTTTCAGGAAAGCTGTGCATTTGCAGTGTTTACCTAACAAGTCCCTTCATTCGGTGTTTTGACTTAGGATTGGACAAATTTGGAAAAGTCTAAATGGGGCCTTCAGTGAAATGCACTACAGTAGTGCATCATCATGTCTCTGGCTTGACATATGAGGGAAGGTGTTGAAATTACATAGTATTTATTTCAAGCCTTGTGATGATTAAAGTAGTATAACATGTCACTCTTTTCCGATTAATGGGAAATCGGCAGTCACAACTGCATTGCAAACGTAAAGGCAATCCTACACCAATTGCTGCCTGAATTGAGCATCTTTCAGAGTATTGACTAGATGTGGTTCTCTGAAGCATACAGTAAACCAAGAGACCAGTGCGGTGGGGTAGTAAGCAAGGACATGCACTTCAGAGTGAGCCAGAGTTGCGTGCGCTTCCTTGTTCTACCGATGATGGCTTTGTGACCTTGGCTAAGTTTTTACTCTTCTTGAGCCTCGATCACCTTATTTGGAAAATGGGAATGTCAATGCCAGTTTCATTGGGTGACCTCGAGCATTAAAGAAAAGGGTCCATGTAAAGTAGATAGCTCAGCTTGATTCACAGTGCATTCTCAAGAACTGTTAGTGCACTTTTCTTCCAGCAGAGTAGAGCCCAGGTTTCAGGCTCAGCCCCGCTGTACAGTGCCCATGGTCATCCTAGGAAATCTCAAGAAGTTCCCCAAACAAAAGTAGTTTTATTCAACATTCACTTTAGAAATTAGTATCAGAGTTAGGACAGCTAGGAGGGGGGTAAGATAGGTTGGGGACCTGACAAAGTCAGGCAGCCTGGAGTGTGAAATACACAGGAGTTTCTTCTCTGACGAAGCTTTTTTCAGTTAAGCTCTACACTGGCACATCGGGCCAGCATCTTTGGTTCAAAGTGAAAGTAACATGGGCCTGCTCAAATAAATAACATTTCTCCTTGCCAGTGGCTCATGTGGGAAGAATGACAAAGATCCCTTGACTTTGTGTGGACTGACCCATATACCCGAGCACTGGTGACTATGCAGCATGTCTTTGTGTTTTCACAGTAACGACACTGAAAAATTATCACCTTCCCCACCCCACCCAACTTTTTAAAAAGACACATGACTTTGATAGAGGAGAGAGGGGTGCATGAAAGAGTGAGCACGGGAGAAGAGGCACTTTACACTTTACTAATACTCGAACACTAGCACTCTGTCCTGATTCTGTGATTTAATCTCTACTTAACCCACAGGCATGCTCCTTGAAAAATCCATGTTTGAAGTTAAGTTGGTTATAATGGATGCCCATCCTGCAATGACTAGTTCAATTCTCAGCACAACCCTCTGGAACAATTATGCTTTCTCTGTCTAGATTCTATCTTTGCCTCTCGCTCTTTAGTAGATGCCAAAGAAGAAACCCCTTTCCGCAAGCTTTCTGTGGCAACAAGTGCATCATACTGAAAGTTGAGTACCACGTTTTTAATGCTTCATTTTTTTAACTTTTTTATTGTTGAGACTATTGCGGATGTCTTCCATTTTTCCCCCCACTTTTGCCCCTTCCACCGAGCCCCCAAAACTAGCTGAGCTGGTAATGATTATTGGTAGGACCCTCCCTTTCTCTGGGCTCGTGTTTGCATTGAGGGGACCTCTGCTAGAGCAACACTGCCAGGTTCCACACACTCCATCTGGTTGGTGCAATGGGACAGAAACAGACATACCCAGCGGAGTCTTTCCTTTCACATCTGCTTGCCCACCCAGAGGGCAGTTTCTGCCGTGCATACTGGGTAACCTCTGCACCAAAGATTCAGCAGTGAGCAAGACCTGGAACACACTGGGAGCATAAAGAAGGTGCCTCTGAACAACTGCATCATCAAGTGTCTAGATTCAGGAAGTTTAAATTAAACACACATTGACCGAATAACAAGTTGGCGGTTGTTCTTGCAGTGCATATATTAAACATCCCCTCGGGGTAAAACCCTGTTCTAAGAGCTGACGATATGAGGAAAAATAAGATATAGTCCATGTTCTTAAAGAGCTCACAGTGTAATGGGGGAAACCTCAAAGTCCATTAAGACTTTCAGTACAGCGCAGAAATGGGGTCATGCACGCATAACTATCAGAAAACAGAGAAAAATGTTATTAATGCAGCACAGGGTTCAGGAAAGGCTGCCCAGAGGACATAACTCTTGAACTGATTCTGCAGGAATGAATTTGATTTAAGGGGTTTAACAATATTGGTAAGTTCAATCCAGACAGAGGAAACGGCATAGTCAAGGTTAGGGAGATGGGCCTGAGCATGGAGTGCTGAGGGATGAACTTTGGAGGAATCGGATAATGAAGGACCTTATATGCCATGCTAAGGACCTGGGAAACTTGGATTTGATCCTCTGTAACAACAGATCAGATGGGAATAAATTCAAAAGGTAAGGGTATAAGCTAGAAGGCTGCTGGGCTATGAAGGTCCAAGGAACAGTTGATGAGGGCCTGAGCTAGGTCAGCAAGGGAAGTGAAAGAGAACAGGGAGATGTAGAGTTTACTGGGGAGGTGATCTGGTGGATGAGTGGTTAAATGCATGGCTGAGGCAGAAAGAGTTGTCTGTGATGACTCCCAGTTTTTCGGTTTGTGTGCTGCCAAGATTGGGTATATAATAAAGCAGGGCTGGTGGAGGTGGGAGGAAGATGATGAGCTCAATTTTGGACACATCAAATGTGAGGTCTTTCTGGGGCATCCAGGGGTAACAATGACTTCCGAAGAAAGATATTTTGCAAAAAAGATTATGCTTGCTACTTGCTCTCCTTTTCTGATCTAAATCTGGAGTGTCTAATGCAGTAATCTCTTTTTTAAAGATTTTATGTATTTATTTTTAAAGGGGAAAGGAGGGAGAAAAACAGGTAAAGAAACAGCAATGTGTAGTTGCCTCTCATGTGGCCCCCACTGGGGACCTGGCCCACAACCCAGGCATGCGCCCGGACCAGGAATCGAACCAGCAACCCTTTGATTCTCAGCCTGTCCTCAATTCACTGAGCTACACCAGTCAGGGCAAATAATGCAGTAAGCTTAAATAGACACAGAAGAGACATCAAAGAAGACCTGGAACTCTACCAGGTCTACAATGAGAAAAATGAACCTCATCAGACCCTCCCAGACTGTTCCATGTCTCCCTATTTGATCTTGCTATTCCAATGCTGAAGCTGTTTAAGTACCTGTGACAACATACTCATGGTGAGAGACTACATTGGCAAAACTGGCACAAAATCTACTTTTCTTCTGACACACACTGCAGCTTTTGTGGTAAATGAAAACAGAATAAGCTATAAACACAGAGGAAGTGCAGGCCCATATTCTTCTACAATGAGTTTGGAGGAGAGGAAAACACCTGTGTTGGTTTTGCTCTTATTTGTGTAGCTTTTAAATAACTTTACTGAGATACGATTCCCATACCATACAATGAACACTAAGACTCTGTTGTCACTGCTAAGATGGCGCAGGTTTGGGCATAAGCACAGTGACCTTGGAATATCAGTGGCTTTAGCATTGGATCTCGGTCTCGTGCTGTGACATCTCTGTTCAGCTGTTCTCTTCCTTCTGGTAGGCTACAGAGTTCTGGCTGATTTCTCCATTGTTTTAAACAGTTCTTGGGGGGCACACATTGCTGCATCGTTTGATTCAATGTAATTCAGGCAGAGTTAGCTTCACAATGCAAGCCTTTGAAGTGTATTTTACCTCCAGGAGGGCTCTTCTCAGCTGGGTTATCTTTGTTAAACAATACGGCCTATGTTTTCTTGTACTGCCCTCAGAGAGTTACCAGTCTCCTTCGACTCGACTTGCGTACTCTCAAAATCTCCGTCGTTTTCTAGAGCAGCTTACGTTTGAATTGCCATACGCTCTTTCATATAGTCCGTTCCTTTGTGGAGCACTTCAGAGCTCTCTGTTCCTTTGCTTTGACCACTGGGTGAGGATGGTAGCTTCTGGCCTCCTCGGTTTATCTCTTCCAGTAGCCAGTAGCGGGTGAAAGCAATCGGGACCCCAGTATTCTCTCCAAAATATATAAAGTACTCCAATAACTCAATAGAAAAAGGCAAACAACTGAATTTGAAAAATGGGCAGAAGATCTGAATGGGCATTTTTCTAAAGATGACGTACAGATGGCCAACAGGTACCTGAAAATGCGCTCAACATTACCACAGTAATGAAATGAAAACCACAGTGAGATGTCACCTCACATGTTAGACTAGGAATCATTGAAAATACAAGAAATAAATGTTGGTGAGGATGTGGAGAAAAGGGAACCTTGGTGTATGACTGGTAAGAAATGTAAACAGTGTGGAGGGTTCTCAAAAAATTAAAAATAGAACTACGCATATGATCCAACAATTTCATTTCTGGGCATTTATGCAAAGGAAATGAAAACAGTCACTTGAAAAATACATGCACTCCCATGTTTATTGCAGCATTATTTATAACATGGAAACAGCCTAAGTGTTTATTGATGGATGAATGAATACAGAAAAAAATACACACATACACAATGAAATATTAACCACAAAAAGGAAGGAAATCTTGCCATTTGGGACAGCGTGGATGGACATTGAGGGCATTATGCTAAGTGAAATAAGTCAGACAGAGAAAGACAAATACCATATGATCTCACCTATATAAGGAATAAAAAAAAAACCACTCAGAAACAGAGCAGACTGGTGGTTTCCAGAGACAGAGGGTGGAAGGTGCTCATTTACAACATGTACAAATATCTGATCCTTATGTTGTATGCCTAAAACACATACAATCTTGTGTCCATTATCTTAATTTTCCA
Organism: Artibeus jamaicensis; assembly: GCF_021234435.1. Classification (NCBI taxonomy): domain Eukaryota; kingdom Metazoa; phylum Chordata; class Mammalia; order Chiroptera; family Phyllostomidae; genus Artibeus; species Artibeus jamaicensis. The sequence goes on from NW_026521506.1 coordinate 20,532,089, forward strand.
CAATTCAAAAATAAATAAATAAAAATTTTAAGAGGGAAAAAATGAGAAGGCATGTAGGCTACATGGTTTTCCATATTTAGTAAAAAATGCAAAATATGGTTTCACAGATGACCGAGTTCCAATCTTCATGATCCCCTCTATACCCTGAAGCCTAAATAATAATTTGATTCCAAAATACTTTGGAATAATTTTTACACCCTCAAAACTCTAATTGTTTCCAGAGATACTAGTAAATCATAGTAAAACCAATCAAGTTCAATAATTTGGACAAGACTTAATTAACTTGTGGCCACGGAAGGAGACAGGTAGAAGGAAAAGTATAGCTATGCTACTTACTGACTTATGGTTACGGCAAGTTATTTAAAGATTCTGGGCCTCGTATCTGTTGCCTACATCATTTGGAAGAACTTACCAGAATGTAAGTTCTTTCAAATGATGCAGGCAACAGATACGAGGCCTAACTACTCCGTAGTTAGGAGTATTTTTTTTTTTTTTTAGTTAGGAGTATTTTATGAGAAGTAAAACCTAGGAAGCTAAGAGTAGTTCCAGATGTCTTAAAATGGGCTTATTTTATGGAGGCGATAAACTGCTCCCTCGGGGGGAAAAAGGGATGTTGCTTTTTGCCCATGAAATCCAATTTAACTATATGAAGAACTTCAAGACATAACAAGGAACTCAATTATAATACTTTTCATCAAAGTTTGGCTAATAATTCCTGATGAAGAGGCATCGTTTCTAAACCTCAACCGAAAGGCAATGTTGCTTGGTTTAGCAGCAGAACTCCTGGACTCATTGCCTGACTGACAGGTTTCAGAACCTGGGTCAGCCACTTTCTGACTGTGAGAGCCTGAGCAAATCACATAACCTCGTCATTCCTCAGCAAACAGGATAACAACACCTTATGGGCAGTTGTAAGGTTTTAATGAATGAAAAGACATAAATAAAGGTGCATAGAGCAGTGCATGGCACAGAGTAAGCACTTTGTGAGAGTGATGAAGTTGATGATGTCAGCTTGGAGATTTTTCCCTTTTGAAAGTTATCATCCTGCCCTAAATGAGTTATTTCAAGATTTCCTAAAAAAAAATAGCTTTCTTTCCTCAGAGAAGCTTTGTAGAAAGAGAAAATGTCTGCAATGCAAACCCATTGGGAATCATGACCAATGTGAGAAGACGCAGATCAGTCAGTCAAGGCATCAAGTCTCTGGAAGTGTTCGAACTGACAGCATGTCTGATCCAGTGATGCCATTCAAGACATTTAGCCAAGGGTGATGCTCTAGGATGAAATTAAAAGGAAAATGACAAATAAACTGTGGCAACTAATCAATACGTGGCCCAGTATGGAAGCTAACGGTCCATTTCAAGAGCAGAATCTGACTTTTGCAGAGCCCGCCTTTTTGTGGTAAGAACTGGGTTTTGTTATAACTGTGTTGAGAATTGCAGAGTTTAGTGCCCTGGAATCATTGATGTTGTACTGTGAATGTTTCTTTCTTTTGTGTTCCTTAATAGTAGTTGGAAAATGAATGAATGATAGGTAGATGATAGATAGATGATAGATAGATAGATAGATAGATAGATAGATAGATAGATAGATAGACAGATAGACAAACAGTTATCCTGGTGACCCTATTTCAGTAGTGCAATATAACAAATTGAAATTTCAAAATAGGGACAGAGCCAGAAAAACGTCAGCGCTATATGTGGGTTCCATATAAAACATAAAAGCAAAAGTATATATTTTTATCTTCTCATTTATCTATCTGAAACTAATTGTTACTTTATTTTAGATATGGTTCTTAGGCCCAGCTCCTCAGCCTGGTCTCTTATAAGTGTTACATCCTTTTTGGCATGCAATCTTTGCACTTCCACCCTTTACTTAAAAACTGAGTTAGTGGCCCTGGCTGGTGTAGCTCAGTGGATTGAGCACAGGCTGTGAACCAAAGGGTTGCGGTTTGATTCCCAGTCAGGGCATATGCCTGGATTGCAGGCTGGGTCCCCAGTCGGGGCCATGTGAGAGGCAACCACACATTGATGTTTCTCTCCCTCTCTTGCTCTTCCCCTTCCCCCTCTCTAAAAATAAAAAAAGAAATAAAATATTTTTTAAAAACCTGAGTTAGTGGTGTCCGTAATCTCTAGAAGGGACTGGTAACTGTCTGCCCCCAGAAGGCATGACCGTAGGTCAGGCTGCCAGCCTCTTCAACAGGCACCTGTGGGATAAGGGGTGGGGGCACTGAGCACAGCACTGAGGGGCTGAGGCACTAGCTGAAGGGTTGCCAAACTATAGCCCATGGGCCAAATCTGGCCCACTGCCTGGTTTTGTAATTGAGGTTTTATTGGCACACAGCCGTGCCCATTCACTACCTATTTGCCATGGCTGCTTTCCCACTACAATGGCAGAGTCGAGTAGCTGCAAAAGAGACCATATGGCCCACAAAGCATGAAATATGTGTTATCTAGCCCTTTACAGGAAAAGTTTGCCAACCCTTGCACTGGATGGTTGTTTGCAATTTAAAATGTTCTCACATGTTTAAAGTCTCTGGACAGGAATCTAAAATAAAGCCAGCTAAATTTGCTGCCTTGATTCATTTGTTTATAGTCAACTCTGAACAGGTCTGGCAGACACTGACGAAAAGGCATTTCTCAAAAGCAGCCTGAGAGTGTGTCCCTCTGAGCCTTGGCGTCTGCAGTCCCTCTGCCTGGAATGTGCATCCCTATTTCACCTCCTCTCTTCTTTCCCTCCCACCTCTGCTGGGCCTTCAGGATTCTACCAAAATCAAGCCTCCTTTGTGAAACCTTTCCTCAGTCCGCCCCAGATCCAGGGCACGAGGTAGCATTCTCTCCTCTAGTTTCCAGAACTCATGTACAGAGGTCTGCCATGGCTGGTTCACATGAAATTGTTGGTCCCACCTGCTCTGCTATGAACTCTGCAGGGACAGCGGCAGTGTTACGTTTGTCTGCATAACCCAGCCTTAGAGTCATTTGTTAAATCTAGGCTCCTGTTTTCCCTAAGAGGTTAGCACATTGTCCCCACATTGTACCCTTATCCCTTGCCTTCCTGTTTTCATGCTTAGCCTCTGCAGTCTGCAGCTGGGGTGGATTTCTCACAGGTGGAATTCAGGTTACGTTACTCCTCTGCCCAAAATCCAACACTGCCTTAGCCTTGGAATCAAATCCACAGGCTGACCATAGCCTGCAGGGTCCTGTATGACCTAATTCCCTGCCTGCATCTCCACCTTCATCTCTTTCTTACTGCTCTTCTCTTTGCAAGTTGAATTTCCCTGGTCTCCCAGCTGTTCCTCAAACCTGCCAACCATGCTCCTGCCTCCGGGTCTTTGCATTGGCTGTTCCATCTTTCTGGAATAGTCCTCTCCCAGATATCTAGCTCCCTTAATTCATTCAGGTCACTGCTCTGATATTACTCCTTCAAAGAGGCCTGATATTACTTTTCTTTGAAGAAACAGAATACTCCTTTTGTTATTCTCTGTCCCCTTAAATTTATATTGCTTTGCAGTACTTATCACTCCTTGATATTACATAGCATATCTCCTTATGTGTTTATTACCTGTCTTCCTTACCAGGCTCTATGAGAGTAGGGGCACTGTCTTGTTTACTCTCTATTTTCAGTGTTTGGAATAGAGCCTGGCATCTAGTAGGTACCCAATAAGCACCCCTAAAATCCAAATGAGGGAAAGCAGTCTGTCTGTTGATTCTGGCACCAGTACCACAGTGTTTTAAATACTTCAGCATCCTAGCCCTGGCTGGCGTAGCTCAGTGGATTGAGCGCAGGCCTGCGAACCAGAATATCGCGGTTCGATTCCCAGTCAGGGCACATGCCTGGGTTGCAGGCCAGTTCCCGGCAGGGGACGCATGAAAGGCAACCACACATTGATGTTTCTCTCCCACTCTTTCTCCTTCCCTTCCCCTCTCTCCAAAAATAAATAAAGAAAATATTAAAAAAAAAATAAATACTTCAGCATCCTAATGTGTGCCAATACTTTTTAATGAATGAGAAAATGTGAGAGGGAGAGTGTGGTTTTAGGAACAGACAGATCTTAGTACAAATTCTAGCTCTACCAGGTAGTGGTTGCTTGACATCTTTGGGCCTTAATTTCCTTTGACTTCATAAGGGGATATTTATAGCCACAACACAGGGTTGTTGTGAAAAATGAATGAGATAATATGTGCATGGGGATTTTTTTTAGAAGGCAGGCTACAAAATATTATGGATGGTATAAACTGAATTTTTTTTTCCAAACAAGTGTTAGCGTTTAGAGAAATGTCTGTAAGAGTATATCCCAAAATGTTGGCAGGGGTCATGGGTGGGGTAGGCTTCGGAGTGATTGTTTTCTTTCTTGTACTTCTGTAATTTTTCTTTTTCACAACTGAGTACATTATTTGAATCCTAAGAGGGAAAATAACATTTAAAATTTTTTAAATGTTTTTTTAAATTTAAATTCTACGCCCTTCTCACCAATCCATGCTGCCCATCTACTTTGGTACTAAATGAACACACAAAACAGACTCCTAGACTCAGAGAACAGACTAATGGCTGCCAGAGAGGAGGGTGTTTGGGGGACTAGGTGAAAAAGGTGAAGGGATTGAGAAGTATATATTGGTAGCTACACAACAGTCACCCAGATGTAAAGTACAGCACAGGGAATATAGCGGGGATAGAGTCTTGTTTCGCCAGGGAAGGCGGGCAGCAAAGGAGAGTGGGAAATAACCATGAGAACAGAACAAGAGTAGAGCAAAATCCGTACCTTCTGTAGGCCATCCTCCTTGCTTAGAACAGGTTGGTAAGAGGGGCGCTGAACTTCACTTTCCTTGTCATACCCTGGAGTGCCGTGAGAAGGACCGAATGAGAGCATGCGCACATGACCAGTAGAGAGCACAGTGGTTAGAAGCACCACTCTGGAGCCTGGTAACTTGAGTTCAGATCCTAACTCCCTCCTTAACTGATAGCCTTACATGTTTTCAAACCTGTTTTTCCTTCCCTCTAAAGTATGGAGAATACTTTAAACCTGGCAAATTTCCTGCAAAGACTCAGGGAGAAAATGGCCTGCGGATTTCCAGAGAGTACTGGATTTCTCCTATTCACCTCTTGTCCTACTTTCTACCCAGCCCTGGCACCCAACCCCTCTGAGTGGAGAATAAGGGGGGAATAGCACCTCTCCCAACTCCAGACCCATTTTTCTACACCTTGTTTTTCAGCACTGGAAAGCCAGAAAGGAGGGTTGAGGAAGGCAGGGAGTGAGTCATCATGAACTGATTCCCTTTGTGTTGTTTGGAACAAGTGTGGGAGAGAAGCCGTGTCCCTATCTGCCCACTACCACTTGAACAGCCACTGTGCAGCAAGAAGCACTTAGGTGCCTGGTGAAGAGTAGAGAATAAAGGTGGCAAGACCAGGATGTCTAATATGAGCCAGCTGTGCAGTGCTCACAGGAGAGCAACCATGCAGAGTCCTAATTGCAGAGTCATAATGTTTTACACAGTCTGTGTGTGTCTGACCTCCAGAGTCCACTGGGATGAGTGTTGGTGTCCCTCCCCACCAGCCCCCCTCCCCCGACAGCTCGCATCCTTCCAGCACAATAGAAGCCTGGAACTGCTCATCAAATTGAAGTGGATTTTACTGTTGTGGATGTTGTTAACTGCAAAACACAGAGGGAGCGGAGGCGGGAAGATTGCTATGTTCCCCTTTGGTGGTATTAAATGTTTTGAGCCATGATAAAGAGGTTATCAGGGTGAGTATCTCCCACCTCTTTCTTTCTTTCTTCCTTTCTTTCTTTCTTTCTTTCTTTCTTTCTTTCTTTCTTTCTTTCTTTCTTTCTTTCTTTCTTTCTTTCTTTCTTTCTTTCTTTCTTTCTTTCTTTCTTTCTTTCTTTCTTTCCTTCCTTCCTTCCTTCCTTCCTTCCTTCCTTCCTTCCATCCATCCATTCATCCATCCATAACAGAATATTGAGCCCTGCAAATGGTCTGCACTCTAGTGATGCAGATGTGAACGTACCTCATGCCCTATGCTGGAGGAACAATCAAGTGGTAGAACCAGACATGTTCCAGGCAGTTAGAGTGCCCTGTGGTCAGGGGCAAAGAGAACAATGATGGTAACCTATGAGGATGTGAGCAGCTGTACTTCCCATTGGCAACAAGAGCTGGCTCCCGAAGAAGGTCAAAGAGCTTGCTCAGGGCAAAGACCTTGAAATAGTAACCACCAAGAAACAACTGGGCTGTGGCAACCTGGACATGTCCAGATGCCAAGAGGGGCGTAGTCAGTGCAAGGTATTGAGGTAAACAAGTGTCATTCTTCACAAAGTTTTGTATTTATTGATTTGAGAGAGAGAGAGAGAAAATATTGTTTTATTGTTCCACTTAATTATGCATTCATCGGTTGTCTTTCACATGTTCCCTGAGCAGGGATCAGAGATGCAACCTTGGTGTATGGAGATGATGCTCTAACTAACTGAGCTAGCTGGCCAGGGCTGGATGTCCTCTTTGAGGCCTAGGCCAGTTAGGGTTAATATTCTCAACTGTGGGCATTCAAGGTCCTTCTGACTCCCTCTCCCCATATCTTGCCCTGTCTCCCTTTCCAATTACATTGCTGTTATTTGCTCCCCTACTCCAGCCCCATCCTTTTCTCTGCCCACTTCGCTAAATGTGCCCTGCATTCTCCTGCCTCTGTATCTTCCCAGGTGTAGTCCCATCACCCAGAGAGCTCTTCCCCATATCTGCCTTTAGCATAGCCCAGCCAACCAGTTAAGGTCAAATTCCTCCTCCAATAAACTTGATCCCCAGGGTATGTGTTCCATCTCTACTTCCATGCCTCCATATGGAATTGAGCTCTTCTTTCCCATTATGCTCAGGACACTTGTTCCCTCTGTTAAGAGCTTGACACAACCTTCCTTATGTAGCCAAATGGTTAAGAGAATGGGCATGGAGTCAGGAGACCAGACATATGTGATCTTAGGTAAATTTATTGACCCTTTGAGCCCTCAGTTTCAACATCTGTACACTAGAAATAATACTAGTATCTAATTTCTAGTGTTATTTGTAGAATGATATGAGGTAATATATGTGAAGCATAGCACCCACTACATAGAACACACTCAATAAATTATAGCTGGTTTTGTAAAATGGCTCTGTAATCCCCACCCTAAATTGTGAGCTACCAGTGGTCAGGGACTAGTGTTAATGTTTGTATTGCCCGTCTTCAGTTTAGCGACCAGCACATGGCAGGTGCTCAAAAACGCTTTGATCAGACCTTGAATCGTTACCTTGATGATAATGGGACATTCTGGGTGCTCCAAAGTCCAGATAGCTGATCCGAGATGTAGCATAACCATAAGAGCATAGGGCCCAGTAATGCCTACACTTACCAAACAGTACCCTGAGTTGGGGGACCCCCTTGAGCTGGGGTTGGTGTATGTTTGAAAGAGGGGTTTTTTTTTGGTCCATTAGGGAAATACTTGGAATTAAACTAGTTCTGGATTCTTCCCCAGAGCAGCCATGTGCAGTGCCCATGAATAGATTAAAAGTAACACTCCAGACATTGAAGTGATGGGAGAGGAAATTAGTCACTGCGATCTGTTGGGAACAGGCCAAGGAAGTATCGGGGAGAGGGGACATATAGAGGGGCAGCTCCACACTTCTGCTGAGAACCATAGGGGGTCTTGGTGAGGAGGGGGGCGTGACTAGTGCTGATGTTATTTAAAGTCGCACCTGAGTAGGATTTTATATATAAATCCTACCTCTACCCCTGTGCTACCATTGTAATTCTTTCTAAAAAGATTTTCTGGGCAAGCCCTGGCTGGTGTGGCACAGTGGATTGATTGAGTGCTGGCCTGGGAACCAAAGGGTCTTGGGTTTGATTCCCAGTCAGGGCACATGCCTGGGTTGTGGGCCAGGTCCCCAGCGTGGGGAGAGTGAGAGGCAACCACACATTGATGTTTCTCTCCCTCTCTTTCTCTCTCCTTTCCCTTCTTTCTAGGAATGAAGAAATAAAATATATGTTTTTAAAAAGCTGCATCACTTTAAAAAAAGATTTTCTGGGCAACTCTGAAATGTTGTGGGAATTTTCAGGCAGGTCCGACAACATTTGGTAAGATGGCAATGCTGGATTCTTGGTTGCATAGAGGGAATATGTGATGCCCTTGTTAAAGCAGGATATTGCCATTTCGCCTGGAGAACAGGTCTGTCCTTCAGCCTCTAAATTGTAGCTGTTGGCTTAAGACTATGTTAGAAAAGTCTTACTGCAAGGACACAGTTCTACAAAACCCACTCAGGAAGGGTCTGATTTGAATTTGTTGAACACACAGAGGTCTATCCACTGCTCCACTTCAGCTTTTTGCCAGTCTCATTTGGATCTTCTGTGTATGCCTGGTCTGGGAAACTCAACCTACTTTCAGGAAATGCCACTAGAAAAGGGGGGTCTGCGAAGGTCGGTCTCTACCCAGGCCCCAGGAAGAAGAATGTGTTCATCATTCAACCTGTAATTACTATTATTCTGAATTATAAATATGAAAACAAATGAGATCTGAAACCTTTTTTTTTTTAAAAAGAAGAAGAACGGAGGGTTCAGACTCTGGCAATATCCCCTTGACCTCAGCACTGAGATGGCAGGAGATAGCTACTACTTTCCACTGCTCCCTTACCTGTTTTAAAAAAGAGGGGCCCCCTATTCATGAATATAGTCCTCTCCAGAGCAAAGATACTTAACTGAGTACACAAAGAGAATATCTGAAAAATGACTTTTCAGATATGTGATTGGAGCAATTAAGATAATTGACAATGATTTTTGACCTGTGTGAATAACAAGAACACACCCATTTACTCTTTCTTGGCCTTGGGCTCCCAGAAGCAAATCAGAACAGCCTATTCTGCCACGTGCTGAGCCAACCAGAATGTGGATGACTCAGTCAAGGTATCTAAAGCTGCAAACTCCTTAAAGCTGCAAACTCCTAAAAGCTGCAAACTCCTTAAAGCTGCAAACTCCTTAAACCCAGAAACTCCTTAAACCCCTGATTCCCACCCATCCACACAGAGGTGCTGGGGTTGCCCTTGTATCAAAATCCAGAGTACAGGGAGTTGGTTGAAGCCATTTTTGCACTGAGAAATTAACTGCCTAAAGAACTGTGGAGCCCTGGTTGGTGTGGTTCAGTAGATTGAGTGCTGGCCTGCGAACCAAAGGGTGGCTGGTTCGATTCCCGGTCAGGGCAGATGCCTAGGTTATGGGCGGGTCCTCAGCAGGGGACGCATGAGAGGCAACCACACAGTGATGTTTCTCTCCCTCTCTTTCTCCCTCCCTTCCCCTCTCTAAAATTAAATGAATAAAATCTTTGAAAAAGAAGACAGAAAAAAAGAAAGAACTGTGGAGATCTACAAAACACAAGTCCATCCAGACACCTACGTACATCCATGTTTTACTATCAATTTGGACTTCTTAAGTGACCTGATCTATTTATATCAACTAGTTTTCCTCCTCTTTAAATGAATTACCCAATCTCATGACTTTCTGTAGACGCCCAGTCCCCATTAAAGCAATGGGTCCCACACAACAGACTCTCCTGGTAAGAGCATAAGACTTTACAATTTAAAGAAGCATCTCTGGTTATTCTCATGTGTAGCCAGGCTTGGAAACTGCTCACCAAGAAGTCCTTCCAGAAAACTGGACAGCTACAAGGAAAATTTCTTCCAGAAGGGACTACTCACGAGGGGAACATACAGGCATGAGACAGTTCCGTCCTGCGCCCAGCTAGTCACCCACCCATCTGAGCATCCAGCCAGTCATCTAGGCAAAAACTACGTTTCACAGAGTAGGCTAGGGTAGCCTGGCAAATGGTACAAAGCAATGGGGAAACCTAACAGATCTTAGAAAAGAGAATGTGGGGCATCATCACAGTCATCAAATCACTCTCACTTCTGCCTCCTCAAACTCAAGCTTCTTCCCGGGTCTTCTTAAGGTCTTATAGATGGTTTAAAAACAAAAACAGGAAAAAAAAACCTGTTGCCCTCTTCCCTTAACTAATCACATGTATACACATCCATTCATCTGGCAAATATTTATTGAGGATTTACTATGTGTTAGGCATTTTACCAGGTTCTGGGGTTATAGCAATGAACAAGCTAGGCCAGAGCCCCATCCTCATGGACTCTGTATTGTCTGCCATATGGCCATGTGGCCATATCCCTCTGAGAACCTGAGAAAGAACCCAACACCCACAGTAGAAGTGTGGGAGCGTAAGTCAGTTCTGAGACCTGGTGCAGTGGATTTCAGGGTGAATAGATGAGAAGAGCACTTCTAAAAACCAGCCCCTGACCTCACATGTGCTAGCACAATTTTTAAGGTGATGTGGTGAATGTGGCAGGGACTCCTACTTGTTATGAAATATTTCCTCACTGTTTTTTTTCCATAACCACAGAATATTAACTCAGGCACAGGGCCACCCCAAATGAAGACTACTTTTAAGCCTCCACTGAAGAATGAGGTATGGCCATAAGACTGAATTTTGGCCATTGGAATGTGAACAGAAGAGGTGTGTGCAGTACCTGGATTGTTGCCTTAATGGAGAAGATATTCCTTACCCTTCCCTTTTTCTTTTAAATTTTAATTGTTGTTCAAGTACAGTTTTTTGCATTTTACTCCCATCCCAGCGTACCCACCCATCCCTCCCCACCTCCCTCCCATTTCCACCCCGCCCTAGTTTTTGTCCACGTGTCCTTTATACTAGTTCCTGTAAACCCTTCCCCCTTTTTCCTGAAATTCCCTCCCTTCTCCCCTCTGGTCACTGTCCCCCTGTTCTCTATTTCAGTGTCTTTGGTTATATTTTGCTTGCTTGTTTGTTTTGTTGTTTAGCTTCCTGTTCAAGGTGAGATCATATGGTATTTGTCTTTCAACACCTGGCCTATTTCACTCAGCATAATGCTTTCCAGTTCCATCCATGCTGTTGCAATGGGTAGGAGCTCCTTTCTTTCTGCTGCATAGAATTCCATTGTGTAAATGTACCATAGTTTGGGGATCCATTCATTTACTGATGGGCACCTAGGTTGCTTCCAGCGCTTGGCTATTGTAAATTGTGCGGTTATGAACATTGGGATACATAGGTTCTTTTGGATTGGTGTTTCAGGGTTCTTAGGTTATAATCCTAGCACTGGAATGGCTGGGTCAAAAGCAGATCCATTTTCAGTTTTCTGAGAAAATTCCATACTGTTTTCCTTACCTTTCCCCACTGGCTGGACCTGGTGAGGCAGCTTTCACCGTATAGATAAGGTAATATCCCGAGGGTGTCAGAGTATCTTTGGTAGAAGGAACTTGGGTCCCTGGATAATAGATTAAGCACTGTCACCGGACAGGCCTAGGGCTATCTACCTCCAGATAATTACTGGGGAGAGAAATCAACTTCTAATTGGATTAACTCACTCTTCCCTCAGATTTCTATTATAGCACCAGAAACTACATCCTGACTAATACTGTGCGCAATAAGAAACTCATTACTTACCTGGATGAGAATGAAGTCCATGGACTGGTGAGGGCATAACTTATATGATAGTAGGTTAGGGAACATGTGAGAACTGACGAAGCAGAGACAATAAGCATAGACAGATCTTTAAGAAGGTCATCTGTAACCCTGGCTGGTGTAGCTCAGTGGATTGAGTGCTGGCCTGCGAACCATGGGGTCACGAGTTCGGTTCTCAGTTGGGGCACATGCCTGGTGTGCAGAGCAAGTCCCCAGTGTGTGGGGCATTTGAGAGGCAACCACACATTAAAGTTTCTCCCCCTCTTTTTCCCTCTGTCTAAAAGTGAATAAATAAAATCTTTTTTTTAAAAAAGAAGGTCTGTAGAAGGAGAGACAACCTAGAGCAGTAGCTATAGTGGATGTTGGGTTGATAGAGGATTTGACTTTGTTGACATGGTGCTAAGAGAAATTTGCTCACATTTCTAAGATTATAGAAATGCTCCAATAGAGAACATGACATTGAAATATAGAAGGGATAAAGGAACTTGTGGAAAGAAGCCCCTATGGAGTCAGGAAGGTTCAGATCCAAAGCCCAGTTTAAAAAAAAAAAAGGAGAGAAAGTTCTTCTGAGAAGGGAATGATAAGGAGAGATGAGGGAATGATAAGGAAAGATGAGTGTGAAAAGAACTGGGCTGAGGGTGAGTCAGGCACTGAGGGATATTCCTGTGAGAGCAGAGGCAAGGTCATCCGCTGAGAGTGTGGAGCAGGGCAGCCAGTAGTCAGTTTGGGGCTTGTATTGGAGTGGTGAGATTTAGAACAGTTAGGTGGGATTGGAACTTGACCAAGGAGAAGGGAATTGCAAGCTGGAATTGTGGCCCAGATAATTTTTAAATTTTTTTATTTGCTTATTTTTAGAGAGAGGGAAAGAGAGGGAGAGAAACATGAACTCGTTGCCTCTCCCACACCCCCAACTAGGGACCTGGCCTGCAATCCAGGAATATGCCCTGACCTGGAATTGAACTGCTGACCTTTCAGTTTGCAGGCCGGCATTCAATCCACTGAGCCACACCAGCCTGGGGTGGGCCCAGATTATTTTGCAATCCATGAATCCACAATGACTTTACTCTGGAAGAGACTAATTATAAATACAACAAAAAATGTTGAAAGGATGTACATTGCATAGGAGCTGAGAAGAAGGTGCAAAAACCCATCGGAGACAGTTCATTAGTAATAGACGTTAATCAAGAGAAAAGTTAGAAAGCTAAAGGAACTCCTTCCCAGCGATGAGAAACGCATCTCGTCTCCTGAGGTCAGGCAGAGTGTCATCCTCTAAACAGTGCCAGTCCATGCAACTCTCACTACCACACAGGGAGCTAGGTATCCCTGGCTAGGTCAGGTCACATAGATGGTGAGCTGTGAAGTATGGAATTCAGCCCCATTTTTGTCAGATTTTGAGTTTCGTGTTTAAGGTACCTTCACTCCGTTACCCTGAACAGATCTTTCCTGGATGCCAGAAAATGATGATGTATTTGAGAGGCTATTTTTTCAGCACAGAGAATGCTACTATCTTTTATCTGCAATTTCTCATTAGTCTGGCTTTTGAAAGCCCACTTGAACAGTCTCTGCTTGTTTGTTGGTTTTTGTTTTGGTTTTTTTTTTTTTTCATTCAAATGCACTGTGACCTAAGTTGAAATGGATAACTTGTTGCCAGGATATCTCTGTAATAGCCAGACTGAAAAGTAAACAATAGCTAACCACCACATTCATCTAGTTCTTTGTGATACCGGCATTTTTTTTTTATTAAACCCATTATTTCTGAATCTTTCTTTGGGTTCATCTAGAGAAGGGGGAATGCTATTAACAGCCAGCTATTCTTTATATGAATTCTATTTATATTATGTTCAATTATTTTTCCACAGACATTTTAACACCCCGTCCACATCCCTTTTGGTTAAATTGCTGGTGACTATATGGCAAGATAAATAACAATCTTAAAAGATTGCAAAATAAATTGAAAGTGACAAGAACCTTTATAACCTTACTAATTTTCTGAATAATAAGAAATTTATGGGAAGTAATTCTTATCTTCTGAAACTCCACGTAAGTAGTCTCTAGCTCTCTGATACTTTCTCACACAATCCCACTGATACTTCCTCACATAATCCCACAATGAACTTATAGGGTAGGTACTGTGATTATGCTCATTTTACAGGTGAGCGATCAGAAGCCCAGATAGGTGAAGCAACTAATGTAAGAAACAATGAGTGGTAGAACCAGGATTTAAACTCAAGTCTGCATAGTTCTGACATGTGCGCTCTTTTGGCCTCAGCTTTAAAAATGTATAGGACTTCAATCTTGAAATTAACTATAAGTAGATAGAAACATTATAAGGCTATTGTAAGAATATAGCAAACCTGAACACTTTTCTAATGAGCTCGACCAACTGACCTTTGTAAACCACTCCACCCGAGAACAATAGAACACATATTGTGTACAGATGAAACATGAACCAGGATAGACCATATTCTGGACCATGAAACAAGCCTCATTATATTTAGAAGGAATCAAATTATGTAAAGTCTGTTCTCTGACCACAGAAAATTAAATTTAAATAAAATCAATGATGGAAAGTTCACTTGAAAATCCCTAAATATTAAGACACTAAGTAAAATATTTTAAAATAAACCTTAGGTTAAAGGAAGTTCAAAAGTAATTTCAACTGAATGCAAATGGAAATACAATATATCAAAATTTGTGGGAAGCTGTTAAAGATGTAGGTATGTGGGTGGGGGTGCACAGGGTGAAATTATAGCACTAAGCGCCTGCAAATATAGTCCTCTCTCATCTACATTTTGCTGTCTGTGGTTTGTTACCTGCTGTCAACTGAGGTCTGAAAATACTAAATGAAAAATTATGGAAATGAACAATTCCTAAGTGTTCATTGTGCACTGTTCTGAGTAGCGTGATGATACCTTGTGCCTTTCCGTTCTGTCCTGCCCGAGATTTGAATCACGCCTTTTTCTAGCTTCTCAGCATCTGCATGCTATATACACTCCTTGCTCTTTAGTGACTTAGTAGCCATCTCTGTTATCAGATCCGCTGTCCCTGTAGCTCAGTGCTTGTGTTCCAGTCACCCTATATAACTGGATAATGGCCCCAAAGCACAGGAGTAGTGATGCTGGCAATTTGGATACACCAACGAGAAGCCATAAAGTGATTCCTTTAGGTTAAAAGGTGAAAGTGCTAGGATTAATGAAGAAAAAAAATCACATGTTGAGGTTTCTAAGATCTACAGTAAAAAGAATTCTTCTATCCATTGAATTGTAAAGAAAAAATCATGCTAGTTTTGCTGTTGCACTTAAAACTGCAAAAATTACTGCTAGGGTACATGGTAAGTGCTCAGTTAAGATGGAAAAATCATTAAATTTGTGGGTGGAAGCAAATACATAGAGTTTGGTATCTGACGTTTCAGTCATCCACTGCGCGGTCTTGCATTGTACCCTCCATGAATAAGGGGAGACTAGGGTATTAGGCAATAAGAAAGTTCTCAAATTAATGGCCTCAGCTTATAACTTAAGAAAGTAGAAAAAAACAATAACCTTAAACTGAGCAGAATAGACAAATCGGACCATGGAACAGAATGGAGGTTTGGTGATTTTTTTTCTTAAGGAACCAGATAGTAAATAACTGTGGGGTTTACAGTTTCTGTTCCAACTACTCAACTCTGCTCTTTTAGCATAAAGGACAATAGACAATACTTAAGTGAATGAAGCATTCATATGTTCCAATAAAATTTTATTTATGGACACTGAAATCGAAATTTCCTCTAAGTTCCCTGATCATGAAGTATTTTTTTTTATATTTTCAACCATTTAAAAATGTAAAAGCCTCGCAAGTGGGATAATTCACTTTTCCAGAGACTGAAACTTAACGAGATTACCTTGGGGGAAATCCGAAATAATAGGAAATAAGAAGGGTAGAAGGGAACAAAAGTAACCACTGATAAGGTAGCTGGGAGGATGACTTGGAGGAAACGCCCTCTATCTGCCCTGTGAGTCAACAGAATTGAACAGAGGGAGAGGAGGAGGGGTCCGGGATCACTTTAGGGAGACTCTGTAGGAGGCGCTAAAAAAAAACCCTCCCTTCTCCAGCCCCAGCATCTTGGCTTCTCTAGCATCCCTTTTCCCCCTGCCCCGAGGTAGGTGTCCAGAGTGGAGTTTTGAAATACAATAAAATACCTGGAGGCTACCACTGACTGAAACAGCAAACAAAGCTGGAGGGTCTGGCTTCTCCTTGACCTCAGGATAGTATACACAGGGAAGGGTAGAAGACCTGAAATAGACCACTGGCTATATCCTGCTCAGGGTATAGGACCCAAGCAGTTACATTTCATCTTTTCACCACTAAAGAAACATTCCTATAGGTTTAGATACAAGTACAGAAAGAGTGAATAAATTCCATGGTCAGTGAAATCACAAGAGCAGAGGTTCTTTGATAGATGCAAAGGATGTCCCTGAGAAACAACAGTTTTAGCCCAGTTTCCCCATTAGCTGGAACTTGGAGGATGTTGCTAAATTTGGGACCAAAAGTATTGTATGTTGTTCAATATCATAGCTCTCGGGATTTCATGGGCTTTCAAGATTTCAAATCCATCATCTTTGAAAAGTAACTCTGTCTCAATTTCACTCTGGCCCTGGGTTTTTAGAACAGCTAGTGACTCTGAACTAGGTGTCTGTTGGGGGTTGTGCTTAGAAGCAACAGTGTGTTGGAATTCTTTTTTTTTTTTTTTTTTGCTGAATTTTCCTAGCTCTCCTAGCTGGGGTCTAGGTCTAACAATGTAAAAAGTCAGCTCTTTCCTTTCTTTTAGAATTCTTCCCTGATAAGAACTTCCAAGGGTGCCCCCAGGGTCTGGCTCACTGGTGTGCAGCCGTACTGTCCAAGTTACATCTCTTTAGGTCTCACAAGATTCCTTTGGGTTAGCATTCTTGCTGAAATCCTGGGTCCTGGGTCCAGAAGTAGCATTTATAAATGCACAAGGTTGGAAGGTGAACATGACTAGAAATCAGTGTCTCCTTCACTCCCATTATCCAAATGAAGGAAATAAAAATTTAACAAGGTTCTTACTCAGTGACCAGAATTAGCTTTCTTAAATTCTTTAGTTCTAAGTGCCAATCTAGTGTAATAGATACGCAATCCTAGTGACTATATAAGGGAGACCCCCCAAAACCTGGAATTTATTTATTAAAAATTGTGCATTTATTTTTACATGTTTAAACTTCAGTCATCTTCAAAGTACTCTCCATTTGATGCAATACACCTATCAAGACTTGTTTTCCCACTGCTCAAAACAGTTTTTGAACTCCTCGATTTTGATGCCTTTTAGTGCTCCTGCCATTTTTTTTTTTTGTTTCACCTCTTCCACATCCCCAAACTGTTTCCCCTTGAAGACTTTTTTTCATCAGGGGAAACAAACAAAAAAAGTAGCTCGGGGCAAGATCAGGAAATAGGGAGGGTGAGGCACAGGGGTCATGCTGGTTTTGGTCAAAACTTGCTGCACACTCTGCGATGTGGGCAGGTGTGCTCGTAAATCACCCATCATGAAATGGACAAACATATTGAAAGAGTCTTCAAACAAATTCACTGAAGCTTAATGCAGCCTCTCACAACAATGCCGGCTGGTGCACTGATACAGATGGGTTCCTAGAACACTCACCTAGCAGGGGTAGCCTGTACTACAAGAGGCCTGCCCTCCAGAAGATAATTCCATTTTGGGGGGTCCCCCCTCGTGTATACATTCCCCTATATATGATGAATATCTCGAATGTATGATAAATAAATATCCTCTATATATGGGCCAAGCTACTTCCACAGATTGACAGATATTTGGGAAGGCTATGTGGGAATCACAGAATCAGGACCTGACCATAAAGCTGGGTGGAGTAGCTAAATTAAATAATATGAAATTTAAGGTGAGTTAATAATGCAAGATGCCTGTCCCTAGACTTCTGGGATGACGACACTTGCTCTCCAGAGTGGAGAAGTGAATTGTGCACTAACCTGTGGCTGTCAAACCCTACCCAGAGTGATTAGTGTGTTCAATTCTGGCTGCCACACTGGGCTGATGGATGAAGACACATGTATTGTAATTGGTTTCCTTCCTTCCTTCCTTCCTTCCTTCCTTCCTTCCTTCCTTCCTTCCTTCCTTCCTTCCTCCCTTCCTCCCTCCCTCCCTCTCTCTCTCTCTCTCTCTTTCTCTCTTTCTCTCTTTCCCCCTCTCTCTCTCTCTCTCTCTCTCTCTCCCTCCCTCCCTCCCTCCCTCCCTCCCTCTCTCTCTCTCTCTCTCTCTCTCTCTCTCTCTCTCTTCCTTCCTTCCTTCCTTCCTTCCTTCCTTCCTTCTTCCTTCCTTCCTTCCTTCCTTCCTTCCTTCCTTCCTTCCTTCCTTTCTTTCTTTCTTTCTTTCTTTCTTTCTTTCTTTCTTTCTTTCTTTCTTTCTTTCTTTCTTTCTCTCTCTCTTTCATGAAGAAAGATGTTAGAGTGTTCAAGGGTACCTAGAACCATCCAAATGAGAAAAAGCTGGGAGACATGAGAGTGACCGGCCTGGAGATGAATGACCTTAGAACACAGGGCTGGCCTAGAACAAATGGGGAATAAACTCTGTAAATCTCAACTAGAAGGAATGGGTGGAAAATGCAATATAGAATAATAGTAAGGAGTTTCCAAATAGGGGAGATTGCCCCACGTGGTAGGGATGTGCTCAAGCTAGTCATCCACCTGGCTGGGACCCTGAAGAGGATACTCAAATGTCACATGGATGTGGCCCAGCAATCCGCGGCACAGAACATATGACATTGCTCAATGTGTAGAAATAATAGAGTATCACCTCCAGGACATCCATCTACAGATCTATAGATTTATAGCTATATGGATATATATGTGAATGTATGTATGTGTACACACACACACACGTACCAGATACACAATTCAGTAGAAGGATGGAAAATTCGTTCACTACACATCATCTACCAGAAAGAACACAGAGCTATCCTGAGACGTCCCCAGATCCAAAGGAGGTAGAATGGTCCTGACTAAGGCATCATTTTTTTTAGCAAGCACAATTTTGGGCAATGCCTTTTCAGGGGTGGCTTACCCCCTAGTCTGCCGTGCTCTTCCATAGTCTAGGCCCTTCCACCCTCCCCAGATGAACTGCAACTAAAGTGTTGACAAGCTTGAAGAAAGTGATGCAAACTAGATTGAAACTCACTGTCAACAAGAATGTTCTGCATGGCTAAGTTGAGGGATGTTTGGGAGTTTAGACATCAGGAGTTGCTCTGAGTAAACAAGGTTCGATCTTGTGTACTAGGAAATAGTCTTTCAACCTCAGCTCTGTGTCTTGTCCCTACAAACCAGTATTCCCCCCTAGGCAGGGTAGCACTAGTTTGTTCACCAGGGAAAACATTCTCTGGATGGAAGCAGTTATATATGCAGGTGAGATATAATCTCATCATTTCTGGGGATGACTTTTTAAATATTTTAAATTTATTTATTTATTTTTAGACAGAGGGAAAGGGAATGAGAAAGAGAGGGAGAGAAACATCCATGTGTGGTTGCCTCTTGCACGACCCACCACCGGGGACCTGGCCTGCAACTCAGACATGTGCCTTGACTGGGAATTGAACTGACAACCCCTTGGTTGGCAGGCCAGCACTCAATCCACTGAGCCACACCAGCCAGGGCTTATCAATTTTTTTTTTATCTCTAGGATGTTTCTTTCCCATCCTTTTTTATTGCAAATGAATTATTCTTGCAGTGAGCATATTTTTACAATAAAGACAAAAAAAGTGTGCTTTGTTAACAATGGCGAAATTAGGGTTCTTCTTTTCAGACAAGGTATGTAAGCCATTTTTTCAGACTGCAGGAAAGTCAGGGAAACTATAGTCAATCTATTGAGACATAAGCTAAAGCCACCTTGCCTTTCAGACCCTGTGAGACCCACAGGGAGCCTTAGGGACCATATATTCCTGTCCCCTCATTTTTCACCTGAGGCCCAGAATAGGACAGACTAAGCTAAGTTCACAAGGAGCAGACTAATGATCAGGTTGCCCAATGGTCCATTAATTCCTTTTTCCCAGTGTAGGGAAATGATACATTTGTAATACAGTAGGCCAATGACTCCGTCCAGATTTTTGTTTCCAATAATACCAGTCACTGTTCATTGAGTACTTTATGTGGGCTATCTTATTGATTGAGTCACAACATGTATATTTTTTATAAGATTTTATTTCTTTATTTTTAGAGAGAAGGGAAGGAAGGGAGAGAGGGAGAGAAATATCAATGTATGGTTGCCTCTCATGTGTCCCCTACTGGGGACCTGGCCCCCAACCCAGGCATGTGCCCTGACTGGGAATTGAACCTGCAACCTTTTGCTTCACAGGCCCATGCTCAATCCACTGAGCTACACCAGCCAGGGCTACAATATGTAATAAGTAGTCTGGGTATGTTTTTTGATGCTTGGTTCTGGAAGCTTTTAAGCCTTCCCCCATCCCATTGTCCCCCACATTTGGGCAAGCCGATAAGAAAACTTGGGTGTCACCTCCTCCGTTCCCTTTCAGGAGATTCAAACCATACAGGCCCTTGGCCATGCCTGGGAGCCCTCACCTCTGCCCACCCCCTAACTACAATAAAACCCCTGCCCAGTCTCCCCTCTTGCTCTGTAAAGCAATTTTCAACAGCTTGAGAAGCCTGTTCTGTTCTGTTCTCCCCAGAAAAACACTATTAAGTAATGGACAAACTTTGCACACCCTCTTGCTGTGTTTTTGGCATCATTACCAGTCTTGACATTGGAACCAAATTTGGGATAGATGGCCACAACACAATTCCGAGGTATGTGCCGTCACAATCAGCATTTTACGGATGAGGAAACTGAAGAATATAGAGGTCAAAGTCATGCACAAGGGCCACAAAAGGCTTACAAAATTAGAGAAACCACTTCAGAAAACAAGTCTACTGCTAAGATTTCAATTGATAACCCAAGGATGTTCTATGGCAAGGATGTGCTATTAAAATGTAAACAAGAGATTTGAGAAGGATCATGATTTTTAAGTAAAGTTCTTACCCAAAGTCACACAGGTAGTAAATAATGGAGCTGATGGACACTCAGGCAGTGGCACTCTGAAATCTACATTCTAAACATCTCACACTGAGATCTGTCTGATTGGAAAACCTGTGCTCTTCACCGGGGCAGGAAAGTAAGCCTGAGTTGCGTGAAGCTGTCAAAGGCTAGGTATATAATAGTAATGGTGATGATGATAATAATAATAATGACAATAACAACAATAATAAATACTAGGCAGTATGCTGTCTTAAATTTAATCTTTATTATAATTCTGTAAACTAAATGCAATTTTTATCCCTATTTTACAGATAAGAAAATTGGAAGTTCAGAGAGTTTAGGAAATGTACCCAATGTCCCACAGCTGGTAAGCAGAGTGACTGGCCTGGAAGGCTTTGTGGGTTCATGTGTTAGAGGTCATCATCTGATGTTCATCTGGAATGTGTGCATTTTGGGTTCTACCAGGTCTGTAATAATAAAAGTAGTATTCTCCCCCCCATTGCATGATAAACCTTTTATAAGCATCATTCTATTTAAATTTAGAGCTATGCTGTAATGTAAGTATTACTTTTCTTCCCATTTTACAGAACCACTTGAGTTTCTGAGAGGTTAACAAACCCCGTTCAAGGGAGAGTCAATTAACATACAGAACTTGGGCAGAGCTGTGATTGGAAGTCTGTCTGATTACAAAGCCCAAGCTCTGAGAAACTTACTCGCTGGCTTTATAGTTCCAGCCCTAATTCTCTTCTCCACCCATTGAAAGTACTCACTATCTAGCAAGGACTTAGCCGTATCTTTAGGATTTTAAATCGCAACCAGCAGCCCTGCCATGGCCCTCCCCCCATCAGCACCTCTTGAGCTGTTGCAGCATATGCCCCCTCAGCACCTCCTGTCAGATTCCTCATTCTTGCTGATTTCAGGGACTGGACTGTCACTAGAGTTGCCATTGCTGCTGTAGCTACTCAGGCAGCACATGCTGCAAGTCCCTGTTATCTCTGGACAGCTCTGTTTGGTATGTTAAGGATTTATTCGGTAGAAAAGGAAGAAGGAAAGGAGAACCTTCTGCTGCCCCCACTTTTCTCTTCTTGAATATCCCAGAGTTTGTAGCCTTGGAAATGGAAGTGGAACTCTGCATGCCCAGAAAGAGAGTTCGGGGTGGACCTACAGAAAATGGAGAAGAATGCACCAACCGGGGGAGTCCCTTCTCAGGGACCCATACGCCCCGCAAATAACTTCAGCCCTACAACAAAATGAAGAGGAGTGGATGCAATTTCTTCAGCTTTTTTCCTCCAAGATTAGCATGTGATTCTCACTACTTTACCGTAAAGGAAGTTCACGTTCACGCAAGCTGGAGACAGCACACTAGGACTTACGTGGACCCAAGGAGGAATGGAGAAGCATCACATGCAGAGTTCAGCTTCTGTTTTCCCACTTTCAGAAAATATAGAAATTGATAGAAATTTCCTCAGGTGGCCGAGGGAGCAGGGATGGGCAACAGGGAACATAGAAGCAGTGAAGGTACTTTGATAGGAGTAGAAAGACCCTTTCAGTTGGGGTGAGGCGGGTCTGACTAAACTAGTCAGTTGTTTCAACTCTGCCCCCGGAACAATTCCTCTCCTTTCTCTTCTCAGGCCCTTCACCTCCTTCCTCATTTGAACTTCAGTGATCTACGTTCTTGTTTTCTTTTCTCATTTTAAGATTTCTTACAGCTCTAGCATTATTTGTTTTTATTTAAGAAGATGCCATACTTTCCTCAGGTGCCTCATAGGATGTGCCGGGCCCTGTGCAACTTCCTCAGATAAAGCTACATCCAAACAACCTGGGGAACAACACAAAGGCAGAGAGAGTCAGTACAGACATCTCAGAGGAGGTGGCTCCAAAAGCTGAGCCCTGAAGGATGAGGGGCAGAAAATAAGGCCAGGCAGTGAAAGGGAAACAATCTCTTCTGAATCATCTGAAGTTGTTAGAAGGGTCGGAAACAACCTGGCTCGTTTCTGGGAACTCAGAAAAAAAAATGGTGTTGCTGTAGGGAGGTGCATGGTGGTAGGAAATGAGGCCAGAAGGCTAAGAAGCCAAGAACAGGTCATGGGTGGCCTTGAGTGGCTTGTCAAGGAGTTTAGACTTTGTCCAGTGAGAAGCCCAGGTTGCCAACAAAGGTTTCCTAGGAGGGCAATTGTGTAAGCAGATAGTTTTGGTTTTTGCAGGAACATCACTCAGTTCTCAGTATGGAGGATGATCTGTAGTTGGGAGACTCTGGGGGCCTGGAGGCCAGTAAGGCAAGGGCCCTCTGGTGGACAATGGCCTCCACCTCCTGCTATATGATGCATGTGATGCATTTCATGCCCTTGTATAATCCCCTCCACTTGAGTGCAGGTTGGATGCAGTGTCTCACTCTTAAGAACAAAATACAGCCAACGTGATGGGACGTCACTTCCGAGATTATATTATGAAAAGACTGACTTACGAAGCCAGCTGCCATGTTGTGACCTGCCCCCTGGAAAGGTCCAGATGGCAAATAAGTGATGTCTCTGATCAAAAGTCACCTACATCCAGAAACCTGTTTGTTCACAGTCACGAGCAAACTGGGAAGTGGGCTGTCTGAGATAGGTCAATAGCCCTCCCAGTGACCTTGAAAGCAGATCCTATCAGCAGATCCTATCACAGTGCAGCATTGTGATAACTGTCTTCCCAGCCACACCCTTGACTTCAGCCTTGTGAGAGATGCTGATCCAGCCAATCCAGGCCTGGCTTCCTAGCCCACAGAAAAAGTAACATAATAATAAGGATAGTTTGTTTTATATTACTAACATTTGGGGTCATTTCTTGGGTGAGTGGATAAATGATACCAGCCCCAACTAAGGCAATGGGAATAAAGAACAGATGGATTCTGGGAATGGTAGGAAGTCGGGTTGGAATGTGAAGGGAAAATAAATGTGTAGGCAGAAATGGATGTTTCAATGAGGCGGGAAATAGAGTAGAAGGCATTGCTTTGGTGAGGAAACGATGAGCTACTTTGATCCAGTCAAAGTTTGGAGGCCTGTGGGACATACCAATAAATATATTCAAGAGGCAGTTGGATCCAAAGGTCTGAGACTGTGGAAAACCTTATGGACTAGAGTTTTGAGAATATCCATGTAGAAGTGGCTCAAGAAGTGCAGAGACCAAGGGCAGAACCCTGGAGATGTTTAACCATTAGTTAGGAGACTGTCCTTTACCATCAGACAAGTATTGGGATGTGTGTGTTTCATTTATGTATGTCGTCTCCCAGTTGCCTCCATTCTAAAATACTTTTCCTTTGCTTTTGTAGCCATATTTGCATCCCAGTTTTACCTCCCTTAGAACTCCAAACATTAACAAATCTCTCCACCTTCCTTTCAGGTTTACTTGAACTTTGTCCAAATGGGACAAGTTGCAGTTAAAAGAATGCTCTGCAAATCTGCTGTTGATTTCTCCTACTTGTAATTATTGGCAACATCTCTAGAGTTCATTTGTAATTTATACACAGAGCCTAATGTGTTCTTTGCAAATAAATCGTATAAAGTAACAAAGCAGGAGAGCTTGTTACAGGAAGAAGTTCAGTATGTGGAGAGCGTGGTTGACCCGGAATTTTTTTCAGGGGTTGTTGGTGGTGAGGGTGTTTCTAGCTAACCTGCAGAATGTAAACAGAGCCTGCAGACAGACTGAAAGACAGCTCTATCAGCTCTGCTAGAGGTGTTGACACCACTATCCTACCCAGGGTGTGAGTACAGAAGTTTGTTACTATTCCAATTTTACTGAACTGCTTGGGGCTTTTGACATTGCAGATATTCTGTTCTGGCAAAAAGATACTCATTGAAAAAAACCTTAAAGTTGGAAGGCACCTTAGAGGTCTTTTTAGAACAGAGTGCAGGAACTAATTCTGGATGTTGCAAGTTATGTGCTTGCAAATAATCAATGGTGTTTCAATTGAACAATTCTGAGCCCAGAAGTTTGTTACTATTCCAGTTGTACTGAGCTGCTTGGGGCTTTTGACATTGCAGATATTCTGTTCTGGCAAAAAGATACTCATTGAAAAAAACCTTAAAGTTGGAAGGCACCTTAGAGGTCTTTTTAGAACAGAGTGCAGGAACTAATTCTGGATGTTGCAAGTTATGTGCTTGCAAATAATCTATGGTGTTTCAATTGAACAATTCTGAGCCCAGAAGTTTGTTACTATTCCAGTTGTACTGAGCTGCTTGGGGCTTTTGACATTGCAGACATTCTGTTCTTGCAAATAAATACTCATTGAAAAAAGATCTTAAGTTAGATGGTGCCTTAGAGGTCTTTTTAGAGCAGAGTGCACGAATTAATTCTGAATGTTTCAAGTTATGTACTTGCAAATAATCGATGGTGTTTCAGTTGAACAATTAACCACATTAAACTTGATGGAGCAAAACATTCATTTGAACAAAAAGTGATGTGTGTATATGAATGTGATTATGTACAGAATCATTTAGTATCAAAATGAAGTCACCAACAAAAATCCATTCTCTTCACCTTAAAAGTGTAAGAATGTAGGCTCCTTTTCTTCTGTTCTCTGTCTCTGTGTTACCTCCCTTTCTATGCACCCCCACACAAGGTGAAACAGAGATTCCTACCTCTTGATCCTCCCACTTCTCATTTTCACTGTCACCACACCCAGTCGGGGCTTTCTCGCCTGCCTGAATCAAATGAAACAGCCTCTTGACCAATCCCCCTGCTTCCACTCTCTTCTCTGTCCAATTTATACTTTAAATGCAGTCAGCTTGATTTTAATAAAGCACTGACCAAGATCCTTCCGTGGTTCCCACTGAGTACAGGATGAATGTGCAACACTTTAGTGTGTGATTTAAGGACCACGGATGGGTAGGACCTTTTCTACCAATCCAGCCTCATCTGCCACAACATCTCTTGACCCCCTTTCTCTGCAGCCATGCTATTTAAGCACATGATGTTCCTGGACTCCACCATACATGACTGAATCTTTTCCATGCTGTTCTATTTACCTGAAATGTCCACCACTCTTTTCCTTCTGGTAGAAGTGTTACATACTATGTAAGGTTGAGCTTAAATGATCTGCTCTCCAGAAGAGCCCTTCTTTGGTGGAACAGCTCCCATGTCACTGTGTCTCAAGACAGATACATACAATGTATGGTGTCACTTCCCGACACATACAATGCCTTAAAATCTTTAGGGAATGTATAGATCATAGATTTTGGCAAAGCTTTTCAAAATATGATTCAAAAGTCTCTTATGGTTTTATATTTAAATAAAAACTAAAGTCCAAGAAGTGTTTTTAAATAAGGTCTAGTTAGTATTATACATTTGTGGTTTTTTGCTTATAATGGATTTCTAAGATCCACATATAAAAGCATATTAATAAAATCTAAGGGTAAAATATGCATGGTAATTTAAACTTCTGTTACATTTTGCTGACATTTCCACAAAGATTAACATTTTAAAAATAAGTTATTGGTTTAGAGAAGGGTGGGGGGGGGCTGGTGGAGGTGGAGAAATGGAGAGAACAACCGTAACAGCATAAACAATAAAAATAAATAAATAATTTTTAAAAATAAATAAGCTCTTAATTACCTTTTTTTAAAAGGACCTTTTTTCTTCAATGAAGATTTCTTTAAAGCACAAAGAACTCACTTTTTTTTTTTTGTTAAAGAGAGAAAGCTTTATTCTCTTGGTATTTCCTGGTAACCTGGAAATTAGATTAGGAGTCATAATTACTCCTTTGATAAAAGTATGTGCAGTCTAAAAGATTGAGTGACCTTAAATATACTTAATTCAATTTTCTTTTTTCTTTTTCAATTGCAGTTAACATTTAATATTATATTAAGTTCAGGTGCACAGCGCAGTAGTTAGACATTTATCTAACATGAATGAAGTGATTGTCCCAATAAGTCTAGCACCCACCTGGCACTATACAACATTATTGACTATATTCATTACAACATTATTGACTATATTCATTACGATATTATTGGCTATATTCCCTGTGCTGTCCTTTATATTACCATGGCTGTTCATTGGTAGTTGGTAACTACCAATGTGTACTTCTTAATCTGTTCATTTTTTTCACCCACTGCCCCCAACCACCCTATCATTCGACAAACCTCAGTTTGTTTTCTATATCTATGAGTGTGTTTCTGTTTTGTTTGTTCATTTATTTTGTTCTATAGATTCCACATATAGGTGAAATCACATGGTTTTTGCCTTTCTCTTTCTGATTTATTTCACTTAGTGTAAAATCTCCTAGGTATATCCACATTGTCACAAATAGTAAGATTTCATTCTTTTGTATGGCTGAGTAATATTTTGTCATATATAGGTACTACTTCTTTATCCAACTTCTATTGAAGGGCACTCGGTTTGCTTCTCCAACTTAACTATTATAAATAACACTGCAATGGACACTGGGGTGCATATATCTTTTCAAATTACTCTTTTGGATTTCTTTAAATATATACCCAGAGTAGAAATGCTGGGTCATATGGTAATTCTATTTTTAATTTTTTCAGGAACCTCCCTACTGTTTTCTAAAGTGGCTGCTCCTATCTGAAATTTCATCAGCAGTGCACAAGGGTTCCTTTTCCTGCATATCCTTGACAGCACTGTTGTTTGTCAATTTATTTATGGCAGCAATTTTGACAAATGTGAGGTGGTATCTCATTGGGGTTTCAATTGGCATTTCTCTGATAATTAATGACATTAAACGTCTTTTCATGTGTCCATTGGCCATCTGTGTGTCCTCTTTGAAGAAGTGTCTTTTCACGCCTTCTGCCCATTTTTAAGTTGGATTGTTTGGATTTCTTGGTGTTGAGTCATATGAGTTCTTTATAAACATTGGATAATAACCGCTTATCAAATGTACCATTGGTGAATATGTTCTCCAACTCAGTGGGCTGTCTTTTTATTTTGTTGATGGTTTCCTTTGCTGTGCAAAAACATTGTAGTTTGATGTAGTCCCATTTGTTTATTTTTTCTCTTGTCTCCCTTATCCTAGAAGACATATCAAAAGAAATATTTGTAAGAACATTGTCAGAGAGTTTACTATTTTTGTTTTCTTCTAGGAATTTTATGGTTTTTGAGTCTTACATTTAAAGCTTTAATCCATTTTGAGTATATTCTTACATATGGTACAAGAAGGTGATCTTATTACATTTTTTTGTGCATATCTGTCCAATTTGCCCAACACCATTTATTAAATAGACTATCTTTACCCCATTGTATATTCTTGCCTTCTTTGTCATATATTAATTGACCATATAGGGGTGGGATTATTTCTGTGCTCTCTCTTTTGTTCTGTTGTTTGGTGTGTCTGTTTTTATGCCAGCACCATACTGTTTTGATTACTATATCCTTGTAGTATAGTTTGAAATCAGATGGCATGGTATCTCCAAGTTTGCTCTTCTTTCTCAAGATTGCTATGGCTTTGGGGGTTCTTTTGTGGTTCCATATAAATTTTTAGATTATTTGTTCTACTTCTGTGCAAAATGCCATTGGTATTTTAATAGGGATTACATTGAGTGTATAGATTGCTTTGGAAAGTATGGACATTTTAATGATGTTAATTCTTCCTATCCATGAGCATTGTATATGCTTCTATTTATTTGTATCTTCTTTCATTTCTTTCTTCAGTGTCTTATAATTTTTTGAGTACAGGTCTTTTACCTCCTTGGTTAAATTTATTCCTACTTATTAAAATTTTTGATGCAGTTGTAAATGGCATTGTTTCTTTTTCTTTCTGATATTTTATTATTGATGTATAAAATACAATTTCTGAATATTTATTTTGTATTCTGATACTTTACTGAAGTTATTTATCAATTCTTATGGTTTTTTAGTGGAATTTTTCAGGTTCTTTATATAGTATCATGTCACCTGCAAATAATGACGTTGACTTTTTCCTTTCCAATTGGGATGACTTTTTTTTCTTTTTCTTCTCTTATTGCTGTATCTAGGACTTCTGGTACTGTATTGAATGCAAGTGTTGAAAATGGACAACCTTGTCTTGTTCCTCATCTTAAAGAGAATGCTTTTATTTTTTTATTTTTTTTAAAGATTTTATTTATTTATCTTTAGAGGGGAAAGGAAGGAGAGAGGGAGAGAACTGGAGAGAACTGGCCTGCAACCCAGGCATGTGCCCTGACTGGGAATCGAACCGTGGTTGCTTGGTTCCCAGGCCTGCGCCCAATCCACTGAGCTACACCAGCCAGGGCAAGAGAATGCTTTTAATTTCCCCCCATTGAGTATGGTATTAACTGTGTATTTGTCATGGATGGTCTTTACTGTGTTGAGGTGTGTTCCCTCTATTCCCATTTTACTGAGAGTTTTTATCATAAATGGGTGCTGATATTTGTCAGATGCTGTTTTCTGCATCTATTGATATGATCATATGATTTTTATCCTTCATTTTATTTATCTGACATCATGTTAATTGACTTGTGAATAGTAAACCAACCTTGCTTCCCAGAAATGAATCCCGCTTGATTAGGGTGTATGATCTTTTTAACGTATTGCTGAATTTGGTTTGCTAACATTTTGTTGTGGATTTTCATATCTATGTTCGTTAGGGTTATTGGTGTATAATTTTTTCCTTTTTAAAAATATGTTTGGTTTTGGAGCCAGGGTAACAATGGCCTTGTGAAGTGAGTTTGGGAGCCTTTTCTCCTGTTGAATATTTGGAAATTGTTTGAAGAGGATAGGTATTAATTCTTCTTTGAATGTTTGGTAACATTCACCTGTGAAACCATTTGGTGCGATACTTTTGTTTGTCGCAATTTCTTTTTACTGAATTGATTTCATTGGTAATAATTGGTTAGTTCAGATTTTCTGTTTCTTCTTAGTTTAGTTTGGGAGACTGTATAATCCTAGAAATGTATGCATTTATTGTAGATCATCCAATTTGTTAGCATATAATGGTTCATAATATTTTTATATATCTGTGCTGTCAGTTGTCACTCTTCCTCTTTCATTTCTGATTTTATTTATTTGGGTCCTCTCTCTTTTTTTCCTGATGAGTCTGGTTAAAAATTTATCAATCTTGTTTATCTTTTCAAATAACCAGCTCTCAGTTTCATCCATCTTTTGTATTGTCTTTTTGACAGAGTTCTCACTTTTAAAGTGAATTCTGAGCATAGTTCTTACCACAAGAACCCACTTGTAGATTGAATCTAGGTTTTTAGTAATTGCAAACATTATTTTTATTGTTCCTTTAGTGATGATTTGTCATTTTCCATCTACCTCCCCCTTCCACTTAGAAGAGATTTGTGGTGGAGGTCGATAAAAACATTATAAGCCTTATCAAAGGAAGCTTGGAAGATAGTTGTAAGAAATCATTCAACAGAAAGGCAGAATACCCAAGTCCTAGTTCATTGGTGCTGGCATTAACAAGTGTGACCTTGACACGTTTGTGTCTCCCTGGGTCTCAGTTTCCCTCCATGTAGAATGAGGGTGCTAGACTGGATGATTTCTGAACGCTCCTCCCACTCGAACAGCCAAAGTGAGGAATAATGCATTTGGGTTTGAGGTGCAGCAGCCCCTAGCACTTGGCCGGTTGCCTGCCAAACACCTCTCCTGCTACAATAGATTCTTTATTGAGATATAATTCAATCCCATAAAATCCATTTATGGAACGTGCACAATTCAATGGTCTTTAGTATATCCAAAGGGTTGTGTGAACCTCATCACAATTGATTGTAGAGCATTTTATCACCCTCCAAAGAAACACTTTACAAGATTGCATTCGTTCCCCATTGTTTCTCAACTTCTTCAGCCTTAGGCAACCACTAACCTACTTTCTGTCTCTGTGGATCTGCCTAGTCTGGGTATCAAGATAAATGGAATTATACAATATGTGTTCCTTTGTGACTGCTTTTTTTACTTAGCATAATATTTTCAAGTTTTATAAATGTCGTAGTATGTATTAGTACTTTATTTCATTTATTTTTTTATTTTCTTATTTCTAAAGATTATATTTATTAATTTTTAGAGAGAAGGGAGGGGAGGGAGAAAGAGAAGGCGAGCAACATCAATGTGTGGTTGCCTCTTGTACCGCTGACCCCCCCCCTCCCCATGGGGGACCTGGCCTGCAGCCCAGGCATATGCCCTGAGTGGGAATCGAACCGGTGATGCTTTGGTTCACAGGCTGGTGCTCAATCTACCGAGCCACAGCAGCCAGAGCATTATTTCCTTTTTAAAATAAACTTTACCTTTTAGAACAGTTATATATTGACTAAACAGTTGGGAAGATAATTACGAAGAGTTCCCATATACTGCCATACCCACTTTCCTCAATTATTAACATCTTTCACTAGTATGGTACAATTGTTACATTAATCAACCAATATTAATGTATTATTATAAATAAATGCTATACTTTATTTAGATTTTTCTTAGTTTTCCCCTAAAGTCATTTTAGAGGTCCAAGACCCCAGCCAGGATACCACATTATTACATTTAGTAGTCATGTCTCCTTAGGCTCTTTTTAGCTGTGACAGTTTCTCAGACTTTCCTTGGTTTTGATGACCTTGATAGTTTTGAGGGTTGCTGGTCAGATATTTGGTACCATGTACCTCATTTGAAATTCGTTTGATGTTTTTCTCTGATGAGTAGACTGGGTATGGGTTTTGGGGAAGAAGACCACAAAGAAAAAGTGCCATTGTCATCACATCGTATCAAAGGTACGTACTGTCAACATGACTTATCACTGTCAATGTTAACATTGGAACATGGAAACTCAAGGTTTAACCTTTTGAGGGACAGCCAGATGCTTTTGCAAAGTGGCTTTACTATTGGACATTCCCACTAGCACGGTATAAAGATTCCACTTTCTCCACATCTTTACCAACACTTGTTATTGTGTATTTAAAAATTATTATTATAATTGATTCAATCCATGAACTTAGCACATCCCTTCATGTACTGACAACCTTAATTTTTGTACTTCCCACCATCACAAGTTTCTCATTGCTGAGGCTAGTTCCTGCAGTAGGAAGAAGACAAAATAAGACATCTTAATTAGGGAAATTAAGGTCTAATATAGTGGTCTAACATATCTATTAGACCATTAGATATTTTGTTAAGTTTATTTCTATTTTATTTTGATGTTATTGTAAATACAATGTTAAAGCCTATTTAAATTGTATAGTACAAGTGTATGGAACTAAATTAATTTTGCATTTTGACTATGTATGGAGATCTTGGTAAATTTACTTAGTTGTTTCATGGGTTACTTCAGATATTTTTACATAAAAATCATGTTATCTGAAAATATATGATTTTCCTCATTTTTATGAACTTTATATTTTTCCTGGCTTGTTGCACTGTATGGTATGGAATAGAAATGATGAAAGCAGATATCTTTGCTTTATTCCTGAAGTAAGGTAAAAAGTGTTGAGTGTTCAGTGTTCTGTTCCTTTATGTAAGCTGTAGGTTGTTTATAGATGGATAGTAACAGATTGAAGGAATTCTAGGCTATTCCTAATTTGCCATGAACATTCATCATGACTGGTGCAATGTTTTCTGTATCTGCTGAAACAACTGTATGATTTTAACCTGTTTATTGTGCTGACTTACAATCATTTCCAGATGTTAAATCAACTTTGCTTTTCTAGAATAAACACCATTTGGTCATTAAAATATTATCTTTCTTGAAAGAAAATTATTATTATAGCCATCTTAGTTGTTGTAAAGTGGTATTTCATTGTGGTTTTTAAAAAGATTCTATTCATTTATATTTTAGAGAGAGAGGAAGGGAGGGAGAAAGATGGAGAGAAACATTAATGTGTGGTTGCCTCACGTGGCCCCCATTGGGGACCTGGCCGGCAGCCCAGGCATTTGCCCTGACTGGGAACTGAACCGGCAACCCTCTGGTTCGCAGTCTATGCTCAATCCACTGAGCTACATCAGGCAGGGCTCATGGTGGTTTTGAGTTGCATTACTCTGATGACTAAACAATATTAAGCATCTCTTCATGCGCTTGTTGGTCATTTACATATTGTCTTTGGAAAAATTCCTATTCAAATCCTTAGTTCTTTTTTTAATTGGATATTATTATTATTATTATTATTATTTTATAAATCTTTATATACAAGCCCCTTATAAGAGATATGATTCGTGTATATTTTTCCTATTTCATGAGTTGTCTCTTCACTTTCTTGTTGATGTATGTCCCTTGAAGCTTAAAACTTGCATTTTAACAGAGCCCAATTTATCTACTTTTAAATTTTGTGTTTTAGTTTTTGGTGTTGTATGGGTTGTTCATTTTTAATGGCGATGTCTTATTCTGCCTGCTTCCTATAGCAGGAACTAGCCTAAGCAATGACATACTTAACTTGGAATGGTGGGAAGTACAGAATCTGACCAGAGAGCACTGGCTGCTCTCTGAAGTGTCAGCAGAGGTTTCTTAGAAAGGTGATCATCGCAGCAAATAACATACTGTGCCACGGCTGTGTGCCAGAAACTATGCTGAGGTTTGAAAGCGTTATGGTTGTCTTTTTGTTTTTTTAATCCTCACAACAAACTGGAGATATAGTTGTTCTTATTCGTCATCTGAAGAAATTGAGGCTGAGGGTCAGTGATGTCCAGCTGGTCAGAGATGAAGCCAAAGTGGCGGATTCAGTCCTGGCTTTCGAGGGCTTGCACTGATCCTGTTAGGTGGAAGCCCAGAGATCTCATTCCTCACACAGGCAGTAAACAGTCCACATACAGTTTGAGAGCAGAATATGGAACAGGCATTGTGCCAGGTATTGGGGAACAAACCAGACACAGATTTTGTCCTTATGCAACTTACCAGGAGAAAAACTGACAATAGGCAGCATCACATAAATAAACATAAAACGACCACTGGGATCAGCGCTGTGAGGAGGTACCCAGGACTATGAGAGCTTATAGCAAGGAATCATGTCCTATTCTGGAGATGGGCATCATGGAAGACTTCCCCAAAGTGATGCTTGAACTGAGGCTCTCAGGAGGATGCTGGAGTATTTGAAGGAAGAGCTTGGGAAAGAATATTCCAGGAAAAGGGAACAGCAACTTCAGGAATCTTGATGCGGAAAAGACATGATGTATTTTTGCTAGTAGATTTGATTGTCAGGAAATCCACGCTTGCTGTGTGTGATTTGGGGAAATTTCACAGGGGCAAAATAAAGTATGTACTGTGCTAAGGAATCTTTATCTGAGACAATTACTGGACTTTAAATTGTATTTAGATATGAAACCATCAGGTACTGTGACTTATTTCACAAACGTTTCTCAAAGAAATCCTGTCTAGGTTTGAGGTAAGGAGGAGTAGAAGCACAAGTAGTTGAGCCCAGGGAGCAGGAGCAGGATGGGGGTCAGCTTTGGAAGAGTTGAGAGATGTTTCCCAAGAGCAATCAACAGGAAGCCACTAGAAGGTTATTAAGAAGGGAAGTAACAGTGACAGGTTTTCTGTTTGCAAAGTGGAAGAAATGCTGTAGGAAGACTGGATTGGTGGGGAGCAAAATAGAAGCAGGGAGAACAGGTAAGAAGCCACAGCAGCGGTCCAGCAGAAATGACAGTGCTGTGCCTGAGGATGGTGACCATGGGGAGGAGGGCATAGCATATTATGTTCCATTCAGCTGGTGGGTGCTCTAGCCCCTCCTCCTCCTGGCCTGGGACCCAACCCCTGGGCTTCTTCTCCCCTCCCCATCCCAAGAGGGCAATGAGGGTTACTCAAGCCCCTGGGTTTATGTGCCTCCTGGGTCCTCAGTGGCCCCTGCTTCCCGCTGTTGTGCTTGGCTCCCAAGGAGGTCTTTTTCTCCAGTGAGTGGGTCTGAAGAATGACAGAGCCGTCACTAATCGGCTCCTGCTTCTGCTTACTGAGGAGGGCACTTGGCGGGCGGGGGCGGGGTGGGGGGTGGTGGGTCTGGTCTGCTTGTCCTACTTGTGTTCACTGCAGGCCCCAGCCAGAGGAGAGCTAGAGGATTACTGCTCCTGGGGTTCCCTGCCCCCTCCTTGCCCCAAAACAAATGAAGGGAAAGCTGGAACTTTCTTCTTTCACAAGGAGATATATTTTTCTGTCTTTGTGATTGTGGTGGTGGTGGTGGAAATATATTTCAAAACTGCCTTTTCTGGAGATAACAGGAATACAATCTTATCAGGGAAAATTGAAAAGTGCAAGAATATATAAGGAAGGCTAACCAGTATTCAGGATTCATAATACTACACTGCATTTTTGCACATTTTTCCAGTCATATATGCTTGTTTAAATAGGTCGTACATACCAAATATACTTTTATGTATCTTGCTCTTTTCACTTTGTGGTTCAGGCCCTTTCCTGTGTCATTAAAATCTCTGTACACACAATTGAAATCTGCAAGTAGTCTTTTTTGATAGCAAATTTTGTATAACCTTTTCCTATTTTGTTAAGACATTTGGGTTGTAACTTTTACCATTGTAGGGAGATCTGTGATAAGCGTCTTTGTTTATGAATCTTTGCCTGCATTTTGGGTGACTTCTCCTCCTGTACATTTCTAGAACGGGGATTAATGAGAGGAACTGTATAGACATGACAAGAAAGAAAATCTCTACGTAGGGTAATTCCCACCGAAAGGTAGCTCTGGTCCTGCTTGTGGAAACATAAAAGAGGCTGTTTTTTTCCCCCACTCTGTGAGGACCCTGTGCTCTCCACATCACTTCATTTGCAGAGCGGTGGCTCCTTAGGTATCTCTGTTAGGAATTACCTCTTTTCTCTAGAGACCTGTGGAATTGTGAGTTTGAGAGGCAGCTGGGACTGGATTATCACTGGGTTCTCTCAGTCCTGTGGTGCAGCGGGAGCCCTCCAGGCCTATGCTGCCATCGAACCTGCTAAGCAACCATGAGCGCTGTTTCCTCAAATGCACAATAAACCAGAGGAGTGTTTGGGGTATGATGGGGTTTTGTTATTGTAGGCACTTAAGTAGCAGAACCCTTATTTCAAATTTAATCTTACAAGAACCCCAATCTGTAAAACAAATTAAGGGGCAGTTGTTCTGGTAGAGGTGTGTACAAAAGAGGGAGGGTGGCTAGTGCTCTAGTTTGAAAACTCTGGCCTAGATGATAGAAGTTTCACTCCAGTTCCGTTCAGTTCTGGTCCCTATCGGTGAAGTTTAAAAAACAAATTATCTTTCATCTATATCCTCCAAATGTGCTGAGTGATGAAATCCTTTCTCTTAGAGTCAACTTGGAAATCACACAAGTGGAGCACAAAGCTGTGGATGTTTAGAGAGGGAGTGAGCAGTATGTGAGACCCACAGAAAGGGTGACCCTGGCACTTCTAAGAAGGAAACCGCACAATGGACTCTTCCAAAGAAGCAGTGTCAGTTTATTCCCGATTGGCACCGCCCTCTCAGCGGGACAGAATTGCTTGTTTTCACCCTCCCTTTCCTGGACTCGTTTCAGACCAAACTTGTGTGCACACTTGCTAGCAATTTGAACCCAGACTAACTGGTGAACAGGTATTTTGCTGAGGCCCAAACAATGTGAAAGATATGAATGGGGATGTGGGTATGACAAGAGTTTCCTTATGCCACTGAGACACTGGAGCACGAAGAGGGAGGTGAGCCTCACCTGCCTAGCAGCCTGTTTAGTTAGCTGCAAGCGCGGCAGCGCGAACCAGCCAGCAGGGGCCCGAGGTTTGTGGCCCCGGGATGGGAAAGAAGGCACTAGTTTGGAGGCCTCGCCTTTGCTCAGCAGGGACCCAGCAGGCCCGGGAGGAGCACCGGGTGAAGGGCCGGGGTCTGTAATTCACCGCAGGGATCCGTCCCAGCCCTTTCAGAACAGTGTGGGGTGGGGTGCGACGGGTTGGGGGGAAGAAGCCCGCCTCTGCGGGGGAGGGATGGCGCTACCGTTCCTGGGAGACTCGACCTCTCCTAGAGTTTAGGCTTCAGGGCCCGCAGTGATGTGTAAAAAGCGGGCACGACCCCCGAAATCGTTGAAAGTCCCTGCCCCTCCCCACGAAGCCAGCCCGGACCCTCAGGTGAAAGGCTGGCCGGCACAAAGCCGATTGAAAATGCGGAATTCGAACCAATTTACGGGCGATTCTGTCCTCCAGAGTCCTAGCAGAACTCAAGCAAAGAAAATTGCGGTCAGGAGTGGATGACGATAAAAAACAGTGCACCAGGCCGAATTTATTGGAAAGTCCGAGTTTAAACATATACTGGCTTGGCGAGGTAACAGGATTAAAGGGATTAAGGAAATCACCTCAAACAGCTGAGCAGGCGATAAAAAAAAATTAAAAAAAAAACTGTTCTATTTGTTTTCTTTCTACGTTCAGTACAGATACCTTGGAGTCCGGTGGCAGGGAGTGAAACGAAAAGGCCCTTCGGGGGACACAGAGGCACAGTCAAGGGTCAGGGATTGGGGAAAGTTGGTGGGGGAGGAGCAGAATGCAGGCTTGAGGTTTGGGATGGGGCGGGGAGCCTCTTCTAGAAAACCAGTAGGTAGACTAGGTTGACAAGTCAAAAAGGAAAAACCATCAGAGAAGTTTTACAGATGTTTTAACATCTAGGGTGTATTTTGAAAAAAACAGACGTATTGTTGAACGCTAGTTTTCCGGCTTTTGCCACCAGGGTCGAAATATATTTATTTCCTGCTAGGGATTCCTGTAACCCATTTATTTGTAAAAAGGTAATCGGGATTTCCGAAGGCTTTTCGTTCAGTAAATATTTCAACTCGGCTCAAGTGTCTTCCCGCCCCCAGTGCACAAAGGTAAAAGTGCCTCTTTTTTTTGGATCGTTTCTTTGATCTCTCCGCACTATCAACAAGTGCGTGGCTGCGGGAGGTTCGCTTCAGCTAGAGTGTGCTGCTCCCAGGAAGCCAAGCTACTTTCTCCTCAGACTTTCAGGTGAAAAATATTGGGAGTCGCTGTGTTTCTGATTATGAATAATTAAAAAGAAACCCCTTCCGATTCTCCCGCCCCGAG
The DNA here is from genome assembly GCF_021234435.1 of Artibeus jamaicensis. Classification (NCBI taxonomy): domain Eukaryota; kingdom Metazoa; phylum Chordata; class Mammalia; order Chiroptera; family Phyllostomidae; genus Artibeus; species Artibeus jamaicensis. The sequence goes on from NW_026521506.1 coordinate 20,569,571, forward strand.
GACAGCATCACGGTTGCAATGCCCAGTGGTGGTCTCCTTCCCAACCCGCATCTAAACTTTCAGGCCCGGAAAATTATCAGGACTCCATTATGTTGGTTATAAAATTTATTGATCTCTCGTTTAAGAATTAAGAGTAAACCCTTGGAAAAACACCAAACAAAATAGCCCCTTCCCCACAACCCAAACGAAATCCAACAACATTAGCGCGACGAAATATCAAATATTGACCACAGCAGAAATCACAACGCAACAAAGTAAATGCGTACTGGACGAACTGTCCCGCGGCCAGGCGCGGCGAGGAGGGAGACACACGCACACCTGGCTATAAATTAACATTGGACTTAGCTGCCACACTGCTCCACGCGGTCAGCTCCCCCAAACCCACGAGGAAAACAGATGCAACGCGACTGGGGGAGGGCGTTGCAGATTTCGGACCAGCCTCACCCGAGAGTACTTTTCTCCCATTCACTCACTCCACGGCTAACAGTAAACTAACGAGACATTTTCAAATGCAACCGGAAAACCCAGGAACCCCGGAGGAGGAGGGGGGCTGCTTTTTCTTGGCAAACATCACAGCGGTTTCCAGCCTACAAAAGGGGAGGGAGGGGCAGTCGAGCTCTAGGAAGTCCTATATCATCCGATGATCCGGACTTTTTTGTTTTTGTACAAAACCCGACAGCTACAGCAAACTTTGTCCTCCCCTTCTCGATACAAGGCAACAGACCCAGGCAAGCAAAGCTAAACAACAAGGCGTCCCCACTGCGGGGGTGCAGGGTGGGGTGGGGGCGCGGGGGTGGCGAGCGCAGGCTGGCGCTCAGATGTGGGTCAGCGGCACCGTTCCGTTGACGGCAGTCCCCGCGCCCTGGTAGTGCTGGTGTACGGTGTGCAGGCGGCCGCCAGGCAGCGGCGAGGCGGCGTCGGCAGCGTCCCCGCCGGGTGGCAGGTACATGCTGATCATGTCTCGCAGGTCGCCGAGGCAAGCGCGCTGCGAGTGCGATGTGATGGCGGGCGGCGGTGAGCTGGGCTCTGTCTTCACCACCGTACCCATAGGGCCCAGGCTCATGGCGGCGGCGGCGGCGGCCGCGGCAGCGGCGGTGGCGGGCTGCTGCCCATAGGCGGCGGCGGCGGCTGCGGCGGCAGCCGAGGGAGCCATGCCCCCGTAGCCCGAGGCGGCGGCGGCTGCAGCGGCGGCGTTCATGTAGCTCTGGGCGCCGGGTGGCATCATGGGGCTGTACTGCAGGCCTGCCATGTCGTAGCGGTGCATCTGAGGCAACGCGGGCGGCGGCGGGCTGCTCATAGTGGCGGGCTGCGCGTAGCCCAGCTGCTCCTGCACCAGCGAATACGCGCCGTTGGCCCAGCCGTTCACGTGTGTATACGTGTCCAGGCGCTGGCCCACGCCCACCGGGCTGCTGGCAGCAGCGGCAGCGGCGGCGGCTGCGGCGGCGGCACCGGGGGGCAGCAGGCCGCCGGGCAAGGAGTACTTGTCCTTCTTGAGCAGCGTCTTGGTCTTGCGTCGGGGCCGGTACTTGTAGTCCGGGTACTCTTTCATGTGCACCGCGCGCAGTCTCTTGGCCTCGTCGATGAACGGCCGCTTCTCGGCGTCGGTCAGCAATTTCCAGTCGGCGCCCAAGCGCTTGCTGATCTCAGAGTTGTGCATCTTCGGATTCTCCAGGGCCATCTTGCGCCGCTGCCCGCGGGACCACACCATGAAGGCGTTCATGGGACGCTTCACGCGGTCCTGATCACTGCCCCCGCCACTCGCGCCACCGCTGTTGCTGCCGCCGCCTGCGTTCGCGCCGCCGGCTGCGTTCGCGCTACTCTTGCCTGCACCGCCGGGGGCTGCTGGGCCGCCCGCTCCTGAGCCCGGAGTAGATGGCCCCACGGGGTTCTTGAGTTCAGTCTCCAGGAGGCTGTACATGGCCGGAGCGGGAAGAAGGTGCGCCAGAGTGGCGGGAGGAGAAGACGCTCCCGGGGCTGGAGCGGCCACGGTGAAAAGACCTGGGGACTCCGTCGGAGGGGCGCTTGGGGGCCGGTGGGCCAGCGGGTCGGGCGGGAAGGACAGACTTGCCGAAGCGCTCCGCGCCAGCTCTGCAGGAACCCTCAGGCCACTCGCACCTGATGCGCTGTCTCGAACCGGTCGCATTCGCAGTCTGGCCCGGCGCTCGCCAGGCCCCTTATATACCTGCTCGGATTCCCCCAGGGTTGGGCAGGGTCCGCCCCTTGCCTCCCAGAGCCCCCTTGATTGACAGCTTTCCAGTGTTGTGCTCTGGCCAATCGTCACGGAGCCCCCGTTAGTCCGCACAGGAAAAAAAAAAGTTCGGGGAGCCCTTTCGTTCACCCCCACGCCCCTCTTGGGCCTGGTGACGTGCTGAGAGTTATTCAGGGGGCGGGAGTCCCGGAGAGCCACTCAGATACCACCAATTAGGGTCTCAAAAAGTTTGAAAGAACGAAACTCTGGGAAGTGATAGAAGGGGGAGGGGACGCATGAGCGGGATTGGGGGGAAGGGGCAGAGGGGCGCCCACGGGGTCTTAGAAAACGACTTTACAGCCCTCTCAGGGACGACCGATGCCCGATCCTAAGGCCACCATGCAAAGCTTTCTGCTGTCTGCGCGACGTCCTCCAACTGCTTCTGCTGCCAGCACTCAGACACGGGGCATCACCAGCATCCCGGAGGGCTTGGGGACTCATAGCGCAACCGAGGTGTCCCGGGGTGCTGCTCCAAGAATCTCTTCCTGGAATCAGCCCCTCTCCAAGCGGAATGAGCGGGGTCAGGGACTGTTGCGCAGGAGACAGGCTTCAGGACAGCGTAGCGCTCAAAAGGCTGTGAGGTTCGGAGGTGGTTGGTGTGAGTTGGAGCAGTCAGCTTTCCTCTGCCTGCGTCGGGCGAGGGAGTCACAGGCGATGGTGCCCAGAGTGAGTGGGTGGGGGCGGAGGGGATGTGCGGGCCTGGGCTCTCTAGCTCCAGGCCCCCGCTTAGCGGCCCCTTTTTGTCTCTGCTCTCTGGCCATTTCGGTTTTTCCAGTCCGATGCCCCTGAGGAGGAGGGTCGGGCCCCTTGGAAAATCCGTTTTCATGGCAACACGGAGCCTCTCCAAGCGAAAGAAAAGTTTCTTGGAGGGGGGAGACGGTGGCCGGAGAGGAACCAAGGCGGTCCTTGGGGCGGACCATGGGGGCCCCCTCCGCTGGCTGCGCACCTGCCAGGACCACGGAGTGCTTGCTGTCGCTGTGCATGCACGCTGCCTCCTCGGCAGCAACCTCTGCTAACAGATTCCGTCCTTCTTTTTTTGTTTTACAGCCTTCCTAACCGGAACTTCGAGACTCGGAATTGGACAGTAACCCATATGTCGGGTTGTCTACCAAAGGGTATTGGCGTGGAAACCCCGGCTGCGGGGAGAGGGAACCCCAACAATCACTCCCGCCAACCCAAGCAAGTGGCACAGCGTTGGAAACTCCCAGAGTAGCCTGAGGCGACGGGTGGAAAGGAGAAAGCAGCTGGGCAGAAGTGGCAGAAACTGAAATAAGGTGTCCTCGCGTTGTGGGCTCCGCCCCCCGCCCCAGTCTCGTGGAAAGGTGGGGAACCAAAAGAAAGATGTAAATCCAAAGTGTGAAACAAAAACAAACACCCAGGCTTTTAGTTCCTTAGCGCTAATGCAAGACTTGGCGATTCTCCACCGCCTGCCTGCACGCCGGGAGCTTCCCTCTTTCCTGTATGAATTGCAGGCCAACCCCCTCTGGGGTTGGCAGACTGCTGGCACCAGAATCCCGTCGGCCACTCGTCATTATCTCTTGGAAGTTTGGGTCACGAAACTCGCCCTTGAGTTTGTTCCTCCATGTCTATGTCCTCAGTGCTCATGTTCATCAGGACTGAAGGAAGCAAACGTCCACAGCTAAGGGCTGCGATAATTTGAATGGGTGTACGGATTTCGGGTTTTAAAGTAAACTATCTGGAATGGTTCTGTATGGCGGGTTTGTGTGTGTATGCGAGCGCTTGTTTGTGTGCAGGCGTGCAAAGCACGTGCACGGATGTGCACACTTAAGCTGACACTGAGTGAAAGGCTCATCTCCGAATGATTGGGCGATCCCCACCTGCACCTGTTTTCTTGGCAAACTGGGCCGAGAGTCAAATTTTCCTAGGCAAACTCACCTTCTCCCAAAGAAGGCACTGTGCAGTAGTCCTGCGCCCCTGCTGCCTTTTCCAGAGGCCCTCTTGGGTTCTCTGGGCCTCTGAGGCTGTTGCTAAGTGAAGCGCGTTTTAGGAAACTACCCAACCGGCGCGCGGCCTGGCGTCCAGTAGCCTGACAGATGTCAGGATTCCTTCCAAGTTTTAGGACCCCGTGGTGGTGACAGCGCCTGGGCTGCATATTTCTCGAGGGAAGGGATTCGGTACTGGGCCTACACTCCTCGCAGCAGATTATCTGGGGACTAGTCACTGCCCTCAGCCATTTATCATTTGACCATTTCTAACCCAAGACTTGGTGATTTAGGTGAGCTCATGTGCATGTTACATCCTTCTATCCGATTCACGAAAATCCTTTGCCGGTATCTGACATCCACTCCTACACTCTTGGATTCCCTCGGAAGCCATGATTAAATTCTCTGTGCCTGGGGGCCCCGGGGTGGTCTGCCCAGCAAAAAGTAAGAGTCTCGCCGATTTTCTTGGAAACGTCTCCAAGGACCTGCTCAACCCAAGCTAGCGTTTCAATAGATAAAAGTTTCCATTATGGGAATGAGGAGATGGGGGAAGGCTGAAAAAAACTGTTCTCTTGGCCCACCAGCAGTGAAGGCGTAGCCACCAAGTGAGAGGCGCAGCACTTCCCTGGGGGTTGGGAGAAGCATCACCGCAGGTACTACCGCCCGAGGGGCCTCTGTTCAGTCCCGGGCTGTGGGGAGGCAAGACGGTCGGCAGAGCCCCAACCGGTGTCTTTGACACGCAGTCTGAACCCAGCGAGGAAAGCAGAGGGACACAGCGAGATGCACGGCCAGTCTTTCCCAACCTCTTCAGAAGTGAGCGTGTTCGGCAGTTCTCTTGCCCTCCAGGACCTCCGGGAACCAGTGGGTTGTATACAGAGTCCCGGGCAGAGGGCTGGGAACTGGGCCGAGCAACCCTTCCCATTCCCCCGCCCTCCCTGGAGAGCTCCGACTCCTTTCGACTAGGGCTGGACCTGAGTCTCCCACGACTCAGGGCGCGGCAACAGCGCCGTTTATTGGCTTCGGTTGGAAACTTCACCCAGAGGTGCCCCTTCCTGCACTCCAGGGCTTGTAGATGGCCCCAACCCTCCCAGGAGAGGCAGCAGGCTTCGCCCTAGGACAGAAGTGGTCATCGGGGAGGGTTATCGCAAAACTCTGGGAACTAGGCTCTACCGTGGTTGGCCCAACGGGTTCCTGGTGCAAAAGGCGCCCTATTCTGCCTTCCGCTGGTGTCGAACCTTGCTTGGCAGAAATCAGGTGTCCCAAGGGCTTCATATCTGCAAAAGTACACTTTTAGCAATTGTGCCTTAGAGCTTAGCGGGAGAGTGGTTGTCCCACCGCTGGCGCGGGGGGTGCCGGCGTTGATCCCTTCTCACCAACTGCTCATGGGGAACGTTTTTCGGTGTCTCCTGCTCGATTAGGACCCAGCCTCTTACATGAGGTGGCGTGTGCGTGCAGGTTGGGGTAGGTTGGAGGTGTGTCGTTGTCCGCTGGGAGGGTCGGGGGAGGGGGGCTGAGGTCTGACAATAGGGTGGAACGATCGCCTTTTCAAGTGCATCCGAAACCAGCGAGCGGTCTGGTTTTGAGGAAGTGCGAAAATTTTATCCTGGCGGCTCTCAGAAACGCTTTGCTTTCCAGCAGAAAAATGTTTGCTTATCTAAAGGCAGTAATTCTCGTTTCTAATTTGAGAACACCTCTGGACTACTTACTCTGGCTCCTAGCCAAGGCTGTGTATTTAGGCTAGAGATTGAGGGCCTTGGTCAAGAAATCTGAGGCTTGGATCTGTTGTAGAACCAAGCATCTCTTGTAAAAGGTCTATACAAGTCACCAACACTTTAACGGGATGAAAGAGACAGCACCTTCTATTTCTCAGAGCATTCAGTTTGATCTCACTCTCCCAAATGACAGCATCACTGGCCCTCCGCCCTCCTCTGCCCCACCGCCCCTATCAAACACTTATTACAGGTCTGGAAAGGAGCTGAAGAGCTTAAACTGTCCAGTGCAGATTGCAAACAATAATTTAGTTGATGCTCTCTAAAGAAATGTTACTAGGAGCTATGGACATGTGAGACAACATGGTGCTCCAGGCACCAAAAAGTCCCTTATGGGAAGCACAGCTGTATTCTGTTGCACTTTGCTGTAGCTTTTTGTGGGGAGGAAGGGTATACTTTCATAAATAAGTTTCGGAATTTGATGCACTTTGGTTAGCTGAGCTGTTCTTGGTAGATACACTAGGAATCCCGAGGCCCACAGCTTGAATCTTAGTTGCCAAGATTCCTTTCACCACAGGATATTAAGATATTAATGACCAGCACTCATTTCCCTAGGTGCGGAGTAACTACAAGGAAATTGACAATTTCCCCTTCAGCGCCCTCTTGCCCACCTCACGACCCGAACACAACCCTGAACTGCCATCTCCCGGGAGGAAGACAGGCTCTACCCGAGAACTGGGTCCCACTTTCAGAGGATCTTCTGGGTCATGGTCGCCAACCTCTTTGCCTCTCTCCCCACACCCCAACAACCCACCCCCCTGTCACGCCCAGCGCCTCTCACCGCCCCAGTTCTCTGCACCCGTTTAGGCCTTCAAGCTGCCGAAAGCTCACCCCCCGCAGAGCATCCTCCCGGAGCCCGGCATTCTACTGTCAGGCCTGCCCTCCACCTTGGCCTGTCGCCTTTTCCACTTTCTAGTGTGGCTGCAAAGGCATGGCCCTCCACAGCGGCAAGGTGGCCTGCTAAGGTGGGCTCCTGCAAGGAGCCCAGTCCCGGAAAACCATGTAAAAATCGTTATCAGGACGTAATGTTTGAGTTTTTCCATGTCCCCACAAGTCAGACAGCGACGGTAGTGGGGGAGGGGGGTGACGCGGCTCAGATCCAGCAGGCCTAGTAGTGCTCCCCAAGAAAGGGTGCCTGTAAAATCATGTGACTTTCATGCACCTCCAGTGTGACCAGCCAAGATCATTAGCCGAGAGCGCCTGGATGTTGACGAGAGGCATCAAATTTTAAACTTCAAGGCAGGATCCAGCTGCTCGTCTCCCCTCTCTTCTCTTTTTTTCATTCTCTTTTAAAAGAGTGGAGTGCCATGGAATTCGATGCGCGGAATTTCTATTTTCTCTTCGTTTCTTTTCGGTCATTTCATTTCACTAAACTATTGTCGTACACCTACTATGTGCTGTGTTGGGCTCCAGCCTTGGGGTGACATCCCGCTCCTTTCATGCCGCTGCGGCAGCGGGTTAAAGCTCGGGAGGGCGGGGGACTGGTGCGCCGCGGCTGGCAGGGGCCACGCGGGTTCGGAAGCGCGCGCGCGCTTTTCCGGGCCGCGCCAAGCAGGGCCCGCCCCGCGGCGCCCGCAAGATGCCCGTGTGCCTGGAGCCCTGGCTGCCGCGCGTCCTGGCGCCACTCTCTAAGCTGCAGGCGATCGAGGCTCTGGGGCTGTTGCTCTGGACGGAGAGCTGGGCGGAGGACGCCGCCGCCCAGGAACAGCTGACGTGCCGCTGCTTGCCAGGTACGAAGGATGCAGATTTTCAGGCGGATCCTTTCTGCGCGGGTCGGCTGCTAGACAGTGCGACAAAGCGAGGTCTTTCGCGAGGCCTCGCCGTGCCTCCGTTTTGGCGCCTAGGCCGTCGTCACCCCAATTCCATTTCTCCGGAAAGCATCTCCAGGTTATGACCTCAAAGGTTTGCTAATGTGACATTTGTGTAATTAACACCTCCCCCTGTTTAAAAAAAAACAAAAACAAAAACATATTTCCTCCCCCAGAACAGCCAAGCTTTCATTTGAAAAAGCAACGGGAAGAACCTTAAATAACCCTTTCTAATAGGAAAAAACCGCCCCTTTTTTGGAATGGTTTCTTTACAATCTTATTTTCTAGTCCCAATGGCTATCCCTTTATGAGTTATATTATTAAAGAAATCCGACACTAATTGCGCCGATTTAACTTGTTAATTAGTTGCAAATAAACTATTCATTAGTGGTAAAATAAAATAAAACCCATGTGCCTAGATATGATTCCACATTCACATATTGTAGTGTCTGCATAGCATAGGCATACTAAATTAAGTTCCTAAAAGGTTTCTCCTCAGGATAAATAATTAAAATATATTCTACTTTAATTGACATTATAGAGGACATAAATGAGCTTTTCCTTTTAGAAAGAAATAGCCATTTCTAAATAAAGCTTGCAGTCTGGAGAATGGAGGCTTCAGCCAAATGAATAGTCATTACTACCTTTTCAACGACGTGGGCCTTTTGATCAGAAAAGAAATTAGCTCTAAAAAACAGACAATGGAAGCCTGCCCTGCAATAGGAAGAAAATTAGACGGCCAAGGCTCTTCACAACACCTATTTCTATAAACCATAGAGCTCCTTGCTTTTCAATTACAGCTGTTCATTTCATATAAGGAAAGGGGAAAAACAGGCCTCTAATGTAAACTCGCTTTTACTATAAAGCCTGGCTGCTGGCGCACAGCCAGGCTGACTACTTACTATTGTTTTTAGTCTTCTCATCAATTAGCTAATACTATATATTTTAAATGACTCCGAGGGTATTCACGGACTCCCTCCCCCCTTCCCTACCCAGACAAAACCTAAGCTGGACTCTCATGAAAGGGCTACCATTCGGTGCGCTGTCACTTAAATGTATAAAGTTTAATGTTTTTATTGTTCCTGAGAGAAAAACCATATTGAAAACCCTTCTTTGTTTTTTTCCCTACATTTCTTACTTCATTATTGAAAGACCCAGATGAGGTGATGACAGGGGAGGGACATAAATGAGCAGCTTTCAGTATTGTTTCTAATTGTTCACAGAGCTAAATCCATCTCCAGATAATTTTCAGTGCCCTTTACACCGTAATTTGGCTTATACATATTTGTGTTTTTTAAATATGAGTTTTGAAATTTGTTAACCCTATTGGTTTGGTGTCATTAGATATAATTTCATTGTTTAAAAATGACCAGTTCTTCACCATTTTGGTGAAATTACCTAGCTTGCAAGAAGGAAAAAAAATCCTGTATGTAGCATGTGCTACAAAATAAAACCTTCAACATACATAAAGTAGTAATATGAGAAAAATATTACTCAGCAAGTAATTACCAGTGAGTCTTAGTAAGCCTTTAGATACATGATCTAGAAACATCAAAATAAAATAGAGTTACAGGCTAGAAAGGCTTGGGTTTCTTTGAAAGTAGAATACTTACTTATCTATATGATCTCTATAAATCACTATGTAAATTCCATGAAGAACTAAACAATAGTGCAGTCCTATAGGGTTGACCTGGGAATTTAATCTTTTCAGTTGTGCTAATAAAAGGATTTAGAATCATATTTTTAAAAATTCAATTATCATTTAGAGTGAAAGGGCAGATAAAGTGCTACTCCAGACGAGGTAAAGCTAAAGGAATTCATTATCACCAAGCCATTATTACATGAAATATTAAAGGGATTTATTTAAGAAAAAGAAGATTAAAACTATGAACGTGAAACTAACAACAAACTCACAAGTATCAATAACTGAACCTAAAAAAAAAAACAAAAACAAACTAAGCAAACAACCAGAACAGGAACAGAATTATAGGTATAGGGATCATTTGAAGGGTTATCAGCTGGGAGAGGGGAGAAGAATGGGGGAAAGGTGCAGGGATTAAGAAACATAAATCGGTAGAAACAAAATAGACAGGGGAAGGTTAAGAATAGTAGAGGAAATGGAGAAGCCAAAGAACTTATATGTATGACCCATGGACAGTAACTTGGGGGGGAATTGTTGGAGGGGAGGTGGATACCAGATAGAGGGCAGCAAAAAAGGAAAAATGGGGACACCCGTCAGAGCATAGTCAATAAAATATACTTAAAAATAAAATAAATAAAATTCAGTTAAAAGATATTTGATTTTTTCACTATTAGATAAAAACATTTTTACATAACTATCAAACACTGAAATAATAACCCTGGGCTTGTCCGTGAGAGGTGTAATTCCCTTTATTCTTTAAACGATTTAGAGGCAGTCTGCCAATTTAGAAGGAAGGAATAGACGAGAGTAGAGTCATTAGGATGGCTAGCTACTCAAAGTACTTCTAAACAGCAATGACAAAGAATTGTTTCCAAAATGGTTCTTAGGCTCTGGTTTTCATCATGCAGTCATTGTTGAGGTTGCTTCCACTTGATGGCTTTCTATCATATCTTTGATATGCGGTAAATTAGCATGTTTGCCTTTGCTATTGAGCATTAACTTATTTGCTGCTTCATTCAAACAGATGTCAGAATAAAGTTACGAAAAGCAGAGAGCACAGAGTTGCCACATCTGCAGTCGGGTTCCTTGATTCTTTCTTAGGTTGCTGTAAAAGAGGATGCAGTTTTACCAGTATGCAAATGTGAGACTGTTTCTCTCGTCTATTGCAAGTGATGGTGCCTGTTTTCAGAATGAAATCGACGGGGGGGGGGGATGGCCACCTTCCCAAGATGAGGTTTTGTGTCAGAAGTCAGCAATGTGTGGTCACAGATCAGACTGACTGACGGCTGCATGTGTACTTTGGTGGTCTGAGTTTAAGTATTACAGCACTTGACCTTCATTTTGGAAGGAGGAATCAGGTATGTGATGTTGTGAGCAGTTGTATTGAAATTTGGGGGCGGTACCAAAACTGCCAGCAAAGAGACCTGAATCTTTAACTGCAGCTTTGGAAGGGGACAATTTTTCAAGAGAGGAATCGAAAAAATGTTTCTCAATGTGTTGACGTGAAGTGGAACTCGGGTGTTTATACTATCTTTATAAATTGGGAAAGATTCTTGAGGTACAATTGATATACAGTATTATATTAGTTTCAGGTATGCAACATGATTCATTCCATACTTGTATACATTATGAAACTGTCATCAGAATAAATCTAGCTGACATCTATCATCACACATAGTTACAAATTGACTTTTCTTGTGATGTATACTTTTAAAATCTACTCTCTTAGCAACTTTCAAATATGCAATATAGTATTCCGAACTATATTGGGTAGTCTATTAATCTCCTTGAGTCTCAGTTTTCTCATCTGAAAGACGTGGGTAGGCAGGCCTTCGCTGGGTGACAGTGGAGATACAATGAGGAAATACAGCTAGCTGAAGGCACCTGGCACTGTTTAGCACAGAGCAAACTCAATTGAGAGTTGTCTTGTTTTCAACCAGGCTTTCTTTTCCTCCTGAAACAGGGTTAAAAATTCCTTTAGTGTGGGTGAGAGAGGACCATGTCTCTTTTCTTACCTTTTACATGGCTATGCACAGATGTTTGTGGAATGAATCGTAGTCCTTGAGGGAGTCTTCTTTGAAGAAAGACAAAAAATGAACTAATTACTCCATGGTTCCCATTTTGCACAGTACTCTCCCACATTCGGCAAGTCACTTGAGATGGCTTCTGTAAAGGCTCTCTAGAGAGCGCTTATTGAGATGATGGGAATTTTGGTTTGTGACAGCGGTGCCTCTTGTGCCTAGTTCAGAGATACCATAAAATATCCTTTAGAACAGAGACATGCCTGCTGTTAAAAATAATACAATTTGTGTCATGTGAATCTTAAATCCTTTAGCTTTGCTAAAAATGTAAGTTTTTATTTTTTTCTTTCAGAGCTCAGTAGAAAGTATATTCTTTCTACGGATTGTATCAGGAGTTGTGTTGGATTAGGGGAGAAGTCTTATTTGTATTGCATGGTTTTTAGGTTTCCTTTGAGGTCTCAGAAATAGGTGCAATTGACCAAGCCAAATGAAAAAAAACAAAGTGTTGTTAATCACCTGCAGAGCTGTAAGTCTTATTGTTCCTTGCATTGGCTTCTAAAAAGGCTTAGAGAATTACAGAAACCATTTTTTAAATAAAAAAAGTAGAGAGACTTCAATTCAGAGCCAGTAATTCTGTGGTTAGTCTGTGCTGTGGCATTTGAAGGAAGAGATCTAGCCTGAAACTTTGATTGACACCTAGTTAAAATTCTTGCTGAAAGACTAGATAAAGGTTTGATGCATAAAAATTCAGCACAGAGAAATGGTTAAAAGCCCAGATTTGGTTATGGATCCTGCCCACTGTCCTTAATTGAAGTTATCTAACTTCTCCGAGCTTCAATTTCATCTATAAAATTGGGAATTAATTTGACACCCCTTAAGGCAGAGGTGTCAGACTCATTTTCACTGGGGGCCACATCAGCCTTGAGGTTGCCTTCAAAGTGCCGGATGTAATTTTAGGACTGTACGGATGTAACTACTCCTTAACAGTTAAGAGAAAGCTTGGCATTGCCTCCGGGTAGAAATAAGGTGCCAGCCGAATAAAACAAGGTGGAGGGCTGGATTCAAGGCCCACGGGCCTTGTGTTTGCCACCAGTGCCTTAAGGTGATTCTGGAAAATATATGAGATTAGGTAATAAAAGACTGAATACTGAACTCAGTGCCTGACACACAGTCATAGGATTCAGTAAATGTTAGGTCATCATCATCACCACAGAAACCTTTTGAACTATGTAGCACAGATGGAGGCAAACTTATTTATATTTTAACAGATAAGGAAATAGGCTTGAAAGGATTATGTGACTTGTCCAAAATGGTGGAATGTACTGTTAGTAAAATCAGTCATGGAAAGTTCCCCTCCTGACTTCTTCTTGTCCAGTTATCTTTCCACCAAAATATAGCTTGCTTGTACTTTGGCAATAAGTGTTTCTTTTTGAATTATATTTGTTGATTTTTAGACAGAGAGGAAGAGAGAGAAAACATTGATTTGTTGTTCTACTTCTTTTTGCATTCATTGGTTGATTCTTTTTTCTGAATTAAGTTTTTCTTTAAATCTTCACCCAAGGATATGTTTATGGATTTTAGAGAGAGGAAGGGAGAGAGAGGGAGAAAGAGAGAAACATCAATCAGTTTCTTCCCGTATGTGGCCTGACCAGGGATTGAACCCACTACCAAGGTATGTGCCCAGATGGAGAATTGATCCCCCAACCTTTTGGTGTCTGGGATGATGCTCAACCAACTGAGCTACCTGGCCAGGGACATTGGTTGATTCTTGTATGTGCCCTTATCATGGATCGAACCTGCAACCTTGATGTACCAGGATGATGCTCTAACCAACTGAGCTACCCTGTCAAAGGTAGTAAGTGTATTTCTCATTAGGTTGCATAGCCTACCATGTTATTGATACTATCTATACTATGTTAAGAAGCATGTCATTATTTCTTTCTATATTTAAAACCCTTAATGATAGCCAGTTGTCTTAATGAACAGTGGCAAATGGCAGAGAAAGAATGAGGAGAGAGCTTTCTTCGTTGTTCCAACAGAGGAGGGCCCAAGAGATGCTGCCCATTCCCAACATGCACTAATTAGAAACATTAAAATTGACACTGAGTCAGATTCAGGATTAAATAAGCAAACCAATATGCTAGTGTGAGCTCCTCAGGGCACACAAAATTCTCATGGTGATACTTATTCCCTTTCACTCTGAGGGGTCAAAAGAGTGTCCTATTTTCTTCATCAGTGCTGCCAGGTGGACTTCACACTGAGAGTCATAGCGAAGCAGTGTAATGACTCAGCTGCTGATTCCCTAGCAGTAACTTCTCACTTTTCCCACCCTTCAAGTTAATTTCTTGTCTTATGTCATATACATGCAAAGGTGGGTTTGTTAAAGGTTCTAGGAAATTATAATGTGGTAACCATTTACTGAAACCTACTACAGACTGACCCTGCATGTGACCTTTATAGATGTTATCATGTTTATTTAATCTTAGCAGCCTGCCCAAAGTTACACAAAAACTTTGAGATTTGATCAATCTTCAAAAGATGGATTCTTTTCACTACATTGCCCTAGGAGGTCCTGATTCCCTTCTTGGGTGATTTTAGACAAAAACCCTTCCTCTCTCTCCAGCTCACTTTCCCCATGGGTGATATGAGGGTTGGAGTAGATGCTTTCTAAGGGCCCTTTCTCTTACAAGATTTGAAGATTCCAAAAGTTCCCATGTGATGACATTTTTAATAGTAAGTAAACTCAAGTGGTCCGTGATTTTCTTCAGTAATAGCCATCTCTAGATGTGCTAATTAAAGTCATCAGCTCTAGCACCTCTGGCAGCAAGCAAATCTTTGTAGAAGCAGAGTTGAGCTAGAAAAGCCTCTGGGATTGTGTTATGGACCGGATGTTTGTGCCTCCTCAAAATCATATGTTGAAGCCTAATTTCCAATGTGATGGTATTTGGAGGTAGGGCCTCTGGGTGGTGATTTGTTCATGAGGATGGAGTCCCTCATGAATGGGACCAGTGCCCTTATAAAAGAGGTCAGAGAGCTAGCTTGCTCTCTTTCTGCCGAGTTTAGATACAGCGAGAAGTTGGCAGTCTGCCACCAGGAAGAGGGCTCTCAGCAGAATCAGACCATGCTGATGACCTGCCTGATCTTGGACTTCTCAGCCTCCGAAACTGTGAGAAATAACTGTTTTTTAGCCAAGCAGTCTAAGGTGTTTTGTTATGGTAGCCCAAGTTGATGAAGACACGTTGGAAGATAGAGAGGTCAAAAGGTGACCTAAAGAAATTAACCACTGCTAGCTACATGCTCTGCATCTTGCATGAGCTTTGTGGGGATTTCAGGAGGGACAGGAATCTGGGGATCACACACTTGCTCATTTCTTATCTCTTTAGCTTCATCTTTGTCACCTCACCTCATCTCGCCTCGATTTCCCTGTGAGAAATTGCTTCCTTCATCTTCCTGATCATATTCTGCTCTTTTGCCAACATCTTTACAAATTTGCTTTCTCTGCTTGGAACTCCTTCCCTAACCACCCTCCCATCCCCCTTCTATTACTTGACTAAATGTTACTCAATTTTCAACATTCAGCTCAAGTTGCCCATTTCTCATAACATCTTTCCTGACTCTCCCCCAGTCGCACACCCCAGGCTGGGTCAGGCGCCTTTCCATGGTGCTCTGAGACCACCCCTGTATTTATTCTCTCAGAGCTCTTACCATGCTGTTTAGTCATCATCTATTTATCCATTCATCTCACCCCTTCACTGTGAGCTCATTGAGGGCAGGGGTTTGTTTTCTTCCTTCCTAGTTTCTTCAGCACCTAGCCCACAGCCAGATGCCTGAGAAACACTTAGTCAGTATATGACAACTGGATGTGATTAGAACCATCCATGGTGGACACTGAAATGGGTTATTATAGAACAGGGGTGTCAAACTCATTTTCACCGGGGGCCACATCAGCCTTGTGGTTGCCTTCCAAGGGCCAAATGTAACTTAGGACTGTATACATGTAACTGCTCCTTAACAGTTAAGCGAGAGCTCACCACTGCCTCCAGGTAGAAATATGGCGCCAGGCCGGATAAAACAAGGTGGAAGGTGGAATTTGGCCGGCAGGTCTTATGTTTGCCACCTGTGTCCTAGAGGCAAAAAACATCTGGATCCAGCCTTCAAGGAGCTTTCAGTTCAATAGGAAGTAGCTCGTCCTCCAGGGAGCAAATCTGGCACAGCTTGTGGGGCTGGGAAAGTGTCAGATAAGAATGCATACTCAGCAACATAACACTGATTGCCATGGACATCCTGCTACTGTATGTCTTCACTCACCCTCGTGTGGCAGGTGCCTTGATCATTCCACTGCTTTTTTTCCATGGAGGTGAGGGGAGAGGGGAAAGGGACATATAATGGCTGTATATTTCGTGCTCACCTTGCTGAACTGTGTACCCTGGCATGGGCCTGCATTGTGTGGAGGGAGAGGTTCCTTTCCTTTTTTCCAAAAGCATTCTCTATTCACCGAGCCTTGCACTTGAAGGGCCGCTCGAGCTCAAGGTGGTGCATTGTTCTAATTTGCACAGGGGAATCCCATGATCTGATTGGTGGCCCTGGTGTTTTGGGTCCCAGAATGAGCAGAAGACTGGATACAAGTGGCTATTAGAGCTTCTTAAACCCAGCATTGTCATCATGGGTCTGTCCTCACACTTCTGTTTCCTAAGGAAGTAAGGGCAGTCTTTGGTGCTATATGCCAGAGTTGTTCACGCTGTGATAAGAGCTACAATGTCAAAACTGGAAATTAACCCCTGGCTGGTGTGGTTTAGTGGACTGAGCACCGGCCTGCAAACCACAGGTTTGCTTGTTCGATTCCCAGTCAGGGCACATGCCTGCGTTGCAGGCCAGGTCCCCAGGAGGGGTTGTGTGAGAGGCAACCACATATTGATGTTTCTCTCCCTCTCTTTCTCATTCCCTTCTCTTCTCTCTAAAAATAAATACATAAAATCTTTTTAAAAACCGGGGAACTTAGAACCAAGGAAAGTCCCCAGAGTAATATCCACAGGATCAAGCATTTTTCTCCTGTAAGTTTACATTAATGCTGAGAGTCAGGAGCAGGCCCTGATAAAATTGGAGTGAAGATATTCTGGGTTCAAATTTCATTTAATATGTCATTTAAGTCTCAGTTTTCAGATCTCTAAAGTAGATCTGTTGGTGAAGGGCGTGTGTGTGCAACCCTAAGTTTGAATGCCATGGCCTCCCATAGTAGAGAGAATCATGTCGGCTATGTGTCTCAATTTGTTGTACGCTTTTGATCAGTGTTCAGAGTCTTTTGAATGATTGTTTTTGCTAATTTTGACTAGTTTCATAAATGCCTCTCCAGAGGAGAGACTTCACCAAGCCATTCCCCAAAGTCACTAAATCTCCAAAGACTTGTTAGCCAGGGGCCAGGGCGGGGGGGGGGGGACATGGTCAGGTTTATGGATTGGAAAGCTCATTAAAAAAATATTTTATTTATTTATTTTCAGAGCGGGTAGGGAGGGAGAAAGAGAGGGAGAGAAACATCAGTGTGTGGTTGCCTCTCATGTGCCCCCCACTGGGGACCTGGCCTGCAACCCAGGCACGTGCCCTGACAGGGAATCAAACTGGCGATGCTTTGGTTCACAGGCTGATGCTCAGTCCACTGAGCCACACCAGCCAGAGCGGAAAGCTCATTTTTGTTACTGAGTACATCTCCCAGGGTGATCTGTGAGTATGAGATGTAAGTGAGAACCCTTGGTATATGGGTTCTCAATAGATGTTCATTGTTTTGGTCGTTAAATTGCTTCTTAACAGCTCAAATGTGACCTTAGAGTAGTAACTTCCTGCTTCTGGATCTCAGTTTTTCCAGCTGTAAAATGAAGGTGATCTGTCCAGTTTTGTTCGTTAGCTGTTTTCATTTATTCATTCACTGTAACCTTAGGTTCTTCCCTTTCTCAGTGACCCTTAGTCCAGATCGCCTAGGTTCTCCTCCAGTCTCAACTTTCCTGGAGCTTTACTAACTTTCACCAGACACAACTTCCATTTGATTTTTTGGGTTTCCATTCAATTTAAAAAATACACGGTAGTATTCTCATTAAAGAGGCAGTTATAGTGGGTGACCCTCAGGAAGAACTCTGCAAATAAGAAAGCAGACTATTAACAGCCTTTGTCCTTTTTTTTTTCCAGTAAGTTACTCCTTACTTTTAAGGGCCCATGGGGCATTTAACAAAAAAAGGGTGTAGTCGACATCAGCTAGTGATTAGACATATCATCTGACATCAGTAAAATTTCAGTTTGGCAGGAAGGAAATAATTGATTGCCCAGCCATTTATAGTTGTATTAGATCAAGAAGCTGGGCCGGTGCTAGTTACTCTGCCTTTTACTGGGTGGAAGAGACAAATACTTATCTCCAGGAACCCAGTATTATAAGAAGAATAAGTGGAACAACAGCCAGCCTTTCCTCAGGGCATTTGCAGAGATGTCAGGCTCTGTAGAAGGGAAGGAGCTGTTTTGTCTGGGATGGTTGAGAAGGATTGTTGGGGAAGGTGGGCTGAGTTGTGAGCTGTGCCTGGAGAGACCCAGATTGGAAGGACCCCTACTGAAGAAGCAGCTAGTACCAGGAATGTTTGGGAAACGCGGAGGTCATCAGTGGGGCTAAGAGCTAGAAGGCACCACAGGGTAAGGTGGGAGTTGGGGTCAAATCGTGGAACAAGTAAAGGCCAAGCTGAAGACTTTGATTTTATCCTTTGTGCAGTGAGGTGCCAGAAGTCCCCTCCCCCAACCTCAGGTGGGATTTGCATACAGTGTCTCATTTTAAAATAAAAAAAAATTATTTATTTATTTTTAGAGAGAGGAGAAGGGAAGGAGAAAGAGTGGGAGAGAAACATCAGTGTGTGGTTGCCTCTCACATGCCCCCCACACTGGGGACCTGGCCTGCAACCCAGGCAGGCATGTGCCCTGACTGGGAATCGAACCAGCAACCCTTTGCTTCACAGGCCCGTCAGTGATTCACACCAGCCAGGTCAATGATTTTTTTGAACAGGAAAGTGCTCAGTGTAGTCATGTTCAAAATCAGATATTCACTGTAATTCAAAAAATTTGGTCTTCTATCGAGTTTTGTTAGAACTTGGCCCCCAAAAGAAAATAAATGCCTTGGTGATTGTTAATACACAATAGAGGCAATGTGGAGAAGCTGTGAGGCACTGCATAGGAAAGGCAGAAGCCAGAGTTTGAGTGCTGGCTTAGGGGTGTGTGTGCTCTGCCACCCAAGGCAACTCACTTCCCCTCTGTGAACCTCCTTGTGCTCACTTGGGAAAGATGGATGACCATTGTCTTCTCAGATAGCTATGCTCATCAAGTGATATGAGTGAGAAAATATTTTCTTAATCTTTAAATGGCTACCTGTAAGTAAATAACTTTTTTAAGAACAAAACGTTTTGGTGAAACTGTGTTCAAAAGGAGAGATTCCCACGGGCAAGCGTTTTGCCCAGTTTAGCCTAGGGCCACTGCGGGAAGAAGTTTGCTCCCCATTTAATATTTCGTCTCAGGCCCCTAGGCCTCTTAGTTTGTAAATTTTGTACTACCCGTAAACAACACAACTTTAACATAAATACACTATAGAGCCTTCATTCATTCATTCCACAACTGTTACTACTAAATGCCAGATACTTCTCTTCTAGACACTTGGAAGACTTTGGGGAACAAACTAAACATCTCTGCTCCTGTGGAGCTTACATTCTATTGTGTGTGCAAGGTGGTGGGGGACCAGCAATACACAGTCAAACAGAATAAAGGTGTGTAGTATATGAGAAGATGATAAATGGTATGAAAAAAAGCGAAGCAGCGTGAGGGGCGTCCCAGTGCACTGGGTATGAGAGAGCAGTTTACAATTTAAGTGAAAGAAATAAGCTTAACTAAAAGGACTTTACAAATGGAAAAAAACCCTAAACAAATGTTAAAGATTTCTATTTTTTAGAAAAGTTCGAAACCGCCAAGGTGTCTGCATTTTTTTGTAGGATTATCTCACAGGACATTCATTCATTCATTCAATATTTATTGAATGCCTGCCTGACCAAATGAATAAATGCTGTTATTATAGAATGTTTACTGTGGGTTAAGCATTATTTATTATGATCTCATTTGATCGTTGTAATAACTCACTAATGTAGACGTATGTCCTCAAGTGAGCAAAACTCTAGAGGAGGGGTGTCCAACCCATGGCCCACGGGCCGCATGCAGCCCAGGATGGCTATGAATGTGGCCCAACACAAAGTCATAAATTTACTGAAAACATTATGAGACTTTTTGTGATTACGTATTGAAGCGTATTTAATGTGTCGCCTAAGACAATTCTTCTTTTTCTGGTGTGGCCCAGAGATGCCAAAATGTTGGACAACCCTGCTCTAGAGTATAGGCAGTATATCTAATTAAGGAAACCCTTCTTTCTAAGAATTAAATGTGGGAACAAAGTGGCTTTGATGGCGATTACTGATGTCTTTCAAATTGGCAGGGTCAGCTGCTTATCAGGTCGTGGCCTTTGGTGCTTTATCAGAAGTCACCAGTGAGTTCAAGATGTGACTGTTTTGCCCTGGCTGCTGTAGCTCAGTGGATTGAGCACTGGCCTGCAAACCAAGGGTCACCGGTTCAGTTCCTAGTCAGGGCACATGCTTGCGTTGCAGGCCAAGTCCCCACTTGGGAGCACACAAGAGGCAACCATACATTGATGTTTCTCTCATTCCCTTCCTCTCTCTAAATATAAGTAAAAATAAAATCTTAACAAAAAAAGATGTGACTATTTTAAAGAAATTTTCTTACCAGCTGCTGGGGTAGGCAGGTTGATGTGGTCGGCGGTCAAATTTTATCATACAAAATTGAGAAACCCCTGCATCAAAATCTTCGGTTTTCTAAGGTGGAGTCATGTGTCCATTCATTATAGAGGAATGTTAAGAAAATTATGAGAGCGCTTGGACACTTCAGCTTATTTTTTCCATTATAGCTACTAAATAAACAACAAGTATAATATTCTGTTCTGGTTGGAAGCATGAAGAAAGAAAAGCCTCAGCCTCCAGACTGCATAGCAGGTAAGTAGTCAGTTAAGAGAAGGGAATGAGGATGAGGGGACTGGGAAAACGGAGAATTGGGAACCAACAAGAAAGGCAGATGAGAAGTACTGCTCACACCTCCAGACCAGACTGACCAGGGCTCAGGAGAAAGACCTAGTCATCCCTCCCTCCCTCCCTCCCTCCCTCCCTCCCTCCCTCCCTCCCTCCCTCCCTCCCTCCCTCCCTCCCTCCAGAGCTACAGTTCTCTAAGTGTCTGGCTGCTGCTGAGGTGGAGATCCAGTTAGAAATGCCACTGTTTTCTGTTGCAGAAACAATAAATAACCAGAGAGAGCACTATCAAAACCTGCCAGTTCTGCTGTTTCAATTTATAGCTCTTAAATCCAGTCTCCCTTCCATACCCAAAGTCACTGCCTCACTGCCTCTTTACTGGTTTATTTAAGTAGCTGCTTAAATTCGAAGCTAATAACTATATTTGACCTTGTCACTTACCTGTTTTGAATTATTCAGTGCCATTCCACATTCTGTAACATAAAGCTAGACTCTTGAATGTGGTAGGTAAGGGTCTTCATGATCTAGCCCCTTGCCTGCCTCTCTCTTCTTGCCCTCCTCCTTATGTTTCAGTCCAAGTTTTACCTCCTCCATCCAGGCAGCCACCCCGCTTCCCTGGCATAGTTCTGTGTTCCTGCCACTGTCGGTTTTGTATAAACATTGCATTAATTATAGAGCTTCCTAATTGTTTGCTCGCTTTTATTTTTCTGGACCATGTTTGGAGTTACTTGAGACAAGCATTATTCATTTTGTACCCCAATTATTATTTATTTATTTTTAGTCACCACATCTAACTCTGTGTAACTTAACCTTCTTGTCTCCAAGGACGCATCCTGCCTGTCTGGCACACTTTTTATTTCTCCTTCCTTCACATTCCTTTTGAATTCAGTTCACTTCATTTCATACCATTTACCAGGCAGCGTGGTAGTATCTGCAGATAGGAACGTAAGGAAGACACGGTTGCTCTTTTGTGGGTCTCACGGTCTGGCCCTGAGACTGCTGGGGACAGAAATTCCTTTGTGTAGTCTTTAGACTGCAGAGCCTTTAGTGTAGCCTCGGGGAATACTTTTGCCGCAAGTCCTCCACAGGAGAAGCCCTGCTCAAACTCTTTTATTCTTGGGATTCTGTAGATGCTTTTGTTTGAGTAGGAGGCAAAAGGATTCCACTGTTGAAAACCGCCATTGTTTGGGTACTGTTTTAAAGGAAGAGATACTATGTTAAGCACTATAAAAACAGTCTAAACAAAGGAGACAGACACCCTGTCTTCTTGTTTGGCAAAAGTCAGTTCCTTTGCTAAGCCCCAGCCATTCTGTTAGCACTTTCAGGCTGCTTGGAGGTAGGTGGGTGGGTGCCCTTCCACTTGGTTCCCATCATTTCCTACTCGCTCCCACGTGTTCCTACCTCGCTGAGTGAATGCTCCCCTTTTCACCAGTATGGAATTCCGAAATCTTCAAATTTAGGAGGAGACAACATTTTAGCCGCTTCCATTCATTGAGTTCGCCAGAGAGGAATTGTTCTGAGTCCCCTGTTCCTGGGGCAGGGTTAGTGGCTCTGTCTCCCGTGCCAGTGAGAACCCTGACCACAGTGTGATGCCATTGCCTGTTTTATACTGGTCACCCCACCCCCCCCAACACCTCATGACAGGAGAATGTGAGCCTCCTGAGGGCATGGCCTCTCTGTATCCTGAGAGCCTGGCCCCTGCAGAGAATAGATGCATATCCAGGTTTGAGGCAGGAAGGGAAGAAGTAGTATGAGGAGAGTTGCAAGCAGAGAATGTAGAGGAAAATCTTGACCATGAAAGGCTACCCATTTCCCAGCACAAGGTCTAGGAGATAATCTAGACTTGAAGAGCTGACAGAGAAGGGGAATGGAGGAGCATGTTGTGAGGGCAGAGGAGAGCGTGGGCCAGTACATTCAGGGATTCAACTTTCCAAGCCTTCCAGATGACTTGTCCAGAAAGCATTTCTCACCTGGGGGAATCCAGCCATTTTCCCATTTTATGGCCTGGCTGAGAATGAAAGGGCAGCTGATAAGTGATAAGAAGATGAAGAGATGTCGTAATAGTTCTTATTCTTAGAAGTTGTCACTTGACTCCGAAAGGCTTTAGGGCAATAGTTTAGGAAAGAGTGAAACTGGTATGGGGAAACTTGGATTTCCAGAAACATCTCAAGGTTCTGTCCCAGGTATGGTCACCTATGGGGTTTTTTTGACCCTTCCAGTCCATCGCCCCTCCCCCACCCCGTGCCACTTCCCGCTCCTGTACCCTGCCACGAATTCGGGTCACTGGAAGTGATGGTGCATTCAAAGAGGCTGCCTTTCTAACTTGCTAAGAGTCAGGATTCCTTTTTTGAATGAATGTACAGCCTCATGCTGAGAAGGACAAATGTCTTCAAATTTGACAGCCACGATTTCTTGCCACAGGAGAAAAAATAGGTTTAACAAAATTCTGGTTGATTGATAGTGATTATTTTAGTTATTAATGTGCTGAATCATTCCCCTTTGGCTACCCTGATGGTAACTTTAATTTTTTGACCCAGGGAAACCACTATTTCATGTTTCTTCACTGCTCAGGAAAAATAAAATTTAGGCGAACTTGAGGCACAACAGCTATGCAAAAAGGCATACACATCATTAGGAAAATGTCTTCATTAACATTTAAACAATGATTCCTTACCCACCAATGTTAATGTATGTTAAACCTATCTGTTGACATGCAAATTATGGTTGGCTCACTCCAGCTTTTACCTGCTCCAGTCACCACGAAGACCTCTGAGGAAACTGTCTTTGAAACAAGAGTTTCTAGTTTTTTGTCCTGCTATTTTTCTAGCAAACAGAATTGCAGCACACAGAGGACCTGTGTGATGACTGAAGAGGTGAGGCATCTGCTGCACTAACTGCTTGCTTAATATAATAAAAACCATTCAATCTGGTTTCCATATTTTGCCACTGAGTTTTATTAACTGTGTTTATCCCATGAGCATTCAAAGGAGAATCACAAAGGGTACATTTGTAGAAATTTAAATAATCATACGCCTGCCTTAAGAGTTAATGCACATGCACATGAAGACCAAAAGATAGTAATATTTTTCCATTATTGCCAGTCATTATTCTATCATGTATTAGCAAAATTGAGCCAGGGACCGACTCAGACTGATGTGCATTTGAGCACATGGTTATTGGTCAGAAGAAGCACTAACTACTGTGGCTGTGGGGTAGGAGAAACTTGATTTCAGACATGCTGTCACTTTACTAGAGATTGACTTGTCTGCACAAGACAGTTTGTTGGCTTTTATTATCCTCAAATTAAACTACTCTCTGTCTTACTCTTCAACTTGTCTTAAATGTTTGATTAAACACTGGGAGAAGTGTCAATATTGCTCAACTTCTAAGTCATTAACCATCGTAATCCTGCACATTCCTTGCAGTTGAGGCCATTTTCGCTCAGATTTCTCTCCAGCCGTGCAGGGTTGTGGTGGGAGGGGTGGAGTCTTTCCACGGGCGCTGCAGTCTGGTGATCATCCTCTGTGTGGGAGGTGTGGGGGCTTGGCTAGACGTTCACCACTCGCTAAAGACTATACTAAAAAACTAACTTAGGTTAATACACGTTGAAACAGACGGAAACTCGTCTATGTAGTTGCTTCCAAACAACTCCAGCTTACCCCTGTGTGCGCGTGCCTGCTTCCCTCAAATAGACAGGCAATGGAAAAACTTTCCTCTTGTTCAGTGGAGATCTCAGTTATTGAAATTGCAGAAATTAATGTATTCTTTTGAGTCCGAACACCTGTTCATCCTGTATCCCCCTACCATGAATAATCAGCTCTTCTCATGATTGTGATAGGCCTGTTGAGAAAACTGCCTATCTTCTGCTCCTAGTTTTTATGCACACTTGAAGGGAATATTTAAACCATGGTTTGTTGAGACTGATGTCCAGTTGTTAGGTTTCACAATGGTATGTGAATGGGGCTTAGGCAAAAGTGGGTTTTAACATAAAAATAAAATGCTTGGAATTTCTCAGTCTCATCCTAACCAAATACCAAGAGCCACATCCATTTCTTTCCCCACCCTCCCTGCCTTTTTCAAACACCCCTGGGAACTAATATATGCTTGAAAAACAGAGAATTGTCATAAGGCACCTATCCATACGGTCTCAGATTACTCGATTGTGAATCTTCTTTGGCAAAAATGACTTGATTGATTTTGGAATTGGAGCCTCTTTGTAAACGGCCACTGCTTCGAGTGACCATTTCAGCAAAGGGGACTTAGGCACACTCAGAAATGCCTGCTGCATAAGTGAGAAGGATCATACTGAGTTGCCAGAGAGTATTTTAATGGCCTGAACCCCTTCCTGTTACAATAATTACAGGAACATATTTAAGCTCTTCGCTGACAAACTTGTGAATTGAAAAAGGAAATGTTTTAATGTATCAAAATCATTATAAAATTTGTATTAGAATTTTGAGGATGAACGATTTTTGTGTTCCTCTCTCCTGTTTACTAAACATAACCACTCTTTAATGCTTTTTCTTCTATAATAGGCATATTATTTATAAGATTATGTATAGCACTGTGTCATGTATAAGTCTTCCTCTTCAGGATGACTGTGGTTTTAGGGAAAATGTGCATAACCCAGTTTTCTAAAAAGGTACATTTCAGACTAACAACAGTTCTTCCTTTTTTAACTGCAGGGAAAAAAATGAGTCTGGTTGTTAAGTTCTGCTTGTATAGTTTAGCTAAGTTCTGTGGTGACAAATATCAGACTATTTTCTACATGAGAGGATAGTGATGCATCAGTTTCCCAATTCCCCGTTAGTCCTCACAATAGAATGAAGATTTTGCTTAAGCACCTGCCTGGAACAGAAGTACGTCCAACAGACTGTGCATAACCTCTCATTAAATCAGCATGCAGAGGACTAGCCAGCAGATGCTGCTGACAGGAACCCAGATGTAATCTCTTTAACCTTGTCCTGTAAGGCGCGCACAAGTCGTGACCGGGGAATTCAAAGTAAATTAGGTTTTACATGAAAGTCTATAATCTAAATTCAATTTGATTAAAACGATGCCTCATTTGTGTTTGCAATGAAATCTGCCATTGCAGCTATCAGCAATGTTTAAAAATTCATATACCTAACTCTATTTTTCTCACGCCCATGTTTATCTTATTTTTAATTGTTGCCCTGCCCCCACGTCCTTAAAATGAAGAAGCTTTTGAAGGAAGAAGATACAAGCACAATAGCGATTTGTTTATCAAGATCCAGATGAGATGGGAAACATTATCTATTTCAGGAATTAATGGGAAAAGGTCATTTTACAAGTCCAAATAGAGTTGTTCTCTACGTTGGAAATATTTTCTCTGTATTTAATATCATACAATTAGGACTTTTGTATTACACATAAGTTTTATCCTGTAATGGTTTTGTGAAATTAAAATAGTATGTCTCATGAACACAATTCCTCTTGAAAATTCAATCAGCGATATAAAAAAAATCGGTCATCACCAGAATTCTTCTGTTTTCACATTTTTTTGTTCCTTTTCAAAACTTTGTTTTTAATTATGCCATTTCATTTTCTGAGGATAACCTAAAGAGAGATTAAAAACATCTTGGCTTTAGCTATTTTTTGAGATAGGAGCTGAGTTGCAGGAAACGTTACAATTCATTTTTAAAGCTACGGTTTTTCTTCTTTAGCACATCTGTCCTCTTGCTATAACCTTCAGGGGTTGTAATGAGCTAATGTTTGGTAAGCCCCAAGTCTCTCCCCTTATAGCTACCACCTGAGATTCGCTGCTCAGCCTCAGTGTGCTCCTGAGGAGTAGGGTGCCCCTGTGAACCCAGACGGTTGCTATTATGCAACTTTAGGGACGCATTCAGGCGAGAGAAAACTGAGAGGAGACTCCTGATGTTTACAGTTTGGGGTCCCCAGTGTACTTCTGGGTAAGTGAGTGCTCCCTGCTAAGGTTTGCTTCTGATATTGATCGGTGGAAAAGTCAATTCTATTATGAACACTGAGAACCTAAGTTTATTCTTTGCCGTCATAACCTAAAGTGTCCTCTGTGAGCAGTGGTTGAAGTAGAATGCATACTGGATTGGGAATCAAGAATTGGAATTCTCACACTGTCTCTTATCTTTTGATAGCTAGCTGTGTGGCCTTGGGCTGGGCTCTTACTTTAGATGGGCAATATGCTCCTTCACAGATATGTCGGGTCATCCTTTTTAAAATTTACCAGTTTGCCCTGGCTGCTGTAGCTCAGTGGATTGAGCACTGGACTGCAAACCAAAGGGTCACTGGTTTGATTCCCAGTCAGGGCCCATGCCTGGGTTGCCGGCCAGCTCCTCAGTAGTGGGCGTTCGAAAGGCAACCACACATTGATGTTTAACTCCCTCTCTTTCTCTCTAAAATAAAATCTTTAAAAAATAAAAAAACAAAATTCACCAAATTAAAATTTAAAATATTTAAGGTATAATTTACATTCAATAAGGTGTTCAAGTGCTAAGTTTAGAGACAGATGGACTTTTAAATATGTATACACCCGTGCAACCACCTCCCAGGTCAGGATGTTAGATGTCCCCAGAATGCCAGCAAACTCCTGGGTGCTCCTGCAGCCACTCTTTGAACTGCCACCACTAACTGAAATGTGAGCTGAGCATTAATATGTAAAAGTCTTGACCTCATTTAGTTGACTCTGTTTGGACACCATTCACTCAATAAGTGTATAATATATTATATATACTCCCCGTGGGGAATTGCTCTGACTTTTCTTTGTTCTCTTTTCTTAAGCAAGTGAAGTTCCTTAAAAACCTATTGCTCCCTGAGTCTTTGACTGTGAAGTCAAAACCCAGAGGGCTCTCCTTAGGCACCTGTGAGGTCAACAACAGCATAAGGGCCAAGATTCCCCAGTGCTCAACCCCACCATTCTATGTTTCCATGTGGAATCTTGGAATAAAAACAAAAGGAATTGTTTTCACTTGTGACACTGGGTATAGTGCTAAACCAGGGAGGTCAAACTCATTTTCATCGGGAGCACATCAGCCTCACAGTTGCCTTCAAAGGGCCGAATGTAATTTTAGGACTGTATCAATGGAACTACTTAGCAGTTAAGCAGGAGGTGCTGCCAGTGCTGCTGCCTGGCAGAAACAAGGGGTAGAAACAAGGTGCCGGGCAGGATAAAATAAAGTGGAGGGCTGGATTCGGTCCTCGGGCCTTGTGTTTGCCACCTGTGTGCTAAACTGATTGACAACAGTATGAACTTACTAAGAATAACAACAGATAGTGTTGATGTACTACTTTACAGTTTTCTTGGTTTTTTTTTATTTTTTAAGATTTTATTTATTTATCTTTAGAGGGGAAGGGAAGGAGAGAAGGAGAGAAATATCAATGTATGGTTGCCTCTCATGGGTCCCCTGCTGGGAACTGGCCTGCAACCCAGGCATGTGCCCTGACTGGGAATCGAATAGCGATCGTGTGGTTGGCAGGCCTGTGCTCAATCCACTGAGCTACACCAGCCAGGGCTCTACTTTACAGTTTTCTAATGCAGTTTCTTCTACATTACCTTTTTGGATCTTCAAGCTACCCTGAAAGTTCTATGCCATTCCTCTCTTTTACAGAGGGCATAAAAGATCATAGAGTAAAATGACTTGCTCAGGATCATACAGCCAGGAAATGGAAATATTAGAATTTTCCTGTAGGTTGGTCAGACTCGAAGCCACTTAAAACAGTAGAAAAACCTCCAGAATCTTGGTCGTGTTCCAAAATGGCTGTTCTTTAAAAAATTTTTTTAAAAAAGATTTTATTTATTTATTTTTAGAGAGGGGAAGGGAGGGAGGAAAACATCACTGTGTGGTTGCCTCTTGCGCGCCCCCTACTGGCGGCCCAGCTGCAACACAGGCATGTGCCCTGACAGAATTGAACCAGAGACCCTTGGTTTGCAGGTGGGTGCTCAATCCACTGAGCGACACCAACCAGAACCTTTTTGCATTTTTAATTCAGTTTATTGGGGTTGCATTGGTTAATAGAATTATATAGGTTTCAAGGGTACAATTGTGTAACATATCATCTGTATATTATATTGTGTGTTCACTAACCCCAAGTAGTCTCCTTTTATCAACATTTATCCCCCATTTACCCTCTTCTACCTCCTTGCCCCAACCCCTTTCCTTCTGGTAATCACCATACTATTTTCTGTGTTTTTGAGGTTTTATTTATTTATTATTTATTCCTTCAACTATTTCACCCAGCCCCACAACCCCTCCCATCCCACAGCTGTCAGTCTGTTCTCTGTATCTGAGTCTGTCTCTATTTTGCTTGTTTGTTGATTTTGTTCGTTAGATTCCACATATAAGTGAAATCATATGGAACTTGTCTTTCTCTGATGGCCTTATTTCACTTAAGGCCATCAGAGGCATAAAACCCTCTAGGTCACAGGTGGCAAACACAGGGCCCGTGGGCTGAATCCGGCCCTCCACCTTGTTTTATCCAGCCTGGCACCTTGTTTCTACCCAGTGGCAGCTCGAGCTCCTTGCCCCTAGTTAAGGAGTAGTTACATTCATACAGTCCTGAACTTACATTCGGCCCTTTGACTCAAGGCTGATGTGGTCCCTGGTGAAAATGAGTTTGATACCCCTGCTCTAGGTCCAATCCATGCTGCTTCAAGGATAAGATTCTACCCCCCCCCCCATAGCTGAGTAGCATTCCATTGGGAAAATATACCATTGTGTAATTTTTTTTTATCCACTCATTTACCAATGGGCACTTGGGCTGTTTCCAAATCTTGGCTGCTGTAAATAGCACTGCAATGAACACAGGGATGCACATATTCTTTCTAATCAGTGTTTTGGGGTTGTTCGGATATATACCCAGAAGGGAAATTGCTGGGTCATAAGGCAATTACATTTTTAGTTTTCTAAGGAAAGTCATAATTTTTTTTCCACAGTGGCTGCACCAGTCTGCATTCCCACCAACAGTGCACTAGGGTTCCCTTTTCTCTCCAACACATTATTTGATTTGGTTTTGATGGTCTTTGTGACTGGTGTGAGGCATTATCTCATTGTGGTTTTAATCTCTATCTCTCTGATGGTTAGTGATGCTGAGCATCCTTTTGTCTCTGGGCCCTCTGTGCGTCCTCCTTGGAGAACTGTCTATCCTTTGCCCATTTTTAATTGGATTGTTTGTTGTGTTTGTTTTTGGTGTTGAGTTGTATGAAGTTCTTTATAAATTTTTGATATTAACCCCTTATCAGATGTATTGTTGGTGAACATGTTCTCCTACTCAGTGGGTTGTCTCTTCCTTTAGTCGATGGTTTCCTTTGCCATACAAGAACTTTTGGGTGTAGTCCCATTTGTTTATTTTTTCTTTTGTTTCCCTTGCCCGAGGAGATATATTAGAAAAGATATTGCTAGGAGCAATGTCCAAGATTTTATTCCCTATGTTTTTTTCTAGGATTTTTATGATTTTGAGTCTTATATGTAAGTCTTTTATCCATTTTGAGTTTACTCTTGTATATGGTGTAAGGAGGTGGTCTAATTTCAATTTTTGCCTGTATCTTATACAAGTTTCCAATACCACTTATTGAATAGACTGTCCCCAAATACCATTTATTTGTATATATTTATATGTAAGTAAATACCATTATATATCATTTTTTTCCAGCAGGAAAATGGCCTACAGGAGTTCCTCTTTCTCATTCCTTTCCACCTCACATGGAATAGTGCTTTGTTAGTTGCTGCACCAGTGAGAAATGGCAGTGACGGCATGTGGGCAAATAATTCCATAGGGACATTAACCCAGAGCTGTTGTGGAATGAGTCTGAACTGGAAGTGGTGTCCAGGTTGGGCAACAGAGGCTGGTCTTACACTCAGAGGAGTAAGATTTTGCGGGCTTGTCCCCAGACATTGCAGGGCCCTGCCACGTGGGCTGCCTGCTAGGATGGCTACCTGCTGTGCACTCTCCCATTCTGTAGGTAAACGGGGGCTGGGAGTGAAGGTTGTCTTAAGCTGCCCTGTCCAAGAAAGTAGGCACTAGTTACATATGGCTATTTGAATTTATATTTTGATCACTTCCAATGAAAGAAAGTTGACAATTCAGTCCCTCAGTTGTACTAGACACATCTCACATGCTCCGTAGCCCTGTGGTGACCATATTGATCGGCGCAGTTAAAGACCATTTCCATCACTGCAGAAAGTTCTGTTGGATGGCGCTGGTCTAGACCAGGGACATCCTTCATCCTGTGTGTGCTGAGAATTCTCGCTCAGCAGGCTTAGGACGGGTGTACTCCAGACTCTGGACAAACCTCTGAGGTATATTCTCCCTTTACTCCCAGTCCCTCCCTTATGTTCACTGGGCAAATAATTCCATAGGGACAAGATGCTTTGCATCTAGGTAGCCCGGGCTTTAGGGAACAGCCATTTCTTTTTCCTTCCCCAACTTTGGCCCTTTTCCTTGAAGATGGAGGCAGAGCCCATGTTTCAGAAGAAATGGTTGGTTCTCTTCACTAGTAAAATAGAGGGGACTCTAGGCTTTGTGGGTCCTCAAAGTGGGAAGAGAATATAAAGATTCCCACTTGAATCGTCTTTCTCTTTAGCTTACCTTTCGCCACATTTAACAAACCAGAGTTTCTTAGCAAAATATATACTTAACCAATAGGAGACCACCTCCTTGGCCTCCCAATTAGGTCTCCCATATGCATATTCATAGCTTTGGGGGAGAAAGTGATGAAGACCTTTTGAATTTTGGTCATGGGTAATGAAGACCTTTCACATTTTAAGAAGGTCCTGAGCACCTTTCAAATCACCCCTGTTTTACGGTGCAATTTGTATTTGTTTGTAATGCTAATAGATATTTCCATATTTAGAATGGGTTATTAGTATCAGGGATCCCTTTTATTAACGGCAGGACATCTTAAAACAATCACTAGTCATTGTTAACAGCTCATTATTTTTCATATCTTAAAGATTGAATCCTTCACCATGATTAATAAAGGATAGTTATTATCTGCTTTGGTCACAAAAATTCATGTACAAAAGAAACACTCTGGCAAATTAAAGGTAAAATGGTAGCATGAACACTTGTATCTGCGCTGCTAATTAAAAGACTTAACTTATTAGGCCTTGAGGGGGGGAGGAAAAAAGAAACAAACAAGTATAATTTGCCAGATTAATTTTATGGTCTGTTCTATTTAATCAAACTATACCTTTTAGTGAAAATGACAAATCTGGGTTGTCAGAATGTGGTAGATAAGGAAGATAAAGGTCATATATTTTAATGTCACAGAAGGTCTTATTAAAGGGATCTTAATTACATTAGGTACCCATGAAACATTAATTAAATACTGTCTGAAATAATTAGGTCCCAGTTACTGATGGTTTAATTAAACTCAGTTTCGTATTTCATAAGAAAACTAAAGGTCCAGTATCTCTGTTGGCAGCATAATTGATAGTATGTCAAAAAGGCAAAATAGTAACCTTGACCAACCATGGAGAGAGGGTGATATGGCTCATGAGGCTTGTGTGCATTGATGCCATTCTCCCTGGTGGCTCATGCTGCTGCTGATACCACACGAAGTGTTTTCCTTCATAACCTTTCAGCTTCTGGGTCACAGAACTGGGTGCCCTGGACTAGGGGAGGTAGACACGATATAGAGTGAATCCATCAGCAAGGGCTTGAAAAGTCTGTCACGTGCAGAAAGGCAAGATGCCTTATATGTACACCTTTTCCTTTTTAGAAATACATCCTGCCTTTTGTCATCTCTGTACATTGCATCTCAGAAATGCTACACATCTTTTCTGATCACTTACTTGCAATCTGCACAGAGGGTATTGTGACAGTGAAAAAGACTTCCCTAAACTTTATCCCCATATTTATTTAGTGTCTCTATGCCTTACGGTTCATTTTCTTCTTTAGTGGCGTGTCTTGGCAGTTAAGAGCATGGGCTTTGGAATCAGACTGCAGGGTTTGAACCTCAGCTCTGCCACAGCTGTGTGACCTTTCGCTAGTTACATTTTTTAATTTGTTTCTTTTTCTTTTGAAAAAAATATTTTACTTATTTTTTAGAGAGAGGAGAAGGCAGGGAACAATAGGGGCAAAGAAACATCAATGTGTGGCTGCCTCTCTCACGCCCCCTACTGGGGACCTGGCACACAACCCAGGCATGTGGCCCGACTGGGAATTGAACCTGCGACCTTTTTGTTGTCCAACCCACTGAGCTGCACCAGTCAGGGCTGAATTAGTTCCTTCATTTATAAAACAGTATATATAATAAGAACTACTTAACAGGGTTGTTATGAGTATAGTGCTTTAATGTATATAAAGCTTTAACACAAGTGAAAAGTATATGAGTGAGCCTAAAAAATGGCTCAGAACATTCTGTGGTCAATAGGATCATGGGGATTTGAGGTCCAGCTTGAATTAGTTGGATATAGGTGAATGCAAGTAGAATGCCAGTTTAAAAGAACTTTAGAACGTGCCAGAAGGAGAAAAGATGACACAAAAGGAAAAATGTAGCTGGAGATTTTATGGGCCGATGATTTGAAATAAGCTTCAGGTCCGCTTTTTTGTTCTTTTGTTTGGCTTTGTTTTTTGAGTCTCAAGCTGAGCAAGACTCTGTGCTGAGGACAATTGAAGGCTGGAGATTTGGGCAGGGAAGGACAGCTTTAGTCTAAGTTGGACTCTTTCACTTTGAATGAGACAAAAACAATCAGGTTAATAGTCTTATAGTTTCTATAGTGCTTTAAAGTACATTATCTTATTACTCCTCTTAACAGCTCTGTGAGGTGGATACTACAAGTAGCCCCAATTTACACATGAGGGAATTGTAGCATTGGGTGGTTAAGACACTTGTGTAAACTCGCACTTAGCTCCAGGGATTTGGACTCTGTCTGCTATATTTTCTGAGCCACCACCCTCTCTGAGCTCAGCCCTGTTTTGGGGCGGGGGTGGGGGTGGGTTGGGGGGTGGGGACTGAGGCCTGTGGGATCAGTCTCACCAGTCCCTGTGAACTGAGAATGGATTTTACACTTTTAAGGGCTTGTAAAGGAAGAAGGGCTAGGGGGAGGAGGAGATGTGGCCACTGTTGCTACCCCAGCAGTAGTGACTAAAACTGAATGTGGCCTCCAAAGCCTGTTTGGTATCTGGCCCTTACCAGAAAAGGGTTGCGGATCCCCGTGTAGAGCAGTCCTTCTGAAACTTTAATGTGCGCATAAACCCTCTGGGCACCTGGTTCAAATGCAGATTCTGATTCAGTGCGTCTGGGCAGAGCCTGACATTCTGCATGCCTAACAAGCTCCCAGGTGATGTCCATGCTCTGGTCCTTGGACCACACTTTGCAGAGTGAGGGTTGGGCCTCACACCAATTCCATACCCCGACTTATGCCCTTTACTTGAGAAGCAGGCACTAATGACTACTTCCATGTGTTTGTATCCTAAGGAATCAAACTTATTTTCGGTGTTCATAGAATGTGACCTTTTCAGCAATTCACCTTTAAGTCATCCTGGATCTTTTCCCTCCCAAAATGGTGATGGCTTCTGCTGCTACCTCTGTCAGTTTATCGGCTATATATGCCAGGAGTGGGGCACAGTGATGGGGAAGCAAAGAAGCATATGACTTAGGTCCTGGTCTTCAGGATTGTTTTATTGAGACCCACTCACAATGCTTAATGTGGGTTCAGTGGTGCCCTTTCTTCCTGCTTCTGCAGTTGCAAGCCCCACCTCCATGATAAGTGTCTTGTGCAGAGATACCATTTTCCCTTCACTTTGGGTTTTCTTATATACTATGCAGTCTAGGTCCTTTCTCTGGTTGTTCCAGCTTTCTGCTTCGGCCTCTTCTTTGCTTCTTCTTTCTTGGCCTTTGTCTGACTTCGCTAGCAGGAGCTTTCTTCATTTTCCTTTGCTCCTTCCTTGGTATCACGATCTAGTTCATTTGCACACAAGTCCCATTACAAAGCCCAGTGCCAAGCCTAAGGAATCTGCTTTTAGAAAAGGGATGGTTTTTCTCTTTCAGAATATGGTCAGTTCTCTCCCTGTTTGAATCTAATCTATTGCTTTTGGATGGTAAGCATGGGGAATATGACTCATTCCATTTGTTTCACGTAATACTTTTTAATCATGAGTAAATATTAATTATATGTGCCACATTACATTTTAGTACAATAGTTGGCACTTATAGTCTCCCATAGTTCAAAGAAAGGAGCATTATTGGCTAGACGGGAGCAAAGCAATCCTTGTTCCATAAAGAATGAACATCCCTAATGATTGTCCTATCACTCATCTTCCTACCTGGGCCTCAGGTGTGTGGTGTTTTGCCATTGCTGTTTTCTTTTATTCCAGAAGTCCTGTCATTTTTTAAAAAATATTTTATTTATTTACTTTTAGACAGACGGGAAGGGAGGCAGAAAGAGAGAGAAACATCAATGTGTGGTTGGGCCCCCTCCTGGGAACCTGGCCCACAACCCAGGCATATGCCCTGACTGGGAATCAAACCGGAGACCCTTTGGTTTGTAGGCTGATATTCAATCCACTGAGCCACACCAGCCACGACCACAAATCCTTTCATTTTAATCTCGAATGTCTGGCATGGATCCAGATGAGTTGTGTTGCTTTTTGTTTATAGTCTCATCCTTCTGGCTCTCTAACCCCACTACTTCCAAATATCTCTCAATTTATTCTCTTCTGCACCCTTTAAACAAGTGTTACCACTGACCATGCTGTCCATGTCCACACTGATCGAAAGAGCTTCATGGACTGTGAACACTGGAAGGAACTTATCTGGTATGAATGCCTTTAAGTTAAGGCTGAAACTGAAGCCCAGAAAACAGGCGATTTGTCCAGGGTCACACAGCACGCAGTTAGTGGTGGAGCAAGACTAAAATTCTCACCTATTGTCCTATTCAAGAGGTGAAGATTTACTTTAGTATATCTGTTGGCTGGTATGAAGTATTTCAAGTTTTAAAATCAATGACATATTAGAAAAATAAGGTGAATGCCTGTATTCTTTTAAACTTATTAAACATATGACTACATTTTAATAATGAAACAGAACAGAGGTAATCTTTGTTTTCCCATTTTTCAACACATACCTTGACCATCGTGAACCTTTGTGGCTGTTCGTTCTCATATCAGTTCTAGTAACTCCTCAGCTAAGCTTTCACGCACATATATATTTTAAAATAACTTAAAAAATGTCTCTAACTCAGCATATTTGACTTTTTAAAAGATCTTATTTATTTATTTATTTATTTATTTATTTATTTATTTATTTTTAGAGAGAGGGGAAGGGAGGCAGGAAGAAAGGGAGAGAAATAATCAATGTGTGGTTGCTTCTCATGTGTCCCCTACTGGGGACCAGGCCTTCAACCCAGGCATGTGCCCTGACTGGGAATTGAACCGGTGACCCTTTGCTTCACAGGCCTGTGGTCAATCCACTGAGCTACACCAGCCAGGGCTGACTTTTTAATATATTAATAGTAATACACATAAATTCAAAACCCAACAACCTCCTGCCATGAAACCTCCAACCCTGATAAAACTTCAAGAGGGTGGTAAACCTAAACCTAGGAATAGAAGAAATTTCATAGCCGGCCAGGCTGCTATCCATCCATTCATTCATTTGCTCATTCATTGGTCTCTATCCAACTGCAAGGCCCCTCTGCCATCTACATTCTTAGTCTTTTTGTTTATTTCTCAGTGAGGCCACATGTAAAGGGAGAGATGCTTATGGAATCTGAGCTGTGCAGAGCCTGTTTCTCAGCCTGGTCGTTTGGCGCGTAGGACCTGTGAGATGTAAGTCACTGTCTAGTGAATGCTTCATTTTCAGTATCAAGGTCCTTTGGGGGACCTTGATACTGAAGGTCCTTTGGGGGTTTAATGCTAAAATATGCAGTCTCATGTGATGTACCTTGATATGGAAATGGTTTTTCTTCTTCCAAAGCAATTAGAATGGATTCCAGTGAATAGCAGTATTGGTCACTTCTTTTACACAATTTCCTTTTGTTTCCTACTATTGAGACGAAAAAAAGTTGGGGAGCCAGGGAAAGAGTATATTTGCTCTGTTCATATGGAAACATTCAAATTGAGATCTTCTATTTCAGTGTTCATGTTTGCTTGCAGGTCAATATGGATATTGTCATAGATTGCTGTCACATTTTGGTCGATGACCACAAACATGGTACTTATGGATTGATTTGCACAAGTGAAAATATTTTTAGAAGAAATATTTTCATTTTGTTTTCAATTGAAGTTTTCATGCAATATTAATACTGAAAATATCATACTAGTGAAAATATTTTTTAAAGATTTTATTTATTTGTTTTTTAGAGAGAAAGGAAGGGAGGGAGGGACAGAGGAAGAGGAACATCCGTGTGGTGTGTGAGAGAAACTTGGATCACTTGCCTCTCATGCACCCCCCAAATGGGGACCTAGCCTACAACCCAGGCCTGTGTCCTGACAGGGAATGAAACTGGTGACCTTTTGCTTTGCTGCGGGGCGATGCCCAACTCACCAAGCCATACCAGTCAGTGCAGTGAAAATTTATATTAAAAAAATTTATTTATCTTTAGAAGGAAAGGGAAGGAGAGAAGGAGAGAAATATCAATGTATGGTTGCTGTCCCCTGCCAGTAAATGGCCTGCAACCCTGGTATGTGCCCTGCCTGGGAATCGAACCGCGATTGTCTGGTTCACAGGCCCGTAATCAATCCACAGAGCTACACCAGCCACGGCTAAAATATTTTTAAGGAATAAAATAATTAGGTGCTGCAGTGTGGCAGATGTGGTCTTCTATTTGCATGTTTGCTTTTACTCAGGCTGTATTAAATCCTAAAGAGAATAAGTAAATCTTATAACTTATTTTAGCAATTAAAAAAAGGGAAATACTTTTAAATGTTTAATATATTTCCCACACTGGTAGAGATCCCTTACATTTACATACTAACTGAATCCGGGGCCAATTTACCATTGTACGGGATATCCGCCTCTGTTCCTCTTCTTAGCAGTAGTCCCCCCTTAGATTGCAGGATGTTGCTCCATTCCCCAAGAAGCAGTTTTTAATAAGAGTTATTCTCTCTTATTTGCTCCGTCATTTTCCTTCTTGTACTCATCTTGCCATACTAGTGACAGGCGAGGAGCTCCTGTCTCTTTCTCTTGAGTTACATATTGGCATGTTTGTTTCCCTGGAGTCACTCGGTTCCTTTGCTCCTTCTTTATGTAGTAGATTCAGGGAGGACTCAGTCTCATCTCCTGTAAGGCGTCCACTGAGGAGGTGAGCAGGTCACACAAGTTGAATTAACCATGACAATTCCCGAAGCAATAGAAAGCTTCCCTCCCACCCTACCAATTGTCCTTTGGGGGTTTAATGCTAAAATATGCAGTCTCATGTGATGTACCTTGATATGGAAAACAGAGCAACTCAGCAAACTCAATACATTTTTTCCCTCTTTGAAGTAACAGACATCTTAAATAGAAGTTATCTGGAGTCAGAGACCTGGCCCCCCTGTGAATACAGGAATTATATGCTGGCACCTCCTAGAGACCCCTCCAAAGGAGCAAAACCAGCGTTGGGGAAAAAAGGCAATTCCCAACCAGCATAATCACTTTTCATTCTAACCTGGAAATGAAAACAAAGCAGAGTGGGCCAAATCCCATGTAAACTAAGTCTGCCATGCCCCGTGCCCCGCCCCCCTCCCGAGTCTTAACAGCAGACGGGGAGTTTGATTAGCTGTAACTGCATTTTGTTGAAAAGCACCACTCTGTGAGAGCTATTGCAAGGCTCTTTGGGTCTGTGGACATGGCCTGGCCAGCCCAGGACCCCAGGGTGAGGTGACAAGGTACAGAGGTCTTAGTTCAAAGTGAATCCACACCCAGCCTGGCAACTTCAGGGGACAGCTGGACTTATTTCTCTCCTAAGAGCACTTACCTGCTGTCTTTCTTACTTTGCCCTGAAGATCTTTCTTAAAAAGAGACTGGCCAATGAATTATGAAACAGGAATGTAATAACGAAGGTAGAAATGTGTCCTGTTATCAGTCACACACATTCAAGCCCAGTCCAGGGCAGCACGGTAGACGGGACTATAAGCTCTGGGATCTTCTCATTCAACCAAGATTGCTGCATACAAAAGTTGACAATGCCTGCCTGAAAGCCATTGTTGATATTCAACATTTAAAAAAAATAGCTGAACAGACTAGACAATAAGGTATGACAGAAAACTTGGACAGGAGGCTGGCTTGGAGTCGGGCATAAGAAACAAACATGCTATTAGAAGTATGCAACAAACACATTTCTTTTTTTTAATATAAATTTTATTTAGTTACTTTTCAAGTACATGCAACAAACACATTTCTGAATGTTTCATTTATTTGAAAATAAGAATCAAGTTTATCATTCATCTCTTTTCCTTTTCTAAAGCAATATGGACACAGAACTGAATTTCATTGGTTCATGAGGGTATCTCTATAATCTTCCTTTTTACACATTGAAATTCTCATGGGCAGTGACTCTGTGATCTTCACTGTTTGATGCGAGAAGAAGGAGGCTAAGGAGAAACCTCAAGTTGCCTTTTATAAAGGAATTGGAACACTCAAAGGTGTCTTAGAGCCCTCATAAAAATCATGCTGTCATTGTTTAACTCATTCATCTGGCATATATTTATTGTGTAGCCACAGGTATGCAGCAGTGAACAAAATCAACACAGTCCATGCTGATTGGCCAACCCTGTCCTGGTTTCTGCACTGGAAACCTTGCATCCTGGGAAGCCCCTCAGTCCTGGGAAAACTGGAGCAGTTGATCACCCTGTTCACTTCCTGGAAATTAACAGAGTTCCTGGACTCCTGAGAAGGGTGGGTGGGTAAATTCTGGTGGCTGGGGTCCTGCTACTAAACCTATGTGGTCTCGATCAGGAGCCTCTACCAAGCCCCAGTTTTCTCATTTATAGATGGAAAAATAATATTCACTTCAAACTGCTAACTTTAAGTTTAAATACAATTTGGTTACTGATTCTATAGGAACTAACCACGGTGACAGCTTTTCAGCCAGTGACAAAAGAGGGAGATGTAGCTGTAAATGTCCCATTGGCTCTGCAAACAGCAAAGGCTGCTTTATACTTTGTAGAACCAGAGTGGAACCCGCCAGAAATCTGGCTGAAGTATCTTGTTACTGTTATTAGATGAGGTAGGGTCATAGGCCCACAGTGCTTTTTTTTGGGAAAACCACTGACCCCTCACCCCCACACCAACCAAGGAGAGGATCAGCCAGTAGTTTAATCATTTTGTCTGCTGGAAATTACATTAAAAAACCAAGTACCTGGACTTCAGGCCAAGATGGAGGTGTAGGTGGAAATACTGTACCTCTTTGCACAAACAGATTTAAGGACAACAAAGACTTAGAAACAAAATCACAACTAAAACAGACAGAAAAGCAAACTGCACTGAAGTCTGACAACAATGACCCATTCATCCAGACCTGTAAAGAGGGGCAGAGTCGGCAGATAGCGGAGAGGGGTCCCGGGAGGAAAAGGCAGTGGTTGGAGACCTGGGTGCGGTGAGGAGTTGACCAAACCCAGGGAGACACCCAGGGTGGCTGGCTGACTGTGGACACATATTTGCACGCAGATAAACCAGGCAAAAAAAGGGACAGTGAAACAGACCGCACAACCCAGGGCCCCAGCGATGGGAAATAAAGCCTAAAAGTACTGATTGGAAAAACTTTTGGGGGTTGAGGTGCTCCCACCTCATAGGAGAATTTGTTGGAAAGACCCACAGGGTCCTAGAACATACACAAGCCCACCTACCTGGGGACCAGCACAAGAAGGACCCAATTTGCTTGTAGGAAGTGGCAGAGGGGAACAAAATCTGAGAGACAAACAAGCGCCATTCGTCTCTCTCTGACCCCGTCCCCAGTCACAACCCAGCCACTGGGTCGCCCTGCCCTGGTGAGCACCTAAGGCTCAGCCCTTCATACATAACAGGTGTGACCAGACCAGAACATTATGGCTCAAACAGAACAGCTCAAAGCCCCAGAGCCAATACTTCTAAGCTACCAAGAGAGCCAACCTATCAGATGCACAGTTCAAAACACTGGTGATCAGGATGCTCACAGAACTGGTTGATTTTAGTTGCAAATTAGATGAAAAAAAAAGGAAGGCTACACTAAGTGAAATAAAGGAAAATGCACAGGGAACCAACAGTGATGGAAACAAAACTGGGACTCAAATCAATGGAGTGGACCAGAACGAAAAAAGAAACAACCAAACAGAAAAGAAAGAAATAAGAATTCAAAAAAATGAGGAGAAGCTTAGGAACCTCCAAGACATCTTTAAATGTTTCAACATACAAATTATAGGAGTACCAGAAGGGGAAGAGAAAGAGCAACAAGTGGAAAAGTTATTTGAACTAATAATAAAGAATAACTTTCCCGTTCTGGCAAAGGCAATAGACTTCCAGGAAATCCAGGAAGCTCAGAGCGTCCCAAAGAAGTTGGACCCAAGAAGGAACACACCAAGGCACATCATCATTACATTAGCCAAGATTAAAATGAAGGAGAGAATCCTAGAAGCAGCAAGAGATAAGGGGACAGTCACCTACAAAGGAGTCCCCATCAGACTGTCAGCAGATTTCTCAAAAGAGACCTTCCAGGCAAGAAGGGGCTGGAAAGAAGTATTCCAAGTCATGAAATCCAAAGACATACAACCAAGATTGCTCTATCCAGCAAAACTTTCATTTAGAATGGAAGGACAGTTAAAGCGCTTCTCAGATAAGATCAAATTCAAGGAGTTCATCATCACCAAGCCCTTATTATGTTATAGGGATTTATATATATATTTAAAGATTTTATTTATTTACTTTTAGACAGAAGGGAAGGGAGGGAGAAAGACAGGGAGGGAAACATCAATGTGTGGTTGCCTCTTGTGCGCACCCTACTGGGGATCTGGCCTGCAACCCAGGCAGGTACCCTGACTGGGAATTGAACCAGCGACCCTTTGCTTCACAGTCAAGTGCTCAATCCACTGAGCCAGGCCAGCCAGGACTGCCTTATATTTTTGAAAGTAGCATTAAGGTCTTGATTTTATTCTGTCTGCAAATATCTCCCCTTCCCTACTGCATTGAACTTACCTTCCATACTATGCACACCATCTTTTCAGGAACTGCTGACCTCACAGGCACTAAGATGATGGTTTCCCAAGCATTATATTGCAAACCAAGGTGCCTTTCATGATTGAACTTCATTAGTCCATACTAATACCGTAAGTTGGTAATAATACCATTTTCAAAGCTTGCCAGGGGAAAAGATTCTCAATCCCAGCTCCTGATGTATCCAGAATGGGGCAAGTTTCCTACTGCCTTTGAATTGTTTTTCACAGGTCAGTCTTTCAACATGTCATCAGCATGCTAAAGAACTAGGTTCCAGCCTTAGCCCTGGCCTGTGTAGCTCAGTTTGTTGGAACATTGTCCCATAGACCAAAAATCATGTGTTTGATTCCCAGTCATGGCACACGCTTGGGTTGTGGGTTTGATCCCTCACCAGGGCGCAGCCTATTGAAGTTTCTTTTTCTCTTTCTCACCCTTCCTTCCCTTCTCTCTAAAATCATCTTCAGGTGAGGATTAAAAAAAAAGTTCTAGGTTCCCTGTGCTGATGAAAAAGTATGATGGTATGAACCTTTCTGTGTGCCTTTCATTACTTCAAACTTGACCTACTTTGGCAGGCCCTGTGCTCGACAATTTGGAGACCACAAAGGGAGGAAGAAGGGGAAATACTTTTAACAGTAGACTAGAGAACTGGAATTAATGCTATTACCAGAGCCTGGGGTAGCTCTTTTGCCCTTCATTGCATTGACATGTTTGCTGAGCACACGAAACAGCGCCAGGGACTTTCCTTGTGTTGGTCATTTTATAAAAAGAGGTGTAAGACCAAATCCTTCTCTAGAGGAGGTTATGATTGTGGGCTACCAAATGGATCTGCAAAAAAAGAAAAAAGAAAAAAGAAAGAACATGAGCTAGCATGTAAACGATACTTGGGGAGGCACAGGCCAGGATGAGCAATAGGGCTCTGAGGAGTCAGGAAAAGCCTCGGGGAAGTCTTCATGGGAGCTACCTGCTTGGTGGGAGAAGCAGGCATGGAGTGTCTGCAGATCACTGAGTAGTCTTGTTACTGGAAAACCAATGAGCTTTTTTTCTCCCTCATTTCTTCCATATCTTCAGAAAAGCCATATTGAATCATGATCAGCTATTGCACTAGCATCTTCCAATTTGCAGCCATGGTTATGGGCAGTTCATGAGCCTGAGCCCATCCTCACCGTTTTTCTACTTCTCAGCTGTCCA
Source organism: Artibeus jamaicensis (assembly GCF_021234435.1). Lineage (NCBI taxonomy): Eukaryota > Metazoa > Chordata > Mammalia > Chiroptera > Phyllostomidae > Artibeus > Artibeus jamaicensis. The sequence continues at coordinate 20,612,391 of NW_026521506.1, forward strand.
TCATCTCCATGTCAACTACACTTCCCATATAGGTTCTGGAAGTTCTTTTGTAAGTTTTGGTTATGCCTGTGTCTGTCACGTTGCATCATTATGGGATGGTGATGATTTGAATGTTAGTCTTCATTTTTTGTCTTTTTTTTCAAATACTCCATAAAGTGCCAGTGGTTAGGTGCAAGGGCAGACGTATGCGTAAAAATTACCATCTCAATCCCTTCTTCTATCACATTGTAACTGTAACATTTCCACTCCCTTATCTATGGTGGCCTAGGTGCTTTATACACATTATTGCTAATTTTTACACCATCCCTAGAAATTAGGTATCACTACCTCCATTTGAGAGATGAGGAAGGAAGGCACAGAGAGGTTCTTATCTTGTCTGGGGTCATCCAGCCAGTAGAAGGTTCACAAGCACAAACACCACTGATAAATTGTTAGCAAAGTTCATAGAACAAACACTTGGTGTGATGGAAGCTGGCCCTACCAACTTTATTTTTGCTAACATAGCTTATTTATGTTTTCACCCATCTGCAGTGAGAAAACCTGGATATTTTCCATATTTGGTTTCAACTTTGCAAATTCGTGTGTAGCAAATGGTTTGTTCTACTACCAGTTCAGGCATGCTATCTTAGATAAAACTGTATTTTTCCTTTTTTAAAAAATTTATTTATCTTTAGAGAGAGGGAGAAAGAGAGGGAGAGAAACATCAGTATGTGGTTGCCTCTCACGTGCCCCCCTACTGGGGACCTGGCCCACAACCCAGGCATGTGCCCTGAGTGGGAATCGAACCAGTGACCCTATGGTTCACAACCTGAGTTCAATCCACTGTGCTATACCAGCCAGGACTGTATTTTGTCTTTTAAAAAATCCCTAGCTTGGCTACCTACTGGACTCAGAGGTACTACCTTTTTCCTGCAGATGTTACATAGTGCCCAAGATCTCTGTGACAAAGCCAGGTCTTTTTTTTTTTTTTGGAGAGGTTTTGTTCATTTCTTCTTTTTAATATGTTTTATTGATTATGACATTACAGTTGTTCTATTTCCCCCCTTCATTCCCCTCCACCCTGCACATCCCTGCTCCACCATTCCCCTCTTTAGTTTATGAACATGTGTCTCAAGTTCTTTAGATTCTGTATTTCCCATATTATTCTTACCCTCCCCCCAATCTATTTTCTATCTACCGTCTATGCTACTTATTGTCTGTACCTTCTCCCCCTTTCTCCTCCTCCCACTCCCCTGTTGCTAACTCTCCATGTGATCTTCATTTCTATGGTTCACTCCTGATCTAGCTGTCCTCTTAGTTTGCTTTTTGTTTTAAGTGTGTTTGTTAATAACTGTGAGTTTGCTGTCCTCTCACTGTTCATCTTTTTTATCTTCTTTTTCTTAGATAAGTCCCTTTAACATTTCATATAATAAGAACTTGGTGATGATGAACTCCTTGAACTAGATCTTATCTGAGAAGCACTTTATTTGCCCTTCCATTCTAAATGAAAGCTTTGCTGGATAGATCAATCTTGGATGTAGGTCCTTGCCTTTCATGAATTGGAATACTTCTTTCCAGCCCCTTCTTGCCTGTAAGGCCTCTTGAGAAATCCGCTGACAGTCTAATGGGAACTCCTTTGTAGGTGACTGTCCCCTTATCTCCTACTGCTTCTAGGATTCTCTCCTTCATTTTAATCTTGGCTAATGTAAAGATGATGTGGCTTGGTGTGTTTCTCCTTGGGTCCAACTTCTTTGGACTCTCTAAGCTTCCTGAACTTCTTGGAAGTCTCTTGCCTTTGCCAGATTGGGAAAGTTCTTTATTATTTGTTCAAGTAAGTTTTCCACTTGCTCTTTCTCTTCCCCTTCTGGTACCCCTATAATTCGGATGTTGGAGCATTTAAAGATGTCCTGGAGGTTCCTAAGCCTCTCCTCATGTTTCTGAATTCTTATTTCTTCATTCTTTTCTGTTTGGTCATTTTTTTCCTTCTTCTGGTCTACTCCCTTGATTTGATTCCCAGTTCCCTTCCCATCACTATTGGTTTCCTGTACATTTCCATTCATTTCAATTAGCTTAGCCTTCATATGTTCCTCTAATTTGTGGCTCGAATCAACCAGTTCTGTGAGCATCCTGATCACCAGTGTTTTGAACTGTGCCTCTGATAGGTTGGCTATTTCTTGGTCACTTAGAGTTATTGGCTCCGGGGATTTGAGTTCTTCTTGAGCCATGTTTTGGTCTGTTTGAGCCTGTTACATATGAGGGGGGGAGCCTTGTTCAGCAGGGCGGGGCCACCCAGGTCACTGGTTTGTGACACTGTATGTGGGGGCGGGGTCAGAGAGGGAGCAATAGTGGTCCCCTCTGCTGCTTCCTGCCGCTGGGGCCTACCCGGTCTGTCTCACTGCTCACTCCTTCACTGGTTTATCTGCACACGAATGTGTGACCGCAGTCAACCTGCTACCTTGTACCCTCACTCGGTCTGCTCATTGGTACCCCACACCTGGGATCCACCCTCGGCTGTCTGTGCTCCTGGGTCAGGGGATCTTTTTTGCCCGACCTGCTCCGCTGCTGACTCTGCCCTTCTGGCTGAATGGTTCATCATTGTCGGACTTCCGTTTAGTTCAATTTTCTGTAGCTTGGCCGCATTTTTTGTTGCCAAAACTTTGTTGTTTTTAAACTTGGTTGTGGGAGAAGGCAGAGTGTTTCTACCTACACCTCCATCTTGGCCGGAAGTCTCGCAAAGCCAGGTCTTGTGATTTCATAGCCCATGTCTGCAACCCTCAATTCTGCCCCTAAATCAAAACATTCTGTCAAATTTCATCTTTCTGTCTTAAACCTAGCCCAAGTTGGTGGGTCAGCTGGGCCTTTTAGAATGTCCTCCACTCACAGCCTAGAATTCATAACTGTAAACCATGATTTTTTTAAAAAGCCCTTTCCTGTTTAGCTTCCTGTTAAAGGTGAGATCATATGGTATTTGTCTTTCAGCACCTGGCCTATTTCACTCAGCATAATGCTTTCCAGTTCCATCCATGTTGTTGCAAATGGTAGTAGCTCCTTCTTTCTCTCTGCAGCATAGAATTCCATTGTGTATATGTACCACAATCTTTGGATCCATTCATTTACTGATGGGCACCTAGGTTGCTTCCAACTCTTGGCTATTGTAAATTGTGCTGCTATGAACATTGTGGTGCATAGGTTCTTTGATATTGATGTTTTAGGATTCTTAGGATATAATCCCAGCAGTGGAATTGCTGGGTCAAAAGGCAGGTCGATTTTTATTTTTCTGAGAAAATTCCATACTGTTTTCCATAATGGTTGTACCAGTCTGCACTCCCACCAACAGTGAACTAAGGACCCCTTTTCCCCACAACCCCTCCAACATTTGTTGTTTGTTGCTTTGTTTATGATAGCCATCCTGACTGGTGTAAAGTGGTATCTCATTGTGGTTTTAATTTGCATCTCTCTGATAGCTAACGATATTGAGCATCTCTTCATGTGTCTCTGAATGTTCTGTATGTCCTCCTTGGAGAAGTGTTTGTTCAAGTCTTTTTCCCATTTTCTAATTGGGTTGGGTGTCTTCTTAGAGTGGAGTCATGTAAGTTCTTTGTATATTTTGGAGATTAAACCTTTGTCTGAGGTATCATTGGCAAATATGTTTTCCCATACAGTTGGTTGTCTCGCTAATTTAATACAGTTTTCTTTAGCCATGCAGAAGCTTTTTATTTTGATGAGATCCCATTTGTTTGCAACAACATGGATGGAACTGGAAAGCATTATGCTGAGTGAAATAGGACAGGTGCTGAAAGACAAATACCATATGATCTCATCTTTAACAGGAAGCTAAACAACAAAACAAACAAGCAAGCAGAAAAAAAAACAAAACAAAAACAAAAAAAACAAAGACACTGAAATAGAGAACAAGGGGATAGTGACCAGAGGGGAGAAGGAAGGGAAGTTAAGGGGAAAAAGGGGGAGGGATTTGGAGGAACAAATAGGAAGGACACAGGGATGAGAACTAAGGGGGGTGGAAATGGGAGGGAGGTGGGGAGCAAGGGGCGGGGGAGGCTGTGATGGGAAAAATAGACAAAAAAACTGTACTTGAAAAATAACTAAATAAAATTAAAAAAAATAAAAATAAATAAAAAAATAAAAAGCCCTTTCCTTTTCTCTACTCTTTGGGAAGTATGAGTCAAAGCTCAGTCCCTTAGTGAGCCCCTGCATTGTGGGCCAATGTCAAAAACAGTCTATTTCTCTACAGGCGCTAAAAAATAAGTATTGTCGGGAGCTGCTCTGTTTAGCCTGGTGATGACTGTATTATTAATCCTATATCAGGGAAAGAAAATGAAGAGGGGGAGAAATTTGTGTTCATTTCTCTGTTGATTCAGAAAAGTATCTGTAGTTTATGATGGTGAAACATTGGAGACATTTCTTGTTTATTGTGCTCCTGAGAGGGGTTAGTTGAAAAAGGAGAAACATTTTGTGGCTCCATTTTCCTCCTTCAAGTACAAGGGATTAGGCAGAAAATGTAGAGGAGAGGCCTTTGGCACCGGGAGCCATGGTGAGAGGCCCTGAGCACAGTGGGCTGTGGCTTCATCTGCTCCATGGTGGACAGGTGCAGCTTGAGAGCAGGATCGGGGGTGGGCTGTTTTCATTTGCAGGCCCCTATTTAACCCTTACTCAGCTCACGGTAGCGCTCAGTAATTGTATTTCTTTTATCTCTTTCACCTGTTCACAGAAGCTGTGGGCTCAGGCATTTTTAATTCGAGTTCAGAATGACCCTGAAATTGTGTGGTGTCTGGCATTACCTTGTGAAGCTAAGAGAAAAGACCGTCTTCTGCGGAATCCCAATAATTGAATTATCTTAATGAGATGTAGATAGGTGTGTTGCTCACACCTGAGGTACTGAATAATTAAGGAACTGAATAAGAAGGAGGAACCTCTCATGTTCCCTTTGGAATTCAAAAACAAGGACATTTTTTCCATTTATCTTTTGTGATTTGGCCCACCTTGTCTATTACTAGCCCCTTTCTCTGCTTTACACAAAAGAGATAAGAATTGAACCAAACTTCCAATTACTTCATCTGACAAGGCATGTTCTCAGGTTGTTAGGGATTGGGGTGCAATAGTGAACAAAACAAAAATCCTGGTCTTTGTAGAGCTTACACTGAAGTTGGCCAGAGGCAGACAAATAATTAAATTAACAATACATAAATAAAATAATCAAATTAATTAAATAAATTCGGTTTAAGTGAAATATATGTGTATCACTTTATGCTGCCCAAGTTGGTGAAAATTTTGGTTTGCGTCCCCACTTGGGTACTTTTTTTAAAAGATTTTATTTGTCTTTAGAGAGGAAGGAGAGAGGGAGAGAAACATCAATTTATGGTTGCCTTTCATGGGCCCCCTGCTGGGAACTGGCCTGCAGGGAACCGGCCTGCAACCCAGGCATGTGCCCTGACTGGGAATTAAACCGTGATCCTCTAAGGTTTGTAGGCCTGTGCTCAATCCACTGAGCTGCACCAGCTAGGGCCCCACTTGGGTGCTTTTTTGCTCCTTAGAAAGCCACTAGTGTTTTTTAAAAGATTTTATTTATTTATTTTAGACAGAGGGGAAGGGAGGGAGAAAGAGAGGGAGAGAACTATCAATGTGGGGTTGCCTCTCTCGCCCCCCACACCAGAGACCTGGCCTGCAACCCAGGCATGTGCCCCAACTGGGAATCAAACTGGTGACCCTCTGGTTCACAGCTCACATTCAATCCACTGAGCTACACCACTCAGGGCAGAAAGCCACTAGTTTTAACTTTTAAACTTCTTGGCATAGTCTCAGCATGTGATCACCATGGGTTACATGGGCTAGTGCCTTGCCACTCTGTAAGGCTGTATTACTGCCACCACCACTGCGACTCTTGCTTTTTGTGGAACCATCATTTTTTGCCTGCACAGCAGGCCCCTGAATAATGTCATTTGGTTCAATGTCATTTTAATTTAATATTGGTGAGATGCCATAGGAACTTCAGTCTTGTTTACATCAATTAGCCTGTGGTAAAGTTGGTTTCATTATATGTCATTTTGCCTAAAGTCACAAAACCTATTGGCAAAGTTAAGTGAGGGCTTCTTTTACCTGGGGCTGATCATTCACCGCTGCCTAGACTGGGGCAGGGACCTTTTTGGCCGCCAGCTAGGTCTTCATTTTCTCAGTCCTGGAGTACAAGCCTTCCCTTCCCTCTCTTCTTGTGGTAGCTTCTGATTTTGCCCCTCTGGTGAGATTTCCACTGCTCCTTGCATCTCAGATTCAGTCCTCACCTGCTGTGACATAGTGTGGTTGGTGTTCTAAATCATGCTACTTTATAAAGATAGGTATTTGTTAACTTTTGCTGCTTCACTAAAAATCATTCATATTTTCTCAAGATAAAAGTAATACATGTTCGTTTAGTAAAACTTGCATAATAGAAGCAAATTAAAAAAGGAAAACAACTGATAATAATATTAACACCTAGAAATATCTAACTGGCACCACAGCCAGCTTTCTGAGCATGCAACCCATGGTCAGGAAGCTTCAAAAAGAACCCCCGTCCCTGGCCGGTGTAGCTCAGTGGATTGAGTGTGGCCTGCGAACCAAAGGGTCCCTGGTTTGATTCCCAGTCAGGGCACATGCCTGGGTTGCAGGCCAGTTACCAGCAGGGGACACATGAGAGGCAACCATACATTGATATTCTCTCCCTAACCCTTCCCCTCTAAAGATAAATAAATAAAATTTTAAAAAAGAATTAAAAACTAAAAATAAATAAAATCTTTAAAAAAAGAATTCCCCCACACATACACATTTTAATGCTCTACTGTTGCTGTCTTGACATTCTTAATAATTTTAAATAATTCTTAATCATTTTGAACAAAGGACTGTACATTTTCATTTTGCACTGAGTCCTATTAATTATGTGGTTGGTCCTGCCTCCTCTTAACATTATTGATATATCTTTTTCTGTTCTTTTCTCTATCCATGTGTTGCTTTAATTTTAATTTTTAAAAAGATTTTATTTATTTATTTTTAGACAGAGGGGAAGGGAAGGAGAAAGAGAGGGAAAGAAACATCGATGGGTGGTTGCCTCTCACATATCCCCCACTGGGGACCTGGCCCACAACCTAGGCATGTGCCCTGACTGGGCATTGAACTTGCGATCCTTTGGTTCTCAGGCCGGCACTCAATCCACTGAGCCACACCAGCCAGAGCCATGTGTTGCTTTTAAAAATAATTGGGATTACACCATTTGTATATTGCTGAATCCTGTTTTTTTCACTCAACATTAAAATGTACAAATGTTCCTATTTAAATTAGCTGTTACTTATAAGCCTTTTTTAAAATTTTTTATTGATTATGCTGTTACAGTTGTTCTATTCCCCCTTTATTCCCCTCCACCCTACCCCCCCATCCCCACCATCACCCCCCTTTAGTTTATGACCATGTGTCTCAAGTCCTTTAGATTCTATATTTCCCATGCTATTCTTGCCCCCCCATCTATTTTCTATCTACTGTCTATGCTACTTATTTTCTGTACCTTCTCCCCCCTTCTCCTCCTCCCACTCCCCTGTTGCTAACCCTCCTTGAGATCTTCATTTCTATGTTTCCACTCCTGATCTAGCTGTCCTTTTAGTTTGCTTTTGTTTTAGGTGTGGTTGTTAATAACTGAGTTTGTTGTCCTTTCACTGTTCATGTTTCTTTAACTTCTTTTTCTTAGATAAGTCCCTTTAACATTTCATATAATAAGGGATTGGTGATGATGAACTCCTTGAATTTGATCTTATCTGAGAAGCACCTTATCTGTCCTTCCATTTTAAATGAAAGTTTTGCTGGATAGAGCAATCTTGGTTGTAGGTCTTTAGATTTCATGACTTGGAATACCTCTTTCCAGCCCCTTCTTGCCTGTAAGGTCTCTTTTGAGAAATCCGCTGACAGTCTGATGGGGACTCCTTTGTAGGTGACTGTCCCCTTAGCTCTTGCTGCTTCTAGGATTCTCTCCTTCATTTTAATTTTGGCTAATGTAATTACGATGTGCCTTGGTGTGTTCCTTCTTGGGTCCAACTTCTTTGGGACTCTCTGAGCTTCCTGGATTTCCTGGAAGTCTATTTCCTTTGCCAGATTGGGGAAATTCTCCTTTATTATTTGTTCAAATAAGTTTTCCACTGGCGGCTGTGCCTTTCCCCCTTCTGGTACCCCTATAATTCGGATGTTGGAGCGTTTAAAGATGTCCTGGAGGTTCCTAAGACTCTCCTCATTTCTTTGAATTCTTGCTTCTTGACTGTTTTCTGTTTGGTCATTATTTGCTTTCTTCTGGTCCACTCCATTGATTTGAGTCCCAGTTTCCTTTTCATTGCTATTGGTGTCCTGTGCAATTCCATTCATTTCAATTAGTTTCGCCTTCATATATTTGTCTAATTTGTCTGTATAATCAACCAGTTCTGTGAGGATCCTGATCACCAATTTTTTAAACTGTGCGTCTGTGTGTTTTGCTATTTCTTCATCGCTTAGATTTATTTCTGGGGCTCTGAGATCCTCCTGTGCCATTCTTGGTCTGTTCGGGCCCTTTAAGTGTGAGAAGCGGCGCGTTGGACTCCCAGGTCGCTGGGTTGTGACGCTGTATGTGGGGGCGTGGCCAGAGCGGGGAAATGGCGACCCCCTCTGCGGCTTCTCACAGCTGGGTGCGGAGGAGCAGTGCCTTAGGTGGTTCACCTGGGCCGGGCCACTCAGAGTCGCTGGGTTATGACGCTGTGTGGAGGTGGGGTCAGAGCAGGGAAATGGCGGCGCCCTCCACTGCCGCCTGCCGTGGGGACCTGCGGGCCCGGTCCAACCGCCCACTCCCCTCGCCTGTCCACCCCTCGCACAAATGCGCGACCTCAGTCAACACGCAGCCCCGGGCCCGGCTGTCTCCCCCGAGGTCGCTCGCCTGGTTGCTCGCTGGGTCGCTCACTAGGTCTGACCCTCGTCTGGATTCCCGGGCCTGAGTGTGTCTGGCCGAGTCCTCCTGTGCAACCCTGCTCCACCAGCCGCTGGTTTCGCCCCTTACCGGTCAGGCTGAAGAATTTGTTGTTAACGGACTTCCGGAAAGTTCAATTTTCCGTGTTCTGGCTGTGTTTTCTGTTGCTAATATTTAATTTTCTCTAATCTTGGTTGTGGGAGAAGGCATGGCACATCCACCTATGCCTCCATCTTGGCGGAAGTCCTACTTATAAGCCTTTAAAAATGTTGAATGATATTCCATCATTTTAACTGTTTTCCTGTTCAACTTTTAGGTTGTTCTTTTTCCTTCTATGAGGGGAGCAATAAGTTGCATTTTGTAGGTCTCCCAGGGCAGCTGGGAAGTTTTTGAAAATTGATTATGTTATTACAGTTGTCCCAAATTTTCTCCTTTTGCCCCTCCCCACCCAGCATCCCCCACTCACTATGACATTTCCCCCCTCCTTTGTTAATGTCCTCGGGTCATGCATATGAGTTCTTTGGCAACTCTATTTTCTATACTTGCTCTCAACATGCCCCATGACTATTCTGTAACTACCAATTTGTACTTCTTAATCCCTTCACCTTTTTCACCCATTAACTCACATCCCCCTCCCCACTGTTCAGCATCCCAATGTTCTCCATATCTATGATTCTGTTTTCTCTTTTAAAAAGATTTTACTTATTTTTTAGAGAGAAAGGAAGGGAAGGAGAAAGAGAGGGAGAGAAACACTGACCAGTTGCTTCTCATATACTTCCAACCAGAGACCTGGCCCACAACCCAGGCATATGCCCTGACTGGGAATCGAATCGGCAATCTTGGTTCACAGGTCAGTGCTCAATCCACTGAGCTACACCAGCCATGGCTGATTCTGTCTCTGCTCTGCTTGTTTGCTTAGTTTGTTTTTCAAATTTAATTGTTGATAGTTATATATTTATTACCATTTTGATAGTTATACTTTTGATCTTATTTTTCTTAAATAAGTCCCTTTAACTGATGAACTCCTTTAGCTTTACCTTTTCTGGGAAGCACTTTATCTGCCCTTCCATTCCAAATGATAGCTTTCTGGATAGAGTCATCTTGGATGTAGGTCCTTCCTTGTTTTTCAGCCCTTTGACTACTTCTTGCCAATCTCCTCTTGCCTGCAGAGTTTCTTTTGAGAAATCAGCTGACAGTCTATGGGAACTCCTTTGTAGGGAACGCTCTGCTTTTCTTTTGTTGTTTTTAAGATTCTCTCTTTTTCTTTAACCTTTGGCATTTTAATTATGATGTGTCTTGGTGTGGTTCTCTGTATCAATCTTGTTTGGGATTGTTTGTGCTTCCTAGACTTGTATGTCTATTTCCTTCACCAAATTAGGGAGATTTTCTTTCATTATTTTTTCAAATACATTTCCAATTTCTGGTTCTTTTCCTTCTGGCATCCCCATGATGTGAATGTTGGAACATTTGAATTTGTCCCAGAGGCTGCTTATACCATCCTCATTTGAGGGGATTCTTTTTTCTTTTTGTTCTGATTGGTTGTGTTTTGCTTCCTTATGTTCCAAATCACTGAATCGATCCTTGCCTTCATCTACTCTGCTGTTGTTTCCCTATAAATTGTTCTTTATTTCAGCTAGTGTGTCCTTCATTTCTGACTGGACCTTTTTTAATGCTGCTTGAGCATCCTTACAACCAGTGTTTTGAACTCTGCATCTGATAGATTGCTTATCGCTATTTCGTTCAGCTCTTTTTCTGGAGTTTTGATCTGTTCTTTCATTTGGGCCATGTTTCTTCGTCTCCTCATTTTGGCAGCCTCCCTGTGTTTGTTTCTATGTATTAGGTAGCACTGCTATGACTCCCTGTCTTGGTTGGTAGTGTGGCCTAATGTAGTAGGGTCCAGTGGCACTGCCTCCCCTATTACCCGAGCTGGGTACTCGAGGTGCACCCTCCTCTTGTAGTTGAGCCTTGATTGCTGTCAGCAGGTCAGTTGGGGGGGGGCGGATTTAACTAGTCCTTACAGCTGGTAGGACTGGCTGTGACTCCTGACCAGCAACCACCTCCCTCTGTGGCTTGCGGACGTGGTTCAGTGGTGTTCCAATGTGGTCTGTAACTGTCCACTGGGTGTGCAGGCTCTGGGGTTTACCTGGGTAATGCAGGCCAAATTCAGCCTCCACCTGGGTTCTGTCTGGGACCCCTTGGTGTAAGCCGTAAAGCAGTCTGCAGATGACTGCTGCTAGTGCTGGGCTTGGGGCCTCTCCGTGAGAGGTATGGGGGTGGGGCTGGGCTCAGCTGTAGCTTATTTGAGAAGATTTAGGAAGATCTGAAGCCTGTGCCTAGCCCAGCCCTTCATATGGAAAAGCCTCTGTTACCAGCGTGTCTGAACCCCTAATTGGATGGGGCAGACCCTTAGGAAATTGTGAGGGCAGGGCTTATCATGTGAGCGAGGTTGATGGAGATTCAGATATGGTGCTGCTGCACTGTGGGGAGAAGAGGTACAATGGCTGCTGTCTGCAGGTCTGTCTGGGAGGAAGCTGTCCCCCAGCTCTCGCCCTGGTGCCAGACAGTTCAGTTTCTCCCTCTATACCACTGGTGCCTTTCAAGGTGCTGTCCCTGTGTTGGAGCCCAGAGGGAGTGAGTCTGAGTAAGTTCATGTGTGGTGCGAGGCCCTTTTAAAGGCAAGGCCTGATAATCCCATAGTTTCTTCCTCGCCCCAACCCTCACTGGTTTTTGCAGCCAGAAGTTATGGGGACTTATCCTCCTGGCACTGGAACCCTGGGCTGGGTGGTCTGGTGTGGGGGTGGGGTCCCTTGCTTTCGAGATATCCCTTTGTTTTATACCCACCACATGTGGCTTTGGGACCAGTTGGTTCCGTGTCTGTGCATCTCTATGCCTCCATCCCTCTCACTTCTCTGGACGAATGTGGTTTCTTTAATTTTTTAATTTTCTGCCTTCTATACAGCTCGATTTTATAATGGTTCTGAGTGGTGGTTGTTTTATATTTTACTTGCAATTTTGCTGTGGTCGTGCAAAGAGGTGAGCACAACATTTACCTATGCCTCCATCTTGACTAGAAGTCTAGGTGGTTCTTTGTTGAGATGTTGTTTTATAGTTCAGTTCCTAGAACACTATAAGTGCTAGACAAATGTTAGCTGTTATTACGTGTCCGTGGTCTCTCATCACTTTCGAAAGGCGTCAGTGGTCTCCTAAGGCTGGAATGCCGTGTGTTCTTCAGATTTCCTATGCTTTCTGACATCATTCAGAAACTGGGCCACTGGGTTCCTAGTGCCAGGAGAGTGAAGGCTTCGTTCCCTCAGCATGGGTAGTGATATGCTGCAGAAAGTTGGTGCCTGGGACTTTACACCTCAAAACTCTGACCTTGATTTTCGGTTGTCATTCCTGACCCCTCCTCTCAACCCACGACAAAACTTCAAGCACAATTCTTGTGGGACCTTTGGAATTCAAACATCATATTTTGCTGTGTATAATGAACACTTTTTTTTGCCCAAAGTTTTGAGAGAAAATAAGGATGTGCATTATACATGGGTATAATGAGTACACACCATGGGATAATGAGTAATCCCATGTATAATGTATGTGAAAATGTGGGTGCGCATTATACATGGCAAAACAGAACTGGGGTTTTCCTTAGAAAGAATTGGAAATCCCCCATCTCGCAAATGAAGATTCTTTAGCCCAGAGGACAAAGAAAGGTTCAAGGCTCTGTTTATTACTATAGAGATGGAGGTGAGGTTTAAGTCTGGTTCCACTGGTGTTTTTACTTCATAATATTCAACAATGTTCCATTGTCACTACTTTTCTTGAATTAATCTATGAGCTTCTTGGAAGTGGAAGATGAGTAAGCACACAGCAGATGGTGGTGTTTTGGAGGCTATGCTCTTGTTCCTCATCTCTGACAATGGGGAATCCAGGGGTGGGATAGGGGCAGGGCAAGGATAGCTGTTAAATTCACTCCTCTTGTCTCAGTTTGCTGCATCCCTTGGGAAGGCCTAGGATAGTTGACAAGGCAAAGGAATCAGTTGTTCATTAGGCAGTAGTAAGATGCTCCAAATTTACTCACTCTAAAACAGGTTGCAGCTGCTGAAGACAGCAAAAGGATAGAAAAAGATCATTCTTGGCTTTGGGTATTAGGTGATAGGTATGTTTTCCCCTGCTTTTAGGAATTTTATGTTGCTCTAATGATCTTATTTTTATAGAGGAAGAGAAGTTTTAAGGGGGAAGAAGTCAAGCATGTTTGAGTGGTTTTGTTTTCTTCTCCCAGTAGGAATGGTCATGACGGCTAGGCAGACTGTTTCCTTGCACTGTAGTCTTTATCACCTTCTCCAGCCTCCAGAGTTCCTGAACACGGAGAGGAAGGGCTATTAAATTAAAGCCATTGGCCTGTGGAGTATTGTACCCTCTCCAGAACATTCTTTTGTCCCCAGAAACCATTTTGTTGCTGCGGTTCAGCCACATGCTGGAAAAAGTACAATGTATTCTCCCCAGATTTTTGAGTCCACGGGGCTGGAGCTTTTGCCTCTGTGCCCATAGCCAGGTGACTGACTGGGCAAGGCAGTGACATTGCTAAGCAATTCTACTAGGAGTTCAGATGTAGGAGAGGCAAGTGTCCAGTAGTCCAGGGTCAGAAGAGTTTGATGGCATTGAACCAAGCCTGCTTACCTGGTGCGAATAAGGTAGTGAAATGGGGGTGGGGGGAGGGGATTGTCATGAGTTTGGCTGAACAAGACATCAGAGAGGCATTGCGAGATCTTCAGGAAGGCAGGCTGCCAACGTAAAGTGAGGGCCCAGGCTCTGGTTTAGGGTTTGAGGGAAGGTATCTCTCTCTGCAGGAGGAGACCACTGGGGCTCTGCATTGTTTTCCCAGGTTCTAGACTGAAGTACTGAGCAGGTGAAGATATAGACTAAGGGCTAGAGTTTCAGAATGGAGATCCAGGTACAGATGGCTGCCAGAGATTTAGCATCTAGGGTTGGCAGTAAGACGGCCAGTTGCTAGCATAGCACAAGGTCAGCAAAAGCTGACCTGTTGCCGGGTCCCCCAAATATCAAATAGGGTGCCTTAAGGTCACTATGACATGGGGCTGTAACACTGGTCCTGAGCTTGGAGTAGAGGTGAGCCTGCACGTGGGGACAGTAGTTTGGGTAGGCGACTGCGCGGGCAGAAAAACTGGCAAGTCATTACATGCTTTTTGGAGGCACAAGGGGGATGTGAATGAACTCCTTTGATGACAGGAATTCACACAGGTTTCGAGAAGAGTCATTTGTTCTTGTTTTAGAAAATAATTCAACTTCTTATGAATCATTTTACATATTTACACACAAATACACAATTCTGTCATTTATTGCTGTTTATACCCAGTAATTGCATTCTCTAATTAGAACCTAAGCTCTTTTCTTTGCATAGTGCACATTCTTCTCAGGGTTAGTATGCTAGGCCACGTGGCCACCTAGAATTAAATACTGTTTTATTGCAGTCTATGGAAAAATAGGTTTGCCTAATATTAAAGGTTTTTTTTCTGGCTCCTTCAAAAGCCTCTCAATTCACAAATTCAAGGTAAACCTGTTTTCTTCTGCATAAAGCCTTACTCTTTGTTAGGCTTTAATAGACCAATGTGACCCTGAACTGCGGACTCTAAGTTTCCTTTATCCTATTGGCTGGGGTAGTATGGCGGGGAGAGATGTGGGGAGAGCAGGGCAAAGAGGAAGGGGGAGGGAAGAGGTACTATGGTTCCAATATTGTGTGCAATGGAAGCGATTTTCATACTTCAGTTTATGCAGCCTGTTTCAGGACAGGAGTCCTGATGAGCTGTATGAGACTCAGAATAATATGGCCCTGGCCAGTGTGGCTCAGTTGGTTGGAGCATCATTCTGTAAACGGAAAGGTCATGGGTTCAATTCCCAGTCAGGGCATTTGCCTGGGCTGTGGGTTTGGTTTCAGTTGGGGCACGTGCAAGAGGCAGACGATAGACATTTCTCGCATCCATGTTTCTCTCCCTCTTCTCCCTCTTTCCCTTCCTCCCTTCCCTTCTCTCTAAAATCAATAAGCATAGCCTTGGGTGAGGATTAAAAAAAAGACTCAAAATGATATCTGTGATTCTGGGGTCTGATTTCCAACCTATTTACTGTTGGGTCCCCCCTCCACTCCTCCCCCACTTCTCTGAATGGAGGATGCCACAGACCGGTGGGCCGTGGTGGCTGCCATCTAGTCAGTGGCTCCCCCCAGTCAGTTATGGTGTAAAAAGAGCTTAGGGACCCCCTGGAAAAGGGATTTTTATGAAAATCTGTGTATTCAGGTCAAATAATGAAAAAAAAAACCCAGAAAGGTTAAGGTTTCAATGGCAACTTCCCCTTGGATTTGAAAACATTTAAGCAATAGAGTGAGAAGGTTTGGTGCTGTAATGGTTATCCTGGAGCTGGCCTGTTCAAGCTGTGCAACTTAGGGCAAGCCCAGTGACCTCTCTGGGCTTTACTTTCAGGAGAATGTTGCTTATGATAGCTGGCTCACTGAGACATTAATAAGATGACATGAGCCCTGGCTGGTGTAGCTCAGTGGATTGAGTGCATGCCTTTGAACCAAAGGGCTGCTGGTTCGATTCCCAGTCAGGGCACATGCCTGGGTTGCGGGCCAGGTCCCTGGTGAGGGGCACGTGAGAGGCAACCACACATGGATGTTTCTTTCTCTCTCTTTCTCCTTCCCTCTCTCTAAAAATAAATAAATAAAATCTGATAAAAAGATGGCATGAGAAAAAGCCTAGCACAGCACCTGGCATACAGTAGGCACTCAGCAATTATTTTTCCTATTTGTGAATGCGGCTATGGATTGAAGCTTTAGCCTTCAGACAATTCCTGTTTCTTACAGGACTGTGGCAGGACCAGGTGGGACCTGATTTTAGAAAATACAAGTGCAGAGCTGGATAGACAAAAGCCCCTTTTCAGCTCCTAGTTCAAGATGACCACACTCCATATGGCTTCACCTGCTGCGTAGTGTTCTAATTGCAATCAGAATGGATCTCATTAAGGTCACAATGGCCCAGGAAAATGAAGAGTGGTTACCATGGCCCACTCCCTGGGCCTCCCAGCCGGCGGTCAGAAAAGCAGCAGAGGCGAAAATGTTTCCTGTAATTATAGTGCCCAACACAGCACCCCAAGGATGTTGGGAGCTTAATAAATAGCCTTTGAAAAGGTTTCTTTCTATCTGCCAAGTGTTTATTACAAATATGTGGGGGTCTGATTCAATGGCAATGTACATACCCCCCCCCACCCCACACACAGTCTCCCTGGAACACATACATACAAGCTGAGAGTAAGGAGGCCAGTGTGGAAGTTTATAAGGAGCGGTGGCTGCGTGCTTCCTCTGTGGACATACAAAATGTTTCCAGTTAAATTCAATGAGTTAATATCTATTTATAATGTGTTAATTGTAGGGGTTGGAACGTAGTAAGTGCTATCAGGTGCTTGCTCAATGCTTAAAAAAATAAACTATACTCTTTATGTGAATAGATTCCAACTGGCCACTTTCTCAGTTTTGGGATGTGTGGGATGGGGGCAGGCATAATAACTTAACTGTGAGGAGGTAATGTAACTTTGTCAAATCATTTGGAGAGGCCAAAATGGATGTGGATCACTTTATTCTTCATTGACCATTAGTCCTGGTGCTGTTTGCCTTTATATCATTTTGGTTGGTTTTCTGGGCAACATAGCTGCAGTCTTGGAATGTACAACCAAGTGAAAGTGATGCTTTTTGTTAGGGGACTGTAGATTTCTCCTAAGTAATAACTAAGGAGAAAAAACCAAGCACATGATTTAGTCCGAGCCTTTTCTGGAGAATCAACAATGAACTCTCAAAAGCAATAACACAAATACGATTCCAACAAGATTTAATATTTTTTAAAGATTTTATTTATTGATCTTTAGAGGGGAAGGGAAGGAGAGAGGAAGAGAGATATCAATGTGTGGTTGCCTCTTGTGCATCCCCCACTGGGAACTGGCCTGCGACCTAGGCATGTGCCCTGACTGGGAATCGAACCGTGATCTGTTGGTTCACAGGCCCGTGCTCAATCCAGTGAGTTACACCATCCAGGGCAACAAGATTTAATATTATGCATGCATATTTAATGAAAGCTAGACAGTAGACATGTACATACATATATTTCTATTATCTATCTATCATCTATTTACTGAAATAAATTAATTAGATGACTGAACTATGACGGTTTACAATGCTTACCTTATCTAACTGATATTCCTCACCAAGATTAAGTAAAATAGGTCCTTCGCTTACTCTCAACTTTGTATTGGAGGCTGAAATCTTGCGTTGCTGTGTCCAGCTCTTGTTCAGGCTCCATTTTGGTTGTTAATCATTGCTTTAGCATTAGGAGCTCTTATGGTACCTCTGCCTGGCTTTCCTTTTCAGAGAAAAGGCCTTAATTTGCTTGCTCAGCTTTTTCCTTTTATTCTTAACACTGCCTGTGCCTGCCGCCTCCTCCTGTTGTGTTTCATTTTTGTTCCACTGAAAGATGGCTTTTCATTTCTCTATGAGTAGTGAGTGTCCCGGCTGGGCCCATCTGCATGCAGAGCTCTGGAATTCTATGATATGGAGGCAGAGCCCTAGGGTACTTTTTATACAAATATATCGTTATTTACTTCTTTAGAAGACAGGGGAAGGGAGGGAGAAATAGAAGGAGGGAAACACTGATGTGTCAAAGAAATATGGTTGCCTCTCACATGCCTCTAACTGGGGAACCTGACCCACTACCCAGGCATGTGCCCTGACTAGAGATTGAACCAGCGATCCTTTGGTTTGCAGCCTGCACTCAGTCCACTGAGCCACACCAGCCAGGGCCCAGGGGTTCTTTTTTAATGAAGCTTTCTAAGTTCCCCAGGGGAAGCAGTAAAACAGTTTTTGGCATTAATATTTGGGCTTCAATGACACCAAAAGTAACAATGCCCCACTCCTCTCCCCATGCACAAAGGAAGGGCCAGGTGTGAAGGGGGTTCCTTAGGAAGTCAGACTGAGATGAGACACAATTGAAGGGGCCCAAGAGCCATTTGGTGCCCTAGTATAGAGTTAACCTAAAGAAATGGCATAGTCCATAGGGAAACACAAGGACGGAGACACTCCTAGCTTGACTAGGTGGCATCAATTATTCCTTGCTCTATAGAGGAACTGAGTATATGTCTGCCTGAAGAGCTATCAGAGGGACTATGACTACTTCCAGACTAAACCTCTGGTCAAATGAGAGAGCTGTCATGCTTTGAAGGAAAAATTCTGCTTCCACCTGGAGCAAGGAAAGAGGCAACTCTGGGTCATAGGAGCAGAATCAGACTCAGTAATAGTTTTAGCAATGGAATGGTGGGAATGGCAGCAGAAATAACAGCAGTGTTACAAAGTAGAGCAAACGTGGTTCTAAGCCTGAGCTAAGACAGCTACAGTCCAACGGAGCTGCAGTCCCGAGGGAAGCATCGTAGCCACAGGGAGCTGGTGAAGTACAAGAGCGAGGCAGACTGCTTGTAACAAATTTTATTGAGCCAAATGTTATTTATTCTGTGCCAAATATCCCGTTAGGTCCTGTTCCATCAAATCGGGAGGCACGTTATGTTTAGTTGTCCCATTTTGGGTATGCTAAGATTAATCAGTCGGTAACAGTGACTGCCTGATACATCCAGTACAAGATCTATTGTACTGGATGTCCAACAATCTATTACCTAATGAGTTAAGCAGCCAAAGAGAATCTTTGGCTAGGAATGGGCCAACTCATTCCTTTAACAAGTCAACCCTGCCAGGGCAAGATGGTGACCTCTCCCGAGTGACCACCGAGATAAGAGTGGGGACACTGAAAAAAAACAGAGTCACAATATCGTTTCACATACTATAGAAAAAAAGAATATTTCTGTAACAATATCTTCCGCTCCATGTTCAAATTTCCCTGCTTGTATAAACATGTTTCAGTTTGCTCTTTAGATTTGCTTTGTTAGAATTAGATTCCAATCAAGCACGATCTACACACCACATTCAGTCGGCACATCTCTTGTTTCTCTCTCCCTACCTCCCCCCTCTCTCTCATAACAGCACCCGTCACACTCCATTTTTATACCAGTTATTTGCCGAATAAATCATTTTATTTGTTCTTTAGAATTTCTGACACACTAGATTTGGCTGATTACATCTATTGGTGTCATCTGTTTCCTCTATATTCCATATTTCCTGTAATTAGGTAGTTAAATATAGAGGCTTGATTAGATTAAATTGACTTGGATGTTGTTAACACTTCATGTTGTTTTAAAGGTTTCCTAAACTATCCTCATTTTTTAAAATTCATCTTTCTCATTGCCGCTTTGATTGGGTATTTTCTGCTACCTTATCTTCCAAATTACTTGTTTGATCCTCTGCTTCACGTAACCTTATGTTTTATTCCTTCCACTGGATTCTTCATTTCAGATATTGTAATCTTCATTTTTGACTGGTTTTTTAATATAGTTTCTGTGTCTGCTTTTATGTTTAGTCTCTCTCTGTTTGAGTTCTCACCAGGTCCATCCATTGTTTTCCCTAAGTCCTTTGAGCATCCTTATAACCATTGTTTTAACCACTATACCTGGGAGATTGCTTAGCTCCATTTCATTTACTTCTTTTTTTCTGAAGATTTCTGCTGTTCTTTTGTTTGGGCCCTGTTCCTTTGCTTCCCCATTTTGGCTGCCTCTTTGTGTTCGTTTCTATTTATTAGACCTGCTGTATTTCCCAGTTGTGGCAGGGTGGTCTTATGTGGTATATGTCCTGTGGGACCCAGTGGAGCAGTCTTGTTGGCCACCTATGCTGGGTGCTCCAGGAATGTCCCTTGTGTGAGTTATGTGACCATTCTTTTTGTATTTAGTCCTTGATTGCCACTGACCCATCTGTGATTGCGATCGATCCTCAGGCTGGATGACTGTGAGGATTGACCCCAACCACAGTGTACAAGGTGCTTTGCGTGTG
The DNA here is from genome assembly GCF_021234435.1 of Artibeus jamaicensis. Classification (NCBI taxonomy): domain Eukaryota; kingdom Metazoa; phylum Chordata; class Mammalia; order Chiroptera; family Phyllostomidae; genus Artibeus; species Artibeus jamaicensis. Next base: position 20,632,316 of record NW_026521506.1, read on the forward strand.
CTGACCATACATAGCAGAATTCAACTCAGCAGTGTCTAGTAGCTGCCCTGAGAGGTCCCTTTAGATGTGCCACTTATGGAATTAATTGCATCCTCCTCTGATGTTAATGAAACATGCCCTTGAGTATGTTGGTTCTGGGCCTCTGGTGAGGGACTGTAGCGCAGGTCAATGTCAGATGCTGCCTGTGACTGGCCCTGGGCAACCTGCTTTGAGCTACAAAGTGATCCACAGTTTGTGGCTGCCTCTGGTGAGCCTGAATGTATATGACAAGGACCAAGCTGCTCACCAAGTCTGGCTTCCATCACTACTGAGCCCAGGGGCCTGATCAGCAAAAGGCTCAAGGCACCCCAAATTTTGCCTCTGCCTGCCTATTAAGTTCAGTTACTGAAAGAGCCTCTGGAAGTATTCAAGTGGCATGAGGTAGGTCCTCAGTGAGTCACCAGATTGATTTAAGTTCAAATTTGGTGCCAGTACTGAGTCTGAAGCTACTCAGCAAAAGTCCCATGGTATACCAAGTATAGCTGCTACCCTCTGGGTGCCTGTAAACATTTATTGTGGTGCAGGATCTTAGGGAGTCATCAAAGTGAGGCCAGCAGAGTTGATCAGGCCCAAACAGGCCAATATTTTGCCATGTGGAGGCAGGGCTCTTCACAAGTCTGGCATGTGAGGGAAAAATGGCTCCCAACTTAGAAGCACACAACTCAGTCTGCTTACAGTCCTGGCCAGATCTCCTCAAGGTTTCTTGCTCAGGAGGGCAGGGCTGCCAAGAGTCCAGAGTGTGGGGCTGGTGGATTGCTCACGGGGGCAGCACCAGTCAGGCTTGTGGGAAGGCGGGGGATACAAATTGCACCAGCCTCCGTGCCCTACAACTCAGTTACTGAAACACTCTGAGTCTTCCCAGATCACTCTACCCCAAGCCCAGGCAGCTGACTCTGATGCGGGCTGTGAGCTCCACAGTGTGGTGTGATAGGGAGTCTGGAGGTTGTAGCTATTGCATTCTCCCAGGCAGATGCCATTTAGAGGCGAATGGTCCACCCAAGAAAGATGGTGTCTGAGGTGTGGCAGAGGGACTCAGTGCAGGGACTCTGGTGGCTACCCTTTCAGTTCTCTCCCCAGACCCACAAACCCCAGACTCTCCTCACAGGACTCTTGTTCACTCCACCCTCCCTTTTCAGGAGCCCAGGATGCGTGGCTGTGAAGGAGATTTTGTGCAACGGCCTTTTAAGAGGGTGGCGTGTCTCTAGCAGACTCCTGTCTCTCCCCGGTGGACAGAACCCCTACTGATTTTCACAGCCAGATGTTATGTGAGCACCTTTTTCTGGTTCTGGTGCACTGGGCTGCAGAGCCTGGCTTGTGGTTGAGACCCCTCTGTCCTCAGGGGGAACCTTTGCAGGTGGGATGTCCCTCCAGATTCTCAGCTGTCACCTCTGGGAACAGGGCCAACCCTTTTCACATCTCCCCTCTCCAGTCTCAACATGCCTTCTTCTGTAAGTCCTTGGTTATAAGACTTGTGTTCAGCTAGTCTTCAGTTGGTTATTCAGGCTGATTGTTCTGTAATTTAATTATAATTCCAGTTTGGTCCCAGGGGAAGATGGGCGTAACTTCTACCTACTATGCCGCCATCATGGATCTCCCTTTATTTTTCCCATGTAAATTTTAGAGTGAGTTTTTCAAGTTCCTCAAATAATGCTACTAGAATTTTGATTGGAATTTCACTGAGATTATATATCATTTTGGAGTGAATTGACCTTTTATAATATAGGTTTTTCTGTTCAAGATCTTAGAATGGCTTTGCATTTATTCAGATCATTTTCTAAGTATTTTTTTAAAAGTATATAAGTCTTTTATTAGAGGTTTCTTTGTTTTTTTGGTCATTGACATCGTGTGTGTGCGTGCACATAGCCCTCTCTCTCTCTCTTCCCTTTAAAAAATTTCTTGCCCGAGGCCTATCTTACCATTTTTCAGAGAACCAGCTTCCTGATTTGTAATCTTCAATTTTCTATTTTATTTATTTCATTGATATTTTCCTTTACCTGTATTATCTACTTCCTCCTTTTTTTAGATTTGCTTGATATAAATGCTTAACTCATTTAAAAATATTATTTCCTGCTAAATGTATTTAAAGTCTTAAATTTCACTCTGTGCTCCACAAATTTTTGACATGTGATGTTTTAATTGCCTCTGAGCTCTACGAATTTGATCATTTCAATTGTGATTTACCTTTTAACCTAATTTTATGGTAATGTTATTTAATTTCCAAACGTGAGAGTATTTTTTTCTTTCCTATCTCCCAGTCATTTTCTAATTTCCTTGAGATTTTTCTTAGCTAGTTGCATAATTATATTTTTCCAGAACTAGCAAATTGCACTTACTGAATGAACTTGGACCATGGAAACAAGGTTGGATTAAGGTGTAGTGATGTTATGTTATTTGGCCAGGTAACCTGAGAAGAAAAGATTTAGCACTTCAAAGGTGAGATCTTGATTAGTTAGAGGTAAAGTTGAATTGAATTCCCCCATTCTTACCCTGTGGCATTCCCAAGAAAGGATAATGCTAATTCTATATATGTGCTTTTATTTCACTGTTGACCAAAACCTTTCCATAATCACTTTTTACTTCAATCTTTCCAACAGCCTGGTGAGGTAGATAGAAAAGTCATTTAACCTCTGACTTTGTATGTCAGACAGTGTTAAAAATACTTTCAAGCCCTGGCTGGTGTAGCTCAGTGGATTGAGCACGGGCCTGTGAAGCGAAGGGGTGCCAGTTCGATTCTCAGTCAGAGCACATGCCTGGGTTGCAGGCCAGGTCCCCAGTGGGGGACACATGCGAGGCAACCACACACTGATGTTTCTCTCTCACTCTTTTTCCTTCCCTTCCCCTCTCTCTAAAAATAAATAAATAAAATATTTTAAAAATACTTTCAGACCACTGTGGATTGTTGTGAGGATTAATTAATTAGAGCCAATAATCCTTTCTCTCAACTCAGTGGGCTATGGTGCACTTGTGAGATAATGGATATGAAAAAATGAAGGCATACAGCACTCTTGGTGATTAGTAGAAACAGTCACTTGTTGCCACTCCCAAGTTTTTCCTTGTGTTGAGCCCATTTAGGAGAGGCTGGGAATAATACCATGGGTGAGCACCAGATGTATGGCATAGCTCATATACAGGGTCCGGGACGAGTGATGCCCCTTTTTTATTACAAAATGTTTTATTACAAAATCATAAGCATATCATTCTGTAACGTAACATTATCACATTCAAGTGTGCTGCATGACATTTTAGGTGGTGTTCAAATTCCAGCTATAAATTATTACACCCATATGATGAACCCTACCAACCACACTCAAGCAGGCCTTCCTTCTGCCCGACCCCATGTGTACATTGATTGATTACATACACATAAGCTTAACTGGTACCAAGGCCATCCACTTCGGTGTGCAACTTGTGCAGTCATATAGGATCCCCACTCCCAGAAGGGTGCCATACTTGTCTTAATGCTTTGCTGTTGTCTTCTTAAATAATTATGTCTTTGATCGGTGTCTTGTAAATAAAGACCGATAAGATGATGAAGCATGTACAGGTAGCATATGCACTCAGGCTCAGATTCATAAGCATGGAAGGTCATGGAAGCACAGATAGGTTTATCTGGGCAGTGTGGGGGGCACATGGGGCCCCAAGTTAGTCAGGCTATAAACTGCATCCAAATGGGGGCTAATGGTGGGTGGTAGTGTTAGCAGAAGCAACAACACTGGTAGCAGGATCTGTAGCTGCAGGGAAGAACAGAGACTCCACAATAAGGAAACAATGGGGCTCACAGCGTGAGATGTCCTTGACTGTCCCTGCTGCCTGTCCTTATGGAATGTATACAAATATAAACTCCCCTGCCTGAGTTCGGGGACAAGAACTACTCAAGTTCAGGCATTAAACTTAGTTATTATGAAAGAAAAGTGTATGTATGGAGATTGCAGTAATGCATATATAAAGGAGTTATTAGAATTCTTTCAAGAGGTTATAATCTCTTGTTTTGCAAACTGCTGCAACACTGCAGAATAAGTAGCCACAGGGTTAGAAATAGAAATTATATTTAAAGATCATTATAGTCAACAGAAAAGAACCTTATTTTATAGGAGGTGTTAGATGAAACAATTATTAATAAAGAAGAAATTATTTTTAATTAAAAAACTTTAAATTTTATTTATTTATTTATCTTTAGACACAGGGGTAGGGAAGGAGAGAGGGAGGGAAATATCAATGTATGGTTGCCTCTCATGTATCCCCTGCTGGGAACAAGCCTGCAACCCAGGCATGTGCGCTGACTGGGAATCAAACTGTGATCCTTTGGTTCGCAGGCCCGTGCTCAATCCACTGAGCTACACCAGCCAGGGCAGGCAGAATTTTTCTATTTCTACATTTAGTTGTATTTTATTTTGTATTATTTTATTTCATTTTAATTTTTTAAATTAAATTTATTGGGATGACCATGGTTAATAACATTATATACGTTTCAAGTGTACAGTTTTATTATAAATTATCTGTATATTGCATTGTATGTCCACGTGCAAAGTCAAATCATCTTCTGTCACTACATATTTGGCCCCTTTTACCCTTTTCTCCCTGCTATTCCCCTTCCCTCTGGTAACCACCATGCTCTTATCTGTGTCTGAGTTTCAGTTCAATTTCATTTTCTAATTGCAATTTATATTCAGTATTATTTTGTATTAGTTTCAGGTGTACAGCATAGTGGTTAGACAATCATATATTTTACACCTGTTCCCCATGATATTTCTAGTATCCACCTAGTACCATATCTAGTTATTACAATATTAATGATTATATTCCCTATACTGGACTTTATATCCCCATGACTATTCTGTAATTACCAATGTGTACTTAGTCCCTTCACCTTTTTCACCCAGTTCCCCAACCTTTCTCCCACCTGGCAACCATCAGTCTGTTTTCTGTGTCTATGAGTATTTATATTTTGTTTTTGTTTAGATCTTTAGATTCCACATATAAGTGAAATAAGATGGTATTTGTCTTTTTCTGACTGACTTATTTTACTGAGCATAATACCCACTAGGTCTATGCATGCTGTCACAAATGGTTAAGATTTTCCTTCATTTTTTATGATCCAGTAGTATTCCATTGTGTAAATCTACCACAGCTTTTTAATCTACTTGTGTATTGAAGGGCCTTTGGGTTGCTTCCATATCTTGGCTATTGTAAATAACATGCAATAAACATCAGGGTGCCTATATTCCTTAGAATTAGTATTTTGGGTTTCTTCAGATACATACTCAGAATTGGAATCACTGGGTCAAAAGGTGGTTCCATTTTTAATTTTTTGAGGAAAAGCTATACTGCTTTCCACAGTGGCTACACCAGTCTATACTCCCACTAAGAGTGCATGAGGATTGTCTCCTCCCACACCCTAACCATTTATTGTTTGTTGATTTATTGATGCTAGCCATTCTATTAGAATGTTTAGCAGTACAGCATAATGAGAAAATCATATACTTTATGAAGTGTCCCCCCAGTATTTCTAGTACCCACCTGTCGCCATACATAGTTATTACAATATTATTGATTATATTTATTATGCTGTACTTTTCTAACCGATGATATAAGCATGACTTTATTTCTGGGCTCTCTATTCTGTTCCATTGATCTGTATGTCTTTTTATATGCCAGTACCAGGCTGTTTTGATTACCATAGCCTTAATAGCAGGGAGTGTGATACCGCTGACTTTGTTCTTTCTCAAGATTGCTGTGGCTACTTGGGGTCTTTTGTGGTTTCATATAAATTTTTGGATGATTTTTTTTTAGTTCTATAGAATGTGTCATTGGTATGTTGATAGAAATTGCATTGAATCTACAGATTGCTTTGGGCTATATGGACATTTTAATGATGTTAATTCTTCCAATCTATGAACATGCCATATGCTTCCATTTATTTGTATCTTCTTCAATTTCTTTCTTCAGTATCTTATTTTCTTTTTTTTAAAAGATTTTATTTATTTATCTTTAGAGGGGAAGGGAAGGAGAGAAGGAGAGAGATATCAATGTATGGTTGCCTCTCCTGAGTCCCCTGCTGGGAACTGGCCTGCAATCCAGGCATGTGCCCCGATTGAGAATTGAATCACAATCCTTTGGTTCCCAGGCCTGCACTCAATCCACTGAGCTACACCAGACAGGGCAGTATCTTATTTTCTGAGTACAGGTCTTCCATATACTTGGTTAAATTTATTCCTAGGTATTTTATTGTTTTTGATGTAATTGTAAATGCAATTGTATTCTTAGTTCCCCTTTCCGATAGTTCATTATTGGTGCATAAATATGCAACTGATTTCTAGCTCTTTATTTTGGATTCAGCTATTTTACTGAATTCATTTTTCAGTTCTAGTAGTTTCATTGGTGAAATCTTTAGGATTCTCTTTATTAAGTGATCTGGAAATAATGACAGTTTTACCTCTGAGAAAGCCAGTTTTTATATCAGTTTTCCTTTTAATTGAATATGCTGTGATAGAATATATAAACAAGTATTTTGAATAACATAGAAATAATGAAGCTATTTTTGGTTTATTGTGTTACCTCACAAGTTACAGGAAGTGTCATAGGAAAAATTAAAATACTATTGTATAAATATACATTTAAAACGAAGGTCAAATTTTTCCCTGGCTGGTGTGGCTCAGTGGATTGCATACTGGCCTGCAAACCACAGGGTCACCAGTTCAATTCCCAGTCAGTGCACATGCCTGGGTTGTGGACTAGGTCCCCAGTAACAAGAGGAAACCACACGTTGATGTTTCTCTCCCTCCCTTTTTCCCTCCCTTTCCCTCTGTCTAAAAATAAATAATCTTAAAAAAATACACAAACATATTGGGGTACTAATAGGTATTACATTATATTTATATATTATTTTTTAGGGAATTTACATTTTTATAATATCTGCCCATGTAAGAATATAGTATGTCTTTCCATATTTTCAGATTGAATTAAAAAAAATATATTTAATTTATTTATTTTTAGAGAGAGGGAAGGAGAAAGGGTGGGAGAGAAACATCAATGTGTGGTTGCCTCTCATGTGTCCCCTACTGGGGACGTGGCTTGCAACCCAGGCATGTGCCCTGCCTGGGCATCGAACTGGTGACCCTTTGCTTCACAGGCCTGTGCTCAATCCACTGAGCTACACCAGCCAGGGCTACAGATAGATTTTTATGCCATTTAATAAAATGTTTATAGTTTTCTTCATCTAGTTTTTATACTTCTCATACTGAGATTACTTCCAATATCTATATGCATGCTCTTGCCAGTGAAATATTTTCTCCCATTATCACTTGATTTCTTTTGCTCAGCGTTTTAATGCCTTTGAGATTCCTCCATGTTGTTTTATGTATAAGTAACTTGTTCATTTTGATTACTGAGTAGTATTCCTACACATTTAATATACTACCAGGTATTTTATCCGTGTACCTGTGATGGACATTTGACTAATATGAATGAAGTTGCTATGAACAACTTTTTACAAGCTTTTTAAAAATGAATGTATCTTTACATTTCTTTCTGGCAACTACCTAGCTATAGAAGTTCCTCAAGGAATATGTTTAATGTTAAAAGAAATCACCAAACTTTAAAAAATGGTTTATATCATTTTATGCTCCTACCAGCAATGTAGGATAATTTTATTTGCTCCACATCTAGGTCAACATTTCACACTGTCAGGCTTTTTCATTTTAGCCATCCTAATGGCCACGAAGTGCTATCTCTTTGTGACTTTACATTGCATTTCCCTGCTGACTAATGCCGTTTAACACTTTTTCATGTACTCATTGGCTATTTATTTGTATATCTTTCTTGGGAAGTGTCCAAAACCATTTGCCATTTTTTAAGAAATTGAGTTGTTTGTCTTTATGTTGATTGGTTGGACTTCTCCTGTCAGTCTTTTGTCAGTTAGAAGTATTGAGAATATTTTCACAAACCTTGGAATAGTTTATTTTCTTAACCCTGTACTTTAAAGAATATCTATAATTTTCAGTGACTTTCAATTTACCTTTTTTTCCTTTCATGCTTTATTGCCTTTTTTTAGTATTTATTTATTTATTTATCTTTAGAAGAGAAGGAGAGAGGGAGAGAAACATCAATGTATGGTTGCCTCTCATGTGTCCCCTGCTGGGAACTGGCCTGCAGGGAACTGGCTTGCAACCCAGGCATGTGCCCTGACTGGGAATTGAACCATGATCCTCTGGTTCACAGGCCTGCACTCAATCCACTGAGCTACACCAGCCAGGGCCTTTATTGCCTTTTGTATCCTTGTTAAGAAATCTTTTCTTCAAAGTTGTGAAGATACATACTCATTTTTTTTCTAGAAACATTATAGATTTAGCTTTTATATCTAGGTCTATTCTGCAACTCAAACTAATTTTTTAAATTGAAATATAATTTGCACACCATAAATTCACCATTTTAAAGTGTACAATTCAGTAGATTTTAGTATATTCATAATGTTGTACAACCACCACCACTATCTACTTCCGGAACATTTTTATCACTCCCTGAAGAAACCTTGTACTTATTAGCAGTAACTTCCTATTCCTCCCTCCCCTCATCCCTGGAAACTTTTGGCTCCCTTTTTCTCTATGAATTTGCCTATTCTGGGCATTTCATATAAATGGAAGAACCCTACAATATCTTACCTTTTGGATCTCTCTTTTTTTATTTTGAATAATGTTTCCAAAGTTCACCCATATTGTAGCATGTATCAGTACTGGATCCCTTTTTATGGCAGAATAACAAACACTGCATTGTATGGCCATAACACACATTTTACTGATCCATCAGTTAATGAACATTCAGGCTGTTTCCATTTTTTAGCTATTATGAATAATGCTCCTATGATCATTTTTGTATAAATTTCTGTGGACACGTGTTTTACATTCTCTTGGGTGTATACTTAGTTGTGGAATGGCTGGATCATATTGTAACTATGCTTAATTTCTCTTGTTTGCCTTGCCATGGTACCTTTATGAAGTTTCAAAAAATTGTGTATGTGTGGGTTTATTTCTGGGGTCTGTATTCTTTCTGTTCAATTTTTTTTTAAGTTTGTAGATCCTATGCCGGTAGCATACTGTCTAGATTATTGTAATTTTAAAGTAAATATTGAAATCAGATAGTGTGCATTCTCCCACTTCATTCTGCTATTTTAAGACTTTTGAGCTATTCTATATCCTTTGCAATTCCAAGTGTAATTTTACAATGAGCTTGTCAGTTTCTTGCAAAAGGTCTTGTGGGATTTTGATTGTGATCACATAAACTACATTGGAGGAAAATAGACATCTTAATGGTATTGAACCATCCTATTTTTGAATTTGGTATATCTCATCATTTATTCTTGTGTATTTAACATAGTTTATCTTAGTAATATTTTATTTCTCTTAACAATATAATTTCTTCCCTAAATATTTGACAGAATTGACCAGTAGAACCATGAAACTCATTGGTCCTGACCTTGTAGTTTTCTCTGTGATGAGTTTCCTTTTTTTGAATCAGGTTTGTTAAAGTATGATTTATATAAAACTCATCTATTTTAACTGTATCATTCATTGAGTTTGACAAATAATATTCTTCTCAAATAGAGTTTTATTTTTTTCTTTGCAGTTTCTGTGACTTTTATTTCATTTTCTTACCTAATACCTTGGCTAAAGCCTCCAGTACAATATTGAATGGAAGAGATGAGAACAGACAACCTTGCCATTGCCTTGATTTGAGGGGGAAAGCATTCAGAGTTTCATTCTTAGGTATGATGTTGATGGTAGAGTTTCTGTAGAAATATTTCATCAGTTTAGAAAAGTTTCCTTCTAATCCTAGTTTTAAGAGTTGTTTTTCTTTCATCATGAATAAGGTTTGAATTTTATCAAAAGCCTTTTTAAAATCCATTGGGTTGATCACATACTTCTTATTCTTTTTTTTAAGCTGTATTTATTAAATTAATTTAATTTTTAAAATATTTTATTTATTTTTTTTTAGAGGAAGAGGAAGGGAGGGAGAAAGAGAAGGAGAGAAACATCAATGTGTGGTTGCCTCTTATGTGCCTCCTACTGGCGACCGGGCCTGCAACCAGGTATGTGCCCTGACTGGGAATCAAACTAGCGACCCTTTGCTTTGGCAGTACAGCCCTTAGTCCACTGAGCCACCCCAGCCAGGACTTCTTTGTTATTCTCTTAGTGTAGTGTGTTACACTGAATGAATTTCAAATGTTAATCTACCTTACAGTCCTGTGACATAATATATTGATATTTTTATATATTGCTAGATTTGATTTGCTAAAATTTTATACATCCATGAGGACTATTGCTAGGTTGTTTTATTTGAATATCTTTGATTTTGGTATCAGAGCAATGATGGCCTCACAAAATGAGGTGGAATGTTCCCATCTCTTCTATTTTTCTTCCTGAAATAATAAAAAAACTGAAAATCCAAATTTGGGCCAAGGATGTGGAGCCCCTGGAACTCTCATATATTTACTGGTATAAGTTACATTTTTTCTATAATTTTGGCAAACTGTTTGCTAGTATCTACCAGAGCTTAACATATATCTACACCCTAGCCCAGAACTTTAACTCCTATTTATACACTCAATAGAAATGAGTATATGTGTCCACCAAAAAGATATATTCAAGACTATTCATAGCAGCTATAGTTATAACAGCAAAAAACTGGGAGAAACCCACATACTCATCAAGAGGAGAATGTAGAAGGGAAATCTACTAATACAATGGAAATATATACAACAATGAAAAATCAAACTACTGATACATGAATTTGGATGCATCAGAAACATAATGATGAATCAAAGAAGCAAGCCCAAGTGTATGTACTGTGTGATTCCATTGATATAAAGTTCAAGTGTTTACAAAACTTAATGTATGGGTTTAGAAATCATATTAATGATCAGCTCTGGGTAGAGATGGATTTTTACTCTGAAAGGGCCATGATGAATTCTCTTGGGTGATGATAACATTCAGTATTTTCCTCTGGGTGTTGGTTACATAGGTATTACATGTAAAGCTGCATTTAGATTTTAGGTGGTTTGCTGTGTGATTTATATTTCTTTTATAGTTTTTTTTATTATGCTATTACAGTTGTCCCAGTGTTTTTCCCTTTTGTCCCCTCCACTGTGCACCCCTCTTCCCTGGAGCAATCTCCCCCTTAGTTCATTGTCCATGGGTCATACATGTAAGTTGTTTGGCTTTTCCATTTCCTATACTATTCTTACCCTCCCCCTGTCTATCTTGTACCTACCATCTATGCTACTTATTCTCTGTACCTTTTCTCCCTCTCTCCTCCTCCCACTCCCCTGTTGCTAACCCTCCATGTGATCTCCATTTCTGTGGTTCTGTTCTTGTTCTATTGTTTGCTTAGTTTGTTTTTGTTTTTGTTTTAGGTTCAGTTGTTAATAGTTGTGAGTTTGCTGTCATTTTACTGTACATGTTTTTTATCTTCTTTTTCTTAGGTAAGTGTCTTTAACATTTTATATAATAAGGGCTTGGTGATGATGAACTCCTTGAATTTGACCTTATCTGAGAAGCACTTTATCTGCCCTTCCATTCTAAATGAAAGTTTTGCTGCATAGAGCAATCTTGGATGTAGGTCCTTGCCTTTCATGACTTGGAATACTTCTTTCCAGCCCCTTCTTGCCTGCACAGTCTCTTTTGAGAAATTAGCTGATAGTCTGATGGGAAGTCCTTTGTAGGCAACTTCCCCTGATCTCTTGCTGCTTCTAGAATTCTCTCCTTCATTTTAATCTTGGCTAATTATGATGTGCCTTGGTGTGTTCTCCTTCTTGGGTCAACCTTCTTTGGGACTCTCTGAGCTTCCTGGACTTCCTGGAAGTCTCTTTCCTTTGCCAGATTGGGGAAGTTCTCCTTTATTATTTGTTCAAGTAAGTTTTCCACTTGTTGCTCTTCCTCTTCCCCTTCTGGTGCCCTTATAATTCAGATGTTGGAACGTTTAAAGATGTCCTAGAGGTTCCTAAGCCTCTCCTCATTTTTTCTGAATTCTTGTTTCTTCATATTTTTCTGTTTGGTCATTTTTTTTTTCTTCCTTCTTGTCCACTCCCTTGATTTGAGTCCTAGTTTCCTTTCCATCACTATTGCTTTCCTGTGCATTTCCCTTCGTTTCACTTCGTTTAGTCTTCATTTGTTCCTCTAATTTGTGACTAAAATCAACCAGTTCTGTGAGTGTCCTGATCACCAGTGTTTTGAACTGTGCATCTGATAGGTTGGCTATCTCTTGGTCACTTAGAAATATTGGCTCTGGGGCTTTGATCTGTTCTGTTTGAGCCATAATGTTTTGGTCTGCCAAAGGTCTTTTTAATATTTATAATTAGATTTTCTTAACTGCACACTTTAATATTTTCTAGGTGTAATGAGTTTTTTTTCTCTCCTCCAGAGCATAGGTCTGTTTTACTGAGGGGCTACCTGTTGACATTATTTTTACTCTTTTACTTTCTGGGCATAGATCCCCTTAAATAGTAGGGTGAGGATACAAGTTATCATGTAGACTTGAGTGTGAGGAGGAACTATTAACAATTATACCAGTATCAACAAGGAGTAGTGTTTCATGGTAACAAGAATATATGATCACCGCACCATTAGGTGCCAGCTTATGTCTTGTGTCTCAGGTTTAAGTGTTTATGCCTTGCATCTCTGACAGAACAGTGTATAGCAACAATCCAGACAGTGACAGGAAACTCAGAAACCTTGGTCCCTTGGGACAGTCAGTTGAATGGCAAGTAACTAGGCTCCACTCTTTTTTTTAATTAAATATTTTATTTATTTATTTTAGAGGGGAAGGGAGAGAGAGAGGGAGAGAGACATCAGTATGTGAGAGGTACAATGTGTGGTTGCTTCTGGTGTGTCCCCAACCAGGGACCTGGCCCAAAACCCAGGCGTGTGCCTTGACTGGGAATCAAATTGGTGATCCTTTGGTTCGCAGGTTGGCACTGAGCCACACCAACCAGGGCTAGGTTCCACTCTTGCGTGTTGACATAGCTAGGCTCAGAAATTTAAAAGGCAGGGGGTATGAGGCTTTCCCTCTTTGACCTGGTAAATTAGCTGCTTCTTTCAGGCTGAATTCAGTGGTTGCTTATGGAAGTAACGAGGGAGGGAACAAGGAGCTAGACTTGCGTGGCAGTTTGTGCAGGGTGTGCCCTATACCCGGATATCCAGTAGAGGGAGAAGATTGGGGCTGAAATCCAGACTAGGCTTCCCATTCGCTGGTTGGCGTTGCTTTTCTTGGAGGAGTGAGTACTTTTTCTGTTTTACACAGGGACCTTATAGGCTAGTGGTGCCCTGTGGTGGCAGATCCATTTGTGTCCTTAATCTTCTGCATATTCTTTGCATTGTTTTCGTTGGTTGTTCATTAGTATATGAAAGTAAAAGCAAACTTAAATCAGAGTAATTATCCTTGCCAATTCTGAAGCTTAAGCAGCCTTTATGATCTGTTTTAGCTAATGTTTTTCAACATCATTTTTAATGATCAGTTCCCCTTAATTTGTAATGTAAACTTTAATTACCCTCCTCTTCCCAAAAATATCTTTCTCTTCTTGTTTTCATTTTCTGACAATACATAATTATTTAAGAAGTTTTTAAAAGACAAAACTGTGTCTGCTTGGCAGAAATAGCCATGGCTAACAATTTGGTATGTACACTTCAGACTACACAAAGCTATAGATACTTCTTTTAGTATGTATTTATTAATCTCTATATTGATTTATCCTGATTGACATTTACATGTTTTTAGGTTTGGATTTATTTTTAACCATCATAAACTATTCTGTACTGATACTGGAGCTTCTATTTTCTTAGAAAAAACTGTCAGAATGAAATTGCTGGATCAAAGGGTATGTTCATTCAAAGATTTTTTTTTTACTGTTATTTCCCTCCAGAATGGTTGTGCCAATTTGCACTTCCACCAGTAGTATAAGAGAATTTTTTGTCCTTACTTTCTTGCCATCACTGCACAACAGCATCTTCTTAATCTTTGTTACCCTGATAGGCAAAATGGATATTTTGTGTAAACTAAGTTCTCAGTAAATATTTGCTGAATGGCAATATTATGGTGGTTTAATTTATTATATATTTAATTATTGGTTAGTTTGACCATCTATACCAGGCCTCTACAGCTTTTGCAGTAGAGGATCAGATAGCAGATATTTTATTTTTATTTTTATTTTTCAGATAGTACATATTTTAGACTTTGCAGGCTACATGGTCTCTTTACACCTAGCCAACTCTGCCTCATTGGAGCACTATAGCATCCATAAACAGTGTATAACTGAAAGGCCTTGACTGTGCTTCCACATGTACAGCCAGAAGCAGCTGCCGGATTTGGTCGACAGGCAATAGTTGGCTGACCTCTGATTTCTTCATGTTTATTGCTATTTTTTATTGTTGTACTATTACAGTGGTCCCAGTTTTCCCAGGACTTTTGTGAATTGCTAGTTTGTATCCCTTACACCTTTTTTCCCCCCAAAATTGAGGGTTTTGTGTTCTTCTCGCTGATTATAAAAGCTCTTTATTCTATTTGGTCACAAAGTCACAATGTTAACCATTTGTCTTATCTTGCAAATATTTCCCCCAGTTTTTAATTCGTGTACTAACTTTGCTTGTGGTCTCTTTTTTCTCTGTAAATATTTCTATTTTTTGTGGCATTAAATCTTTCAGTCTTTTTATGGTTTCTGGATTTCTTGTTATACTTAGAAAGGTTTTTATTCCAAGAGTATAAAAATACCATATTTTCTTTAATTTTTAAAAATTTGAATAAGTATCTGAATGTGTTTTTATTTGGTGACAGGGATAGAATTTTATCTGAAATGTCATTTTTATTATGTAGTAAATTCCCACATGTGCATGGGTCTGTTTCTGAACTCCAGTTTTCTGATTTACACATGAATTTTATGAATTATTTTCATGTTCTTTTATATGGCATCTATTTTATCACATTTTCTAATGTATTATTGCTTGCAAAGGAAGTCTATTGAGTTTACATATATATTACTGAAATTACTGAATTTTTTAGTTTTAATAGTTTTTCCCTTGAATTTTCTATGCTGTCATATCATCCTCTATAGAGAATGATAATTTTTCCTCTTCTTTTTCGAAAGAAATACCTCTTATCTTGTTGTGGTCGCTAGAATTTATATGATAATTCGTATAATAGCGGTGATAATGGATACCCTTATGGTGTTCCTGATTTTAATGAGAAGGGCTCTTGTGTTTCATTGCTAGGCATGTTTGATGGTAATTTTTGATAAACATTCTATCTTGTTTAAGAAGATTTATCCTATCCCTAGTTTATTATTTTTTCAAAATAAGGATGGATGTTCCATTATCAAATGTTAGTTTTGCATCATTTGAGATAATTATATAATTTTTCTACTTTAACCAGATTATGTAATAAATTATGTCAATATATTACGAATGTTGGGCTGTTCGTTTTTCCTGAGGAGGAGTCACCTAGGTCAGAATGCACTCTCCTCCTAGTTGTGTTCTAATATAATGTTGGATTATGTGTGCTGATGTTTTATTTGAAATTTTTACATTTGTCTTCTTAGAGAGGTGTAGTCTGATAATAATTTTCTCTTTTTCGTGCTGTCTTTGTTAGGTTTGCTGGTAGGCATTTGCTAACCTTGTGAAAGAAAGTGGGAATGTAGTCATGCTCCCAATCATATAGAAAATTACACATATATAGTTAAATAGGATGCAGCTGAAGTGCTAAAATGAGATAGAAAATGTCTGATCCTTGAGATAATGATAAAAAATTATGTGTAAATCCTGTGGATGTAGTGCCCATTGGGGGAAAAGATCTTTGTCAACCTACCCAATTTCATCTTTAGTTTTAATTCATTGTAGGACAAGGTGTCCAACTCATTTTCACTGGGGACCACATCAGCCTCACGGTTACCTTCAAAGGGCTGAATGTAACTACTCCTTAACTAGGGGCCAGGAGCTTGGCGCTGCCTTGGGGTAGAAACAAAGTGCTGGGTGGGCTTTGGCCCGTGGGCCTTGTGTTTGCCACCTGTGGTGTAGGCACTTTACTCTTGTTTTGGTCACTTATAGTAACTATATTTTCCTTAAAAAGCATCCATTTTATCTAGATATTCAAGTGTGTTGGCATAAAATTGTACATATTTTTCTCTGATTTTAAACTCACTTCTAATCTATGGCTGTATTCCCCTGTTCATTCTTTCATTTTATTTATTGAGCTGTGTGCTAGGTATCGTGATATGGTTTCTGGCTTTCATGTTATACTCAGTGGCAAATGAGACAGCTGAGATGTTTGCCCCCATGAAGGCTACATTTGAATGTTGTATATTTGTGTTTTCCTTCTTGGATGAGTGTGCTAAGTATCTGCTATATTGATTTTTCATAGAAAAACCATTTTACTTATCATTTTCACTGTTCTCATTCCTAATTTATTAATTCCTTTTTTCATGTTTTATTGGTATTTATTTAATTTTTTAAAAGCATGTTATTTACTTATTTTTAGAGAGAGGGGAAAGGAGAGAGAAAGAGAGGGAGAGAAACATCCATGTGTGGTTGCCTCTCACATGCCCCCTGCTGGGGACCCGGTTTGCAACCCACGTATGTGCCCTGACTGGGGATCGAACCAGTGACCCTTTGATTTGCAGGCCACCTCTCAATCCACTAGCTAGGGCTATACATTTCTAATTGTATTTGAGTGTTGTCTTACAAACATTGTTGTTTGGGGTATTTTCAAGTATACACAAAGATAAATTAGTATCGTGGACTTTCAGTACTCATCAGCTATCTTCAATAATTGTTAACTCATGGGCAATCTTATTTCATTCATATTTCAAAACCACTATATTTTTATTTATTTATTTTATTTATTTTTATTTATTTGTTTATTTTTATTTTGATTATGCCATTATAGTTGTTCTATTCCCCCTTCATTCCCCTCCACCCTGCACCCCCCACCCCTACCATTCCCCCGTTTAGTTTATGACCATGTGTCTCAAGTTCTTTGAATTCTATATTTCCCATACTATTTTTGCCCTCCCCCTATCTATTTTCTACCTACCATCTATGCTACTTATTTTCTGTACCTTCTCCCCCCTTCTCCTGCCCCTCCCCTGTTGCTAACCCTCCATGAGATCTTCATTTCTATGGTTCTGTTCCTGATCTAGCTGTCCTTTTAGTTTGCTTTTGTTTTAGGTGTGGTTGTTAATAACTGTGAGTTTGCTGTCCTTTCACTGTTCATATTTTTTTAGTCTTTTTCTTAGGTAAGTCCCTTTAACATTTCATATAATAAGGGGTTGGTGATGATGAACTCCTTGAATTTGATCTTATCTGAGAAGCACTTTATCTGCCCTTCCATTCTAAATGAAAGCAAAACCACTACATTTTTAAAAGCAAACCTCAAACAGCTTATTTTATCTACAAATACTTTAGTAATACTTATCTACTACACAAGTTCTGCTCTTGAAAATATAACAATACCAGTATCACTCCTAAATGTTAACAATAATTTGTTAATATTATGTTATATCAAGTCAGCATTCAGATTTCCACTGTTGGCTCATAAATATCTTTTCATAGATGAATCATTTGGCTGACACATTTATTTCTCTTCCAACTTTTTATCATGAAAAGTTTTAAAAATATAGAAGAGTGAAAAGAATAATACATACAGTAAAAACTTATATACAAGCTCCCAGATTCAGCATTTGTTAATATTTTCCCTTATTGGTTTTATTTTGCTCTCTCTCCATATTTCTCTATTATTCTGAAGGAAGCTCTAGACATCCTGATATTTCAGCGTATTTTAATAATAAAAATAATCTTCTAATACCTGTAGTATCATTGTAACTACTAATGGTGTTTCATTAATATCATCTAATATTCAGTTCATATTATTCAGATTTCCCCCACTTATCTCCACTTTAGAAAAAATAAAAGGCCAAGAAGCCAACTTGAAGGGGCTTCCACTGGCTAGATCGGGGGCAGTTTTATTATAAAAATAAATAATGAATAAACTAAAGTATGATAAAAATTCAATATTCACATAGTTTTAAAGTACCTCTCCCATGAAATACTTATTAATTACATGGGGGAGTAAAACCACTTAAGAAGGGAGAACCCTGGCCAATACTACATGGAAAACAAAATACTTAAAAAAAATTTAAGCTTTTTTTCTCCCTGAATTAATAGCCAAGTAAGTTCACAGGTTGCAAATAAAATGTCTCTTTTGTAGTTCTTTTAAATTGATGCCAATTCTCTTACCCCTCTTTGTTTACCTTATGATTTATTTGTTGAAAAAATCATTTGTCCTGTTGAACTTCCCACATTCTAAATTTGTTAGCCTTGCCTATTAACACAATGCTTTCCTATTAAGCATTTTTTACTTTAATTTAAACTGTATTTATTGTACAGTGTAGTCTGAGAAAAATCAGTTAAATTTAATACAGCACTATTTCTTAAACAATTAAAAAATTTGTATTTAGGGAGAGGGGAAGGGAGAGAAACATCAATGTGCGAGAAATATCGATCAGTTGGCCCTCCCATGCCCACAACTGGGGACCTGAACCTCAACCCAGGCATGTGCCCTGACCGGGAATCAAACTTGTGACCCTTTGGTTCATAGGCCTGCACTCAATCCACTGAGCCACATCAGCCAAGGACAGCACTGTTTTTTAATGGTAAAATTTGAAACATATTCAAAAGTGGATGGTGTAACACTGTTTTAATATGCTTCTTTAAAAAACATTCTTGCCCTGGCTGGTGTGGCTCAATAGATTGAGTGCCTACCTACAAACCAGAAAGTCAAAAAAATTGCCAGTTCAATTCCCATTTGAAGGCAGATGCCTGGGTTTTGAGGCCAGGTCCTCAGTAGGGGGCATGTGAGAGGCAACCACACATGAATGTTTCTGTTCTTCTTTTTCTCCTTCCCTTCCCCTCTCTAAGAATAAATGTAAAAAATTCTTGCAAAAATACTCTTGCTTATTAATCACTTCTAGATCTGTTGATTTCTAAGAAACTAGTCTGTAAATTTGACCAGTTTGATTTTCAAATCAGTTTGTATTTAGGTGTGTTCAAATACCTAATATTTGGACCAAAGGAATACTGCATGTGTCAATAATAAATTAGGCAGTGAATTTCACAGTGACGTGACCCATTGTTCTTCTGTAGGCCAGTGTTTGGGTCCAGTGATCATTTCTTAGGTTACCCTCAGTAAATTAATAAGTCTTAGGGGTCAGGTTAACCTGGGGCATCAGTTTAATACTGATAACAGTACATTAATTTCTTCTCTGCCTTTTTAACGTGGAACAGGGAAACTATAAATAATAGGTGAAGCACAGATACATTTGAATGATGAATACTTGAAATACATCTTGTCTTGTTTTCACTTAAAATATTTGTAATGGTTTGCAATTCTTTCTATTTTTAAGTCTGAAACACTTCTGAATTTAATTCCCATTTAGATTCCTTTTAAGATTCCACCGTTATATTTTTTGTTTCTTTTAAAGCACATGTATCATTTATTGTGATGAGTTTCTCCAGCAGTATTTTAATGGAAAGTCAACCTAATCAACAAAACAAACAAGCAGGCAAAATAGAATCAGAGACATTGAAATAAAGAACAAACTGACAGTAATCAGAGGGGAGCAGAGAGGGAGATAATGGGAAAAAGGGGAAGGGTCATCAACAACCATGTATAAAGGGCCCATGGACAAAGCTTAAAGTGGGTAGAATCGAGGTTGGGAGGTGGGGATGGGTGGGGGGAAGGTGGGGGCATGTGGAATGGAGACAACTGTATTTGAACAATAAGAAAAAAGTCGACTTTGAATACCTATAGAGAACTCCTCTTGTATCACAGATCATCAGTCTCCTTAGAACAAATTTAGGAAAGGAGCTTATGTAATTTTGAGGTCCCTTAGAGACAAAAAGAGAATATAAAATTACACTTAAACTAGGTATGGAAATGAATATTTATACAGAACAAGACTTTTTAAATGAGTTCTTTTTAGGCAATTTACCTGAATAAATGATATACGAATGCTTTCTGATTATACCTCATTGTCTCTGTGTGCAAGTGAGGAGTCCTAAAGCTCAAGCTGCACGTGAGACTTGACGAGAAATGTTCCTCAGTGCAAACGGCTCAGCTTCCAAGCACAGTGTACTGGCAGCCTGATGAAATTGACCTTCACTATTATAGTTTAGATGAAAGGTGTGTAGGTATTTTTGTTTTTATTTATTTATTTTTTTACAGTAGTCAGGTCTGTTTCACGGTTGTGGGACAGAATATTTGTGCAGAGCCCTGGGCTCAGAGGGGCCCTGTGCTTGGAGTTGAGTGCTCCGTGGTCCCCCTGTTGAAATTCTTAATTTTATTTTTTGGCTATACATTTTGTAAGTGAAGTTTAAGGGGATAACGGAGCATGTGCCAGATCCTTGGAGCTTCTGCTGATGCCCCTTCCTCCACCCCACCACATCCCTATGATAGGTTCTTGGTGATTTGCTCCTTGCCCCCTGGTGTCCTGGTCCCCCAAAGCCTTCCCCTTGCACCGCTCCTTTTCCATAGCCCACGACCACTCCTGTCTTCTCCTAGGGTAGCAAATGAGGAGCCCCAAGTTCTGCTGTTGGCTCTCACTCCAGGTGGGAGCCTGGAGGATGGGGCAGGAAGGCTCAAGGTTAGAGACATATGACCTGGGGTGTCTAGGGCTAGGCATGGACAAAACTGTTCTGCCCTTGGTTGGCACAGCCTCTGAGCAGTCTGCAAGCAGAGGGTCTGCTCATGTGCCCCTGTGCCGGATACCCCTGTATCCTAGCCCAGAGGCTACAATGCCTTAGGAGTTGCTCATCTCTTTTGGGTTGGAGCTGCCACCCATGGGCAGGGTAAATAGGCTACCACATATTCATTTTGCACTGCAACCTGATGACAGTGATTTAACAGTTCTCTTCCCAGAGGATTGAAAAGTCCAGATGTTTTCTGCATATGGCACACCAGGCCACAATGGCGTGTGGATGTGGAATGAGCCAAAAATCAATTAAATGCTCCTTGAAAACAGTGGAATTCAGATGCTTCCCTAAAACTAACCAGTTTTTAAAGAAATGTTTTGGGTGTACTCACCAGTCCTTAGGGAGATATGAGGACATTGGAATAGAAGTGACAATTAAGAGGTTGGATATAGTTGCCTTTTAAGACCTGGAAAATTTAATATTCTAGGGAAAATGAATTAGTTCCTAGTAAAAGAAATTATGATATTTCCATACAAAAGTGATATAAATATATATGTATGGATATAGATTGTGTCTAAAATAAATATTAAGAGAGAAAATGTTTCAGAACAGTTTATAGTATAGAATCTCATCCATGTTATGGAAGGATATGTATCATGTTTCATCACTTGGTGACAGTTGTGTTGTAATTTGCATGTTTGACTATGCGCAACAACAGTTATAGAATATGGATCAGCAGCATGGAATCAAATCCGAGAGACAGCAGTAGAGCACTACAGCACAAAAGAAAATATTTCTTTAAAAAAAGAATTTTCAATGATTGAGTTAAAAAGTGGTTCTGAAAAGTTGAGATCTGAATAAGTACTCTCTTCAAAATACCACAATCAATTTATGTCATTTACTTTTTCATTGTTATGCATGCACTGGAGAGAAATATTTGCATCTACATCCAAGTAAGTCTAAAGACCTCTTCCCATAAATATAAAATAAAGATTCAAATTTATCAGTGCTTCCTACTGTTACATTAAATAGTGGGACATTTTATAATCCATAGTGTTTTAGCATCAATCAAACAGAATAATGGAAATGTAAATTAAAGCACAAGATATTTTATATATAAAATTTAAGTATTTCTGGGAGGATAAACAAGAATGTGACCTGGATAATGAGGTAAGTCAAAGACTCTCAGGAGCATTGTCAAATCAGTAGCAGTGAATTATGAAAACAAACTAACATTAAATGGACCAGGAGCTCATGGCTGACATTTTTGCATATGCATATTAATGCAAATTAATCTTCAGAGAAATGAGATTGGCCTCACAAGTTAAGCATGAAAATCATTTTCATCACAATGCAGAGTGATAGTTTTTGAAAAAGAAAGAATCATTTTCAGGGGAAGCACATCTGTCCTTACAGAGATCACTGACCTACTGGGAAATGCAATCTCACACTTGCTCTCATTGAGGTAGGGGAACAATGTCCTACCCACCTAGGTTGGAGCATCTCAGGGACTTTTGTAGACTTGTGACTACTTTGTAAACTGTTTACCTTGAACCTCCTCCTCCACCTTTAAGGAACTTGGCTTATATTTGTTTTGTGTATTATAGTTGCCCATAAGCTTTTATTTGGGACCAGAACAAATGTTCTATCTCTTGACTAAAACAGTGTTTGGAAACTA
The DNA here is from genome assembly GCF_021234435.1 of Artibeus jamaicensis. Classification (NCBI taxonomy): domain Eukaryota; kingdom Metazoa; phylum Chordata; class Mammalia; order Chiroptera; family Phyllostomidae; genus Artibeus; species Artibeus jamaicensis. The sequence goes on from NW_026521506.1 coordinate 20,654,756, forward strand.
CCCTTCATATGGGCTGAGGTTGCACAGAGGCCAAAGGATGGATAATAAAGGTCAACAGGTGTCAGAGTTATACCTGGGAAGACAAAGTGCTTGTCAACTCTGAAGGCTGTGGGGCTTATATAAGAGGGTAAGTAGGAAGACGTGAAGAGGGTAGCTTGAAGAGACATACAAGGGAGGGGTGCTCATTGGTTATCTGGGATCAGTCTGGGGTCAAGCTTGTCAACATTCTTGTCTATGTTTTTGCTTTTAGTTGTTATTATGCCCTTGTGGACATGACATTGCCACTTCAAGGAACCACAGTGTGCTGGACAAAAGCACACTCTTCTCGCGGTTCATAATTTACTTTAAGGGTGATTTAAGTTCATTTAGTTCAGCCATTACCTTCTTTTTGCCTTGACATTCTGTACTTATTCTTCAGTGAACAGGGCAGTTTGCAAGCCTGAGTGCAGCAATTAAGAGCTGGGGCTTTGAGGTCACATAGACTTGGTTTATGGTTCTGACACTTTAAAAGCTGTGTGTGGCCTTAAGCAGGCCATGTGACCTTTGACCTTTGAGGCTCAGGCTCCACATCTGTAAACTGGTTATGTTACAGAACACCCATGGGCCTATTGTTCTGGGTTCTGTTGCCCACTGCTGATAAGAGAACTGTTGCTCTCAATGCCAGAGTTTAATAAAAGGGAAGGGAATTATTTAATTAAAAGTAACTATTCCCTGGCCCAGGTTTAGAGTAAGGGCAGAATTTTACTGTTAAGTCCCAATGCTTTTGAATGCCCACAAACACCCAGTCCTGCCCCCAACCTTGGCCCAGTCAAGCCAGTCTCAGAGCATGCCAGTCAGAGGTACCATGTTTCAGCAAAACAACAACAACAAAAAAACAAACCCCAAAGTCTGTGGCTCACTTCTCCCTGTTCCCACCAGTAATCTGTGCTCAGCTGCGCAGGCCTCCTGTGGTTCCCAACACCATCGCCTTGTTGCCACAATCTCCAGTTCTTAAACCAAAACTGTGTGGCACCTTCTCATGGCGGGCCAGTGAGGGTCCTTCTACCCCCTTTTCACCCACTTGGTCCTGCTGCACATGGCTGCCTGCCTTCTAGTTTAAATGCCAGCCTGGATCCTCCTCTGTAACCCTATTTCTGACTGCTGCCACAGTCAGGTACATCTGCTAGCACTTCCATATTTTCCACCTTTCTTGGACGCCATTGTTAGTCTGGCAGGCGTGGCCCCATGGCATGGAGCAAACCATTTCCAAGCTCTTACAGGGGTGCTGTAACCTGGGTATCCACTTCCCAGCTACATCATGAATCACAGTCATGCCCATCTCCCTGGCCCAGGCAAACTATTCAGCATTACTATGAAGCTGGCTTGCTGTTATTGATATGCCAAAGTAACTCTCAATGGTTCTTCAGTAACTCTCCATGTCTTTCATCCCCCCAGCCAGGTCCTATATTCCCAGACACCCTAGGTTCTGGACCCTGCTACACACCTGTTATAGTCATACTAATTTGCTAAAGGTTGTTGCAGTTCTTAAATGATTTAATGTTTATAAACTGCCTCACGTATATTAGCTACTCAAGAAACAATACTACATGCTGTGCTTGTCCATTTAATTCCCTTGGCTCTGTGGCAACTTAATAGATGAAACAGATGCACAGAAACAGACTTGCTTCACCTTTGCGAAGACTTAGCATTCTTCCTCTGTGATCAGCTTGCTTCTTACTCTCAAGCCATCATTGTCCACTTTTTTAACGTACCCACTGCATATTTACTGCATCTTGTGTAAATGTCGCGCTGATTAAATGAGGTAATGAGCACTTAGCAGAATATTTGGCAGATAGTGACAGCTCAATAATTGTTAGCTCTTATTATCAATGGACAGCCTTGAGCACAATTGACTGCCTTTAGAATTAGACAGACATGGGTTGAATTCTTGGCTCTGCCACTTACTGCCTGTGTGACATTTGGCAAGTTGACCTTTCTGAGCCTCAGTTTTCTTTACAGTTCATGTAAAGTGAGGAGCTATTACTGGAACTATAGGAATATTGTGAGGATCGAATGAGATAATATGTAGAAAATTCTTAGTAGAGGACCCTGGCATAGGGCGAGTGCTACAAAATGTAAATATTAATGGTAATACAGATGGTAACAGGCCCCTATAGCTAGAAAACCAGGTTCACCACTGAGAGTGAAAATGAGGCAAGATGGTGCACCCCGTGGTATTATTGCCCTGGGCCTACCCAGGCAGCTCTACCTTCCTTTGTGACTTCCCTCTCGAATCCCAATATTGTGCTGTTAAGCAGTATGGCCACAGGAATAATAAAAATTTTCAGCCTAGTTTCTTCTCCCACAAATAGTTGCAAGGAGTTTTCAGTCCCTTTTGTCTGTTGCTTGTTCTGCCTCTTCCCTCACTGCCCACAGCATGTTTCCCTGGGAGAAGCCATATCCTTCACCGATTTCATCACCCTGATGTGTCAGTTGGAATTATTGGGGCAACCAAACCAGCTTATTGCAGCTTTTTGCTGGATTGTCCCAAGACTGTCCAGCCTAATTTTTTAAATTAGCAAATAGTCTGAATATACATTTCTCCAAAAAATTATACACATAGTCAATAAGCAGATGAAAGATGCTCAACATCACTACAGATCAGGGACATGCACATCAAAAGTACAAGCCACTAGGATAGCTAAAATAAAAAAAAAAGGAACAATATCAAGTGCTGACAAGGATCAGAAGGAATTGGAACCCTCACACATTTTTCTCTGGAGAAAAGTCTGGTATTAACTGAAAAGTAAACCACGGAATTGTCATACGGCCCAGAATTTCTTCTTGCATGTATATGTACCCAAGAGAATTGAGAACAAGTGTTCGCACAAAAACTTGTGCAAAAATTGTTCATAGCAGCATTATTCATAATAGCCAAAAAGTGGAAACATCCTAAATGTCTATCAGTGAGGAATGGGTTTAAAAATATAGTGTATCCCTATGATAGTCTATTGAACCACACAGAGACATGAAGTAGTGATACATGCTTCAACCTTTCATCGAGTGAATCATGAAAACACTATGATAGTAAAGGAAGCTGGACACAAAGGGCCACATCTTATATGATTTCATGTATATGAAATATCCAGAATAACAAGATAGGTAGACACAAAACCATATTAGGGGTTGCTGGGAACTGGCGGGAGGAGGAAATGGGGAGTGTTTGCTTGACAGTACAAGGCTTCTTTTGGGCTGAAGAACATGTTCTGGAATTAGAGAGCAACGACGGTCACACAATTCTGTGACTGTAGTAAAACCCACTTAGTTGTATAATTTAAAAGGAAGAATGGGATAATGTGTGAATTCTATCTCAATAAAATTGTCCCCCCCCAAAAAAAAAGGGATCGTGCAGACTTTGGAGGATGGCTGGGAGTGTGCACCCTTGAGCCAAGGGTGGACGTGTGGAACATGAACTTTGCTCTCTTATTTTGGGCTCTGCAGAGGCTTTAGCCCTTTCTGGTTTAAGCACATTTTCTAGATTGTTGCGGCTATCAGATAAATGATGTTCCATAGAGGTCTGTATTGAGAAGACAAATTTGTATTATTTGTTTTGACTTACAATTTTATAAAGTGGTGTTTTTATAAACATCACTATTGCTGCTATTTACGGCACTGATCTACCTGCTTTCTCTGTGTATTAACCTATGTAATTTACACCATAACCCTTGGAGGTATTGTATTAGCCCCATTTTACTGAAGAGGGATATGAGACACAGAGATTTTTAGTAACTTGACCAAAAGCACACAGCTAATTAGTAGCACCAACAGAAATTGAATGCAGACGGTCACCAGCATCTGTGCTCCTAATCTCCACACTGCATGAACTTTAAGTCAACCAAAACCCTTTATATAGAGCCTCAACTCTTTACAGGATTTTGAGTGAGGTAGAAATTATCATTGTGAGCTGAAACCACATGCTCATTCATAAGCAACAGATGAAGTAGCAAGTCAACAATTGAAATGTGATCTTGCCGATGTGCACAGCCAAGGCGGTAACACTAATACAGCTGAGCTGTCCATTATCCCCACCCGTGTACCCTTTTTAGGACTGTTCTCTCTCTTCTCGGGTGAGATCTCTATTGGGCCCTGTCTACCCTGAAGGTTGATGTCCCAGGGCCACAGCTTCCCACCTATATGTAGACTGCCCCCACACAACAAACTTTGGTGAGACAGGTTGCACAAAACAGGTTTGGAGAAGAAGTGGCTTAAAATGCCCTATTGCAGTGCTCTGGCAAAAGAACTAACTGATGTTTTTATTCCAAAGGGGGGAAAATTGCCTGATAACATGAGTCAGCATGTACTATCACTCATGCCAAACGCTCATTCTTGTTTCAGCTCTGAGGCCTCAAGTGGGTGAAAACAGCTCTTGTTTTTGCTCCGTGTTTTGTGTGGTAGAGTTAGATGGATGCTCTTTAAATTCTATGCATAGGCCAATTAAAATGACTAAGCAGTTCAGTCTTTTTTCTTCCATCTTTTTTTTCTCAAGTCATTTTATTCCACAGAAAGTATACATAGTTAAAACTCAAACTTCCCATCACCTACCTACATTAATGCAGAAAATGGGGCAGGGATTTTGCACACTGTTTTGCACATATATTTACTGTCAACTGACAAGGAGATTTAAGAGTTTTAGGCATCAGTGAAAAACTGGGTGATTTTTCTGAGTAGAGTGGAAAGCAGATGGCTATGGTTTGTACCTTAATTCATTCTGTTGAGTAGCTGGGAGCCAAATCCTGTAGAGGCAAAGACCAGGAGGGATAAAAGTGGGGGTGAATGGGAGTAATGGAAGTAGGCTGTTAGTGGCAGAGATTTTCCTCCGGCACTTTCGGGTAAAAGTGACTTCTTGATCACATATGTCAGTTTATCCATTTGAATTGATTCTTTTCTAAAGGATGAGAATAAAGAGAAGTTATGCCCATGCAGGTATTTCCCCTCCATGATGTCTCATCCTACAGCTCCAGCCCACAGAGGGGCCTCCTAAATAACATGCCTAAAGTAATCCAACTGGTTAGAGGGTGGCAGGCCCCATGGGCTGCAGATGAGACTATGTCTTTAGCATTTGTTGTGACTTAAACTATACATCTCATATAAACTTTGCCATTCATCCAATTGCTGGGTCTTTGATTTACATGGCCCCACATTCATGCTGTTTCTTATGCTTGGAAGGTCCTATCTCACTTACTTTCAATGTCCATCTTTCCATGTCCACACACTACCAGTTCTTCCAACCACGGTTCAAAATCTAAATGCTGTTGGATTGTGCACTTTGGAAATAATCTCTTTTTCTGTTTTTAAAAAAAAATATTTATTTTTCTTTAGAGGGGAAGGAGAGAGGGAGAGAAACATCAATGTATGGTTGCCTCTCATTCATCCCCTGCTGGGAACCGTCCTCCAGGGAACTGGCCTGCAACCCAAGTGTGTGCCCTGACCGGGAATCAAACCACAATCCTTTGGTTTGCAGGCCTGCACTCAATCCACTGAGCTACACCAGCCAGGGCTTAATCTCTTTTTCTTGAATACCTGGATGCACTGCTTGTGACTCTTTCACAGTGCTGGCCACTTTATAGACTGTCACCCTTGTCGAGTAGGCTGCTGTGGTTACTACTGGAACCATAGCTCTGTATTGTCCATAATGGCTGCACAGGGCCTGGTTCAGAGAATGGGCTCAATATGTGTTGAGGAAATGGATGAATGAATTTTGGGGTGTAGAAATATGCTTAAGTGTTCAATACTGATACAATTTTCCAAAGAGCTGTAAAAATGTACACATGAGGCCAACTGTTGCCCAAGACTTCCGGTGCTAACATGACTCACTAAATTTCAGCCAACTGGGCTGACCCTCAGTCCTGTCCTTTACCAGAAACATCCTGGTTAAGGGATAAAAAGCAGCAGCTCTCAAGCAAGTTCCTTTAAGTGTGAGACTGTTGAAATCATTGCTTTAGTGAATGGATGCCTTTTGATATCTACTCTGTTGGCCCTAAGAGGCTCCCCAGGTGGCCAGGGATTCTGAGAGAAAAATAACCTCTTCTAGAACTGGAGCCCATGGCAAGAGACTGGGCATAGGGGGAGTTACCTACTCCTGTAGACAGGAGATGTCATCAGTGTGATGTCATACCTGTGTACCTGGAAAGAGCTAGATGTGGTTAGATATTGTTGGCAAAAATTATGTAAGATGACAGGAGTGGAGAGGTGTCCCACTGAGTACCCAAGTGAAGGTGTGTTATGTCTCAGAAAAGTGAAGGTTAAGTGTAGCTAGAAGCTGTTGAAATAGGCACTGAGGAGAGCGTGTCAGTCAGTCAAACCCTTTGCTGTGACTGCAGAGTATTTACCAGGTTGCTATTAGGTGGAATCAGTGACTTAAGTAATATTAGATAGGGACCCCTAATGGGTGGGACCCTGATATGAAAGAAAAGAAAATTCACACTGAGGCCCCATTCATGCTTTTCAGGTTGAAGAGCAAGTCAGATTTGGCTGTTAAATTCAGAAGCAATAGTTATGTCTTCTCTAAATAAGTCTCATATCATGGGTTGCAATCTGTGAAGGCCCTGTTTTCACTTAGATTGGGCCCATTTTTAACTAGGGTGGAAGGCGTTATTTATTTTATAAGTAAGGAGGAAGGTCTGCAGGTTAATATTTTCTCAAGTTTACTGTCAGGGCAAAATAATTTTATTCCTTATGGGGTCAGATTGTCCATATGCACTAGAAGATATTTTAGGGCAATGAGTGCTTTGGCTATGGGGAACGTAGGCAAGACATTAGTTCCAATGGTGTATCTGTTTCTATTCTATGCTCAGTAACTCCCTGTTTTTTTTTTTTTTTTTTAAATCAGCTTGGCTAAATGTGGGCCAGAAGTGGAAGGAGTGAGACTGAAAGCTGTCAATAATCTAACATCCAGCCCTGACTGGTGTGGCTCAGTGGATTGAGCACCAGCCTGCAAACCAAAGGGTCGCCAGTTCGATTCCCAGTCAGGGCACATGTCTGGGTTGTGGGCCAGGTCCCCAGTAGGGGGCTTGTGAGAGGCAACACACTTTTATGTTTCTCTCCCTCTCTTTCTTCCTCCCATCCCCTCTTAAATAAATAAATAAAATCTTTAAAATGGTCTAACATCTAAAATGGAATCATCGGATTCATTATCACACACTGCCACCCCTCCCCTGGTACGGAAGACAAACCAAACACCAAGTTCTTTCCATCCTTGTCAGTATGAGAAAGTATTCTGGAAAAAATCATCTTCAGTTGTCACCTAGTCCTCACTCTCAGTGTCTGGCTCCCTGTGGACCGGCTGGCCTAGTCCCCAAACTTACAGGATTCTCCCTCCCTCCCTTCTCCCAAGGAACCTGCCCCTTCTTTTGCTCCCTCCCCATCTTCCCAGAACGCACAGAGATACACCCACATTTCCTTTCCACACATGCTAGTATTTTAATCATTAACAGAGTTACTTCATTTGGTCCAGTTTGACCTCTGCATGAAGGACCATTCCTCCAGCATTTTGGGGGGGGGGAGGCTGCATGTATTTAAGGGTCTTCTGGTTCTGGTTCATACAGGGCGGATAGAGACTCGTCACTTTCAGTGGGAGACTCCTCACTTTCAGTGGGAGACTCCTCACTTTCAGGGAGATACTCCTCCTCACTTGCAAAGGGAGACTCCTCCCTTCCAGAGGCAGAATCCTCACTTACAGAGGCAGGATACTCCTGATCTTCCTCTTCCATTTTTGGCTGATTTTCGCTGACTTTTTTACCCTGCGTGGAGCAGAAGATGATTATGTTCGGCATTTCCCCTCCCTTATGTTTTTCTTCAGTCAGCCGGAGGGTTGCTGTTACCTTCTCCGTTAACTTCAGGACCTAGTAGGGAAACAAGAGAAACCCAGAAAGACTTTGGTTTGCCGGAAGAGGGTGGGAAACAAGTAAGAATGGGGTTGTAAGGGAATGAGAGTGAATTGAGGAGGGGTTTGTCCCCCTCACGGGCAGGGCAAAGTCTTGTGTGGGGCATCCCTGGGGAAGAAGAGGAGGCGTGTGAGTAGGGTTGGTAGTCTCACCTTCTTCTCCCTTTCTTCAGGGAGTTGGGAGTCGCTCTTTCTCTTCATTGAGGTGCTTGGTCCTGGTCTCTCCTCATCGGGGCTTGGGCCTGGTCTCTCCTCATTGGGGCTTGGTCCTGGTCTCTCCTCATCGGTGCTTGGTGTTGGTGTCTGTTTCTGAGGGCCTGGAGCTGGTCTGTCTTCATCCACGCCTGGAGCTGGTCTCTTTTCATCTGAACCAGATTCCATCGTTTTGTGAGTTTCTTTGGCCTTTTGGTGGTGTTAGTGCCCCGCTCTGGGCTCTGGGGCTCCCCACCACCGCTATTTATACCCTCCAGGAAAATGAGGAGCCACACCCTCATCTGTGATTGGCCATCAAGAAATTCCTTCCGTAAGTGGTAACCATGGTATTGAGTGACATCACAAAGGCCCGGGCTTCACAATCCAGGAGGGTGGGGGAGGGTGCAGAGGAGTCTAGCTGCTCTGGTTAGAGAAAGGTGGAGCTTCTTCCACACCCCCTGAGGGCTTTCCCAAACTGACCTCTCGCTCTCCCTCTAGGTCAGTGGCTGTGGTGCCCGTGGCAGGGAGAGGGGGTTTCCTCTAAGCCACTCCCCACAGCCATGTCCATTAATGGATTCATTCTGTCGTCTCCCAGCTCTCATCATTGCCTAGTATTTTGTGAGTTTTTAGTACACGTTTTATTTTAGAACAGTTTTAGATTTATAGAAAAGCTGTGAAGGTAATACCCACACCCCCCACACGGGCAGGGCAAAGTCTTGCGTGGGCATCACTGGGGAAGAAGAGGAGGCATATGAGTAGGGTAGGTAGTCTCACCTTCTTCTCCCTTTCTTCGGGGAGTTGGGAGTCACTCTTTCTCTTCATTGCGGTGCTTGGTGCTGGTCTCTCCTTATTATTAACATCTTGCATTAGTGTGGTGCATTTGTTTCATGTGTGAAACAACAGTGAAACAGTTATTCATTAAAGTCTGTGCTTCATTCAGATTTCCTTAGTTTTGGCTTAGTGTGCCTTTTCTGTCCCAGCATCCCATCCAGGATACATATGACATTTAGTCATCTGGGCATGCCTCATTAGGCTCCTCTGGGCTGTCACAGTTTTTAGAATTCTTGTTTTTGAGAACCTTAAGAGTTTGCTTCGTTTGTTGTGTTTTTTAACGTTAAATCCTCAGATGTTATTGATATTATACTTGAAGGTTTGCACCTTTTATGAAGCTCTTCCAATTTCCCTCCACCCCTCAGCCCATGGCTAACACTTTTCTACTCTCTTTTTCAATGAGTTTGACTTTTTCTCTTTTAAATATTCCACTTATAAGTGATATGATGCAGTGTGTGCCTGTGTGTATATAACATCTTCTTTATCCACCCATCTATGGATGGACACTCGCATTATTTATATTAGCTATTGTGAACAATGCAGCACAATACCTACCTCGTATTTTGCTATTACAGTTGTCCCAATTTTTTCTGCTATGCCCTCCTCTGCCCATCCTACCCCCACCCCCACAGTCAATTGTCACACTGTTGTCCAAGTCCATGGGTCATTCATACATGTTCTTTGTCTAGTCTCTTCCCTTCTTTCCACCATTGTCCCCCTCCTCACTTCTGGTCACTTTCAGTCTGCTCCATGTTTCCATGCCTATGGTTCTATTTTGTTCGTTAGTTTATTTTGTTCATTAGATTTCACTTATAGGGGAGATCATATGGTATTTGTCTTTTACTGACTGGCTTATTTCACTTAGCATAATATTCTCCAGTTCCTTCCATGCTGACGCAAAAGGTAGGAGTCCCTTCTTTCTTTCTGCTGCGTAGTATTCTATTTCATAAATGTAGCACTGTTTTTTGATCCACTTATCTACTGATGGGCACTTGGGCTGTTTGCACCACTTGACAATTGTAAATAGTGCCACTATAAACATAGGGGTGCATGGGTTCTTTTGAATTGGTGACTTCAGGTTCTTAGGGTATATTCCCAGCAGTGGAATCTCCTGGTCAAAAGGCAGTTCCATTTTTAGTTTTTTTGAGAAAACTCTATACTGATTTCCACAGTGGCTGCCCCAGTCTGCAATCCCAGCAACAGTGCACCAGGGTTCCCTTTTCTCCACATCCTCACCAGCACTTGTTGTTTGTTGATTTATTAATGATAGCCAATATGATAGGTGTGAGATAATATCACATTATGGTTTTACTTTGCATCTCTGATGGCTAGTGATGCTGAGCATCCTTTCATAAGTCTATGGGTCCTCTGCATGTCCTCCTTGAAGAAGTGTCTGTTCAGATCCTTTACCCATTTTTTAATTGGATTGTTTGTCTTCCCAGTGTTGAGTCATATGAGTTCTTTATATATTGCTACCTAGTATTTTAGATATCTTACCTAAAAATCCCACAGAGCTAAATACTGACCTTTAAGTTTCAGTAAAGGAATGAATTATCACACTTCCCTCCTACACTTGGCTCTTCCAGGCAACTTTTCAGGTTGTATTTGGTGCATGCATGTGTGTGTTTACTGGATATATTTCAATGGTTTTTTTTCTCTACTGTCCTCATATTTATAACCTTTTTCTCCAGAAAACCCCAAACCGAGTCAGTGCCATCAGGATTATGGTCTTCCCCATGGCACCAGCTGAATTCATCTGTTGGCTTTGTCACAGGGATGCTATGGATGTTTCTCTTTAGAGCTGAGGATTAAGACCCTGTGTATATGTGTGTGAGACAGAGGCACAGGCAGCAGCAGCAGAAGCATTTTGTAAGGTTCTAATGAGTCTCTGTTTTTAGGGGTGCGACTTCACCATCCCACATAGTAACGGCTCTTCCTCCACAAGTCACTGCCCAGCGCACCAGTTGAACAGACTCACCAACCAACCTCTGTCTAGGAAGGGAGCCAACAACTGGTTAAGACACAACAAATATTCACAAGGTAAGAGTCATTCCCTTAGACACAGTGTCAGTCACACCTTTTTTGGAATCTAGACATATGCTTCAATCTGAGATGCACAGATGGGTCCAGGTTGAGACACACGATTGAGGACTACTTTAAGGAAGCCTCCTTTCACTGTATGTCAATTTGCTAAACTGCCTTATGTGAGTTAAATCTTTTTCTTTAATTTTTTTTTAGAGAGGGAGAGAAATATCAATGTGTGGTTGCCTCTCACATGTCCACCATTGGGGACCTGTCCTGCAACCCAGGCGTGTGCCCTGACTGGGAATCAAACCAGCAACCCCTTGGTTCACAGCCTGCACTCAATCCACTGAACTACACCAGCCGGGCCATGAGTCAAATCTGTAGCAGATGCTTTATAAGTCTCACAATGCAGCACAAAGAAGAGCAGTTGAAAGCACAAGCTAGCCAGCAGGCAGTAGCTCAGAGTGCATGCCTACCAGTGCAGGGAAGGCTCTCAAGCAGGTTCAAGAATGGTTTGAGATACACTTGAAACCAATATGAACTAATATTGAATGTTAGCTGTAATTTAAAATAAAAAAGAATGGCTTGAGGGAGCAGAGAAAGGTGACTTGGCTTTGATGGTGGCAAGAGGATGAACCTGGAACGAGTATTCCGTACAGGTTAGGGTTTGCATGGTTTGAACTCCCTGCTGGCCCCACAGAAAAGTCTACCTGGGCTTTCTTATCGGACATAGGCAAGTCAGGGAAGAGGGAGTGGTGGGGTTCTCTTATGGAATAGTGTTGTGTAAATGCAAGATGTTTCAGCACAATTTAGAATTCTCATAACCCTTAAAACTAACCTTCTTGTATTGTTTCAGCTTAAGTTGCTTTCCAGTCAATAAGCATTTATCAAAGTGTGGCCCTTTAAATATTCTCTAAAGTGACAGAATTATCTTGGTTCTATCAACAGAGAAACTGTATAGAAAGAGAAAAGACCTCTGGCACTGAAAAAAAGTCTGACACTCTGTCTACAAGATAGCAGACATAATTACACTATCTGCTGAATAATGTGGGGTTTATTAACAGTTTTCCTATTCCAGGTGATTACTGTAGCACACAAAAACTGTAGTAGTAGTAATAATAATAATAATAATAATAATAATAATAAACATTGATTGATTATTAGCTCTATGTGGAAATTATACTATATCTTTTCTTTTTTAAAATATTTTATTTATTTATTTTTAGAGAGAGGGGAAGGGAAGGAGAAAGAGTGGGAGAGAAACATCAATGTGTGGTTGCCTCTCTTGAGTCCCCTGCTGGGAACTGGCCTGCAACCCAGGCATGTGCCCTGACTGGGAATCGAACCGCGATACTCTGGTCCGCAGGCCTGTGCTCAATCCACTGAGCTACACCAGCCAGGGCATATATCTTCATGTCCCTATTTAATCTTCATCACAACCCTATTAACGTTAGTGACAAAACAGCACTTTTTGCCAGCTCTGCTGGGATTCCTGTGGCTATCTTCATTCTAATGACAGAAAAAGAAAAGACCATGGTGGAGGACACATGGGAACATTTATAGGCTAAGCTCAACTGGGGCATGCATTCCTCCTGCTCAGGTCATTGCAAAAAAAAAAAATCCACACAGCTACACCCAACTGCCATATAAAAGGAGAAATGTAGTCTAACCCAGAAGAGGAGAAACTGAAGGTTGGAAACCAGCTAGAAATCTCTGTCACCACTGTCCTGTTCATCGCTATCCCCATAGTTAGAGCAGGATTGGGCACAGGGTAAGTCAGCACAAATATATCTTTTGAATAGAGTGGTTTGAGTTTTTTAGGGTCAGTTATGGAGATCAGGAATATATAGGACTTGGTTAAGCAATGGGTTCTTAGATTCAACACAAAAAGTGCAAGCAACAAAGACTAAATTGAGCTATATAAAATTATTTCTTTCACAAAAAATACCATAAAAATAGGTACCTCAAAGAAAGAAAATGTTTGGAAATTATATATTTGATAAAGGTATAGTATCCAGAATATAGAAAGAACTCTTACAACTCAACAACAGAAATACTTATTACCCAATTAAAAATTAGGTAAAAGAGTCAAATAGACATTTCCCCAATTAAGATATACAAATATCTCCAAAAAACCACATGAAAATATGCTCCATATCATTAGTCACTAGGAAAATGCAAATCAAAACCACAATGAGATACCACGGCACACCTACTTGGAAGGCTTTAACCAAAGAAATAACAAAATAACAAGCATATGGATGAATTGGGACCCTCATACACTTCTGGAGGGAGCATAAAATGGTGCTGTCTCTAGAAAATCGTTTGGCAGTTTCTTAACAATTTAAACATAGACTTCCTATACTGACCAGCAGTTCCACTTCTAGGTATATAAACCAAAAATTTAAAATGGGGAAAAATCAGGTGAATGAAGCATAACAAAAGTAATAGGCAGATAATATTTTGAGGAGGAAAAAAATGGTCAGCTTCATTAAATACTCTTCATAGATGAAGACAAATAGGTGATTATTAAAATTGAAAATATGGAGGTCATTGGTAACTTTGAAAAAAGGATTAAAAGAGTGGGAAAGATTTAATATGAACTTGAATGATGTGTATTAAAAAGGTGATGTGATGGGAGGAAGTGGGTGTGGATAGACATTTTCTTTTGAGACGGTTGGGGCTAAGGAGAGGAGGGGAGAGATATGGAGCTATAGGTAGAGGAGGATTTGATACCAAAAATAGCCCTGGCTGGCGTAGCTCAGTGGATTGAGCATGGGCCTGTGAACCAAAGGATCATGATTCAATTCCCAGTCAGGGCACATGCCTGGGTTGCAGGCCAGCTCCCACCAGGGAAGGACCATAACCCTGATGGCACTGACTCAGTTTGGGGTTTTCTGGAGAAAAAGGTTATACATATGAGGGAAGCAGAGAAGAAAACCATTGAAGTATATCCAGTAAACAAACACACACATGCACGCACCAAATACAACCTGGAAAGTTGTCTGGAAGAGGCAAGTGTAGGAGGGAAGTTTGATAATTCATTCCTTTACTGAAACTTAAATGTTAGTTTAAGTTGCCTCTGATGCACCAGAGGCAACCACACATTATTTCTCTCCCTCTCTTCTTCCCTTCCCCTCTAAGATAAACAAATAAAATCTTAAAAAAAAAGGATAGATTCTAGTCACATCTGCATGCTGATGTAAATTAGTCAGTGAAATTAATGAAATAAAAGATCATGGGGTAATTGCAGAAAACAAGCTATTGAGACAGTAAGAAGGGTATTCAGACTATTAGTAGATGGGATCCACAGTAAAAGTGGAAGAGTTAACTGTACACGAGAACAGGGAATGTTTAAACATTGTACAGAAGAGGAGGAAATAACCATGGTGTAGTTACAAATGCAGGTAATATGGTGGATTTGCTGAGGAAGACATAAGGACATTCCTCTTGATTCTTCATTTTTTTTGTCAGTGAAGGATAAGGTAAGGTTATAAAATGTCAGGAATGAGGTTGGGGTTTTGAGGAACTGAGAGGATAAGGTATTGATTATTCATTTTGAATAATGGAAATCAGCACATAATATGAAAGGATTGATGATTTGAGACATGAGGTCAAAAATTTAAGGTGAGGTCAGGCAGCTCAGTCTTGTAAATTTCCACAGCAGTATTCATCATGTGCATAAGGAACAGAATAGGTAGACCGCTAGATTTAAGAAGGGTGGTAGTTTTGCGAAGAAATTTGCAAATTGCAAATCTGCCATAGTGGAAAGTAGGCAGGGAGATGAAAGTTTATGAAAATGAGTGACGATAATGATGAGCTATAAATTGGTTAGGAACGAGGAGATGAGAAATAAGGAGGGTGATGGATTGTGAGATGCAGTGGAATTCATAGATGGAGTTCAAAGCTGAAGAACTGTTGGAGGTGTGTGCGCATGCGCGTGCACGTGTGTGTGAGGGAGGCACTTTAGTTCATGTTGTATGTCTTAAGATCAAGATTTAAGAGCTGGTTCAAATTTGGGGAATGTCAAAGTCTAGAGCATGAGCATTAAAGATAGTGGCTTAAGTGCGATGGGAGAAAAATATCACTGAAGATGAGAACATGAAAATTTTGCAAAGCCAAAATGTTGGGTTAATATCCCCATGGATGAAAGATGTCAAAGTTGCCAAAAGGGTGGCAGAGAGCAGCTCAGAAGTTAAAGTGAGTAATGAATGAAGGGAAAGACATAAGGAGGGGTAGCACATGATATTGTGTAATAGCGTGAACTACAAATGAAATCTGGATTCTGAAAGAGAAAGCAGAAATGGTTTGGAAGCGACAATACGGAGCAAACTAGCCACCTCCTCTGCCTCAGCTCCCTGGGGGATCTGAGGAAAACTCATGTTTACTTCAGATGACTGCAGGAGAAGTGATTTCCTCAAGGCATAGCCATATTGCATTTATAAAACAGAAATGAAAGAAATATTGAGAGAAGAATTTGAAGCTACAGGAAAGCTAGTTCATGATAGACTATGAGATACAGAGGGCAGAAAAGAAGGGCTTATGATGATGGGGAGAGTTGGGTCTAATTTTTTTAATGTGTAGGACAGGATGTAGACAGGGTCCTAGGTAATAATGGGTAATCTGCAGGGTGGTGACTGAAGTAACAGTGACGATACGAGATGAACTTTGTGATTGTAGGGCAGTCTGGGAGGTGAGTAAAGCCCTCCTGACTCATGATTGCTGATTAAAAGTGACCAGGAACCCAGAAGAATCCAGAAACCCCAATAGAAACCCACTTCCTCTAAATATCATGTAGCCTGCATGATGATCCCGTCTTCTAAAGATAGACTAATAAGGACATCTAAGGAAGTACATTTGAAAGGAGAGGAGTATGTGTACCCTGAAGTGTGGGTATGTATGAAAAATATCAGAACCATATTCCAATGCCAGCAGGTTCCTATTATAGACATATGGAGCTGTGTGCTATTTTTGGACCATGAAAGATGTCTGAACACACGTGGCCCACACGCAGGTACCAACATCTACTGAGCACCTGCAAACCCAAAGCTAGGAAAGCAGAGAGGCTGAAGGGAAGTGGTATTGTTTTTATTTTTTAATTTCTTTTTTTTATTGATTATGCCATTACAGTTGTTCTATTCCCCCCTTCATTCCCCTCCACCCTATCCCCCGTCCCCACCATTACCCACCCCTTTAGTTTATGACCATGTATCTTAAGTTCTTTAGATTCTATATTTCCCATACTATTCTTGCCCCCCCCATCAATTTTCTATCTACTGTCTATGCTACTTATTTTCTGTACCTTCTCTCCCCTTCTCCTCCTCCCACTCCCCTGTTGCTAACCCTCCACGTGATCTCCATTTTTATGGTTCTGCTCCTGATCTAGCTGTCCTCTCAGTTTGCTTTTGTTTTAGGTGTGGTTGTTAATAACTGTGAGTTTGCTGTCCTTTCACTGTTCATCTTTTTTTAACTTCTTTTTCTTAGATAAGTCCCTTTAACATTTCATATAATAAGGGCTTGGTGATGATGAACTCCTTGAATTTTATCTTATCTGAGAAGCACTTTATCTGTCCTTCCATTCTAAATGAAAGTTTTGCTGGATAGAGCAATCTTGGTTGTAGGTCTTTAGATTTCATGACTTGGAATACTTCTTTCCAGCCCCTTCTTGCCTGTAGGGTCTCTTTTGAGAAATCAGCTGACAGTCTGATAGGAACTCCTTTGTAGGTGACTGTCCCCTTATCTCTTGCTGCTTCTAGGATTCTCTCCTTCATTTTAATCTTGGCTAATGTAATGATGATGTGCCTTGGTGTGTTTCTTCTTGGGTCCAACTTCTTTGGGACTCTCTGAGCTTCCTGGATTTCCTGGAAGTCTATTTCCTTTGCCAGATTGGGGAAATTCTCCTTTATTATTTGTTCAAATAAGTTTTGCACTGGTGGCTGTTCCTTTCCCCCTTCTGGTACCCCTATAAGTTGTATGTTGGAGCATTTAAAGATGTCCTGGAGGTTCCTAAGTCTCTCCTCATTTTTTTGAATTCTTGCTTCTTCACTCTTTTCTGTTTGGCCATTATTTGCTTTCTTCTGGTCTACTCCATTGATTTGACTCCCAGTTTCCTTTTCATTGCTATTGGTTTCCTGTGCAATTCCATTCATTTCAATTAGTTTAGCCTTCATATGTTTGTCTAATTTGTGGTTATAATCAACCAGTTCTGTGAGGATCCTGATCACCAGTGTTTTAAACTGTGCGTCTGAGAGTTTTGCTATTTCTTCATCGCTTAGATTTATAGGCTCTGGGGCTTTGAGATCTTCTTGAGCCATTTTTGGTCTGTTCTCGCCCATTAAGTATGAGTAGGGAAGCCTTAGACTCTCAGGTCGCTGGGTTGTGACGCTATATGTGGGGGCGTGGTCAGAGTGGGGAAATGGCGACCTCCTCTGCTGTTTCTTGCTGCTGGGTGAGGAGCAGAGCCTTAGGTGGTTCACCAGGGCAGGGCCACTCAGGTCGCTGGGTTATGATGCTGTATGTGGAGGCAGGGTCAGAGCAGGGAAATGGCAGCCGCTCGAGGTGGGGCCTGCTCAGTCCTGTAGTCTCACCGCCCACTCCCTCCCTTGTCTATCTGCGCAGGAAAGCACGACCACAGTCAACCTGCAGCCCTGCTCCCTTGCTGTTTCCCCGTGGTCGCTGGCTGAGTCGCTTACTAAGTCCAACCCTGTGCCTGGGTTCCGCGTGCCTGAGTCCCTCTGACCGAGTTTTCCTGTGCAACCCTGCTCCGACAGCTGCTGGTTTCGCCCCTCTTACCGGTCAGGCTGAAGAATTTGTTGTTATCAGACTTCCGAAAAGTTCAATTTTCTGTGTTCTGGCTGTGTTTTCTGTTGCTAATATTTAGTTGTCTGTAAACTTGGTTGTCAGAGAAGCCACAGCGTTTCCACCTATGCCTCCATCTTGGCGGAAGTCTTGGAAGTGGTATTGTTGTCCCAATACAGGAATGCATGTACTTAGGCCTTCTAAATGGCAGCTGGAAAATAAATGGAAGAAAGGAAAGTGAGTTTGTTTTGTCCTAAAACTCATAGACACAGACACCAGTATGGCTGTTACCAGAGGGAAGAGGCATGGGGCAGTAGTAAAGGGTAAAGGGCCAAATATATGGTGATGGAAGATGATTTGACTTTGGGTGGTGGGTGCACAATGCAAGATACAGATCATTTATCATAGAAATATACACTTTAAACCTGTATGATCTTATTAGCCAATATCATCCCAATACATTTAATTAAAAATAAAAGTGTTGGTATCAGGTTGGTGAGTGCTTCTTGGGAGGAAACTCAGACTGTAAAAGGAGGAAAGTGAGTTCTGGGTCTCGTACCCAAGTACAGGTACTGGATTCTGTTTCATGTATTGCATGTTCTGACTTTTTCTTTTTTGATTCTTCTCCTTCTCTTTCTTATTCCTGAAGAAAGTACTTTACTAGTTCTGGCATCTTATGAGTATGGCTTTCTTCAAACCCTGGCCCTGGAAGAGAAGGAAAATTCACCTTCCCAAGGGTTGAGAGAAAAATATAATGGCTTGGGATCTGTTTGAAGCACACTTTTGTTTTAAAAATAGACATCTTCAGAATTCAGTGAAAAAAATGTAAAAGATGGAGTCTCTTAACGTGGTGTCTGGTACCTGGATTAAAAGAATAATGTGGTGGAGCAGACAGAGCTGCGTAAGGGGCATCCAGACACCTGAGTTCTAGCTCTGATTCTGCCATTTTCTCTGCATGAGGCAGCCAGTCTGTTGTTGTTATTTCCTGGGACTCAGTGACCTTTTCTGTAAAGTGAAGGGCTAGACTGCATCATCTGTGAGTCTCTGTGTATTTCACATCAATTCAGTGTTACCTGATTATTTTCTCATTCGTTGTAAAATGCATGCTGTTCATTTCATGGAATTTGGTGGGAGACTTTCTATTTCTCATACATTTTGGAATGCCTGTAGGATATCTTGGCTTTCTTTTACTGGGTTGATTTTTTTTTATTCTATAGCCCCAAAACAATTTATTTAATTGACTTTGCTACATGGGGCTTTATTTCATGTTACAGAGGGAAAGAAACCTTTTTTTTTTTGCTTGTTGTAATTTAACAGTATTGCACTACCTGTGTCCTTTTCCAATTTTTGAACATTAATGGAAAAAGAGAGGCCACAAATTTCAAAGGATATCATTACCATGTTTAAGGAGCCCAGGATTGAATTTCTGAGCATAGATTTCTGCATGAATTTATAAGCTTTCCTCTGACACCACCTCTAGCTTTTTCTGCTTGTTCAGACAGAGGAGTACAGATGTTTGGAGTAGACCCTCAGAGCCTCAGACATTTGTCATGCTTCTCTTTTCCAGGGTTACTGTGTTTTTAGTTGGGTCTCCATGCATTCCATCATTAGGGTTGAAGTTAAGAGAGCGTTCCTAAACTCTCCTGACTTAAGGCATCATTTCAAAATTATTTCACCCTAAGAACTCTTATTATTCAAATTATTGATTGTTTGGAGTGATGAAAATGCCTTCTGGTGATCTATAACATCTGCTTCCTGCCAACTCACCCTGTAAACCTTGCTTGCCCACCATGCACTCAGCAAGGTGGGCCTGATCAATGTGGTGGGCAAGGTGGGCCTGATCGATTTCCAGTACCGTGTTGAGTAGGAGTGCTGAAAGTGGACATCCCGTCTCATTCCTGATCTTAAGTGAAATGCTTTTCATTTTTGTCCATTGAGTATGATGTTGGCTGTGGGTTTTTCATACATGGCCTTTATTATGTTGAGGAATGATCCCTCTGCTCCCACTTTGCTGAGTGTTTTTATCATAAATGGGTGCTGGATTTTGTCAAATGCTTTTTGTATATCTATTGATATGATCACATGATTTTCATCCCTTATGTTGTTTATGTGGAGTATCACGTTAACTGATTGGTGGGTATTGTACCAACATTGCATCCCAAGCATAACCATGCACAATGCCAGATGGCTACTGGAAATATTGGGGGGGGGATTTGGTAAAGCATGTAATTGTCTAATCACTATGTTGAACACCTGAAACTAACACAAAATAATATAGAATGTAAATTGTAATTGAAAAGAGTTTAAGGTGAAAAAATGGAAGTAAATAAACAAGACATAGGTGAGTACTATGAAATTGCTATGAAGAAAATAAAACAGGGTAATAATTGTAGGGGACATATCTAGAGTCTTCATTCTTTCCTTAGTGTTAGTATTTTATTTACTAACAAGAATGAGTGTAATTCATTTACTGTTACTGTGTTTTAGGTCCTATATTAAATACTGACTCAAGGAAGATGTAAAGGTATAAATAGCCTCCAACCTTAAGGATGTCAGTCTGGTGGAGGAAGCTTGTGAATAGTTAAAAAATAAGGCTGAATGAAATGAGTGCATTGTAGAGGAGCAAGCAGGCTTATACTGTACAGCCCATGGCTTATACTGTACAGCCTATTGCTCCTAGGCTACAAGCCTGTACAGCATGTTACTGTACAAACCAACAGAGAATAATCAAGCACAACAGAAAATGATGCAATTAACACACCTGGTAACAAATGTGTGAGGTTGCTGTTGAAAAAACACTGTGTACTCTTTGACATCAAACTTTTCTTGTAAGTAGAGAGTATACTCTAACTCATGATAAAATATACAGTATAGTAAATACATAAAGCAGTAACATTGTTATTTATCATCATTACCAAGTACTATGTGCTGTACATAATTGTATGTGCTATACTGTTATATGACAGGCAGTGCAGTGGGTTTGTTTACAGAACGATCATCACAAGCTCATAATTGCTATGACCTTACCATGACTACAGTGTCAGTAGGCAATTGAAATTTTTCAGATCCATTATGGTCTTATGGGAGCATCTTATATGTAGTCCGTTGTTGAATAAAACATGGGCATGCTATGCATGATGGTATAATAGAGAAGATCCACATATTGAATGGGCAGTGGGTTGGATTTGGCATCCAGAATTACAGTGATCCCTCACCTATCACAGGAGTTACCTTCCAGAGACTCCCGTGATAGGTGAAAATCCACAAAATAATATCATTATATTTATTTTATTATTTATATATATTTTAAGGCTTTATAAACCCTTCCCACACTCCTATAAACCTTTCCCATTCTCTTATTAACCTTTCCCACACTCTTATAAATACTTCATGTGCTCTTAAACACTTTCTACACTCTTAAACTTATGTAATTTTAACAACATATAACATTCTATATGGGTATTCACCAGTGAAGCATACAGTCATCCCCTGCAATGAGTGGACTGTGATATAGCGAGGGATGACCGTACCTTCCAGTCAGGGAGTCTGTGATTCTATAATGGTTAAAGCACTGCAAACGAGATTCTCTTTTGTGTTGGAGACATCTGTTCTGCCTCCTGCAAAGCTGTTCACAGGATTAAAAACATAACTTCCTCTGAAGAAATGTTTTATCGGCCAACATAAACCAATCAAATCTCTGTCCGAATGATCACCAATTTCAGATTGGTGTGGTAACAAGCCTTATTTTGGGTATGTCAAAAAGATCTTGGCCCCTCTGGGATGGAGCCTTGCTGCCGAACCAGGAAGAATCAAGCTTATTTCTACCTAAGAGCAGCTAAGACAGGTGAGCTCAAAATCTTGAGCTCGGGTCCTGGTCTTGCTCTATAGTATATGATGACTCATGAGGGTATATGTGAATCTGTTTTGTATTTCATGTATGAGGTATTTTCTCTATTAGAGTGACTGCCCTTGGGCCCCTTGAATTTAGTCTGTATATTCATGCAAATGAGCATGGGTGTTGGAGGCCAGAATAAGGTACTAACCTATTTTTTAAGTATAGGTTTCTACTTTATAGTTTGAGGAATATATAGATCACGGCATAGTTAGGGAGCCCATTTCTGCTTAGCTTAACATGTAAGTCTAATTCTATCTTTACCCTCTCAAGGCTTCTGGGCTATTTCTATTGTTAATACCAGAGTAAATAAAATTTAATTAGCCTGATGTCTAAGTATGATGTCCGGGTTGTGGCCCTGGGTGCTCTTTCAGGTCCCCTACAGATCCCATGCTTTTCAATTTTCACAGGCTCTGTTGTTGAACTTTCTTCTTAGGCTCCTTTCTTAGGTTGCTTTTGATAGCTCTTTAAAGCTGAATAACATTTTTTCTGGAGTATTCAACTATACAGACCTTCACTTTCTCTCTTTTTTCTTTTTGCATTTTTTATTGTTGTTCGAGTACACTTGTCTTCATTTTCCCCCCACCACTTCCCCTCACCCCCCCATCCCCACCTTCCACCCTCAATTCTTCCCCCGCCCCGCATTGTCTTTGTCCATGGGTCCTTTATACATGTTCCTTGATGATTCTTCCCCTTGTTTTCCTGTTATTGCCTGTCCCCTTCCCCTCTGGTTACTGTCAGTTTGTTCTTTATTTCAAAACTATGCAGCAAAAAGAAAGAAGGTAGTAACCCTTCATGACAGTGTGGGTGGAACTGCAGATCTTCACTTTCTAATTCAACTAGTATTTACCAATAAGAATTATAGGTCATCCCTGGTTGGTGTAGCTCAGTGGATTGAGCATGGGCTGTGAACCAAGGGGTCACCAATTTGATTCCCAGTCAGGGCACATGCCTGGGTTGCAGGCCAGGTCCCAGTATAGGGCACATGAGAAGCAACCATACATTGATGTTTCTCTCCCTCTCTCCTTCCCTTCCCCTTTTTTTAAAAAAAGAGAAATAAATAAGATCTTTAAAAAAAGAATTATAGGTCAGAGAGTGAGAGTCAAACTAATCTTTAGTATTTCTCTTCAGCAACAAAACGTGAACTAATTTGTGTTATAAACTCTTTGCTTCATTCATCTTTCCACCCTTTCTTCCTCTTCTCCCCTACAAAGAGATATATGATACTGTTATTTCAATGAACGTATGCTTCTAAACAGTCATCTATGAGTTACCAAACTCACACTTCAAAGGCCCAGAAACTTAATGGCAAGTCTGTATCATACTCTAGTGTTTTCAAGAACTCCTCAAAGTTAAAATTAATTTAATAAAATATATTAAATACCATTTGGGATGCGTGTGTGTAATGGGGAAAAGGGAGTTAGCAAGTAGCTGACCACAGAAAGACACAGTTAAAGGCTCAGAGAGGTTAAAGGTACTTAGAGACAAACTGGGGGAAGAACAGAGTGAAGAGTGAGGCGGGCGGGACCTTCCCAGAGCATCTTCGCTGTTGTCTGTCAGACCCGCTTTTGGGTCCCTTGATTTCAGAGTCAGTCCTCCTCGCAGGGAGCTGAATGTCCTGAGGACACTTTTTTGCTCTTCAGTTCACCTTATTATTGACTGTTCTTCTCTGTGATTCAGATTGTGGAACTGTCGACCTTGTGGCCAGCTCTTTTTCCTCAGTTGAATGTTAAACATGGAGGAACTCTGTGTGCCTTTCTTCATTGCAGGCCACATGTCGATGGACATTTTGGACCATGGAAAAACGTATATGGCTGAAAGCCCACAACACTTTGAAACCTTTCTTTTTATAGGGGGCCAAAAAAACAAGACAAGACAAAAAAACTCAATGAACCACAGCTAGATATTTTATTATTCCTCTTTCAACTCAATGAGGAATAATGAAATTGTTTATTCTTTTCTATGTTGTGATTAGCTGTAAGCTCTGCTTTTAAAGACAATAGGCTTGCTCAAAAGTTTCTCTAAAAGATTTTTCTTGGATAATAAGCCTGCTAATAAGAAAAACAGGTAATATGCAAATAAAGTCATTTCTGTTTCTGGAAATTATGTTTATAAGCACCTTAAACACATTTCAATTGATGAAGGAAGCAGTGGGTAAAAATGTGTAGTCAAATACTTCCTGTTCACTACTGACATATACATATTTTTCTAGTACATTGTTCAATTGTGAAATCAGGGGGAAAGCATGCAATAAACATTTTTTGCAGCAAATTTTTAGTAAAATATCTGTAAAAAGAAGGCCAAGTATACCAATGTTGAATATTACAATGTATTTGA
Organism: Artibeus jamaicensis; assembly: GCF_021234435.1. Lineage (NCBI taxonomy): Eukaryota > Metazoa > Chordata > Mammalia > Chiroptera > Phyllostomidae > Artibeus > Artibeus jamaicensis. The sequence goes on from NW_026521506.1 coordinate 20,678,752, forward strand.
TTAATTTTTTCTTCTTTTAATACAAAATTGTCAGATAATCTTGTCCTGCAAAAATACTACATTTTAAAATTCAGTGTGGTGCTATCAGGCACCCCCAGTTTCTTCGAGCTATAGCTGGTACCGAGCTCGTGCTGCTTGTCAAAATTTAATGAGAGGGCCCGTTCTAAAATAATTGAATTTTCATATCAGAACGAACCAGGATTACTCAGACAATAAAATTGCTGAGTCCTGTACTGTTACCGGCAAATACCTTTTGCTTTGCTCATGAAATCAGTATGTAAATGTTCAGGGTTTGTATTTAAGGCATCTTAGGCATTTGGAGTTGTAGTACTAGCAATAATTTCAAATGGTGCCGGTGATAAGTAGCTGGTTTTTTATAATGTTCAAAGTGTAATTTGTTTGGTGAATCAGGATAAGCATTTGGTTTATATTTTATATAAATGTTAATGCATTTGCAGTTTAATTATGTTTCTTAACTTTTAACATTTCAGAAGTCAAATTTGAAGACTAGTCCATCAGATTGTCTTGCTTTCATAACATTCTGAAAAATGGGAGCACCCCTGTGCAGTGAGTCGAAAAGTAAGAGGTGCCTGTAAAGTTCATGATGGTATGTTTTGGGGGCTGGGAGCACTGATAATGAAGTGGGAGAAGCACCGTGTCTTAGGGGTGCCCTCCCCCATAACACTGAGCTCCTGAGCTGGTTAGGAAGACACCAGCTGTTATCAACAGCAAGGAAGACACCTTCAAGGAGTAGCTAATTCATTCCTTTTATGGGAGTTGAGTTGGAGATGAACTGTGAATAAAGTAGTCTGATTTTTAAACATTAACAAGGGATTCTGTAACAGTGCAGTGATTGAAGGCATCAGGAGGGAACAGAACTCTTTCTAGTTGGGTGGAAGAAAGTTGGTATAAGAAATATTATCCTCCTTATTCTTATTTTTAAAACAATCTGTAGGTTTTTAGCCTTTAAGTTAGCTCTGTAATTTGCAAACAATAGTTACATTTGTCAAAACTGTGATCTCTTCTTTCCTTTACATCTCCATCTTGACATGTCCTGGTTTGGTCGAAAGAGGATTGGCTAATGCACTCTCAGAGGCAAGAAGATCTAGCTTTTGCTTTCTTTCAATCACAGACTGCATGGGTCATCTAGCCACAGCTCACTGGCCATATCTGGCCTGTTGCCTGATTTTGTAAATAAAACTTTATTGGAGCACAGCCATACTCAGGTATTCATCTATTGCCTATAGCTGCTTTCATGCTATAAGGGCAGAGTTGAATACTTGGGAAAGAGACCATATGGCCTGCCAGTCTAAAGTATTTACTATCTGGCCCATTATAGAAAAAAATTTCAGACTCCTGATTTAGTAGATAGCCTTGGGCAGATGCCTTCTCAGTTTTCACTGGTAGTGGTGATGATGATGATGATGATGATAGTTAACACCTACTGAGCACTTACTGTGTGGCCAATCTTGTCCCAAACATTTGGTTTCATAGCACCATTACCATAGTATAGCACTGTTATGTTCATTTTGCATGTAAGGAAAAGGAGATACAAAAAGGTTGTGTGAAGCCTACTTGTTTAGTAAAGTGGCAGAGAGGCACACACTTTCAAGAACTTATGCTCTTTTTATATTTACTTTTTTGCTTTATTATGGAAATTTTCAAGCATACATAAAAGTAAAGGGTATAATGAATCAGTAAGTACTCATCACTCACCTTCAATAATTAATAGCATGGTGCCCTTTTTGTTCTATCTACTATCCCTCTCAACATACCTTTCGTATTTTTATGTAGAACAAATTGGAAACCTTTCATTGCATGTGCAAATCCTTCAATATGTACATCTCTACCAGGCACACTTAAAAAATATAACCAAGTGCCATTATGATATCTAACAAAATTCACGGTAATTCCATAGCATCATTTAATATACACTCAATTTTGAAATGTTCTGATTGTCTAAGTTTTTCTTTTGGTATTAAGTTTGTTTATTTTAGTATATTTTATTGATTATGCTATTACAATTGTCCCACTTTCCTCCCTCCACCCTGCACCCCCACTCCCACCAGCAATCCCCCCTTTAGTTCATGTCCATGGATCATACATCTAAGTTCTTTGGCTTCTCCATTTCCCATACTGTTCTTAACCTTCCTTGGCTTTTTTGTTCCTACCAATTATGTTTCTTAATTCCCGCACCTTTCCCCCCATTCTCCTCCTTCCCACTCCCAGCTGATAACCCTCCAAATGATCTTCATACATATGATTCTGTTTCTGTTTTGGTTGTTTGCTTACTTTGTTTTGGGTTTTATTTTTAGATTCAGTCATTAATAGTTGTAAATTTGTTGTCTTTTTAATGTTCATAGCTTTGATCATCTTCTTTTTCCTAGATAAGTCATTTAACAGTTCATATAATAAGGACTTGTTGATGATAAACTCCTTTAACTTGATCTTATCTGGGAAGCACTTTCTGCCCTTCCATTCTAAATGAAAACTTTGCTGGATAGAGCAATCTTGGGTGTAGTTCCTTGCCTTTCATGACTTTGAATACTTCTTTCCAGCCCCTTCTTGCCCTGCAAGGTTTCTTTTGAAAAATTAGCTGACAGTCTGATGGGCACTTCTTTGTAGTTAACTCTCTCCTTTTCTCTCGCTGCTTTTAAGATTCTCTCTTTATCTTTAACCTTTGGCATTTTAATTATGTTGTGTCTCGGCGTAGGCCTCTTTGGGTCCAGCTTGTTTGGGACTCCCTGTGCTTCCTGGGCTTGTATGTCTATTTCCTTGTCCAGATTAGGGAAGTTTTCCTTCTTTATTTTTTCAAATAAGTTTTTAATTTCTTGCTCTTCTTCTTCTCCTTCTGACAGCCCTATGATTCTCATGGTGGCATTTCTGAAGATGTCCCAGAGCCTTCTTATACTACCCTCGTTTTTTTTTTTTTTAATTCTTGTTTCTTATTTCTGTTCTCACTGAATGTTTATTTCTTCCTTATAGTCCAAATCATTGATTTGAATCCCAGCTTCCTCCTCACCCCACACTGTTGGTTTCCTGTAGATTTTTCTTTACTTCACTAAGTGTAACCTTCATTTTTTCCTTTATGTTGTTGCCATACTCAATGAGTTCTTTAAGCATCCTGATAGCCAGTGTTTTGAACTCTGCATCGGATAGGTTGGCTATCTCTGACTTGTTTTGCTTTTTTTTGGGGGGGTGTTCTTTTCTTTCCTTTGGGTCATATTGGTTCGTGTCCTCAATCGGCAGCCTCCTTGTGTTCGTTTCTGTGTATTAGGTAGAGATGCTTTGACTCCCTGTAAAAGGTACCCATTAATTTGTTGGGTGGAGCCTTAGGTAATTGCCAGGGTAGGGTAACCTGCTTCATTGGTTTGTGGTTCTGTGTGTGTGTGTGTGGGGGGGGGCTCAGTAAGGGGATTGTGCAACTGCATGGCTTCTGAGGGTTTGCTCATCATTCATCCCATTTCCAATCACTTTACCCACTTTCCATATATAACTGGCACCCTTCCAGCTGTTGCCCTGGTGTTGAATCCCAGAGTGGGTGGGTTTGCACATGTTTTAAGACCAGGTGGGCCCTTTAAGCAGAGTCTCCTGAAAATCCACCAGTTTTTTTCTGCTGTATTTTCTGCCCCAAACCTTACTGGTTTTTACAGCTGGAAGTTATAGCGATTTGTCTTCTCAGCACTGAAACCCTGGGCCCTGCAGTCTGGCCTGGGGCTGGGATCACTGTTTCCCAAGGTATCACTCCTGATTTTTATCCACCACATGTGAATGTGGGACTGCCTATGCCCGTTCCACCGCCCCGCCCCCCTTTGCACCACACTGTATCTCCTTGCCTCTCCACCCTGTCTCCACATCTCTTCCCGCCTGCTCATTGGGATGAATGTAGCTTCTTTAAATCCTTGGTTATGGGAGTTCCATACAGTTTGATTTTCTGACAGTTATGGGGGTTTTATTTATTCTGAGATTTAATCGTTATTCCTTTTTGTGGTTGTGCAAGGAGGCAAAGCATGTCTACCTGCACCTCTACCTTTACCAGAAGTCCTGGTAGTACATTTGTTTAAATCAGAATCCAAACAAGACCTACTTATGCATTTAGAAACCATGTCACTACATTTCTTTGAATATAAAATAGCTTCTACCTCTTTCTTCCCCTAGGTTGGGGTGTCAAACTTGTTTTCACTGGGGGCCACATTAGCCTTGCGGTTGCCTTCTAAGGGCCAAATGTAATTTCAACTCCTTAACAGTTAAGGAGTAGTTCCATTTATACAGTCCTAAAATTATTTTAGCCCTTTGAAGACAACTGTGAGGCTGATGTGGCCCCTGGTGAAAATGAGTTTGACACCCCTGCCTTCGGTCTTCCATTTATTATTATTTTTTTACAAATGGGTTCATTTGAATTGTGGAATGTTCCACCTTCTGATTTTGACCAATTGCTTCTTCTTGGTACAGTTAAACTTGTTTCTCTTTTCCAGGTATTTTTTTTGTACTCACAGGTAGATGTAGATGGCTGATTATATTACGGTGTGTGTGTGTATGTGTATGTGTGTGTGTGTGTGTGTGCGCGCGTGCATGCTAGCCCATTGTTCAAGACTTCATAACTGGTGATGTGTACTTCTGACAGTATCTTACCAGGGGGCACATATCTGGTTGTCATTCCTAAAATAGTGATGTGAGCTTGCCTCAGTGGGTTCAGGTGATTTCAGTATGACCCTACCATTATGAAGTTCTCCTCCTCACCTTTTTTTTCCTCCTAATGGTTTTATTTATCCATTAGTAATTGTTTCCTAGATTTGCTGTTTCATTCAGTGTTGCTACATGATGATTTGGGGATTTTTCACTTTCGTCCATAAAAAACCTTCCCTCACAAAGTATTTGCTACCTTGATATTACAGTGTATACAGGAGAAGCAGAATGAATGCTTACTTTTTATCCTTTATTTGTGAATTTTTATTGTGATGAGTCAGTGTTATAGCAACTTCCAGTAGTAACCAAGGATAGTTTATTTTATCTCCAAAATACTGTATTTTGCTGTGCATAATGCACACCCACATTTTTGGCCCAAAGTTTAGGAAAAAATCTTTTCTTTTAATTTTTAAATTAAATTTATAGTTACTTGTATTTAGATACTTGCTGTTTGTATTATAGAGGAATTTTAGCATTTATTTTTGAACATATGGTACAAGAAATTTTATGTACCAGGAGCAAATCAGTACTGCCCAGGTATAATGTTTATCCTTATTTTTCCCTAAAACATGTGGGCAAAAGTGTACATCGTACACAGCAAAATACAGTATATAAACAATTAATATGACTCAACACCAGGAAGACAAACAATCTAATAAAAAATAGGCAAAGGAATTGAACAAACACTTCTCCAAGGAGTACACACAGAGGGCCCAGAGACATATGAAAGGATGCTCAGCATCACTAGCCATCGGAGAGATGCAAATTAAAACCACAATGAGATACCACTTCACACCTGTCAGAATGGCCATCATAAACAAATCAACAAACCACAAGTGCTGGTGAGGTTGTGGAGAAAAGGGGACCTTAGTTCACTGTTGGTGGGATTGCAGACTGGTGCAGCCACTGTGGAAAACAATATGGAATTTCCTCAAAAAACTAAGAATGGAACTGCCTTTTTACCCAGAGATTCCATTGCTGGGAATATACCTGAAGAATCCCGAAACAACAATTCTAAAGAACCTATGCACCCCCATGTTCACAGCAGCATTATTTACAATTGTCAAGTGCTAGAAACAGCCTAAGTGCCCATCAATAAATGAGTGGATAAAAAACTGTGATACATTTTCACAGTGGAATACTATGCAGCAGAAAGAAAGAAGGAAGTCTTACCCTTCATGACTGTATGGAAGGAACTGGAGAGTATTATTGTAAGCGATATAAGCCAGGTTGTGAAAGACAAATACCATATGATCCCACATATAAGTAGAACCTAATGAACAAAACAAACAGATGAGCAAAATAGAACCAGAGCCATGGAAATAAGGAACAGACTGACAGTGAACAGAAGGGATGGAGGGAGAGGGTAAGGGTGGAAAGAAGGGGAAGGATCTAGTCAAGGAACATGTGCGAATGACCCACAGACATGGACAACAGTGTGGAGATTGACTGTGGGAGTGCGGGGTGGAATGGGCAGTGGAGAGCAACGGGGAGAAAATTGGGACAACTGTAACAGAATGAGAAAATATTCAATAAAAAAGTGTGGATATCTTTTTAAAAAGATATTTTTGCTTCAGTAGATTATAGTAAATATTTTTGATGGTTTAGTTGGTCCATTTTTGGCCTGTGGGAGTGGCAGTTGGCTCTTGTATCTTTAAAGTTTTTTTATTAAATTTATTGGGGTGACATTGGTTAATAAAAGTGTAGGTTGCAGGTATACAACTCAATAATAGATCATCTGTACTTGTATTGTGTGCTCACCAGCCCAAGTCAAGTCTCCTTCCATCACCATTTATCCTCCCATTTACCTTCTATCTCTACCCCTCCTTTCCCTGTGGTAATCACCATAGTGTTGTCTCTGTCTATGGAGATTTCTTTTTTGCTTAATCCACTCATGTTTTTCACCCAGCCCCCCCCCCCAATTTAGAAATCACAGTGTTGGTGCTACTCATTGCTATTGGGTAATCACGCTTCAAGACTTTTTAGTGGATAAAGCTACAAAATAGAAATTTTGTGGAAAGAGAATAATGAATCATAAGTTCATTTTGGTATTTCCAATTTGGAGTTTCAGGATTTTTACCTAAGTTCTTTGATTCATATTTGTGTCTCTTTTATGATGCTGAGACTCTTGGTTCCTAGTGATAGAATACTTACTTCCTTTATCCCACAATTTACATAAGGTAATTTAAAAATAACACTACCAACATTACTCTTACCAGGAAGAGAGTTGAACTTTTCTACCCTCTTAACCCCTGTGCTAAATGGATCTGCCTGAAGGTTCTGTGTGGAAGCAGGTGATCTGTTGAGTTCCCTGTGAGATTTCTTATAAGTCAGTATTTACACAGGTTTAGAAATGTGTGAGGTGACAGACTGCTTGTGTTTGAACTAGAAGGTCCCAGTTCTAATTTTCTCACTGGATTTTGACTCAGAAGTTATGATGATCTTTTGGTATAAGAGTATATGCCCCTGCAGATATTATATAGCAAGCAACTATCATACAAACAGCTAATTTTAGGGATTATATAGGTCGATTTACATACTGTGCATTTTGTATGTTGTCTCATTTGATCCTCATATCTCCCTTAGGTGGTAGGTACTATTATTGTGTCTATTTTCCGAATGAGGAGCAGAGAGGTTAAATTCTTTCCAAAGCTGCAGAGCTAGAACGTGGCAGTGCCGGGATTCTCTGCCACTAAGAGTGTGAGGTCTTCAGACTCATAGCTTAGCATTTTTTTGAGCACATCCAGGTAAGTCAGCATCTCCTAGGATGATGTCAGCAGCCCAGTAGCGGCAGTCTTTTTAACTTCTCTGGGAGGATGGGGAGAGAGAATGCTTTGAGATATTCTGCTGAGAAGAGCCAATGGTTCATTTTTTTAAAAGATTTTTTTTTACTTAAGAGGGGAAGGGAGAAAGAGAGGGAGAGAAATATCAATGCAGTCGTCCCTTGCTATATTGCGGTTCACTTATTTGCAGCCTCTCTGTATTGCAGGTTTTTTAAAACCTACAAATAAGTGAACCACAATATAGCGAGGGATGACTGTATACTTCACTGATGAGTACTCATATAGAATTTTGTTTCTGACCAGAAACTTTCTGTATTGTTTTTAAAAATATTTTATTTATTTATTTATTTATTTATTTATTTATTTATTTCTAGAGAGAGGGGAAGGGAGGGAGAAAGAGAGGGAGAGAAACATCAATGTGTGGTTGCCTCTCATGTGTCCCCCACTAGGGACCTGGCCTGCAACCCAGGCATGGGGACCTGGCATGTGCCCTAGACTGGGAATGGAACCTGGCATGTGCCCTAGACTGGGAATGGAACTGGTGACACTTTGTTTGGCTGCCTGTGCTCAATCCACTGAGCTACACCAGCCAGGGCCCCATATCGAATTTTATATGCTGTTAAAATTACGTTGGCTTAAGTGTGCAGAAAGTGTTTAAGGGCATATAAAGTGTTTATAAGAGTGTGGGAAAGGTTAATAAGAGCGTTTATAGGAGTGTGGGAAGGGTTTATAAAGCCTTAAAATATATATGAAAATAAAATAATATTGCTACTTTGTGGATTTTCACCTATTGTGGGAGTCTCTGGAACGTAACTCCCACGATATGTGAGGGATCACTGTATGTGGTTGCCTCTTATGTGCCCCCTACTGGGGACCTGGCCCCCAACCCAGGCATGTGCCCTAGACCTGGAATTGAACTGGCAACCTTCTGGTTTGCAGGTGGGCACTCAATCCACTGGGCCACACAGCCAGGGCTAATGGTTCTTTTTTTTGGTAGCTCTTAGGCTGTCAGGCACAAAGCCCAGGGCATGAACTTGAGTGTCCTCGTTTTAAATGTTTCTATTGCTCTCCATTTCTCACTTAAGGTTAACTGTTTGAGTTGTTTGAAGGAGGAGGAGATCTGGTGAAATTTCTTCCTTCAACTCAGAACGTAACTGCAATAGGCAAGTCTGACCTAGCATCTACTCAACCAGCCATGGCCAGGGTCACCTTCCATTCCTGCTCTACGTGTCAATGCCAGCATTAGTCATTATGAAAGAACACCCTGCTCTTTTTCTCAGTTATAGTAGATGGAGATTTCAACTCATTTCCTATTGAGCCAAAAAACAGCAATAGTTTTTCCCACTGTTATCCAGTCCTACTGAGAGACTAACATTTCTCCTCACAAACTTCTTGTGAATTGGTTTCAACTGCAGCTTCCCTGAAATTGGCGAAACTTCAGAGAAGTATGGGGATTAACCACAAAATACAGGCAAGTGCAAGTAGAGTGTCTGTATTGTACTAACTTCTGCTGAGGAGGTAGACAATGTCTGCATTGGTCCTGAAAGGAGGAACACTGGAATATTTGAGTGTTTCCCATGTCCCTTGCATATCTGTAGTTTGGGCAGGTTAGGAGAGAGGTAGGAACATTTCTGCCCTGTGCACCTGCCTACCCAGGTGAGAACTGACTGTGGAAAAGAGAATCATTTCCTTCCCTGGTGCCAGTACCTCCACCCCTAATTCTCACAAGGAATCCGAAATCAGAATTCTTGGAGTCGAATCCTAGCTTCACCAATGCACACCTTTGGGAAAGTTGCTTACTTTTTCTTTGCCTCAGTTTTCTTATCTGTCAAATGGAGATAGAATAGTACCTAGGTCATACAATTGTGAGGATCGGAGATAATTTCACATTGCTTAGCATAGAGCTTGGCACATAGCAATCACTTGTATGCTGCATGTTATTATTTATCATGAATGTTACTTTTAAAAAACATTGTTTATTTACTTTTAGACAAAGGGCAAGGGAGAGAAACATCAATGTGTGGTTGGTTGCCTTTTGCATGTCCCCAACCAGGTACCAGGCCTGCAACACAGGCATGTGTGCTGACTGGGAATCGAACCGGCAACCCTTTGCTTTCCAGGCTTGTGCTCAATCCACTGAGCTACACCAGTTAGGGCTGTCATGAATGTTATTGATCATTGTCATTATCGTCATCTCCATCAAAGTAATATATTATCCAGGCCTCAAACCCATAGCGTGATACAAACCATAAGTAGCAGTTGGACTTTTTACTCCCTTATCTTGGTTATTTCATTTAAAAACTGTGTTTCCATAATAATGAACATTAGCCAAAAATATGCCCGTGAAAACTGCAGCAACCTCCAGATTATTCTTCCTCCTCCTACCCCCCCCCATGGCTTCAACACCATGGTCATCATCTTGTTCCTTAACCTCCTTTTACAATAAAATACTTCACGAGATAATTTAGATTCACTCTCTCCTATTTCTCTCCTTCCCTTCTCACCTGGACCCACTCCAGCAAGGCTTTCCCACCACCAAAAGCACTGTGGTCAGTGTTACCCGTGCCTTTCCACAGGACTAAAGCTAACGGTCCCTTCTCTACTTATTTTTCTTCTTATAGAATGACCCGGAAATATTTCATACTCTTCTGAATTTTCCTCCTGCCTCATTGGCTCCTGTACCATCACACTGTCAGCTGTAAATCAATGGCAGGATGCTCCACAGATGCTCCTCTATCACTTGTTTATATACACTTTTTCAGTGACCTCATCTAGTCCTTGGCTTTAATGATTTTATTTATTGATTTTTAGAGACAGGGAAGGAGAAAGGAAGAGGAATATTGGTGTGTGATTGCCTCTCACACACCCCCTACTGAGGACCTGGCCCACAACCCAGGCATGTGCCCTGACTAGGAATTGAACCAGTGACCCTTTTGTTCACAGGCCAGCACTCAGTCCACTGAGCTGAAGTCCTTGACTTTAAATATCATCCAACCTCCACTTGCCTGTTGATAAATAATCATAGGCTGTGGGGCCTTGTCAGTCAAGGGCCTGAAATGTTTCAGGAGGAGTCACTCATCACTCAGGCTGCATGGACACAGCTCTGCCCCTTGCACTGCCATCCTGTACTTTCCTTCCTGTGGGCCCCTGAGCCCTTTTTTACATTGTCTCTACTCTCAACCCTCCTCAAACCTGGGCCTCACCCTGCCCATCATGGCCAGCAGATGCCCTCATTTTACCCAGGGAATTCAAGCTCCTCAAATGTCTGTCCTGCACCTCCTTGATAACCTCCTCCCTGGTGCATAGGATTTTGGTGCTGGTGGTTACGGAGAGATGTTGAAAGTCATTCAGCACCCAGTTCTATGGGAAAGTGCTACCCGTTGGAGGAGATTGAAAATTGAGCAACAGTTCTGACTCGGGCAGCTCTCACTCTAATGAGGCTAATGCATATTAGGAGGCAGAGTATATAGGGAACAACCTAGTGAGTGGCTGAAAGGACTTGCTTCGGACTCAGACAAACCTGAGCTCAAAGCCTTCCTCTTTCCTATCATGCAATTTCATATCTCTGAGCCTCAGTTTTCTCAGCTATAAAATGGAAATGATGGCAGTACTCACTTCGGGGTGGGGGCTCTGTATGGGAAACAATGGTACACAACAAGAACTTGATGAATGGTAGATGATATTCCAGTTGTGAGATCTATTAGCATCACCTGACTCTCTCAGGCACTCACATAGTTATCATAGTAAGGTTTATGTCTTCACAGATACTCTTACAGTGGACTCTCTTTCTTCTGATTACTGTTCCCAACTCCTGTGTCTGAAACCATGCTGTCCAATACAGGGGACTGATGAGATCGTCCTCACCCCTGTAACCCTAGTGCTGGTAACTCTCTCCCGTTCCCTTGCTCTTTGCTATGATGAGACAGTTAGCCATTTCTTCTGGTTTGCCCTGACCCTATACCTTAAACTGTGCTGATTCCCATAGTCCCCTGCTCCTAAAGGGCAGTGAATGGCACCTGTGGCCACTCCTGGGCTTTTGGTGGATTTTCCTCCTTGATCCTCTCACGGCATTTTGGCTTATCCCTCAGTTTCAGAATTGCACACATTGGTTTCTTGTCAGAGATTTAAAGGTCTCTCTACCTTACCCCATTGCGAATTCATTGGTGGCCCATACTGTCTGTAATTTAATGCTGATCCCCAGTGACTAGGGTAGCATCTTGCAAAAATTGTGCGCTCATTAAGTACTTGCAGGGACCACAAACTACTCTCAGGCTGCGTTTCCTACTGCCAGTTCCCCTCAGCAGTCCCCTCTCAGTTTCGCGTGCCTTCCAGTTCTCTGGCGGGATTTCATCCATAGGTCTCCCTTGTCTCACTTGCAACCAGGCTCTCACTGTAACTACTTGGATGACTCCCGCTATGCGGTGTAGACTATCTAAATTGGAGCAAGGCAGGTTTGGTAGCAGCTCTGGCATGCAGGTGGGTGTCCCTGGGGGATGGGTGAGCTCCCTTGAGGGACAGCTGGCTGTCTGGCCAGTGCGTAGGATGTAGCAATAGGTTTGCCTTCTGCTTTGATTGCAGGGGATTTGCCCGATCTGCTTTGTGGTGGGCATCTTTCCAACTTTGTGGGTGATATTGCCATCGTATTCCTGGGGAGTGAATGATACACACAAAGCAGACTAGGTAGACCCTTGGCACATGTGGGTTTCCTAGCAACATTATTAACGAAGCAGGACCACCATTCAGTCAGCTTTGCCTCCTGTGGCCTGATACCATGGTGACACCACACTCTCTCCGGCCACTCTGCAAACCTCACACCTATGGTTCTCTGTCTTTCTAGGGCTGGAGGAGAAAGATCACGGAGCAGCATGCTGCTAAGAAGCTAAAATAGATGGCAACTTTCTGCTTCGTTCCTCCCCCCCCCCCCACCGGAGGTCTTTGACTGTGTGCTTTGTATGATTTGCTTCCTGAGGATGGACGGCTTTGTAATCTTTTTGTCTTATGAATCTTACAAGGTTTTGCTAAAGCATCTCATGTCTCTCTGACCATTGTCGTCATGAGGATTACAATTTTGTTTACAATGACAAAAGTGATAGAGTATTTATTTGGCTTTTTAAAAGAGATGCCAGTTCCCATCAGATTCCTTGTTCGGTGTTCCAGGGATCGTCAGGGAGCATGTGGTACATGTTTGTGAACTACTAAACGACACGGAGACAATGGCATCTGCCATTGTCTTCTGTCCTGATCCAGCTACTGCAATTATTCCTGTAGCTGAAATGGACTCAGTGCTGCACCAACCGATCACAACAAGGCCATCCTTGAAGCTACCACTGCTGTAGGCAGGCTGCCAAGGAGCAACGGTCTCTGCTCCTTCCCAACCTCACTATCTCCACTTCAGACTGGGGACTTTAGAGAGTCTCTCTCTCTCTCTCCCTCCCTCCCTCTCTCCCTCTCCTGCCCCTCCCTCCCTCTCTCCCTTCCTCTCTTTGCCTCCTCTGTCTCCTCCTCCTCTTCATCCTCCTCCTCATTTCCCCCCTCCTATTGTGGTGGTCTTGTCACTCCAGGACTCAGGTCCCCAAGGGCTAAGCCTGGGGACAATCTGAATAACAATGATATGCTTAAACTAATGTCCTCCTCTCCTTTTCCAAACTTACCTACTAAACTTGAACCAAATTTAAGCACCCCCCATTCTTTTTTTTAAAAAGGTTTTATTTACTTATTTTTACAGAGAGGGGAGGGAGGGAGAAAGAGGGAGAGAAACATCAATCAGTTGCTTCTCACACACCCCCAGCTGGAGACCTGGTCTGCAACCCAGGCATGTGCCCTGACTGGGAATTGAACTGCTGACCCTTTGGTTCACAGGCCAGCAATTAATCCACTGAGCCACCCTGACAAGGGCACCCCCATTCTTAAAGAGTTTTTCTCTATGATTCTACTTATTCCATCAAGTAAATAGAGCCTTGGTGGCCCTGGCCCTATTGGTTCTCTAGACAGGTCAAAGCTGCGAAGCTCAGACCCTGTACCACTGCGGTAAATCCATGGACTTTTTGCTTTGAAAATATAAAACTTCACTGAAATACCTTGAAGAATAAAGAAGAATAAAATGTATATACTATGGCCATGGGTTAGAAAACAAAATATTTACATATAATAGTTCTTTTATAATTGATATATAGACTCAAGACAATTAAAAAACAGCAACCAGAGGGGAGTGGGGAGGGAATTTAAGGGGAAAAAGGGGAGGGATTTAGAGGAACAAGTATAAAGGACACAGGGACAATAACTAAGGGGGGTAGAGGAACAAATAGGAAGGACACAGGGACGAGAACTAAGGGGGGTGGAAATGGGAGGGAGGTGGGGAGCAAGGGGCGGGGGAGGCTGGGATGGGAAAAATAGACAAAAAACTGTACTTGAAAAATAACTAAATAAAATTTAAAAGAAAAATTAAAAAAACAGCAGGTGTTCCTTTTGAGTTTTCCCCAGTTTTATTGAGATATAATTGACAGATAACATAATGTAAGTTTAAGGTGTATACTAATGATGTGATACACATATATTTTGTGAAATGATTACCATAGTAAGGTTAGTTTAAACATCCTTTATCTCATATAATTATCATTTTATTGTCATTATGGTGACAAGATTTAAGTTCTACTCTCATAGCAACTTTAAAGAGTCTACAATACAATATTGTTAACTATAGTCACTGCACTGTCCATCACATTTCTGGAAATGAATTCATCTTGAACCTGGAAGTCTATGCCCTTTGACCAACTTCTCCCCGTTCTCAGACTTTGGCAACCACTGTTCTCTGTCAGTTCAGTATTTTAAGATTACACATGGCTGTGAAATCGTACAGCTTTTTTCTGTCTGGTGCTTATGAACCTATCTATCTCTTTAGAACTCGCCTAAAACATTATCTGTGTGGGCACAGAGGGATCCATTACTGCAACTGGGGTTCTCTCAGGAATGCTGCAGGGCACCCACAGTCAGATTTGTTGACTTACTGAGCCTAACATACCTCCTTCTCAGAGTGTGTTGCTCACGATGTATTTCTGAAGCAGAGGTTAGGTGATAGGTACCATGTGGATGCTGTGAAGGTTCAGACATGAATTCTGTCTTGAGGGAGCCTACACAGTAGTGTCTGAGATCACGTGACTCATCAGCCTACCCAAATTAGGAATCTGCTGAACAGTACCCCTGCCTGCCGTGTAGTCACCTTCTGGTGCCCCTAGGGTGTGAATGTTGGATCACTTGAAGTTGTCCCAGAGGCTGCTTATCCATCCTCTCTTTTTTTGGATTCTTTTTTCTTGTTCTGATTGATGGTGGTTATTGTTTTTTGCTCCTTATGTTCCAGATCATTGATTTGAATCTCAGCTTCTTCCACGCTACTGCTGTTTCCCTGTAAATTGTTCTTTATTTCCACTTGTGTACCCTTCATTTCTGACTGGGTTTTTTTTTTTTTATGGGGCTGATGTCCTTACTCAGTTCCTTTTAGCATCCTTATAACCCACGTTTTGAAATCTGCATCTGATAAGAGTGCTTATCTCCATTTCGTTTAATTCTTTTTCTGGAGTTTTGATCTGTTCTGTCATCTGGACCTTGTTTCTTTGTCTCCTTGTTTTGGCAGCCTCCCTGTGTTTGTTTCTATGTATTAAGTAGAGCTGCTTTGACTCTGTGCTTTGGTAGTGTGGCCTAATGTAGTAGGGTCCAGTGGCACAGCCTCCCCTATCACCCAAGCTGGGCACTCGAGGTGCACCCTCTCTGTGGGCTGAGTACACCCTCCTCTTGTAATTGAGCCTTGGTTGCTGTTGGCAGGTCAGTGGGAAGGATTTACTCAGGCCAGTCAGCTGCAAGGACTGGCTGTGACCAGATGACCACCAACCTCTGTCCTCTGTGGAGGATTGGCGGTGCAGGGGCAGGGTGGCAGTGCTCTGATGAGTTCTGTAGCTGTCCACTGGGTGCGTGGGGTATCCTGGGTGATGCTGGCCAAGGTCAGCCCTCACCTGTGTGTTTAGCTTGAGGCCACCCTAAAGCAATCTGAGATGGCTGCTACTCGTGCTGGGCTTGGAGGTTCCCAGGTGAAGCCAAGCTATGAACTAATCTGGCTGCTGCTAGTGCCGGGCCTGGGGCTCACTGAGGCCTGCTGTTGCTTGTTTGACAGGGTTTAGGAAGTTGCGAAGCATGAAAAGCAGGTTGGGTGGGCCCATAAGTTGGGTGGGGTAGAGTCTCTGGGGATCTCCAGGGTGGGTCAAACACTGTTAGCAAGGTTAATGGAGTCTCCATGTTGGCACTAGCCTGTCATCTCCGAGGCTTTGTGAGGAGACGGCTTAGGAAAGGGACAATAGCCTCTGCTTGCCTTGATGCCAGAGACTTCGGCCCCTCCCAGCATGCCACCTGTGCCCTTCAGGCTGCTACCCCAGTGCTGGAGCTCAGAGGGAGTGAGTCTGAGTATGTGAGTCCGTGTGTAGGTTCTTAAAGGGGAGCTGCTTGGGGCTCCAGAAGTTTATTCCACTGACTCAATCCCCACTGGTTTTTGCAGCCAGAATTTGTGGGGACTTATCTTCCAGGCACTGGAACCCTGAGCTGGGGGGCCTGATATAGGGCTGAGCCTGCTTTCTCCTGAGATATTCCTCCCCATATTTTATCTGCCTCATGTAGGTGAGAGACCAGACCGTTCAGCATCTGCACCCCTCCTACCAGTCTCGATGGACATGGTTTCTTTTGTTCCGTAGTTCTCAGACTTCCATTCAACTCAATTTCTGATGGTTCTGGGTGATGGTTATTCTTTATTTTAGTTGTATTTTTAAAAAATATTTTATTTATTTATCTTTAGAGGGGAAGGGAAGGAGAGAGGGAGAGAAACATCAATGTATGGTTGCCTTTCGTGCGTCCCCTGCTGGGAACTGGCCTGCAGGGACCTGGTCTGCAACCCAGCCATATGCCCTGACTGGGAATCAAACTGCGATTATCTGGTTCACAGGCCCGCGCTCAATCCACTGAGCTATACCAGCCAGGGCCTTTAGTTGTATTTTTGATGTGGTTGTGCGAAGAGGCGAGATGTGTCTGCTTATGCTGCCATCTTCTCTGGAAGCTGTACGGACATTTTAATGATGTTAATTCTATCCATAAGTATGGGTATGATATATGCTTCAGTTTATTTGTATCTTCTTTAATTTCTTTCTTCAGTGTCTTACAATTTTCTGAGTACAGGGCTTTTACCTACGTGGTTTAATTTATTCCTACGGTTTTTTACTAATGCAATTACAAAAGGGATTGTTCCTTAGTTTCTCTTTCTGGTAATTCATTATTGCTGTATAAAAATGCAACTGATTTCTGGATATTTATTTTGTATCCTGCTATTTTACAGAATTTATTTATCAGTTCTAGTAGTTTTGGTGGCTTCTCTAGGGTTGTCTATATTCAGTATTATGTCATTTGCAAATAAAGACAGTTTTACTTCTTCTTTTCCAGTTGGGTACCTTTAATTTCTTCTTTTTATATGATTGCTGTGGCTAGGACTTTCAGCTATGTATAGTAAGAGTAGAGAAAATGGACAATCCTGTATTTTTCCTCCTATTAAAGGAAACACAGTTTTTTAGTTGAGTATGATGCACACCACGAGTTTGTCATATATGTTGAGGTGTGTTCCCTACGTTCCCAATTTGCTAAGAATTTTCTCATAAATGGGTCCTGGATTTTGTCTAATACTTTTCCTGCATCTATTGATATGATCGTGATTTTTATCCTTATATTTTTATGTGGTGTAGCAGGTTCATTGATTTGCAAATATTGTACCAACCTTGCATCTCAGGAATGAATCCCACTTGATCATGGTGTGTGATCTTTTTAATCTATTGCTGGTTCCAGTTTGCTAATATTTTGTTAAAGAATTTTAGCATTTATGTTCATGAGCGATATTGGCCTATAATTTTCTTTCTTTACAGTGTCTTTATCTGGTTTTACAGTTATGACAATGCTGGCATGGTACAATGAGCTTGGAAGTTTTCCTTCCTTTTGAATTTTTGGAATAGTTTGAAGATAGGTGTTAGTTCTTCTTTGAATCTTTGGTAAAAATCACTTATGAAGCTATCCAGTCTAGGACTTTTGTTTGTTGAAAGGTTTTTAAAATTTTTATTGCACTTAAGTTTCACTAATTGTAATTGTTCTGTTCAGATTTTCTGTTTCTTCTTGGTTCAGTTTTTGGAGATTGTATGTTTCTAAGAATATATACATTTCTTCAAGATTGTCTAATTTGTTGGTATATAATTGTTCATAGTAGTTTCTTATAATTCTTTCCATTTCTGTGCTATCAGTTTCTACTTCCCCTCTTTTACTTCTGATTGTATTTATTTGGGTCCTGTCTTTTTTTTCTTGATGTGTCTGGTTAAAGGTTTATCAATCTTGTTTGTCTCTTAAGAGAACCAGCACTTGGTTTAACTAATATTTTGTATTGTTTTTTAAGACTCTATCGTGTTTATTTTGCTCTGACCTTTTTAATTTCCTTCCTTCTACCCAGTTTGGGCTTTGTTGATCTTTTTCTAGTTCCTTTAGGTTTAAGGTTAGATTGTTTATGTGAGATTCTTCTTTATTTGTGACATAGACCTGTGTCGCTATGAATTTTCCTCTTAGGACTGCTTTCACTGTGTCCCATAGATTTGGGGTTGGCGTGTTTTTATTTGTACTTCTCTCAGGGTGTCTTTTGATTTCTTCCTTGGTCTCAGTGCTAACCCATTCATTGTTTAGTAGCATCTTATTTAGCCTCTGTGTGTTTGTGTCCTTTCCAGTTTGATAGAGAAGGGCTTTCCCATGTGGATCAGTTTGGATCATTAGAGGTTTCCAAATTCGAAACTGAAATCCATTTCTCTAACACTTGGTCCTAGTTTGTATCCCAGGAGATGAACTATTTTCCCTCCATGGTACCTTTTATGACATTTGAAAGTGGCTATCTAGCCCTTCTAAGTATCCTCTTGTCCACACTTCCCAAAGCAACTTTTTACTTTATTATTGCTGTCCTTTAAATGCGCTCTTGTTTTACAATGCCCCTTTTCTGTGGTGAAACTAAGAAATGAATCTAGATGTTATCTGACCAGCAGGAATAAATTGGGGTTATCATCTCTTAGGATTTGAATTCTAGACATTAAAACAGGCATATTTTATTTTAGGACCCCTTCATTGACATTCCCTTTGTATGATTCTGCCTTCTTTAATAGAAGCTAAGACTATCAAATGCCAGAGCAAAACAGTGGGGCTTTCAGTGGGTTCCTGGGCAAGCAATAGCCACATTCTCCTTGTGACGTCCAGCACACATCAAGATTAGCAGGGCCCATACTGGATTTTTGCTGTGATTTTGAATATGACTGCAACTATTGACAAGTCCCCCTTTCCCTATACTATTTTCCTAATTGCTAATCATGTTGGACATCTTTTTATGCGCTCATTTGCCATGTATAGATCTTCTTTGGTGAAATGTCTCTTGTGTTATGCTGTTCTGTATGCAGTTGCCTTCCTCTTCTCTGAAGCAGGAGACACAGGTGTGCATTTTATAGACATGGTGGGATACAAAAGTGGAAAATGCAAAATCCAAAAATGCTGGCAACTGATTACACTGTAGACTTATCACTTGTTTACACTGATGTTCATGTGCCTGACTGGGAGCTGTGGCTTGCTGTTGCCGCCCAGCATCATGAGAAGGTTTTGTACCACATATAGCCAGGTAAAAAAAAAGGTCAAAATTCCAAACTTGAAGTTTGATTTATACTGAATGCATATTGATCCCACACTATCACAAAGTCAAAAAATCTAGAGTTGAACCACTTTAAGTTAGGGAACTATCTGTAGTTGGATTGTCTGTCTGTATGGTTTAAAGTTACAAAAATTTTTATTGAATTTATTGGGGTGACATTGGTTAATAAAATTATATAGGTGTCATGTTTTTGATCTTCTTTTTCTTAGCTAAGTCCCTTTAACATTTCATATAATAAGGGCTTGGTGGTGATGAACTCCTTGAACTTGATCTTATCTGAGAAGCACTTTATCTGTTCTTCCATTCTAAATGAAAGCTTTGCTGGATAGAGCAATCTTGGATGTAGGTCTTTGGATTTCATGACTTGGAATACTTCTTTCCAGCCCCTTCTTGCCTAGAAGGTCTCTTTTGAGAAATCAGCTGACAGTCTGATGGGAACTCTTTTGTAGGTGACTGTCCCCTTATCTCTTGCTGCATCTAGGATTCTCTCCTTCATTTGAATCTTGGCTAATGTAATGATGATGAGCCTTGGTATGTTCCTACTTGGGTCCAACTTCTTTGGGACTCTCTGAGCTTCCTAAAACATGTACAGTAAAATGACAGCAAACTCACAATTATTAACAACCATACCTAAAACAAAAACAAAAACAAACTAAGCAAACACCTAGAACAGGAGCAGAATCACAGAAATGGAGATCACATGGAGGGTTAGCAACAGGGGAGTGGGAGGAGGAGAGAGGGGGCAAAGGTACAGAGAATAAGTAGCATAGATGGTAGGTAGAAGATAGACAGGGGGAGGGCAAGAATTGTATGGGAAATATAGAATCTAAAGAACTTATATGTATGACCCATGGACATGAATGTGGATGGGAGGGGATGTGCAGGGTGGAGGGGAATGAAGGGGGGCAAATGGGACAACTGTAATAGCACAATCAATGTAATATATTTAAATAAATAAATAAAATAAATAAAAAAGAAAGAAAGGGAAAAAATTATATAGGTTTCAAGTGTACTACTCTGATGTATCATCTATATATTGTATTGTGTTTTACCACTCAAAGTTTGGTTTTTATTAAGTGCTGAGTTTTGAAAGTACTTTTTAAAAAAGATTTTATTTATTTACTTTTAGAGAGGGGAAGGGAGGAAGAAAAAGGAAACATCAGTATGTGGTTGTCTCTTGTGTGCCCCGCACTGAGAACCTGGCCTGCAATCCAGGCATGTGTCCTGACTGGGAATTGAACCAATGTCCCTTTGGTTCTCAGGCCTTCACGCAATCCTCTGAGCCACACCAGCCAGGGCTGAAAGTACTTTTTAAAAAAATATTTTATTTATTTACTGTTAGGTGACAGGTGGGAGAAAGAATGGGACAGAAATACCAATCTCCTACATACCCCAACTGGGGACCAAATCCGCAACCCAGGCATATGCTCTAACCCGGAAATGAACCAGCGATCTTTTGCTTTGCAGGATGACACCCAACCAATTGAGCCACATTGGTCAGGGTCTAAGTACATTCTTTATACAAGACTGTTGTATATGTGGTTTGCAATTTTTTCCCCATTACGTAATTTGTAGTCTTCTCAGGGTTTTTTGAAGTACAGATTTTTAAATTTTGGTGGAGTCAAATCTATTCTTTCCTTTTGTTGATCAAGCTGTTGGTGTCAAATCTAGGAACTATTTGCCCAGCTCTAGGTACCAAAGATTTTCTTCTGTATATTTATTTAAGAGTTTTATAATTTTCCATTTTCCATTTAACAGCATGATCCCTTTTATTTTTTTATTTTATTTTATTTTATTTTTTAAAATTTTATTTAGTTATTTTTCAAGTACAGTTTTTTGTCTATTTTTCCCATCCCAGTCTCCCCCGCCCCTTGCTCCCCACCTCCCTCCCATTTCCACCCCCCCCCTTAGTTCTCATCCCTGTGTCCTTCCTATTTGTTCCTCCAAATTCCTCCCCCTTTTTCCCCTTAACTTCCCTTCCTTCTCCCCTCTGGAGATCCCTTTTAAATTAATGCCTGCACAGGACGTAAGCTTTAAGTAGAAGTTTTATGTTTTTTCTATGGATATTCATTTCCTGGTAGCTCCTAAATTATGAATTCAATTTCTTTGATAGATTAAGAACTATTCAGAATGTCTATTTCATCTTGGTTGAGCTTTCAAAATAATTTGTTCTACTTGCTGAATTTATGAGAATAAAGTGAACTTATTATCCTTTTACTGGCCGCTGGATCTATAGCGATGTCCTGTGTTTTATTTCTTATATTGGTGATTTGTAACTTCTCATTTGTATCTTTATAAGTCTTATTAGAGGTTTATCAATATTAATTATTTTTTGAAGAACTTATTTTTCATTACTTTTCTCAATTTTCATTGATTTACCCAATTATCTTTGTTTTTCTGTTTGGGGTTTATTTTGCTTTCCTTATATTTTTTCTCATTTCATAAGGAAGGAACTTAAATGATTGATTTGACATCTTTACTTGTTTCTAATATAAGCATTTAGCTCTATAAATTGCCCTCTCAGTATTACTTCAGCTGCATCCCACAGATTTTGATCTGTTGTATTTTGATTTCCATTTACTTTTATAAATCACTGATAACAAAGCCTGATTAAAAAGTACAAAAACAAAACAAAACTATAGACCAATATCTTAAATGACCCTAGACACAAAAATCTTTCCCAAAATCATATCTACCAATGTGTAAAAATACTTATATTCTGTATTCAAGTGGGATTTACTCCAGGTATACAAGGCTTATTCAACATTCAAAAACCAATACCAGGATGAATGGGAAGAGGAAAGATTGGTGCTTTAGCTATATTTGTAATATTTTATTTCCTCAAAACTAATAAAAACAAAAACAAAGAATTCTGAACAAAATTTGGCAGTAAAACAAACAAACAAAAAAAACAACAAAAATCAATTAATATAGCCCTGGCTGGTGTAGTTCAGTGGATTGAGTGCAGCCTGTGAACCAAACAACTGTGATTTGATTCCCAGTCAGGGCATGTGCCTGGATTGGGGGCCAGTTCCCAGTGGGGGATACATGAGAGGAAACAATACATTGATATTTCCTCCCTTTCTCCTACCCTTCCCCTCTAAAGATAAATAAATAAAATCTTTTAAAAAATCAATTACTATAATCCACTGGATCAACAGGCTAAAGAATAAAACTGTCCTCAGAAACTCATGAGAAAAAGGATAGTGTGTTACATTTACCCATTCTGCTATTCTTTCCTCTCTAAAGTCCCAACACTTTTTCTGTCACAATTTCTTTCTGTTTAGACATTTTCCTAAACACCATCCTTTAATGATAATGTGTGGGAACAGATTCTTAGTTTTCCTTTGTCTGAGAATGTCTTTATTTCACCTTCATTCCTAAAGAATATTTCATGGCTCACGGAGTTCGTGGTTGGCTAGCTCCACCTGGCCCTTTTGGGTAGAGGTGCAGGCTTATATCACCACCAAACCCGATTAGGGCAATCTGAGCATCATTTCTCCTGGCAGGACATGGAAGAACAACTTCCTCTTTGGGCCCCACTAACACTGGGGTGTAGTTTCCACTGTGAAGATCAATGGGATTCCTGGGTCGTAGTAACTTTATGTTTAACTTTATAATAAGCTGCCAAAGTACTTTTGAATGTACTTTGCATTCCAAATGGCTGTACGCTTTTGTGTTCCATTTGCAAGGAACAAGAGTTTCAGTTGCTCTGCATCCTCACCAACACTTGTAATATTATTTGGATGATATAGTATACTATATTAATATAAGTATACTTTATTATCTATTTTAATATAGTATACTATATTAAAAATAAGTTCTGTTACTTTTTAAAGATTTTATTTATTTATCTTTAGAGAGGAAGGGAAGGAGAGAGGGAGAGAAATATCAATGTGTGGTTGCCTCTCGTGAGTCCCCTGCCGGGAACTGGCCTGCAACCCAGGCATGTGCCCTGACTGGAAATCGAACCAGGATCTTTTGGTTCACAGGCCCACGCTCAATCCACTGAGCTGCACCAGCCAGGGCTAAATTTTGTTATTTTTAAAATTTGTAATGGCCTGCCTGGTGTAGCTCAGTGGATTGAGCACAGGCCTGTGAACCAAAAGACCCTGGTTCGATTCCCAGTCAGGGCACATGCCTGGGTTGCAGGCCAGTTCCCAGCAGGGGACTCACGAGAGGCAACTATACATTGATATTTCTCTCCTTCTCTCCTTCCCCTCCCTTCTAAAGATAAATAAATTAAAAAAATTAAAATTTGTAATGGGCCCTAAAGTTACAAGAGCAACAAAACTTTATCTACTCATTAGATTCTAATGTCCTTAGTAGTAGTATGCTTTCAGAGAAAAAAAAATTACAACGAAGTGAAAGAAATTGCCTAGACTTACTCTCATCATTTCTACTCCTGTCTTAAACATACTGAGGCCTAGAAAGAGGACCTGAAGATGTGATTTCATGAGTAAATCTGTTTCCAAGTTGGCAGTAGCAGCCAGATATGCCTGGCACCTTATGTCTCTGGGTCTAATTTTCTCTTTCATTATATGAATCTGCTTCTCTTCCTTTCTTTCTCATTGTGTTCGGGTGAAACATTCTTTGTCTATGTCTTTTTTTTCAAGTTCTATTCAGATATAATTGACATAGTGACATTGTGTAAGTATAAGGTGTAAAATATGAAGTATTGGTATATGTATGTATTGCAAGATAATTACCACAGTGCAAGGTTAGTGAACACATATATGACCTCAGATAGTTAATTTCTCTGTGTGTGTGTATGGTGAGAACATTTAGATCTGCTCTCTTAGCAACTTAAAAATATATATTATTGTTAACTATAGTCAACATGCTGTACCTTAGATCCCTAGAAATTATTCATCTTATTGCTGGAAGTTCGAACCCTCTGACCACCTTCACCCATCTTCCCAATGCCCCTGGAAACCACCACGCTATTCTCTATTTGTATGAATTTAGTTTTATAATTATTCCACATATAAGTGAAAACATACAGTATTTATCTTTCTCTGACTTATTTCACTGAGCATAATGCCCTCAAGTTCCATTCATGTTGTCATAAATAGCAGGATGAGCTTATTTTTGGTAGCTGAATAATATTTCATTATATATACCACAGGGTTTTTTTTCCAGAAAGAAGAATTTATTTATTTTCTATTGAATGTATTGGGGCGACATTGGTTCATGAAACCATACAGGTTTCAAGTGTACAACTCAACTGCACGCTGCACTGTGTGCTCATTGCCCCCAGCAAACTCTCTTTCTGTCCTCATTTTCCCTACTTTGCCCACCTCTACCTATGCCCCATCTCCTTTTCCCTCTGGCTATTAGCACACCATTGTCTTTGTCTGTGTATTAGGTAAATATGTTTTTTTGGCTAATCCCTTCACTTTCTTTCATTCAGTCCTCCCAACCCCCCATCCCCTCTGACAGCTGTCAGTCTCTCTCCTGTATCCCTGCTTCTGTTTCTATTTTGTTCATTAGATTCCACATATACATGAGATCATATAGTATTTGTCTTTCTAACTGGCTTATTTCAGTTAGCATAATACTCTCCAGGTCAACCCATGCTGTCATAAAAGGTAAGATTTCCTTTTTTTTTTGTAATGGCCCAGTAGTATTCCACTGTGTAAATGCCCCATAGTTGTTTCACCTGCTCATTTACTGATGGGCACTTGGGCTGCTTCCATATCTTGGTGATAGTAAATGACAATGCAATGAACATAGGGGTGCTTATGTGCTTTTGAATTAGCATTTTGGGTTATATATGCCCAGATATATTTGGATATATTCCCAGAAGTGAGATTGCTGGGTCAAAAGGCAGATCCATTTTTAATTTTTTGCGGAACCTCCACACTGCTTTCCACAGTGGCTGCACCAGTCTGCGTTCCCACCAACAGTGCACTGGGGTTCCCCTCTTTCCACATCCTCAACACTTTTGTTTGTTGATTCATTAATGATGGTCATTCTGCTGGGTGTGAGGTGATATGTCATTGTGGTTTTAATTTGCATCTCTGTGATGATTAGTGACATTGAGCATTTTTTTTTTTCATATGGCTACTGGCCATCCATATGTCCTCTTTGAAGAAGTGTTTATTCAGGTCCTTTGCCCATTCCTTAATTGGGTTGTTTGTCTTCCTGGTGTTTAGTTGTATAAATTATTTATATATTTTGGAGATTTACTCCCTGTCAGATGTATCATTGATGAATATGTTCTCCCATATAGTGGGTTCCCTTTTTATTTTGTTGATTTTTTTTTTTTTGCTGTGGAAAAGCTTTTGGTTTGATGTAATCCCATTTGTTTATCTTTTTCTTCTTTTTTTCCCCCAAGGAAATATACTGGTAACAATATGGCTATGAATGATGTCTGAGATGTTACTGCCTATGTTTTCTTTCAGGATTTTTATGATTCATGACTTACATTTATGTCCTAGGTCCATTTCGAGTTTATTCTGGTGTGTGGTGTAAGGGTGGCCTAGTTTCATTTGTTTGCTTGTACTTGTCCACTTTTCCCAACACCATTTATTGAAGTGATGGTCTTTACTCTATTACATGTCCTTGCTTCCTTTGACAAATACTAATTGCCCATAAAGCATAGGTTTATTTCTGAGCTCTCTGTTCTGTTCCATTGATCTATATGCTTGTTAGTATGCCAGTACCAGACTGTTTTGATTACAGTGGCCTTATAGTGTAGCTTAGTATCAGGTAGAATGATACCTCCAACTTTGTTCTTCTTCCTCAAGATTGCTGAGGCTATTCAGGGTCTTTTTTTTGGTTCCCTATAAATTTTTGTAATATTCGTTCTAGATCTATCATAGAAATACCATTGGTATTTTAATAGGAATTACATTGAATCTATAGGATGATTTGGCTAGTATGGACATTTTAATTCTTCTAGTCCATGAACAGTGCATATGATTCCACTCATTCAAATCTTCCTTAATTTCTTTTTACTCCTCAGTTAAATTTTTTCCTAGGTATTTTCATTATTTTTTTGTGATAGAAAATTGGATTGTTTTCTTAATTTCTCTTTCTGATAGTTCATTATTGGTGTATCAAAGTACCACTGGTTTATGATATTTAATTTTGTATCCTGCTACTTTGCCAGATTAATTTATTAGACCTAGTAGTATTTTTGTGGAGTCTTTAGGGTTTTTTATATACAATATCATATCATCTGTGGAAAATAACAGCTTTATTTCCTCCTTTCCAATGTGGATGCCTTTTATTTCTTCTTGTCTGATCGCTGTGGCTAGGACTTCCAGTACTACACTGAATAAGAGTGGTAAAAGTGGCTTTGGCTGGTGTGGCTCAGTGGGCTGAGTGCCAGACTGCAAGCCAAAGGGTTGCAGTTTCAATTCCCAGTCAAGGCACATGCTGGGTTGCGGGTCAGGTCTCCTGTAAGGGGTACATGAGAGGCAACCACACATTAATGTTTCTCTCCATCTCTTCTATTCCCCTCTCTCTGAAAATAAAATTTAAAAATCTTTAAAAAAAAGAGTGGTGAAAGTGGATACCCTGTCTCTTCCCTGATTTTAAGGGAAATGTTTATAGTTTTTGCCTGTTGAGTATGATGCTGGTTGTGGGTTAATCATACAGACCTTTATGACATTGAGGTATGTTCCTTCTATTCCCACTTTGCTGAGAATTTTTTTTATCATAAGTGGGTGCTTGGTTTTATCAAATGCCTTTTCTGCATCTATTGATGTGATCCTATGGTTTTTATCTTTTATTTTGTTTATGTAATGTCTCTAATTTATTGATTTGCAAATATTGTACCAACCTCTCACCCCTGGAATATATCCCACTTGATCATGGTGGGCGATCTTTTTAATGTATTGCTGGATGTGGTTTGCCAATATTTTGTTGAGGGTTTTAGCCTCTTTGTGCATCCGGGACATTGGCCTATAATTTTCTTTCTTTTTAGTGTCTCTATCTAATCTTGGCACTAGGATGATGCTGGCCTCATAAACAGAGCTTAGAAGTCTTCTTTCATGTTAAATTGTTTGGAATAGTTTTAGAAGTAGAGATGTTAGTTCTTCTTTGAATATTTGATAAAATTTACATATGAAGCCATCTGGTCCAAGACTTCTGTTTGCTGGAAGAATGATTACTTTTCCACTTTCATTAGTTGTAATCGGTCTATTCAAATTTTCTGATTCTTCCTGGTTCAGTTTTGAAAAATTGTGTATTTTGAGGAATTTATTTATTTAACCCAGGTTGTACAAGTTGTTGGCATATAGTTGTTTGTAGTATTTTCTTAAGTATCTTTTTATTTCTGTGGTGTCAGTTGTTACTTCTCTTTCTTAATTTCTGATTTTATTTACTTGGGTCCTCTCTCTTTTTTTTCTTGATGAGTCTGGTTAAAGGCTCTCAATCTTGTTTGTTTATTTATCCTCTTCCAAGAATAGGCTTATTGATTTTAGAGAGAAAGGAAGGGAGAAAGCAAGGAGAGGGAGAGGGAGAGACTGAGAAACGGATGTGAGAGAGAAACATCCATAGGTTGCCTCTTGCATGCACCCTACTGGGGACCAAACCCACAACCTAGGCATGTGCCCTGACCAAGAATTGAAGTCGTGAAATTTTAGTGTGTAGGATGGTACTCCCACCAACTGAGCCACACCAGCCAGGGCTTGTTTATTCTTTCAAAGAACCAGCTCTTGGTTTTACTGATCTTTTGCATTTAAAAAAAAATCTCTATGTCATTTATTTCCACTCCGATTTTTATTATTTTCTTCCTTCTATTTACTCAGGGTTTTGTTTGTTGTTCTTTTTCTAATTCTTTTAGGTGCAGGGTTAGATTGTTTATTTGCGACTTCTCCTGCTTCTTGAGGTAGGGCCTGTAAAGCTGTGAACTTCCCTCTCAGGACTGCTTTCTCTGTGTTCCAGAGATTATGGGTTGTTGTGTGTTTACTTCATTTATTTCTGGGTAACTTTTGATTTCTTCCTTCATCACATTGTTTAAAAACATATTATTTAGCCTCCATCTGTTTGAACGTTTTCAGGGTTTTTGTTTTTTTTTTTTTTTTTACTGTAGTTGATTTTTAGTTTCATAGCATTGTATAGCACAGTTTCTTTACTCATTCATCCCTCAATGGACACTTAGGTTGTGTCCATATCTTGGTTATTATAAATACTGTTGCCATGAACAGGGGAGTGCAGCTAGCTCTTTGAGATAATTTTATTTCATTTGGATATATTTGAAGAAGTGAAATTCCTAGATCATGTGGTAGTTTTATTTCTAATTTTTATGAGAAATCTCCATACAGTTTTCCATGGTGGCTGGATGAATTTGCATTCCCATCAACAGTGCACTAAGGCTTCACCTTTGTTCACATCTTCATCAGCACTTGTTATCTGTGGTCTGTTTTTGTAATAGTCATTCCAACAAGTGTGAGGTTATATCTCATTGTGGTTTTGAGGTTAGTGTTCTTTTTTTAAACTGTAAGATAGGATGATAATACTTGGCTTTTATACAAGGTTATTATGGGGAGTGAAATCATATGAAGTATAATGTTGTGTGTACGAGGGGAGACCCAAAAACCTAGAATTATCTTCTGGAGGGCAGGCCCCTTGTAGTACAGGCTAACCCCACTGTGTGAGTGTTCTAGGAACCCACGTTTCAGTACACCAGCTGGCATTGTTGTCAGAGGATGCGGTTGGCTTCAGTGAATTTTTTGAAGACTTTTTCAATGTGTTTGCCCATTTCATGATGGGTGATTTACAAATGCACCCTCCTACACCACGCTGAGTGTTCAGCAGTTTTTGACCAAAAATGGCATGACCCCCATGCCCTACCCTTCCTATTCACTGGCTCTCACCCTGAGAGACATTTTTGTTTCCCAGATGAAAAACAGTTGTCAAAGGGAAACATTTTGTTGATGTGGAAAAGGAGAAACAAACAAACAAAAAAAGGCCAACACACTAAAAGGCATGAAAATCGATGAGTTCCAAAACTGTTTGGAGCAGTGAGTAGAAAAACACTGTTTTGACTAGTGAGTGGACAAAACATCTTGATAGGTGTCTTGCATCAAATGGAGAGTACTTTGAAGGTGACTGAAGTTTAAACATGTAAGAATAAATGCACATTTTTTAAATAAATAAATTCCAGGTTTTTTTGGGGTCCGCCTTGCGTATGTGTTTTCAAATGGTGTCCACGTTATGCCATGTGATTTGTCCATTTGTAGCTCTACACCGAGTGCATAGTTACTGTAGCTGGATTTGATAACAAGACTTTCTTATACATGAGCTTCATCTCAGTGAAGATGAGTGACTGCAGTGGGCACAGGTGATTGATAAACTCCTGTGAAAAGGCACAGGCCAGGCCGAGATGCCTAGATGTAGGGGAAATAACGCTGAAGTCCAATTGCTTTGGAGAATTGATATGGAGTATTCATACTACATTGTCTTGCCATATGACAGGTTTGTTTTTTTTTTTAGATATGCCATTTACTGAAAGTCACTCTTGTCTGAGCCTCAGGAATTACCCACCCCTGCCTTTCACTATCAGTGTTGCTGCTGCTTGGGAAAGCTGTGCTCTACTTTGGTAACACTGAAAGGATCCAGAAAAAACTTCCATGGACTTAAAAACAAGATGGTGGGGAGACAGGAACTCCAGCCTCACCCAGGTGCAGGCCCAGGAAGGCTTTTGTAGGCGTGGCATGGTTTCAAGGACATCTGGCAACACAATCACTTACTGCCTCGCCTCCTCTTGCAAGTACCAATGTTTTTCAACATTGAAGATACTGAGAGAAGGCTATCCAACATGGAAATCCTACTCAAGCTTATAGCTTTTATGTGAAGAATTAAACTGGAATTCTGAACAAAGCATAGGTAATGGAGAGCACTTTTCCCACCAACACCTTCAAACTCATCATTTCTTCCATGTTCAGACCTCTTTCCCTTAGCAACTTAACCCTAGACTCGAAACTCTGTGGGGTTACCAAAATTTGTTCTTATCTAACACAATGACCTTTGAAAAGTATTTCCATTGACATAAGCTCATCTGATTTCTACATCAGAATTGATGTAGTTATCCCAATTTTGTAAATGAAGAAATCGTTTGCTGACATATTAAAAGAGTTGCTCAAGGTGCCATAAGTAGAAAGTAAGGGAGGAAAGAGAACTGGCATCTTTTACCCGGGAGTTTAGAGTTCCCTACTCTGGAATATCACCTTTCTTCATTCCCATGGCCAGTGAGACTCCAGATACCATCATTGGTTCTTTCCCTGGAACTGTTGGATTTGTTCCTTCCTATCCATTTGCCATGGCCACTCTTTTTCCAGATGTTTATCACTCACTTGTTCAGTGACCTCTTAGGAATAGCACTGACAATTGTGTAGCTCCTATCTTTCTCTGAAATTTGACTTTTAGCTATATCTGGAATAGATTACAATAAGTTACATCCCCTATTTAGAGGCATATATGCCTCAAAATTTGGTTACCTTTTTTCCTTTTTCTGGCATTGCTGACACTGGAAAAGATATATATTTATATAGATCTATATATCCATATTAATATCTACAGATCAAAGTGTTTTCATTTATACGATGTCTATATAGAGATTCTGTGAATGTAGAAATAAAGGCCTGAATGGCTAAATAATAACCACCAAGGTGCAGTAGGGTCTGTTTTATTTTGAGTTGAGTCATTCCGAACCTTTGACCTCTGTGTTCAGTCAGTGAGCTATTTTATTTCTCTCTTCTTATGCCCGAGTCAGTCCCATTTCAATTTTGAATTGTCTTAGTATCACTTAACTCACTTCTCTTTCAAAGCTGTTTTGTAATACTATGTCATTTATAAGTAAACTTATGACCTTTTCTTGTTTGCCATAAATGAATGTTTGTTGGTATGTATCAGTTGAAATATGTTTTTTTGTCATTCTACTAAGATGTAGAGAGTCACTAACATGGTCTCTAAGTCCTAAAAGACTTTAATACTTCTTTGCTTATCTTCGATCAACTTGGTTATAGAACTCTAATTATATAAAAAATGTAACTATCATAATGTCAACCACATTTAACCTTCCTGATATCCCATGATTCTTTGCACTAAGGGCACAAGGCCAGGTCTTTGCTGACTGCTTGATAACTGAATGAGTGATTATTCTCCTTGTTAATGGACAATGATATAGAAAACTCTTCCGTATGTACAGAATATTAATGAGAAGCTGCACAAGCTGAGATAAGACTATAAGATGCTGCAAGCAATCACTTATAAGAACATTATAAAAAATATTACTCGTCAAGGATGTAGCCAGACTGGGAGGTCTCTGTGTGACGAATGAGGAAGAAAAGGGCAAGACACACTCTTTCCCTCATAAATAACTGTGTGATTTGCAAACAACATTTCTTCAATGGTTTCTATTATTGGGTATCCTATTTAAATTAAAAAAAACTTTGTGAGATAGCATTGCAGATATTGACATGGGGAGGGGAAACATCTTGCTTTCTTCTCAACATCTGTAGTGCCTTCTGTGCCAGGCAAAGTGTGTCAAGCATTTGTCTTTCATGAAAAGTGCCACTGAGGTAACTGCTAAGGTAATTTCAACCAATCCCAAGAAACTGGCCAGTCCATAGCACTGTTATTTTCCTCAATATGTTTTCAATTTGGGGTATTGTCTTTAATTAAAAAAATTAGGACAGTCATTCTTGGGTGACATATTTAAAGGAGAAGAGTTCATTGAATGTTGTTCTTCAGTTCAATTCACTTGGGCTCTGTGAATAGGATCTCTGAGTCAGTTATAATAGACACATGGGATATCCATGGGATATCATGGCTGCAAGGGGCTGAGAGATCATTTAACCCTGTTTTTATTTTTTTAAATATCATTATTAGTTTTTATTTTATTTAAATATTTTATTTATTTATTTTTAGAGACAGAGGAAGGGAAGGAAAAAGAGTGGGAGAGAAATATCAATGCATGGTCTCCTTTCATGTGTCTCCTACTGGGGACCTGGCCTGCAACCCAGGCATGTGCCCTGACTGGGAATAAAACTGACCCTTTGCCCTGGCTGGCATAGCTCAGCGGATTGAGCACAGGCCTGTGAACCAAAGGATCACGGTTCAATTCCCAGTCAGGGCACATGCCCGGGTTACAGGCCAATTCCCAGCAGGGGATGCATGAGAAGCAACCATACATTGATATTTCTCTCCCTCTCTCCTTCCCTTCCCCTCCCCTCTAAAGATAAATAAATAAAATCTTTAAAAAAATAACGAAAAAAACTGGTGACCCTTTGCATCACAGGCCTGTGCTCAATCCACTGAGCTACACCAGCCAGGGCTAAGCCTGTTTTTCTCAATTCAGTAAGGTAGAGCTCACTTTTAAAGGGGGAAAAATTCTTACTACTCCCAGTGTGGACTTTAATTATTTTCAGAATGCTATTAGAATAAGAATGTACTAATACAAATTAAAAGTATAGTGTAGCATGTAATATATTTACATATATAAATATATATTTTAGGTAATACACATAAACTAGGTAC
The DNA here is from genome assembly GCF_021234435.1 of Artibeus jamaicensis. Lineage (NCBI taxonomy): Eukaryota > Metazoa > Chordata > Mammalia > Chiroptera > Phyllostomidae > Artibeus > Artibeus jamaicensis. Next base: position 20,711,458 of record NW_026521506.1, read on the forward strand.
GTGCTTTTTATACGTAGAACATGTGAGATGATTCTCTACTCCCACTTTTTTCTTGTGGTCAGAAGACAACATTCTGTATTGTATACAGGGACTTTGTTCAGGAGGAACACATCTTTTGTCTAACATGTCCACCTTTATGGGGGTTTTTTCTCTAGCTTTTAACAATGACAAGAACTCACTACTTGTCTTTTATTAAACTGATAACACAAACACATAAGGGGACAGAAAAATGGCATGGTAGTCCTTGATTATAAGAATATACCTTGGAGCCCTGGCAGGTGTGGCTCTGTGGATTGAGCACCAACCTGCAAACTGAATGATCACTAGTTCGATTCCCAGTTGGGGCACATGCCTGGGCCAGGTCCCCAGTGCGGGGGTGCATGAGAAGCAACCACACCTTGATGTTTCTTTCCTCCTTCCACTCTCTCTAAAAATTAAGTAAGTAAAATCTTTAAAAAAAGAATATACCTTGGAAACTTTAAAATAAATTATCATAGAAATGAAAACACAAAATTAGAATATTTTAATAACTATGAACAAACCATTTTCCCTAATACATCTGCACAGCCTAATTTGAAAACATCAACCTAGATCAATTATTTTTTTTTGCAAAAGTAGAACTGTTAGCTAGAAGTTAAGGTGAAAGAGAAACCCAGCACTGAATCAGTTTCTATTTTCTTAGTACAGCAAATTTTCTGCAAAGCAATAGTACTTTTATTCATATAATTGAAATTTATCCCATCCAAAACTAAAATCAGAATAATACTGCCTCGTATTATCTCCCATAATGGTTGGTGTCTTAAATCACTGAGGGACTTACAAAGCTTCATCAGTTCACTGCCATGAACAGTTTTTTACTGGAAATTTTATTTTATTTTTTGACAATAGAGTGGTGTCATTTTTATGTTGGTGCTGAGATGTTTAAATATGAGAAAGAGGTGATAATAAGAAAATTTCAGGAAACGTCACATGAAGAAACAAGGTCCAGGCTCCCGGATGCTGTGCATCTGACCATGGCAGGATGGGTTTAGATATTTGGAGCCATGACAAGTATTAAGATTTGTAGATAGCTGTTATTTTTTAGATCCTAAATCACAGGTGGCCAACACAAGGCCTGCGGGCCAAATCTGGCCCTCCACCTTGTTTTATCTGGCCCGGCACCTTATTTCTACCTGGCGGTGCACTGAACGCTGGCTTAACTGTTAAGGAGTAGTTGCATTGATACAGTCCTAAAATTACATTCTGCTCTTTGAAGGCAACCGTGAAGCTGATGTGGCCCCTGGTGAAAATGAGTCTGATACCTTTGTCCTAAATCCCACCTTTGGGGACAAAGAATGAATATGAATGGATGAGGAGTTAACCATAGTTTCTCTTTTTTTTAAAGATTTTTATTTACTTATTTTTAGGAGGTAAGGGAAGGAGAAAGGGAGAGAAACATCAATGTGTGTTTGACTCTCGTGTATACCCTACTGGGGACCTGGGCCTCAACCCAGCATGTACCCTGACAGGGAATCGAACCAGCAACCCCTTGGCTTGCAGGCTAGCACTCAGTCTACTAAGCCATATGAACCAGGGCCATAGTTCCTTTTTTTAAAAGATTTTATTCATTTATCTTTAGAGGGGAAGGGAAGAAGAGAGGGAGAGAAATATCAATGTATGGTTGCCTCTCGTGTGTCCCCCCCGGGAACTGGCCTGCAACCCAGGCATGTGCCCTGACTGGGAATCGAACCACGATCCCTAAGTTCACAGTCCAGTGCTCAATCCACTGAGCTACACCAGCCAGGGCCATAGTTCCTTTCTTGACCTCAGTTTCCCAATCTGCAAAATGGGGCAGTGGGCAAAATGACCTCTCAGAGTATTCAGCTCTGGTATTATGTGCTGTTATAATTGTTGCCATTTTCACTTTATTGCCCCCTAATTTGGCTCCAAGTTTTGAGTGAAGTATGATATAACCAAACAAAATACAGTTTACTCTGAGTGTTTTTTGATGCCATTAACCAGAGGGATATAAAGTGTGTTATGCTGTATCATTAGACGGATTAAGAACAACTCCATTGGATTCCATTTTACTTGATATCCCTTCCATTTTATTTTTTATAATAAGTTAATTTGAAGTTTTGAGCCAAGTACCATGTTGCATATGTATAAAGGCAGAGATTGTAGGGATCATTTGTTGCTGTCACCATCAAATGACACACATGGTGACATTTATGTGACACTTGAAGGATGGGATTTAGAGGGACAATAGATAAAAATGGAGGGCTTTCAAGGTTGGGGAGGAGGCTGGCTGAGTGGGCCTGGCATGTTCATAGAATGCTAACGTGCAAGAGAATGACAGGAGTAAGGAAAAATTCAGCGGTACTTTCAAAGCGAAGCCAGGCTGCAGAGGGCCTTGAATAGCAGACAGTGGAGGTCAGGCTTGATAAGCAGATGTAAGGATCCATTAGTGCTTTCTTGATGCCTGTGTGTAGATATTCACAGATGAGCATTAAATAACGGGTCTGCGTCCAGTGCCTTTCAGGGCAGTTGGTATTATCCATCCTTTGGCAATAATGTGCTCTTCCCCCTCCTCTAAAAACCCCCTCAGTAGTTTTTGTCTTTTTAGGGGCTGCTTTAACACCTTACTTGGATGTTAGTTTTCTCATCTATAAACTGAAGGCACAGGAGTAGATCTTATGGTCATGATTCATTCTCTGTCTCTATCTCTGTCTCTGTCTGTCTGTCTTTGCCCCACCCCCACCCCCGCCCACTAAGACACGTCAGTGATGATTTGATCTCATCAGTGCAGCATCTCATGGTGGCAGCTATTATCTCCCTGTGTGCAAGTGAGAAGATGCGTGTAGTCTAGGGAAAACCAATCCCACAGATGGTTCTCCCCTCAACATTCCAATTCACAAATTCTAAAAGTTTTTCCAAGCTCTGACATTCTGATTTACAGTCTAGTTCATGACAAAATTCAATTTGGTGACTTTGGAGAGAGTCAATCATGTTTCTAACAGTTATGATCCTTTTCTGCTGCAATTAACAGAATACAGAACTAAAAGTGGCCGAAACAAGGACAATTTATTATCTCAAGTCCAGATGAGGTTGATTTTGGAATTATTTAGTTCAGTGGCTCAATAGTTGCATCAGACCTATGGGTTCATTCATTTTTCTGCTCTGTCATTCTCAGCATCTGCTCTATGATAACATCTCTCCTCTTGTTTGCAAGATGGCTGCAGCAGCTCCAGATATCATATGCAGGGAAAAAAAAGCATGTGAGGTAGAGAGTAAGAAGGAGCATTTTATTCTTATTTTCTTAATTATGGAGGACGACCTTCTCTAGCCAAATTCCCTCAGGTTCCTCTGGCTAGAGAAGCTATAGTCACATACTCATTTCTTAAGTGCAAGGTTATAATAGGTTGTGAGTATCTGGCATATGCAGTTTCTATAGTGAGAGGTATTTGTGCCTGAATAAGAGAAGGGGGAGGGAAATGGATGTTGAGAAAGCAACTAATAGTGCCTGCCACATATGTTCTTTTTCCAACACCCATCTTAAGACCTCCCCTCCTTTATGTAGCCCCTGGCTAATTAAAGCTAAGTATTTAGCATAAATCAGGGCTTTTGTGGATTATCTGAATAATTAGAGTCATTGTTAGCCCAGGGCCCTTATTTTATTTCATCTAAAAGTTTAATGATAAATGGGCTTCCATTGCCCAAAATGAGCTTCTCTGGTGCTGAAACCGGATGTAATTTTTATTTTATTGAATTACGCTTTAGGAAAATAACTTAAAATGTATACGGATTATGATAAAGAGAAGCTTAAATTCTTGACTTTCTTTTTTGACTTTACAAATCTTGATCAACTACCAAAAATAGGACCAGATTAAAGGGGTATGTGAATATTTAATGTACAATTAGGAATATGTTGCTAAAAATGAGGAAAGAGTTTAGAACTGCAACTATGAATAAATTGTGAAATATCGGCTTACTTCGCTGCTACAACACTGACCTAAAGAAGCTTTTCTGTTTCCCCAGCAACCTCACACGGCATTAGCTTGCTTCCCCCAGAGTAAATTAAATGTGATTTTCAAGTACTACACTTCATTATTTCAGAAATCACAATACCTTGCAGAAATAAGAACATTTTCTAAATCACACTGGAGTTTATTTTTAAACCAGAGCAGAGAAAGTGCGTATTTGGAAAAATATTTTTCTTTTAAATCTACTACATTTCCAAGGACTTATAAATTATCTCCATGATGAAATGGCAAATGGGACATTGCATGTATAATTTACTTATAATTCATTAATGATTGCCCAATCATATTTTTATTTAGAAAGTTGTAGTTACCAGGTACATGAGAAAGATAAAAGCCACATCTAAAATGAATCACCTAACTTCGTGATTAAAAGCTCCAGAGGTGAAAAGCATGTTATTGCTAAGAAACATTTTCTAAATCAAGTTCTCTTGTTTATGCATCTGATTGCTTGTTTCCCCCAACTTAGTGCATATTTTATGTATGTATCATGTACACATGTGCATACCCACATACATACATTATGCAATGTGTATGAAAATTGGTATATGTCAAATTTTGAATAAATGATTATTTTAACCTAAGACCTCCATCCAGGTCATTTTTCCCTTTGTTTTTAATATAGTAATTGAAATTGACATAGCAACTTATTTTTCAAATTATTTAGTGTTTAAAGGGTTTTTACATTTAACCAGTGTCTGTCATAATATTTAGCTCATTCTGCCTTGGGTGAGAATAATTCAGGAAGGTGACCGGCTCTTTATTACATTATGGGTAACTTGACAACAGGAGAAGTGGTCGGTGTATACATGCACCATCTGTGGAGACTGGCAAAGAGACTTGCACGAAGTCAGTCATCAATAGTGACTCTTCGATCAAATTGCTAGAGCCAGGACTTGCTTTCTCCAGAGTAGTCTTACCCCTAAGGGTGTAATGAACAAGATGATACATCCAGAAAGTAGTAAGGAAATATTAAAACTTGTATTAATGTTGATCTGAGCAAGAAATAAATGGCTCTTTAGTAATAGCTAACATGTGATTTGCTAGTAGTCCAAGCATATAATTTAATACACATAACTAATATGCCCATAGTAGGAGCCCATGCTGAGATTTTATCACTGGTAAAGGTGGAGATCACAGAAGTTTGGAGACCACTGTTTCAATTGCAGAATGCCCAAGCGGGCTGATTTCCTGGTGCGTGAGGCATTCTGCTCTTTAAACTTTTCTGAACTGCTACCAGATGCCCCAGATTCCACCACATTTCTTCTTTTGTTACTGTAATCTGGAGTACAGACTTGGGAGTCAGTCAGATCTGAACCCAAATGCTTGCACTGCCACTTGCAGTTGTGTGACCTTGGATAAAAGAGCTCACTTCTCAATTTGCTCATCTTTAAAATGGAGATCAAAATGCCCACCTGACCAGGGTAATTGTGAGAGTTTATAGAGAATTAGAGTCATTAATATATGATTAAAATTCAGCAAATGTTACCTGCTTTCTCAGTTTATTAAAATTCTAAGCAAACAAACTGTTGGTTATTGGTCATGAATATGTTTGTACAATGAGTTTGAGATTCTTTTTTTAAAAAAAATTGTGGTAAAATACTCATGCACATAACAGAAAATTTACTGTTTGAAACATTTTAAAGTGAAGAATTTAGTGGTGATTGTTAATGGTCTGAATGTGCCCCTCAAAATTCATATATTGAAATCCTAATCTCCAAAGATGGTGGTATTGGAGGATGGAGCCTTTGGGAGGATTAGGTTATGAGGGTGGAGCCCTCATGAATGGAGTTAGTGCCCTTATAACAAAAGGTCAGAGGAGTCTCTCTCCCCTTCTGCCATGTGAGGCCACAGTGGGAAGGTGCTAGCTATGAACCAAGAAGAGGGCCCTCAGGGCCTTGATCGTGGACCTCCAGCCTCCAGAACTCTGTGATGTTTTGTTACAGCTACCCAAAATGACAAAGGCAAGCACCTAGTCCATTGATAATGTTGTGCAAACATCACTGCTATCTAGTTCCAGAAGCATTTATCACCACAGTTGGAAACCCCATGCCAATTAAGCAGTCACCTCCTGATCCCTTTTCCCCCCGGTCTCTGACAACCACTAATCTGGTTTGTGTCTCTATGGATTTGGCTATTCTGGACATTTCATATAAATGGGATCATACAATATGTGGTCATTTGTGACTGGCTTTTTCACTTAGCATATTTGCCAGATTAACCCATGTTGTAGTACTTCATTCCTTTTAATGGCTGACTAAATGCCTGCCATTGGATTGATATACCACATTTTGTTTATCTAACTATGCGTTGATGGACATTTGTGTTGTTTTAACCTTTTGGCTATTATGAAGAGTGCTACCATGATACACATCTTTGTGTGGACATACATTTTCAGTCATCTCATGTATATACCTAGAAATAGAATTGTTGGGTCACAGTGGTTGAAGTTTGAACAGGCAGGACCACACATGGAAGCCATGCAGATCCTCATGCAAGTGGTGGAGCTTGGGTAGGAGAGCGAAGAAAAGAGGGGTAGTCTGGGGACGAGAGGCTGGTGCTCCCTCACTGCTGCACTGTGACTCAGCACTCACTCCTAGGAATCTGAGAATTCTATATTTGAAGCTGGCCTTCTGCAAAGCTGCAGGTGTCGCTGTTTCATTTACCCAGAATCCTCAGGACACATCGTCATGGGGTCTAAGTGTTTCTCTTGTGAGATCATATCTCACAAACTCTTCTTGCTCCAGGGGAGGAGTTATCGATTTCCATATTGCCACTAGAGGAAGGAGGATGGGCACATTGTCAGGATGGGTAGGATGATGGGTGGCAGAGCCAGGAAGAGTGCCAGGAAGAGCATCATGTTTCTGGCCTCCTTGTTCAGTGACTTAACCCTTTGGTAGCATAGTTCATTCTCTGTGCCCAAGCACATTGGCCTTGAATCAGATGTTCCCATGAATTACAGCCCCAGGACTATTTTTTTCCGAAAGGGGTACTTAAGTTGAATCATTCTACATTGTTTTCCAAAAACCAATATATTTTTCTTATTCAAGTAAAACTGAAAGTCTCACTGTAGGTGTCTCAAAATTAAAATTTTGTCCTGATAACTTTAAGCTGATATTTAGCTGAAAATAGGGACAGAATAGTTTGTTCTCCAGTGTTCTGGAGTCTTCTTTTTGCTATCTGTACTCCTAGTTATGTTACTGAAGTCTCAGCTAACTTTTTGTGATTTTTAGATGATTTACTATTACGCGGCCTGCCCAAACTCAAAGATTTCTGAATTTGTCAGTGTTCAATGGGATTTCCTTCATTTGTTTGGGGCTGTCATAGAGCACTTCCTGTCCTGCTGTGACTTTGAGGAATAAAAGTGTTCCTCGTCCAGTGGTGAGATGACACCCTTACTAATTAGCTGAGTCTGTGTGAGTCCTTCATAAAGTGAAGGACTAGCCTAAGGACTGGCTTGAATGAATCCTTTATCCCTGAAAACTTCATAAAGAAAGATTGTATCAATTAGGTTATCAATGCCAGACACACATCTCATAAAGCAAAATAATGTCAAATACAAAAATAAATCATCTCCTTTATTTATTAATCATACAGGTGTTTGGCCCCCAGCCCTCAGCTGGGCTGTGGGGACCTAGAAGATGAACAGCATTGAGTCTCTACCATTGACTCACAGACTGTCCAAAAGAAGGAAGGCCCTTCAAGATCCTGTCATTTTACTGCTCTCCTCATCTATAAAATGAGGAGAGGGACTGATGCTGGTGTTCTGGCCCACAGTGCAGCCAGGCTAGCTCTCCTAACTGGTACTCTAATGCTGTTTACCATATGACTACCCTGATGCCTGGATGTAACTCAGAGGATGAAGATAGCTCAATCATGAGACACCATAGATTATTTGCATATGCTCTGGGAAGCTGGACAGCACAAGTCCAAGTATCTGAGCAGGGTGTGTGTTCTAAGCCTGTAGAAGCCAGAGGCATTGCTCCTCTTCAAAGAACCTAGAAATTTGGTGAGCTAACTATACCCTCTGTCACACTGAACCTTAACCAGAGCACCTTGGCATCCCGGAGTACCACAAGTCCTTTGCAGCTACATTGACCATATTCTGCTCAACATGTGATTTATTTTTTGCACTGCTGGGAGAGGTGTGCCAGATGAGGCATGACCTGAGTAAGTGAGGAGTTGGGTGTACCATTGTTCATGTGTACAAGTATGAGGGAGAACATAATTTCAGCACCAAGGAACGATAGTGCGATGCCTGGGAAATGTAAGATTTGGGCTTAAAGCAGGGGTCCCCAACCCCCAGGCCATGGACTGGTACTGGTCTGTGGCCTGTTAGGAACCAGGTTGCACAGCAGGAAGTGAGTGGTGGGCAAGCAAGTGAAGCTTCATATGCATTTACAGATGCTCCCCATCACTCACATTACTGCCTGAGCTCCACCTCCTGTCAGATCAGTGGAGGCACTAGATTTTCCTAGGAGCATAAACCCTGCTGTGAACTGTGCATATGAGGGACCTAGGTTGTATACTCCTTGTGAGAATCTATGCCTGATGGTCTGAGGTGGTGATGCTAGCGCTGGAGAGTGACTGCAAATATAGATTCTCATTAGCAGAGAGGTTTGACTGCACAGAGACCATCATAAATCAACTGCTTGTAGACTCATCAAAACCCTATCAGTGAGTGGCCAGTGACAATTGAGCTGCTCTGGTAGCAGGCTTTAAGCCAGAATGTGACACTTTTATTTTAGTTCACACATGGCCCACCCATTATTTTATTTACCACTTCTGTCTGCACTCTTTCCCACACTGTGCACTTGTCTCAGTCACAGTTTTGGTAAGCCCATGAACTAACCCTAGCCAAAATGAGTGAAAAACAAACGTCACTGGAGAGCTGTTTTGCAAAGGGGGAAAGACCCAATGATGAGACAGCAGAAGACTCTGCCAAAAAAAAAAAAAGAGAGAGAGCTGCATTTAAAATACCAAGAGTCCTACTTAAATTATGGATTCATTGCAACAGATGATTCATATTCTCCAAGCCCACTTTGTATATATAGTGACTGGCTATTACAAAAAAGCCAAGAAACCTTCTAAACTGCTTCACCACATAGGGAGCAAGCGCCCTGCATTAAAAGACAAGCCTTTGGAGTTTTTCAAAAGAAAAAACAGTGAACACAAAGAACAGAAGCAATTATTGAAGGGCACTACTTCATCAAATGTGTCTGCACCAAAAGGATCATTCTTAGTGGCTAACCACATTGCTGAAGCTAAGAAACCCTTTACTGTTGGTGAGGAGTTGATCCTGCCTGCTGCTAAGGACATTTCTTGTGAACTTTTAGGAGAGGCTACAGTTCAAATGCGGGTGTGTGTTCCTCTTTCAGCTAGTACCACAACTAGACAACTACATGAAATAGCAGAGGATATTGAGGCACCATGGTATGCAATCCAGGTAGATGAGTCTACCAATATTGACAAGAAGACAACAATGCTTGTTTTTGTGCGATGTATTTTTCAGGAGGATGTGCACGAGGATATGTCATGTGTACTTTTGTTGCCAACTAACTGCACAGCTGCATAGCTATTCATGTCTTTGAATGATTACATATCAGGAAAGCAGAATTGGTCATTTTGTGTCGGTATATGCATGGATCGAGTGGCTGCTGTGACTGGACAGGTTTCTGGTTTCTTTCCTTGGGTCAAAGAGGTCACTTCTGAATGTGAGTCTATGCAAGTGTCATCCATAGAGAAACGCTGGCTAGCTGAAAATGTCACCTGAACTTAACAATGTTTTTGCAGAATGTGATTAAAATTATCAACTACATTAAAGTATGTGCCCTTAACTCACGTCTGTTCGCGCAGCTCTGTGGGAAGATGGACTCGGAGCACACACGTCTTCTCTTATACTCAGAGGTGAGATGGCTTTCTACAGACAGATCACTGGCCAGAGTTTTTGGGTTATGAGAGCCGCTCCAGAGATTGCTTTGAGAAAAACACCACTGGCAGCACATTTCAGTGACACAGAATGGGTCACAAAACTTGCTTAATTGTGTGACGTATACAACCTGCTCAATGAACTCAGTCTGTCACTTGAGGGGAGGATGACAACTGTGTTCAGGTTGGCAGATAAAGTGGCTGCATTGAAAGCCAAACTGGAATCATGGGGAATGAACATCAGGATTTTTGACATGTTTCAAACATTAGCATTGCTTTTGAAAGAGACTGAGCCAGCGCCTTCTTTCTCTCAGCCGGTGCATGATCACCTGTCTCAGCTTTCAGAAGAGTTGGAGCATTTACTTCCCAACCACAAAAGACCCCCGAACTGGGAAGGAATGGATTTGTCACCCATTTGTGAATATGCCAGGTGAATCCACTTTGTCTGCACTAGAAGAGGGTCAACTGCTTGAGATCACAAATGACAGTGGCCTTAAAAGTATGTCTGAGACAACTTCACATCTCCATGTGTTCTGGACTAAAGTCAAGGTGAATATCCTAAGATTGCCACAAAAGCACTGAAAAGCTTGCTTCCATTTCCAACCTCCTATCTTTGCGAAGCAGGTTTTCTGCAGGGACAGCCAGCAAAACGAGATCAGAGTAGACATGAGCAACACACTTCGGGTGTCACTGTGTCCCATCATCCCCAGATGGGACCATCAAGTTGAAGGAAAAGAAGCTCAGGGCTGCAACTGATTCTGCATTATGGTGAGTTGTGTAATTATTTCATTAAATATTACAATGTAGTAATAATAGACATAAAATGCGCAATAAATGTAATGTGCTTGAATCATCCCGAAACCTTCCCTCCGACCTCCAGCCTGTGGAAAAATTGTCTTCCACATAACCAGTCCCTGGTGCCAAAAACATACGGTGCCGCTGGCTTGCAGAGTATTTGAAAGAACATGAATTATCAGGGTAGTCGATAGTTCCACACAAAGAGCCACATAAATGTGCAATAACTGTGGGTACATTCTTCATTTGATCTTAGCCAAAAGGCCGAGAAATGATGTGTGGGTACATTCTTAAACACAGAGAAATAGTGATCGCGAGGCCACTACCATCCACATGCTTTGGGCTATTTTGAATCTTTTTAAAAAAATTTTATTTATTTATCTTTAGAGGGGTAGGGAAGGGAAGAAGAGAGGGAGAGAAATGTCAGTGTATGGTTGCCTCTCATGCGTCCCCTGCTGGGAACTGGCCTGCAACCCAGGCATGTGCCCTGACTGGGGATCGAACTGCGATACTCTGGTTCACAGGCCCGCGCTCAATCCACTGAGCTATACCAGCCAGGGCCTATTTTGAATCTTTTAATCATTTCAAGTGGCTGGTCTAAAATAAATGCGCTGTCAGTATGGCCTGTTCACAGAAGAGCTGAGAAACACTGTTCTAGTGAAACCCGCTTCTGCTTGCTGAGCTTCTGTTGAAGGCTCATGGAAAGTGTCGAGAGCAAATTCGGAGAAGAGAGAAGTCTATTCTGGCTGGAATAATTAGGGAAGACTTTGGAGACAGGATTGTATCAGAGGTAGATTTTGAAACCAATGGCACAAGTACAAGATGGAAGTGATGGGTTTAGTGACCCATTGAAACGGGCTCAGGGTTTTAGTCCCTAGAGTGAGCTCATCAATTAATGTGCTCCATAAAATGTGACCATGCCTAGAACTGTGTTAGCTGTTAGAGACTGGGAGTTTAGGTGTGCCATGAACACTCTCACAGTTTAGTTGGGGGGGTATATGGTAATAGGTAGTTGTTATATATGTGAAACGACCCACCTGTTTGGCACCTGAAAGCAATTTAGGCCTGGTACATAGGGCTCAAGATGGCAAGCATGAGGTGAGAATTGAGACTGGGGGCCTGGGCAGAGGCCCAGTCATAGAGGGCCTTGTGCAACATTTGAAAAGGTTCATGATTCACTATATATGAGTCGAGTGTGAGGTGTGGTTGCCCCCCCCAAATTCACTGTATTTCCACCGCTTGAAAATGCTATCTGTTGCTGAGAACTTGAATCCTTGATCCCAAATGATCTCTGTTGAAAGAGATAAAATGCTTCACATTAAATATATGCAGTTAGTTCTCACTTTCAGATATATAAAAATGTAAAAATAATGAACCTCAGAATTTAGAAAATATAATGCTTTGATTTTAGGCTGTATTAGTTGAAGTTTCGTGTCTGTAATGATAGAGATGATGTTTGGTCTGCTGGTCATAATACACCTGCGGGGGCTTTTTCTGGTTCATTTTAAAAGAAACTTGTGGACAAATGAAGTGCATTGAGAAAGAACAGACTGGACTACAGAAGAATTCCAGCATTCTCTATGTGAAAAGGGTAGAGGCATCATATGTAAGTAGCACATTTATCCCTAGCACTCCCTTGCCACTTAAAAAAAAGATTTTATTTCTTTATTTTTAGAGAGAGGGGAAGGGGGAGAGAAAGAGAGGGAGAGAAAAATCAGTGCATGGTTGCCTCTTGCATGCCCCCTACTGGGGACCTGGCCTGCAACCCAGGCATGTGCCCTGACTGGGAATCGAATGGTGACTTTTGGCTCATAGGTTGGTATTCAATGCACTGAGCCATACTAGCCAGGGCCCTTGCCACTTTTAAGATCAAAGTTTGTCTTCTCCACTTGACTACTACATTTAATGAGGTAGGGAGTGCTATTCCCTACTATATCCCTAGTACCCAGCCCAGAGTTTGTGCTTAAATGTGGCATCTAATACATATTGAATAAATAAATGAGGGAAGTAGAGGTTCCAACTTGGGGGCGGACATGAAGAGAGAGACCTGATGTTCAGTCTTGGGAAGGCTGGCATATGGAAGTAGCAATGTGCTTGTTTGCTATGGTTGCCTGCATAAAATGAAGCCAAGTAGATATAAGAAGAAACTATAAAGAGACAGTGGTATCCAATAAAGGAGGAACACTTACCTTCTCTAGTCACCTAAAGACAGAATGAGTATTTATATACTGCGGCACTTTTTAACCCCATTTGGGGCAATCTGATGAAAACTGTGCTCAGTCTTCCCAGAACGAAAATACATATCTGCACATGCAAGTCAAGTTCTCAGACAATACCAAGGAGTTCAGCAAACCTCCCACAGCCTGTTTGTGGACCTCATGTGAAGAATTTCTCTTTTTACCACTTTGCAACTAACAAAACACTTTCATGTACATTATCTTAGGAGTAGTGACGCTGGAGAGAGCAAGGTTGAATTGTGAAACTCATTGTGCAGGTGAAGAAAATGGGTCTCAGAGAGGCGAAGTCATTTGCCCAAGGTCACACAGCCAGTAAATCCTGGACCACGGACTGAGTCTAGGTGTGTCAGATGCCAGATCTGAAGGGCCCGGCCAGTGCACACTGTTGTTTCTGTGTCCCCAGAAGTGTTCAATCCGGCTGTTACCTCTTGACAGGCAAATAGAGGTGCTGTCAGCATTGACAAGGTGCATATGAAATACCTTAGAAATGTATAAAGTACTTTACAAGTCAGAAAACACTGTACGTGTGTTTGTTATCAGAGAGGCTATAAACTGTGGTAGGCAAGGGTGTGTGTGTACTCTGGAGACAAACTGTCAAGCTGTGAATCCCATTTTGGCCACTTAGCAGATCTGTGGTCTTAGGAAACTTACTTAACTTTTTTTTTAATAAAGATTTTTATTTATTTATCTTTAGAGGGGAAGGGAAGGAGAGAGGGAGAGAAATATCAATGTGTGGTTGTCTCCCGTGCATCCCCTGCTGGGAACTGGCCTGCAACCCAGGCATGTGCCCTGACTGGGAATTAAACCACGATCCTTTGGTTCGTAGGCCCGCGCTCAATCCACTGGGCTACACCAGCCAGGACAGAAACTTACTTAACTTTGAGACTCAGTTTCTCCATCTCTGAAATAGAGATAATAGTATCATCTACCTAATGTATTAGTGAGAGGCTAAAATGTGATAACATACATACATTACTTAGTATAGTACCTGGCACTTAGTAAGCACCCAGTAAACATTAGCTGTTTCTCACTAAATGATACCTAGTGTTGTTGTAATTACCATTATTATCGGAAGTAATTCTATTTCAATAACACCATTACTTTCTAAGTGGGAAATCCTGTCCCTTATAACCAGGGCTATGAAGGAATTTTTCTGTCCATTACTGAAGCTGTGAGGTTGCATGACTATGCTGCTTTAACTCATGCCACATTGGACCCTGGTCTATTCACATATTGTATTTCTCTTTTAAGAGCAGGTATAGGGCTTGTGTGGCTCAGTGGATTCAGTGCTGGCCCCCAAACCAAAGGGTCTCCAGTTCGTTTCCCAGTCAAGGCACATGGCTGGGTTGCGGGCCAGGTCCCCAGTGGGGGCCACATGAGAGGCAACCACACACTGATGTTTCTCTAACTCTCTTTCTCCCTCCCTCCCCATCTCTAAAAAGAAATAAATAAAATCTTTAAAAGAAGACCAAGTATAAGGATAAAAAAAATAGTATAAACGATGACCATTGTTTTATGGTTTTAGCTGACAAAGAAGCTTATACTGAATATTTGCATTTTGACAAGATAATATACCCATATTTTTCCAATTTAAAGCAGCCTCAAGAAAGAGAAAGTGGATGATGCAGTCTCCCATTAAAAAGTAAGCATTACAACGAAGTGGCTAAATGTTTAAAATGCAGGGATAGGCAAAAGTAGGCTTACAGTAGATAATAATACAAGAATAAACTGTGTATCATGTTGTCAAGAGTTGTCACTTTTGTAATATTGAGCATCAGGGAGAAAGAAACAGTAGGGTAATAGCTACAGTGCTGGGAATGGTGCAAAATCCACAACTTCTAACATTCAACAGTAAAATATTTGGAAGCATTAGGTTTCCTGCGGTGATTCTGTCCTTGTCACTAATATCTGTAAATTTTTTTTTGTTGGTTGATAGTTGTTAGAGTAGGAAAGACAGTTGGCAAATATCCCCTTTCAGATTTAAATAGCAGATAACATTTAAATTGAAACTTGATTAAAGGGAATTTGGTAAATTGATTTTAGGAGGCTTTATTCTATTCCTTTTCAAGCAATAGATTTTTCTAAGATTTATTCTTTCCTCCTAATAAAAGCAGCTGGAAGTGGTCTGGTTACATGAAATATTTTTAATTACAAACAACATACTCTATGTTTTTGTACACTACTGAATTGTGTTATGCAAACATACTGGCAAAATCCATTTGCATTCCATTTTAATTGCCTTTCATTTAGTAGGAATTGAGAGAAAATTTAGTCTTTGAACAATGTAAACTACCAACCAAGATGTCAAGTTTACCATATGATGCTTTATTTTTTAATTTCCAGGCTGAAAGTTCTCTTCAATGTCCCAACGTTCTGTAGGTCTTGCAAAGGAGATAACTGAAGTCAGTGAAGGGATTGACAAGGACAGGTTAGTGGATACAGAATAGTCACGGGGATGTGAAGTGCACCATAGGGAATACAGTCAATAATGTATGTGGGGTGTGTGATGGGGGACACTTTGTAAAGTATATGATTGTCTACCCACTGTGCTGTATACCTGACACTAATATAAAATAATATTGAAGGTGAACTGTAATTGAAAAAATGGTAATTGACAAAACAAAATTAATCCAGGTTTTTTTATAAAGTACAAAAAATAAAGTAGAGACCTAGAACTTTAAGAACTGGTTACTGAAAATGATCACATAATTATCTTTGTAAAGTGAGATGGAGAATTGAGGTGCAATTTAGCAGGAGGGAAAGTCCCACATTGACCTCAATTATTTTGTTTAAAGGTTTGCTTACTTTCCCCCCCTTCAATGCCATGATCTGGGCTTCCCTCTCTCAAGGCCAGTTTTTACTTCTTCTGAGATATAATGCATTGAGCTGTGCTCTCAGAATGCAGTGTCTTTTTCTACATGTATTTGAGTATTTCACCTTTATAGTGGGAATACCAGCACAGCTCATGATAACTACCTGCACTCACTGAAAACAGCACATAGTTAGCAGACATTAAGTATTTTAAAGCAACCTATACAATGCTGCCTTAAAGTGCAAGTTGTTAGTGTTTCTGTTTGACTTTATGCTCCACCATAAAAAATAAGGAAGATATTTGAAATTAAAAGTACCTGACTTTGACCTATGTGTGAATAACAATTGAGGCATTTACTGTAAATAAGGGGACTAGCTTCAGTGCTCTTCCAAGCCTCCTAGTTTCCAAATAGGTGGGAACTTTTCTGCATCATAAAAGAAAGTAAAGCATGGGGCCCTGGCTGGTGTAGCTCAGTGAATGGAGCCCAGGCTGCAAACCCAAGGGTTGCTGGTTCAATTCCCAGTCAGGGCACATGCCTGGGTTGCAGGCCAGATCCCCAGTGGGGGCATGTGAGAGGCAACCACACACTGATGTTTCTCTCTCTCTCTTTCTCCCTCCCTACCCAGTCTCTAAAAAATAAATAAATAAATTTAAAAAGAAAGTAAAAGGTGGGAAATTAGTAAAGATTAACATATATATCTTTCCCCGCATTTTCTTTTGCCTAGTTGCCAAAAGATGGGAAATTGGTAAAGATGAATATATATATATATATATATATATACACACACACACACATATATATATGTTCATATGAATATATATATACCTTTTCCCACCATTTCTTTTGCCTAGTTTATTTAGTTGCCTCAGCACTGAATAAAACAGAAAAAAAATTGCTTCAAAGGTACAAACCATGAAGCTAATATAATAGAATCTATATTACATGCAGGTAGTCAGTAGTTTTAGAAAAGATCTATCAGCCACACTGACTGGGGAGTTATTTCCCCATGTTATTTTAATATGAAACAGTATGAATGGCAATCTAGAATACAGAAGGGACTGTCACTGAGGAAACACATGCTACCGAGGTACCTTCTGTTATTGTTGCTTACAATTATTTCTTTTCAGAGGGGATTGTAGTTTTTCAAAATGATGTTCCAGAAAGATATTGATCAAGAGTATGTAAAATGAGGTCCTCTATTTTTGTATGAAGTAACAGGTGAAACGATGAGCAATCAATGACAGATGGCCCCATGCTTGAGTGGAATAGTGCTTGTTACCTGGGCTTATTTAATGCTTCTGTCTTTGTTGCAATTATTAAATGGCACACCCAGTCTTATTTTTTTCTCTTTTTTTTTTCTCCCAAATTTTGACCAAGATACTTGGACAGCAAAATTCTGTTGAGTGATGTGGGTGAGGTTGCTTGTCCAGAAGTTCCACATCACTTTAGCAGATTCTAATACAGGGCTGTCAAACTCATTTTCACCGGGGGCCACATCAGCCTCACTGTTGCCTTCAAAGAGCTGAATGTAATTTTAGGGCTGTGTAAATGTAACTACTCCTTAACAATTAAGAGAGAGCTCAGCACTGCCGCCAGGTAGAAACAAAGTGCCAGGCCGGATAAAACAAGGTGGAGGGTCGGATTCAGCCCGCGGGCCTTGTGTTTGCCACCTGTACCCTAAAAAGAACTTTAAGTCACATTTTTCTTTCACTTCAGTTTGAGGGGAAGATGTGGGCTAAGTTCCTTTGATACTGTGACAGGGGATCTTGTGGTCTATTATGCCATGTGTATTGGGAAATTTGTTTAATTCACTTTAGCTTCATGTCAAGCAACTCTACAGAGTGCCAGGCTGTGCCCTAGACATCTCCAGCTTCCCGAGAAGTGAATCAGTCAGACACTTTCCTGACCACCTGCAGCTCACCTTACAAACTGAGTCCTGTGAACAATAGTGTTTCTTTCCGTTCTGAGTGCCAAAGATATTTGCCGCTTGCTGAGCAAGAGTCAGAGTTGGATGAGCTGGGGATTGGGGATGGATGGTTTCTCTAATCAAGACCACCAGAGAATTCTCTGTTGTTTCTGAACTTAGCCAAGGATCCTGATAAAAGATAGAAAGGTAGGGGGGTGGGAATGTGAGGGATTTCAGAATGTCACCCTGCACTCACCTAGGCTATTCCCACACAATGGTTTGGGGTATGGCACAGTTCTTAGGTGCTTAAGGTTGGGGGGAAGTGGCATAGGGTCTTGAAAAGAGTTTGGGACTTGGAACCACTAGGCTGGTAACTTGAGTTCCTGCTGTGTGACTCAAAGCAAGTTGGTGCACCTCTCTGAGCCCTGCCAACTTCACAGGGCTATGGTGAACATCTCATCCAACAATACACATCGAAGCATTTTTTTAAAACTACAAAAACACTAAATCAACTCTTAGTTATTTGTGTGAGGGCTCAGGACTTCAAATGCAGATTAAGCCATCAAAATAAATGTGAGAATGAAACTCTGAGAGAAGTCTTATGAGATTTTTTGGTCAATTTAACTCCTTAAATTATCATACTTTATAAACCCAAATTTTCTCACATCAGTTTTACTCCTCCTGTTATTGACCTTCCTTAACATTCTTGCCCTTTAATGGTGAGTTCACAGTCTTCCCTGACATAGTCACAATCCTAGCAGGTAGACTCTATATTGATCTGTTCAAAGAGAGCCTTTTCCTATTCCATCCTTTACCTCTATCTCTTCCTGAGCCTCCCAAGTAAAGCTGAGGAACCAGCCCGCCCAGCTAGCCTTCTGTGCCCTGCTGCCTAAAAGGATTTGCCCTGCACTGTGGGGCACCAGGGAAAGATTTGCTTCAAAGAGGGGATGAAATCTTGGGAACTCCCAATTACACATGGGTAACAATGGCAGAGATTCCCGCCTGACTGAAGACTCTCAGAGACTGGGGCTTTGTCTAGACCAGGAAGGGGAGTGTCAGAAGTCACGCGCTGGGGATCCAGGTGAGGAAGAAGAATGAAGATGAGAATGGACAATTCAAATTTACTCGCACAGTTCTAAACTTTAGATTTGGGCTCTTCTTTACTTGGAATATAAATCTTCCAATTTGTAGTGATGATTCGTGTGGAGGCAGGATGCCCTGAAAATATGAATTACAACTAGATTAAATTGCCTACCATATATAACTTGAAACAGTCATTTCCCTTCAAAATAGGGCTTTCGTCACATAGCATGCAATCAATGATCTGTTGTTATCTTTATATCAGCTTTCTGAAAACATCATAAATCCATAATGTAGACTAAGTCTTTAAAATTGCTTACCAGGGAGAGTCTTCTGTATAAAACAAAACAAAACAAAACCTGGAACAATAAAGGCTATATCTGTAAGTATAGACACTTGGAAGTAAGTTTGAAGAATAGCTGTTTTATTCCCTGTCCTTTTCACATACTATGAAGATTCAGAGAGGTATTATTTGGCAGGCGGTATTATTTGAATGAAGGCAGGTGTTAGGCATACAATTATCATAAAGACTCTGTGAGGAGAATGACCACACGATACAAATTTATCTTTATTCTAATATAGTTTACAGAGTTTTTTCCTGACAAATTACACTACACTTTATGGAAATGTAACATTTTGTATGAATGGGAAGGACAATCCTGGTTGCATGCTAATGAGGGAGACAAAGTAGCCTCACTCTTATTTGCAACTGGCCCAGACCTTTCCATTAGCAAATTAAAATCTGTTCAAATTTATTTACTAATATATTAGGAGAAGCTTCAGGCTAACCCCTTGACCTGTATTATATAGCAAACAACTGTAGCAGTGAAAATAATTAATAGCATGTAATGCACCTCCTGTTTATTTCTTCTTCTTGCCCAGGGGTCAGCTGTATAGTGGGTGTGCTATCTGCATTCAGTTACATGGGTATATTTACTTTAAAATTATCAATTATAGTTTTAAATGACTCTCCTTAATTGCGGTCTTCTCATTCAAGTGTGATACATATCATATGTATGCTTTGTGTTTATTTCTACATTATATCACCTGCTCCTGACCAATTCTGAGAGGAGCCTATTCTTTTGAAAATAATGTCTCCTGAAGCCTGTTGTGTTTGTGTTTACTGCACAATGACGAGAGCCATGGCTTTGTTCATCCTCATTATACCAATACTGAACCAATTAGTGTTCACTCTCTATATCTAGGAAAAACCTTCACTCAATTATCTTGTGGATCCTTAAAAGAGAGGTTTGGTTGCTAATGGACTTGGAATTTGCAATGCGAATGTCAGGGTCTGCAGAGCTTCCCAGGAATAGGAGTGCAGGCTTTGCTGACCTCTGCTGTCTATTTTAAAAGGGACTGCTGGTTTTTTTTTTCTCTCGCTGCAGAGTTGTTTCTGGGCTCCACTGAGTGTCTCATTCTACCGGAAAACTAGTCACAATTTTGAGCAATGGAAGTGAAAGTGCTGTTGGGATAGCAAGTGCAGATAGTAACAGAAGCACTTGGTCCGTGCCTGTCTCATTCAAGAGCCAAGCCCATACAACTTTCACAAATACATGTTAAAATTTGGTGCCAGGAATTCTCACACATGCAATGCTATCCTGTTGTTGTAATACTTTCAAAATCTTTGTCAGGAAATTCCCCAATATCTCATTGGTGCAGAATAACATCTGGGATGGTTTGATGATAAGAAGGTCCTCCAGGTACAAACAAAACAAGTCTCAAAGAGAAGGGGCAGAAATGCAATTATAATGGGTGGGGTGGGGGGGCTGTGGTGGGGTGAAAATGGGGACAACTATTCTTGACCAACAATAAAAAAAAAAGAAATGGGATGATAAATTATGGAAATGGTTTGCAGTACAGAGGTGCAGGGTAGCTGGGTGAGTGGGAGACTTCTAATTTCTGCTTGACAAAAAAGAAACATTAATTTCCTTTTGTTTATGATTCCAGGGAATCACATCCTCCTTTCTCTCTAAAATTCCCCAGGTGAAGTTTTTTTTTTTTCTGGCTGTAGTTGGCCTGTTTGTGAACCTCAGAAGCAATCATAAGCTGGGGTGAGGAAAGGTGAGGGCAGGTTCTTGGATGAGTTCTCTGTAGCATACATCATATTGGTATCCACACATTACACGCCACAAAGTAGGGCCAAGAAGGATGGATTGTTACTTTTCTTGTCTGCTCAAACATAAGCCTATAGTAGTGTAAGTATAGTTGTGGCTCCATTTCCTGTTTCTACATAACCCAGGCTGGGCAGACACCTTGAGTGACAGCAGTCCTTTTCATTCATGTAATATTCTAGGTCTATTGACATGTTTCAAATGATCTACGAAGTGGTGGCAATAGTTGTTATTTGTCTATTTTACAGATGAGCAAACAGGTACAGAAATTACGTGACATGAAGAAAAGCTACTGGGCTGAAACATGATAGACACGGAACAGAACCAGAACTCACAGCCTCAGTGGCTTCAAAAAGGCATTTAGCTCTGACATCCAAAGGACTGGCATCCAAAACCCTCGTGAAGTGCACATCATGTACTAGTGCCATCTCTTTCCTGGGAGTGCCCATCCTTTCCTAACTTTCTTCCTTTACTTCCCTGCTACCCTCTTTCCAAATTCCTGGCCAGTGGCTTTCATCCTTTTCCCAGCCTTCCCTGGGGCAGCCACTGTCAACTCTTTCTTTGACTCAAAGCCCAAGGAGTCACGACATGCCCCTTCCTTGTTTGGATCCATATTCCTCCTCTTCTGAAGAGAAATTAAAAGACTTGCTTATCTATGAGAAATACATCTTTGGACAATTAGACTAAATTACCATCTGATGCCATCAGTGGAACTACTTTTGCCCGTAACATTTAGCCCCTTCTACAAAATGGCTAAAAGCTCTTTGTCTACCAGTAGGATTAAGTTCCCTATTGAGAGATGACTCATTTAAGAGATGACTCTTAGAACTGTAGACTCTTAGATGGTTCTTTAACAGGTTGCAATCATTCTGTTTATTGTTCTGACTGACAGTTTCTTCTGCAGCAATAAACAAGTGCATTTCCCATAGTTCAGTGGTTCCTAGCCTTGAGGCTACACCAGGCCTTTACTGTGAACGGAATAAAAAAGACCTCAGAAAATAAATAAAATGTAGCTTTTAAACTGTAGATTAATAGTTATGCTTAGTTAAATACAAATTGATTTTAAAATATTATTGACTTTATAGCAGCAGTTTTTAAAAAAGATTTTATTTATTTTTAGAGCTAGGGAAGGAAGGGAAAAAGGGAGGAGAGAAACATAGATTTGTTATGTCTCGCACTCCCCTTACTGGGGATCTGGTCACAACCCAGTCATGTGCCCTGACCTGGAGTCAAACGAATGACCTTTCGGTTCCCACGGTGATGCCCAACCCATTGAGCTATCCTGGTCAGGAATTACGGTAGCAGTTTATCAGGTAAGAGTTCCTAACTCAACAGATAACTTCAGTCATGTGAAAAGTCAATGAAACATTTCAGTGTAAAAATGGTTTTTGCTTTAAAAAGAGAGAATCTATAGCAAAAAGAACTGAGCTGGAACTCAGAGGACCTGGGTTGTAATAGTGTCTCAGTTATAAGGTTGGAATCCACTATATACCTAGTGATTTGGATCAAATGAGTTCTTCTCCAGTATTCTATTTTCCCAGTCTAATAAAAATTTAATTTATTGCTAAATATTTATTGTGATTCTATTATGCTGCTAACATGTATTTGGTACTTATCAACATGCCATTCAGCAGCCTTTTAAACATTCACAGTGGCCCTGTGAAGTAGCTGTTACCTCTTTTTCAGAGAAGGAAAATGAAACGCATAGAAGTAAGGTATTTGTTCTTTCCTATTTCTGTATTATATAACACTTAAAAAAAAAAAAGAAAGAGCTGCAGCCCTGGCCAGTGTGGCTTGGTTGGCTCGGTATTGTTCCACAAACCAAAGGGTTGCAGGTTCAATTCCTGGTCAGGTAACATTCCTGGGTTGTGGGTTCAGTCCCCAGTCGGGGCATGGGTAAGAAGCAACTGATTGATGTTTCTCTCACACTTCATACATGATGTTTCTCTCCCTCTCTTACTCCCTCCCTTCCCCTCTTTCTGGAATCAATCAAAGGAAAAAATGTAAAAGAGTCTCCCTTAAAGACTCATGTGATTAGGAATTCAGTTCATTTTATTTTTCCAAGTATAGTCGATTTTGCAGTTACTACTTAAGGGATCCTTTTTTCACTTATTATAAATTCAGACTTTATCATACACTGAATTCCTATATATGCAGAATCTGCTTCTGGACTCCACTCTGGTCCATGGATCTGTCGTCCTTGTCCTGTGCTGTTTTACTGTTACAATGACTAGTCTAAAGCGTTTTGATATTTTGTAAGGTGTGTGCAACTTCCTTATCTTTTTTCAGCAGTTTTTATAGTTTTAAAAACATTCCAATCAGTTTTGCCTATTTTCTCTTCTGGATAAATAGTTAGAGTGAGATTTCCAGATTTAATGGGAAAAATGTATTGAATTAAAATTAATTTGTGCAGAACTGACCTTTGCAGACCATGGGAGATGTTTTCAATTATCCTCCTCATCTTTCATACCCTTTAGTAATTATAGTTGCATTCATGTAAGTCTTAGGTATTTTGTGTTAGGTTTATTTCTAGACATTATTATTATTGCTATTATAAACAGGTAGAGCTATTTTTGAACAATGGGTAAGATTGAGATTTCAGGAATAAAAATAGTGCAAATGAACACTTAGTGGAGAAAATAAGCATGCAATGTTTGGAAGAAGCTAAGGGTGATAGGAACTATTACTCCCTATTATCTAGGTCAAATTTTCTTGGTAATATTTGCCTGATCTCTTTGATAGGGTTATGAAAGTTTTTCAAGTGTGTGAGGTATATGCAAATTAGTCTTCTAGTTGAATGCATAACAAGCACAATTGTCGAGGACTATTTGAGTATTAGATGAGCGTATTCTGACACCTTGTGGTCATTTAAGGCTATGCGTGACGGGGTAATCCCAGAGATTGAACTGGAAGGAAATGGATTGTTCACAGAATCACATTTAGATCTAAAGGGAAGAGGGGTTAGAGATAATCAAATCCAAACTTCTTGTTTTCTGCACGAGGAAAGTGAGGCCCAGACAACAAGCGGACCTTTCCCCAGTTCACACAGCTTCCTGGTAACCAAACTGGGATCACTGTTTCTGACTTTTTTTTTAAATTTCTGTTTATTAAAAAATATTTTATTTATTTATTTTTAGAGAGAGGGTATGGGAAGGAGAAAAAGTGGGAGAGAAACATCAGTGCGTGGCTGCCTTTCATGTGTCCCTCACTGGAGACCTGGCCTGCAACCCAGGCATGTGCCCTGGCTGGGAATCTAACTGGTGACCCCTTGCTTCACAGGCCCGCGCTCAATCCACTGAGCTACACCAGCCAGGGCTGTTTCTGACTTCTTGCCTACTGCTCTTTTTGCTGTATCATATCCATGTGTTAATTTCTTACACTTATAGAGAGCTAAAATAAAACCATAATTTTAAATCCAAGACAGGCATCTTTTTATAATTTTGACATCATCTCCAAGGGACTGAAGTCATTAATCAGTGTATGTTTTGGGGTGCCGCTGGTGGTGATGTTTCCTGTGTGTGGGAGGCAGGTGTAGGGCTGGTTTCTGGGGGTTCCTGAAGCTGGCCGAAGCATAAGCCCGACGTGATGTAGTCATTTCAACTCAGTGCAGTGGGCCTACACAATGCTTTGAACATTAGGGACCTAGAATATTTTCCAAACCTTTCACAGGGTTTTCTTAATAGCTCAAGGATACCTGCCATTGTCTAAGATGGGTCTGCCCATGGGTGTGCCTGTTGCTCGGTCACTGGAAGTGCACTAGCCTCAGCCTGAACGTAGTGATGAATTCAGAACCCAGTAGCTGGGGCCATTAGTCATTTTTACTCTCTGGTAATGGGGATTTCAATGGTGCATTTTTATGATCGCCAAAGCCCTTCCATTGCTTTGCACAGATTGAATTTTCCATGTGGGTTTAGGGAACAGCTGCTCCATGGTTTCTACATACATTGTTTTTCTGAGAAAAACTCAGAAGAGAGAGGTTAGTGGGATGAATTACAACCCCAGTCATTGCAGTTGCTCTTGGGACCACAACCGGTACACATCCTCTCCTGTCTCCACTGTCCTTCCTAAATTGGCCCAGCCCCCAGCTGTCAACTCAGCAGGTCTTGGTGGCTTAACCTGCTGGAATCCGCTATTGTTGAGTGGGATGTTTTACAAATGTCAGGCTGAGTTTGTGGATACTGTTATTCTAGTATTCTAAATCATTGCTACTTTTCTGTTGATCAATTATTGAGAGGAGGACCCTGAAGTCTCTTTTACTGTTCAGTTCTCTATTTTCCCTTTTGATTCTGTCTGATCTTGTCTCGTGAACTTTGGGTTGTTAGGTATGTATTTCTTTTGTTATAGCTTCCTGATAAACTGACATTTTCTAAAATGTCCCTTTTATCTCTAGTAATTTTGGTCTTAAAGTTACTTTTGTATTGTGGTATTAGTCTTGCCACTCCAGTTCCCTTTTGGTTTTCTGTGTACATGGTATGTCCTTTTTACCCTGTTACTTTCAACACATTCATGTCCTTAATCTAAAGTGTGTCTCTTGTACACTGAAAATAATTGGATTGTATTTTTAAATTCATTTGGAGAATCTGCATTTTGATTTATGTTTAACCCTTTTGCATTTAATATAATTATTGATATCATTGGATTTACTCTGCTACTTTGCTGCTTGTTTTCTCTGTCACATATCTTTTTATAGTTTTTTTGTTCATTTTTACCATGTTTTGTATTAACTAGATGTTTTCTACTATACCATTTTAATTCTATTGACTGCTTCTGTTCCTCTGTGTAGAGAGTTCTTTGTTTCTTTGTGTTCTGTAAAATGTTGATGTAAACTGGACATTTAGATAATATGTTGCAGCAAATATGGATTCTCGTCTCTCCTCTTAGAAGTTGTTGCTTTTGTCTGTTGCTGCTTAGTAAATTACCTCAACTATTTTATAGCGCCTGTTTTCTCTGCACCATCTCTGCCCAATTGTTTTCATTCTTTGGCATGGTTTCCCAGGAGCTGTGACTGGATTATTAAATATAGTGGTCCGCCAGTGATTATTCAGAGGTTTTGCTTAAACATCTTGAGTCAGTAGGCTTCTGCTCTTGCCGATGGATCTGTTTAAACTGCTTTCAAAATAGAGGCAGCCTGCAAGTCTTCCCCAGCTGTTAATTTCTGCTGGATCTCTTCTGGTCTTCTCTGCCTTTGTGCAAGGCCTCATACTCAACAGCAACAGCAAGTAGATCAACAGCAAGTAGATCTCTGGGATCTTCTGTGGTCGCACCTGTGTACGACAAGCAGCCTTAACACATGTACACAGCCTTTCGGGACGTGGGACAGCAGAGACTTCTGGCAGCTTATCAAGGCCCGTGATAGCTCTTTTGTTTTTATTTACATTTCTGGCTGGCATGTTACAGCCAGATTGTAGTCTCAAGTAGCTCTGATCTTGTCCTGCCCCAGTTGTTTACCAGTAAGCTCTGTTACTTTGGACAAGCCCCCAGGCTTCAACCTTTTTCTCAAGTCAGTGCCCTCTGGCAGCAGAGTTGCTGGTTTTTGTAATAATTCTGTCAGAACTGGTAAGAGTGGGAGTTCAACATAAAAGACCCCTTCCCCACTGCTCTTGCTGAAGTTCAGTATATTTCCTTTATATAAACGATTTTCAATATGTTGTATGCCTTTGCTCAATTTTTGGAGACCTGTAATCGCTGTTTATGACAACTCTGTCCAGTTTTATAATTGTCTTTGGGGAGAAGATTTGCTGAGCTCCGTATTCTACCATTCCCCCATTCACACTCCCTCCCTTAGCCCCTTTATTTCTTCTTCTACCATCTGCTAGGACAACTCAGGTATTTTCTCCTCACTGAATAATATCGCAATAGCTTTTCCCTGGCTTCTAATATAAGCCCAGGAACGTCTGTGCCTGAACATCTTTGATCCTCTACCTCTAAATTTTATTCTCCTAATTATTTTTAACATTTTACTTTTCAATTACAGTGAACATTCAGAATTATGTTAGTTTCAGGTGTATACCATAGTGATTAGACATTTATATACTTATAATGTGACCACCAGCATAACTCTAGTAAGAATCTTTAACAGGTCCTTACAAAAAACAAAACCAAGGGGGAGTCTGGAAGTAAAAGAGGGAGGTGGCTTAGGCTGGGGTAGGGAGAAAAATGCAGACAACTGTAACTGAACAACAATAAAGTAATTTAAAAAATAAATTAATTAAACACACACACACAGAATCTTTAACAGTTCCTTAGTTGTGTTTGCTCTTCACTGCGGGTGGTAATGGCCTGTTTGTGAGCTACCCTCTGGGCCTTGCTGTTCTCACACTCGGCCATTAACTGCTTGTTAAAGGCCCACAGACTCTTATTAATTCTCCTCAGGACATCAGTGTAACTTATCAGGTAACCAGCTAACTCTATTCTTTACACAGGTATTGTTACACCCATATGTCTCAAATGCCTGAATTGTCACACCTGCAATAGCATTTCCCTTCACTGAGATATTTCCCAGGTCAGCACTAGGAAATCCTTAGTAATTTTATTACCATTCTGTGCCAGTCACTGGGTCACAAGTAAGCCAATCCCAAATCCCCTTCTTATTACCTTTCTCAGACTACTCTTGGTACCATGTTCAGGTTCCCAAGAACAGATGCCAAGAAGGAATTAGATATGCAGAGTTATTAGGAAGAATGGCCGTGAGGGAAGGTGAAGGTTGCCAGGGGAGGCTGGGATTGCTAAAAGGTCAATGATGCAGATTAATCCTTGTGAAGGAGATATGAAAGAATGGGTGAAAGAATCTTTTTTTTTAATTAAAGATTTTATTTTTAGAGAAAGGGGAAGGAAAGAGAGAGGGAGAGAAACATCAATGTGTGGTTGCCTCTCACACACCAGATGGGAGGGGATCTCACACATGCACCCAACTCACACGCACCCAACTCACAGGCACCCAACTGGGGACCCAACTCACAACCCAGGCATGTGCCCTGACTGGGAATCAAACTGGTGACCCTGTGGTTCACAGGCCTGCACTCATTCCACTAAGCTACACTGGCCAGGGTAGGTGAAAGAATCTATTGACTCAGTGAAGTTCCCATGAAGTTTGTTAAGCCAGTGGGGGGTGGTCCTTGAACTAAGGCTGGCTGTTGGAGGAGTCCTTCATATCCCAGGATTGGGCCTGCTTTATATAACTTAAGTACACCTGCCTTGTTCAGTCACTGCCTAGGAGTGCTCATTGAAAATGTGGCTTCAGTGCAAATACAGCAATGCATTTCAGAGCACAGCTGTGACTGTGAAATACGAAGTTTGTGTGGAAAAGTCCAGCCATTGTTAATGTTATGAGAACAGTTTGTGTGACATCGATGTAACTTGGCAGCCAAGGAGGGTGGACTGGAATGCGCATGCGTGAACAATGATGACTTCACTGTACAAGTCAGTGGGGATGGTGGACAATGTTGAGTGAGCATGTGTACTGTGTGGCTGTAACATTCAAAATGACTGAGCAAGTGGAGCAATGAATCTGCATCAGAGTTTGCATGAAGCTTGAACATTCCTCTGTAGAAACTATTTGGATGATTCAGAAGGCCACAGCTATAGGTAACTGGTGATTAGCAGCTTCATCATGACAATGTGCTCACTCATGCATCATGTCTCATACAGTTTTTTGATAAAACATCCAATTACCCAGGTGACTCAGCCTCCCTACAGCCCAGATTTGGTGACCTGTGATTTCTGGCTTTTCCCCAAACTAAAATTACCTTTGAAAGGGAAGAGATTTCAGACCATCAGTGAGATCCAGGAAAATACAATGGGGCAGCTGATGGTGACTGGGAGAAGTGTGTGAGGTCCCAA
Source organism: Artibeus jamaicensis (assembly GCF_021234435.1). Lineage (NCBI taxonomy): Eukaryota > Metazoa > Chordata > Mammalia > Chiroptera > Phyllostomidae > Artibeus > Artibeus jamaicensis. The sequence goes on from NW_026521506.1 coordinate 20,740,189, forward strand.
GGTGCCTACTTTGAAGGAGACTGAGGCGTCATTGTCCTATGTACAGTGTTTCTTGTGTCTTGTATCTTCTAAAATAAATGTCTCTATTCTTCATATGACATGCTGGATACCTTTTGGACAGACCTCGTATAATCTCTGTAGTTGGAGTTCTGTGAGCCCCAGTAAAGAGAGTAGATTTCATGGCTACCATACTTATTCTTTATTTTCCTTTTAATTAACTTTTTCATTTTTTTCATTTCATTTTCATTTTCACTGAATCTTTTTCCTTTTGCTAGTGATCTACCTTTGTATTTCATAATTAATATTTAGACAAAGTGTTGTTGAGTCGTTAATGTTTGAGGAATAACAGTGGAGACAAAATGGGTCAGAAGAAAGTGTGGAAAAATAAAGGCGTGAACAGTGGAATTTTAAGGGAATAATATATGGTGATTTTGAAACAATTTGAAAATTGGCTTCCCACTTTTCTCAAAATTTATAAAGAATGTAGAAAAGTTTGTAACCTATGCAAGAAATAAGATTTAAAATATTTTTGCCTATAGACTATGACAAAGGCCATCTACTTCAGTAAATGTCTACTATCTTTTGGGACCTTTAGTTCTTCTTTTGAATGCCTTTCTGTGCTATGCCTTGAATTGTCAGAGGTAACCTGTGCATGACTTGGTTAATGTATCTTAAAAGTTCCCTTCACCACCTAAATGTTTTTGATTTAGATTGTCTTAAACAGGTAACCGGAAATCTTAGAGTTTTTACAAAATCAGGTTTATATTATCATATATGTTGCGTCCCTATTGCTATTATATGTGTAATTTGTATTTATTACATGCATGCCTCTAAAAATCATCATCTTTCATTGGGAGGAATGTTTTTTTTCTTGACACTCCCTAATATTGTTTACACATAAGTGAGCTCAAATCATGTTACTTCATTAGACTGAAGCAGTTAGCGTGGCTGGAAGAGGTACCCATCTGTGTTGAAACAGCAGGAGTGAAACCACATCCATATGTATGTCTATGGGAAATGTCTAGCCTGAGAAAACAATTTATTCACAAAACTCTGTTTTCAGTGCTTGGAACTTTGCTGCAAACTGAAGCAGGCAACCAAATAAACCATTTATCCCTCCGCAGAATTTGATGAAAACTGCTCCATTCCTGTAGGTGTGGCCTTGGGCATTAAGTGTATTAGCTTTAACTGCATTAAATGCCATTTAGCATTGGTGTTGAAAATTAAATTATCACTGCTAGCTTAGCTTTCATGTAAACTTGAATCTGACAAATTAAACTGCTAGATTTATGGCTTGAAAGAAAGAACTATTGTAGTACATTCTCTGTCTGTGGACACATCTTTCTCATTCCAGCTATTTTTTTCCCACTACTTATGATGATGTTTTAACATTTAAAAAATTATATTTTAGTGCTTGCTTCGGTAGTACATACACTAAAATTGGAGCAATACAGAGAGATTAGCATGGACCCTGTGCAAGGATGACATGCAAATTCATGAAGCGTTCCATATTTTTGGATAATGGGAAAAAAAGGGGAAGGGTCATCAAGGAACACATATAAAGGACCTATGGACAAAGCCAAAGGGGAGAGGATGGAGGGTGGGAAAGTGGAGACAAGTGTACTTGAAGAACAATTAAAAATGCAAAAAATTATTTTATTGATTATGCTGTTACAGTTGTACTGATTTTCCCTCTTTGCCTCCCTGACCTAAGCACCACCCACTCCCTCAGGCAATCTTCTCCCTTTTGTTCATGTCCAGGGGTCATGTGTATAAATTCCTTAGCTACCCCATTTCCTATACTGTACTTTACATCGTCATAGCTACTCTGTGACTACCAATTTGTACTTCTTAATCCCCTCACCTCTTCACTCATTACCCCTGATCCCGTCCCATCTGGCAACTATCAAAAGGCTCTCCGTATCCATGATTCTGTCTCTCTTCTTCTTGTTTGCTTAGTATGTTTTTTAGATTCAGCTGTTGATAGGTATGGGTTTATTGCTATTTTATGGTTCATAGTTTGATCTTCTTTTTCTTAGATAAGTCCCTTTAACATATTGTATAATAATGGTTTGGTGATGATACACTCCTTCGGTTTTTTCTTACCCTGGAAACTTTATCTGCCCTTTGATTCTAAATGATAGCTTTGCTGAGTAGAGTAATCTTGGTTCTAGGTGCCTGCTTTTTATCACTTTGAGTACTTCTTGCCAATTCCTTCTAGGCTGCAGAATTTCTTTTGAGAAAACAGCTGACAGTCTTATCGGAATTCCCCTGTAGGAAACTAACTGCTTTTCTCTTTCTGCTTTTATGATTCTCTCTTTATAATTAATCTTTGGCATTTTAATTATGATGTGTCTTAATGTGGGCCTGTTTGCACTCACCTTGTTTGTGACTCTCTGTGCTTCCTGGGCTTGCATATGTACTTCTTTCACCAAATAAGGAAATTTTTCTTTCATTAGTTTTTCAAATAGATATCCAACTTCTTTCTCATTCTTTTCTCCTTCCGGTACTCCTATAATGCAAATGTTGGTTTGTTTGAAGTTGTCCCAGAGGCTCCTTACACTATCCTCATTTTTTTTGGATTCTTTTCTCTTGTTCTTATAGGTTTTTATTTCCTTTTATTCAATATCATTACTTTGATTCTTGGCTTCATCCATTCTACTGTTGATTGCCTATAAATTGTCCTTTATTTCCATTTAGTATATCCTTCATTTATGACTGGTCTTTTTTGTGCTGTTGAGGTCCTCACTTAGTTCCTTGAGCATCCTTATAACCAGGGTTTTGAACTCTGCATCTGACATTGCTCATCTCCCTTTTGTTTAGTTGTTTTTTTTTCCTAAGGCCAGCTGCTGCAAGTGCCAGGCCTGGGCCTGCTTAACCAAAGGTATAGGGACTGGGGGCTTGCTGAGGCTGGTTGTTGCTTGTTTGAGAGGATTTAGGAAGACGTGAAGCCTGAGCCTAAGACCAGCTTTTCCTATGGAAAAGCCACTGTTAACAGCTCGGGTGGGCCATAAGTTAGGTGGGGAAGAGCCTCAGGGATTCCCCAAGGCAGAGCAAGCCCTGTGAGCCAGCTTGATGGAGTCTCAGATATAGCACCTGCCTGCCAGTTGTGTGGCTCTGTGAAGGGAGGGCTCAGAGAAGGAACAATGGCTTCTGCCCACCTTTCTGTCTGAGAGAAAGCTGTTCCTCAGCTCTTGCCCAGATGTCAGACACTTCAGTTCCTCCCTGTATACCACTGGTGCCCTTCAAGCCTCTGCCCTAATGCTGGAGCTCACTGGGAGTGAGTCTGAGTAAGTCCATGTATGGGCCCTTTAAAAGGAACTGCTTGGGAATCCAGAATTTCCTTCCACTGACTCAGTCCCTGCTGGTTTATGCAGGCAGAAGTTATGGGGACTTATCTTCCTGGCATGGGAACCCTGAGCTGGTGGGCCTGCTGTAGATCTGGGACACCTTGCTCTTGAGATATCCCTCCCAGATTTTTATGCATCACTTGTTGGTGTGGAACCAGCCCACTCTATATCTTCACATCTCTGTGTTGCCTATTAGTCTGGATGGATGCGGTTTCTTTAGTTCCATAGTTAGATTTCCATTCAACTCAATTTCCAACAGTTCTGAGTAATGGTTGTTCTGTACTTGTAATTTTGATGTGGTTGTGCAAAAAGGTGAGCTGTATTTTTCTACATCTCCATCTTGACCAGAAATCTGTGTTTCAACATTTTGATAGGGCCAATTAAGTAGAAGTCTTTCTTCAAGTTGTTCATGACTACTAGACATATTAATGTGCAGGATGGGTGGAGCAAAAGTAGGCTTTCGGCTTGTATGAAAAACAATACAATCATCAATAAATAATAATACAAGAATTAACTCTGTTTCACATATCCATAACTGTAAAGCTACTTTTGCCCCACCCTGTATATGAATTTGGGAATACATTTTAACTGGGAATCACTATGTCTTAATCATGTGACCATTTTATTGGAAAGATGTACAACCATCTGTATTAGTTCCTGAGTCTCTTATAGGTGTGGATTAGTGAAGAAGGAGGTAAAGATAAACCTTTAAACTGTTACAGTTAGTTCTTGAATTGATGTGCCAAGTAAGAGTGTATCTGATAATCCAAAAGAGCGGATCATCTAACTGCTCTTTCTTTTTGATGTGAACATGGTTAAGGAAAAATTTATTTTTCCTGACATATGGACCTTCTTAACACTGTTTGACTTATGTAATAAAAAGTAATTTTTTGACTTAGCTTGCTTGTGTTCCAAGAGCCAGGACAGGAAGGGGAAAGGTCACTCAAGAAATATGCTGGTTGGTAGGAAGAATTTGGCCAGTATTAAACACTGTTAAAAAATTGGGTAAGTAAAATAAGGAAACCATGAGAGATTACTTCCTTAATTGAGCACTGAATGATCAGGGGATATTCTTTCCATTCAAATTTTAGAAAATTGCTTTTAAAATCTTTATATTTCTTTTAGTATTTGTGCACACTGATGAAATACACTAGGCTGCACATTTGAATAAGCAACTCAGAAGCACACTGCCATATTTTGGAAAACACTGATCTGAAACATTTATTTGACTATAATAATTTAGTGGCTGTTATCATCATCATCCGTCAACATAATGTAACACTTTAGTTAATATAAAATTGCTTATCTAATTTGTATTGTATGCTGTTTAGTATTAACTTATATATTATAGAAATAATCATTTCACCTTTCAGGGAAATGTAGGTGACTGGCTACATATACAATTAAAATTGTTTTAGCAACAGCTGGTCTATATGAAAACTCTGCTTAAAATCAAAGGAAAATAAAGTAAGTTTCCATGATAATTTTTTAAAATATTTTATTTATTTATCTTTAGAGGGAAAGGGAAGGAGAGAGGGAGAGAAACATCAATGTATGGTTGCCTTTCGTGCGTCCCCTGCTGGGAACTGGCCTGCAGGGAACCGGCCTGCAACCCAGGAATGTGCCCTGACTGGGAATCGAACCACGATTATCTGGTTCGCAGGCCCGCGGATAATTTTGTTTTAACTTTGTATATCAGCGACATACTTGTTAATCATATTGTTATTCCCATGGAGAACAGAAAAGAAAATCAGATATACCTAAAGAAATTAGAAATGCCATTTTAAATAAATAAAAAGGAACTGAGACTAGATTGCACAGTCTATGTAAACAAATACGAATTAAATTCCCACTGAATGCCTGGCTTCCTTATTTCATCTGCTTCCTGTTCCTACGCAAAGTACCTCTTTCCTGCATTGTAGAAAATCTGAATTCCTGACTAAGGCACTTGCAATCTATTTGATTGAAAAAAAGAATGGCTTTACTTTTCTGAATAAACAGTGCATATACTGGCTCCAGTTGTGTGGTGCTGTATGAAAGAGGATTTTGGGGCAATTTTGGAGTGAATTTTATAAATTTATATTCCCCATGTCCCATTTGATACATCTTTATCGGTCTGGGTTTTCATCTCTTGGGTAACAGTCTCGTTTTGCTTTATACCTGGGGAAAAAAAACCCAGAAATTATTGTTAGTATAAATTGAATAAAAGAGCAATAGGCACCTTGGCTGATGTGGCTCAGCGGATTGAACTCTGGCCTGTGAACCAAAGGGTTGTCGGTTTGATTCCCAGTCAGGGCACATGGCTGGGTTGTGGGCCAGGTCCCTGGTGGGGGGGGTGCATGAGAGGCAACCACACATTGATGTTTCTCTTCCTCTCTCCCCTCCCTTCCCTTCTCTCTAAAAATAAAGAAATTCTTAAGAAAAAAAAAGCAGTAGATAATATAACTATATTACTCATTCATTCCTTAAATCTGACCATTTGAGTTGACTGTCCCCTGTCCCTTACCTTCCCTCCCCTCAGTTTTTGTCCCTTCAATGTACAGGATGAGGTGACCCAGCCTTCTAGAGCTGGAAAATGCCCAAGGTTCATGCTGCCTCTCAAAAGGGAGCAAAAAGGGAGAGTATCATGATAAAAATGGTATGGGCTGTGGAAAGTAAATAGAATAAAATGTTTCACTTTAGTATCGAGACAATGAATGTGTTCAATGCTTAATTCTTCCAATTTCCCCTATACCTTTGAAAATGTTCATAATAAAATGTTAGGGGAAAAAAGTGCTTCAGCTAAGATTAGGCCTGAGAAATGACCATGAAATGGTGATGTTGAAATAACTGGAGACATTGGCAGGAGGCGTTTTGGTGGAGTGGCAGGATGCAAGCCTGGTTGGAATGGATGGGAGAGAAAAGGGGAGGGAAGAACTGGATACGGCGAGTTGTAGCAGCTCTTTTGAGGAGCTTTACTGTAAAGGGATAGCAAATTTGCTGCAAATAGAGCAGTAGCTACAGGGGACTGAGGGAAGGAGGCTATGAATGAAATGACAGCATGCATGTATGCTAGTGGGAGTGATCCAGTAAAGGGATTAAATGTAATGATGCAGGAAAGGAAAAGAATTACCGGAAGGATGTCCTTGAGTGGGTGTTGGGGGTAATATTTTGTGCACGAGCAGAGGGTCTGGCCTTAACATGGATGGTTCATCTATAACAACTGGAGGGAAGGCAGAGAATATGAGCGCAGGTGCAAGTAAAAGGGGGTGTGTATTGGTGGGAGCTTGTGGAATTCTCTTTTGACCATTTGTGTTTTCTCAGTGAAAGAAGAAACAAGACTATCACCTGAGTCTGAGCCTGTGGGAGAAAAACACGTTAGGAATTTGAGAAGAGGGAAAAATATGTAAGAGCGTCTTCTAGGAGCATGGGAGAGTAAATGGACTGGGAAAATGGAACGCTCTATTTTTAGGAAACAGATCTTAGAAGTTGAATTGCTGGGTCAAAAATAATATCTATATATTTTGCCCACCAATGAATATTAAAAATTTGCCTCTAAGAGTTGGATGCATTTGTACCACTACAAGTAATATACAGTAGTTTCCTCTCACTCACAGTTGCATTTATCCATGGTCCACTATGATCTGACCGTATTAAATGGGAAATTCCAGAAATAAAGAATTCATCAGTTTTCAGTTACATGCCATTCTGAATAGTGTGGTGAAATCCCACACGCTCCTTCACTGCCCAGTCCAGGATGTGAAGCATCCCTGGTCCACCATCTCCACTGTATATGCTCCTGCCAGGTAGTCACTTAGTCGTCCTCCCCGTTACCAGATAAGTAATGAGAGCGAGAGGGAGGGGCGGAGAGAGGGACATCATTCACGTAACTTTTATTGTAATATATTATTATGATAGTTTTATTTCATTATTATTCTTGTTATTTTACTGTGCCTAGTTTATAGATTAAACTTTATTATAGATGCTTACGTATAACAGAAAACATAGTATGTATAGGGTTTGGTGCTAACCACAGACTCAGGCATCAACTAGGGCTTTTGAAACATACCTCCTGTCAATAAGGAGGGACTACTGTATCAGCTTCTCTGTCTCCATTCCTTTGCCAAGTATGTTATTAAACACTTTTTTCTCTTTCAATGTAATTGTGGGAAACCCATATTTCCATGTACTTTAATTTGTACACCTCTTAACATGCATGAGGTAAGCATCTTTTCATATGCTTAAAAGTCAAAGATTGCAGGAGAAAGCTAGATTTTTCTGGGGAACTACCTCTCCATCTCATGAGGCCAACAATTCTACTTTCTGTCTCCGTGATTAAATCTATGATCTAGAGCTGAGAAGCACAGAAGCTTAGGGGTAGAAAGGATCTTAGAAGAGATCTTAGGTTTTGTCCAAGCTTACAAGAAACTAGTTAGTGTTAGAGGAAGACCCATAACCCGGGACTTCTGATCCCCTGGCCAGGACTTGAGTTCTGTGCTCCGTGCTTGGGGAAGACAAAGGTTTTGAAGTAAGTGAGGGGCGAAACATTCATTCATGGGCTTTAGGAAGATGAATAAGTGCATGTGTTTGTGATGCATTAGGATGGGTGAGGAGCCACGGCTTGCTCATAATAAGCATTTAGCAAATATGCAAAAGAGAAAGAGAGAGGAAGCCTTGTAGGAGTGGAGAGAGCTACAAGAGATAGCAGTGGCCTTCTGGCTCCTAGAACTCTGAATCGAGTGGGCTTACAGGGTTCCAGGAGAGGACACCAAGACAGAAGAAAAAACTGCCACTAGTGTTGCTCACAGATCTGCTGTGCATAACTATGTAATTGGTGAGAGTGGGCAGGAAGGTCTGACAATCGCCCACGTTCTGCGTGCTATGTCATAGGCCCACAGGGGTGTGTGAGCGCAGAGTGGGCTCTCATTTCTAATGTGTCCAACAATAGGCGGTGCCTCACTAATTCAGAGGGGCATCTTTTACTAATCCATCTGCCCTGAAGGGACACCTTTCTCTGATTTGTACAAAAGTGCTGTGTAGGCTACTGGTGGCCACATTGGTGCTCCCTGCAGTCATTCAGCACAATGTCCCCAAAACTGTATGGAATGACTAGAGGGGCTCCCAGTTAGTGGGAGTGGGTACAGGGTGGAGGGGGGAGAAAGGGAGAAAAAAATGGGGACAGTTGTCCCCAAGAGCATAATCAATAGAATATACTTTAAAAAGAGGGCAAAAAATAATAGGTAGAAAATAGAGAGGGGGAGGTTAAGAATAATATAGGAAATAGAGAAGCCAAAGAACTTATATGGAGGACCCATGGACATGAATGGAAGCGAGGGGAGGTGTATGGGAGGGGGTGTGCAGGGCAGAGGGAAATAAAAGGGGGGGAATGGGACAACTGTAATAGCATAATCAATAAAATCTATTTAAAAATAAACCTGTAAGTTCTTTTAAGGCATGACCCTCATCTGTCTTATTCACTGTTACACCACAACACCTAGTACAGTGCTTGGCTTTTCCCTCTCCCATGTACTTTGCTGCATAGTCACTAAAAGTATTTTTAAAAATATTTATTGATTGATTTTTAGAGAGAGAGGAAGGGAGGGAGGAAGAGAGGGAGAGAAACATCATTGTGTGGTTATCTCTCATGGGTCCCCCACCACCAGGGACCTGACCCGCAACCCAGACATGTGCCCTGACTGGGAATCGAACTGGCAACTCTTTGGTTTGGAGGCCGGCGCTCAATCCACTGAGCTACACCAGCCAGGGTGCACAAGTATTTTTCATCATCAAAAGAAAGGACACTAGTGTTCACTGTGTTCTTCAGGCAACGTTGGGACTATGTTGATAACTTTGTAGTCCTGTCTTCTGAAAGATTAGAGGAGCTCCAGAGGAAAGTCTTTAACATAGTGAAACATTTATATCATATCATATGAAGGCCAGGTCATGAAATTTTCATGTTTAATGGGCAGACTGGAGAGGGCCATCTCAGGATCATCATTAATTCTCGGTACTGTCCTGCTCCTTTGTGCTCTCCTGCTTTCTCCTTATGTTTTAGTCATTAATGTCTCCAGCTGGACATTAACTCCAGCTGGGTTAAAATAAGGTCTACTTCTGGGCATTCTCTTCTTACAATGAAAGCCTTTGAATTAGGATCAAAATTACACTTTGGTCCAAATTCTCAGCCGAAGAATAGAGCTTCCCAGGTGACAGCCTGTGATTTAATTTATGTTAGATCACACAGGTGCAATCCCATGCTAGAGGCTAACATTCTGATAGAGGCAAATAACCAGAAAATTCAATTGACTTTCCTTTTATGCAAAGAAAAGTAGTTAAATGTGTTAAATTCTTACATTTCCTAGGCATTAGGTGGCAAATACCATACTTCTCTTTTATTTCCTGATTTAAATGAAATTAGAGTCTTTTTTTTTTTTTTGAAGCATTACCAGGCACGGAAACATCAAGAGCTCAGGATACAGCCTCAGTGGAATGCGGTTCCAATTCCGCCAGTCTGCCAGATGCTGGTCCCTATTTTCCTGCTGAGATAGGTCCTGAGTATCGAACCTTGCTGCGCGTGTGGCAGGCGTGGCTCTGTTGTTGAGTCTGCTCGTGCGCCTGCTATGGCCCAGCAGTACTGTTCTCCTTGTCTCCCAAATGGGGATCCAAGGGTTGGCTCTGGACTCCCAGAAGTCTCACACTCAGTAGCATTGGTGACCTGCCTTAACAGTCCAGAGCCCCAGATTTCTATCTGTTTTTAAAAGTATATTTTATTGATTATGCTATTGCAGTTGCCCCATTTTTTCTCTCCTTTATTTCCCTCTGCCCTGCACCCCCTCACCAGCATTCCCCCACCTTGGTTCATGTCCATGGGTCATACGTATAAGTTCTTTGGCTTCTCCATTTCCCATACTATTTTTTTAAAATATTTTCTTTATTTATTTTTCGAGAGAGGGGAAGGGAAGGAGAAAGAGAGGGAGAGAAACATCAATGTGTGGTTGCCTCTCATGTGTCCCCTGCCGGGAACTGGCCTGCAACCCAGGCATGTGCCCTGACTGGGAATTGAACCGCAATACTCTGGTTCACAGGCCCGCGCTCAATCCACTGAGCTACGCCAGCCAGGGCTCCCATACTATTTTTAACCTCTCCCTGTCTGTTTGATACCTGCCATTTGTGCTTTTCAATCCCTGTACCTTTTCTGCCACTGTCACCCCTCCCACTCCCCACTGATAACCCTCCATGTGATGTTCATTTCTGTGATTCTGTTCCTGTTCCAGTTGTTTGCTTAGTGCTTTTTGTTGTTTGTTTTTAGATTCAGTTGTTGATCATTGTGAGTTTGTTGTCATTTTACTGTTCATATTTTTTATCTTCTTTTTCTTAGATAAGTCCTTTTAATGTTTCATATAATAAGGGCTGGGTGATGATGAACTCCTTTAAGTTGATCTTATCTGAGAAGCACTTTATCTGTCCTTCCATTCTAAATGAAAGCTTTGCTGGATAGAGCAATCTTGGGCGTAGGTCTTTGGATTTCATGACTTGGAATACTTCTTTCCAGCTCCTTCTTGTCTGTAAGGTCTCTTTTGAGAAATCAGCTGACAGTCTGATGGGAATTCCTTTGTAGGTGACTGTCCCCTTATCTCCTGCTGCTTTTAGAATTCTCTCCTTCATTTTAATCTTGGATAACTTATGATAATGTGCCTTGGTGTGTTTCTCCTTTGGTCCAATGTCTTTGAGACTCTGGGCTTCCTGCACTTCCTGGAAGTCTATTTCCTTTGCCAGATTGAGGGAGTTTTCCTTCATTATTTATTCAAGTAAGTTTTCAGTTTCTTTCTCTTCTCCTTCTCCTTCTGGAACCCCTATGATCTGGATGTTGGAACACTAAAATTTTTCTGACAGGTTCCTAAGTGTCTCCTCATTTTTTTGAATTCTTGTTTCTTCATTCTGTTCTGGTTGGCTGTTTCTTTCTTCCTTTTGTTTCAAATCATTGATTTGAGTCCCAGTTTCCTTCCTATCACTGTCGGTTCCCTGTGCATTTTGCTTAATTTCACTTCAAATAGCCTTTACTTCTTCCTCTATTTTGTGACCATACTCAACCATTTCTGTGAGCATCCTGATTACCAGTGTTTTGAAGTTTGCAACTGATAGGTTGGCTATCTCTTCATCACTTAGTTTTATTATTTTTTTTTTGTGGAGCTTTGATCTGTTCTTTCATTTGGGCCATATTTCTTTGTCTTGGCACACCTGTTACATGGTAAGAGGTGGAGCCTTCTGTATTTGCCAGGGTGGGGCAACCCATGTCACTGCGTTGTGGCACTGTGTGTGGGGGAGGGGTCGGAGAGGGAACAGTGCCTCACTCCTTCTGCTCTGGCCCCACTCACTGTCACTTCCCTCACTTCCCACAAGAGCATTCTGCCCTTTCAGGTGCTGATTCCCAGGTGTGTAGGATTGTTTACATTCTAGTATCCTGTGGACCCCTCCAACAGACTCCTCCGAGACTGGGAGTATCTCCCACCATCGCAACCCCCACATAATTTTACAGCTAGAGGTTTTAAATGTTTATTTTCCCAGTTAGCCAGCTCCACCTTACCCGAGCATTGCCGTGGGTCCTCTCCACCCAGCTGCCTGTCTCCACCCCTCCTCCACATCTGGATGAGTGTTTCTTGAACTCCTTGGTTGTCAGAGTTCCATGCACTTTTATTTTCTTGCAGTTCTGGTTGTTCATTGTTGTTAAATTGTTATCCTTCTTCTGGTTGTATGAGGAAGTGAGGTGTTTTTACCTATGCCTCCATCTTGGCTGGAACTCTGGAAATTTTCTTTTAAAAAGCAGAGCTTTTCTTTATTAGCTACTTGGTTTTGTTGAAATATAGTCTGCACAGGAGAGTTAAGCAAAATATAACCAAAGACACTGAAACAGAGAACAGGTTGACAGTGATCACAGAGGAGAGGGGAGGGAATTTCAGGGGAAAAAGGGGAGAGATTTAGAGGAGCTAGCATAAAGGACACATGGACAACAGCTAAGGGGGGTGGAAATGGGAGGGAGGTGGGGAGCACTGGAGGGGTGGGCTGGGTTGGGAGTAAAAGGCAGAAAACTGTACTTGAACACCAATTAAAATTAAAAAAACAGCTTAAGAAAATAAAGTTAGGAGATTAAAAAAAGAAAAGTGGTGGAAAATTTCTCTTTAATTTCAGTTTTTAGAATAAGGGGTTGTTACCCCAGTGTTGATCAATAATCGGGGGGGGTGTTATGATTTTTTAAATATATTTGATGAATTGCAGGCATTACTACTACTCCTACTACTGGTAGTACTATTATTATTATTGATGTTCATTGGGAGCCCCTTCAGGCTGCCTTCTGACTAGGACTAAAAGATTCCATTAGGTGATTAAGCAGGCAAGTCACATCAGTAGCATCCAGAGTCACTGCACTGGGATGCCTGGGAGGAAAGATGAGTCATAGCTGAGGGCCACCTCCACTTACATGGCTTGAAACAATATGTTGGACTCACAAAGAAGCCACATAGTTTTCTCTTTCTGATTTGTTAGTCCTTTACTTATGACTAAGTGGTTACTTGGATGCCTATGTTAATGTGGTCATTTCTACTCTTCATTCCTTTTACCTCTGTGTAATTTTACTACACTGGCCACTACTCTTCACCCCACTGCCACCCTGACACAATGTTGATGGAAGTTATAAAAAATGGACATCATATAATTCATCATTTCTAGTTTCAAAGAGAAAGCTTTTCAATTTCACCAGAATGTGTGAGGTTTGTATATTCTCTCTTTATGTGCATACACACTCACACGTGCACAAACACGCAAACATCTGTAGATAACATTTTGCCAGGGAATGACAAATACTCTAAGCCAGGGGTCCCCAGTCTCTGGTCCATGGGCTAGTACCGGTCTGGGCCTATTAGGAATGGGGCCGCACAGCGGGAGGTGAGGTTGAATGTAATGCACTTGAATCATCTTGAAACCATTCCCCCACCCCAGTCTGTGGAAAAACTGTCTTCCATGAAAGTGGTCCCTGGTGACAAAAAGTTTGGGGACTGCTGTTGTAATCTAAGGCACAAGAGTTGCTAGGTTTGGCTTGCTGTTCTGCCATATATTCAGTTGGTAAGGAGACAATGTGCCAAATGGATTCAGACAGTCTATTACTTACCACGACAACAAAAGCAAGCTCAGAAGGTCAGCATGATGTCAGCTCCCCATATCCTTATTCCCATAGGATGACAATGAATCACAGGGACAAAATGACAGATGACAGGAGCAGTGCATCACTCTATTATGGAGGAACTGTTTCCATATTTTATCTAGTTGTTTTTCCCAACCAGAACTTGGGATGAAAGTTCTGGAAAGTTTAAGGGAGGAGCAACGTGGAAAAATTCCCATGTCTCACCGGAATGAGGGAAATGGATGAGAAAGTGCCTCCTGACAGCCCCCCCACCAGCCAGATAGGTGGTGACAAACAGCCCTCACAATACTGATTGCCTCACCGTGTTCCAGGGAGAATCACAGGACATTTCACCAAGACTTACGTGAGCTTGCAGTTGAGCTTTGCCTGTGGGGCGAACATGGACACATACCAGGTCTTTAGAGTACCTGAGCAGAAACATTCCCCTATAACCAAGAATACATACCGAAAGTTAAGGGGATCTTTTAACTATATTGATGCACAGTAATAAGAAATACTTTTATTTTTATTTATTACAAGCAAGTTATAGTAATATTTAATAGGTCAATTTCCAAATTGTGTTTTTTAGAAATGCTTCAGTCATGGTAAATCAGGATTTTACCACTAGATGGCGCATGACACTCATCATCCAATTGGTCAGTATAGAAAGCTGTTTCTGAGAGATTATAAACCTAATTGCCCTTAATTCCAAAACATATATGAATTTTAATTTAAAATAGAATTACTGTGTAATAATTATTTTTATTAAAATAAGTTATTCTGCCCTGGCTGGTGTGGCTCAGTGGATTGAGCGCGGGCCTGGGAACCAAGCAACCACGGTTCGATTCCCGGTCAGGGCACATGCCTGGGTTGCAGGCCAGTTCTCTCCCTCTCTCCTTCCTTTCCCCTCTAAAGATAAATAAATAAAATCTTTTAAAAAAATAAATAAATAAAATAAAATAAGTTATTCTTTATTTTCTGGATTTTAGATGAAAGAATAACACAAAATAACCCCTGTGTATATTTACTCAAGATTTACCAATTATTAACATTGATATGTTTTTTTTATAGATTTTATTTATTTATCTTTAGAGGGAAAGGAAAGGAGAGAGGGAGAGAAATATGAATGTATGGTTGCCTCTTGTGCATCCCCTGCCAGGAAGTGGCCTACAACCCAGACGTGTGCCCTGACTGGAAATTGAACTGTGATCCTCTGGTTCACAGGCCCGTGCTCAATCCACTGAGCTACACCAGCCAGGGCAAGAATGACCAATTATTAACATTGGTATGTTTGCTGTATATCTCTATATTACTTTTTCTAAAGCAGTTCAGAGTGATCTGTAGACATAAAGTACCTCTCAGTACTTCAACATGTGTCTCATGAGAACAAGCTCATTATCTTATATTATTGTACCTCATAAACTGTATTATATCATACATTGATATAATATTATCTAATACCTAGTCCACATTCAAATCTCCCAGTTGTTCCCATAATGTCTTTTATAGCTGTTTTATTTTCTATTCAGGATCCAATAAAAAATCACACATTGTATTTGGTGCCATACCTCTTTTTTTTGTTATATCTTAAAATTTTTTAAAATTTTAATTGTTGTTCAAGTACAGTTTTCTGTCTTTTATTACTATTCCAGCCCACCCCCAACTGTCCCCCTTGTTATATCTTTTTCACCTTCTTTAACTTAGAACACTTTCGTTGCCCTTCCTTTTTAACATATGATCATTCTATATAAATATACAAATATATATATATTTACATATTAAAATTTAATGGATAATTATTTACTTCCTCTACCCACTGAAAGTCCAATATTTTTAGGCAGACAATGTAACAACCCTAGTTATAAATGTTACCCAAAACTGGTGAAATAAAAAAAAGTATGCCTAAATGCAGCTGTTCTGTGTGTCACGTATAATAAAAATCCATATTGAAAATTTTCAGGTAGTTGTTGTTATGACCTTTTAGAAAGTGAACAGATTGTGTTTTGTTCATTTTAAAAATCTCTCTCCCTAGTACAGATAATTTTAATGTGGCCAAGACTCAATACATGTTTGGAGTGATGGTGAATGAATGGTGTTTCTGTTTTATTTTAGTTAAATATACATAACATAAAATTTATGATTTTAACTATTTTATGTGTATAGTTTAGTGGCATTAAGTATAGTCATATTGTTGTATAATGTTAAAATAACAAAGGTTATATATGTTAATTGACAAAAAGTTCTTAATAGATAATCAGAAAGAAAAATGATTTAAATTCCCCTCAAATTCTACCATCCATAGAAAAACCAGACCTAGTCACTCTTCATATTTTGGCATATACCCTTCCAGATTTCTTTATGTACATCCATTCTTACCCAAGTAGTATACATACTGTATAGTAACCTGCTCCTGTTTCCTTAACATATAGTTAATATTTTCCGTGTTAATAATTAGAAATCAATGCTTTGTTTCTGGTCTTGCCAATGAGACTAAATACAGATGAATTCCGTGCATTATTTTTTCCCTCTGAGCACAGTGGGTAAGAACACTAGTTGAGGGCCTAGACTGTTAGTCATGAGGCTATGTGTAATTTGGGGATTGCAGAAAGGATTGAACATCTTTTGTTGAGGCTCATCTTTAGGTCAGGAGTCTAGTGACAACACTTCACCAAGGGAAAGGACAAGAACAATCTGTGTCACACAAATGGAATGTCATTTGAAACCAAAATCTTCTGGAGAACTTGTTATTGAATGCCTGACTCTCTTTATTACTGATGTGGAGGAAGCGTATTGAACAACAAAGTGGTAATGCTCACTACCAGAGACTAGACCTTACCTGATGGCTGGTAGAACCAATGCAGGGGGAAAAAATTAATGAGACTGTTGCTAGGAGACGGGAGAGCCAAAGCCCATGGCATTGTAGGGGTTTCACTGGAAATTAAGGCAATTTAAGTGTGATTTGTACCAGAGGTTTAGGTATTAAAATCTGTCCTTTGATGAGCATGTGTTTTTTAGCATGTAATGCTTTACATCTTTTTATGCTTCTGGAGGAATTTGGAGCGTAATCCCAAGGCATTTCCTTTCTTTCCACAGAGAGGATCCCTTTTTCAGAGCCCAGCCCATTTTCCAGCGGCTGCTGCTGCTTTTTCCGCTCACCCCTTCCGTGCGACAGCCTCAGAGCTGGTGCGGAGGCAGAGCTCAGGCTGCTGGTAAGTAGCTGAGAAATCTTTTGTAAAATAAATATCCAAAATATGCATTATAAAGCAAGTGGCATGTTTTCATGGAATAGGATAATACATAACTGTGTAGGAATTTCTGATTCTAATCAGTGGCATTGGGGAAACGGGTTAATTATATTCCAAGTATTCCACAGTCACTTTTGTAGTATAAAGCTTGTGTCTTAAATGGTGAATGAGTTGCTGGGAGAAAGTATAGAAACTTCCCCCTTGTGATTCTGGTTAGATATTTCCCAAAATAAGACTTGACGAAGATGTCACTAAAATGAGAAATTGCATTCGGAGCAGTATTTCAGCTTTACACTGTTTGGATTACACGTGATAAAATAGGTTGCAATTCAAGATGTTCTAAGAACTGATCCTTTCTCAGTGTGGAGGGAGCAGGAGAGAAATGTTATCTTGCAATGGGGAAAAAGATCACTACCATTCCTTATTTAAAAAAAAATTAAAGAATGTCGGGTGACTGATACCTGTACAGGAGAGAAAGTAAGAAGAAGGGCAGCTGTAATGTTCAGATCAATTACTTCATGTGAGACGTGAGTGTGTGTTGAATGAGGAAGCTCAAAATTCGGTTTTACGATGAAAAATCATGCAGAAGGAATAATAAACATTGTAATTGTGCCTTTATTTTGAAAATCATTTTTATTTGCAGGCATCAATTTGTACAGTAAACACAGTGTTTTTTTTTCTTCGAAAATGGACGTAAAGAGAGTAGAGATTTCTATTAACAAAGATTTTCTGTATGTTTCTGAAACGTGCCTAAAAATGCGTAAGATGTTGTGTGTCCTTTTACCTGGAAATTTCTTTTGCAGATGTGTTTCTCCAAGGGAAGAAAAAATGGAAAAAATGATAGGGAGAGTGGTGGCTTTTTATTTCTTTGAAATTGATTGTTTTGACACTTCAACAGGAAAAAAGGAGAAAAAACAGATACATAGATTTTTGAGTTAGGTGACAAAGCAGCAATCCAGGAAGAAAAATGAGAGTGAAAAAGCTTAAAGGAAAGTCCACAAAATGGACCATTTCTTTTTCAAGCTGCAAATGTCTGCTGGTAGCATGTTTTGCAGGGGGAAGAGGGGAGAGTATGTTGAAGGCAAAGGGAGGGCGTATTGAACGGAGCACTGCGGCAAAGAGAATGACTGACGCACCCAGGGACACGTGACCATTCTCTAGTGTAGTGAAGAAAATTTTCCAGGAGTCCATCTTGTATAAGAAATTCTGTACCTCCTAACATTCAAATAATAGCATAATTTTTATGTAGTACATTCTGACTTTGTTTTGCTTGATTCTCTGTCAGTATACATGGGTGCATTTCGTCTTTGTTTTGTATTGTCTTCATTCCAAGACTTTCTTTTCTGTGCTCCCACTGCTTTTATAACACTTATTAAAGTATCTTGTTTAAAATGCTGTCTTTCCCCTTTACATCATAAAAATATCATATAGTCATTGCAGACAATTTGGAAAAATATAAAGATGGCTATAAAAATTACCCACAATCTCATGACCTAGAGATAATTACTATTAACATAATTGTTGTCAGTATGTCTTCTGTAAATACATGCAAATGAATAGAAATATGGAGAAATTTCTATGCATTTGGTGTAGATATATATATAATAAAAGTCATATGTATATATAGTTTTCAATCTGCTTTAATCATTAAACATATTGGGAGAAATTCCCCATATATTGAAATATTCCACAAGAATGTGATGTTTTATGGAGGCATAATCTTCAATCATATAGGGGTCTCATTAAATGTCCGATTATTGAGTGTTTGTTTACATGTGCATTTTTTGCTGTTCTAACTTAAGGAACGTCTTACCATATAAATCTCTGTGTACTTTTCTGTTTCTTCCCTTAGGATAAATTTATAGACATGGAATTCCTGGATTAAATGGTAAGGTTTCTTCCCCTACCCCCAACCTTATACATGTTGCCTAATTTATTTATCATATGTGATAAAAATATTATTTTCCCATTTTTTCTATTGATTTTTCAATCATTTATGGTGGGGTTATTTTTAGATGTCACAATTTTATATTTTTAAATAGCCACAACTATCGGTTTCTGACTTTTTATTTGTGTTTTCTTTGATGACCATATTCACCTGTCTTTTTCCCCTAGCCATTTCATTGCTTCCTTTTCTACAATTATCTCTAATCATCTGAAATTCATTCTGGTGTATGCTATGAAGTAGGATCTAATTTTGTTTTTTTTCCAAATAGGTCACCAATTGTTTCAGCATCATTTATTGAATAATGCAACCTTCTTCCAGTGATTTGAAATGACAACGACTGTTCTCTCATTAGGTAGGGTGTAGCTTTCCACAGGTCGGCCATTTTCTCTCCACCTAAGATAGTTACATTCCACAATAGTACTACTTTCTTGCAGCTTCTGGAAGCCTTCTAAATTGTCATGTTTGTGCTCATGCTCTTCACAAGTTCTAGGCACATGAAGTTTAGGGCAGTGGTTTTCAAACAGGATTTAAAATTCTTCACAATTGAAAATTTTTATTTTTCTTAGACTTTTTTTTTTTTAAATTGAAATGGGGGAATCCAAATATATAAAACCACTGTTCTAGATGTGCTGTTCTTTGGAGTCACACCTGACATTCCAATTGTGTGTTCAAAAACTAATGCCTTCCCAGACTTGGTATTACCCCTAAGGTTCCTCCTTCAACCTCTTTTTCTACTCCTCAGGTACTTGGAGAATTAGAGCTGTTTAGACCCGGTTCCTGGAATTATGTAGAATGAAAGATGGAAATGTAAAAAGTGTATGAAGAGCAGAAATAATGTTTGCCAGCCTGTTGCTGGCAGTATTCTGATCTAGGGACTTAAAGAGGTTAGGGCGGGTCCTAACCCATGGCACCAGCGCCACCATTTCTTGTCGATAGGAACATACTTCAGTGGTTCGCCTCCTCACCGCAGGTGGAAGGCTCAAGCATAAAGCATCGAGCCTTTTAGTGGGAAATGGATTAAATGTTGCTCACAGAAATACTTGACCATTAAAATGACCTGCCACCCACTGTTGACCGTCCACCTCCATCCCCAACACAGCCTTCTTTCTCTATTGATTTTCGAGCTGGCCCCTAGCCTTTACTGATTCTGAAAGAAAACAAGGGGCGTGGCTGGGGGAATGGCTTGCCCACCCTTATTGCAAGGGGCAACTTTGGCTCACGGCCACAGCGTTTCTTGACTTGCTGCATTAGGCTATGATTTGTTTGTGAATTGAGGCTGGTTTCCACGGCAACAGCAGCTTGCCAGGGCTTGCCCATTCCCTCCTGTTCAGTGGCAGAAAGAGGCTGCAAAGGCAAAGGAGTGCGGTCTTGCCAGAGTTGCTGAGAGAGTTATTCTGCGGTCAGGATGTCATTTTTTTCTGGGCTAAACTGCCATCATTATTGTATAAAGAGCATTGTATTTTTTTAATCCTTGGAAGGGTTAGAGCTGTCTCCTTTTTCTTCCTCTCAAATTACCTGCTCTCAGTATGCCCGCCACTGACCATGAACTCTTCCCAGTGTTTGAGGTCACTGATGCCCTCAGGGGGAGGAGGCACGGACGTTCATGTGAGCATGGCAACTAGACTGCCTAGTTTCAAACCTCTACCAATGACAATCTCTCTGCGCCTCACTTTCCTCAGATGTAAAACAGGGATAATAGTAGTACCTTTAGAACAGTGTTCAGTAATAGTAACTGTTGTGTAAGTTTTGCCCATTTTTATTCATTGATACTAAAGGAGACTTGTCCTGGAACAGACTTTCACTGGTATGGACAGACTCCCACTCTAATGTTCGCCGGTTCAATAGCACAAACCTATATTTCCCCCTACAGTGCACACATTCTTCCCATGGCACACAGACACCACAGTAAAAAGCCTTTGGCCCATAGCATAGAGACATTTCCCATGTCACGCCGACCCAGAGGCACACATATTTTCCCCAAGGCAAAAAGATTCACGTAAGGGACACAGAATCACCTGATCATAAAGACTCTGTCCATGGCACATGGACATTACAGACTGTGCCCATATGACACAGGCCTTTCCCCTGGCATGCAGAGTCTGTCTAGAGCACACACACTCACACCCTGTAGAAGACAGGCCTCTCCCAGGAGCATGCATATTCTCATGGCAAAAAGGCTCACTCTGCAGGGCACAGACATTCCTTACAGGACACAAATACTTCCCAAAGCACACTGACTCTTGTCACAGGACATGTACTCTGCCTATGGCGCATAGACTTCCTACAGCACAAAGATTTCCACACAACACACAGATACTCCCCACAGTACATCTTCTCTAGATGCCCCCATGGTTAAACCCATGGCTGAGACACTGCACAGGGCACAGACTCCCCTCACATCACACGTACCCTCACCAGACTCCAGCCCACAGCCTCACCCCATGGCACTTGTCCCGCAGAGCATGGCGTCTACACACAAAACACAGACTCACACCAGAGCACAGACTCTCCCAAGAACACAGACTTCCCCCCAGAACACAGGTCATGGCATAGCTCAAAGACCCACGCAGAGAGACACAAAGACTCTTCCATGATATACGGACTTGCTGCACAATACACAAACCATCCCCAAAGAACACAAGCTTGCCGCATGGTACCCAGATGCTGCCCAGATCAAGCAGACTCATCCCACAAAACACAGACTGTTCCCACAGCACAGAGAATCCCCCACAACACACAGATTTTCCCCATAGCCGAAAGATTCTCCCCACAGAGTGCAGCATGTCTCACAGATCGAGGTGCCACACAACACACAGACTCTCCCTATGGCTGATAGGTAATACTGCACAAACACAAATTGTCTTTATAGGACACATGTCCTCCCCATGGGGAGGACACAGAAACCTCGTCACCTCAGGCAACTAGCCCCAGGATGCACAGCTTCCTCCCAAGACACAGACTCACCCCACCGTGTAAGGACATGCTCCTAAGAACCCAGACTCTCCCCTACAGCTTGAGGCCTGAGCCCATGGTACACAGATTAAACCCACAGTACAGAGTCTCCCCACAGCGTTCAGACAAGCTCATCCACAGTGCGGAGACACAGCAGTACAGGTTACAGCCCATGTATCTCCTCAGGATTGTTCCGGCACAATGCACAGCCTTTTCCTTCAGTGCGTCACTTCACTTCACAGTAAACACAGTTATCATGCAGTGCAAATACTTGCCTCATGGTGCATTCACTTTCCCAACAACATCCAGTCCTTTGATAACCATGCAGTTACCATACAACACACACTGGGGCCCTGTAGCAACAACATACACCCTGAATTCTCCAGGAAAAGTACAGTAAATGGACACACTTCACAATGCGTAGCATGACCTCACAGCATGCAAACTGGCCCTTTGATGGGCAGACTTGTTCAACCACAGATACACTCATGGCACGGTCACACCTGATCTTTCTCCCAAGTGTTCAGATCTGCCTGAGGTCACAGTCACAGACATGATGTGTAATACACTCATTTCACAGCCTTGACACAACTCATCCCAGACGAGCATACACACAAACACATTCCACAGCACGTCTCCACCCCTATATGCACCGAACTGTGTCACAACCCACACTTGCCATAAAAATTCACTTCACCCAAAGCACACTCCTGCCCTGGCTGGTGTAGCTCAGTCGATTGAGTGCCAGCCTGTGAACCAGAGGGTCACCAGTTCAATTCCCAGTCAGGGCACACGCCTGGGTTGCAGGCCAGGTTCCCAGTAGGATATGCATGAGAGGCAACCACACATTGATGTTTCTCTCCCTCTCTTTCTCCCTCCCTTCTCCTCTCTCTGAAAATAAATAAATAAATATTAAAAAACCCCACACCCCTTATGGTGCTTACACAGTGTAACACATGCTCCAAAACACCTCCACCCATTAGCTCTACCACCCCCACATTTACCTCAAAGCACAGAGCGGGTTTCCCTTCTCACACTGCTGCCCGCACACAAGACACGCACAGGATTCTACCACAATGCGTAGATCCTTCTATTGGTATGCACATTTGCTCCACAACACACACAAAGACTAATGAACACTTAGACTCACCCTAACTATACAGACAAGCCCTTTGGGGCATAGACTCGCCCCACAGCATAATCACACCCACAAAACTTAAAATTCACAGGCATGATTGCAAATGCATCAATTTCTTCTGCAGAGCACATAATTGCCTCACAGCACAGACTTACTCTGAAATGGAAACCCTGCAGTGCACATAAACATTCCCCGGTGTGCAAAGAGCTCCCTCATAGTTTACAGACACGCTTTACCACACTACTGAGCTGCAACTCTGGCCCACAGCAGATACGCAGCTTGTGTAATGGTTCAGAGCTTGGTCTCTGGATTTGAATGCAGGTTCTATTGCTTTCTAATTGTATCACCTTGGGTAAGTATATTTCTCTGTCCTTTAGTTTGCTCATCTGTAAAACAGTGATAACCATAGTGTCTATTGAAAAGGGTTATTGTGAGTATTAAATGAATTAAGATATGTCAAGTGCTTATTACAGTGCCTGGTACGTAGAAACTATTATAATTGTTAATACAGGGTCCGGCAGAAGTAAGGCCTGCTTGAGTGCGCTTGGTTGGGAAATACTATGGGTGTGATCATTTAGAGTTTTAATTTGAACATTTCACCTAAAATGTTATATGGTGTACCTGAGTGTGATATTGTTATGTTGCAGAATTACATGCTTATGATTTTGTAATAAAAGATTTTGTAATAAAAAGGGGCGTTATTTGTGCTGGACCCTGTATATTTCTGTCCACCCTCCCCCACCATTACTGCTAAGGTGAAAAGGACCTACTCTGATACCTAGAATCATGTGACAGCACAAAGATTCAACACATGATGCAGAGACTAGCCCCAGAACATCTAGAAACACTCTACAGCATACAGGCCCCTGACCACAACACCCACACATGGCACAGAACACAAACAGAACTGCAAACCAGCTGTCACCCACAGCACGTGGAAGTGCGCCACGATTAAGAAATTTACTGTGCAAGGCACAGGCTTCCTCCACAATACACAGATTCATTCCACAATGTCCATGCTGCATGCATCCCACCCAGCCACATCCCACAAGACACAGTCTCACAACACAACACAACAAACACACACACATGCCCCCTACAAGTGAGTAATAAGCCCTCTATTACACAAACACCTCCTACCACACACAAATTATTTCACATAATGTGTGTATATATGTACTCTTCACAAACATGGTCCTGAGTGGACACTCCTGCATTTGTAACACTTGCACCATAATACCGAGTCATCCTGCAACACAGAGACCCAACAATTTGGGGGTGCCCCACGATGCAGCCTTACCACACTACACAGATGCATCCAGGGGGTGCACTCTATGTGTCAGGGTATATTCTAATTACATAGAGACACATAGACAGACTCTCCAATACACTGACTTGCTCCAAAACCGTTTAGCATGTGCAGGCATAGCCTATACTCACTCAATGGCACATACCACATCTCTCAAGACACCTAAAGGTATGTTAACATATGCAGAGAAGCTTCACAGAGTTCCGCATTACATACATAACACACATCCTCCACAATGTACAAACGCATCCCACCCTCAAATGCTCATTTGCCTCCAACACACAGATGTGCCCCACCACACAAAAATACTTTCCATGAGCACAAACAGACCCAAAATGCACGGACATCATCCACACTAGCACACGTACACACTTTCCACCCTCCAACAACAGAAGCATCCCATAATGCACCCCACAATGTAACAATTAGCGTCAGAATACCTGGAGACCCCGTACAACATATACACATTCCCCACAGCAGACACGGTTCCCCATGTCTCACAGAACTGCATCACAATCTACAAACTTTTATAAAGCACAGATCTGGACAACAATACCCAGACTCACTGCACAGGGCACAGAGATGTGGCGTAATCCAGGGCCTAGACTCACAACAGGGAAAATACCTTTCAAAATAATTGCTCCTGTAAACGCACAAAATTCTGTGCCAGCTCACAAAATCACACCACTGCACACCTTTCCCTTAAAGCAGAGGCTTGACATGCAACTTACATAGTTGGCCACAACAGAAAGCACTGCCACACTGTGCAGACAGCAGCATCTCGACTTCTAAACTTTATATAAAACAATGCCTTTTCAGTAAGACCCACCCTGCGATTCACAGATAAGCCCCACAATACTTGGATAAATTTGACAATCCTTAGGTACGCTGCAACCCAAGACATGCTGCAACACCTAGCCATACCCCCCAAGGCCTAGAGACATGCCACAGACATGCAGAACACCCCGCACCCAAAAAGGGGCAGTATAGATTGTGGTCAAAAGTTTACACTTAGGATTCAGGCTGCCTGGCTTCCAGTCCCACATGTATCATTTACTAATTGTGTGACCATGAAAAGGTTTCTTAACCTCTCTGTGCCGTATTTCCTTCAGTTATAAATTGGGAATAATACTGGTACTCATTAGAGCTGCTAAGAGGACTAACTGAGCAAATGCCTTAAAAATGGTTTAGAACAGTGCCTGGCACAGAATTAGCATTACCCATGTTAACTGATCTTGTTGTTGCTGTTATTGTTGTTGTTTCTACACATGGAACTGAACCATTATGGTAACACTCAACCTAAAATAATTAGAATATACCCTGATACATAGAGTGTACCCCCATAAAGCACACAATCACATCACTAGCTCATACTCCCATCAGCCTTTCCTTACAATTCCCATGTTCACTCACTGTACTTAGTTCACAACACTCAGAAACAGCTACCACATAGTCTCTGTGACACCTGGACTCATCGCAATACCTAGACACACATTGGAATAAACAAACATCTGTGATACAGAAACATCCATGCAAAGACCCGTCCCATTCAACTAAATGCACCCTCTCCTATACAGCAGGGGTGTCAAACTCATTTTCACCGGGGGCCACATCAGCCTCACAGTTGCTTTCAAAGGGCTGAATGTTATTTCAACTCCTTAACAGTTAAGGAGGAGTTACATTTATGCAGTCCTGAAATTATTTCAGCTCTTTGAAGGTAACCACGAGACTGATGTGTCCCCGGTGAAAATGAGTTTGACACCCTTGCTATACATGATGCTTGACAATACATATACCATGGACCACACTGGCCACACAACAGAAAGAACTTTTGATATGTTTACATCACAGAAACAACCCACAACACAGAGACTTCTTGAACGCATGGGATTGTATCATACCATCCTTATCAAAACCCACAAAAATTACCTGTACACCCCAGGTTGTCCACAGTGCACAGACTTGCCCCACAATGCAGACGATCTCTCCACAGGATCCAGACTTTCTCCATAGCACACATGCCAGTCCCATAGCACATGGATTGGCCCATTCCTCACAGATATGATATGCAATGTACAGAATCCTATGGCAGAGC
This sequence comes from Artibeus jamaicensis, assembly GCF_021234435.1. Taxonomy (NCBI): domain Eukaryota; kingdom Metazoa; phylum Chordata; class Mammalia; order Chiroptera; family Phyllostomidae; genus Artibeus; species Artibeus jamaicensis. The sequence goes on from NW_026521506.1 coordinate 20,766,376, forward strand.
AGACACATCCCACAGTGCCTCTGCTGGGCACATAACACACACATCAGCTCCACACAGTGAAGACTTAACCCAGTAAATACCTGCATTTCGTATTACCACGACTTGTTCTATGACTCACTGAGACACTCTGTGGTGCACAGAACTGATGCACAATACCTCAACATGCCCTCTAACGTACAGACCAAACGGCACGGTGCTGACTCCTCCCACAAAGCAGAGATGCAGTCACAACATTCCATCTTGCCCCACCGTGCACAGCCTAGCCTCACAATACCTGGGCATACTTTACAATGGACAGTCACCCCCCCTCATCCAAAGCCCCCAAGGGAACAGAATTACATCAAAACGCAAAGGCCCCAAATACCTTCAGTTGTCCCCATGCAGTTCCCCAATAGATATGCAGGGACCATAGCACTCAAATACAACCCATAACCAGAGACTTATCCCACAAAGTGCAGAGGTGCCCCATTATGCATTGATATCTCCCACAATGTTGACTCTCTGCCTGCATTACCCACACTCTCATCAGAACACCCAGAGTCAGCTCACTGCTGACAGGTTACATTACAACCCAGAAATCTGCCACACAACACACATGCCTCTCCACGTATGGCCACAAGTACTACCCACAGTCTCCCCCCACAGTGCTGAAGTTAATAACGCAATGAAAAGGGGTGTGCCACAAAGCCCAGACTGCCACACAATGAACACACTCATCACTCAGTAAAATCATGCCCTGCAAACCAAGTAAAAACCCCTACAATGCATTGACCTCCCTCATAACACAAGGCTTTATCATGCAACACACTGACTCTCCAAACATACATGGGTTGGAATCCTGATGCACAGACTCTACAAAGCTGATTTGCTCTGCAATGAACACAATCACTTCCCAATGAAGACACTAGAACCCAATACCCACGTTCACTCTTCTGCCATTTCTCCACCACATAAGAGACCCTGTAATGCATAGATATATCCCTCAATGCACAGACTTTTCAAATCACACCTGGACATACCACACATTGCATAGCTGTGTGCTACAATCCTGACAGATGTCAGAATGCCGCTTATGCAATGCAAACGTGTCATAAAACACTTAACCCTCCACAATACACAGACTTATTCTATGAATCACTGTTTTATCCCACTTAGTCTGATCCCGTACCACAGCCCCGAGACTTGTCCCAAAGCACAGATATGTGCCACAGCATCCAGAATCATTTATTAATGCCCACCTTCATTCCACAGTGCCACCAAACTTCAGACTACTAATGCACAGACAAAAGTTCACAGCACACAACCTTGCCTCAAAAGCTCTTAGCTACACCACAGTGCACAGACATGCCCTAAACAGAGAATGCCTCAATCACACCCTCAGCTTGCAATGCAAACACCTGGCCTATAGGGAGAATAGGAGCAACAAAGCACCTAGACCTGTGTTGCAGCTCAAAGCCAACTCCTGCAGTGCTCATCCACAGCCTACTGCATAGGCTCAGTCCACCAACTATGAGATCATAGAACAGCATACAGAATTGCAAACCAGCCAGTGAAGACATGTAGACAGTCACAAATGCACAACTCAGACTCTTCCCCAAAAGCACAGAATCATATCCCAAAGCGCTGATATGCCCCCCAATGCACAGTATCGAGTGACAATGCAAGGACACATCTCATGTCACAAGACTCTCCCTACAGTGCAGAAATGTGCTCCAACATACATTTTCCCCCATAACACAGTCATCTAGACACCCTTTACCATTCCCAGGTACAGTGCCAAGACCCTGCTCACCACTCAGACCCACAGCACAGCACACAAAACCACCCCAGAGCAGATAGACTCCTCACATATTGTATAGGGTCAACTCATGACACACACACGTGTCACACACAAAGACTGACCCCAAACCACTTACAGTCAATGACAATACTTAACCACCTCACCCGAGAAGGCATGGCATAGAATCACAATACACAATCTGTCCTACAGTATATAGAACCATTGCACCATTAACCCACTTACCTGATGGTGCAAAGATTGGCCCAAGCAGTGCACACACAAGCACTGTAACATGTAGAAACAACCTACAGTGTAGAGACTTGCTTTCAGTTGCATAGACCCCCTCATGTAATGCACAGGATTAGATTGCAGCCCTTCAGCTCACTATTCAAGGCATCAACTAGCCTAATACATGCTTTGCCCCACAGAACACTAGCTCCACACATCCTAGACCTGTTCTAAAACACACAGATTTGGCCCATAGAGTCTCAAACACAGTGCAACACATAGGCTCTAAAAACATGTCAAATCATCTTAAAATATAGAAACATGTCCCATTGAAACACCCTCACCAAGCCTATGGTTGCCCTACAAAGAATATAAAGAAACACCACCACTCACACCCAGCTTACAAGTGTTTTAGTTGTACCGTAATGTATAGAATTGCATCAGAATGCACACTATGACCAACAGCTCTCAGACCTATCCCAGAGAACGACTTACCTCACCACACACCGTATCGTTCCCAAACTTGCACCAAACCTTCACACACAGCCAAAAGTACACAAGCCGACCCTGCATCAAACATAGATGCTGCATAGATTTACCCTCACTTAGGATAAGTTCACAACTCAGATTTGTCCCACAGTACCCAGTCACACATTACAATATACAGAAAACAGTCACAACTTGAACACTCTGAAAACAATGCACAGAATCCCGCAATACTGCAGAATTCTTCCTGCAACATCCAGATTCCCAGGATGCAACATCCAGATTTGGAGTACTCAGAGTACTCCAAAGTGCATAAAAACACATTCATTCCAAAATGGACAGCTTTCCCCACAACTCCTGTTTACATCCTACAATGTACAAAGTTGCCTCATAAGATATAGACTTGCTAGAAATACACACTATTGTATAATAACTTATGAACATTTCTGAAAACATACACTCCATAATGAATGGATCCCTTCTAACATCTGATTACATCCTCAAACATATAGACTGACCCCACCCCCACCAGCATAGTCTCATCCAATAGCTCTAAAACATGGCACAGAAAATAGGCTTACCCACAATGTGTAGAATTTTACATGACTTCTAAAATCATACTACAATTCATAGACTTGCACCCCTATACACAGGGTTATCACATAGTGCATAGACTCATTCACAAAGCAAATAATTCAGAATACTCCACAACTGCCAGCTATGCTCCTAAACACACGAACATGCAGAACAACATAAAGAAACAATCCACAACGTGCCTATGAGCCTCACAATGCCCAGCCTGTGCCATAGCTCCCACAGTCGCTTCTCAATATCTAGACCAGCTTAGGGTGTCAGTCATGCTCCGTGACATGACTCCCACCGCAGCACACAGAATCACATCACAATGCATAAGTTGACCTCACAGTGCAAAATTCTCCAAAACTGCCAATTGCTCCATAAGTTACCCAATATTACTGTAACACATAGGTTTGCCTCAAAACTGTCTTACACGATAATACTGCAGAAGCACCTCATAATACCTACAGTGAACTTAAAATGAATAAGCTTGCCCCCCCAAAAGCCCATACTTACCCCATAACACTGAGATATACCCTATAACATAGAGGTAAGTTCCACAAAAATGCAAAAATCTCCCTATAATGTACAGCTTTACTCTAAAACATACACTCACCCCACTGGAGTAAGAATAGACCATAGATATCCAGCCATACCCCCAAATTCACACTCTTGCCACACAATGTGAAGATGTGTTACAGTGCACACACTAGCTCCATAATACCCTTACACAGCTAACTTACTATGGACAGATGCACTCTATGTCACAGAGGTTTCTCCCGCAAACACAAAATTGCATTCTGATGCACAGATTTACCCCAAAACACATAAAATTTCTCCACAAGACAAATATTTTACAAAGAAAACATGTGTTCCCAGCCCCCCAGATTGCCCTAGGGCACACAGACTCACCCCACAGGGTGAAGGTATATTCATGTTGCATACTTATTTTCCCCCAGATGTGCTTTGCAACACAGCGTTGCCTTGACAAGACAACCTTGACCAGCAACCTAGACACAGTCTATGGTGCACATATTTGCCCCTACAACACCTTGGCAAAACCTCTAATGAAAAGATGCATCCTACAATGTACAAAATCTCTTGAAAATACATAGACACTCTCACAGTTCCAGAATGAGCACATGATGGTTAGACTTTTCTAACCATCATGTTAAAGATTTTAATTTATTTATCTTTAGTGGGGAAGGGTTAGGGAGAGAAACATCAATGTATGGTTGCCTCTCATGTGTCCCCTGCTGGGAACTGGCCTGCAACCCAGGCATGTGCCTTGACTGGGAATTGCATTGCAGTCTTCTGGTTCTCAGGCCTGTGCTCAATCCACTGAGCTATGCCAGCCAGGGGATGGTCAGACTTTCTTGAAATGCAAATTCACTCCAAGACACTTAAAACCAAATCACAACACACAAACTCAGCCCATATAAAGTTGCCCTCACGACACAGTGACATGCCCCTCATCACTCAGACTCTCCTACCTACACAAAATATCATTACAGCTTCACATCACTCCACAAAATGAATGCAGGATCCACACTACACTACAGACAAAGCTCCTGATATCCAGACATGCCCCGCAGTATTGAGAGACATACCCTGTGATGGACAGCCATGCCCTACTGCACAAGCTCACGCAACAAAGCAAGTCATCACCCAATATAAAGATCCCAAGCTGGACATATGCTCAGTTACATACTGGCATATGCCACAAGCCAAAATCACCCCATGAGGCGGGTATGTCTTATAGTATGCAGAGCAGTCCAAAGCGCAGACACCAGCTCCCCCACACCCAGGCTTGCCTCTAATAACCCACATGCTCTTGATAACACCAGGACACACATAATACAACATCCAGAGTTAACCCATATAATACAGCCTTGCCCTGTAATGCACGACACTGGACCGCAACCTCCAGAAATGCCATACTATATACAGATATGACCCCACAGCCAACAAACCCTCCCCTTAAAAAAACTCACATAGATTTCCCATAAGGCACAGACATACCCTATGATGCAAACACTGCCCCTCGGAGGCAATAATCTACTATGGTATTTCTAGAATCAATCCATGGTGCACAGTCTCATCCCATTAACTCCAAGATCTATTCCACAGTTTACAGACTGCAAGGTATAGACCACAACACCTACACGTGCCCTACAATGCAAGGACATGGTCCTCGATCCAGAGATTTCCAGGACATTGTATCTAAAAAAATCACAGCTATAAAATTCACAACACTGAGAATCATTCCTACAAAGCACAGTTACTCCAAACTAGATGATCAGGACCCATAAGGCCCATAATTCGTAGAGACAACCCACAATGCACAGCTTTACCTCATGTCTCCTAGCCGTGTGTCCCTACTGTAGAGAACAACCTCACAGTGTGTGCATGAGTCATACTAATCATAGTCCAGCTGCTCAAGAAACTCATTCACAAGACATACAATTTACTAACACACCATACAACCCATATATTTACCCCATAACACCTAGACCCGCCTTCCTTCAGGCAGACTCACCCCACAACAGGAGACTCGTCACCCCAGAATACATAGACTCAACCCACGATACAAAGACTCTTCCTTTGCAATGAAAAGGTTTTCTGCACCACACTCAGACTTACCTCACCCACTTAAGTCATCCTACAGAACTTAACCTCACACCACTACACAAAGACAGGGTACCTAATCCAGAAACCAGCTCTGATGATGGACACAGCCCTGTGGTTCTCACAGACTCTGCTACCACGTACACAGAGAGATATAATCCACAACACACATATTCACCCCACAACATGCAGACTTGCCCAAAAGTTTATGGACATCCTTTTTTAAAAAAAGACTTTATTTATTTATTTTTAGAGAGAGTGGAAGGGAAGGAGAAAGAGAGGGAGAGAAACATCAGTGTGTGGTTTGCTGTGATGTGTCCCCTGGTAGGGACCTGGCCTGCATCCCAGACATATGACCTAGACTGGGAATCAAACCAGCGACTCTTTGGTTCACAGGCTGACACTCAATCCACTGAGCCACACCAGTCAGGGCTATGGACACCCTTAATAATACCAAGACTCGCTGGACTATAGTCAGAAAGCATACATCACAAAGAAAAGCAGCACACTGTGTAATTCTCACTCTAGAACATACAGGTTTGCCTCTCAAGGTCCACGCTCACTCTATCACATTTAACGTTCACCAATATGTTGCGGACCTGCATGGTCATGCAGAGCTTTGGGAAGTGACTTCACTTTTTTGAGTCTGTATATCCATTTGTAAACATGGTGAAATACTTTCTTTTAGGCTATTTCAAGAATTAAATGAGGCAATTTCTGCCCCAGGCTTGGCCCCACCACTCACTGGGGCTGGGACGGGGGGCACATGGTCAGTGGTCGAATAGAAGGAATATGGATATGATGACCATCAGGTCTGGTTTTTAATTCTGCCTCTGCCACCGATTGGCCCTGTGACCCACACAATGCACTCTAATTCTCTAATCCTAGCCCTCATGTAGAGACTGGGGATGACACTGGTTCCTGCCTTCTAGGAAAGAAGGAAGAAGTAACTTTGGAGCCGTTTGTAATGGGCAAGCCTGGGGAACCAGAAGGCCGGGGAGGCAGCGTATGGACCCTGCCCAGGGCCACAGATGGGAAGGGAGATAGGTACGTGCCAGGGCCCTCAACAATGGCTGTGGGATTGGAAGATCTGAGCAGCCACCTGCTCTTTGTCTTTAAATTATAAAAAGCCTATATTATTAGACCATAGTTACCATCTTCAATAATCAACATTTTTCAAAGAAGGCTATCTTTTAATGTTCATTTCCTTAGCTACTTCAAGAGAGGAAGGCAATCTTGAGCGCCCTCTGCTGGCTGTATTGTAGAAAAGCAGGGGTGGAAATGAGCGCCCTCTGCTGGCTCTATTGTAGAAAAGCAGGGGTGGAAATGACCAGGAAAATTTTTCCAGAAGAAAGTGTTTGCAGTTACAAACACATATATTCGTTATAGACAAGTACATGTCTAACAGAATACATACACATACATGTAGTGTCACAGATACTGACAGAGACCTACAGGTTTGTCATAACCCTACAGACCATACATCATTAAAGCCCCAGCCAAAGACATTTGTTTGCACAAGTACAAACAAAACCAGGAGTCCCAATAGGCATCATCTCATGGATACACAAATACACATATACATACAAATGCCTACAGTTCTGTGTGTACATACAGAGCAATATGTACACATAAATATACACTCCACACTTGTACCGACTCAGAGAACACAGAGACATGTATATACCATCCTGACCATCTGTTTACTGATTTATAACCTCAAAGATGCTAAAAACCAAATATGCACATACACAAAAACACACACACAGATGCTTCTGGAGGCTCATGAGGCACATTTTGAGATACCACCATACATTTATATAGAAATATAGGTGAGTATACACAAGCCCGCACAGATATGTGTGTGTTTGTATGTGTGCACTCATACCCATATACATGCACAGAGTCATTCATATACAGAAACTGATGTATGTGTTTTTACTGCTTTGCAGAAATAGTGACATTTAAACAAACAGTGAAACAGAGATTTCATTCATATGTAGATAAATGTGTTTTAAAAGTGTACTTAGCGGCATTTTCATGCTCACAGTCACATGCTTATATACACAGAAGCATAGTTGTTATTAAAACACAGGTGCATAAGTATGCTCATGCCTGCATGTGCAACCTGAGTGTTCATGATCACCATGACCACATCTAAATATGCACACATGCATAGGTATGGAAATGCACATGGGGCACACATGAGAATATTCATGCATGTGAGTGTACATAGGCAAATACCCAGCACAAAGGTGTGCACACATAAATGTACTTGTGTATGGAGACACATACATGTGCATATGGATAAAACAGATGATCCATAAAGAGATACCTACATGTACATACCATATAGAAAGTGGCATATACATTTAGATAGAGATGCTTTCATATATAGAGATATGACAGAGAGAGAAAGAGAGAGAGAGGTAGATTTATCAGAGACACTTTCAAATGAAGAAGCCTATATCTATACACATAAGCACAGGCCTAAAGACCTACAGAAAGATATACACAGGCAAACACATCTTATACATGTGGAATTAAATACATGGGAATAGAGGTTCATTCCTTCAGACTTACACATGTGCGCATAGACAGGGCACTACACCCTTAAAAGACAAGACCTCATCCACTTACAGGGTGACACACTCCAAACCTTTCTTAAAGGCGTATGCACACAAAACTCTATAAATGCATTTGCATGTACAGACACATACAGGGTGGGGCAAAAGTAGGTTTAGAGTTGTTCCCATGGAAAAGAATTCAATAATAAGTAATAATAAACAATAAACTCTGTTTTTGTACTCACAAATGCAAACTTACTTCTACCCCACCCTGAAAACACACATGCAGATGTACACTCAGATGCACCTCCTCAAATATACAACATCCTTAGCATATAAAAGAAAGAGACATACATATATATCTATAGACAATGCAGGCCTAAACACACTAAAATGTAGACATATGCAGACATGCAAATGCACAGATGTGCACCCTCACATGCCAACATATGCACAATTGGCACACACGCACACACACAGTGGTCTCCAATTGTATTCCTATGCCCATTTGGCACACAGTCCTAAATGTATATCAAATATGTGAATGCACACACATCTATACATGTGCCAACACAGGCATATAAATGCATACATGGACTTAATTGTACTTAAACAGAAACAGCCATAGAGACTCATGCAGATTTGTACATATGAAAACACAAAGATTCAACGACATATAAAAGGACACACCAATATTTAAATACTTTTTCAAAGGAAACTGTGACTTTTAATGTACCTCTTAGCCTCTTTAAGAGAGCATGAAAATCATCAAGCTCCCTCTGATGATTGTATTGAAGCAGATGTAGAAATTACCAGAATGCTCTTGAAAAGATCTGGAGTGCACATGTTGTTTGATCACACACACACACTTCCGCATGCACAGAACCACAGGCGTAGAATCACAGGAAAGCAAAGAAATAGAAACATACTTAGCCAAATATAGAAAGATGCATAGACACACCACTGAAACATTGCACAGTGTAATATTGAAGTGCATAGCTATTGAACTTGAAAACCAATCCAAAGCCATATTTACATCTAAGCTGCAGCATTTACTAGCTCAGTGATTTGGGACAATTTTTCTGCCTTTTTTTAACCTCTAAAATGAAGAGTAATATTAGCACTTACCTCTTAGAGCCATTTCAAGATTCAGTGAAATGCAGGGCTTAGCCTCACTTTTGGAATGTCATAAATGCCACCGCTGCTGCTGCTTTTTGGTTTTGTAAGCGCTGAAGTTCTTAGCTGGGTAAGGTTTGGATTTTGTGGTGAAAGTGCACATGTATATTGTAGAGATGTTGTATTCATTAGCATTATTTGTAAATGGTATTCATGAAGAATAGATTTTCATAGACAAGGGCGTTTCTGAAATTTTCAGAGATCGTAAGGGCTTATTCTTATTATGATCCCTTTCCCTGGCAAAAGAAAAGACCTAAAACAAAGACTCCCTGATGTTGTTGTCTGTTTGTTGTGATTGACATGTTGTTTGTATCTTTCCTTTTTGCAGGAGGAGATGGAAGATTGAGTGAGCCTTGATAAAGGAGGAAGAGGGCTTCCCGCCACGTGCATGGTTGCCACCTAGTGACCATATTGAGTAAGTGCAGTATTCCTGGATTGCTCAGAAACATTCCTAAGATTTTACCTAGTTGCACAACCTCCTTGCCAAATAAGCTAGTATACATCAAATTAAAGTGATTTATATTATATTCAGAAATTAAAAATAGGTATAACATAAAAAAACCTTTCTAAATTTTATTCCCTACTCCCTAATCCCCACCTCAGTTTTCCTCTGGACTTCAGGGACTGTTCTATAACAGTGATCTTCATACTTTTTAAATATAGGCCACCTAAAATAATTTCGAGAAACTGTTTATCTCATCGCACATTTCTAAGTTAGTCTCTGAAATTTATTATCATAAACTTAATTATTTATAGTTATTATTTTCAGCATATTATAAATACTTGTGCTTTTAAATGACATGATTTAATCACATTTTGTATGATCCAATAAATTAGACCACAGCTTTGGATCATTGTTTTCATAGAAAATATTTATAATGTAAGTTTATTGGCAAAGCAATGTTCATATGAAGATAATCAGCCAAATCAGCTTTATCTTCTGAAAAAATGTCTGACTTCACTTTTCAGTGTAAAAATTGAATTAATATATACTCTGAGGAGCATTATTAAAACCATGGAGAAATCAATTATGGGACAACTAGTGTTAAATAGTTTACCAACAAACTACATAGAAAATTAAAGTAATAATGAAATTTATATCCACTTCAAAGTAGATTAAGAAATCAAATAATTCTGTTTCTCATGTAATTTCAAACCAAACAATGTAATATATAGCTAACATAATTCACACATGAAACAAAGAATCTTTTGGCAGTCATGGTTTCCTTTGGTAAACAAATCCTCATATGCTTTTACAACTCTATTTTTGCACTTCTGGAAATAATTGAGAATCATATGTAGGGAAGGGCAAAAGTAGGTTTACAGTTGTAAATACCTGAAACAGTTTATTCTTGTATATTTATTTGTATGACAACTGTAAACCTACTTTTGCCCACCTTGTATAAAAATTGAAAAAATCCATTAATGTTATTAGACCACAGAATCAAAATTTTCAAGCATATTTATGAGAGAGAAAAATATATATAGCTAAAAATAATTGGTTTGGCAAACTATATTTTATTTTTGATAATAAGAGGTAGGCAATATGGGATTATTTTCCTGACTGGTGTGGGTCAGTGGGTTGGGCAAACCGAAGGTTGCCAGTTTGATTACCAGTCAGGGCGCATGCGTGGGTTGTGAGCCAGGGCCCTGGTTGGGGCAGGTATGAGAGAGAGGCAACGGATCAATGTGTCTCTTACACACCGATGTTTTTCCCCCTTTCTTTCTCATTCCCTCCCCTTCTCTCTAAAAATAAATAAAATCTTTAAAAAAGGAAATATGAGATCATTTATAAAATGAAGTAAGATTGACTTTAATTAGAAAAGATATCGCAAGATACAACCTGAGAAAACAGGTTTTAACTAGCTTAATGAATGATGTACCTTATCTGAAAGAAATCACATATAATTTCTAGGCAGAAGTTTTACCTGTGTGAACAATCTGTAGTACAGGAAAACATTCCAGTTATATTTAATAGACTCAAAATCAACAGTGTATGCTGCCATTAGTTAGGAGATGCTTTTCAGTTAATGACAGATTTAAGTTATGAGTATTGAGAATAGCTGGAAAATAATGGTTAATATTCATTTGTTTTTTAAATTGTATTTATTTATTTTAGAAAGATGGGAAGGGAGGGCGAAACAGAGAGAGAGAGAAACATTGATGTGTGAGAGATACATCACTTGGTTGCCTCTTGCACACCCCCAACTGGGGACCCAGCCCACAACCCAGGCATGTGCCCTGAACCGGAATGGAACCAACAACCTTTCGGTTTACAGGCTGGTGCTCAGTGCACTGAACCACAACAGCCAGGGCTAATGCTTAATTTTAAGCATGTGGGAAAATTTTTGTTTCTTAGGCAGATCAATTACAGGCAGAAATTCATATGCAAATTAAGAACCAGAGAGTGGATTCCCTGCAAAGTCTCCCTGTTGCACACTTCTTGCAAAGAGTTCACATATCAGTAATCTAGTTTCAAGACCACTGTTCTAGGACTGTCTTAAGCAGCATTGCTCCAGAGCAATATATAGTCACTGTTGGGACAACCAATTCATGGTAGTTCACATTCCCAAGGCTGCAGTGGAAGTAGCTGTCACTCTTGAATTCCTGCTGAACACTTCTGTGACTGATTGCGTTTGAGTAAAATATTCTGGAAGGAATTATTTTATTTTGCTGGTAAGTGTATGTATCAACTAGACCCTACCCTGCCCAATATGGGAGCCACTAACCACAAGCTGGCTACTGGGCATTTGAAATGTGGCTTGCATGAACTGAGTTATAATGAAAGTGTGAAATAACAATACATCCCAGGTTTCTGAGACAGGACAAACATAAATAAAATCTTTCATTAATATTTTATATTAATTACACATTGAAGTGATAATATTTTGGATATGGTGAGTTAAATAACACATTATTAAAATGGATGTCACCGGCTTTTTAAACTTTTTCAAATGTTGCAACATAAAAATGAAAATTACATATGTGGCTTACAATATGTATATTATGTGATAGTGCTTCTCTAGAGGTTATATTGGAATTCTCTGACTTCCTCTGGAAATATGACCACAGGAAAGAAATGGTTTGTCCGCTTTTCTGTGTTCCACTGTAGCCAGTACCTTTTACTAGTGTTTGGATTTCCAGGTTGGGGGATCTCTAGTTGTAAGCAGAAAAAAGTAAAAAACAAACAAACAAACCCAACACAGCATCCCATTAAAGACATGTAAAAAGTAGTCTTTTATTAGTATCTATGGGCAGATGTTGCATTCTATTGAAGTCATGATGTAATTTATCACATTTGAGATGCTTTTTTATGTAATTATATTTTATGTGACACCAAGGAAGAAAAAAAAAAAACACTTCCAAAGAAATTATCATGTAATACTTCCATATCCATGGAATTTTAATTTTCTATTTAGTGAAAGAACTTTTCTGGCTTAATTTAGATGCATATTTTTATCATGTATCATGATTAGCCACCACAAAGTTTGAGTATATATTGGTAATGAAAGCTCCCTTTCAAATGTCTTTTGGCTGATAGTGATTGTAAAATTCCTTTGGTTAAAAGGTGCATTCTGATTTCAGAGATGTGAAAATGTGAAGAAAATAACATCTTAGAATTAGTTAAGTACGGTAAGTCATTTGTCAAGAAAAAAGGATCATGAAGTGCAGAAAGCCAAACTCCAAGATATCAGCCAGCCTAGTAAATACACTTTTCTATGTATTACTGTATTTACAAAAAGCAAAACATGGTTCTCAAAAACCGATTGGCCCTGGCTGCTGTGGCTGAGTGGATTTGAGCACCAGCCCATGAACCGAAAGGTCGCTGATTGGATTCCAAGTCCACAGGGGGTGTGTGAGAGGCAACCACACACTGATGTTTCTCTCCCTCTCTTTCTTCCTCTGTCTCTAGAAATAAAATCAATAAATATCTTTTAAAAATTAAAAAAATTGATCGTAGTGCACTCAAATTACATTACACGTTTCATTTGAATTATTTGATTCAGTTTTTTAAAAAAGATTTTGTTTATTTTTAGAAACAGGGGAAGAGAAACATCAATGTGTGGTTGCCTCTTGTGCACTCCCAACTGGGGACCTGACTCATAACCCAGGCATGTGCCCTGACTGGGAATCAAAGCAGCAATGCTTTGGTTCACAGGCTGGCACTCAACCACACCAGGCACTGAGCCACACCAGCCAGGGTTCTTTGATGGGTTTTTAGCATTCTTTATGTGTATAGTGGCTTGGAACTAGGAGGGCTTAGGAAGAATCATGATGGATGGGGCTATAGCTGGGGACAGACTGGATTTCTCCAGACAGAAAATATCTAGCATGTGTGTTTTGAGAACTATTTAGCACAGCCTTGTGTGAGGCTGTGCCTTCAGTGACACTATTTGTTTTTCATAAGTGGGTTAACAGAGCAAACCTTACTCCTTGTTATGTCTTACTTTAGTTTTTAACACGTTCAATGTATCCTTTCTTAACTGAAGGGCCTTAAGAGAGGGGGGAAAGGTGATTTACCTGTTTTCCTAGTTTTTGGGTTTTTGAAAGGGTTTTTGAGAGGATCATCAAAATGAATCAGAACTCCACAAGAAGTACATTGTCTTAAGGATCAGCCCTGGCTGGTCTGGCTCAGTGGATTGAGCCTGTGATCACCAGTTCCATTCCCAGTCAGGGCACGTGCCTGGGTTGCGAGTCAGGTTCCCAGTAGGGGACACGCGAGAGGCAACCACACACTGATGTTTCTCTCCCTCTCTCCTTCCCTCCCCCTCTCTAAAAAGAAATAAATACAATCTTAAAAAAAAGAACCAGTGAAAAAAATAGATTTGTCATATAGCAATTGTGACACTCCTCTAATACTAATGACACTTTTGATGATGCATGAATTTACAAGAGGTGACAAAACCAAAAGTTTTCATGAAATGAGAACAATCAGAGAACCAATAACATGTTTCCTTCCTTGTCTCTACAGTTAAACATTGTACTAAAAACTTCAGTGGCTCTCAAGGGCTCAAAAGCAGGCTTCATGAGCTGCGCAGTCTCATAGGGCCCTCTACTTAGAACGGCTCCAAGCTTGGTTTGATGCTCTTCTGCCATAGTACTGAAATTCTTTTTTTTTTAAATAAATTTATTTATTTTTTTTGAATTGTTTATGCTGTTACAGTTGTTCTATTCCCCCCTTCATTCCCCTCCACCCTGCCCCCCAACCCCACCATCACCCCCCCTTTAGCTTATGTCCATGTGTCTCAAGTCCTTTAGGTTCTATATTTCCCATACTATTCTTGCCCCCCCATCTATTTTCTATCTACTGTCTATGCTACTTGTTTTCTGTACCTTCTCCCCCCGTCTCCTCCTCCCACTCCCCTGTTGCTAACCCTCCTTGAGATCTTCATTTCTATGTTTCCACTCCTGATCTAGCTGTCCTTTTAGTTTGCTTTCGTTTTAGGTGTGGTTGTTAATAACTGTGAGTTTGTTGTCCTTTCTCTGTTCATGTTTCTTTAACTTCTTTTTTTTAGATAAGTCCCTTTAACATTTCATATAATAAGGGCTTGGTGATGATGAACTCCTTGAATTTGGTCTTATCTGAGAAGCACCTTATCTGTCCTTCCGTTCTAAATGAAAGTTTTGCTGGGTAGAGCAATCTTGGTTGTAGGTCTTTAGATTTCATGACTTGGAATATTTCTTTCCAGCCCCTTCTTGCCTGTAAGGTCTCTTTTGAGAAATCTGCTGACAGCCTGATGGGGACTCCTTTGTAGGTGATTGTCCCCTTAGCTCTTGCTGCTTCCAGGATTCTCTCCTTCGTTTTAATTTTGGCTAATGTAATTATGATATGCCTTGGTGTGTTTCTTCTTGGGTCCAACTTTTTTGGTACTCTCTGGGCTTCTTGGATTTCTTGGAAGTCTGTTTCCTTTGCCAGATTGGGGAAATTTTCTTTTATTATTTGTTCAAATAGTTTTTCCACTGGTGGTTGTGTCTTTCCCCCTTCTGGTACCCCTATAATTCGGATATTAGAGCGTTTATAGATGTCCTGGAGGTTCCTAAGCTTCTCCTCATTTTTCTGAATTCTTATATCTTCATTCCTTTCTGATTGATCATTTTTTTCTTCCTTCTGGTTCACTCCATTGATTTGAGTCCCAGTTTTTTTTCATCTCTATGGGTTTCCTGTGGAATTCCATTCATTTCCCTTAATTTAGCCTTCATATGTTTCTCTAATTTGTGGCTATAGTCCACCAGATCTGTGAGGAAGCTGATGACCAGTGTTTTAAACTGTGCGTCTGAGAGATTTGCTATTTCTTCGTCACTTAGATTTATCTCCGGGGCTTTGAGGTCCCCCTGCGACATTTTTGGTCTATTCTGGCCCTTTAAGTGAGAGAAGCGGCGCCTTGGAGTCCCATGTCGCTGGGTTGTGACGCTGTATGTGGGGGCGTTGTCAGAGCGGGATATGCCGCCGCCGCCGGTCCGACCGCTCACTCCCTCACCCGCGCGCAACCAGGCAACCACAGTCAACTTCGCTGCCACCGCCTCCCCACTGACTCCTCAGTAGTGGCTCACCCGGTGGGCCGCTCGGTCGCTCACTAGGTCCAATCCTGGGTTTGGAACCCGTGCGACTGGATTCGCGCATCTGGATTCCGCGCCCAGGTCGATCGAGCTCTCCTTTGTAACTCCTCACCCGACGCCGGTTTCGCCCCTTACCGGTCGGGCCGAAGAATTTGTTGTTTGCGGACTTCCGAAAAGTTCAGTTTTCCGTGTTCTGGTTGTGTTTTCTGATGCTAATATTTAGTTGTCCCTAAACTTGGTTGTGTGAGGAGGCAAGGCACATCCACCTAAACCTCCATCTTGGCGGAAGTCCCCTGAAATTCTTAATTTGTGAAAAAGAGGCCCATGTTTTCATTCGCCACTGGGCCCCACAAATTATGCAGCTGATCCTGTTCAAAAGGAGATACTCACCAGAGTATCTCCCAACTGAAGTTGCAAAATTTAATTAGAAGCATTGATTTTCTTTTTTTTAAAAAGATTTTATTTATTTTTCTTTAGAGGGGAAGGGAAGGAGAGAAGGAGAGAAATGTCAATGTATGGTTGCCTCTCGTGAGTCCCCTGCTAGGAACTGGCCTGCAACCCAGGCATGTGCCCTAACTGGGAATCGAACCGCGATCGTGTTGTTCGCAGGCCTGTGCTCAATCCACTGAGCTACACCAGCCAGGGCGAAGCATTGATTTTCTAATGTGCACTGAATCCTTTCTGTCAGTATTTGTATGCATAGTATTCATGAGCTACTCTTGTTGGTGTTGTTAGGAATACAAGCAGTAGTATTACTCAACAGCACTTTATACTGAGTCCCTCATTTATTCATATGACCCGGGGCATCTTCTGTGTCTCTGCTTTCTCATCTGTAAAATGGCAGTAACATTGCACCCCCCCCATCCTTAATCCCAGATAAGGCTAAATGATAGAATCACATTGAAATGCTCATAGAAGTACTTGTGACCTATAAAGAACAAAATAGCGTCAAAGGATCATTGCCCTACCCAGCATGGAGTCTGGGTGGCAACCTCCTTCCTGGGGTCCTGGGCCCTGAGCTGGGCTTAGCAATGAGGCTGCTGTGGTCCATGGCTGTAGAGCAGGTGTTGCAGGGGGTCCTGCAGCCAGAGATTCAGTGCTTCTGAAATCCCGTGGGCTTTTTCTGGGGCATCTGCAGCTACATCTCTTATTGGAGAGGGAATGGCAAGGATGCCAGCCACCTCGGAATGCCACACAAGTTTTTGTATTGCCCCAAGTGGAATTGCGTGGAGTTGCCATTGTTTGAGGAAGCAAAGAAAATTTTTGTCTCCATTGTGTGAAGGAACTCATTTCCTTGGATACAAAAGAGAAAAAAATGTACAATGCAGACACTGAGGAGGAAAATCCCATGTGGCTTTTAAGTATGCAAGAATAGCTAGCTGTCAGTGACTTCCTGAGAGTCTTAATTAAACAATTGCAGGGTTTTGCTGTAAGACAATTTAGGTGAAAGAAGTACTTCAACTGAGGCCATAGAAAATGCAATTTGAAATATCTTGGCAATCTCCTCTGTCACTGATGGGCTGTGGCAATCAACTATTTGCCTTATCTTACATATCAGAGATTGCTGAAGACTTTATTACTTATATGTGACATAAGTGAAGATACGGATGTAGCCACTTAGGAATTAATGTCCAGGAGAAGGCTTTTGGTTTCCTGGTTAAAATAAGATACAGTATATTTAGTTGCATATCTCTCTTGGGAAGTGGAAGGGTTATTGTGTTGTGTCAGAATGCAAAGGTGAAGTAGTTGGAATGTATTTGCATTATTTTTTTTGTACCCAAGTTTCTGCATTAGGTTCATTCTGCAGCAAGAGCTGCATACAGGGTAAACCAATAGCCAAAAGCCAATGTCTACTCTGTGATTGGTTCACATCTGAGACTCCCAGCTGCTTAGCAACGTGGCCTGGAGAGTACTCGTGGCAACCTATATCCTTCCAGGCTGGAGGCCAGGCTAAAGATGCTGACTGTGCAACTGCATTTGCACTAAAGAGTGTTTTGGCGTGTCACTGATTATGAGCATTTTCAGAGGCTTTTATCACAAGGGAGCCTGTAAACAGGAATTTGCTCTTGTGCACAGAGGTCTGGGCATGGGTGCAATGATGCCTGTGTGTGGGAAGATGAGGAGTGCAAAGGGTCCATTGGGGGAGCTTCATGAACTAGTTGGAGGGGGGCTCTTGGTACAGGTGAAAGGGGGAGCTTCATGTACAGTTGGAGGAGGGCTCTCTGTACCTGCCTTAGGTAAAAAGCTTGGCTCAGGTTGGAATGAGAGCTTTCTTGAGCTACTTGCCTGAAGTCCCTACTGTGTTCCCAGACCCACCAAGAGAGGTGGGGAAAGTAGGTTGGGAGCTCAGCCATGACCTCATTTATAATATAGGGAGATTTTATACTCTGGTTTCTCTTCACATCATATAATCTTTCACCTTTTATAATATAGGGAGATTTCTAGCACTTAAGACCCAGTTGAGACTGAGAATGGGAAATGATAATACAGTCTCAAAGTTCAAAAGAACCCTTAAAGGCCATTTAGTGCAATCCCTATATCTCAATTGAAGTCTCCAATATATACAGGGTCCAGCAGAAGGGACACTGCTTGAGTGTGGTTGGTAGGGCAAAAATATGGGTGTAATAACTTATAGTTTTTTAAAAGATTTTATTTATTTATCTTTAGAGGGGACGGG
Organism: Artibeus jamaicensis; assembly: GCF_021234435.1. Classification (NCBI taxonomy): domain Eukaryota; kingdom Metazoa; phylum Chordata; class Mammalia; order Chiroptera; family Phyllostomidae; genus Artibeus; species Artibeus jamaicensis. The sequence goes on from NW_026521506.1 coordinate 20,785,052, forward strand.
AAGGAGAGAGGGAGAGAAATATCAATGTATGGTTGCCTTTTGTGTATCCCCTGCTGGGAACTGGCCTGCAACCCAGGCATGTGCCCTGACTGGGAATCGAACCACAATAATTTGGTTCACAGGCCTGCGCTCAATCCACTGAGCTACACCAGCCAGAGTTGTTAATTTTTTAAAACACGTAGCATATTCATTTCAGTGAGATAGGTAAAGAAACCAAACTTAAATGTCAAATATTTGTCTCCAGTTTTCTTGAGAACATTACCTGTATATCTTTTCTTCTTTTTAGGCAAACTCATGATCAATTTTCAGCTCTGTAATTTACTAGCAGTATGAGTGTGATTAGGAACTTCACTCCCTGAACCTGAGTTTCCTCTTAAGTAAGATAGAGAAAGCAAGCCTATCTTTAGGGTTTTTATGAGGAAGCAACCATGATCCTTTGGTTCGTAGGCCCGAGCTCAATCCACTGAGCTACACCAGCCAGGGCTAATTTATAGTTTTAATTTGAACATCTCACCTAAAGTGTCATAGGGTGTGCTTATGTGTGATATTGTTATGTTACAGAATTACTTATGATTTTATAATAAAAGATTTGATATAGATTACCAGCTCATAAAAGCTGGGTATTATTTGTGCTGGACCCTGTAGTTTCTCCTTGTCTCTATTTGAACACATCCAAGAATGGAGAGCTTATGGGAGGAAAATGCAGACAACTGTAACTGAACAACAATAAAATAATTAAAAAAAAACAGTGCAGAAGTCAGTGTTTCCTGAGGCAGCTCATTCTGGCCATCTTTACTACTTCCACCCCATATTGGACTGAAATCGGCCTCCCTTAGATACACAGTCTGATCTCTGGGGCACGTCACCTCCTGGTGACACATGGCACCTTTGCTCTTTCAATACACCTCCTGCATTGAACTCTTCTCTCTGCCCAGCTTTGGCTCTCCCTGCCATTCTCCATTCGATGTTTTTGGCCTCTGTTACTCTTGTGTCCCTCCTCCCCACAATTCAGATTGCCAGGGCCCCAAAACCTTGCATAGTATCCTGGTGCAGTCTGACCACTTGTTCCTTCTGCTGAATAGCACTTGTCCATTGACTGCCTGTCATTTATAGTCCGATTGCTTGTTGACTCACCCAGTTTCCAGACAGTCTAAACTCAGCTGGAGGATGCTCCCAGCCTCCTTCACTCAGCTCAGCAGGGATAGTCAATGCTTCTGACCAAAAGCAGTTCCCTCACTGAAAAGTAGGTCATGATGCCACAGGGCAGAACAAAGTGCGGTGTAGAGAGTTATACCTGGTATATTGTCTCTTGTCGAGAGCTTTAGTGTCTATTTTCTTCTATATAACCCTAGTTTATTTTCATAGCATCTCAGATGGAGTCTGGGAATCTGAGAAAATATGGAAGAGTGAACCTTGAATGGGGTTGAGGAGCTGTATAAGTCACATGCATGGCTCACAGTGAAGCAGAAGTGAGCTCCAGACTTCCTTTCTCTCTTTATGTCCCCCTCCCTAACCACAGTCTTAGGAACGAGCAATGCTACCTGCAACTAGAGGAAAAGAGGACTTTGTCACTTAAAAATATAGCAAATTGATTTTTGTCTTCCTTCAGATTTAGGGAAAGCAGAGTCCAGTATGATCATACTTTTTGAGAATGTTCATATTCCTGCTGATTTCCATAATCAGCAACATATCATGGTGACCACTCCCTTAAAATGATGTCATTAACACTGCATTCAAGGATTAAACGGAAAATGATGACAAGAGAAGTAAAAGCTGCAAATGTATTTATGCAGACAGTAGAACAGGCTAGTTCATATTCTGGAAGTGTTCTGGAGAGAAAAGCCACAGGGGTAAAGACTGCTTGCATTGAACCCTATTCACGATTAAGTATTCTGTCTCCGCTCCTGGCATTTACTGTTGATTCTACCTGTCTTCTTGGGCCTGGAGCCTCTATGGCAGGGGTGTCCAACATTTTGGCTTCTGTGGGCCCCACTGGAAGAAGAAGTTGTCTTGGGCCACACATGCAATATGCAAACACTAGGGAAAACTGAACGGCAAAGAATGTCATTGCATAATTTTTATGATCTCCACCACCACAGATGAGCAAAAAAGTCCTCCCATAATACCCCTAATTAGGCAGCGGCCCTTTTGATAGTGTTTTTAAAATCATGGAGCAGTCACTAGTATAGAAAGTGTACATATCTAGGTAATAAAACTTAGTAATAAAAGTAAATAATGTTTTAAGTACATTTATGATTTTGCATTGGGCCGCATTCATAGCCATCCTGGGTCGCATGTGGGCCATGGGTTGGACACCCCGACTCTGTGGTTTCTAATCTGGTTCCTTCCCTTGGCCCTGCCTTCAGTGTTCTGAAAAAAGCAACATGTACCGTATTTTTTGGACTATAAGACACCCCTCGAGCACGGGCCTGCGAACCAGACAATCGCGGTTCGATTCCCAGTCAGGGCACATGCCGGGGTTGCAGGCTGGTTCCCTGCAGGCCACTTCCCAGCAGGGGATGCATGAAAGGCAACCGTACATTGATGTTTCTCTGACTCTCTTTCTCCCGCCCTTTCCCTCTGTTCAAAAATAAATAAATAAAATCTCTAAAAAAAAAAAAAAAAAGACACCCCTCTCTGCCCCCCCCCCAACATTTGGGAGGAATAATACTTGTTAATACTGCTGTTGAGTTCTGTTTACATTTACATCAGTGAAATACTATGTTATTTATGTTATTAAATATTTTACAACATTTTTTCATTCAAAAATTGTTCCTATTTTCCTCCTCTAAAACCTAGGTGTGTCTTATCATCTGAAAAATATGGTAAGCTTCAAGTGCAAAACTGCATTCATTTTAAATTGTGAGGGTAAGTGCATTTCCCCTGCATTGAAAAAAATTCCATCATAAATGCAGTAGAGTTACCTTTGTAGGAAAAAAAATAAATGCAGGAGAAACGATAATAAATAAGAAAAAAGAAAGCTTTATTTAGGTAAAGTGTGGGATGAGCTAGATTTGTATTTCTTTCAAAGTTTGAAAATCTCCGGACCAATGAATAAAGAATTATGTTTGGGTGATGAATACACAATATAATATACCGATGATGTAGTATACCATTGTACACTTGAAACCTATATGATTTTCTTAACCAATGTCACCTCAATTGATTCAACAAAAATTAAAGCGTAAAAGTCAAAAAGTAATAAACATCACAAAAAAAGAATTATGGTGGAATGCATTGAATCTGAGCCTGCCTTTTCACACAGAGCAGCACTATAATTGTGTTCCTCTGCAACCAGGCCTACTGGCTGGGGTGTTTGTTGTCTCTCAGCTGGCAGTGGGAGGGGTGGCTGTGCCCAACTGCCTTCATTAAGAGCCTCTGCACATTCAGCCCACAGCCCTCATCATTACACGGGGCTTCAGAAAGACAGAGGGTGGCTGAAACCGCTTTGGAAGAGGAACTTGGCCAAGGATAGAAAGATGTTTCTATTTATTCTTTCACCTTTGCCATATCGTTTTCTCATTCCCCTCCCTGATTCCTGGGTAGTGAATATTCTAGGGACAGTGTACTGTATTTATCCCAAAGGAGAACTTTAGATTTGTTTGTTTGTTTGTTTGTTTCCAAAGAACTTTGGCTCAGCCTCTCTAATGCGCTTGCCAGAGTTCCTGATCTGGAAGTGTAGGATTTCCCTGCTCTGGCTCCTTTCACTTCTTTAGGCTTTTCTCTCACTTTTCTTATACATGCCACTGTCTTTGCCACATTGCACTTCTTCTTCAGTTTGGCTGCTCAAACTCATCCCATCCTTAAAGGCTCAGCTCACATGCATCCCTATCATTCCTTCCACTACAAGCAAGAAACAAGGTCTTCAGTGGTCTCCAGTATTCCCAGCTCTGCATACTCAGTGCCAAATCCTAAACATTTTTTATCAACTCCAAGGTCAAAAGGAGCGGGTAGAGAGAACAGGTAGACTTCCTCATGGGAAAAGACTTCCCTGTCTCCAACACCAGCAGTCCTTCACTGTATCTATTGCTCCAACTTCTGGGCACAGTCCTTTGCTTGTATCTTCCCAGTATGGTTCATGAGTCGCGCCAGGTTAACTGAGCTGTGGGAAAGCCCCATAATGAAGATTCTCTTGCTCTCTCTGTGCAAATATTTCTATGTCTTATAAAGGTGTCATTGGCTGGGAAATCTGCATTTTACTTTTTTTTTGGAAAAATTCACTCCCAAATCCTATTAGTTAGTGTAAAATTGAACAGGCAAGAATGCATTACTTTTCTCTGTAAATGGGGATTTGCTGACCACTGTGTAATTAAATTAGAAGAAAACCCCTGCTGTGCAAGCCAAGGCTGTAGCTTTCATCCTTTGAGTCCCGATTTCAGGTATTGACACTTATTAAAACTGCCCATCTCTTTGCCCTCTCTCACCTATGTGCCCCCTTCTTACCCATGCCTAGTCAAAATGATATGGAGACAAATCACACAGATATCAGTCTGTAAAAAGATATAGCTCCCATAATATTGCATATGCATATCTTTGAATACCTAGATTTTTAAATATATTACAGGTATTCGTATGTTCCCTTCTAGTGCATCTAAGCATCTTGTGGGTAGAAGGTCTATCTCCCTTACTTTTGTGTCTTTTGGAGGGTTCTGCACAGTGCTGTATATAGGGGTTCCCAGTCAATGATTAAATGTGACAGAATCAGTGTACATATGTCATTTTTATCTGCCTGTTGCTATTTGCTCAGTTTTGGGGTGTAATAGTGACAAGGCATAGTGAAACCACCATTGAAGGAGGTGGAACAGCATCCAGGTTAATTCCAGCACAAGCCACTGAAGAGAAGAATTAAAGGCACAAAACGACCCAAACACAATGACTTGCAGGTCTCTCTTGTGCACAATTGCATATATGTGAAGCACATGTTGATAGTTACTAAGCATCTTCTTTTTGGAAAGACTTTTTAATTACCACACATGCCTGAATATCAGGCAGGTGGCTATTAGTATTTAAGTGAACTTTACTCTTGCTCCCTTAAAAAAACTGACGAGAGACTAAAGAGGTTTGTGTAACCAACCATTGGCCTTTAACACCGCAGGTACCCTTTTGTTTAATACAAGTCTGTTAATGAGGCTTCTGATTATTTCTACCAGATGTGTGGATTGTTCCAAAAATCAATCACTCTATTCAACTGGGAACCTCCACAGTTAATTGGGTCCTTTAACGACCTCATTCTTTGTGTCTGTTGAAATTGACAGTTGAGCAGGCATCGAATAGGCTGTCCAAAGCCTGCTACACTAAAAAAAAAAAATCCCTACGAAGGAAAATTTCAGTATTTTAATTTTTACCATAAAATGAAAACTTTCCGATGAGTATCTTTGTTTAATTAGAGAAAATACTTTTTGGTTAATCAAGTAACGGGAGAATTAGGACAGACACAGCCTTTTCAACAGTTGATTTCTTTCAGGATAGTGAAAACAGCCTAAGACTCCAGTCTTTGCTCTGCCACAAATCATCAGTACGGTGTGGTACAAACCTCTCACCCTCAAGCCTCAGTCACTTCTCTAACAGATAATGAAGTTGGACCAACCATCTGCCGGCCCTTCCAGCGACTTGGTGAAACATGTTTGCCTTTATGGCTATATAGAGTAATAAAAATAAAGTTTGCCATTGTGGACTGGTAACTCATATGGAGGCAAAACTCATACCCATCTGGGGAGTATTTCCTCAAACATACTTTAATGCTAGAAAAGTGCCTTCACCTTTCTTTAGCCCTACTGTTCAGTATAGAGTACATACTATACATGTAAAATACACACTAAACTTCCAAGACTTAGTACAGAAAAAATAATGAAGTGTTCCATGTTTCATATTGACCGCGAATTAAGATGATAATACTTTGGATCTATTTCCTCTTACCTGTTACTTTTTGCCATGTGTTCTCTAAAAAAATTGAAAATCATATCTATGGCTCATAATATATTTCTGCTGGACAGTCCTGGTCTAGAGCTCCTGCTACTGCCTGTGACGTGAGTTCCGATTACTTTGAAACCTACCAAGGCTGAAACTGTCGAAATTATGGTTGTCAGTCTTGGATGAACTTTAGAATCATAGGAGGATCTTTTTAAAAAATACTGATCCTCTCCTCCCTATGATTCTGATTCACCTGATACAACTCATAGTGACCTTTTTCCTATGCTCTGAATTTCTTCCATAAAGCCATAGGATGTGATCCTAAAAAAATAAGACTGTGTTATAGGAAATCCAGATATGTGTGAAATCTCGGACAGCTGTAGGGGAGATGTAACACCGAAACAGGCTTGGCTCAGACCCTCACGTCGTTCTTAAGAGCAAAAGGAGGGCCTTCTTCTTAGCTCTTTGGTTGATAAAAACCAAGCAAACAGGCAGGAAACAGTAACTTGAATTAGTTCTGTCTTAGCTGCTGCTGCTGCTTACTTGAGTCTCTGAAAATCAGCTTACTGCACTCCATCTGGCCTCCCAGGGAAGCACTTGGCCTTGTTTATTTAGTCTGCTTTCCGAGAGGAAAGTGGGGCTTAGGGAGTGTGACCATCTCCTTCATCAAGAGAATTTCTTCTACTAGATATTTAATTTAGTTTAGTTTAGTTTTTATTTTAGTGGCAGGATTTTTTTTTTACTCTTAAAGGGTTTAAGAAAACATGGAAAAACAAGGTCGTTTGATTGGAATTGGACTGCCTGCTGGCATGGCGCAAGCAGCCATCAAGCTTATGTTGATTCCTCGTAGTCAAGGAGACACTTTTAAACCTGACCCTTATATTTGAGAGTGACCCTCTCTGATGTCTGCCATCCCCATTGGCTCACTAGATCCACCATGAATCATGCCTGGGTCCTCACATGGACCTTAGGTAAGTAGGAGGCAGCTCTTCTCCTGATAGAGCTGTAGGTGCCTGCAAGGCCTCTATGAATGCCCATGGTTGAAGTCCTGCTGATGAATTTGGAACAGGTTTGCAAAATAACCAAAATCCCTAGGTTTTTAAAAAAATTTTATTTAGTTATTTTTCAAGTACAGTTTTTTTGTCTATTTCTCCCATCCCAGCCTCCCCCACCCCTTGCTCCCCACCTCCCTCCCATTTCCACCCCCCTTAGTTCTCGTTCCTGTGTCCTTCCTATTTGTTCCTACAAATCCCTCCCCCTTTTTCCCCTTAACTTCCCTTCCGTCTCCCCTCTGGTCACTGCCCACTTGTTCTCTATTTCAGTGTCTTTGTTTTTTTTTTTTTTCTGCTTGCTTGTTTGTTTTGTTGTTTAGCTTCCTGTTAAAGGTGAGATCATATGGTATTTGTCTTTCAGCGCCTGGCCTATTTCACTCAGCATAATGCTTTCCAGTTCCATCCATGTTGTTGCAAAGGGTAGTAGCTCCTTCTTTCTCCCTGCTGCATAGAATTCCATTGTGTATATGTACCACAAATTTTTGATCCATTCATTTACTGATGGGCACCTAGGTTGCTTCCAACTCTTGGCTATTGTACATTGTGCTGCTGTGAACATTGTGGTGCATAGGTTCTTTGATATTGATGTTTTAGGATTCTTAGTTGGATTCAAAACAATTGTGTCTTGGGATCCTGGGAAGTCACAGCACTTCCTGACTTTAGCAGTGCTTGAGAAATGTGTGCTGAATTATTGGGATCCTGAATGGCCGAGTTTGGTGCCATTTACAGTAGTGGTAATAGTTTGTTAAGGCCGTGCACAGTTAATAAGAGAAAAGTGGCAGTAAATAATCTGATCTGTCCACAGTGCCCTGCTGTTTATCGATCCTCTGCTTAGGAGTTTTTATTAAGTACTGCTTCCTTAAGTTAACAATTAAGTTGAAGTTGTCTATGTTGTCTGAGTTATTTTCTTCTTTTTTAAAAATCATTTTTAGCCCTGGTTGGTGTGGCTCAGTGGATTGAGTGCCAGCCTGCGAACCAAAGAATCACTGGTTCCATTCCCAGTCTAGGGCACATGCCTGGGTTGTGGGCTGGGTCCCCAGTGTGGGGCACACAAGAGGCAACCACACATTGATGTTTCTCTCTCTCTCTCCTTCCCTTTTCTTCTCTAAAAATAAATACATAAAACCATTAAAATATACACTTTAAATTTTTTAAAATTTAATTATACATGCAGGGGAAGGGAGGGAGAAAGAGAGGGAGAGAAACATCAATGTGTGGTTGCCTCTTGCACGCCCCCTACTGGGGACCTAGCCTGCAACCCAGGCATGTGCCCTGACTGGGAATTGAATTATTTTCGAGTGGCTCTACCACTTACTCTCTGTGAATTTGGGCACATAACTAAATTTCACTTGTAAAATGGGAATTATACTAGTACCTACCTTATATATTTTGAAGAAATGAGTTCCTCCACATATCTTTAGTGCCTTGTGCAGTGACATGCCCAGAATAGCAGCAGAGGGAAGATTTGTTGAGTGAACAGATGAAGGAATTCATGAATATTAATACTGCAGTGAATGCACATGCTTACAGAGATGCCTGCTTTCTAGATCAGTCTGAGAGTGCCAGAGTTTAGCATGGAAACTAATTGCTAAGGATTAGGTAGTTTTTCTATCAAATATTTAGACTCAGCATATCTCTTTCTCTGGCATTTTTATAAAATAGATGCTTAGGCACGGGTGGAGAGCTAGGGAAAGCATCTTCTACCAATGTGTTTTGCGTCTCACACTGGCCAGAGTATGCATTTTTCATTGCAGAGATATTTTAGGGGATCAAATTGTTCTCGAATGCAAAAAAGATGACAAATATGGGTAATTTAAAGCCCAATATAAATAAATTCTACTAAATAAGGAGCTATTAAAATGGACATAGTGAGATTGCTAATTAGCAATGATATATTATTGAAACATGAAACATACACATTTAAGTACTTCAAGAAATGAGTAGAAGTCCATGAACTATTTATATAAAATTTCCCCCAACTGACCTGGCTGGTGTAGCTCAGTGGATTGAGCACAGGCCTGTGAAGCAAAGGGTCACTGGTTCGATTCCCAGTCAGGACACATGCCTGGGTTGCAGGCCCGGTTCCCAGTAGGGGACACATGAGAGGCAACCACACATTGATGTTTCTCTCCCACTCTTTCTCCTTCTTTTCCCCTCTCTCTAAAAATAAATAAATAAAATACTTTTTTTAAAAGGCAAAATTTCCCCCAACCCCAAAGATAGAAAATAGATAACAAGTAGCCCAAGTTTTTATTTGCAGAACAGCCGTAAGAGGATGGTGACATTTACTTAACAAAGAGATATTACACAGAGCCATGGTTTTGGATTCTTTTATGTAAGATGAAGTTTGAAAAGATAACATCATTTTTTTTATTGAGAATGTCCAATTTCATACTATACTCATAACCTAATCCCATTTCAGCGAAACTTCAGAAAGAATAAAATTCGAAACCTCTTGTATTGAGAGATAGTTGTGGCCTACAGTGAATAAAAAAGTGATGCATTTTGCAGTTAGATCAAGTGTTAGAGAATCAACCCTGGCATAATACAGCAGAATTTCTATTCATTTTATTTTTTCTTCATCCCACGGCTCACTTTCTTTTTTTTTAATTCTTTTTTTAAAATTTTATTTAGTTATTTTTCAAGTACAGTTTTTTTGTCTATTTCTCCCATCCCAGCCTCCCCCATCCCTTGCTCCCCACCTCTCTCCCATTTCCACGGCTCACTTTCTTTTTTTTAAAAATATTTTATTTATTTATTTTTAGAGAGAGGGGAAGGGAAGGAGAAAGAGTGGGAGAGAAACATCAATGTGTGGTTGCCTCTCTTGAGTCCCCTGCTGGGAACTGGCCTGCAACCCAGGCATGTGCCCTGACTGGGAATCGAACCGTGATACTCTGGTTCGCAGGCCCGCGCTCAATCCACTGAGCTACGCCAGCCAGGGCTCCATGGCTCATCTTCTTTTGGTGTCTCCATCACAGGAGCTCCATGGAATGGGGGGAGTGGGCAGAGAACGCAGCTATAGGCTGCTCAGCGACAGGGGTGAGTTCTGAGAACTGCATCATTAGGTGATTTCATCACTGTATGTACATCACAGAGTACACTTACCCGAACATACATGCTATAGCATGTGGCACCGATTGCTCCTAGGCTACAAACCACTACAGCATGTTACTGTGCTAAATGCTGTGGGCAATTGTAACACAATGGTAAATATTTGTGTATTTAAATATGTCTAAACATAGAAAAGGTGCAGTAAGAATACAGTGTAAGAGGTGAAAAATGCTATACCCGTATAAGGCACATACCATGCATGGAGTCTGCAGGACTGGAAGTTGCCCTGCATGAGCCAGTGTGTGATTGGAATGAATGAGAAGAAGGCCCAGGACTTTACTATTATACACTGCCGTAGGCTTTATAAACATGTACACTTAGGCCACAGAAATTTATTTAAAATATTTTTTTCTTCAATACTAAATTAACCCTAGCTTACTGTGACTTTTTTTTACTTTATAAACTTTTTATTGCTTAAATTTTGACTCCTGTAATAACGGTTTAAAACACAACACATTGTATAGCTGTAAAACACTATTTTCTTGTTAGCCATTATTATTGTTTATTTTGTGATGCCAGATAGTATATCATTTATTTTTTTATTGTTCAAGTACAGTTGTCTCCATTTTCCCCCCATGACTCCCCCCACCCCAGCCATCCCCACTTCCCAAGCTTGATCCTAACTAACCCCCTTTGGTTTTGTCCATGTGTCCTTTGTACATGTTCTCTTACAAAAACGTATAAAAAGTAAAAATACAAATTTAAAAAGCTCATAGAATAAGGATATAAAGAAAATCGTTTTGTAGAAGGGTTTTCAGGAACATATTCAAAACTATTTTCCTTATAGCCTTATTCTGTGAGCTTTATAAATTTATATTTTTACTTTTTAAACTTTTTTGTTAGACACTAAGACACAAAAAGACACATGAGTGTAGGCTACATAGGGTCAAGATTGTCAATATCACTGTCCTCCACCTCCATTTCTTGTCCCACTGGAAGGCCTGTGGGGACAATATCAGGCACGGAGCTGTCATCGCCCAGCATCACAATACCCACTTCTGGAACACCCCCCGAAGGACCTGCCTGAGTCTCTTTTAGAAGATGTGTCACTCTTTTCAGAAATGTCCATTGTGATTTGCTTGGTTTTCCTCAAAATCAGCTCATCTAGAGTTTCCAAAAATATTTTTTTTAGCTGCCTCCACATCAGCAACTACGAACTCACCTCTCACTGTCACATTACATAATGAATAACGATTCTTGAAACTTTTAAACCACCCTGAGCTACATTCAACAGTACATTGCGGTACAATCTTGTCTTTCAACATCACAAACAAACTTTCGCTCTGGCTGTGATCACAATGGTGCCGAGAGGGATGTGCCTCTGTGCCTGATGCTAGGTTCAGGTCATTAGAAGTTTCTTCACAGGTAACGTGCCCTTCTGGGATTTTTGGAAGACTTATTTTATTTGTTTATTTTTAGAGAGAAGGAAAGGGAAGGAGAAAGAGAGGGAGAAAAACAGCAATGTGTGGTTGCCTCTTGCGTGCCCCTTACTCGGACCTGGCCCACAACCCAGGCATGTGCCCTAGTCAGAGAATCAAACACGTGACCCTTTGGTGTGCAGGCTTGCGCTCAATCCACTGAGCTACACCAGCCAGCCCTTCTGGAATTTTTGTTAGTCTCAACGAAGCAGATGTTTTGATTGCTTCTGTCACATTGTTCTTGTTCTTCAAAATTATACCTATTTTGTTCTTCACAATCTGGCTGTGGGACATGCCTGACTGGCAAGCAGTAACCATCACTGATTTTCCACTTTGTGGTCTTTAATTACTTTTAATTCTGTTTCAGTTCAATCAATTGATGTGGCCTCCTACTGGCACATTACCAATGGATTTTGTAGGCTCAAGGACTGTGATGAACAAAATCAAGCTCAATAGAAATAATGCAATCAAGAGACCCAATAAATATGAGATGTATTGTTACGGGAAATGAAGCGACCAGACACCGAGGGATTCTGGAGTACGAGGTTTATTCCTTTTACGTGCACGGGCCCAGAGGAGTCAGTCTCCAAATTCTGAGCCCCAAACAAAGGATTCTTGGGGAATATATAGATTAGGGGTCTTCCTATCTACGTGGCAAAGCAGGATACAGAAGCAGAATGCGGTAATTAGTTCTATCTACGGGGCAGAAGCAGAGTTCAAAGGCTAAATGTGAAAATTGGTTCTATCTGCGGGGGTGCTAGCCCTAGTCCTAGTGACTGTCTGGCTATTTGCTTTATTTGCTCTTCCCAGACGGCCTTATTGTTCTCCTCTGGCACCTGGGGTCTTGGGTGAGCAAAGGTCTCTCAGGGCTTCTCCTATCAGTGCCAGTTCCAGTCCTCACTATCCGGCCACCCGCCCTCCCAGACGGCCCCATCATTCTCTCTAGAGCGCCTGGGGCCTGGGCAAATAAAGGTTAAACAGGGGTTTTTCAAAGTTTCCCATATCAGTATGAGGTTGTTGCCAGTGTAACATGGCATATTGTTTCCAGCAAGTTTTATCTTACAAGTAGAAAGGGTACAGCTTAAAATAATGATCAAAGTATAGTACAGTAAGTATATGAACCAGTGGTATAGTCATTGACTATCATCGTTCTCCCTTATATTTCAAATCACCTCTTACAATACCTACTACAATGTAATATAAATGCTGTGTAAATAGTTGTTATACTGTATTGTTTGAGGAATAATGACAAGGAAAAAATCTGTACATGTTCAGTACAGACACAACCATCATAGAGTTAATTACACAGCACATGTCCACAACAGCATCACCTGTTTTTCCCAAATAGTATTTTCAATCCTCAGTTGCTTGAATCTATGATTTTGGAACCCACAGATACGAAGGGTCAACTGTGTTAGGACCGGAATGCAGTTGTACTAGCAAATGAATACACTGCTCTCTTTTCCTTGAATGTGTGCAGCTCTTGTATGAACCTAAAAATAATGTTTTCTTTATAGACTTTTTATCACTTTGTTCTATTTTCTTGGGGGAAAAGTGATGTTTATTCCCCTAATTTCTCCAGTGGCAAAGCAAAGAATAACGAATCACCTTTAATGTCAATACCGACGGTGATGAATGGTGGCTGCTTGTTTGTGTAGGTGGGACAGGGCCCATAGCTCACAGCCGTTCCATCACACAGCTGTCACCTCAGCCTGGATGAGTGATTCCCACCCAGCACACCCCTCTTTTATTTATTCTTTGGGACCAGCTATAAGCCCTCCTTAGGGAGATATATTTATATTGATTAATTATTTATTCAGAAAATATTTCTTGAGCCCATTTACAGGATCAGGAATTCTGTTAAGTAATGAATCCATGGAGATGCCAAAGGCGTAGTTCCAATCTTAGGATGCTTATAATCTAAAAAGACCCATCTATGGACAATTCTAACACGAGATAAAAGAAAACAAAAATGTGACAATGAAGAGTAAGGAGCTATTGGAATTCAGAGAAGGAGGTGATTACATTTGGTCAGGGGAATTCAGGAAAGCATTCATTCATTCATTCATTCATTCATTCATTCATTCATTCTACAAGCCCATGAGCAAGAGACTTTGTTACGCTGAGGATGCAGAGATGGATACAATACCGTTTGCCCCCAAGGAGTTCGCCTTCTAGGGGAAGGCAGATATCCAACTAATGACAGCACGTCCGGTAAAGTCTCAGAGACAATTAAGGTCAGGACTGAGTGCTGAGAGAGCCTAAGAGTTAATCATCTTCGGGTAGCCAAGGAAAAAGTCATGGTTGAAGCAGACATTGAGCTGGAGTTTCTTTAGCAAGTTTGTAGGCTAGTGAATGTGGCTGCCATGAATGTAAATAATTCCAACTCTGGGTAAAAGGTGCTGAGTACCTTTAGAGAAATTTAGATAAAGGACTGTGAGAGAGGACTCAGGGGTGAATGGTTACCTCCAGCTGGGGCTTCAGGTAAATATTTACCAAGGAGGTTGAAGTGGAGCTGGGCCTTAAAGGATGAGTAGAACTCCAATAAGCAAAGGGTGAGGGGAGGGTACCACGGAAGGAACAGCGTGAAGGAAGGCGTGACTTGTTAGTGGTGGGTTCCTTAAAGTGGCCAGAGTGCACTAGGCTGGGCTGTGGCAGATAATATAATATGCAGCTAGATCATGGAAGGTAGCGAACACCGAGCTGGGTCGTTGGACTTCACTGGGTACGCAGTGTTCCCAGTCTTCTGACTGTGCCCTGAAATTGAGGCAACATCACTTGAAAGCCAGGGCTCTGGAATCAAATTGCTTGAGTTTAAATACTGCCCCACAATTGTACTAGTTGCATGAACTTGAACAAGCCTTTCAGCCTCTCTGGGCCTTGGTTTTTAATATTTAAAAAATATTTTGTTGCCCTGGCTGGTGTAGCTCAGTGGATTGAGAGCGGGCCTGCGAACCAGACAACGGTGGTTGGATTCCCAGTCAGGGCACATGCCTGGGTTGCAGGCCAGTTCCCAGCAGGGGACGCATGAAAGGCAACCATACATTGACGTTTCTCTCCCTCTCTCCTTCCCTTCCCCTCTAAAGATAAATAAGTAAACACATCTTTAAAAAATATATTTTGTTTATTGATTTTAGAGAGAGAGGAGAGGAAGGGAGGGGAGGGTGAGAGACATTGATTTGTTGTTCCACTTATTTATTCATTTATGGGTTGATTCTTGTATGTGTCCTGACTAGGGATTGAACCTGCAACCTTGGCGCATTGGGATGATACTCTAAACAACTGAGCTACCTGGCCAGGGCCTGGTTTTAACATCTTAAACTGGGTATGACAATAATACTATACCCCACAGGTACAATCCACGAGGACTGGCTTAGTTTGTGTTTATGAAGCTTCAGAGCAGTGCCTCAGCAGAGGGAATACTACGCATGTCAGTTGTTGTTGGTAACAGTAGTAGTAATATCAACAATAGTTCTGGTATAAATACTAGCAGTTTTAGGGAATTATTAATTTTTTCCCTTTTATTGATTACAGAGAAAGGGGAAAGGGAGGGAGAAAAAGAGGTGGAGAAACATAGACACAAGAGAGAAACATCTATTGGTTTCCTCTTGCACATGCCCTGACTGGAAACTAAACCCGCAGTCCAAGCAGGTGCCCTGACCAGGAATGAACTGGTGACCTTCCAGTTTGCAGGACGACACTCAACCAACTGAGACATGTCATCTGGGGCATTTTTAGGAAATATATGTGCTGTGGGACATACTTAGGATGACCTGACCGGACTGAGGAAACTAGTAGTGAACCTCAGGGCATATTAAAAAATGATCGATTTTATCCTCTCTGCGTAATTGTTGAGGTACATCTGAGTTGCGCCATGTACTATCCCCATAAATGTTGCAGCAGCTAGCAGTGGGCCAACCTGAATGTTGGCTGTGAGGACAAGGGAGGCAATCAATAAAACAAGTCCAGGATCATGTCCAGCTGAGAGTGTGAGAGAACTCCTTTACCTGTGACAAATTCCATCATCAGCCAAGCTCATGAGTGGTAAGGATCACCTGTGATTAAACTTAAGGGTGTACTGAAAGTCTAGCAATAAGAGAATTTCACTCCTGGGCATTTGGGGGAGGTAGTAAAGGATAAAGGGAGGCAAATATATGGTAACAGAAAGAGATTTGACAGTGTAATATACAGATGATGCACTATAGAATTGTACCCTTGAAACCTATGTAATTTTATTAAGCAACGTCACCCCAGTATATCAAAAAATTAAAAATATAAAATGTTTAAAGAAATTTTAAAAAGAAATAGTAAATGTAGATAATCGGTGGAGAAATGGATCTGCCTTATGACCCAGTTATTCCATTTATGAGAACATAGCCAAAGAAATGTGAAACAATAATTCAAAAGGATATATGCACCCCTATGTTCATTGCTGCATTATTTACAGTAGCCAAGATTTGGAAGCAGCCCAAGTGCTCTTTGGTAGGTGAGTGGATTAAACAACTGTGGGACATTTATACAACTACTTGGCTGTTAAAAAAAGAAATCTCACCTTTTGCAACAGCATGGATATAACTGCAGAACATTATGCTAAGTGAAATGAGCCGCCAGTCAGAGAAAGACAAGTACCGTATGATCTTACTTCTATGTGTAATATAATGAACAAAATAAAGTAACACACAAAATCAAAACGGACTCATAGACATAGAGAACAGACAGACAGCTGTCAGAGGGGCAGGATGTTGATGGGTTGGGTGAAAAAGCTGAAGGGATTAAGCAAAAAAGAAAAACCCCGTTAGACAGACAGTGGTATGGTGATTATCAGAGGGGAAGGGTGCTGAGGGGTGGTAAGAGAGGGTAAATGGGTGGGGGTAAGGGATGACGGAAGGAGACTTGACTTAGGGTGGTGAGCACCCAACACAATGTACAGATGATGTATTTTAGAACTGTATACTTGATACCTATGTTATTAACCAAAATCACCCCAATAAATTTAATTGAAAATTGGAAAATAATTTAATTCCTGTGTCCCAAGTGACTTAGTTTTCACACCCCTACCTCAAGGTGAAATTTTATTTTTTACTTTTTGAAATTTATTCTTTAATAGATGCACCTCCACAGAGAGAGAAATATTAAGAGGAGGGAATATATATTTCTCACTAATATTCACCATTTCTTTCTTTTTAAAGATTTTATTTATTTTTAGAGAGAGGGGAAGGGAGGAAGAAAGAGAGGGAGAGAAACAGCAATGTGTGGTCACCTCTTGCACACCCCCTGCTGGGGACCTGGCCCACAACCCAGGCATGTGCCCTGACTGGGAATCGAACCAGTGACCTTTTTGTTCACAGGCCAACGCTCAATCCACTGAGCCACACTAGCCAGGGCCATATTTCTAATATTTTCTTTCAACTCAACTAGTTTAACATTAAGCTTATGGTTAACAAACCATGTGGTCATATCCCTCAAGAGAGATCCACTGTCTTTAAAACAGAACAGCTTTCACCGTCCCAGTTTTATTTTTCCATTGTCAGTTCTTTTTTTCAATTGAATTTATTGGAGTGACATTGGTTCTTAAAACCACACAGCTTTCAAGTGTAAAACTCGACAAAACACCATCTGCACACAGCATCTTGCGTCGATTGCCCCAAGCAAAGTCTCTTTCTGTCCTCATCCTACCTCCGTTTGCCCTTCTCAACCTCCCACCACCACTCTCCCTGTAGCTATCACCACACTATTGTGTGCGTCTATGTGATATGTGTGTGTTTGCTTTATCCCTTCACCCTCTTTCATCGAGCCCCCCAGCCCCCTTATCCTTGACCGCTGTCATCTTCAAGCTGAAATTTTAACCTGAAAGTATAGCTGTTTACAGGTAATACTTGTTCCCACTTGAGGGGTGTTCACCAGCAAGAAGCACAGCCTGAGAACAGTGATATGTAAAGCTGTGGAAACCGTTCTTTCTGGCATTGACCCTTTGTGCATTTTTGGATATACTTGACAAGTACAGCTGCATTTAGCAGGTGGTCCATGATTTAGTATATTCCCAACGTGTGCCCAAGTGCAGATTCAGCAGATGGATGTCATTGAACACATGATTCTTCCCTAAGGTTTTTTCCTTGGTCATCACTAAGCACACAGACTGTTACAGAGGCACCTTAGTAAGTCCTGGATGAGCCCATAAATCTCCCCTCTCAAATGAGGTTTAGCACAGGGAGCTCAAAGTTCCCTTTGCAGATTCACAACAAGCCCTTGGAAGTTCCTGAGATGCAGGGCAATTAAAATGGATCTTTTTTTTGAGATCTTTGTGTCTTACTCAAAGCTCTATGCAAAGATCATTTTGTAGGCCTAAAAGTAATGAAATCATGTTGCATTGGAAAAATGTTACTATGTCTTAATCAAAAAAGGATTTGAAGCTGGCTGGTGACAGGTGTTCTGCCAGTAACCAAGGAATCCTCCAAGGATTAAGTCTTATGAGTTTTCTGTGCAGTTTATGCACTTTCCATCAGAAAATGGATCTTAACTCATACCCTGTTTTTAATAAACAACAACTAAACATTTACCAAGAAAAACAGTTTTGTTTGTCTTTGCAGAGTTCTTTTTCTTGAGAAGGGGTATTTTGGATGGCTTATATTTGTTTTAGAAGTCTATCCTTGGATGTTTTTTAAAAACTAAATGTACTTGTGCCAAACAGGCTTTCAAACAGTTCATAGAGAAATGTAGAAACCAGGGAACATAAGTTCGGAGGGCTTAAGTTCCACACACAGAACATGGCATTTGGGTTTGAATCCACCTGTATGACCTTGAATAAGCCTATGTTCAGACTAAGTTTCTTAATCTGAAAAACAGAGCACAGACGATCTGCTCATAACACAGCATTGTCCAGAGGGAGGATTAATTAAAATACTATATGAGGAAATGCCTTGTAACTGGCAAAGGGCTATTCAAATGTAAGAGATTGCCATTATTACCATCCATTCATGATTCTACAGCTTGTAACTAGTCAGTTTGTCTAAATAAGTAAATACATAGATATACACATATACATACACATTGTACATATACACACAGAGCACCCATATCTTTGGCCACTAGGTGGCAGGCTAGCCACTTGATAAAGTACTGACTGGTGCCTGGATCTGGGATCCAACCAAACACCACAGAAATATTCTGGTTTGTGAGGCAGTATGGGAATGGAAGTGGGAGTAGATGAGAAATCATGAAAAACAGAAACGCCTGCATTGTTAAAAGAAATCTTAAACACCATTGTTTTTCAGTTTGCCAAAATTTTGCATCAATGTGAACACGGTCTGTTTTTGACACTGACAAAAAGGACTGCTAAGCAATTTCTGCAAATAAAGAAAATGTTCAGCTCACTTAGAGTGAAAGCTAACAGAGCAAATGATAGGTTTACCACTTGGCAGGAAATGTTTTCATCTCATCAGGGGACAGCAAACTGCTTCTGTTGGAAGGCCAGGGAGTACATATTTCCGGCTTTGCAGGGTGACCTGTCCCTCTTGCTTTGACTCAACTTTGCCTTTGTGGCCTGGAAACAGCCTAAGACACTAAGCAAATGAGTGGGCATAGCTTTGTTACAATAAAATTCTATTTATGGACACTGGAATCTGAAATTCATATCACTTTATCTTGCCACAGAATAGTAATCATTTGATTCTATTTGACCATTTAAAAATGTAAAAACCATTCTTAGCTCAATGACCATACCAAAAAAAATGGCTACAAACCTGGTTCTACCCTCAGGGGGTATTTTGCAAATTCCTGTTAAAAGCCTTGCTAGTATTAACGGTCAGTTTGACAATCTTCTCAACATATATACAAATGCACTGCTTTTATAATATTTCAATGTGACTGTTATTTTGCATGTATAAATTATTAGGAATCCTTGTGGTATTTTTGCCTGCCAATATGGACTTGCATCTTGTTTGTTAGACTATAAAAATTCAAATAGTTGTTGCATTGTTCCTATAGTTGCCAGGTAAAAAAAACAAGATACTCAGTTGAATTTGAATTTCAAGTAAATAGCAAATAATTTTTTAAAGTATAAGCGTATCCTATGAATGGCACAGGACATATTTATATTACAAAAGTATTTCTCATTTATCTGAGATTTGGTTCTAATTGGGTGACATGTGTTTTTATTTGCTAAGTCTGGCATTTGTTCTTGTTATTTTTCCTGTGACTCATTTAGTAAGGCCTTAAAAACAACCAACGATCTGCAGACAGGGTTCCTCAAGCAAAAAATGTGTTTAGAGATTTGGGGAAATAGGTATCTTCAGGCCCTGGTCACGTTCAGTGCACGTTAACATTAAAATGACTGTGTGGCATAAACAGCCATGTTTCCCATACATTTTCTATGAGTATTTGCCTGAGCTACCAGTCTCACTTGGACTCATTTTAATTGCTTTGCAGGAAAGCCAAAGTAACCTGGAGCCAGGCACTTGCAAAGAGCTTCCGAGAAATTTGGGGTCCTTTAAAGAGGTTAAATGGGAGCAACAAATTCAGCCCCTCCCCCCAGAGCTGGAGTTCTATGGGACTTCGTTTATGTCAGGCCAGTTCCCACCAGAAACCACCCGCCTTCTCTAAACACTTTTCTACCCAGCTCTTGATGGAGATTCAAGCGTGCACAGGCAGCGTTTGTAGAGCTTGCTTTAGCGGTGTTTCTTCGTGTGTGTGTGTGTGTGTGTGTGTGTGTGTGTGTGTGCACGCGCGTGCGCACTTGTTAGGATGCGCTGCTAGTACTAACTGTTGACACATAATTTGGTGACTTGTCACAAAAATCAACAAATGAATGCTAAATCCTATCCAAATCTGATGTTTGGTTTAGCTGTAAAATTTGCCCCCTTTCCAAAAGATCAGGCGCGTTAGCGACTGCTAAGCAGTATCTAATTGCAAACGGACCCTTGCAGTGTTTTATAACTTTGGTCTTGAGATGGTTAATCGAGAAGGCCTCTTGGCTGCAGTGCTTGGGATCTAGTGGGGCGGGGGCCAGGGGTCTGAGCAGCATAAATGAGGAAGTGTCCTGACATACGGTCGGAAGTGACAGCATACAGTCCTCCCATTCCTGCGGGGGACCAGCCCACCCTGCTCGGAGGGAGTGGACTTCAGGCGAGCAAGGGACTCCACGGGTGGGACGCCGGAGAGGGGCCACTTCCAGGGCTGGTTTCTATGAAGAGCAGCCGGTTGTTGAAGTCTGTGCCGAGGGACGGCACTTCAGAGTATGCGCACTGCAAAGACCAGACGCCTCCTCCCCAGAGGGGCTCCGATCGATGGATCGTGCCTTGGCATTTAGGACAGGAGATTGCGTGCGGGGCCTGGAGCAGCCAGAACCAGGTAAGCAGATGTCCTTTCAGTATTCTGCTTTCACCAAGCTGATTTCCTCTGGGCCTGGCACAAAGTAGCCTTTCCGAACAGTGTGGGCTCCCAGCCCGCCCACCAGCCGAGTACTTCTCTCCAGCCTCCTCCTCCACAAGGCTGCCTTTTACTCCTCCTCCTCTATCTGCAAAATCATGCCCATCACTTAACACCCTCACTGAAATCAGCAGGGCTGGGACAAGGGCATATCTGGCGAGGCACTAGCCTCAGGAGCAAACTTTAAGGGGCCACCAAGGCATTTAATACTCGATGAAAAATGTTAAATGGGATATCTTTAACATTCAAAGTTGATGCAAAAATTCCACGGTGAACAATATATGGAAATGTTAAAGGCACAGTCTGGTCCCATGGCTTGGCCACCCTCACCTCACCCTAATGCTAGGCTTCGCAAGTCAACAGTGAAATGATAACCTCCTCTCTCTGTGGCCCCACGTCCCAGATCCCTGTGGTACCTATCATTTGATATCTGTGGCAATGAGCTTGCCCTGTGTAGGTGCCTCCCTGGCTGTGCTGAAGGAAGGAGGGACTGCTGCTTCACCACCTGTGTCTCAGGGCCCACAGTCCTGTACTTTGCTCATGGAGGCCATAGGGACAGTATGGACTTTGGAGGGAACTGAAAGAACTTATCCTAGGGTCCCAGGTTGTAAAGCTCTGAATAGGAACCACAAAAACCCCATGGAAGTAAGGCATGAGAGAAGCCTATGGTCCCTTAATTAGGACTTGGAATTGGGTTGAAAAGCTGCTTTAAAGGAACCACAGGTAGCAAAGAAAGGGCTTTGAAATTGTTTTTGCAGAGAGAGGGGTGCCGGTGCACTTGGGGACTTGCAGTGCAGTCTGAACTTGCAATTAGTAGCACCTCTGATGAGGATCATGCCCCACAATTTACAGTGCCTCTGCCCCTATCGTACTAACATATTAAGTCATCTAATTCCCAGCAGGAAGCCGCCGTGCTAGGTGCTGGCTAAAAGCTGCTTTCGGTTGTCATTGGGAGGAGCCATTGTATGCTGATTTTCTATTGTTTGCTAAGGTTAAGAGATGGGGCAAATGGCATTTAGCACCAGCCTGAGGAAATGGCCTGGTTGTATTTCAGGTTGGAACCTGGCCCTCCACGGGGTCACTAGGTCCATGATTGCTGGAGTTTTGAAAGCAGTCCTTAACTAAATGCTTCATTTTGTCTAATGCAGGACAGTGAAAATAAGGTAAAGAGAAAAAGCAAATGGAGGAGATCAGAAAACTATTGTTCAAATTAATGTGCCTTTTCTTAGAATCGTTGGAAGGGAAAAAAATGGAATTTGTCAAAATACTTGCCCAATTCCTGGCCTGTTAAAGTGAGTTGATTCCCTTGAGAGCTTTCAAGTCAACATTTTTGCTTAACATGAATGGGGACGTACAGACATTGCAGGCCTGCTCCCCCTACCATTCCTTGCCTATGACCTTGGCTTATGCCTTAGTTCTTGGCCTGGAGTTTAGCTGCTCCACACTGGAGCCAGCAGAGGGCACTGTTGCAGCATAGACTATATTTTGACTTTTTGGGTGTAGAATTTTTCACAGCTGTAAAAAAAAAAAAAAATCCTGGGACCCAGTAAGAAATATGCACAATTTTCCATGAAATTTTAATGTGAAAAATAGATTATTATTAAGAACTGTGGATGTCTATTTGATTAGTGACCCATCAAACCATAGAAAGAAATTGAAGGTGTTTCGTGACTGTCTGTTATCAAAGGTTAAAGTACAAGAACAAAATTCCAATGTGATAATAAATATCAGCGTGATATCCCTAAATTACTTAGGACACAAATTGTCATGACTTTTTTCCTTAGGAATGTTTGTGCTGAGACCTAGTAACAAGGAAGAATGAACATGATTTATCTTCAACAGCTGCTTTTTTATTCACTGCGAACCCAAACTCAAGACATTTAATCATAATTCCATCTCACCAAAGAAATCAGGCATCTGAGGCCCTCTGTGATTTTCCTCAACAGACTTTTCCAATTTTGTTTTTTACTATCCACTTCTGCCACTCTTTGTTTTATCCTGATCTCACCTAATCCCTGCATCCTGCATTTCCCTGCCTCTGCCTTTGACCCCTCCTACCTCCCACTTGCTTTCTGTCTTCTCCACACACTGGAAATCCTACCCATTCTTCAAAGGCCACTTTAAATGCTAACCCTTTTGCGAGTGTTGCATACAGTCCTTACTCCCTTCCTGTGTCAGCCTTTATGTAATGAAATGATCTATTCTCTTGCAGATACTGTCAAGGCATTCAGAAATGATTAAAACACAGGGAAACAGATGGCACTACAGTGAAATGTCAAAATGCTGTCATCATAGTTAAGTGTGGGTGGAAGCCTCTGAGAGTTCCAATCAGTGCTTCAGAGCCATCTGGAGGGAACAGGGAGAGCTTCCTGGAAGAGGTGGTGCTTGAACTAGTATTGAAGATGAAAGAAATCTGGATGATTGGTATAGCCCCTTAACTGTCTGACATGTAGGAAACAAGGGACAAGGGGGTAAAGGATAAGACTGGGAAAGTAGACAGGCACCATCATACAGAGGGATGTTGGACTTATGCAGTAAGCCATGGGGGCTCATGGGAGTCATTTAAAGTGGAGAGAATACTGGATGAGGCCCCTGTTTTAGAAATGTTGCTCTGGAGACACTGTGCTAGATGGACTTGAATGGCAGGCAGATGACTTAGGAGAGGGTGTCAAACTCATTTTCACCAGGGGCCACATCAGCCTCATGGTTGCCTTCAAAGGGCCGAATATAATATTGGGAGTATAAATGTAACTTCTCTTTAACTAGGGACAAGGAGCCATCAGGTAGAAACAAGGTGCCAGGCTGGATAAAATAGCATGGAGGGCTGGATTTGGCCTGCGGGCCTTGTGTTTGCCACCTGCGAGTTAGGATGTTGCAGCATTCATTCTTCAGGGGAGGGATAAGCAGAGTATTAACCAGGGTAGATGAAGTAGATCAGGCCCCCATAACACATTGTTTGCAACTCTTATGGAATGTGTGACTTCCTACCTTATACTGCATTACATTTATCTCCCCTAGAAGACTAAGTTCCTTGAGATCAAAGGTTTTTAAATCAGTGTATTTATTTACATGGCCTTGTACATGATAAGCTCTTTGTCAGCACGAGATGATTGAGGAGAATGAATGAATTTCTGAAATTTTGGATCATGAAGGGTTACTTTCGAAGTGCTTTATTATTGCTCTTTGGTCTCAAAAGTCAGTTGAATGACATCTTTATATTAGTAAATACGTTGTGGGTAGTTTATAAATTTGGAAAAAATAAGATTTTTTTAATTGTTGTTCAATTACTGTTGTCCTCATTTCCCCCCCATTTCTCTCCCCTGAAAATAAGATTTCTTATGGAAGCCTCATCATTGATTACTGTTTATGGGTATTATAATTTAAAGTATTAGATGATTTTGATGGTCTGTGATTTTGAATTCACCACTTGAGTGTGTGTGTGTTTTAAGATTTTTCAAAGGGGAGAATAAGCTCGGCACAGCCTGTATAAAAACAAACCTCTTAAGAGCAAATGTCCTTTCACAACAGAAGCTGCAATGAACACAATCCTATTTGCATATACAAATCTTCACAGGGTGTAGCATTAAAAATAAGCAAATAAACAAGCAACCACCTTGGCTGGTGAATGAGTGCCAGCCTGCAAACCACATAGTCCCCTGTTCGATTCCCAGTCAGGGCACAGGCCTGGGTTGCAGGCCAGGTCCCCAGTGGGGGGTGTGCGTGAGAGGCAGCCACACACTGATGTTTCTCTCCCTCTCTCCATTCCTTCTCTTCTCCCTAAAAATAAGTAAATAAATTCTTAAAAAAAAAACCCACCTTGTTCTTGATTGAAATGCCGGCAGAAAAACATCCTGAGAACATCTTGCCCTTCTGGATCCTTAAGCAGTGTCAGCCCAGCCAATGACTACAGAGCTCGGTCAACGAGGCTTCATTTCTCCTTACAGAGTATGCCAGGCACCTTAGCCTCACAAAGACCGGAAGGGTGATGTTACACTCTCAACCCTGTACATACATGTGCTTTGGAAAACCACCTGGAAAAGAAGGTGCACTTGATTATACCATTATTTGTTACCATGCTAGCAGCTTCAAGTTCCTGTACAGTTTGCAGAACTAAAAGATAACATAGGGAGTTGATTTCAGAGATTTTATTCTTCATACTCACGTGGCTTCAGAATCATACATAAGCGACATATTCTTAAAAAGGTTAAAGACCATGGGACGAAACTCTGACCCTAAGCGAATGTTGTAGGGAGAAGTATATTCTAGCGTTTGAAATTTGATTTAGTGAAATTTTACCCAGTGATTTTGTTAAACATAGGGGAGTCATGCTCCCTACCCAAGGTTATCAGTTTTCATGCTCCTCTTTGCTCTTTATTGTCTTTCATTAATCTCTATCTTTTGTATGGTACAGAACACAGTTGTCATGAGTATTACAAAGATTCATTGTCCCCAGGTTCAAATAATCTGGTTCCAGGTAAAATTACTATATTTTGTCCAAATCTGGTAGACAAAAGGAATACTTGGAAATTGAGCCTCACCATTAGATTGATACTGGGATTCAGGCTTCATAGTGCTTTCGTATTGAATCTTTTGACTTAAAGAGAGGAAACTATTTCTTTGAAAGTGATTTCCTTCCAACAATCGGTTGGTCTTTAGTTGTAACTCTTCATCTGGTATGTAACCTGGAAACGCACCTGTGTGACAGGGCCTAAAATGTAGCCCCGAAACATCAGATTACTACTTCATGCACTTATAAGGAATGCATGCACACAATTTTTTACTTTGAGATTGTTCAAACCTACAGAGAAATGGAACAGGGTAACGAGTGCTCAGCTACCAACTACCTGAATTTAACAATTGTTAATGTTTTCCATAAAATAAATTACTCACTGCATAATTGTGTGCATTTGCTTCAGCTTTTCCTCCAAAAAATGAGTATCTGCCTATATGACCACAGTTCCATTATTAGCCCTAATAGAGTCAACAGTAATTACCTAATCTCATCTAACAGCCAATTCATTTTCAAATTGCTTCAGTTGTGCCAGACTGTGACTGTTTATAAATTATTAGTAAAACCGTTATCAGAAGATCAGAGGCCTGAGGACTTGGCACAATCACTCAGTTAAAAGTCAGGAGTATAGATTGGTAGCAGAGCAGAACTTAAACCAGAAAAATATATAGTAATTTTTTATTCATTTGGAAACACTCCCCTCCTCAGGCTACACTGACCTCTGGAGATTCTGAGTGGCCAACTAGAATCGACCTGAGCCCCCAGTCTGGTCTTTGTGGGGCTCTGAATTTACCATGACTTCTGTGTCTCTGGTTAAGATGGGAAATACCACTGAGAGATGCCTTCAGACATACTTGTAGATGGATAGTCAGTTATTCTAACACCATTTATTGAATAGTCCATATTTTTCTCAATACCTTGAAATAATACTACAGAACTACAAAAATAATAAATGCAAATAAGTGAAAATGATTTTATCATCTTAGGGAAGAGCAAGCTTTTCAAAGCAAGGTATGAAACATTTAACTCCATAAATATTTGAAACATCTTTATAACTAAAGAAATCATAAATAAAATGACAAAGTAAATGACAGGAGGGGACAAAATGTTTGCAATGTAAAATAAAAAATAAGAGCTCCTTAATAGGCTCACAGTGCCTATAAACCAGCAAGAAAAAATTAAAAATGGACAAAACATATAAACAGTGTAAAGGTGAAGAATGGAAATGGCTTACCATATGGAAGCATGATTAAAGAAATGAAAATTAAAACAAAAATGAGATACCTTGTTATTCTCCTTCTGTTTGGCACAATGGTGGGTAATATTTCCTGTTGGTGAGCATATGGAGGAAAAGGATTCTCATCCACTCTTAGTGAGCATGCAAACTGGGCCATCCTTTATAAGGACAATTTGGCATATATTATTATCCCAAATTTCTGTTGCCTCTCTAGCTTATAATCTTGGGCAGAGTGCCTCTGTTCCTGACTTCATTCCCTATTTTTGTGTCTGCTCTCTCCTAGATGGTGATATTTGGGCTTCTCACCTCAGCCTGGTGGCCTGACCTCGACTCCTGAGTTTCATGATTTCTCCACAACTGCAAGTCATTCTCATGCAAAATTTGAGTTGACCTTAATCTGCACCTTTGAGAGTTTTGGAACAATGTGCAAGTTCAAGTCACCATATGTTGTCTTGTGATGAGACCAACATTTGAGTTGCTTGCTTCAACCCTTGTTCTTCTGTCTGTTGCTTCCTTTGCAGCTATCGCACACGTGTAGTCATGCAACAGCTGTTTTGCCCTTTTTATTTGTCTTGTGAATGTTGTCATTTGCTTTTCCAAAATTACAAATTAGTGTTGTGTACCAGTGAGTGATGCAAAATGTTCAATAATCATAAATTTGCATAGATTTGGGTAAGAATGGCATCCAATCAAAAAAGCAAAAAGTAGATGATAGAAATAAATGCAAGACTGGTGGAGAGGGCAAGAAAGGTGATGTGTGTTGCAAACAAAATGAAAGTTCTTGCAGTGCTTGATGATGGTGGAACTAAGACCTCTGTAGTGTGGGTTTTTTTTTGTGTGTGTGTTAATGAATCTACAATCCATACAATGGAGAGAAATGAGACAGTCATTAGGGCCAGTGAGTTGAGGGGCATACAGTAATCATTGAGAAAATCATACATAACTTGAAATGCCAAAATAGAATGGAAAGGGATTTGTATTTGTAACTTCTAAAACAGAAAGAGGCTGAATAGGCCTCTTTCACAAAAATGTAAGTTTAAAGTTTGATCCTAGATATGAAGTTTTAACACTTACTACAAATAATGGCGGTTGAATAGGTTTAGGAAATGCTGTAGTCTGTATGAAAAGAAGTGGCTGGCAGAAGAAGGAGATCACGAAGATGCTGCAGAGTATCCTGGATACCTGGAGAAACTCATGGAGGAAAATGGCTATTTGCCTGAACAGGTAGGTGTACAGGGCTGATGAAATGGTCCTGTTCTGGAAGCACGTGCCTATTTGCACACTTATTGTGAAAAAGGCCAGAGGCTTCAAGCCTGGAAAAGACAAGATCAAAGGTCTGGTTTGTTCCAATGCTTGGGGTAGCTTTCTGATTAAACCCATGTTGCTTTACAGATTTGAAAATTCATATCCTGTTAGAAGAGAATGCGAGAAATACTTTTCTATCTGCATGAGGGGAAACCATAAAATTTGAATCATTGAGAAACTCTTTTTGTACTAGTTTTTTTGAAATGCCTTGCTCCTGAGTTTAAACAATATTTAAACTAAGAAATCTTGAATTCAAAGCATTGCTGATTCTGGACACTACTCCCACTGACTAAAGTGTGATAGTAAATGCTGATGCTTGTGTTAAAGTTTATCTCCACCTTCCCACCCCTGCCTCAATACAACTGCGCTCCTTCAACTCATGCATCTGGGGAGTGCTAGAAATGTTCGTGATGTACTATACTCAGTGTATGTTTTGCCTACCTTGCAGGTCTTATGAGAGACACCAGAACTTACTGTGAAAGAAACTTGGCATGATGCCTCCATTTGTAATGCTTTAATGATAGTAGAAGGATAGTGAGATAGAATGATCAACCCTTAATGGAGCTTGGCAGAAACTTTGGAATGAGGTTGTACCTGATTCAGAAAGTTTTCTTCTAGTGGTACAAGAAATGGAAAAGATTGTAGCATCTGCAAAGTGTTTAGGTGGGAAAGAATTTGAAGACGTTGTATTAAGCGGCATTGCTAAACTGTTAGATTCTCACCCTCAGAAGACAGTTGAGAAAGTTGATAAAAGAGGTCAGCACGGGTTAACATGCAGAACTCAGAGCATGTTGAAGGAACCTCTCTGCAAATCGAAATGCTGTGATGATTCAGAGGAAAGAGATCATTGGGTGGAATATTTACTGACCTTCAGGCAAGACTTAAATAATTACCCATAACCCTATACAGCAGTAATAAGAAACTTTCAAACAAAGGTCAGTAAGTCTTTTCTCTCTGCTCACTTGTTTCAATAGGAAAGAATTTGGACTGTTGGGCTGTGTCATTCAAATCCGTTCCACAAACAGCACACAGAAAGGCTGCGCACATATAGTTGAACTTTGCTGTTCAGATTCTGAATAGCTCTGTTGGTGTGGAGATCCATGTGCTAGAGGAGGGGCGTCAAACTCATTTTCAGTGGGGGTCACATCAGCCTCTTGGTCCCCTTCAAAGGGCCAAATGTAATTTTAGGACTGTAGAAATGTAACTGCTCCTTAACAGTTAAGTGAGAGCTCGGCGCTGCCGCTGGGTAGAAACAAGGTGCCGGCCGAATAACACAAGGTGGAGGCCCAGATTCAGCCCTCTGGCCTGCAGTGCTCTAGAGGGTGAAAGTGGAGCAGAAGACAGAGCTTGCTAATGTCCATACAAAATCCAACCTTCTTGTTTCTCTCCCTATCACTACTGTGATGAGCAGCATTTTCACTGATGCATGATTGTCCTCACCTTGAGATCAGAGAGAGATAGAAATGAATTGCCCAACAATCACGATTACTAATGTAAATGTAGTAAAACGCCATCAAGTTTCACTGTATCTAGTGTTTTATTTCAGTGAACAAGCCAATTGTCTGAGCTTTCATAATACTCCTTTCTCTGGCCCAATGGAGTCCCCAAAGGTCATTGAGTTCCCCCAAAGCTCATAAGTTCCTCCAACACAAATTCTCCTATGATGAGGGATTTAGGAGTGAATTCTAGTACCTGGGGAAGGGGGGAGGGGGCAGTTTCTACTTGGTTGGTCAATTTGATTTTGTACTCTTCATTCTGCAATATATTTTAATTCTGATTAAGCCTAACTTGCTACCTCAACAGAAAGGATCTAAACCCTCTTCTTTTACCTAATTTGAGATCAATTAATTTGCCTTTTAGCAATTGTATAAGGTTGTTCTGGGAAGGCAGTATATTTATAATGAATTCCTGGCTCTACTTGGTACCTAATCACGGGGGAGATGCTGCTAGACTTCATTTCCATCGATCTTCTCTCTTGTCATATCTGGTCTTCCCAGTGATTTGAACAGTTGAATATCCTCTAGAAAAAGATATTGCTACTCCCTCTTCCTTAAAGGTGGTAGAAATCCAGTAACATGCCCCACATATGGAGATCTGAATTATAGGCTACCTATATGTGAGTTTGAAGTGATCAGAGGAAAGAAGAAAATACGAAAGTTATTTGCTCGCATAGTTACAGATGAGATGAAAGACATTCCTCAACAAGTTGAAAAGAAGCAGATGACAGATGAAAACCTGTTAGACCATAGATGGCAAACACAAGGCCCTGAGGGCCAAATCCAGCCCTCCACCTTGTTTTATCCAGCCCCGTACCTTGTTTCTACACAGTGGCAGTGCCGAGCTCCTTGCCCCTAGTTAAGGAGTAGCTACATTTCTACAGTCCTAAAATGACATCCAGCCTTTTAAAGGCAACCATGAGGCTGATGTGGCCCCTGGTGAAAATGCGTTTGACACCCCTGCGTTAGGGGGTGCTTTGGGGCTGGTAACTTGTCATGGTGCCAGAGACCATTACACTGTTGCTTATACAATTGCTGAAGCCACAGTGATTCTCAACGCTGACTGCACATGAAAATCATGACGGGGAGATTTGGAAAAAAAATACAGATTTCTGGGACCTGCCCCTAGGTATGCTGAATGAGGGATAGGGCCAAGCGTCTAAGTTTTTCAAGCTCCTGAAGTCCAAACAGAATCATAATAGAAAATATAATGCAAATGGTATGAGCCCAGGAGCTAGGAAACCTTGATTTGAAGTTTCTGCTTTGCCACTAGGTAAATGGATGGTCTTAATCAAATCTCCCTGCTCTTACTTTATATCTGTCCAATGAGAGAATAGGACTACTTCGTCTCTAAGGTCCTTCTACTTCTGACATCATTACCTTGACAGGAAAGTGTGTCAGTGTCATTGGCCGGTTTTTGCAAGTATTGGGTTGGCCAAAAAGTCTGTTTAGTTTTTTTCCACAAAAGACATATTTCTTATTTTCACCACTAATTTTATTGATTTGGGTATTTTGAATATGCCAGCTGTCTCCTGTGTGGTAGAACATTGATCGTTCTCAAGCAATGTCTGGGTTTGATTGCTATCAACTTCAACTGGTCTAACTGACCATGGAATATTGTCCAATGAGAAATCTCCAACACAAAGCTTCGCAAACCACTTTTGACACGTTTGATCAGTCACAGCAACTTCTCCATACACTGCACAAATCTTTTTTGCATTTGTCCCATATTTACCTTTCTTGAAGTAATAAAGCATAATATGCTGAAATATTATTTATTTTCTTCCATCTTCAATATTGAAATAGCTATGCAAAAATTTAACCCATTTTGATAAGTCTTTTTTAATGCATGCTGATAAGACAGCTGTCACAATATAATGTAACAAAATTGTTTTGAATGAAGTTAAAGACATCGCACGGAAAAAGCCAAAGGAGCATTTTGGCCAACCCATACATAACCCCTTTCATAGAGACCATGGTTAATTAGTAGCATTACCACATTTGTGCTTGTTATTTGAAAAGTTGTGCATATGGTTCTAGCTTGCCCATATTTTAGTCCTTCCCAGAAAAAAGAATTAGACATAGATGTCATAGAAAAAAAAAAGGGAAACAAACACAGTATAAACTTCCTGGAAGAAAAGACAGTACCTCATGTGAGCTTCTTTTTATGTGATAATTACTGTTTTTCTCCTGAGTGACAAGGTTTATGGGAAGTAATGGTGAATAGATATTTTGAGTAAAACATTTTAACATGTTGTATTTATTGTCTTCATAAACCAAAACAGAGAACTCTATGCAGTTACTGTTTTCAGGTTCAGTGGCATTGGCATAGTGTCAATCACATCTAGAGGTGAATATTTTCAAGTCAGTGATTGTTATATCAGTCTAATCAGTGGTCGTGTATGCCTCTAAAGAATGTGCCTTGCTGCCCTGGCTGGTGTAGCTCAGTGGATTGAGCGTGGGCCTGTGAACCAGACAATCACGGTTCGATTCCCAGTCAGGGCACATGCCCGGATTGCAGGCCGGTTCCCTGCAGGCCAGTTCCCAGCAGGGGATGCACATGGCAACCATACATTGATGTTTCTCTCCCTTTCTCCTTCCCTTCCTCTCTAAAGATAAATAAATAAAATCTTAAAAGCAAAAAAAGAATGTGCCTTGCTGATAATTATACCATTCATTGAGATCACTACCTTAGCAATTTTTTTCTCTTAATTTGACTAGAATTGGAAAAATCAAATTTTATATCAAGCAACACAAACCAGAAACTAAATATGAACTCATGTAGTGGGAAACTGACTATTATATGATTATAGTTGTCATAGGAATGCCTAGACTTTGTCTTTTTACATGGGAACATTTGTCTAGGGCTCAGGGCAACTGAAATAAAACATTGGGATCTATCTAATTCTTCTTTAAGGGAATATGCAGTTAAAATAATCTAAGAAGTATCATTAATGAGGGGAAATGATAGATCATTTAATGGGGTTGAGTTGAACAAGTCAGCAGGACCCATAGGAGAGTGTGGAAGTCAGTGGCAGAATTCGGAGTTAATAACACTGCCATGGAAGTAGGTGCTTTTTTTCTTTTTTTAAGTTAAGAATAGTCCCCGCACTTGAAAAGTTAAATTTTATTTTAGTATAGTTGACACACAGTTCGAGTGGAAAGAATCTTTTTATTATCAAATGGCTCAGGTAAATTCTTGTGTTCAGTATGATGAAGGGCATGGGAATTTCCTCCTTTCCAAAAATATTTAAATGGTGGCAAAAAAAAAAAGAGTGGAGAGAAAAGGTGGCCCAGGTTGCTGAAATTTGTAGAAAATATTAGGAAGCTGTCATTACATTTTTAGAAAGCCTTTGGTTTTCTTAAAATGCCTTCAATTCAAGGTGCAGAGAAGGCTCTTTTAACTAGACATTGGATTTCATAGCTGTTACCAGCTGCCTGCTAATAAAGGGCTTCTATAGTGTGTATAATCTAAAAGCGTGCGTGAGTCATGTTTGTTCTGTGAAATACATTGATCACTGAACTTTCCATAGCATTACCTTTTAATGGCCTTTGAAGTCAGTGTGTTCTGGTTGTTTATTTAAGAATTCAGAAATATGATGTGCTGTGAACGAAGTGTATATGTTCTTGGAAACCATAAAATCAAAGAGAAAATAGATGAAAGGATAAATAGGGTATTTCATTAGTGTGAATAACAAATATTGAGAAATTAAATATGGCTCTAGTAGGTGTGAGGTATTGCACTTTATCTTTCTGGCATTATTACATAAAGCCTGAGAAATAATTAACCCAACGTTGCAAACCCCTGGAGGTGGCTCTGGATTAATTGTCAGTGGAAAGACGAATGCAATAATGAGAAGAACATAGAGTGTAGGCCTTGGGTACTGGCTTCTTCACTGCCCTGGGCTGAGGACTCCATCTTTTTGGGTGGGTGGCACTTAGTCCTGGTGGGATAACCCTTGGGCTCTTGGGGCATGAGAAGCCAGCACAAGGCCTAAGACTTTGGAATCAGACCTGTTTTCAATCCTGTTTCAATTGACCAGATTTGTGACTGTGAACAGGTTTTTGAACCATCCAAGACTTGGGTTTCAAATCTGTAAAACGGGGTCAAAAATACCTGCATTATAGGCTTGCTATGAGATTATATGAAATGCTTAGTACAGTGCCTGGCACATAGTAAGCGCTCAATAAATTGTCGCTGTTATTATTATTATAATGGATAAGCATTATAGAACTAAGATATAATGATTTATTGTTGTCTTTGTGAAATTATGATACTTTTCTATTTGATCTAATTTCTTTCAAAATAAGGTATACATGATGGTTTTAAGAACACAAAAGGGATAAAAGTTGATGTTTAATATTCTTTGTCTGCTTCTGAGAGATACTTAAAACGATAATTCCTTTGTCCCTATGTGTTACTCTTTGACCTGTGGTGTGATTTCCTATGCTATATTTACAATGTGGTTATCATTGCATGATATTTATTTATCTAGATATTAAAGGTAATGGCTTTGCACATCTAGAGTAGTCCTATTCTCTAGAAAATAACCCATCAACTTGGTTTAAGATAATGAAGTCCCTTGTGTTGATAGGAGCTAAAGGTAAAACTATTATCAAATGGACCTACTCTGCTTAAACCACAAATCATTAGCCTTTGAGAGAATTGAATGTCTAAATAATCTTACTAGGTGAGGACAATTCCTCATAACTGTCTTCTGAACTACTTTGTGCTTCATGTGTTCTGTGATGGAAGAGGCGGAACACAGCGGTATTCGGAGTGAGGAGTATTCATTGTAACTCTGATGCTGTGGCTACTGACCGCCAGAACCGTCACCACCTTAATCCCAGCCCCCACTGTCACTTAACCCCGATGACGGTAGTGGCCTCATAATTCACATCCCAACCCTGGGAGTGTTTTATCTTGGAGTTTTCCTTATTCTAGTGTATATATATATTTAGCAGTCTTTGGTAGTTAGCTACTTGCCAATGGACTTACTTCCCTTGTGCACAATTCTGATTCTGTTACTGCCTTGTTCAAAACTCTTCAGTGGCTGCCCACTATCTGTACAGTGGTGGGCAAAAGTATGCTTACAGTTGTTCATATGGAAAAAAAGACATGTGGGTTAAATAAATAATACAACAAGAATAACCTCTGTGTTTTGCAGACTCACAAGTATAAACCTACTTTTGCCCTCTCCTGTGTATCCACTACTTAACCTTTACATCATTGCCCAGCCCCAGCTTCCCTTAATCACCTTTATCTGCCAGTGTTCTCCTTCATGCAGTATATGTGACCAGCCCTGCCTTCCTCAGCCTGATCTGATTATACATGAAGTATCTTCAGCCTACAGGTCAACCCCGATCTCTTAAACTTGTCACTTAATCTGTGGTGTGAAAGATCAGAAATTAGATGTAACCTAAAGGCAGAGTGCCAGAGATGTGCCTACCAAGCTGTAGCCTCCTTCTTGTTCTCCTCCATCATTGCATACACTTAGCATTAGCTCTTCATTCGTTGGCAGTGGTATGATGAGTGCCATAATGATGAGAACGTGTGACTAAGAGTAAGGGGTTTGCCACTGACTGACTTCTTGTCTGTCCTGGGCTGGCTGGTCTCTGCCTTAGAGAGAGTGGCGCTTAGTTCTGGCAGGAGAACCCCAGTCTGTGGGGGTGAGTTTATTTAATTTTCTTCTTGAGTTTCTAGCCTACTAAATTAGGTCATCCTCACTGAACCCTAGCCCCATGTTGTCTGAGGGGCTGGCCACTCAATTTTGGCTCTGAATACAAATCTCCTCGTTCAGGCCCCTGAACAATTAAGTTGTGATCTCAACTCCAGTCTTAGGTTCTGGCCAGCCTCGTGTCCTGAATATCATCACATACATAGTGTATGTTATTTATTTACCATTGGGCTCCAAATTGTTGTATACATTCTCCTGCATGTGAATGCTCACCTGGAATGTACTGAAGTTTACCATACCCTCGAGTTGGCATCTCTGTCTAGGCCAGGCAAACTAAAGCCCTTGGGCCCAAACTGGTCCAATTAAAAATAATAAAGCCATACCCACTCATTTACATATTGTCTATAGCTGCAGTACAATGGCAGGTTTGAGTAGTTACAACAGAAACTGTACAGCCTGGAAATTCTTAAATATTGATATCTGACCCTTCACAGGAAATGTTTACTGACCCCTGATCTAAAGTCAAGTAGTTTCCCCAACCTTGATGTTGCTTATTCTTTTTCCCCCCATTTTTAGAGAGAGGGGAAAGGAGGGAGAAAGAGAGGGAGTGAAACATCGATGTTAGAGAGAAACATTGATCAGTTGCTTCTTGCACGCCCACAACCAGGGACCTGGCCTACAACCCAGGCACATGCCCTGACTGGGAATCAAACTAGTGACCTTTCAGTTCCCAGGCTGGCACTCAACTCACTGAGCCACACCAGTCAGGGCAATATGCTTATTCTTTGATAATTCTTTATTTTCATCCTGTCAACCAGTGCAGACCCAGAAGGCCAGTTTATTGAGGCTAAGATAGGTTCCAACCCATTGAAACTGGTGGTTTTCACTTGAATTTCCCTGCTTCTTCTCTGTCATCTTTCTAGAATGGCCTTTTCCTGTGCCTTTGAGTGAAAGAAATGCCATAGTCATAAAGTCTATTATACTAGCCTTATGGTATGTTTTAAAATGTAGTATTGGATTCTAATATGCTAATGTCTTTCAACATTGCCGGTACCTTTCAACATGACATTTCAATAGTTCTAAGATTAGGCTTTTCAATTCTTCAGTGTCTCTAACATCAGGTCTTTGTGCACCAGAGCTTCCAACATCTCTAATGGCCCCTTCTTCTAAATGTTCCAACATCCATATCTTCCATTCTTTAGCCTGCAACATCTCCAGTGCCAATGTTTTCTAATCTTAGTATCAGTTATTAAAAGTCTAGGTCTTCTAGTATCTCCAACAATCAACCTTCAGGTCCTGGGTCTTGACTTTCAGAGTCCAGACGTCTAACCTCAAATTTAACTATGTTTCTAATTCTCCATTATTGCCTACATACCAGTCTTCTAGAGCTCATATATTTCATTGAGTCCAAATCTAGCTCTTCCAGTATCTTCTAGCACTTACATCATTGAGTTCCTACAAATTTTAGTATTTCCTAAATTCTGATTTTACAATGTTTTTTAAAATTACTACTCCCTCTAATGCCCAAGTCTTTTGATATCTCCAAAAACCTGGTCTTTCAATATTCAGGTGTTGCAACATCCCCAATGTTTGAAAGACTAGGTCTTTTAACAACCTGATCTCGTAAAGTCTAGGCCTCCCCATGTCCAGGGCATCCAACATTTTTGACTCACAGCATCATGAATATCACATCTTTCAAACTCTATGTCTTTTAACATGAATATGTCAATATTCAAGTGTTCTAATATTTCCCAATATTGAAGGTTTCTGATTTTAGGATTTCTAAATGTCTACATCTTCTAGTGTCAGTGTCTTCCAATGTTTAAGGCTCCCAAGGTTCAGGATTTGCAATGTCTTTAGTGCTTAGGGCTTCCAGTATCCGTGAACTCTAACATTCAGGGCCTCCAAAGTCTCCAATGTCCAGAATAACCAATATCTCCAAAATTCAAGGCTTCCAATGTCTCCAACATCCTGTGCTTCCAATGTCTCCAATGTCCAGGGTTTCCAATGGTGCCAGTGTCAAGGTCTTCCAGCAACTCCAAGTCTTCCAACAACATCGAGGTCTTCCAGCTAATCCCAGTCTTCCAGAAAATCCACGCCTTCCAGACAAGCCACGTCTTCCAGTAAATCCAGTGTTCCAGCAATTACAGGTCTTCTGCAAAATCAACGTCTTCCATATCTTCCAGGAAAATCTACGTCTTCCAGAAAAATCCTTGTCTTCCAATGGTTTCAAGATCTTCCAGCTAATCCACATCTTCCAGAAAAAAATCTAGGTCTTCCAACCAATCCATGTCTTCCACCAAATCCAGCCTTCCAGTCAATCCATGTCTTCTGGACAAAATTTATGTCTTCCACTAAATCCAGGTCTTCCAATAAAGCTACGTTTTCCAGAAAATTCACGTCTTCCACTTAATCTCCGTCTTCACAAATATATGTCTTCCTTGATATCTGCATCTTCCAGTAACTGCCAAGTCTTCCAGCAAATCAGCATCTTCCGAACAGTGAAAGTCTTCCGGACAATTCGGGTTCTCCTGAAAATCCATGTCTTCCAGAAAACCATGTCTTCCAGGAAATCCATGCCTTCCAGTCACTTCCAGGTCTTCCAGACTATCCATGTCTTCAATCAAATCCATGACTTCCAGAAAATCCACAACTTCCAGAGAAACCATGTCTTCCAGCAAATCCTTATCTTCCAGAAATCTTTGTCCTCCAAAGCGCTGTGTCTTCCATCAGATTTATGTCTTCCAGCCTACCCATGTCTTCCAACAAAGCCACATCTTCCAGAAAATTCTCGTCTTCCAGAGCATCCACGTTTTCCAACAAAGCCATGTCTTCCAACAAAGGCACATCTTCCAGAAAATCTACATCTTCCAACTAAGCCACGCCTTCCAGAAAATTCATGTCTTCCTACACCTCCAAGTCTTCCAGCATCTCCAGGGCTTCCAGCATCTGCTCGTCTTCCAGCATCTCCACATCTTCCGACAACTACCCAGTCTTCCAGCAGTGGGCTACATATCCACGTCTTCTGTCTCCAGTGTACCGATCTTCTAACATTCAGGTCTTCCAGTGTCTACAATATCCAGGTATTCTAATATGTTCTGTAGTCCAGGTCTTTCAAACTTTCCCCAGGTCCAGACTCCAAAATCAGTCTTCTCAAGTGTGAGTCTTTTCATGTTCAGACCTTTCCACAGATGAGTCTTCCTACTCAAATATTCCTATTTCTAGTAGAATTAGCTTCCAAAAATTTATTATAGCATCCCTTTTTATAGACCAGATATTATGGACTGACTGTACTGCAGCCTAATAGTGTTTTTTGCTATTAGGAAATGTGTGTTTATTCTTTACAGCTTTAAAACATAATATTCATGAGACAGCTTCTATAGAATAAACACATATGGGATTGCTGTGATAAATCTTGCTACGTCATTAATGCTTATAGTTTTTATATAGTCAGTTATGCTTAGGTGCAAGTGAAAGACTTATTTTAATGAGAAAACTATTTAGAGACTTTTTTCTTTTAGCTAAAGTTGACATACAGTGGATAATATACAATGTGTCTTCTTTATAGCACCAATTTTTGTTTGGTCTTATGTGATTAATAATAATAATTACACTTAACATAGCACTTGCTATATCCAGGCACTGTTCTAAGGTCCTTACATGCATCAACTCATTTAGTCTTCACAAGAACCCATGGAGGTAGGTACTATCATCCCTGTTTTACAGATGAGGAAACTGGCACACACAGGTGAAGTAACTTGTCCAAAGGATACAACTAATAAATGGTTGAGCTGGGATGTGAACCCAACTAGCCTGCTTTCAGAGTCTATGATCCTAACCACTATGCTATAATATCTGCTGTTGAAAATCAGCATGAGGATTATGAGATCCAGAGCTCAATTGCTCTCATTTTATGTGTAGACTGTTATAAAATCTTATATACAAATGGTCTTACTGTGCTTTATCAGTATGAGAACCTATTTGTTTGTATTCACAGATCTCATTCCTCAACTAGCTGTTATCATTCCCTTGCTCATGTATATGGAACTAGGTATATGGAAGGAAAACACTTCCTCATACCATTTTCAGTTTGGGTAGACAGAATATAAAGGAGTACTGAGTTCAAGTTCCCTTCGCTTTAGAATTATATTCATAGCTCCACGCTTTGAGTTCTGGTGCTTGGAATTTAACTGTCCTATCTACTTCAATTCCTTATCTCTGACCATTTCCCCCTTTACACTTTACTATCTACACTACTTACCATTAGTTTGTTTCCGACCTCCAGGATCCACCTGCTTCAAATCTCACAGACCTCTTGGATTCCTCCCACTGCCTTGTGTCTGACTAATGGTGACTACAACTCCTTAACTCCAAGCATGCTGACCTAGAGTACTAACTGCTTGGTTCTCCGAGTCTCAGCTACTATCAGGTGCTTCCAACAACATTGCTACCCACACCTCTGGTTGGCATGACAAGCATTAAAGCCATATAATGAAATTCTCATTAGGTAATATAATGAAATTATCTATATAGTACTACTACTACTACTACTACTACTACTACTACTACTACTACTACTATCATCTTACAAATGTTTAATGATTTAGTTTACAAAATGTTGTCACTTCATTCATTCATCCATTAATTCAACAAATATTTATTGAGCGCCAAATGTGTGCCAGGCATATTTTAATGGAACTTAAAATCATCTGGGGGAAAGACAATGTTGAAATAATTTGAATAATTATTTATAAATTCTGCAAGGCCATGAAAGAACAGTGAGTATAGGATGCTATGAGAGTCTGGAAAGTTAATGAAAGCATTCCTGAGGAAGTAACATTTGTGGTAGCTGAAGAATCTATATTCTTATTTGATTATCATAACAACTCTGTCATTTAGATAAGATAGATGGTTTTTATAACAGGTTTTACCTAATTGCTGCTTAAGCAGCAAGTACTAAAGATGGGTATGGGATCCATGCACAGGGTCCAGCACAAATAACGCCTGTTTTTTTTATTACAAAATCATAAGCCTGTGATTCTGTAAAAAAAACAATATCACCCTCAAGCACATCAGTAAAATTTTAGGTTAAATGCTCAAATGAAAACTATAAATTGTGTTACACCCCTATTATTACCCTACCAACCACACTCAAGCAGGCATTACTTCTGCTGGACTCTGTATTTTGACTTTCTTTTTTCAACTATTCATGCTGCTTTAGAATACATAGTAAGTATAGTTTTGGCAATATATATCAAGGGATATAAAAATTTTTGTACTCTTGGTATTTTTACTTCAATGAATCTACTCAAGAGAATTATCTAAAATGTGGATAATTCATATACAAAGACATGCCTCACACAGTTATCTCAAAGAGTTAAAAACAGAGAAACTGAAAGTCTCACTTTGAAGGCATAATTAAGTAAATGTGCTATTTCCATGTGATGGAATATTATTCCATTAAAATATTTATGGTCAGTTTATATTATATAACGTTAACTGCAAACTCAGGGTACAGATTATATAAAGTGAGATGGCAGTTATTTTAAATATATAATCAGAGACAAGTGACTCAAAATAAATCCATTGTAGAGTATGAACTAATTATGTCTAGGTAGATAGAATAATGTGTGATTTTTTATTTACTTCTGTGTTATTTTTTCTTCCATAGTTCTTATAGTATGAAAGTATCTTATATTCAGGAAAAAAATTGACCATTTGTACACAAAATCATTATTTATTTATCTTTAATTTACACATGTAATCAAGTTGTACTGTTGAAAACACTTCAAAATATAAGTAAGCAAAAGGAAAAGTTAAATCTCAAAACTCAATATTCACAGATAACGCTGTAAAATTTTAGTGTACATCCTTCCATAGTTTCACAGGTATGTTTGTTTTATTTTGCAGAATGATTTTATACTGCCATTTAACCTAGTTTTTCCACTTAGTAAATTATAAACATCTTTCGATATCAGTAACTGTGCATCTGTAGTATAATTTTAATACATAACTTATGTACTTCATTAAGTTCTTTCCATTGTTTTGTAATATAAAAACTGCTGTGATGAGCACGTATGTTGTGCAAGTTGTGCAGAATACAAACTGCTCATTGGTGGAGGCCCTGTGTGTGCAGAGCCGTTCAAATATTGCTTACGATAAATTCTTCCCAGGCGAGTTGCTAATCTAAAGGATATGTGCCTCCTAAAGCTTATCACAGCATAAAAATTCTAAGCAATTGCAATGCTCAACAATTGTGGTGGAGAAATCAAATGATACTGTAAACATATGATGGAATACTATGCAGTCGTTTCAGTTTATACCACAGAGGCATATTTACTAGCATGGAGCTCTGTTCACAAGGTCTCATTAGTGAGAGGAACAGGCCACATGAATGTATATGTAATATTAAAACTTTGTGGGAGGGAAATTAAATGTCCTCAGGATATACACTATTTTAGAATCTATACTGGAGTGTTTGTAGTAAGTACCCCAAAAGGAAAATCGATAAATTGGGGTAAATGTGCACAAGGGAATACTACACAGCAGTGAAACAAATACACTACAGCTAAACGGTGTTAATATGCGTGGATGCTAGTTCTCTAATGTTAAAAAATGTCAAGTTCCAGAAGAGTACATATAACTGGATATTCTGTTTATATTCTTTTTTTAAAAAGTAAACTAAAACACTATACTATTTAGGCACATATATTGGGGATTAAAATACTTTATTAAAAAGCAAAAGAATATGAACAAAAAATTCAGGATAATGGTCATTGGGTTTGAGGAAAGGAGGTTGGAATAGGAGGGAATCACAGCAGTGAACTGAAGTTTTTGTCAGTATTCTAGTGCTCAGGATTGATGGGTGAGTGTGTGCATGTTCATTAATTAATTAAAAGCATATTATTGACTTAATAATTGTACAATTTTATGAAATAAGTAGTTAATGGATAAAAATAAATGAGGGCTATGCATGGATAAATGAGACAGTATGCATGATCTATGACAGCACACATGGATTATTCTTAATCCAGTTTTGTGCACTTGAATTTCATATTTTTCTTAAGCAATTATCTCTGGGTGTTCAGAATATATGTACCTTTTATTCTCTTGTGGCTCTCTATTTTCTAACTTTTGTATGTGGAATATATATAATACTATACTAATTGAAAAACATGCCCCAAATTACATAGAGTAATATCTCAGATATGCCAAAAATGCATTACAGGGACTGAAAAAGTGTTGACATGTTAGTAGTAATTGCCTCTTTGCAGTGAGATTTTATATAGCATTTTTATGTTTCCTTTTGGTTTTTTAAATCCAAATATTACAGAGTGAGATTATGGTGTTATTTTTCTGTAACAGGTGTATCACGTGCTTATTGTATAAGTAGACTGGGCAGTAGTATATAAAGGAACATATGAAAATATCTCTCTCCCAGGCCTACTGCCCAGAGACAGGCATGATGATATGTCTGCTTTGTTTCTCCCGAGCTATTTTCTGTATGTGTGAACGTGTCATGTGTTTTACAAAATGAAATCATCCTATACATAAAGCAGGTCCTCTAGTAACATTGTTTTGTTCAATGTTCTTTTGTTAAAGTTCGTGAGAAAAAAAAATGGATTCCTGGGCAGGGCCACTGTCTATGTGATTCGCACGTTCTCTCCATGTCTGCGTGGGTTTTCTCCAGGGACTCCGGTGTCCTCTCCCATCCCCAAATGTGCATATGAGGTGGAGTGGCACATCTGCAGTGTCCCCGTCTAAGTGAGTGTAGATGTGTGAGAGAGGACCTGCGATGGAAAGGCGTACTGTCCAGGGTGGATCCCGCCTTCTGTCCTGAGCTGCCAGGAGAGGCTCCAGTCACCTGTGACCCTGAACTAGAATAAGCAGGTTGGAAAATCATTCTCTTACTTGTTCTTATTTATCTTTCTTAAATGTACTCATTTGTATAGCTTACATTTCTTGTTTTTCTTTTGTTTAAAGGATTTAAAAGTTTTTTATTTTTAGAGAGAAGGGAAGGAAGGGAGAAAGAGAGGGACAGAAACATTGATGTGTGAGAGAACATCGATCTCCTCTTGCATGGCTCCCAAACCGGGACTTGGCCCGCAACCCAGGCGTGTGCCCTGACCGGGAATTGAACCCACAACCTTTCGGTTTGCTGGAGGAGGCCCAACCCACTGAGCCACACCAGTCAAGGCTCACATTTGTTTCTTTCAATGTTTGATATTACAAGTGTTTGGGTCTTTATTTAAAAGTTTGGTGATGTTTTTGTGACCAGAAATGTGCCATAGGCACTAAACTCTTGTTCCTATCAATCAGCCTGTGGTAAAGCTGGTTTCATTATACATTGTTTCCCTTAATGTCACAGTTTCTAAGAACCTATCTATGCATTTAAGTGACAATTTAACTCTACTATTCCAAACTTGCTGTCCTGTCTCCCCTTCCTTTCCTGTTCAGTAGACAGTCATTGTAACAGCTAGTAGAATTCTGCAGTAGGGTGCACTATATCATTTATTCAGCTCTTTCCACATGACAAATCTTTGGGTTAACAGTTTTTTGCTATTACACCTAATGCTGTGTAAAGCATTCTTTTAAATCTATCTTTTGCATGTTTAGAAGTATTTTTATAAGCTAGAAATAAACCTGCTAGATCAAAGACTTTGAAGTAATTGGCCTTTGTGGTGTGCTGGACATTATTCTTTTTAATTTTGTCAGCATTTTGGATGAAAAATTCAATCTCATTCCTTTATTTTTCCCTACCCACTAGTAAAGTTAAGCACGTTTTAATATATTTGTTAGCTATTTGTATTCTTTTGGAGATTTCCTGTTCATCTCCTTTGCGTATTTTTCTTCTGAGTCATTTATCTTTTATTTTGCTTGTTGATATGTAGGTCTCTGAATATTAGTGCTGATATCCTTTTTGTCTGCTATATATTACAAATGTCTGTCCTTTTAAAAGTTTATTTATAATGCTATTTGCCACAAAGATTTAATTATGTAAATAGGCAAACATTTAAATTTTTCTTTTATAGTTCCTTGGTTTTGTCTTATGCCAAGATTATAAAAATATGGCTCAATATTTCTTCTAATATTTTGCATATTTTATTTCTTAGTCCTCTAACCCACATGGAATTGTTTAGTGTCTATTGGTATGTGTGTGTATGATGGACAGTAGGGACCTATGTTAATTTTTTGCAGAAGACATAACTAGTTTTCCTAATTTATTTTTGTATTGAATTATATTTATACTAATTTAGAATTTTCTTTTCTTTTTTTACTTAAAAAGATTTTATTCATTTGTTTTTATTTTAAAATATATTTTATTGATTATGCTATTACAGTTGTCCCATTCCCCCCCATTTATTCCCCTCCACACTGCACCTCCCCTTCCAGCAGCATTCCCCCCCTAGCTCATGTCCATGGGTCATACATATAAGCTCTTTGGCTTCTCCATTTCTCGTACTGTTCTTACCCTCCCCCCTGTCTATTTTCTACCTACCATTTATGCTTCTTAATTCCTATACCTTTCCCCCCACTCTCCCTCCTTCCCTCCCCACTGGTAACCCACCATGTGATCTCCATTTCTGTGGTTCTGTTCCTGTTCTAGTTGTTTGCTTAGTTTGTTTTTGTTTTTATTTTTAGGTTCAGTTGTTGATCATTTTGAGTTTGTTGTCATTTTTCTGTTCATAGTTTTTGATCATCTGCTTTTTCTTAGATAAGTCTTATTAACATTTCATATAATAATGTCATGATGAACTGCTTTAAG
The DNA here is from genome assembly GCF_021234435.1 of Artibeus jamaicensis. NCBI lineage: Eukaryota > Metazoa > Chordata > Mammalia > Chiroptera > Phyllostomidae > Artibeus > Artibeus jamaicensis. The sequence continues at coordinate 20,829,958 of NW_026521506.1, forward strand.
GAGTTTTCTTTTCATCATGAAGTATATTGGCATGCTTATGTTTCTTTTTGTTCCATTTTTGTCTATTACTGCACTAGTACCTCACTGCTTAAATTACTACTGGAGCATTATGATATGTTTTGAGATCTCATAGGACTGCTCTCCCTTCTTTTTCTTTTTTCAGAATTTACTTGGCTATTCTATATTTTCTTTTTCCAGATGAATTATAGAGTCAACTTGTCAACTTTGGTGTAAAGAAAAAAATTCCCTGGAAGTGCCTTGGACCTTTTGAGTAACCTGTCAAGAAGTGGCATCTTTGCAATACAGAATTTTGCATTTATCTTTTCTCCAGGCATCACATTAAACTCTGTTCTTATCTCTGTGCTCCCCCCACCATGAATTACCTTTAATTCCTAGCTACATAATCATGTCAGTCATAAATAAGAAAAAGTTTATCTTTTCATTGCAAATGGTTGTTTCTGATTTGGTTTTCTTTTTGGCACATCGGTAAAGATCTTATAATTTCCAGGACAATGCAGATTTATACTGACAATAAAGAATAGGCCTCCTTCTCTTGTTATTGACTTTAATAACAGTACCTCCTTGTTTCACTCTCAAATGGGATTCCTATTATTTCTGACAGTAACTCTGTTTCAACTTATGGAAACACCCTTCTAGCCCTGATTCCTGACTTATAGTTTTTTTGTCAGAAACAGATGTAAAATGTTATCAAGTGTCCTCTCTAGGATCTGCCAAGGTGATAATATGATTATTCTTTTTAATCCATTAGTGTAGTTAATTATACTGATAGGTTTCCTAATGTTGAGCTACTCTTGCATTCTTGTAATAAAAGTGACTTGGTACCAGTGTTTTTGCTTATGCTCATATTTCATGTCACAACTAAAACTCTATTAACACGTTCCTAGAGAAGAGCCTTGTACCTTTTTCACATCATGGCCATGGTAAATTAAATGGACAGGATTGCTCAGGGCAAAAGCAACTGGCTTTCCAAGCTCCTCCTGTCTGCCCTAAATGCCTTAGAAGATATCATGTTATACACAAAACCTATCCTCAGAACACCAATGTGCACATTTGTTGGGAAATTCTCATTTGTTATTTTCCTTTGTGTAATTTCCTTTTCCTGATTTAATATCAGAATGGTATTACCCTTTGAATCAAATTAATTTTTTTTCTTAGTTTACAGTCTAAGTAAATTAGACACAAACCGTTCCCTTAAACACTTGGTAACACTCACCCATAAAAACATTTTGTTCTTGTGTTTGGGGAGTGGGGGAGTAACAACATAGTAAATGCTCTTTTCAATTTGTTTGATGATTAGACTCATTTCCTTAAGTTAGTTTCGTCAGTTTGTTTGTAAAATTGTTTCATTTCATCTGGATTTTTAAGTGTATTGTTTGTAAGTTTTATGTAAAATATTCTAATGAGTATGAATTTGCATATGTATGGCAATACCTCTTTTTTATTCTTTTCCTTAATAGGACTGTTTATATATTTTGTTTTTAGTTAACTATTAAAAAACAAATGTTTTTGAAAATATCACTTCCTGCTTTTGTTAATTCCTTCTTTCTACAGTCTTGGCTTCTGTTTGATCTTTTTCTACATTTAGGTGGATGCTTAGTTTATTTTTCAGTCTTTCTCATTTTCTATTTAATACATTTGAATCATAAAATTTCCTCTAAATACATTTGACTATATTGCCTAGTTTTCACTTGCGGTGTGATAATAGTCATTCTTTAGGTACTCTATCTGTAGTTCATTTTCCTTTCTCACTCAGTTATTTAGGAGTATATTTACATATTTCAACATGATTAGGTTTTCATTAATGTTTGGCTTTTCTATGCTTGTTTTCCGTATTACTTGTTATACTGCCTCATGGATGGAGAATGTTTCCTGCATCAATTATACACTCTGGTATATTTTGCATCCTAATGTGAAATTTTAAAATAAGCAGAACCATAGAAATGAAGATCACATGGAGGGTTAGCAACAGGGGAGTGGGAGGAGGAGAAAGGGGGAGAAAGTACAGAAAATAAGTAGCATAGACGGTAGGTAGAAAATAGATGGGGGGGGGCAAGAATAGTATGGGAAATATAAAATCTAAAGAACTTGAGACATGTGGTCATAAACTAAAGGGGGGGAATGGTGGGGGAGGGGGTGTGCAGGGTGGAGGGGAATGAAGGGGGGAAATAGAACAACTGTAATGGCATAATTAATAAAATATATTTTAAAAAGTAAAATAAATATTCCATGGGCAATTGAAGTAAATGTATTTTTTTGTTAGGGTAATGATATATCATTTATACATAGTAAATCACATTTTCTTTTTTTATTTAGTTATTTTTTAAGTACAGTTTTCTGTTTATTTGTGATTCAGATTTTCCCTCTGTATTTGGTTAATCTAAATTTTCTGATAAAAGTATATAAAATCTCAATTTTATCATAGTCTCCTATTTCTAACATTTTTTACTTTACATATTTTAAATTCTTTTCCAGTGCATTAAATTTCATGATTATCTTACTGGATTGTGTTAATTAACAACATAAAGATGCCTTCTTTTATTCATTCAATGCTTTTTTTGGCTTACATTTCTTTGCCACTTCTACTATTAATAGCTTTTTGTTAGCATTTGTGTTGTGGGCCCACTCTGCCTGGTTCTAGGAATTGTAAACTACCCACTTTGGCTAAGGATGAGTCAGTGACCTTTGGAATTTGAGCCGCAGGAGACAAAGCTTGTCTCTGGTAGCAAATGCTGCCTCTGCTTACTCCACTGCCCCCAATGCATGGTTGGATAGTCAATGACGGGTAAGACCCCTCAGAAGAGGGGCAACCTAGGCCAGACACAATCACTTGGGAGGCCATAATGGAAGGACTTGGGGGGGCTGCAACAAAGAGCAATGGACTCTCACCCCCCCCCCCCCCCCGCTTTGACAAAGCCCAAGTCACCGAGTTCCCTGGGAGAAGGGCTTCCTGACTCTAATCCCCTTAAGCCTGAATACCTGATGGGGAGGGGTGCAGCTCCTTGCCTTGCTAGAGTGGATCTGGGGAAAAATCTGGCATCACAAAGAATTCCTAAAAAATCCTGTGAAACATGCTCTGCTAAGAGTGCTTTCATTCATATGAAGGGTTTGAGGGTTAAGGGTTTGAGCAAGAAACCCTAAAACTCCTCCTGACAGACTCTGACTCAGACTAAGCCCTCAGATTTCTTTGAAATGTTATCTACTGTTTGATCCTTACCACCTTTATTCCTGTGTATTACAACCCAATAAAAACCCTTGTAGGAGGGGGCTCAAGGCCTTTTTCCTCTGGGAAACTGGCCACCTCTCCTCCCAAAGCAGATCGCATCATGTCTGTCATGTTTACTCTCATCCGTGGCACATGGGGTGATGTGCGAGGAAAGTCGCCCTCGCACATTTGTCTGATGTATCTTTATCCATTCCAATATTTTCAACTTTTCTGCCTCATTTTGTTTTAGATGTATCTTTTCAAAATAGCACATGATGATATTTTTCCTCCATCCAATAATGTCTACCTTTTAATTCATAATTAAAACTTTCATATTTACTGCAATTCCATATTTTATTAATAATTCTGTCATTTCATTTTTATTTTTATCACTTTTTGCCAGTTTTGTCAAAGTATATGTCCTCCTTTTCCCTATAGTGATTTATGAGTTTGAAGTATCACTTGTAATAGTGATTGCACTGATTTTATACATATATATAACCACACGTATATACACACACATATACATGTATACACACATATGTATGTATATGTGCACACACACAGCATCCAGCAGAAGTAATGCCTGCTTGAGTGTTGTCTGTAGGGTGATAATATGGTTGTAATAATTTATAGCTTTACTTTGAACATTTTACCTAAAATGTCCTATGGTGTGCTTGAGGATGGTATTGTTGTGTTACAGAATCACATGCTTAAGATTTTGTAATAAAATATTTCATAATAGACTTGGCTCATGTGGCTCAGTGGATTGAGTACCAGCCTGCAAACCAAAGGGTCTCCGGTTCAATTCCCAGTCTGGGCACATGCCTGGGTCGTGGGACAGGTCCCCAGTAGGGGGTGCTTGAGAGACAAGCACGCATTGGTGTTTCTCTCCATCTCTTTCTCCTTCCCTTCCCATCTGTTAAAAATAAATAAATAAAACCTTTACAAATATATTTTGTAATAAAAAGGGTGTTATTTGTGCCATATCCTGTATGTATGTTTGCATGCGTGTGTGTGTGTATATATATATGCACACACACATATATATGCATATATACACATGCATATATATGTATATATGTGCTGACTTTTTACTTTATACGGTATAATTAAAACTTTTAAAGTGAGCATATAATACCTTTGCAATAGGAAAGCAAAGGAAAAATCTGCTTTTCTGTGTGTCTTCTCTTTGTTTGCGCCTGACGAGTCTCACGATCCATGCTCGGGCTCTCATAACCTAGATTTTATATTCTTTCACCAACTTCTCAATGCCTCACTACTCCTGTATACCCTGTTTATTGATACTGGATTTTCTCCATAAAATATCATTGTATTTATATAATTCAATTCCTAATTAAACTTCAACCCCTGACACCCAAGTCCTCCATGACCTTCCCTACATAACAATTCCTGTTTTCTATTTGGCCGTAGACCAAATAAAAAACTCGTCAGACTGGTTTCCTCACTCTCTTATAAATCAGCATTTGTTCCTTCCTTTATTTTCATTTCTTTTGTTCTCTACCTTTTTCTGTTTTGTCAGAGTCCTCCCCAACCACAGAGTCTCAATACCTGTTTACAAGATAAGTTATTCTTCTGTTCCGATAGTTTTCCATTAGGCAAGATCTTCATCTTCAAGCAGCAGAAATAGTCTAGTCACAAACCTGTGAAATCAGACTTCATTTTTGACCATGAAACCTTAAGGCCATTTATTGAAAAGGGACATTTTGACTCTTTTCTAAAATGATTTAATTTTGAGATTGATATTAACCCCTTGTTATAGAACAGACATACTGGGGGCCCAGACTCCAGAGGATGGTATACTAATATCGTCCAGACCACCTACTGGGTTCATCTATCCACCACCTATTGGAAAGATATCTCTCAATGCCAGAGATTTGTGAAAAGGAAATGTTTATTTAATGCTATACGGACTTAAAGTAGTAACCTAACATGTTCATTAAAATATCAAAGTCCTTTAGGATACCCACAGATGCACACAGTGCTTCCTTCTCCCCCTGCCCTAATTTGGGGTACCCTATCTCAGGTAAAGAAGCACATGTCCGTGTTTCAGGCCACTGGCACCGTCAGCTGTGTCGCCGTCCAGGCAGGATCTCTAATTACTCCAAAGTCATGTGGCACCTCCTCACTGTCTACTAGCAAGAGTTCTTTGTACCCATTTTTCCAGGCAAAGTCTCTCCTTTCCTTCACATGGCTGCAGGGGTCCCCACTCTGCCAGAAGTATATGGCTTTCTCTCTGCACTGCCACAGCTGCGTGGTTCCCTTTCCTTCTCGCATGGCTGTGGGGGTCTCCACTCTGACAAAGCCACATGGTACTCCCCTTCACCAGGCCAAAAGGGGGTCCTCATTCTGCCAAAACTGTGTGGCTCTCCCTTACGTGGCTGCCATGTCTGGGTTTAAATCCCCACACCAGTCTTCCTCTGTACCCCCATTTCCAACTCCTCCCACAATCAGTTACACCTGCCAGCATTCCTGTATTATTACAAGTTTACTGGGCTGCCATCATGAGTCTGGGCAGGTATGGCCCCATGTCCTGGAGCCAATCTTCTCCAAGCTCCCACGCAGGTGCTGTAACTCGGGGGACCTGCCCACCGGTTACATCTTAAGGGGAAGTGACTTCCATCCCCCTGGCTCCAAGCCTGGCCACAGCCATTTAACATATCCAAGTGACCCACCAAAGGCTATAGATATGTTAAATGGCCATGCCATGGATTAGCCGCAAGGCTGTGGCTGTACAAAACAGCCCTGCATGTTCCTGCTCCATGTGTCCCTTCCCCCAACTCACACCTGTGGAGGAAGGGGGGAGGACATCTTATATGTCTTTCCAATAATTCCTAGACACCTGGAGTTCTGGACCCCACGCCAAATCCCTTTTTGCCCCACCTTGGTTGCACCCTGTATCGCCCTCACCCCAAACCAAAGATTTCTTAACACTTTTTCGTTAATAACAGTGCTAGTCAGCATCAGCTTAATTTAACCCTTTCCACAGTTTCTGTGGTTTCTGAGTCCTCTTTAATCAATCTCCCATATTCTCGAGAGTTGTTTGGGGGCATATCAGCATTTAGCTGGTGACCTGGAGCTCCTCTGGAAGTTTCTACCAAGTGCTCAAGGCCAGAAGCCTCAGCAGAGCCTTCCCTTCCATTTCAGTCAGGAGCCCTTCCTACCCTATAATGAAGCTAAGAATAGTGCCCAAGAACTCCAGGCACTAAGAACACATTTTCTTATCAGTGCCAAGAAATAATTAAGGTATCTACAGCATTCCCACCCAACAAGACAAGGTCATTAGCAGACTTTATATTTTTGTTTCCCCTACCAGTTCTTCCAGATCAGCCTGTCCCCAGAGGTCCTGGAAGAGAGTACAGCTGCAAGAAATACTGTCCTCATGAGGTGCAGTTCTGGTAGATCAGCAAATCTGAATTCTCTCTTTAAAAAAGATTTTATTTATTTTTAGAGAGAGGAGAAGGGACGGAGAAAGAGAGGGAAAGAAACACTGATGTGAGAGAGAAACACCAATCGGTTGTGCCTCATGTGCGCCCAGACCTGGGACCAGGCTCACAACCCAGGCATGTGCTCTGACTGGGAGTTGAACAGGCAGCCTTTATTTCTGTATTTATTTCTGTATTTATTTATTTAAAAACTTTTTTCTATTGTTCAAGTACAGTTTTCTGCCTTTCCCCACCCCTTCCCACCACCTCAGCTCTCCCCACCTCCCTCCCCTGTTTCTACCTCCCCTTGTTATTGTCCATGTGTCCTTTATACTTGTTCCTGCAAACCCTTCACCCTTTCCCCCCTTCATCCCCTCCCCTCTCCCTTCTGATCACTGTCAGTTTGAACAGGTGGCCTTCAGCTTTGCAAGCGAATACCCAACAAATTGAGCCACACTGGTCAGGGCAACAAAGCTGAATTCTTTCTTTTTTAAGATTTTATTTATTTTACTTATACAGAGGGGACGGTGGGGAGAAAGAGAGGGAGAGAAACAACAATGTGTGGTTGCCTCTCATGCAACCCCAACTAGGGACCTGGCCTGCAAACCAGGCATGTGCCCTGACTGGGAATTGAACCAGCAACCCTTTCTTTGGTTTGCAGGCTGGCACTCAATCTGCTGAGCTATGCCAGCCAGGACCAAAGCTGAATTCTTTTTTAATAATTTTTTAAATTTTTATTTTATTTATCTTTAGAGGGGAAGGGAAGGAGAGAGGGAGAGAAACATCAATGTATGGTTGCCTTTTGTGCATCCCCTGCTGGGAACTGGCCTGCAGGGAACCGGCCTGAAATCCCAGTATGTGCCCTGACTGGGAATCAAACCGCAATTGTCTGGTTCGCAGGCCCGCGCTCAATCCACTGAGCTACACCAGCTAGGGCCCAAAGCTGAATTCTTGATGAACCACTGCCCATTTTCTAGATTTTAAAATATTTTGATAGTTTACACTATGCCATTTCTATTTTAGGACTTTAACTTAATATTTTATTTAATTTCATAACCACGCTACCTATAATTATTAAGAAAACATGTTTCCCTCATTAATCATTGTTAGCATCAAATCTTCCCTCTTGCATGCATTTATTTTTTGTGAACAAAAACCTATTTTTCCTTAAACTGTAGTATGAACTTTTCTTCACATCTCAACAAATCTCGTGGGTACCTAGAATTCCTAGGGAAATGTAGCTGCAAAAATCCACACAGGGTGGGGTCCGGACACATCTACACTCATTTTACCACCACCTTCTTATATGTGGCTTTTTTGTTATTCAGGAAGAACTCACCAAAATATGACTCCATTTTGAGCCAAGCTCATCAGCAAATATGTTGTCTTCATTAGCAATGGCAAACATGAAGATGAGCTCAGGTGCTTGTGTAGCATTTGCCCTCAAGTTCCCAGTAGGTGAGAAAAGCTTACAGATCTGATTTAATACCCGGACTCAGGTTGTCCTGGCACAGAGTTTGTCTGAGGATTGCAACCATGTACACAGTTATGCAACTTGTTTCTTGCTCACTTGGTGTTGTACCCTTTTGAGCATCATCATGGACATGTGGCCTTTCATAGACTTCACTGTTATGGGGGGTGGTAATCACGTTGTTTTTTTTTTAAAGATTGTATTTATTTATTTTTAGAGAGGAGAAGTGATGGAGAATGAGAGGGAGAGAAACATTAACATGTGGTTGCCTCTTGAGCGCCCCCCTACTGGGGACCTGGCCCACAACTCAGGCATGTACCCTGACTGGGAATTGACCCCACGACCCTTTGGTTTGCAGGTTGGCACTCAATCCACTGAGCCACACCAGCCAGGACCATAATCATATTTTTCATGTTCAAAATTTCATAGGCCCGTGATGGTGATTTTATGTGGATTTCTGTGTCACAACTTAGACATCTTTGAAGGTATCCTTGTTTCCTCACAAGAACAGGTTGCTCCGGGCTAATTTTAAAGTATGTTACTCTATAAAGACTCCATTTCTTTTTAGTGAAAAATTGAGAGACCAAACTCAGGAGGCTGGGGTAGAAATTATTTCACATGAGTGAGTGGAGTAGAACAGAATAACATAGCAGCTGCTATCCATTTTCATGATGAATCAAAAGCACTAATTCCCCCCACCCCAAATACATCACAAATTCATGTTATTGCTTTTAAGTTGTGTTTTCTTTTTACCTGGTTTAGTGAGGGCTTATTAATCCAATTTTTCATTTGTGCTTTTGTGCTACCAACTTTTCCCCCTTTCTACTAACTTTCTTTTTTTATAAAATACTATGTGTTTAGAAACCATACCATGTATTCAAATTATTGTGTTGTGAGCCTCACTCCCAATTTAGGAGGCTCCATTCTTTTCTCTCTTAGCTTCTATTTCTTTACGATGGCCACAAATTGTACAGCTCCAGACATTCTCCATCATATTTTCTTCATCAATGAGGTTTACCTCATTCTGCAAAGAAAAGTCTTCACCCCACTCCTCGGAATCCAAAAGTGTAGGACATAAGTAGCTCAAATAGAGTATCAGGCAGTTTTCAATGAGTTTCATCAATCCTTCACTTTTCTGGAAACAGCAAGAGAGCAAGATCTTATGTGCAAGTGCTTTTCAAGCCTCTGCTTGTATTATATTTTCTAATATCTCATCAGTCAAAGAAAGCCACGTGGCCATCCCAGATGCAAGGAGTAGAGCTTTGGAGCCATTCTGTGATGGCAGAACCTACAATACATTGCAAGGGAGAGGAATAATGTGTGGCCACTTTTACAATTTACCACACTCCTCTCATTTCAATCCCTACCCCTCTCTCTATTACTTCACTCTAGCCAAACCAACTTCCTTGTTCTTCCTCAGAAACAGCAGGCATGTTCTCGTCTCAGGGTCTTTACTCATACTAATCGCTTTGCCTGAAGCACTCTTCCATCAGATATCTACATAGCTAGTTCCTTTGCTATTCTGGTCTCAGCCGAGATCACTCCTGCATCTGTGATAATCTACTAGGTCAGTTGGGTGCTGAAAGGCTTCAGCTATAATGGCTTGTGTCTGCTTCACATTAAGTTTTCACCCACCAGCAGACTGTCCTTGGCTTTTTACACTAATCAGAGGGTCTGGTTCCATTAACTGTAGAAGCATGCAAAGCCTCCTAAGACATAGCTTGTAACTAACACAATGTTACTTTCCTTGCATTCTATTGGACAAAGCAAGTCAGCAAGTCAGATCCAAGGTGTGGGGAAGTAGATTCCACTCCTCAATAAGAGGAGCTTCAAAGTCACATTAAAAGAGGTTATGGATGCAGAGAGGGAAATGATTGTGGCCCTTCTTACAAAGAATGCACCATAGTGTGATGTTTTTCAGAATTTTACTTCATAATCATAGTTTTCAGTGTGAGGAAGTATATCTTATTTTATGTCTTTAATTATGTTTTCCCATCTCTCCTTTCTCTTCTTTGCCACGTGTAACTTCTATTAGACAGACATTGACTCAAATATATCTATTCTCCATACCTCACAACTTTTCATTCTTAGCTCTCTTGGTCTCTTCCTCCATACCTCCCCAATATACCCTCCAAAACTGGAATTTGTTTATAAAGAACTGTGAGTTTATTCTCGCATGTTTAAACTTTAGTCACCTTCCAAGTACTCTCCACTTGATGTAATACACCTACTGAGACATTTTATCCACTGCTCAAACCAGTTTTTGAACTGGTTTTGATTTTGATGCCTTTTTAGTGCTTCTGTCATTTTTGTTTCACCTTCTCCACATTGGCCAAACATTCCCCTTTGAGGACAATTTTTCATCCAGGGAAACAAAAAAAAAAGTTGCTTGGGGTGAGATTGGGTGAATAGGGAGGATGGGGCATGGGGGTCATGCTGTTTTGGGTCAAAAACTGCTGAACACTCAATGCAGTGTGGGCAGGTGCGCTCATAAATTACCCATCGTGAAATGGCCAAAGGCACGGAAAGAACCTTCAGAAAAAATTCACTGAAGCTGAACAATTTTATCTTTTCCTTCTCCACAGTAGCTTATTCTATTCTTTTAGAGGCACAAAATCCTCTTGAACCTCTCTGAAAGTTTTTTTTTCCCGAAACTTTTCTTCTATTTCTTGAATTAATTATTCAGAGTTATTTTCTCTATTCAGCTTGGAGTAATTTTTTTCATGCTGTTCATTATCTTCAGGTAAAAGGCAATTATTTTTCAGTGAGCCTCTTCTGAGCTGCTAAAGTTAATTATCAATGATCATAATATGAATACTATCCCTATTGTTACTCTGGATCACATAACACCGAGTTACCTATTTGAGAAAGAGTTCCGTAGAAAATTGGTGCTTGTGATTTCGAATATTATGATTTGGAATATCTGCCTTTGTGACTTTCAAAAAGAGGCTTCTGTATAAACACCAGTTAGATTTTTATCTCCTTGGCATCTTCATGTATGGCAAGGGTTTCTCGATTAGCAGACGTAAAAGCCTCTTGCTGAACCTCTGCTATAGATTCTCTGAAGCACATTTTTGTGAGGGGTTTCTTTCTGATCCCCAAAGGGAGGCTTATGTATTTCAAATGGCCTGTAGTTTGAGTCAGACTATTCTAAACATATCCTAAAAATACGGTGAAACTTCACGCAACCATTTTCATGTGTTAGTGATATACGTTGATAAAAATAGTGAAGATAGCATTGTTTATAATTGAAAATCTACTTGAAAATCTTTTGGCAGATTATGTAGCACATATAGCATATATTCTGATATATATATGCAGTGAAAGAAGGCACCATTATACTGTGTAAATTTGCTAAACATGTGTAAGTTTTTTAAAAATGTCATATGGGGTTTGTTAGTAGTACAGTTATATAGAATTTTTGTTTCCTTATACATTTTAAATTAAGAGAAAATAAAAAATGTTATTTAAGGGAGAAATAGACAAAAAAGTACTTGAAAAATAACTAAATAAAAATTTTAAAAAATGTTATTTAAAAAGCAAATTATTCAATATTATCTCAACAGTGTGACAGTACATAGAAAAATGGGATAAAAGATGCCAAAGTGTGAAAAGTGGTTATCTTGAGGTTATAGATGATTTTCCAGGTATTTTCTTCAAATTTCTTTAATGAGTATGTATTATTTCCTAAGCAGAAAATAATGAAGAGTTGAATGAAAATAAATTTCACAAGGTGAACAAAAACATAGGAGTTATGTATCGTGCCTCTGCTGTGTATTTTATGAGTTTATCGTTATAAGGTTGGTGTCTAGAATCGTTAAAATAAGGGATGGTTGATACATTTCTGGAATGGTTAGGAAAGAAAATTACTGCTTTGCTAAAACAGATTGGAGATTAAATGCAGAAGATAAATAGGCTGTTTTCACACTGTGGCCCCAGGTCAGTGTGGGCTGTCCCTCCTCTGAATTCTTGGAGGACTTACTGTGCATAGTCCTCACTATGTACCATATTTTTCAGACCATAAGATGCACCTAGGTTTTAGAGGAAAATAGAAAAAATTTTTGAAGCAAAAAATGTGGTAAAATATTTAATAACATAAATAACAGTATTTCACCAATGTAAATGTAAACAGAACTCATCAGCAATGTTAACAACCATTATTCCTCCCAAATTTGGCAGAGGGTGGGGGTGGGGGGGGGAGAGAGAGAGAGAGAAAGAAAGTGCGTCTTATAGTCCAAAAATGTGGTACGTGTCCTTTGCTGCAATATTCTCAACAAAATGGTTTCATGGGAAAGGGCTTCATGTCTTACAGTCGTATTGTCTATAATGCTTAGTGCAAAATTATCATTAAATTAAGGTGATGGTTGGTGAAAAAACTAGCATACTGATTTTATGACACCGAGTGGACTGTAAACTTGTTTTACTGCTGTGGAGGCTTAGGTAATAATAGATAATATGAAGAAATCAAGGCACAGCAAGGTTATATTACCTTGCCCAAGGTCACACAGCTTATAAGTGAGAGGTTTGGAATTTCTGCTCTGGTTTCCTTGCTCTGAAGCTTGGGGTGTTTTCTGATACATACTACATCAAACTTTGAGACAGAGTTTCTGTAACAAACAATCAGCCCAGATAGGTCAGGAAATGCAAGATCAAGATAGCATAGGTTCCCCTTATCCCTTGACCCACAGGGGGCATTGAAACAAAAGGGGCCAGATGGCCAGCAACAAGAGCACTTTGTTGCCAAGAAGCCAATTCCATACTCTAAGTTAAAAATGACTGTAGCATCCAGCTCTCCCTTAAGTGAGTTTCCATGGTGCAGTCCTCTAAACTTTACTGTTTAGATGAAATCTGGCTAGGGGGCAAGTGGTTCAGCTCTTTTGAGTAAGCAGGAGAAGGAAGTGAAGAAGTAGCAACAAAATTAGGTTAAGAGGTAAAATGCCTTGATGATGATGTGTGAGGAGCTTGGTCTTGGTGTACGAAGCAGTATTTAAAGTTTTAAAAAAAGGACTTATACAAGGCTGAGGTATCCTTCAAGAAAAGCACTTCGTCAGAATAGGTGTTGGACCCAAATCAGAGAAAAAGTTTAAATGGTTATTATATGATCATATTATCTGCTCTTGAGAGTTTCGATGAAATATCGTGGCAATGGGCATCTTTGAAGTCACTAAAAACACTCAAACCCCTACCATTGCTGTGCAATTCCATTTTCAGGATAACTTCTCTGTTTCCCTAGTTCCTTAGTTTGCCTAAAATAAATGAGGTGACATGATCATTTTTTATGTATTTACTTTCTTATTTTTTAATAGTTCATTTTTATGGTATTTTTTCTATTACCACTTATCCCTCTTATACCCTCTTCCCACCTCAACCCACCACCCCACTTTCAAAGACCACAGAAATGATTCTATAGCTATTTTCTTAGCATGTGACATTTTTAGTATAAATCTCAGAAGCTACATGTGAAAAATTATTTATAAATAATAGAAAGTGCCTGTAATGTGGAAGTTCTCTCAGATTATATTTATGTTTTGTTCAAATATGATATGTCATGGCTGAAGAGTTAACATGAGTTAATATTCATACATGGGAAATTACTGCAATGAAACCTGGTTAGATTATGATTTGCTCCAGAGAAAATACTTGCAATTAAACAAATTGAGAGGAACCTCGAACAGGGAATATATTTACTGAAATGCACACACACACACACACACACACACACACACACACCAATCCCAAACTTGGAAGAAAACTGGACAGGAATCCAAAAGACTCCTGACCCCAAGACTAACCAATTCAAACCACCACCTCCTTGCCTCTGTGGGGATTCAGCTGCACGATGTCTACCAGATCTTCTGATTCTGACATGATGAATCTAAGATTTTCATAATGTACCATGGTTCATTAACCCCTTTTTTCTAGCAGTTCTTTAGAATTGCAACATATTTATCACATAAAGTTCCACTGATATGTCATCGTTGAAACGCAATTGTTGATTCTTCTACAGTGTCAAATATGGAGGGTACTGAAACCCAGAGGAGGAAATGTATGATGTTTTCAGTTCACACACTTGGACAAATCTGTCATTGCTCTCTGGGCAGCAACAATGGCTGCGATAAATTAATAGGATTGGGGACCAAACAGATAATCAGGGTCTGTAATGGAACTGTAAAAAGAGTGCCGTTGTAGAGTTTGCTGTTGAATGTTCCATGTTTACAGATGTTAGGCTCACTAGGCTTTTATTGGTGATAGATATAAAAGTAAATGCAAATTTTAAAAGTGGTAGGTTTGCATTTTAGGAGGTATCCCCAAATCCATGCTTTGCTTATTAGCAAGTGAGCCTTGTTAAAGCTCCCCGAGTATTAGGAATACAGCATATGGATTCACAATCCTGACTTTCAGAAGTGTCTTTTTAATAAGTGCAAGGCCTAGCTTTTCACTTATTTGTATTATTTTATAATTGTCAAATGAATTAAGAACCAATTTCTGCTTTTATACTTCATTGCCTCTGAGCTGGCTTTCATGTTTAATTACTGTGCTGTATACTTTCTTAATAATCTAATATTTGAAGTATAATAAAGCTAAAAAGATGTAGGCATCTTGATATGGGAAATCAAAATTGCAATTAATCTATCATCTGAGTCACTCATTAGGGAGAGATCTTTTGAAGTGTAAATGTAAGGAATAAATTTGCCTTAGGGGTTTTCTTTCAACAGGTTTCATGTATTTGACTACAAAGGCATTGTTTGCTAATGTGTATTTGCTATTGACTGAATATTTGTGTCCCCAAAGTTCATATGTTGAAACCTAATCTCCAATGTGCAGGTACTTGGTAGTGCAGTGGGGCCCTAGGGAGGTGATTAGGTCACAAGGGTGGATTCCTTATGAATGGGGTTACTGCCCTAGTCAAAGAGAACCCAGAGAGGCCTCTCAGACCCTCCGCCACGGCAGGACACCTGGGAGAGACTGCAGTCTGTGAACCTGATAACGAGTGTTCACCAGACACTCAATCTGCTGATGCCTTGATCTTGGACTTCCCCGCCTCCAGAACAATGAAAAATAAATACCAGTTTTTCATAAGCCACCTAGTCTATGATATTTTGTTACAGTAGTCCATATGGGTAGTCATAGAAAGAAATATTGCCCTGGCTGGTGTAGCTCAGTGGATTGAGCACTGGCCTGCAAGCCAAAGGATCAGGGTTCTATTCCCAGTCAGGGCACATGCCTGGGTTGCAGGCCAGTTCCCAGCAAGGGACACACGAGAGGCAACCATACTTTGATATTTCTCTCCCTCTCTCCTTCCCTTCCCCTCTAAAGATAAATAAATAAAATCTTTCAAAAATAAAATAAAAGTTTAAAAAACAAAAATGAAAAAAGGAAGGCATTAATCTTGTTAATTTAGTTCCATGAGAGAGAGAAGCATATTGGTAAAATGTTTGAGAGTTGAACAATATCAGTGACACTGACAACCACTCACGTGTAACATGATTCTGGTGTGTGAAACCCATGATTTAATTTGTTAGTGTAAATGCCATCTTTACTACTATGAGATTTGTTCACAATCACAATCATATAGAATATAAGTTTCTTACAAGATATACTTGAAACTCAACCTTAGGAAATCAGAGAGGCAGTTGATAGAGCGATCAGTGACCTGCATTCCATTTGTAACTCTGTCACAATTTAACAGTTGTTACCTCGGTCAAGTCCCATCCCTACCATGGTCCTCAGTTTCCTCACGTGTAACATGAGTAGGTTAGACTAGAGGTCTTTAAGGGACTTTAAAAATATGAGCCCAGGCCCACTGCTGGGCAATACATTTTCACCTAACCGGTTACAAATGAATCTAAAAGAATGAGTCATTTCTTTGTTATTGCAGGCAAGTGGCCTACAATTCTGGATACTGCCCTTTTATGGATGCCTAGGAAAACCTCCTCTTTTTAAAAACAACTATACAGAGTTTACTATATGCTTGATACTACCCTAAGCAATTTCTTAATACTGATTAAATGTGTATGGCCCTCATAAAATACTGCAAGTAGATGATGCTCTTATTATCCCCAATTTATGGATGGAAGACTGATGTGCAGAGAAGTTCCGTGATTTGCCCCAAGACACAGAGCTCATAAGTGACAGAGTTGGGATTCAAATCTATGCAATTTGGCTCCAGAGTCCGTGCTTTTGACCATTGTGTCATACTATTAACTGACTAAGACAATGATGAGATTCCCAAAGCTTGACATTCATAAGCTCAAATAAAAACTTAAGCTGACTGAAAATTCAAATTCAGATCATAAGGCCCACATGGTGCATGCTCACACATAGCTTGCTGATAGAGTTCTCATGATTTTCAGGAAGGATAGTTTAGCAGTAGTCCATTTTCCATGTTGTCTTAAGTGATTTGTGATTTACCATGGCCACTTCCTTGCATTTAAATTTCAAATTACTGTCGGTCTGTTCTGGTGCGTACTTTCCCCCCAGATACAATAGTGTATCTTCCTCCATTCTCAGCTTTCATAGCATTACCAGGAGTAAGAAAGAGGCCCATTGCAGAGCCGTATAGGTCTTGATGCCCTCTCCCTTAGCTATCTAAGGTTGTTAAAAGCTTGCAGATTGCTTACTCCTTATAAAGGCTGAGTCAGCGCTCTCATTCCCCTTAGGTCCTATATGAGCAGGTGAGGAGGATGGGGGCAAGTCTACCTTCCAGTTTCAACTTATTCCACCAGTTGATTGCAGGCAATTTTAAGAAGACCTAGCACAGTGGAAGGTGGACTTGAAACCAGGATAATCAGCATTCATGCTGCCTGCCAATACCAGAACCAATAAGCAGAAACAGGGATTGAATCTTTTTAAGTATATTTTATTGATTATGCTATTACAGTTGTCCCATTTTTTTCCTCCTTTACTCCCTTCCACCCTGCACCCCCCAACCTGCATTCCTACCCCCTTAGTTCATGTCCATGGGTTGTACATATAAGTTCTTTGCTTCTCCATTTCCTCTACTATTCTTAACCTCCCCCTATCTATTTTGTGTCTACCAATTATGCTTCTTGTTCCCTGTACCTTTCTCCCATTCTCTTTATGGGCACTTTATTTAGATGGTCGGTGATCTGAGAAGACGGTGGGTTTGTACCCTAACAAACCATCTTACATTTCCTTTCAAGCCAGGCTTTTTTGTAAGGAGGGAAAAGTGTAAGGACTTTGGAACTCAAGGGAAAAAAGTGTAGGTAAGGCATTTGGAATTCAGAGAAGAGGTTAATCAGATAAAATCTGAAGTCCAGTAATTTCTGTAATGTCCTTTCATCCATTTACTGGTGATTTTCCATCTGGGTCCTGTGTCCTGCACTCTGGGTGATTTTCTTTATCTGGGTCTGAGGGGGCAGAATGTCTCTCCCTGGAGGGCAAGGGCTCAGATACCACCCTGAATGCTTGTGGTCTCTTCTGGAGCACAGAGGTCAATCGCCTGTGGTCTCCTGGAGTCAGGGTGAGCTGTACCTTTAGTTCCTGAAACTGTAGCTTTTTACATACATTAATTGCTAAGCTTACTAACTATTACCTTAAACTCAAAATTTCCAACTCTTGAGTTCCTCCTTGAGACTAAAGAAGCAAATTATGATGTGATGCCATATTTTTACCACTCAAAAAACACAAACAAACAAACCACGTTGCTATTCAAAAATTCAGGTTCTAATTCTAATGCTAGAAAAAGAAATACAATTTAAGAATTTTCTAACCATTACAAAGGTCTAGACCATTACAAAAATCTATGACTTTTTACAACAACATATGCAGTTCCTATGAAGCTGCATTTCTTAAACTTAGGGAAATGTGGCAAGTACAGAAAAGAAATATTGCTGTATCCAGTACATCTCAAATTAGAACAATTTCCATGACAACTTAGTCTTTTTTTCAAATATATTATTTATTTTATTTTTAGAGGGGAAGGGAGGGGGAAAGAGAGGAAGAGAAAGATCAATGTGTGGTTGCCTCTTGTGCACCCCCACTAGGGACCTGGCCCACAACCCAGGCATGTGCCCTGACTGGGGATCAAACCAGCAAGCCTTTGGTTCACAGGCAGGTGCTAAATCCACTGAGCCATACCAGCCAGGGCTCAACTTAGTCTCCTTTAAGAAAACATTTCACCTTTAACAGGAACCTAACCAACAAAACAAACTAACAAGCAAAATATAACCAGAGACACTGAAATAGAGAACAGACTGACAAGGACCAGACAAGAGAGGGGAGGGAATTTCAGGGGGAAAAGGGGAAGGATTTACAGGAACTAGTATAAAGAACAGTTGGACAAAAACTGGGGGGGTGGAAATGGGAGGGAGGTGGGGAGCACTTGGGGGGGTGGGCTGGGATGGGAGTGAAAGAAAGAATACTGTAGTTGAAAAATAATTAAAATAACAAAATGGTTTGCAATGTCAAAAAAAGAAAACAAACATTTGCACAGTCCGTATACAGAATCAACATTTTTATTGTTTGGTCCCTACTCTATCATTTTGTGTTTGAGATGTCATAATGTTTCCATTCTGGTATCACACGCTGACATTTTTGGATATAGCAAAATAGTGCTATTATTTGACTGTAAAATAACTGTTGTGTGCTGGCCTTGGTCTATTATAACCAGCGCTGTGGCTGGATCAGCCTTTGTGGTTCTAATGTTTTCAAGACACCCCCTCGGCAACAACCACCATGAAACTTAAGGGGAAAAATTTATTACTGACAGGGCAACACAGCAAGGTCATGGAAGGCGAGGGTTGGAGGGAGACCCTGCCTGAAAGCCTGGGGTTCTTTTTTTTTTATTAGGGTCAAGAGTGGGGACCTTGAATTTTGTAGGCTCACTCTTTATTGGTGAATTTAAAACCTAAGAACAGGAATTTAAAGCTTGGGAAGAGAAAAAACAAGAGGCGCAAAAGGTCAGTTTTCAAAATAAACACTTATCTTTAAAACAAAGGAGCCTGGAGGTTAGGGAGGGGGTGGCAATTAGGCTCTTTGTCTAGTCCTGTGGCTGGCAATGTGTTTATTCAATGTAGCCATCTTTCAAGTGGCTGTGTCTCTGAAATGGATGCCTTTGCAATCAAAGCTTAAGTCAGGCAGTTGCTTTATAAAAAAAGAAAAAAAATCAAATGTCAGGGCTCACACTATAATAACTTATAAGAAAATAATAATAGTAATAATAATAATAATGGAGCTCCTATATACCACCCCCTTAGAGTCTCCACTGTTATAATTAATATTTTACATTAATCTGTTACATTTGCAACAATAAACCAATATTGGTAAATTATTGTTAACAAAAAAGAAAATCATTGGTGTTATCATTAAGAAATGTATATACACAGAATAAGTTGTTTATAGTATGCCCATTGATATCAATCAAAAACAACAAATTAAACCCCTACTATAGGCAATCATATAATGAGGTATGCCATATGGGCCTTTGATGGCCAAGGAAGTGCCATCCAGTTGGGGAAAATATGTTTATGAAGCAAGACATAGAAATACCAGGGGCGAAGTACAATTCAAGCATTAAGTGATGGAAGAGTTCAGAGGAGTGAGTGGTTATTGGGGATGTGGTACTTGAGAAAGGCCACAAAGAGGAGGTCACCCTTGAACTAGATGCTGAATTTTTCCAGCTTGCCCAACCTAAACCAATGAAAAGTGCTTCATTAGGGGAGAAATTCTCATAGCAGGGTTCCAGGACCAACACTGATACCCTACTGACAGGATCTGAATGAATTCTCTTTGCAAATCCTCACTTTTATTGCTGTAAACCAATGATTTTCAACCTTTTCAACTGGTGTGCCACAAGAGTCACATGGGTACATCACAAGGAGTTTTAAAACTTGCAACACCTGACTATTTATTCAGGGGCACTGACCTCTTTCCCCTTAGATTGTCAAATAAAGAAATGACAACAGTCACTACAATAGCCACCCGGCATGAAGGAGTCAAAATTATACCCAATGTTTGGTCCAATTAGCAAAAAATATTTTTTTCTTGTGCAGCAGAATTTTAGTAATTCATTTTTTTATGTGTACCATGAGCTGAAAACAGATAAAATCTCTGCTGTAGACAAATGATATCTAATTCCAGAACTTTCATTTTATGTACAACCAGAGGCTACCTCTGCTAACTGTGAAAGTGAAATGTTAAAGGCCACCCAAGCTTGATATTCCTAATCTAAAATGAGCACATTGCTGATGTGTCCTGAGGACTTAAATTGGGATTCCACCTGGAAACCTGGTAGATGTGAAGCTCCCACTGGGCATGCTAAAGAAAAAGAATTGTATGGGAAGGCATGAGAAGATTCTTTCTGTGAGTTTCTCTTCATGCTGAGTGCTTGGAAATAAGTCTCACCTATTTTCTTTACAGTCGTCACATATCACATAAAAAATGGCACTAACTTAGGTGTGTTTGCAAGGAGTGTCCATCACTGCTGTCCTAGTGAGTTTCTGTTAAAACTGCCCCATGGGGCTTATGTGTAAATTACCTACAGTAGTGTTCAGGATATTCCTCTCCCTCCAAATTTTTCTGTTGAAATACCCAGTAAGGATGAAGGATGGGAAGCGGGATGACTGCGGTAGTGGTGGGGGAAATGGAGACAACTGTACTTTAACGACAATAAAAAAAAGTAAAGAAAAAAAAGAAAAAAAGAATTGTCTTTTAGATGTGTCAAGAAATGCATTTTTGATTAAGATTATGATTTTCTCTAAGAATAGTACAATTCAATAAGTTTGCTATTTAGAGCCAGCCTTCCAAAGAGGTATCTTGTTGAAAAGTTTAATATCAGAATTGAGGGAGTGAATTGGTTGAGACCTACATGTGTTTCCATTTCTGAAATTTTTATTTTTATTTTTATCGGTGAAAAATTAGACAAAATTATGGAAGTGCTAGAATTTAAATTTTAATGCCCTTTTTAATAAATAATACATTAGTGATCCTGCCCTACAGGGAAGACTATAATTGAAATGCTGAATTCATTTCTTCTAGACAGAAATAGAAAGAGGTAATGGCATACTCTGACTGACACCTTAGCTGCACTTGGAATCCTTGGGAGACTGATGGGTCGGTATAACGGGATCTTTTGCAGTTAGAAACAAATATCACTCACTTCTTATTTCTTTGTCAAAATCTACTCCTTTCTACTGTGGTTTATGTTTCAGAAGTTTCTATGTTTATCTGTGGTAAGAGCATCTTGGACGTCTCTTATGAAGCTTTGTATACCTAATGAGGATTTTAAAATTAATATTATACTTTGGTTTGTAAAACAATGTAGCCCTCTAATGAAACAGAACAGTTCAAGAGCCCAGAAGAGTTTTATTTGGTGGTATTTTAGGACAGAAATTGGTATGAGTTGGTGATGTCACTGGAGTATATATAATGTGGCCACACTAATTGTCATGGTCTCATGGCCCTATAAGAGCAGTTACCACTATTATATTTACTAGAGAATTATTCTATTTTTATATTAAATTAATTATTACATTCTAGTAAATATAATAGTGATAACTGCTCTTATAGGGCCATGAGACCATGTGTCATTGTTCTGTAATTAGTTATGTGTCTATTTCCTGCTCTACAGTGTGAGTTTTTCAAGCCCATGGTCTATGTTTCAATCATATCTCTTTTCTCTGCACTATGCAACCCATCACAGCTGCTCCGTAAAAGCTTGCTGTTTGCTTTATAGAAGAAAATAGAACAGCATTGATTATTCTTATTCTGATGTCAGAATTTTTAAATGCCAAGCTCTACATTAAGACTGAGGTATGAAAAATTATTCTCCCTTCTCTCCCCATGCCAGTTTTCTTTTCCTAATAGATGCATACTCTTGACTTTAGCTATGGGTTCCATCCTATTCTAAACTGTAGTACTCAGGGGAAAGGTACATGATTGTACATTCTTTTATGTTTTTCGTATTTGGGGCTGATATTTGAGGGCACTAGTAAGGTGGATGATGTTTAGATCTTCTAGTCCCCCCCCGGGAAAGAAGAGTGAAAGCAACTAGTTGTCAGCTCATCAAATTTCTTTCTCTGCTCCTCCTGGCCCTCAGAGCCTGAGGTGCTGGTTTGTGGAGGCTTGTGCTCTAGCATCATTAATGCATGGAAAACCGATTTCCTGCCGAAATCCCATTTCGTTACTTTCACAGCAAACATCTGTTGTGCCTTATACAAGGGTTTTCTATATTTTTAAAATACAAGTGTATGCGCAAGTGGTGGGAATGGGATGACAGTTTATATGTTCCAATAGCGTGAATATAAGAGGTTCCCAAGTGCCTGGTTTTGGCAATTTGATAACTAACAGAGGCTGCCCGATATAGAGGGGCTCTTTGCCTTGAATAATTCCTTTGCTCTTCTCCTGGCATCATTGCCAGTGCACAGCACTAAGGGATTACCTCCCATCTTCAGAGTCTTCCTGAATTATCAGATAGTAATGCAACTGACAATTCAAGATAGATGATGCCCAGGAAAACACACCAGAACTTAGACATTCATAAGAGATACTCATTTCATCCTGACGATCCCACTATTGCTCAAAACGTGTTCAGAATTCTTCTTGCTTTTAGAGGCAGTTATCTAGCCAAATGAGGACATTTTTCTTATAACTCGACTTCAAAATGTATGTTGGACTGAGAATATTATGACTTACCTGACTCAGCAGGTTTGGCTGGGTTACTTTGAAGTATATTCAGAAATCAAAAATGGGTTCATGAAATGAAGACTTGCCATATCATTAGGGGAAACAAATGAACCAGCAAACATACCCCTCTGGAGGCTCATCCAAATGAGTGACAAACCTGTCTGGGGTTCCAGCAGCATCGCTGCTGTCACTGCTTGGGTCCCTATGGAGACAGGTTTGAAGGTAACAGCAATATGTCTAAAACTGAGTGCTGTAGAAGAAGGAACCTCTGAGACCAGGAAAACTGTGTTGTGATCTATGCAACTAATGTATGGACCAGGCTGGACTCAGTGGAGTGAGATAATGAAATTAATGTGTCACAATAGTGACTTTCTGGCCCATTCTGTGAGAATTCCCTTCTTGCTCCTGTACAGAATCTCAAGCAGATTTCATAGCTTTTTTACACTTGATCTTAGCCAAAAGGCCAAGAAACGATTAAATTTCATAGCTTTTAAAATCAAGTATATTTTGTTTAAAAGATTTTATTTATGTATTTTTTGTTAGTGAGAGGGGAAGGGAGGGAGAAAGACAGGGAATGAAACAGTGACCAGTTGTCTCTCCCACACGCCCCAACCAGGGACTCGGCCTGAAACCCAGGCATGTGCCCTGAGTAGAAATCGAACCAGTGACCTCTTGGTTTGCAGGCCAGTGCTCCTCAACGGAGCCACAGCACACATGGCACAGTCAAGTGTACTTTTTTAATGAACAATTTCCATCTTAAGTATTAAAAAGTCCAGTCAGAGAAAAAACGAAACCCAAGTCTCTTTCAATGAAAATCTGTTCTCTTCCTTTATAGCTCCTGGCCTAATTTGGACTCAGAAGCATGCAGCAGGAAAGGTGGAGCTGTTGCTAGTTGTGTTTCTGGGAAGCAGATTTTGAGATGGAGAGTAGTGAGAAGGCTAGAGTGCTGTGGGGATCAACGCCTGGATAGGAAGGGATAGGGAAAGAAGCAGGACTGAGTAGGTGAGGAAGCTGAGCTGCAAGGCGTTTTGGTGGCTGTATTGGTATACCCTATGGGAAGCTCTGTAGCTGAGATGAAGCTTTGGAATTATCCTAAGCTGGGTGAAGAGGCCAGGCCTTTATAACCTGAAGTGATTAGTCGCTGCATGAAGGCCACTCCTGAAAAAAGGTGTTACCTTAGGCAAGGTGGCTTTTTTCAACTGTGGTGATCTCCATTAAAAGACTGAGAGCTGAGGATTGTCAATTGATACCACTTCAGGGGGCATGGGAGTAAGTCTTTCATTTCTAAATGAAGAACTGGGCAGTGCATCATGGAGTCCACCAAAGGGGCATAATCTGTCTTTTTTGCATTCCTCTCAGTTCTTATCCTCTCTCCTCTTTTACCTATCATGCTGTCTCTGGCTTCACTTGGACTCTCCAGATCAAATGGATGAAAGCAAATGGACAAGACCTTACTTGACTCGCACTGGCATACTCTGGGTAGGGTTGCATGCTCCAGTGCTGGCTCTTTCTCTTGTGAAGTGCTTTGTAAGATTCTCTGGAGTCACTTCCACCCAATGGATGTTCCACTGCACCACTTTTACCTAATGATACACCCTCTGAGCTGACTACTTTTGATTTCTCTTACCCGTCTCCTCTTGGTGCACATTTGTTTGGAGGTATCACTGCCCTGGTAGCAACATCTCTTGGGCTGGGCCTTTGCGGGATGATTCACACCCATTGACCTTCCTCAGTAATTATCGATGCCCAAGGGAAATATTTCTTGGTATTACACTCTGGTCATGCCAGTTGCTCCCCTCAGGGCCCACTCCAGCCTGCCTTTAATCTTCAGACTTCTAGGCGACAGCAGGGACCTGTTCATATGTTCTCCAAACACCAGGGATATATGCCAAGCTCTCCAGGTGATTTTCTTCATCTGCCTATTTGGCTTGAAATCACCACTTCCTTGGTTCTGGTTTCTGTGTTTAGAGTACATAGGGCCATATGGTGTTTTTCTTTTGAATACTCAGGGCAAACAATCCTAATGAGCTTCCAGTTTGGTGAAACCCCCGAGTCTTGAGGGAATATGCCATTGCTATTTCACTTCTTAAATCATTGGGCATTATTCCCACTGAAGGCACCCTTCTATAGAGACCGGGGTTGTGTGTGCTGTTTTAATATAAAACTACAGGCTTAGTTCGTGGACAGGAAGAATTTAACATTGTCAAAATATCCATACGCTAAAAACAATCTATAGATACAATGCAATCCTTATCAAAATACCAATGGCATTTTTCACAAAACCAGAACAGATAATCCTAAAATTTATATGGAACCAAAAAAGACCCTGAATAGTCAAGGCAATCTTGAGAAAAAAAGCAATGTTGGAGGCATCATTCTGTCTGATATTAAACTATACTATAAGGCTGTAGTCATCACAATAACATGGTACTGGTATTAAAACAGATACATAGATCAATGGAACAGACTAAAGAGCCCCGAAGTACATCCATACCTACATGGTCAATTATTGTATGACAAAGGAAGCAGTAACGTACGTGGGTATGAGTGCTGTTGACAAAACTGGACAGACACCGGTAAAAGAACGAAACTGGATCACTTTCTTATACCACGTACATGAATATACTAAAAGTGGATTAAAGACTTAGATATAAGACCTGAAAGCATAAAACTTCTAGAAGAAAACACAGGCCATAAACTCTCTCACATTGCTCCTAGTAATATATGTGTTTTGGATATATCTCCTTGTGCAAAAGAAACAAAAGAAAAATAAACAAATTGGATTACATCAAACTAAAAAGTTTTTGTACAGCAAAGGAAACCATCAGAAAACAAAAAGACAACCTAATAAATGGGAGAAGATATATACAATAAGGTGTTAATATCCAAAATATATAAGGAATTTTTATAAAGCTTAACACCAAAAAGACAAATAATCCAATTAAAAAGTGGGCAGAGAACTTGAATAGACATTTGTCCAAAGAGGAGATACAAATAGCCAATAGACATCTGAAAAGATGCTCAATGTCATTAGTCAGCAAGGAAATGCAAACTAAAACCACACAGCCTGTCGGAATGGCTATTATGAATAAATCAACAAGCAACAAGTGTTAGTGAGGATGTGGAGAAAAGCGAACTCTCATGCACAGTTGGTGAGATTTTAAATTGGAGCAGCTACTATGGAAAACAGTCTGAAGTCTAATCAGTATGTTGTATACCTGCAACTAATATATTTTATGCTAACCGTAATTGAGAAATAAATCAAAGGGTTGTAGGCTTAGCAGGTCACCAACAGGGAATTTGTATGCTGCCATCCTTTTCCCATGGGGAGTGTAGGCTGGCCTGGCTTTGTATGTATGGGAAGCAGGTGCTGCCTATACTGTGGCATCCTACCACCTCTGCAAGGCACCTGTGAAGAATTGGAATGGCTAGTGCAGGGGTGTCCAACTCATTTTCACTGGGGGCCACATCAGCCTCACGGTTGCCTTCAAAGGGCCGAATGTAGAGCTCCTTGCCTCTAGTGAAGGAGTACTTACATTTCTACAGTCCTAAAATTACATTCAGCCCTTTGAGGGCAACCATGAGGCTGATGTAGCCTGTGGTGAAAATGAGTTGGACGTCCCTGAGCTAGTGTGTCAGTACAGGATCAGTAGTGTCCTGGGGTTGGTGGGGACGAGTGAATAGTTAGACTGTAGAAATATATGCCCTAGCCCTGGCTAGTGTGGCTCAGTGGATTGAGCGCGGGCCTGTGAACCACACGATCGCGGTTCGATTCCCAGTCAGGGCACATTCCTGGGTTGCAGGCCAGTTCCCTGCAGGCCAATTCCCAGCAGGGGACGCACGAAAGGCAACCATACATTGATGTTTCTCTCGCTCTCTCCTTTCCTTCCCCTCTAAAGATAAATAAATAAAATTAAAAAAAAAGAAATATATGCCCTAATAGTGGCTGTCCAAAAGTGTGAGAAACACCGATATGGTCGAATGAACATGCTTTGTAGTTTCAGAAGATTTGAATTTAAGCTCCAATGGTGTGCCCTGGGCTAAATCACATGACTTCCCTGAAACCTATTTTCATTTATAACACTGAATTAATAATAGCAACTCTGTTAGCCTCAGGGGATGTTTTGAGGACCAAATGTGATGATACACATGAGAGTTATACAGTATAGAACTATAAAATTATTACTATATATTTAAATGTAATTTTAATGTATTTAAAGTTTAAAGTGTTTGAAACTGCTTTGCACTGAGGACAGAAAAGCAGAGTCTTATCTATTATGTTACATTTTGGTGCTATTCTGACTTTAGTGTAAAAACTCAGATGGTTACAGTTATGCAGAATCTGACCACATTAAAAAAATCTTTAAAGTGGATAATTTTTCAAGAAGGTGTAGAAGCTGCAAGGGACAACAGAGGCACAATTTGCAACCAGTAAGACCCTGTATTATCTTTAAAAGTTACTTCTTTGGAACAGTGCTCCAGGAAATCTAATTTGGGATCATTTAAATGTTTATAAATTAAGGAGACCAGATGATTCAGCGTAGTATACAGATATTAAAAGCTGTGAGGAAGAAGGGTAAAAATATCACTCTCATTTTGATTAAGAATTGCCAAGCAGAGCCCTGGCTGGCATAGCTCAGTGGATCGAGGTTTGATTCCCAGTCAGGGCACATGCCTGGGTTGCAGGCCAGTTCCCCGCAGGGAATGCACAAGAGGCAACCATACATTGACATTTCTCTCCCTTTCTCCTTTCCTACCTCTCTAAAAGATAAAAAAAAAAAAAAGAATTGCCAAGCAGAGTTTATTTTCTGGTGTAGTAGATAATAAAAGCTATATATTTATTATATGTTTCTGAAAACTCAATAGTGGATTGGAAAATATGGAAAAAAAGGAGAATCATGCATTTTGATATCCTTAAGTCCTTTGACTTTGTCAGTGCTTTCCTTTGCATTTAAAGTAATATTTACTGAAAACTAAGTTGTGGAAAGTGATGGAAAATTATTAAGATTTGTAGTTATGGTTTCTGTTTCAAGATTCCCTTGTGGCCACATTAAATATATGTTTAAGAGTTTTATTGAGTGATTACTATATTGTGGGCAACAGGAATACAGGAAGAAAGAATCCACAAAGAATAAGACATAAATCTTTTCAGAAGGTGTGTCAGCCTAAGGCAAAAATTCCAGAACTTTAGTAAGCCCAAGAGTCACCCGGAGAGCCTGTAAAAATTTTCAGACATTTCAACATTCCAAATTGCTACCAAGAACTCCAAGTACTTCAGATACATACTCTAAAGACACTGGTGTGGAGAGAGCAGGAAATGTGTAGGGAGAACTGTAGCAAAAATAGAGCTACAGAGGTCAATGGGAGTATATGGGGCATAGGGAGATGACTTGTGACTGGTGAAATCTAGGGAAGTTTATGGAAGAAGTGTGGCTTGGGGGATGAGAAATGGGCAACACAGTTGCTACAAGAGAATTTGCTGAGGCAGCGGTGGGGGAGTAGGAGAGGAGTGAAAGGAAGCATTCCGGGTGCTGTGTTAACAAGCAAAAAGGTATGTACGTGAAAGCACTGGGGGAATGGTGACTAAACTGATCCAGCTGCATTGGACATTGCCTATAGGGGTGCAGTGGGACATACGATTAAAGAAGAGAGGGCAGAGTATAGTCATAGGTGGCAAACACAAGGCCCATGGGCTGAATCCGGCCCTCCACCTTGTTTTATCCGGCCCAGTACTTTGTTTCTATCTGCGGGCAGCACCAAGCTTTCCTTTAACTGCTCAGCAGTAGTTACATTTATCCAGTCCTAAAATTACATTCTGCCCTATGAAGGCAACTGCGAGGCTGATGTTTCCAGGGTGAAAATGAGTTTGGCATCCCTGGATAGATTGTGGAGTTCTTTATGACTACATTTTAAAGACTTTGAGGTCTTTTAAGAGGAGCACTGCATAATCACCTTTGCTTTCACTAGTAACACTTTAATTCCTCACAACACCACTTTAAGATTGGTAGTGTTACCTGCATTTTACAGCTGAAGAAACTGAGGCTCAGAGAGATGAACTCCCTTGTCTGAGGCTTGTAGCCAGTAACTGGCAGAGTCAGAATTTGAACTCGAGTTTCCAGTCATCATCATTAAGTTGTTCTTTTGGTAGCAGAGGTAACAGGCAAGGTTCGTGTGCCTCACTCTGTTGGGGGACGCGTCCATTATTTATCAAGCAGTAAAAGGTGGTCTTGTGAAATGTTATGTACTCATTTTATTTTATAAAATTCCTTTTTATATTTTTAAAGATTTTATTTATTTATTTTTACAGAGGGGAAGGGAAGAAGAGAGGGAGAGAAACATCGATGTGTGGTTGCCTCTCACATGCGCCCAACTGGGGACCTGGCCAGTGTCCCAGGCACTTGCGCTGACTGGGAATCCAACCGGTGACCTTTGCTTCAAAGGTCAGTGCTCAGTCCACTGAGCCACACCAGCCAGGGCTATAAAATTCCTTTTTAAAATCACGTTAGACCACATATTGAGAAATTTAAATTGTATTACAAGTCTTGAAAAGAACATGTCCCTTTACCCTCACCTTTTACTCCTGCCCTGTTTTCCAGAGGCAACCATTTGTATCTCTTTCATGTTTTTTTTCTTGGCCTTTTCCATATTTCTTAATAATATGTTTCTACAGCTATTTTTTTATTTTTTACATTTTAGACATTATCCATTAATCTTTCACATTTTTTCTTGGCCTGGTATGTATTTCCATATTTCTTAATAATATGTTTCTACAGCTATTTTTTTTATTTTTTACATTTTAGACATTATCCATTAAGTTGCAACTATGGAAAACAGATGGTCCCTTAAACCCACACTTCATTTATTTCAGTAGCTATAATTTTTAAATGAGTATCATCTGGGCAGCTATTATTTTGATTATAGAGATAGTGCACACTTCTGAGACATGTAGCGCACTGTGACTATTAAAATTGTACAACTTTACTTTTCGTAGAGCTAATAATTTTCCTGTTTGCTGCTGCTTTGTTTTATTTATATATTGCCTCCTAAATTTTCCCTAGACTCTGTACGAGACATCTAAAGTCCCTTGTGACAATATCTGGTGCTCTTTTAGCCCACTCTTCTCTCCACCTGTTTCTTGTCCTGCATCCATTCCTCACCCTAATGCGGACTGGTTGTTCTCTAAGGCAATTAATTCCACGACTGCCATCCTGGGGGCTTCCCTTCACCATTGTACGGGGGAATTTTCTTCACCTCTTTCTGGGGCTGGTCTCCAGTTTCCTGGACTTTAGCTCTTAAGTAATTCTTCATTTACTTTCAGTTTAGTCTGTTTTGGTTTGATTCAGCTCATCTTTAAAGAGCTTGCTAAGAAGGCTTGATATTGTGCTTTATACTAAGAAATATATACATTTGGCCTTCCTGTTTCTGGCACAGAGCTCCTAAAATCCTTGACCTTTGCTAAGTGATGAGAGCAACAAAAGTGTCTTTTATTATGTTAATGAGTGACTTTTGGAAAGCTCCCTCCTAACCTAAGAGTGGGGGCTGGTTGCCAGGAGAACCAAGCCTATAAATAGAAGGTCCAAAGTTACAGTCTCATTCCCTGACCTCCAGAGAGGGTAGAAGGGCTAAAGATTCAGCTAATCAATCACGCCTATGTAATAAAGGCCTCCATAAGAACCTAAAAGGATGGATTTCAGAGGATGGATTATGGAAATCAGAATGCATCCATGTGCTGTCCCATAGGGCCCCAAGCTCCATGGGGGCAGATGCTCCTTTGGAGAGGACTTCACCCTATGCAACTCTTCATCTGGCTGTTGATTCATAGCCTCTAATATCCTGTGAAATAAACCAGGAACCCAGTAAGTAAATTGTTTCTCTGAGTTCTGTGAATGCTCTAGCAAATGAATAGAACCCAAGGAAGCAGTCCTTGGAATCTCTGATCTATATAGTTGGTCAGTCAGAAGCAAAGGATTTGGGATTGGCACCAGAAGATGGGGTCAGTCTTATGGGTCTGAGTTCTTAACTTGTGGGATGCTATCTTCGGGTAAATAGTGTCAGAATTGAGCTTAATTGTAGGATACCCAGCAGGTGTTGGAGAATTGCTTGCTTGGGTGAGGGGAAAACCCACACACCTGGTGTTGGTAGTTTCAGGAGTGAGGTTGTATTAAGAGTAAAAGAAACACAGAAGGGGAGAGACTGAGTTTTTCCAACTTTTAGAAGGATTCGTGGAGGATCACTTTTTCTGATACTTTTCATTACTGAAAAAGTCTTTATTATGATTTAACTCTTGATATGATGGTTTGTACTGGGCACTCAGTGGGTCCTTTTTATTATGGAAACATATGCTTCTATTTGTTTAAGGAAGTTTTCTTGTATTGTTCCTTTGATTCCCTGCCCCCATTTTTCCTCTTGTTCTCTATTTAGGAAAGATCTGTTATTTGGGTGTGAGTGACCCTCAGGTGACTTCTAAATTTTCTTACATTAATTTACTCATTTTAGTCTATCCCTTTGTCTTTAATTCTACTTTCGGGAAATATTCTCAACTTTATCTTCCACCATCTCTAGTGGATTTTAAAATTTGGCTTAGTATCCTTTAAATTTATAACAGCTCCTATTCTTTAATCATTGTTGCTTTTCCTTTAAATAACATCCTGGATTTCATAGATTCATTATTTATTTCTAATCTCTCAAGCTATGAATTGTAAGTATTTTGAAATTTTTCTACTCGATGGATTGTCTAGTTCCACTGAGTTGTTTGTTTACTTTCTCCTTTTATGTTGGAGACTTTCTTTAGATTTGCTCTCCATTGCATCTAATGGCTATGCATAAAAAAATTGATAAGCTCTTTGTGAATGGTGTTCAAAACTGGTGTTCTTCATTGTAAAGAAATTATTAATGAACCAGCTGTCAGTATCTGTTACTCCAGAAATAAATGTTTCATTCTTCCTGGGTAATATAAATTGGCTAACAGCATTCTGGGAGCCAAGCAGGACTTACACTTAAGTCCTTGATTCTCAGCCTAGTATCCCTAAGTTATTGAATTCCTCCAGAGTATAAAGATAAGTATCCTTTCTCTCCATATGGGGGAGAAATAGCCTGGACTTGCCAGGAGGGATAGGAGACCTAGTACATGCTTCCTGTGCTATAGACTCTACCATCCACCTAGAATAAAATGAAGAACACACGTAGTCTTGTTATTATCATAACCTGT
Organism: Artibeus jamaicensis; assembly: GCF_021234435.1. Classification (NCBI taxonomy): domain Eukaryota; kingdom Metazoa; phylum Chordata; class Mammalia; order Chiroptera; family Phyllostomidae; genus Artibeus; species Artibeus jamaicensis. The sequence continues at coordinate 20,861,952 of NW_026521506.1, forward strand.
GCTTGTAATTTAAGGGATTTGGAGCTTTGTATCTTTCCAGTTTATAGAAAAAGATATTCTAATTAATGACAGAATTAATGTAAAGTTGTAACTGACACGAGTGCTAAGAAGGAAAAAGTAACATGTAAAAGTCAAAATAGTAACAACAGCAATAATAACCATAACAGCCTCTTATTGCTGTACTGACTGGAGAAGTATGTACTGAGAGATTTGACCCAGGGTGGGAGTTGAGGCATTAGCCAAGATCTGAAAGCAGAGAAGGAGTTAATGAGGGGTCAGTAGGGTGAGAGCACAAATAGCCTCAGGAAGTAACAACTTCTCACAAATACCTGTGGTGGGAAGCAGTCCAGAGAGACTTGCAAGAAGGCCAGCATGACTGCAATGGAGTGAGAGTGAAGCTACATACAGTTGTGATTGCATTAATATGCACTAATTATAACTCTAAAATCAAGGTTGTTTTTAAGCTTTTAGTTCCACATAAAACCTTGTTATTTTATTCATAAATCCAGGATTTCTGCACAAAAATAAAAATCACTTTCACTTGTTCTTTGATTAACTCTTGATAGACTTTCATTTACATTCTTATCCTAAGTACACTTACAAATTTAATGTATTTGATTTCTGTAAACATTTCAAATGCTTGATAGGGTAATCTTATGTACCTAACAAGCAAAATATTTCTAAGCTCTACAGCAATGCTGATAAATGTAGTTAGCCGAAATTATACTGAAAATAAATTACATTCTGATAAGCATTCAAATACACATTTGAAAGCATTCAGAGGGCTGGGTGTAATTTCAACTCCTTAAAGTTAAGGAGTAGTTACCTTTATACAGTCCTAAATTTATTTTGGCCCTTTGAAGGCAACCCTGAGGCTGATGTGGCCCCCTGTAAAAATGAGTTTGACACCCCTGATTTGCATTGTCAGATTTAGCTAATAAAATATGATATTTGGTTAAATTTGAATTTCAGAGGAACAACTAACAACTTTTTAGAAATGGAAACGTAATGTTTTGTATTTTCTGTGGCAACCCTACTGAGTTTGCAAAATCGCTTACCCAACTAGGAGAGCAGAGCTACCGCCTCTGATGGGCTGCACTTAGTCAAAGACTGTGGCCATAATATGGTTACAGATTAGGGATCTTAGTCAGAAATGAGATACCTGGGTGCCGTTTTAGGGATGATTCTACTGAAGTCATAATTTAACATGCTTAGCTATTTCAAATTACCTGTTTGACCAGCTATGTGAATGGTGATCCTAAACCCAGGCATTTTAATGGGGATGTAGTTTTTCAGACCTGGACATCATGGGGTTTTTTTTTATGTCTTTTATTTTAATTATGTGTTTTTAATGAATTTTTGTATTGTTGACACTATTACAGATGCTCCCTCTTCCTCCCTCTTTGCCCACTCCCACCTAGCCCCTGTCCTTCTTTCCCTCTGGCCATGACCACACTGTTGTCTCTGTCTATGGGTTATGCATATACTATATTTTGCCATGTATAATGAGCACTTTTGTACCTGGATTTTGAGGAGAAAATAAGGATGCACATTATACGTGAGTAGTACTTGAAATTCCTCGTATCTGTTCTTGTTTTTATAATTATTTGTAACATAAAATTTCTTATACCACAATAGGTTAAAAAATAAGTGCTAAAATTCCTTTACAATACAAAAATTAAGCATCTAAATGTAAAAAATAAAAAATTGATTTAAAATTAAAACAAAAGAATTTTTTCCTGAAGGTTTGGGCCAAAAATGTGGGTGTGAGCATTATACGTGGCAAAATAGTGGTATATTCCTTGTCAAATCCCTTCACCTTCATTCGTCCAGTCCTATCACCCTCCCCTCTGACAGCTGTCAGTGTGTTCCATGTGTCTATGTTTGTACTGCGTTCATTAGTTTATTTTGTTCATTAGATTCCACATATAAGTGAGATCATATGGTATTTGTCTTTCTCTGACTGGCTATTTCACTTAGCATAATACTCTCCAGGTCCATCCACAATGTCGCAAAAGGTAAGTTTTTTCCTTCTTTTTTATGGCTGAGTAGTATTCCATTGTGTAATCGTACCACAGCTTTTTAGTCTACTCATGTACTGATGGACACCTAGGCTGCTTTCAGGCCTCAGGTATTGTACATAACGCTGCTATAAACACATGGGTGCATATACAGGGTACAGCAGAAGGCCTGCTTTAGTGTGGGTTGTAGGGTAAATAATATGGGTATAATAATTTATAGTTTTAATGTGAACATTTCAGCTAAAATGTCCTATGGTGTGCTTGAGTGTGATACTGTTATGTTACAGAATTTCGTGCTTATGATTTTGTTTAAAAAGATTTGTAATAAAAAGGGGGCATTATTTGTGCTGGACCCTGAATTCTCTCGAATTGGTGTTTCGGGATTCTAAGGATATGTTCCCAGCAGTGGTATCACTGAGTCAAAGGGCAGTTCCATATGTAGTTTTCTGAGGAAATTCCATACTGTTTTCCACAGTGGCTGCACCAGTCTGATTCTCAGCAACAGTGCACTAGGGTTCCCTTTCTCTGCATTCTCACCAGTACTTGTTGTTTGTTGATTTATTGATGGTAGCCATTCTGGCAGGTGTGAGGTGATATCTCAATGTGGTTTTAACTTGCATCTCTTTGATGATTAGTGTTGTTGAGCATCTTTTCTTATGTTGATCCACTGCATGTTTTCTTTGGAAAAGTGTCTATTCAGGTTCTTTAGATATCTTTTAGATTTTATTATAACCTAACTTTATTGTAACTGATTTAAACTTTTAATTTCATTTGAGTCAATGGAATTGTATGATTTGGTTAAATTTGGCATTACTCAGCTACCCCCTTGTCCCAAATCTGACCATGGGAGACCTTAAAGGCCATTGGAATAATTTAGCTTTGTCACCTCTAAGAGCAATGGGGAGCCATTGCAGAGTTTCAGCAGCAGCATGACATGACATTTGTGTTTTTGAAACAAAAAAATCCACAGTGGTTGCTGTATGTAGAATTAACAGTAGGAACTTGAAGTAAGTGACCGAGACCACTTAGGAGACTTTTGCAATAGAGGAACTGAGAGATGATGGTAAACTTGGTTTATTCTGATGAAGAAACATGACAAATGTGAGTTATTTTGCACGCAGAATCAATATGACATTGTGATGGATTGAATATACACAGTCACGGAAGGAGAGGTGTCACCTGTGACTGTCAGGTGTCTGGTATGGGTGACTGGATGAATATTGACACTGTTTGTCTAGATAAGAAGTAGAGGAGAAGAGCAGTTTGTTTTAACTTCTTATGTATTTTACTTTGTTTTATTTTTGGCAAGGGAGGGGAGAAATAATGAGCCCAGTCTGGGCAAACTGAAGTGAAGGAACATGGAGCCCACAAGTGTAGATGGTCTGTAAACATCTGGAAATGCATTTCTAGATCATCCTTTAGTTTCCAGCTATGACTGTAGAACCCAGAACTTCTCACAGCAACATAATTATTATAATTTGTGTTTTCAAAGTTTTTCTCCATTGCTCATGTTTTACAAATGAAACCTGTAATGTGCAATGTGTCCAAAATAAATTTCAGCTTTAGAGCTCCTGTTCTGACCTTGGACTTTCTGCTCTCTGGTTGATCAGTGGTAGCATTTTTTCCCTTTTCTTTTTGAAAAAAAAGTTTCGTTGTTGTTCAGTGATGGCATTTTTTAAATGTCACTTAATTGATAGGCACAAGGTTGTACCCCTATTTTGGGAACAATGTATGAGGTTTTCATGACATTGATATAACCTGGCATCCAAGGAGAGTGGGCTGGAATGTGCATGCATGAACGATGACAACATCCCTGAACTAGCCAGTGGGGGTGGTAGATGCCATTGAGTGAGTATCTGTACTGTGTGGTTGACGTATTCAAAATGACTAAGTAGAGTAAAATATCTGTATCAAATTTTGCATTAATCTTGAACATTCCCCTGTGGAAACCATTTGGAAGAGTCAGAAGGCTGAAGCTATGGGCAACTCGTGATTGGCAGCTTCATCACGACAATGTGCCTGCTCATGCAACACGTCTTGTGCAGTTTTTTTTAAATAAAACATCAAATCACCCAGGTAACTCAGTTCCCCTAATCCCTGATTTGGCACCCTGCAACTTGTGGCTTTCCCCCAAACTAAAATAACCTTTGAAGGGAAGAGATTCTAGACCATCAGTGAGATTCAGAAAAATATGATGGGGCTGCTGATCGTGACTGGGAGAAATGTGTGAGGTCCCAAGGTGCCTACTTTGAAGGAGACTGAGGTGTCATTGTCCTATGTACACTGTTTCTTGTATATTGTATCTTCTTCAATAAATGACTTTTTCATATTACATGGCTGGATACCTTCTGGACAGACTTCGTATATTTATTTGAGCTGATATTCAGAACACTGTTCACATGACTTTTTTTGGTCTTGAATCCTGTGCGTTGTTCCTTTGTTTAATGATGCTGAACTATTTAGAAGTAGGTAAATAATAAATCTTTAAGCTTGGGTGGCCTGTTTACAGTCAATTGACTTCTACCTTCAGGAGACGGAAAATTAATGAACTCTATCCTTTCTGTGACAACAGGTTTTACTTCATTCTTTTCAAGTTTTTGTGAAGAATTCTTGTACCTTCTTTAATTAGCCAGGTCTTTCTGACCATGTTTTTAACTTAGGGAATCCCTGCTATTCAAGATATGGGGTTATGGTTTGTGCTCTTTGCTGGTACACTTTATATGCACAGTGATTTGAGTGAAGTTTTGGTCTATCACATACTTTGTTTTTCCAAGCCCGAGCATCTTTCATTCTTATTCAGAATAAGTAGATGACAGTTTTTTCTTCCTTTCTTTCTCTATTTCATTTATTTATTATAAGAGATCTTAGGATGTTTGCAAGGATAGAGTCCTAAAAATAGCTTGTCACTAAAGCAAACTTTTATACCATTATGGTAATTATTTTGATTTTTATACAGCTGTGGGAAACAATTTATCTGTTCTATTCAAACTATTTTTCTGATTACTGAAAATGAGAATATAATTATTATTTATTAACTATCATCAGCACTTTTTCTGGGATACAAAGTATTGCTATTTCTATACAGTGCAACTTTTGACTAATTAATTAAAATGTATACCCATATTATCAAGAGCGTTTATCTGTATATTTGGAAAGAGGACAAGAACACTTTTAGACTTCTTCCATGCAAATTATTTGTAAGACTGGTTCCATAGGTTGTATGGGCCTTAACAAATCACCTCGAGAATAAATTGGTTTTTGATAATAGATGATGAATAACTCTAAGTATTCACTGTCTGTTAATATGAAATCTTGGCTTTGCAAATGGTGAGTGCTTAGCAGAAAATGAAAGCTAAACCACTATATGATTAAACAGTTAATCAAATTAGTTGTGATATAGTTTTCAGGAACCAGGAGAGTATAGCAAGAAGTCTTTCTAAGTTTGTAGTTACTTTTTGGAGTGCATTGTTAACTAGAGGAGGACAGGGGGTAAGATGATTCTAATAAAGTATTAATGATATGCAATGAACCAAGCTAGAGAGGGCTGGGAGTTGAGATCAGAGATGGAAGAAAAGTGGAGAAAAAAAAAGCAGGCCTTGAGAACTACAATCTAGAGGGAGAGACAACATGTGAAGTGCAGATAGGAAGAGGGGAAGCAAGTCCAAGTGAGGCTGTAATACTGTAAGGGACCACATTGACTGGGACTGGCACCTGCAAATCTATGACCTAGGGTTAAAATTTCTCTTTACTTACCTAGTCATAGGAAAAGCCCCAAGAACTCATGGGTGCAGGTTGAGAGAAACATAGCAGTGTGAGAGGAGGCAGATTCAGATGGTTAGCAGTCTGCTCATGCAACTTACTTGTGCTTTCAGAGGCTGGAAGTCAAGTTTGACACCTGGTTAATAGAGGCCCAATAGGCAATGAGGTAAAAAAAAACTAGGCTGTGTATTTTTTTACATTATATAGGAGAATAAGGGTGCTTCAACATAGTGAAGCAGAGAAGAGTGTGAAGGATGCTGAGGGAATCTCCTGGGTTATTCTGTTGTTCTGCAATGCCCAGAGGTAAAGCAACATAGCCCATTACTGAAAGTAAACAAGTAGGGCGATGGAGAGCTCAGACCCCTCAGCAATTAAAACTAGACCATATCTCCCAGGAAAACATCCTGAACAGCAAGTAGATGACTACTAGGAGTATTGATAAGTACAAGGAAAATGAATTTATGAAGTTTTATGAATTATATTTTTTGCATATTTAGTACAAACAATATTGAGCAAGAAGTGTTGAAATAGTAATATTCCAAACTAGTTTGCCTTGCTTGGTGGTGAAATATGTTTTGTTGTGTTACCCAGGAAGTATCAGAGCACTTTCCAAACAGAAAAGTTAAAATCTGAATTTCAAGTAGGAAGAGACTGCCAGTCAAACTGATTCTAAACTTCTGTCTATTCGTTGCCCTCCTGCCCCGCAGCTCTTGTCACTGTGTTCAGGACCATGTGCTGTGTTTGGGAAAGAACAAAGTTATCCCAAAATCCATGAGCACAGAATGCTCAGGTTCAGGAAATTGAGTCATACTTGTCTTTGAATCTCCACTTCTATCCCTCTCCTGAGGTCTTTGGTTCTTTTTCCCATGGCCTATAATAAGGTTAGCAGGTGTCTTGAATCTCTCCTGTTATATACTGATGGCTGGCATCACGAATCAGTTATGGCATGCTTTCCCACTGAAGTAGACTATCTACACATTCCTCAACATGGCGCTCCAGATAGTTACTAGTATAAATCATGAAATATGTCAGATGGGAGAAAGACAAATACCATCTGATTTCACTTACATGTGGAGTGTAAAAAAATAAAATCCACAGAATGGAAAAAAAACTCAGAGGTACATAGAACAAATTGATGGTTGCCTGATGGAAGGGGTTTGTAGAGATGGATGAAAAAGGTGAAAGGGATTAAGAAATACAAATGGCCAGTTCTAAAAACAGTCATGGGGATGTAAAGTGCAGCATAGGGAATATAGTCAATAATGTTGCAATAACTATGTACGCTGTCAGATGGGTGCTAGGCTTATTGGGGTGATCGCTTTGTAAGGTATATAAATGTCTAACCACTATGTTGTACATTTGAAACTAATATAATATTGTATGTCAGCTGTACTTGAAAAATAGCATTTAAAATTGTTTGGGTTGGAACTTTATGTAAAATCTATTTGATATCTTCAGCCTACAGTATCAAGAAAAGAATTAGATGCCCTGACCAGTGTCACTCAGTTGCTTAGGCATCATCTCACACAGCAAAAGGTCACCAGTTCAATTCCCAGTCAGGGAACATGCCTGGCTTGTGGGCCAGTTCCCCAGAATGGGTACACACAAGAGGCAACTGATTGATATTTCTCTCTGGCATCAGTATTCTCTCCCTCTCTTAATCCCTCCCTTCCCCTCTCTCTAAAAAATGAAATAAATAAAATATTTTTAAAAGAATTAGAAACAGCTATAGGAAAGACTAATCCCCTGTTCACTCATTTGTTACTATGCTGACAGCAAAAGTATCAGGATAGACAGTTGTGTCTATATATTCTAATGCTAGAGAACAAAAAAAAATGCATTCAGAGTGAGGGCAGTAGAGCAGAGACCAAAACAGTTTATTAACTGAATATGGACAGTGTTTTCTTTCCCAATTCACCCAGTTACAGGAAGGCCTGCTTAATAAGCACCTATTGTGTAAAAGTAATAGGTTATTATCTCATTTGATAACATCGACAAATTAAGAAGTACTAGGAAGTGCAATTATACGACCAATCATTATTCAGAGAAAAGGTAGGTTTTTAAAATAAAACATACTACACCATGCTTAGAAAGTACTTTAATTACACTATGAGATTATAATACAAATAACTAATAATAAAAAACACTATTAAGAATACCATAAGCCAGAAAAAAAACAGACAAAACATACTAATTTCCTTTGATGTTAATCCTAAGTAAACTTTACTTTCCCATTATTGAGCTACAGGAACCATGCCGCTAACCATCAGCATCAATGGAGTCAAGATTTTTCAGACCTAGTTTTTTTTCTATTCCAGCTTCACCAGACTCAATAGCCTCATATTTTCTGAAACCACACTAAGGAGAAAGTTCTCTATAGTGCTCATCTCTGATAGGAAGCAAAAGCAGAATATTGCTATACTATTTGAATTCAGTGGACACTTTTATCTCAGCCATGTTGCAAAGGATGAATATGGTGCTTAAAAAGTCAGAACCCTTACTTTTGAAATGATTCCATTAGAAAACCACATACCAATATAAACTATGCAGCAGGCAAATGAAATGTTTTTGAAACTTGTTCCTGGGAACAGCTTCATAGCATGCCTATGAGCCAAAGAAGTAAATGTAGCCTTATAATATCATTTTTAACCTAAAATGATAAGGTCCAGTTTATTTACCTTTTCTTGACTATCCTTGGCACTGAGAGATTTTAGGTATTTTCCAAAAGGTAAATTCATCCCTAAAAACCAAAGAAGGCAAACTATGGCCCCAGTATTTGAAGACAATTATAATGAAGATCTGCCAAAGTACTTTGTGCAGTGGTTACTTCCTCGAAACTTTTGTAGCTTCCCAATGTAAGAAATGTGCTTCTGGGCAAGATGGAGGCATAGCTAAACATGCTTCACCTCCTTGTGCAACCACAGAAAGGATTACAAATAGACCTCAAAATAAATAACACTGAGAACCGTCAGAAAATAGGGCTGTATGGAAGTCCAATAACCAAGGGTTTAAAGAAGCCACATTCATCCAGATGGGCCGTGTGGCTCGGACATGCAGTAATAGTGAGGAGAGGTGGTGGTGGTGGAACAGGCAGTCCCACATTCATCTGTGGTGGATCAAAATCAGGAGAGGTACCTTGGGAGCGAGCAATTTCAGCCCCAGGCCAGACCGCAGGGCCCAGGGTTCCAGCACCCGGAAGATAACGCCCCAGTAGCTCTGGCATTAAAACACAGTAGAAGTTGGGGCTCCAGAGAAAACTGCAGGATTTTTAGGAGAGTCTGCTTAGAGGACCCGCATAGACTTAGTACCCATACTACTTAACCTAGCTTAATTATTAGAGTTAATGAATGGTATAATTAAAGAAAGTGTGGGGAAAGGTAAATATGTGAGATAGACAAAGGAGGTGGACTATAATTAGGTGGCTTGCCTTTTCCTGCTCTAATAGATTTGAGGTAGAATAACCCCTCTTAGTAATGATTGTTATTAAGAGTTAGAATATAACAGCATGAAATATTGGGTTGGCCAAAAAGTCTGTTATGTGTTTTCCATAAAATAAAAGACACATTTTTCATTTTCACCAATAACTTTATTGATTTGTTTATTTTGAATATGTGGGATATCTCTTGCTATTGGCTTCGACTGCTTAGAGGCCAGGGGTGCTGCTAAACATCTCCCAATGCATAAGGCAGCCCCACAGCAAAGAATTATTTGGCCAAAATGTCAATAGTATAAGAAACTTTGCAAACCACTTTTGACATATTTGCTCAGTCACAGAACCTTCTCCATACACTGCACAAATCTTTTTTTTTGCATTTCAGTTCCATTTTTACTTTTCTTGAAATAATAAAGCATAATACTGAAAATGTTGTATTTTTTCATCTTTAATATTAAAATGGCTGGATGAAAATTAATCATGCTGACATGGTTATCATATTTTTTGGACTATAAGACCCCCCTACAATTTGGGAGGAATAATGGTTGTTAATGCTGCTGTTGAATTCTGTTTACATTTACATTGGTGAAATGCTATGTTATTTATGTTATATAAATATTTTACCACATTTTTTGCTTGAAAAATTTTTTTCCTATTTTCCTCTAAAGCCTAGGTGCATCTTATGGTCTGAAAAATATGGTGATTAAAAAATGCCAGCTTATATGACAGCTGTCACAATACAATCTAACAACATTGTTTCGAATGAAGTTAAAGACAACTAAGCACTACCAGAGCCATCATATAGAAAAAAACATTACAGACTTTTTGGCCAACCCAATATTTAGTTTCTCTGACTCCATCTTGTTCAAGCTTGCTTTGTTCCTGTGGCATTCAGGCTAACAGCTTCTGATTAGTCTTGCATATGAACATGCTAATTGTTAGCAGAGTTTTGCATCTTGAGTTTTATAAAAACTTGCATCTTGAGTTTTATGAAAACAGCCCCTTACCAGAAAGTGCTTCTCCCGAGGAGAGAAGCAGAGTATTGTTCACAAAGATGTGTAGGAATCTTGTGAGCGGACTCACCTCAACTAGGGTCAACAGACTAAGCACCATCTCTCTCTGACCACTGCTGGCACCCAGCCATCCACAGTTGTCAATCACCTCTTGCCCCTCCCATTTCCCCTTGCCTTGACAATGTAGAAGCCTGAATTCTGTACTTCCTTAAGATGGGTTTGAAGCACCACCAGGTCTCCCATCTTCTTGGTTGGCGCCTTCTTATCAATAAACCTTGCCTTACTCTAATCGCTGACATTTTGAGTTTTGGTCTTTTGAAACCACAGACTGGTTGGGCTCACAAATTTTGGTTTCTGCCCACATGACCCCAGTAGGCAAGTAACTCACTTATTCTGATTCCTATCTATTAAATGAGCACAATAAGTAGTAATTCTACCTGCCTCGCTGGGTTAATGTTTCAAATAAGATGATTCTTGCACATATATTTTTGGAAACTTTAAGCATTTACCAACCACTTGCCATCTGGTGTTGAAGTTTAGTTGTTTCATTGACTTTAGCAGTTTTGCTTCTATGATGTGATTATAAGTACCTTGAGCATAAAAATCAACTTTAATGTTCTTATTTTCATCTCCTTATAGTGCTGCATATATGGTAATGTTTAGAGCATTTATTATTTTTACTATGTTCGTTTACATTTCTATACTGCTTCATAGTTGCCAAAGCATTTTCACATACATTATATCCATGCTGTACCTCCATTTTTACATTCCAGAAGGCTGAGATTTTGGGAGACACAGCTACTTTCCCAAGGCTACGTTGTTGGAGTTGTTGAAATTGGCACACAGGTCTGCATAGGTGTGGTCTATGACTCTTTTCAGTGTGTGATTAGACCTTTTGCAATCCGAGTACTACCAAACAGGTTCTTTATTCTGGGCAGTTCATGAAGTTTTGGTTTTAGAAGGAATTTGACTTTGTTAACCATGTAAGTTCTCTGGGAGTGACATTTACTGATTCTATACTTCATAGCTGGCTGCAGCTGTGCCTTTGACAGCTTTATTTTCTCTTTCATTATAACAACAAGTGTAGTTAGTATACGGCACATGGCCAGAGTGATGTGTGGTTTGGGGCTTCTCCATTTCAATGCATCCAGTTTTTAATTTTTGAGATTGTAAAATTTCCCAGGTCTCTGTTGGGCTATTCTTTTCTTTTCCTGTCACTGCCTGCTTTTTATATTTGTCACCGTGAGCTAGAATTCCCATCAGAAAGTAACCAAGCAAGGGTGAGAGAGGGTGACTGATTTCAGTCCTAAAATGTGATACTTTCCCACCAAACTGCACAAAATGTTGTAGACAAGAGATTGAAGTTTTTGAGCAAATGTGCATTTTGAAATTATCTGGATATTCCCCCCTCCATATGCTCCTGGTCCTAAGTTAGAACTGCTTGTGCTATCCAAATTAATCCCAAAGAAATCTAAATAGTCAGCGAACAACATTGTATCCTAATTTTAAAATTGAAATCTAAATTTAGGTCAAAATGTGCTCCTCAAAATCACCCTCGAGTTTTATTAGAAATAAGGGTATTGGTGATGCAGTGGAGGGCTACCGACAAGCTCTTCACACAATTCTCATCAGTTTCTATAATGATTTTGACATTTCATCAAAGCTCAGGAGGAAATCAGCAGTTATTTATTTGACTTTAAAAATCACAGCATGTCAGAATGTACTCAGGTGACTACAAATGCAATGCTTTGAAAGAGAAGAACTGCAGTGGGTGTACATCACAGCTAAAATTAAAGCCAGTGTCAATATGTCAACCACAAAGTGACAGGCTCACACCAGGTGCTTAAGTTTAATGAATCATGTTTCATTTGGCTAGAGTGACCAGAAAATTTCAAAGATGTCAGCTCATTATAGAAAAGAACTACTGAATTATTTTTGGATTTTGGACTTTATTTTATTTTAAAAATCTTTTTTATTGTTATTCTATTACAGTCGTCCTAATTGTACCTCCTTTTCCCCCTTCCACCCAGTCCACCCTGCCACCACAGTCAATCCCCACACCGTTGTCCATGTCCATGGATCATTGATACATGTTCTTTGACTAGTCCCTTCCCCTTTGAGAAGAGCTACCTAAAACAAAAGTCTAGAGGAAGTTAATGCAGTTTAAAAAGCAGCAAAATTATATCACTACAGTGTTAGGAATAATAAAGCAAGTGCTATTTATTTGGTGCCACATTTGGTGCCACAATGGGCCAGACCAAAGCATGCCATCTCTACTCTCTCTTTGGTCTCCAATTTTAACCTTATGAGCATGCTCCATTTATTACTGAACATACAGACTCAGGGAAGGAAAGTTGAGATTAGAACCCAATACCTATCGCATTTCAGAGCCTAGCCTTCTAACCTTCAACTATTATACGTGGGTGTTGTATCAGGTGTGACCTTGGAGAAGATACTTTCCCTCTCTGGCAATGTATCCATATGTATAATGAGGAGATTTGACTGTGGGTTTTCTTAATTCTAAAGTTTTCTTTTAAAGAAACAATGGGTATGCAGTGTTTTTAGATGGGATAATGTGTTGTAAAGAAGTGGGGGAAGCTGATGTGAAAAGAGTGTGCAGGCTAAATAGGAATTTGGAACTTGAATGGATACTCTAGCTTGTGACGTGAGCCCTTTCTCTACTTCTGGCCAGTTTACATTTTTCTCACCACCCTTGTTTGTCATTCTGGGCTGGAGAAAGTCCTAGAGGCATGGAGAAGAGTATGTAGACATGAGAAAAGAAGATTCTCCATTGTCATTTCCTTTTATTAGCACACTGGTCCTTGGAGGTGAGCACATCCTAGTGGAGTGGATCCAAAGGAATGAAGGCGAGGAAAAAGTGCTTCAATGAGAGTCAAGAAGCTGGCCATTGAGAAATGCTGATGTGGAGAAAAAAAAATTTATTTTTCTTTTCTCCAGCAAATTTTCAATGTAATTTAATCCCACTGTTTAGAGAACTCAATATTTTTATATATATATTGTCCCAGACTTTATCAATATCCAGATTTAAAAAATTGAACTAGGCTATCTATCATTAGAGCATTTCTTTAAAAAAAAGATTTTATATATTTATCTTTAGAGGAGAAGGGAAGGAGAGAGGAAGAGAAATATCAATGTATGGTTGCTTCTCATCCATCCCCTGCTGGGAACTGGCCTGCAAACCAGGCATGTGCCCTGACTGGGAATCGAACTGCAATACTCTGGTTCGCAAGCCCATGCTCAAAAGCCACTGAGCTATGCCAGCCAGGGCTTACTAGAGAATTTCATAATAGGATTTTCTATTTGAGCAAACCTTTACAATCATCTACATAACTGTATTCCAGGACCTCGAGTGATGTAGAAATACATGCTACACGTATGTCCTTAATATTATAGTCTGGAATACCTGTTACCTACCCAAATAAGAAATTCTACTACAAGATAATCCTATGGTAGGTTCCAAAGAAAAGCATGTGGCATATTATAAGGCATTTTCCTTTCTCATTCTAATATTTCTAGAATGCTTCTCTGTTTCTCAGCAGCTTTAGGAAGCAGTGGTGAGAGAGTGGGGAAAACAATTCCAGTTATTCAGATTGCTACTTCATATGGTGAGAGTTTGATATTAGTAATCTAGACTGAAAATGGGAACGAGAATATGGATAATTCCATATTATCAGTCTCTAACATGTGACTGGCAGCTCATTGCTTTTTTATTCACCAATTGTCTTTGCCGATCATATTTTTGAATCAGTTACTGACTAAATATGTAGTTTTATTTCTCATCATATCTATGAAAAGGAAATTCTTCAGTAAGGTACTCCAAATGATATATTTTTTCTTTATCTCCATTTGCTTTCTCTCCTGGTATTTTTCCTTTTCAATTTTTTCCACATTTTAGCCAATTTAAATTTTTTCTATTAATATTACTAGCCCTACAGCCATGAAATAGTAAGATTTTTAGACTGATGTTTATTCTCAGTCAGTACATTTGAGGTATGTTGTTGCTGAGTGTATTCATTACCTAAGGTTGGAATAAAAAAAATTACCCTGAAATTCATGCCTTAAAACAACAGAATTTTTTTCCTCTCACATCTCTGAAGATTAAAAGTCCAAAATCAGGGTGTTGTCAGGAACATGCTTCAGCAGCATAACTCCAGTCTCGGCCTCCATCTTCACAATGTCTTCTTCCAGTGTGTGTGTGTGTGTGAGAGAGAGAGAGAGAGATCTCCCTCTCCTTTCTTTTTTACAATTATTTTTATTGTATATATTTAAAGATTTTATTTATTTATCTTCAGAGGGGAAGGGAAGGAGAGAAGGAGAGAAATATCAATGTATGGTTGCCTCTCATGCCTCCCCTGCTGGGACCTGGCCTACAACCCAGGCATGTACCCTGACTGGGAATTGAACCACGATCCTTTGGTTCGAAGGCCCATGCTCAATCCGCTCAGCTACACTAGCCAGGGCTATTGTATTTTTTCATTACCATTTATCTCCCTTATGCCCCCTCCCTGCTACAATCACCATACTGTTGTCCATGTCCATGAGTCCTTCCTTTTTGCTTTATCTCTCCACCCCATAACCTCCTCCCCACTAGCTGTCAGCCTGCTCTCCATCTATGAGTCTGTCTCTGTTTTCCTTGTTAGTTCATTTTCTTCAATAGATTCCACATATCTGTGAAATCATATGGTATTTGTCCTTCTCTGACTGGCTTATTTCCCTTAGCATAGTGTTCTCCAGGTTCATCCATGCTGTCACAAAGGGTAAGTTTTTCTTTTTTATGGCTGATTAGTATTCCATTGTGTAAATGTCCCGTAGTTGTTTTACCCATTCATCTACAGATGGGCACTTGGGCTGCTTCCATATCTTGGTGATTGTAAATAACATTCCAATGAACATAGGGGTGTTTATGTTCTTTCAAATTAGTGTTTTGGGTTTCTTCAGATATATTTCTAGAAGTGGAATTGCTGGGTCAAAAGGCAGTTCCATTTTTAGTTAGTTTTCTGAGGAAATTCCATAGTGTTTTCCACAGTGGCTGCACCAGTCTGCATTCCCACCAACAGTGCACTGGGGTTCCTTTTTTTCTATAACCTTGCCAGTAGTTGATTTGTTTATGATGGCCATTCTGACCAGTGTGAAGTGGTATCTCATTGTGGTTTTAATTTACATCTCTCTGATGGCTAGCAACACTGAGCATCTTTTCATATGTCTATGGGCCCTCTGTATGTCCTCTTTGGAGAAGTGTCTACTCAGTTCCTTTGTCTATTTTTTCATTAGATTGTTTGTTTTTTTTTTTGGTGTTGAGTTTTATAAGTTCTTTATAAATTTTGTATATTAAAACCTTTTCCTTGTCTTTTTGCTATTGTAAATATTTGAGATCTTTGCATATTCAGATAAGTCTCTCATTGGTTTTATTTACTTATGCATTTATTTATTTAAATTTATTTGCCAATTACAGTTGACATACAATATTATATTAGTTTCAGGTGGTTTTCAAAAGTGTAACCGGTGTTAGTTTGTGTAGCCACTGTTTTCTAAGGAGGGTCTCTTTTAATTTTTAAAGATATCTTTTAGTGTTCTCAAGGTCAGGCCAATTTCACAATATAATTTTCTTGAATAATATATCTTAGTGTTCTGAGAGAGGCAGGATTAACACTCCTGAGGAGCAAAGATTTCTGAAAACCCTTTTGATGGAAATTATTATTCACTGTGATCAAAATCTCCTCCTAACCTGTACTTTTTTTTGAAAAGCTTAAAACACATTGTTGTTCCCCTCAGCATGTCCCCTAGAGACATACCTGCATATCTGAATAGAAAGCATGTACCCGAATGTTCATTTTAGTGTTATTAAGGATAACCAAAAAAATGACAAGTATCTTCAATGTTCTATCAATGGGAAAACAGATAAGTTACATATATTCATATGTGGAATGAACTACAGCTATATCCATCAGCATGAATGCATCTTGAAAGTGTCAAAAATTTGCTGAATGATACGTATGGTAGAATTTAACCTTTATAAAGTTTAAAATCATGCAAAATGTATTCATTTAGATGAACTAGATTATCCTTCTTTAATGAACATTCCCAAATCTCAGTGGCTTAAAGACATGATATGTGCAGTACAGATTATCTGGGGCCTCTGCTCTTGGGTGACTGAGAGTCCCAGGCTGATATAAACTTTATCTTGTCACATGCTTCACCGATCACTTCAACAATGGGAAGGAGATAAAGTGACTGCAATGGTAGTTCTTAAAATTTCTGCCTGGAAGTGACACATTTCATTTTCACTCACATTTCATCATCCAAAACAAGTCATACAGGCACACGGAACTTGAAGGGGATTGGAAGGTCAAATCTCACCATGTGCTTTGAGTGAATAACTAACTACCAGAGTAAGTAATACTCTATAGTGCATATGGATATATACAAGTATAGTAAAGGTATGTGGATTTGAATGGAAATATTTAATAACCAAATTCAGATTAGTGATACCAGTGTGGAGGGAGGAAAAGAAGGGCACAGGATGGGATGAGAATGGGGTAACTGGTGTGTGCCATTGCAGTCAACTCTCTACCCTTCCCACTCTACTGGGGGAGGCGGACCTGTATGAACTGCATCACTGGGTCCTCCATGTTCTTTAACTTCATGGTAGGTTTAGGTAGTGGGGAATCTAGAAAGAGATTAGAGAAGGGGAGGGAGGGAGGGAGAGAGGGAGAAGGAAGGAAGGAAGGAAGGAAGGAAGGAAGGAAGGAAGGAAGGAAGGAAGGAAGGAAGGAAGGAAGGAGTGAGCATCTTTCTGGCTTCCTCTCTTTAAGGTCACCTCAAACTGACTATGTCCCTTGGCAAGATGTCTTTGCTACTCTTTTTCAAAGTGGACAGCTTTACATGATTAGTCTTTGGATTCCAGACCTCTCTCCCTTTCTTATCCATTTGGTCCTAGGAGTGGTAATAGCTTAGTTGCTATTAATCCCAAGTTCCTGCACTATCCATTGTAGTTCTCTTATACCCATGTCTCTGTAAATAGTCCCCTTTCCATCAGATGCTCCTGGAATGATCCCATACTGTGTGTCACTGTGTTTCTTGTTGGGACCCTAATGGACATGTGAAGATAAATAGGGGGTTTCATTTATATCCATAATGTTTATTTCATATGCTCAATTATTGACACCTAGGTGTTCATTATAATAGTTTTGATGCTTTTTTATATATAATATTTTATAATGAAAAATATTTTATAATTTAAAGACAGACTGAAAAAAATTGTGTTAAAACACACTTGTAAACATCATAATGCCCTCACTGTAAAAAAAAAAACATTAAAATGCCATTTTTAAAACTACTCTATTTAGTTTCTGCAGCATGGTGATTTAAGTTGGTTTCCATTCCTTTTTCTTTTGTGATTTTTTCAGTTTCATAAAAACATATAGTAGGAGTGCTCTTAGGTGACCTCTGAGTGGTTTCCGGTTAGTCTATGAAACAAGTAATACTCACAATACATGTAGACATCTCCTTGTGGCCCTTTTCCCACCAGTCGACTTGTGTGCTGCCCAAGAATCACATGTATGTTCACAAATCTTTTTATATACTAATTATACATGATATTATAATTATTAAATTGAATGCCACAGAAATCAATGAGACATAACTATAAAAATAAATGCCTTTTTCTGTTTTGCCCTGGCTAGTGTGGCTCAATGGGTTGAGCACCAGCCTGCAAACCAAAGGGTCACCAGTTCAATTCCCAGTCAGGGCATATGCCTGGGTTGCTGGCCAGATTCCCAGTTGGAGATGTGCGAGAGGCAACCAAACATGGCTGTTTCTCTCCCTCACTTTGTCCCTCCTTTCCCCCTTCTCTAAAAATAGAAAACAGTGCGGGCCTGTGAACCAGAGTATTGTGGTTTGATTCCCAGTCAGGGCACATGCCTGGGTTGCAGGCCAGTTCCCGGCAGGGGACACACGAGAGGCAACCATACATTGATATTTCTCTCCTTCTCTCCTTCCCTTCCCCTCTGAAGATAAACAAATAAAATATTTAAAAATAGAAAACAAAAGACTTTCAGTTTCACCCTGACTGGTGTGGCTCAGTGGGTTGAGCTTCATCCCACAAACTGAAAGGTCACTTGTTTGATTCTTCATCAGGGCACATGCCTGGGTTGTAGGCCAGGTCCCTGGTTGGGGGCATGCAAGAGGCAACCAATCAATGTTTCTCTCATACATTGATGTTTCTCTTCCTCCTGTTCTCCCCTCCCTCTCTTCTCCTCTCTCTAAAAATACATAAATAAATAAATGAAATGTTTTTTTAAATAGAAGGGTTGCAGATTTTTTTTTTAGTAAACTAAACATACAGTCAGCCCTCTGTATCCATGGGTTCCACATCTGCAGCTTCAATCAATGGCAGATTAAAATTATTTGAAAAAGCCCTGGCTGGTGTAGCTCAGTGAATTCAGTTTAGGCCAGTGAAGCAAAGGGTTGCCAGTTTGATTCCCAGTCAGGGCACATGCCTGGGTTGCAGGCCAGGTCCCCAGTATGGGGTAGGCTAGAGGCAACCACACATTGATGTTTCATTCTCTCTCTTTCTCCCTCCTTTACCCATCTCTCTAAAATAAATAAAAATAAAATCTTAAAAAATTATTTGAAAAAAATATTATGTCATTGCTTACATGTACTATGTAGTTAGGCCTATGATGCTCGTGTCTATACTGAACATGTACAGTTTCTTTTCTTGTCATTATTCCACAAACAATACAGTCTCACAGTTATTTAAGTAGAATTTTCCACTGTATAGTTATTATAAGTAATGTAGAGATGGTTTAAATTATATAGGAGCATGTGCATAGGTTATATGCAAAATCTTTGAGCATCCATGGATTTTGATATTCACGGTGAAGGAGGGGGGCTGTCCTGGAATCTAACCCCTACCAATACTGAGGGTCTCTTATCATATGATCCAGAAATCATGCTCTTTGATATTTATCCTTAATAACTGAACACTTGTATTCACACAAAAACCTGCATATGGATATTTATAACAGTGCTATTTGTAATTGTCAAGATGTGAAATCAACCAAGGTGTGTCTGTTAATAAGTGAATGGATGGTAAAGTTCGGTAACTTCCAAACAATGGGCTATTGTTCAGTGTTCAAAAGAAACAAGCTATCAAGCCATGAAAAGACATGATGGAATCCTAAATACATACTACTAAGTGAAAGAAGCCCATCTGAAAAGGATATGTATTATATGCTCTAAAAAATTTATTTAAATATCTAGTCTAATTTTCATTCCTATTTTAACTGACTTTCAGGATTGCTTACATTAAATAAGGCATGTTCTATATTTGCATACAAAAATACTTGAGAAGAACTGTAACAATATTTTAAAGATTCTTATTCCTGGGCCATACAGTATAGTTGAATATTTATTTCCTTTATATATTTTTAATTTTTTACATATTCTATAATAAACTTTTATAATTTAAAGGGTTATCTTAAACATAATGAAAATAACATGGAAGTGTAAGAGTGGTTTAGACTACAGGGTAACTCTTTAGTATTTACCTCAGGAATTTTTCTATTATTCTGATAGTTGTAATATTAAAGGCATATTTGAAAATAATATGCTGTCCTGGTATAACTACTTTGATGTCCCAGGGGGTTTTTGGTTTGTTTTTGTCCTTTTGCTATGAGGAAATAGCCTCAGCCTGGAGTTTATTTCTGTTGTCTATATGATGTGTTACAGATTCCAGAAAATTTTATTTCTTCTTGTAAGTATGGCAAAAATTGCTTACTTGTTATAAATATGAGTTTGTTAGGAGATATTCCTGATGTGTGGTTTATGACCTGTATGTAAATCTACTCCTTTCTCTTTTACTTGAAGATATACTTGGAAATAGAATGTTTTATCACTTAAGTAATTTTCCAGAAAATATCAGAAATAAATAAGAGACAAAAGGAGTACATGCTAGTGAAATGTATTGAATTTAACTAAGTAACTGTACTACAGAAACTGAACTTGGGAGAGGAAAGATCAGATTTTTCACAAGATGCTCCAAGAGAAATAGAAAATGTCACATTTGAGTATAGACAGAAAATTAGAAATGAAGTGTTCAAAAGCTGCATCAACCAATGGGTGCAACTTTAAATCATCTCTTTGTTGCTAATATGACAGCCAGTGCCAGAATGAAGCTAGTGTGTGGTCTTCCCCAAGTTGCTTTGTCCTTGTCCTAGTCAGTCACCTGTGGGTACCACTGTGCAATCCTGACTTGTAGCACAGTGACTCCTGTAGTGAGGAGAGGCATGGGTACTCCAATGATGGTAACAATCTTTGGTGTCCCCATCGAAGTTTATTTCTACCCTTAAGTACTTATATTATGTGTCCATCTGTGTGCTTTATCCTGGCATGTAGAGTCGAGAATGAAAAACTCACAAATGAATCATGCCAAGCCTGGGAAAATTGATCAGCACTAGAAGGGTGAAGTATTGCCAGTACTTCACTGGGCAAAGAGGGAATACAGTGTGTAGAATGGAGAGGAAGGCAGTAACATGAGTTGAAACTTGAAGGGTGATATGCACTTGGGGTCTGGTGAGAAGCATGTTTTGTTTGGCATAGTGGCTTCCTGAAGCTTGATTATCTCACGACACTAATAAGTTTGATTTTTGAGTCAAGGTTAGAGCTGGTAAGAGTGGCACTTTAAGAAAAATGCTCTACTCTTGAGAATGGAGTGCATTACTGAAAGGGCAAGACTGAAGAAATCACCTTTTTCTGTTAACTCTTTAAACTTATCATACCACACTCCAATCTGCCTCCTTTGGCTTACTCTCCGACTGAGTGAAAAAAAAAAGTTATACACTCTTTTAAGTTTACATCTAGTATCCTATTTTGGATTAGGTGCTCACTATGAAAAAATTCTTCAGATTCCCATTTACTGGATCCTGTGGGTTCCAGTGAAAAAACACAGCCTTGCCATCTCTTTAAAAAGTATCAGGAGGATCAGAGTTTCTGGTTCCAGCCTTCACCTTCCCTGTCTACAAATACATTCCGCAAGTATAAAGAATTATTGAAAGTATAGTGTGTGTCGTTTTTCTGAGTGTGGAGTTCCTATTGTTGTTTTTCATGTTTTATTTGAATAATGTTTTTACCTCTGTAGTTAGCTCTTTATTATTAGATTTAATGGCAGTAAATGAAGGGTGTACAATTCAACGTAATTACAAACCATTGTTATTCTGACTTGGGGAATCATTCTTGACATACCCCTTCCTCATATCGGAAGACTAGCCTGAGGCTAGGAAAAGCAAGAAACAAATTTGCCATCTTCCACTTAGGAAGAACGAAGTACGGACTTCTGTAGCCTCCATCTATATTTATAAAATGTTGGGAAATCTCTGACATTTGTTTAGAGACTATGCCTCTGTAGTTTATATTGCTTGATTTATTGTCTCAGCGTGTCTCTCCCAATAGGGAACATCTGTATATTCTTGGAAGGAAAGTTTTTTCTTCCTCCCAATTAAACCAAGTTGTTCTCAGATAGCATCTTGGTCACAGTGGTAGCACGAGAGAGAGAGAGAGAGAGAGAGAGAGAGAGAGAGAGCGCACAGGGACATTAGACAGGGCAGCCAGGTGGTATTTAAGGTCTCAGATCCAACAGCTCTGAAGCCAAACACACCCTTTGGTTTGATTATTTGAACCATTAATTTTCCTCATTTGTAAAAGGTTAGACTGGAGTTTGTTACTTATAAGAGAAGGCTGAAGGGATTAAACAAGAAAATAAGAGACAGACTCATGGACACGGACAACAGTATGGTGATTGCTGGAGGGAATGGAGGGCAGAAGAGAGGTAGAAGAGGGTAAAGAGGGGGTAAATGTCGATGGAAGGAGACTTGATTTGGGGAGATGAACACACAATGCAACATACAGATGATGTATTGTAACCTATGTAATTTTATTAACCAATATCACCCCAATAAATTCAGTAACAAAGAAAAAAGGAGTGTCAAAGAAACCCTTTTTAATCTGTTTGCTCTTTTTCATCCTACCACAAGTACCCTAGCTAATATTTTGAGGACCTCTTACTTCTACTGTTAAAATAGTTTCCCGACAAGCCTATTCATGTTCACTGAGGAAGTGAGTATTTAATTGTATTTCAATTTATCACAGGTCTATCTTCATGGATTAGTGATCTATGCAGATGCATGGAGTCCCATTCTTAGAAGGGTTCTGTGCTTTGTTTAATGCTTTGTTGTTGATATCTTGAAATTTATAATTTTATCTTTAATCTTGTTTTCTGTAAGTGATGTGTGATGGGAAAATGAGATATGTGTATCTGCAATGGAGACATGCTAGGCATGGGCTTAGCACTACAGACTCAGTGGGTGGCAGGCAGTGTGCATGCTGAGCAATGGGCATGGCTGGTGCAATGCCTAGTGCAATCTGGGGTCCCCAACAGGGTTGTGGGGCTGAAATACGGACTCAGATTAGGGGCGGCGATGATGGCAAGCAGCAGCAGAAGCAGTAATAGTGATGGCAGCAGCTGCAGATCAGGGGGAGAAGTTATACAACACATGGAGGAAGTTCTAGCTTTCAAGCTCAAAAGTCAACTTACCTGTATTTCCTCAGAGCTGGTCCCTGTAACATATGCACAAATATTTATTTACTGGCTTAATGTCCAACAGGAGCTTGTGTACTTAAGCAGTAAAGGTGTTAGTTAGTAAATTATTATAAAATAAAAGCACATACATGGACATTGTAATGACTGCTTTGAGGAGTTATTAGAATTCTTTCAAAAGTTTAGAGTTTCTGGTTTTGAAAACTGCTGCGACATTGCAAAGAAAATAGACTTAGAACTAGAAATCAAATTTTTATACGACTGAAAAAAAAGGCTACTTACATATGGAGACTTGAATCTTGGTGTTTCTGCATCTTTGGTTGAACAGAGTAGTAATACAATGATCTGTGAGGAAAATTAAAATGTATAGTGTTTCCAGAAGGAAGATACCAAGATAATGAGAGGTCTAAACTAGCACCAAACAATAGTACTTTTTGCAGTGATGATGATGGAAATGTTCTCTATCAGTGCTTTCCAAGTACACTAGCTACTAGTCACATGTGGCTATTGAGAACTTGAAATGTAGCTAGTATGACTGAAGAAGTGAATATTTAATTTATATACTTTTTATTTAAATAGCCACATGTGACTAGTGGTTAATGTAATGGACAGCAAATGTCTAGACTCTGTGATACAATCTCCTGAACAAAATGAGTATTTTTACTTTGGATAAGAAAGACTTGAGAAATTGTTGGCTATTTTCAAACATCTCAAGGGCTATTCGGTGGTTGTGTAGATACACTTGTGATTCCACAAAGCAGAATTAGAACTAACAAATAAAGAGTTATATGGGGACTAGTTATAGGTTTTTATAGAAAGAACTTTCTAACAACTAGTGTGTCTAAAACTGAAATGGATGACTACACTAGATGCCCTTTGAAGTCTCTTTTCTATCCTGTGAACCTATGATTGGATGATCTAAATGTTGGGAATAGTATACTGTGGAGAGAATAAGTTTCCAGCTAAAAAGCCATGTAACACTAAGGTCATTTAGGATGCACAGGCTAAGTGGCCTTGTCTATTTTTCTATTAAATCCTAGGAGAAATGTATTCTGTCAATCATTGAGATTAATAGTTCTATTTTCTACTCACGGTTTTTGAGAAAATTCCATTACTAGAGTAATTTTTTGGCAAAAAGAAAACTAACTTTTCAAGAGCTTTTTCTTTAGGCTATCAACACAGACATTCAAAGAGTCCTTTACTTTCCAGCCTTCATAGGTTTCTAAGATCATTTCTCTAAAACACTGACAGGTAAATGTTGAAAACGATGCAGCTCCTAGGTTAGATAAATGGTTGATGCTAACTACTTGTAAGACTGTAAGCTAACTAGGTGGAAGCAGTTACTATACTCAATTCTGTGTTTACATTTGTGCAATTAGATCTTTTGTGTGATAATTCAGCTTAGGAAAACTTATAAAGTTAAAATATTGCATATTTGATTTAACAATTCAAAAGCATTTACAAATTAAGTGATTCAATAACAAATATTTATAGATCATACTCTGATCCAAGCAATATGCACACAATGTGGATACAGTGAGAGACATGGCATGGTCTTTGCACTCATAGACCTTATAGTCAAATAAAGGAGACAGGCAGGTAAACTACCAATCACAGCTTGGGAATTAATGCTGTGATGACAGGAAGAGCACAGAAGGGGTATGGGCACCTGGAGAAGGGTGCCTAACCTGGCCTGGACTTTCGAAGTTTTGGGATGGGGATGGAATAGTAATTGAACACTTTTCTTTATCAACTTAGATAAGATTTTTCTCATTTAATCTGTCAATAGGGTGTGCTTGTCCTAGATTTATCTGTCCTGGGATCCATCCCTTACTTGTCCTCTGCTCTGTCCTGTTATATGCACAGGTTGAATCCTGCAGGCTGTAATTCCTAGGCTGGCCATCATTTTGCTACCATTTGGGTTCTGTTAACAGGTGAACCAACAGGAGATTAGAACCCAGCACATTTCCGATTGTTTAAAATGCATACTGCAATATTTAGAGCAGAAATGATGGGATGTCTTGGGTATTAGCATTATTCCAGCAGCAGAGGTGGGTGGGTAGGTGGGGGTACAGTCAAATTCAGATTGGCCATGCATGGATAGATGATTGTTGAGACTAAGTATCACAGGTAATTGAGTTCATTATATTACTCTCTCTACTAGTGTGTATGTTTTAGAATTTCTATAATAATAACTATTTATTGTAAATATCATGTAAATTAAACTTGATATTCTAAGTGAAATGGACAACTTTTAATAAAAAACAAACAGATTCATCAATAAATAGAGAATTCTCAATGAATAATACAAAGCTCAAGCCATCCTTAAATGCTGTAGAATTAGGGAGATTTGAGATCCAATTCTACCAAATGGTCAGGGAGAACTAGATCAACATCTCATTTAATATCACCTAAAGAACACAAAATGATTAAACTATTTTTCTCAGACTACTTCTCCTGAATTAAAAGACCAGATGAGGACTCCCTGTGAAACTAACACTTGAGCTGGGCTCACTTACATAACAGTCAATGACTTAAATAGATTAATAGCATATTTAACATGGCAATGAATTAAATGAAAAAGAAAAACAGACTATGCCTGAAAAATGAAAACATGACCTAACATTAAAAAATACTTTCAATTGTAATCCCCTACATTAAAAATTAAAGAAGAATATTAGCTAGGGCTGCCATAAAAAAGTAGCACAGAGTGGCTTAAACAGCATAAATTAATTTCCTTAAAATGCTGTAAGCTAGAAGTCCGAGATCAATGGGTTGGCAGAGTTGGTTTTCCCTGAAGCCTGTTTCCTAGGCTTGCAGATAGCTGTTGTCTCCCTGTGTTTTCCCATGATCTTTCCTTTATATGTATGTTGTAATCTATTCCTAGGAGGACAACAGTCACAATTAGGCTCATTCTTATGACCTTATTTTACACTGATAACCACCTCAAAGGCCTCATCTACAAATTCAGTTATACCCTGAATTACTCCCTGGCCATTTGGGATTGAAGACTTCAACATATTAATATTTGGGTAAGCAATTCATACTACAAAAGGAGTAAAATAGATTAAATTGATAGGTATAGAAAAATAAGGGTAAAATAAAGTCAATACAAGTTCATGAGTATTCCTGTATGAAACTAATAAGATTGCAAGGGTAATCTGATTTCCTAAAATCTATAGCAATTAAAAGTTTCCATGAAAGTCAGGGGAAAGACAGAGATGTGTGCCATCACCTCTACTGTTCAAACTACTGGAACACAAAGACAGCGCTGCGATGTCAAAAAAAAAAAAAGGAGAAGAGCTAAGAATATTGAAAAGAAAGAGATATTGATTGGGGATAAAATGATCACTGTGTAGAAGATACTAAGGAACAAGCACGTGGAATAGTCAAATAAATAGGAAACCTAAAAAGATAGTCCAACTCCCTTATAGCACAAGCAACAGCCTTGCCGCCATAAAAGCAATCACTAATTAGTGCATGTTTTGGAGAGTGTCCCATTCACAGCAACATCGAAATCCAAAAATTTCCTGAACAGAATCTCCAAACAAATGGATGAGATCTTCATAGAGGCAACTAGAAAATTTACTGATAGATTCAGGTAAAAGATGTCCCAAGTAAACAGGTGAATCATACTCATCGATAGAATACACATCACCATAAAGATGTGAATTCTCATTTACACACTCAGGTGCCTCACCGGTAGCTGCCAAGATGACAACTGAGCTGCGGCTGCTGTCATCTGCTCCCAAAACCAAGCCTAGGAAACCATGGAAGAAAGAATAAAAAAAAACAAACAAACCAAAATAAAATTCTAAACAACATGTGAGAAACCCCAGGGGGAGAATGAGGACTGTGCTGAACTGTTACTTCAGACTGGAGTGAGGGAGTTCTGGGCCTAGGAGAAGCTGGGGAGAGTTTGTCACTTGTTAATAGAAGGCAGAGGGCACAATAGGAAGAGGCAAGGGTTTGGAACTTCTGCTTCTGCTCCACTACAGAAATCCAAGGCGATGCCTAACATCACAAATGCCGGTGGCCCTGGGTAATGGCAGGACAATGGGAAAGATGGGAGTGATGGTGGCAGTATGACTGGGCGCTGCTAAAAATCACCTAAAACCACTCTACGGCTGGTCTTCCTTAAAAAAAAAAATACATTATTATGGCGGAATTAAGGAAGGAACTACACATAGATTAGTATTCCCATGAATCACACCCATTTTGCATATACACTTGGTAGACATGTACAATGTCCACAATCTATCTCACAATGTATTCCCTTCTGCAAGGAAGCGGGGTTATAGAAAAGAAAATCACTGTCCTGGACAATGCACTGATTAGATAAGCTCCAAAGAGGCAGGAGACCCCCAAATCAAAGCCGTCCAGCCTCGTCCATGTGGAAGATACATTTTGTAGAATGAAATGTATGCAATAGAAAAATCCTTCCTTCCTAGGCAGAGGGGAGCCCACAGAAAGCTGCCCATGGTGTCAGCGGGAGGGGGGCGGGGCAGAACAGTCAGGCAGAAGCGATCCCTCCCCTGTGTCCTCAGTCCAGAGGGGGAGTCTCCGTGAACCAGGGCCATGGACTGAGGGGTGCACCATCAGGTCTGCCAAAGGGAGGACATGGCAGCCCCGTCAGGAGTAAACGTAATAAATACCTTGGACTGGTCTGGAAGTACGCCTACATTCTCAGACAGAGTGGGGTTAGAGGGGGCGAGGGCAGGAGTACATTGACCTGCCCTGTGCCAACCCTGGGTAGCGCTGGCACATACTGGCGCCCTGATGCTCACTCACCGGTTCCTGCACCTTGATGTCCTCGGGGTGGGGAGGAGCTGGATACCGGGCTCAGGAACACAGGTATGCAGAGGGAAGCTGCCCAGGGGGAGACTGACTGGAGCCAAGGTGAAGACTCTGAGCTAGGACCGAGTAGTTTTTCCATGCACACACAGTGGGGGGTGATGGTCCCGCCGTGTCCGCGCAGTGGCCCAAGAAGACCCCAGGCAGTATTCCTGTGGGTGGCGTCCAGGGACTTTCCTCTCAGAAGCAGGAGAGACGTGAGGTTTACTATGTCTAAGGGGTGCCGAGTGAGGCTTGTATACAAGAGAGAAGAAAAGTCCTGGGCTCTGGCAGGTGTCAAGGTGAGGACCTGAGCAAGACAGGGAGACCTGCCACCACTGAGGGTGGGGACCAAGCTCGGTCTTGCCTGCGGCCTCAGGCCCGGGATGACCCCCACACAGGTGTTCAGACACGGCATTTCCTGCCTTAGGTCTTTGAGAGCCAGAGGGACAAGTGGCTTCTCCTGAAGGGGTCCGACTCAGGTCAGCCCTTTCAGAAGGACCTCAAGGGACGTGTGAGCGGGGCTCCCAAAGGTAGAGGAGCCTTGCACTTGCCTCCCGCCCCTCTCGTGAACCCCGAGAAAGCCAGGCCAGGTGCCCGGATGTTCTGTTTCTGGAATTCCTTCACGGAGTCTGAGGGGTGGCGCTTTTGATGGACAGACGGGGCGGGTCCTGGGCCTGGCCAATCATCAAGGCGAGGACCCTGAGGAATGCACGGGAGCACCGCCCACTGCACATATAAGAGCTCGGGCTGCTGAACACCCCTGCAGACGTCCGGGGAGGTGCCCCAGGCAGGTTCCTGGCATTTGGCGTGTCTGGTCTTTCCAGCTCAGAAGACCGAGGGACGTGGCGTTTTCTCGGAAGGGTGCGGAGTGAGGAAACCAGAGAGAAAAGTCCTGGGCTCCGGCAGGTGCCAAGGTGAGAACCTGAGGAAGACGGGGAGACCTGCCACTATAGAGGGTTGGGGGACAAGCTCGGTCCCACCTGCGGCACCAGTCGCGGGAAAACCCACACGCGGGTGTTGGGCTATGGCATTGCCCGGCTTACGTTTTTGAGAGTCAGAGGGACAAGAGGCTTCTTCTGAAGGGGTCCCGCTCAGGTCAGGACCTTAAGGACGACACCAAGGGGAGGTGGGGGGGTGGGACCCCATACATAGAAGAATCTCTCGCACCGCCCCTCCCCCCGCTACCCTTACTGTGAACCCCGGGAAAGAAAGCTAGACAGTCCCTGAATATTCCTTCATGGAGTCTGAGGGTTGGTGCTTCACGGGGGCAGATGGAGGTGCCTTGGGCCTCGCCAGTCATCAAGGCCAGGGCCCCCCCCCCAAAACATGGAGGCACCACCCGCTGCACATATAGGGACTCCAGCTCCTCGTGGTTCCCGCAGGGGTTCCTGGGGCGCCCCCACAGGGCGGAGGAGTTTGGAGTATCTGGCCCTCTCGCCTCATAGGCCTGAGGGATGCGAGGTTTTCTTTGAGGTGTGGACTTGGGGTCAAAAGAGGGAGAAATTAGGGCTAGGCTCTGCCTAGAGTAAAGGTGAGGGCCGTGAGGAAGAAGAGGGACACCTCTGAAGGCAGAGGGTAGGGGGCCAAGCTCCATCCCGCCGGGACCCTCAGTCCTGGGCGGCCTCAAACCTAGGTGGTCAGATAAGGTGGTTCGGCTCTGTTGTCTCAGGACCCTGAGGCAGATGAGGTTTCGTCTGCCTGCCAGGTGTCCAGTCACCAGTGGGAGGAGTCCCAGGCTGTTCCTAGTATCGCCTAAGGGAGGAAAACCTTCCACCCAGCCTACGGGTCTGTAGGGTGGGGGGTGGAGGAGAAAGCCCTGAGGTGCACTTGCTATTACTTCTGAGAGACCACAGGCAGGGTTCCTGACTAGGGTGGGTCCCATCCCTCCTTCCATGCTGGGAATCTCAGGGACCCTCGACTTTCGGTTGTAGGACTCGGGTCAGAAGACGGGTACCCTGCCTCTGCTACTTCCCTCTGTGAAAGGACTGACGGGGGAACTCGGCACAGACCGGGTGCCCCAACCTCTGCCTCCTGGCACCTTCATACCCTGCCACTGCCCTCCCTTTGTGGTTAGCTCTGATAGCCAAAGACTTACAATTTGGGGGTCTGGGGGAACATGACACTTTTTCTGAGGAGCGGAGTCTCAGGTCAGTAGGGGGAAGAGGCCTAGGCTCTGCCAGGCTCCAAGGTGAGAAAGAACCTTGAGTGAGGAGTGACAGGACCTGCCAATCCAGCTTGCCGTGGCCCCACAGAAGAGTGCCCCTCCCATGAGCACTGAAAAGACCTGGAAGGGACCTGAGGAAAGAGGCCCCTTTTGATCCCAGACTGACGTCCTTTTTCTGACATCTCAGGGAAATGGAGGCCCTCGGCTGAGGGACCCACCTCAGTCAGCAGAAGGGAGGAGATGCAGGCCCCTGTCAGAAATCAATACCGATATGAATAATTTCAGCGTGGATGATGAGAGCCTTCGGGCTCTGTAAAAACCCCACTCTGCTCCCTGTCAGCCATGGGAGGACTCAGGCAGTGGGGGTGCCATGTGGTGCTTTCTCACTTCCTCTAGGAAGTAGTGGGGCTTGCCTCTGGGAAGCGAGGCCTTCATCTGAGGAGGCATGGAATGCACTGTGGCAGGACAGAAGACGGCCCCCACTGCCCCACTGCCCCACTGCCCTATGGGATTGAGCCCTAGGACACGCTGAGCAGAAGTGGCGGGATGTGGCCTCTCTTTACTTCTCTCTGCTGGGTGTGAAGGAGCACGGGCAGCTTGGCATGGGGAGGGGTCCAAGGCCATAGTGGGGTGGGGAGTCAGTTGAGGCACCGAGAGGTCTCCCTGCAGTGAGTGTCCAGCTATCCTCTGCCCTTCCTGTCCACGTGGGAAGACAAGGGACATGGTCACTCAGTATGGGCCTGTGTCACTATTTTACCCTGTTGTTGGGGTTGGTGGTGGTGGCGGGGTCTCGGGAAGGTGAAAATCTGTTCTCACGAGTGTGGCCTGAGTTCGGCAGAGGGAGGCGCATCACACCCTGCGAGGTGTCAAAATGAGGACTCTGATGCCCGAGGATGTGCCGGACCGGCCACCCCACAGAGAGGGGGCCTCACAGCAACTCAACCCTGCCATCAGCTCTGAGAGACCACACAGCAAGGTTGTCAAATATGTTGCTTTCTGACTCCCGCTTTGGGAGTCAGAGAGAGCCGAGGCCTTTTCTGAGATGTGTGACCTCAGGTTAACAGAGGGCGCGGCCTCCGGCTCTGCCCGGCATCAAGGTAGGGACCCTTGGTGAGGCCTGAAGGCTGCTGTCCCCCAAAAGAAGGACCTCTCAGCCCTGGGAGGATCAGAGCAGGCATGGCCGGAGGTGAGGAACTCTCACATCTGCTCTAAGCTCTACCAGGAGTCAAGGGGATAAAGTCCTTCCAGGAAGTGAGGCCTTGGTCAGAGGGGGAGCTTCGGGTCAGTGGAGGGCAGGGCAGACCTGGCCGGGAACAGGCATGAGGACACATTTTGAGGGAGGATTGAGTG
Source organism: Artibeus jamaicensis (assembly GCF_021234435.1). NCBI lineage: Eukaryota > Metazoa > Chordata > Mammalia > Chiroptera > Phyllostomidae > Artibeus > Artibeus jamaicensis. The sequence continues at coordinate 20,893,144 of NW_026521506.1, forward strand.
TATGCCCCATGCCAGAACAGACGCCAGGCAGCGGTGTCTGCTTTTATTGTCTTTTTACTTTGGAGTGTCCCAGGAAGGGGAAGGCCTTGGTGTGAGCTGGTGACAGCAGCGGAGGGAAGAGTCCCAGCATCGTGAGGAGTCAAGGTAAGGTAAGGACCTTGAAGGAGGACTGAGGGTGCCTGGCCCCCAACTCAGACAGAAGGGGCCTCACAGAATCCCACCCTGTCCCCAGTAGGCACCCTGGGAGGATCCGGGCAGGAGTGCAGAGATGGGGCGCGCCCTCACTTTCTGCATGGTGTGGGTGGAGGTGTTTCTGGGAGGGGAAGCCTGGGTCTGAGAGGCTGATTTCAAGTCAGCAGAGGAGACGGGCCGAGGCCCTGCCAGGAGCCAAGAGGAAACAGCTCGAGTGAGGAAAGAGGGAGCCCCCATCCCAGCACAGGTGGGCTTCAGCTCCTGCCGTCAGCCCTGGGAGACCACACGCAGGAGCGGAGCGGCTGGATGTGATGTGTCTTTCCTTTTGTCTTCCTGGATTCAGGGAGGACAGGGCCTTTGTCTGAGTACAAAGGCAGGTCAGCTGCGCCGGCCACATCAGGTCTGAAGAGGGGGAGTCACACCTCTAGCGGGAGTCCAGGAAAGGACCCTTGGTGAGGAACAAAGGTACTTCCCACCCTAGAAAGAAGAGACCGTGCAGAGCCCGGCTGTCCTCTGTTCTCAGCTCTAGGAAGACCTAGGCAGGGCGGGGGCGAGGAGACGCTCTGACTCTCTCCATGGGTGAGGGAGGTATGTCAGAAAAGCGAGGGTACGTCCTCAACTCACGAGTGAGGGGGCCTGTCAGGACCTCTCAGGAGGAAAGACAAATACTGGGGTTTGGGGAGGAGTGGGGATAGCCCCACCACAGAACTGCTGGGGTCCAGCCCTTGCCGTCAGCACTGGAAGGACCTGGCAGGGGGTGGAAACCTACGGTACCTCGTCACTTTTGCCCAAGGTGCTCAGGGAGGTAAGGACTTGTCCTGAAGGGCCTGGACTCAGTACACAAGAGAGGGGCCCCAGGCCCCAGTGGGCATCTGAGGTAAGGGGTAAGGCAAGCCCTCCGATTGGGGAGAGGGGTCCAGGAGCCATGAGGAGGCGGCCTTGGTGTGAGGCAGGGGTGCCCAGGTCGGCAGAGCAGAGGAGGCCCAAGCAGAGCTAGGAGTCAGTGTGAGGTGCATGGCTTGAGTGTCTGCCAAGGACCCCACCCACAGTTCCAGACCCTGCCTGCTCACGGTCAGCCCGGGAAGCCTTGGGCCAGCCTGGCCAGCTGCCCCTTCGAGAGCTTTCTGGTATCTTCCCACAGGTTCCTAGGAGACAAACCGTCCGGGAAGACAGGAGCCCTCCCTGTGAGGCCTTAGAGCACCCCTTAACAAGGAGACCTGTAAGTGAGCCTTCCTCAGAGCTGCCAAGGGCACACTTCTCTGCTGAGGCCGCTGACCCTCTCCCTCTCTCCCCCAGGCTCGTGGGATCTCACCTCCCAAACTCCTGCTCACACTTGCGCCTGCGGCTCCCAACAAGACTCAACATGTCTCGCTTTTCAAAGCATCCACGCCTCACAGCTGAGCCCAGCTCTGTGGCCCAAAGTGAGATGCAGCTTTCCGTACCTAGGGAGGAGGAGGAGGAGGAATCCTCTTGCTCTTTCAGCTTCTCCTACCTCTCCAGCTCCTCCTCTACTCCTTCCTCTCCTGTAATGCCAGGTACTGGAGAGGAGGAGGAGGAGGAGGAGGAAAAGGTGGCAGAGAGAGAGATGGAGATAGAGAGGGAGGAGGAGGAGGAAGAGGAGGAGGAAGAGGAGGAGGAAGAAGAGGAAAAGGTGGCAGAGAGAGAGATGGAGATAGAGAGGGGGGAGGAGGAGGACGAGGAGGAGGAAGAGGAGGAAGAGGAGGAGGAGGAGGAAGAGGACGAGGAGGAGGAAGAGGAAGAGGAAGAAGAGCAGGAGCAGCCTGCTGCCCAGACACCAGGTCCTCCCCTGAGTCCTCAGAGATATGCGGCGCAGAGCATGTCCGATGGAGCCTCCGGTGGCCCAGAGAGTGAGGAGACAAGCTCCCCGCAGGCCTCTGCAGACCCCGATTCTATGGACATAGATCCACTAGAAGAGAAGGTGGCCAATTTGGTGCATTTCATGGTCTTTAAGTATCGACTGAGGAGGTCTGTTACAAGGGAAGAATTGCTGAAAGTTGTTAAGAGAAGGGACAGGGCTCAATTCCCTGTGATCTTTCAGAAGGCTTGTAAGTGCTTGGAGGTGATCTCTGGTGTTGATGTGAAGGAAGTGGACCCTGCCACCCACTCCTATGTCCTTGTCAACTCACTGGATCTCACCTATGATGAGATGCTCGGTGACCTCCAGAGCATGCCTAAAAACGGCCTCCTGATAATCATCCTGGGTCTGATCTTTTTAGACGGCAACTGCGCCCTTGAGCAAAACATCTGGGAGTTCCTGAGTATGCTGGGAGTGTATCCTGGGAGGAAGCACTTCATTTATGGAGAGCCTAGGAAGCTCATCACCGAAGTTTGGGTGCGGGAAAATTACCTGCTGTACCAGCAGGTGCCTGACAGTGACCCTCCACGCTACACGTTCATGTGGGGTCCCAGGGCCCATGCTGAGACCAGCAAGCTGCAAGTTCTAGAATTTTTTGGCCAAGATCAAAGGGACTGACCCCACTTCCTTCTCATGCTGGTATGAGGAGGCTTTAAGAGATGACAGAGAGAAAGCCGAGGCCAGAGCTGCCCCCCGGGGGTCGTGCGGCTGCCCCCTGCAAGGCACGGAAGTAGTCTGTAGCCTCTCCTTCCCCAGCTGAAGAACGAGCCCGAATCCTCACTGTGTGTCTGGAAAGGGCGCCACAGTTCCAAGGAGAGGAGGGCCAGAGTGAGGGCCAGGCTGGGGAGAAGACAGTGCACAGCAGCTCTGTCTTCCTATGCTGCATAGGGGACCTGGAGGCTTACCTTGTTTTTCCCCCTTTTGGTGTGTTTCAAGTGCTGTTGCTTGTAGTGAGGGAGTTCACGAGCTTTGGGATCTAAGTTGATGAAGCAAATTCGCGTCGCATGCATCGCTGTTTATCGGGTGGGGGAATGTGTTTTGATGTTTTGAAATATCAAAATATTGGGGGGACCTTTCATCTTATTTTATGCTCTGGAAGAAAAAATAAGGTGACACTGGTGTAGGAATTTCCCTGGAAACGTGAAAGAATCCCTCAGCAAAACAGAGAAAAAACATGTAACGGGTGTTTAGCTTTTGCATTTCTTAACCATTTTCGTTTCTTGTGTAAAATTAAAAGAGCTGTACCTGGGTTTGCTTGGCTTATTCAAGGAAGTAGAACTAATCTTAGCAGATGTTAATAAATAAATTTTAGAAAAGTCCACTGACTCATTTATTTGCCAAAGAGTAATGGTGTATGTTCTCTGTGGAGAGCACTGTGCTGACAGTGAAGGTACCAGGACGTGCAAGGCACACCAGCGCCAAAACCATGGTAGGGAATGGTTCCAGTGCAAGCTGGGGAACAAGGGCAAACAGGGAGTGAGGAGGTGAGACTCCCGATGCGAGCAGTCAAGTGAAAATGCACTGAGCCCAGGCAGGCTGGGGCTTTGGGAAAGTGCAATTCCTTCTGCAGGAGTTAATTACAAGTTAAGCTTGTGGGTGGTGGCAGGGGCCAAGCTCTCAGAGGGGGTGCTTTTTGAAGTAAGAGGAAAGCCTGGAAGAGAAAACTGCTTAGTTACTTTTGGATGGCGGATAAGCCAGACAGAAATTGCCACCTGGGGTGGGTACGGGAGGGGTCCTGGCCTCTCGTCCCAGTGCAGCTAACACAGCGCATGCATGAGCCAGGTGCTCCAACACAGCCACTGCAATGACTTCTCGAGGCTAGTGTGATAGACCCCTGAGGTGGTCCCCAGAAGCCACTACTAGGCTGGCACTCTTCCCTGGCCTGGGAGAGCCAGAGCTTGCTCCATTAAAGTGACAGTAAAGGTAGGTTATCTTGACTGTCATTAGGCCAGTCAGTAAAGCCATGTCTAGATTTAGGTGGCAGTGAACTGAATGAAAATAGCATTTTGCATGGATGAGTACTTGGGAGGGAAGGAAGGAGCCAGCCTTGGACTTAAATACTGGGAACTCTGAGTGATAGCAGCTGGGGAGGAGTAACCCATACCCAAGTTAATATATCCTCTAAGAGGAAAAAAATAGCCAGCTTTATTTGTGAAGCTGCATCTTGGCCTGATTTGACATTCTGCCTCCCGTTGTGTTGCATGTTATCTGAGAACATCCCGGATGAAAACAAAGTCCCACAAAAGGGGGTAGTAGGGTCTGGGGACAAAGTCACATTAGATATCCCTGCCCGTCATGAAAGAATCGATGTCAGGTGCTGTGCCAGATGCTTTCCTCCCTTTGCATGCATTCCAGCAGTCCTTCTTGCAAGACGGGGCCTAGCAAACCCATTCGGCAGGTGATGAACCTAAGGCTCCTGGCGCTCAGTAATTTCCCCAAGATTTTACTGCTAGTGAGTGACAGGACTGAGACAGGAACCCTGGTCTGAATTCACCTAGGGCCTGCATTGTTCCCACTCCTAGCCTGAGAGGCAGGTCTTCTGTCCCCCTACTCCTTGTCTCTCCTCAGTACTGCATAAAGTCTCTCAGGGGAGAAAAAGAAGGACCACATGGCAAGGTACCAGTGGCGGGCCTAAAGAGGGAAGGGGAAATGAGAGTGAAACAGAATCTGGGGATTGTCTGAGCTGTATTCTGGCTCCTCCAGCTCTGAGCCCTGGTGTAGCTGACTCTGCCCAGGTGCTGGCATCTGCCTCCAGTGCCAGCGGTGGTTGCAGGAGTCGCAGCAGCCTCTCCCCGACCTTGCCCTGCGTGGCCTTGTTTTGTACTGATCTCAGCCTGCTAATAACCAATGTTGTGGCCGGCCCAGCCTTTGTGGTTCTTATTGTGACTGCAAGACGTCCCTAGGCAATAATCAGCAGAAGCTTTGAGAAGAGTCAAGTTTATTCCTTCCAAGACCTGGACGTTACATGGCCCAACTGGGGCAACACAGGGAGTTAGGGTGGGGGTGAGAGCGAACAGAGGGGAGAGGGCAGGCAGGGAGAGCTCCTGGGGTTCTGCTTTTTGGGGGGTTGAGTGTGGGTGCCTAGGGTTGCATGGGTTCACTCTTTATCAGAGCAAGGATCTAAAGCACAGGAATGAGAGGGGGAAAACCAAGTACCTGAAATGGTCAGTTACTGAAATCAACCAAGATTTGTGAAACAATGTAGCCTCGGTTGGGGTGAAGGGTGCAGCGGCCTGGCTCTCTTTATGTCTAGTGCAGGGCCTGGCAGTGTGTTTATTAGAGATGGTTGAGATGGTCATGTTCGAAGTGGTTGCTTTTTGGCAACGGGTGCCTGGATGATGAAATCTTAATGCAGGTACTTGTAGTGTAGACAAAGTTAATAAATTATATGTTCAGATGTACACTACAGTCCTCCTGCCCATCTCTGGAATGTGGCCTATTGAGTAGGTTTTCATTATGTCTTTCTTCTGAATGCTGTGTCCAGCTCCTAAGTGGACAACTCAGAACCACCTGCATTCCCCCTGTACAGAACATTCCTACTGACTGCAAAATCTCCCAGGCTGTTACATCAGTCATTCTGGAGCCCTGGTGGAAACAGGCCCTTCACATGGCTCTTTATCTAATCCAGGGCTTTTCAGTGTTTGATAGTATCTGGTGTAACATAAGCTAGCATCCATAGCCACAGGAGAGCTGTTTTTTTTCTTTTTATAATGTGTGTTCACCTCAGAAATCATGGGAGGCTGCCTGAAATATGGACATAGTCTGCATCACCCTCAAGGCATGTGAACTCCCAGACCTGTATCTGCACAGTTACTATGGTGTTTAGGGCCAGATAGCTTCCAGCCCTGCGACGTTGGCAAGGATGTCCTGCACTACTAAGTTACTCAAGAGTATTGCTCAACGAAATGATGCAAGAGAGCTATGTGCCTCCTGACATGATATATTGGTGGCTGTAAGGCAGGGAGTGTTTTCTGGCTTGCTGCTGGTCCACGTGTCCCAATGATGTATTTATTCAGACATCCAGCTGCTAATGAGGATTTCAATATTTCACAAGCCAATTTATACAATTTGTCTAGTACCATCCATATATACTCTCCCCCATCTCTCCTTCTGGACCCTTCTCCCTGCACTGAACTCTATGCTCATAGCACTGACTGCTAACTTGCCTAGGGCTCTCTGGAGTTGCTTTTGCTCTTTGTCTTTCTCATGGGCTCTGACAATGGCTCTCCCTAGGCGGCTCCCTGTGCCCCTCACAGACTTAGGGTGTTCTATTTGGTCATTTCCCCTGGCTCCTAGTTATTCTGACAGAATCCTTGCATCTCAAAGTAACAGGAAAATTTCGTGATGAAATTTCAGAATTTTAAATCATGCCCAGAGGAATCCTTTTACTAAGGACATCACTGAATACATCCAGCTTAATATTGGTGAAGGATTAAGTTAATTTTCTGTTTAAGCTACTGAGAAAATGGGAGACATAAAATAGCTTTGCTGTAACATCTTTACACTCAACATTTTACCAAAATTTAAAATATTGGTAAAATAATGTTTGTGGAAGTGTAGCATCTTTATATTACATTAATTTGTAAGAAAATATATTGGAATAAAAATTTGGCAATATTTATAAAAGTTTAAATATTCATATCCTTTGCACATTAACCCAACTTTTATTTTATGTCTTTCTTATTAGAAAACATACATTTCCCAAAGAATTCATGTTCAAAGATGTTGATTTCAGTTCTTTTAATCATAGCAGCCAATAGGAAACTTATGTGTCCATAAGCAGGAGAAGTGCCTAATCCATTATGGTACATAGGTACTTTATTTTTTTTTTTGCAGTTTTATTTATTTATTTTTAGACAGAGGGGAAGGGAAGGAGAAAGAGAGGCAGAGAAACATCAGTGTGTGGTTGCCTCTCATGCACCCCCAGCTGGGAATCTGGCCTGCAACCCGGGCATGTGCCCTGACCTGGGAATCAAACCAGCACCCCTTTGGTTTGTAGGCTGGCACTCAATGCACTAAGCCACACCAGCCAGGGCGCATATGTACTTTAGAATTCTAGGGAGTAAGTACTGTCATGGAAAGACCTTACTTTCACATTTTAAGTAACAAGGTAAATGTAAATTTAATATGTGCATCATTACCTGTTACTGTAGGTAGCAGCTAGAAATGAGTGGCCACAGGGAAAATAAAGCAGAGCCCCTGTCATTACATTCTACCAAAGAAAACAGAAGGCTGGACACCAAAGGAAGTCCTGTGTCACTAATTAGAGTAACTCAGCCATCCTCAGCCTGGTCTGATAAGATTGCCAGGTGTTCTGAACATCACAAGCAGGGATAGTGCAGGGGGAGGGGAGTCCTTGAGACTGTGCTGGGAAAGGGAGCCTCTGCAGTAATTTCACCAAGAAAGAAAGCCTTTGTAGCTGTAAGTTATTTCCAAGGTTTGGAAGTGAAAGAAGGAGGGGGAACCGAAAAGCCAGCTAAGGTATATAGCACCTGAATCCCAATAGTTAGCACACTCAGATTAGCTGAGTGCCCACTTGTACCCTTCGCTCAAGTGTATCGGAAAGCTTACAACTTTTTTCCTCTATACGTGGGGCATTTAGACTAGTTGGGTGCCTGCTTACAGCTTTGTGCCCATGTGTGTTTCATAAATAAACTTGCTATTTCCTTTCCACTCTACATGTTGCCTGTCACTTCAATTCTTCCTTTTCTTGCAAGCAAAACAAGAACTGAGAAACAAGCTCAGGGGAGAAGAGCCTCCTGACTCAGGTCTCTCCCTGGTGAAAAGTTAATATATACATCATTACTGAGTATGTTAAAATAAAAACAGTATATATTTTAATACACATACCTATAAGTCCCAGAATAAATTTAAAATAATGCAGACCAGATTGTTCATTGTAATTACCTCTGAGATGAAGGATGAATTTTGGAGGAACTTGATAAAGGGGAGCATTGTGATTGATTTGCACTTTTAGAATTTTTAACAAGAATATATGTACTACTACCTTTGTAAGTACAATAATTAAATAATCTCAAAACCAGAAATAGGTATGTGTTAATCAGTTAAAGTAACTGCTAGCTGATGCAATAGACAAAACTTGAAACATGAGTGACTCTACACAACACATTTTTTGTTTCTGTTGTTCATGTGCATTCTGATTTTTGTTAGCAGAGACTTTGTGCTCTCAGGCAATTCAGGGATCCTGTTTGCTTCTACCTGGTAGCTCTACTCTCTCAACACGGGGCTCCATGTTTGCTGTTGAGTGGCAAAAGAAGCATGGAAATTGCATACTGGCTCCTGCCTAACTACAAATGGATGTACCACGAAGGAGGGAAATACAAGATGTGAATGAACACTTGTAGTCTCTCCCATACGCTATCATATAGTAGGTGCTCAATAAAAAGCAACTATTATAATCTGTTATGACAACAGCCCTCTTCATTTCTCTTTTTAAAATATTTTATTTATTTATTTTTAGAGAGAGGGGAAGGGAGGGAGAAAGAGAGGGAAACATCAATGTATGGTTGCCTCTCACCTACCCCCTACTGGAGACCTGGCCCACAACCCAGGCATGTGTCCTGATTAGGATTAGAACTGGTGACCCTTTGATTCAAAAGCCAGCACTCAAACAACTCAACCACACCAGCCACGGCCTCTTCATTTCTTAAGGGAGTATTTGAGAAAATCAATTTTTACTTGAAATTCACCAACTTTTTCAAGAGCCTATAATGTGATACACACTTTCAAATAAAGGACCACGTCTAGTTTTCAAAGGATCCTATATATACTAGCAGGGAGAACACACCCTTTTTCACTCAATAGCACTGCACTGCTCTTTGCAATGACCTTTGTAATCTCAAAAGACTGAGGATTTTCTCTTGTGCATGTTCAAATGGTGCATGTTCAAAATATTAATTTATGATTGTCTTCTACCTTTCACTTAACATTCCTGAAGACCTCTACAGGTGTCTTTTCCTGTGGAGCAGGTTTACAAAGGGCAATGGAAGGATAGTTGTTTTAGTCACCTGAGGCTGCTATAACAAGATATCTTGTGGTTTAAACAACACAAAATTTATTTCTCATAGTTCTGGGGGTTGCAAAATCTAAGATCAGGGTTCTAGCATACTCAGTGTCTGGTGAGGCCTTTCTTCTGGTTTGCAGACAGCCATCTTCTCATTTAATCATCACATAGCCAAGGACATTAATGTCATCATAACCTCATCAAAACCTAATAACTTCATAAACTCATAAACACCTAATAACTTCCCAAAGGCCCCACCTTCTGATACTACCCCATTGGATGTTATGGTTTTAACACAGGAATTTCTGAGGGGGCACAAACAGGAACTCTGTAATAATGATTTGAGTTTTCTTCTTAAATCAGAACTAGTATGCCTGCTAAGTGCTTCACCCTCTGGAAGGACTCCAAAGATTGTAAGCATTCAGCCTTTGTAGATGTTTGATCACACAGAGATTTCCACGGTCTTTCTGAATCTACCCTTTATGAGGGAAGCTTCTGTTTTTAAATGTGTCAGTAAAGTCATTCATTTGTGTATGTGTTTAGTGGCCAATTTCAAATAGCCATCCTGTTAAAATCCTAGTATAAATGTCAGAGTGGTTTCAGAAATAATCTAACTTAAGAGTTATACCCCAATAACCAATAGATTATGTCCCGAGTCACTCTACTCACAAGCCCATTCAAAAGACACAGCCCTGGCTGGTGTGGCTCAGTGGATTGAGTGCCAGGCTGTGAACCAAAGGGTCACCAGTTTCATTCCCAGTCAGGGCACATGCCTGGGTTGTGTTTCAGGTTCCCAGTGAGGTGTGTGCGAGAGGCAACCACACATTGATATTCTCTCCCTCTTCTCCCTCCTTATCCCTCTCTCTAAAAGTAAATAATGAAAATCTGAAAAAAATAATGAAAAAACACTTAGAAACTTTGTTAAATATACCTGGAGAACGACCATGTAGTCGCTTCCTGGGAATGCCATAACAAATTACCACAACCTGGCTCACTAAAAACAATAGAAATAAATTCTCTCATAGTTCTAGAGGCTAACAATCTGAAAATAAAGTTGTCAATAGGTTGGTTCCCTATGGAATTCCTTCTGGAATCCTCCATGAGGGATAATTTCATCACATGACTCTCTCCTGGCTACTGGTGATTACCAGTGATCCTTGGAATTCCTGGACTTGTAAATGGAGAACTCCAAACTGCCTTCATTCTTCACATTCCCTACTTATGTCTCTGTGTGTTAAATCTCCATTTCCTTTCTGTGTGCATGGCCCATTCTAAATGTAAGATAACCTCATTTAGAGATTCCTAATGTACTTACATCTGCAAAGACTATTTCCAACTCAGAATACATATGCAGATACTGGAAATTAGAACTTGGACATATTTTTGGGAATCAGGATTCAAGTCACTATAGATCAATCCAAAAAACACTGTCCAAATCAAACTTTTAACATGAGGGCCTGTTTCCACCAGGGCTCCAGAATGACTGATGTAACAGCCTGGGAGATTTTGCAGTCAGTAGGAATGTTCTGTACAGGGGGAATGCAGGTGGTTCTGAGTTGTCCACTTAGGAGCTGGACACAGCATTCAGAAGAAAGACATAATGAAAACCTACTCAATAGGCCACATTCCAGAGATGGGCAGGAGGACTGTAGTGTACATCTGAACATATAATTTATTAACTTTGTCTACACTACAAGTACCTGCATTAAGATTTCATCATCCAGGCACCCGTTGCCAAAAAGCAACCACTTCGAACATGACCATCTCAACCATCTCTAATAAACACACTGCCAGGCCCTGCACTAGACATAAAGAGCCAGGCCGCTGCACCCTTCACCCCAACCGAGGCTACATTGTTTCACAAATCTTGGTTGATTTCAGTAACTGACCATTTCAGGTACTTGGTTTTCCCCCTCTCATTCCTGTGCTTTAGATCCTTGCTCTGATAAAGAGTGAACCCATGCAACCCTAGGCACCCACACTCAACCCCCCAAAAAGCAGAACCCCAGGAGCTCTCCCTGCCTGCCCTCTCCCCTCTGTTCTCTCTCACCCCCACCCTAACTCCCTGTGTTGCCCCAGTTGGGCCATGTAACGTCCAGGTCTTGGAAGGAATAAACTTGACTCTTCTCAAAGCTTCCTGCTGATTATTGCCTAGGGACGTCTTGCAGTCACAATAAGAACCACAAAGGCTGGGCCGGCCACAACATTGGTTATTGGCAGGCTGAGATCAGTACAAAACAAGGCCATGCTGGGCAAGGTCGGGGAGAGGCTGCTGCGACTCCTGCAACCACCGCTGGCACTGGAGGCAGATGCCAGCACCTGGGCAGAGTCAGCTACACCAGGGCTCAGAGCTGGAGGAGCCAGAATACAGCTCAGACAATCCCCAGATTCTGTTTCACTCTCATTTCCCCTTCCCTCTTTAGGCCCGCCACTGGTACCTTGCCATGTGGTCCTTCTTTTCTCCCCCTGAGAGACTTTATGCAGTACTGAGGAGAGACAAGGAGTAGGGGGACAGAAGACCTGCCTCAGGCTAGGAGTGGGAACAATGCAGGCCCTAGGTGAATTCAGACCAGGGTTCCTGTCTCAGTCCTGTCACTCACTAGCAGTAAAATCTTGGGGAAATTACTGAGCGCCAGGAGCCTTAGGTTCATCACCTGTCGAATGGGTTTGCTAGGCCCCGTCTTGCAAGAAGGACTGCTGGAATGCATGCAAAGGGAGGAAAGCATCTGGCACAGCACCTGACATCGATTCTTTCATGACGGGCAGGGATATCTAATGTGACTTTGTCCCCAGACCCTACTACCCCCTTTTGTGGGACTTTGTTTTCATCCGGGATGTTCTCAGATAACATGCAACACAACGGGAGGCAGAATGTCAAATCAGGCCAAGATGCAGCTTCACAAATAAAGCTGGCTATTTTTTTCCTCTTAGAGGATATATTAACTTGGGTATGGGTTACTCCTCCCCCAGCTGCTATCACTCAGAGTTCCCAGTATTTAAGTCCAAGGCTGGCTCCTTCCTTCCCTCCCAAGTACTCATCCATGCAAAATGCTATTTTCATTCAGTTCACTGCCACCTAAATCTAGACATGGCTTTACTGACTGGCCTAATGACAGTCAAGATAACCTACCTTTACTGTCACTTTAATGGAGCAAGCTCTGGCTCTCCCAGGCCAGGGAAGAGTGCCAGCCTAGTAGTGGCTTCTGGGGACCACCTCAGGGGTCTATCACACTAGCCTCGAGAAGTCATTGCAGTGGCTGTGTTGGAGCACCTGGCTCATGCATGCGCTGTGTTAGCTGCACTGGGACGAGAGGCCAGGACCCCTCCCGTACCCACCCCAGGTGGCAATTTCTGTCTGGCTTATCCGCCATCCAAAAGTAACTAAGCAGTTTTCTCTTCCAGGCTTTCCTCTTACTTCAAAAAGCACCCCTCTGAGAGCTTGGCCCCTGCCACCACCCACAAGCTTAACTTGTAATTAACTCCTGCAGAAGGAATTGCACTTTCCCAAAGCCCCAGCCTGCCTGGGCTCAGTGCATTTTCACTTGACTGCTCGCATCGGGAGTCTCACCTCCTCACTCCCTGTTTGCCCTTGTTCCCCAGCTTGCACTGGAACCATTCCCTACCATTGTTTTGGCGCTGGTGTGCCTTGCACGTCCTGGTACCTTCACTGTCAGCACAGTGCTCTCCACAGAGAACATACACCATTACTCTTTGGCAAATAAATGAGTCAGTGGACTTTTCTAAAATTTATTTATTAACATCTGCTAAGATTAGTTCTACTTCCTTGAATAAGCCAAGCAAACCCAGGTACAGCTCTTTTAATTTTACACAAGAAACGAAAATGGTTAAGAAATGCAAAAAGCTAAACACCCGTTACATGTTTTTTCTCTGTTTTGCTGAGGGATTCTTTCACGTTTCCAGGGAAATTCCTACACCAGTGTCACCTTATTTTTTCTTCCAGAGCATAAAATAAGATGAAAGGTCCCCCCAATATTTTGATATTTCAAAACATCAAAACACATTCCCCCACCCGATAAACAGCGATGCATGCGACGCGAATTTGCTTCATCAACTTAGATCCCAAAGCTCGTGAACTCCTCACTACAAGCAACAGCACTTGAAACACACCAAAAGGGGGGAAAAACAAGGTAAGCCTCCAGGTCCCCTATGCAGCATAGGAAGACAGAGCTGCTGTGCACTGTCTTCTCCCCAGCCTGGCCCTCACTCTGGCCCTCCTCTCCTTGGAACTGTGAGCGCCCTTTCCAGACACACAGTGAGGATTCGGGCTCGTTCTTCAGCTGGGGAAGGAGAGGCTACAGACTACTTCCGTGCCTTGCAGGGGGCAGCCGCACGACCCCTGGGGGCAGCTCTGGCCTCGGCTTTCTCTCTGTCATCTCTTAAAGCCTCCTCATACCAGCATGAGAAGGAAGTGGGGTCAGTCCCTTTGATCTTGGCCAAAAATTCTAGAACTTGCAGCTTGCTGGTCTCAGCATGGGCCCTGGGACCCCACATGAACGTGTAGCGTGGAGGGTCACTGTCAGGCACCTGCTGGTACAGCAGGTAATTTTCCCGCACCCAAACTTCGGTGATGAGCTTCCTAGGCTCTCCATAAATGAAGTGCTTCCTCCCAGGATACACTCCCAGCATACTCAGGAACTCCCAGATGTTTTGCTCAAGGGCGCAGTTGCCGTCTAAAAAGATCAGACCCAGGATGATTATCAGGAGGCCGTTTTTAGGCATGCTCTGGAGGTCACCGAGCATCTCGTCATAGGTGAGATCCAGTGAGTTGACAAGGACATAGGAGTGGGTGGCAGGGTCCACTTCCTTCACATCAACACCAGAGATCACCTCCAAGCACTTACAAGCCTTCTGAAAGATCACAGGGAATTGAGCCCTGTCCCTTCTCTTAACAACTTTCAGCAATTCTTCCCTTGTAACAGACCTCCTCAGTCGATACTTAAAGACCATGAAATGCACCAAATTGGCCACCTTCTCTTCTAGTGGATCTATGTCCATAGAATCGGGGTCTGCAGAGGCCTGCGGGGAGCTTGTCTCCTCACTCTCTGGGCCACCGGAGGCTCCATCGGACATGCTCTGCGCCGCATATCTCTGAGGACTCAGGGGAGGACCTGGTGTCTGGGCAGCAGGCTGCTCCTGCTCTTCTTCCTCCTCCTCTTCCTCCTCCTCGTCCTCCTCCTCGTCCTCTTCCTCCTCCTCGTCCTCTTCCTCCTCCTCGTCCTCCTCCTCCCCCCTCTCTATCTCCATCTCTCTCTCTGCCACCTTTTCCTCTTCTTCCTCCTCCTCTTCCTCCTCCTCCTCCTCTTCCTCCTCCTCCTCCCTCTCTATCTCCATCTCTCTCTCTGCCACCTTTTCCTCCTCCTCCTTCTCCTCCTCCTCCTCCTCTCCAGTACCTGGCATTACAGGAGAGGAAGGAGTAGAGGAGGAGCTGGAGAGGTAGGAGAAGCTGAAAGAGCAAGAGGATTCCTCCTCCTCCTCCTCCCTAGGTACGGAAAGCTGCATCTCACTTTGGGCCACAGAGCTGGGCTCAGCTGTGAGGCGTGGATGCTTTGAAAAGCGAGACATGTTGAGTCTTGTTGGGAGCCGCAGGCGCAAGTGTGAGCAGGAGTTTGGGAGGTGAGATCCCACGAGCCTGGGGGAGAGAGGGAGAGGGTCAGCGGCCTCAGCAGAGAAGTGTGCCCTTGGCAGCTCTGAGGAAGGCTCACTTACAGGTCTCCTTGTTAAGGGGTGCTCTAAGGCCTCACAGGGAGGGCTCCTGTCTTCCCGGACGGTTTGTCTCCTAGGAACCTGTGGGAAGATACCAGAAAGCTCTCGAAGGGGCAGCTGGCCAGGCTGGCCCAAGGCTTCCCGGGCTGACCGTGAGCAGGCAGGGTCTGGAACTGTGGGTGGGGTCCTTGGCAGACACTCAAGCCATGCACCTCACACTGACTCCTAGCTCTGCTTGGGCCTCCTCTGCTCTGCCGACCTGGGCACCCCTGCCTCACACCAAGGCCGCCTCCTCATGGCTCCTGGACCCCTCTCCCCAATCGGAGGGCTTGCCTTACCCCTTACCTCAGATGCCCACTGGGGCCTGGGGCCCCTCTCTTGTGTACTGAGTCCAGGCCCTTCAGGACAAGTCCTTACCTCCCTGAGCACCTTGGGCAAAAGTGACGAGGTACCGTAGGTTTCCACCCCTGCCAGGTCCTTCCAGTGCTGACGGCAAGGGCTGGACCCCAGCAGTTCTGTGGTGGGGCTATCCCCACTCCTCCCCAAACCCCAGTATTTGTCTTTCCTCCTGAGAGGTCCTGACAGGCCCCCTCACTCGTGAGTTGAGGACGTACCCTCGCTTTTCTGACATACCTCCCTCACCCATGGAGAGAGTCAGAGCGTCTCCTCGCCCCCCGCCCCTGCCTAGGTCTTCCTAGAGCTGAGAACAGAGGACAGCCGGGCTCTGCACGGTCTCTTCTTTCTAGGGTGGGAAGTACCTTTGTTCCTCACCAAGGGTCCTTTCCTGGACTCCCGCTAGAGGTGTGACTCCCCCTCTTCAGACCTGATGTGGCCGGCGCAGCTGACCTGCCTTTGTACTCAGACAAAGGCCCTGTCCTCCCTGAATCCAGGAAGACAAAAGGAAAGACACATCACATCCAGCCGCTCCGCTCCTGCGTGTGGTCTCCCAGGGCTGACGGCAGGAGCTGAACCCCACCTGTGCTGGGATGGGGGCTCCCTCTTTCCTCACTCGAGCTGTTTCCTCTTGGCTCCTGGCAGGGCCTCGGCCCCTCTCCTCTGCTGACTTGAAATCAGCCTCTCAGACCCAGGCTTCCCCTCCCAGAAACACCTCCACCCACACCATGCAGAAAGTGAGGGCGCGCCCCATCTCTGCACTCCTGCCCGGATCCTCCCAGGGTGCCTACTGGGGACAGGGTGGGATTCTGTGAGGCCCCTTCTGTCTGAGTTGGGGGCCAGGCACCCTCAGTCCTCCTTCAAGGTCCTTACCTTACCTTGACTCCTCACAGATGCTGGGACTCTTCCCTCCGCTGCTGTCACCAGCTCACACCAAGGCCTTCCCCTTCCTGGGACACTCCAAAGTAAAAAGACAATAAAAGCAGACACCGCTGCCTGGCGTCTGTTCTGGCATGGGGCATACACTCAATCCTCCCTCAAAATGTGTCCTCATGCCTGTTCCCGGCCAGGTCTGCCCTGCCCTCCACTGACCCGAAGCTCCCCCCTCTGACCAAGGCCTCACTTCCTGGAAGGACTTTATCCCCTTGACTTCCTGGTAGAGCTTAGAGCAGATGTGAGAGTTCCTCACTTCCGGCCATGCCTGCTCTGATCCTCCCAGGGCTGAGAGGTCCTTCTTTTGGGGGACAGCAGCCTTCAGGCCTCACCAAGGGTCCCTACCTTGATGCCGGGCAGAGCCTGAGGCCGCGCCCTCTGTTAACCTGAGGTCACACATCTCAGAAAAGGCCTCGGCTCTCTCTGACTCCCAAAGCGGGAGTCAGAAAGCAACATATTTGACAACCTTGCTGTGTGGTCTCTCAGAGCTGATGGCAGGGTTGAGTTGCTGTGAGGCCCCCTCTCTGTGGGGTGGCCGGTCCGGCACATCCTCGGGCATCAGAGTCCTCATTTTGACACCTCGCAGGGTGTGATGCGCCTCCCTCTGCCGAACTCAGGCCACACTCGTGAGAACAAGATTTTCACCTTCCCGAGACCCCGCCACCACCACCAACCCCAACAACAGGGTAAAATAGTGACACAGGCCCATACTGAGTGACCATGTCCCTTGTCTTCCCACGTGGAGAGGAAGGGCAGAGGATAGCTGGACACTCACTGCAGGGAGACCTCTCGGTGCCTCAACTGACTCCCCACCCCACTATGGCCTTGGACCCCTCCCCGTGCCAAGCTGCCCGTGCTCCTTCACACCCAGCAGAGAGCAGTAAAGAGAGGCCACATCCCGCCACTTCTGCTCAGCGTGTCCTAGGGCTCAATCCCATAGGGCAGTGGGGCAGTGGGGCAGTGGGGGCCGTCTTCTGTCCTGCCACAGTGCATTCCATGCCTCCTCAGATGAAGGCCTCGCTTCCCAGAGGCAAGCCCCACTACTTCCTAGAGGAAGTGAGAAAGCACCACATGGCACCCCCACTGCCTGAGTCCTCCCATGGCTGACAGGGAGCAGAGTGGGGTTTTTACAGAGCCCGAAGGCTCTCATCATCCACGCTGAAATTATTCATATCGGTATTGATTTCTGACAGGGCCTGCATCTCCTCCCTTCTGCTGACTGAGGTGGGTCCCTCAGCCGAGGGCCTCCATTTCCCTGAGATGTCAGAAAAAGGACGTCAGTCTGGGATCAAAAGGGGCCTCTTTCCTCAGGTCCCTTCCAGGTCTTTTCAGTGCTCATGGGAGGGGCACTCTTCTGTGGGGCCACGGCAAGCTGGATTGGCAGGTCCTGTCACTCCTCGCTCAAGGTTCTTTCTCACCTTGGAGCCTGGCAGAGCCTAGGCCTCTTCCCCCTACTGACCTGAGACTACGCTCCTCAGAAAAAGTGTCATGTTCCCCCAGACCCCCAAATTGTAAGTCTTTGGCTATCAGAGCTAACCACAAAGGGAGGGCAGTGGCAGGGTATGAAGGTGCCAGGAGGCAGAGGTTGGGGCACCCGGTCTGTGCCGAGTTCCCCCCGTCAGTCCTTTCACAGAGGGAAGTAGCAGAGGCAGGGTACCCGTCTTCTGACCCGAGTCCTACAACCGAAAGTCGAGGGTCCCTGAGATTCCCAGCATGGAAGGAGGGATGGGACCCACCCTAGTCAGGAACCCTGCCTGTGGTCTCTCAGAAGTAATAGCAAGTGCACCTCAGGGCTTTCTCCTCCACCCCCCACCCTACAGACCCGTAGGCTGGGTGGAAGGTTTTCCTCCCTTAGGCGATACTAGGAACAGCCTGGGACTCCTCCCACTGGTGACTGGACACCTGGCAGGCAGACGAAACCTCATCTGCCTCAGGGTCCTGAGACAACAGAGCCCGAACCACCTTATCTGACCACCTAGGTTTGAGGCCGCCCAGGACTGAGGGTCCCGGCGGGATGGAGCTTGGCCCCCCTACCCTCTGCCTTCAGAGGTGTCCCTCTTCTTCCTCACGGCCCTCACCTTTACTCTAGGCAGAGCCTAGCCCTAATTTCTCCCTCTTTTGACCCCAAGTCCACACCTCAAAGAAAACCTCGCATCCCTCAGGCCTATGAGGCGAGAGGGCCAGATACTCCAAACTCCTCCGCCCTGTGGGGGCGCCCCAGGAACCCCTGCGGGAACCGCGAGGAGCTGGAGTCCCTATATGTGCAGCGGGTGGTGCCTCCATGTTTTGGGGGGGGGGCCCTGGCCTTGATGACTGGCCAGGCCCAAGGCACCTCCATCTGCCCCCGTGAAGCACCAACCCTCAGACTCCATGAAGGAATATTCAGGGACTGTCTAGCTTTCTTTCCCGGGGTTCACAGTAAGGGTAGCGGGGGGAGGGGCGGTGCGAGAGATTCTTCTATGTATGGGGTCCCACCCCCCCACACCTCCCTTGGTGTCCTCCTTAAGGTCCTGACCTGAGCGGGACCCCTTCAGAAGAAGCCTCTTGTCCCTCTGACTCTCAAAAACGTAAGCCGGGCAATGCCATAGCCCAACACCCGCGTGTGGGTTTTCCCGCGACTGGTGCCGCAGGTGGGACCGAGCTTGTCCCCCAACCCTCTATAGTGGCAGGTCTCCCCGTCTTCCCTCAGGTTCTCACCTTGGCACCTGCCGGAGCCCAGGACTTTTCTCTCTGGTTTCCTCACTCCGCACCCTTCCGAGAAAACGCCACGTCCCTCGGTCTTCTGAGCTGGAAAGACCAGACACGCCAAATGCCAGGAACCTGCCTGGGGCACCTCCCGGACGTCTGCAGGGGTGTTCAGCAGCCCGAGCTCTTATATGTGCAGTGGGCGGTGCTCCCGTGCATTCCTCAGGGTCCTCGCCTTGATGATTGGCCAGGCCCAGGACCCGCCCCGTCTGTCCATCAAAAGCGCCACCCCTCAGACTCCGTGAAGGAATTCCAGAAACAGAACATCCGGGCACCTGGCCTGGCTTTCTCGGGGTTCACGAGAGGGGCGGGAGGCAAGTGCAAGACTCCTCTACCTTTGGGAGCCCCGCTCACACGTCCCTTGAGGTCCTTCTGAAAGGGCTGACCTGAGTCGGACCCCTTCAGGAGAAGCCACTTGTCCCTCTGGCTCTCAAAGACCTAAGGCAGGAAATGCCGTGTCTGAACACCTGTGTGGGGGTCATCCCGGGCCTGAGGCCGCAGGCAAGACCGAGCTTGGTCCCCACCCTCAGTGGTGGCAGGTCTCCCTGTCTTGCTCAGGTCCTCACCTTGACACCTGCCAGAGCCCAGGACTTTTCTTCTCTCTTGTATACAAGCCTCACTCGGCACCCCTTAGACATAGTAAACCTCACGTCTCTCCTGCTTCTGAGAGGAAAGTCCCTGGACGCCACCCACAGGAATACTGCCTGGGGTCTTCTTGGGCCACTGCGCGGACACGGCGGGACCATCACCCCCCACTGTGTGTGCATGGAAAAACTACTCGGTCCTAGCTCAGAGTCTTCACCTTGGCTCCAGTCAGTCTCCCCCTGGGCAGCTTCCCTCTGCATACCTGTGTTCCTGAGCCCGGTATCCAGCTCCTCCCCACCCCGAGGACATCAAGGTGCAGGAACCGGTGAGTGAGCATCAGGGCGCCAGTATGTGCCAGCGCGACCCAGGGTTGGCACAGGGCAGGTCAATGTACTCCTGCCCTCGCCCCCTCTAACCCCATTCTGTCTGAGAATGTAGGCGTACTTCCAGACCAGTCCAAGGTATTTATTACGTTTACTCCTGACGGGGCTGCCATGTCCTCCCTTTGGCAGACCTGATGGTGCACCCCTCAGTCCATGGCTCTGGTTCACGGAGACTCCCCCTCTGGACTGAGGACACAGGGGAGGGATCGCTTCTGCCTGACTGTTCTGCCCCGCCCCCCTCCCGCTGACACCATGGGCAGCTTTCTGTGGGCTCCCCTCTGTCTAGGAAGGAAGGATTTTTCTATTGCATACATTTCATTCTACAAAATGTATCTTCCACATGGACGAGGCTGGACGGCTTTGATTTGGGGGTCTCCTGCCTCTTTGGAGCTTATCTAATCAGTGCATTGTCCAGGACAGTGATTTTCTTTTCTATAACCCCGCTTCCTTGCAGAAGGGAATACATTGTGAGATAGATTGTGGACATTGTACATGTCTACCAAGTGTATATGCAAAATGGGTGTGATTCACGGCAATATTAATCTATGTGTAGTTCCTTCCTTAACTCTGCCATAATAATGTATTTTTTTAAAGAAGACCAGCCGTAGAGTGGTTTTAGGTGATTTTTAGCAGGGCCCAGTCATACTGCCACCATCACTCCCATCTTTCCCATTGTCCTGCCATTACCCAGGGCCACCGGCATTTGTGATGTTAGGCATCGCCTTGGATTTCTGTAGTGGAGCAGAAGCAGAAGTTCCAAACCCTTGCCTCTTCCTATTGTGCCCTCTGCCTTCTATTACAAGTGACAAACTCTCCCCAGCTTCTCCTAGGCCCAGAACTCCCTCACTCCAGTCTGAAGTAACAGTTCAACACAGTCCTCATTCTCCCCCTGGGGTTTCTCACATGTTGTTTAGATTTTTATTTTGTTTTGTTTTTTTTTTTTATTCTTTCTTCCATGGTTTCCCAGGCTTGGTTTTGGGAGCAGATGACAGCAGCCGCAGCTCAGTTGTCATCTTGGCAGCTACCGGTGAGGCACCTGAGTGTGTAAATGAGAATTCACGTCTTTATGGTGATGTGTATTCTATCGATGAGTATGATTCACCTGTTTACTTGGGACATCTTTTACCTGAATCTATCAGTAAATTTTCTAGTTGCCTCTATGAAGATCTCATCCATTTGTTTGGAGATTCTGTTCAGGAAAATTTTGGATTTCGATGTTGCTGTGAATGGGACACTCTCCAAAACATGCACTAATTAGTGATTGCTTTTATGGCGGCAAGGCTGTTGCTTGTGCTATAATGGAGTTGGACTATCATTTTAGGTTTCTTATTTATTTGACTATTCCACGTGCTTGTTCCTTAGTATCTTCTACACAGTGATCATTTTATCCCCAATCAATATCTCTTTCTTTTCAATATTCTTAGCTCTTCTCCTTTTTTTTTTTTTTGACATCGCAGCGCTGTCTTTGTGTTCCAGTAATTTGAACAGTAGAGGTGATGACACACATCTCTGTCTTTCCCCTGACTTTCATGGAAACTTTTATTTGCTATAGATTTTAGGAAATCAGATTACCCTTGCAATCTTATCAGTTTCATACAGGAATACTCATGAACTTGTATTGACTTTATTTTTACTCTTTTTCCTGTACCCTTTGATGTAATGCAATACTCTACTTTGTGTATTGGACCGAATTATGTACCGCAATATTTATATTCTGAAATCCTAAACCCTTATCGTTCAGCATGTGACTGAGTATAATACGTTCAGGTCTTGGGTTTATTTCTTCATGTTTTCAAATTCTCTTCAGGCCCTCATGTTTCCATTGGGTTTGTATAGACTCCTCTTTCTGATAAGCTATGTCTGATGTTCTAAGATCAAGGTCTCTACCTTCCTGAAACCCTGAAGGTGGGAAGAAGGGAATTTTTCAGTCTGAGACCCCTGTTGGAGTCTTCTAGGATGGACATCAAAAATGAAGCAATATCCTGTGGGGTACCCACTTCTGGAGTGTATGGATTCTTCAGTCTTCTCCTTGTGAGACTCCTCAACTTGTATCCTGGTATCTCATTTAAATACTGTATGGGAATTCATTCCTCCCTTCCAGTTCATACCATTAGCTGATGTGTAACTATTACAGAGAATGGTTTTGGGTTCCAGACTAGGTATTGGTTTGGGGAACCTTAGCACTTATGACAGAGAAGAAACTGAAGTTTACAGAGGGTCTCTTCCTCAGCCTGACTTAGGCAATTGAAATGTTTCATTCTTAAAATGATTACTTTCTAAGCACTGGTTGGTGTAGCTCAGTGGATTGAGTGTGGGCTGTGAATCAAATGGTCGCTGGTTTGGTTCCCGGTCAGGGCACATGCCTGGGTTGTGGGCCAGATCCCGAGGGGGGGCCACGTGAGAGGCAACCTCACATTGAGGCTTCTCTCCCTCTCTTTCTCTTTCCCTTCCCCCTCTCTAAAAATAAATAAATAAAATCTTTAAAAATTATTACTTTCTTTGCAGAAGTGGCTGAACAGCTTGATTTTGGGATGTCCTGCCTCTTTTGAAGTTATCTAAAATTGCATTGTCCAATTCAATGATTTTCTTTTTTATAAGCCCCAATCATAGTGAGAAATACTTTGCACATTGCGTATCTCTACTAAGTGTATATGGAAAATGTATGAATATATTCATATAAACATATATTTGCCTATTATCTATGTAGCTAGCTATCTATTTAATGAAAGACTTTCTTCACTTCGTATGGGTGAATCATTGTGATAGTATTCAATTTTCAGTCTAGTTTTCAGTTCCGCTAAAGTAATATTATTTTACAAATTAGTTCTTACCAACTTGTGTGTTTCAGGTGATTATCAGGAGCCCAAAGACATGCTGTCTGAATAAACATCATCTTTTCCACTCTCCTGACATTACTGTAGGGCTGGTAGCACCTGTAGTTTGAGGGTGCAACCTCAGATATCTGCAAGGAAATAGGAGCAGAAATTTGTGCTTTTGTTTTTTTTGAATGTTTGACTATTCTGAGATCTAATTTTTCCTTCTTAGCCATTAGTTTGTAGTTGTCATCCATTTTCATTTTACCTATGTGATAAACCACTCCATACATTGCTATTCCTTTTTCCTTAAACTCTCAATTATCTGTGAAATACATTTATAGAATAGGGAAAACATATTTTATATTTTCCTGGGCATTTGCAATTATATTATATCAAGTAGCTAAAATTTTCATGTAGATGTCCTTTACTGTTTCTGTAGGTCCATATTTCTATTTGGTTTCTCTTCTTTTTTTTTTTCTTTTTCTTGGAGGACTTCCTTTAACATTTGTCATAGTGTCTATGTGTTGGTGATAAATTATTTCAGGTTTTCTAATTCAAAAAAATGTCTTTAGTTCACCTTTGCTTTTGAAATATATTTTGACCATGTATAGACATCTAGACAGGCAGTTTTTTCTTAAGTACTTTAAAGATATTATTTCACTTTTTCTGGCTTTCTTTTTTTTGTTATTCTTATAAAACTCACATAGCATAGAATTGATCATTTTAACAATTTGAAAGTTTACAATGCAGTGTCTTTTAATGTGAAATCATCATCACTATCTAGTCTGACAACTTCTTCATGATCCCAAACAAAAACCTCATAGTCATTAAGCAGTCACATCCCATTCTCTCATTCCTCAGCTCATGGAAACCACTAATGTGCTGTTTCCATGAATTTTCTTATTCTGGATAGTTCATATGAATGAAATCATGTCATGTTTGATATTTTGTGTTTGGGTTATCTTTATTTTCACAAAAAACTACTGTCATGCTTATCTTTGTTCCTATGTAGGTAAAAAGTGTTTTCTTTTTCTACTCTAGCTATTTTTATGATTTTTCTCTAGCAATGGTTTTAAGTAATTTTATTATTATGTACATTGGCATAATTTTTCATCTTCAGTAAGGTATAATTGAGAGATAAAATTGTAAGATATTTAATGTATCATGATGACCCGATATATGTATACATTGTGAAAGGATTTCACCCTATGTTTTTCCTGTTTTTGGCATTTCTTTAGTTTCTTGGATCTGTGACATTATGGTTTTCATCAAATTTGATATTTTTTCATTCACTTCTTCAAGTATTTTTTTCTATCCCCCTACTTTTCTCTTTTGGTATATCCAAATGTATGTATATTAGGCCTCTTGCAGTTGTCTCAGAGCTTAATAGTGCTTTATTCATTAGTTTTTTTTCTCTTGTATTTGTCATCAAAAAGTTTCTATTACTGTTCAAGTTCACTAATCATTTTGTCTGCCTTTATCCAAACCAGTGTATTTTTTCACCTCAGACATTTTAGTTTTCAGCTCTCAATGTTCATTTGAGGGTGTTCTTAATATCTTCCATGTATTTAACAAGCCTAAACATTCTTATTTCTTGAAAATATGGAATTAAGCTATAATAATTATTTTAATATCCTTACCTATTAGTAATATAAATTATGTCATTTCTAGGTAGTTTTGGTGAATAGTGTTTTATCCTCATTATGGACCTTACTTTTCTGCTTCTTTGCATGCCTGGAATTTCAACTGTATACTAGACAATGTGAGTTTGACCTTATTGAGTGCTGAGTATTTTTATATTTCTGTAAACAATTATCCTTGAGCTTTGTTCTGGGATACAGTTAAGTTACTTGGAAATAGCATGGTCCTTTGGGTTGTAGTACTTTCTTAGGGCTGCCATAACAAACTACTGCAAACTGGGTGGCTTAAAACAACGGATTTGTTGTCTTAAAGTTTTGAAGGCTAAAAGGCTAAAATCAAGGTGTCAGCAGGGTGGGTTTCCTATGAGGGCTCTGAGGGAAAATCTGTTCCATGCCTTTCTCCTAGCTTTGTTGATGACCAGCACTCCTTGGTATTTGTTTGGCTTATAGATGCATCACTACAATTTCTGCCTCCATATTCACATGGTATTCTCCCTTTGTGTCTCTTGTCTTCTTTTCTTAGAAGGACATCAGTCAGTATGACCTCATCTTAACTTGATTAGTTACATCTGCAACACCTCTATTTCCAAATGAGGTCACATTCACAGATAATGGAGGTTAGTATTTGAATGTATCTTTTTGGTTGACAAAATTCAACCTACAACACAGGTCTTGTTTTTAAACTTTGTTAGGAAAGATCAGAGCAGTGTTTATTCTAGGGCTAATATTTTCTCATACCTAAGGCAGAATCCTTTGAGTATTCTAAAAAATGAATCATTAGTTTTCCCCTCTGATGGAAACAGGAACTATTTCTAGCCCTGTGTAAGCTCTGGAGTTTTCTCTTTGTACCTCTTTTTCCTTTCTGGTTTTGTGTCCTACAAACTCTGGCATCCATGGACTCCTAGCTTCATCTAATCAACTGATGGTGACTGCCAGGCACCTGCTCTATACACTGTGTCATGCGGTCTCTCTCCAGTCAGTTAGTTGCAACAGTTGTCTGATTCATTTGTTTACATCTCAGAGATCATTGTCCTTTGTTTCCAAATATCCAATAAGTGGAAAATCATTGTTTCATCTATTTTGTCATCTTTTAGGTCTTTCAGATAGGAGTAAAAATTTGGTTTCTGTTATTCCATCTTGGGTAAGAACCGAAATTGTATAATATTGGCTTGGCCAAAACATTCATTTGTTTTTTTGGCTGTAGTAGTGTTTAGTTGTCTAACTTCATTTGAAGCAATTTTCTTAGATTGTGTTCTAACAGCTTGTCACATCAGCATACATTTAAAAAACTTACCATAATTAATGAATTTTTGTATAGCCATTTTAATAGCAAAGATGGAAGAAAATATGCAACATTTTCAGCATATTATGCTTCATTATTTCAAGAAAGGCAAAAATGCAACTGAAACACGAAAAAAGATTTGTGTTGTGTATGGAGAACATGCTGTGACTAATCAAATATGTCAAAAGTGGTTTGTGAAGTTTCATGCTCGAGATTTCTCGCTGGACAATGCTCCGTGGTCGGGTAGGCCAGTTCAAGTTGATAGCGATTGAATTGAGACATTAATTGAGAACAATCAATGTTCTATCATATGGGAGATAGCTGGCATAATGAAAATATCCAAATCAGTAAAGCTATTGGTGAAAATGAAAAATGTCTTACGGAAAAAAACACAGGGACATTTTGGCCAACCCAATATAAATTTAAAACCTAAAACATCTAATGTGATAAATATCCTGACAATTAAAACTTATTCAAATTAAAACCAATGTTGAAAGACTGCCTGACACATACATATGTTCATATAGACAGACAGCACTTACAAACAACTGGGAGAATGTACAGAAAATAGCAAGAATGTTTTCCTCTTGCTAGTGGATTTCTAAGTGGTATCTTTATTTTCTTATCAATGGTTTCAATATTTTCCAACACTTCTGAACACATGAAAAATACCTACATAATTATGTAACATAAATATTTTAAAATGTGATTTGGACTACCAAAATTAAGCACACATTCTCTACCTGGCTTGCTTTCAATGTTGATCATACTTTTGCTAGATTCTGTAGCCTCTGGTGTGCTTATTTACCTCTTTTGTAACTAGAAAGAAAACCCATTTGAAATCCAATTTGTAGATGATGTGTAGTCATCCAATTTCCCTCACACCTTCAAGTACAATAATACACAAGTAACAATCTATCCTGTTTTTTAAGCCTTACCTCCAGAAATAGTGTTAACTTATATTTTATAAAGGTAAATTATGTTTATATATTAACCATATTCTCTGTGACATGATTGGATCCAATATTTATATGGAAGACTGCATGTGAACAATAGCCAATTATAATACCATTATAATATCATTATCATTGCAGATAAAACAACACCCATCATGAACCAATACCATGACAGTTCCTTGAGAGGACCAAATAAAGACAAAAAATCCCCCTCTCTTCATGAAGGCACTGCCTCACCTGCTCTGCCTCCACTCCACCCAGATCCACTCCTTAAGGAATTCCTCACCACTAGCTCAAAATATAAGCAAAGCCCTGAAAACCCTTCAGCATGACTCACTTCTCGAGTCTACCTGCACTCTCTTATCTGAGTGTGTATTTTTGCTTTAATAAAACCTCTGTACTTCACTGAATCTTTCTCTCTTAATCTCGAATTGTTTCTTGCACAGAAACAAGAACCTGGACACTGCCACTGGGTTGAGTCTTCCCTTGGCCTCCCTGTGAACTACAGGCATTATCACCAGTTAATGATGCACATATATATTTAAAATTTCGTTATTCTCAAATATACATTGTGATATGACATTGTACTTTTAATTTGCATTTTTCTAATGGCTAATAATGTAGAACAAATTTTTATTTGCTTATTTGCCATCTATGTGTTCACTTTGGTGAAATGTCAATTGATGTCTTTTGCCCATTTTTATAATTGCATTGTTAATTTTCCATTTTTGAGTTTTGAGACCTCTTCATATATTCTTGGTACAAGTCCTTTGTTGGATATAAGATTTGAAAATATTTTATTCCAGACAGTAGCTTGATTTTTATTTTCTTAAAAAGTGACTTCCTCAGAGCAAAAATTTTAATTTTGAAGAAGCCAAATTATTTTTTTTCCATTATGAGTCTTGATTTTGATGTTATGTTTAAGATTTCTTTGCCTAATTTCAGGTCATGAAATTGTTCTGTTTTCTGTTAAAAGTTTAATTTCCTTTTTAACATTGGATCTGTGATCCATTTTAAGTTAATTTTTATGTAAACTGTGGGGTCTTTTTTTGCATATTATTGTCTAATTATCTTAATACTATTTATTTAAAGGACTAATAATTATTAATTGAAGATATCTAATTTGCAAAGAAGTAAAACTTTTTATTCACAGATGACATCATTATAGATATAGAAAAATCAGTAAGAAATCTTCTAAAACTATACTAGAACTAATAAACAAGATCAACAAGTTTGTAGGATACTAGTTTAACATATAAAAACTAATTGTATATCTATGAATTATTAATAAACCATTCAGCCCTGGCTGGTGTGGATCAGTTGATTGCGTGCCAGCCTGCAAACTAAGGGGTTGCTGGTTTGATTCCCAGTCAGGGCATATGCCTGGGTTGTGGGCCAGGTCCCCAGTCAGGGCTGCATGAGTGGCAACCATACATTAATGTTTCTCTCTCTTTCTCCCTCCCTTCTCCTCTCTCTAAAAATAAATAAATAAAATCTTAAAAAATAAGCAGTTCAAAACTGAAGTCAAGAAAACAATTTGATTCATAACAGCATCGACAAGAATAAAATATTTAGGGACTAAAATATTGTGTTAAATAGAAATTTAACAGAAGAAGTCTAATCTTGAACATGGAAAACTACAGCACATAGCTGGAAATGTATTAAATAAGATCTAAATAAATAAAAAGATGTTTCATGTTTATGACTTGGAAAACTTGATATTGTTAGTATGACAATACTCCAGAAATTGGTTTAAAAATTTCATACAATCCTTATCAACATTCCTGTTGGACTTTTTGTAGAAATCGACAAAATGGCCCTAAAATTTATGTGTAAATGCAAGGGAACCAAGATAGCCAGGCAATATTGAAAAAGAACAAAGTTGGAGAACTCATACTAATTGCAAAATTCATACCAATGCTATGGTAATCAATACAGTGTAGGACTGGCATAAGGATAGGTGTATAGATCAGTGGAATAGAACACTAGGTCCAGAAATAAACCCTCACATTTATGGACAATTGATTTTCCTTAAAGGTACCAGAAT
Organism: Artibeus jamaicensis; assembly: GCF_021234435.1. Classification (NCBI taxonomy): domain Eukaryota; kingdom Metazoa; phylum Chordata; class Mammalia; order Chiroptera; family Phyllostomidae; genus Artibeus; species Artibeus jamaicensis. The sequence continues at coordinate 20,921,740 of NW_026521506.1, forward strand.
ACCAAACCTCTAACAAAATACCAGCAAAGCAAATTCAGTAGTATTTAAAAGTTTTATTACCACGTATAGGAATACAAAGTTATTTTAATATATGAAATTCAATGAACTTTATACACTAACAATTATTAAATAAAATATGGAAAACACATAATCTTAGTATATTCAGGAAAAGCAGTTGATAAAATCCATCACATGTTCATGATAAAAATCCCTCAACAAACTACAAAAAGGTTTGTTGTGTTCTCCACCCTCAAGTTTATATGTTGAAGCCCTAAGCCCCAATTTGTATTTGGAGATAGGGTGCATAAGGAGGCTATTGAGGTTAAATGAAGTCATTAGTGTATGGCCCTAATATGATAGGGTTAATGTCCTGAAAAGGGCTCTCTCTCTGTCTGTCTCTCTCTCTTTTTCTGTTCATGCACATGCACCAAGCAAAGGCCTTGTGAACATATAATGAGATGGCCACCATCCATAAGCCAAGAAGAGTGATATCACCAGAGATCAACCATACTAGCACCCTGATCTCAGACATCCAACCTCCAGAGCTGTGGGAAAATAAGTTTATCTTGTTGAAGCTATTAGTCTATGATATGTTGTTATGGTGGCCTGATCTGACGAAGGTATTCCACATTATAAATGTCACATATGAAATACTATAGCTAATGTCATAATTAATAGTGAAAGACTGAATACTTTCCCCTTAAGATAAGAAACAAGATGAGGAAAGAATAGTCTTTTCAAAAAGTGGTGCTTGGATAACTGGATATTTGCACTCAAAAGAACAAGTATAAAGGGCCCATATGGACAAAGCCAAAGGGGGGTGAGATTGAGGGTGGAAAGTGGGGGAGGTGGCATGGAGAAAAGTGATAGAGGGAGAATGAAGGCAACTATACTTGAATATCAATAAAAATGATTTTAAAAAGAATGAAATTTTACCCCTACTTTATACTGTGTACAAATATTATCCCAAAGTGGATTAAATCTTAATGTAAAAACTGAAACTATAAAGCTCATAAGAAAACACAGAGGTAAATCTTTGTGACCTTGGATCAGGCAATGGTTTCTTGAATATGACACCAAAAACATAAGCAAAAAAATTGATAAATTATACTTTATCAAAAATTTTAAAGTATACACTAAAAAAGATACCATCAATCAGGCAATAAAAACAACCCACACAATGGGAGAAAGTACTTCCAAGTCACATATGTGATAAGGGACTTGTATCCTGAATATGTAAGGAACACTTAAAGCTTAAACTTCAAAAGTCAAGAAAACCAAATGAAGAATGGGGAAAGAATTTAACATGTCATTTCTCTAAAGAAGATATACAAATGGCCAATAAGCAAATGAAAACATGCCCAACATCATGAGCTATCAGTATCCAAATCAAAACCACAATGAAGTATCACTTCATACCCACTAGGATGGCTATAACCAAAATAAATGACAGATAATACTGTTCATAAGAATGCAGAAAAATTGGAACTTTCATACATTGCTTTGTGGGAAAATGATGTATCACTTTGGAAAACTGTTTAGTACTTCCTCAGAAAGTTAAATATAATATTACCATATACTCCAATAACTACACTCTGATAAAGAACTCATATCTAAAATATATAAATAACTCAAAACTTAACAGCAAAAACAAATATCCAATTAGAAATTGGGCAAACTTGCACTTAACACATGAACAAGCTATTGCACTTCTGGGCAGTTATCCCAGAGAAATGAAAACTTTCATATAAAAGAGTGGGTAAATGTTTATGCCAGCTTTATTAATAAAAGCCCAAAACAGGAAACAATCTAGAATTCATAGATTGGTTCAACAGACTGTGGTATATCTAGCCTATGAGACTACTGAAAAATGAAAAAGAATGAACTATTGATAAATACAACAACTTGGATGGGTCTTTAAAGAATGTTGCTGAACGAAACAGCCCATTTCAAATAGGTATATACTATTATGGAATTGCACATTTGAAATGTATATAATTTTATTAACCAATGTCACTCCAATAAACTCAGTAAAAACTTAAAAACCTAATAGTTACATACTGTATGGTTCCATTTGCATATCATTCTTGAAATGACAGATTTGAATAAATTGAAATGGTTGATTAATGGTTGATAGGGATTGAGGAGGGTTAATGGTTGATAGGGATTAAGGAGGAATGGGGTAGGAGGAAAATTGATGTAGCTATAAAAGGGCAATGTGCTCATTTTTGTGATGATGTGAATATTTTGTATCTTGACTATATATTATAATACAGTTTTTCAAGGTGATACTGTTGGAGAAACTGAAAATGTAAATGTAATCTCTCTGTATTATTTCTTATAACTACATGTGAATCTAGAATTATCTCAAAATAAGAACTTTAGTAGTAAAAACAAAAATACAGTCTAGAACTTTATGACAAATGACCTTGTTGCTTTACCAAATGAGGTGCAAAGGAAAAAAGATGGAGGAGCCTGTATAGTTAAAGTGATTTAAGAGACATATCACACCACTTTAATACTTGAATCTCATTAGGATCCTGATATGAACAAATGAACTTTATTCATTTTTTTTAAAGATTTTATTTATTTATCTTTAGAGGGGAAGGGAAGGAGAGAGGGAGAGAAACATCAATGTATGGTTGCCTTTTGTGCGTCCCCCGCTGGGAACTGGCCTGCAGGGAACCTGCCTGCAACCCTGGCATGTGCCCTGACTGGGAATCGAACTGCAATTGTCTGGTTCGCAGTCCCGCGCTCAATCCACTGAGCTACACCAGCCAGGGCAAATGAACTTTAAAAATATACAATAATAGAAAAAATATGAACATGGACTAGATATCAGATTATATCAATAATTTATTTTTATCCTATTGTTAGTGTGATGATGGCATAGTGATTATGTTAAAATATCTTTATTTCTAGAGATGTACACAAATGTTTATTAAATGATATTTTGTCAGGGATTTGTTTCAAAATAATATGGATGAGTAAGGTGAACAAAATTCTGTCATGGACCCCATGCTTCCCACCCCCTCGTGACATGCAATATCTAATTAAACTACATCCTCTTGAATACAAGTGAGAACTAAGAATATGATAAGGTACTGCTCCCATGATCATATTATGCTTTATGACATACGACTTTTTTCAGATGTAATGAAGATACCTAGTTAGCTGACTTTGAGTTAATAGCATGAGACACTTTCCTACTTAGGCCTGATGTAATAAGGGTAGCGGTGAAAAGAGATAAGAAACAGTAGATTCCTTCCTGCTGCCCTTGAAGAAGCAAACAACCATGTTGTTAACTACCTATGGAGAGGGCCACCTGCTACAGACTTGAGAATGGTCCATAGGATGTGAGAATGGTTCCTGGTTGCCAACAAGAAAATGGTGACTTCAGTACTACAACCACAAGGAATTGAATTGTGCCAGCAGTCACAAAGCCCACATAAAACTGTAGCTCCAGGAAATACTTTGCAGCTTGAGGAGACCATGAGCAGATAATTCATTTATACTATGTCCAGATGCCTTACTTTCTGTGAGGTAATAAATGAAGGTTCCTTGATGCCTCTAAAAGTGTTGATAATTTGTTATGCAGCAATAGAAACCTAATATAGGAGAGTATGGATGAATTAATAAAAAACCTGAAGTAATAATGGTTGAAGCTGGGTGATGAGCACATGCTTTTCATTACACTATTCTCCCTACTTTAATATATATTTGACATTTCTGCAAGAATCTGAAAAATCCACAAGATATTTTATATGCTGAATGTTTAACTTGCGGAAGTTGGCAGAGAGGTGGAATGGCCTCGGTGGTTGGCTGTATTCTCTGAGAGGGTGGAACCTTAGACCCAGTCTTCACACTTCTTTAAAAAGCAGACCTGGTATACTTACGTAAGATTGAGCCTGCCTTTTGCTTTGCTGGTCATTCTTTAGTTTCTTTTCCAACTTATGGTAACTGTGAACTTTTGATACAAGAAGGTTGGGGGTGAGTGTGTTATGTGTGTTTATGGGCACATGTATGTGTATGAAACTGATGAATAAACCAGTAACAGATAAAATAACAAAAGTAAAAATAGAAATTGCTTTTAACTTTAGGCATTGTTTAGATCAGGGGTGTCCAAACTTATGGCATCTCTGGGTCACACTGGAAGAAGAAGACTTGTCTTGGGCCACATGTTAAATACACAAACACTAAGGAAAACAAAAAGAATCTCAATATTTTAAGTAAATTTATGATTTTGTGTTGGGCCACATTCATAGCCATCTTGGGCCACATGTGGCCATTGGGCTGCAGGTTGGCCACCCTTGGTTTAAAGAATTAAAGTGCTTGAACTCTACCTATGAACCTATAAAGTCAGCTTTATACAGGTAATAAAGTTGTCTGGTGGAAGAAAAATGGGGAAAAGGGGGGTCAGTATCTTATTTGGGTTTACTAGCATGTTACATGTGAAAACTTAGGCCACATAAACTCTGCTTCACCTTTCTATAAAATATTACCTGTGCTAAATATTGAAATGTGTAATGTTAGGCCACCTGACCTTCCATTTTTCCTTATATAAAATAGGATCAGCACTACCCACCCTTTCTAACTAATCTGGGTTTTGTGTGTGTATGTATTCACAATTGGCAGAATGTAAAACTCCACATGTATCTCTCCTTGAAATAGAAAATTACTTAAGAATCACATCTACAATTTATATCATGAAGTGACAGAGATCAAGTTGCTTTAAAAAATGTCAATTCATGGAAACACAGAAGAATACAGTCTACTCTAAGCAAGAATTCTCTTAGTAATTTCACCAAGAAGTTAAACATTTTCCATTATGGAGAATGCACTATCCCCTGAGCAGCAGCAGCAGCAGCAGCAGCAGCAGCAGCAGTGGCTTGGCAGCCTTTAGCTCCCCCACTTTAACTTCCCCCATCCCCAATATCCATCACTTTCACTCAATTAATGGATATGGACAAATGATGTTTTCAACATCTTTTATAAATTGCTATGTAAATGTAGCTCCCAATCCAGTCCCTTAGGATCCACTTGTGACTGCAGTGCCAGCTCTAGATCTATCCCACATGAAAATGATCAAGCCGTCATTATTTTTGAGAAAGCAAGCTAGATCTTAGTCTAGTTTGACTATTAGGATGAATATTCTGACATTGAACCAGAGTTTATTTCATTCTTAACTCTGACCCTAGTCCCAGTTTTTTACCATATCTGAAGTATAATTCTCATGTGTGCTTCAAATGGCAAGTGAGGAATGGTAAATTTGGACATGAATCACAGAATTATTGCCTAATTGATAAAGTCGGACTATACTTGTAACCATGCCCAGTAAAAAGGAAGCTCCCTGTGGGTCTGAGAGGAGCATCTGGAACAATTAAGTTAATAATATAAACTTCTGGGAGAACCATCCATCACAGCAAGAAAATCTAAAACACGATGCTCCAGAGGCCAGATTTATGTTAACAACACAAATCACAGAGCTGCAAACAACTCTACAAACATGTTAGGGAGAGGAAGGTGAATATCCTTGGAGGACTATTAAGGTAGTTGTTTGAAGGTAACATATGACTATGACAAAAAACAAAACAAAACAAAACCAGAAGCATCCCTGAGAAAACAAGAATCACTACAGGGCTACAGTGAAATTACAAATATTTCACAACATCATGCTGTGAAAGAAATTTCTTGGATTTCTGGCACCTAGCCTCCCTTCTTATGTAACTTACTCCACATAAATGTTCAGACATTTTTGAAATGGCTGAGGCATTTGAAACAGCAAGAGAAACTGAAGGCCAGGACTCCACAAACACCCCTAAATAAGGAAAAGGATGGTTTAAATCCCTCATTTTCACCTGTGTGAATTTGCCTGTGATGATGCTAGTGAGCACCAAAAATAAAAGTGATTTAGACTAAAAGAACATAGAGGAAAACCCCAAATCCAAAGACTTCACCTTGAAACTATCACAATTTTGCCCTTCACCTCCTGTGGAAATAGAGTCCAAAGTCAGGATTCTCTTCTTCAGATCTGAGAGCCCATTTATTTTAATTATATTTGCAATTTTTAAAAAGGACCATCTCGCTTGATACCAACACACGGGGAATGTCCCCAGAGGACACTTAGGATCCTTTCTTCCTATTTACAGATGGTGGTGATGATGATGCTACTACTACTAATAATAAAGCTTGTACTTCAGGCAAGTATCTCTTTAGATGGCATATCATTTCCACACTAAGGATAGCCTGGGCATAATAAAAGGAAAGAATGCTTTAGAATAGATGTACATTAAATTATGTTTAAAAATATTTCATCTTTGCCCAACATTTACCTACCATGAATTAAGTGCTATGGGGGGTACTAAATGTAAAAAGGCATAATTCATAGCATTAAAGAACTCACAGTATAGCAGAAGAGACGGATATATAAATTAGTTCTTTTAATACACCAAGAGGCCCTGGCTGGTGGGGCTTAGTTGATTGAGTGCTGGCCTGCGAACTGGAGGGTCACCAGTTCCATTCCCTGTCAGGGCACTGGGTTGTGGGCCAGATCCCTGGTTGGGGGTGTGTGGGAAACCATATAATGATGTTTCTCTCTCTCTCTTTTTCCTTCTCGTGCCCCCTCTCTGAAAATAAATAAATAAAATCTTTAAAAAATACACCAAGAGAGTTGTTACAGACTGACAAAATGTGACGTGTTATTGGAGCACAGAAAACATGATGCTCGCAGGACTGAGTCATAGAAGAAATGACGCTATTGCCGAATCATGAGAAATAGTTCAAGTTGGCCTGGGGAAGAGACAAAGAGACAGAATAATAGATCTGTAAAGGGTACAGAGGTCTGAATAAAATAATGTACTTTGGAAAGATAGCATGGTTTTGTGTGATGGGATGCATAAAATATATAAGGGGAAGGAAGTTTGAAATACAGTTTTTGAAAAGCAAGAAGAGAGAAGTTTGTGGGTGGAGCATAGAGGAAGAAAGGCACAAGTTAAGATGAAGGCTTTTTCTATAGCACTCTTCTTCTCCTGAGACTTCATGAAAATCCCCTTTAGCAGTATAATCATTGTAATGTAGACTTTTTTAAAGCATTCACCTCCAAACTCTTGCCTGTGCTCATTACCCAGCTCCAAAGCCAGCTCTTGTTTTTATATATTTGTTACAGCAGCAAGCCCATTTATAGTACCAATTTTCGTAGTCCAGTCAGGCTGCCAGAACAAAATACCACAAACTGGGTGGCCTATAAACAACAGAAATTTATGTCTCACAGTTCTGGAGGCTGGAAGTCCAAGGTTATGGTGTTAGAATGGTCAGGTGAGGGTCCTCTTCTGAGTCACAGACATCTACTCACATCCTCATAGGGCCAAAAAGGGCAAGAGAGCTTTCATGGGTCTCATTTATAAGGACATTACTCTTATTTGTAGAGGCTCTGTTCTCATGACCTAATCATTTCCCAGAGGCCCCACCTTCTAATACTATCACGTTGGATATTAGGATTTCAACATATGAATTTGGGGTAGAGGCACAAATATTCTGACTATAGCAAGCTGTTGGTAGTGTGAACAGTTGGAGGATGGCAGTAGTAAAAATAGGGAGACCTGTCAAGAAAGTATTTTATTAGTAAAGGAAAGAGTTCGTGAGTCTGAACTAGAGTGACAATGGAAATAGAAGAGTGGAAAGATTTAAGTATACTTGCCAACCCTCACTTTGGTCAGCCTTTTAAATTTCAGCCACTTAGTATGTCTGTAATGGTATATCACTATGACTATAATCTGCATTTTCTAAATTACTATATTGAGCATCTTTTCATATGCTTATTGGACATTCACATATCTTATTTGTTGATGTGTCTGTTCCATTCTTTAACCTAATTTTATTGGAATGTTTGTTTTCCTATTGCTGAGTTTTGAGAGTTCTCTATATATATTAGAAGTCATTGACTGAATATGTGATTTTCCATATTTTCTCCCAGGTTTGGCTTATCTTTTCATTCTGTTAACAATGTTTTTGAGAAAATCAGTTTTTTTCTTGTTGAAGCCCAATCTACCGATTTATTTTTTAAAGGATTTGGTGTTTTGGTATCATATCTAAAAAATTGTTGTCTAACCTAGAATCACAAAGATTTTTTTCATGCTTTATGCTAGAAGTGTCATAGTTTTAAGGTTTACATTTAATTCTGTGTTTCATTTTGAATTGTATTTTTATATGGTGTAGTATATGGTGTTTTCTTCACTCATCTACCAATGGACACTTGGGATATATCCAGATCTTGGCTATTGTAAATAACACTGTGTATATTCTTTTGAATTAGTATTTTGTGTTTCTTTGGATAAATTCCTAAAACTGGAATGGATGAGTCATAAGGCAGTTCCCTTTTTAATTTTTTGAGGAAACTCCATACTGTTTTCCACAGTGGCTGCACCAGTCTGAATTTCCACCAACAGTACATGAGGATTTCCTTTTCTCCACAACCTTGTCAACACTTGTTGTTTGCTGATTTATTGATGATAGCCATTCTGACAGGTGTGAGGTGATATCTCATTGTGATTTTAATTTGCATTTCCCTGATGATTAGTGATGTTGAACATCTTTTCATATGTCTGTTGACCAACTGTATGTCCTCTTTGGAGAAGTGTCTATTCAGATTCTTTGCCCATTTAAAAAAATTTTATTTAGTTATTTTTCAAGTACAGTTTTTTGTCTATTTCTCCCATCCCATACCCCCCGCCCCGTCTCCCCACCTCCCTCCCACTTCTTCCCCCCTAGTCCTCATCCCTGTGTCTTTCACACTTGCTCCTCAAAATCCCTCCCCTTTTTCCCCCTTAAATTTCCTTCCCTCTCCCCTCTGGTCACTGCCCACTTGTTCTCTATTTCAGTGTCTTTGTTTTTATTCTGTTTGCTTGTTCGTTTAGTTGTTTAGCTTCCTGTTAAAGGTGAGATCATACGGTATTTGTCTTTCAATGCCTGGCCTATTTCACTCAGCATAATGCTTTCCAGTTCCATCCATGTTGTTGCAAAGGGTAGTAGCTCCTTCTTTCTCTCTGCTGCATAGAATTCCATTGTGCATATGTACCACAATTTTTTGATCCATTCATTTACTGACGGACACCTAGGTTGCTTCCAGCTCTTGGCTATTGTAAATTGTGCTGCTATGAACATTGTGGTGCATAGGGTTCTTTGATATTGATGTTTTAGGATTCTTGGGATATAATCCTAGCAGTGGAATTGCTGGGTTCTTTGCCCATTTTTTAAAATTAGATTGTTTTTTGGTGTTGAATTTAAAAGTTCATAAATTTTGAATATTAACCCCTTATTAGATGTATCAGTGAATATGTTTTCTTATCCAGTGAACTGTCTTTTCATTTTGTTCATGGTTTCCTTTGCTGTAGTCCCATTTGTTTATTTTTTCTTTCATTTCCCTTGCCTGAGTAGATATAGCAGAAAAAATGTTTCTGTGAGAAATGTCCAAGATTTCACTGCCCATTGTTTTGTCTAGGATTTGTATGGTTTTGAGTCTATCCTTTAAATCTTTAATCTATTTTGAGTTTAGTTTTATGTGTGGCATAATAAGGTGGTCTAATTTTACTTTTGCATGTAATTGTTTAATTTTCCCAGCAACATTTATTAAGTAAACTATCTCTAGCCCATTGTATGTTTTTCCTACTTTTGTCAAATGTTAATTGACTATAAAGGTGTGGGTTTATTTCTGGGCTCTCTGTTCTGGTCCATTGATCTATTTCTTTGTTTATATGCCAGTACCATGCTGTTTTGATAACCATGGCCTTGTAGTATAGTTTGGTATGAGGTAAGATGATTCCTCTAACTTTGTTGTTCTTGCTCAAGGTTGTTGTTGGTATTAGATGGCTTTTGTGGGTTTATATAAATTTTTGGAATATTTATTCTAGTTCTGTGAAATATATAGTTCATTGAATAAATTGCATTGAATCTGTATGTTGCTTTTGGTAGTATGGGCATTTTAATGGTATTAATTATAACTATCCATGAACTCAGTATATACTTCCACTTATTTGTATCTTATTCAGTTTCTTTCTTCATTGCCTTATAATTTTCTGAGCACAAGTCTTTTACGTTATTGCTTAAATTTATTCCTTAGTATTTAATTCTTTTTGAAGCAATTGTGAGTGAAATTGTTTTCTTAATTTCCCTTTCTGGTAGTTCATTATTAGCATGTAAAATGAAACTGAATTGTGGATATTAATTTTGTATCCTGTTACTTTACTGAATTCATTTATCAATTCTAGTAAGGTTTTGGTGGAATCTTTAGGGTTCTCTATACACAGTATCATATCATCAGCAAATGATCATTTTATGTCTCCCTTTCCAATTTGGATGCCTTTCATTTCTTCTTTTCTGATTATTATGACTAGGACTTCCAGTACTGTGTTGAATAAGAGTGGTAAAAGTGGATGTCCCTGTCTCATTCCCAATCTTAGGTGGAATACTTGTAGTTTGTCCATTGAGTCTGCTATTGACTGTGGGTTTTTCATAGATGGCCTTTATTACATTGATGGGTGTTCCTTTATTCCCAGTTTGCTTAGCATTTTTATCATAAATGGGTGCTGGATTTTGTCAAATGCTTTTTTGACATCATTATTATGATCTTGTGGTTTTTATCCTTCATTTTGTTTTTGAGGTGTATCACATTTATTGATTTGTGGGTATCGTACCAACCTTGCATTCCTGGAATAAATCCCACTTCATGGTGTATGATCTTTTTGGTGTGTTGCTGTATTTGATTTCGTAATATTATGTTGAGGATTTTAGTGTCTGTGTTCATCAGTTATATTGGCTTATGTTTTTCTTTCCTTGTAGTGTCTTTATCTGGTTTTGGAACTAGGTTAAACATGGCCTCATAAAAAGAGCTTGGAAGTCTTCCCTCCTGGTGATTTTTTTGGAATGGTTAGGGAAGGAGAGGTGTTCAATCTTCTCTAAATGTTTGGTAAAATTTACCTGTGAAGCTATCTGGTCTAGGGCTTTTGTTTGTTGGGAGTTTCTTTTTTTTATTACTGCTTCAATTTTACTAGTTGTAATCTGTCTATTCAGATTCTCTGATTCTTTGTCCTTTTAGTGTTGGAATATTGTATGTTTCTAGGAATATTGTATGTTTCTAGAAATTTATTCATTTCATTCAGGTTGTACAGTTCATTGGCTTATAGTTTCTAATAATATATTTTTATAATCTTTTGTATGTCTTTGATGCCCATTGTTACTTCTTCTTTTTCATTTTCTTTCTTTATTTCATTTATTTCTTTTTTTTAAAGATTTTATTTATTTATTTCTAGAGCGGAAGGGAAGGTGAGAGAGAAAGAGAGAGAGAGAGAGAGAGAGAGAGAGAGAGAGAGAGAGAGAAAACATCAATGTATGATTGCCTCTCATGTGTCTCCCACTGGGAACTAGTCTGCAACCCAGGCATGTGCCCTGGCTTGGAATCGAATCATGATCCTTTGGTATTTCATTTTATTTCTTTGGGTCCTTTCTGGTTTTTTTTGTAAGACTTAATTTACTTATTTTTAGAGAGAGGGAAAGGGAGGAAGGAAGACAGGTAAAGGAATATTGATGCGAGAGAGAAATATCAATTGGTTGCCTCTTGTACATGCCCTGACCGGGGATTGAACCTGCTACGCAGGCATATGCTATGATCAGAAGTCAAACTGACCACCTTTTGCTTTGCAGGACAATGACCAACTAACTGAGCTACATTGGTTAGGGCTCTCTTTTTTCTTTTTTTTTTTTTTCCTGTTTGGTCTTTTTAAAATTTGTATTTATTTTATTTATTTTTATTTAAAAAAATTTTATTTACTTATTTTTCAAGTACAGTTTTCTATTTCTCCCATCCCAGCCCAACCCGCCCTGTGCTCCCCACCTCCCTCCCATTTCCATCCCACTTAGTTCTCGTCCTTGTGTCCTTCATACTTGTTCCTCCAAATCCCTCCCCTTTTTTTCCCCTTAAATTCCCTCCCCTCTCCCCTCTGGTCACTTTCCCACTATTCTCTATTTCAGTGTTTTTTGTTTTTATTCTGCTTGCTTGTTTGTTTTGTTGTTTAGCTTCCTGTTAAAGGTGAGATCATATGGTATTTGTCTTTCAACACCTGGCCTATTTCACTCAGCATAATGCTTTCCATTTCCATCCATGTTGTTGCAAAGGGTAGGAGCTCTTTCTTTCTCTCTGCTGCATAGAATTCCATTGTGTATATGCACCACAAATTTTTGATCCATTCGTTTACTGATGGGCACTTAGGTTGCTTCCAACTCTTGGCTATTGTAAATTGTGCTGCTATGAACATTGTGGTACATTAAAGTCCTAGAGGAGAACATAGGCAGGAAAATCTCAGATATTTCACACAGCAGCATATTTACTGATATGTCCCCTAGAGCAAGGAATATAAAGGAAAGAATAAACAAATGGGATCTCATCAAAATAAAAAGCTTCTGCTTGGCTAAAGAAAACAGTATTAAATTAGCAAGACAGCCAACTGTATGGGAAATATATATTTGCCAACGATACTACAGGCTCTCTTTTTTCTTGATGAGTCTGGTTAAAGGTTTTTCAATCTTGTTTTTTCAAAGAACCAACTTTGGGATCCATTGATCTTTTGTATTGTTTTTTAGACTCTATGTCATTTATTACTGCTCTGATCTTTACTATTTCCTTTCTTTTACTCACTTTTGACTTTGTTCATTGTTCTTTATCAAGTTTCTTTAAGTATAAAGTTAGATTATGTATTTGAGCTTTTTCTTCTTTCTTTCTATATTTATTTATTATTGTCATTCAAGTACAGTTGTCCCAACTTTCCCTCACCACTCCCCCACACCCCACCCATCCCTACCTCCCACCCTCGAACCTACCCCCTTTAGCTTTGTCCATGTGTCTTTTATACCTGTTCTTTGATGGCCTTTTACCTATTTCCCCCCATCTACTGTGGTTACTGTCAATTTGTTCCTTATTTCAGTGTCTCTGGTTATATTTTGCTTGCTTGTTTTTTTTGTTGTTGTTGATCAGGTTCTACTTGTAGGTGAGATCAATGATATTTGTCTTTCAATGCCTGGCTTATTTCACTTAGTATAATGCTCTCTGGTTCCATCCATGCTGTTGCAAAGGGTAGGAGCTCCTTCTTTCTTTCTACTGCGAAGTATTCCATTGTGTAAATATACCATAGTTTTTTGATCCACTCGTTTGCTGGTGGGCACTTAGGTTGCTTCCAGTACTTGGCTATTGTAAATTGTGCTGCTATGAACATTGGGGTGCATAGGTTCTTTTGGACTGGTGTTTCAGGGTCCTTAGGATATAATCCTAGCAGTGGAATTGCTGGGTCAGTTCCATTTTTAGTTTTCTGAGGAAATTCCATACTGTTTTCCATAGTGGTTGTACCAGTTTGAAATCCCACCAACAGTGCACTAGGGTTCCCTTTTCTCCACAACCTCACCAGCACTTGTTGTTGTTACTTTGTTTATGATAGCCATTCTGACCAGTGTGAAGTGGTATCTCATTGTGGTTTTAATTTGCATCTCTCTGATAGCTAGCAACACTGAGCATCTTTTCATGTGTCTCTGGGTCCTCTGTATGTCCTCCTTGGAGAAGTGTCTGTTTAAGTCCTTAGCCCATTTTTTAAAATTGGGTTGCTTGTCTTCTTAGAGTGGAGTCCTGTGAGTTCTTTTTTTTTAAATTTATTTTTTATATTTTATACATTTACTGTAGTTCAAGTACATTTTTTTTGTCTATTTCTCCCATCCCACCCCACCCCCCCCGCCCGTTCTCCCTCCTTCCTCCCATTCCCTCCCTCCCCAGTCCTCATCCCTGTGTCTTTCATACTTGTTCCTCAAAATCCCTCTCCCTTTTTCCGCTTAAGTTCCCTTCCCTCTCCCCTCTGGTCGCTGCCCACTTGTCCTCTATTTCAGTGTCTTTGTTTTTATTCTGTTTGCTTGTTTGTTTTATTCTTTAGCTTCCTGTCAAAGGTGAGATCATATGGTATTTGTCCTTCAATGCCTGGCCTATTTCACTCAGCATAATGCTTTCCAGTTCCATCCATGTTGTTGCAAAGGGTAGTAGCTCCTTCTTTCTCTCTGCTGCATAGAATTCCATGGTGTATATGTACCACAATTTTTTGATCCATTTGTTTACTGATGGGCACCTAGGTTGCTTCCAACTCTTGGCTATTGTAAATTGTGCTGCTATGAACATTGTGGTGCATAGGTTCTTTGATATTGATGTTTTAGGATTCTTGGGGTATAATCCTAGCAGTGGAATTGCTGGGTCAAAAGGCAGGTCAATTTTTATTTTTCTGAGAAAATTCCATACTGTTTTCCATAATGGTTGTACCAGTCTGCAATCCCACCAACAGTGAACTAAGGTCCCCTTTTCCCCACAACCTCTCCAACATTTGTTGTTTGTTGCTTTGTCTATTATAGCCATCCTGACTGGTGTAAAGTGGTATCTCATTGTGGTTTTAATTTGCATCTCTCTGATAGCTAACGATATTGAGCATCTCTTCATGTGTCTCTGGATATTCTGTATGTCCTCTTTGGAGAAGTGTCTGTTCAAGTCCTTTTCCCATTTTTTAATTGGGTTCAATGTCTTCCTAGAGTGGAGTCATGCAAGTTCTTTGTATATTTTGGAGATTAAACCTTTGTCTGAGGTATCATTGGCAAATATGTTTTCCCATACAGTTGGTTGTCTTTTTAATTTAATACTGTTTTCTTTAGCCATGCAGAAGCTTTTTATTTTGATGAGATCCCATTTGTTTATTCTTTCCTTTATATTCATTGCTCTAGGGGACATATCCGTAAAAATGTTGCTGCATGGAATATCTGAGATTTTCTTGCCAATGTTCTCCTCTAGGACTTTAATGCTGTCACGGCTTATATTTAAGTCTTTTATCCACCTTGAATTTATTTTGGTGTATGGTGTAAGTTGGTGCTCAAGTTTCATTTTTTTGCACGTAGCTGTCCAGTTCTCTCAACACCATTTGTTGAAGAGGCTATCCTTACTCCATTTTATGTTACTGCCCCCTTTGTCAAATATTAATTGACTGTAGAGGGTTGGGTTGATTTCTGGGCTCTCTGTTCTGTTCCATTGGTCTATGTGCCTGTTTTTATGCCAGTACCAGGCTGTTTTGATTACAGTGGCTTTGTAATATAGTTTGATATCAGGTATTGTGATCCCTCCTACTTTGTTCTTCTTTCTCAAAAGAGCAGCTGCTATTCGGGCTCGTTTATGATTCCATATAAATTTTTGAAGTGTTTGTTCTATGTCTGTGAAATATGCCATTGATACCTTAATAGGTATTGCATTGAATCTGTATATTGCTTTGGGTAGTATGGACATTTTGATGATGTTAATTCTTCCAATCCATGAACACGGTATATGTTGCCATTTGTTTGTGTCTTCCATGATTTCTTTCTTCAGTGCTGTGTAGTTTTCTGCACACAGGTCTTTTACCTCCTTGGTTAGGTTTATTCCCAGATATTTTATTTTTCTTTTTGCTATATCGAGTGGGATTTTTTCTTGATTTCTGCTTCTACTGATTCATTGTTTGTATACAAAAATGCCTTTGATTTCTGGATATTGACTTTGTATCTGCTGTTTTGCCAAACTCATTTATTAGGTCAAGCAGTTTTTGGGTGGAGTCTATAGGATTTTCCATGTACACTATCATGTCATCTCCAAACAATAACACTTTTGTTTCTTCCTTTCCTATTTGGATGCCTTTTATTTCCTTTTCTTGTCTGATTGCTGTGGCTAAATCTTCCAATAGTATATTGAATAGAAGTGGTGAAAGTGGACATCCTTGACTTGTTCCTGATCTTAGTGGGAAAGCTTTTAGTTTTTGCTCATTGAGTATGATGTTGGCTGTAGGTCACTCTTATATGGCCTTTATTATGTTGAGGAATGTTCCCTCTATTCCCACTTTGCTGAGTATTTTTATCATAAATGGGTGCTGTACCTTATTGAATGCTTTTTCTGCATCTATTGATATGATTATGTAATTTTTGTCTTTGCTTTTGTTTATATGATGTATTATATTTACTGATTTGCGAATATTGAAGCATCCTTGCATCCCTGGAATGAATTTCATTTGGTCATGGTGTATGATCTTTTTAATGTATTGTTGGATGCAGTTTACCAATATTTTTTTGAGGATTTTAGTGTCTATGTTCATCAGCAATGTCGGCCTGAAGTTTTTTTTCTTTGTTGTGTCTTTATCTGGTTTTGGGATTAGGATGATGCTGGCTTCATAAAGAGAGTTTGGGAGTCTTCCATCATTTTTGATTTTTTTGAATAGTCTGTGAAGGATAGGGGTTAGCTCTTCCTTAAATGCTTTGTAGGATTCTCCTGTGAGACCATCTGGTCCAGGGCTTTTGTGTGATGGAAGATTTTTGATTACTGCTTCAATTTCATCTGCTGTTATTGGTCTGTTCAGGCTTTCTGCTTCTTCTTCATTGAGTTTTGGAAGGTTATATTTTTCTAGAAATTTGTCCATTTCACCTGGGTTTTCAAATTTCTTGGCATACAGTTCTTCATAGTAGTTTCTTACAATGTTTTGTATTTCTGTGGTGTCAGTTGTAATCTCTCCTCTTTCATTTCTGATTGTGTTTATTTGTGTCCTCTTTTTTTCTTGATAAGCCTGCTTAAAGGCTTGTTGATTTTGTTTATGTTTTCAAAGAACGAGCTCCTGGATTCACTGATCCTTAGAATTGTGCTTTTCATCTCTATGTCATTTAATTCTGCTCTGATCTTGGTTATTTCCTTCTACTAACTCTGGGCTGTTTTTGTTGTTGTTCCTCGAGTTCTTGTAGGTGTAGGGTTAGGTTGTTTGTTTTAAATGTTTCTATCTTTTTAAAAAAATTTATATAGTTATTTTTCAAGTACGGTTTTTTTTTTAAGTAGGCCTGTATTGCTATGAACTTTTCTCTAAGGACTCCCTTTGCCGTGTCCCACAAGTTTGGGGTTGTCATGAGTTCATTTTCACTCATTTCCAGAAACTTTTTTATTTCTTCCCTAATTTCATTCTTGACCCATTTGTTGTTTCATAGCATACCATTCAATCTCCATGATTTTGAGTGTTTTGGATTTTTTCCTTTGGGGTTGGTTTCCAGTTTCAGTTCCTTGTGATCAGATAAAATGCTTGGGATGCTTTTAATTTTCTTGAAATTGGTAGGGCTTGTTTTGTGACCTATCATGTGGTCTATCTTTGAAAATATTCCATGTGCATTTGAAAAGAATGTGTATTTAGCTTCTTTGGAATGAAGGGCTGTATATGTATCAGTTGAATTCATTTGATCTAGGGCATTGTTCAATGCCACAATATCTTTGTTGATATTTTATTTGGAAGATGTGTCCATTTTTGACAGTGGGGTGTTAAAACCTTTCCTATAGTGGTGTTGCTGTCGATATCTTTCTTGAAGTCCTCTGAGATTTTCTTTATGTATTTGGGTGCTCCTACATTGGGTACATATATATTTGCTGTGTGTATATCTTCTTGGTGGATTCTTCCCTTGAGCATTATAAAGTGACCTTCTGGGTCTCTCTTTATGGCCCTTTTTTTGAAGTCTATTTTGTCTGATATGAATATTGCTATCCCAGCTTTTTTTTCTTGTCCGTTTGCTTGGAAAATTTGTTTCCAGCCCTTCACTTTCAATCTGTGTAGGTCTTTTGTCCTGAGTTGCATATCTTGTAGGCAGCATATGTGTGGGTCATGCTTTCTTATCCATTCAGCTATTCTATGTCTTTTGATTGGAGAATTTAATCCATTTATCTTTAAGGTTATTATTGATAGGTACTTATTCATTGCCATTTTCATACTTGTGTTCCTCTCTCTCTCTCTCTTTCTTTCTTTCTCTCTCTTTTCCTTCCTTTCCTTAAAGCAGTTCATTTAGCATCTCTTGCAGAGCTGGTTTGGAGGAGGTGTATTCTTTTAGACTCCTTTTGTCTGGGAAGCTCCTTATTTGGCCTTCTATCTTGATTGAGAGCCTTGCTGGGCAAAATAGCCTTGGTTGCAGGCCTCTGGTTCTCATTACTTGGAATATTTCTTGCCATTCTCTTCTGGCTTGGAGCATTTCCGTTGAGAATTCAGCTGCTAACTTTATTGGGGCTCCCTTTTGTGTTACTTCCTTTTTCTCCCTTGCTGCCTTTAAGATTCCCTCTTTGTCTTGGAATTTTGCCATTTTAATTATGATGTTTGTTGAAATGGATCTCTTTGGGTTCCTCTTGATTGGGCCTTTCTATGTTTCCTGGACTTGCATGACTTTTTCTCCCATCAAATTAGGGAAGTTTTTAAAATAAGCTTTCTATCCCTTGCTCTTCTTCTCTTCCTCCTCCTTCTGGTATCCCTATTATATAGATATTATTACATTTCATATTGTCTTGCATTTCTCTTAATCCCTCTTTATTCTTTCTGAGCCTCTTTTCCTTTTCTTACTCTTTCTGGATGTTTTTTTCTGCTTTGTCCTCCAGCTTGCTGATTTGGTCTTCTGCTTCATTGATCCTGCTTTTGATTCTTTCCACTGTGTTCTTCAGTTTCAGAAATTGTATTCTTCATTTCCTTTTGGCCCTTATTGATAGTTTCTATTTCTTTTTTCATGTTGATATAGTTTGGAGTGAGTTCATTGTAGTTTCTTTGTAGTTTCTGGTAAGCTTCCTATTAACCATTGCTTCAAACTCAATATTTGATAGTTGAGTTGCCTCTATTTCATTTATCATTCTTTCTAAGGCTTCCTCCTTTCATTTGGGTATTGTTTCTTTGTCTTTCCATTGTTTGTGAGACTTTTCTTGTTAGCCTCAGCTTCTTAAATTCATCTGTTCTGACTCCCTGGGTTTATGGTGTGAACTTCCATGGTATAGTACCTGTGAGATTCAGTGGTGCTGTCTCCTTGATCTCCCAAGCTCACTGGTCTTGGGCTGTTGTTTAAGTTGGCTCTGTGTTTGTGTTTGGGTTTTGATTGTTGTGGGGTGTTTCTTTTGTGGGTCCATCCCCCCAGCTGGTTAACTGAGGGTCACGCTATCCACCACCTCTTATATTTTGTTGTGCTGGTGTGGGCAGGTTGTGTTGAAGCTGGTTCTTCCATGTGTACAAGGTTTTGAAGATTCTCCCTTGCTCTTGTTGAGTTGTCTGCCCTGGGTAATTTCTCTACTGTTTAGATGTATTTCCAGATAGGTCCTGGATTGAGGTTAGTGTGGCTTCCACTCCCTCCTTCACCTTCTTCTGTTGTTATCTGTTGGTGGTTCCTTTGTTATTGGGTTTCCTCTTCCAATGGGTATCCTGGTGTTCACACCTTCCACTTACTCTTTTTTATGATAAGTTGGAGGGGGAAGGCAAAGTGGTTTAAGACAGCAAGAGTGTATTCTATGATATTTACAGTAGCAGCCAGTAGAGAATAGATAGCAGACCCTTTGGCTATGTATAGTGTTAACCGTGATATTCCACCCAACTAGCCACTTTTTGGAAAGGGTGGAAAGAAGATAAGATGCTTGTTGGGGAGGGAAAGCTTGTGAGTTGGATCTAGAAAGCAGTGAGGTTGTGGGAGGTCAGATTCTGAGGTAAGGTGAGAGTAAAGGATAGTAAATAGGTGTAGTGTGTGAGAGAATAGAGTTAACCACTACAGTAATAGAGTTCAGGAAACTGTGAAGTGGGCTAAGATCCAGGAGGGGTGTTGTGTAGTATTTACAATTGTGTGGCACAGGTATTATTTCCAATAATAATGGAGCAATAATCACGTGGCAGAATCTATGTGATCTGGATAGCAAGAATAGTGAGTATGGGACCTTGAGTAGTGTGCTAATGCAACACAAGTGAAGTGAAGGCCAGTAAGTTTGCCATACATTATGAAAGAGAGAACAGGGGAAACCTGTCAAATGATAACAATATAACCAGCCAAGCAAAGAAGACTATACAGAAAGGAGAGGAATACAAAAATACGATTAAAATAAAAGATGTAAGAATAATGAAAAAATAATAGTACAAATATGCAATAATCTGCAGCTTCTCTGTAACAGCAAAGTGAAATTTGTCTCACTGTTTCAGCTGACAGGGTGACCTCTCTTTGGGACCAACTCTGTCTGGTCTTTTCACAGTTTCAGGGGTTTTTTTTGTCTCACTTGTGGGTATTAAAAAAAAAGAAGAAGAAGGAAGAAAGGAGAAATAAAATTGGAAGGAAAGAAAGAGGGAATGAAATAAGAAAGAAGTAAAGCGAGGAAAAAGGAATTGAAAGATAAAAATAATAATAAACATAAAAAATTACTTTTAAAAAAGCCTCTTGGTGGTTTCAAAGAAACCGGTTTTGCTGGTCTTGCTGGCTGCAGCAGGCTGAGGAGCAATTGGTTTTGTTTTTCTCCCTTCCTGATCCTCACTCAGTCAGCCTCAGGCGTGCACTCACCCCAGGACTAGCAGAGTGCTTCTCTCCTGGGCTTTGGGTCTTTAATCCAGGCCTTCCTCAGAGCCTAGGTTTCCCGTGGTTAGGGATGTGGGCTTGGGGCTTTCCACAGAGTGCACTCTCCCCGGGTTATGGGCGTGTGCGCTAGGCCAGGCTGCCTCTGGTCCCTCAAGTTTGGGTGTGTTCTCTTCCCAGTGCTATGGGGGTGTGCAGGGCCTTATGTGCCACCTCTGGAGCGCTGCCCAGCTGGGTGGGGAGGAGGCTGGAGCAGCTGCTGTGGGAGAATTCCCCCAACAGTGTCTCTTTTTTCACTTTTTCTTTTTGAGAAATTCCTCCTACTCAATCCTACAGAGGCCTGGCCTCTCACACAGCCCAATTCTCCAACTAGCGTGGGAGTATTCATTTCAAGGCCCATTTCAGCCCAACTGTCAACTCTCCCCAACCAGCGGCTACAGACTCTGTGGGTGCTCACAGCTCCTGTGTGTTTATCACTTAGTCCTTATTCCCCTCTCTGTGACTTCAAGCAACCAGGTTTCTCCTGGTGCTGATCAAACCTTGTTTGGCCCGGGAGGGAGCCATTGACTGGGTATCTCCCAAGAACCCTGTGGCAGACCCCCGGGGGGGGGCTCCGGATCTGGGGCTGCAGCCACCCTGGTTCCTGCGCTGGTCCCTGGGACCTTACTGTCCTGAAGCATTCTCCTTACTGTCTTGTTTTTCAGTGTCCACTACAGTTTTTGGTCTCCTATCTTCATATATGCTGGGGTACTGTTGGCTGTCTGCTCTGCTCCTCCATAGATCACCCAGGTTTTTCTCCTGTGTGTAGGGGGAAGTAAAATCTGCTACCTCTTACCTCGCCACCATCTTCCTTCTCTTCCTGCAAATAACATTTTTAAATTTCAAATTTTAATCTTCAGTTTTGATTCCTGGTATATAGTAATGCAAATGAATTTTCTATATTGTCCTTGCAGCCCCCTCATATCCTGCAACTTTGCTAAACTCTCTTGGGTCAAGAATTATTTTTTAAGATTCATTGGGATTTTCTGTGTAGACAATCATGTAATCTATGAATAGAGGTAGTGTTAATTATTTCTTTTTAATGTGTATATATTTTATTTCTTCTTCTTGCCTAATTGCACTGACTAGGTCTTACTTTTACTTTTAAGTAAAAAGTTAATATTTTATTTAGGGTTCTGGGATTAATTTTCAAGAATACATTGGTAGGGTTTCTAGAAGTTATTTATTGAGTAATAAGAAGCTGATTATTCAGAGGGACTGAAACTTGTCTTGGAGGAGATTCCATTGTTGATGATGGAACCGATGGAAATTCAATTCATATTCTTCAGTAAAGCAAGAATCAATAGTTAAGTCTGTGCACTGAATGGAAGAGAAGAAACTGGCAAATATTTGAGAAGGCAGTGTGACATGGAATTGGTATTGCACTTCTAAATATATAAGGTGATATTGCGTGACATCTATTATCTCATTTTGGTGCTTAGGATAACTCACAGATGTAGATATTACTAACTTCTTTTACATGTGTGCAAAACTGGAATTCAGACAATAGAATGTTTTGCCTAAGCTTACATGGCCTTATAAGCCCTTATTCAATTCTCTAAGAGTCACTGATCTATTTAGAGTTCGTGATTTATGAGTTGGGGAAGTCCTGGCCTCTTCTGTAAGTGCTGGGCCCAGTCTACATTGTGTGGTAGTTTTATATATTGTCCTACTGGTGTACAGAGTTGGAATAGGAATTTCTGACAAAATGTCATCTTGATTTTATATAATCAATTGCACATCAGGAAGTTGTGCATGTTGTGACACCTTGACCCTTTCAATGCAGCACTGTGCGTGGACGATTCTTTGATAGTTAAACAGATAAATGATTTACAATAAGATATTCACCCACCCTGCCACCCTATGGTTCTGAGTGCATCAAAAGTTGAAGGATACAGAAGTGCTTCTGATGCATGAGGTTTATAAACACAGAGTTCAGGGACCCTAGGGTTGTACTTGATCTTGCTAACAAGAATAAAAAATGCCACAGTTAGTGTGTTCTATTTTCACGCAAGAAATATCCAGATATACTCTTTTGTATAGTTGATTTCTTTGCTCCAGTGATGTTGGCTTCAAATAATAGTCCACGTGTGTCTCTTTTTGGCAAAATCCTTCACATATTCTACCTCTTTTGTGTTTTGACCTCCTTTTGCACCTTTAGGATGGCACTACTCCTTGCTATATAAAACAGTTATAGTACAGATACTTATGTTGCACAGCTTATCTACATCCTCCCCCACCAAGCTGTGTGCTTCTTGAGGAAAGGAGCCCTGTCATATAGATTGAAGTCATGGCTTAGAACCAGAGTGGGCACTGAACAAATATTTTGTTAATGAAATTGAAGTTTATGGTTCTAGATATGAGTAGCAACAAAATATCCTTTCAAGTTATTTTCATTATTAGACTTGTTTTTTTAATAGTTAAGCAGAGGATAATATGAAATTTGGGTGGCACATACCTCTAGGCTATAGCTACCCACCCAATAAAGAGGAGAAAAGTTGGAATCGTCTGTTCCTCCAGTCGAGTTGTCTCTTGTTGGAGTGTACTCCTTACAATGCACTAGACCTTGTAGTACGGGTGCTCCATATACCCACAGCATGAAAGAGACCTTGTATTCTAGATGAATTATAAGAAAGTAACCCAATAAAAGAACAAAAATATAATTACACATTGTTAGATATAACATAAATGGATAGGTTGATGTGTTGGGGAGAGGGGTGACCACTGTGAAAAGAATTCTCAAGAAAGACCTCTCTGAAGACATGACATTTGTCCTGAGGTTGAATGGTGAGAAAGAGGCCAGTCACATGAAGAGCTGAGAAAAGAGCACTCTAGGCAGAGGAATCAGAAAGCATAGATGCTGAAATGAGAGAAAACTTTGCTTCTTTGAGGAACAGGAAGATGGCCAATATAGTTAAAGTAAGAAGAAGAGAATTAGAAGATGCAATTGGAAAATTGGAAGGGGCCAGATCCTCAGAGGCTATGTAACTCATGAGAAGGGCTGGAAATTGTATTCTGAGTGTGATAGGAAGCTATTGATGCATTTTAAAATAGGAGAATAACATAATTTTACTTATATTTGGTAGTTAATTGCTGTCTGGATATTAAATTTTTAGGTATGAGGGGCGAGAGTAAAAGCAGAAACCAATTAGCCAGCTGGTGGGATATAACAGCGACTTGGATTATCCTGTTAGCAGTAAGGATGAATAGAGACATTCATGAATTTGGGGATATAGTTTGAAAGTAGGTTAACAAATCTTATTGAATTGGATATGAATAATTAGAGAATGTAAAGAATTAAGGATGACTTCTTGATTTTTGGTTTGACCAACTGGGTGGGTGTAGTGACATTTACTGGGACATGAAAGAATGAGGACTGACCAAACATCGGTAATGTAGTGGAAAACCAGGATCTTTGGTCATATTAAGCTTGAATTCTAATAGATAAATATTGATAATACAATAATCTGAAGTTCATAGAAAAGGTGAGAGCTGAGGCTATAAATTTGGTATATAGATGATAGTTAAAGTCAAATGCCTAGGTAATATTTTTTAGGGATCAAATATATTTAGCAAAGAGTACCCTTGAAAATTGGGAACCTTCATCAATGAAAGGCTAAGAATAAGGGAATGATATAGCAAAGGAGGCTGAGAATGGATGGCCAGTGGGTGTGAAGAAAATCAGAAGAGTGTAATGTCCTGAGTGCTGAGAGATCAGTGTTTCAAGAAATAGGGTTTAAGACAGGAACTAAGAAAGGTCCATTCATTGTATTTGGAAACATGGAGATCATTGGTTATCTTAAGAAGAAGATTAGGGAATTCAAGTCAATTCCTTCTAATTTCTCAAAGAATAATAAAGTGAGTCTTTCTGCTAAGAGTATATGAATGAGACTGTGGCAGGTTTGAAAAAAGAAGGAAAGATACAAAATGAATATAGTGAAATCAAATTTGTTATGAAAATTTAGGACAGCCAGGCACTGTTGAGTGCCCATATAAGGTTTATGACAGTGAATTTAAAGAAGATTTCCCAAGCAATATTCAGCTGCTATGATTTACCTGTGAAAAAATTATGTATTTGGGTTCAACCAGGGTTGGGATTTTATTCTTCTCTCAGAGGGATAAAGGGCTAGGGTATAAAAAAGAAAGTGATTATAATACTGGATAATGGGATTTAATTTAGGTAAAGGAGTCGGGGCATGAAAACAGTGATGGGACTTGGTAATGTGATGGGGTCAGTAGATTGGAGATTTAAAGTTGATAGAAAATTTATTGGAGTGGGGGTACAGGAGGAAGGATGAGAGTTTGAAATCAAGATTTCAGAAGTGGCACAGTTATTTGTAATGCTAAACTTGAATACCTGAATGTGGGAATGAGTGAGGTGAGGTGGAGGGAGAGAGGACTGGAGGAAGTTAAGAAATTGTGGTTCTAGAGTATTAAATATTCTATGTATATGGTTATTGATATCACTAAATATGGCTGGAAAAGAAATGGAAATGAGTCCTGGCCTCTGTGGCTCAGTGGATTGAGTGCTGGTCTGAAAATCAAAGGGCTGCTGGTACAATTCCCAGTCAGGGCACATGCCTGGATTGTAGGCCCGGTCCCCAGTAGCAGGTATATGAGAGGCAACCACACATTGATTTTTCTTCCCTTCTCTTTCTCCCTCCCTCCCCATCTCTCAAAATAAATACATATGATCTTAAAAAATAATAAAAAAGAAATGGAAATGATGTTAGAGAACCATAGCCAAGGCCTTTAATAGATGAAGGACATTGAGGGTCCATAGTTGGCAGCAACTAGGATGGGTAGCATGTGGTTTTATTTGTTGGCATGGGCTTTAAAGGAGCTTGGGATTTTGAAGAAAAGAGGAGAAATAATTTTGAAGCAGAGATGGGGAATAAGGCTGCCCCTGACTCTAGGAATCAAGGATTAGGAGAGAAAAATATTCATCTTTGTCAGCTGCATGTCTTCAAGTTTAAGGCAGGACTCAGATACGGTGAGAAGGTGGAGGGAGTGGTTCTGGAGAGGAGTTGGAGACATAGGAGAATAGATTGAATGGGAAACAAGTTCCAAAAAGTTTATGAAGGGATAGGTATAGGATTGAGTCAAACTAAGGAATATAGAGAGCAGTGTAGGGAGGAAAGTCTAGGTGAGTGAGGTAAACGGGGGTGTGAAACATTATGAAACCAGTCAATGTAAGTTCTAATGGGTAGGTGGGCAATATGTTTAAGTTGCAGACCCAAATGCCATAATTAGTACAATGATTTGGTTGTCGTGTGTATGAATGACAAGGAGTTGGAGGTTTGGTGAGTGTCAAAGGCCTTGCAGTTAAGTAAAAAGTTCTGCATCTTATCATGATGTATCCAGAGCAGGAAGACATGTGATGAACACACTCTTTCTGTGGTGAAATATTTGAAACCTTCAAAACAACAAATAGTGAAACAGATTCTCTTCATGCTCGTGCGTGTGGTGAAATGATGGTGTCTAATTTAGTGCCACTGAGCTCTGGGTACTCTGCAACTTCTGAACACTTGGAATGTCTCTTCTACTGAGAACATATGACCCACCGTAAGTCAAAGAGATATCAGGTAAACATTCAGCCTTCAGCCACTGACTCCATTCCTTTAGAAATTAGAGCTAAACCCTGTTCAAGTAGAATTATCAATGGTGGTTTATAAGTACACTGGAAGGGCACCTAGTGTTGCTGTGGGATTACAAGGAAGGGCGGTTGCTTCTCACCCCCCACCACCTCATGGGTCCATGGCAACTACACTCATTATTCTCCTATCTACTTATTTTTCCATCCTACTCAGAGCCTCACATTCCTTCTCTACCACTGGGAAGGACTTTCCCTTTAGCTATGTTAGAGGCACTTTCTTTGAACTCTTCCAGGTTTCCTAGGGCAGGATTGGATCTGTCTCTACTGGTTTCTAGACAGCCATTTGCTGATTGTGATCATTCTTTTATCTGGATAGCTCTATCCCTGCACTATAACATTTATGTGAGTATACTTGTCATTGAAATTGGCATGAATAAAAGAAGGTTTCCTGTAGTCAGTTGCTGTTTTCTATTTTTCATTTTCTGCCATTGCTACATCAAACAGTCATTAAGACCTGGTAGATATTTCTTTCATTCAGCAGTAAATAATTTTTAAGCATCTATCATATGCAGATGCTGTTCTATGTATTGTGGATAATGCTTTGAAAAAAGACTATTCTCATTGTTTATAGTCTAGGAAACATTTCTTCAGTAGACATGTGTGATTGTTAATTGTACATGCAAACTTGGCTAGGCTATGGCATGCCGTTGTTTGCTCACTGATCTAGATGTTGTTATGAAAGTTTTATAAGGACATAATTAAATTTTAACTCAATACACTTGAAGTTAGTCAGGTTTCCCTCAATAGTGTGGGTGGGACTCATTCAATGTGTTGAAGGCCTTCAGAGAGGAGAGGTTGCTGTTTCCCTGAGAAGGAACGATCCTGAAGAGTGCAACATAGCACCCCTCTCTGTTTATTCACCCTGCATAATTCAGACTCAAGACTCCAACGGGAACTCTTACTGGTACTTTCAGCCTGCCGGTCTGGGGAACTCTGACTAATACAACACATGTGTAATTATTTAGATATAAATGAAGACAAATGCTATGAATAATACGTCTATAAGTCATTCTAATCAGGAAATGGATTTATATCAGCGGTCAGAGAATGCCTCTTTAAAGAAGTCACTTTTAAAAAATTCTGCAAGATGCATCAAATTTTGCAGGTGACAAAATCAGATTTATATAAACAGAGGAAACCCCAAAATGTGAACATTCTGAAAGAGATTGATTCATTTACAGTTGGAATGTGTTGAATTATCAGGTGAGTGGTTTGAAATGAGGCTGCAGAGGCAAGTAGGGGCCAACTATGCAAAACCCTGTAAGTCATGACTATGACATCCTCCTGAAGACAGTTCTTAGCAGTCTAATGTTGGGAAAGTCACTTAATCTTCCTGAGACTGTTTTCTGGTTTGTGACATGGTGGGGGTGGGGTGGGATAGAACCTCTCCTATGTAAGAATTCAGTGAGATTAAGTATACAGTGGACCTAACCCAGTGCATGACACAGAATTAGTCCTCAGCCCATTAATCCTGCTATCCTCTTCCCAGTTAAATGCAATTCAGTGTCATCGTTCTCAATGTGGACTTTCTGGACAAGGCTGGTATGCCCTTATATTTTCTTCTCTGAAGTCCTTCTGTGCCAAAAGTCTTTTTGAGGTTCTATGTTACAAATGTATGTTATCTCCTCCAGCTTATGTGTGAGATTAATAGTATATTACTTGTGTCTACCAAATTTCTGTAAACTCTGCTCCGCAACAGTAATTTGGTTCAAAGGTCAGTAAGTCGTGCTGCTGATTCCTCTTCTCCCGGTGAATGTTTCCTTTCCGGTATTACTCAGCCTCTTTCACCACAGGCACACCTTTGCAAGAGGCTCAAGCTGGGGTCAGAGGTACAGTTAGAAATGCCAGAGGGGAGTGAAACCTAATTGACTCACCGTGGAGACAAAAACCAGAACCTTTGCTTTGAGTACAAGGACCATTTGAATGGCCCTTCAGAATATGACACAGACATTTTGGAGTGTTTGTCATATAGCTTTGTAGCTTAAACCACAAGACATCATTCAGACTTATTTTCTCTTTTGTTCGTTTTCTTACTTTCCCCCAGAAGATCTGATAAAGCTGTGCCCAAGTTTTCATCCCTTTTCTCCATGCTGTCATCTATAGAGTTGTTTTGTATGAATACTAAGGAGGATGAGGAGGAGGGGCCAGTGACTCAGATTTGTTGTTATAAATGTTTAATTTGCTAACATAAACTTTCAACAAGTCAGCTTTCTGTCTCAGTGGAGGAGAAAAAAGAATTCCCCTTTCAGCCTACTTGTCAGTCACTTTTTCATCCCCAGGCTATTTCTGAATGTCAACCAACCAAGGGAAATCCTTATGTTTTCCTGTCTATCATTCTTAATAGGGCTAGGAGATACATTTCTATATACCTGATACTTTCAACGACTTGAGAAATCATCTTTCATGTTAATCACCATATTTCCAAACTTCAATGGCATACCAAAAAGCCTTGAGATAATAATTCACTCCTTTTCCTATTTGCATATAGCAAGTATTTCATGGTTAGTCAAACATAGAATATGGAACCTGGAAAATCACACAGTAGCAAATTTTAAGGTGAAGAATTAGGTGCAGTCAAATTACTAAAATGATATGATTAATAGTTGTTATCACTAAAGTTGCAGTTTTAGTTGATATGGCATATGGTCGATAAAGTCAAGGATCTCCTTTACTCAGAGGCATTTTAATTCACATTGGTTTCTGCCTCGAGCAACTCTATATGCTCAGGAAGGAAACATTAGGAACCACATATCACCTCATAAGTCAACTAGTTTGTATTTGTTGCATTGGCTAACTGGATGCCGGACTTTCGAGCAGGCATTTTAATCAAGATTATTGGGTGATTGTTCTTGAAAGGAAAAGCTAAAAAGGATTTGGACTACTTGGAATGAGGGCAAAAGAGTAATTAAATGGTGAAAATGACTGGTTTTAGGAACATGAAAAAATGGTGCTTCAAGCCAGCATCTACATTTTGGGTAGAATATTACCATGATGTGGATTCCACCTTCAGCAAATGGGGAACTTCTCAGTGAGAAAAGAGACAGAAGAACCATGGACCATTCTGATAGCTGTGTTTCTACACTAGGAACCTGAGCACCTGAGTTTGATCCCCAGATCCATCCACTAGCTCTTTTGGAATGTCTGTTTCCCGTGGGAATGATTAACGTTTTCAGTATTAAAGGAAAGAGTAGACATGTGAAAACATTTGGCTCAAGTCAGAGCAGGATTCCGAAAGTACATTGGAAGTTACAAAGTCATATCACAGTCATAACTCACTTTCATGTAGCTCTCTTCTACTGATAGAACACTGGGGTAATTAATGTCTTCATCTCTAAAATTTCAGCGTATTGTCATATTTTCATGTTTCCTCCTTCCTGGCTATTCTGGAGGAGAATGTAAGCAAAGGATGATTTGGCTGTTATCTCAAATATCCAAGGTTTCCTCTTTTTTGGATAGAGAGATGGAGTTTGTCTGTGGTTATAGCAAAGGGGCAAATTTAGTCACCAACTTATTTGGTCATTAATTTCCATGGTCTCTGCCTACCATTCCTTTTATTAAAATAAGAGTCACTGGCTTATGCTTTATCTATCTTTAGTGACATTCTAATATTTCTTTCATAGTGCATAGACAGAAGCACTTGACTTTTTCAGGTACAATGTCATACTTGGTACACTCTGGGCATTTAGTGAGTGGGTGTATCATCATCTCTATTTTTATTAGTAAGAGTCTTCTGTATGTCACTATGTCTTCTCTTAGGTCATGAATAATCTATAATTCTAAATCCTCTTCCTAGATTGACTTTGTTATGTTGCTGTAGCCAGGGTATAGTTCAGGCCTTATCTGGCCTTTCTAAATTCTCATAGGTTGATCACATATATATTACCAAAATTATTCTCACACTAAAATGCTAGCACCATGTCCATATCTAATCTATGACTGAATTGTACCATTATCATGAATATGCTTAGCATCTGCAATTTCTGATATAGTTTAAAAATATTAATATCACTTTTCTCCCAATAACAATTTTAGATCTGCAAGGCATATAGCTTTCCTCTATCTGCATGCTAATTATTTAATAACTCCACTTATCACCTCCTAAAGCAGTTTGCTTAACAGGAACACCATATTTCCATATAAGGTGCTTACAAAAATAAGATGGAATGTAGTGTTTCCGAAGGAGAATGATTATGGAGTTGAGCTTTTTGAAGCTACAGGATTAATTTATAAAATTAGTCCAATATTTCTCAAATTGTTAACATTGCATTGAAAATGTTTTCGGCTACTGGCTGGAGCTTGACATAAAATGTCTCATTCATACAGCGATGTTATTTTATAAGCTTTCATTGAGATGGTAATTTGTCAAACTTGGAGAGGAGGAATGTCTTAGGGCTTTCAATATATTTCTCTTGACTATGAACTCCTAGATCAAAAAATAGGACATAACATTCTATAAATTCATAATGGAGTAACTAGTCCCTGCTTTTTGAAGAAAAATGATCTAGCTTGTTTGATTTGGGTCTTAAATACAAAGCTCATAAGGAAATAATTTAAATCTCTGCGGAATGACCAGGAACTAGCCAATCTCTCATCAGACCTTTATGAGTACTCCATTGTTAAAGAGAATTTGCTTGGATGCAGGGCTCTGTGAGAGGTATGACAAACCGTGAGAGATGAACTATTACAGACACAAATCTATTTCTATAGGCATTGGAAGTGATCCACAACAGGGATTTGTTTCTTCAGACCTCACAGCTCCTTGAGTACCACGATCCACATCATTTCATTTTGGACAACCCCACCCACTTCTGTACATGCACTAATCTAACATTTGCGCTTCAGATGCTGTATTTTTAAAGTGCCGTTATAGAATTTTGCAAAACATTAATGAGATTTAATATAATCAATTACCTCTGAGTGATAGAAGGGAGTTTAAAACTAAAGGACACATCCGCAAAACCAAAGGGGATATGATAGAGGATGGGAGGTGGGGAGGGTTGGGGTGGGGGGAAATAAAGACAATTGTACTTGAACAACAATCAAAAATTTAAAGAAAAATAATGAATAAAAATTATAACATTATGATATTCACCATTTTCCTACCTAGCTTATATCCAATGACTTATTTCTGAACGTGTATGACAATCATTACCAGTTATCTCTGTCAATATTTTCTGGACTTAATAAAATTTCTATATAACTTTTTAAACATAGTTCCCATGATGTTTTTGAAAATTAAATGAGACAACATATATAGAGTACTTTATTAATAACTAACATATATCAAGTACTTAATAAATGTTAATCTTACCCACTATGATCTTGAGAATATGCTATGAATAGTTTCCTGGCTTTTTGAAATTAGTCAACCAAAATCCACACATATGTTTCAAACCTATTTTACATTCTGGAACTCATCTCGGGATTAGAGGTTTAATATAAGGAACATTAGCTTAAAAACTCAATGGCTCAGCATTAAACTTTATCTTATTCAATTCTGAAAAAAGAAAAAAAAAAAACAAGGCAAGCACCCAATCCAGTGAAGATTTGTAAAGTAGTATTTGCACCCATGTCAATGATCTAGCTCATCTCTAATTCTAGAAAGTACTAGGGAGCACCTGAGGATTTGACAAGTCTTTGGTGGTGGAAGTTGAGGGGAGGGTCTTGGGTTGAGGGACAATATGGTACATAAAAGCTGAGGCATAGGCAGGTGTTGGGAGGTAAAGGGCCCATTGCATAGGTTAGGAAGGGGATAAATTTTTATTAGATGATTTGAAAGAAGTATTCAAACTGATTCTTTTATTGACATTCTTATCATTGAAAATCTGTACTTTGGAAATCTTGTTTTCCCCCTATTTGTACTTGTATTTGTGTCCATTTAATGTTTATATTTTCATGGGATACAGTAAAACTCTTGGATATCACCATCCTTTTCAGCTCTACAAAATGGATTCTTGTCTAAACTTAGATTGGCATTTTAATGAGGGAATGTAGAAGTAGTTATGGCGAGAACCACAATGAGACTTCCTCGTTGGGAAAATAAAACAAGAAGAAAGGAGTTAAGGGCTAACAGTAGAGTCCATCTTTTCAGCCTGGGAACTATGGGGACTCTTGCTTTGAAATTCATAGACATCCTTGTGCTTTGTTTTAAAAGGAAGGCCACCCCTTCCTTGTAGTATGGTGTTCTTGGGCTAGGAGCCCAACTTATTTTCTTCACAGCCTCTGTTCTGCACAGGGAAATCCTGGGCCAGGCTTCAGGTGTACTTTGGGGCCAGAGTGGAGCAGGTATCTACATCACTCCATTTACTAATGTATCATTCATCAAATATTGATTGAGTGCCAGGTACTGTTTTAGGGATACTGGAATCTGAGATGGGCAGTCCCTGCCCTCATAGACACTAATAAATAATTGTACTTTGACCTCATTTGAGAGGGACTGGTAAAGGAGCACCAGGAAAAAAGCAGGGGAGGGTTTTCAGGAACAACTATAAAGGACACATGGACAAAACCAAGGAGGGGTGGAATCAGGGGATGGAGGTGGGGATGGCTGGGGTCAGGGGGTGTGGGGGGAAATTAAGACAACTGTACTTGAACAACAATAAAATAACAAAGAAAAAATACAAAAATAAGAGAGAAGGTGCCCTTGACTGAGAATAGTACCACTAGCCTGCTAGG
The DNA here is from genome assembly GCF_021234435.1 of Artibeus jamaicensis. Lineage (NCBI taxonomy): Eukaryota > Metazoa > Chordata > Mammalia > Chiroptera > Phyllostomidae > Artibeus > Artibeus jamaicensis. The sequence continues at coordinate 20,954,513 of NW_026521506.1, forward strand.
GAGTCTCAGATCCCCTAATAAACATTTAGTTCAGGCATTTATCAAGTATCAACTCTGTGTCAGGCCCTGTGCTAGGAACTGGAGATCCAGATGAGTAAGTCCCTTAAGAGTTGTGGCTGGAGACCCCTGTTAAAACCCTGTGTTATCTGCGATGGAATATATATTTACTATTAATATAAAGTTTTGCAACGTGAATGAAGTTATTAGTCTCTGCCTAACCCTGGTCCCTAATTAAATGATACATAATGGAAGGACAAGCCTACTTAATTAGCTCTGTGTATATAGCAGGGGTGTCAGGTAGGAGGCAGGAGCGATGGTGCAATCCCAAAGCAAGGCAGGCTACATATCAAAATTGGAAGGGGGGATATCTTCTTAGCATGTTGTTTCCATGTATTTTTTTGTGAGACCCAGCACAGAATAAAAATGCAGGGGTCCTTGTTTAAAAATCAGGAAAAGATGACATTAAAATTACTAAAATACAAACCTTTTACTTTAAACATATTTTATCACTTACAAAACATCATTGGTATAATAGTGATATACATGTAAGAACATAATCTTATAAAATCCAAAGGATAAAATATTGCCAAAATATGGATATCATAATTTTATAAATATAGTAAATGATAATGATAATACTTTACTAATGCGATATCTTAAACAATTTTTAAATATAATTGATTGATTATGCTATTACAGTTGTCCCATTTCACCCCTTTATTCCCCTCCACCCTGCACACCCCCTCCCTCCCGTAGATGAATCGTAAGTCTTCTGGTTTTCTTTTCTGTAAATTCATTTATTATATCATCAAAATGTATACTTTTAACAAGTTTTTTAAATTGATATAATTGAAAGGATTATCAGTTGCTTTGGGCAAGTGCAAGACTGCAAATAAGTTTTGATGATTTAGAATTTTTTTATGGCTTTGAGAATTATTTAGTATTCCCATGGTTATGTAAGTGACTGTAAAGTTTTTTTTTTTTACAATTTTTTAGTTTTCTAATTATAGTTGGCACTAAATATGATATTAGTTTCAGGTGTACAGAATAGTGTGTAGTAGCCATCTGATACCATACAAAGTTATGATATTATTGACTATATTCCCTATGCTATACTTTACATCCCCGTGACTATTTTGTAATGGCCAATCCGTGTTTCTTAGTCCCTTCACGTTTTTCAACCAGCCCTAAAGCCTCCCTCCCATCCCTAAAGCATCAGCTTGTTCTCTGTATCTATGAGTTTGTTTCTGTTTTGATTGTTCAATTATTTGTTATCTTAGATTCCACATATAAATGATATCATGATATTTGTCCTCTGTCTGACTTATTTCACTTTGCATGATACCCTGTAGATCTATCCATGTTGTTACAAATGATAAGATTTCATTCTATTTTTATGGCCAGGTACTATTCCATTCTATATACTAGGTAGGGAAAAAGTAGGTTCACAATTTTTTGCATGAAAAATAATACAGTTAATAGATAATATATAAGAATAAACTCTGTTTCACATACAACTGTAAACCTACTTGTGCCTCACTCTATATGTACCACATTTTTAAAAATTGACACCTAAGGACATTTTTTTCACTGCTTTTAAAGACAAAGAGAGAGACAGAGAAAGAGAGAGGGAGAGAGAAACAGAGAAACATTGATGTAAAACAGAAACATCAATTGGTTGTCTTCTCACATGCACCCTGACCCAGGATGGAACCCACAACTCGGGTATGTGACCTGGCCAGGAATCAAGCCTGCAAACTTTTGTTCTATGGGATGACACTCCAACCAACTAAGTCACACTAGCCAGGGCTGTGCCACATTTTAAAAAATCAAATTGTCTATCTGTACACTTAGATTGTTTCTGAATCTTGGCTCATGTGTATGAAACATCCTTCTTTATTTCCTTTAGAGCCTTTGCTTTAAATCATAGTCTTGTGGATAAGGTAGTCTTGGTTGTAGATCCTTGTTCTACAATTTATTTATAAGTTTGATGCGGTCATGGGAGGAGGTGAGCACAGTGTTTACCTACTCTGTCACCTTGACGGGTGGTCTAGTAAAGTTCTTCTGATGGTCTCACCTGGGTCCACTGTTGCAGCTGCAATCAGCTGGCACCTGGCCTGGGACTGAAGGGTGTAAGCTGCCTGCACTGACATGTCTGAGGCAGCGGGGCTCTGTAACCACTGGGCCTCTGTATGTGTCTCTAAGAGGTGTCTCTTCATCCATAGTTTTTCTCAGGCTTTTTAACATGGTGATAGAAGTGTTCCAAGAGGGCAACAGTGAAAGGCTATAGAGCTTATTAAGACCTACTCTCAGAAGTTGCAAAATATCAGTTTTACTTAATCCGACCATACTATTATGTATGCAGATCAACTCATTTAACCCTAACAGCAGTGCTATACAAAGTAGCTACCATTACTATCTCCATTTTGAAAATAAGGAAACTAAATCTCAGCACTAGTAGTTTGACTACAGGCATCCAACAGGCAAGCCACAGAACTGGACATGAGTTTTATTGCTCCTTACCTATCGGCAAACTCTGTGACATTAATTCTTTTAATTGAAGTACAGTTGACATACAATATTACATTAGTTTCAGGTGTACAACATAGTGATTTAACATTTATGTACCTTATGATGTGATCACCACAATAAGTCTAGTAACCATCTGTCACCATATAAAATTATTGTTATGATTTTTACATAACAATACTAATTTTTGAGAAGGACATTTTTATTGATGGCAACCACCACTGAAGCTATTGGGAGTATTTTATAGGCTGTGACAATATGAGGATAAGTTCTTAGTAAATTGTTTCAAATAGGAATTTTAGTGTATCTAGAACCGATGACTCTAATAAAACAAATCTGTTTTTTCTAAAAAGATTTGTCTTCATATAAAGAAGTTTAAATTAAATATAAATTTAATTTTTTGCAACATGGATTGTGGTTTTTTTAATGCTTTCTATGTCTCTGTTAAACTTCTCATTTTGTTCATGCATTGTTTTCCTAATTTTATTTAATTGTCTTTCTGTGTTTTCTGTAGCTTCCCTCAAACAGCTATTTTTAATTTTTTATCAGGTAAATTGAAAATCTCCATGTCTTTGGAGTCAGTTACTGGAAAATTATTCTGTTCATTTGGTGGTATTATATTTCCTCGATTATTCATGTACCTTGAAGCATTATGTTGCAGTCTTCTCATTTGAAGTTGCCTTCTCCATCTTTACTGACTGACTTTAGGAGAGAAATAACTTCCCTCAGCCCTACTATGTATTCTGAGACTTTCTCAGACCCCCTATGGATATGCCTACTTCACTCTTCTTACTCCTTCTTGTGAAAGAATTCTCAAATGTGTATGCCTTTTTCTCCATCTTACACTGTACCAGGCTGGGTACTGACAGCCTTTCCGTTGCTTTCCCAAGTGTGGTCCACAGGCCACAGATTTGGACTGACTTTCTGCATGCATTCCCTAGCCCTTTGTAAAAGCTTGTTCTCGCTGCTTTGGGGAGTGTGAATCTGTAGGAGAGTGATTCTCTGTGGCTTGTGGGTGAGCCTCCCAACAACAGAGTCCCTGACTTGATTAGTGGGTTCTGTGTCCCTCTGATAATTCAGCTCCAAGCCCTTGTCCTAGCTGCTCACTGCCCATACTTCTGCAGCTCATGAGTTGGTACTCGGGATGGGGCAAGAGAGAAATGGGTCTCCTTGGCAGGTCCTGCATAGCTGGGGAAACTGGGTGCTCACTCATACTCTCACATGTCCATGCCCAATGCCAGCAGAAATCAGGCTCAGAAAGTCTCTGTTGGCACTGAGCTGTGCCACCTTGGGGGAGGAAGTGATACATGTAGAGTCTAATTGTTTCTCTTACTCTGTCCATTGCACCTAAGCTTGAATTCTTTTGCTGTTCTCTGCTAGGCTCTTGGACTTCCACAAAGATGGTCCCAACTGTGGGCGATTGTTTAAATTGGTGTTCTTATGGGGGAGAAGGTAGAAAATTCTTATTCCACCAGGATGACACTCTCCTGAATCTGATTTTAAATATAAATTTAACCATGACATTTGAATGTTTCTTTGATATTCCCTATAATGTTTGGAGATTATACAATAAACCAAAAATGGTTACATTATTGATATACAATTCAAAATGCCCATTTACGCATTCTATTTCTACATCTTCACTTAGAAGGAAACATTGATTTTAAAATTGTCTTCTTTAATAAACTTGGTTCATCCAATGCTTCATATGAAAAGTGTTATATTTTGTTGGATGGGATAACCTTTAAATATAACTTTTTTATGCCTGTGGATATTTGCTTTGCACAGTTGCAGCAGTTCTCAAACCCATAAATTCTAAACTGTTTGGAGAATTCTAATAGGTCTCATATATGTTTATTGCGATGTGTACACTTTTATTTTGTAATAATATACTGACAAAGTTTAATACTTGCACAGAGGCAATTCCTGTGCCAGCACTTAGGCTAGAGTCACTATTTGTGTTGATGCCAGCAGGAATGGGCTTTGGGAAAGGACAGGAAAAATGAATTCTCACCTAGGGTCCCAGTACTGTCGCTATGTTGAATACCCCATCTCTCTTGGGCCTGCAGCCTCTTTTACCACTGCTGTTGCTTCTGCTGTTTCTGATGCCATCGAGTCCATAAATCTGGGCCCAGGTACTGTCCCTAGTGACCCTCTTGGGGACCTGTGCTTCCCTGGGGTACCTCAGGAATGTACAGTGCATTAGACCAAGTGCTATGCATGTGTAGTGCCTGCCGTGTCAGTGGGTTGCACGTTCATGCTATCAACTGGCTTATGTCCTGTGCTTACACATGTTCCTTTGACCCATTGGACCTAAGAATCGTAAGTTCAAAGAAAAATTATTAAGAATTTTAAGACACTCATAGCAGAGCATTAAATTAAGCACAAGGCCCTTCTGAGAGCAGGACCTGGAGGGAGAGGGAAGAAAAATTACCTTTAGTTTGTTCTGATTACTTTTTTGCATAGAGAAAATCCACCATAATATCTCAATGAAATATTTTGCCACAAGTAGGTGGACAAGATACTGCCAAACTCCAGAACCTCCTGGATTCTTTTGTATTTCATTTTAGCGTTTCTTCGTAGTCACATTCTTTTTGCTTAAGATCCTTGCTTCTTTTTCTCCGTCCAATGGCACTAGTAAGTGCGATTGGTTATTTGCTTTTTTTGGCATTTGGTACAGTGACACAGAGAAAATTTGTAGAATGTTGTGGAATGTTCATGTAAGTATGTGGGTAAGTGCATTTAGGTATGTAAAGGAGGAGGAGGGACAGAAAGAGGGAAAGAATGAAGAGAGAAAGAGAAAGGAATCAAAGGAGAGGGAAGGAGGGAGGGATAGATCAAGAGTGAGATAGAATATTCAAGAGACAAAATATGCTATCTCTACAGACCCAAGCAGGCGGGCCTGCATTCAGTTTGCCACTCTATTCTTTCTAGGGGAGTGAACCTAAGGAAATCAATTAAATTCTACTGACCCCACCTTTCTTTATCTGTAAAAGAGGTATAATTATGGTACCTATTTTGTATAGCTCCTTTGTATTTATCAACAAATACTTCCTGGGAACCTATTTTCTGTATCCAGCGCAGTTGTAGGTACTGAAGATACAGCAATAGTTCCCTTAGGGAGCTACATTATTGGAAGGAAATACACAAAATAAACAAAACAGGAAGGCAAGATTTTGTATATCAAATAGGCATGTGTGCTGCAGGAAAAACGTAGGGAGGATTAGGGAATACTGGTGTAGGGGAGTAAGGCTATTTTAAATAGGGTGGTCAAAGGAGGCTTCTCTGACTAGGTTGTATTTGAGCAGAGATGTGGAGGTGAAGGAAAGTCAATGGAGATTCTTTGGAAAGAGTGCTGCAAGGTGAGAACACACAGCATGTGCAAAGACTGGGAGGAGGAGAGGAATCATCACAAGGAGGGAGTTTTGGTACATCATATAGGCCTTTTGGTTCTGTCCAGACTTAGGCTTTTACTCTGAGTAAAATGGGAAGCCATAGTAGGGTTTTGAGCAGGGTAGTGACATGGCGTGATTCTGGTATCCAGGGAATCACTCTGGCTGCTGTGCTGAGGATAAACTTGGGTCAGAAAGGGTAGGAGGGAGGCTACTGAGGAAGTGATTGCCATCATTTATGGGAGAGCTGATGAAGAATAGCACTGAAGGGGATGAAAAGTGGGTGTACCCTGTGTACAGTTTGATGGCAGAGCAGACGGGATTTTCTGACAGACTAGATGTGGAATCTGAGAGGGGGAGTGGGGTTTAGGAGGCTGCATATTATTTTTTTGGCCTGAACAAAAGGAAGCTTCAGTGAGACAATTAAGCACAAAGAGCTCAGCACAGTGCCTGGCATGCAGCTGGTGCTTGATCAATTACTAATGTATCTGGATGATGCCCAGAATCTATCAGCCTCTGCATTCAAAATGGATCACGTCACAGCTATGGCCTATAGGTCCATTGCTCTTTGTCCCACTAGTTTGGCTCACCAGTCAATCCAATGTCACTAAAGTTGTCATTCAAGGAAAAAGCTTTAGGTGAATTGTCAGAAACCCTGGATCCTATATCACCTCCACCACTGGCCTGTTGTGTGATCCCAGGCAAGCCCTCGATTGCTCAGCAACCAGGGTGTTTATGAACACAGTACAGTCTGATAACCTCTGCTCGACTTAGCTCATAACGTGATGAGGAAAAAGCAAAACCAAAATGCCATTCACGATTGATGTAAAAATGTGTTGATTGTAATTCCAGGTTATTGACTGAGGATGCATTATAATGGTTTTCCTGTGGAGATTTTTATTTCAGATAGGAAAGACTGGGGCTGTAAGTCTTTTGATTTTCTCAGAAAAACAGACTAGAAGGTACTCTGAGTGCTAATATTTTAGTGTTGAGCATCTACAATCTTCCATTTAAGAGTTTCTCATGTTATTTGAAGCCATTATTAGTTCACCTCTCAGCTATTCTCCCTTTAGGCTCAATAATTGCAACTCAAATATTCCTTTCGTTATAGAATCTTCTCAATCCATTTTGTGAATCTAATTCTGGGTGGCAAATAGCTTTCATCCCTTTGGCCAATTCCAGCCAATTGGCTGCCTGAAACACTGATTTGACAAGGCTCCAGAGGCCTTGCCCAGGCTCAGTGGTGAAGAATATCCTGATTCACAGGTTTTGGGTAGAGAAGTGGCTTCATGCTCTGAATTTGACAACCCTGCTGTAAGGCTTAGCTTGGCTTTGTTTCTAACCTTAGAAACTCAGCAGCATGCTGATCCAAGCTGACTGCTATCAATTTTATGTGATTGAACTTTTTGCTAGCAACCCTCTTGTGCATAACCCTTCACCCCTCCCAATTTTGACTGCTCTGTGGGGCCACTTGATAGATATAATTACTTTGAACACTTTATTTTGTATCCTTCCAGAAGTTTCTTATGCATATACAAGCTTATAATGATATTATTTTAACATTAATGAGATCACGTTGCAAATAGTTTTCAGCCACCTCCATTTTTTTGATTAATGATTTAGCTTACGGCTTATTGTAGATCAACACTCTATTGATGGACATTCATATGGTTTGAGACAGGTACTTTTGTAATGATTTTTATTTCACAAATGGAGAAACTGAGGTGAGGATCAGTTGGGAATCTTGCCCCTGGTCACCCAACTAGTAAGTTGTGTAGCCAGGATCCAAAACTATGTCTGTCTGACTCAAGGACCCAGTCTTTTAACCACCAGGTTCTCCTGATATTGCTGATTAATCCTGGGAGTGGTTGGATCCCTATGTTTCTGCCTTGAGAAACCATGACATGCTAACATCTATGCCCATTCAAAGCACAGCCCACAGTCCCACCGCTACTTTATGGCTTCATGGTGCTTTCACACAAAATCTCATTTCATTTTATATTAATTGAGTTTCTATTCTATGTCGGGCACTGTTTTAGGCCTGAACATAAAGAGATAAACAAGATAGTGTCCCTGTCCTCAAGATACTCATAATGATGTGAGGGAAAGAGACTTGGAAATAGACAATTGCAATACCAAACAATAATGGTATTCTAGTTCTTTGGACTTTTATTCAACATGATGTAGTTGGCCAATTAATGTTAAAATGGATTAATTGGAAAATCATTAAAAATCATCTATTCCTGAATTATTTTATTCCAATTTCATAAATGTACAAACTTGCCCATATTTTGGTATAGGTTTAATGCTTTTCTTTGAGTCTGCTGAGTGGTTTCCCTCCTCTTTCTTGCATAACCACATCTATGTTTTGTGTATCATTTGCAGTGTCAGTTTCTTGAAACTGAAAAAAAAAAGCAAGTAAATTTGAAATATTTGCCAAGCAATCGGGGTACAGAATTCTAGATTTTAGTGATTTTTTACAAGTAATTTAGTGTTGCCTGGCTCATGCTTAATTTGACAGCAATACATTTAGTGAGCTCCCTTCCAAAGAAATTATCTCAGTTTTCATAGAAACAGCTATTTTGTTTTTGTAACCACCTAGTGTTTCTATTTTTCTGCTTTCTATACTTTTTGTGAGGGTGTTAACATAATACCGAATTAAATAATAGAAGTATAATACAACAGGCGCATGCAGGTTTGGGAATAAACTAGACTGATTTTCATAAGCGTATAATCCACTTGATGGGAGCAAAAGTGAACAGTGGTCACTGCCCTGTGCTACAGTGTTGCCTAGTGACTGGCCTGGGTTCAATCTCAGTTCAGCCACTTGCATGCTGTGTTATTATGGGTAATTTACTTAATTTCTCTGTTCCCCAGTGTTTGCATCAATAAAATGGGGCAATAATAGTGTTATGAGGATTATATGAGTTAGTATTTGTGGAGTGTTTGGAAGAGTACACCTTACATAAGCTTTAGTTGCTATTACTATCTTCAGGGAGTAATCTTTTAGCTCTCTGAGCTAAATCTTTTAGTGAATTTTCCAAGGGCATTCGTCAGTATGTTCTACAGAAGGTAGGAAGCACTTCAGTTGTTTGTGCAAGTCAGCTAAACAGAGTTTGATTGGGTTAAGGGTATCAACAAGGCAGGGATGAATTCTGCTTCTGTGTATTAAAAAAAACTCTAGCTGTGCATTAAAATCATCTAGGAGGCTTTAAATGTGTTCTAATACCCACATCCCACCCTAAACTAGTCAATTCACGGTCTTCGAAAGTGGAGCAAACTCCCTAGGCGATTCCAGCATGTAGCCACAGGAACCAGTGCCTTACAGGGGATGTGATGGTCTTACTGCTGAAGGATGGGTGCAATTTCAAGCATCTCATCAAAGAGATGCTGCTAACAACTTCGAGGTGGGTGGTACTTATGTTTCTATCTTCGTGTTGGTTTTTTGTTTAAGAATCAGGGATGTGAGAGAGCTTAAGCTCTCAGAGCAGGAATAGCATTCAGGTCTTCTAACATCAGATCCAATGGTCTTACTCCAACCCCAGGCTGTCAACACTATAAAGAGTCAAAGTAGTTAATAAGAATTCAAATAAATAGGGTACATCTTTTCAAAGCAAAAATATTCATACAATGTTTTGGGTACATTTCGATTTAAAAGCGTACCCTGACTTTTTTATGCAGATCAAATTTACATTCATATTTCTTCCCATAATGAGAAATGTTTACTATCTGGATTGTAAGTTATACAAGAAGAATTTTTTGGCTTGGAGTGTTTTATGGCAAAATGTGATAAAGGGCTTAGTATTTAGTGAACTATGATAGATTTGCTGTGCATTTTTAAAATTTATGCCAGTAATGCTCAGTAAAAAAATTTTTGTCTTTGCACTGATATTTGACCTAATGTATTGTATAAAGAATACACTAAATGCCATAGATCGAAAGCACACAAATTGACTAACTTAGTGATCTATTGAAACAATCCATCCACACCACCTCCTCAACACACACACATATACACATACACAGAACTTCTAGTTTACTGAACTAGAACAATAAAAGCTAGTCAGAGTAAATAGAGAGTGCTTCAGAAGCAAACAAAAATTGTATTGCATCAAGATGTAATGCAATTATTTTAAGAGTTTTTCTTTAGGTGTCCATAGTCATAGCATTTTACATTTGTCTACAACATACCAAAATAACAAAGTTTAGTCGAGTGTTTTGAAATAAGTGATTTTTGTGGTGATATAATAGCAGGAAATTCACCGCATTTTCTTGAATTTATTTTTTTAAATTTTTTAAATTGATTATGCTGTTACAGTTGTTCTATTCCCCCCCTTCATTCCCCTTCACCCTATCCCCCCATCCCCACCATTACCCCCCTTTAGTTTATGTCCATGTGTCTCAAGTTCTTTAGATTCTATATTTCCCATGCTATTCTTGCCCCCCCATTTATTTTCTATCTACTATCTATGCTACTTATTTTCTGTACCTTCTCCCCCCTTCTCCTCCTCCCACTCCCCTGTTGCTAACCCTCCTTCAGATCTTCATTTCTATGTTTCCACTTCTGATCTAGCTGTCCTTTTAGTTTGCTTTTGTTTTAGGTGTGGTTGTTAATAACTGTGAGTTTGTTGTCCTTTCACTGTTCATGTTTCTTTAACTTCTTTTTCTTCGATAAGTCCCTTTAACATTTCATATAATAAGGGCTCGGTGATGATGAACTCCTTGAATTTGACCTTATCTGAGAAGCACTTTATCTGTCCTTCCATTCTGAATGAAAGTTTTGCTGGATAGAGCAATCTTGGTTGTAGGTCTTTGGATTTCATGACTTGGAATACCTCTTTCCAGCCCCTTCTTGCCTGTAAGGTCTCTTTTGAGAAATCTCTGACAGTCTGATGGGAAGTCCTTTGTAGGTGACTGTCCCCTTAGCTCTTGCTGCTTCTAGGATTCTCTCCTTCATTTTCATCTTGGCTAATGTAATGATGATGTGCCTTGGTGTGTTCCTTCTTGGGTCCAACTTCTTTGGGACTCTCTGAGCTTCCTGGATTTCCTGGAAGTCTATTTCCTTTGCCAGATTGGGGAAATTCTCCTTTATTATTTGTTCAAATAAGTTTTCCACTGGTGGCTGTGCCTTTCCCCCTTCTGGTACCCCTATAATTCGGATGTTGGAGCGTTTCAAGATGTCCTGGAGGTTCCTAAGACTCTCCTCATTTCTTTGAATTCTTGCTTCTTGACTCTTTTCTGTTTGGCCATTATTTGCTTTCTTCTGGTCCACTCCATTGACTTGAGTCCCAGTTTCCTTTTCATTGCTATTGGTTTCCTGTGCAATTCCATTCATTTCAATTAGTTTCACCTTCATATATTTGTCTAATTTTTGGCTATAATCAACCAGTTCTGTGAGGATCCTGATGACCAGTGTTTTAAACTGTGAGTCTGAGAGTTTTGCTATTTTTTCATCGCTTAGATTTATAGGCTCTGGGGCTTTGAGATCTTCTTGAGCCATTTTTGGTCTGTTCTCGCCCTTTAAGTGTGAGGAGCAGAGCCTTGGACTCCCAGGTCGCTGGGTTGTGATGCTGTATGTGGGGGCGTGGTCAGAGCGGGGAAATGGCGGCACCCTCTGCTGTTTTGCGCTGCTGGGTGACGAGCAGAGCCTTAGGTGTTTCACCTGGGCCGGGCCACTCAGGGTCATTGGGTTATGACGCTGTATGTGGAGGTGGGGTCAGAGCAGGGAAATGGCGGCGCCCTCCCTGCCGCTGGCCGTGGGGACCTGCTGGGTCCCGGTCCAACCGCCCACTCCCTGGCTTGTCTATCTGCGCACCAGTGCGCGACCACAGTCAACCTGCAGCCCTGCTCCCTCGCTGTTTCCCCGCAGTTGCTCGCTTAGTCGCTCCCTCGGTTGCTCAGTAAGTCCAACCCTGCGCCTGGATTCCGAGTGCCTGAGTCTGTCTGACCAAGTTTTCCTGTGCAACCCTGCTCCACCAGCTGCTGGTTTCACCCCTTACCGGTCAGGCTGAAGAATTTGTTGTTAACAGACTTCCGAAAAGTTCAATTTTCTGTGTTCTGGCTGTGTTTTCTGTTGCTAATATTTAGTTGTCTCTAAACTTGGTTGTGTGAGAAGGCAAGGCTTATCCACCTATGCCTCCATCTTGGAGGAAGTCTTGAATTTAAAAATATTAATTTAATTTCATTGTGTAAATGTACCACAGTTTTTTGATCCACTCTTTTAGTGATGGGCACTAAGGTTATTTCCAGCATTTGGCTATTGTAAATAACACTGCTATGAACATTGGGGTGCACAGGTTCTTTTGGATTGGTGTTTCAGAGTTCTTAGGGTATAATTCCAGCAGTGGAATTGCTGGGTCAAAAGGCAGATCCATTTTTAGTTTTCTGAGGAAATTCCATACTGTTTTCCACAGTGGCTGTGGAGGGAAAAGGGTGGGGGGAAATGGGGACAACTATAATAGAATAACAATAAATATTTTTAAAAGATTAAAATCAAAGGAAACAGAATGTTCCCCACTCAGCTTTTTTCTTGGTAGTCTTTGGTGCAAAGACTACAATATTTACAAAGTAAATGTTTATCAAATAGCAATTGTTTAAGAACATAATAATCCCATTTTGAGAATAAAATAATTGGTTGCCTTTTTAAACCTCAAAAAATAAAATATAAATATATTAATTTAATTTAAATTTTCTATCATTATTTATCCACCCTCTTCCACCCCCATCCACTCCTTCCCCCTGAAAAATATTAATTTTAAAAAGGCTTTTGAAGTAGAATTACAGCTTTAGAAGGGCTAATAGTTTACCCTTGCTTATTGGTGATAGAAACACGTTAGCCTTACAAGGAATGTAACTGATTAAGAACAGAGTGAATGTCCATACTTCAAAGTGAAGAATGGCTGCAAGGAAACACTTGAAACAGTCACTTGGTTAGAATATTAATATCCAGTGGCTGCTGTGACAAATCACCACAGATTAAGTGGTTTAAAACAACAGATTTATTCTCTCACAGCTGTGAAGGTGAGAGGTCTGAAATCAAGGTGTATGTGCAGGGCACAGTCCCTCTGGAGGCTTCTAGGGGCCCTTGTTTCTTTACTCTTCTGGACTTGGTAGCTCCAAGCCTTCCCTGGCTGTGGCAGCATCACTGTATTCTCTGCCTCTGTCGTCTTCAGTTACCTTCTCCTCTGTATGTGTGTCTTTTCTGTTTCTTTTCTTTATTTTCTATAACAGGTTTATTCATAATTTCCCATACTTGGAAGCAACCAAGATGTCCTTGGGTAGGTGAATGGATAATTAAACCATGGTACATGAGACAGTGGACTGTTATTCATGCTAAAAAGGAATGAGCTTGCAAGCCATAAAAAGACATGGAGGAAACTTAAATGCATATTACTCAATGAAAGGAGCTAGTATAAGATGGCTACTTAATGTATGATTCCAATTATACAACATTCTGGAAAAAGCAAAATCATGGAGACAGTAAAAAGGTCAGCAGCTTTCAGGAGTTGGATGAGGGGATGAATAGTAGAGTACAGTGAAATTTTAGGGCAGTGAATACTCTGTATGATACTCTAATGGTACACACTTGCCATTTTAGTTTTGTTGGCACCCATAAAATATACAACACTGAGAGTGAACCATAATGTAAACTACAGACCATGGGTGATAATGACAGGTCAATGTAGGATCACTGATTATAACAAATGTACTGCTCTGGTGAGGGGTGTAGGGGTAGCGGTATATGGAAACCTCTGTATCTTCCCCTTTTTCTGTGATTCTAAAACTGCTCTAAAAACATAAATTTTTCAAGCTATGACTTTTATTTTATATTTAAATTAAAAAAATTGAATGTATTGAGGTACATGGTTGGTTAATAAATCATATAGGTTTCAGGTGTAAAATTCTATTTTTTCCTTTTTCATTGAGTTTATGGGGGAGACATTGGTTAATAAAATTATATAGATTTCAAGTGCACAATTCTATAATACATCATCTGTATATTGTGCTGTGTGCTCACTACCCCAAGTCAAGTCTCCTTGCATCACTATTTATCCCCACTTTACCTTCTGCTACCTCCCCCAAATCCCCTTTCCCTGTGGTAATCACCATACTTTTGTCTGTCTGTGAGAATCTTTTTCTGATTAATCCCTTCACCTTTTCACTCAGCCCCAAAACCCCTGCACTCTGACAGCTCTCAGTCTGTTCTCTGTGAGTCAGTTTCTATTTTGTTTGTTACTTTATTTTATTCACAAGGGTCCACATATAAGCAAAATCATATAGTACTTGTCTTTCTCTGACTGGCTTATTTTACTTAGCATAATACTCTACAGGTCCATCCATGCTGTCACAAATGGTAAGATTTCCTTCTTTTTATGGCCTAGTATTATTCCATTGTGTAAATGTACCATAGCTTTCTTATCTGCTCATCTACTGATGGGTACTTGGGCTGTTTGCCGATATTGGCTATTGCAAATAGCATTTACAATATTAACATTATAAATAACATTGTAAATAACATTACTATGTCTATTGTAAATAACACTGCTATGAATATAGAGGTGCGTATATTGTTCTTAATAAGTGTTTCAGGTTTCTTTGAGTATATTCATACACTCATCCCATAAGTGGGATTGCTGGGTAGTAAGGCAGTTCCAATTTTAATTTTTTAGGAAACTCCATACTCTTTTCCACAGGTGCTATACCAGTCTGCTTTCCTATCAATAGTACATGAGGGTTCCCTTTTCTCCACATCCTTGGCAACACTTGTTGTTTGTTGATTTATTGACGATGGCCATTCTCACAGGTGTGAGGTGATATCTCATTGTGGTTTTAATTTGCATTTTTCTGATGATTAGTGATGTCAAGCATCTTTTAATATGTCTACTGGCCATCTGTATGTCCTCTTTGGGCAAGTGTCTATTCAGATCCTTTGTTTATTTTTAAATTGGATTTTTTTGTCTTTGAGATATATAAGTCCTTTATAAACCTTGAATATTAACTCCTTATCAGGTGTATCATGGGCAAATATTTTCTCCCATTCAGTGGGTGGTCTTTTCATTTTGTTGATCATTTCCTTTGATTTGCAAAAACTTTTTAGTTTGATATAGTCCCATCTACTTATTTTTTCTTTTGTTTCCTTTGCCTAAGGAGGCCTATCAGAGAAAAATATTGTTATGAGAAATGTTTGAGATTCTACTGCCTATGCTTTCTTCGATATTTTTATGGTTTTGAGTCTTACATTGAAGTCTTTACTCCATTTTGAGTTTATTCTTGTGTGTGGTGTAAAAAGTGGTTTATCTTCATTTTTTGCCTGTATTTGTCCCATTTTTTACCAACATCATTTATTCAATAGACTATCTGTACCTTGTTGTATGTTCTTGTATCCTTTGTTAAATATTAATTGACCATAAAGGTGTAGGTTTATTTCTGAGCTCTCTATTCTGTTCCAATGACCTCTGTGTCTATTTTTATGACAGTACCATGATGTTTTCATTACTATGGCCTTGTGGTATAGTGTGATTCCTCCAACTTTGTCCTTTTTTTCTCAAGATTACCCTGGCTATTCTGGATATTTTCTGGTTCCATATAAATTTTTGGAATATTTGTTCTAGTTGTGCAAAATATGCCATTAGTATATTGATAGAAATTGTATTGAATTTATAGATTGCATTGGGTAATATGGGCATTTTAATTCTTCCTATCCATGAACATGGTATATATTTTCACTTATTTCTGTCTTCTTTAATTTCTTTCTTTAGTGTCTTAAAATTTTATAGGCAGAGGTCTTTTACATCCTTGGTTAAATTAATACCTAGGTATTTTATTTTTTGATGTAATTGTAAAAGTGGGATTGTTTTCTTAGTTTCCCTTTCTGATAGTTCATTATTGGTGCATAGAAATGCAACTGATTTCTGGATATTTAATTTGGCTTCACAGGAAAATTTAACCAAACATTCAAAGAACTAATGCTTATCCTTCTCAAGGTATTCAAAAAACTCAAGAGGAGGGAAGGCTCCCAAGATCATTTTATGAGGCCAGTATCATTTTGATTCCAAACCAAATAAAGACAGTACAAAGAAAGGTATAGGCCAATATCTCTGATGAACATAGATGCTAAAATCCTTCATAAAATAGTAGCAAACCTAAACAAACAATACGTTAAAAAGACTGTACTCTATGATCAAATGGGATTTATTCCAGGGATGCAAGGTTGTTGTAATATCTGCAAATCTCTAAGTGTAACGCATCAGGTAAACAGAATGAAGGATGGAAACACTGGATCACATCAATAGATGCAGAAAAAGCATTTGACATAATCCAGCACCAATTCATGATAAGAACTCTCAACAAATGGGAGTAGGGGGAGCATACCTCAACATAATAAAGGCCGTATATGAGAAACCCACAGCCGACATCATACTCAGTGGGCCAAAACTATAAGTGTTTCCCCTAAAATTGGGAACAAGACAGGGATGTCCGCTTTCACCACTCATATTCAACATAGGACTAGGAGTGCTAGCCATAGCAATCAGACAAAAAGAAGAAGAAATAAAAGGCATTGAAATTGGAAAGAAGAAAATAAAATTGTCATTATTTGCAGGTGATGTAATACTCTAATTAGAGAGTCCTAAAGATTTCTTCAAAAACGCACTAGAACTAATAAATGAATTTTCTATTTCTTATAAGGACACTTGTCACTAGTCTTGGGCCTGCCTGGATAATTCAGGGTGATCTTATCTCAAGATTCTTAACTTAATTATATCTGGAAAGACCCTTTTCCCCTTCAAATAAGGTCACATTCACAGTTTCCAAGTATTTGGATATGAACATATCTTTTGGGAGGTCACCATTCAACCCACTACAGTTTCTTTGGGTGGAATTTAAGCTGTACCATCTACTCAGAAACATTAAAACATTTGGAAAAAGTGCAAAATTACCTCAATATTTTACTTGCATAATGAAGATATGGATGTAGTTTGGTCAGCTGTGGTAGCATGTTTGGCCAAAATAAAATGTTTAACTAATGAGCTGCTGCATATTTAAGGTTTCCCTATAACCAGTATAATTTCATTTCTTGACAATGTTGTAAGTGGGAAATTGGAGGTATGGATGTATTTAAAATTGTATAAAATAGAAAATATATAATTGATTCTTACTCTTTCTTTTTGCTTACTAGCAGTTCAGAAATTTATAAGCACAGGCCACACCACTAGGAAACAAGCATTTCCAAACCTCAAGTAAAGCATTGATAATGTAGTTAGCTAGTTGCATTGTGCCATTTTTAAATACTACTCATAAGTTACTGAGTTATTTAAGGATCAAAGGAGGTGGTGCATTTGAATTTCATTATAAATCCTTATCATGTCATTTTTAGGGTGAACAATTACTATTGCTATTTGTGAAGAGGATAGGAACAATAGAAATATTGTAGTTGAGCACTATGAGAAATGCTCACTAAATAGAAAGTAAGGACATTTTTGTGACATATTTTAGTACCTAGTTGGAGTGTTCATGGGAGTTTACTGTCTGCTCTTAAATCAATAAAACAGGGTATATCCATCATCAAGAATGAATTGGATTCATGTTAAAGACAAGCTTTTTGTATAGAAATAGGTGAGTCAGCAAGATGAATTCCTTTTTGCTTGATTTTTGTTCACCAATAAGACTTCATTTTGGATGTAAGGATAGATGCAAAGCTTAGAGGAAATGATTACAAAATGAGGGAATATGCTGTCCTAAGGAAATAAGGACCTGTCAGCAAGAAAAAGAAATAACTTTTAAGAAAGCACATCTTCTCAGATTTGAATTGTAAAGTAGAAAGAAAATTCATAGCCAACATAGTGACACAAAGTTAAAGGCAATACAGTAGTGGTTTTCTAACTTTAAACAATCAAACTCCATTTTCTCCTAGATAAATCTTATTTGAACTTCCAATATACAAAATAGATTAAAATGCAGCTGCTTTAGTAACATTTTATGAAGCTGGGGTGGGCAGGGATGAGGGACAAAATGTATGTCTTGGTGCTCTTGTCATTGTTGCAGTTTTGTACTACTTGTGTGATTAATTGATCAATAGCTGTTTTTTTCCCACTGGACAGCAGTACTCCAGGCTCATATTTATATCCCTAATGCCTAAAAAATGCCTAGAACTCAATATATATGTGTGTGTGTATGAATGAATGGATGATGGGGAAACTTAAAAACTGCTAATTGAACCAAGCTGGTTAGTTGTCGATATCTCTAATAGCAGTAAAGACAGAAATGATCTTTTCTTCTATCATCCCTGCATTTATCACTAGTAATGTTACACACAGAGGACACTCCATTTTAGTGCCTGGCATGGATCCTAAAAGATAGTCGGTTTCAGTAAATTTTAAAAAATAAATGGTACTCAGAAAATACATATTAGTTGAATGAATGAATAAAATGAAATGATTGAATGGATAAATGAGTGTCATGATAGAATGAAGGTGAGTCGTTCAATTTTCTTCCTTAAAATAATTTTTAAAAACAGCTAAAACAAAACTTCATGAAGAATCCTGATGGAAGAATCTAGGTATTCTTTTTGAAAGGCAGGGATCTATTAAGTATAAGTTTCACTTTGTTTATACCAATTCCCTAGAACTGTATTGTCTGAAAGTGTGACACATCATAAAACAACTAGAGCCAATGGTTGTGCTAAAGCCATCTTCACTCAGCACAAATTGCTGACTTCAAATTATCCCCTGGAGACACTGGTGCCCCAAATATAGACAGCTCCAAAAGAAGTATGCCCAGTTTGAAAGAATTGTGTGCCTATAGGAAACACACAAGTTCTTTATTTAAGAAAAAGAGGTATAAATTACAGTTGCTTGAAGGAAACCCTACCGTGTGCCTTAGCTGGATATGTAAGCAATGTGCCATTTGATCTACAGTGTGTATTGTAGCAAGACATTTCCTAGGGATAAGAGTAGATCAATTTTCTGTTTTACTAGTTATCCAGGGCATCACCAGGCTAAAACACTGAACCCTTGTACCATAGTGACACCATAGCATTTTGCTGCAGAATTTCCCGAGATCCCCCCCCAAAAGATTGCAGTATATGTTTGTGTATGGGTGTTGGGGTATGGGGAGCAACTCTCACTGGCATCTTACTTGTTGAATCTGGTTGCTGAATCTCTGTATGTGAGATCATCGGACAGTTGATCAGCTGGTTTAGTGGGTGAACTTGGCCCTGGAGAAAGTGAGCCAACCTGTGTGGTGACCTGCAGCTGACTGGATCTGGGATGAGTTCTAAGTGGTCTGCAGATGGCTTCAGTCAGAATAGAAGAAAACTCAAAAACCCGGGGTTGTTCTTTTAGATATATATTTTCAACAAAAGAAAAATATGTGTAAATGTATACGTTTCTAATAATAGAAAATATAACTAACATAAAAGTATACATAATAAACAATGAAAAATTCCTTTCATCAACCAGGTCCATCAACCCTGTCCATGATGTACCCACCTCCCCTATATTCTACTTTCTTGCTCAGAAGTAATGGCTACTGTGTTCGTGGAGTCATGGTATAGATCCTCTCAAACCAGATTCTAGTTGCATGTAAACATAGCAAGGTACTTTGCTATGGACTGAATGTTTGTGCTCCATTGCCCAATTCTTTTGTTAAAATTCTAATCTCCAATGAGGTGGTATTTGGTGGTATGGCCTTTGGGGACTGATTAGGTAGTGACAGTAGATCTCTCATAAATGGGATTAGTGCCCTGAAAAGAAGAGACTCAGGATAGGTTAGCTATCTCTTGGCAACGTGAAGATACAGATAGGGCTCTCACCAAAAACTGGTCTGACAGCACCTGGGTCTTGGATTTCTCAGCCCCTAGAACTATGAGAAATACACTTTTGTTGTTTAAACTGTCCAGTATATAGTATTTGTTATGGCAGCTGGAACTGGCTGAAACATGTACACACAGATTTTCAAACACACAAAGAAGCTCTTACTGTATACGTATTTCACTTTGACATGTTTTTTTTCACTTAACATTATCTTGGGAATAGTTCCAGCTCAGGAATTAAAAAATAGGATAGCTTCGGTTAGTAACAGTTTGGTATATATCCTTCTAGGCCTTTTTTCTGTACATATGTACACATAATTGGTTGGCTTTGTTTTTTTTTATATAAATGGCATTATGCTATATACATTATTATGTGAACTTGTTTGTCCCATTATTAACACATGTGAAGATCATTTTATATCAGTTGCATATAGGTCTTCCTCACTCTTTAAACTGCTGTTCAGATTGTGTTAACGAAATAAGGATGTCATTTATTTTGCCAGTCCTTTACAAAAGGACATTTGGATTGTTTTCCTGAGGCATTTTGGTTGTTAATTTTGTTGTGTTTATTTGATTATAAACCATACTGCAGTGAATTCTTACTCTTTCTTTTTGTTTGTTAGCAGTTCAGAAAATTTTAAGTGTGGGCCACACCACTGGAAAACAAGCAGTGAATACCCTACATTTCCCTCTCTGTGTGCAAGTGATACTTCTGTGGGTGAAATTCCTAGGTCAAAGGATTTGGACATTTTAAATTTCAAGAGATGCTGTCAAGTTGTCCTCCAAAAGGCCTCTTTCCTCAAATCCTTGCTAAAAACTTAGTCTTGCTAGACTTATTTGTTGTAAATTTTACAGGGGAAATTATTTCACTGTCATTTTAATGTAGATTTTCATTATTACTAATGAGGGTGACCTGTTGCTTTATTTTTAATTCATATCTCCCATTCTGTGTCATTCTGCCTCCTGATTGTTCTCTCCTCCAGTTTCGTCCAGATCCAGGTCATCTTACACAGTGCTACCAAGTAAATCTTCCCAAAGCTACTTCTCATGGCTACACTTTCCTGATCAAAAACTTTTACTTCATAATTGCATTACCCAAGATTAAACTGAAGGAGAGAATTCTAGAAGAAGCAAGAGCTAAGGGGACAGTAACCACCCTACAAAGGAGTTCCCATCAGACTGTCAGCTGATTTCTCAAAAGAGACCTTGCAGGCAAGAAGGGGCTGGAAAGAAGTATTCCAAGTCATGAAATCCAAAGACCTACATCCAAGATTGTTCTATCCAGCAAAGCTTTCATTTAGAATGGAAGGGCAGATAAAGTGCTTCTCAGATGAGGCTAAGTTCAAGGAATCCATCATCACTAGGCCCTTATTATATGAAATGTTAAAGGGAATTATCTAAGAAAAAGAAGATAAAAAAATATGAACAGTAAAAAGACAGCAAACTCACAGTTATTAATAACCACACCTAAAACAAAAGAAAACTAAGCAAACAACTGGAACAGGAACAGAACCATAGAAATGGAGATCACATGGAGGGATAGCAACAGGGGAGTGGGAGGAGGAAAGAGGGGGGAAAGGTACAGAGAATAAGTAGCATAGATGGTAGGTAGAAAATAGACTGTGGGAGGGCAAGAATAATATGGGAAATGTAGAAGCTAAAGAACTTATGACACATGGACATGAACTTAAAGGGGAGGAATGTGGGTGAGAGGGGTGTGCAAGGTGGAGGGGAATGAAGGGGGGAAATGGGACAACTGTAATAGCATAGTCAATAAAGTATATTTAAAAAGAACCTTTACTTCAATCTATCACTTCAATCAGATTAAAAAATAACTGTTAAGAAAGTGCATCTCCTCAGATTTGACTTGTGAAGATATTTATTTAGTTCCTTTTTTGAGCCATGACCTATGCTAGGCATATTGGGAGGGACAGTGATGTTTCATGACCCATTATCTGTCTAGTGGTCCAGGAAGTTCTTCTCACTTCTGTCCCCATCCCTTATCTGAACTATGCAATTAGCCCCCAAGTCCATAACCCTTGAAACCCCCTTTTAAAATAACTTTGGAATAATTTTCTTCCCCTTCTATCTGTGTGGAATCTAAACTTATTTTTACTTAGGTATGAAATGCATAGCAATAGCCAACAAAATGAGAATGATTCTATATTTTTTCTTAACTCAATTATTTGCAGAAAATAAATGAAGCTTCTCTGACACTTGCAGCATACCACTTAAGCATAACACTGTTTCCCTACTAGTTAGCTGACTGATGGTGTCTCTTGTCCAAGCATTCCTACCTCCCTTCAGTGGGACTCCTACCAGATAACAATGCCACATGATTGGATCTCACATTGTGAAATGTTCTCTTGACTCTGTAGAACTTCCTGGTGTGGTGAGGGTGGTGGTGGCGCTGTCTCTGGCAATACCATGATCCAAGACCTGCAGATGGCTGAGCGAATCTTTGGGATACTTCACTTTGGTCTTGGAGAGAATCAAAAACCTTTTGTTAGCTGCAAAATCCCCCCCACACCTTTTGAAAGGTCATCAGCATTTATTATTTAGGAATGGTGATGTAAACCCAATTGCTTTTTACAAATATTTTATTTATTTATTTTTAGAGAGAACAGAAGGGAGAAAGAAAGAAAGGGAGATAAACATCAATATGTAATTGCCTCTTGCGTGACCCCAACTGGAGACCTGTTGGGGTAACTCAGGCCCGCAACCCAGACATGTCCCAGGCACTGAACCAGTTACCCTCTGATTTGCAGGTTGGCACTCAATCCACTGAGCCTCACCAGCTAGTCTTCAATTTCTTTATGAGTGAAGGCCAGGGCAGGGTTGGGTTGGGGGTGGGGGCTGGGTTGGAGGTGGGTAAAGGGGGAAAAATGGAGACAACTGTAATAGTGTCAACAATAAAAATAAAGTTAAGCCCTGGCTGGTGTGGTTCAGTGGATTGAATACTGGCCTATGAACCAAAGTATTGCTGGTTCAATTCCCCATCAGGGCACATGCCTGGGTTGTAGGCCCAGTCCCCGGTTGGAGTGTGTGTGTGAGAGGCAACCACACATGGATGTTTCTCTCCCTCTCTTTCTCCTTCCCTTCCCCTGTCTCTAAAAGTAAATAAATAAAATCTTTTCTTTTGAGTTAAAAAAGGAGTGAAGTTCTAAAATGTGTTATTTTTCTGTCACTTCTAATTCTGGGAAAGGATTAGAGCTAATCACTTCTTTTCAATTTCCAATAAAGCATCTTTGGTGATGATGCTGATGATATGTAGTCTGAACTAAGGGAGGGGAAAACATTGACTTTGGTGGAGCTGCTCCACAGTAATTGGTACTTCATAAGCTTCATTTGTGCCTTTGTGACAGAGATGGTGAAATTTGTTGAAGAGGTAAAAGCTCAGAGAGATGGAATTGGTACTTGGCTTTCTAGCTTTCTCTTTTGAAGTGCACTTCAGAAGTTTTAATAGGTAGAAACTGTTTGAGTTTAGATACTATTTGCTGTAAGCTTGCCAATATAGTCCTTTTCTGTGGTATAGGAGAGGCTTATAACTTGAGCTCAGTAGTCATTCCCTGCAACAGCCAAAATTTGTTTCACAACCCCCCTTATTTTGTATGTCACTTGGAGGATATGGAACTACCCAAAAGTGCAGTGCTCTGAACTGTAGCAACCACCGCAAGTGGCAATTAATGAGAAAAGAAAACCTAGATGGACCTAAATGAATTGCATTCATCACACAAACAGTGCACAAGGATGTTTATACACAACTGCTCAGACCAAGCTGCTAATGCCCTATATACTATTTTCTTTGCAGGAAAACAAAGCTTCCAATTTCTACAACAAAAAGCTTAAGACTACAGTAATAAAAATTAATCTGAATTTAGAAGATGTAAGGCTTAATTAGAATTCTGATCCAAGACAGCAGACTGTGTGAACTGCTGCTGCTAAACTGTGCTGTGTAAACATTGCATATTGATGGAGTTTACTTGTCAACTCAACTGGCATTTCCATGCACAGTAAGCTTGTCTTTCTGTCAGCCGAGTGCATCATGGGAAAAGATAAGCATCTCAGAAGAGTGTGATCTGCATGTATAAAGAGAGTGGGAAGAAAAAACCTCAAAGAAAAGGAGGTTTTGCCTGGTTTTCAGTTGTTCAAAGGTTAAAAAGAATATCTTCCAGCAGTGTGCATTCTGGCCCAAGGATAGCAAGGGATTTCTTTATAAGAATTAGAAGATAAGCAATTTTAGTTTTTTTAAAAAAAGAGGAATAGTATCTGTAATCTTTAGCTAAGTAAAGCATGCCACAGAAAAAGGACTGCAGAAAATGAAAAGAATTTAACAGTGTTTTGGGCTTTTCCCTAATTCCTTTGGTGAAAATCTTTATTTTCTCCTATCTACTACCTTAGCCAATTTATCTAAATCAAGAGGCATTTTTTAAAAACTAGGCAGCCTCATAGTATAGGCAAAGTTAGGAACAGAGGCTTGTATATACAAATTTCAAATCTTGACTTTTACTATATAACCTTGAGCATGTCACTTCATCTCTCTGCATCAGAGTTTCTTATCAATTAAATATTGGCATCATAAATGTATGTCGTGTGGATGTAGGGTTCAATGAAATAATGTATGTGAAAGTCCTGGCACTTAATAGGTGATTAAGAAATGTTTATTGAATAATTTGAGACACCTTGTAGTAGGCAGTTAGATAGGCATGAACAGAGTAGGAAAAATAGGCCAGGTACTGAATGTCACCGGGGTAAGAGCCCTGGTGCCTAGCAAAAGGCAATTGTAAGGTCGGACTTTGCCTCTATGGTGACCTTTCCTTCCTTACTGTATCACTGGTCTTGTGGTTCAGGCCCTCGTCTGACTTTTCTTCTCCTGGCATGTTGTCAGTTATGTGGTAGGCCCCCTTAGGGGAAGAACAAGGAAGTCAGACAATAGCCTCATATGACTCCATTGCAAGACCACTACCATAAGCATTAAGTCCTAGAGATAGCATCTGGGTCTCAGCTGTGTTTCAGCTCCAGGCCCAGAAAAGCAACAAGACCAGGTGGGGTGACATCATGGCTGATACAGGACCAGCTTCAATGAATAATGACATTCTGCCTTTGTGCCAAAAACTCAGTGGAGACCACAACCCTGAGGAGACACACATGGAAACCTGATGAATACTCAATTGAGATTGTCTCAGAGACCTCCACATAAATGACATAAAATGAAGGACCCAGTGTATGCTCTCTACCTCTCCATCTCCCTCTCCCTCCCTTTCCTCCCCCTGCCACATATACACTCTGCCCCTGCCTTTCCCTACCCCTCTTTCCACACCCGGCTTTCCACAGTATGTTTGTAGTGGCCTGCCCAGGAGGGGAGCTAGCAGGTGAGTCAACAGGATCAGGGAGATCAAGTAACTAGGTAACTGAGGAGTAAGAACAAAGAAATTCGTATTAACTCCTATCAGCAGTTCTGCTTTCTTGCTTCTGTAAGCTGCTTCCTGCTTTCGAGCCAGAAGTAAGGGTCCAAGTGACAGACTGCCCCCTTCACCCTGTATAAGCCATTACTCCCCACTGATTGGGGCCCAGAATTTGGAGACTGACTCCTCTGGGTCCATGCATGTGAAAATAAACTTCCACTCCGTACACCCGAAAGTGGCTGAGTTGTTTTCTGTAACATTTTGGTTCCCTGACCGGGAAACACTCACACGAGCAGTCCTTTTTTTGCCTCCGGTGAAGGCGTGGGGGAGTGACTGAGAGGGAGCCCTGCGGCCAAAGGGAAGCACGCGCCCCAGTGTTTTCGGGTCCCTGATACCCTGGGCTCCGTGGAAGTCATCCTCCGGACCGCTCTTCAACCCGGGCAGGTGGGGTGCGGACTGGAACTATCTGAACCTGAGAAGGTGCCGATTGGTAAGTGCCCTGGGGACCAGAGCCTGAGATCAGATCCACTCCTTGGGGTGGAAAAAGAGATTGATCACCTCTCAGGCAGGCAATTAGCCCTAAGTCCTCTGGAGGCCAACTGGCCATCTGGAAGGGGAAACGTTTCCCCACCTGAGCAGTCCTACTCGGGCGGGACTGTATAAACTCTCGGATGTTTGTCTGTGTGTTTGTAGGAGTGACTGTGTTTGTGGCTCCACGGGTGAAAAACCTACAGAGCAAGAGTGGGCCCCAAGCTGCGGATCCTGGGTCTGTCATATGGCATAACGGCTGGGAGTTTAACCCGGATTCTATGCGGGCAGCCTTAGCTAAGACAGACCCAATCTCCCTGAGAGGGGGGAGGCCAGGCGGGTGAAATGAAACCCCCTTCCCTTTGTCTGCGTTGTGCTGGGAGGATGACCATGGGTGGGGGGGCTTCCCACTGTGTTAGATTGCATGCTGCAAAACTCTGACTGATTCCGGGGGGCCAGGAACTGAGCATAGATACAGTCAGTTACAGGTCTTTTGCACCTCTGAGTGGCCAACATTTGGAGTAGGCTGGCCCCCTGAAGGAACACTGAACTTAGGTATAATTAGGACAGTCCACCTCATAGTAACAGGCAAGCCAGGACACCCTGATCAGTATGTTTATATAGACCGCTGGCAGGAATTAGTGCAGGACAGGCTGTCAGGGTGCAGGTCAGAAGCCTAATACAGTAGGAAAGGCTAGCAGTAGGAGAAAAGTAGCGCAATCCAGTTTTTTAGTCGCCCAGTCAAGAGGAACACGCTGCCCCCCATTTTCAAAGGAGAGCCAGAGGAAGAGCCGCTTATCAGTCTGCCTCCCCTGTATGCTCTGGAAACTCTCGGCCAGACCCGGGGAAGCAAAGACCCTCATCTGCAACCAAGATTCCGGCTCCTGCTGGTCTCTGGGGGCAGAGTAGAGACCCTGTTCAAAGGGGTAGGACTCTCTAAAATATGCCCCAGTATAACAGAGCAGTGAGGCAGCAGGCAGTGACCCCCCCCCACCACTGGAGGGACGGGAGGTAGCCGAGGCCCACATGGCCCCTGCACCTGGTCCTGCTAAACGGGTTGCCAAGGAGACAAGCAGGGCTGCCCCAGCCGAGCCCCTGTGATTGAGCCAGGAGAGAGCTGTGAAGACCTCCTGGGCCTGTGCTGGTGGCCCTGGCAGTGGGTCCTTTGGGAAACCAGATACCTCCTGGGAGCAGGGAGCCACCAGATTGCCTAAGAAAGAAAATAGACCGGCACACCGGAGCATAGGAGACTGGTGTGCCTACTGCAGAGAGAAGAGGTACTAGAAAAGAGAGTGCCCCAAAAGGAAAAAGAAAAAGCCCACTGGCAGGCGACAAAGACCAGGGTTACAGGTGCCTACAGTCCGCAGGTTAGCTGGCTTAGACCCAGACCAGACTGCCACAGGGCTTCAGAAACTCTCCCACTTCCCTCGAAGAGGCCCTGGCCAGATACCTAAAATCATTTACTGAAAAGGAGACTGACCCAGTGTTATCGGTGTGTAGATAACCTCCTTTCAGCCACATCAACCTGAGACTGGTGCTGGGGGGCCCTTGCCAGCTGTTTGAACTGCTAACCAAGAAGGGTGCCGGGTGTCCATGAAGAAGGGGCACAGGTTGGGGCAGGGTGGGCACACTGCTTGCTGACCCCAGAGCTTGGGAAAAGTAGAGTGCATGAACCAGACTTTCAGGGAAACTCTAACAAAGTTCCACCAGGAGACTGGACTGCCTTAGACTAACTTGCTGCCGCTGGCACTACTTAGAGTTAAGAATGCCCCTACCCTTCAGGCTATACTCTGTATGAGTTAGTCTTTGGGAGACCTCCTCCCATCCTCAGAATAGACAATGGGGGACCCCAGACAACAGGAACTCCGGTGGTGATGCCCCTTTCTAAGGAGATGAGACCCACTACGGCCTGTCCTGCCCTGCAAGTGGGAGAAGTCTCCACCATAGATTTGCAGCCTCTGCAAGTTGGCTCTGCTCACCTGCCGAACCAGGGGTTGGCAGAGGCTTCCTTGACTCCCAAAAACGGAGCCGCAGGGCCCCCACCTTCAGAGGTGGGGGAGACCTCTGCCCACATCCACTGGTGACTGCAGCCTCAGTAAACCACCCCAATGGGTAGAGGATGGCTTTGTGGTGCCTCCACACCTACAGATGGAAGGGGCCTTGGGGGCTTCTGGGGTTCCTGAAACCGGAGCCCTGGGACCTTTGCAGGTGGGCAGAACCAGAGTCAGGGTACTGCCATTGTAGGTAAAATGGATGAGCCACGTGAGTGCCCCACCTGGAGGACAGAGCATGCATGGGTGTTGCCATCTTGGAACTGGATAAGGCTTCTCTTCAGATTATAGGCTGCATGCTACTACTGCGTGGGCACTGCAGCAGTCAGGTTCTCTGTGTAACTGGTTCTAATAGTAATGGCTCTGGTTTTGAAGGTCATGAACTGAGGTCCAAGAGTGACTGTATGATTCATAGGGTATTTGCAAGGTCTAAGCTTCAGAAAGGTGCAAATGTCCCTGTGAATCTAGGGACTTTTAGTGGAAGGTACCAGTGCTAGGGACTTTTAGCTGCCACATACTGAGTTTAAGCACTGAGTTTAAGTATAGTCCTTCCGAGTGTGGGAAAGGAACCAAGATTAAAAGAGAGTGATGGTTAAATCTAGATGAGTAGAAATATGTATAAAGGATATGAAAGTTTTAAACCTAGAGTAAAGGAAACCTCAACTACTTGTTTTCTGGTTTTGTGGGAAAAGAGCGAATTTCTCTGTCATTGGTTGTTTCTGATCAGAAACCCTGTGTACCTGAAGACCTAGAAAAAGTCACTGTAGCCGGTTGGAGAGGATGCCTTTGCCACCCGGGACCCAGGAAGGGTCATTAGGGGCTGATAAGTGTTTCAGCCTGAGGCAAAGCAGCATGTCTCTGCCATGAGACCGGGCCTGAAGGAGCATGTCTCTGCGAGGCACCAGTGGACGCATTGGTGCAAGAGAATGCCTCTACCTGTGTATTGTTTCAGAACTCTGTGTTTCGGGTTTTGCTCTCTATCTACTCTGAGAAAGGAAATTGAGGATTCCAGAAAAGTTTGAAACTTCATACTCTGCAAGAAAATGAACAATAGAAAGTATAAGATTTGTAAATAAAGAAGTATATGAAAGGATGTAAAAGTTTTTTGGATGTTGCTGAAGGTCTGTGGAAAGCTGTGCCGATAGAAGAGGGTGTGTAAAAGGTTATAGAAGTTTGTGAAAATTTTGGAGAGAAATTATGTGGGGTTAGTAATGGAAGGTATAAGGCACGGAGATGCAATCTTAGTGGGTATCAGAAGGAAAAGGATTTTCCATCATGCTTTGTATTTTCTCCCTACCTGATCCCTCCAGAATTTAGCACTCTGAAGCAATGAGTGATGACATAAGGTTTCTTTGCATAAAACCAATAAGACCAGTCATTAATAGTAGTTTTGTTAACCAGGACTTTGACTGGAATGTCACACCTGAAGGAGGCATGTATGGGTTCTGGTCATTACCAGAAAGCCCTGAGGAACTGGGATTGACTTGTGAAGCTAGTTAAAGCCCACGAGAAAAGCCTGGTACTTTGGTTGGTTGTGCGTTTCATGCCAGTCTTTCCAGGGAAGGAACGAGGGTTGCTTTCCTGAAAGGTGACTAAAAAGGAACCTATAGGCACAATGGAGGCTGGAGGATTTGAGTGAAATGACTAGCCAGATGGCAGATGTGTGGCTTTGCTTCTGTGCCCTGAGGAGCAGACTGAGAAGTCAATCTGAGGGTTCCGTGTGTGAGTTCCAGCTAAGTGGACTTAAGGATCATAAATGATCCAGGCTGCTCTTGGTGTGTTTATGCAAACGAACAGTCAAAATCAAAAGCGGGACCCAAAGTAGTCCCTGTAATAACAGTGAGGGTGATCTTCAGGAGAAAAATTGTAGTTCAAGGAAAAATCACTATATTCAGTATTGGAAATTAGAATGGCACAGCTAACTGTCTTAAAAGTTTATTTTCATTAAAGAGTTGAAACCAGGTTTGTAATGTCACTGAAGATGTACAATTTACAGGTGCAAAGGACCCGTCAAATTGCCACTGTTAAATGTCATTGCAGGAAGGACCTTGCAATGGAATGTCTTCCCAAAAGACAGTCTCACAGGCTCAGAGACTGGTTTACAGATTGTTGTGTAAATTAACCTGTGTGTTTTTCTGTTTTCATAGGGCATTTGCCTATGACCTGCCTATGCCTATGAGTGATTGGTTGCAATATAGGCCTCACTTAAGGAGCCCATCTTTGTCATTGCCCCCTGAGACTCAACGGTTTGATTGAACTAAGTAGTTAAGTTGATAAAGGGTTGGGGCAGTCTGTAAGCTTCACTTTAGAACTGATTTTCCCTTTTCTGTCTTGATGGCTTGGACAGAAAGGGCTCAGAAATCTGAAAGGAGGGAAATCCTAATGTATTCCCCT
Organism: Artibeus jamaicensis; assembly: GCF_021234435.1. Lineage (NCBI taxonomy): Eukaryota > Metazoa > Chordata > Mammalia > Chiroptera > Phyllostomidae > Artibeus > Artibeus jamaicensis. The sequence goes on from NW_026521506.1 coordinate 20,984,622, forward strand.
CAGCCCGAGTAAAGTATAGTGGGCCACAAGAGTCTGGGATAGGTGTAGTATGACTTGTACTCCTTCCACTAGATAACCCATTCTTTACTGAAGTCCCTGCCTTTGTCATTTAATAGTTATAATTTCATTGTACTTCCAATTTCTTGCCTAATCTGTCACCTCCAGAATATGACCTGACCAGGATGCCAGAGGTCCAGTAATGCCAGCCTTTGGACACCAAGCCTGCGACTTCCTAGTGACAGCCAACTGACCAGGACCCTGTAAGGTCCTTCCCCTTGCAGGAAGGACTCCCTCCGTGCTGCCCCTCCCTCTTTCAGGGTACCCCTGACCCAAGGGTAGGTAGGATGACATCCATGTCCAGCTGGAAGCAGTTACAAGAAGATGAGAACTTCGTCCATTGTCCTGTATATAATTCCAGAAGGGAAAGAAACCTCATTAATACTCTGAATCCAGGGAAAGGGAGGACCTGTACGTTCCTAGGAGAGGAATATTTCTACTATGTAAATCAGTCAGAGATCATAGCTAAGAAAGTTAAAGAAATCGGAGAGAATATAAACTGCCACACCAAAGGAACAGAAAGTTAGAATTAGAGCAATTGAGGAACAAATCCCCAAGCCTGGCTCCAGTAGCTATTTCCCTTTCTAGGACCCCTAATTATTATCTTCTTAGGTTTAAGCTTCAGCCTCTGTATCCTGCGGATCATAGTCCAGAACTTAGAAGCAACAGTTACCCACAGGTCAACTGCCACGATCCTGTCCCTCCAGTGATACCGTTATCAAATATTACAACAGCCCCCTGATGTACAAGAATAACCATAAAGTGATGCTAGAGCAGTCAACAGCACTGTCAAGCATCAAAAGTGGGGAATGTAGTGGCCTGCCCAGGAGGGGAGTTAGCCGGTGAGTCAACAGGACCAGGGAGAGCAAGTAACTAAGTAACTGAGGAGTAAGAACAAAGTTGGTGGGATTGCAGACTGGTACAACCATTATGGAAAACAGTATGAAATTTTCTCAGAAAAATAAAAATTGACCTGCCTTTTGACCCAGCAATTCCACTGCTAGGATTATACCCCAAGAATCCTAAAACATCAATTTCAAAGAACCTATGCACCACAATGTTCATAGCAGCACAATTTACAATAGCCAAGAGTTGGAAGCAACCTAGGTGCCCATCAGTAAACGAATGGATCAAAAAACTGTGGTACATATACACAATGGAATTCTATGCAGCAGAGAGAAAGAAGGAGCTACTACCTTTTGCAACAACATGGATGGAACTGGAAAGCATTATGCTGAGTGAAATAGGCCAGGCATTGAAGGACAAATACCATATGATCTCACCTTTGACAGGAAGCTAAAGAATAAAACAAAGAAGCAAACAGAATAAAAACAAAGACACTGAAATAGAGAACAAGTGGGCAGCGACCAGAGGGGAGAGGGAAGGGAATTTAAGGGGAAAAAGGGGGAGGGATTTTGAGGAACAAGTATCAAAGACACAGGGATGAGGACTTGGGGGGGGAATGGGAGGGAGGGGGGAGACCAGGGGGGGTGGGGTGGGATGGGAGAAATAGATTTAAAAAAATGTACTTGAAAAGTACCTAAATAAAATTTAATTAAAAAACAAACAAACAAACAAACAAAAGAAATAACTTAAAAGAGAACTTATCTAATGTCTCAGTGGGAGGAAGATAATTATTTGTTTTAATCCATGAACTAGAGGAACATTTTCAGGAGGTTTTATAATCCATCTTATATCATTCAATTGAACTTCTCTTAAAAATACAATTAGAAATTTATAAGAAAGGAATCAGGAATCATTAAAGAGTATAACTGATAAAAAAAAAAAAGAAATTCGTATTACCTCCTATCAGCAGTTCTGCTTTCTTGCTTCTGTAAGCTGTTTCCTGCTTTTGAGCCAAAAGTAAGGGTCTGAGTGACAGACTGCCCCTTTCACCCTATATAAGCCATTACTCCCCTCTGATTGGGGCCCAGAATTTGGAGACTGACTCCTCTGGGTCTGCGTGTATGAAAATAAACTTCCACTCCGTACACCCGAAAGTGGCTGAGTTGTTTTCTGTAACATGTTCTCTCTCTGTCTCTCTATAGCAGTGGTCTCCAAGCTTTTTGGCACCAGGGACTGATTTTAGGGAAGACAATTTTTCCATGGATGTGGAGGAAGGGGGGCAGGAGACAGGTGGTGGAGCTCAGGAAGTAATGTGAGAACCTTCACTCCCTAGCCTGCAGAGCACTTCCTGCTATGTGGCCTCCTTCCTAACAGGCCCTGGACCTAAACCGGTTCATGTCTGGGGGTTGGGGACCTCTGCTCTGGAGCCTGTATGTATGTGCCTTTCCAGTCTCTGTCCCCCAGGCAAGTTCTTTTTGTTTTTTTTACCACTAAGCTCCAAGGGCCTGTCCTTAGCCTCTGTAACTTAGTTCCTGCGTCCATGCGGCTGAGCTGGCTCACTTCTTCCACAGCTTGTTTCTTCTACCCTATGACTTTCTAAATAAACTTTTGCTTGCATTTAAGTCTTGTATCTGAATTTTTTCTTAGCCAAAACTCAAGGACCAAGGTCTAACATCTGGTGCCATTCACCATTAACAAACTGATATTTTGAAGAGTTTGTCTTCTCAATGACTTCTAAGGTCATTTTGAGGTCTTTCCTACATTGTAGTCTGACTGGTTTTATAAGCTTGAGACCAGGGACCATGTCTGTGTGAATCTTTGTTTTCAGCTCTACAGTATGCATAGGGTTTTAATAAAATATATTTGCTTGTTGCTGCTATTCAGCAAACAAGCTTCTTCCTCCTACTTATCCTCTGATCCTTTGACCAGTATACTCCTCAGTATTGTTTGTTGAGTTTAGAGATTGCCTGTTGCAGACAATTTGGCCAGTGTTTTTTTTTTTTAATCTGTATGGAAATTATTTCAGTACAAGCACTGAAGAGGTGAGAGGGAACAAGGTACTTGGTACATAGCAGTCGTTTAAATATTTGTAAATTATATGAGGTGTATATGGGATGCAAGCATGGTCAAAAGGGAGAAGGAATGAGACAGAGAGAAGGGGGAAATAATATTCAACACCTATTACAATTATTGAATGTTTAGTACATATAAATGAAGAAATTGAGACTTAAAGAAGTAAATAAATTTCCCAGGTCATACTCAATCCATGATCTTTTATCTAAAGTCATATATGTTTCAAAATTCTGAAATTGTTGGAGTTTAGAAAGACATATGGTTTGTGTGCCATATATTACATAACATCAGCATGGTCAGTGGAAACAACACAAATGCATTAATATTTATGCATTGCAATATTCACACATAGTGAGATCAATGAAGACTATAAATATCTCCATATTAGTTTAGATCAAATCAGATAGTGCTGCCAAATAAGTTACAAAACACCTTTATTTTTCAAAGCTTTTTAGATTTTGAAATTTCAGATAAGGCATTGAGGGCCTATGGTAGATAATAGAGAGTAATGAGAACATGGGTGTATCGGATTCTAGAGAAGGGCCATTTCCTTGCTGTCTTAGTTCCCTATTGCTGCTGAACAAGTTACTACAAGTTTAGCAGTTTAGCAATGCAAATATATTCTCTTACAGAAGTCCAAATTAGATCTCCCTTGGCTAAAATCAAGGTGTCAGCAAGGCTATGTTTCTTCTGGAGACTCTAGGGGGAAATCTGTTTCCCTACCTATCCTGCCTTCTAGAAGCTGCCCACATTCCTTGGCTCATGTCCCCTTTCTCCATCTTTAAAGTCAGCAAGAGCCAGCTTAGTTTTGCCCCTAACTCTGACCTTATGTCACCCTCTTCCATATTTAAAAGGCCTTTGGAATTACATTGGGTCCAACCAGATAGATAAACCAGGGTAAATTAGCTAGAGTTCTCTGGAGAAACATAATTGAGAGAGAGAGAGAGAGAGAGAGAGAGAGAGAGAGAGAGAGAGAGAGAGAGAGAATGGAGAGAGAGAGAGAATGAATGAGAAAGTGAGAGAGAGAGAGAGTTGAGATTTAAGGAATTGGCTCATGCAAATATAGAGGCTGGCAAGTCCAAAATCTTTAGGGTGGGCCAACAGGCTGGAGACTTGAGAAGCACCAAGGTTACATTTCAAGTCTGAAGGCCATCTGGTTGGAGAATTCCTACAGCTTTTAAGTGATTAGATGAGGACCACTGACATTATGGGAAGCAATTTTACTTAGTCAAAGTCCACTGACTTAACTGTTCATCTCATCCCAAAACACCCTTACAGAAACATCCAGAATAATGTTTCATCAAATAACTAGGCACTTAGGCCCAGCCAGACTGACACATGAAATTGGCCATCACACAGAGTAAACTCCTCTCTCAGGGTCACTGGATTAGCATCTTTATTTTAATCTTCAACCTTAATATTCCTGCCATGTAACCTAACATATTGTCATGTCTGGGAATTAGAACATGGATATCTTTGGGACCATTATTCTGCCTATTGCAACGTGGTTGTGCAAGTTGTGCACAACACAGTGCCAAGGGTATGCCACTCACATAGATTGCAATTTGAATAGCACCCTCTGACTGATGAAATGTGGAGGTTTTGTTCCAGACTCCTCATGCCTAAGGGCAGCCATTGCACATACTGACTACCTGGGAGAAAGTATAGTAAAAGTTTATCCAGGCTCAGCTTCTGGAAAATTGGGTGATGATGGCTTCTGCGTGAATATATAAGCTAGTTCCACAGGAACTGGGATAGAACCAGGGTCCCCTGGCAATCACCCTGTGGAGCATAGGGGCCGATTTTTTAGGTTTTCAATTCAGCATCTTCTTCAGAACCAAGCCAGAATAGTCTCTAAAAGGCTTTCATAACTTAGGATTGGCTCTTGCATATTACCCATTCTGTGGAGGGGAAGAAGGGAAAGGTGCATTGCTGATTATGGGAAGCCTGGTATAAGGTTTCAAAGGAAGTGCTCTAGTCTCATCTCGAAGGAAGAGAATTCTTGGGTTTGCTGTGCTTGATTGAATAATAAGTATAATCACAATAGCTACAGAGCTAATGGAACTAAAGCAGCTTTCTGCAAAAGAACAATTTTCCATGAGAACCAAAACATTGCTAGAATATCTTATATTTTAATTGGTTTGCATAGATGACAGAAAAACCTAATACCTTTTAAATACTTAAGTCAGCGGGGAAATTACACCTTTACTACTATTTTGGTCTATCACCCTCTTTCTAAATGAAGCTAAGAAAAGAAAGAAAACTGGAAAGAAAAAATCTGAAAGTCTTTTCAAACAGCCAGGGTCATTAATTCAAACTGTTTCAAGAAATCTAAGAGGGAAGGATGCCTCTTTTGTAGCTTAAGTAAAAAAAAACAAAACTTATTTGTTGTTATTTGCAAAAGCTGAATGAGGCAAAACTCTATCTCCTGACCATTCCAGTTCCTACAGTAAATAGCCACACTGTAGATGCTTCACCATTGTAAAGAGTCATTACCAGAAATGGTTAAGTAAATTTGTAAAAGTTCCTCTGTCATTATAATTATTTAGTTCTTTGTACTGTCTCCTGCGACTTCTGTTTCTGGCCTACTATTGCTCAGAGCACGGACAATACTCTGGGTTTGATGTTGATTGACTCTTATTAGGATCCAGGAGGTTTGATTGAGATTAAAACAGTGCCAGTGAGCATGGAGAACACGGAGAAAGGTCAGCAGGTTAGGTGAGCAAATTGCTGCCGAATGGAGGATATGACCTCAATTTTTTTCTTCTGCAGGGTGGGCCGATGGCTGACAAGTTGTTGAGAACACAGCACTTGTTCAAAATAGAGGAATACAAAAAGGACATATCTGACAGGGGTTGGAGCTCATAAGTTCTTATCTAAAAGACCACTGTGCTATTTGTTAATGGGTTTAGCACAAAGCTGTCAAATCTCTGGTTGAACTCCAAAGCCCAGGCTTATTCTGTTACACTATTTTGTTAATTTATGCTTAGTATCTTGTTTTGTATGTAACACATTTTAGGGTGGAGTGAGGGCAATCTGGCTAAAATTTATAATGATTTGAAACAAAAGTAAAACCAACTTTTGTTGCTGAAAGACTGACCAACATTGAGAAGATATTTTGTTTATTTATATAATTTCATATTGTTAGTTGTCCTGATTTTTTGCAATTGTCAGGTGACCATAATCTGAGGTAAGGGCTAGTAAACTCTTTCTATAAGGAGCCAGATGGTAAATATTTTAGCCTTTGTGGCACAGATGGTCTTTGTTGCAACTACTCATCTCTACCATTGTGTCATAAAAGCAGCCATAGACACTACATAAATGAATGAGCGTGGCTGTGTTCTAATAAACTTCATTGACAAAAACAGCTAAGGGCCTAGATTTGGCCTGTGTGTAGGTTGTAGTTGTTCACCCCTAGTCTAAGTGACAAGAAATAAACTCATTTGACTAGCTGGATTTTGTTAATAAGCTGTAAAAGTCAGTGTAATAAAGGAGGTCAGTCATCCAATCTGGTGAGATGGGAACCAGTGTCCAAACCATTGTCTCCTCAACATTTTCAATGATCCTGAATTATTAATGTCCCTGATGTTCTTCACTGTGCTAGGATGCCATAGTAATTCATAGCAGAGAGGAGGAAAATTGGGGAGTGAGTGGGTCATAGATTAGTATACATGGAATGCTTGAAGGAGACAGAATGATTTGATACAACTTGATTTCTATCCATAGGTAGGAATTATCCAATAGATTTATTTTTTACACTCTAACATAGGGTAACAAATTACCCAACCAAAACAAAATGTATATACATTGCCTTAATCACTATTGGCCATGGAGGGCAGAATCCAGCAAACACTAAATTTTGTTCTTTTTCTGCTAAAGAAAGCAACTATTTGGATTATAAAGTTTGATTTTGTTAATCCCCTCTTAGGAGAAATGTTCCCCTCTTTCAGTATCTGTCATTTTTAAGTCTGTCAATTTAGTGCCAAGGGCACAATTTTAATTGTAAATGTCAAGTGTGCTTATAAATGTCAAGTGCACATATAAATGTCAAATGAGCTATGTGGTTCCTGACATCCTCTTCTACTGAAGGGTACAAGACACGATACAGAAGACCCGTGACTCAAGGATTCTAATTCTTAACTGCTTTTTTTAAGCCTCACCTGAAGACATGTTTCCATTGATTTTAGAGAGAGTGGAAGGGAAAGAGAGAAACACTGATGTGAGAGAGAAACAAGAAATGTCGACTGGTGGTCTCCCTTAGGCGCCCCAACTGGTAATCAAACCTACACTCCCTCACTCCCCCCAGCCCTGAAACCTATGCATGTGCCCTGACCAGACATCTAACTGGCAGCCTTTCAGTGCACACAACAATGCTCCTGCCAACTAAGCCAAGTGGCCAACACTCTAGAATTCCAATTCTGAATGGAGTTTTTGTGCTGAAGGCATAGCTATCTAGTCAGCTGTTATATTCACTCAGCACCCTCCCCATAAAATTGGAACTGCTTTTAGAGTTGGAGTCAGTGAACCACACACTTGTTTATAAGAAGTTACAAAGTTGAATAGAGTGTAAGCCCTGTTGGAGAATCTTTTTTTTTGAAAAAAATATGATTAACAGGAAAAATAGTTTCAAGGGAAATTGCTTGTGTGCCCATTGAACAATATATTTTTAAAAAATATTTTATTTATTTATTTATCTTTAGAGGGGAAGGAGAAAGGGAGAGAAACATCAATGTACGGTTGCCTTTTGGGCGTCCTCTGCTGGGAAATGGCCTGCAGGGAACTGGCCTGCAACCCAGGCATGTGCCTTGACTGGGAATCGAACCGCGATCCTCTGGTTCACAGGCCTGTGCTCAACCCACTGAGCTACACCAGCCAGGCCCATTGAACAATATTTTGAAATGACTTTTGGATTACCTTCTTACTCATGGAACTGGACCACCTTTGCCTTCTTGCCAGTGAATCCTTTTTGCTTGTGCAAGAGGAAAGCATGGCCCCAATTTATATTTTCACAATATTTTTAGTTTTCCTGAAATGTATCTTTTTTCCCTTCCAGGCTCAATTCTTTCAGTTTTTAATAAATATGCAACATTTCTATAGTACAATGCCAAGTTTTCAGCACGTGTGGGCACTTCTTCCTTTATCCATTTATTATACACTTATTGAGTGTCAACTATGTGTTACGTGCTGGATATAAACAACAGTGAACTCAAAGAGCTTGTATTCCAGTGGAAGGGACAGATCTTAAATAATTAATCACGCAAGTAATTAAATAATTAAGAACTGTGTTAAGTGCTATGAAGGAAAAGTACACTGTGCTCTTAGAGCTTCTATCTGAGAGAACTGAGTGAGCTGCTCTGGGATCGGGGAAGACTACTACTCTAAGGAAGTGCACATTTGGGTTGATATTGAAAAACTGCATAAAGTTTCACTAGACAAAGAGTGGGCAGAGAACTTTGGATGCAAGGCCCCTGAAGTAGAAAGGAGCCTAGAACATTGAAAGTAGCCCAGCGTCTCACAATGACCAACAGAGTAAGCAAGAGAGGGACACAAGACTCATTTTGTCATCACATATTCTGGGGAACTACTGTTGTAGGTATTGAAGAAACAATTAAAAACAAAATCCTAGCCTTCATGGAATGCCCTTCTAGTTGGTAAGAGATACTATAAGCGCATAATGATATTAATTTAATTTCCTAGGTAATAAGGTCTCTGAAGAAAATGAAGCTGAGTGTCATGGAAGGCCTCTCTGAGGAGGTGCCATGTGAGCAGATAGGGGAGAGTCAGATAAGCATCTGATGGTGGGGGGGAGAGTGCCAGGCAGTTGTGTCAGCCTATTAGAACATACCTGGTATGTTTTTTAGACTTTATTTAATGTTCTCAACAACCTCAAGAAGCATAGACTAGGTAATTTCTGCTAAATTTGTAGCTTATACATGTCAAGGCAGAATTTAAATCCAAGTCTGTCTATTCCTTTTCTCTTCCTAGTACAGGATACTGCTCCTTTGGAGGAGGATATTAAGTTATGTCCATATATGCACAAGTCATTTTAATCATTTCGGTCAAAACTGGTACATCTGCGAGAGGACATAATTCTTAGAATGTGTCATGAATGGGATCCCAAGCTGATGCTGATCAAGGCATTCTCACCTATTTGTGTTGGAGAGTACCGTTTCTGGGCCTGGTATGAGGAAAGTGTGTGCTTACTGTATAGTTTGTAGTATGTTTAGAAATCATCCTGTGAACACCCAAAGTCTGACAGTAATAGGAGACTCAGGCTCTGTGTGCTTTCTTCCATTCAATTAATTGTGTAAATTTAGGCAAGCTCCGACCTTTCTAAGTTCCCATTTCTTCATGGATAATATGAGATTAATAATATCTTTCTTGCCTACCTCTCAGAGTTATTGTGACTACTCAATTAAAATGTCTCTACCTTCAAAATATATCCAGAATCCAAATGTCTTCACTGCTACCACTGTAGTCCAACCAACAATATTTCTCTCCTGGATTATTGTAATAGCAGTCCTACTGATCTTCATTTTCTACCCTTGCCACCCCACCTGCCAATTCCATTCCGAATGAAACAAGGGTAATCCTGCTGAAAGCAAGTCAGATCTTAGTGGGACTTACCATTATGTTCCAAATCTTCAGTGGCTCTTTACTTCACTTGGAATTAAAGCCAAAGTTCTGATAATATTGGCCTATGCGTCCTCCATGATCTGCTCACCTGCATTACCACTCTGGACTTACCTCCTCATCTAGTGCTCTACTTAACTTTGCTCTAGCCTCACTCATTTTCTTGTTATTCCTCAACCACACTAGGAACAGTCTCAACTTAGAGAGGTTTTTGCTTGTCCTTGCCTCTTTCAGGAGCCCTATCTGGGTTAAGTGTCTGCTCAAATGAAATCTATTGTGACCACCTTATGGTAAATGGCAACCACTTTCCTCCTATTTCAGACTCTCTTACTCTACTTTCTATTTTTCGTTTCCATAGCAGCGTGCATTGTTAGAAAATAATACATACTTTACTTTTACATACAATGTCTACATATATAATTTTGTACCAACCAGGACATTTTTGAGAGTGGGAGTGAGTGCTATTAAATTACACCAAGACAATAGGTATACACTGCGATTTAGTAATCTATGATGATTTAAAAATATTATATGTCTCCCCTTGTTGGGCCCACAAGAATAATGATCTTTAAATTCTTTGCTGTTTGCTTATTTACCTCATGTGCCAATAACAGTGGCTGACATAGTAGGTTATCGATACATATTTTTGAATAAATGAACAAAGGAGTAATACATATGAAGGATGATTATAAGATATAAAATACTATAGATATTTATCTTAGTTATTAATTTTTCTCTACTTATATATGTATGTAGGTACATGTAGTACATGAAGTACATCTCTATCTGTATATTTCCATCTAGATACTACATGTATATTTAATGATAGCAACCCCTCCCCCCATGTATCATTTTTGTTGCCTAAGAGAGAATAAAAGATAAGTTTTGCCACATATTTTATATGTACTTTAAAATGCTAAAGAGTGATTTGAAAAACAAACATGGTTTAGGAAAAATGATCACAAGCAGGTCGAAAGGTGCTGTTTATTAAAAAGACTTTTCTTCCCCTTCAGAGCACATCTCCCTGCTGAGGCCTCATAGAGGTACTGACAGTCACCTCAAGGAATTATTGATGTGGCTTGACTGAATATTAGTTTGATGCATATATGAGGCTGTGCAGTGGAAGGTAAGGCAACCTTCATTCCTACAGAAGAGAAAGTACACGATTTTTTTTTTGAGGAGACAATAGGAAGCAAGGATGGTGTGGAGCGAGCCACTGCAATATATGGGAAGCCTGGGCCAGAAGTGATGCCTGGTATGGAGACATTCAATTGATAACAGTTAAACTGATGATTAAAATGTGACTTAACCTATGTCAGGCTATAGTAAGTGCTTGGAAACAATTTTATTTTTACACTGATCTGCATCCACTTATTGTTGCACCTGCTCTATTTGTTGGCATGCCCTTGAATGAATTCCTGGAATAAACCGAAATACGATGTGCTCTTATCAAAGTTAATGAATGTACTGAATCCAAAGGTAAAATGGTTTATATTTGATTTTGCTTACTCTCTGGTTTTGGAAATGCTTAGGTAAACAAGAGTGTGCATTTTACTTATAAAGCATCAACAAAGTTAATGGGTAAATTTTTAAGCTTCCTCTCTTAGTTGATGTCGATGAGGATGCTTAAGGAAAATAATTTCCTTTTAACCAAATTTAAAAATAATAAAGCCTCATTAGGCTAGACTTTGTGGGCTTCCATCTTCCTCTCTATTTTAGTAAATTAGGTTTGGCTGAGTTGGCTTCTCATGCTTCCCACCCCCACACCATTTGAAATACTTTTCCTATCCATGATGCTTTCCTATATTCCAAGTGTGTATCACAGAACACAGGCAGAAAAGTTCACTGGGTTCATCTGCATCATGAAAAAGGACAGCATTTCAGCATTTCATCTTCTTTTCAGGCATTTAAGAAATCAAAAGTGAGATTAGTATGGAAGAGGTAAAACCTTCACACTTCCAGTCATGGAAAAGTAAGGAAGAGGGTCATCTCTTTTTCCTCTTCTTTTTGGACTAGGGCTTGACTTTTTTCAGAACTTTCAGCCTTCTATAGCCTTGTGAAGTCTCTAGTTCAGATTCGTGTTCAACAATTGTGGTTTGAATCACCCAAGTGTGCAAAATCAACTGTTTACTCTAAATATTAGAAGGAACTTAAAATTAGAAAAAGGAAGCTTGAACAGAACCAGACACATATTAGGGACTCAATATATGTGTTAACTTATTCTGGAGTGGTTGAAATACCTTCTAGTAAGTAAAAATGTTCATCTATCAATTCATCTTTCTTTTCTGATGCAAGGTAGCCTGAGAACTGAGCAGTTAGAGAGGAGATATATATGTGGGAATTTCATTGTCACATATGAAAATATTACTTTCTCCATTTTTTTGCTAGTGAAGTCTTTTTCTTTCTCAAGTTCCTAGTCTACCTTATAGTGGTAGAAAATAACAACCACAACCATAAATATACCAATAACTATCTCAATGTAGTTGGTACCAGTAAACACACTAAATATGTGATAGCTTAGTTATTAATACTAATAATTCAGCCACATTCGGATTTAAAACATCTTCTCACACTTTTTCTCTCTCTGTCATCTTCTTGCAGTTTCTTTTAAGCTTCTGAGCATGGCAATCATGTTTGTAGGGACTTGGCTTTATGGAGCTGCTATGTGGCATTTTTGAGGAGAAAGTCCACAAAAGCTCTCTGCTTGATCCTCTTCTATGAGATCCTCCTACTCCAGGTGATCTTCTATGACATAGCCATCAGGAAGGCTTTTGCCTGAAAGTAAGAGAAAATCAACTAACAGTGCCTTGGAACAGAAGGCTATTTATCCCATCTGAGGTGATGCTCTCCTCATTTTAGGACTTAAGTGTGTTATGAAAGTAGTAATATGAAAGTCCAGATGCAGGTGGCCGCCAAGTTGTTGGGACAGTTCAGTGCCCCAGGCCCATGCTACCTTTCTGCTCTGCCATTCTTTGCATGTTGGCTTTCCGCTTTTGTGCCTCTCATCTCATGGTCAAAAATGGCCATTGCACATCCTGATACCACAAAAGCTTTCCAAGGTAGCAAGCAAGAGGAAAGAACCATCATTAACCAGTAGTTCTCCTGTATATGCCTCTTTCATCAGGAGAGCAGAAGGTCTTCAAAAGTTTCTTCTTAGCCATAATGAGTCGCGGGCTACCACTTGATGTGAAGAAGGCAGGGAAAGTAACCTTTTGAGTGTTCTACCCTCTGTCATGGGAGATAGGCTAGGGAGATGGAATTGAGAGTATATCTTGACTGGCTAGTCTTTAGTTTCTGCCTCTACTAGTCTGGTTTTGGATACAGGAAACACACAGAGCTGCCTGACATTGTGACTGAGATAGAATGTGGGGGGATGAGTAGGTTTTATCGCTGATTTTTTTAATGTCTAAGAGGGACCCTTTGTGTGTAGGAAACACTATTTTCAGTTTCTTGGTTTTATGTTAACATATTAAAATTACATATTAAAAAGTGCTTTTCTCCTGGCTGTTAAATTCATTTTTAAAATCTCAGTCTGTTCCATAAATGTACTACATTTTGCCAATCACTTGCAAAACAGCCTTTGGTTAATGTTGGATCAACTCTGAACAGACTAAATTTTGTTTAATTAAATGAATTCCTGTTTGTAAACTTAGGTACTTCAATTATCTTCGACATTTCCAAGTACATATTTAAGTCTAACATGGTGTGGGGCAAAAGTGGGCTTATAGGTGTTTGTATGGAAAATAATACAATAATTAATAAAAATAATGCATGCATAAACTCTGTTTTCCACATACTCACAATTGTAAACCTACTTTTGCCCCACCCTGTATATCTGATTTTCTTTTTAAGCACTTCAAATACCTGACCGGGTGAACTTTTGATCCTAACAAGCAAAATATTCTAAGCACTCGAAAAATTCTTATATATGTAATAGGTCAAACTTGTAAATATAAAGAATATAAAATTCTTTTAAGTATCCTAGTACATTTAAAATTCATAGGCAAACTATCTTATATATTTTAATAAAAATCACCAATTAATGAAATTTAAAAAAATTGGAATCTCTCTGTGTTTAAGCTGTTATTCTAAAATGTTCCACATTCTCTTCACCATGATAAGCACACTAAGTATCAACTCGGCACATATTATTCTGACATTCACATATTGCAATTAGTACTATGCATTTGATTCACTTCATTATCTCTACATTTTTTATTATCTCTACATTTTATTCCACACCTTCCTAAAATTCTTTTATTTTTGTTCAGTTACAGTTGTTCTGTCTTTTTCCCCATTGCTCTCCCCTGCCCCGTCTCCCTCACTCCCACAGTCAATTCCCTCTCATTGTCTGTGCCCATGAGTCCTCTATTCATGTTCCTTTGTTTGCCCCTTTCCCTTTTCCCATTATCCCCCTCTCTCCTTGCCTATGGTCACCCTCAGTTTGTTCTTTTTCTCCAAGTCTCTGGTTCTATTTTGCTCATTTCCTTGTTTTGTTGATTAGGTTCCACTTATAGGTGAGATTATGTGGTAACACACTTAAGTCCTAAAATGAGGAGAGCATCACCTCAGATGGGATAAGCTGGGCTTGCCACTACAACTGAAGTAAGATCACTTAAGAGCCAGAGATTTGAGAATCGGATGTTGTACCATAGGCAACAACATTCCATGGAGATTCTATTTGTGTGCAATTGATTCAACTGAGACCCTGTTTTAATCACTATGGTGACAGGAAACACTAGATCCATATCCTTCAGCTGGGTTTGGTTTTTTACAAGTTCAAGTTACACCCGTACGTCATTCTTCCCTCATTATTATGTAATTTAAATTGATAGAGTCTTCAAACTACCCCATTCCCAAATACATAGCTAACTTCTTTGAACTAATTTCTAATACCTGAGTTAATTCAGGATTCTTTTTTGTATGTTCCCATCTGAGCCATCATTCTTCTAGTGTAAAGGCATCCGATTGTATTCCGTATTCCTCTCATACAGTTCTACATGGTCTAAACTGCTAATAACAATACTCGGTTTTGTGCATGGCCATTGTGCAACTATAGATTCTCCTGATTCCAGAGAGGGGGTGTTGGGTTGTAGTGTGGGTAGAGCTCTCCTTGTCACTATTGCCTATTCTTTTGTCACAGTCCTGGGACACTGGGATACCTGCTAGCTCTCTCTGTTAACTTTTATGCCCCATTGGGTACATATGGAAACTTTGGAGCTGCAGAAGTTTAGGAGTGTTTTCAAATCTTCTTTCTTGTCAGTGTCACCAATGAGCATGGCATCATTTGTCCTGTGTCACGCCAGCATGGTGCTTGTCTCCAAGCTTGATACTTCTCTTCCCCCAGCTTCAGCTCCCCAAAGATATGTGAAAAATCTTTGGTATTCCACTCTAAATTATCTTTCTGCTCTACTACTCAGCACAAAGTATGAAGGGGTGAGGGTTGTCTCAGTGGGTCTGAATCCTGCTGCATCACATAAGCTTAGAGGCATTTGAACTTAGAGACAAAATATTTGGCTCCTTTGTTGCCTTGGGCCAATGTGTCAACTTCCTCCTGAGATATTTTAGCTCCACTCCTCACATTTGAAATAGGAGAGGTCACATTAGAGAAAAAAGGAACTTATCTATTAAAAGACAGAAATCATTATTTGTCCAGCCACGGTATCTTACAAGAGCTGGGGGATAAAAGAATTTCTGTTATATTCTCTTCAAAAAAGAAGAGTGGTTAAATAGCAGAAGCAGCTACAAGGGTGTCTGACAGTCTAGGATGAGAGTAGCTTGCAGATTTGTTGGAACCAAAGCCATTGGTTTCTCTAAATATGACTCCTATTTTTCTCTTCTTTTAAATGCCACTTCATCGAGATCTTCTCTGACCCCTCAGGCCACTCACGACCTTCCTGTTGTATACTCTCAAAGTAATCTCATTTCTCTTTTATCATGCATCTCACTTCGTTTTGATTTAATGTTTATCCTAACCAGTAGACCGAGCTCTATAGGTGTTGGGAGACCTTGCCCCTCTTTTTCATAGAGTTCTCTGTAGTGTCTAATGTTATATTTGGCTCTGAGTAGCTGCTCAAAAACTTGAATAAATGAATAATTGTTTTACATTATTTTGGTTAGTCTAATACACATCAACAAGAGGCTAGGTTGCAAGGGCTTGACCTCTCTCAAATGTGTGAACCTGGGCAATGTGGCTTCTGATCACCACATGGGATTCTTGGACATGCTGAACAGCTTTAATTTTCATGGAGTTCTTTAAAGGTCATGGGATTTAAGTAGAAGACATAAACTCAGGAGATGAGAGCATGTTTTAGCATACACAAACCGTGGCAGCTTCAGTTTCCAGGGAAGAGGACATATTCCATTGCGATCAATCAAAAGCACAATCTTATCTTCAGTGTTTAGCTAAATATTATAGATTGAATGGAGTGATTTTACTGCTGTGTTGAAACTTGTTAGTTGCAAAACAGTTTTACAAACTGTAAAGGAGAATGGAGATGAATCTAAGGCTTCATTTCATTTTGCAAAGCAGGCGAATCTTCCAGGATTTATTTTCTTCTTGACATTCTTTTATATAATGCATTTGAACAGATTTAAGATGAAACAGAGATTTTTTCATGTCTTCTGACCCTGAGCCATTTATATGAGAGAGGCTTTTAAACATGAATATTTTTGACTCTTAACAACTGCACCTTTGAAATGGCATAAAACTGTTCAGAACTGCAAATATCACTGACATTTCTAAAGTGCAAACAATGTTTAATAGTATGGCAGAAAATGTATTGCCTCTGCATGAACATAGGTATTGCTTAGAAGTTTATGGTATTTAAGAGTTAAATAAATCAGTGGAAAACTCACTATAGACTAGCTCTGTGTAACCAGAGGTAGGTATAATAATTAGGAGGACCGTGAAACTCTTTTAATGGTTCAATAAATATGCCAAATATCTGTGGAAGCCTGCTGTTCTCTAAGTCCAGATTGCTGCTTTGTAGGTAAGTATCAATCTTCACTACTTGCTGTGTTCAACCTTTCTGAATCTGTGATCAGGATCCATCTGTTCAGCTATATTTGTTAGTGTGTTTTCTTATGACATAAATCCTTCAAAATGTTCAACTCCAAGTGGTGTCATGATACCTGCTGGGTTATATTTGTCAGACACAATAATAGTATAATAGTCTTTAACCACAGAGAACAGAATGTAAAATATGCAAAATAAAAAGTTGTACTTCTGCTGAGGCCAGGGCTGCCTTGGGAATAAACAGTGGTTCTCCTGACAGATGGGTCAGAAGGGGTGGTAATTGTGAAAGATGACCGTGACGTGGGTCCTTGACTCAGAATAGGGCATGTGAGCTCTCTAGGCATTTTGGAGATCGCCATCCTGGTGATATGCTTGCTTAGTGTCTAGCCATAGAAAATAAAGTGGTCGAGAAATGATTGCTTGCAACTGGCAGTCTAGTAGGTGTTAACATCCAGGGACTACCACTTTTCGTTAAAAGAACAATCTTGTGATTCCTTAAAGATGGGAAACATGCTTTTAAAATCT
This sequence comes from Artibeus jamaicensis, assembly GCF_021234435.1. NCBI lineage: Eukaryota > Metazoa > Chordata > Mammalia > Chiroptera > Phyllostomidae > Artibeus > Artibeus jamaicensis. The sequence continues at coordinate 21,001,774 of NW_026521506.1, forward strand.
GGACAAATTTTAATTTAAAAGATGTGATGCTTAATTACCTACTACCTTATAACACTTTTTTTTTTTTTTGCTGATTTTTCCCTCTTCCATGCAGAAGGAATAGTTAAGCACAAGGCTCTGAGTCAGGAAAGAGCTTGTCCCTTTCAAGACATAAAAGAAAGCCTAGTGGGCCAGTGTGCAGTAAAAAGAGAGGGGGAATGAAATATAGGAGGAGGTTACATAGCCCAGATAACTCAGGACTATGTAGACCAAAAGGGGAAGCCTTTGAAATGTTTCAAGTAAAGGAGTGACATGATCTAAATTTTTAAAGTATATCTGTAAAAAAAGTGAAAATATCTATATATTACGCATATATACTTTAAAACTTTAATTTTATTAATCTGCCATATCTAAATAATATATGTAACTTATATATGTTAGGAGTAATGATAATAAAATAAAAAATGAATACCTCTGAACCTACTACCCAATTTTAAATACTAGAGGATGACCAGTATCCTAGGTATTTTTGATGTTACCTGTGAAAGTTTCCTCAATACTCTTCCCATATCATATTCCCACATTACTATTCTAAAATTTGTATCATTCCTTTGTCCTTCTTTTTAGAAAAGATTTTATTTAATTAGTTTTAGAGAGAGGGAAATGGAGAGAGGGAGAGAGGGAGAGAAATATCCATTGGTTTCCTCTTGAAAGCACCCTGACTGGGGACTGAACCTGCTACCCAGGTTTGTGGCCTGACCAGGATTGAACCCACAACATTTTGCTTTGTAGGACAATGCCCAAGCAACTGAGCCATACGAGTTAGGGCTGCTCCTTCCCTTTTACAGTAATTCTACTATATATGTGTAATCTCTAAACAAAGAAGAGTTTTACTTGTTTTTGAGCTATATAAAATGAGTAGCATTCATATAACTCATTAAAAAAACAACATTGTATTTGTAGGATGCATCCAGGTTGATGAAATCAGTATCTCAAAGAGATATCTGCACTGCCATATTCATTTCAGCTTTATTCACAGTAGCAGAATATGGAGTCAACCTTCAGTGTCTGGGACAACATGGTTGAACCAGGAGGACATTATGTTGTGTAAAATCATCCAGACACAGAAAAAGAAATACTGTATGATCTCACTTATATATGGAATCTGAAAAAGTAACAAAATTGTTGCGTGACTATTTCGCAATGTTTTTCTTTTTCTTTTGGATGGACATTTGAATTCACGAGATTTTGTTCTTATAAACCTTCCTATACAAGTCTCTTGGTTAACTAGAGTATTGACATCCTCTAATAGGTTCAAGGCTTTTTCTAGGATGTGTATTTGGGAATGGATTTGCCATTTGGCTCTATAAAATGAAGCCATATTGTTTTCCACTTAATACTTGCACCAGTATTGTCTTACTTCCTCTTGCTTCACATCTTCACCTGCTGTCAGATTTTTTTAATTCTTGCTCATTATTTGTAGGTAAAATGCTATCTCATTTTGAGCTTAGATTGCATTTCTATGATCACTCATAAGGTTCAGTGGTTTTCAGGATGATTGGCCATGCTTACTCTCTCTTTTGTGGAATGTCTGGTTTTTGCTCATTTAAAATTTTTTGTATTTGTGTCATTGATTTTATAGTTCTTTATATACTAATACAGTATTGGATACTAATAAAGATGTTTCTTAGTTTATGTCTTACATTTCACTTTCTTCATCATGGCTATTTTGATGACCAGACTTACCAATGTTAAGGTCATTGAATTTTTCAATGTTTTATTTTATTGTGTGTGTACAAGTGTGTGTTTCAACAAATCCTTCCCCACTCAGGTGTCACAAAAATAGTCTCCTGTGTTTCCTTCTGTAATTTTAGTGGTTTGTATTTTTCCTGCTTTATCGAGGTGTAAGTAATAAATTAAAACTGTATATATTTAAAGTATACAATGTGATAATTTGATATATGTATATTATTATAAAATGATTATTGCAATTAAGCTAATTAACACATCCATCATCTCACACAGTTAACAATTTTTTTTGTGTGTAGTGAGAACACTCAAGATTCACTCTCAGTAAATTTCAAGTATACAACACAGTGTTTCAACTATAGTCACCATGCTGTACATCAGATCTCCAGAATTTATTTATCTTATAAACTGTGTACTCTTTGACTAACACTTCCATATTCCTTTCTCCCACCCAACACGCACATCCTGGCAACCACCATTCTATGCTCTGCAATTCTGAGTTACACTTTTTCAGATTCCACATATAAATGAGATCATATGGTATTTGTTTTTCTGTGTCTGGCTTGTTTCACTTAACATAATGTCCTTCCAGTTCAACTGCGTTGTCATAAACAGACAGTTTGAATCCATGTTTGGCTACTGTGAATAAGCTGAAATGAACGTGGCAGTGCAGATATCTCTTTGAGAAGCTGATTTCATTTTCTTAGGATATATACATGGAAATGGAATTGCTGGATCATATGGTAGTTACCTTTTTAATTTTTTGAGAAAACTCCCTAATGTTTTTTATACTGACTGTACCAATTTACACTCCCAGCACTACACAGGCATTCCCTTTTTTCCACATCCTTGCCAATACTTGTCATCATTCATTTTTTGATAATAGATATTCCAACTAGTATATGGTAATATCTCAGTGTGATTTTGATTTGCAATTCCCTAATGATTAGGAATGCTGAGCATCTTTTCATGTAATTGTTGGCCATTTGTAAGTCTTCTTTGAATAAATATATATTTAAGTGTTGTGCCCACTTTTTTTTTTGCTATTAAGTTATACAAGTTTCTTTTGTATTTTGCATATTAACCTCTTATCAGATACATGTTCTGCAAATATTTTCTCCCATTCCGTAGGTTGAATTTTCACTCTTTTGATGCTTTTTTTTGCTGTGCCAAAGCTTTTTAGTTTGATGCAATCCACTTCTGTATTTTTGCTTTTGTTGCCTGTACTTTTGTTGTTATAGCCAAGAAATCATTGCCAAGATCCATGTCATAAAGATTTTCCCCTATATTTTCTATCAGGAGTACTACAGTTTTGTGTCTTATGTTTAAATCTTTAATGCCTTTTGACTTTATTTTTGTGTGTAGTTTAAGATAAGGGTCTAATTCAATCCTATTGCATCTAAATATCCCATTTTCCCAGATCAATTTATTAAAGAGACTACCCGTTTTCTACTGTGCATTCTTGGCACTCTTGTCGAATATTTTTTTTAGTTTTTTTAAATTTTTTTATTGATTATGCTGTTACAGTTGTTCTATTCCCCCCCTTCATTCCCCTCTACCCTATCCCCTGTCCCTACCATTACCCCCCTTCAGTTTATGTCCATGTGTCTCAAGTTCTTTAGATTCTATATTTCCCATGCTATTCTTGCCCTTCCTCTGATCTATTTTCTACCTACCATCTATGCTACTTATTCTCTGTGCCTTCTCCTTCTCCCACTCCCCTGTTGCTAACCCTCCTTGAGATCTTCATTTCTATATTTCCACTCCTGATCTAGCTGTCCTTTTAGTTTGCTTTTGTTTTAGGTGTGGTTGTTAATAACTGTGAGTTTGCTGTCCTTTCACTGTTCATCTTTTTTAACTTCTTTTTCTTCGATAAGTCCCTTTAACATTTCATATAATAAGGGCTTGGTGATGATGAACTCCTTGAATTTGACCTTATCTGAGAAGCACTTTATCTGTCCTTCCATTCTAAATGAAAGTTTTGCTGGGTAGAGCAATCTTGGTTGTAGGTCTTTGGATTTCATGACTTGGAATACTTCTTTCTAGCCCCTTCTTGCCTGTAAGGTCTCTTTTGAGAAATCTGCTGACAGTCTGATGAGGACTCCTTTGTAGGTGACTGTCCCCTTAGCTCTTGCTGCTTCTAGGATTCTCTCCTTCATTTTAATCTTGGCTAATGTAATTACGATGTGCCTTGGTGTGTTCCTTCTTGGGTCCAACTTGTTTGGGACTCTCTGAGCTTCCTGGATTTCCTGGAAGTCTATTTCCTTTTCCAGATTGGGGAAATTCTCCTTTATTATTTGTTCAAGTAAGTTTTCCACTGGTGGCTGTGCCTTTCCCCCTTCTGGTACCCCTATAATTCGGATGTTGGAGCGTTTCAAGATGTCCTGGAGGTTCCTAAGACTCTCCTCATTTCTTTGAATTCTTGCTTCTTGACTCTTTTCTGTTTGGCCATTATTTGCTTTCTTCTGGTCCACTCCATTGATTTGAGTCCCAGTTTCCTTTTCATTGCTATTAGTGTCCTGTGCAATTCCATTCATTTCACTTAGTTTCGCCTTCATATATTTGTCTAATTTATAGCTATAATCAACCAGTTCTGTGAGGATCCTGATGACCAGTGTTTTAAACTATGAGTCTGAGAGTTTTGCTATTTCTTCATCACTTAGATTTATAGGCTCTGGGGCTTTGAGATCTTCTTGAGCCATTTTTGGTCTGCTCGTGCCCTTTAAGTGTGAGAAGCGGTGCCTTGGACTCCCAGGTCGCTGGGTTGTGATGCTGTATGTGGGGGCGTGGTCAGAGCGGGGAAATGGCGATACCCTCTGCTGTTTCGTGCTGCTGGGTGAGAAGCAGAGCCTTAGGTGGTTCACCAGGGCCGGGCCACTCAGAGTCGCTGGGTTATGACGCTGTATGTGGAGGTGGGGTCAGAGCAGGAAAATGGCGGTGCCCTCCCTGCCGCTGGCTGTGGGGGCCGGCTGGGTCCCGGTCCAATCGCCCACTCCCTGGCTTGTCTATCCACACACCAATGCGCGACCACAGTCAACCTGCAGCCCTGCTCCCTCGCTATTTCCCTGCGGTTGCTCGCTTGGTCGCTCGCTCGGTCGCTCAGTAAGTCCAACCCTGCGCCTGGATTCCGCGTGCCTGAGTCCGTCTGTCCGAGTTTTCCTGTGCAACCCTGCTCCACCAGCTGCTGGTTTCACCCCTTACTGGTCAGGCTAAAGAATTTGTTGTTAACAGACTTCCGAAAAGTTCAATTTTCTGTGTTCTGGCTATGTTTTCTGTTGCTAATATTTAGTTGTCTCTAAACTTGGTTGTGTGAGAAGGCAAGGCTTATCCACCTGTACCTCCATCTTGGTGGAAGTCCTCTCTTGTCGAATATTAATTGAACATATACAAGTGGGTTTATCTCTGTATTCTCTATTCTGTTTCAGTGGTCTATATGTCTAATTTTTATCCCAGTATTGTACTGTTTTGATTACTATAGCTTTGTGACATAGTTTGACATCAGAAAGTATACTGCCTCCAGTTTTGTTCTTATTTCTAAGATTGTTCTAGCTATTCAGGGTCTTTTGTAATGCCTCACAACCATTAGAATTGTTTTTTAATATTTCTGTGTCAAATGCCATTGGAACTTTGACAGGAGTTACATTGAGTCTGTAGATGGCTTTAGGTAGTATGGACATCTTAGCAATATTAATTTTTTGAACCTGTGAGCACAGGATATGTTTCCATTTATTATTACTTCTTCAGCTGCTTTTATCAATGTGTTATAATTTTTGGTATATGAATCTTTCACTCTCTTGGTTAAATTTACTACTAAAATTTTATTGCTTGGTGCTGTTATAAATGGAATTGTTTCCTAACTTCTATTTCAGATAGTTACTTGTTAGTGTATAGAGTACAATACATTTTTTAATTTACTTTTTTCACTTGTGGTTGACAATAAATATTGTTTTAGATTACTTTGAGGTGTACAGCATATGACTGTCTGATATAATATTTGATTCCTCAGATATTTCAAGTACCCAGCTGGCACCATAGATAGTTACTAAAATTTTTGACTTTATTCCCTATGCTGAACTTTTCATCCCCATGATTATTTTGTAATAATGAATTTGTACTTCTTAATCCCCTTACCTTTTTTACCAGGCCCCAAACACCCTTTTCCTCTGGCAACCATCAGTTTGTTCCCTGTTTCTTGTTTTGGTTTTGTTTGTTTGTTTATGTTGTTCTTTAGATTCCACATGTAAGTGATCATATGGTATTTGTCTTTCTCCAACTGACTTATTTCACTTAACATACCACCCTTTAGGTCCATCCATACTTCACATTGTAACCTTTCATTCTTTTTATGGTCAAGTAATATTCCATTTTATATGTGCATCACCTGTTCTTTATATATGCATTACCTCTATTTACTTATTTTAGAGAGAGGGGAAGGTAGGGAGAAAGACAGGGAGAGAAATATCAATGTGTGGTTGCCTCTCATGTTGCCCCCAGTGGGGACCTGGCCCACAACTCAGGCATGTGCCCTGACTGGGAATCGAACCAGTGATGCTTTGGTTCACAGCCCATGCTCAGTCCACTGAGCTACACCAGCCAGGTCTGTCCACTCATCTACTGATGGGCGCTGGAGCTGCTTTCATATCTTGGTCATTGTAAATAATGTGGCAATGAATATAGGGGTACATAGCTCATTTTTTTAGCTAATGAGATTATGAGTCATTTTTATTTGACTATTTCTTTCTTTTTTCAAATTGTTGTTCAAGTACAGTTGTTTCCATTTCCCACCACCACCACTTCCCTTCCCCTGCCCATCCCTACCTCCCATCCTTGATCCTACCCACCTTTGGCTTTGTCCATGTGTCTTTATATATGTTCCTTGACGACAATTCCCCTCTTTTTGCCCATTATCCCTTTTCCCACCTCTGATTACTGTCAGTTTGTTCTTTATTTCCATGTCTCTGGTTCTATTTTTCTCACTTGTTTGTTTTGTTGATTAAATTCCTCTTATAGGTGAGATCATAGAGTATTTGTTTTTCATCACCTGGCTTATTTCACTTAGCTAATGCTCTCTTTGATTTAGTGTTTGGGGTTTCTTTGGATGTATGCCCAGAAGTGGAATTGCTGGGTCATAAGTCAGATCCATTTTTAATTTTTTGATGTAACTCCATACTGCTTTCCACAGTAACTGCATCAATCTGCATTCCCATCAACAGTGTACTGGGGTTCTCTTTTCTCCACAACCTTGCCAACACTTGCTGTTTGTTGATTTACTGATGATAGCCATTCTGACAGGTATGAGGTGATATTTTATTATGGTTTTAATTTGCATTTTTCTGATGATTAGTGATGTTGAGTATCTTTTTGTGTCTGTTGATTACCTCTGTGTCCTCTTTGGAGAAGTGTCTATTCAAGTGCTCTGCCCATTTTTAATTGGATTTTATAGGGTTTGTTGCTGTTTAATTGTATGAGTTCCTTATAGATTTTGGATATTAACCCCTTATTAGATGTATTATTTGGCAATGTCTTCATTCAGTAGGTTGTCTTTTTGTTTTGTTGATGATTTCCTTTGCTGTGCAAAACTTTTTAGCTTGATGTAGTCCTATTTTTCTTTATTTCCCTTGTTCAAGGAGATATATCAGAGAAAATTGTGCTAAGAGAAATGTTAGAGAGTTTACTGCCTATGCTTTTTTTCCTGGGAGTTTTTAATTTTTTATTTATTAATTATTTTATTATTTTAAAGTATATTTTATTTATTATACTATTACGGTTGTTCCAATTTTTTTCTCTTCTTTATCCTCCTTCCACCCTGCACTCCCCACACTCCAATGTTCCACTCCACCTTAGTTCATCTTCAAGGGTCATACATATAAGTTCGTTAGACTCTCTGTTTCCTATACTGTTCCTAACCCCCCTGTCTATTTTGTACCTGCCAATTATGCTTCTTATTCCCTCTATCTTTCCCCTCCATTATTCACCTCCCCCTCCCCACTGATAACCCTCCATGTGATCTCCGTTTCTGTGATTCTCTTCCTGTTCTAGTTGTTTGCTTAGTTTTTGTTTTTGGTTTTTTTTTAGGATCAGTTGTTGATAGTTGTGAGTTTGTTCCATTTTACTCTTCATAGTTTTTGATCTTCTTCTATTTCTTACATAATTCCATTTAACATTTCATGTAATAAGGGCTTGGTACTGATGAACTCCTGTAACTTGACCTTATCTGGGAAGCACTTTATCTTCCCTTCCATTCTAAATGATAGCTTTGCTGGATAGAGCAATCTTGGATATAGGTCCTTGCCTTTCATGATTTTGAGTACTTCTCTCTAGCCCCTTCTTGCCTGTAAGGTTTTTGAGAAATCAGCTGATAGTCTTATGGGAACTCCTTTGTAGGTAACTGTCTCCTTTCCTCTTGCTGTTTTTAAGATTCTTTCTTTATCTTTAATCTTGGGTAGCTTAGTTATGGTGTGTGTTGATGTGTTCCTCTTTGGGTCCAATTTTGTATCCTTCTACTTTGCCAAATTCATTTATCGGTTCTGGTAGTCTTGGTGAAATCTTTAGGATTCTCTATATTTATTATTATGTCCTTTGCCAAGAATGATAGTCTTACCTTTTTTCTCCTCAGTTTGGATGCTTTTTGCTTCTAGAAGTGCAAGTAATTTTTGTATGTTGATTTTGTATCCTACGACTTTTATTAATTTATTAGTTCAAATAAGTTTTTAGTTGTTCTGCCTTGGGTCTTTTGAGCTTCATCAATCTGGCTGTCCATATCCATCCTAAGATTTGGGAAGTTTTCAGGCATCATTGCTTTAAGCAATCTTTTCCCCCCTTTCTCTCTCTCTCTCTCTTCACCTTCTGGGGTTACGCAGGGCATATAATCTTTTGTATATGTTGTCCCACATATTTCTTCACTACTTTTCTTTTCTTTTCTGCTGTTCATCTAACTGGCTAATTTCAAATGACCTTATTTTGAGTTCAGTGATTTGTTTTTCTGCATGATTGGGTGTGCAATTGAAGTCTCCATTGACTTTTTTAGTTTTGTCCTTGTATTCTTCAGCTTGTTTTGTTCTTTTTATTTTACTTTATTTAATCCTCAGAAGAGGACATGTTTATTGAGAGAGAGAGAGAGAGAGAGAGAGAGAGAGAGAGAGAGAGAGAGAGAGACTTTAATTGACTCACAACCTAGGTATGTGCCCTTACTGGGAATTGACCATTTGGTATAAGGGGCCATGACCATTTGGTGTAAGGGACAATGCTGCAGCCAGCCAAGCCACATGGCCAGTGATGTTTGGTTCTTTTTAAATGGTTTCTATTTCTTGATTAAACTTCTCGTTTTGTTCATACTTTTTTATTCTGATTCCATTGAGTTTTCTATATGTGTTCTCCCTCATTTCACTGGTCTTTTTCAAAATGATTATTTTGAGTCTTTTCCAGGCAATTCTTCGATTTTCCATTCATTGGAGTTGGTTACTGGAGTTGTATTCTTTTCCATTGGTGGAGTCCTGTTTATCTGATTCTTTGCATTCCATGTAGCCTTGCATTGTTTCTGTACATTTGAGAGACCAAATTCTTTTCCAGTCTTCACAGACTGTTTTGCAGATAATGATCTTCTCCAGTTACATACCTTAGCTGATGTTACTACCTCCTGGATCACAGTGAATGGAATTTGTTCACATGATTGCTGCTGCATATGTGTCAGGGTTCATGGTTGGTGAACTTGTTACTGGGGCTTGGGCAGGTGTGGACCTGTCTGGTTCCTTGGTATGTGGGACTACCTCTAGGACTATTGTCAATAGGATTGGTAGTGGTAAAGGGTCCCTTTTTAGGGTCTGCAGACATTAGGCCTGTTTTCGGATACATGGGTTGGTATGGCTCCCACTGGATCTCTGGGGAGGGCTCCTGCTAGTTCACTGTATATGTTGCTGGCTGGGCAGGACTGGTCCTAGAATTCAACTAGGCAGGGCTGGAAGAAAATTATAGGTTTCCCCCCAAGAGGCATGGACAGATGTGTCTATTTTGAGGTTCCTGGGTGGGCAGGACCACTCACCGACTGTGGCTGAGAGCAGTTGGAGCCAAGTTTCAAGACTGCTTCTGGATCCATGGATGGACTGAGGTTGACCAGCCTTCTGTGAGGGTATGGATAGGAATTTCTTCTGGTAGGTCTTTGGATTGTCTGAGGTGTTCCCTTCTTCATTGGCTAAGAAGGGCTAGGAGTTGGGTCACAATCCACTGGAGGGTCCATAGCTGGGACAGAATTTGGCAGTCTGTTACCTAAGACATGGAAGGGCATGGCCACTCCCTGGTCACTTGATAGATAATACTGGTGGTAAGACTGGACTATAGTTGGGTTCACAGAGGAATGGGCCTGAGTCTGTAGCTTGGACCAGAATTAGAGAGCTTGCCTCCTGAGCATGGGCCTGCCTCCTAAAAATAGCCTTTTTTGGTCTTGGGTTCCACCAGGGTTTTATAAGCTCTTACTTGGATCCCACAGTTCCCACCAAGGCACTTTTGTCTGTGGATGTTTCCCAAATTTTTGTTGATGAGGGAGGACCTGAAACAGGGGACCTCCTATTCTACCATCTTGCTAATGTCTTCCCCCTGGAAGATTTAAAGCTGTTCCTTTTACATTTATTTATTTACCATCTAGAATTGATTTTTTGGTAAGATGTGAGCTAGAGCACAATTTCTTCTTTTCTTTTTCGTATGGGAAACAAGTCATTCCAGTATAATTTATTAGTAAACATTGTGTCCTTTCTCCAATGATCTTCTGTGCTATATCATATTAAGTTTTTTCAATGTGTGTGTATTTGGATAGCACTATTTATAGTTTCACTATTAATTTACCTACTCCTGTTTGAAGAGCAAATTTTTTAAAACTTTTTTACTGATTATGCCATTACATTTGTTCTATTCCCCCCCTCCGTTCCCCTCCACCCTGCATACCCCTCCCCCACCATTTCCCCCTTTAGTTCATGAACACGTGTCTCAAATTCTTTAGATTCTGTATTTCCCCTACTATTCTTACCCCCCATCTATTTTCTATCTACTGTCTATGCTACTTATTTTCTGTACCTTCTCCCCCCTTCCCCTCCTCCCACTCCCCTGTTGCTAACCCTCCACGTGATCTCCATTTCTATGGTTCTGCTCCTGATCTAGCTGTCCTCTCAGTTTGCTTTTGTTTTAGGTGTGGTTGTTACTAACTGTGAGTTTGCTGCCCTTTCACAGTTCATCTGGTTTAATAGTAAGTCATAAGGTCTTGGGGGAGTTGTTTCACTCTATTCGTTCATCTTGAGTTTTGTCTTTGCTCTTCCACATTAATGTTAGAGTTATTCAGATTCATCAGAAAGACATTTTGAGGGGATTGCAATTGAAATTGCATTGATGATCTAGCTTAATTTGCAGAGGTCTGGCATCATTGTTATACTGAATGTTTTATTAGTATGGTATAACTCTTATTCACTGGTTCTTCATTGTCTTCTTTTCAACTCTAAATATAGAAATACCCTATACCACTCAACGGGGAAAAAAGAGTCTTTTCAACAGATCTCAAAAGAGATTGAGAAGGAATGGCCAGTGAGGATGGAGGACAGGGAGACAGCGTTATCAAAAAAACCAAGGTAAGAAAGTATTTCAGAACAGATTGACTGGACAACCACATGTAATGCTTCTGCAATGTCAACTGAGAACACATACATAATTATTAGGTTTGACCAAAATAGTTTGTGACATCCACTGGAGATGTCAAATTGAGTAGTAGAGGAAACAGCTTAACTGAAGTTGGTTAGATAGTGAACTGGGAGGGAATGGCTGCAATTATAGAAAAATCAAATCAGAAACTTTTTTCATTGAGCAGAGTGGTAGTGTAACCGAGAGGCAGGTACTGATGTAAAGAAAAGTGGTTTTATTCAGGTACCAGCTATCTGAAATATAGGGGGTTTAGGTCTCAAAGCCCACCTTCACAGGAAGATGAGGACTCGTGTTTCAAAGCCCATCTTCATCTCCCAGTGGAGGCAGAGATTTTTATAAAGTGGGAGGGGGAACAGAACAAAGACATCAAGGGAGAGGGTTGCAAAGTTCTCTATGTGCAGAGGAGCACAGTTCATTTCGATAAAGGAAGTGATGGCCTGGTGTGCGTCATCCTGGTTTAGTCATCTGGGCTTCAGATAATCCTGGCTAGGTCAGCAAACCTCTCAGAGCGCGGATACCTGAAGGTCAGAGTCTATCTTTTGAAACTAGTTCCTAGAATTCTTATACAAACATGCTGTTTACTACAGGCAACGGATGAGTCAGAGTCAGCACTTACAGACACTGTCAAAAGAATGGTGGGGTGGGGCTACAATTCCGCACAATTTCAATTTTGCTCTGTTATAGTAGTTAGAGGGAGGTTTTCTTAAAATGTGAAGCACTAGAGTATGTTTAATTATTTATGGGAAAGATTCAGTTGAAATAGAGGATTAAGAAGAATGAGAGAAAGGGGAGCACAAACAGTTGCCGAGGGGGCAGAATGGGATAGGATCTGGAGCACATGTAGCAGGAGTGATTTGGGGTGGTGGAAGGAATACTTTGCTGTTATTGCAGAAAGGAAAGAGCGGATGGTTGCAGTTCCTAGGAAGGTTTATGAGTTTGGTAGTGATTAGATGGGGGAGCCAAAGTTTGAAGATTTCTATTTTTATATGGAATGTGAGCCATGAGAAAACTTGGCAGTAAGAGGTAGCAGAGGGAAACATATGTCAATGCCAAAGCCCTCAGAAACACAACCACTGTTGAACAGTTGGGTTTATTATTCATGCCGCAGGGGAGAGCACGCAGCATGGGGAAAAATGGGGCCTCTTAGGAAGATGGTGTTAGATATGGGTTATTGTGGGTTTGGGGGATTGAGTTAGGTGATTTGGGTGAGAGCTTATGGAAACAGGGTTTTTGCTCTCGACTAGGTGCTGTGAGGAAGCAGGGCTAATTTCTTGGTTGGTTACCTTAGTAAATCATGTAGGAGAAGTGAAAACTAACACAGTCTAAAGCTGTAATTGGTATAGAAGCAGCAGTTACTCACATTAGCCAAATTAAGTGATGGTCAGTCATTTCTGTGGCTTGCACAATGTTCACATTTTGCCTGTATGTGCATGTGGTTAATTGTGTTTTTGTCTTGATCCATCATGGTCACAGAGTAGCTTTGTTTGATGTGGATGTTCTGTGAAATCGCTCATGTTCAACAGAACATCAAGACCTTTTGGGCGCCAGGCCAGGTCCCAACAACACACAGGCCTGATTGATAGCATCAGGCCAGCTCTCTGATGTCAGTGCTGCTTCTCCCTGTCTTAAACTTTGTCCTATAAAGGTCAGAACAAATTTTGATGAACAGCTGTTTATCTCTTACATAGTGACTAAAAATTTATAATGATATACAAAATTCTTCATTGTGTCTTCCTATCACACCTCATGCTATGTGCAAATGCCTTCAATCAATAATGAAGAGTGACAAGAAGTTGGTGAGTGACTGCCATGGGGAAAAAGATGGTCTGGCATTATTGGAAGACAGGAGCTTCAAAGGAAATGGTTTATTTTTTTTCCACAAAAGGAGTAGAGGAGGATCACTGTCTTAAAGTGGCACTTGCAGTGTGTGGGCTGTGAGAGACAAAATAGTCCCCACTTCAGCAGACTGAAGGGAAGGCAGTGTCCTCAGAGGACATCCAGATTCAAAGTTTAGGTGATGAAATGATCAACTGACAAGTGCTGTAAGAATTTCGACTCCAGAGTTGCCTCAATGACCAGTGGTATCATTATCACCTGGAAGCTTCTTAGATGGGCACAGTCTCAGGTCCCACTCCAGGCATGCTGCATCAACATCTGCAGTTTAACAAGATACTTAGGGGATTCAAATGCATGGTAATGCTGGTGCAGAAGCACTGGCTTAGGGTGTATAGGAGTTTGTTGAACACAGACTGGGAGTTCTAAAAGGCATAGTAAGAGGCTGTGGGGGTGGGAATAGAGGTAGAAAATGTCAAGTGAGCAGACAAATTGAGAAGAAAATTATAGGGCTGGGAACACATCCTTTCTTTACTCCTTCAGCCTGCCTCTCAATCTCCACTCTTTCCCCCAACTCTCAGAATGTGGTGGATTTTTCCCATGTCACTTCCATTGTTTTTAGCAGTATATCTAAAATGAAGGATCATGGTGGTGTCACTTTCCTCCTAAGTTTGTCTATTTTCTAAATTTTTACAATGCTTACATGTTGCTTTTATAACAGGAAAATATAATATAAAACATATGCTAAACAAATATAAGGTTTAAAACGTTAGGCTGTATCATAATTTCCTATTCCACAGAAGCCAGGCTGTTAGCTGTTGGTCTGTCAGCTGACCCATTTACAACCTCCAGTTCTTTAGAAATTGGTACTATCTCTGGAGATAATAATAAGACCAGTTGAAGTTTCAAAAATTTTCTCCTTGCTGTGACATTTCTTATCTGATTTGCCTACCTCTCCAGTGTACAGCCTATTTATCATGTGCTCAGGGATAGCTCTCTCATCTTGCAGAGGTGTGGGGGGTTTGGTAAAAGCAATAACTATAGAAGGGAATGATAGATTTTGAGAAGTCATTCATAAAACACAACTGTTTATAGACCTTCCATATCCTACTTCTATTCCCATATGCTTCCAAACGGTTGAAGCCATGCACCTACAGCATACACTGTCTTTTTATACCAATCGGAGTCTCTTCATACCATTCAGAAAGACATTTCCTTCTCCTGTAGCACAAAATATATTTAGCCCTCCTATGACTCAGAATTACAGTTCCCTTCAGCAGTTCCACCTCCTCTGCTGGAAGCAGCTGAACTTCTTTTATAGATTTCTCTATCAGCCAGCTTGCAGCGCTTAATCAGATTCTTATCTCTTGACACTTTTCCATAGTCAAGTCATTCAAATAAACCACTCTGAACCTTGAAATGGCATGAATTTTCTAATTTAAGTTGAAGCAAAATGTGACATTTCTTATGAATCAAGGATTGCTAATTAGGCAAGATCCTGTGAGACTTTTGTAATGAGATAAGTAAAAATTAGGGTGAGTCCATCTGGGAGAGGAAAGATAGTGTCAGGTAAAATGCTGGTATAAGACACAGTTGTCTAAAGTTTGTGACAGTATTTAATACCAGTTTTTACATCCTACATTGTTAAATATACAGTTTTTTATTGTATAAGAAGTGTTTCATGGAAAATTATTTCTTCTCAAGCCACTTATGTAAAAGGGTTAAGTATATATTGACTCTGGCAGGGATGTCCAACCTTTTGGCATCTCTGGGCCACACTGGAAGAAGTGTTGTCTTGGGCCACACATTAAATACATTGCAACACATAATCACAGAAACATCTCATAATGATTTAAGTAAACTTATCATGTTGTGTTAGGCTGTATTGACAGCCATCCTGGGCTGCATGTGGCCTGCGGGCCACAGGTTAGGTACTGCTGGAGAGGTTAGAATATCAACTTTAACAGAAGTTTGAAAGAAGTCAATTTCAATCCTCACAGATGACTTTGAGGAGTTCAAGATTTTAGTAAAGAAAGTAACTCCAAATGTGGTGAAGATAGCAAGAGATCTCAAATTAAAGTAGACCCCTGACTGGTATGGCTCAGTGTATTGAGTGCCAGCCTGTGAACCAAAGCATCGCTGGTTTGATTCCCAGTCAGGGCCCATGCCTGGGTTGTGGGCCAGATCGCCAGTACGGGGTTCATGAAAGGCAACTGCACATTGATGTTTCTCTCCGTTTCTTTCTCCCTCCCTTCTCCTCTCTCTAAAAATAAATGAATACAATCTTTTTTAAAAAGTGGAGTATGAAGATGTACTCAATTGTGAGATATGCTGCAATGCAACTCATGATAGAACATTAATGGATGATGAGTTACTTCTTATAGATGAGCTTAGAAAGTGGTTTCTTGAAATGGGATCTGCTCCTGGTGAAAAATGCCAGGAAGATTGTTTAAATGACAAGAAAGGATTCAGAATATTAGATAAGGTTAGTTGATAAAACAGCAGCAAAGTTCAAGAGGATTGACTCCAATCTTGAAATAAGTCCTACTGTGGGTTCAATGCTATTAAACAGCATCACATGCTACAGAGAAATTGTTCATTTAAGGAAGGGTCAATCAAAATTACCTGTGGCATATTTTCACAATGGAATACTATGCAGCAGTGAAAGAGAAGGAAATCTTACTTTTTGCAACAGCATGGATGGACCTGGAGAGTTTTATTCTAAGTGAAATAAGCCAGTCAGTGAAAGACAAACACCATATGATCTCCCTTATAAGAGGAATCTAATGAACAAAATAAACCAATGAGTAAAATAGAAACAGAGGCATAGAATCATAGAACTGACTGACAGCTGTCAGAGGGGCGGTGGGGAGACTGGATGAAAGAAAGTAAATGGATTAGCCAAAGAATGCATATGCACAACCCAAGGACATGGACAATGGTATAGGGATTGTCTGAGGGAATGGGGGGTGAATGGAGGTAGGCAAAGGGGAAAACTGGGACAACTGTAATAGCACAAACAATAAAATATGATTAAAAAGAAAGAAAAGGAAGAATCAATCAATGTGACCAATTTTCACTGTTGTCTCATTTTAAGAAATTGCCACAGCCACTCCAACTGTCAACAACCACCATCCTGACCAGTCAGCAGCCATTAGCATTCGGGCAAGACCATGTACCATTTAAAAGATTGATTTGCTAAAGGCTCAGATGATGGTTAGCATTTTTTGCAATAAAGTATTTTAAATTAGGATATGTACATTGTTTTTTAGGCAAAATGCTACTGCACACTCAGTAGACAAAAGTACAGTGTAAACTTGACTTTTATATGCACTGGGAAGCCAAACAAACTGTGTGACTCATTTTGTTGCACTATTTGCTTTACTGTGGTGGTCTGGAAGGAGACCCAAAATATTTCCGAGGTATGCCTGTCCCTACCTGCCGAGGCCTCTCCCAATGCATCAGAATATCTGGGGGGAGGGCCCAGGCATCTGAATTTTTAAAACCTCCTAGGTAACTCTAATATGCAAGAAGATCAAAAACACCTGCCTTAAAGAAATCAGGACTTTGTTATAAGACCATGTGCATTCTAGTGTGCCATACTGCTTATCTATAAAACAAAGAATCTGTGTGACTACTTCAGAGTGAAAAATATTAAGTCATTCACTGAGTAGAGAATTCTTTTTTAAATTATTTATTTTTATTGATTATGCCATTACAGTTGTTCTATTCCCACCTTCATTCCCCTCTACCCTACCCCCATCCCCACCATTACCCCCCTTTAGTTTATGACCATGTGTCTCAAGTTCTTTAGATTCTGTATTTCCCATACTATTCTTGCCTCCCCATCTATTTTCTATCTACTGTCTATGCTACTTATTTTCTGTACCTTCTCCCTCCTTCTCTTCCTCCCACTCCCCTGTTGCTAACCCTCCTTGAGATCTTCATTTCTATATTTCCACTTCTGATCTAGTTGTCCTTTTAGTTTGCTTTTGTTTTAGGTGTGGTTGTTAATAACTGTGAGTTTGCTGTCCTTTCACTGTTCATGTTTTTTTGAACTTCTTTTTCTTAGATAAGTCCCTTTAGCATTTCATATAATAAGGGCTTGGTGATGATGAACTCCTTGAATTTGATCTTATCTGAGAAGCACTTTATCTGTCCTTCCATTCTAAATGAAAGTTTTGCTGGATAGAGCAATCTTATGGAGGCTTTATTTTTTCTTTGGTCAAAATATTATGTAGATGGTTATATTTCTAATAGATCTCTTTGTATTCTCTTTCTGTAGAGAATATGTTACTTGAACATATAACTTCCCATGAAGTACTTGAATAAGCTGTCAGTTCAATGCTTGCTGTTCCTTACTTTTTATTCTTGTATTTTCTATGACTTCATCTTCATCCCCCTTCTACCCCCCTGATCCCCAGCTTGTTTTAATTCTTTTTAAATTTATTGATTGATTTGAGAGAGAGAGAGAGAGAGGAATGGAGAGAGAGAAAGAGAAACATTGATTTGTTGTTCCATTTATTTATGCACTCACTGGTTGATTCATATATGTGCCTTGACCAGGAACCAAACCCACAATCTTGGCATATTGGGATGACACTGTAACCAAGTGAGCTGCCCAGCATATTTGATTGTTTAAGTGAGATAATTTAGGCTGCATTTAATATAATTTAGCCCCTGCCCTCTCACCCTCTGCTAGCTTCACCATTCACTGTTAAGTAAAATCCATGTTCAAAGGGCTCCATTCCGCATTAGTTGAAGAATTTCAAGTGGCAATTATCTTTAGAATTTTATTTAATCTGTCACATGTATTCTCCTATGTTGATCCACAAAAGTATGTGTATACAGTTTGTCTATAACATTTTTCTATTGTATACCAGGAGTTCTCCAATAATTTTGTAGGAAAGAATAACTTTTCCTAGAAATTTTAAAATCACAAGAGAGTATGCTTGTGAGTTAGGGTGTGGAGATAGACAATGGGTGTAGAAGGGATTCACAGTAGGAGTCTGGATTCAGGAGGCAGTGAGAGGACAGGTGGAGACACTGCTCATTACAATACCAGAGTAGAGTCAGGAAGGGGATGCTGCTGTAGTTGTTCTCCAAGTGCTAGGGATTTTCAAAAGCACGAGTGAGCCCTGATTGGTGTGGCTTAGTGGTTTGAGCATGGGCCTGAGAACCAAAGGTTCAATTCCCAGTCAGGGCACATGCCTGGGTTCAGGGCCAGGTGCCCAATACAGGGTATACAAGAGGCAACCACACATCGATGTTTCTCTCCCTCTCTTTCTCCTTCTCTTCCCGTCTAAAAATCAAATAAATAAAATCTTTAAAAAAAGAAACACAAATTAGGGATTATGCTGTGTCACCAGTGGTTTGGAAAGCTACAAATAAGACTTTGAGATCTATTGGCTTTCTAGTAACTAGAAACCTTGACTCCCAGACATTAGATTGTGACTTTATTTACTGGAAGCCATCATGTGACTCCAAAGCCTGACTCCATGGCTAAAAATCTTTTTGTATGTATGTGAAGTTGGAGGAGTTCTGGGGAAAATATGGGTTTCCAACCTGTGACCCATGGGCCACATGCAGCCCAGGATAGATATAAATGTGGCCCAACATAAAATTGTAAATTTACTTAAAACGTTATGAGATTTTTTTGTAATTACATGTCGCAATGTACCTAATGTGTGGCCCAAGGTAGCTCTTCTTCTTCCGGTGTGGCCCAGAGACCTCAAAAGGTTGGGCACCCCTGGTAGGTTATCAAGAGACTCTTCCTGACTGTAATGGCTACCAAGGCAGAGCTGTTTACTTTTGATTTTCATTAAGATAGGAGGACTCTGTCAAAGCCAGGTAACTTGCCTTCTTCACACTTTCAGGGATTTGGAGGATTAAAATATTATTGTCACTGTGTAATCAATGTCACTGTCTTTTCTTGCTAAGTTTTAAGGGGTGACAGAGGATTCCAGGGCTACTGCTTACTGTTAACATGTTCTATATTGTGACTATTATGACAGAAAGGAAAACAAAGACTACATGTCCTGTGTGTGTGTGTGTGTGTGTGTGACTCAAGTCTTTGTATCTGTGTCTCCATTATTGGTGGCAGCTGTGGTCTTTTTGGATAAAACCAGATTGGATTAAAATGCAAGACTGGGCTCAGAAATAAAACCCTTTTGAATTATGCTATTTGACTTCAGGAATGTAATTACAAATATGATTATCCAGTAGTCATTTTCTGGTTTCAATAGTGCCACACACAAGCCAGACGTGTACACTTGTGTGAAGGTCTCGGAAGACTGATTTATTGTGGCAGCTCGACTGTTTACAGCTTGCTCTTTGTACTGGAGTGGATTTTCTTTGGAGAGAATTGAGTCAATGCATTCAAACACGGTTTTGTTTGTGATTGGTTACGTAATAGAGATTTCAAAGTCACTTTGGATAAGAATCTTGTTCCCTGAATTACTTCTCTATTCTGCCATTCAAGTACAACTTGCTTGCAATCTTTTGTATGCCTTCCCACTTACTTCTTTAATCATTCTTACTAACAAATACCATGAAGGCTTTAGGAAGATAATCAGATTTTTCTTGAGCTGTATTTATAATTTTTCATTTTCCAGTCTCCTTAGCTGTAACACAAGATTGGTGAAAATGCATGTGTATCAGTGTGGCTGATAAATGCTCTGTAAATTGAGTTAGAAGCCAATGCAAAGTCTGAAAATAGCAATCCTTAGAAAATATTAAAATATATTCACTACATTTTCTTTTCCTTGCAATACCAAACTGTGATTTCCTGGAGGATAGGGTTCATGATTTCTGTGTCTTTGTTACCTACCATGGCACAGAATAAAACAATTTGTACAAAAGATACTCTGGATAAAGAAATAAACCCATCTGTGTAACCCGACTTAAGTTAATCAGTCAAACTATTATCATGGTTTCTTGGTAGATAAGAATAACTTCAGAAAATTGAAGGCATATGAGAGATATATATTTCCTTTTGTATTACCTTGCTACCAGGTGGAATGTTGTAAAGAAAGTAAGTCTCAGACCACACTCTGGCACATGTGCAAACATTATTAATGAGCAGGTGCAAACACACTTGCATGACATTTTTGTAATCAGTTCCCACTTTTGTCCCATTAGGGCCCTGAGCACTTAATCAAAGTACTTTGCAAGCAAAATGCTCTTTGTGGCAAAGGCACAGTATATCAAGGCAGAGTCAGTTACCGTGTTTATAGGCGCAGTGAGAGAATCCCTCATTTAGTGGCAGCGCATGGATCCAGAAGAACAGAGTTCTAGATCTAGGGTGCTACTTCAAATATGTAAAGCTGCTGGTCCTGACAGATTGTTCCATTTCCTTCAGAAGAGTTTTGAGGTAAATATGTCCTAGACAACCACATATCCTCATGATAAGTAACCAGGCCTCTGGTGCAGATTTACTTACTCGTATTTGGAAGGTTTGTAGTAACTACCTATGAGTGAGGGCCTCTGAAATAGAGTCCTTCAGATACAAGCTAACTAACTCTGCAGTATGCATTCCTGATTAGTGCACTTCAAATAGTGACTATCAGAACCTAGGATGTGGGAGAAATTTAATGTACACACTGTCAATACTGAAACATCTAAATCATAAATAACATAGGGATGTTACTCTCTCATTCTTTACCTCAGATACCCTCTGAAAAGACACTGTTCTTGTGGTGGGGTATCTGACGAGTTCTGGTGTTATAATTTGGGAGGAGGAATCTCATATTATGTCTAAAGATGCCAGGCCCACACTTCCCTCCCTACCCTGATGTGGGTTATGTGGGAGATCCCCTGTTACTGGCTCCTTTGGGAAGCAAAAAGTCTGGTTGGCTCTCATACATTGCAGTTTTGTTCCTTGGACACATCGCATACCTAAAGCAAATTGCCTCAGTGATGCAGACCCACAAGATCAAAACGGCTAACAGGAAGTGAAAAATGCCATTATCTATGAGTAACAGTTTTGTGTTTTGACAGTACATGTCTCAGACCAAGTTCTCCCGCACAACTAGAAATATAGATCACAGGTCTACAAACTAGGGCACTAGGGTCAAGCAAAGCCCTGCAGCCTTTATTTACTTTAGTGGTAAAGTTTTATTAAAACAGGGTCATAACCAGTTATTTACATATTGTCTATTTCTGCTTTTACACTACAATAGCAGGGTTGAGTGGTAGAGACAGCAATGGTTTGTGGCCTGCAGTGCCAATCATATTGACTGTTTAGCTTGATGGAACAAGTTTGCCAACTCCTGACACAGATTATAGTGGAGTAGTAAAGAGCATGTACTTGTTTCTGAGTTTCCTCATTGTTTGGTGGGGATTATAGGGTATTGTAATGATTAAATTATTGGTGCATATAAAACCATTGGAGCAGTGTTTGAAACAGTGTTCATTAAATGTCAGTTGTCTCATAACAACTAGAGCAATTGAAGGAGTAATCAAAAAACTGGCAGGCAAAAGCCCTGGGCTGGATGGCTTCAGAGATGAATTTTACCAAACATTCAAAGAAGAACTAATTCCTTAAACCATTTCAAAAAAATTCAAGGACAGGGAAGACTCCCATATTCTTTTTATGAGGCCAGTATTATCCTAATTCCAAAACCAAATAATCACACAACAAAGAAAGAAGATGACAGGTCAGTATGTGATAAACATAGATGCTAAAATCCTCAACAAAATCTTGGCAATTGGCATCCAGCAATACATTAAAAGGACCATACACCATGACCAAGTGGGATTCATCCCCGGGATGCAAGGATGGTACAATATTCACAAATCAATAAATGTAATACAGCACATAAACAAAATGAAGGACAAAAATCACATGGTCATATCAATAGATACTAAAAAAGCATTTGATAAAATACATTACCCATTTATGACAAAAACACTCAAAAAAGTAGAAATGGAGCATTCCTCAACACAACAAAGTCCATCATGAGAAACCTATAGCTAACATCATACTCAGTGAACCAAACTAAAAGCTTTCACCCCTAAGATCAGGAACAGAAAAGGTTGTCCACTTTCACCTCTCTTATTCAACATAGTAATGGAAGTTTTAGCCACAGAGATCAGACAAGAAAAAGACATAAAAGGCATCCAGATTGGGAAGGAGAAAGTAAAATTGTCATTATCTGCAGATGGCATAGTGTACAATACAACCCTATAGTCTCCACCAAAAAACTACCCAACCTAATAACTGAATTTGGCAAAACAGTGGGACACAAAGTCAATATTCAGAAATTGAAGGCATTTCTGCATACCAGTAATGAAATCTCAGAAAGATAAACTAGGAAATCCCATTTACTATAGCAACAAGAAAAATAAAGTACCTAGGAATGAATTTAACCAAGAAGGTGAAAAACATCATACTCAAAGAACTATATAACACCAAACAAAGAAATTGAAGAAGATAAAAATAAATGGAAGCATTTACTCTGTTCATGGATTGGAAGAATTAAGATTATTAAAATGTCCATACTACCCAAAGCAATCTATAGATTCAATGCAATTCCAATTAAAATACCAATAGCATACTTCACAGATCTAGAACAAATATTGCAAAAATTTATATAGAATCAAAAAAGACCCCAAATAGCCTCAGCAATCTTGAGAGAGAAGAACAAAGTTGGAGGGATCACAATAGCTGACATCAAACTATACTAGAAGGCCACTGTAGTGAAAACAGTGTGGCACTGGCATAAGAACAGACACATAGATTAATAGAACATAATAGAGAGCCCAGAAATAAACCCATGTCTCTATGGTCAATTGATATTTGACAAAGGGGGCATGAGCATACAATGGAGTAAAAATAGCCTCTTCAATAAATGGCGTTGGGAGAACTGTACTGGTACATGCAAAGAAAATGAAAGTAGACCATCAACTTAACCACAATGAGATTTCACCTCATACCAGTCAGAATGGCCTTCATTAACAAGTCAATAAACAACAGGCTCTTGTGAGGATGTGGAGAAAAGGGAACCCTAGTGCACTATTGGTGGGAAGGCAGACTGGTGCAGCCACTGTGGAGAATAGTATGGAATTTCCTCAAAAAATTTAAAATGGAACTGCCTTTTGACCCAGTGATTCCATTGTTGGGAATGTACCCTGGGAATCCTGAAACACCGATTCAAAAGAACTTATGCACCCCTATGTTCATAATAGTTCTACTTACAGTAGCCAAGTGTTAGAGACAGCCTAAGTGCCCATCAGTAGTTGAATGGATTAAGAAATTGTGGTGCATTTACAAAATGGAATACTACACAGCAGAGAGGAAGGTGGAATGCCTACCTTTTGTGACAGCATGAATGGAACTGGAGACTATTAAACTAAGTAAAATAAGCCAGTCAGTAAAACGCAAATACCATACGATGTCACTTATAAGAGGAATCTAATGAACAAAATAAACTAACAGGCAAAAATAGAACCAGAGGCATGGAAACATGGAACTGACTGACAGCTGCCAGGAGTCAGGGAATGGTGGGGAGAAGGGGAAGGGACTAGTTGAAGAACATGTGTGAATGACCCATGGACTTGAACAATGGCGTGGGGAATGATCATGGGGCTGGGCTGGGGGAAAGAGGGCAAAGGGGTTAAAAAAATGAGCCAATTGTAACAGAATAAACAAGAATAAAAAAAAGAAAAGTAGGAACTTACTATGATTCACCAAAAGTTGCACAGTGCAGGTTTCCATTATAGCTCATACAGGGCTCTCTCCTTAAATGGACCCAATTCAAGTTGTGGGTGCTTTGGTCATTTGGTGATATAAAAAATCTTTCTTTTGCTTGTTCAAAAAAAGTAAAAGTAAATAGATGTTAGTTGTTAGGTGACAGCACTTAAGCACAATTTACTTAATATTCTTGTTGGGCGGCTGTCTGAGAGACTCCTCCTTATGTTTGCCTACTTGTTGGCCTTTATCCTCCTCTTCTTTTCTCCAGAGAGAGAGCCTTGGTTTCACTGATGATAACTTCCCACCATCTCCATCATACACTGGATGTGTCCTTTCCACCAACAGATCCATGAATATCATTCAGAGTCTTTCTTTGTCA
Organism: Artibeus jamaicensis; assembly: GCF_021234435.1. NCBI lineage: Eukaryota > Metazoa > Chordata > Mammalia > Chiroptera > Phyllostomidae > Artibeus > Artibeus jamaicensis. The sequence goes on from NW_026521506.1 coordinate 21,026,085, forward strand.
ATCCTGCATTGCAAAAGCATCTACTCTTATTCCCTTTTTTCTCATTTACTCTATTTTCCAGCATTACTGAGATGTAATCAGCAAATAAAATTATATATATTTAAGTTGTACAAGGTGGTGCTTTGATATTTGTATACATTATGAAATGATTACCATAATCAAGCTAGTTAACATATTTATCACCTCACATAGTTACTACTTTTTTTGTAGCAAAAACACTTAAGTTCAACTTTTAAGTGTTATGTCAGTGAATGGGTGTGCGTCCCATGCTGTCATGCCTGTAGTGTTTAAAAACACATGAAAAGGATGGTTGTTAAAAAATCAACTCTCTTAGCAAATTTTCAGTATATAATAATTATTTTTAGAAAATATGTTGTTTATTTATTTTTAGAGAGAGAGGAAGGGAAGGAGAAAGAGTGGGAGAGAAATATCAATGTGTGGTTGCCTCTCATGTGTCCCCTACTGGGTACCTGGCCTGCAACCCAGGCATGTGCCCTGACTGAAAATTGAACCAGCAACCCTTTGCTTTACAGGTTGGCACTCAATCCACTGAGCTACACCAGCCAGGGCTATAATAATTCTTATATAAGTATTATAAGTATAAGTATATTTACATATATAAGTACATAAGTATATACTTATACTGTATATAATATAGTATTATGTATTAATTATAGTAACAATGATCTCCAGAAGTTATTCACCTTTTAACTAAAATGTTGTACCCTTTGACCAATATTTCCCCATTGCTCCTTTCCCTGGTCTGGGGAAGTCATCATTCTATTCTCTGGTTTTATGAATTCTACTTTTTTAGATTTCACATGTGAGTGAGATCATGCAGTCTTTGTCTTTCTATGTCGAGTTTATTTCTCTTAGCATAATGTCTACTTGTTCTTTTTCATCCTTCTGTTCTAACAGTGGTTTACCATCTACTTCATGTTTTGATGGAATGGGTCAGTGATTTAGACACAGCTTTGATCCTGTGGTAGATTAGAAATGTGTTAGAAGTTGTTCCATTTTTAGTTTTCTGAGGAAATTCCATACTGTTTTCCAAGTGGATCTAAAAACTGTGGTACATTTACACGATGGAATACTATGCAGCAGAAAGAAAGAAAGAGCTCCTACCCTTTGCAACAGCTTGGATGGAACTGGAAAGCTTTATGATAAGCAAAATAAGCCAGGCGGTGAAAGACAAATACCATATGATCTCACCTTTAACAGGAACCTAATCAACAAAACAAGCAAGCCAGTGAAATAGAACCAGAGACAGTGAAATAAAGAACCAACTGACAGAATGACAGTAACCAGTGGGAGGGGGATAATGGGGGAAAATAGGGGAAGGGCCATCAAGGAACAGTATAAAGGACCCATGGACAATGCCAAAAGGGGTAGGTACGAGGGTGGGAGTTGGGGAGTGATGGAGGGCATGGTGCGGGGAACATTGAGACAACTGTTTGGACAACAATAGAAAAGATATTTGTTAAAAAAGAAATGTGTTAGAGGTTGTGATTTTTCATACCAGTGTTTGGGGTTTGGGCACTGTGCATGTGTGAGGGAAGGGGTTGGAGATGTGATTTAATGCACCTAGTTAGGAGTTTGAAATTCCTCTTAATAGGGAATTCCAGACTGTGAATGATGCACACACATTTCTGGAGCTGGGGCTGGAATATGGTAATCAGACAAGAAATGACTGAAGACTTTCTCTAAGGATGATCACTTCCAGAGGTAAAGGCCAGAAGATGAGCAGGAAGATGCAGCCTGTGTGCTTTATTCTGCCCAGTAACAAGTTGGTGGGAGATTCACTCTTACCAAGTCACTGGTCCTTGTTACAGTACAGACCAGTGGCTGTAGCTCAGTGGGAAGCTTGCAATTTTAAGTCTTCATCCCCTGTTTTCAGGCAGTGCTTGAAAAATATTTGTAGCTCAGGGAGATGTGCAGTTTTATGAAGGATTACAGGTTCTGTGTACCAGCTCTGAAGAAAAGTGGTTAGTCAGTGAAAGGCAGACACTGAGATGTAGAGCAGCTGGGGTGGGAGCTGAGATGTTGAAATTTTTGTAGGAAAGACAGGTTTTTGAAGACCAGCCATATCTCAATGCATGGATAGATTTTATTTAAACAAACAACATATGCTCTGCTGACCCATGAGTTGTCAGGGTTTCCATTCCCGTGTTGGAGCAGACGAAGAGCTAGCTGCTGACTCAGGGAGGCTGAAAACAAAATGGACTGACCTATTTATTCCTTCGCAGCGCCCCTCCCCCACAGCCTTATCGAAACCGAATTTCATTGCTAAAGGTAATTGCCCTCTTCTCTCCAACCCTGCTGTGTATTCCAGGTGAAAAATCACTTGCCTCTAGGCATCAGGCCTTTTTTGTTTTGTTTTGTTTGCCTTCTGGAGACCCTTATCCCCCAGTGAAACCTGAAGAATTATGCTAAGAATAGTAATAGGCAGAAAAGAAAGGGCCATTAAAGCCTTTTAAAGGTGTGACCAATGGGTAGCTTCAGGTTAAGAATAGACCTTCTGATCTAGGTGCAAAATTCCAGCTTATGCTGCACTCTTAATCTTTGTGCAAAATGTTGGCTGGAGAATGCTTTACTAGGATGCATTCATTTAAAACTAGCACACAAAAAGGAAAGTCTAGGCACTTTAAGGTGGATGCTTTTTATTGCATTTTATATTCCGCACACCGTAGCTTCCAATTCTGATTACATTTTCAAGGGAAACTTGGAGGTGCATGTTGTTTTCCCAGCTGCACAGTCTGGTACTTTGAAGATGCACACTTAAGCCTCTTTTGGCAGCTTCTCTTCCTCAGTACTGTTTGCCTATATTTTATGACTGCTTTTCTTTTCCTTATGCTCTTTACCTTGCCACTAAATTGTGTGTGTGTGTGTGTGTGTGTGTGTGTGTGTGTGTGTGTGTGTGGTGGGAATATCCATGCTTAAAATGATAAATAATGAGGGATTTATTTTTTAGCTGAAAGATTATTCTCACATAAATCATAGCCACATGCATTAGTTAACTGCAGTGATCCATTTCCTTGCTTATTTTTATTTGATTGCAAAAAGACATAACATCATGAAAACATATTGAAAAAGGAAAAAAATAACCATTCACTCTCAGTCCCATGATCCAAAACAACTTATTTTTTGCATTTTCTACTCCAATTAATGTTCACATGCATATATCTTTTTATGTAGTTGTAAGCATGGTGTACCTTCAAATACATATCCTGATTTTTGTTATGTTATGCTTTAAGTACTGTGATAAATTGCTATGATCAAGTTATATTTAAACAACTGTGACAATTCCATGAAATGGATGTGATATACTTAGCTATTTCCTTCTTATTAATAAAGTCTTTTGTGCCCCTCTTTTCTCTTCCTTCTTTCTCCTTATCCATCTTCCTTATCCTCTTGACTTCTACCCACTCCTCTTCCCACCTGCTTCTTCCTTCTCCTCTTCTTTTTGTTTTATTTTTAGAAAGAGGGGAAGGAGGGTGAAAAACAGGGAGAGAAACATCAGTGTGTGGTTGCCTCTCATGTGCCCTGCACAGGGGATCTGGCTCTCACAGGCATGTGCCCTGACTGGGAATCAAACTGGCAACCCTTTGGTTCACAGGCCGTCACTCAATCCACTGAAACACACCAGCCAGGGCAAGTGAGTGTATTTTAATTACAGACAAGTTTGTATCAGTTATGACATTTCATTTATCATATGGACCATTTTTAGAAAACACTGAAAATATTAAATAATTCAATAACTATATTCCATTATTCACTTTAGCATTTCTAAAGTTAATTTTTATGCACTCTTATTGTTTTTGTTCCTAAGTTACTGCTATAAAATTTAAGATTCTTTTTCTCTTCTAGTAATCCTCACATGACATTCATCTCTAAAGAAAAAAAGTCTGCGATGTTCTTTGCAGAAGGACTATAATATATATATGTTATATATAATTATATAAGTATATTAATTTTGGCTTGCTATAAAAATATATATGCAGATTTTAAATTTTATCTGTAATAGTAAAGAGGAACAGAAAAGATGACGATGAGGCAGGTAAAGAGAAAGAAGAGGAGAAGGAGCCCTGGGTGGTGTAGCTCAGTGGATGGAGTTCCGGCCTGTGAACCACAGGGTCACTGGTTCAATGTCCAGCCACGGTTCATATAACGAGAATGGTTTGCATGACATTGATGTAACCTGACAGCCAAGGAGAGTAGACTGGAATGCGTATGTGTGAACAGTGATGACTTCACTGTACTAGTCAGTGGGGGCGGTAGACATCATTGAGTGAGCATGTGTGCTGTGTGGCTGTCATATTTAAAATGACTGAGTTAGTAGACCAATAAATTTGCATAAAATATTGTGTTACACTTGAACATTCCTCCGTGGAAACTATTTAGATGATTCTGAAGGCCACATCTATGGACAACTGGTGATTGGCAGCTTCATCATGACAATGTGCCTACTTATGCATCATGTCTTATGCAGAATTTTCTAGCAAAATATCAAATCACCCAGGTGACTCAGGCCCCCTGCAGCCCAGATTTGGTGCCCCGTGACTTCCAGGTTTTCCCAAAACTAAAGTCACCTTTTAAAGGGAACAGATTTCACATTGTAGAGATTCACGAAAATCCAACGGGGCAGCTGATAGCAACTGGCAGAACTGTGTGGGGTCCCAAGGTGCCTACTCTGATGGGGACTGAAGTGTCATTGTCCTATGTACAGTATTTCTTGTAACTTGTATCTTCTTCAATAAATGTCTGTATTCTTCATATTACATGGCTGGATACCTTCAGGACAGACCTCATATATAGGCACATAGACACAGACAACAGTATGGTGATAGCCAGAAGAAAAATGGGGTGGTGATAAGTGGAGGTGGGCAAAGGTGGGATAGACGCGGACTGAAAGAAACTTTGCTTTGGGCAGTGGGTATACAATGCAGTCTGCCAATTATGTTTTGTTGAGTCATTCACTTGAAACCAGTGTGGTTTCGTGTACCAATGTCACCCCAATACATTCAATTAAAAATACAATCACATAAAGGGTTATATCGTAAAAGCTGATTATGCCAACAGTTGGAGGACTGGGTAGTGCATTCCCCAGGCCGGTGCTGTAACAGTAGGAGTGCTTGCCCCTGGGGAAGTGGCATGTGGGTCTCTAGAAGACTCCCTTCTCTCCCAGGAAGACTGAATCCCCACTGATTTTCACCACAGTGTGCTATGAGGGCTCCTTTTTCCATGTCTTTTGCTCTGGGTTGGGTATCCCTGGGTGGGGTTGAGACCCCATGCTCCTGGGGGATGGAGATTAGCAGCCAATATATCCCTGCAGTTTCTCAGCTGGGGCACATGGGAGCCTGGGTCAGTTCTTTTTGCATCTCTGTTCTTCTTATCAGTCTCTTTGTGGTTTCCTCTGTAAATGCTTGGTTATAATATTTTAGTTTAGGTAGCCTTCAGTTGGTTATTCAGGGTGATTTCTCTGTAATTTAGCTGTAAATCCGGCAGGGTGCTGGGAGCAGGTGAGTCTATAGCTTCTACCCATTCTGCAACCATCTTGGAATCCCTGTAATCCTTTATTTCATACAAAAAGTTTCTAGCTGCTGTATTTCAGTTTTATCTTTGAATTTTGGAGTTTTCTGTATAGTTGATTCTGATACATTTCACCAGACATTTAAGGGACCTCTGTTGAAGTATGTGGCACAGACTGAGCAATGAGTGCATGTAATGTTAATGGAAAGAATTAAAAGCAAACAAACAAAAATAAACCCTCAAAGCAACCCTTTTTGTTGGATTCCTTGGGAAAGCTTCAAATTCCCACTAAGAATTAAAGTTTTACCTGATGATTTTCTTGTTTTTTTTTTTCCCTTTTCAAAATGAACTCACAGGTGTCATAGAGGAAGTAGATTCTTCATGAATAATACTTTTCCAAATTCCCTGTTTGTCATTAAATTCAGCAGAGCTTCTTTCACTATGATCATGTCATTACACTCCTGTCTGTGATACAACTGCAAGACTGATTCATAAAGGACACATTCTCCATTCACAGCATCCAACAGCCACAAAGACTTGGGAGCCATCAGTGTGCTTCAGGATGTTTGGAAGTTCCAATGGGGTAGAGTGGGTATTGCTAGGGCTATTTTTCTGTTATATTAGGCTTCTCTTGTTCCAAATACTCTTAACCCCATTTGGAATTTTAAAATTGTGAGGATTTTAAATATACACTTAGCCTGACAAATGGGAAAATCTATTGTTGGTATCCCCAAATCTTAAATCATTAGAATTGCCCTCTTATCCTGGACAGCATTATCTCACAGTGAAGCAACTAACATTTTTGAATGAACATATTTGAATCATTTAATTGATTATTTCCTTGACTATTCAGGGGTTTACAGTTTGTAATGTGTATGTGAAAAAAGTTTTTTTGATAACAGAACATTGATGCATCATATTCACATATGTTTGAAATTTTTTCTCTTTAAAAGAAAATTTTTATCTTTTATCTTTGCAGTCATAGTTTAGGGTTTGCTGTCAAGTTATGAAATATATTTTCTTATCTGTTTAGTTCTTCAGGTTAAGTCCACATGCTTATCTGGAAGCAAGCTATCCTTAGATTTTGTATTCTGTGAAAAATATGCCTCAGAAACCCTTGAAGATTTTACTTGTGAGTGAGGTTAAAGAGCAATACAGCATTTTCCTCTGAAGGCAAAGTACTTTTGAATTTCTTTTCTTATGAAAACAATAATAGAACCATCATCCATTCTTTGCAAATTATCTGTGAATTCAACTCTCATTTCAAAATTTGTCATCATTAAAAAATAACTAGCATTTTCTTAATGTGATCTTTTTTTTTTTTAAACCTGCAGCCTCTTTGGTAAAACCTGTCATTCCCAAGTCAAATCATGATTATTGCTATGGACAGGTCTTTCTGGCTCTCATGCCAAAATGGCACCACATGGTTGGAACACTGTTAAACAGACAATGTTTGGAGTTATTTTTGAAGTGCACTGTAATCATCTTCCTACACACTATTATTTTTTTCTTGGCAGATAATCTGCTGCTCAGTGCAGAGGCTTGCCACTTATTCAGGCTACAGTGACCCTGAAGTAGTAGCCTAGGTTGAGCACTGAACAGAGGGCTGGTCCTAAGAGCGTGTAGGATGGGCCTCAGTGAAGCAAAGATGTACAAACGAAAGACACTCAGAAGTGCAATGTGTTTGGGAACTTACCTGGAAACCCACAGTGGCCCAAGGAGAGGCCAAAGTAGAGACTTGCTGATGCTCTTTTCTTGCTCCTTTGCCCCCTCCCTGGTGCTAGGTCCTGAGCAAACATTTTTATTATAGTCCCCTCTGCCACATGCTCCTCATGAGGCCTGAGAGAATGAGTGGAGGAGCTGAAGGAGAAAGGCTTCTCATTTTGTCTTTCCTCTTTAGTATTCACCCTGTGCCTACCTGTTTTCTAGGCTTCCTACCACTTAGATCGTTTATTACATACAAGGGATTGAGTCTGCTTTTTCTGATGCTTTATTTCTCAGCATAAATGTCAGGTTCTCAGAGAGACATTCCCGGACCAAAAAGCTAACATAAGCTCCACTGTTCTGATAATTCAACTGTTTTCCTATTCTGCATAGCATGGGAGTTTGGCCTCTGCAGTCAGACGGCCTGCATTAAATTCACAGTTCCTCCTCTTATAAGCTATTTGTCCTTGAGTGAGTTGCTTGCCTAGATTTCTCCTCTGTACAGTGGTAGTCTGCAGTTTCTGACACAAACCTATGCAGTAAACATTGGTTTTACACCTATATTCTTTTTTTTTAATTTTTATTTAGTTATTTTTCAAGTACATTTTTTTGTCTATTTCTCCCATCCCAGGCCCCCCCACCTTGTCACCTATATTCTTGCTGCAGTTTGTAAGTACACATTTATGTGTCATTGTTCCATATTTCTCTCTCCCACGACAGAGCAGGGACAGTGTGTTTGCACTCATGGAATGCCCATCACACAGCGTCTATCTATCATATAAGGACTTAAAATCATCTGCTGAATGAATCACTCTTACAGCATTTCAAATTCAAACAATTGCATTTTCAATGAAATTTTATAATAACTCCATTATTAAACTCCATTATTTATTTTATGTGCCTTAGTTAATTATTTATAGTCAAATACTTTTCTTTTTCAAATATTTGTTCTCCAAGTGCCATATCTCAGCCATGATATAAACCCCTTTTGTGTGTGCCTATGTACAGGCACACAAATATGCACACAAACACAAACACTTTGTAAAGAACAATGATAAAATGGAAGCTAATACGCCTGCCATCCAATTTAAGAAATAAAACATTACTAGTGCATTTGAGGCCTCTTGTATATCTATCCCTACTCTTACATGCCTCCAACACCCATCCTGGGAGACAGTTCTGAATTCTGGATTAATATTTGTATGTCACTTGATAGTTACAGCACCAATGTCTGTAACCTGAAACAACGTAGTGTTTAATGCTACCTGTTTTGACCTTTATTTGAATGGGATTTCACTGAATATACTCTTCTGCATTTTTCTCATTTTCCCCTCTTCACTACTATGTTGTGTATGGCTGAAATTCATTTAGTTTCACTATGATATTATATTTCATTACATGGCTATAGCACTACTTATTTATCCTTCATACTGCTTATGGATATCTAGATTGCCAGCCATTTCTTTCCTATTACAAATGATGCTGTTATGAACATTCTTGTATGTGTCTCCCAGGACATGTGTGCATGAGAATCTCTGGTATATACAGGAATTGTGGGATTGTAGGGGCATGATATTAAACTTTGCTAAGCTGTTTTTCTTTTTGTCATGTCAACATCCTTTAATGCTTATATCAATTATTTTGCTGTAGGGTTACAAAATGGCAATAGTGTATTTCTGTCACTCCTTTTTCATTTATTAGCTGGAACAATTCTTTGAAGGTAAACTTTCCCCTTATCTACTCTTTAGTTACCCAGTGGTACAGTATGTTTAGGAAAGGAGAGGGTTAATGGTTCATTGTTTTCTCTTTCTTCACCAGTTTTCACAATAAGGAAGGTTCCCTAGCATCCTTCAAAGTTTACCAGGGGCACGAATTGTCCCATTTTTGGCCCAGGGGCACATCTTTAATGGGTACCTGAGTTTTTTTATACAACCCTCCTAATCATTCTTAACCTCCTATGACAATGTGTATGAAAATGTGTTCCGAGCCCACTAAGTTTATTCACTTCTAGTTCTAGACTATTAATCTTCTGTCTTTCCAAGGATCACTGATTTTCTTTAGTGGGAAATAGTGCTTTAAGACACTGGATTCTCAGGGTCCTTGTTGCTCTTACATTGATTATTGTTTCTAGGACACTGTAGTGGACAGAGCTAGGAAGTATTTTTCTTTAAGGTAAATTATACATTTTCACACTGACATTCAAGATTATGAAGTTTTAGTTAAACTCTTTGATCTGCATCTTTCTCTCATGTTGGTGCCTTAGGTGTTTGGATATACCTTAGTAATCTTTTATAGCTTCCTTGATTTCTGGTACAACAAGATGGTCCCCACCAGCTTTGTTAAATTGGTAGCTCAATATACACACTTTTCACCTTACATAAATGTAATATAATTTTATTCAAACAATATCCTACTGATGATGTACATTTGGTTTGTATTCAGCTTCTTGCTATTATAAGTAATGTTGCAATGAATAATGTTAATAACTTTTCATATTTTTGCCAATGTGTATCTCTTAGAAGTATGATCTCTTGGTCAAAGACTATATTCAACCCTGGCTGTCATTGCTCAGTGGATTGAATGCTGGCCCACAATCCAAAGGGCCGCTGGTTCAATTCCTAGTCAGAGCACATGCCTGGGTTGAGGGCCAGGTCCCCAGTAGGGGGCATGTGAGAGGCAACCACACATTGATGTTTCCCTCTTTTTCTCCCTTTCTTTCCCTTTCTCTCAAAATAAAGAAATAAAATTAAAAAAATAAAAACAAATAAAGAGTATATTCATACATAATTTCAGGAAGAGTCTCTTAAAAAATAGACCATCTAGTAAGTTGTAAACCATTTATTATCTGACTGGCTATACTGTTAAAATAAGCTTTCTCATGATAGATGACCAATTCCACTCTTGTCCTAGTAAAAATGGAGAAAACGGGTTAATTGTTCTTTCTTGGCAATAGAATTTGACTGATACTGTATTGAAGATTTCCTCACTGGCTTTGTTTAAGATTCTGGATTAATGGAGTCAACCTTGAGGCTGAAGCATGCCTTTAATAATGCTGGTAAACTTGAGTGAAAAGAACATATGGAATGTTGTTAACAGTAGTCTACATACCCTGCACAGAGTATTTTTTTTTTTGAGGGAGGACCAAGCTCCATAGCCAGCATGTAAGTAAATTAAAAAAAACAACAACAAAATACTTCTTAGGCACTTAAGAAATAAATCTTACTGTCTCCTCTCACCTCATTTCTCTTGCTTCTACTTTTTCTAAGTCCCCTATCGATGGGACCTTGATATTCCCAGCTCTCCCTTCATTCATTCATCCATCCATTCATTTATTCAATCAATATTTATTGAGTAATTTTCTATGCATGTTTCCACTGGGATATTATTGATTTCATTCAGGGTCCATGTTACTTTTTGCAGAAAATTCTTAAGCTTTTACTTACCAACTGTATCAAACTTCACTTTATTTTTTTTTTTATTTTTTTTTTTAAATTTATTAAATTTATTTATTTTTTTTGAATTGTTTATGCTGTTACAGTTGTTCTATTCCCCCCCTTCATTCCCCTCCACCCTGTCCCCCCAACCCCCATTACCCCCCTTTAGCTTATGTCCATGTGTCTCAAGTCCTTTAGGTTCTATATTTCCCATACTATTCTTGCCCCCCCCCATCTATTTTCTATCTACTGTCTATGCTACTTGTTTTCTGTACCTTCTCTCCCCGTCTTCTCCTCCCACTCCCCTGTTGCTAACCCTACTTGAGATCTTCATTTCTATGTTTCCACTCCTGATCTAGCTGTCCTTTTAGTTTGCTTTCGTTTTAGGTGTGGTTGTTAATAACTGTGAGCTTGTTGTCCTTTCACTGTTCATGTTTCTTTAACTTCTTTTTCTTAGATAAGTCCCTTTAACATTTCATATAATAAGGGCTTGGTGATGATGAACTCCTTGAATTTGGTCTTATCTGAGAAGCACCTTATCTGTCCTTCTGTTCTAAATGAAAGTTTTGCTGGGTAGAGCAATCTTGGTTGGAGGTCTTTAGTTTTCATGACTTGGAATATTTCTTTCCAGCCCCTTCTTGCCTGTAAGGTTTCTTTTGAGAAATCTGCTGACAGCCTGATGGGAACTCCTTTGTATGTGATTGTCCCCTTAGCTCTTGCTGCTTCCAGGATTCTCTCCTTCGTTTTAATTTTGGCTAATGTAATTATGATATGCCTTGGTGTGTTTCTTCTTGAGTCCAACTTTTTTGGTACTCTCTGGGCTTCTTGGATTTCTTGGAAGTCTGTTTCCTTTGCCAGATTGGGGAAATTTTCTTTTATTATTTGTTCAAATAGTTTTTCCACTGGTGGTTGTGTCTTTCCCCCTTCTGGTACCCCTATAATTCGGATATTGGAGCGTTTATAGATGTCCTGGAAGTTCCTAAGCTTCTCCTCATTTTTCTGAATTCTTATTTCTTCATTCCTTTCTGATTGATCATTTTTTTCTTCCTTCTGGTTCACTCCATTGAGTTGAGTCCCAGTTTTTTTTTCATCTCTATGGATTTCCTGCGGAATTCCATTCATTTCCCCTTAATTTAGCCTTCATATGTTTCTCTAATTTGTGGCTATAGTCCACCAGATCTGTGAGGAAGCTGACGACCAGTGTTTTGAACTGTGCGTCTGAGAGATTTGCTATTTCTTCGTCACTTAGATTTATCTCCGGGACTTTGAGGACCCCCTGCGACATTTTTGGTGTGTTCTGGCCCTTTAAGTGAGAGAAGCGGCGCCTTGGAGTCCCAGGTCGCTGGGTTGTGACGCTGTATGTGGGGACGTGGTCAGAGCGGGGAAAATGGCGCCGCCGCAGCCGGTCCCACCGCTCACTCCCTCACCCGCGCGTAACCGGGCACCCACAGTCAACTCGCTGCCACCGCCTCCCCACTGATTCCTCTGTAGTCGCTCCCCCGGTGGGCTGCTCACTAGGTCCAATCCTGGGTTTGGACCCCGTGCGACTGGATTCGCGCGTCTGGGTTCCGCGCCCACGCCCGGGTCGCTCGAGTTCTCCTTTGTAACTCCTGACCCGCCGCCCGCCGGTTTCGCCGCTTACCGGCCGGGCCGAAGAATTCGTTGTTTGCGGACTTCCAAAAAGTCGCGCGTCTGGATTGCGCGCCCGCGCCCGGGTCGCTCGAGTTCTCCTTTGTAACTCCTGACCCGCAGCCCGCCGGTTTTGCCGCTTACCGGCCGGGCCGAAGAATTTGTTGTTTGTGGACTTCCGAAAAGTTCAGTTTTCCGTGTTCTGGTTGTGTTTTCTGATGCTAATATTTAGTTGTCCTTAAACTTGGTTGTGAGAGGAGGCAGGCACATCCACCTTAAACCTCCATCTTGGCGGAAGTCTCCCAAACTTCACTTTAGATACAGAACATTTGTCACTGAATCGTCAAGGAGGCTACTCCACCACAGCACAGTACAGGCAGCAAACTGCACTCTGCTTGCATTACTGCTTACTGGGAAATGGCTTCTCTCCTATTTGTGTCAGTGTATAATCTGTATCTCACTCTAATCTGACTTCAGTATCTTCAATCTTGGCCTGTGCTAATTCTTCAACTTTTCTGCACCATTAAAATAAATGGAGAAATATATTTAGCTCCTTTCAGTAGGAAAAGTAATATCCTTCTTGATTAAGGTACATACTGAAAATGTAGAAATATGTACACGTTTGCACTTCCCATGAAACATCATTAAACATTTTCCCTGACACATGCACTTTGCAGCTTCTAAAGGTTATTGCTATTCAACCATATTACAACTTTTATTATATGTATGAGACTTGTCCTTGCTGGTACTCTTCCTGAAGACCAAGCATTCACTTATGGCACAGTTTTAGGTTTAGACAGCCTGACACAGGTTTATGTCATTGTGCTTTGCCTATTAAAAATTATATTTTATCACTTGCCTGATAAAGAAATTGCCTAACATTTTCTATGATCAACCCCCTAGAAAAAACAAAGCAACCATATCAGGGGATAGGTGGAAGAAAGATACTTCCTAGGCAATTATTTATATAAAAATGTAAAAGTGTTCCTGAAAATTACATACACGTGTTGAATGAGAGATAAAACTAACATGGACAGGCCCTAAACCTTGAACATCCCCTTATGTGAATAAGGACAGCAGACAGTATCTAGATGCTCACCAAGTCCATTTACTCTTGCTGTACACACAGGAACACTATATTTCTCACTCTCTTTTGCAGTTATTTTAGGGCTATGTAACTGTATCTGGCCAATGGGATGTGTACAGCATGGAAATATGCCACTTGTGAAAGTAACCATAAAACCCTATTGGGTTATCTATGGTCTCTCTCCTCCTTACCTGGAGACCTTAAAGGCCAGCATTTAAAATGGCAGTATGATAGCATGATAGAAGGCATCACTGGAGGACAGCTGCCCAGGAGAGTCCCCTGAACTACATCCACTCTGGAGTGAATAAGAAATAACCATTGTGTTAACTAATAAAAGTGTAGATTTTTAAAGAGCATTTAGTAAGCATTGCCCCAATGACCTCAAAAACCGAGATTCAAAGAGATACTTTAGATTGCCCAGAAAAGATAATGAATAAGAATTTTTTGAAACTGTACTTGAACAATAATAATCATAATCAAAAGTATTTTTTTCAAAAGAATTTTTTGAGGTAAAATTCCTCAGTGCTCATTATTATAATAAAGCTTTTATTGTATACTTGCTAATGATTCTCTCTATTCATGATTAAGCAGAAACTGAAAGGTGAGTATCTTGCCTAAAACCACATAACTATTATCTTGAGGAGGCCAGATTCAAACTCAGTTCTATCTGATTCCAAATTCCATGATTTTTTAAATCTGATGCCAGTAGAATGGTAGGGTAGGAAGTCCTACCTCTCATTTCTCCACAGAAACATAAAACGTCAACATTAGCTCAAAAACACCTTAAAGAGAAATACAGAATCTAGCTAAGAAGTAGAAGCAACTTGGAGGAGCTTTAACTTTGAGTAGTTGCATTTATATGGGTAAGAAAAGCTATTTCTCTTTACAAATGTCACTTACTATACCAAACTGGATTAGCCCAGGAATAAGAAGACCACATTAGCCCATTATTTCTCCTACTAGGGCAAGAGAGTGTGGAATATGCACCTGACATTCTTGTCCCTCAGAAAGAACATCTGTTATTAGGCTATTTTCTGTCTCCCTTCATACTGAAGAACCTGGTCGTCTGGGATATCTATGAAGAAAAGAATTAGGGGGTCAGGCCCATCCAGCTAGCACTGCTGGTTAAGCTAGATTGGAAATAGGCATAGAACTGGGTAAGGAAGGATAGAGCAATTGTGAATGTATGAACCTAATGTTGCAGCCCCTGAACAACAATAAAATAATTTTTTAAAAAAGATCTGAAGGAGCCCTGGCTGGTGTAACTCAGTGGATTGAGCACAGGCCTGCGAACCAGACAATTGTGGTTTGATTCCCGGTCAGGGCACATTCCTGGGTTGCAGGCCAGTTCCCTGCAGGCCAATTCCCAGCAGGGGATGCAGGAAAGGCAACCATACATTGATTTTTCCCTCACTCTCTCCTTCCCTTTCCCTCTAAAGATAAATAAATAAAATCTTTTAAAAAAAGATCTGAAGGGCCCTGGCTGGTGTAGCTCAGAGGATTGAGTGTGGGCCTGCGAACCAAACAACTGCAGTTCGATTCCTAGTCAGGGCACATGCCTGGGTTTCAGGCCAGTTCCCAATAGGGGATGCACGAGAGGCAACCATACATTGATGTTTCTCTCCCTCTCTCCTTCCCTTCCCTTCTATAGATAAATAAATAAAATCTTAAAAAAAAAAAGATCTGAAGGGAGAAATAGTATCAACACAATAATAGTAGGGGTCTTTAATACCTCACTTTCAACAGTGGATAAATTTTTCAGACAGAAAAACCAAAGGGAAATATTGGACTTGAACAACATTATACATCACATGAACCTAACACGCACACAGAATATTTCATCCAATGTTAGCAGAAATACTCAGTCTTCTCAAGTGCACATGGAATATTATCCAGGATAGAAAATATTTAAGGGTACAAAATTTCTTAACCAATTTAAGAAGGTTAAAATCATATCAAGGATCCTTTGTGATCACAGGGGTATAAAACTAGACTAGCATAGGAAAATTGGAAAATTTAAAAATATATGGAAAGTAGACAACACATTCCTGAATAATCAAAGGGGAAATCAAAATTATGTTGAAACAAATGAAAATGGAAACAAAATATATCAATACTTATGGAAGGCAGCAAAAGTGGTTCTAAGAGCACTGTTTGTAACAACACATGCTCACATTAAGAAAGGAGAAAGATCTCAAGTACACAACCTAACCTTAAAGATAACCTAACTTTATACCTCAAGAAACTACAAAAAAATACATCTAACTAAGCCCAAAGTTAGAAGGAAGGAAATAATTAAGATCAAAGCAGAAATAGATGAAGGGAATACTAGAAAGACAATAGAAAACTGTCAACAAAACTAAGAGCTGTTTTTCTTTAATGCTCAACAAAATTGACAAGGTTTTCTCTAGATTAAGAAAAGAAGAACACCCAAATCAATAAAATAATAAATGAAAGACAAGACCTTACATTTGACCCCACAGAAGTAGAAAGGATCATAAGAAATGACTATGAATAGTTAGTTATATGTGGTCAAATTGGGTGACCTGGAAGAAATTAATAAATTTCAGAAATATACAACCTACCAAAACTGAATCATGAATAAGATGAAAATCTGCACAAAGCAATAACCAATAACAAACCAATAGCAAACCAATGAGAAGATTGATTTAGTATCAAAAACCTCCTGAATTATAAAAGCCCAGGACCAAATAGATTAACTGGTGAATTCTACCCAATATTTAAGGAAGAATTCATGTCAGTGCTTCTCAAACTCATCCAGGAAGTTGAAGAGTAGGGAACATGTTGAAACACATTTTTTGAAATCAGCAATACCCTCATACCAAAGCCAGACAAGGTACTACAAGACAAAAAAATTCACAGACTGATATCCCTGATGAACATATCCTCAACAAAATAATAGCAAACCAAATTCAACAGCGTATTAAAAGGATCATACACCATAATAAAATGAGATTTTCCCCATGGAATAGAAGGATGTTTCAACATATGCAAATTAATAAATGTGATACACTGCATTAATAGAATGAAGTATAAAAACCATAATCATCTCAATAGGTGGATTAAATGCATTTGTAAAATACAACAAACTATTATGATAAACATTGAGCAAATAAAATATCAAAGGAATGTACCTTAATATAATAAATGCCATGTATGGCAAGCCTACAGCTAACAGACTCAATGGTGAAAAGCTGAAAGCTTTTCCTGTAAAATCAGGAACAAGATAATGATGGTCATCCTTTCCATTTCTATTCAACATAGTACTGGAAGTAATAACCAGATCAACTAGGGAAAGAAAAATAAAAGGCATCCAAATTAGAAAGGAAGAAACAAAATTCACTCTGTTTGCCCTGGCTGGTATAGCTCAGTGGATTGAGCACAGGCCTGCGAACCAGATGATTGCGGTTCGATTCCCAGTCAGGGCACATGCCTGGGTTGCAGGCCAGTTCCCAGCAGGGGACACGTGAGAGGCAACCATACATTGATGTTTCTCTCCCTCTCTCCTTCCCTTCCCCTCTAAAGATAAAAAATAAAATCTTTAAAAAAATCCACTCTGTTTGCAGATGACATAATCTTATGTATAGAAAATCTTAAAGGTACCACTAAAATTTGTTACAACTAGTAACCAATTCAGTAAAGTTGTAGGATACAAAATCAACATACAAATATTAGTTTCATCTCTGTATACTATCAATGAAGTATCCAAAAAAGAAAGAAATTAAAAAACCCAATCCTAGTAGCACAAAAAACAATACATTATTAAGAATAAATTCAACCAAGAAGGTGAAAGATGTGTATAATGATAATTGTAACACATTACTAAAAGAAATTGAAGACACAGGTAAATGGAAAGCTATCCCATGTACAAATATTGGAAGAATTAATATTTTTAAATGTCCACACCACCCAAATTTATCTACAGATTCAATGCAAACCTTATCAAAATTCCAAACACATGTGTCATAGAAGCAGTTAAAATAATCCTGTAATTTCTGTGAAACCACAAAAAACCCTGAATAGCAAAAGCCGTCTTGAGCAAGAATAACAAAGTTGGAGGCATCACACTGCTGGACTTTAAAATATACCACAAAGCTATAGTAATCTAAAGAGTGTGGTACTGGAATAAAAAACAGACAAATAGATCAGTGGAATGGAATCAAGAGCCCAGAATGAATACACACTTTTTTGTTGTTAATTGATATTCAACAAAGATGCCAAGAACTCTAAATGGGAAAAGGATGTTTCTTCAATACATGAGTTGGGGAAATGTTGTATTCACATGCAGGATGATGAAATTAGACACTTCATTTCACATCATATACAAATATTAAGTCAAAATAGAGTAAAGACTTAAATATAAAACATAAAGCTATAAAACTTCTAGAAAAAAAGCATGGAGAAAAAACTTCTCGATCCTGGTTGGACAATAGTTTTTGGATATGCCTCCAAATGCACAGGCAATAAATAAAAAGATAGACAAATAGAATTACATCAAACTAAAAAGCTTTTGCATATAAAAGGAAACAACAGTGTGAAGAGATAACCTATGGCCTGAGAGAAAATATTTCCAAACCATGTATATGTTAAGGTGTTAAAAACCAAAATGTATAAGGAACTCATACAACTCAGTATTGATAAAACAAATAACCCCCTAAAACCAACAAACAATCAAAAAACAAATGTTTAAAACTCTATTAAAATGGCTGTAGGACTTGAATACATAGTTTTCCAAGAATATGTACAAATGGGCAATAGGTAGATGAATTAGGAGTTAAGCAACTTTAATCATCAGAAAAATGCAAATTGAAACCACAGTGAAACATCACCTTATACCTGTTAAAATGGTTACAATCAAAAAGGCAAAAGATAACAGTGTCAGGGAAATGGAAGTAAAGGGAATACTTGTATGCTGTTGGCAGGAATGTAAATTGGAACAGACATGGAAAACAGTATGGAGGTTCCTCAAAAAATAAAAAAACATAGAACTACCTTATAATCCCCAATCCCACTGCTGGGTGTATATTTAAAGAAAACAAAAATGTTAGTATATTGAAGAGATATTTGCATATCCATGTTCATTGTAGCATTATTCACAATATCCAAGATATGGAAACAGTTTAAATGTTTGTCAATAGATAAATGGAGAATGAAATTGTGGTATGGATATATAATGGAATATTGTTTATTGATTTATTTTCTATTGTTTTCTATTATTTTATTTTAATTGTTCAAGCACAGTTTTCTGCCTTTTACTCCTATCCCAGCCCATCCCCCAGCCCTCCCCACCTCCCTCCCATTTCCATCCCCCCTTGTTTTTGTCTATGTGTCCTTTATACTTGTTCCTGTAAACCCTTCCCCTTTTCCCCCGAAATTCCCTCCCCTCTCCCCTCTGGTCCGTGTCAGCCCATTCTCTATTTCAGTGTCTTTGGTCATATTTTGCTTGCTTGTTTGTTTTGTTCATTAGGTTCCTATTAAAGGTGAGATCATTTGGTATTTGTCTTTATTCATAAAAATAAAAAATTCTTACATTTGTGACATGGAAGATCCCAGAGGACATTATACTAAGTTAAATAAACCAGACACAGAAAGCAAATACAGCTTGATCTCACTTAAATGTGGAATCTAAAAAAATTAGATTCCTAAAGGTGTAGAATGGTGGGTATCCAGGGATGGTGGGTGAGGAATATGGGGAAATGTCACTTGTGGCGGACTCCAGCCAACAGAGTCTGCCTGTTGTGGCTGATTATGAGAATGAATGCACAGGTGGCAATAATCCTGTGGAGAAAAGGGGAATGGCACGACTACTCTCTCAAGGGGAGAGTGCCTATGGTGCCTTGGCCACTCCCTCAAGAGGGGAGCGCCCCGACCCTTGCCTAGACAGGCTTTTGTTGTTTTCCTGGGGTCTTACATCAGAGAAAATTTTATTATCTATTACATAGAACATTATTGTCTACATTCTAGGTACAATCAAGGAAATGAAAATAACATGCAGAGGAGAATGGCGATGAGCCGATTAGCTCTGTCCTTGGGCAAATTCACACAGGCTTTGGCTATCACCTTGAAGATAGACAATACACATTTGTTGTTTTAGACCAGGGTGATGGAGTTTTAGCAAGAGCAAGTCATAACAATCTGTATGTATTTTCTAGGCCTGACTCCCACAGGAAAACTCGGTTTGAAGGTCTGGCTCCTGCCCACCACTTTGCTTCTGTAGGTTCTCCATACAGAACCGAGTCGTATTTGCCAGACTTAAACAAATCGATCCCCTACAGTTAGTCAAATGGTACAAAGTTTCAAATATGCAGGATGAATAAGTCGGGAGATTTCATGCACAGCATGGTGGATGTCTTAGCAATACTGTATTTTATCGTTTAACTTGCTAAGAGAGTAGATGATTGTTCTTAAATAGGGCTTGATGTAAACATTTCATCATGTATATGTATATTAAAATGTCATGTTGTGTACTATAAATATGTACTTTTTTTGCTTATTCTAGATGCTAAGCAAGATCTAAGTGGCACTAAGTTTTGTATGAATCAATTGTTTGCCTTTTTTAAGAAGGACGCAGTCAGATTCAGAATAGGATTTTTCCTAAGCCATTTGTTTCTGGGTAAATGTTGATGACAAAACTACCCATACTCTACATTGTGAAGGTTGCAGGGCTAGGGATGGGTTTTGCACCTCTGCTTTCTAGCCTGCAAATTCTTTTTGATTTAAAAAAAAAGATTTTATTCATTTATTTTTAGAAAGAGAAGAAGGGAAGGAGAAAGAGAGAAACATCAATATGTGGCTGCCTCTTATGTGTGCTCTACTGGGGAGCTGGCCCCACAAGCCAGGCATGTGCCCTGACTGGGAATCCAACCAGTGAACCTTTGGATCACAGGCCTGTGCTCAATCCACTGAGCCACACCAGCCAGGGTTGCAAATTCATCTTCTAATATTACACTTTCAACAAGCTTCTGAGTCTTCATTAACCCTGTGGCCTGACTTGCGAGGTTATCAGCTCTGCTTTTTGATTTCCATGTGTTGTTTTCCAGAAAGGTAGAGGTCTTACACACATATGCTTTGCTGGGGTAAACTATAGAAAGCTAAAGAAATGGTGTTTATTAAGGAAAAGGACATTACTATAAAACCTTACTTCTCTGTTATAGAAATATCTAAGTTTTGAAGGTCAACCAAATCCACATACTGTGTCACATGGGGAGTTCAATTATACTTGTGCCTTAGTTTCTTCATTTGTAAAGTGTACACAAAATTTCTTATTTGCAAAGTACTTCATTGGTTTATTCATCAAATATGCACTGTTCATTCCTAAGCCCTCGGCATGATACTATTTTTGTTTGCAAGTCTGCTGTTAAAAAGTACTGTACCGCAAACTGGTTGGCTTAGCACAACAGAAATTTATTTTCTCACGGTTCTGGAGACTAGAGTCCCAAATCAATGCGTCAGTGGGGTGATGCTTTCTGAAGGTGCTAGGAAAGGATCTTAGCTTGCCTCTTTCTCATTTCTGGTGATTTGCTGACAATCACTGGCATTACAGATGCCATCACTCTGGTTTCTTGTGTTCACATGTTGTTTCCCCTGTGTGCCTTCACATGATCTTCCGTACATGCATATCTGTTTCTGTTTCCAAATTTCCCTTTTGTGTAAGGATTTTAGTCATATTGGATTATGGACCATCCTAATGATCTCATTTTTATTACATCTTTAAAGACTGTTTCCAGATACGGTCACATTTAGAGGTAGTGGGGTTAGGACTTTAATATATTTGGGGGAGGGATACAATTCAACCCAAAACAGAAGCCCAGATAAATAAAGCACAGTCCTTGATGTCAAAGAGATTTCCGTGTGTGTGTGTGTGTGTGTGTGTGTGGCGGGAAGAGATTAGCTGTACAGCATTAATGATTCTCCAAAGCATCAGGCAAGGTCTTGACGTAAATGTCCTTGCCAGTTCTGAGGAGAAAGATCATTTTGAAAGAGGAGAATATGAAGGGAATATGATTTTAGGCTCCTGTTGTCTAACAACATAGAGGACAATTTCCGGTGTATATTAGGAAGTATTTTGAAAAAGCTTACAATAAATTACATTTAGTGTCCATTCCATATCTGGCATATCTCTGTACACTCCTATTTCGACACAGTTTCCTTCAAGCACACTTTTCCTGCCTTTTTCCCATAATACTAAACACAGTCTACATATTATATAGTTAATTGTTTATCTACCCCTAGTTATTTGAAAGTAAGACCCTTGTCTTTCTTTTTCCTTTTTTTGGTATTTGTTGATTTAAAAAAATTGTTATTCTATTACAGTTGTCCCAATTTCCGCCTTTTGCCCCCCTTCACCCAGCATGCCCTCCACTCCCAGGGTCGTTCTCCACACTGTTGTCCATGTCCATGGGTCATTCATACATGTTCTTTGTCTAGTCCCTTCCCCTTCTTTTCAACATTGTCCCCCTGCCCCCTCCCCGTGGGCTACTGTTAGTCTGCTTTATGTTTCCATTTCTCTGGTTCTATTTTGCTCGTTAGTTTATTTTGTTCCTTAGATTCCTCTTATAAGTGAGATCACATGGTATTTGCCTTTTACCCGCTGGCTCATTTCACTTAGCATAACGCTCTCCTGTTCCATCCACACTGTCGTGAAGGGTAGGAGCTCCTTCTTTTTTTCTGCTATGTAGTTTTCCATTGTGTAAATGCACCAAAGTCCTTGTCTTTCTTACCCATCCCTGTGGCCCTGGTGATTCAACCAGAGTCTAGTAGGTAGTAGGTGCTCAGTAAATATTCGATCATTGAATAAACAAATGAATGATCCCAGTGCATCACTTGAAACAGTGGCTCGTCAGATGGTTTCTTTCACTTTCTTTTCCTAAGAAGGATTAGGAAGGCACATTGACTTTTGGGCTTAAGTATCACCACTAAATGGTGAGAGAGTGTCCTTACTGTGTACTAATTTAGGGGATTGAAAGTAATGCTGCTCAGTAATTAAAGTTCTAAAGAAGGTGGTGAGCCCTTCCATGGTAGCCAGGCACTGGCCTGTCAGGTGAGAGGAGAAACAGAATTTGGCTGCCAGGACTCGTTTGTATAATTTCATTCCTTTTTATCCCTTGGCTCTTCTCCTATGTTGCAGCAAACCCCTGCAATTTTCACAGCATGACAGTAAAAAGGAATTGCGTGACCCAAAAGCTTTGCAGTGCAGCAAAAATGGAGGGGTTCGGCAGCGGCTCAGTTCCTGTTCTCTCATTTCACTCTCAGACAATGGCACAATTACAAGCAATTACTTATTAGATGTTTGAAAACTATTATTAAAAGTACCACTTACCAAAAGTAATTTAATGAAATCAGGCATGATTGTTCCCTGAACTGAAGTTTTCTGATTTTCCCACATTTAGGTGACACCACTGAAATTATTTAGCAAATGAATTAATAAAAACACATAGACAAACATCTCTGTGCAGTTGGTGGAAATGCAGGGCATCAATACTGAAGGGCACATGTCTTTAATGATTGATAAAAAGTAAGCTAACATATGGGCTTGATAGAATGCAAAATACTATTACAAAGGAAAATAAGATATCTTAAGGCTCAAGAATACATTTATTATTTTGACTGGGAGTTGATAAAATTGTAAATTTCAGATGTTGATTAATGGCCTTTTTTAACTACCAAATAAATATTATAGTGATTAGGCAAGTTTTCACCAATTTGGATGAGGGTAGTTTTTAAATTTTTTAAAACTCTAATTTCTAGGATAGTTTTAAAGAAATGGAGGTTCTTTACTTTTTCATACACATAATAGCTACATAGGCCAACAAACTATTGCTGTGTCTGTATATTATCTGTAAATTGATGAGAATGGTTTATAATTAACACCCGAATTGTTTGTAAATGGATGTTCTAATGGGATTTAAACATTCCCCCTCACTTTTATTAATATTTTATCAGTTTAACAGTCCTATTTCTATGTATTTTAATTTCCTTTTAATCACATGCCTTTACTTTTTCTGTAAATACTTGTTTGTTTTTAAAAAATGAAGCAATACAGAAGTACAGCAAATGGGACATCACCTCAAAACCCGTTATCCAGAACACCACCATTGACATTGGTGATTATCATTACACATATCTCTCTATGCAAATGTACAAATGGATAGATGACTGGCTAGATGCATAGAGTAGTTTTAGAAAAATAAGATTATACTGTACTCACTTTTAAATTTAAACGAGGTATGTTGAAATTAACTGGAATTTAGTGGAATAAAAAGAAGTCAGAGTAAAATTGCAAAAATTGTTGAGGATGAGCAAGAAAATTATTCAAGTATATTTTAATGTTTTTTAAGCTCTACTGGAGATTTTTTAGACAGTACTCGTTACTTATTATTATTTTTTCCAAGTCTATTAGCATTTAAATTGACTTCTAAAAATCCTAATTCCCACAACTGTCTAGTTTTAATTCTCTATTTAAAAGCATTCAGTGCGTACCATTATTTTCTTGGCCACAATTTCTACATCCCTAAATTCTTTTTGGATTAATCTCTTAGTTGACTGGTTGCTTCATCAAGTAATTTTTTTCAGGTAGGGCTCATGGTGGCCCTTGAATGAGTGCATGCTTGAAGAAGTCTTTTGACTTGATACACAAAGGACAACTTGAGTGGTTATAAAATTTTATGCCATGCTTTTCTCCCCTCTTTCAGGATTGCAAAATGTCTCTACTATTTTCTTGCATTGAGTGTTTTGTTTCTTTTCATCATGACTTCTTCATTCATCTTTTGTCTGGCTAGATTTTATCACTAGGTTTTTATAAGGGTTCTCTGTTCCCAAGATCCCTTTATGTTGAATGTTGCTATGGAGAAGTCTGAAGCCTGCCTAATATATTTCTTTACCTTTTTGAAATGCCCTTTCTCCCCCTTGTCTAGATGATGGAAGAATTCCAGAAGGCGGTAAGTAATGGCTTTTACTCTGAAGAGTTCAGTCTTGACTTTTCATTGGGCTGTGTATCCATCCTGTCAGTCTGATTCTGAACAGATAATGGGGATTAGAAGGAATTTCCAAGCTTTTAGTAACACTTTTTTCCCTTAGTTCTATCTGTGAAGCTTGTGATTGGGTCAAAATCTTTGCTATTTTCACCATGGAATATCAAGATCTTTTTTTCTCCTCATTGGTTTTGGAAGTGTTTGGCATGAGGTTATATCCTTATGTTAATTTGCTGCTGATAAAGTCACTACCCTTCTCATTGTTATTGTTTAAAATACTGTTGTTTTTCACTGCATAAAATAATTTCCTTTATTTGGCTGACTTGTCTGGAGGTAGAACATAACACTTATTTATCTGATTTTTTCCATCATTTGTTTTTAAAAATTTCAAACATACAGCAAAGATGAAAGAATTTTATAACCAACACTCTCATACTCACTTAATCAGTCAATGTGCAGTCAAGAGTCAGCGACCACATCCGAACTCTGAACAGGGAAATTTAATGTAAAGAACTGTTAACCAAGCACAAGCTGGTTAAGTATAGGCAGCCAGCACTTCTCACATTAGTGCAGAACCATGAAAATGGCAGAGCATGCTGAAAGGTTGCAAAATAATCTTAGTAATTAATGGGGAAAAATACAATTACATTTAAGTTTTTGTCAAAAATATTTAAAAATTCTCTCTCACTGTGTTTTATATGCATGTGAGAATGAAAATATAGCAAAAATAATATTTATGTAGCATGCTGTAATTAAAAAATTAGAAATACTGAATTATGAGAATGTTTTATTTCTTTGGAAAAACATCAGGAGTAGTTTGAATAGTTTATCCCTTTTTTATTGTTTACACCATTACATGGATATGTCATAGTCTATTCATGCTCCTGTTAATGAACACTTGGGCTATTTCCAGTTTTTGACTGTTGTGAATAAAGCTGCCACGAACATTCTCAAATAATGAGCTCTTTTTTATTTATTTATATTTTATTTATTTATCTTTAGAGGGAAAGGGAAGGAGAGAGGGAAAGAAATATCAATGTATGGTTGCTTCTCATGCGTCCCCTCCTGGGAACTGGATTCCCAGGCATGTGCCCTGACTGGGAATCAAACCGCGATCCTTTGGTTCACAGGCCCTCATGCAATCCACTGAGCTATACCAGCCAGGAAAATATTGTGTTCTTTAAAGGCAAGGTCAAATCTCTGTCTGTGTGCGTGCTGTGTGAATGATAATGCAGGGAATTGTGTTCTAACACAGGGAGCATTATCCCTATTCTAAAACTTAAAAAAAAGTTTTACCTATGTTTATGGATCAAGCTATGGAAAAGCACTGGCATCCATCAATGGCAATGGGCTGAATCAGTTCTCCCTCACAAATGGATGCGTATGTGTAGACATTCCTCAATTCTGTTCTTACTTCTCATTTGTTTTAATTACATTTTTCTCCTTTGAAGAGTAACATATAGAACAATTGTATACAGACATATACACTGGAAATGTACTTTTCATCAATTTTTCTTTTTTTTTAAAATTTTATTTAGTTACTTTTCAAGTACATTTTTTTCTTATCTATTTCTCCCATCCCACCCCACCCCCCCGCCCGGTCTCCCCCCTCCCCCCCATTCCCCCCCCCCAGTCCTCATCTCTGTGTCTTTCATACTTGTTTCTCAAAATCCCTCCCCCTTTTTCCCCTTAAGTTCCCTTCCCTCTCCCCTCTGGTCGCTGCCCACCCGTTCTCTATTTCAGCGTCTTTGTTTTTATTCTGTTTGCTTGTTTGTTTTATTCTTTAGCTTCCTGTCAAAGGTGAGATCATATGGTATTTGTCCTTCAATGCCTGGCCTATTTCACTCAGCATAATGCTTTCCACTTCCATCCATGTTGTTGCAAAAGGTAGTAGCTCCTTCTTTCTCTCTGCTGCATAGAATTCCATGGTGTATATGTACCACAATTTTTTGATCCATTCATTTACTGATGGGCACCTAGGTTGCTTCCAACTCTTGGCTATTATAAATTGTGCTGCTATGAACATTGTGGTGCATAGGTTCTTTGAAATTGATGTTTTAGGATTCTTGGGGTATAATCCTAGCAGTGGAATTGCTGGGTCAAAAGGCAGGTCAATTTTTATTTTTCTGAGAAAAAATCCATACTGTTTTCCATAATGGTTGTACCAGTCTGCAATCCCACCAACAGTGAACTAAGGTCCCCTTTTCCCCACAACCTCTCCAACATTTGTTGTTTGTTGCTTTGTTTATGATAGCCATCCTGACTGGTGTAAAGTGGTATCTCATTGTGGTTTTAATTTGCATCTCTCTGATAGCTAACGATATTGAGCATCTCTTCATGTGCTCTCTGGATATTCTGTATGTCCTCTTTAGAGAAGTGTTTGTTCAAGTCCTTTTCCCATTTTTTTAATTGGGTTCGATGTCTTCCTAGAGTGGAGTCGTGTAAGTTCTTTGTATATTTTGGAGATTAAACCTTTGTCTGAGGTATCATTGGCAAATATGTTTTCCCATACAGTTGGTGGTCTTTTTAATTTAATACTGTTTTCTTCAGCCATGCAGAAGCTTTTTATTTTGATGAGATCCCATGTTTATTCTTTCCTTTATATTCCTTGCTCTAGGGCACATATCCGTAAAAATGTTGCTGCGTGGAATATCTGAGATTTTCTTGCCAATGTTCTCCTCTAGGACTTTAATGGTGTCATGGCTTATATTTAAGTCTTTTTATCCACCTTGAATTTATTTTGGTGTATGGTGTAAGTTGGTGCTCAAGTTTCATTTTTTTTGCACGTAGCTGTCCAGTTCTCCCAACCCCATTTGCTGAAGAGGCTATCTTTACTCCATTTTATGTTACTGCCCCCTTTGTCGAATATTAATTGACTGTAGAGAGTTGGGTTGATTTCTGGGCTCTCTGTTCTGTTCCATTGGTCTATGTGCCTGTTTTTATGCCAGTACCAGGCTGTTTTGATTACAGTGGCTTTGTAATACAGTTTGATATCAGGTATTGTGATCCCTCCTACTTTGTTCTTCTTTCTCAAAAGAGCAGCTGCTATTCGGGCTCGTTTATGATTCCATATAAATTTTTGAAGTGTTTGTTCTATGTCTGTGAAATACGCCATTGGTACTTTAATAGGTATTGCATTGAATCTGTATATTGCTTTGGGTAGTATGGACATTTTGATGATGTTAATTCTTCCAGTCCATGAACACGGTATATGTTTCCATTTGTTTGTGTCTTCCCTGATTTCTTTCTTCAGTGCTGTGTAGTTTTCTGCATACAGGTCTTTTACCTCTTTGGTTAGGTTTATTCCCAGATATTTTATTTTTCTTTTTGCTATATCGAATGGGATTTTTTCCTTGATTTCTGCTTCTGCTGATTCATTGTTTGTATACAAAAATGCCTTTGATTTCTGGATATTGACTTTGTATCCTGCTGTTTTTCCAAATTCATTAATTAGTTCGAGCAGTTTTTGGGTAGAGTCTATAGGATTTTCCATGTACACTATCATGTCATCTGCAAACAGTGACAATTTTGTTTCCTCCTTTCCTATTTGGATGCCTTTTATTTCCTTTTCCTGCCTGATCGCTGTGGCTTAAACTTCTAATACTATATTGAATAGTAGTGGTGAAAGTGGACATCCTTGTCTTGTTCCTGATCTTAGTGAAAAAGCTTTTAGTTTTTGTCCATTGAGTATGATATTGGCTGTAGGTCTCTCATAAATGGCCTTTATTATATTGAGGAATGTTCCCTCTATTCCCATTTTGCTGAGTGTTTTTATCATAAATGGGTGTTGTACCTTATCGAAAGCTTTTTCTGCGTCTATTGATATGATCATGTGGTTTTTGTCTTTGCTTTTGTTTATGTGATGAATTACATTTACTGTTTTGCGAATGTTGAACCATCCTTGCATCCCTGGAATGAATCCCACTTGGTCATGGTGTATAATCTTTTGGATATATTGTTGGATGCGATTTGCTAATATTTTGTTGAGGATTTTAGCATCTATGTTCATCAGCGATATTGGCCTGAAGTTTTCTTTCTTTGTTGTATCTCTATCTGGTTTTGGAATTAGGATGATGCTGGCTTCATAAAAGGAGTTAGGGAGTTTTCCATCCTTTTGGATTTTTTGGAATAGTCTGTGAAGAATGGGGGTTAGCTCTTCCTTAAATGCTTTGTAGAATTCTCCTGTGAATCCACCTGGTCCAGGGCTTTTGTGTGATGGGAGTTTTTTGATTACTGCTTCAATTTCTTTTGCTGTTATTGGTCTATTCAGGTGTTCTACTTCTTTTTCATTGAGTTTTTGGGAGATTATATTTTTCTAGAAATGTGTCCATTCCCCCTAGGTTCTCAAATTTCTTGGCATACAGTTCTTCATAGTAATTTCTTACAATCCTCTCTATTTCTGTGGTATCAGTTGTAATCTCTCCTCTTTCATTTCTGATTGTGTTTATTTGTGTCCGTTCCCTTCTTTTCTTGATGAGCCTACTTAAAGGCTTGTCTATTTTGTTTATTTTTTTAAAGAACCAACTCCTGGATTCATTGATCCTTAGAATTGTACTTTTAATCTCTATGTCATTTAGTTCTGCTCTGATCTTAGTTATTTCCTTCCTTCTACTTGCTTTGGGCTGTTTTTGTTGTTGTTCCTCGAGTTCTTGCAGGCGTAGAGTAAGGTCATTTGTTTGAAATGTTTCTGTTTTCTTTAGGTAGGCCTGTATTGCTATAAACTTCCCTCTCAGGACTGCCTTGGCTGTATCCCATAAGTTTTGGGTTGTTGTGAGATCATTTTCATTTGTTTCCAGAAACTTTTTGATTTCTTCCCTAATTTCATTCTTGACCCATTCATTGTTTAATAGCATACCGTTCAGTCTCCATGATTTTGGGTGTTTTGGGTTTTTTCCTTTGGGGTTGGTTTCCAGTTTCAGTCCCTTATGGTCAGAGAAAATGCTTGGTATGATTTCAATATTCTTGAATTTGTTGAGGCTTGTTTTGTGCCCTATCATGTGGTCTATCTTTGAGAATGTTCCATGTGCATTTGAAAAGAATGTGTATTTAGCTTCTTTGGGGTGAAGAGCTCTGTATATATCAATTAGGTCCATTTCATCAAGGGTGTTGTTTAATGCCGCAATGTCTTTGTTGATATTTTGTTTGGAAGATCTGTCCATTTTTGATAGTGGGGTGTTGAAATCCCCCACTATAATTGTGTTGCTGTCTATATCTTTCTTGAATTCCTCTAAGATTTTCCTTATGTATTTTGGTGCTCCTATGTTGGGTGCATATATATTTATGATGTTAATGTCTTCTTGGTGGATTCTTCCCCTGAGTATTATGAAGTGACCTTCTGGGTCACTCTTTATGGCTCTTTTTTTGAAGTCTATTTTGTCTGATATGAGAATTGCTACCCCAGCTTTTTTTTCTTGTCCATTTGCTTGGAAAATTTGTTTCCAGCCTTTCACTTTTAGTCTGTGATGGTCTTTTTTTCCTGAGGTGGGTCTCGTGTAGGCAGCATATGTGTGGGTCATACTTTCTTATCCATGACGCTATTCTGTGTCTTTTGATTGGAGCATTTAATCCATTTACATTTAAGGTTATTATTGATAGGTACTTATTCATTGCCATTTTTGTACCTGTGTTCCTCTCTGTCTGTCTCTTTTCCTTCCTTTCCTTAAAGCAGACCTTTTAGTATTTCTTGTAGAGCTGGCTTGGTGGCAGCAAATTCTTTTCCACTTCTTTTGTCTTGGAAGGTCTTTATTTGGCCTTCTATCTTGATTGAGAGCCTTGCTGGGTAAAGTAGCCTTGGTTGTAGGCCTCTGTTTCTTATTACTTGGAATATTTCTTGCCAATCTCTTCTTGCTTGGAGTGTTTCCATTGAGAAGTCAGTGGCTAACCTTATTGGGACGCCCTTGTAAGTTATTTCTTTTTTCTCCCTTGCTGCCTTTAAGATTCTCTCTTTGTCTTGGAAGTTTGCCATTTTAATGATGATGTGTCTTGAAGTGGGCCTCTTTGGGTTCCTCTTGAATGGGACTCTGTGTGATTCCTGGATTTGTGTGACTTTTTCTTTTGTCAAATTAGGGAAATTTTCTCTCATTACTCTTTCAAATATGTTTTCTGTCCCTTGTTCTTCTTCTTCTCCTTATGGTATTCCTATTATTCGGATATTATTACGTTTCATATTGTCTTGCATTTCTCTTAATCTCTCTTCATTCTTTCTGAGCCTCTTTTCCCTTTCCTGTTCTTTCTGTGAGATGCTTTCTACTTTGTCCTCCAATTCATTAATCCGATCTTCTGTTTCATCCACCCTATTTTTAATGCTTTCCACTGTGTTTTTTAATTCAGAAATTGTATTCTTCATTTCCTCTTGGCCCTTGCTAATAATTTCCATTTCCTTTTTCATGTTGATATAGTTCACAGTGAGATCATTGTAACTTCCCTGTAGTTTCTGGTAGCTGATTGTGAGCTCTTTGAACTTGCTGATCACCAGTGCTTTGAATTCAGTATCTGATAGTTGACTTGCCTCTGTTTCATCTAACATTCTTTCTGAGGATTCCTCCTTTCCTTTCATTTGGGGATTGTTTCTTTGTCCTCCCATTGTTTGTGAGACTCTTCTTGTTAGCCTCAGCTTCTTAGATTAATCTGTTTTGACACCCTGGGTTTATGGTATGAACTTTTGTGGTGGAATGCCTGTGAATTTCAATGGTGCAGCCTCTTTTGGTTATCCTGTTGTTCTCTGCTTCCACCTACTCAAATATGCAGCAAGTTTTGGCTTCTCTCCTACAACAATGTGCAATTTGTCTCTCTGACTCTACTATTGGGAGGCCTCTTCTATGGGTCCAGCTCTGGTCTTTTCATATTTTCAAGTTGATTGTGACTCTTGTGGGTAAAAGAAAGAAATGATAAGGAAAGAAATAAAAGGAAGAAAGAAAAAAATGGTAGGGAAATGGAAGAAAGAGCAATAAGTTTAGAAAGAAAAGAAAAAGAAATAAAACAGAAAATCCGGGAAAAGGGGACAAAAGTATGGAAAGATGAAACAGTAATAAAGTTTAAAAGAAATAACAAATTACTTTAAAAAAGCAAAAAGATAAAGAAAAGGAATGGAGAAGGAAGAAAGGTAAGTAAAAAAAAAAGAATAAAAATAAAATAAAGTAAAAAAACAAAAAATGCACCAAAATAATCTCTCAAAAACAACCTCAGAAAAAGGAATGTCACTTGTTGGCTTCAAACTAGCCAAACCGGTTTTTCTGGTTGCAGTTGGCTGAGGGTGGATTGTTGTGATTTTTTCAGCCAGCCCCTCTCAGGATCCAGACACTTGACGCCTCTCCCCCAGCTCCCTACAGTGGGGAACTAGGACTTTCTCACAGCGCTCCCCTCCCAGGGGTTACTGCCATAGTCTGGTTTGCTGTGTTTGCAGGTACCTGCACCAGCCTAGTTGCCTGGTTCCCTCGGGATTGAGCACAGGCCTGCCCCCGTTCAGTTGGGAGGCCCCAGACCCTCTGCCCAGTCCTGGGCTCGCTGCCAAGCTGGGTGTGAAGCAGAACAGGCTGCCATGTCTACTGGATTCAGAGCCCCAGGCTGCACCTCTGAGTTCTCCTGGGCTGGCAACCACAGTCTTTGGTTGGGGCCCTTTGTCCTCCGCACCCTCTCTGTAAACTCTATCAAACAAGTCTCTCCTGGCCCCCCACCTTGCTTGGCCAGAAAGGGAGGGGGTTGAGGGTCTCAGCTCTTTTCCCAGGACCCCTCAGCCTCCCGGGCTTCCAGATAGTCTGAGGGGGGTAGACTGGAAGCCGGGAGCCGATCTGCGGACTGGGCGCAGACCTGGAAACTCTGTGTGCTCGTCATGGCACGCTGCGTGGTGTGTATCCCTTCTGCTCCTGTGTTTGTCTGGGTCCCCTGGCCAACCTCTGGCAAAAAAAAAAAAAAAAAAAAAACACCAAAAAACAAAAACCCCCTAGGGATGTAGCAGCACCACGCCGGGTGCTGGTCCCAGAACTGTGTGCAGGCTGAAATCTCCTCTGCTCCCCTCTCGTTGGGTCTCTTGGCCGGTTTGGGCCCAAAAATCCTAGGGAGGGAGCTTTCTGGGCGCTGAACGTTGGCTTAGGCGCCCTCAGGCACTTGCCCAGACATGCTGCGTGTGGAGCGACTAGATCCCCAACTTGCGCGCAGGCTGAAGTTTCTTCCACACCTCTTTGCCTGGTCCACTCAGCCTGCCTGGCAGGAAAATTCCAGGGAGGGAGCTCTGGGCGCTGAATGCTGTCCCAGGCGCCTTTAGGCACTCTCCCAGACACAGTTCCCACCAGGCGCTGAACCTCCGAGCTATGCACAGATTGAAATCACCTCTGCTCCCCTCTGGTTGGGCCACTTGGCAGGTCCCCGGCCCAAAAATCCTAGGGAGGGAGCTTTCCGGGTGCTGAACGTTGGCCTAGGCGCCCTTAGGCACCCGCCCAGACACACTGCGTGTGGAGTGACTAGTTCCCCAAATTGCGCGCAGGCTGAAATTTCTTCCACACCTCTTTGCCTGGGCCACTCGGCCTGCCCGGCAGAAAAATACCAGGGAGGGAGCCGTCTGGGCGCTGAAGGCTGTCCCAGGAGCCGTTGGGCTCTCGCCACAGGTCGCTGGTTCCCCTACCCTGCACTGGCTGTTTCTCCCTGCTCCGTCCCAGAGACTGCTGTACCGCTGCTGTCTCCCTACCGTCTGGTTCCTCCGTGACCGATGAGGTTTCTGGTCTCTTATTTTCATATATGCTTGGCAACTGCTGGCTTGCTGGCCTCACCTCCTCTGATCGGATAGATTTCTGTCTCTTTTGTACTAGGAACTGGTATCTACTCCATCCTAGTCCACCGCCATCTTGGTAATCCCTCAATTTTTCTTTAATACTTTTAATAGTCATGTACCTACAATCATACACTGCATGCATTATTGGGGATTTACTCTTAAAATGTTAAATTTAGTGTTTTATTATTTATTATTTATTTATCCATCTATCTATTTATTTTTTACCACTGTTCAAGTACAGTTGTCACCATTTTTCCCCATTATTCTCCCCTGCCTTCCCCATGCCCACCTTCCACTTGCAATCCTCCCCCACAGCCCACCCCCTGTTGTCTTTGTTTATAGGTTCTTTATACATGTTCTATGTTCCTATACATGGAACTCTTCCCTCTTCAGGAAATTTTTGGAATACTCTGAGAAGGATAGGGGATATCCCTTCCCAAAATGTTTTGTAAAATTCTCCTGTGAAACCATCCAGTCCAGGGCTTTTATGTGCTGAGAGTTTTTGGATTACTGCTTCAATTTCATCTGCTGTTATTGGTCTGTTCAGATGTTTTGCTTCTCCATTCACTTTTGGAAGATTGTATTTTTTTGGAAATTTTTCCATTTTACCTAGGTTTTCACATTTCTTGGCAAATAGTTGTTTGTAGTAATTTCTTCCAATCCTTCGTATTTCTATGGTATCAGTTATCATCTATCCTCTTTCATTTCTGATTATATTTGTTTGGGTCCTCTCCCTTTTTTTCTTGATGAGTCTGCTTAAAGACTTGTATATTTTGTTTACCTTTTAAAGAACCAGCTCCTGGATTTATTGATCCTTTGAATTGTTCTTTTGGTCTCTATGTCATTTAATTCTACTTTGACCTTGATTATTTCCTCCCTTCTACTGGCTCTGGGCATTCTTTGTTGTTGTTCCTCCAGTTCTTGTAGATGTAGGGTTAGTTTGTTTATTTGAAATGTTCCTATCTTTTTTTGGTAGTCCTGTATCACTATGAATTTCCTCTCAGGACTGCCTTTGCTGTGTCCCATAGGTTTTGGACTGTTGTGTGTTCATTTTCACTTGTTTCCAGAAACTTTTTGATTTTCTCCTTGATCTCATTATCAACCCATTCATTGTTTAATAGCATGCTATTCAATGTCTTTGAATTTGAATGCTTTTGAGTTTTTCTCCTTGAGGTTGGTTTCTAGTTTCAGGCCCTTTTGGTTCAAGAAAATGCTTGGTATGATTTCAGTTTTCTTGGGTTTGTCAAGGCTTGTTTTTTGTCCTATCATGTGGTCTATTTTTGAAAATGTTCCATGTGCATTTGAAAAGAATGTGTATTTTCCTTCTGTGGGATGGAAGGTTTTATGTACATCAGTTAAGTCCATTTGATCTAGGGCATTGTTCAATGCCACAATATCCTTGCTGATATTTTGTTTGGTAGATTTGTCCATTGTTGACAGTGAGGTGTTGAAATCCCCTAATACAAAGTTTTGTTGTCAATATCTTTCTTGAAGTCCTCCAAGATTTTCCTTACATATTTTAGTGCTCCTGTGTTGGGTGCATGTGTGTTTATAATGTTTATGTCTTCTTGATGGATTCTACCCTTAAGTATTATGAAGAGTCCTTTTGTGTCTCTTTTAATGGCCTTTGTCTTGAATTCTATTTTGTCTGCTACGAGTATTGCTATGCCAGTTTTTTTTTTCTGTTCATTTGTTTGGAATATTTTCCCCAGCCCTTCACTTTCAGTCTCTGTAGGTCTGTTGTTCTGAGGTGGGTCTCTTTTAGGCAGCATATGTGTGGGTCATGTTTTCTTATCCATTCAGCTATCCTATTGTCTTTTGACTGGAATATTTAATCAAAAGGTTTACATTTAAGGTTATTATTGATAGCTACTTATTCACTTTTTCCTCCTTTGTATCTGTGTTCCGCTCTCTCTCACTCTTTTTCTTCCTCTTCTTGGGGCAGTCCCTTTAGCATATTTGCAATGCTGGTTTGCTGGAGATGCATTCTTCCACCTTTTGTGTGGGAAACTCGTTATTTGGCCTTCCATTTTAATTGAGAGCCTTGCTGGGTAGAGTAGTCTCGATTGCAGGCCTTTGCTTTTCATTACTTGGAATAGTTCTTGCCATTTCCTTGTGGCTTCTGAAGTTTCTGTTGAGAAATCAGCTGCTAGCCTAATTGGAGCTTCCTTTTATGTTACTTTCTGTTTCTCCTGTGCTGCCTTTATGATTCTTTCTTTGTCTTTACAATTAGGCATTTTAATTATAATGTGTCTTGGAGTGGGCCTCTTTGGGTTTATCTTGATTGGGAGCCTGTCTGCTTCCTGGAATCGCATAGCTTTCCCCCTCTATCCAGGTTAGGGAAGTTTTCTGTCATTATTCTTAAAAACATGTTTTCTGTCCATTGTTCCTTTTCTTCTCCTTCTGGTATTTCTATAATTTGAATGCTGTTGCATTTCATTTTGTCCTGACTTTCTGTTAGAATAGCTTCAAAGTTTTTGAGTTGTTTTTCATGTAGCTGCTCTACCTGGGTATTTCTTACTACCTTGTCTTCCAGCTCATTAATGCAGTCCTCTATTTCATCCAGCCTGCTTGTAATTCCTTCTAGTATATTTTTTATTTCAGATACTGTATTCTTAATTTCTTCTTGGCTCTTATTTATAGCTTATATTTCCTTCTTCATACTGTTGTGGTTTCCGCTTAGTTCCTGGTAGTTGTCTGTGAATACTTTGAACATCCTTATAATCATTTCTTGAATTTCATACCTGATAGGTTGCTTGCCTGTATTTCATTTAGCTCTTTTACTGGAGAATATTCCATTTTCCTTTTGTGGGTTATTTCTTTGTCTCTCCATTTTAGGTGACTCTTTTTGTTTGTTTCTGCAGTTCCAGATGCTCTGCTTTGCCAGCTGTCTTCATAGGGTGAACTTCTGTGGTAGGGGTTATGTGGAACTCAGTGGTGTGGACTCTTTGATCTCCTTGTCTGGATGCTTTAGTGTGGGCTTCCATTTGTTCCTTTCTTCCATTTGTATGGGCTGTCATGTTGTACTTGGGCTTTATATGTTGGTGGCTCCTTTGTTGGTGGTTTTCTCCCTTCTAGCAGGTTTACTGGTATTCACAGCTTCCAGCTTATCTTGCATGCTGTTGTACAGGTGTTGGTTAACAAAGCAGCATTACCAGACAACAAACCTATGCCACCAAAAAGAACGCCCCCAGCACATTAGCAGCCCCAACCACAATTGAACTAAGATTAATAAGGGCAAAGGCATAATGGTGTAAGAGAGCAGGAGAATATGCTGTGGGACTTACAGTACAAAGAATTAGTGAACAAATAGGAGTTTCTTTGGAGAAGTACAGCAATAACCATGATATTTCACACACCTAGCCACTGTTTATAAAAGGTGAAAAACAAATAAAACTCTTTTATTTTTATTTATTTACTTATTAAAAGATTTTATTTATTTTTAGGAGGGAGAGAAAAAGAGAAATGTTAATGTGTGGTTGCCTTTCATGTGCTTGCAACCCAGGCATGTGCCTTACACTGGGATTTGAATCCATGACCCTTTTGGTTCAGAGGCCTGCTCTCAATCTGCTGAGCCACACTAACCAGGGTGAAATAAGACTCTTTTTGGAAAGGAAAAAAAAATGCGAGCTGACTTAAGAAAGAAGAGCACTTATGGATGTTAGATGGAGGAGAAATAGTGAGAGTAAGGGGTAGAAACTTGGTGCAGTGTGACAGAAAATAAAGTTAACCACAACAGTAATAAAGCTCAGGAAGATGGCAAAATGGATTAAGACCAGGGAAGGGGGCAATGTGGAATTTGGAATAACAATAGTATGATAAGAAATATATAATATGAAAAAAGAATAAAAAGTAAAAGACCAAGACCAGTGTGTTATTTGGAATATGAGTGAAGTTGAAGAAGAAAACTTAACATGCAGTATGAAAGGGAGGATAAAAAAGAACAAATCAAACAATAAAACCACACAAACAAAGCAGAAAATAAATGTAAAGAAGAGAAATAAACATGCAAGTTCTGAAGGATAGCAAAGTGAAACTTGTATGACCTCTTGGTATTGGCATTCTGACTTGTTTCTGGATACATCGCTGATTTTGTCACAGCTCCAGGTCTTATTGCCTTAGTCTTGAAAAAATAAAGCCTCCTGCTGATTTTATGCCTGTGAAAACTGTTTTGCAGCTATTACAGGAACCTGCAGGCAGAGCAGAGGGTGGGTCCCTTCCCTTCTGTTTCTTTCTCTTTCCTTCCCTTCCTTTCCCTTCCCTTCCCTTCCCTTGAATTCACCTGCCTTCCCTTGCCTCCCCTCTCCTCCCCTCCCCTCACCTTACCTTGCCTGGATTTGCCTTCCCTTCCCTTCCTGGTGCTTAGTTTGGGCTACAATATTACAGATGCCCATTTTCCCACCCAGGCCCTCAGAGTGCTGTACGGCTGTTCTGTCCACTCTGCTTATTTGCACAGGCTGGCACAGATAATCCATCTCGTTTGGTGACCTTTGGATCAGTCCCTGTGGTGGACTGAATGGGAGCAAATCATGCCCTCCCCTTTGTTGGCCTGGGTGCTTGTCTCTGCATAATGGCTCAGTTTTGCTACTGGAAGAAGTGTGTTTGGGAGGTGGTGCCTCTTGAAGCCCCTGCTGTCCCCATTTCATCAATCCATCATGTGTCCTGAGTGGGAGCAAATTTTGCCCCCACTCTTTCTTCTTCCATGGCTGGGCTGATTGCTCAGCTGCTCAGTCCTTTTTTTCCCCCCAGAAAAGTCCCCTTTGGTGCCCCCTGTGGCTCCTAACACATGTCGGGCTTTCCACACAGACCAACTCTGACCAGTCCAGAGTCTATCTGGGTCACAGGCAGTCGGGCCCAAGTTTTTTCTCAGCTCCAGGTGTCACCTAGCTTCCCAATTTCCCTGGTACTGTTTCAGCTGATGACTTCTGCCCCAGCCAGGGAAAAAAGCTGATGCTGCTGGCAGTGTGTCACTTACTGACTTCTTATCCCCCCAGCAACTTTACCGGTCCAGGTATCTGCCAGCACAGTCTGAGACTTCCCCGCTCTGGGAGGGGAAGGAGCTCCTTGGTGGCTACCACTGACCCAGCTCTCCTCCAATTCCGCAGAGGCAGCCATGGCCCATGGATCTTCCTCTTGGCCTACAAAATCCACTTACTGTCTATTTTAAACCTCTGCACACTTAGGCTTTCAAACTTCATGTCGGCTGGGATTCTGTTGGCTGTTCACTCTGTTCTTTGGAAGATTGACTAGGTGTCCCAGTTGGGTGCATGAGCAAGTGAGCTCAGCTCCCACCTACATTGCTGCCATCTTCCAATTTTTCAAATTTCTTCAGGGCAGAGGACACATTGTTACCGAACAAGAGGTCCGAGGGGTGGGTGATATTTGACCCATCTAGGGATGCCAAAAACTGCTACAGAACAGGGGTCTCTCCCAAGGACAGAATACTAATATCGACTGGGCTCTTCTGTCCGCCACCAATTGGAAAGACATCTCTCAATGCCAGAGATTTGTGAAAAGGAAACAAAATGTTTATTTAATGCTATTCAGGCCTAAGGCCTCCACTAAAATATCAAAGTCCTTTAGGGTATACACCTACACCCACACAACGCTCCCTTCTCCCACTGTCCCAGCTCTGGGTACCGTAAATCAGGAAAAGAGCACATGTCTGTTTTTCAGGCCACTGGAATCATCAGCTGTGTCAGGCAGGATCTCTAGTTAATCCAAAGTCATGTGGTACCCTCTCACGGTCCATTGGCAAGAGTTCTTTGTACCAAGTTCCAGTCAAAGTCTCTCCTGCTTTCCAGGCCACGCGGCCAAAGGGGGCACCCCAAAGCCACATGGGCCTCTCCTACCAAAGCTGCAGGGGTCCGCACTCCACCAAAAGCATGTGGCTTTCTTCTTCACCTGGCTGCAGGGATCTCCATTCTGGCAAAGCTGCGTGGTTTTCCCTTTAACCTGGGAAAGAGGGGGTCTGCACTCTGCCAAAACCACGTGGCTCCCTCTTTCACCTCACCAAGAGGGGTCCTTACTCTGCTGAAACTATATGGCTCTCCCCTACATGACTACAGGGGTCCTCACTCTGCCCCAAACCACGTGGCTCTCCCTTCACCTGGCCAAGAGGGGACCCTTACTTTGCTGAAACCATGTGGCTCTCCCTTTTACCTGGCTGTAGGGTTCCCCATTCTGGCAAAGCCCAGTGGTACTCTTTTCACTCTCCTGAAAACTGCATTGCTCCCCCTTCTACCTGGTCAAAACTTGGCCACAGCTATTTAACATATCTATGAAACCAGTTAAAGGTTATAGCTGTGTTCAATAATCATTCCAGAGGTTAGCTGCAAAACTGTTGCTATGCAAAACAGCTCTCAGTGGCCCTGGCTCTATTTGTCCCTTCCCCCCTGGGGGGGTTGTGTGGACATCTTAATATTTCCTGGGCACCCTGAACTCTGGATCCCATCTCAAATTCTTTTCTGCCCTCCCCTTGGCTGCACCCTGTATCAATATCCCACCTTTCAGATATACAACCACTTTATAGTCATATAAAGGACAGTGGACGAAGGTCTCATCTTCTTGTAACTGCTTCCAGCTGGACATGGATGCTGTCCTGCCTACCCCTGGGTCAGGGGTGCCCTGAAAGATGGGGGGTTGCAGCACGGGGGGTGTCTTTCCTGTAAGGGGAAAGCCCTTACAGGGTCCTAGTCAGTTGGCTGTCATCTGGATGTCGCAGGCTTGGTGTCCAAAGGCTGGCATTACTGGACTGTTGGCATTCTGGTCAGGTCATATTCTGGAGGTGACAGATTAGGCAAGAAATTGGAAGAACAATTAAATCATAACCATTAAATGACAAAGACAGGGACTTTAGTAAAAAATGGCTTATCTAGTGGAAGGTGTACAAGGCATGTTACACCGATCTAAAAACTCTTATGCTCCACTACACTTCACTCAGGCTGAGGGGAATACATTAGGATTTCCCTCCTTTCAGATTTCTGAGGCCTTTCTGTCTGAGCCATCAAGACAGAAAAGGGAAAACCAGTTCTAAAGTGAAGCTCACAGACCGCCCCAGCCCTTCACCAACCCAACTACTTAGTTCAGCCAAACTGTTGAGTCTCAGGGGGGCAATGACGAAGATGGGCTCCTTAAGTGAGGCCTATATTGCAACCAATCACTCATAGGCATAGGCAGGTCATAGGCATACACTCTATGAAAACAGAAGAACACACAGGTTAATTCACACACCGATCCCCAAACCAGTCTCTGTGTCTGTGAGACTGTCTTTTGGGAAGACATTCCATTGTAAGGTCCTTCCTGCAATGGCATTTAACCGTGGCAATTTGACAGGTCTTTTACACCTATAAATTGTACATCTTTGGTGACATCACAAACCTGGTTTCAACTCTTTAATGAAAACAAACTTTCAAGACAGTTAGCTGCACCATTCTGATGTCCAATACTGAATATAGTGATTTTCCTTGAACTATAATTTTTCTCCTTAAGATCACCCTCAGTGTTATTACAGGGACTACTTTGGGTCCCGCTTTTGATTTTGACTGTTTGTTTGCATAAATA
This sequence comes from Artibeus jamaicensis, assembly GCF_021234435.1. Lineage (NCBI taxonomy): Eukaryota > Metazoa > Chordata > Mammalia > Chiroptera > Phyllostomidae > Artibeus > Artibeus jamaicensis. The sequence goes on from NW_026521506.1 coordinate 21,066,786, forward strand.
CACACTAAGAGCAGCCTGGATCACTTACGATCCCTAAGTCCACTTTGCTGGAACTCACACACAGAACCCTCAGATTGACTTCTCAGTCCGCCCCTTGGGGCACAAAAGCAGAACCACACATCTGTCATCTGGCTTTACCTGTACCAGTTATTTCACTCAAATCCTTGAGCCTCCATTGTGCCTACAGGTTCCTTTTTAGCCATCTTTCAGGAAAGCAACCTCCGTTCCTTCCCTGGAAGGACTGGCATGAACCACACAACCAACCAAAGTACCAGGCTTTTCTCGTGGGCTTTTGCTAGCTTCACAGGTCAATCCCAGTTCCTCAGGGCTTTCTGGTAATGACCAGAACCCATACATGCCTCCTTCAGGCGTGATGTTCCAGTCAACAGTCCTGGTTAACAAAATTACTATTAATGACTGGTCTTATTGGTTTTATGCAAAGAAACCTTATGTCATCACTCACTCCTTCAGAGTAGCAAATTCTGGAGGGATCAGGTAGGAAGAAAAATACAAAGCATAATGGAAAAGCCTTTTTCCTCATTTACTTTCCTATAGAGTATGAAGTCTCAACCTTTCCTGGAATCCTCAATTTCCTTTTCAGAGCAGATACAGAGCAAAATCTGAAACACAGAGTTTCAAAACAATACACAGGTAGAGGCATTCTCTTGCACCAATGCTTTCACTGGTGCCTCGCAGAGACATGCTACTTCAGGCCCGGTCTCAAGGCAGAGACATGCTCTTTGCCTCAGGCTGAAACACTTATCAGCCCCAAATGACCCTTCCTGGGTCCCAGGTGGCAAAGGCATCCTCTCCAACCGGCTAAAGTGACCTTTTCTAGGTCTTAATGTACAGAGACATGCTCCTTCAGGCCTGGTCTCATGGCAGAGACATGCTGCTTTGCCTCAGGCTGAAGCACTGGTCAGCCCAAAATGACCCTTCCTGGGTCCCTGGTGGCAAAGGCATTCTCCCTAACCAGCTACAGTGACCTTAAACAGGTCTTCGGGTATGGAGACATGCTCCTTCAGGCCCAGTCTCAACAGAGACATGCTGCTTTGCCTCAGGCTGAAGCACTTGTCAGCCTGAAATGACCCTTCCTGGGTCCCAGGTGGCAAAGGTATCCTCTCCAACAGGTTACAGTGACCTTCACTATGTCTTACAATACAGGTACGGAGACATGCTCCTTCAGGCCCAGTCTCTTGGCAGAGACATGCTGCTTTGCCTCAGGCTGAAGCACTCGTCAGCCCCAAATGACCCTTCCTGAGTCCCCGGTGGCAAAGGCGTTCTCCCCAACCAACTACAGTGACCTTCACTAGGTCTTCAGGTACACAGGGTTTCTGATCAGAAGCAAAACCAATGGCAGAGACTTGCTCTCTTCCAATCCAGTCTCATGGCAGAGACATGCTGCTTTGCCTCAGGCTGAAGCACTCATCAGCCCCAAACAACCCTTCCTGGGTCCCGGGTGGCAAAGGCATTCTCTCCAACTGGCTACAGTGACCTTCACTAGGTCTTACAATACAGGTTTCTGATCAGAAACAGAACCACATGTGAGAAATTTGCTCTTTTCCCATGAAATCAGAAAGCAAATAGTTGAGGTTTTCTTTACTCTAGGTTTAAAACTTTCATATCTTTTATACATATTTCTACTTATCTAGATTTAACCACCATTCTCTTTTAATCTTGGTTCCTTTCCCACACTGGGAAGGACTATACGTAAACTCAGTACTTAAACTCAGTATGTGGCAGCTAAAAGTCCCTAGCACTGGTACCTTCCACTAAAAGTCCCTAGATTTGCAGGGACATTTTGCACCTTTCTGAAACTTAGACCTTGCAAATACCCTATAAATCACATGGTCTCTCTTGGACCTCTGTTCATGACTTTCAAAATGAGAGCTATTCCTATCAGAACCAGTTACACAGAGAACCTGACTGCTGCAGTGCCAACACAGCAGCAGCATATAGCCCATAATCTGGAGAGAAGCCTTATCCAGGTCCAAGATGGTGGCACCCATGCATGCTCTGTCCTCCAAGTTGGGGCACTCATGTGGCTCATCCATTTTACCCAAAATGGCAGCACCCCGACTCTGGTTCCACCCACCTGGGAAGGTTCCAGGACTCCGGTTTCAGGAGCCCCAGAAGCCCCCAAGGCCCCTTCCACCCACAGGCGTGGGAGCACCACAAAGCCACCCTCCACCCACTTGGGGTCGTGCACTGAGGCTGCAGTCACCAATGCAGATGGAGAGCAGGCTCCAACCACCTGTGAAGGTGGGGGCCCTGCAGCTCCGCTTTTGGGAGCCAAAGAGGCTCCTGGCAACCCCTGCTGTGCTGGGTGAGCAGAGCCTATTTGCAGAGGCTGCGAATCCGTGGTGGAGACTTCTCCCACTTGCAGGGTGGGAGAAGCCTCAGTGGGCCTCACCTCCCCAGAAGGCAGTGTCACCATGGGAGTTCCCGCTCTCTGGGGTCCCCCATTCCCTGGGTTCAGAGCATTAATGAGGTTTCTTTCCTCATGATCTTTCTCCTCCTGTGATCTATTATCAGGGAGGGGTTCTAAAACCCCTTTCTCCTTCTGAACCATTACACACTTCTCTGTAAAACTATTCACACAGTTCCAACAAAGCAAACAAAGATTCAGAGCAAAAAGAATACAGATGGCATAAAAACCAGGTATTTCCCCTGCTATGGCCCACAATTGTAGCTCCATTATTGCAAAAGAGCAGTCAGAAACCAAGTTTTTCAACCCAGAACACTTTCTCGTCTCTGCTCCCTCCCCGCTTTGTTTCCTTTTCACCTTTCCAGGAGTGACTAGGCGGCCGATGCCCTCAAGAGCCCAGAGAAATCCTCAGAGACTGGGAAAATTCCAAAAACTCACTCTCTCGCACCCGAAGGGGTCGGTCTGCCATGGACAAATATCGTCCCGGTGGAGTCGCCAAAAACTGTTACTGAACAAGAGGTCCGGCGGGGGGGGGCAATATTTGGCCCACCTAGGGATGCCAAAAACTGCTACAGAACAGGGCCTTTCCCAAGGACAGAATACTAATATCGACTGGGCTCTTCTGTCCGCCGCCAATTGGAAAGACATCTCTCAATGCCAGAGATTTTTGAAAAGGAAACAAAATGTTTATTTAATGCTATTCAGGGCTAACACCTCCACTAAAACATCAAAGTCCTTTAGGGTATACACCTACACCCACACAGTGCTCCCTTCTCCCACTGTCCCAACTCCGAGTACCGTAAATCAGGAAAAGAGCACACATTTGTTTTTCAGGCCATTGGCACCATCAGCTGTGTCACCGTGCAGGCAGGATCTCTCTCTCTCTAATTAATCCAAAGTCATGTGGTACCCTCTCATGGTCCACTGGCAAGAGTTCTTTGTACCAAGTTCCAGTCAAAGTCTCTCCTGCTTTCCAGGCCATGTGGCCGAAGGGGGCACCCCAAAGCCACATGGGCCTCTCCTACCAAAGCTGCAGGGGTCAGCACTCCACCAAAAGCATGTGGCTTTCTTCTTCACCTGGATGCAGGGATCTCCATTCTGGCAAAGCTGCGTGGTTTTCCCTTCAACCTGGGAAAGAGAGGGTCTGCACTCTGCCAAAACCACGTGGCTCCCTCTTTCACCTCACCAAGAGGGGGTCCTTACTGTATGGCTCTCTCCTACTTGACTGCAGGGGTCCTCACTCTGCCCCAAACCGCGTGGCACTCCCTTCACCTGGCCAAGAGGGGACCCTTACTTTGCTGAAACCATGTGGCTCTCCCTTTCACCTGGCTGCAGGGTTCCCCATTCTGGCAAAGCCCAGTGGTACTCTTTTCACTCTCCTGAAAACTGCATTGCTCCCCCTTCTACCTGGTCAAAACTTGGCCACAGCTATTTAACATATCTATGAAACCAGTTAAAGGTTATAGCTGTGTTCAATAATCATTCCAGAGGTTAGCTGCAAAACTGTTGCTATGCAAAACAGCTCTCAGTGGCCCTGGCTCTATTTGTCCCTTCCCCCTGGGGGGGGTGTGGATATCTTAATATTTCCTGGACACCCTGAACTCTGGACTCCATCCCAAATTCTTTTCTGCCCTCCCCTTGGCTGCACCCTGTATCAATATGACCTTTGAGCCCCACCGCACCAAATACTAGACACACATGTAGCTTGTGCTCAGTCACTATTAGTTCAATAAACAGATCATTTCCCAAGCTCAGTTCCAAGGCACCAGCACATCACTTTTTTTCTCAACTCAGGCTCTGGCTCATCTTAATCCCCTGCTCCAGTAGAAACTGGAGCAATTCTGCCAATGTCTGAATTCTCAAACCACAAAACTGAATCGCTGCTGATCTCAATCCAGAACTGGATTTCCACTCATAACAGCCAAAGCTGTTCTTGTCCACACCTTGTCTAATTGCTGTCCATGAACGTGGGTGAGGAGGAGGCTGTCTGCAGAATCTAAAGACAGGGGATTAGAATCCTCTCTGCAAACCTCATGGAGACAGGTTTAGGGGATTATCCAGGGTTGAGCTTCCACTGCCCATTGCTCCCCTAGTTGCAAGTCTCAGGAGGCTAGAGGAAAGGGGGAAATACAGAATGTCCCCATATGGGCCACTGAAATGTTAGGGTGATCAGTGACATGGGCTGCAAAAAAATTCACAAAGTGAAGCAAGTGCAGAGAGTAAAGATTTTGTTCACTGTCCAAGAAAAAAGAGGGGCATGGTGTGGAGACACATACCAGCAATCTTCAATTTAGTGTTTTTATATGAGAAAATATTTGAAAATGATGGTTTAAAAATTTTGATTAATATCTTAAGTGATTAAACATTTTTATTTGGCAATTAGGTAAAAATTGGGAAGTTTTGCCTGTATTTGTTTTTTTTATTTTTGTTTAAGTATAGTTGTCTGCATTTTTCCCCCCACTACTCCCCTGCCCCCCACCATCCCCACCTCCCTGCCCAGATCCCCCTCTTTGTGTGTCCTTTATACATGTTCCTGAAAACTCTTCCTCCCTTTTCCCCCATTATTGCCTCTCCCCTCTTCTCTGGTTACTGTCAGTTTGTTCTTAATTTCTTTGGTTTATTAATTGTTGGAAATTAATCAATAATCTCAATAAAACTAAAGACTGAATATGTTACTGAATATGTTAAAAGTCTTAGAGGAGAAGTGAAATGAATTACCTAAAAATCTCCAAGGAGCTAGAAAATTAAAAGGAGGGAAAAAGTTTAATAGAGTAATAAAGTAAATGTTTTTAATGAATGCAACACTAATTTTTAATTTCGGAGGATATGACCCATTATTTTAAATAAAATTTTATAAAAATCATTTGATTGTTTGTATTTTAAATTTCTTTCTTATTTTGTTTCTGACTTGTAATAAACATGGGTTTGTATAATCATAACAATTGCATTACAGCATTTGTTTTTAAATAGGGGCTAATTCCAACTTTCAAATGTGTTGAATACCAAATGTAATGTTTAATGAAGTCAGTAGTTTTCAATTCTGAGCACATTATCATACAGAAACAGTCTTATAAAGGTGTTTTGTCCCTGAATTATATCTTAATTTAGATCTGCATAATGTTTCATCTCAGCCACTTACAACGGCCCCCTATTTTCCTTGCATTCACTATTGTTTCTCTTCAAATAGAGTCCAGAAAAGCCTGATGAGTCAGTCCCTTGCTTTAAAACGGTAACTAGCTCTTTATTGTAATCAAGGTTAAGTCCTCGGTCTTTTGCATTTTGACCCTGCCTATTGCAGCCCTGTTTTTCATCAGACCTCTCTGCTTCAGGTTGCCCTGCTCCAGCCAGTCTAAGATCTTTACTTAGAAGATTTGTTTGAGAAAGAAATTGTACTTTTTGACTTCTCTTTGCTTTTGCACATATGGTTCCCTGTGTCATAGATGGCTTTATCTATTCTATTTTCTGGGCCTTACTGCAACTTGGATGAAACATCCCTAAAGACTGTCCTTTTTGCTTTGCCCTACTTACCAGTTTACCGAATAGCTCTCTGGTTAGAATTTGCTCCCTACGCAGATCTGCCTTCAGTGAGGGAATATATGGGTCAAAATTTCTGTGCTTTGAAAGCTGAGGGTCAGATTCATGACTGTGGTAAATTCACCCGAGTCAGAATCCCCTTGGTATCTTTTACCAGGTACCCAGTTTACCTACCTCTGGCTCTCCTTTCCATCTTGCCTTTTAAAATGTTAGTTTGCTTTTCCCTTTTTCTTGTTTCCTCTCCATCGTCAACATTTATTTGCTATTTAAGTCTGGAAATAATGTTATGAACTATTTAGCATAGTGGCTGGCAAATAGTAAGAGCCTATAAAATGTTGGCTAATAATAACAACAGCAATTGCAATAGCATATTTTATATTTGTCCTAAAGAGACTAATGATACTTTAATAATGAGTTGTTAGCTTGCTTTAAAGGTTGTGTCCAGCTCTGGATGGTGTGATTCAGTGGATTGAGTGCCGGCCTGTGAACCAAAGTGTCTCTGGTTCAATTCCCAGTCAGGGCACATGCCTAGGTTGTGGGCCAGGTCCCCAGTGGGGGGCATGGTAGAGGCAACCACACATTGATGTTTGTCTCCCTCCCTTCCCCTATCTCTGAAAATAACTAACTAACTAACTAACTAAATAAATAAATAAATAAATTTAAAGAAAGATTGTGTCCCCACACTCTAGATTTGCAAATATAACTATTACATTTTCTAAAACCCCAACTCTTTAGAATTATGGGAACAAATAACTCAAATCCTTATAGCCAATTATTATTATTATTACCACCACTTTATATTGGGTCAGTTCATGTGATGTTGTTATAGAAGTTAATCAGTTGGTATAGTAGTTATGAAAACCTTCATCAATAACAATTTTGTGCTTTCCTGATAAATCTCTCTTTAAATGGTGTATCAATGATTGAAATGCCTATTACAGAATGTAAGTGTGTATCTTAACTAGGTAATTCATATTAAAAGTTCTTTTGTTCCAACATTATTTTTATCTTCTTAAAGATTTTATTTACTTATTTTAGACGGAGGGGGAGGGAGAGAAACATTAATGTGTGCTTGCCTCTTGCGCGCCCCCTACTGGAGACCTGACCTGGCTTGCGACCCAGGCATGTGCCCTGACGGAATCAAATGGCAACACTTTGGTTCACAGGCCAGCAGTCAATCCCCCGAACAATACCAGCCAGCGCCCAACATTATTTTTAAAATAAATTCTTATTTCTGGATCTTTTCCCTAAAGTGTCTAATTCCTGTTGATAAATATAGCTCAACTTCACAAGGTTGTTTGCATTTGTTGAATTTCCATAACAAAATTCTTACTTGAAAAGCGAATTTGTTTTGCACATCTACATCTTATTTAAAACACTGGGTATAGATCATACACATTTTATTAATGCAGAGAACATTGTCTAAATATACTTAAAGCAGTATATATTGTAATAGAAGCACATGCATCATCTTAACACACATTCCAACAGTGGTTTGGCTTAGTATTTAGTTTAGATTTGCACTTGAAGAGAACTTCAGGAACAGGGATGTTATGCACATTGAACTTTGAGTCTGGGCATCTGTTCTAAAATCTTTATTTATGAGTTTATAATTGATGATGAGACTATCCATCACCATCCTTATGTTTAAATGCCTTTATTTTACAGAAGGTGATTGTTGGTTGTACAACTAATCTGTGCAACATAGACCTCTGAATATTTTCTTTGTGCTATGTAAAACATATCTTCAGGACTTGTTATGACAACCCCTGTACACCAATAGACATATTTTTTTCACAAACTATAATGTGCATCCGGTCAGTCCAGAGAATTTCTATTATCACCTCCTCAGTGAAAAATATATTGTGGGTATCTGCCAGCTACTTTACTCTTTCGATTCCATTAAATTTTGGAAACATCTGTTAAGGGCCTAAAATAGCCCAGGTTTTGGTGATGATCAGATGAACAAGACAATGTTGCTGCTCTCAAGATATCGCAATCAAATGGGGATGGTGGGGATGAGAAATTGGCCACAATTATTTTAGTATCAAAAAATGTGCTAGAATGTATTTTTGAAAGAGCTACAAACAAAATGCTACAGAGGCTTGTGGGAAGGTACATTTGCATCAGGGAAGATTTTGTAAAAGTAGGGCAAATTGAGCACTGAAAGACATTTTAGGCAGTGGGAACAACATGAGCAAAGGGGAAGATAAATATTTGCTGTATACTACTAGAAAGAGAAGTATGTTCTGTGTACTACTAGGTGTCAGGCACTGTAGTACAGCTTCATATGTATTTATTTGCACATTTAGTCTGCACAATCACCCTGTAATGGGCATGGCACAGGTTCTACTTTACAAGTAATATCAAGGCCCAGAGCTGGTAAAATAACTGACAGAGCTACTAATGAGCCCAGATTGATCTTATATTAAAGTCTATGTTCTTTCCTTTGAGGTGCAGGGGAATGCACAATCTGGGAAAAAGAAGGAACAGTTGCTTGGAACAAGGTATTCCTGAAATGTAGCATAATGAACAAAATGATCAATGGAGCTCATAAAGAAACAAATATGTTATATTAGATACCCACAGGTATTCTGGACAATGTCCTGTGTTCAAATACATGGAAAAGCTGCATGCTATATCCTACTGCTGCCATGTATAAGTGGAATACCGCTTTAATAAATGCCTTTTAATGGGCTGATATCTGAATAGCGACCTCTAGTGTTATGCAGTGCGCAGTCTAAATAACCATATGTTGTACATCAGCTCTCTCTTTCTTGGAAATTCACAACTACACTAGCATATGAAAGAGCTTCAAAAGTCCTATAGTAGTGATATCTGTTTAGACCAATAAATACCAAAATTATTTTTCCACAGTAGGGAAATTGCTATAATACCTACTAATAGTTCATGGAAAACCAGTATTCTATGGAATGCAATTCAGAAAACAATGGACTAGTCAGTCATACTTGATAAATCGTCCGAGTATGGAGTGAGTTGGCCACGCAACTCTTATCTGGAAATTCTGCCAAAGACACTCATGTACTAGTGTGAATGATGTTGCTTTCATTTTCCCATGGTGCATATTTTCCTTCTCCAATTCCTAATTCTGGGGAACAGGTCTTCTTGAGCAGAGTTTATGTGCCTAAAATAGGTTATATGTGTGACAGAATATTTATCCCATCAATATCGGGGCCAGGGGAAGCTGGAGTCCCTTGCCTGGTTACCTCCTCCCCAAGCGGACTTGTCTACTTACCCCAGGGTAACCATTATACTTTTCTCAGTGTGCCACAATGTGGAAATGGTTGGGAAGCTATTTTGAACATAGCCAGGGGTTACTTGCTAAAAAATTGAGTCTTATATGAGGCAGAGGTTTTTTTCCCTTCCATAGCACCAGAAATATTTGTTGGTATAACCAATGTTAGAATAAACCAGCATCATGACAAAATATACTGCGATAAAAGAAGAATCAGATATTTAAGACTGATTCTTTTGATCATTTCACTCATCAGGTTGTGAACATCACATTAATCTGTTTTCCTCTCATGATTAAAACTTTTTGGGATAACGGCAAATACTCATTTATGTGCAAATATGTAGAATATGAGCAATGTGAATTCATAACAGTAAAGGGCATTCAGGATGAGATGGCACAATTCTTTAGTCATACTTAATTTCAATGAAAAACTTTGCTCAACTGAAAGAATGACAAAAATGCTATTGTCAAAGAGGAAAAAACTTGGGAAAGTTATGAATGTCTAAAATTTCCTGCAGTTATTTTTGTAAGGATTGATTCATATTCAGATTAGCTTCCTGCCAGATGGAAGAAACACACAGTAAATCAGCTTTTGCAGTAGAGAAATAAAAAAGAAGCACAAGCTGCTATTTAAAGGGTTTTTTTTTTGCCATATTAATAGCACATTAACCCATAGGGAGTATTAATGTAAGAAACTAAACCATGGGCTACCATTCTCTCTTTTAATAAGACTAAATTTTTTTTGGTCTAATGGGTTGAGAAAAATTATTTCCTTGGGTTTCACATCCAAAATAGTATTTCTAAATGTTTAATGATGGTCAAACCCTATGCATTCTAAAGCAGAAAGAAAAGGAGGAAAAATATGTGGAAATTGAAGATAAATACTTCCTCTTGCACCCAGTGAAGCACTGCTTTATGTGGTTAATCCTGGGAAGGACGAAGCACACAGTAGATGAGATGGAATGATTTGCTCGGGAGTTCACTAAACCAGAGTCCTGATGCTCTAGGTGTGGCTTTGGTGGAGTCCAAGCAGTGCCTTGAATGAAGTACGCTTGTTCTGTCCAACTCAGCCAAGTGTATGACAGTGGAGTCTTACTACATGCCCAGTGTTGAGACTAGATTTCCTTTTGGCACCGGAAGTCATACTCTGACTCAATCAGTTCTTCATTTAGCCTAGCTTCTAATATTCACCTGGTTTTTATCATGATGTCTTTGCTTTACCCATTCAACTTGGCACCCCCTTTATTCTCTTGTTGACTGATCACCTAGACTTTCCTCATGATAATATTCTCTCCACTGTATTTCAGTAACATAGGTTACAACTCTCTAAGCTTGATCCATCCTCAAGTGCTCTCTCCCATATGTTGACTCTATAGGGGACAGGTTTCCATCTGGCCTGTCTGAGCCTTGCTGGAAATGCTGATGATAACTGTGAACAAATTTGGTTATTAACATTTGTTTACTGAACATGTACCATGTGCCAATCCTCTCAACAGCCCATTAGATTGATTATTTTCATTCTACTTTTTAACACTGAGAAAATAAGGCTCAGAGAATTGAGGAAATGGCTCAAAGATCCCAGAGCAATATTGTCTTTCAACAATCGGTGCTGAAACAACTGTATGCCCACATATGACCAAATGATTCTGGAGCAGTGATTTTCAACCTTTTTCATCTCATGGCATACATAAACTAATTACTAAACTTCTGTGACACACTGAAAAATATGTATTTTTTGCCGATCTGACAAAAATAGGTATAATTTTAATTTGCTCACACCACATGGATATGTTGCATTGTCTGTTGTCATTTTTTATCTGACAATCTAAGACAAAAGAGGTCAGCGACCCTGAGCAAACAGGTATGGCATGTTTTAAAAGTCATTGCAGCACCCCAGCGTGCCACAGCATACCGCTGACCATCGCTGATGTAGACATAGATCTTTCAACCTTCACAAAAATTATGTCTACATGAATCATAGACATAAGTATAAAGCATAAAACTAAAACTCTTAGGAAACAACACAGGAGAAAATCTAATTAACCTTTAGTGAAGGGATGACTTTTAAAATACATTTAACTTTTTTAAAAATTTTTTAAAAGATTTTATTTATTATCTTTAGAGGGGAAGGGAAGGAGAGAGGTAGAGAAATATCAATGTATGGTTGCCTCTGCTGGGGACACACGATGTATCGTGTGTCCCCTGCCAGGAACTGGCCTGCAACCCAAGCATGTGCCCTGACTGGGAATCGAACAGTGATACTCTGGTTCACAGGCCCATGCTCAATCACTTAAATGTTTTTTTATTTTTTAATTACAGTTAATATTCAATATCATATTAGTTTCAGGTAGACAGCATGGTTTTGAGACATTTATATAATTTATCAAGTGATTCCCTGATAAGTCTAGTACCCAACTGACACCATACATAAATATCACAGTATTATTTACAACATTCCCCGTGTTGTACTTTACATCTCTGTGACTATTCTGTAACTACCAGTCTGTACTTCTTAATCCTATCACCTTTTTCACCCAGTCTACCAACCTCCCTCCCATCTGGCATTCATCAATCTGTTACCTGTATCTATGAGTCTGATTCTGTTTCACTTGTTTATTTATCTTGTTGTTTAGCTCACACATTTAAGTGAAATCATATGGGATTTTATTTTCTCTGTCTGACTTATTCAATTAGCGTAATACCCTCTAGGTTCATCCATATTGTTGCAAATGTCAAGATTTGACGCTTTATTATGGTGAAGTAATATTCCATTGTATACATATACCACTTCTTCTCATTCCAGTAATCTGTCATTGACACTCAGATTGCTTCAGTAGATTGCCTATTGTAATTATTGCTGCAATGAAAATAGCAGTGCATATGTTTTTGGGATTAATGTTTTTGAGTTCTTTGTATTAATAGCAGAAATGGAATTTTTAGGTCATATGGTAGTTAAATTTTTAATTTTTCAAGGAAACTCCATACTGTTTCCCACAGTGGCTGTACCAATTTGCAATTCCACGAGCAGTGAACAAGGGTTCCCCTTTCTCCACATCCTTGACAACACTTGTTGTTTGTTGATTTATTAATGATGGCCATTCTGACAGGTGTGAGGTGATACCTCATTGTGGTTTAATTTGCATTGCCCTGCTGATTATTGACATGGGGCATCTTTTCATGTCTATTGGCCATCTGCATGTCCTCTTTGGAGAAATGTCTATTCAGGTTTACAGTCCATTTTTAAACCAGATGGGTATTTTTTTAGTGTTTGTTGTTTGGGATTGTAATATATTTTGAATATTAACCCATTATCAGATGTATCATTAGTGAATATCTTCTTCTATTCAATAGGTTATCTTTATGTTTTATTGATAGAGCTTTTTTGCTGTGAAAAAACTTTTTAGTTTTATGTAGTCCCATTTGTTTACACTTTTTTGCTTCGCTTGCCTAAGCAGACACATAAAAATAATTATTAAGAATGATATAGAAGCATTTACTTTGTATGTTTTCTTCTGGAAATTTTATGGTTTCTGATTTTACATTTGTGTTAGTTCATTTTTAGTTTATTCTTGTATGTCATGTAAAAAAGTGGTCTAATTTCATTTTTTGCATTTATCAATCCAGTTACCCAAGAACATTTAATGAAAAGTCTGTCTTCACCCCATTATATATCTTTGCTTCTTTTGTCATTCATTAGTTTACTGTATAGGTGTGTATTTATTCTGTTTCATTGATCTACCTGTCTGTTTTTATGTCAGTACCATGCAGTTTTGGTTACTGTAGCCTTGTAGTATAGTTTGATATTAGGTAGTGTGATACCTCCAACTTTGTTCTTCTTTCTCAAGATTGCTGTGGCTATTTGGGGTCTTTTGTGGTTCTGTGAAAAATACCATTGGTGTTTTGATAGGAATTGCATTGAAACTGTAGATTGAGTTTGGTACTATGAAATTTTAATGATGTTAATTCTTTGTATACATGAGCATGATAGACACTTCCATTTATCTGTATCTTCAATAGCTTTCTTCTGTGTCTTACAGTTTTCTGAGTACAAGTCTTTTAACTCCTTGGTTGAATTTATTCTACGGTATTTTATTTATTTTCATGAAATTATAAATGGGGTTGTTTTCTAAATTTCTCTTTCTGATAGTTGATTATGGGTGTATAAAAATATAACTTATTTCTAAATATCAATTTTGTATCCTGCTACTTCACTGAATGCGTTTATCTGTTTTAATAGTTTTTTTTGTTAAATCCTTAGAGTCCTCTTTATATATTATCATCTCATCTGCATATAATGAATGTCAGTTTTACTTCTTCCTTTCTAATTCAGACAGAGTGCTCCAACTTATTCAATAGAAAGAAACAGACAATCCAATAGAAAATGGGCAAAAAAAGTTGAAAAGGCAGCTCAAAACAAGTGGTCAATAAAGTACATAAACAAATGAAAATGAATCACATGTAAAAAATGTTCAACAAGACAAATTATGAGAGAAATGGAAACAGGACCATAATTATACCTACTGCTATACATATTCAATAGTGCCTCAATTAAAACCAATGACAATACAAAGATGTGGAACAACTGGAGCTGTTGAGCACTGCTGCTATGAATATAAATTGGTACAATCACATTGGAAAACTACAAAATCTGAATGTACTCATATCCTATGACATAAGTGATTTCAATTTCATTCCAACATGTATACTCAACATATATACATACACACACATATATGTTTATTGAAACAAATGAATGAGAAAGTTCATAGTAGCATCCTAAGAATAGAGACAACCCAAATGTTCATAGTGAGATAGCTGAATGAATTATGGTATATTATTAAAACAGCAAAACTGCACACCAATGAAAATTAATGAACTACTGTTACAGTCAATGACATCAATAAATCCCACAAACACAAATTTAGGGAAAAGATATCAAACACTAAAGGGCCCAGAGGGCCCTTTATGGAAGAGGCCCAGAGACACATGAAAGGATGCTCAGCATCATTAGCCATCAGAAAAATACAAATTAAAACTGCAATGAGATACCACTTCACACCTGTCAGAATGGCCATGATAAACAAATCAACAAACAAGTGCTGGTGAGACTGTGGAGAAAAGGGAACCCTAGTATATTGTTGGTGGGGATACAGACTGGTACAGCCACAGTGGAAAATGGTATGGAATTTCCTCAGAAAACTGAAAATGGACATGCCTTTTGACTCAGCAATTCCACTGCTAGGCTTATCTCCTAAGAACCCTGAAACACCAAACCAAAATAACCTATGCACCCCAGTGCTCATAGGCGCACAATTCACAATAGTCAATCACTGGAAACAGCCTAAGTGCCCACCAGTGAATGAGTGGATCAAAAAACTGTGGTATATTTACACAATGGAATACTACTCAGCAGAAGGATAAAAGGAGCTCCTACCCTTTGTGACAACATGGATAGAACTGGAAAGCTTTATATGCTAAGTGAAGTAAGCCAGGTGGTGAAAGACAAATACCATATGATCTCACCTATAAGTAGAACCTAATCAACAAAACAAACAAGCAAGCAAAATAGAACCAGAGACACTGAAATAAGAAACAAACTGACAGTAACCAGAGGAGAAAGGGGAGGAAAGAGGGGATAAAGGGAGGAAGGGTTGTCATGAACATGAATGAAGGACACATGGACAAAGCCAAAGGGGGTAGGTTCAAGGGTGGGAGGTAGGGATGTATGGGGTAGGGGGGACTGGTGGGAGAGAAATGGAGACAACTGTACTTGAACAACAATAAAAAAGAGAATAAAATAATATGCTGTATGACTCTACATATGTAAAATTCAGAATCAGACACAACTAGACAAAAAGAAGTAAAGATAGGAGGTGCTGAGGTAGCCATGGTAGTGGCCAAGTCCTGGAGTGACATCACACAGCTGTGGACTAGAATGGTTTTTTGAGTTGAACATGGAGAGCTTAAGAAGTGATAAAACACACTGACCCAGTGCACAGTACATGTTATTATTTCAGTACTATTCAGATAATTACCTCAGTTCTACTTTCACTGAAGTAAGCTTTGCCTAGGGATCAGAAAGAAATGAAAAAACTAAAAGTTCAATGCAGAAACAGTTTCTGCTAGTCAAGAAATCCTCAAAAATGTTTTGCTGTGGATATAGAAGATAAAGGAAACAGGACTATTAGTGCATGCTGTTGCACCTGGTTCTGAATAAATTCCATGATCTGACTGACAACTTCCCCTTCCCTCATGCTGGAAAGTTCATGCTGGAATTGTCATGACAACAGGCACAGATGTTAAAGATGCTAAGGTGATAAGTGTTTCTACAGAAATGAATGTATTAATGGCAAATACATGAGTGATTGCGGCTTTGCATTAAATGGCTGTCATGCAGAAATAATATCTCAAAATCCTTGCTTATATATTTTTATATACAAGTTGAGCTTTACTGAAATAACAAAGATAGTAAAGAAGATCCATCTTTTAGAAATCAGAGTGAGGGGGATTTAAATGGAAAGAGAATGTTTTGTTTCATCTGTGTATCAGCACTTTTCCCTGTAGAGTTTCCAGAATTTTCTCACTACATGAACCAGTACTGGAAAAACCATCAGATTTGCACACTAGCAAGTATTTTTAGAGTGTAGTTATATAATCTCTTTCAGATAACTTTATTTTGCAAAGTTTGAGTACTTGGGAATCAAAACAACATGTGGTAGCTACTCTGTGGCTATCACAGGAAAGTCAGAGCCATTCTAAAAGGACAAAAGAAAAAGCTTCTTTTGTCCTTTTCAAATTCCAGGCTTCTGAGCCCCTGTCTTTAAGGCCTTTTGACTGAATCCCTCTGCAAGAGTAATCTTTTCGAGCTGTTGAAAACCTTGTTATTCATAGAAGACATTACAGGCACCTCCGTGTTTTTCTTTCACTCATGCATATATAATCAGGCCCAGACTCAGCGGCAGATACTCATAGATGCTGTGAAAATTATGTAAGTGTTAGCTTTGTGAGATTAATTTTGGGCTGGAGCTCACTGAATGTTCAGCCTTTCATAAAGCCACACAATGATGAGTTTCTACCCACAGAATGAACCCCTCTGAGGGTGTTGCCAGAACTTACCAGGGGCTCCTTAGAGATAATGCCCTGGCTTGCCCTTGGGAGCATGCGACAGATAATAACTGAAATGTACTGATGTCAGGTGTATAACGATTCAGTGGTATCTTGTACCTACTCCTTACACCCTTTATTATTTTGGTTTTGAAATTTTAGTGGCTACCTGTGAACTGGACATGAACTTTGGAATTCAAGAGTCCTAACTTCTGAGCTCATTCTTGCTTAGAAGGACACAGTTAAGGTATTTTTTATCATTTAAAAATATTGTTTTACTTTTTTAAAGCTGATACTGAAACTATAATCCTCAACTAAAATGTGTTTCTTTTGGTGTGCCTGTGTACTCTGCCTTGTTTTATGGTGCTTAGTTACAGCTTTAATCTGAGAAAAGAGTGTGATTTTTATTTGAAAGCATGTGCAGTGCAGCACATAATTTAAGTAGGGATAGGGAGACAGAAGTTGTCTCAGATAAAATTTTATGGTTCCCTAATATTAGCTTTTATTTGGAAAGAAAAACAAAATAAAAAGACTCTGATAAAACTTGATGGTGGTTAAGTTAAAATACTAACATCAATGGCCAGTGAATTTTCACTGGTCAATGAAATTAAGTATTTTCTTGTGGAACGAACCGTTAGAACAGAAGCTACATTTGGGGTGGAAGGAGGGCAGTGATAAGAGAGGCACCCAGGGGTCTTCTCAGGGTATTGACAGTGTTCTGTTTTCTGACCTGAGAGGTAGCTACAGGATAACTTTACTATGGGAAAAATCACAAAGCTGCATGATTTTGATATGTGTTATTTTCTGTATGCATAACCAAATTTCCTTGAAAAAGAGTAATAACCATTAAAATAATTCTTTCCAAAGTTTTCTTTCCCCAAATCAGTCTGAACTCCTCATTAGGATTTATAGTCATTGACCACAAATATTCTAAACATTCTTCCAATGCTAAAGGCAAAAATGGGGACTTAGGCAATATCAAAGCGCAAAAAATTCACAAATGAATCTATCCCTTTTCACTTTTGAGTAGATTCAGCTTTTCGGTTTAAAAGCATTATTTCAACACAGAAGCTTCAGAGTCATCAAGATCCTATCTCTGACCCACGTGACATTGTGCAATAGCAAAGTTAGGTGCTGTGACTGAACTTCACCAAGAAATTCTTAGTTATTGGAAGCAATACAGGCTTGGGCGGGACTGTAGTTTACAGTCTTGGAATCCTTTCTCAGATGTCCTCCAAATCCTTTCTGGTATCTCTGGCACAAACTTCCCTTGTGAAATGAAACCAGGGAACTCAATATTGTGCTTTACTTTCAGATACAAAGAAGAGTATGTTGGATTTCCCATTCACGTTCACTCAGGAAATCTCCTCTGGTTAACCTTTGTTTGCATATCTTACTGGCTGCTGTGTGGATACTGTGCCTTTGTATCTTCTCTCTTTAGTATTCTGACCTATACACAACCCTGAAATTAATATATGTCACATGGACTCAGCAAAGTAGAAACACATGGGGGACGTGTGGTGGATTTCTTTTTGTATTTCTTGCTAATATCTGCCAGAGAGAGAGAGAAAGAGAGAGAGAGAGAGAGAGAGAGAGAGAGAGGTACAAGCCCTTAAAGATAACACACTCACATTTTTTGGTCACATCTGAAGAGTGCGTGTTTGTTTAATTAGGAAAACTGTGCTTTGGATTTCAGCATACTGCAGGAGATAATAATAGTTTCGCTTTGATTCAAAAAACCTAGCTGATTTAAATACGTGACTAAAAAGAGCTACAGTCAACTTTAACATATAAAAATATCTCAAAGTCTTTCCTCAATCTTGAACATTTGAAAATGGGGAAATAAGTCATTTGTTGAGGTTAGGGAGGTTGCATGGTTATTTCAAAGGACAGCTTGGGGAACATGACTGATAAGTTCAAAAATGCTTTCTCTATTGCTTCATCTTTCTATCTTTGATGTCAGATGATTCTTCAACAAATGTGCAGTGAATCTTTATATAAACTGGGCCTTGTCCTAGGTGCTGAGGCATCATTCTGTGTACTGGAAACAAAGCAATAAACAGTATAGGTAAAGTCCTTGACAGCAGAGACCTTATCTTTAACTGGGTAAATAGACAACCAGATGCAGACAATAATAAATGGGTGAACATATAAAACAGATTGTATGTCAGATAGGTGATAAGTACTATGAGCAGAAAAAGTAGGGCAAGAATGTTGAGGAGTGATAAGAGATTTTATTTACTTACGTGTTTATTTATTTATTTATTTATTTAGTGACTTTGTACTTTTCTGTTTTTCACCACTCACAATATTTGTTTATTATTATTATTATTTTAATAATCAATTTTTATTATATTTTCTATTACCATTTATCCCCTCATAACTTCTTCCACCTCTACCCACACCCCTTCCCCCTACAATCACCACAGTGTTGTCTGTGTCCATGAGTTATTTCTCTATTTTGCTCAACCCCCAATATCATAGCAAAACACTGTCATGCTATATGATGTATGTTATAGAGGATGGATCATGTGGCTCAGCCCATTTTGTTACATGTAAAACCATTCACTGTTCCTGACAAATGGGAGCATTAATACATTGGGGCACAATGGTGCATCAATGTCTCATGGAAGAAAACTGTGTCCTATACACCAGCATGGACTACAAAAAAAAAAGTTGTGAATAACTGAGTGTAGAGATTTCAGACTGTATTCACAATCTACCTCTTCTTAGATGACTGCTGCTCTTTTACTTTGATAATTAAGTCCAGAATCAAAATAATGTTTTAAAGCAACTACATGATTTTCTCCCTGAACAAAGCTAGAGAGAAAAAACTGACCATTGAAGAAATTGATAGAGTGACCATAATCCCAGACTTCCCTGGAGAGTCCAGGTTTACAGCAGTGTAAGTGGCATAAATACTTTATTTATATATTTTTAAATTTATTGGGGTGACATTGCTTAATTAGACCATGTAGGTTTCAAGTATACATTTCTATGGTACATGACATATATTGCATTGTGTGCCTGTTACAGAACAAAGGGGCCAAGGGGGGTACACCGATATACTATTACCAAAAAGACCCCCTACCAGGTTCGTTATGTCCGTCCCTAGATAGGAGAGATGTCTCTCAGTGCCAGAGATTTGTGAAAAGGAGAGGAAATGTTTATTTAACGCTATACAGACTTAAAGTAGTTACCTAATGTCTTCATTAAAATATCAAAGTCCTTTTTGGATACCCATAGACACGCACAGTGCTTCCTTATCCCCCCGCCCTAATTCGGAGTACTGTAACTCCAGAAAAGAAGCACATGCCGATGTTTCAGGTTGCTGGCACTGTCAGCTGGGTCGCCATCCAGGCGGGATCTCTAATTAATCCAAAGCCATGTGGCACCTTCTCATGGCCTACTGGCAAGAGTCCTTTCACCCTTCTTCCAGGCAAAGTCTCTCCTGCTTCCCAGGCCACAAGGCCAAGGGGAGCAGCCCAAAACTGCATGGTCCTCTTCTACCAAAGCTGCAAGGGGGTCTTACTCTGCCAAAGCCATGTGGCTGTCTCTCCACTGCCATGGCCGCCAGGTGGTCCTCTCCAGCAGAGCTGCAGGGGGAGGGTCACCACTCTGTCAAAGCTGAGAGGCAGTTCTCTGCTAAAACCCTGTGGTGATTCTCCCTCACACGGCTGCGGGAGTACCACTCTGGCCAAAGCCACGTGGTTCTCTCTACTCCCACAGCCATGTGGTTTTCCCTTTAACGCCTGCCATGTCTGTTTAAATCTCCCAGCCAATCTTCCTCTGCAGTCCCATTTCTGACTCCTCCCACAATTGGCTACACTTGCTAGCACTCTTCTATCATTCCAGTTTTACTGGGCTGCCATAATGAGACTGGGCAGGCATGGCCCCATGGCATGAAGCCCATCATCCCCAAGCTCTCACACAGGCACTGTAAACAGGGGGAATTGCCTCCCAGTTACATCTCGGGTGGAAGTCACTCCCTTTGTCCTGGCTCAAAGCATGGCCACAGCTATTCAACATATCTATGCAGCCAGTTAAAAGTTATAGACATGTTAAATGACCATGCCAGAAGTTAGTTGCAAAACTGCTGCTATGCAAACAGTTCTCAATGGCCCTGCTCCATTTGTCCCTTCCCCCAACTCACACCTGAAGGGGGGAAGGGGTGAGGTCATCTTACATGCCTTTCTAATATTTCCTGGATACCCCAAGTTCTGGACCCCATTCCAAATCCCTATTTGGGGGCCCCTCTTGGCTGCACACTGTTTCATGCCCACCACCCAAAGTCAAATTATCTTTTGTCACCACATATTTGACCCCCCTTTACCCTTTACTAACCCTTTCCCTCTGGTAACCACCATACTGTTGTCTGTGCCTTTGAGTTTCAGTTTTATATCCCACATATGAGTGAAATCATGGGGTTCTTAGCTTATCCTGACTGACTTATTTTATTTGCATAATAGTCTCAAGGTCCATCCATGGTGAAAGACGAAATGGCAGTATTTCATCTTTCCTTAGGGTTGATGGAAAAGTATTGAGAACCCAGAAATAAACCCACATGTATATGGGCAAATAATTTTTGACAAGGGAGCCAAAAACACACAATAGAGAAAAGAAAGCCTCTTTAATAACTGGTGCTGGGAAAATTTGAAAGCCACATGCAAAAGAATGAGACTGGGTTACAGTTTGTCCCCATGTATATAAATTAATTCAAAATGGATCAAAAACCTAAATATAAGATCTGAGACAATCAATTATGTACACTAAAATTATAGACCTTGGTTGCAGAGAAATTGACCCCAAAGGCAAAGGAATTAAAGACAAAAATAAATGAGTGGACTATATCAAACTAAAAACCTTGTGCACAGCAAAAGAAAACTGATAATCAAACAAAAAGGCAACCAAACTAATGGGAGATGATATTTGCAAACAGCAGCTCCAGCAAGGGCTTAATATTTAAAATGTATGAAGAACTCAGGTACAGCCCTGGCTTGTGTGGCTCAGTGGATTGACTGCCGGCCTGTGGACCAAAAGGTCACTGGTTTGATTCCCAGTCAGGGCACAAGCCTGAGTTGAGGCCAGGTCCCCAGTAGGGGGCATGCAAGAGGCAACCACACATTGATGTTTCTCTCCCTCTCTTTCTCCCTCTCTTCCCCTCTGTCTAAAAATAAATAAATAAAATCTTGAAAGAAACTCAGATACAATAATTAATAACCATTAATAATACCCCATTTCAAACTTAAACATAGTCTGGTTCAGATGAACACTTATATGAGTGCTCCTGAGGTCCAAGACACAGAAAAAAAAAAGACCTTCTAAAACCTAAAGGAGACATTTTACAGTTTCACAGCTATAATAAAAGCATTAAAATTTTTATGGATATCTAACTGTTTCCTGGCGGGCCTGTGACCCAGATTAGAGAAAACTCATAATTTCATAGAGGAAAATTACTGATGAATACAATTAGTGTGTCCATTTTTTAAAGATTTTATTTATTTATTTTTAGTGAGGGGAAGGGAAGGGCAAAAAGAAGCATTGATGTACAAGGAAAACATCAATCTGTTGCCTCTCTCCTGCCCCCAACAGGGGACTTGGCCTGCAATTCAGCTACGTGCCTTGACTGGGAATTGATCTAGCAACATTTTGGTTTGTGGGATGGTGCCCGATCAACTGAGCCACGCCGGTGAGGGCACAGTGTATCTATTTTAATGTCCCAAAGTACTACTGATTTTGTTCACATTTAGAGATAAAGCGATTTTGATGAAGCTTAGGCTTAGGTATGAAACGAGAGCTAGTGTGACAAGCATCGGGAGAAAGTCAGTACTAAAATACAAAGGCTAGCTGTTTCTAGAAGGAAGAAAAGAGAGTGGACTCCAGGTAGGATCCAGGTGCCATATAGTGGCATGTTCCCAACGGGGAGTAAAGAACAAGTAGCCAGAATTCTGTAAAACTGACATTCCCACAGATGGAAACAGCTACATAATTTGTGGAACCTAAATGAAAACACAGGGCACTTTGCTCACAAATTTCTAAAATTTCAGAATGGCAACAGCAACATGTTAAACATAGTTGCCTTCTGAAACTGCATAAAAACCCATAAAATTGACCCTGTTCAAAGCATGCTTGGCTGGTCCAGATCACACCAGACTTTCCTTCAGAACAACTCCCTACTCCCTCACAACCACCCCGCCACCCCAACTTCCAAGAATCCCTGTAACATATAATAAAACTAACAACTGATGTCTGTGTCACTTTACACGACACTTTACCATATTTTGTAGTCAGTTCAGGCTCCTATAACAAATACTATAGACTGGGTGGCCTAAACAATAAACATTTATTTCTCATTGTTTTGGAGGCTGCGAGTCTGAGATTAGGGTGCCAGCATGGTTGGGTTCTTGGTGAGGTTCCTCTTCCAAGTTTACAAATAGCTGCTTTCCTGCTATTTGTAGCTCTGATCTGTTCATCCTTTTATAAGAGCACCAATCCCATCTTGGGGGTTCTACCCCTATGACCTCATCCAAACCTAATTACCTCCCAAAGGCCCGACACCCAAATACCATCACTTCAGGGATTAAGGCTTCAACATAGAATCCCAGGGCAGGGGACACAAATACATTACCTCAGGAAATATCTTTGAGACCCCTGGGAGCAATGAGGGAAAGACAAAGAAGGTGGGCTCTGAAGCCCTACTTAAATTTGCTTTCATTGTGTGAGTTTCTATGTAGGTTCTCCTCTTGAGGAAAATGAAATGCTCTACACCAAAAGAAAGTTTAAAAGCCATAGCATTGTTTAGTTTGAGTTAAGCAGGGACAATTATATTCTTTCTAATTTGTAGGTGAGATGCATAGATTGACATGTATTCAATGTCTATTTATTCCAGTACTGTGTGGAATGCTTTCACACCTTATAGCATTTCATCCTTATAACAACTCCACAAGGTATGTGTAATTATCCAAATTTAATAAATGAGGTAACAGATATATCCAGCCAGTATGTGGCAGAGCTGAAATTTAAGCCCTAGCACATGTTTTCTCCATAGCACCGCTTAGTTCCTCATCCAGGTAAGCTTAACATCTGCTTCTCTAGCAGACACTTGGCCCCATAATTTACTGCATAGTTTTTTTGGTCGGACTCTTGGCCATCAGTCCATCTCTGAACCTCAGGGAGATAATAGAAAGCCAGGAAGTCATTGAGTGGAGAAGCTAGAGGCCAGCACTCCAGGAGTCTGGGCTTGCTGTCTTTAAGGCCAGACATAAGCCATGGGCAGGAAATCCTAAGTACTGACCCTGAAGATATTGCATTGTTTGTCCTTTAATAGCTGGACACTACATCATTTCAGAGCATTATAATAACTTCCAACAACCACTTCTGCAAATGCAATTTTCAGCAGCAAAGAGTCTTAACACGTTTTAGAGCTATAGTGTCAAATTAGTTCAATATAATGACTGTAATGTCTATTAGGTGAATAAATCTGGGGAGTCTCTCATAATGAATACTATTTATTCTATGCTGTACTATTGCTGAACACTCTTGTACTAAATACAGAATTTGGAACATAAATACAAAGCTCCTTAGTTGCTCTGAAAAAAATAGTATGTAAACAGTAGGACACATAGACAAGATGCAGCCATTGTAATGAACACCTGTGATCTAGCAAGATCAAAGAGAATATTTTGTGTCAACAAGAATGAACAAAGTGATTTCACTGACAGCAGAGGCTGTGCTAAAGCTGGTGGTTTTCAAATAAATAGTAAAATCAGACTTCCCACTGCTAGTACGTACATTTTTCTTACTCAGAATGGAGGTAAATTGTTTTTCTGAAACGTCCTTAGATTAAATAGTCAGGGTGAAATTGAAAGCAATGTGATCTGATCTTGGGAGTGAAGGCATCAGTATTTTTGATGTAGTCACATGTATCTGTTACAGGACGCAATTGCAACTGGTCCAGAGAGCCCATTCATAGTGTTTCTCGCATCTTCTAATGTCACAAAAATAAGAAAAAGAGTTGTGTCAAAACAGTCTGACAATTGTCAGAGGGGACAGGACAGGGGGCTAGATGAAAAAGATAAAGGGATTAACAGAAATTTTTAAAAAGCTTTATAGATAGATAACATTATAATGATTAGCAGAGGCAAAAGAAGTTGGGGAGGAGACAGAGGAGGGTAAAGGAGGGATAAATGGTGATGGAAGGAGACTTGACTTGGGGCAGTGAACACACAGTACAGTGTACAGGTGACGTGTTATAGAATTATGCCCCTGAAACCTATATAGTGGTATTAACCAATGTCACCCCAATAAATTCAATAAAACTAATAAAAAATAAAACATAAAAATAAATTCATCGACTTAGAAAAAGACTTGTATCCTTTCCATTCTTTTTTAGTCTTCTTTTCTAACGAAAAGGATGTGGGAATAAAACTATAGCTTCCTTCCCATTTAGTGCCAACAACTGCACTTCTCTCTTTCTATATTTGCCTCTTAGGAACTCTGGTTTTAATAAGTGCTTGAGCACCAAGCACTTTTACTGAAAGAAAAGCTATAAGTTTTACCAGAAGTGCAGAAGTGATTTTACCAAAATCTTCAAGCTAAATTTAATATAGTTGGGAAGCAACAGAGAAGGACTTAATATCCTATATTATCCTATATGCATTATAGTTGTCGGGCAATAATTACATCTTCTGTTTATAGGCAACTTTTATGTATGGACTATTTGAAAGTTGGAAGAGTCTTATTTCTTGTTAGGCAGAGAGTCTGTGGTGAGCTAAATGGGATCAGAAAGCTTAAAGGTCCCTACTTCAAATGACAATAAGAATGGACTTTTCTGTTTAATACTAGCAAAGCTCTTGTGAAGGCTGCCCAGGCATACTAACTGGGCTAGCTGTATGGTGCTGAACAGGAGGGATCAGTGTTGTCCTAAGGGCCCCTATCTCCTGACCTCTCCCTGAATATGTCCCTACTGTCAGGTGCATAGAATTAGCCTTATTTTCTTCATCTGAAGTTTTGGCTCAAATCCTGGCTTATAGGACTCTTGACAATTCGGTGAGATCATGATGCAAAGTGCCTAACACTTTATATATAGTAGCTCCTGCTGTTGTTGTTTTTGTTATTATTGTGGACAAACAGTAAATGTTATGGTACAGTAAGCAATAGTATTGACATCAGGCATGTTTGCATAATAATAGCAAAACAAAAAGGACATGATGTCAGAAGTACAAAGGAGATACAAAATTTAAGACCAATTCTCAACATACTGATTGAGCAGCCGTGGAACTCTGACCTGAAAACAGCGCCCTCTGGCATTGTTCTATTATGATAACACAGTCTCACAAATTCTCCTCGAATGCTTGAAAATCACTGCGTTATAAGGATAAGTTGATAGGCATGTTTGTATCACTATCCCTTTTATATTCTCTAGTGTACATCAGCAGGTCCTTACCCAATTCCTCTGTAATGGGGAACTTCACTTTCTTTTGTGACATTCTTGTTTTGCTACTTGACACGTAAATGCTTTTACTGAAAGCAAAGTACAATCTACAATATAAAATGTTTCTGAATTATAGGTTGTGTGAAAGTTGGGTCGCCATTTTAGCAACATGAACTTCAGAACCAGTGAGAGAGAGCGGAAAGCAACAGCAGTCAGACACAGATGCCAAACACAGTGGGGTTGACAGTAGGTACTACATTTTAATTGTTTCCTTGACTAAATGCTCTTTCTCACTAAATCTCTATAACTCTGTACCTAGGTTTTATGCTGTGAATTTGCCCAGCATTCCTCAGAACACATCTCTTGAGATAAGAACCAAGGCAGACCTGCCTTGTTTATGGAAAGGTGTGCTGTCATTCTGGAAAGTATAGCCTAGGTGAAGGACACAGAGTGCTTACACTGTGTCCAACATTCTCTTCTGCTTATTCACATGATTGTCATCAAAGACCAGGAGGCATTGCAGTCAGACAAAAAAATACAAGACTTGCTAGCACAAGTAGCATTTTCTTCCCTCCCTCATATTGCTGGTTGAAATCTGGGAAAAGAGAGGCAGCTCTGGTTGGTGAAGGGCTCCCAAGAGAATCAACCCTTCTAAAATCTTATCGGATCACATGACCCCCCCCCCCCCGCTTCAAACTCTCCAGTGGTTTTTCATGAACCTGGAATGAAATTCACAGTCCTTACAATGACTGCTATGGTCTCCTTATTATGTGGCTACTGCACACTTCCTGAAACCCTTCTTGTCTTATTATCCCCCTTTGCCCACTCTGTTCCTGCTCTGTTGTTCTCTTTCCTATTTCTCAAGTGAGTTCGAATTCATTCTCCCACCTTAGAGCATTTGCGTTAGATGATCTGCTATCTCTGGAAGGCTCTTCTCCAGAACTTTGTGTGACTGGCTCCTATTATTCATGTGTACTTCTATGTCATCTCCTCAGAGGTAACATCCTTCACTAGAAATAAAGTAGCCCTGTCAGACTACAATATCATGCCATTGATTTACTCTTTGTCTGGTATGATTACATTGTGATGTTTATTTGTTTATAGGTTGGTGTCTTCCATGCAGAATGTAAACTTGGTGAGATTAAGGACTTCACCTGTCCTATTTACCACTGTATTCCCAGGGCCCATAACAGTGCCTGGCAAACTTAGTGGATAGTCAGTACTTGTCTATTGAAGAAATACAGTATGGATTTCTGAACTGTAGTTGTGGATATCAGATAGATCGGTTATTTGTTTGAGGAAGAATACACCTCAGAGGCATAAGGATAAATGTTTGCTTAAACTGAATATGATGAAAGGGCAGAAAACATGAACTGATAAACACATAAAACTACTGACTAAAGGGAACACAAAGCAATATTTTAAAAAATGAATGTGGGAGGTATTAGAGATTAAGATAAGAAAAGAATCCTGAAGGAATTCAGGCTTTCAGATGTTTACATACCAATAGGTATATAGATATAGATAATGAACAGGGTGAACATAAGCTTATAAAAATAATATGGTGAAGGTATTCTCATAAATAGTATCCAGTTTTGCTTGGATGAAGCAAGGTTATAATCCAATGGTGAGAAGGTTTTCACTCTATGCCCCATGTTTGGCAATACTTATCAAGAGAGCTCTCATGAAAAAGTATAATTAGAGATGGGACATCACTATTTACAGTTTCCCAGAGAGTGGAAAAGTCAGTCATAGGCAAAATTATTTTAGTATTATGTACATAATCTTTTCCTGCCCAAATAGGCCAGGATCCCACACAACTCAAGAGCAGTTGGTTCTTGAGCAGTGCCAGGGTAGCTGGCATATTATAAACCTGGGGCATGGGCAGGTGTAACGGTGAGATTGGCAAGAGAATGGAGAAAGAAAGGAAGAAA
Organism: Artibeus jamaicensis; assembly: GCF_021234435.1. Classification (NCBI taxonomy): domain Eukaryota; kingdom Metazoa; phylum Chordata; class Mammalia; order Chiroptera; family Phyllostomidae; genus Artibeus; species Artibeus jamaicensis. Next base: position 21,094,475 of record NW_026521506.1, read on the forward strand.
CAGGCAAGCAGTGAAAGTAGTAGTTGAAGGTGAGTAGGCTGCTGACTGGTCACGTACCTTTTCCAAGATAACACAGTGTTCCTGTTGCCTGCTCTTGGGTTCTGAGGGGCCCTTGCTATCAGCCCACTTAAATGCAATTATAGTAAAGTTGGTTTGGGAAGTTAGGGCAAGCTCTTTTACCTATAGTCGGTATGTTTCCTTTAAAAATGAATTTTGAAATGAGGAGATTATAAAGAAAATTACCAAGTAAATACAATGTTTATGGATAATGTAATTGAAGCAATAATTTAAAAAATATTATTGAGTTTTTTTCTCCATTTGACTTTCTGAGTACAAAGGACAGGCCCGCAACACAGTCCTACAATTTTCTCTCACAGGTGTTTCACTTAATGCAGTTTTTTTAAGTTTCATGCTGACTTCACATTTGATTCTCAGAAGAATGAATCAACTCTGACATATTAATATAAAGATCTAAATATGTTAAAATTAAAAGAATAGAAAATATATAACATACTATTACATATAGCACACAAACACAAATCATAAGAAAACTAAAGTGCCTATATTAATAACAGAGAAATAAGCTTCAGGATAATAAATACTATCATAGATTTAAAAAGGTACTTTTTTATGATAAAAGTATCAATGTATTAAAATGGCAAAAGTCAAAATGTTTATGCACCTCAAAATAGATGAAACAAAAACTGTTTAAACTTAAAAGAGAAATAGGCAAATCCATCATAACAGTTGCGGATGTCATTGCTCATACTTCAATAATTGATAGAAGAGAAGGGCTCAAAATGAGTAGACATAGAAGACTAAAAATGCTATCAAGCAAATTGACCTAAGTGACATATAAAGAACACTCCACCACCAACAGAGAATATGCATTTGTTTACAGGCACATCGTAGCATTGAACTAGACAAACTGCAAACAAGACTCAATGTATTTTAAAGGAATTATGTCATAGACTTCCTGTTGTATGACCATGATACAATCCCAGAAAAAAAAATAACATGAAGAAGAAGAGAGCCGGAAAATTCCCAAATATTAACTAAACTTTACCACAAAGAAAACTCTATGCTCATAAGGCTACATTGGTAAATGTACCAAACACTTAAGAAAGAAACAGTGCCAATCCAACATGAATTCTCACAAAAAATAAAAGAAGATGGATCACTTCCTATTTCTATGAGGCCAGAATTACCTGAAAACCAAAGTCACCTTAACAAAGTTTTACAAAAGTTATCCTGCAATTTTAAAAATAATCACATCATGAGGGATTTAGAGAAATAAGTATAAAGGACACATGGACAAAAACTAAGGGGGCTGGAAATGGGAGGGAGGTGGGGAGCACTTGGGGAGGCTGGGATGGGATTAAAAGACAGAAAACTATACTTGAACAATAATTAAATAAAAAAAGAGAGAAAAAAAAGCTCACAGCAAACTAGGAATGGAGGGAAGTACCGCAATCTGACAAAGAACATCTAGAAAATCTTACAGCTAATAGCATGTTCAATGGAACAATATTGAATGCTTTTCCCCTAAAATAGACAGTGCTTTAAGGCAAAAAAAAAAGGCATACAGCTTGATCAGAAGATATAAAACTCTTTATTCACAGCTAACTTGATTGTGTAGAAAATTATGAGGAATGTAAAACAAAAACAAAACAAAACCTCCCAGAACTAAAATGCAAGTATAGCAGTGTTGCAGGATGGGAAGGTCAATATATGTAAGTAAGTTGTATTTCTTGCGTCTAGTTCTTTTTGCTCACTAGTTCATTTTGTTCATTAGATTCCTTCTATAAGTGAGATTATGTGGTATTTGTCTTTCACTGCCTGGCTTATTTCATTTAACATAACATTCTCCAGTTCCATTCATGCTATCACAAAAGGTAAGGATTCATTTCTTTCTTCCTGCTATGTAGTATTCCATTGTGTAAATGTACCAGTTTTCTTTATCTACTCATTTACTGATGGGCATTTAGGCTGTTTCTAGCACATGGCTAGTGTAAATAGTGCTGCTGTGAACATTGGGGTGCACAGGTTCTTTTGGATTGGTGTTTCAGGGTTCTTAGGATATAATCCTAGCAGTGGAATAGCCAAGTCAAAAGGCAGTTCCATTTTTAGTTTTTTGAGGAAATTCCATAGTGTTTTCCACAGTGGCTGCACCAGTCTACACTCCCACCAACAGTGCACTAAGATTCCCTTTCCTCCACAACCTTGCCAGCACTTGTTTGTTGCTTTGGTTATGATGGCCATTCTGACCAGTGTGAAGTAGTATCTCATTGTGGTTTTAATTTTCATCTCTCTGATAGCTAGTGATGCTGAGCATCCTTTCATAAGTCTCTGGGCCTTCTGTATGTCCTCCTGGAGAGGTGTCTGTTTAGGTCCTTCGACCATTTTTTAATTGGATTGCTTGTCTTCCTGGTATATTTCTATTATATATAATGTAATTTGTTAGCCATGCTTTTTTTTTGTTTTTAGTATGTAGATTTTGGACATATCTTATTGAACTTACTACTAAGTAGTTTATATTTTTGATGATGTTGCAAGCAATACTTTCAGTTCAGTTTTTAATTTTTTATTGCTACTATATAGAAAAACAATTACCATTGTTTATGTTTGGATGACATAAATACAAGTAATTTTTCTCTACATTTTCTGTATTTAATAGTACATATGAGTTATTTTTGTAATGAGCAGGTGAGATTTATGTTTTGTGGGTCCTGAAGCTTATTTAATTTTTAGAGGCCTCTACTAAATTTAATACAGATATGAAAATACAACATTAGGTGCAGGTCATGGCACACAGCTGTAAAAGTGAGGGTTATCTGAAAATTAAACTTCAATAGTTTAAAAATAAATCTGCCTCTAGTAGTGAATAATAGATAAAATTTTAAATGACAAAAGACAGCAACAAAGTACTGGCTATGTAAGCACAGTCACATCAGGAACTAAGGGATTTTTTTTGAAGAATATTAGTTGTTTTCCCAACATTCATTTTTCTTTTCTTCTTGACCAACTATTTGCCCAGCTAGTGGCTACATTCCTTACTTCCCTCACATGTACAATGTGGTTATGTGGCTAATTTATTGCCAGTGAGATGGGAGCAGAAGCAATGTGGGCAACTGCTACCTTAACTGGTTTAAGAAGACTTCCCCCAAGCCTGGCAAGACATCCTCTTTTTCCTTTCCTTGGGAGCTAGAAAATGGACATGACAGGGGCCTACTTTGACCATGTACACAACAGGTGACAAACAATAGGAAAGTTCTAGTGTTGCTGATTAACCTTGTGTAGTAGAGCTGCTCCACCACCATAGGCCACTTGTACTGTTACATGAGAAATAAAAACAATGAATTTGAGGGTCTCTGTTTGTTAGCCTTTATATTACCTGATACATTCCCCAATTGTGAAGAAAAGAGTATTCTGAATGGTCTCTAAGTGTCTCACAACTCTAATATTTGATGATTTCAATGCATTTTCTGTGAGTTTAGGGGAAATTATAATTCTGAAGCATAGTACAAAGCCTGCACTTTTTAATTTTCCCACATTAAAAAAATTGTACTCATCAATAAAACAAACAAGCAAGCAAAATGCAACAGAGACATTGAAATAAAGAACAAACTGACAGTAACCAGAGAGGAGGGGGGAGGGGATAATGGGGGACCATCAAAGAACATGTATGAAGGACCCATGGACAAAGCTAAATGGGGTGGGTTTGAGGGTGGGAGGTGGGGATGGGTGAGGTGCGAGGCATGGTAGGGTGAAAATGGAGACAATTGTACTTGAACAACAATGAAAAAATCTTTCATGAATATTAGACACACAGATCTTTAATTGCCGTGAGACATACTTGTCTTTTGAGTTCATTTTATTTTTTAAAGCCAGAAGAACAAAATGCTAAACCCACTGGGGAAGATGAAAAAATTTACTTGTTTATAACATGGAGCTTCCCCTTGGAGCTTTTATTTAAGTGCATTCCTTGTGTTATTTTCTTAGTATAGTTGCCAGGAGTATGGACTCTGGACTCAGATCTCAAAAGGTTCACATCAAGAGTCAACAACTTTCTAGTCGTTCAATTAGTTAGAAGTTGAGTCACTTCAATGCACATGAATTCCTTATCTAAAAATGGAAATGAAAAGTGTATCTAACTCATAGGCATATTTTAAGTTTAAATTAGTTAATGGATGTAAAGCACTTTGCTCAGACCTGACAAAGAATAAACCTGAATGTTAGAAAAAATTTTAAAGATTTTATTCATTTATTTTAGAGAGAGAGGAAGGGAGTGAGAGAGAGAGGAAGGGAGTGAGAAAGAGAGGGAGAGACACATCTATATGTGGTCACCTCTCATATGCTCCCTGCTGGGGACCTGGCCCACATCCCAGGAATGTGCTCCGAATAGGAATAAAACCAGTGATCCTTTTTTTCGCAGGCTGGCTCTCAATCCACTGAGCCACACCAGCCAGGGCCATGAATGTTAGCAAATTTTGATAAGTTATTAATATTTATCTTTCTTTTATGCTGTTCTTAGTCTTGGAGATTATTCCAGTTTTTGTTCATGTCAAAATTATGTTCATCCTTCAGGGTTCAGCCAAAATACATCCTCCACTTTTAAGGCATTCTTGTTAACACTCCACCACCCAAACACAAGAGCTTTCTCTTCCCTCATATGATGTATTGTTTGAAATAAGAAATCTGTTTAAGGGCCCTGGCTGGTGTAGCTCAGTGGATTGAGCACCAGACTGCAAACCAAAGGTTGGCTGGTTGGATCCCCAGTCAGGGCATGTGGCTGGGTTGTGGGCCAGGCCAGGTCCCCAGCAGGGGGCATGTGAGAGGCCACCACACACTGATGTTTCTCTCCCTCCCCTTTTCCCTCCCTTCCCCTATGTCTAAAACTAACTAAATAAAAAGTTTTTTAAAAAAACTGAACAAAATGTTGGTTTAAGGATACATAGGGCTGAAACATTTTACACACACACATGGTTTTTACTCTTGGCTGCCTAGATCTTACTTGCCTGATTTCCCTCTTACTGGCTAATCCTTTTCAGTCCCCTTTGCTTCGCTGTCCCTCTTATAGCTCACTTGTAAATGCAGTGCCCGCATTCAACCCTTAGTCCTCTTTAATATCCACAACTCATTTCCTAGGTGATATCATTTAGTTTCATGTCTTTAAGTACTATATATTCCCTGATGACTGCTAATTTCTGTCTCCAATCTAGATCTTTTCTCAAGTCCAGTTTCACATATCTAACCTCTTTGTCAAAATATCCACTTAAGTATCAAATGGCATATCAAGCTTAAAGCAAAAATATATTTTTCAATCCATGTCTCAGCCTAGGCTGCTCCTCCTGTTCCCCATTTCAACACATTAAACTACCACCCATGCAATTGCTTATGTCAGACACCTAGAACACATCCTTAATTTTCTCTATTTCTCTTACTTTTCATCCAACACAACAGCAAATCTCACCATCTCTATGTCCAAAACATATCACATTCAAGTATTTCTCTGTTTCCTCTGCTACAGACTTTGTTTAAATCACTATCACCACTCTAATAGATCCTACAACAGCTTTCTGTCACCCTACTTCTGCACAGAGATATAAAAGTGCTTTAAACATAGGAATAATATCAAATCTGCATCCCAATCAAACTCTCTCAAGACTTCATATCATGTTTGGAGAGAAATCCAAACTCACGCCATGGCCTATAAAGGCCCTATGTGATCCAACCCACAACCCTCTCTTTGATGTCATCTCCAATCCTTTGCCTACAATTATCTAACAATGCCAGCCTTATTTCTGTTATTCATACATGTCAAATTCAATTTCACTTTAGATTATTTGCATTTATTTTTCTCTCTTCAGTGTTCTTACTACTGATTTTGTCATGGCTGGCTCCTTAATATTGTTTAGAAAGGCGTTTCCCTGCCACCCATTCTAAAGTAATCATCCACATTTACACTCACATCACCCAATTTAAATTCTCTGTGTAGCACTCAATGCGAATTGATTTACTTGTTTATTTCTATTTGTTTGTTTGCTTTTGTGATTCCTGTCTCTTCTACCTACTGGAATGTGTATGCTGCTACAAAGTGACCTCGACTGTCATGTACTGAGGTCTATACTCAGTATCTATTTAAAACCATGTGTTAATAATACATTGATTCCAAGGCTGAGGAACAAAAAGTAGCATCTGTTTTGAGGAGGTGGAAGTCTAGTATATATTTATTTTTTACTGTGACTTGTTCAGGATCACAGTTCACAAAATGCCTTATTTCATTTATTATTGTTTTTGGAAAGAAAAGTTTCTCTATTAAAATTGTTTTAGTTTGAAAACATTCAAGAAGTATTTGTTGAATGAATGCTTTGGCTTTAGTTTCCCACACAGTACTTATTTTTCTTAAGTAAGTAGAAAACTATAAAGAAATTATCACCCTGAAAAAGCAAATCAAAGTTAGAAACATTTGTGGAAAACCATATTGAGAAAATAACAACAACAACAACAAAACACCACTATCAAGGCCAATTAGTTTCACTGGATGTATAGGCACATAATCCACTTCCAACTACAACCAAAATGTAAGAATTGGGGTAGGAGGAAGGACAGTTATTGCAAACCCTTATCTGTAGTAGAATAATCTCAGAAAATTGTGTGTTCTAACAAGAGGTTGTGCTTCCTGTTTCACTTAAGTGGCATCTAAAAGATACTATGTTGATAACATGTAACTATTAGATGGGCAAGTGCCAATAACCAAGAAAGATATTCAAAATGGATCACTGTCACAAGAGACCATCCTGTGGGCAGAATTCTTTGTTGTGAAAAGACAGAAAAGCCTCTGTATGACTAATATGATTTATTTTCAGTTGCTTCACACAGCAATTATTTTGACATCTGAATGATGTTCCTGTATTCATCCTCAGGGAAATACCCGGTGCAGGCTGTGTATATTAAGGACACAGATACAGCTATGAGTTCAGTGATCCAGATAATCAAAAGTTGAAATATTTTTGAAAAATGGACAGGACTACTGACGCTGGCCAAAATGGTGTAAGTCCACTTCAGCCTATGTTTCTTATTGAGTGTGGCTAAAATTGCAGATAGGATAGAAGAATAAAGTTACTGAGAACTCTGAAAAGTAAAGTAACATAGCTGGAATATTTGAAGAGAAGTCATAACTTGAAGACTGATTAAAATGGTAGTGAATTTCTTAGTTTTATTTTCCTCTTTTATAATATGTTTTGACCCAAGGGTGGAACATGTCACAGAGGTACATAGTGACAGTGAGTAAGAAAAATTCTGAGACAAACTATTTTTTTTCACTCCCCTGCCTTTAAGGAAAGCCTCAGTGATGTGGAACTTTGAGATAGCCTTAAGAGGTCTAAACTTCCAAGTGAAAACCAACATTCTGGCCAAAAGAAATACAAAAAGAAGCCCCTGAGAGCTATAAATTATGGAGAAATCTGTGAGAGGTGAACACTAGAGAAAGGGATCCTTCTAATTCTGTGTGTGAATTAATACATCTCTCATGCTTGCCCTTGAGCAGCACACATGTGGAACAGATGCAAAGAAACCTAGTTTGAGAATTTAACTATGAAATAAAACAGCGTGTAGCTCTCAGACAGACTCCTGAGTGGCACATATATGGGACAGACCTAAATACCTTAGCAAAGGTTTTGAAATCTGAACTGACAATGTAACCACTGCCCACAAAAGTTGAGGCAGAAATGTGATTTGAATGTAACCATGTTAATTTTCTCCTGAAGCAAATGAACAAAAATCTACATCCTACAGAGGATTTTAACAGGCCCCCGAGTCTTACAAAATATTCACAATTTTGGATACAATCCAAAATTACTCAGAATACAAAAAATTAAGAATATCACTTCTGCCAAGATGGAGGCATAGATGGAGCACCGTGCTTTCTCACACAACCAAGTTTAGAGACAATAAAATATTAGCAACAGAAAACACAGCCAGACCACAGAAAAGTGAACTTTTCGGAAGTCCGATAACAACGAATTCTTCAGCCTGACCCGTAAGAGGGGTGAAACCAGCAGCTGGCGGAGCGGGGTTGCACAGGAAAACTCGGTGAGATGGACTCAGGTGCACGGATCCTAGGCCTGGGGTTGCAAAGGGCCGACCCAGTGAGCTACCTAGTGAGAGCCACCCAGTAGCGACCGACAGATCCGGCGAGGGTGAAGGGTGGCAGGTTGACTGTGCTAGAGCATTCCTGCGCAGATAGACCAGAGAGGGAGTGGGAAGTGAGATGGGACTAAGCGGGTCCCAGCGACGGGAGGCAGCGGAGAAGGCCGCCATTTCCCGGCTCCGACCCAGCCCCCACATACAGCACCACAACCTAGCGACCCCACCCTGGAGGCCCTGCTCTGCCCCTAAGACTCCCCTCCTCATACTTAATGGGCACGAACAGACCAAAAATGGCTCAAGAAGATCTCAAAGCCCCAGAGCCCATAACTCTAAGTGACGAAGAAATAGCAAAACTTTCAGATGCACAGTTCAAAACACTGGTGATCAGGATGCTCACAGAACTGGTTGATTTTAGTCACAAATTAGAGGAACATATGAAGGCTAAACTACTTGAAATGAATGGCAATGCACAGGAAACCAATACTAATGAAAAGGAAACTGAGACTCAAATCAAAGGAGTGGGCTAGAAGGAGGATAAAAATCACCAACCAGAAAACAATGAAGAAACAAGAATTCCAAAAAATGAGGAGAGACTTAGGAACCTCCAGGACATCTTTAAACGCTCCAACATTCGAATTATAGGGGTACCAGAAGGGGGAAAGGAACAGCCACCAGTGGAAATTTTATTTGAACAAATAATAAAGGAGAATTTCCCCAATCTGGCAAAGGAAATAGACTTCCAGGAAATCCAGGAAGCTCAGAGAGTCCCAAAGAAGGTGGACCCAAGAAGTAACACACCAAGGCACATCATAATTACATTAGCCAAGATTAAAATGAAAGAGAGAATCCTAGAAGCAGCAAGAGATAAGGGGATAGTCACCTACAAAGGAGTTCCCATCAGACTGTCAGCTGATTTCTCAAAAGAGACCTTCTAGGCAAGAAGGGGCTGGAAAGAGGTATTCCAAGTCATGAAATCCAAAGACCTACAACCAAGATTGCTCTATCCAGCAAAACTTTCATTTAGAATGGAAGGACAGATAAGGTGCTTCTCAGATAAGATCAAATTCAAGGAGTTCATCATCATCAAGCCCTTATTATATGAAATGTTAAAGGGACTTCTCTAAGAAAAAGAAGTTAAAGAAACATGAACAGTGGAAGGACAGCAAACACAGGGTTGTTAACAATCACATCTAAAACCAAAGCAAGCTAAAAAGGACAGCTAGATCAGCAGAACCATAGAAATGAAGATCTCATGGAGGGTTAGCAACAGGGGAGTGGGGGGAGAAGGTACAGAAAGTAAGTAGCATAGATGGTAGGTAGAAAATAGATAGCGGGAGGGCAAGAATAATATGGGAAATATAGCATCCAAAGAACTTGAGACACATGGTCATAACTAAAGGGGGAAAATGGTAGAGGTGGGGGGTGCAGGGTGGAGGGGAATGAAGGGGGGAATAGAACAACTGTAATGGCATAATCAATAAAATAAAAATGAAAAAAAAAGAAAATAAGACCAATTTTCAAGGAAAAAGTTAACAGATGGCAGCCCTAAGAAGACTATTTTTCTCTCTTAAGTTCTTTAAAAATTATAACATTATCTGGTGGAATTTTCAGTGTGTGTAGACATAGTACATATGACAACTATAACCTGAAGGGGGTGAGATAAATAGACGTATATGGCTGTAGGAGTTCTATATTTCACCTGACATGGTAAAATGTTCATTCTAAGTTGACTGTAAATGGTTAAATATGCATGTTATAATTCCTTGAGCAAACACCAGAAATAAGATGAACAGATTTAATGAAAAAGTCAATAGCTGAACTAAGATAGCATATATATACTCATATATCCATATATGATTTTAAAAAATTGTTAACTTTATTGGGGTCACATTGGTTAATAAGAACATATAGGTTTCATGTGTGCATTTCTGTGACACATGATTTTCACACTGCATTGTGTGCTCACCACCCAAAGTTAAATGATCTCAAGGATGAAAGAATAAATGGTGGTGCATCTATACTATTGAACACTACTCAGCAATGAAAGGCATAAACTACTGATACACAGAATCACATGGATGAAGTTCCAGAGTTAGAATGAATAAGCCAAATTCAAAAGGCTACATACTGGATGAATCCCATTTATATGAACTTCTTTTTTAAAACTTTTTATATATTTTTTAATTTTATTTAGTTATTTTTTAAAATTAATTTTATTTAGTTATTTTTCAAGTACAGTTTTTTGTCTATTTCTCCCATCCCAGCCTCCCCCACCCCTTGCTCCCCACCTCCCTCCCATTTCCACCCCCCTTAGTTCTCGTCCCTGTGTCCTTCCTATTTGCTCCTTCAAATCCCTCCCCCTTTTTCCCCTTAACTTCCCTTCCCTCTCCCCTCTGGTCACTGTCCCCTTGTTCTCTATTTCAGTGTTTTTGGGTTTTTTTTTCTGCTTGCTTCTTTGTTTTGTTGTTTAGCTTCCTGTTAAAGGTGAGATCATATGGTATTTGTCTTTCAACACCTGGCCTATTTCACTCAGCATAATGCTTCCCAGTTCCATCCATGCTGTGGCAAAGGGTAGTAGCTCCTTCTTTCTCTCTGCAGCATAGAATTCCATTGTGTATATGTACCACAATTTTTGGATCCATTCATTTACTAATGGGTACCTAGGTTGCTTCCAACTCTTGGCTATTGTAAATTGTGCTGCTATGAACATTGTGGTGCATAGGTTCTTTGAAATTGATGTTTTAGGATTCTTAGAATATAATCCTAGCAGTGGAATTGTTGGGTCAAAAGGTGGGTTGATTTTTATTTTTCTGAGAAAATTCCATACTGTTTTCCATAATGGTTGTACCAGTCTGCACTCCCACCAACAGTGAACTAAGGACCCCTTTTCCCCACAACCTCTCCAACATTTGTTGTTTGTTGCTTTGTTTATGATAGCCATCCTGACCAGTGTAAAGTGGTATCTCATTGTGGTTTTAATTTGCATCTCTCTGATAGCTAACGATATTGAGCATCTCTTCATGTGTCTCTGGATGTTCTGTATGTCCTCCTTGGAGAAGCGTCTGTTCAAGTCCTTTTCCAATTTTTTAATTGGGCTGGGTGTCTTCTTAGAGTGGAGTCATGTAAGTTCTTTGTATATTTGGAGATTAAACCTTTGTCTGAGGTATCATTGGCAAATATGTTTTCCCATACAGTTGGTTGTCTTGCTAATTTAATACTGTTTCTTTAGCCATGCAGAAACTTTTTATTTTGATGAGATCCCATTTGTTTATTCTTTCCTTTATATTCCTTGCTCTAGGGGACATATCAGTAAAAAAGTTCCTGTGTGAAATATCTGAGATTGTCTTCTCAATGTTCTCCGCTAAAGTACCAATGGCATATTTCACAGACATAGAACAAACACTTCAAAAATTTATATGGAACCATAAACGACCCAGAATAGCAGCTGCTCTTTTGAGAAAGAAGAACAAAGTAGGAGGGATCACAATACCTGATATCAAACTGTATTACAAGGTCACTGTAATCAAAACAGCCTGTTACTGGCATAAAAACAGGCACATAGACCAATGGAACAGAACAGAGAGCCCAGAAATCAACCCAACTCTCTACAGTCAATTAATATTTGACAAAGGGGGCAGTAACATAAAATGGAGTAAAGATAGCCTCTTCAACAAATGGTGTTGTGAGAACTGGACAGCTACGTGCAAAAAAATGAAACTTGAGCACAGACTTACACCATATACCAAAATAAATTCAAGATGGATATATGAACTTCTGGCAAATGTAAACTATAGGGATGGAGAACAGATAAGTAATTGCTAGAGTTCAGGGGAGATGGTTTTTCTCCTCAAGGGCAGCACAAGCGAATATTGGGGAATGGTAGAACTTTTCTGTATCTTAAAATGGTGCTTTTTTTCACATGACCCTGTGCACTTGTCAAAATTCATAGAACTGTTTACCAAAAAGAGTGAATTTAACTGAATATGTGTAAAAGTACAAGTTAAAAATGGTTGAGTGTATGGTTGAATTCCATGTTATCTAGGAATAAAAAATGTCTTAACCCATAGGGTTTTTAAATTTGAATGTGATCAAGTAAAGAGAAATACTTTAAAAAGCCCTTCATGGAATGCTATTTCAAAGCTTTAAAACCGGAAGTAGGCACAATAGCCAGGAATTGGGGAGCAACTGGCTTACAAGAAGTCATCACACTAATAAGACAGTCAAAATGTCTTGTCACACTGCTTCCCCAGAGGGAAGACCTGCTGGGGAAGAACTTCCTTTGGTATAAAAGTGACACACTCCAGATATATTCTCCCTTTTAGAAACTTTTTTGGGTAATAGTTGGTATATTACCTCTTCTGGGATTGTGAGTAGCATCCAGTCATTTAAAAAACAAACAAAAACACCAACTAATATATTCAAAAGACTACTTAGAACTCAGCTTCTACACTTGGCAACATCAAAAATCAAAATAAAAACATTAAAAGCATATTTCATAAAACTAGGATAGGACAATTGGCAATAGAAATATGATTATTAAATTTGTTGTTTGTTTTATAAAAATATGTGTAGTAAGCTAGGGCGTGTGGGGATAAAAAGCAATCTGTTGATAAGAGGACTCATGTACAAAATACTAGACAGAAATACAACTTTGGGGAAGGAAAACGATCCTTCACTCATTGCTCACTAATAATTAGCTACCTCCTCTACATTATCTCAATCAACCCTCACCATTTCTGTGAAGTTGGACTTATTGCCCCTTTCCATTGTTGAAAAAAATGAAGACTCAAAGAAGTTAGGTAAGTTGCCCAGTGATATAAAGATAGGATTTAAATCTAGAGTTGATTTAAATATCACATTGTTACTTTAATTATGTGCCATAAATATGTCAGTTCTGTAGCTGATAACATAATAAGATAGAAGCAAAGAGAAACAGGCCAGACATTGTTATTTTAATGATATTTTTGGATGTGAGGGACCAATTTTGGACTAATAAAGAGGGACAAGAAGGAAGAAAAAGTAAATAGTAAAAAGTTTAAACATTTTAAAATCAAACACAGCTGTTATTTTTTGGTGCTCCTGCTTTTTTGTTTTTCCCCTGTATAATTTATAAATATAAATATATTTCAGACCTTTTTTTTTGCCCAAAGCATCATACAACTGAGAGGAAGTTTTAATTAAAACTGAGATTCAGTTTTCACAATATTGTTTAAAAGTAACTGTACTTAGAACAATATATGTCTTATTCTCATAACAATTTTTGCATTTGGCACACCATGCTATGGTTTCAGTTTTTCTTTAAACTCACACTCTATTTTATTTATTTTCATTCTACATTTGCTCTCTCAAGACCAGACTCACTCTATGACTTCTTGTTACAGGAGTTGTTTAGGCAAAAACATGTATGTAACTTCCTGAGATTTTGTGTTTCTTATATTTCAGTCTCAACTTCACAGCATAAAATTCAGCTTCTTTTTTTATTATAACTTTGATTGAAACCCAGCTCTTAGCAAGACATAAATCTACCAAGCCTATACCTTGATGATAATGAGTAGAAAAAGTTCTGTTTTTCAATATACCCACATCCACCTCAAAAGCTAGAAAAAATGTTAAAAAGTTTATATGCACATTTGTCTTCATATAAAAATATATGCTTAAAAAAGCTAGTCTCATTATAATAGTAATTTTCATCATGGTGAAATTAGAGGGGTAACAGATGGTTTGCTTTAGTATGTGAATTGCATTTATAAAGGACAAGAGGTATGCAAGTGCTCTGAGAATTTTCCCTTTTTCCAAAAAATATTTTTAGAATAATCAAATAAACTGATTTTTCAATTGTTGATTTTTTTCTAAACAAAAATTAATAATGTATGACCCATATGCTTATGAGTCAAATTTTATTTTTGATCCTAAGTATAGCCCTCTAAGTCCCCTGAATAAAGCTCATTTTAAGATATTTGAGTCATTACTACAGTGTAATGCTAGAGAACCCAATGTCAATTTATAATGCAGGAGCTTTCTTAAAGGATACTTTAAAAACAATTGATCTTGAGATTTGGAGTTCTTGCTATAATTCTGTTGAGGCAATGGTTCAGAGTAAAAGAATTAAGAAAGGTCACTAAATGTATTGATTGTGGTGGTTCCAATTTAGTCACACAGACAGGCTCATTCCCTGCCTAATAGTGTCATCACAAATGAATGGATGTGATTTAATCAATTCTGATAGAAAAAAAGAGAGAAAGAAAAATTGTGGTTATTCTTAGTAAATGTTTTTTTAAGCAATCGAATCAGTTTTAATGATAGTCAAATCTAACCCAGAAATATTCAGCAAAAAGTATTATGAAACAAAATCTTCCAAGACATTATGGAATAGAACTTCCTTATCCTATTTACTTTATCTGATATTCATTTTAATTTTAATTTAAGGAAATTAAGGATTAAACAAAACATCAGTTATGTTATAGCATTTCTGTTGAATAAAAGCCAGTCCAAGTGTCTGTCATAATGGCAGGGAAATTATTCTTATAAACATGATTTTTACCATGCTTTTAATTAGAGCATATAATTCTTCTCTAAACTAATTATATGATATAAAGCTAAGAGTAACATGTAATTCAAGAAGCTTCTCTTCAAAAATCAGAGTAGTAGGGTATTATTTATGAGTGATTGTGAAGTTTAATATATCTGATTTTGTTTCTAAGTCTCACTATGTGCATCTTTTGTACTGCAGCTGCAATGTCTATAGTTTGATGTCAAATATCACATGCAAATTACAGCTCTACCCCCACATGACTAAGACTGATAAAAATAGATGACAACCATGTCTGGTTTGGCTCAGTGGATTGATCACTGGCCTGCAAACCAAAGGGTTGACAGTTCGATTCCCAGTCTAGGGCACATGCCTGGGTTGTGGGCCAGGTCCCAGTAGGGGGCACATGAGAGGTAATCACACATTGGTGTTTCTCTCCCTCTCTTTCTCCCTCCCTTTCTCTAAAAACAAATACATAAAATCTTTTTAAAAAGATAACAAATATGAAAGAGAACAACTAGCCCAAAGGTCCTAGGATAACAAAAGGATTGATTATGATTGAGGAAAGAAATACGAAGTAGTCAGAGAACTGAGGGCAAGGGGTGGAAGATGAGATAAAAGAGGTCACCAGAGGCCAGATTATACCGTTTGTAAACCCTGGTGAAGAGTCCAGATTTTATTCTAAAAGTAATGGAAGGCTATAGGAGAATTTTGCTCAAGATAATGACATGGTCTGACCAACTTTTGAGAGGTTCATTCTGTCTGCTGTATGGCAAATTGACTAAAAAGCGGTAAGGAGTAGAGCAGGAAGATCAATTCAGAGGCTATTACGAGAATCCAGGGGAGAGCTAATGATGGAGGTTTGAACTAGTTTTGTAGTGTAAAGCACAGGAGAAGTGGTTGAATTGGAGCCTACTGGACTTGCTGATAGACTGGGCGTGGGGAGTGAGGAGGATAGAAGAGATGAAAGATGACTCCTAGTTGTCTGATGTGAGGAACTGAATGGTTGCTTCTGTAAAGAGAAATGACATGGAAACGCAGTGTGGATGTGTGCTAAGTATAGTTTGAGAGCTCTGTGTGCAGCATCTGAGGTTTGAGATGCCTATTTAAAAATTGAATGGGAGAGCCCTGGTTGGTGTGGCTTAGTGGACTGAGCACCTGCCTATGAATCAAAGGGTCACCAGTTCAATTCCCAGTCAGGGCTCATGCCTGCCCTGTGTTGTGCGCCTGGTCCCCAGAAGGGGGCACACAAGAGGCAACTATACATTGATGTTTCTTTCCCTCTCTTTCTCCCTCCCTTCCCCTCTGTCTAAAAAAAATAAAACCCAAAATCTTTTTAAAAAATCAGGGGAAAAGAGGTGAAGGGTACTGGGGATAACTGTAATTGAACAATAATAAGATAATTAAAAATCCAAGTAAAGATGATGATGACTAGGCAGTCTCATATGTGATTCCAAAGCTGAAGGGAGAGGTTAGCACTTGGAGCATATGTAGAGGCTTGGAACAGATGGAATTTGCTGAGGGAAGAATGTAGGTTGTTAGAGGATCAGTGGCAAGATTTCAGATTCTCTATTATTTGGGTCATGCAGAGAAAAAGCAAGTAGACAATCAAAGGCAGCTGAAACAGAGTGCCCAGTAATATAGGAAATAAACAGAAGAACATGACATCTCAGAATCCAAGACAAAGTAAAACTGTTCTAGGAAGAAGAAAATGAACCATTCACAAAGGAGATGAAATATCTGAGAATTAAATTACATCTCTTTCACTCTACTTGAGCGATAGGAAAAAATTATAAAAAATAAAAATATATATCTCTTCTAGAAAGTTTTGCTTTTTCAGAAAGGGAACTAAGAAATGGGGCTGTGGCTGGAAGGTGATATACGGTAATAAATATGTTTATTTTTCTTTGAACGTAAGAAATATTGGAGATTTAAATTGTTTTGTCTTTTTTCCCCAGTGGAAATGACACAGTAGTAGGAGAAATGATTGATCTAGGAGAGAGAAGGGGATGGATAGTCATGGCTTGGATGATGACCTCAAGAGGGTGAGGGGATGAAATAAGAAACACAGTTGGGGGGTTTGCCTTAGATAGTAGCTCAAGTGCTGCTTACAGTTACGGGCAGAATGTAAAAGGGTGTGAATACAGATGAGGGAGGTTGGCAGTTTGGGTTTGGAAGGATGTTGACATTTCTGATTTAGCTGTACCAAGAAAATGGATTTAGGGGTATGGAAGATCATTGTAATCTGTTCTAGAACTTCAACCATTCCCTGTGCTTGTATTGTATAGTTATAACTCAGTACTAATCTTGTTATTGTTGCATATACTCCTACACAACCTATTATGCATAACTTTCCAAATATGGGTCAGTCAAGATGAGTATTAGGGAAATTAATTCACAAAGACGACTTGTTCTAATTTCACAAAAGCAATTCCAAATTCTCTGGATTTTATTTATTTTTTAAAGATTTTATTTATTTATTTTTAGAGAGGAAGGGAAGGAGAGAGGGAGAGAAATATCATCAATGTATGGTTGCCTCTCGTGAGTCCCCTGCTGGGAACTGGCCTGCAACCCAGGCATGAACCCTGATTGGGAATTGAACTGTGATCCTTTGGTTCACAGGCCCATGCTCTATCCACTGAGCTACCCAAGCCAGGGCTCTGGATTTATTTTTAATGTCATGCCTAAAATTTACTTGTTTTAGAGGCATACGTCCCTTAATTCTTGGTGAAGTTGAACGTACAATCAATATTGCATGATTCTGGCCAATCCAGGGCTTAGTGGACTGTACACCTCCTAGACCATTTAGCTAAGCAACTTGAAAGCTTTATTCACTCCATCACTTACCTTCTGTAAGAACTGTCCCTAGGGGCTTTCTCCAATGTTGCTTTACCCTCTTTCATCATATCCTAGGCAATCTGCCAATATCATCTTTTAGAAATAAATAGCGTATATTCAAAATTTGTCAGCTCATAATATATTCAGTGGTTTTTTGGTGAGCAGACACTATATGTGGAGCACAGTGGAAAGTTTTGCAGGGTAAGCAGGGCCTACAGTTTGTATTTTCAGGCATTTATTTAAAACCTTAAAGGTTGTAACATGATGCAACCAATATGCTAGGAAATAAAAGAGCTGTATTATTCCAGGGGCTCAGTCACTAGCTCCAGCCCTACCATCTTCTGTTGCCAAAATATTTATTTTTTTGTTTCACATTAATGTAGCATTTTCAGAATTCAGCACATCAGAATTCTTAGAGATCATCTAGTTTAGCAATTTTATTGTATATGTTAGGGAAACAGATCTATATGAGGCTAAAGACTTGCTGAAGTCAATCCATCATGTTAGTGGTAGAATCCAGACTTACTGACTGACTCCTAATGCATCACTCTATTCACCATGCTTTTCAGCTCCCCTCCCACTGAATCCTTCACTCTAGCAATAGTCTCCTCAGAGCAGGCAAAGGGGCCAGGTTGATACTGCAAGCTTTTAGAGCAACTTCCCCAGGGTACCATAGAAAAATCCAATCAAGGTTAAGGAGCAAGAAATAGAGAATAACAAAGCAGACAAAGCAAGAAAGTGATACAAGAGGAGAAATATAAAGATACAAAGTCCTGAGCAAACAGGACTGAAAAATCTGGCATGAAAAAAACGGAGAAGAAAAACACCTGGCATAAGGAAAAATAAAAAGGAATCTGCAAATTGTTTGGAATAGAGGAGCAGAGAGGAAGATGAGTTATGCAGCATTCTCTCCCACACTGATAGGGAGGACCCAACTCAGCTGCCCTGACTCTTCCAAAGGCCACTCTATTTCTTGCTGGTGATTCATCTTACCCCCGACAGAGACAGCTCCGGCCTGTTTTTTTCCCAGTTTCATGCTTTTGCTGTCTTTGGTATCATAAAATGACATTACTGTTGGTGTAATCTTTTTGTTTGGGAACTCATGACCTCAGAACTAAAGATTTCATTACAAGCATAAAACACTTAAAAGTTAAAAAAATGCTTACTCATATAGTATCTCCTTTGGGTCTCGCAATAAACTCATGAGGCAATTAATGCCCAGGACCCTCAAGCAAGGCTTGTAGATGCTAGATAGGGGCTGGAGGTCAAGAAGGGCTCTTAAACCAAATATCCTGTGGAAACACAGCAAACAAAAAGTATATTCCAAATGGTACCAGGAGAAAGTCAAGGCCATAAGCCAGGAGATGTTAAATCATATGACCAAGTGCTAAGATGACAGAGGAAGAGGGGGAGAGTACAGGCCAAGGAAACTGAGAAAGTGGATTAATCAGCCGTGGTAAAAAACAGTGCATGGAGTTAATTGGTTCAAAGATTGTAGCATCTAGAGACATTTCCCATGTTGCAGAATGCTGCAGTCAGACACACTGACTCTTCTATACCCACACGCTATACTCAACACCCATGTTCTTTATAGTCTTTGAACTTTCTGTTCCATCTTGAATGTTGTCTCACCCCATCCCTATATTAACATGGCTTATTCCCTCATGTCATTACATCTCTGCTGAAATGTTACTTTATTAGTCAGGTTTCCCCATACCTTCCTATTCTACCCAAAACACCCTCTCCCTCTTCTTCCTTTATAGTTCTGTTCTTCATAGCATCTGTCACCATCTGACTACAGGTATAAGGCAGGGGTGTCAGGCTCATTTTCACTGGGGGCCATGTCAGCCTCGTGGTTGCCTTCAAAGGTCCGAATATAATTTTAGGACTGTATAAATGTAACTACTCCTTAACAGTTAAGCGAGAGCTCAGCATTGCCGCCAGGTAGAAACAAGGTGCTGGGCTGCATAAAACAAGGTGGAGGGCTGGATTTGGCCCATGGGCCTTGTGTTTGCCCCCTGTGATGTAAGGTTATGAGGGAACCATTATCTGCATATATACAGTATTTAATATATCACATCCATTAAAAATGTTGTTCCATTATTGTAAAAAAAAATAAAATAAAAATGTTGTTCCAGTAAACTCTCTCTCTCTGTCACACACACACACACACACACACACACACACACACACACACACTCACACTCATTTGTCATTACTGTATTCCAAATTGTAATGTGGTCACTAGGACAGAAATTTTTGTCTCTTTTCTTCACCCTGTCTCTCCAGCCCCAGAAACAGTATCTGGCATAAAGAGAGCACTCAAGTATTTGTTGAATGAATGAATAATTACATTTCCCTGTTTGTATAACTCGGCTGCAAATGTTTCAAAGGCAAAAACTATATTGTCATTATCATTATACTCCCAGTGCTTTGCAGGAAATCCAAAACACTATGGATGCTCACTAGGGATTGATAGAGAGAAATGGACAATTTTCCACATTCTTATTGGTCAAGCTGTAGGATGACCGTCAGTCCTTTGTCCTGCCAACCTTAAATTTACCCCTCCTCCTTCACTTTCCCACTGAGTAACTGCTTTGTTCTCCCTTTTCCTTATATAATCACTTTCCCAAAACGAATCTGAAATGAATATGGTTTATCTCCCAAGGACTCAGTTTGCTCAGGGTCTTCTGAATCTGCTGAGTTTTTTGCTCTTGATGAGATATTTGTTAATTATGTTAGAATTGAAGAGAAATAATTCCATATATGTGAGCACTATCACATTACAGTATCTTGAAATGTTATTTGAAGCAACTCAATTTTTAACTAGAAAGATATAAAAATAACCTCTAAGTATAAGGCTAGCTAAATGAGTTCTCCAATCAAGATTTCACAAGTGATTACAGAAATGGATACATTCTGTAGTTGAGTTAATAGACTTCCTTTTTTAGGGTATAAAACCTTTAATATCCACATCATGCTTTTGGTGAGTTTTTTATGTTGCCTAACACATTTTGACTGCTCAATAAATAACAATCAAATTAAAGCCATGGCAACTCTAACATTAATAAGTCCAATAAAATTGTGCTTGGCTCTGACTTTCTCTTTCACTAGCAAGTGCCTGCCAAAGGGCTTCTATAACAAATTCAGTACAACTTTAGTCATTGGTATTGTGTTTTATTTCTTACAAGAAGAAAGATTTAGAAATATTTATAATCTGGAAACTGAAGAAGGGAAGATATGTAAAGAGTAGCAAGTTACTGGAGTTCAGCTCAAAATGACAAAGTAATAAATCAGAATTACACAGGGTCACTGACTGCTAAATATTCTTGAGAACAGATTACAGGGACACCTTGGCTTGATAGTAAACAAGGACCACCAAAAGGCTCTTTTTCATAGGTGACATTGTCTTCCTCTGTTAGTCCATTTGCTACAGTAGCTTTCAGTACGATGGGACAATGAAATTGGGATAGGGACAGGTAGCACTCTATCCACACCCTCTCTTCACTAATGAGTAGGAATTGTTTAATAACAATAAAAGGTCACCTTACCCCTAGCTGTTGTGGCTCAGTGGATTGAGTGCTGGCCTGCAAGCCAAAGGGTTGCTGATCAAATTCCCAGTCAGGGCACATGCCTGGGTTATTGGCCAGGTCCCCAGTGGGGGCCGTGTGAGAGGCAACCATGCATTGATGCTTCTCTCCCTTTCTCTCTCACTTTGCCTCTCTCTAAAAATAAATAAATAAAATCTTTTAAAAAGGGCCATGTTGGTAATGCTTTTGTGTTTTTGTTTTTGTGATTTTCTATAGACTAAGCTATAATTGCACATATACTCTAACATATATAGATAAAGTCATTAATGTTTCATAATCTATTTCAGAGTATGGAAAGAGTACAGAAGCTTCACTTTTCTCAGCTGAACTTCCTATGGTCTTGGTAAAGTGCTAAGAAAAAGGTCCATTTCAGCAAATACATGTTCCATTATCTATTAGGCACCAGGTTTTAAAAGAAATAATAATATTATTATTTTAATTTTCACAATAACTCTCTGCGGTAAGTGAATAATAGTATCCTCACTGAAAATAATGACACTAAGAATTAGAAAGGCTAAGTCACAATGTCATATGCATACAATCATGAATTGCCCAAGCCATGATTCAAAATCTAATAGGTCTGACTCTGAAGCCCATATTCTTTCCAGAATAGCAGGGTTGCCTTCAAGTACTGAAGTACTGTATAAGGGTCCATGAATTGGATGTCCAAGCAATGGCTGTAGTTTTGGCCCTTGTGTTCTATTTAGTCGAATAAAACTATTTTGTCTGTTTTGTTATGAGAACTTGTATGCTTCCAAATACGTTATTCAAGAGAATCTTCACAAACTCACTGTGAATTATTACTCCTGTTTTTAAGGTGAGACAACTTGACAAAGTAACTCACTGTGTTACACAGCAAGAAGCAAATCCAAATATCAAACTTCAGTCCTTCAGCTGCAAGCTCTATGTTTTGTCTCTATCATTATAGCCATCTTATCCTAGTGGGTGTGAAGAAATCTCCTATAGTGATTTTTATTTGCATTCTCCTAATGACAAGTGATGTTGAGTGTCTTTTCACAGGGTTATTAGTCTTTCATATATCTTCTTTGGTGAAATGTCTATTCAAATTTTCTGCCTATTTCAATGATTGTTATTAAGTTGTAAGATTTTGTGTATTCTAGATACAAGTCCTTTATCAAATACATGATTTGCAAATATTTTTCCCTTTCTGTTGCTTCTTTTTTAAAATTTTTATTTTATTTTATTTATTTACTTTTAGAGGGGAGAAGAGAGGGAGAAAGAGAGGAATAGAAACATCAATGTGTGGTCACCTCTCGTGCACCAACTACTGAAGGCCTGGCCCACAACCCAGGCATGTGCCCCGACTGGGAATCAACCCAGTGACCCTTTGATTCACAGGCTGCCACTCAATCCACAGAGCCACACCAACCAGAGCTGTTCCTTGTTTTTTTTCAAGTTAAACTTTTTATTTTAAGATATTTGTACATACATGTGCAGTTGTAAAAAAGAATATGGAGAGATCACATGTACCCCTTACCCAATTTCTGCATGGTAAAGTCTTGCAGAACTACAAATAATATTATATCACAAACCAGGATATTTACATTGATATAGTCATATAACAAAAGGTTTCTATTACCACAAGGATCTCTTGTATTGCCCTTTTATAGCCACATTAATTTTCTTTCACTCTACCACCTCCCTAAACCCTGGCAACCAGTAGTCTGTTCATTCATTGAATACTTTCTTTCTTTTGTAGTGTGTGTTTTAAGTTTTTTTTCAAGTTAAAATAATTTCCAAGAAGTTTGGAGTATCCTTTTCAACATTAAAATTGTAGCCCAAGATTTTGGAAACTCCCCAAACTGATTTCTAAACATTGTCAATGAAATTTGGGTTGTTTTTGTTTTGATTTGTTTTTGTTGTTCATAGACCAGATGCCACCATATGGCTTCAGTGTGTTCAACTTCAGTATCAGAGACAAAATGAAGTGGCTGCCAAATTTCCCTCGAGGCCCCATATCATAAAATAAATGGGTTGTGAAGCCAGGGGCCTTAGCATTATGATAGGTCCTTCAAGATGGTTTAGATCGGTCATTCAGGGTAGCCGACTGAAACAGAAAGGACATTAGATGGTGCCTGTATTACAGGGGAGACTTCCCACCTAAGTGCCTGAGAAGGTTGCAGGTTGATAGTGTTGAAAGCTATTTCTCTTCAGTGGTCTAATATAGCTTCTTAGCTGTTTTAGAATAACTCTTTTTCAAGAGTTGCTACAGGTATACCTTCCCATTATTCAAACAAGTTTCATTTATAAATCCAACACAATGTATTTATATGAAAATTAATGGTAATTTGGTTGAGTTGCTTCACTATAATAAATAAGTGTAAAGACAACTTTGTTGTAGTTAACATCATTGACTAGAGGCAAAATGATCAGGATTTGATTTAAGTTACATCCAGCATATATACCAATAAAATGAATGAGTTTATAAGGGTACCTTAAGACTGAAAGATGTGAGGCCTTGGTCCATTCTAACTTTTACCTGAAAGTTTAGGCCTTATTATCACTGGAAGAAAACCTGGGATTCCTCAAGCTGTGGTTCTATGTGGAACTGTTTCACCAATGCCAGTTACATCCGATTCCAGAGAGTGGTATCAACTCTGTTTTTTTTTTTTTTTTTAATTCTCATTAGAGTCTAGCAGAAATGCCAAATCATATATATCCAGGGGACTGTAGATTTATTGGGGAACTTTTCAAACCTAATAATTTCTCCTTTAATACCAATATACAAGAGAAAAGAAGGATGAAATTTGACTTTGTAATGTAGTCTGGGATCTCCCTGAAGGTAGAGAACTAGCTTTTACTTAATACAAGCAGTGTAAGAAAAAAATAGTACATGCTCAGTAAATGTTTGTGACATGGCACTAAATTGGTCCAAATTAAGACCAATGTTTTTCAAGTTTCTTCACATATGAGTCTCCTTCTTCTTTCTTCTTCTTCTTCTTCTTCTTCTTCTTCTTCTTCTTCTTCTTCTTCTTCTTCTTCTCTCTCTTTTTCTCTCTCTTTCCCTCACTCCCTATCCCTACCCCTATCTCTATCCCTTTCCCTACCCCATCTCTATCTCTATCGTCTCTGTTTCTATATATAAAATTTTCTGGGCATGGAAGTTGGAAGAACACAGGAGCATGTAAGCAGTCTGAATTTGTTGACTCACAGGGAAATGACTAGGAATCACCAAAATGCTATGATGTGGACACTTAAAGTACCTAACATGAGGGTACTCACTCTCAGAGGCCATAAAATTGCCATAAGAAGTTTATGAACAGAATTTAGGTAGCTAGAATATGGTTACATCAGAAATACTTCAGGGACTACTAGAAGTTTTTCTTTTAAATCATTACTATATGACATCCATCTAGAACTATTAAATTCTGGGTTTGGATGAAAAAATGTAAAAGCTAAAATACAACTGGGATGTATTTTATGTATATATCTATGAAGGACAGATATATGGAGTGTAAAGTGGAATTTCTTAAAGCTTAGTGACAAAATCGAAACTACATACCCTTTCAACTACGATGTATCTGAAAATACAACATTCCTTCTGAAATTCCAAAACAAAACCATCACTTAAGAGTCATCCTCAGCAATAATCAAGGCAGGCTGTATGGTATAAGTAATTAATTTGGTAAATGCCCTGGCTGGTGTAGCTCAGTGGATTGAGCACAGGCCTGCGAACCAGAGGATTGCAGTTCAATTCCACAGTCAGGGCACATGTCTGGGTTGCAGGCCGGTTCCCTGCAGGCCAGTTCCCAGCAGGGGACGCACGAAAGGCAACCATACATTGATGTTTCTCTCCCTCTCTCCTTCCCCTCTAAAGATAGATAAATAAATAAATGATTTTTAAAAAAGTAATTAATTTGGTAAATAGAAGTTGAAATGGATGCATAATTCATTAGTTTGCTGGATGTTATACCATCCAGTAGATACTGGACCAAATTCTAGCCATCTAAAATATAAAATTTAGAATCTTAGAGCTTCAAGAGAATCAACTCAAATTACCATATGTTATATGAGGAAGCATAGTTTCCTCATAGGATTTTACTGACTTGTCATAGAGCAAGTTCACTGACTTGTCATAGAGCACACAGTGTGCGTTGTGGCTGTGACTGGGGCCCTGGATTCCAAGTCCAGTGCTTCTCCTTTCATGAGCTTTACTCAAGTTTCTTTGGATTCTGTGAGATAGGACCAAGACATTCTTGCCTTAGCAATATTTTGAAGGAGAAACAATTTGGCCTTGGCCTCTCTATCCTTTCTCTCATGAACTTTTTCTAGCCCAGGGGTGCCAAACTCATTTTCACCAGGAGCCACATCAGCCTCGCGGTTGCCTTCAAAGGACCGAGTGTAATTTCAACTTCTTAACAGTTAAGGAGTAGTTACATTTACACAGTCCTAAAATTATTTTGGCCCTTGGAAGGCAACTGTGAGGCTGATGTGGCCCCCCGTGAAAATCAGTGTGTTGTCCCTGCTCTAGACGCTCAGCATTCCTGTTCTCTTTGTAAGCACAGCAGTGCTCCCTGCATGAAGTCCAGTCTGTGTGAACAATGTTCCATATTCCAGGCCTTGGTCATCTCACTTCCTGTGGTTGTCACAGTTTGAAAGAAAAAATAAAAAAAGAAGAATAAATCTCTAATAATGGAATTTCAGGCCACAGAAAAAGGTTTAGAAAGTAAGGGGACATTTGGAGATCCTAAATCACAAGTAGTTTCACATACAAAGATTCTATTCTTGTAGCATACATACCTCTGACTACATTTTTGACATTCCAAAGGCAAAATTTAACTTAATATTTTCCACAGATGCTAATGCAAGTCCTAAGCACAGAGTCCCAGATTGGCTCACCAATGAACATTTGTAACAATGTTACTTCAGGCAACTTAATGACCCAGTGGTTCAGCAATCAAATCAGTTGTTCAGCAACTGACCTTTAACTAGACAAAAATCTATATCCCTGAAAAATCTGGCCTCTCTATAACCTTTTTTACAAAAGAAAAAGAAGAGGAAGAAGAAGAAGAAGAAGAAGACCATGAACCAGTATGAAATCCAGAGCAAACTACCTTATAATTTCATAAAATACAAAATCATGCTTTCTTCCCCACAAATGCATTAGTACACCTACAGATTTAGCTTCAAGCATAACAATCAAGCAACCACAACTGCACCAAGAAGGCTAAGGCCTCTGTCCTTTTTACACTATAGCTTACGGAGGAAATGTTGCAGAATATGGATTAATCACTCTCTTTCCTCCAGTAATAGTTCATGTCTACATTACTACTTTCCAGAAGAGCAGTTTTCTCCACCCCAAAAATCTACAGAGAGAAATATGCTCATGTCAGTGAAACATATTGCCATGAAATAGTTTCTACCATGTATGTGAGTAGAACTCTTTATGGTTATTACAGTGCTGCCATTTAAAGGTGTTTTTTAATAAGCCATAGCTGTTCAGATATGGAAGGCTAAATATATTTTTCATAGTGTGCTTGATCATGGCATTCTCTTTATGCTGTTTGGATAGGCTTGGTCAGTACCAGCCCTGAAAACTATGGCAATAGCTCACAGCCAGGGTACTAATGAGCAATAGGGTCCATGTGGCCCTGGAAGTGTCTGTGTTTCTTTTCTTTTTTTTTTTAACCCTCCGATTTATTTTTATGGAGATTTTTTAATTTTTGTTTATTATTTTTTAATTGTTGTTCAAGTACAGTTTTCTGCCTTTTCCCCTTCCCCCTCCCCATCACCCCAGCTCTCCCCACCTCCCTCCCCTGTTTCCACACCGCCCCTCGCCCCTCGTTATTGTCTATGTGTCCTTTACAATTGTTCTTGTAAACGCTTCCCCCTTCCCCCCATTATCCCTTCCCCTCTCCCCTCTGGTCACTGTCAGCCTGTTCTCAATTTCAATGTCTTTGGCTATACTTTGCTTGCTTGTCCATGTTTCTTTTGGCATAGCCTATATAATCATCCATGCATTTTTCTAAAGCAACAGCCAAATTCCATTTCTCTTAAAAACATTTCTCTTTTTATCTCTGAAAGTAAACCTATGCTTTGAGAATGGTTTTTCTGACCCTGCAAGTTGAAAGTATGACTGGCTTACTGAGGGAAGATCCCTGCTTCAGTTTCCATGCAAGTGCTGTATTTGGAGAGAGAAAATGGAGATAATTCGTCTTGTATCAATTGTGAATGAGTCCTGAGTCCTTTATTTATTCATTAACATTAAAGTTGTCAATAGATATGCTCCATATATGAATAAATAAGATGGCTCTCATAGAGTTTATCTTCCTGATGCTCTCGAATTGCCAGGCATAGCAGTCTCTGGAATATTGAACAAGCTAATGGAGGTGCCACAGTGATGCACTGTTGCAGTTAGGAGCAGAACATTAAGCACAGAGTTCTTTAAGTATTTGGCTGTAGGCAAATAGCCTCAATCCTAATAAAGAAAAAGAACAAAACTTCACAATATCTCATTGCAACAGTTAATAGCATTAAATACCTCAAACTAACATTGCGAAGTTGAAGGAATAATGTATTACATAAAAACAAGGGTATGTGGTGATATTTTATTGTTTGAAGCTCAGCCAATATGCTTCTTTGCAACCATTAAACTTTCAGATTTGAATGTGATGATTTTGGCTTCCTAAACAGTTTAGTACATTTGCATGTGTATATTAAAATGTCAGAATCTAATCGTTATAATGTAATTAATTTAATGCCTAGTCAATTGGGTTATTTTCTGGTTTAAACCCCTAATTTCAATATCTATGAGAGAGAGAGAGAGAGAGACAGAATTATTGTTCAGGAATATAATTGAAAGCTAACAGGATATTTCATCACTACCCAGATATGGTCCAATTCCACTTATAATTTCACTAGGAAAAAAGAGTGCTTTATGTTTTATTAATTCTGGAGAATTTTTATTGTTTACAATATTTTCATAATATACTTTGTAAGGGTAATAAATTGTGTCCTTTTCCATTCAGTTTCAACATTAGATAGAATGTTGAATGTTAGATAGAATGTTCTATCTAATCAGCTTGTGAATAACAAGAAGCATTATGAAGTCACAATGCTATCTTGAATATTCATGGAAACAGCACCACAAATCTGCCTGCCTATTACTTTCACTGAAGCTAATAATCAAAAGTGTCTCTTACAATAAGTACTGCACCTGATAGCTTCAGAGAATTCAGAGGGCTTCTCAGAGAACTGCTATGCATGAGTGTTCATGAAGGTCAAAATAACTAACAGCATAGGATGTGCTTCCTAAGGGAAGGGAGATTTTTCTGGTCTTGCAGAGCCCCACAAGTCCATAACCCAGCAGTATTAAAATGTAATAGGACAAACCCAAGGGGAGTTAGCTCAAGAAAGGGAGGAACTGACCTAAGCAATCACAAGAGGTCACCAGCACTGATTAGCTCTTTTATGTACATTGTTTCAGTGGTTTCCAACTGCATTAATTAGAATATTGTTCAGTTGTTGTAAAAGAAAACATAAAATAATAATGGCTTAAAATGTATTTCTTTCACATAAAGGTCCAGCTTGGTAGATTGGGCTGTTATGGATGTTCCACAATAATCAGTGTTCCAGGATCACAATATCTTTGCTCTCCCTTTAGCAACATAGATTTCCAATTCATAACCCAAAATGGCTGCTCCAGCTTCAGACATACTTTCTGTACTGCAGCCAGCAGAAGAGGAATGATAAATGAAGAAGAGGTCATATTTTTTTCTTTAGCATTCCCAGATGTTGCACATTGCACTTCTGCTGACATCCTGTTGGTCATAACTTAGTGACATGGCCATTCATAGTTGCATGAAAGGCCATAGAATAAAATCATTATTTATGCAGCTATGTAGCCAACTAAAAGGTATTTGATCACGTAATAAGATGAGAATAGATATTGGAGGCCACTTAGCAGCCTTTGTCACAGAAACAAACTGTCTGGTGGGTCTCAAATGACCATAGAATTATGGCAAAGAAACACAAATTTATGTGTATACAAACTACTAACTACAAATTATATCTATCTATCTATCATATATATGTGTATATATATATATACATGCATATATATATATACACACACATATACACACTATTATATAGTAACATGTAAATGCATTTAAGTGTTCTTTAATTCTGGACATTTTCTTTTAAAAACTTTATTCATTTATCTTTAGAGAGAGAAGGGAGGGAGAAAGAGAGCAAGAGAAACATCAATGTGTGGTTGCCTCTCACACTCCCCCTACTGGGAACAGGGCCTAAGACACAGGTATGTGTCCTAAACTGGGAATCAAACTGGCGACCCTTTGGTTCACAGGCCGGCACTCAATCCACTGAACCACACCAGCCAAGGCTGCACAATATTTTTATCATTACCTATTTTCTTAGTCAGTAGATACTAATGTATACATATTTTACATTGGGAAGAGGATTTAAAACCCTAGAGAGGTCAAATGACATGCCCCAAATTAGACAGCCAGTGGAGGATCTAGGACTTCTATCTAGGTCTGTGTGAGCACAAAGCCAATATTTGCCCACTACATCACACAGTTTCTAAAGAAGCAATGCTGGTAGATTCTCATGAGGTTCAACAAAGGTGGTGAAAAATAAACATAATGAACACCATCCTCTGTACGAGGCTAAATGAAAATAATTTGGGTTTTTAAATTTACTTTATTATTTTACAGATTTATTTTTTAAATTGAATTTATTGGGTGGCACTGGTTAACAAAATTATACAGGTGATGTTTTTAATGCTTGGTTTAAGGAAGTAGGCAGGACAGGGCAAGGGAGACCAAGGTGAAGACTGTGGTTGGAGCAAGAGTTCTAACTTTTACCATTGAGAGCCCTCAGCCACAGCCTAAGTCGGAGGCATGCACAGAGGTATGCAAGTACTAGCAGGCTCTAACAAGAAGAACAAGCTAGTGACCAGTAGTCACTAGATGGCACAATTTTATGTTCCCTGCTCAATCTGAAGGTCAAAAAGTCAGCGTATTATACTGGACAGAATCATGCCTCGGATTCACACACACTCAGTTTGAATCATTGAAAAAGAATTTAAACACATTGGACTTCAAAGCATTAATTTGCACTGCTCATCCATGAAGGGTATTTAATGAGTGATGTGGCAGATTCTAAGCCATGTTGCAAGGAAAAAATGTTTTTGGCAGCATGAAACATGGAGAATAGCTAGACTAGAGATTGGGAATCCAAGTAAAATGCTGTTGCAATAGAACTATGGCAGTGGCAGGGGAGGAGGAGGAGTGAAATACACAGCAGTTGTTGCTGATATAGTTGTTATAGAACCAGGTAACTGGTTTGATTCAGGAATGCATGGTAAAGAAAGGGGTTTCTGGGTTGAAAGATTATGGAGATGGTGACAAATGAGGTAACACCCAAAATGACGATGATTACCTTTGGTATCTGTTAAGTGGGTGATAAGTAGCAGATAGAGAGGTTGGGAAGGCAATGAGTTCAGTTTTATACATGTTTCATTTGAGGAGCTGGTGTTGGACATACATGTGTTGAATAATGTGCAGCTATTTTGCACTTAATGTAATAGGAAGTTAACAAATGATTAAAAATTCAACTTTCTATGAAAGTAAAATACTATGCAGAATTAACTTTGTAAAAGTAAATATAATTGAAGAGGATTGATATTCTTAGTCCAGCCTATTTCAGAAGGTCATTGTGAAGATTTGAGGAGATAAATACAGCAGTGCTTTGTAAATTACAATATGGTGTGCAAATAGGAGTAGTTGACAAATAGGAGTAGTTGTTTTATGGATGCCTAATATGCATGTGGTCCCTGTATCCACAAGGGACCAGTTGCTAAAGGACAAAATCAGCTCAAATGAAAAAGATCTCAGAGTTGTTAACATGGAGGGACTATGAATGATGAAACACATTTTATCTTATAACTGCCTTACTGGTATAACTTGAAAAGGAATCAGATCAGAGCCAAGAAATATGAATTAAACTATCACTGAATTGCAAAACTGATTTTGCTCTTAACCTTCAAAATGTAGCACCCCTTCTAAAGTCACACAGGATAGAAAGCATTCCATTTGCGGTATCTATTAGGATGAAATTTATCTTTTGTCCCTCACTGCCTAGTGCTTCACGCCACAGGAGTTACCCCATTATGGTGCTCTTTCTTTTGAAACCCTGGGTAATGAGAATGAACTAGATATATCCCATAAAATGGCTTTTGCAGATTTAAAAATAAGAATTGCATTTGGCTCATTAAAAAAATCTTTGTGGAAGAATTTCCATTGAAAGAAGCATATTTAAAACAGTTATGTGAGAAAAGTAATATGTGAACATTTTATTATTCCATAAGTACACATAATATAGTTCAAGAATGTTACAGAGAAAATTGTTACATGGGCGGAAGGAGTTAACATGCAATCGAAAGTACATCTTCTAGCTACCCAATGAAACAGTAAAAAGTAATCATTATTTAAAAGTGTATGGCATAGATAAAATGAATAGGGTCATTTTCATAATGTCTTTGTGGGTTATGAGCCAAATCATCCCTAAGAATATGAAAAAATGGAAATGAAAAGTTACTCAGTCTCCTGAAGCTTTTTTTCATATGTAACTGCACAATTAGCCAGAGATAATAACCAATTGTTTCTAAAGTACCTGTATCTTTACACACTAAAATAAAGCAGTTCACAGAAATATCAACTGCCAGCATTGCAAAGGCACTTCCTTTAGAGATCATCTATTCCAAACCTTACTTCATAAATGAGAAAACTAAGACTTAGAGATCACACACACATCAGGAGAAGAATAAAGCTCGGACAAAAGCCCAGTGCTACTTTCAGTGCCCCATGTATAGCCAATCTATATTTTTGGTCTTACATATTGTTTTTCTTCTACCAAATCCTTTGAAATCTGAAATGCCATTTCCTTAACTGTATTCCTCAACAAGAGCAGACATATAGCCCAAATTTGTATTTCTATCTAGTAGGCCCTCTACCTATCCAATAAGAATGAACAAAAATGAACTTAATTCAAATAATCAACGGTTATAAACTATGACGAACTATGCCAGCTGAGACAGTTTTGTCATCATTTGGCACTTTGTTTTTGGCATAATGGGGTACAAGTAACAAAATGTCACTAAAGGAACAATGAATTTACAAATGATGTTATATATCCCAGTGGTTTGTTGTGTTTCAGGATTATTTCTTCTTTTGAAAACATGCTTGAAAGATGGAGGCGTAGGTAGACATACTGTGCCTCCTCGAACAACCAAAATAAGGACAACAACAATTCAGAAACAAAGTAACAACCAAAACTGAAAGAAAATTGAACTCTATGGAAGTCTGGCAACCAAGGAGTTAATAAAGACACATTCATCTAGACCGGTAGGCGGGGCGGAGTCCAAGGGACTAGTGGAGAGGGGTTTCGGCACAGGAAGTGGTGACACCGGGAGTGCAAGGTGGCACCGGACAGACTCCGGGCACCCAGGCAGTGGCTGGCAGACCCCAGGCATGGGGTAGCAATGGGCAGACCCAGCAAGGCAGTGATTGAGAAGCGGGGCACCATGAGCAAGGTGGCTGGCTGACCAGGCAGCGGCCCCATATTCATGTGCAGATAACTGGGGAGTGAGATAGATCACGCAACCCAGGATCCTACCACCAGGAAATAAAGCCTCAAATGACCTATTGAAAACATTTGTGGGGATTGAGGAGGAGGGAGAGACTCCCACCCTCACAGGAAAGTTTGTTGGAGAAACCCACAGGGTCTTAGAACGCACACAAGCCCACCCAAATGGGAATCAGCACCAGAAAGTCCCAGTTTGCTTGGGGGAAGCAGCGGAAGGGACTGAGGTGCAACAGAGAGAGGAGCAAAGTGCCATTTTTTTCCCTCTGAGACCCCACTGCCACATACAGCATCACAACCCAGAGACTTGGGTTGCCCCGCCCTGGTGAACACCTAAGCCTCCACCTCTCATACATAGCAGGTGCAAACAGACCAAAACATTGTGGCTCAAGCAGAAAAACAGCTCAAAGCCCCAGAGCCAATACTTCTAAATGACAAAGAGATAGCCAACCTATCAGATGCACAGTTCAAAACACTGGTACTCAGGATGCTCACAGAATTGGTTAATTTTAGTCACAAATTAGAGAAACAAATGAAGGCTAAACTATTTGAAATGAAGGGAAATGCACAGGAAACCAATAGTGATGGAAAGGAAACTGGGACTCAAATCAAGGGAGAGGACCAGAAGGAAGAAAAAAACATTCAACTAGAACAGAATAAAGAAACAAGAATTAAAAAAAGAAAAGAATGAGAAGAGGCTTAGGAACCTCCAGGACATCTTTAAACGTTCCAACATCCAAATTATAGGGGTACCAGAAGGGGAAGAGGAAGAGCAACAAATTGAAAACTTATTTGAACAAATAGTAAAGGAGAATTTCCCCAATCTGGCAAAGGAAATAGACTTTCAGGAAGTCCAGGAAGCTCAGAGAGTCCCCAAAAAGTTGAACCCAAAGAGAAATACACCAAGGCACATCATTATTACATTAGCCAAGATAAAAATGAAGGAGAGAATCCTAAAAGCAGCAAGAGATAAGGAGACAGTAACCTACAAAGGAGTTGCCATCAGACTGTCAGCTGACTTCTCGAAAGAGACCTTACAGGCAAGAAGGGGCTGGAAAGAAGTATTCCAAGTCCTGAAGGGCAAGGACCTACACCCAAGATTGCTCTATCCAGCAGAGCTTTCATTTAGAATGGAAGGACAGATAAAGTGCTTCTCAGATAAGGTCAAATTGAAGGAGTTCATCATCAACAAGCTATTATTTTATGAAATGTCAAAGGAACTTATCTAAGAAAAAGAAGATTAAACACATGTATACTAAAATTACAGCAAACTCACAATTACTAACAACCACACCTAAAATAAAAACAAACTAAGGAAACAAATAGAACAAGAACAGAACCACAGAAATGGAGGTCACATGGTGGGTTAGCAACAGGGGAGTGGGAGGAGAAGAGGGGGGGATAGGTACAGAGAATAAGTAGCATAGATGGCAGGCAGAAACTAGATAGGGGGAGGGCAAGAGTAGTGTGGGAAATGTAAAAGCTAAATAACTTGAGACACATGGACATGAACTAAAGGGGGGAATGTGGGAGGGAGAGTATGCACAGGGTGGAGGGGAATGAAGGGGGGAAATAGGACAACTGTAATAATATAATCAATAAAATATATATTTAAAAAGAAAGAAAAAAAAGAAAATGTGCTTGACTTGAGGTATTAAAATCATAGGTTACAGGTAGCCCAAGGCCAATTATATGCAGTGTCTGACATTGACCTGTAGCTGAACCCTGCCTAAGTGCAACCAGAATAATCACAACCAGAAGTGAGCTTCAGAACACATAAGAGCTCAACCTAACTAGCCACAAAAGCAAGACACCCAAAGAGGACTCCAGCAGGCACCAGACACTGCTGGGAACAACTCATACACAGCATCTCATACACAGTAATCAAGATTTACTCTTATAGTCAGCCAGCCCAAAGGGTTAACTCTATCCACAAAAAGGCCAATGGCATTGAAGACTCAACCACAAAAGAATGGTACCCATAACCAACAAAAAACATTCCTGAAGCATGGAGCTTAGATAATCTGGAAGACTGTACCATGGAGCCCAACAAGATACCTTCATAATAAAGCCATCAACTTTTGGAGTTACAGCACATCTACATAACACACTGAGACAAAACAGGGATAAATGAAAATGCCCCAAATGAAAGAACAAGTTAAATCCCCAGAGAAAGATTTAAATGAAATAGAAGCAACCAACACATGAGATGCAGAGTTTAAAATGATGATTGTAAGGGTGCTCAGGAGCTTTAGAGAAAGAATGGATGATCTCAGTGAGAACTTAAACAAAGAGATAGTAGTCATTAAAAAGGAAAAAAGTCAGAAATGAAGAAAACAATACCTGAAATGAAGATACACTGGAAAGAATCAACAGCAGGTTATATTATGCAGAGAATTAAATCAGCAATTTGGAGGACAAGATAACAGTCAGCACACGAGCAGAGAATCAAAAAGAGAATTTAAAAAAATGAGGAAAGTCTAAAGCACCTCTGGGACAATATCAAGCATACCAACACCTGGATCATAAGGGTACTAGAAAGAGAAGAGAATAGTCAAGGGATAGAGGACCTGTTTGAAAAAAATAATGGATAAAACCTTCCCTGACCTGGTGAAGGAAATAGACATACAGATGCAGGAAGCATAGAGAGTCCCAGCCAAGATGGACCTAAAGAGGACCATACCAAGACACATCATAATTGAAATGCCAAAGTTTAAAGACAGAGAGAAACCCTTAAAAGCAGTGGGGAAGTAATGATTACCTACAAGGGAATGTACATAAGGCTGTCAGCTAATTTCTCAACAGAAACACTGCAAGCCAGAAGGATTTTCATGAAATATTCAAAATGATGAAAAGCAAGGATGTACACCCGAGATTGTTCTATCTAGCAAGGCCATAATTTAAAATTGAAGGCAAATAAAGAGCTTTCCAGACCAAAAAATAAAATAAAAATAAAAATGCTAAAGGAGTTCAATTAAAGCCAAACCAGCATTGCATGAAATGTTAAAGGGCCTACTTTAAGAAGAGGAAAGAAAGAAAGAAAAAGAGAGAGAGAGAAAGAGAGAGAGAGAGAAATTGAGAGAGAGAAGAACATAGGTATAAAAATAAAATGACAATAAAGAAGTACCTATCAATAATAACCTTAAATGTACAAATGCTCCAATCAAAAGACAGGGTAGCTGAATGGATAAGAAAATATGACCCGTATGTGTGCTGCCTACAAGAGACCCACCTCAGAACAAAAGATACACACAGATTGAAAGGGAAGGGATGGAAAAATATTAAACACAAATGGACACAAGGAAAAAGAGATGAGGTAGCAATACTTAACATCAGACAAAATAGACTTCAAAACAAAGGCCATGACAAGAAGTAAAGAAGGACACTACATAATAGTAAAGAGATCAATCCAACAACAGAACATAACCCTTGTAAACATTTATGCACCCAGCATAGAAGCACCTAAACATATAAAGAAAATCTTGGTGGGCATTAAGAAAGAAATTGACTGCAATACAATCATAGTTGGGAATTTTAACACCCCACTGACATCAATGGGTAGATCTTCCAGACAACAACTCAACACAGCAAAAGTGACCTTAAATGACACATTAGATCACATGGATTTAATCGATAATTACTGAACTTTTCATTCCAAAGCAGAAGAACACACATTCTTCTCAAGTGCACACCAAACATTCCCAAAGAGAGACTGCACATTGGGACACAGAATAAATCTTAACAAATTAAAGAAATTGAAATTATATCAAGCATCTTCTCTGACCACAATGTTGTAAAAGTAGAAATTAACTGCAATAAAAAAGATCTGGAACACATTCAAACACATGGTGGTTAAATTATGTTATTAAACAAATGGGATCAAGGAAGAAATAAAAAATTATCTGGAAACAAATGAAAATGAACACATGATAACCTCAGACTTGTGGGACACAGTGAAAGCAGTCCTGACAGGGAACTTCATAGCATTACAGACCTATGTCAAGAAGCAAGAAAATTCTCAAATAAACAATTTAACTCTTCACCTAAAAGAACTAGAAAAAGAAAAACAAACAAAGCCTTCTACCCCTAAGTAGAAGGAAGGAAATAGTAAAAATTAGAGCAGAAATAAATGACGTAAAGACTAAAAACAATACAAAATCTCAGTGAAACCAAGAGCTGGTTTTTTGAAAAGATAAATAAGATTGACAAACTTTTATCCAGAGTTATGAAGGAAAGAAGAGAGAGGACCCAAATAAATGAAATCAGAAATGAAAGAGAAGGAACAACTGACATTACAGAAATATAAAGGATTATTAGAGAGAGGGAAAGGGAGGGAGGGAGAAAGAGAAGGAGAGGAGCATCAATGTGTGAGAGAAACACAGATTAGTTGTCTCTCCTATGCACCCCAACCAAGGACTAAAACTGCAACCCAGGCATGTGCCCTGACTAGGAATTGAACTGGCGACATTGTGCTTTGTGGGATGACCCAACCAACTGAGTCACACAGGTCAGGGAAGTTTTTGTTAATTTTTAAACTCATTTGTGCTGACATTTTGAATATATATTTGAGAGAGAGAGAAGGGGGGAGAGAAAGAGAAGCCATGATTTTTATCATCTATAAAAGTAGCCAAATTATTTCATAAAATTTTCTTAGGATCCTGTAGTATATAATTTGCAGTAGCTTGATAACTAAGTCCAGGGTAAAGTAAGGTGTAACTTATGTAAAAGTAAATGTAATATCATGACTATAAATGTTTTCCTGAGGCCATGTGAACCATGCTAACCTGCCTTCATTGTGAACAGAAGTGATAGAGTAAAATCTCTTCACAAGGTAGTAAATGTTCTCATTCCAGGGTGATAATTCAAAGAAATCTATTTTTTCAATTATATCCTTTTCTTTTCTTTTTCACTTTCACACTGACCTTGAAGCACTGCTACCTCTGTTACATTTTATATGCGGCAACAAACTAATAGTTGAGCTGATTTTGGCTTTCACTGCCACTTCAAAGGCTTATGTGCCATTGTTATCCTTGGGAGCTTTACTAATGGAAAAGATGATTAGGAAGAATAAAAGCCTCATTATAAAATTATTCTTTCTCCCAGACCTCTTTTTTCAGTGTCCTTTTGCTCAACAACATTGATTGCCCTGATGCTAATTAATAAAAAAGAAGACTTTTTATAAAAACAAATTGCAGGACACCTTTCAAAAACAGTTCCTGTGATGACTCAGACATCAGGTTAAATAAAAACCAATTTTTCCTAAGGGTTTCATACAATTTAGAGTTATTATTTTCTCCCATTATCTTAATTTACTTGGCTAGAAAGAACTCAAAATGTTCAAGGTTGACAGCTGGTAGAGTGCATTGAGTGGGCGACCATAATGTAATTATGAGAGCACCCTAGAGTATTCTGTTGTTCAGCAAACGAAACTAATATATGCAGCACCCCACATAACTTCTGGTACCTCTTCACTAAAGGGCCTTAGTTTGAGTCCCATTGCTTCCTCTCAGTTCAGGATTATGGTCTGTGAAATCAAAGTTAGTTACTGAATTTCAGTGTGCTGGCTACTTGTTGCTCCCACCTCAAAGTAGGTTGCCCTAGGGAGGACAAAGAGTGTGTTTTGCAATTACTCTGTATTTTTCTTTGAAATCTCCTGAGAGACTTTTTAAGTCTTTTTTCTTTTTTCATCGAATTTAGTATGGTGACATTGGTTCACAAAACTATACAGGTTTCAAGTGTACAACTCAAAGAAACATAATCTGCACCTGCATTGTGTGCCTATTGCCCAAAGCAGAGTCCCTTTCTGTCTCTATTCTTCTCCCCTTTGCCCACCTCTACCTCCCACCACCCACTTTCCCTCTGGCGACCACCACACTGTTGTCTGTGTCTATGTGTTATATGTAGATAGATAGATAGATAGATACTTTTTTTTGCTTAGTCCCTTTACCTTCTTTCACTCATCCCCCTAAACCCCCTCCTCTTTGACAGTTATCAGTCTGTTACTTGTATCCATGCCTGTTTCTGTTTTGTCAGTTTATTTTGTTCATTATATTCTACATATAAGTGGAATCACATGATATTTGTCTTTTCCTGACTGGCTTATTTCACTTA
The DNA here is from genome assembly GCF_021234435.1 of Artibeus jamaicensis. Classification (NCBI taxonomy): domain Eukaryota; kingdom Metazoa; phylum Chordata; class Mammalia; order Chiroptera; family Phyllostomidae; genus Artibeus; species Artibeus jamaicensis. The sequence goes on from NW_026521506.1 coordinate 21,133,322, forward strand.
GCATAATGCTCTCCAGGTCCGTCCATGCTGTCACACAAAGTAAGAGTTCATTTTTCATGGTTGACTAGTATTCCATCATGTAACTGTAGCACAGCTTTTGTATTCATTTGTCTACTGAGGCACTTGGGCTGCTTCCAAATTTTGGGTATTGTAAATAATGCTGCAATGAACATAGGGGTGCATATATTTTTTCAATCAGTGTTTTGGGTTTCTTAGGATATATTCCCAGAAGTGAAATCACTGGGTCATAAGGCAGCTCAATTTTTAATTTTTTGAGAAAACTCCATAATGTTTTCCACAGTGGCTGCACCAGTCTGCATTCCCACCAAAAATGCACTAGGGTTCCCTTCTCTCTGCTTCCTCGCCAGCACTTGTTTTTTGTTGATTTGTTTATGATGGCCATTCTGACAAGCTTAATGTGATATATCATTGTGGTCTTAATTTGCATCTTCCTGATGATTAGTGACATTGAGCATTTTAAAAATATGTCTATTGGAATCTGTATGACTTCTTTGGGGATGTGTCTATTTAGGTCCTTTGCCCATTATTTAATTGGTTTGTCTTTTTGGTGTTGAGTTATATAAGTTCTTTATATATTTTGGAAATTAACCTTTTATCAGATGCATCATTGGTGAATATGTTCTTTCATTGAGTAGGTTCCCCTTTCATTTCGTTGATGGTTTCTTTTGCTGTGCAACAGATTTTAAATTTGATATAGTCACATTTGTTTATTTTTTCTTTTTGTTTCCCTTGCCTGAGGAGATACATTGGCAAGTCCTCATAATCTTTCAAAGAAGAACATATATCAGTACAGAAACTGTTTCCAAACATATCTGTTTTCAGAAATGATTTTTTGTGTACCAGTGCAGTTAAGTTAAGCATATACGTATTGGTGTGAACAGAATGTGTGTGTCTTCCAACCCAGCCAAATTAATCTGTTAAAACCCTAAGCCCAATGTGATGGTATTTGATAGTGGTGCCTTTGTGAGGCAATTATGTCATGGCAGAGGAATTAAGTAGATTTAGAGTGCCCTTATTTAAAAAGGCTAGAGAGCTAGCTCAATCTTTTTCTGCTGTGTAAGGATATAAGAGGTCAGCAGTCTGCAACCCAGAAAAGGGAATTTTCCAGAACTTGACTGTGTTGGAACCCTGATCTTGAACTTCCAGCCTTCACAGGTGTGAAACATAAATTTCTGTTTATAAGCCTTCCGGTCTGTTATTTTGTTATATCAGCTTAGTAAGACAAATATTTTTTTAAAGTACAGCTCAAGTTTCCTTGCTCTGGTTATTCATCATTACCTTCCAAATTGAGCACAAACTCCTCAACGTGATATTCAAGGAACTCTCACAATAAAACTACATATTCCCAGTTTATTACCACTTACCCACTCTAACCTTATATTTCAGTCAATTAAAAATCATCTAGACTATAGCATTTCTGTGATGACACACTAAAATTCTATCAGACAAAATCTCCTGCAAACAATAATTATAAAATTAGACTTAGAACACAAAATAACTACCAGAAAGTGCTAGAGTGTCAACAGAAACAGATTCTAGTAAGGAGTATATCCTCAGAAGAGAGGAGGTGGGTAGCTGTACAAAGTAGGTTACTGCTTTTGTGGATTTCATCCTGAGATGAAGTCCAGTTGTTTGTGTGGTACATTAAATGGTGGAGGCACTCACTAGTGTTAAAAAACATAGTCTTTCTGGCCAGATAATCCAGAAAACTGAGGATATGGACATTGTGGCTGCTGATTAGAGTGGGAGAATCTAAGAAGGCAAAAGCTAGAGTGAGGATGCCTGAATTCCTTCTACTTACATCTCTAACTGACTCCTGAGCCCAGCATGTGTGGACCAGTATCAAAGCTCCTTAGGCAAAGACAGAAGATTGATGTGAGACCAGAGTTGCTACTCAAAAAAGAAAGCTTGATGTTCAATCCAGCTGAGGACACTGCATGATAAAACAAAAGAAGGAATACTCATTGTAGGAAATAAGTAGAATATAAAATCTTCAAAACTTCATTTTCAGACTGTACAGAATACAATCCAAAATGATCTGCATACAAACCAAACACAAGAAAATCAAACATATTATCAAGAGAAAAAAATCAGTCAAATGAGACTTATTCCAAGATAACCCAGCCATTGGTATTAACAGACGTGAATTTTCAAAATAAGCTGTTATAACAATTCATAATAATATTGTAAAACAAAATATGTTTGTAATAAATGAAAATTTAGCATATGCCAGCAGAGATATAGAAATTATTAAAAAGGACTAAATGAGAATCCTAGAACTGGAAAATACAATATCTGAAAATTTAAAAACTCACTAGATAGATTTGACAGCTAATTGGAGATGGCACAGAAGAATATGTAAATGGTAAGATGAATTAGTAGAAATTATTCAATGTGGATAAAGAAAAATAAAAGATTAAAAAAATAAATAGAGCCACAGTTAAGTAATAGATAATACCAGGCTTCCCAACCTATGTGCAATTGGCATGCTAAAACAAAGGAGAGAGATGGGACAGAAAACTTATTTGAAGAAAAAATGGCTGAAAATTTCCCATTATGATGATAGGCAAAATTTTACATATATAAGATGCTTAAAGAAGACAAAGCAGAATAAACATGAGGAAACCCATGCCAAGACACACAATAATACTGTTGAAAACCAATAACAAAAATTTGAAAATAGCAAATGAAAAATGATGAATTACATACAAAGGAATAATGATACCATTAAAAGCTAACTTCTGATGAGAAACGAAGGAAGCTAGTAGAAATTAAACACTTTTAAATATTGAAAGAAAAATGTCAATATAAAATTAGCATTTTAGCAAACTATTCTTCAACAATGAAAGCAAAATAAAGGGATTTTCTTTTTTCCTTTGTATTTTTTATTTTAAAATTATTTTATTGTTGTTCAATTACAGTTGTTTGCATCCCCCCCCACTCCCAGCCACTCCTCCCCACCAACCAAACCCACCTCCCTCCCTTTCTTCCACCCTCCCCCTTGGTTTTGTCCATGTGTCCAAAATAAAGGGATTTTCTAAGAAAAGAAAACCCAAAATATTCATAACCAGCAGATCTGTACTAAAAAAAATACCTGTGAAGATTGTTCAGTGTGAAGGAAATGATAACAGATGAAAAGTAATATCCTCAAAAAGAATAAAGAACATTATTAATAGAAAATGTCCAGCAAAAGACTATTATTTGGGCATCTTCCTCCTAATTTCTTTATAATATGTGTAATTACTTAAAAGAAATTTTAGGCAGACAACTGTACTGGAACAACAATAAAAAAAGAAATTTTAGTCCTGGCTGGTGTAGCTCAGTGGATTGAGCACGGGCTGTGAACCAAAGGGTTGCCAGTTTGATTCCCAGGCAGGGCACATGCCTGAGTTGCAGGCCAGGTCCCCAGTGGGGGCCACATGAGAGGCAACCACACACTGATGTTTCTCTAACTCTCTTTCTCCTTCCCTTTCCCTCTCTCTAAAAATAAATAAATAAATAAAATCTTTAAAGAAAGAAATTTTATAACATTGCTTTGCGGTGTTGTAATGTAAATAGATTTAATACATATAAAAAGTGTAGAATAAAGGAAGGAGTGGTGTATGAGGTCCTAGACTTGCAATGTTTTTGTAGTTAATGTGAAGTGGTATGAGATTAATGGAAAATGAACTGTGAAAAGTGAAGACTATATATTGAAAACTCCAGAGGAAGTTAAAAATAGGCAAAGAGGTCTAGCTAAAACCCATGAAGAAAAGTAAAACACAATCCTGAAAATACAGCGAAAATGTAATTAAAAAGCAAGAAAAGAATAACAAAGCAAAGAAGACCAGAAAATAGTAAAACGATAGATTCAGATTCACTGTATTAGTTTGCTAGGGCTGCCAAAACAAGGTATTGCAGACTGGGCAGTTAAAGCAGCACAAATTTATTGTCTCACTCTTCTGGAGGCCTGAAATCAGAGATCGAGATATTGGCAAGGTTGTTTTGTCTAAGGCCTTTCTTCTTCACTTATACATGGCATTTCCTCCTGGTGTATTCACATGTTTTTCCCTCTGTACATATCTGCATTCTAATTTCCTCTTCTTACAATGATACATGTCATAATAGGTAAAGAACCCTTCTTAAGGACCTCAGTTTAACTTGATTTTTGCTAGGAAGAGCCTATCTTCAAACAGTCACATTCTGAAGTACTGGGGGGTAGAAATTCAGTATACGAATTTGGAAGAGAACACAATTCAGCCTATAACATTCACCAATATCAATAGTCACATTAAATATCAATGGACTAAACACCCCAATTAAAAGAAAAACTAGAGGAATGGATATTTTAAAGTTATTTTTTTAAAGGTTTTATTTACTTATTTTTAGAGAGAGGGGAAGGAAATGAGAAAGAGAGGGAGAGAAACATTGATATGTGGCTGCCCCTCGCACGGCTCCTACTGGGGACCTGGCCTGCAACCCACGCATGTGCCCTGACTGGGAATCAAACCATCAACCCTTTCATTTGTGGGCCAGCACTCAATCCACTGAGCCACACCAGTAATGGATATTTTAAAAAGACACATTTATATTCTGTCCAAATGAAGCACACTTTATATGTGAAAATAAATATAGAATGAAAGTAAATGAACAGGAAAATATATACTATGTGAAAAATAAGGATAAGAAGGATGGACTGTTTATATTAATATGAAATAAATAGATTTTAAGATGTAAATATTACCAACAAATAAGGAATATTTCATGATAATGAAAATGTACATTTATTTTGAAGATACTACTATAATAGATGATTGTGTATCTATTAGCAAAGTTTTAAAACATTTGAAGGAAAAACTGACAGAAATGAGAAGAAAATAGATAAGTCTGAACTTGTGGTTGGATATTTTAATACATCCATCTCCTAGAATTTGATATAACAAACAAACAAAAAATAGTAATAAAATAGAACTTCTGAATAACACTCCCAACCAGACTGGTATTTAGAAAACACTATACCTAACAATAGCAGAATAACACATTCTTTTCTTTTTTATTGTTGTTCAAGTACAATTGTCTTCATTTTTGCCCCCACCATGCCTGCCACCCCACCCATCTCCACCTCTGACCCTTGATCCCACCCCCATTGGGCTTCGTCCATGTATCCTGCATACATGTTCCTTGATGGACCTCCCCATTATCCCCTATTATCCCTCTCCCTCCTCCTTTCTGATTACTGTTGGTTTGTTTTTAATTTCAATGATTCTGATTATATTTTGTTTGCTTTTTTCTTTTGTTGATTATGTTCCAGTTAAAGGTGAGATCATATGGTATTTGTCACTCACCTCCAGTTCTATCCAAGCTGTTGCAAAGAGTAGGAGCTTCTTCTTTTTCTCTGATGCATAGTATTTCACTGTGTAAATGTACCATTGATTTCTGATCCATTCATTTACTGATGGGCACTTAGGTTGCTTCCAGCACTTGACTATTGTGAATTGTGCTGCTATGAACATTGGGGTGCATAGGTTCTTTAGAACTGGTGACTCAATATCATTATAGTATAATCCCAGCAGTGGAATTGCCAGGTCAAAAGGCAGTTCCATTTTTAGTTTTCTGGGGAAATCCCATACTTTTTCCCACAGTGGCTGCACCAGTCTGCATTCCCACCAACAGTGCACTAGGGTTCCCTTTTCTCTACAATCTTGCCAGCAGTTGATTTGTTTATGATGGCCATTCTGACTGGTGTGAAGTGGTATCTCATTGTGGTTTTAATTTGCATCTCTCTGATGGCTAGTGATGCTGAGCATCTTTTCATATGACCCTGGGCTCTGTGTATGTCCTCCTTGGAGAAGTGTCTGTTCAAGTCCTGTGCCTGTATTTTAATTGGGTTGTTCGTCTCCCTGGAGTGGAGTTGTGTGAGTTCTTTATATATTTTGGAGATCAGACCCTAGCAAGAGACATAAAGGAAAGAATAAACCAGTGAGACTTCATCAAAATAAAAAGCTTCTGCATGGCTAAAGAAAACAGCTTTAAAATCAAAAGAGAACCAACCGTATGGGAAAACATACTAGTATATGATACCTCAGACAAGGGTCTGATCTCCAAAATATATAAAGAATAACATACTCTTTTCAAGAGCATGTGCTACAGTAACCAGGATACGCGCGATTGGCGATAAAACAAATCTAAATAACAAAGGCAACTGTCATTATTTTTAATCCAGTTATATTATCAGACATGGTTACTTTGAAGATTTGTTTATATTTATTTAAAGTAGAAGCTACACACAAAAGCTCTGAGTGAAGATCAAACTTTAATTACTGGGCTAAGGGATTTTCTTTACTACCCTAACTTTCTACTGACTTTCCAAGAATATATTGGAACTTTGAGGAGATTTTTCTTTCAGAGATGATCTCTGTGAGCTTCAGGTTAGTCTGTTGTCAAAAGCAGCATCATGATGTATATACTCTGAGAATTAAAATGGGATCTTTGAAAGGGTTCTTAACTAGCTGTGGTCTGGGCACGAGGCAGCACACTTGGTGTGTGCCATTCCCTGTGGAGCTGCATGCTGTGAGACACAACTTTCCCTAAAACAACCTGGGTGTAAAAGCACAGTTCTTTTGTTTGCTAGCTGGGAGCTCCTGAGCAAGCCATTTTCTATCTCCAAGCCTCTGCGTGCTCATTTGTAAAATTAGAATAATCAGTAAATAACTGCCCTACCTGCTTACAGAGGACTTTAGTTTTAACCTCCAAATTGTCAAGTTTGAATCTCATTTTAAGGAAGGTTTTTTTTTTTTTATAATGGTAATCTGATAAAGTTTGTTGGAAAAAAAATTGTGTGAAAGACCCAAAAAGAAATTCCAAGGATTGGGGAATTATATTCAGTGCAGTGATTTGAAAATTCATCCAAGCAAAAGTTGCTCATGGCAGAGGAATGAGGATGTATATCGTTGTGGGACTTACATGTGGCTTGATGCAGCAGCTGTAAACCTCAGATTTTTGAAGACTTTAATTAAAATATATGATTAAAAAGGGGGTAGGATCAAGGGTGGGAAGTGAGGATCGCTGGGGTGGTAGGGAGTGGTAGGGGGAAAATGGAGACAACAATGAAAAAAGTTGAAAAATATATGATTAAAACATCTATCTCGTAATATATCTATTTTTATTTAAATATAAAATACCGTTGTACTTCAAACCTTAAAGTTAATGTAACTTTCTGGGAAGCTACTGCATGTTTATTTTTGAGGGTCATGGTCAGGCATACAAATACGAGAGACCTTGTTCTAATGCATTATCATTAGGGGACAATGCAGAGAAGAAAAAAGCTGTAGGTAGTTGTTCTAAGCTGGGTTTAGGAAAATTGTGTGTGACTGTAGAATGTGTGCTGTGACTTTTTCTGCTCATCCATTTGATCAATTCCTTTGGTCATTTAAATAGCTCTTCCCTTTGCCCTTAATAGGAGAAAGCAGAAGTATGAGGCTGTTTGTGGTTTTTTTTTTTGGTCTTTTACCTTTTATTCTTTTTATTCAGATTATATATTTTTATTATATAATTGTTATTCCAAATCCTACACAGCACCCATCCCTGGTCTTTTTTTTTTAATGAGCAAGAAATTTATTTATTTATTTATTTATTTATTTGTTTATTTATTTATTTATTTATTTATTTATTTATTTATTTATTTTTCCCCACCACCACTCCCCACTACCCCAGCCATCCCCACCCCCCACCGTCACCCTCACTCTCACCCTCACCCTCTATCCTACCCTGCTTTAGCTTTGTCCATGTGTCCTTTACACATCTTATGTGAAGAATGGTGCATGTTTTGTCAGGTCTGTTTTTGTAGCTGGTTCTATGATCTAAAAAGTCAACATGAATCTGCGTATTTGGAGCAAGGATTTAAACTAGTGACCTTAGACCTTAAAAATGAAAGACTGCACTAGCTTTGACAGGGGGCCAAAAGGGTAATTTCCTCAATTCGCCCCCTTCCCACCACCTACCTTGTCAGTTGGAGCAGTAAGACAAGAGGTTTGGTAAGCAATTTCCCATTCTCAAGGTACTGAGATGTAAATGCTGACATTCACCACACAAAGACTCTCAACTGATCTTCCACCAAAACAAAGACCAATCACCACTCAAGAGGACTTTGGCAAAACATAGAACACCCTCAAAAAGTAAAAAGCAAGTCATCCAATTCCACTTTCCCAAGATCAAGGCAAGTATCACCCAAGGAGGCATTTGGCCTGCACAGAGCAGTTTGCTTTGTAAATATAATTTCTCCACTAGTGATGCCAAAGTCTCTACATCTGGGTGAGGGTACAGAAGGCAACACTAATAAAGAGAAGCATCAGGAAGAATTTTTCCCTGTAGTGATGAAATGCAGGATTTCTTTGTTGGAATCTCCCTTTCAAGTTAGCATAAACTAAGCAACTGCTGGGCCCTGGAGCTGCCTGGTTCTGAGATGTTTTACATATTCAGTAGCACGTGTTCCTACTTGAAGCTCATGGAGGCAGGTGTGCTAACCCCTCTATGATAACCAGGCATCTGTTAGGTACATTTTTGGACATGATGTGAGGAGGCAGCAACATGATGACTGATAGCCTTGCTCATTTGAGTCCAGTGCCTCTACTATTTGATTGTGTCTGAGAGCTTTCAGTTGCACTGGACCAAGTTTACCACTGAGGTGTGACTCCCTGTCCCATTGCTTCCTCATGGCCTGTCAAGATGCTCATTTGAGGACTGTGAAAAGACTCTAGAGATGCCCAGGTAAGTTTTCAGGTGTGGCCTACTTGCAAAAAATGACAACTGTTACCTCTTAAATGTAGCTTTAGGTAAAATGGTTGAAAATGAATCAGACTTATACATACAGACTTAGAGTCCCCACTTCTTTCCCTAATTGCTGTTCAATTGAGACAGAACAGGGACTTGGGCCAAGGGCAGAGGAATGCCAGATGGCCAGAAGGAGTACCAACTAAGCTGACTACATGAATGCAACCACCCCTCCACTTCCTACAAAAAATTAAAAAAGTAGTTATTCTTCTCTCCCTTCTAATGCCTACCCCCTTGCGGTCCACATGTACAGTCTATTGAGGTTTGACAGCTATATGACCTTCCTGAGGTGACAATAATGAGCAACACTGTCATCTTGCCCTCACAGGGCAGGTGTAGAAATCAGTGCTAAACAACTCAAAGGAAGAAGGGAGTGATCTGGCCCTGACAGAAAAAAATCCATGCCTCATCCAACCTTTATGCAAGCCTGTCTTATCCCCAGCTTATTAAAAACAACCCAATGAGGCCACTTTGAGAGCCAATTGGGAACCCTGTCCTTCCAACCTGTTTAATTCTCACTGGGTGGAAGTTCACTAAAATTTGTCTGGAAATATCTTGAGTGGTTCCTCTTGATTTCCTTCTTGGGGAACCCAAGTACCCCAATAATAGTAACGCAAAGATTTTTCCCCTAGGAACTGTCTTTTTCTTGTTACCGATGTGACAAAGCTAGGGGTCCAGACAGTAAGAGATGGGGAGAAATATAGAAATTCTAGGTCAGGTGTATATCCCAAATAATCCTCTTGGCACCTTCCAATTGTGTAACAAGACCCAGCTGTTTGCAAGTCTAAGTAAACATCACATGATGGCATTTCCATATGACTTTTAAGAAGCAGTTTGTGCAAAAAATATATACCAGCTTTTTTAACATCAATGTGTGGTTGCCTCTCACGTGTCCCCCCCACTGGGGACCTGGCCCACAACCCAGGAATGTGTCCCGACTAGGAATTGAACCAGCAACCCTTTGGTTCACTGGCCAGCACTCAATCCACTGAGCCACACAAGCCAGGGTGACAATACAAGCTTTTATTTCTAATTAAAACTAAAGAAATTCCAACTTACATTCAGAGTTCTCTTTTGTTGTAGTAGTTGTTGATGTTGTTGGTATTTTTATAGGATTACCAACTACTTCAAGCCTGAGCTAGTGCCAGAGCCTCCCATATGTACCAATCTTCCCCTTGACTCTTCCCATTCCCTAGCAAGCAAATGTACTTTCATCAACACCACCTCCATTGGTGGTGAGGCTACCACCACTGAGAAAAATTTTCATGATATGGCTCTTGATCCCTTTTGAGTGAAAAATGGAAGTCCCAAGCTTGATATTTGTGACCACAGCTAGCTGGCTTCTACTTACATTTTTTAGTCTATTTCCTTAATGTCCTTCACTCAGTGACACTTTGTAAAATTCTACCTCCTTGCTTTCACTCATAATTTCTGAAAATGTAACATCAGAATTTGCCTTCCATGGTGCCTGGCACATAGTTGGCATTACATGAATGTTCCAGAATATTATTCCTCTCATTCTTCCCATCTGGTGCATCCACCAGTTTCTCATTCAATTCCTACCTCCTGCATGAGGGACTGATATTTCAGTCATGCACTGCATAATGACCTTTCGGTGAATTTAAAACATAAGGGCTAAATTTTTTTTTAAGTAGCACGTATATGACAATGGCCCCATAAGATTATAATGGACCTGAAAAATTCCTATTGCCTAATGATGCCCTTGCCCTTCTGGAGTCATGGCGTAATGCATTTCTATTTTGTGTTCTTCTCAGTCTGTGGTTAGCAATACAATTGGCTACAAATGCCCACGGGCACTCACCTGGGCCCCAGTGAGTTTCCCACAGACATCTCCCCTTTCTGAACCAGTGTTACAACTGGACCAACAATTGTGGTTCTTATGATTTCAAGATGTCCTTCAGCAATAAAAATTAGGAAGCTTTGAAGGAAAATAGAGTTCCTTCTTTATAAGCTGTGGAGCTTGCAAGGCACACCAGGAGGCACAAAGTAGGTATGTGTGTAGAGAGAGAGAACACATAGACCAGGGGTCGTACTTCTTTTGGGTTGAGGGTGGGGGCCTAGGGTTTTCCTGGGCTGACTCTTTTTTGGTGAATTTAAAACATAACGGCTAAAAATTTTTTAAAAAGTAGCCCAAAAGGTCAGGTATAGAAATTGACCAAGATCTCAAAAACAAAGGACCCTGGGGAAGGGTGGGGGAAGGCATTCTGGTTCTTTCTGTAGTCCTGTGGTTGGCAACGTGTTTATCCGGCTTTGAGGTGGGTGCCTGCTGGCCAAGCAAAGCCTAAGTCAGGCACTTGCATTGCAAAAGCCAAAGACAGAAGTCAGGGTTTGCACTACAATTGCTCATGAATTTGGGGTGATGCTGTTGTAAACAACTCTACTGTGTTTTCAATCCTATAAAAATATAGCACATACAATTACAGCAGTAGACAATATCATCTAGGTTATGTAAGTACACTCTGCGTTGTTCACACAATGGTGAAATTGCCTAACCACACATTTCTCAGAATGTCTTGTTGTTAAATGCATGACTGTACTAATAAAACCTGTATAGCTCCTCAGGTTAGAAAGTATTACCGTATCCATTTTATCCTCATAAAAACCCTAAAGATAGGCTTGCTTTCTCTATCTTACTTAAGAGGAAACTCAGGTTCAGGGAGTGAAGTTCCTAATCACACTCATATTGCTAGTAAATTACAGAGCTGAAAATTGATCATGAGTTTGTCTAAAAAGAACAAAAGACATACAGGTAATGTTCTCAAGAAAACTGGAGACAAAGATTTGACATTTAAGTTTGGTTTCTTTACCTATCTCACTGAAATGAATATGCTATGTGTTTTAAAAAATTAACAACTCTGGCTGGTGTAGCTCAGTGGATTGAGCGTGGGCCTGCGAACCAGAGTATCGCAGTTCGATTCCCAGTCAGGGCACATGCCTGGGTTGCAGGCCAGTTCCCAGCAGGGGACGCATGAGAGGTAACCATACATTGATATTTCTCTCCCTCTCTCCTTCCCTTCCCCTCTAAAGATAAATAAATAAAATCTTAAAAAATTAACAAACTCCTGGAATATTTTTAATGAAGAACTAAAATAAGCCTTTACCTCTCTCCAGCTGAGAAAACAACTGAAATTCAGACTATAAGATCCAAAGAAGTGGTCACATCGTATCACGTGACTTGTTTTCTAACTTTCTTTTGTGGTTTTTCATCTGCTCATTCTTCTCCTAGGTCACCACCCAGTCTGTTTGTAGTGGGGTATTTTTAGTATTTTTTATTGATGATGGTATTACAGTTTTTTCAAACTTTCCCCCTTCATCCCCTCTCATCCTGCCCCCACAACCTTCCAGCATTGCCCCCCTTAGTTCATGTCCATAGGTTGTACATAAAAGTTTTTTGAGTCCTATGTTTCCTATATCATTATTTATCTTTCCCCATCTATTTTATACCTACTAATTATGCTTCTTCTTCCCTGTACCTTTCCCCCCATTCTCCCTTCCCCCTCCCCACCAAAATCCCTCTGTGTGATGTCCATTTCTCTGATTCCATTCCTGTTCTGGATATTTGCTTAGTTTCTGTTTTTGTTGTTTTTATTTTCTTTTAGGTTCATTTGTTGATAGTTGTGAGTTTGCTGTCCTTTCACTGTTCATATTTTTGATCTTCTTTTTCTTAGAGAAGTCCCCTTCATGTTTCATGTAATAATGGCTTGGTGATGATGAACTCCTTTAACTTGACCTTATCTGGGAAGCACTTTATCTGCCCTTCCACTTTTTTTTTAAAGATTTTACTTTATTTTTTTAAATATTTTATTTTATTTTTATTTTTTAAAAGATTTTATTTATTTGTTTTTAGAGAGAGGGTGAGGAAAGGAGAAAGAGAGTGAGAGAAACATCAATGTGTGGTTGCCTCTCACATGGACGGCACTGGGGACCTGGCCTGCAGCCCAGGCCTGTGCCCTGACTGGGAATTGAACCAGGGACAATTTGGTTCACAGCTCCTGCTCAATCCACTGAGGTACACCAAGGCTAACCTTCCATTTTAAATGATAGCTTTGCTCGATAGAGTAATCTGGGATATAGGTCCTTGCCTTTCATGACTTTAAACAATTCTTTCCAGCCCCTTCTTGTCTGCAAGATTTCTTTTGAGAAATCAGCTGATAGATAGCCTTATGGGAACTCCTTTGTAGGTAACCATCTCCTTTTCTTTGGTTTGTAGTGTTGGAGAAGCATGTTTGCTGCTGTTATCAAATCATAAAAATTAAAAATTTTAATAAAGGAAGCTTTTTCAATATATTTCCCAAACTCCCCTCAAAAAGAAATACATTGTGTGTGAGCAAAGAGTCAGGTTGGCTTTGGCAACCCTGGTGTCCTGTGTGCGTGGCCTCTCTAGAGATCAGGATACTTGCCCTGTTGGATTATCATCTCCCTTCTGCTTTCACAGCAGACAAATCTGGGGAGGAAAAATGAACAAACCAATGAGATAAAAACTACTTCACTACAAAATATCAATGAAATGAAGTTACAACTTCTGCAAAATGATGATGATCTCTAAATCCAGGAGAATCAATATGTGAGACAGACTTCTGAGAAATAATTGACCACTTCGTAGTATGGAAGTGTCAGACAATCAGGAAAATTCACTAATTTTCTCAAAGTTCCGGAGGGAGCTGATGACAAAAATATGACATGGTTTTTTCTGAAATTCTGGAAAGTGTTTGCTGAAGATGACATTTTTAAGCAGGGGAAGGATTTAGTAGAGAGAAGCTAGGGAAAGGAACTCAACCCAAGGCCACTTGCCATGATTATGTTTTTCATCACCACAAACTTTCATGGTGGGAGAATTTAATAAGTGAAAACATATTTTTTTCTAGTCAAGAAATTCAGGATATTTAGTGAGGGAGTTGGAAGTAGAAAACCCCGGAATTTCAACAGAGTTGCATTTTGGCCTAATAAGTAGGTGTCATAAAAGTGCTTGGAATGTGAACATATCTATAAAAGCCAACTAATATCTTGAGGTCTTTATTTAGATGAACATCAGTTGTCTATTTGCTGACTTCTGTATTAGTTGTCCTTATTTAGGAAGCAGGAAGCTAATATTTGTTCTGATTTTCTATTTATAATCACCTGTTATAGTTAAGGGAACTATTATTAATACATCCATTTTACAGCTGAGGAAATTGAAACTCAAAAAGAGCAATTTATTTGCCCAAGTCTCACAGCTCTTTTATTCAACAACATTTTGGAGCCACTGATGTATACACAAAACTATGATATGAAGACATGAAGATGAATGGCCTTAAAATGAGTGCATGCAGTGCTACAAATGTTTGTCCTCGAGGGGATCATCTTCTACTGGGAAGGATATGCAAGGAGCAAAATAATTGCAATACAATAGATGCTATAATGGGAATATAAAGCACAGGCAGGACAGAGAAGTGAGGGCACTTAGCTCTATATTTATTTAGTGGAAAGTAGGGGATACTTTAAACAGATTTCACAGAAGAAATGAAACCTGAGTTAAATTCTATAGAATAAAAAGGCAATTGTCAGTAAAACATAGTAGAAAAGGGCATCATAGATGGAATAGCCCCAGAGATCTGTGCTTCTTAAATTTTAATGTGCATATAAATCAAATGTGAAGCTTATCAAAAAGCTGATTCTGAGCATGTTTAGTGTAGGGCTCGAGACTAGATTTCGAAGAAAGTCCCAGGTGATGCCAATGCTGTGCGTTTGGGGAGGCCACCTGGAATAGAGAGGCAGTAAAGCAAAGACGTAAACTTGAGAAGTTCTCAGCCAGTTTCAGCCTCAGGGCCAGCAGTGGTAGACTTCTGCATAAGGACAGAGGCCAGGGAAGACTTAAATTTAAGGTTTAAGAGCAGGGAAGAGATACTAAGAAGCACTAGACAGATAAGGGGAAACCAAAAAGGAATGTTAATTATTTATGTATTTATTTTTTATTGTTGTTCGAGTACAGTTGTCTCCATTTTCACCCCATCAATCCCCTCCCCCCGACCTGTTCCTGCCTCCTACTCTCGATCCTATCCCCTTTGGCTTTGTCCATGGGTCCTTTATACATGTTCCCCTTCTTTCCCCATTATCCCTCTTTCACCTCTCCTCTGGTTACTGTGAGTTTGTTCTTTATTTCAATGTCTCTGGTTGTATTTTGCTTGCTTGTTTGTTTTGTTGATTAGGTCCGACTTATAGGTGAGATCATATGGTGTTTGTCTTTCACCGCCTGGTTTATTTTACTTAACATAGTGCTCTCCAGTTCCATCCATGCTGTCACGGAGGGTATGGATTCCTTCTTTCTTTCTGCTCCATAATATTCCATTGTGTAAATGTACCATAGTTTTTTGATCCACTCATTTACTGATGGGCACTTAGGTTGCTTCCACCATTTGACTATTGTAAATTGTGCTGCTATGAACACCGGGGTACATAGGTTCTTTTGAATTGGTGTTTCAAGGTTCTTATGGTATAATCCTAGCAGTGGAATTGCTGGGTCAAAAGTATTTGAAAAGCTAAAGGCAGAGAGTTTAAAAGGAAAGTGCTTAATTATCTTAGCTGTTCTATAACATTCAGTCAAGTAGGTATATTAAAAATGCTTATTGGATTTAACATGTAAATAATCAGTATTTACCACTTCTATTACAATTACAGTGAAGTGCTTTTGGCCTGCACTGTCCAATACAACAGTGACTAGATAAATATATATGGCTACTGAGCCATTAAAATGTGGTGAGTGTGAATTGAGTCACTTGCAAACAAGTGTAAACACACATTGGGTTTTAATGACTTAGTATAAGAAAAGAAAAGGATATAAAATGTGTCTGTAATTATTTTTACATTGATTACATAAATGCAATCTGCAGGTAGTTTTCTTTTTCTAGCATTTTCAGGTTTCAGTATCAGATTTTATTAGCTTCACAAACAGATTTGTTAATAATAGTCACTCTCATTTTATATTGTTACCATATGTGGGGAAAATATAAAATGTTTTTACACATTGAATCTGTACAATAACTTTGGGGTTGTGTGTGTGCTTATGTATATGCAGACAGAGAGAGAGAGAGAGAGACAGAGAGGAAAGGGAAGAGAAGGAGCTTTAATTCCTACTGAAGCATGAGGAAAATAAGGCTCAGAGCAGTGAATTGACTTGTTCAAATAAATATAATTTTAGTAGCTGGCAGAACTTGGAATTGAATCCAGGTATGCTTGACTCAAGAGTTTGGATTTAAATCATTTTGACATATAAATTATTCAAATTTTAAAAAATGCATGTATTCGTATGCTCTGAAACAGTGTAATGGCATAGAAGCTGTGTTTATTGAATATCTGAAACAAATTGTCTGTAAAACAATTGGGATCTGTTGCTTTTATTGATGTAGTTCTCTGACTCCCTTTTCCATTTCATCCATGTTTATTGTATATTTTCTTCTTTTTGAGCTGGTGTTAATAGTTTTGTTTTAAAAATAATGATCCATTTACTTTAGAACTTCATAATGTTAACATTGCATATGAGTAGTGTTTTTAATGTGTTACAGTGGTTACAGCGTGCCTCCTGACCATTTTATTGCTTAAAACTTTTCCCCAATAATAAAACACAGTCCTGACACTGAAAAGCCCAGGAGCAGGTGGCTATATTGGTGAATTCTACCAAATGCTAAATGGATTAAATTTGCCAGAGATTTTTCTATTTTATTGAAATTTTGGGATAAACACTTCTTGGATTCATTAAATACTGCTGCCCTTTTCTGTTATCCAACTTACTACCCTCTGCCTTTATGGTTATTGGCTCCTTCCTCCTTCCTTTGATTTTGTTTGGTTTTGTTTTGCAATTGCTTTTATTAAACACTAAAATTAAATGTACAAGATTTAGTAATTCAGAGCCTGCTTCATTCAGTTCAAGGACTTAATATTAAATGGAAAGTATAAATTGGAGAAGAAAAGTATTGAGTAGAAGGAGGGAAACAGCATTTAGGTTAGTTATTTAGTAAAAATAGAGGGACTTATATTAGTAAATTGAAGATGAACTATTTAGTCAGCAAGAGAGATCCTTCAGGGGAGAGAGAAAAACATACAAAGTAAAAGACAGAGCTGAGGACTGGTTTAAGTTTTTCTAATGACAAAAATGTTGATGGTCAAGAGCAAAATAAAAATCTGAACAGATGAAGTTCAAGGTCTTGATCAAAGCTTTTTTTCTCATAGTCCATTATCAGTTACTTAGCACTGATTTTAATGTCATTATATAAATGGTATTAAAATAAGAAAACTACAAATAAATAAAATACACAATATTTGGGGCTTGAGTGACAAGTTTAACTAGTTCCTCCTTGAGGGTAGTTTGGGAAAGAAGTTTGATGAGAAACATGATGCAAAAAATGATGTCATAAGAGGAGTCTTAGGTAGAACAAGAAATCTATGCTTACATCTTTCAATTAATCTTTATACAAGAGTTTTTCAGAAGCCTGGTGCTATTCAGCAGAAGTCCATGTACCTAACTCAACTAGGAGAAAAAACAAAAAGAAAAAAACTAAAAAAAAATACCCTGAAGTGTGGCACAGCATAGATAAAGTGGTGCTATATGAGTCTAAAACAAAATTTATTGAAGTCGTACCCCATGGCATTTACAGCAACATTGCCATTGTAGGTACAGATTCCTATATCTAGCACTTGCCAAGTGATCACATATACATTCCATATACACTCACATATACAACTATACCACATGGCAAGAAATGAATACAAGAGCTTTTCTTCTCTTTGTTAGTCATTCATTCCAGTTAGGAAAGAGTTCCACATCTATACGTAATACTTATTATCAGTTGGGATGAGAAGACCTAGTTTAATCTATCAAGAGTACATATTAATTATAAATATATATGCACCTAACATTGGACCAACTAAACATTTAAAGAAAATATTAAGATATTTGTAGGGAGAAATAGACAGAAATACAGTAATACTGAGGGGACTATACTACCCCGGTTTAAAGGATGGACAGGTCATTTGAACAGAAAATCAACAAAGAAACATTTGATGTGAACCATATTTTAGACCAGTGATTTTCAACTGCTGTGCCGCAAGAAACAGTGGCATGCCAGAAGGATTTTGAAAACATGTAATATCTGACTATTCAGTCAGGGGCACTGACCTGTTTTCCCTTAGATTAAAATAAAAATTGACAAAAGCCAACACAACACTTGCCATTCTATGTGAACAAATCAAAATTATACCTATTTTTGTCGGATCAGCAAAAAAAATGTTTTCATGGTGAAACAGAATCAAGAGCCTAGAAATATACTCACACATGATCAACTACTAATTTACAAGGGCACTCAGGATACTCAGTTGGAGAAAAGGGTAGTGTCTGCAATATATAGTGTTGGGAATACTAGAAATCAACATGCAAAACAATGAAAATGAACTACTATCTTACATTTCTCATAAAAATGAACTTGGAAAAATGCAAAAACATTAACTTGAAGTGGATTAAATGGATTAAAGATTTAAAAATCAATCTTTTAGAAGAAGTCATAGGGAAAAAATTCCTTGATTTTGGTTTTGGCAATGATTTTATACATCTGTCACCTAAATCACAAGTACCAAAAGCAAAAATAAACAAGTGGCGTGACATCAAACTAAAAAGCTTCTGCACAGCAGAAGAGACAATCAACAAACTATTGTAAAAAGGTAATCTAGGGAATGGGGGAAGATATTTGCAAATTATATATCTGATAAAGCATTAATATCCAGAATATATAATAAAGATACAACTCAATAGCAAAACAAACCGACAAAAATCCTAAAAAAAATGGAAGAGGAACTGAATAGACATTTTTTTCCCAAAGAACACATACAAAATTGTCAACAGGTGCATGAAAAGGTTTCAACATCAGTAATCATCAGTGAAATTAAATTCAAAACCACAATGTAATATTAACCTCATACCTGCTTGGCTAACATCAAAAAGACAAGACATAAGTGTGTGAAGATGCATCTTCACCCTCATGAACTATAGTGTGGATATAAATTGGTACAGTCACTATTGAAAACAGTATGAAGTTTACTCAAAAATTAAAAATAGAACTACCACATGATCCAGAAATCCTATTTCTGGGTATATATCCAAAGGAAATGAAAATACAGTCTCAAAAAATGTTGATGTCCCCATGTTTACTGCAGCATTATCCTAAATTGCCATGATATGGAAACAACCTAAATGTTCATGAGCAAATAAATGGATAATGTGTATATATGTATGTATGTGTATGCACAACACACAATGCAATATTATTCAGACATATTATCAATGCCGTATTATTTAGCCATAATATCAATGCAATATTATTTCCTTCTGTGAAAGAAGGAATGCTGCCATTTCTGACAACTTAAGTGACTTTTTAAAAAATATATATTTTATTGGTTATGCTATTACAGTTTCCCATTTTCCCACCTTTATTCCCCTCTGCCCTGTGCCCCGCCTCCCACCTGCATTCCCCTCCTTTAGTTCATGTCCATGGGTTGTACATATAAGTTCTTTGGCTTCCACATTTCCTATACTATTCCTAACCTCCCCTGTCGATCTTCTACCTACCATTTATGCTACTCATTCTCTATTAACTTAAGTGACTCTTGAGAGCATTAAATTAAGAGAAATAAGTCAGACAGAAGAAGACATACTGTATGATATCATGTACATGTGGAATCTACAAAAGCTGAACTAGGAGAAACAGAGAGTAGAGTGGTGGTTGCTGCCAGGGTCTGGGCAGTCAGGGAATGAGAAGATAGTGCTGAAAGGGTACAAATGTCCAGCTATAAGATTAACAAATTGTGGGGATCTAATATGCTGCATGGTGAGTATAGCTGATCATATTGTATTATATCCTTGAAAGTTGCTAACACCGTAACTCTTAAATGTTCTCACCACAAAAAAGAAATGGCAAGTATGTGAAGCATTAGCTAATGCTATGGTAGTAATCATTTTGCAATATATTAGGCTCTCAAGTTGACACATCGTACACTTGAACTTTCATGATATAATATGTCAATTATATCTCAATAAAGGTACCAGTAAGTACATAAATAAATGAAAAGGAATATGTGAATTCTAAGATAGGAATATTGTAATATGATAGTCCATGCTGGAGAAATTGATAGGTATTTGGATTTCATTTGTACTCCTAAATTTCCTCAGGCTGGAGTAATATTTAGCTTTTCATCCAACTTTATGTGTATTGTAGAAGGTAGAGCTCTGTATGTGTAATGTAGAAGGTAGAGCTCAAAGAGAGAGCAGTGAGGACAAAGTACTATTGTTGGAAGGCAAAAAGAAGTCTGCTTCCTTTGTCCCCAAGTTTATTCCATTAATAAACAAGACCAATACCTGTTGTAAGATATTGTGGTCCTACCGCATCACTTAACCTCTAGGAAAACAGTCTATTACATTCTTAAATTTAAAAACAGAATATTTTGTTAGACCAAAGCCCCCTGATTGACAGAATAACCTTCAAAATATTCTTTATGTAGTTGGAAAGGTGGAAAGGTTTTACCTACTTTGATCAAAAAGAATGTATAAAATGGCGTTAGGAACTTGGGGTGTGTGTGTGTCTGTGTGTGATGTCTAGTTCTAATTGTGCATATATTTAGGTACCACTTTGTCAATTTCATTGTGTCAGTATTTACCAGGTAAAATCTCAGGAGGAAAGAAACAAGATTGAAAGAACTTCCTCTTCTCACATGGGCAGGTATCTCTCTGTTCCTGTTTTTTAATCCAGTTTTGTAGTGTGTCAGATAAATTCAGTGACAAAGGGGTATAATTTGAGAATAATTTGGCACAACTCATTGGCTCATATGGCACGCTTCATTGATTCTTCCCTGTGCTTACATAATCGCACTTTTATGCTGATTGAGTCTCCACATTTAATACTCAGGGTGTACACTTTGATGCCTTTTCTGCATATTTTATTAACAAAAGCTATACCATGCTGATCCAATTTCATATTTCACAGATTTAGTTGCAGAGTTGATAATGAAGCTACACAACATATTAGCTTAGCTGAATGCATAAACAAGCATTTAATTAATAATCAGGTTGCACATTTTAATGAAAACTGTGCAGTGACTGTGATAATCAAAAGGTACATATCAAACAAATTTATGTTTTTAATTTAGTCTAAAGAATGAGTTAGTGCTATTTAGGCTGGTATATTTAATGAAGACAGATATTTGTGAACTTAAAAGGAAATAAATACCAGAATTTTTCTTTTGTAATTTTTTAATTTTCCCTTCTCTCCCTGTCCCCAAAAAAGGTCTCCAGAAATTGAGTTACCTACTTTTAACACAGGAACTCTCTTGACCAGATGGGCAGTATAACAATCTCCAAACCTATCCAACCATGAATTTGTCAAACAGCAGCTGGGATCCTTCTAGAAGAATATGACTAACAGAGACTCAGGGATGTAGACTCCCTGGTTTGCTCTCCTGCATACTTGACAATAGCTGATTGGCTTCTGACCAAGAGGGTCGCTTGTATGGTCCAGAAATAGTTTCTTCACTACACATGTTGATGCAAGCAATTTTCAAAGTATTACCTCAAAACTCTCAGGGTGTTTGGCTTAAAGTTTTAAATCTTGGCATATAATTTAAGAAGTCTCTATTAAATGTTGCTATGTGCCAAAAGTTATTTAGATATTGGAGGTGGGTTTGTGAGGCTGGTACCTGTCTTCCAGGTCCATACAATTTAGTAAATTATTTGGGAAGACAGATGGACCCTTGCGTAGCTAACAGAATGCAGAAGAATAAGTACTATAATATAACCCAGGGTTATAGAAAGCAAGAAAAGAGAATATTCTCTGTGACAGGGTTTGAAAGAAAAGTTAGACTTTGAGTCGGCCTTGACTGATAAAAAGGACATTCACGTAGAGAGTTGGCAATGACAAGAATTCCAGGCAGAGCAGCATTCTTCACATTTCTTGAACTCCAGAGTCCTTTTCCATTGAAATTAGAAAACAGGTTCTTGTCAAGGTTAAATGTTTTCATTTAGAAATACTTTAATCATCTTTTCACTTTAAAGAAAAGTAAGCTGACTGCTGCTAGACATCAGTGACTTGACATAGCCACTGTTTTCAGGATGGTGGTTGAAGGGCATTGTTACTTGTATTGTGTGCTAGGATAACTCCAGCTCAAAATGGAAGCTGGGCCTCAGCCATTTGTGCAAGAACAGAATAAATGAAGCAGATGTTTTAGTGGCTTATACTCTTTTGAATCTGCTCCATGCAGAAGGGAGATGTTGTTTGCCTCAAATTATTTAAGTACAGCGTTTGTCACTTCTGTAATTCACTTACCACACCAGATATGCAATTACTTTAACTGCGAGTCACTTACATCTTAGTCAGTTCTACTGTCTAAAAATATGTTGGCTTTCATTTGAAGAACTAAGATTGAAATCGTCACTTGGGGCCATTCCTGAACTTTGCTAATTGTATACGTCAAGTAGAGCAATAGTTGAATTAATTTTCCTCTTGAGTTTTAAGAAAAATGATTACTCATGTCATGTTTTTACTTATAATGATTTTTTTCACATATTATACTTTATAGCACATATTACACTGTGTTGGCTTTTCTATTACTCAGGGCACCGAGACTCAGGAAACAATGCAGCTCTTCAGTGAATTATGTTTTTTTTTTTAAATGAAATGTGTTCCTGAGAAGGTTCCACCATTCATGACTGAATAGAAAACTTCTAGACAACAGTTAGTTTATTTACATTGGAGTTAGGTGGGGTGACCCTTCTACGTTTAGTTCAGGTGATGGATGCTCAGAGTAGGTTAAAAAATAGATATGGTGAGAAGGAAGTTGGATAGCTCACATCTCAAATATTAAGGCAGAACCTTGATGTTCACTGGGAACATGGGATAATTTTGAGGATTTAGGGATGAAGGGCCTGGAATTCTCTGCTATGCTAGGTTATTTTCTAAAGTGAATGAACTGTGGCAAGTGCCCACGTTCTTGCTCATCTCACCAGCTGTCCCTTATTTCTTCACAACTGAGTGTGGGCATATTCTTTGCCTTAGTTGGCTAGACCCAGAGCTGACTTGGAGAAGTTTAACAATGCAAAGACAGGATGCCTACCTTTCAGTGCCTTTTTATGTTCTTTCAGTTCAAAGACTACCATATTTTGCTGTGTATAATGCACATGTTTTTGCCCCAATTTTTGAGGGAAAAATAAGGATGCACATTATGCATGAGTAGTACCTGAAATACCTTGTATATGTTGTGTGTATTATAATTATTTGTTACATAAAACTTTTTGTACCATAACAAATTAAAAAATAAATGCCAAAGTTCCTTTATAAATCCAAAAAACAAGTGCCTAAATATAAATAAATAAATAATTGAATTAAAAAAATTAAAACGAAAGTTTTTTTTTCCTGGAAGTTTGGGCCAAAATCACTCATGAGCATTATACATGGCAAAATGCAGTATGTTTTTTCCTGCCTCAAAGGATATTCACATGCTATTACCACTGTCTGTAACTCTCTCTTCATCTTTTGCCTGGTTCACTTTTTAGCACCCTTCAGATCTTGCTTCTAAAAGCTACCATCCTCAGGGAAACCTCTGAGAAGTGACATCCAGAGGAGGTCAGGCCAACTTCCTATAATCCAGAGCACCCTAGTCTTCTTCTTTGTGGCAGTGACTTAAAATGATAATAAGTAATTTGCTTTGTAATTATTTGTAAATCGCCCTAATGGATATTTCTTGAATGCAGAGATTATGCTAGTCTCTGAACTTGCTACATCTGAGCTCCCAGCACAGTGGTTTGCGCATGGAGACCCCTCAATAATGATTTGTGGAATGAATAGCACAGATTGAAATTTTAAAACACATATACACAGAAAATCAGATATATGTCTTTTTGTCACAAAAGTTTTATCCCATACTTTATTTTCATTTTTTTTTTATACTGGCAAAGGATTATGCGCTCTAAGGCAAAAGAGGCAGTTAGTTTCCTGGAAAATGTATATAGTCTTCATGGCTGTTAGACTTGGACTTGAATCCTGTCTCTTTTACTTGAGTTGAGTGATAGTGAGAAATACACTTTATATCCCTTTACTTCCTTTTTTGGCATTTGTAAAATTAGAATTTGTATCATAGCTGCACAGTCCCTACATCCACAAGGTCAGTAAGTCCTATATCGTTGTGTCACAATGAGGACATAGTAGGATCTAGGGGAATGCTAATGACTTCCTTCCCAATCTCTTCCTTTCATTCCAAAGCACTTTTTGGTGTGAGACAACTTAGAGGAAGTTTAATATTTTATCTTGGTTTTTTAAAGAACAAAGAAAACATCTAAAGGCATCACTTTTCAAATTACAATGAATATTTATATTTCCTGATGATGGCATGTTTACCATGAAGACTTGGAACTAAGTAATTAATCTCTTTTGAGAATGATAAAATACTAAAATTATAAAATACTACATGAAACCATCTCATCAAGGACTGACAAAGGGAAGTGCCCTGCCTGGTGTGGCTCTGTTGACTGAGCATTGTACTGCAGAGCAAAAAGCTGCTGGTTTGATTCCTGGTCAGGGCATATGCCTGAGTTGTAGGTTCAGTCCTCAGTCGGGGCATGTATGAGAGACAATCGATTGATGTTTCTCTCACACATTGAAGTTTCTTTTCCTTTCTTTCTCCCTCCCATCCCCTCTCTCTAAAAAAGAAATTAATAAAATATTTTTAAAACACTGACAAGGGGAAGCAAATATTTTGAAGTCAATGGCACACACTATTTACAGCCTTTGTGGAATAAAGGAAATAACTTTTAGGTTTCTGATCAAATAAGGTTTGTAAATGACCTTTGGAAAAGAATACTGTGACTATGGCCAGTTGTTAATATGGTAACCAACTACTGAGCACTTACCATGTGGTAGTTATTAAAAATGTAATGTTGAATAAAAATATATTTTCTCAATTAACTATGATGTTAAACAGAGCATGATAATCACAACAATAGAAGTGCAAATAAACAAATTGGGTACCAACCACAGTAGGGGCTTGGAAAATGAATCTAATTGTGTCATGTATTGTAAGTAAACTTTGCAGAGATGAAGCAGCATGCATGGAGCCAGGAGGTAAGATAGCAAGAGGTTATTCCCGAACCAGTGCATAAATTTACAATATTAGTCAGGATTCTCCGGAAAAACAAGCCAATAGCATATATACAGGAGTATGCAAAAGTAGATTTACAGTTGCATTCCTCTGTGGCATTCTTTTGAGTTAATAAAGCTACTATAATAGTCATGTTATAGGAAAATGAAGCAACCAGACACCGAGGGATTCTGGAGTACAAGGTTTATTAGCATGCACCGGCCCAGAGGAGTCAATCTCCAAATTCTGAGCCCCGAACAAAGGATTCTTGGGGGTTTATATAGCCTAGGGGTCTTCCTGTCTACGTGGCAAAGTGGGATACAGAAGCAGAATGCGGTAATTAGTTCTATCTACGGGGCAGAAGCAGAGTACAAAGGCTAAATGTGAAAATTGGTTCTATCAGCGGGGGTGCTAGCCCCAGTCCTAGTGACTATTCGGCTATTTGCTTTTCCCAGAAGGCCTTATCGTTCTCCTATGGTGCCTGGGGTCTTGGGTGAGCAAAGGTCTCCTAGGGCTTCTCCTTTCAGTCATATCTGCATGTCTTTTTACATATGGACAACTGTAAACCTACTTTCTCCTACTCCTGAGTAGGTGTGTGTGTGCATAATGTTGCTAAGAGGTCCAACTGTAGAATTGTCGTTCAACAGCATGAGTTTTCCCACCATTTCTGACAATAAAGATAAATTCCTTAGACAAAAATAAGTTATTAATCACAATGTGCAAAGTTAATTTACTTTATTTTAGTCATTCAATAGATTACCACCACCAACTGACTCTACCAGTAATGCCAGTACTGACAACAAAAATGCCAAGTATGGTGCACAAAGCTATTAAAATTTTGTGAAAGATGGAGGTGGGGGTGGGGTGGAGAGAGGAGAAATACATTGAACCATAGGTAGACAGTCTGCTGCCACCAAGTCCGTTTTTCATAGATGCTGTTGCAATAAACCTTTGACACACGTTTCCCCCTGCAGTTTAGAGAATTATTCTAGCACTACTCATTACCTATTAGAACCACTGTTTCAATACAATTTGCAGTCTCTGTGGAAAATTGGCAAAATTTTAAATTGAATAATTGTAGCTATCTCAGCATCTGATAAGATAAAGGAGTAGCCCTGGTTGGTGTAGTTCAGTGGGTTGAGCATCAACCTGAGAACCAAAGGGTGGCCAGTTTGATTTCCAGTCAGGGCACATCCCTGGGTTGTGGTCCCCAGTAGAGGGCACTTGAGAGGCAACCACACGTTGATGTTTCTCTTTTTCTCTTTCTCCCTTCCCTTCTCTAAAAATAAATAAATAAAATCTTTTTTAAAAAGATAAAGGAGTTACCCATATCACACTACCATAACTAATTACATTTTGTTTTTGCACATCCACTTTTCATCCTTGTTGACACATATCTATATTTTAATAGTTATAGTACATTCACCACTTTGAATCTTATCTCTGTATTAGTTTACTAGGTGTACCATGACAAAATACTACAGACTGGGTAGCTGAAACAATGAATTTATTGTCTAACAGTTCTGGATGCTAGAAGTCCAAGATCAAACTATTGGCAAGATTGGTTCCTTTTGAGACCCATTCCAGGTCTGTCTCCATGGCTTGTAGAAGATCATCTTTTTCATCTTTTGTCTTCACATTGTCTTCTCTCTGTATGTGTCTGTATCCAAATTTTTTCTGCTTATAAGGGCATTAGTCATATTGGATTAGGGCCAAACCCCATTTTACATTAATCACCTCTTTAAAGACCCTATTTCCAAATGCAGTTACATTCTAAGGTACTGGGGGACAGGACTTCAATGTATAAATTTGGAGTGGAGGGAAATACAATTCAGCCCATGAAGTCTCTCCCTCTCTCTCTCTCTGTGTCTCTCACTCTTTTTCTCTTCTTTTTGCTCAGTTTTTCTTCTGTCTCTTGCTTTAATATATGAAATCCTTTTCTCTTTTGTTTCCACCTCTGTAGGAAGCGTGTTTTGATGAGAGCAGAGGGTTCCATTAGGTTGATGCACTGGAATGTGCTTAACTAGTTCTCCAATGTTGGGCATTTTAGGCTGTTTCCAGTGTTGCTGCTGTTATAGATATTGCTTCATTAAGTATCTTTGTGCATATGGCTTTTTGCTTCTCCTCAATTATATCCTTAGGATGAATCCTCAAGAGTGGGATTACTGGGTCATCTTAATGGCTCTTGATACATATTACCATATTGCTTTTTAAATGGGTTATGGCAATTTACACAGCTACCAGTGATGCTTGAATATACAGCCTTGCTACAATACCGGCATTTGGTGTTATGATATAATTTTTTTAATTTAATAAGTGTGGAATGTTACAGCATCTAGGTTTTAATTTGTATTCCTTAAATTACTACTAAGGCTGTTCATTGTTGTTTTTCTTTTTTTCCATTTCAGTTTTTTAAAATCATTTATTATTATTATTCTATTACAGTTGTCCCAATTTTCCCTCTTTGCGCTCCTCCACTCGTCCCAAACCCCACTCCCACGGTCAATTCCTGCACTGTTGTCCATGTCTGTGGGTCATTTATACACATTCTTTGACTAGTCCCTTCCCTTCTTTCCACCATTATCCCTCTCCCCTCTGGTCACTGTCAGTCTGTTCCTTGTTTCCATGCCTATGGTTCTATTTTGTTTGTTAGTTTATTATGTTAATTAGATTCCTCTTATAGGTGAGATCACATGGTATTTGTCTTTCACCGATTGGCTTATTTTACTTAGCATGATATCCTCCAATTCTATTCATGCTGTTGCAACAGGTAGGAGCTCCTTCTTTCTTTCTCCTTGTGTAGTATTGCATTGTATAAATGTACCACAGTTTTTTATTCACTCATTTACTGATAGGCACTTAGGCTGTTTTGAGCACTTGACTGTTGTAAATAATACTTCTACAAACATTGGTGTGTATAAGTACTTTTGAATTGGTGACTTGGGATTCTTTTTTAAAATTTATTTTAATTGTTGTTCCTGTAGTTTTCTTTTAGTCCCATCCCAGCCCACCACCCCAGTGCTCCCCACCTCCCTCCCATTTCCACCCATTAGTTTTTGTCCATGTGTCCTTTATTCCTGTTCCTGTAAACCCTTCCCCTTTTCCTCTGAAATTCCCTCCCCTCTCCCCTCTGGTCCCTGTCAGCCTGTTCTCTATTTCAGTGTCTTTGGTTGTATTTTGCTTGTTTGTTTTGTTGTTCAGGTTCTGGTTAAAAGTGAGATTATATGGTATTTGTCTTTCACTACCTGGCTTATTTTGCTTAGCATAACGCTTTTCAGTTCCATCCATGCTGTTGTGAAGGGTAGGAGCTCCTTCTTTCTGCTGCATAGAATTCCATTTTGTAAGTATACCATAGTTTGTTGATCCCAGCAGAATTGCTGAGTCAAAGGGCAGTTCTATTTTTACTTTTCTGAGAAAATTCTATATTGTTTTTCATAGTGGTTGTACCAGTCTGCAATCCCATCAACAGTGCACTAGGGTTCCCTTTTCTCCACATCCTCTCCAACACTTGTTCTTTGTTGATTTGTTTATGATGGCTATTCTGACCAGTTGTTTTAATTTGCATCTCTCTGATGGCTATTGATGGTACAAAGGAATGGTACAGTGTTAGATTTGAAATAACAGTAAAATAAAACATAATTTAAAATCTAAATAATAAACAATATAAAATAAAAGACAAAGAATAATGAATTAGTTGGAATACAATTGAAGCAAAAAAAGAAATACTAAAAGGCTATATGAAAAGAAGAAGAGAAAACACAAATGCAGAAGAACAAGGTGTAATTCATCTTGGCAAAGTTTAGTGTTTGCCTTCTGATTTCTCTTTCTGGTTTTTATCAGCTCAACGTTCCAGGGTGCAACATCCAACTTCTGGTAGCACTGCCTGTATCACCTTTACCTGCCTCTAGAGGGAGCTTTTGTTGCATTTAAGAGGATAGGACCCTTGGGCCTCCCCAGGGAGGCCTGGTTCAGTCTTCTGGGAAAATTGTGGGTGTGTTCTTCCTGTCCCTCCACCACCTGTCTTGGTCTGCCCCAGCTTATCTTCAGTAATGTATAGTTTCTGATTAATTAGCTGTCCATTTCGTGGGGGGTGGCAGTCTGTGTAAGGGGGTCAGCTCTTTCCTGCTGGGTGTTGACTGAGGGTAGCTCTGTGTGTGAGCCGAGGCTGGGCGGGGCCCTGATTCCCCATTGCTGCGCTGATTTCTTTTCTCCCTGCTTTGCTGACCTCTGTGAAATAGAGCCTTAGAAACCAGTGTATTTTGTCTCTCTGAAAGAAGTTCAAAATGAGCCCTTTAGGCATTCCTCTAGCTGTCTTTCTGTTGCAGAAATATACCCTGCAGGGAATTCTTGAGCCTGTCCTGCCTGTTTTGCAGATCCTTCCAGTTGGTGGTGCTCTCAGTCCTGCAGGAAGTGAGGGCTGGGTGTGATTTTCTTTTCCCGGAGGTTAGATTTCTGCAGGGGAAGGGGCTCTGTCAGGCTGTACCTAATCTCTGATGCTCAACTCCTGCCCATCCAGTTCCCAGCCCACTGCCCTCCCAGCAGACAGGTCCCATACTCTCCACTCTATACAGCCTCCACCCTGCCAGCTGTGCCGGGCTGGGACTGAGAAATCCCCTCACTCTGCACCTTCCTGATCTTTCTGTCCAGCTGCACTGAGTGGGAACACACTGCAACCTCAATCCTTTCCCTTTGCTGTCAGGGCAGCTGCGCACAGGGTCCCTGCTCAGCATGCCTCAAGTTAAAAAGTCTCTCTGGGTACTCCCACTGCAGTGCTGTCAGGCTTTCCAGTACACACCACCTCTCCCAAAAGTCAAGAGTATCTCCCAGTCATAGCTGGTCATGGCCAGCCTCCTCCACCCAGCCCAGATGCAGTAGTATCTCTCTCTCTGGCACTCTCCTAGTTGGTGTTTGCTGCTGCAGCTATATGGGTCTGTTGCTTGCTATGTGTGTGTTTGTACCCCAGATCTCCCCAACTTTGTGTATCCAAGTCACTCCTGGCCTGGCCCTGGGGATTCCCTGCCCTGGGAGACGGGCGGAAGCCGCAAAGCTGCAATCTCTGACCAGGCTTTCTAGGGATGCAGGCCCCCCACACAGGATATTTCCCCTTCCACCTACAAAATCTTTTTACCACCCATTGTGAAGTGCCTTCTGTACTTCTTTGCTTCCAAACTTCATTATCAGGTAAGATTTCCTCGAATGTCCAGTTTATTTTTTGCAAGATCAGCCAAATGTCTGAGTTGGGTGCAAGAGCAAGTGGACTCAGCTTCCTCCTACTTGGCCACCATCTTAGTCTCCTGCTGTTGTTTTTCTATCGCATATTAGATTGGTTCATATATTATAAAATATCAGAAAACTTTTGTCCAAGAATTAATTGCAGAAGACAAATTAATCAATATTACTCTATTCATTAACAAAATTCCTTTAGCACATTTTTGATGAACAACTGCTCTGTGCCAGATATTCTGTTATGAATAAAAGATACCAAGACATAGAATCCTCATGTTGAGCATAGGAGGTACATGCTGGCCATTCCTGTTCCTTGGAAGTTTTAAGAAAAAGAGAAAGAGTCAAGTGTCATAGAATTTAGCAAGAGTGGAAGCCTTGGAAAGTTTTATCTTCCCCAGGCCTAAGGGACAATAAAAAGCAATCAGTACTGGAATAGAGAAAGAGCTGTAGAGAAGGGGCCATCATATAGAAGCTGTAGCCTTGAGTAGAGAAATACAGCCATTGATCAACAGTGACCTCTGTCAACTCTCCCTCCTCCCTCTCTCCAGTATTCTGATCAGGCTTCTCAGGGGCTGAATGCAAACGGAAACCAGAGGATAAGGGAGACTGGATGAGCCATTCAATGATGTTAATCTACCAGAGTTTAAAGAAGGGCAGAGAAATGCAGGAAATGAATCCTGATGGACAGACAGGGAATATTTGGTACTGTCCAATTCCCTTCAAATAAAGGGGTAAAACTGACTCATATCCAAACAGGTAAAACATCTACTCATAAATGACCTAAAAAAACTTTCTTGGAACTAATGATGTATAGCAGGGGTGTCAAACTCATTTACACTGGGGGCCACATCAGCCTTGAGGTTGCCTTCAAAGGCCCGAATGTAACTTTAGGACTGTATAAATGTAACTACTCCTTAACTAAGGGCCAGGAACTCAGCTCTGCCACCAGGTAGAAACGAGGTGCTGACCCAGATACAACAAGATGGAGGGCTGCATTTGGCCTGCGGGCCTTGTATTTCTCAGTTATGATGTACAGCACCACTTGAGGCAGACTTCTTTAATGCTATCCATTGCTCAAGAAGCAGCCCAGTAATGTTTTCATTAGCAGGGGTTATGGGAAGAGCAGTTTCACCTACAAGAGGAAAGTAGTGAGAATGGCAATATCGGTACAAAGTACTCAGAGCTAACTGAAAAAACCCTAAAAATTATGTATCCGAAACAAATCTCTCCCATATTCACACCAGTCAGGATTAATTACTCCTGCCTATGGGGTTTCCATAACATTTTTACAAGGTTATTGCGGTATAATTGACATACAATAGTCTTTCTGTTCTTAAAGTGCAAAGGTTGATTATTTTTGACCTATGCATATACTCATGAAATAATCACCATGATCAAGATGATAAATATTTACATCAACATAAAAGGTTTTCTTTGTTATCCTGTAGATGGATATATGATGCAGATGCTGCTATAAAGGAAATTAATGACAACTGAAAGACACGTAAAGAACTCACTTTAAATGGGCCAGGCAGAATAAAATCAAAACTAGACACTAATACAGTGTACAGCGCCTTTCTGTTCAAGATTTTAAATTATTGAAACAAGAAGGACATTATGCCCTAGCTGATGTAGCTCAGCGGATTGAGCGTGGGCCTGCGAACCACACGATCGCGGTTTGATTCCCAGTCAGGACACATGCCTGGGCTGCAGGCCAGTTCCCAGTAGGGGACTCACGAGAGGCAACCATACATTGATATTTCTCTCCCTCTCTCCTTCCCTTCCCCTATAAAGATAAATAAATAAAATCTTTAAAAAAAAGAAGGACCTTATTTACTTGGTTTGAATCCTGTGCTCACCTCTGGATCAACAACTGTGCCCAAGGATCAGAATCCCATAGAATTAATATGACTGTTGGCCTGTTACCCCTGCATTTTGGGGCCATTCTCAGAGGAAGGAGAATTGTAAGTTGGGGCACCACTCCAAAAGATGTTTACTATAGGATAGTAGAGATTAAGAGAGTTACCCAACATCAAGCAAAATATCAACTGTAGTTCCTTCTTTTGTACTCTTATCGCATTTGGTATACTATTGAACTTCCTGTCTGGTAGGAATTTTAACGGATAGTAATTGGCCTCTCTGTAGGAATCAGAAAACATTCTTTTTGCCATTAAATTGATATCTCTAAATTAGCTGCCTTTAATTTACTGTCACTCATTTAAAAAAAACTGTCCACTTTAGGGGTGATGCTGCAAGATTTGCCTGTTTGCTCAATTCTAACCCTTAGAGAAACACACACACACACACACACACACACACACACACACACACTCACACTGCCTGCCTCTCTTCAGGTTTTTGTAAAACAGGAAATTACCTATGGGAAATTGTAGACATGATATAACAACTTTGTGGTTTGGAGGATCCAATATTTTATCAGTCTCCAGTGGTTCTGAGAACCAGGAGCAGAGAAAGTAGATTCTGGAGCTGTTCCTGTTTTGGTCATCAAACAGCATTAAAGGGGGAAAAATAGAGACTGAGAATAGAATGAACTAGATTTTTGTCTAGCCTGGAGATTATGAGGATCAGAGTCATCTTATTTATGTTTTTACAGGGCATGAAACATTTCTACAAAAGGAGCAGGGATTAGTTGTGCTCTTTGCAGCAAAACATCATTATACAAGGTCCTGAACTTCCATCAAAACAGGAAAAATTTTCCTAGTTACAGGAAAAAACTTTTTGCTTGCTGATGTGTTAAATTATTTCAAGAGGTAACCAAGAGTTATGTGGTATTTCTGTTTCCAGGGTTGCTCTAGAGAAGAGCAACTAATCCTACATCATACCAAATTTTACTGATCCTACATTGTACCATAGTAGACATTTTCTTAACCTTCTTACAGCTCTTCAACTCTGCTATTCTTCTGAAGATTTCTAAATACTACTCTGTTAGCAGCAATGAGCACATATGGACTTCTCTACAAAGATAATTTGTAGGCTCTTTTTCAGGTCTTTTTTTAGTTTAGTTATAACTCGAGTAAACATTCACTCAATTGATATTATTTGTATTTATTTATTTGCACAATGCATAAAAATTAGAGGTATTTCAGGCCTACTTTTATATCATTTCTTGGGTTTAATTAACCTGAACTTTGAACAAATAATATCATTTTCTTTTATTGCTTTCCACCATGGTGATGATAAAATTATTAATACCAATGAGGGACTTCAATAGTGAAGATATTGGCTTAATAATAACTCAAGAGTTCCTTAGGAAGACTTAGAGAGTCCAGAGAGGCTCTCTCCTCCCCTCCCCAAAGTCACAAAATGACACTAGGGAAGGAATTATTTGAGTGTAGATGTAAGAGTGGAAAATTGTAGCAGGAAACTGTAACCCACCCCACCATTCTTTTGACACAGTGTCTGTAAGTGCTGGCTCTGACTCATCCGTAGCCTGTAGGCAAACAGCATGTTTGTATAAGAATCCTAGGAACTAGTTTCAAAAGATATAGACTCTGACCTTCAGACATCCGGGCTCTGGGAGGTTTGCTGACCTTCGACCATGGAGCCTGGATTATCTGATGCCCAGATGACTAAACCAGGATGACACACCCCGGACCATCACTTCCCTTATCGAGATGAACTGAGCTTGTCTGCACGTAGAGAACTTTTTGGCTCCCTCCCTTGATTTCTTTGTTCTGTTCCCCACCCCACGCTCCTTTTAAAATTATATGCCTCCATTGAGAGGTGGAGATGGGCTTTGAGACAAGAGTCCCCAATCTTCTAGGTGGTCAGCACCTGCAAACAAACCACTTTCCTTTACATTAGCAACCACCTCTCAAGTATTGGCTTTCCTAGTGGTAGGAGCCAGACCTGCATTTGGTTACATAAAGAAATTTAAGTTATTCTCTAATGAAAAGCAGAGGTATAATTGGGGGCAAGTCTTGCGTTTGAATTTCTACAGTGCCTTTTCCCAACCAAAAATTACATAATTAAATAAAATCAGGCTGTTTGAGGAAGAAGAGGCTTCCACCCCAAACGCTTGCCATATTCAGATGTCTTTGAAAAGACGTGACCAGCCTGTGGGAACAAATATTTGACCTCTGAGGTACCATTACAGTAGTATCTGTAGTAGCTTGACAATCTTAAAAACCGCACCACACATGAAAGGAAAAGTAAAATGGCAGTTCCCGACAAACTGTTCTGACTCAAGATTACCATGTGACCTTTAAAAATGTAACATTTGGCAGGGCTTGACTGTGAGATCCTGAAGGAGAGGAATTATGGAAATGAAACGTAATGATTAAATTATAGACAGAGCAAAGCCTAGTTAGTGAGATAAGGCTACAGCTAACAAGACTGTGCTTATGACCCTGGCTGGTGTGGATCAGTGGGTTGAGTGCCTGTCTCCATACCAAAGGGTCACTGGTTCAATTCCTGTTCAGGGTACAGGCCAGGTCCCCAGTAGGGGGACATGCAAGAGGCAACCACACACTGATGTTTCGCTCCCTCTGTCTTTCCCTTCCCTTCTCTCTAAAAATAAAAGAAATAAAATCCTTTAAAATGTGCTTATGTTTTCCAAAGGCAAATGGCTTAATTCACTCATCACTTAGTAAGCACTTGCTTCTGTGCTTTGCAGTATGCTAAGGGCTGGATATTCTGTCTTGATTAAGACATTATTCCTGTCATAGAAAGTCTCACATACTTAGGGGAGGAAAGCAGGGCCTAGCTAGTAAACAGTCTATTAAAATGCAGCTAGTTAGGTATTATGTTATGGGAATTATGGGGGAAATAAGATTGGGTGCAGAGGAGGGACAGAGATTTTGCCAGAACTGCACAGGGGAAATTGGAGGTGAGCACGGGTTTCTGAGCGTTTGCTGTTTTGTACACCTCATGTCATAAGTCCTCTCTTGTTAGAATGACTAAGAAGTATTGAATTAATTTTAATTTTCTTTAACGTTTCAATTCTTTTTTATTTTTAAGTTAAAATAATGGTGCATTACAAAAAAAAGGATGACTTTTTCCAATTCTTTATTCAATAGGTAATTTCCTGCATGAATGAGATAGTGTCAAATGTAACACATTCATTCATTGAAAAAATTACCTGTTAATGCATCCAGAAGAATTTGAGCAAGAATTCACTAGATAGAACTTGGAAAATACTCCACCAAGGCCCTCTGAGCTGTCCTTGCTAAGGCGAAGGACAGGTAATTTGCTGTGACTAATTGAAAAACATAAAGAACATTAATATGAAAAATGAATGCATAATCCATGGTATAACAGACAGTGAAACCATTTGCATAATTGATTAGTCTTCAAGGTAACATGTTCTTCTCAGGTCTTTTTCTTTGACCCAGTCTGTTTTAAAAGCCTTCTAAGGTGATATCAGTTGAAAGGTTACTGAAGCAGCTATCTTTATCTAAGTGGTCCAGAGAGTGACACTGGGTTGCTCATAATTTGGGAAAAGAATTATTAAAGAAAATATTTAGAGAATTTGGTGATGCTATATGCTCTCTCTGAACCTCCCAAGACATATTATTAAGAAATAATTATTGTAATAATGGTGACTTTTAATATTAGTGGCAGGAGTCAGTTGACCTAGGGTTCAATCTTAGCTGCACTGCATATTAGCTGTGCAAGCTTGGGCAAGTCACTTAACTCCAGGTAATGGTCAGGTTCTTTATCAGTAAGGCCACAAGGGTAAGAGAACCTCTTCTGCTTATCTTGCAAGCTTCTGAAAGACTCCATAAGAGAGTGCTGGTGGAAGCTTTTAAAGACCATGGAGATGAAATATAAAAGCATAATTAGGAAAATCCTGAATAATTTATTTATTGTTAGGTTAGTTCATACCATCTTATCAAAATGAATTGTTGTGTGTATATTGTTATTCTTGAAGCTCAAAGCACAATAGGGCAAACGGTGTCACTTTATAATACCAAAGCCTTTGATCTTCTGAAGGCAGATATTTTCATGGAAATACTGAGTCTGTTGTGGGAACTTCCAAACACATTGGTTCTTGCCCTCTCTACCGTGGCTCATGACTTTGAGGGATAAAACACAGAAGCAGATACAGGATAGAATTGGGAAAAAAACAGTAGCCATTGTGTGCTGACACAACAAGGGTAACTACCTTATTTTCAATGTTTTCTGACTTGTGACAACACATTAATGAGTGAGCAGTATCCCTAACTGCCCCTGTACAAGCATATAGGGACAATCCACCTGAAGTCTAGAAAGTGACATATTGTGATGATTAAGAGCAAGAGATTTGCGGTAGGTAAACCTCACTTTAGATCCCGACTTTACTACTTAATAGCTGTGTGTTCTAGAACAAGTTACAGAAGCTCACTGATTCTGAGTTTCCGTGGCATTAAAATGGAGATGACAATAGTAGATAACTATTTAAGGGTGTTGGGAACATTGAATTAGTTAATAGATGTAAAGAGACTGAACCCTTTGTTAATATTCAACAAATAAGTACTAATTTATTAGCCCTTAACAGCTGGGATGACAGGGAACAGTAGGGGGTTGTTTCAGGTCAGAGCCATCGCAACTCATCATGGAGTAATAGAGTTAAAGTGAACAATAGAAACAGTAATTCAAAGCATAGCTCTGGCATCATGGAGTTTACGTTCAGATCCCAGCCTCTCCAATTCTATGTGACATTAGGCACATTAGCTATCTCTCAGAGCTTCACTTTGAATAACAGGAATCATATTAATTGCTTTTTCACAGGTTTGTTTTCCAAGATCAATGATGTAAAGGATACAAAAGGCTGAAAAGGATTGTCCCAATCATGTGTGTTTATTATAATTATCCTACGTAATTATAACCCTTCATCCTTCCACCCTCCTTTACCCCAGAGCAGAACTGTGAAGTTCTAGACACTCGAACTTCATGATGTAAGCCTGCATGAGTAGGAATTAGTCAAAATGTATGTGTGGACTCATGTCCTCTTTTGTACTGTCCTTGAAGGATAGGTCTGCTAACCAATAAAAGATGGCATACATACAGGGTCAATTGATCAAAGGGGCCAAAACAATTTAGTGCAGGGAATGTATAGTGTTTTCACAAATGGTGCTAGGTCAACTGAATATCAATATAGAAAAATGTGAACATCAACTTTTACCTTATGTCATAGAGAGAAAGTCAGCTCAAAATGGATAATAAATGTAAATGGATTCTAAATGGACATCTGTGTAAAACCACAAACTCTAAAACATCTAGAAGAAAATAGGAGGAAATCTTTGTGACTTTGGGGTAGGCAAAACTTTGTAGAGTGCAAAAGTATAAGAAAATGATATATTTGACATGATTAAAATTAAAAACATTTGCTGTTGGGAAGATATTGTTGAGAAAATGAAAAGGCAAACTCTGAGCTAGGTGAAAATATTCACAGCACTATGTCAGACAGAGTACTTGTATCCAGAATATATAAATGGCTCTTCCAATTCATTAATTAGAAAACAGCCAACCAATAAAAATGGGCAAAAGATTTGAACAGATAGGTCACAAAAAAGATGGCCACAAATAAATGAGGTGACCAAGGCTGAATTTAAGTAGGGCAATGTCTGCGCTTCACAATATGACTCAAGTTATGCTGGTAATTGAGAATGTGGGACAGGGAGAGAAAGCAACCCTGTTCCTTCCCACTGTCTCTTCTATAGGTTTCTCCATGTTTGCTTTCATGAAGCTTTTACTTATGCCCTTCTTCCAAGGAGAAAAAGCTTTGGAGGGCTGAAGTTGAGTCAGTGGTTTGTATTTGTCCCAAGGTCATACAGCTCATTCTAGGCAGAACCAGAAGCCGCGGTCTGGCTCTCTGCTTCCTTGAATGCAGGCTTCTTTGTGGGCCAATGAATGGAGTGTGGCCTGGGGTGCCTTGGGCCTAGATAGTTTCCCTCTCTTCCCACCTTCAGATTAAAGTCGCGTGGTACTTTAAAACTGGCTCAGCCAAAGCAGAGCCACCTTTATATCTGAAATATATTTTCAAAGCAGATGTGCAGTGTCACTTGCTGCCCTGAGTGGCTGAATTATACCTCAGCACTTAGTGCAAAGATGGGTGATCAGCATTGGCTTTTGGCTCCCAAATTAAGCTTGAAATTTATATTGCTATAACACAGTCATGCTTTCAAGTTGATGTTCTCAGCAATTTGTAAATTTTTGGTAAATGTACCTCCTCTTCCCAGTCTAAGAAAAAGTGTTTCCCTTAGAACTGTCCAGAATCATCTGCCACTAACTAGCTGTGTGACCTTGGGAAGTCACACATCTCTCTAGACCTGTTTCCTCATGAATATGATGGTGGATGGCACTAGTTGATCTCTGAGGGCCCTTCTGCTTTCACATTTTCTGCATTCTGTAGTTCTGTGATTTTAAGTCTACCTTAGAGCTGCCTTAACATTGAAATGCCACCATCGTATATTTAGATATTTGGGGTGTTTTTTGTTTTTTTTTTTTTTGCTGTTGATTTGCAGTCCGGGACTCTTCTGCTTTATTTATTGCTTCGTCAAAGCTGCCTTGCATAATTCGCCTGCTTACAGTCTTGCTGTTTCATACAGATGGTGTCATGTTTGAAAGTTGAAGGTGAAAATATTCTGTGCAAGAGCCCAGCCACAGACCCATTCCTTTCAGACACTAAAGCTATGTGTTTCTCTTGTTTCTTGCCCTCTGCACTTCTTCTAGTTGGTTCCATTGTTACATTTGGATTTTATGATTACAACTGCAGTAACAGGCACAGATGTTTTTCTCACTCAATTGTATGGTTAATGGTGAAATGGATTTTTCCAGCAGATGCTTGCATGTGGGTGCTATTCTTTTCTCTCCTGACACATTCTCTATACAAACAGCAGATTGTGTGCCTGGTGTGCTTTGAGCTTAGCAAGAGAAGAATTCAAGCTGAATAATATTGGGCTGATTTTCAACCTCCTAAGAAAATAATGCAGGCAGTAAACTTGACAAACTCTTCATAGCACCCCTACAGCTCAGATTCAGACCTGTGTCTGGCCTTTGCCACTTTTACCTGAGGAGGATGAGAGTATGCATTTTTCAGTTGAAGGGCTGCTGTATGAAGGGAAAACAATATCACATTCAATTTTAAAAGAGCTAGACTTAGTTGCTCTGTCATTGTGGTTTCTGGGACCTGACACATGTTATTTAACCTCTCTTTCTTTCTCCGTGAGATGGAACTGATAATACTAAAACTGGTGTGGATCACTGAGAGAATTGTCAAGTAGCATAGCAGAATTCTCTACTTAAGTCTAATTTGTGTTCACTACGGGGCATGTGTGGCTAATTGGAGCTGATTGGTCAGAAGTCTATTTGCACAAAGGTCTGAGAGACATCCAAGGAGGGACATGGATCTGTGGAAGGGTTAATAGTTTGGGCTTAGCCTAAATTTAATAGTGCCAGAGTTTTTCAACCTTGGCACTACTAAAACTTTGAGCCAGATAATTATTTACTATGATGGCTGTCCAGTGTACTGTAGGATGCTCAGCACCATCCCTAGCTTTGACCCAGTAGTCTACCTGCCCCCAAATTGTGACAACTAAAATTAATTTCAGAGATTGCCAAATGTGTCCTGGGATAAGGGGCCTGATAAAAAACATCACTGCTTTAGCAGAATTCATTCCTGGCTTTAAATTCTAGCTCTAACACTTACCCAGAGGTAATGCAGTTAGCCCTCTCTCTGTACTTTAGTTTCCTCATGTGTACAATGGGAGTGTTAGGTACTATATTTTTCAGACTATAAGATGCACTTTTTTTAACACATTTTTTGCTTTAAAAATTTTCCCTTATTTTCCTCCTCTAAAACCTAGGTCTGTCTGAGGTCCACACCAGAACATGCACCTAGGTTTTAAAGGAGGAAAATAGGAAAATTTTTTTTGAAGCAAGAAACACAGTTAAAAAGTGAGTCTTATAGTCTGAAAAATACGGTACTTTACAGACAGGATTGTTGAGAAAATGACAATGACAGATGTGTACAAGCCCTGGCACATTGTAACATACTACCTCTATACCACCAAAGGCCTTTACTTGTTCCTTTACCCTTGTCTAAGACACACTTTTTCTTTTGACCTATCCCTCTGTGTTGTTTATGCCAGCTCATTCTTCAGATCTCAGGTGAAACTCTATTTTCACAAGGAAGCCTTCCTGATTCCTCAGATTATATCAGAGTTCATTGCACTCATGGCACTGATTTTGTTGGTATTTTACATTATTACAACTTGGGGGATCATTTCATTAATGTCTCTTGGACTACTAAACTGTAATAAGTTTTATTAGGGCAGGTAACATTTCTGTTTGCTTCAGTGTTGTATTGCCAGAGCTCAGGATAGTGCCTGGGAAGAACAGGCATTCAATAAGAAATTATTGAAGGATACAAGGAGGGAAAAATGAAAAGCTAAAAACATTTCAAATATCATTATACTTTAATTCCCCAAAGGAATTATAGGCAGCTAACCAGCCCAGTGAAAATAATACAGTGATAAGAAAGAAGCAAAAGTTTCAGGAAAGTCTTAGTAAAAACTCTCTTCAACTTGGTTTCCAAAGACTTTGTGAGGTTTGGTAAGCCCAATACGTGCAATACCTTCCTTCCATCTGAGTTTGGAACTAAAAGAGCAATACAGATGGAGATCAACAATGTCATCTTTATTCCTAAAAGGAGCTGGATGTGGAAAACATGATTTGGGTATGCAGCAAAAATGAAACTCCTAAAATACCTCAGAATTAGCTTGACTTACTTAGTCATAGGCAGGGTTAAACAAATGTAACATACCCCCTCCAATAGGAACCTGCATCTGTAAAACTCATGGTGTGCAAAACTAACACTATTTGCTACCTGACAGCAGACCTGTCCCAAAGGGAGAAGTAATAAGTGTTGAGTTGAGTAAAGACTCTTCTCCTTCTGTGGGGAAATGCTGTTGGTGTTACTATGGTGGGTCCCACCATTTAGGAGCATGATGCCATGGGAAAGGGACATCACTCTACCTTTACACATACCAACAAATATCTATCTAGGTACAGAGGGAACAGGGGACCAGGAACAAAATTGACATGGGTGTTTCATTAAAGAACCTGTAATATATTGGAATCCAAGAAGTGTTGCTCTGAAATGTCTCTAACTAATTATGGTACAGAGGATAGAAAGGTGGTTTTTCCCATTTTGATATAGAACTCTGCAGCTCTGAACTTTGAAGGGTCCAGTGCATTCATTTCCCCAGTTGTTTCTGGGGAGGTGGCCAGCCCCATAGAAATAAATAGTTGGCAGTTTTCAGAGGCTAGTAGTACAAAGATCAAGGAAGTGATGACTGTATCTCTATTTTAAATCCAGGGATATGTAAATCAGGAAAATTGATACATGAGTGCAAATACTTTGTGAACTGTACATCTATTCAAATGGGAAACACTGCTAAATTATACTTTTTCATGGTTTCATTTGTGGCAGTTCTAACCTAATATGCTTTTAGGACCTAAGGTGTTCATAATAATTTGGGATCCATTTTCTGTGGTATGATTACTTTCTAGGATAAAGACAGGTAGTTATGGTGACTTAAGAATAAAATAGAATGACCCATGTCATTACCCAATGAACTCTTGATGTTCCTGTGTAGTCAGAAACATTAAAATACTTTTACATCAACGGGCCAAAACAAAAGGTGTTTTCCTTAAGATTGGAAACAAGAGAGGTATCTGTGCTGTCACCACTCTTATTCAACATAGTCCTGGAGATCCTAGCCACAGCGATCAGACAGGTAGAAGAAGAAAAGTCATCCAAATTGGAAAGAAGAAGTAAAAGTGTTATTATTTGGTGGATGACAAAGGCAAATGGGAATTAAGCAGAACAAAACCTCATAGACACAACGGTATGGTGATTACCAGAGAAAAAGGGAGTGGGGGGAGATAGGAGAGGGTAAAAAGAGGGTAAAAGGGGGGTAAATGGTGACGGAAGGAGACTTGACTTGGAGTGGTGAACACGAGACAATCAATATACAGATGATGCATAGAACTGTACTATTGAAACCTATATAATTTTACTAAGCAATGTTACCATAATACATTTAATAAAAATAGTTATTCATTCATTTATTCATTAAATCTTGACTTACCACTTAGCCTGTGGGAGGCTTTCTTTCACCAGTTGTCATTTGGGAATAATACCAATATCTTCTTCTCAGGACTGTTATGTGATTTTAAATAAGGTAATAAATGCAGGGTACTTAGTACAGTGTCAAGCACATATTTGTTTGTTTTAATTCATAACACTTATTCCTACCATTATATTGTGCACTTCTCTGTATTGTCTGCTTTCCCCTACTAAAAGTGACTTAATCGTGCATCTCCAGAGCCTAGTAGAGTAGAGGTGCTCAATAATTGGTAGAATGAATTAATGAATACTCAATAATAACATTTCCCTAAACTACAGATTCATGTTTGCTATTTTCTAATCTTCATTTCTGCATGAATGACTAATAGGCACCTTAAACTTATCATGACTAACACTGAACCCTCTATTCCACTTTGCTCCCATTCCTCCATCATCAACCTGGCTTTCCATGACTGAATGTGCTCACTTACCTGAATTCGCACCCACATTCTCTACTTGCCTTCCTATTTCAGAGGAATTGTATCTGCTCTTATTCAAAGTTCACAGTATAGTTGGGTTCTGTATCTTGTTCTCTGTCTGCTTCTCACGGACAATATATATTATCTAGTCAGCCCTTCATATCTGCAGTATCTGTACCCATGGATTCAAAGGTTGGTTGGATCCATGGATACAGAACCTGTGGTTACGGAGTGACTTGAGCAGCCACAGATGTTACTATCCACAGGTGGCCATAGAACCAATGCCCCTGTGGATACAGAGGGATGATTGTATCTCTGTCTTCAATCTTTACTAGATAATTCCCATCAGCATATAAATATGACCTGCTATTTTCCATCTTAAAACAAAAAAAAATTCTTGACATCTTAAACATTCTGTAAACCTCATGTCTTTGTTCCCCTTTGTAGCAAAATGTGTAATAAATGCCTTAAAAGAGTTGTATATACTCACTTTAATTCCTCATCTTAATTCATCTTGTTAACACTTTTTATCAGGCTTTTATATGCATCATTCAACTGAGACACTCTGAGCAAGGTTATTGTGACCTACAACTTGTGAAAACTGAGTCAGTGTTTTCATTTTCAGTGACTTGACCTTGAGGCAATTTTGGGTTCAACTGTTTTCACCAATTTTCCCTGTGCTTGGCTCTCTCATGTTTTTCTCTTACCTTATTGGTTCTCCTTTTCATGTTTTTGTTGGCTCCTCCTCTTCTGCTAACTTGTTCCTGGGCAACCATCTCTACCTATAAAATTTCCCTAGATAATTTCACTCAGAACCATAGCTCTGATAACTTTTGTATATGGCCAAGATTTCCAAACTTATGTCCCCATTTCTGACTGTTCCCTTGAGCTCATGTATTGAACTGTGTGCTTGACACCTCCACTTAGATGTCTAATAAGCATGTCAAACTTAACATGTCTAAACTAAACTTCCCATCTTCCCCCA
Organism: Artibeus jamaicensis; assembly: GCF_021234435.1. Lineage (NCBI taxonomy): Eukaryota > Metazoa > Chordata > Mammalia > Chiroptera > Phyllostomidae > Artibeus > Artibeus jamaicensis. Next base: position 21,177,081 of record NW_026521506.1, read on the forward strand.
TGCCCACTAAAGCTGACTGTTCCACATTCTCCACTATCTCAGAAATTTTAGCTTCATTATTCCAGTTACTTAGGCCACAGACTTCGTGACCTCTTTGTTACATATACCAGATCTCATTACTTAGGAATTCTTGGTTCTATGTGAGGAAAGAGTTAATACAGCCAATCTATTTGCTTATTTCTCGCTTGTCCACAGGACCCTAGAACCGTGATTCACCCTTGGTCAACCCTTGGATGTGTGACCCTTAGAATGTTCTTCATGTTAGTGACAAATGATTTAATTGTGTTCATCTGGAGAAATGGACTGTGCTATACTAATTTGTCAGGTTGCTTTGCATAAACATCAAGATTAATGATATGCACCTGGTTTCATTGTTGGGCTTCCGAATTTCCCATTGCCATGGCTGGTTATGTAGGGTGATGTGCTTATGTGACCAACTCTTAATAAAAGACTTGTGCCCAAAGACTCAAATGGGTTTCCCCAAAGCAACAGATTTCACACCTGACCATGTGGTTCACTGCTAGACAGAAAGAATGTTCTGTGAGTCCCCAGATGGGAAAGGACTTTGAAGCCTGTGTTTAGCCTCTCTGCATTTTGCCCAACGCATGCCTTTTCTTGTTGCTTTTTCCCTTTGACGTATTAAACGTTACCATTAATATTAAATAAATTTGGAGTCTCATGAGTCCTTGTAGTGAAATAACAAACTTGAAAATGGTTTTGAAGTTCCTGAAAAACTATATCTTCAAAATATATGAAGAATTTGACAGCTTTGTACCATGTTTGCTGTTTCCATTCTGGTCCAAACTACCATTACCTCTCATCTGGGATAATGCAATGTTGATTCCACCCTTACTTCCATATAGTCAATTTTTTAAAGAGCAGCCAGAGTGATCTTCCAAAATAACATAAATCTTATTCCATCAGTCTTCTGTTAAACACCTTCCAGCCACTTTCTACCATATAATAGAAGTCGTGCTCCTCATCTTACCTCACAAGGTCCAGCATGGCTTGACTCCCTGACATCTCTCTGTAATAATCTCTTATCACTATCTCCACTGATCGTTTTCCTCCTCCCTGTTTCGAGAACACCTCAAGTTAATTCATTCCAGCAGAAACTGGTTCCTCTGTCTAGAAAGATATAGCCTTAACTCTTATCTATATTTTTCTACATCTGTTTCCTTTTGGCCATTCAAGTCACAGCTCAGATGTCACCTCCACAAAACACCTAGCTTGTAGCCATTACCCCCCAATTACTTTTATTTTATTCTTGCCACTTATCAGTATTTGAAATAGTCTTGTTTGTTTTTATAACACAATTCCCATAAGGACAAAGACTTTGCTTTCTTGTTTACTGATGTTTCTCCAGTGCCTAGAGCAGTGCCTGAATCAAAGTAGGCATTCATTGATATGTGCTGATTGAGTAAACAAAAGCTTAAACAACTTGCAGCTCTATGGACTTGTTTATTGGAAGGTTTTTGTGGGACTTTTTTCCCTTGAAACATCCTGGAAAAACCTCTATATAGGAAGTTTTTATATCAAGGCTAAAAAGTTTCTAAAACAGTAAAAACTGCATCATCTGTATTATTCATTGTGGTGTCCTTGGTTTTTGGAACAGTCCCTGCCTTGGTAGGTGCTCCATAACAATTTGTTGAATAAATGAATGGCGCCTGACACAAAGTGTGCATCACAAATATTTGGAGAAGAGATTAATACCAAAAATACCTGGGTGAATGCTTTATGTCTTTCTCCTTCCCATATTCCACATTTAAACTATAATTGCTAATTCCTTCAGTGATATTGTAATATAACTAATTATACAAAGTAACTTACTGAAAGCATTACTAGAAAAAAACTTTAATAGTTGAGTTCATTTTACATCTTTGCCAACTGGGCAGTAAGAAAATAGGTGAAAGACCAGAACTACATAGCATGCATTATCATAGATTTTTGATGTCACACATAAATATTTATGCATAGGGAGAGAATTAAAAAGATGAAACTGGATAAAAAGATCTACCAATAGTACAGACCAGAGTGAACACACTTTTTGTCTACCCCTATTGCCCATGACTATGGCTGGGATTTTAAGAATGTGTTTCTATGAAGCTCAATGTACTTTAATATGTTTTACAAAAGCAAGAACTACCTTGGTTAAATAGGGGTTGTGCAAGTCTGATAGTATTATTCAGATATGCCTGCTTTTGGTGAAAACTTTGAAGGTCAATTATCCTGGCTTAGGAAGACAAATTGTTCCAAGAATTTTTGCACAAGGAAGAAACTCAGAGATGCTATAATGAGCATCCCTGTATTGTACATTTATGCAATTTTACCGGTGGCGTAGATTCCTTCAAGTGAAATAGCTTGATTGAAGGTGTGAACTCTTACAATGTTCATAGTTACTGCCAAAAGGGTTAGAGCAAATTTCTAGTCCTGTCAACATGTGCAAGATATTGCCCTGTTCCTGTACTCTCTCTAGCAGTAGGTATCATCAGACCTAAGTTTTCTGCTCTAATTTTCAAAAAATCATTATCTCTTTGGTATTATAATTTCTACTTCTTGATAACTACTGAAGTTGCACATATTTCCACATGTCTATTGACTAGTTTAAAAATTTTTGTAAATAGTGTGTTCACACTATTTGCCTTTTATATTATATTAATTATATTTTCTGTAATTAATTATTAATTGGCAGGAATTTTGGACTTTTGTGCACTAGAGATGTGAATGTTTTGTCTGTTAAAATTTAAAATGGTTTTATCCTGACTTTTTTGTTTAAATTTAGTTATGTAATCTTTGGATGTATAGAAGATTTTAATATTTATCAGTTAAAGTAAATATTTTAATTTTTGCCAATATTTTTAAAAAATCTATGCCAATACAGAGATTAATAGAATTATATAGGTTTCAAGTGTACATTTCTATGGTACATCATCTGTATATTGCATTGTGTGCCCACCACCCAAAGTCGGATCTTCTGTCACCACATATTTGACCCCTTTACCTTTTACTGCCTCTCTTCCCCTTCCTTCTGGTAACCACCATATTGTTGTCTGTGTCTATGAGTATTTGTTTGTTTATTTTTCTTGTTGGTTTATTTGTTGCTTTCAGTTTTATATCCCACAGATGAGTGAAATCATATGCACATTTTAATTTTATCCTTCCAGACATATCTTGTTAGGCAGCACTCACCCATACTGAATTTATAAAATATCACCTTACTACCTCTGTCTTTCCATTTTATTTTTAATTATTACAAAATATATGCAGGTAAGGATTTAAATTTATTTTATGGCAAAGGTATTCCAGTGGATCAAATTAGATTATTAAATAATTGTCTCTTCACCTTAAAAATGTATTTATTTATTTATTTTCAGAGAGAGGGAAAAGGAGGAAGAAAGAGAAGGACAGAAACATCAATGTGTGGTTGCCTCTCACGTGGTGTCCACTGGGGATCTGGCCTGCAACCCAGGCATGTGCCCTGACTGGAAATCAAGCCAGCAGGCTCGCACTCAATCCACTGAACCACACCAGCCAGGGATCCTCACCTCTTTGATGGCATACATTTTAATATATTTCATCCTGTATATACTTGTTTCTGCTCTTTGATTCTCTGTTTCACTCACCCATTTTTCTATTCTTTTCTCAATACTACCATTGATTACAGTAGTTCTACATTGTAATTTGATATCTGGTAGCTCAAGTCCATCCACAGTATCTTCTTTTGTTAAAATCTCTTGGTCCTTCTTATATGTTTCTACTGTCATAAGAACTTTAATTTTTATTTAATCTTTATTGTATCTTTCCCATTACCATTATCCTCCTTATGCCCCCTCCCCCAGCAATCACCACACTCTTATCCATGTCCATGAGTCCTTTTTCCTATTTACTCAATCCCTTCACCCCTTGAAGAACTTTAAATTCACTTTTTATAATTGCCCAAATCCAGTCAGATTTTGATTGAAAGTAAATTAATATACTATACTATACTAACTCTATTGCCCAACATTGCTATTATCAACTATCACTAAATAAACAAATCTTAGCTCTTTGCACTATAGAGATTGTTATTCAGGTGGAAAAATCATCTTGATTGCAAGTCAAATTTTGCAATTCATAATGTCTGATCCTGTGGTTTGCTGTTTGTATGTTTTCTGTATCTGTCACCTTCATGTCATGACTGATGAGAAGTTACATGGGTATCTTGTGCTTCGGTATCAACTGCTCTGGAGGGTACTTGTCTTATTCCTGGAAGTAACCCCTCCCAAATGGCCTTTATGTAAGCTACATGTTCTGCATTTTATCCCATGCCACATTAAACATACTGTACGATATTTTAAAAAATTTTAATCCAAACACCAGAAATTTCATTTAGATTCAAGAACATATTACATCTTTAAAGTATTGTGTTCCTTTCCAAAGACCATGGTGTGTCTATCCATTTATTCAGGTACTTATATAGTTTCAATATGTTCTCAAAATTTTCCCCCATAACATTTATTCATTTGTATTTTATAGATTTTGTGGCCATTGTGAATTGAATTTTTTCTTTCCATTTCAACTTTTAACTGTATATCGTTAGTATAAAACAAAATTCATTTATAGCCAAATTCCTAAATTTTCTTATTTTGATAGTTGATTTACTTGGTGAGTTTGGATTTTCTAGGTACACAATCATAATATATAAAAATAATATTCATTTCTATCATGTTCTAAAATATACACCATATGTTTAATTTTGCTAACTTATTGTAGTAACCATGACTCCAAACAATAATTAGAGATAGAAGAAAATATTTTTTTTATAATCATGCTCATTACTTAGAGAGAAACTCTTAATACCATGCAGCCATTAATGACATTTTTGGAGAATACTTAATGACATGGGAAATGCTCCATATACATTACTTTTAAAAAGACACAGAATCATTTTTGGAATATGAGCTAGTTTTAAAACACAGACAACACACAGGCACACAGGTATACATGCACAAACACACACAACATATGTTCAAGATGAAAAAAAGTCCAGATGAATAAATGTCAACATAGGAAATGTATTATTACAACATAGTAGAATTTTCCATTTTCTTTGTATTTTTAGGCATTTTATAATTTCCATGATAACCATATATAGTTCTTGTGATCAGAAAAAAGACATAAATGTAATTAGGAGCAAGATGGTGTTGTTTAGGGGAAGTACCACCAGACAGCTAGAGGGGGCTCCTTATTTGGTCTGCAAGTTCTAGTCATTATATTCCAAAATATTAACCACAGAGAATTTTTAATATAATGGCCACTTCTCAACATTCTGTCTTTATATTTCTATGAGTCTAGTTGCTATCTTTGCAGATTTGTGGAATGCTGGCACTGCAACTCTCCCTCAGTGCAAAGTGGCTCTGCCAATGCCATCTGTAAAATACATTTGCTGCAAAACGTATTTGCAAAATGACTACCTCATTGGCTACAGGTAGAGGAAAGAAATGGTCTCAGCTGAGTGCTGCTGGGAAGGCTCTCTCCCATTACTTATAGTCCCTTTTCCTCTTGAGATCCTTTTCTGCTGTCTCGACCCTCAGTCATCTCCTTGGCTGATGCAGTTCCAGTTAAAACTGGTCCCTTTGCTGGTTTTCTGGTGCTTTACTCTATTTCATGCAGGTTATAATAGTGGTTGTAACTTTTGTACAGGAGGAGAATTAAGGAACCTTCAGTCTCATTTTTATAGCCTATGCCCACTCTTCCTACAGAGATTTTATCTAGGGAAGATGTTCACCTGGATTTGCTATTAGCTGTGAGTTAGCCAATCTAAGCCACAGGAGCAGTTTAAATCTTGAGAATGGAAGCTCCCTTGGCTTTGTTGTCTTGTAGCCTTGGACTTCTTTTCCTTCTGGTGAAGATAGAGTAGAGAGCAATGGAGGTTAAGAAAACTATATAGAGTAGCAGCTGTCAAAGGCCCATAAGGTAAAATCTAAGACAAAAATTCCAAATCTCACCAAATTTAAAAGTATCAACTTTCCTTCAAACACTTGGAATGTGGGTATATCCCTTAAGCTATTTGGCTTTATGTTAGAAAGCCCAAATTGTTTTATCTTGCTAAAGAAGATTTTCATGGAAATGTCAATTCTTTTGTTTTATGTGGATTGATACATACTGAGTGCATGCCCTTGGTTTGAGCAAATCAGGAACCTCCTACATTTTGCTCCGTATTTGAGAATTTGGAAGCTATTTTTGTCCTTTCTTTTGTTTCCTAAAGAGATCCTGTTATTGAAAACAAACTGTTGCTTTGTCAAAGCCCATATTCTGTTACACAGTGTAATTTATACAGAGTCTAATAAAACATTATGCTACTAATCAAAGGTGATAGATACAAAGCATTGTTTTGTCTTCTGGCATTATGGATTATGCTAATGGCCATCTGCCTATAATTGATATTTTGTTCTCCAGTCACAGAAAAATAAACGGAATCAACTATAAAAGACAACTATTTTTGTTGTGATAGATGCTTTTGCAGTTGCCTTTTATTCTCCATTATGTTTTTCATAATTTCTTAGTTAATTATTTAGTAGTATAATACTTTTATGGCACTGGGACTGTTGCTGCATTTCAAATGGTGATTTAAATATATCGTATGTACACAATAATGTATCTCTTCCCTAATATCCTAACTGTACAGCTGGGAAAGAGCAATCAAGCCACTAACATTTAAGATATATTAAGGCTAATACTTTTTCTTTCATTTTCACATATGTTGGAGGGTAACTCTCACTTTAACTTTCTGTAGACTAAGAATTAGCAATAAAAACTCAGTCCAGAAAAATGTGGACTTAATTGTTTCAGTGGAAAAACAATTCAGGCAAAGGAAGTCTCCTTGGATTTTGCATGTATGGCTCTAAATGAGAGGGAAAGTATTTTCCTGTAAGGAAATAACCTATAACTTTACTCTGCCTTACAATAAAAATTGCCCTTCTGCAGTTGTGCTGGGAAGGAGATGTGGATATAGGCAGTCAGACAGCATTCATGGTGTGTGTGAAGAGAACTCCACTAAATACCCACTAAACACTAAGAGGAAATACAAAAGAAGTCAAAGATGTGGTGCTTGCCCTAGAAAAATTTATGATGCAATTGAGAGCTGTACTCTACAACTTAGGAACATTTATAAGCAAGGCATCCAAGGCAAATTGATAGAGGCCTTAAGTGCTGGAAGGTAAGGACTTGTGTAATAAGGTTGCTTGCAGAAATTGCTCACTGTTTTTGAAAGGTCTTAGGTAGCTAAGAAGAGAAATTAAAAGTCTTTCCTGAGAGCTCTGGAATCTGCATTGACAGAGTAAATAGATGTCATTGGAAGGTCATGGTGCAGTTAGTCCCCTGGTGGCAAACGTCCCTGCATTAACAGCTGAAATGGCACCTTGGTGGTTTATGTCTGCAAATTCAGCACTCCCTTCCTAATGAATTAGGTATGATTACTATCTCAGAGAGGTTATGTGATGGGGTTTGGCTGCAATAGTAAAAGGCAGAACACATATCTGTATACACAGCTTCTGGTTATAACACCATATTCTTTTCTGAACCTCAAAAGGAGAAGGGATGGTACATAGCTTCTGCTAATTTTTCTGTCAGGTTTTGTCTCATTGTGTATCATTGTTGATGGTATGTTTACCTTTTGTTTTTCATAGTTATGGCAAATATTTTTGCCTACATGTACTTTGTTGTTGCTGTTGTTACCTTATTATGGTACCTTTTCCTTACATAAAATTTTAGTTTTTTATGGTATCAAATATGAGAATGTTTTTATTATATATGAATACATATGTTTGATTTAATGCTTAGGAAGGTCTTCTCTACTCCAAGATTATAACAAATAGTCTCCTTTATTTTCTTGAATTTCTTTCATAATTTTAATATGATATCCTATTTTCAATTTATGTGGATATTTTTGTTGATGTATGATGTGAAGTAGAAAGTCTTGGTTTCATTCCCTACCCTCAAATAAGTAGCCCATTGTCTCATTATTATTTACTTAATGACCATGTAACATGACCTTCCTCATATACTGAATTATATTATATACATTGTTTTTGGTTTACAGAATCTCTACTTGTTTGATTAATCTATTTGACTATTCTATTCAGACCAGAATCACACTGTTTTTGCCTTCTGCCCTACTGGCAACTCCTCCTCAGTCTCCCTTGCTAATTCATCCTCATCTCCCCAAACTTTTCTATTACATTCCCTTCCTAGGTGATCTCATGCAGCCTCAGGCCTTTACATAATACCTGGAATTATGGCAATGATTTCTAAATTTATATCACTGCCTTCAAGCTCTCTCCTCAGCTCCAGACTTACATATCCAGTTGCCTAATCAACATCTCCACTTGGTTAATAAAGATGTCAAGTTTTTACACCCACAGCTGAACTCCTGACCTTCTCCCATCTTCCCCTCATAAGCCTGCTTTTCTCTCCTAATTTTCCATATTAATTGTTGGTTATTCCATCCTGCCAGTTGCTAGCAATAGGTACTTAGTAGTGTTTGTTGAATAAAGGATGGAGCAAAAGTAGGTTTACAGTTGTTTGTATGGAAATAGTACATAATAATAGTAATAGAGGAATAAACTCTGTGTTTTGCATATTCACAACTGTAAACCTACTTTTGCCCTGCTCTGTATATGGATAAATCCATGAATCAAGGTTTGTGTCAGTCCTGCAGACTGGCTTATGCACTGTGTTGTTAATGTTGACATTGTCTTCTGCTTGGAAGAAATAGAAGGCTTTCCATCTGTGTTTTTGCCTGAAGCATACAGGGTCTGACACAAATAATGCCCCTTTTTATTACAAAATCTTTTTTTCCCCCGAGGAGTTTATTTGGGTAGACCAGGGGACAGGGAGGCCCTGCATTTAAAAGAAGGCGTTGGGTCTCTTGGTGGTGAGGCGTGGCTTTTGCTGGCGATGAAGGACCTGGTGGGGCAGCGGGAACTTGATCTTGGAGTCATGGAACTGCTTGACTGCCGGCTGGCAGCACTTGCTGGCTGCGATCTCCTCCACCTTCATGATCTGGATCAAGTGGGTGCGGGCACGATGCTGGAGCCCCATGTCTCGGTAGCACTGGGTGACAGCACCTTCAGTGGTCAGGTCCCGGTACTCCTGGTACATGTTGTGGGTCCCACTGCGGGAGTCATAGCGCTACCAGATTCCAAAGTTCTTCACCCGAAGTGGGGATTTTTCGAACACCTGCCCACAGTAGATGATTTGCCCTGAAGATTTCTTCATCTTCTTCAGCTGAGACACAAAGTACCAGAAGTGGGACTTGGCAACAACATGATTAGGTGCAAAGATGTGCATGCGGTAAAGGGGAGGTGTGTGGCACTTGGGGGTGGGCAGGCAGTGCCCCACCACCTTGTATTCTCACAGTGTGCCTGAGGCCTTCATAACTCTGTCTTCGTGTGCACCACCACCCACAAACGGCTATTACAAAATCTTTTATTACAAAATCATAAGCATGTAATTCTGTAACATAACAATATCACACTCAAGCACACCATATGGCATTTTAGGTACAATTTTCAAATTAAAACTATAAATTATTACATCTGTATTATTACCCTACCAACCACACTCAAGCAGGTGTTATTTCTCCTGCATCCTGTACTTCTAGTTCAGATTCTATCCACAACCTACATTGGTTGACTCTAAATAGACAGGCTGACCAAAGCCAACAAAACCACAGTGAGTGACGATCCTCTCAGTTCCCTAGGAAGACAAGAATCCTGTCCCAAAAGGGTTGAAGCATCAGAAATGGAACAAATATTGACTGTGAAAAATGTTCTTTGAGGCTCAGCACACATAAAATCTCCCCCTCTTTTGATGTCTTATGTGGCCCTCCACCTATAAACTATGGCTTTCCTCAGGTGAACATGATTTGAGCTCTGCAACGGCAGCTCTTTTCAGTCATGGTTCAAAGACAACCTCTGTTTCTGTTATTGGTGACTCGGGCACTGGAAACGGTTTTACCATTAGATGAAGCAGCAGAAAATCTGTTTTGCTGTTCAATTGGTTTCAAAATACCTTCTTAAGCTGTGATGTCATTCTCACAAGGTCTGACCTGTCAACCTATTGACTAAAGTGCCCGAGTAACTACTAAAAGGTATGTGATGTTTTATGTATCTAAATTAAAGCTGTGGTGAAATAGAAATTGTCTGTGTCATTTGCTATTGTTTGTCTGTTCTTGTTTTCCAGAAAGTATTGTTTCTTCTAGGACAGGGTTTAGAACCTTTTCTTTATTTATATTCTATTTTCTTATTTATATTCTTTTTTCTTGTTTTCAATAGCCTTCGAAGGAAATGTGTCAAGGCAGTTGAAGCCTTAAGCCACTAGAAAAAGGGCTGGTGTCCAATTGGATTCTATCCCTCAATTCTGAAAAACATCACTTTATTTCTTTTTTTGCATTTTATTTTTATTTTTCAATCACAGTTTACTTCCTTTTTAAATCATTTTTTATTGTTCTATTACAGTTGTCCCAATTTTCCCCCTTTGCCCATCCCACTTCCCACTCCCACAGTCAATTCCCACACTGTTGTCCATGTCCGTGGATCATTCATATGTGTTCTTTGCTAGTCCCTTCCCCTTCTTTCCACCACTGTGCCCTTCCCCACCTCTGGTTATTTTCAGGCTGCTCCATGTTTCCATGCCTGTGGTTCTATTTTGTTCATTAAATTCCTCTTATAAGTGAGATCATATGGTATTTGTCTTTCACCAACTGGCTTACTTCACTTAGTATGATACTGCAGTCCCATCCATGCTGTTGCAAAAGCTGTGAGTTCTTTCTTTCTGCTGTGTAGTATTCCATTGTGTAAATGTACCACAGTTTTTTGATTCATTCATTTCCTGATGGGCACTTAGGCTGTTTTCAGCACTTGACTATTGTAAATTGCACTGCTATGAACATAGGGGTGTATAGGTTCTTTTGAACTGGTGACTCAGGATTCTTAGGGTATATTCCTCAAAGTGGAATTGCTTGGTCAAAAGGCAGTTCCATTTTTAGTTTTTTGAGGAAATTCCATTCTGTTTTCCATAGTGGCTGCACCAGTCTGCATTCCCCATAGATCATTGGAACGGAATAGAGAACCCAGAAATAAACCCAAGTGTCTATGGTCAATTAATATTTGACAAAGGGGGCAGGAGCACACAGTGAAGTAATGATAGTCTCTTCAATAAATGGTGTTGGGAGAACTGGGCAGGTATGAGCAGAAAAAAATAAAACTAGACCACCAACTTACACCATACACCAGAATAAACTCAAAATTGATAAAACACTTAGATATAAGCCATGACACTATTAAAGTCCTAGAGGAAAACATAGGCAGTAAAATTTCAGATATCACATGTACCAATATTTTTGCCTATATATTTCCTAGGGAAATAAAGGAAAAAAGTAAACAAATGGGATTACATCAAACTTTTTTCATTTCTAAGCAATGAAATGACTGCATAGGAAATGGAAAAGAGTAACCATGATGTTTTGCTCCTTTCCCACACTTCAACAATGCAAATCTGTTAGGAGTATTCAAAAGTCGGTCTATTATCAACCAAGCCCCCAATTATCAGTTAACATGTTTATTTTCAACTCATTGGTAACTGATATCTAAATTTTCAGTCAAACTTTTGTCATGGATTAAAATGGTTGCCAGCCAGAATGGGTACAGCTGCTTTGTCTGCCCCAACCCTCCAACATTTTTTTTTTTCTAATTCTAAGCACTTCCATGAGGAAATTCTATTTGCTTATGAAAAAGCACATTTTACATTTGTGAAATAGTTAAATAGCAGACTGTGTGACTTATCTTTCTCAATCCTGCTTTCTATTAGTAGTCCTTGTACATTATAATCACTCAATAAATGCTTTTTGAATTTATGTCTAAGCCCTCACTCTTATAACTAAGTTCATGGCAACCCACTTATTTTATTTGGGAGGAAATGAGAGCCAAATAAATGGCCACACAGCTAGGCCAAGTTTTCCTATTCCCAGTTTAGTCTTCTCCCACTAAACATTCTGCTGTCATGAAGTAGGTATTATATTAAATTCCCTGCCACTCAAGCTCCAGATTTTTTGGGACAGTAAACTAGAAAGAGTCTTGTGACAGCTGGAATTTAAATGTATTTTTAATTTTTTTTCATTTTAATGATTCAGAAAATTAAAATAAATGCAGTTAAGGAGGGGAAATTTTAAATCCCACATGATTTTGCATCAACACCTCCACCCTGTTTATTTCTCTGACCATTTATTTCCCCGAATCCTATAAACCTTCCACTATGCCTCCTGAAACTCACCACTCCCATCATCAGCAAAACATGCCATAAGCATAATCTCTTTTCTGAAAATTTCCTTTTCCCCTTGCTCTAAATAAAACCTAGTTTCCCCCTGAGAATGTTGCTTCTCCTGCTGTCTTCTCATACTATGCCTCATGTTTTCTCTACTGTCTTTTTATTAAATGTATTGGGTTACATTGGTTAATAAAAGTATGTAGGTTTCTGGAGTACAATTCTATAGTAGATCATCTGTACACTGCATTGTGTTTTCACTTCTCCAAGTCAAGTCTCTTCCCATCACCATTTACCCCTCTACCTTCTTCTACCGCTCCCTACCTCCCTTTCTCTGGTAATCACCACACTGGGTTTTGGCTTTTGTTTTTGTTATAGTTGTTTGTTTTTGGTTTGGGTAGCTGGTTAGTTGGTTTGTTTTGTTTTGTTCTGTTTTGTTTTGTTTGTCTTTTTAAATGCTACAGCTGGAGGTGAGATGGCTCTTCACTTTGATTCCTTATTACTGTTTCCAGACCATTCTCCTCTCCTTTTTCCTAACCACTGTCAGTTCTCATTCTCATGTCCTCAGGCAAAATTACTCACTGTGCCACATTTTTGTAATTTCTCATGGCCCCTCAGGGCCATTCCTGTCATTTACTGAAGAAGTTATTTCCTGGTGCATTGGCATTTTCTCTAAAACTACATCTGTCTTGATTCTTAATAATTTCATAATAGACATAAATGAAACTACAATATTCCAGTGTCTCAATTCCTTCAGTCTTTCTCCTCCAATATTTGTCTTTACTCTCATTCAGATACTTATTCTCATAGTCATAACTTCAGTTTGATCTTAAGTAATGCTGAAGCTCTTCATAAACTCAATTTCAATGATCACTCTGCCTACCACCAACGATCTGTCCATCTGATCCCTTCTCTTACACCAATTCAAATAAATCTTCAACTCATCTGGACATGAGTGTTCTACCAGCTTTGTCACCATTCATCAACCCTCATGTTCTTTCCTTGACCAGGAAAATGCCAGGGTCAAACATTAAAATCTCTTCTTTGCATATGCCCTCAACTTCCTTGCCCCCTCTCACTTTGTTGCATCTTCTTGGAAAAACAATAACCTAGTTAAATCCAATTGCTTCCTATTGTGTACCAGTATGTACGCAACTGAGTATGGCTGGATAAAATCACACAGCCATGCTTTGCAATAAGTTCATCCCATGCCTCTGGAATAACTTTAAATTCATGCCCAGTATTCTCAAATGAAAACAACATAATCTGTGCATTCTGTCATTCTCCAACATTCATACTTTATACTATGTCCTGCCTGTCTTTAAACTTCTAAAACTGCCTGCTGCACCCTTACTATTGGCTGGTGAGCTTGCTGACTGAGAAATTTGCAGTGGTCATAAGAGAGGTTCCACATGCTCCCACATAACATCCATTCACCTACCAGCATCTTCCCCCACACTTTCGACATTTCCACCCACTACTATAGATCAGCATATGTGCATCTATCTCAAGCCACTCGTCCTGATTTATGCATTAGTTGTCATTCTTTCTCACTTTGTCTAGACATTGCTCCAGTAGCTCTCCTTGTTCTTTCATATTTCTCCATGCTACTAGATCATGCCCATCAGCATACAAACATGTCACTGTCAAAGTGTGATCCGTAATTCTAAACTTCCATTTTCCTGATAAATGTTATTCAGAAATCAGAAAAACACATCACTTACTCTGTATTCTTGAAAAAAATACATAAATAACTATACAAATGCTCTGAAGACTCACAATTTGTATGGCTGCTGAATTTTAAGATGGGCACTGCATGAGACTGTGGGGAAGATTTGGGAGGTAGAAGTTCCCAAATAATGAAAGGAGCAAATCAACTTATCAAACCCTTCTTCTCTAATAGCATAAATGCAGTAGAATGTTGAATAAGATATTATTTCCCAGTAGTGCTGTCCATTTTATTGATTCCTTTTGTGTTAACTGAAGGGAGTTAAAAATTAGTTCAGCATTCACCAACAATTGCACATGGAAGCTGAGGAGCGCTTTGTCATATTAAACAATTCACATTTGTTTAAATTTAAAATGTAAATTTCTTCAAATTGCCACATAACTTAGGAGAAGCATGATCTCAATTCTTTAAATTATAATGTACATCTACACATTAAATATTTGTGACATTTGTGACATAAGTTGGAGAATTAAATGATTAAATTTAAATATAGTGTAATATTTTCTACAATAATGAAAATTGGTCGAATGCACTGCATTACACTATTTGAATGTAAGTAAAATCTATGGTTAATTTATGAATCTTAAGTATTTGTTTAACAATTTTATTTATAATTCCAGTGGCCACTGCCTCACAGATAAATTTTTTCCAAATTGAAATTATTAATACTCTATTAACACTACAATGATGCAAGAAAGAATTTCTAATCTGGCATTGTCATGAATAGAATAAAGATGATGTAAAAATATTTGCTGAAATAAAGCCAATAAAATTTTATAGGCTAGACATAATAAAATGTGAATTATATATGTTTTATATTATTAGTTACTCATACACTGTCAATCACTAACACAACACTCAGACACAGACAATATATAAATTGAGTCATTTAATATTGTTCCACTGTTCAGTTAAATAAAATGTATATATTTATACATTAAAAAATCTCAGGATAAAGGCATATTTGTAAGATAGGAAGGTAAAGTATCTAATATTTAGCATGTGTGGTTTTTCATTTGAACCCTTTACCTGAGCAAAACACATTTTAGGCATGGATCTGTGTAAGAGTGCTGCCACTGAGTTCAAAGTCATCCTCATTTCTCACCTGAATTATTACAGTAATATTCTAACTGGTCTCCCTGCTTACATGTCATTACACCATCTATTCTTAATGCAATAGTCAAGATGATTCTGTTGAAATATAAGTCAGATTGGATCACTCCTATATTCAAAACCCTTCAAATGTTCCTCACGTCTTCAAAGCCAATTGCACCACGACCTACAAAGCTTCCACATCCTGTCATTATCTCTCTGCTTCAAGTCCTATACCCCCAGGCTTACTGCATTCTAATCTCTTTAGCTGTTATTCTGTTTTGTAAGATGCACTTCTGCCTCAGAACCCCTTCAATGGTCATCCTCTCTTCCTGGAATGACCGTTCCTGTAGGTAGCTTACTCACTATCAAAACTTTGTTCAAATGTCACTTTTTCAAATGAGGCCATTTCAAAACTCCTCGACACCCCCCCAGCAGTCTTAATTCTCATGGTGCTTCTATCATTCTATATAATACTATATACTATATAATACATATAATGTATATATGCAAATATACCATATATATGTATAATTTAGTATGCTTATTGTCTTTCTCCCCTTCCTTCACTAAAAACTTGCAATACCTGGGTATTTTTTTTTAATTTGTTTGCTCTTGGACCCCACAAATCTAGGATAGGTCCTAGCACACTTCAAACACTTAATAAATCAATGCTTTTTAAAAATAAATGATCGACTCTTTTCATTTTAGCTTAAATGATATTCTATTACTTAAAAATATAATTTCCTTGCTTAGAAACCTTCAGGGCTTTCTCATTGCTTTTAGGGAAAAAATTCAAACCCTTTTTAAAATTTAATTATTTATGTATTTTATTGTTGTTCATGTACAATTATCTCCATTTTAACTCCACCACGGCTCCCTGCCCCCCTCATCCCCACCTCCCACCCTGGAACTTACTCCCTTTGATTTTGTCCGTGGGTCCTTCATACATGTTCTTTGCTGGACCTCCCCCTATTTTCCCCCATTAGCCCTCTCCCCTCTGGTTACTATTAGTTTGTTCTTTTGTTCACATAAAAATGAACTTATATTTAAAATGTCTGATCCTATTAACCAAGTAAATGAAAATTAACATACAAATGAAATGACATTTTTCATCTGTTTTTAATTTTTCTTTTTTTCAAAAAACAGATTACTAATGGCACTAAAGTAGACTGAACTCCATATATAATGCTAAAACTGCTATGAACAACTAAGGGAAGCTGGCAAAATTTTTCTAAAAAGCATTTTGATAATACACATCAAAATTTTTAAAATAGTTATGTCTAATAATATCTCTCCTAAAACTCTCCTTAAAAACACCAAGGGTGCAGATCCAAGACTTGTATATAAGGACGCTTCATATAGTATCATATTATTTCTAATAGTAACAAAGGAGGGCTTAATATGTGTAATAGGAGAGAAACAACTTTGACATGCAATAATAAATGTTATAATTTAATAATTATTAACAATCAGTATTAAAAGCACTTATTCACTAATAAAGTTGCAACTTCCACTACTAATTAGATAGAATGGCAGAAAAGTAAATAGTTGAAAGAGTAAAGGCTTTGAAATTAAACAAATGGGAGTAATCATAAAAATATTACAGGCTTACTACAGAAATTCAGAGAAATAATGCGTTTGAAGAGTATTTACCAGGGTCAAAACATCACAGTACTCAAATGAAAGGCACTTTGTCATCATTTTTAATCACTATGGTTACCAACAAAGATACTATAAAAATACTTGCCGCAAATTTAAAAAGCAAGCTACAAATACAAAAATAGAAGTAATAAGAAGATGAACTCCTATGCACACAATTCTAAATGTTAATATTTTCAACAAATGGACATTCTTATTCCATTTCTGTGCCCAACCCACTGGATTGTTCTGAAATAAATTCTAGATAGTATTTTATTTATAAATGCCACAGGGTACATCTCTAAAATATGGACATTCTTTTATTTTTAACATGGCCATATCATTACATCTAAAACAATTATTTAAAGTCATTGCATGTTCAGTCAGTGTTCAAATTCCCTATTGGCTTATGTTTTGAGTTGTTTCTTTGAATCAGACTCCAAGGATGGTCTGTAACATTGAAATTTTACCTTTTGTTTCATTTTATATACATATAAATGAAACAATATTTATATTCCCACTCACTTCCTCTGTCTTTGACATTTATTTGCAGAAGAAAATGAATATTTGTTAAAAAAAAGTTTTCTAGTCATTTCTTTCTTACTGTAGCTACATGGTGTCCAAAATATTGCTCAGTCTCCTTATTTCCTGTAAATTGGTAGTCAGATTTATATTCAACTTTTTTGTTCTTTGGCAATAGTAGTTCATAGACAGTGTGGGTTCTTCCGCCTGCAGATATAATGTCTGACTTTACCTTACTTTATAAGGAGTCAGTAATTGTTGCTTAAATCCATTCTCTCATTTGAATGGCTACATTTTAATTCTCATTTTTCTTTACTTATTAGCTAGAATAATAGTAAAAAGAAACAAACTTATCCCCATTTGTCCTTTGTTAGAATTCATATAGAAGAAGCAGGAAGAATGCTAGATTTCTTTTTTACATACATTCTAGTTTTATTTTTTATTAATCACTTTTTATTATTGTTCGAATACTATTGTCTCCATTTTCCCATCACCACTTTCCCTTGCCCCACCCTCAATCCTTTCCTGCTTTGGCTTTGTCCATGGGTCCTTAATACATGTTCCTTGGTGACCCTTTCCCTTCTTTTCCCATTATTTCCCTCCTCCTTCCCTTCTGGTTACTGCTAGTTTTTTAAAAATTATTTTATTGTTGCTCAAGTACAGTTGTCTGCATTTACCCCTCCCCACCCCCTCCCCACCCCAGCCACCCCCACCTCCCTCCCCTGTTTCCATCCCCACTTGGTTTTGTCCATGTGCCCTTTATAGTTGTTCCTGAAAACCCTTCCCCCCTTTCCCCCTTTTCCACTCATTATCCCCTCCCACCTCCCCTCTGGTTACTGTCTGATTGTTCTTAATTTCAATGTCTCTGGTTCTATTTTTCTTGCTTGTTTGTTTTGTTGATTAGCTTCCCTTTAAAGGTGAGATCATATGACTCTTAAAAGCTAATCAGATTTTGTATGTTCTTACAAGTCTTCAAAGGCTTTGCATTATCTACTACCTCTCCATTTTCATTACTTGCCCTTATCTCTACATATTCCCTGGAAGCCATAATCATTCAGTTTCTGTCTAGCCCAGTAAAACTTTCTCATTTACTATCCTGTGCCATACCAAGATCTCTTTCAGATTTTGATACATGAGCTTCTGTTTGCCTGAACTCCCCATTGAACCCAACATGTGCATGTCTTCTCACATTCACATATAGTCACTTAACTCCAGCGATCCTCCAGATGTCATCCACAAATTCGTTAAGTCTTCCTCATAGGGGTTTGCATAATCCCCTGCACTTTCACCTCAAAACACTTGCCAATACTTTATTGTTATGACAGTTTAGATATCTGTTTCCCCAAGTGGATTTTGAGAATCCTGAGAATAGGAACCCTGACAACCATATCCTCCGGGTTTAGCACAGTGTCTGGCAATGATAACCAGCGTGTTAGTGTTTGTGAAGGTTCTAAGAATTGACTATATATTAAGTGATTAATCTTAACAAATAACTCTAAGAGGTATTATTATCCTCCAATTTACAGATGAATAGAGCAAGGCACAGAAATTAGGCAAATTGCCCAAGGTCACAAAGCAATAATTGCCTGAGTCAGAATTTGAACCTGGCCTCACTGCCCAGCTATAGGGCTTTTGCTTCGAACCTTCGTGTTATATTGCCTCTGGAGCATAGTAAATATGAAGAGTGCAATACATAATTGCCAAATGAATGCACAAAAGATAGGGAACTCATAGGGTCAATGGATGGCACCTACTGAAAACCACTTGTCCAGAAGAAAGAGTAGTAGGAAATGACTCCGCACTCACTGAAAACACAGCCTGCTACACAAGAGTGACCCACAGTACCTGATTTTTGTCCATAATTGTCATGATAGCTGAGTGTTTCCATGTTCTTCCTTCCTAGAACTGCTCACCACTGCTGGTGGAGTATTCTTAAGGAAACCTTCCTGTTCCTCTTACAGAAGCCATATCTGAAAGCAACAAGATCATTATTGTAAATAAGAAAAAATAAAGAAGTGTTCATGAACTTTAGAAATCATGAATGGGATAAATAAGAATTAGAAATTAAAAGTGTGTTTTTCTTTTCTGAATAAGTAAAATTAAAACAATTACACTACTCTTAGCTGAACAAACAGTATGTAGATTGGGACATGAGTAGCCTGCTTACTAATTCTTAATACCTTATCAATCTCATCCTATTCATTGCATTTTTATACAGCTCATTTACTGAAAAGAACCTTGTCCAAATGAGGTAGAAAGTATTCTTGAAATATGTGGCAGACCACAAGTGCATACTGTTTAAAAGAAAATTTCATGTTGTGCCTACATGGGTATGTTTTATATGCCTTTGTCCCTTCTGAGCTGAGTGGTATGGAGTCACCCTGTCTTCAGTCACTGCTTTAAGAGACTGAAACAGCTTTAGAGACTACTAGATCTCTGTGCCATCAGACAACCTAGGGAATTGCCTGAGAAAGGCAAACCTGAATATGTGCTGAAAGGTATTCACCAGAGAATAGATGGGAGCTTCAGAAAATAGACTGATCTTGACAGCCATCCTTTCTCCTACAGAAATTATCCATTATGCATTACTTAAGGAAGATAATACATTTTTATATAAGGAGGAATTTTATTTTAGGTCTTAGAGTAACTTGATGGGAGGTAGAACTCTCACATCCTTATGAATTCACTCAGAGAAGGTGCTAATTTTCCATACAAGCAATTGATTTAGTGATGCAGCAGATGCCAGGACAGCCATACAGCTTAGCCGAAGGGCCCCCAAATGAAGCAAGCGCTGTTTCCACAGACAAGAATGCAGTTACTTTTCTCACTCAGGTTGTCCCAGTAATTTTCTTTTCTTTTCTTTTCTTTTCTTTTCTTTTCTTTTCTTTTCTTTTCTTTTCTTTTCTTTTCTTTTCTTTTCTTTTCTTTTCTTTTCTTTTCTTTTTTCTTTTCTTTTCTTTTAATTTAATTTCTTTTCATGCCATTGGGAAAAATTAATATAATTCATCAGGGCTTGATGTTGTATCTGGAGTGGAGCTATGGAATAGTGGATTCCTTTGTTGACTCCATTAGGCAGGAATTAATGACTTATTGAGGGTTTTTTTTTTTTTAATTTGAGAGAAGTCGTAGTTGGTGAACATGTACATGACACATTTCTATAAAATATCTTCTCAGTGCCATGTTACTAGTAGGGGTCAAACTGTGGTCCTGAACACAGGCTGACTGTTTCCTGGACTGTGGTGGTCATTTTCTTGGTTTCCCCACATCCCCTTTCTGTCACACTCAATCCAGCCCCCGGGAAATTGAAGTGA
Source organism: Artibeus jamaicensis (assembly GCF_021234435.1). Classification (NCBI taxonomy): domain Eukaryota; kingdom Metazoa; phylum Chordata; class Mammalia; order Chiroptera; family Phyllostomidae; genus Artibeus; species Artibeus jamaicensis. The sequence continues at coordinate 21,197,679 of NW_026521506.1, forward strand.
TCAATCTGTAACACATCTGATTGTGTTACATTCCACTGCTAAATCTCTTTTATGGATTCAATGTTATTCATTGATAGGTAAATCCAAATGCTTTATTATGGCATGGAATAACCATAATTATTGGCACCTGTCATAGCTTCCTCTACTTACAAGAAAACATAAACCACACTGGACTATTCACAGAAAATAACATACACTCTTTTAAATTCCATACCTTTGAACATTCTGCTATTAATGCCTGGCGTGCCCATGCCACATAATCCATGAAGTCTTGACACTAGTTTTAACTGGGGGCATCTGTCAGTCTGCTGTGAATGACAGACAACCAAAATAGACAATTAGCCTTTGACTGCAGCATAATGGCAGATAAAGAGGTTTAAAAATATTCCTGTAATGAATACCTACCTAGTAATACTGAGTTGGATTTTTAAAAAGTTTTTTTTTTGTGCATTTAGTTGAGATCATAGCTTCATTGTTAGAAATTGTGAAAACTAAAAGCCAGAGCAGGAAATACATGAATTAATGCTGTAACTACATCAGTTATAGAGATGGTAAGGGGTTGTGCATATCAGAACTCTAAGGGTTGGGGTTTTTAACATCTGCCTGAAGATAGGAGATCAGGATTTGGAATCAAACAAGGTAAATAATTTCAAGTAAGATATAGGGTTAAAGCTGGGACTGCCAAAGAGCTAAATAACAAATGATGGGAAAAGAAACAAATTAAGATGTTCAACAGTCTAGTAATATGACAAGAGAGATTTTTTTTTGCTTTTTCATGTCTTTGGGCAGAAAAGATATAAAAATATTTCTCTTATCAATTCAAAACCCTAGGTCTGCACCACACGTGGATTTGGGTTAAAAGCTACATGTCATTTGTGTGATTCAAGAAACTCCATGCTAAAAAATTAGCATGGTGCTCAGAGTGAGTGGCTGCTATCCCTGGACACTGGCAATTATGAACTCATCCTGAAGGGATATGCCTCCAGTCCAGGTGATCCACAATTTCTTCATACAAAATGCAACAGATAAAGATTTACAGTTCAAAATTTAAAAATACAAGAAGAAACAATCCATTATGAGCGAGAATCAGCAAACACAGCAATAATGGAGGCTTCACTTCCTTCCCTCATTCCTCTATCTACTCAGGAGATTTTAAATTGATCTGAGAGACTATAAAATATATTTTATGATGACTTAATATTTAATTGAAATTAAAATAATAAGAAATAGAAAGACAATATGAAATAGAAATGGAATGAGTACTGTATTTTTCGGACTATAAGATGCACTTTCCTTCCCTCCCCAAATTTGGGAGGAATAATGGTTGTTAATGCTGCTGTTGAGTTCTGTTTACATTTACATTGGTGAAATATCATGTTATTTATGTTATGAAATATTTTACCACATTTTTTGCTTTAATTTTTCCCCTATTTTCCTCCTCTAAAACCTAGGTGCATCTTATGGTTCAAAAGAGACGGTATATCTGAAAAAGAACCAAAGAGCACTTCCAGAAATAACTGACACAGTCTTTAAGCTTAAAATCACAATATATTGGGCACAGCTGTATATAATGTTTAGAACTTTTGAACTAGAAGACAGTATACTTAAATATTATCCAGAGTTTATTTCAGAGATGCAAAGACATAGAAAATGTGAAAGATATATTAGGAGACATGGAGGATAGAAGAAGACATTTCAATATACATGTTGTAGAAATTTCAGAAAGAGAAAATACAATAGCGATCGGGCAATATTCAAGTACTTTTCTAATTTATTTATATGAATGCTAGAATTCTGGGAGTATAATAAGTCACAAGAGACTTATTAAATAAATAAAACTGAGACTACTTGTGGACATATAACAATGAAACTGCAAATGAAAAAGGGAAAAATATTAAGAGCAGCCAGAGGAAGGAAGATTACCAGCAAAATAATGACAGACCATTAGACAGGAATACTTTTCTCAAAAGCAGTAAGACAAGGCAGGAGACAGTGAAATCATTGCTTCAGATAATAGAAGAAAGTGATTGTTAATCTAGAAGTCTAACAAATTAGTAATGTAAAAATGAACAAACTTTTATTATTTTTACTGTTGTTCAAGTACAATTGTCTTCATTTTTATGACACCATGCCTCCTGCCCCACCCATCCCCACCTCCTACCCTGGAACCTACCCCCTTTGGCTTTATCTGTGTGTCCTTTATACATGTTCTTTGACAGCCCTTCCCCTTTTATTCCTCTCCCTCCTCCTCTCTGGTAAATGTCAGTTTTTTCTTTACTTCAGTGTCTATGGTTGTATTTTACTTGTTTGTTTTGTTGATTAGGTTCCACTTGTAGGTGAGATCATATGGTGTTTGTCTTTTACCGCCTAGTTTATTTCACTTAGCATAATGTTCTCTAGTTCCATTCATGCTGTTGCAAAGGGTAGAAGCTCCTTCTTTCTTTCTGCTGCATAGAATTCCACTGCGTAAATGTACCATAATTTTCTGATCCATTCATTTACTGATGGGCACTTAGGTTTCTTCCAGCACTTGGCTATTGTAAATTATGCTTCTGTGAACATTGGGGGGCATAGATTCCTCTGAATTGATGTTTCAGGATCCTTAGGGTATAATCCCAACATATATGCCAATGATACTTTGGACAAGGATTTGATCTCCAAAATATATAAAGAACTCACATGACTTTACTCCAGGAAGACAAACAACCCAATTAAAAAATGAGCAAAGGACCTGAACAGACACTTCTCCAAGGAGGACTTAAAAAGGGCCCAGAGACATATGAAAAGATGCACAGCATCACTAGCCATTAGAGAGATGCAAGTTAAAACCACAATGAGATACCACTTCACACTAGTCCAAATGGCCATCATAAGCAAATCAACAAACAACAAGCGCTGGTGAGTTTGTGGAGAAAAGGGAACCCTAGTGCACTGTTGGTGGGAATGCAGACTGGTGCAGCCACTGTGGAAAACAGTATAGAATTTCCTCAAAAACCAAAAGATGAAATTGCCTTTTGACTCAAAATTAACAGACTTAAACAAATAAAGAATGAAATTTCACTGGTCATAGACATCTGGTGAAATAACTATTAATCAAACAACTTCATAAATATAAAAATTAAACCCAGAAGTAAAGAGTGAGATATAAAATGCAATGGTGAAAAAGAAAGTGATAAATATGTGGGTAATTTAACACAGACTACATAAAACAGTAACTCTGGCTAATTTTAAACAGTATAAAACAAATGGAATTAAAATTCTAGATCTCTAAGAATGAAAGAAAATGATCTCTGTAAAAGTGTTCTAAGATTTTTTGAATTGTCCAGCAAAGGGTAGAGATACTGCTAAAATTTAGACTGTAAGTCATTATTTAAAATATTAAAGATAACAAAAATAATAGAAATAAAATATGCTCTTTAAATACTAGTAGGCAGGGAAAAAGATAAACAAAGAAGAGTGGATTAGTAAGTAGAATGCAGAAAAGAAGAGGGGTAAACTAAATAAAGAACATAGCAAAGGAGAAGATGCAAAATGAAAATGATAGAAATAAATCCAAATATATCTGTAATCACAATAAATGTAAATGTCTATACTTGCCATTTAAAACCAAGGCTCTTATCCCTGGCTGGTGTAGCTCAGTAAATTGAGCATGGGCCTGTGAAGCAAAGGGTCACTGGTTCGATTCCCAGTCAGGGCACGTGCCTGGGTTGCAGGCCGGGTCCCCAGTAGGGACACATGAGAGGCAACCACACATTGATGTTTCTCTCCCACTCTTTCTCCTTCCCTTCTCCTCTCTCTAAAAATAAGTAAATAAAATATTTAAAAAATAAAACAAGGCTCTTATGTTGCATATAAAAACGTTTACCCATATGTCATTTATAAGAGATATGCTTAAAATGCAAATACCTAGAAAGACTAAAGATAAAGGAATGGAAGAAAATACATCAGGATTAATATGCCATGGATATATCAATATCAAATGAAATAGATTTTAAGGCCAAAAGTAATATTAAGGATACTATAAAGCTAAAAAATATATTAAATATATATTATTAGGGATTTATAAGCACCTAACATATAGTATTAAGACATATAACACAAAAAATATCAGAACTACAAAGAGAAAAATCATAAATCCATGATGAAGGTAAAGATTTTAATAGTTATCTCTCAGAAACTAATGAATAAAGTAATAAAAATATTAAGACTATAGGATATTTATACAACAAAATTAGCAAGCTTTATCTAATAGACATGTCTCCTACCCAAGAATTAGCGAACATATTATTTTTAGAACACAATTGAAACAACTTATTAAAAAATTAAACTTTGTTGGTGATAAGAATACTTAAAATCTACCCTTTTAGTAGATTTCAAGTATACAAGAGTATTGTTAACTATGTTCACATTGTTGTACATTAGATATCAAGAAATTATTCATATCATTGTACATTAGGTCTCCAGAACTTATTCATATTGTATAACTGACACTTTGTACTCCTTGATCAATATCTTTCTATTTTCCTCTCCTCCAAGCCCCTGAAAACTGTCATTCTACTCTCTGCTTCTATGAGTTTGGCTATTTTATATTCCATATAAAGTGAGATCATGCAGTATTTGTCTTTCTGTTTCTGGATTATTTCACTTAGCTTAAAGTCCTCCAATTTCATCCACATTAAAAAAAAATGGAAAGGGATAACTATTTGCGGTGGTGGATATGTTTATTGGCTTGGTTGTTGTTTTTATTTCACAATGTATGCATATATTAAAACATCAATCAAATATAGAGGGTCTGGCACAAACAACACCCCTTTTATTACAAAATATTTTATTACAAAATCATAAGCATGTAATTCTGTAACACAATGATATCACACTCAAGCATACCATATAACATTTTAGGTGAGATGTTCCAATTAAAACTATAAATTATTACACACATGTTATTACCCTACTGACCACACTCAAGCAGGTGTTACTTCTGTCAGACACTGTATATACTTTTTATTTCTTTTTTTTTTAAAGGTTTTATTTATTTATCTTTAGAGGGGAAAGGAAGGAGAGAGGGAGAGAACTGGCCTGCAACCCAGGCATGTGCCCTGACTGGGAATCGAACCGTGGTTGCTTGGTTCCCAGGCCCGCGCTCAATCCACTGAGCTACACCAGCCAGGGCTTATACTTTTTATTTCCAACATACCTCAATAAATATGGAAAAATGATATTATGTAAAATAAATAAATGAGGTTCTTGCAAGAAAATAATATTGCTCATGGTTCAGTCCAGAAAGAAAATGTTAACAAATAGTAACTAATTTCATTTAGACAAGATAGTATTTCTTTTGTTTAACATGAAAGGAAATAACAAAAATAGACAATTAAAAGATAATTCAATATATTCATAAATATTAAATGTATTTCTAAAAAATCATGGAACCATAACAAACCTATAATAGAAATCAAATCACATTTTAAAATGCATGAAAATGAAAATACATCCTGGCTTGTGTAGCTCAGTGGATTGAGCACGGGCCTGCGAATCAAAGAATCGCGGTTCAATTCCCAGTCAGGGCACATGCGTGGGTTGCAAGCCAGTTCCCAGCAGGGGCCAGTTCCCAGCAGGGGACACATGAGAAGCAACCATACATTGATAATAAAAAAAGAAAATGAAAATAGTTCATATCAAACATTGTGAGAGGTAGCCATGAATATAATAAGGGCGAAGTTTATAGACTCAAATGCATCTCAGAAAAGAGGAAAGTCTTAAAATTAATGAACAGAATACAACACAAGAAATTAGAAAATAGCCCTGGCTGGTGTAGCTCAGTGGATTGAGCACAGACCTGTGAACCAAAGGATCACGGTTCGATTCCCAATCAGGGCACATGCCTGGGTTGCAGGCCAGTTCCCAGCAGGGGACGCACGAGGGGCAACCATACATTGATGTTTCCCTCCCTCTCTCCTTCTCTTCCCCTCTGAAGATAAATAAATAAAATCTTTAAAATTAAAAAAAAAGAAATTAGAAAATAAACATGAGAATCAAATCAAAGAATGTAAAAAATAACATAAATCTGAAACAGAAACAAAAGCAAACAATGAAAACCAGAAAAGAAAAACAAAAAGTTGTTTTTTTAAAGAATTTCAATACAATGGGTAAAACTCTGGAGATAATGGATCCCAGAGAAAGACAAAGACAAAAGGGCCAAACAAACAATATTAAGAGTGAAAATGTGAACATGAATGCAGATACAGCAGACAAAAAAAGGCATAAGGGAACACTAATGAACAACTTTATGCCAGTATGTGTTTAAATATGTATGAAATGAATAATTTCCTAGAAAAACAACCTGACTAAACCTGTAACCATGAAAGAAATCAAATCAGTAGATAAAACTAAAGTGCAATAGATAAAAGTCTCCCTGAGAAAACTATACTAACACACACATGTAAACCCATATGCACACATTCCAGGCAGTTTGAACATTAAGTTCTGTCAAACTTTTAAGGGAGAGATGATCTCTGTATTATACAAACTGTTTTTGAGGGTCAGCCTCAGTGAGACTGCAAATATCTTAGCAGGTAACGATATGCAGCTGCCAAGGGTGAGAGCCACTGAGCTGGTTCCTCTCCTTCCTTTTGCAGCTGAGGGAAGTGGGACTTCTCTTGGTATAGTGACTTGTTCAGTTCACAGAGCTAGTTATGTTTCCTGAATTCACGTTGGTGTTTTTATTGGCACAGATTTGATGGAATCTCTCTTGGATATTTTTCTTATTTGGAACTGCAAATCCTATATTTTTCATCCTTTTCTTCTTTGCAAATGGTTATTAGTAGGATAAAGTTGCAGTTTTGATGGACCCATAATAAGAAATAATATGTGGTTGTTAAATTATATTTCATTTTGGAGCAGATTTGGAATTGAAATAGAATTTCTCAGAAGTGAAAGGAGCAGACAATAAACTCCTCACCTGAAAGACCTCAACATCAGGTTTGCACAACATAGAAAAATGAGAGATGTACTTTCTGCTCGATTTTTCCATCGACCTAAAACTGCCCTAGAATGCTATGTATTAATTTACAAAAGTGATGGACAATATCCTTTCCTCTTAGGTGGTCCCTTACACAAGGGACCATGATTATCAAAGCCTAGACCTTTCTTTTATTTTTAATTGTATTCAGTTATTTTTCAAGTACAGTTTTCTATTTCTCCCATCCGAGCCCACCCCACCCCGTGCTTGGCATTCAGTTCCTCACTCTTGCTCAATAGTAGATCAGATAGAGTCTGGGTATCCAGCTTATGCTGACTGGTTCAGAGAGTCTTCAATCAGATGCAAATATTTTAATAAATGTATCAACCACAATTACAAGCATAATGAACAGAAGTCAAAGTGAATTAGTAAGAACTATGATTCACTTTTGGATAAGTTGATTTAGTTCCAGCTTAACTGGGTAATTCGAATCATATTCCTGGTGGGTAATAAGCATGCCATTTATACCATGAATACATCTGGAGTAGCCACAAATTGTAATGAACACAGAGAGTTGTAATTTCTGACTGAAGAGGACTTCCATTATGACAAAGTTCAGATGAAAGGCCAACATTCCAAACTGGTATTTAAAAATTTATATCGGGCCCCAAAGCACCAAACATTTCTGTGTCAAGAATGATCTGCTCAAGAAACTATCATTATATGTTCATGTAAAACACCTTATTTAACCCACACTCTGATAGTAATAATAACAATAAGTATCCATTGAATGACTTATCTATGTAGTACTTTAATGTATATTATCTTATTTAATATAATACATTTTCAAGTTTGGCAATATTATCTACATCTTTTCAAAGTGGAAGCTATAGTAAAGAGGTCAGGTGATTTACCTAAAGTCACATGGCATAGCTAGCTCTCTAACTTAAATTTATTATTGTTCCCAGTGTTCTTATCACTACACTACACTGTCGCTACCCTTTTACAGTTCTTCAAGGTTGTAGCCAAGATATCTTTCACTCTGAGTTTGTACCTTCTCCTCAGCCTTTCTCTTCCTACTGTTGTGATTATATCGCATGTCAAGAGGAAGTTACTATACCCACTTTCCTTCTGACCAAAAAATAAACAATTTTTAGAAACTGTATTCCTTTTCTCCAAGGTATGACCAACTGGGATTTTCAAAATAAACATTTTTTTCTAATGCTATAGAGAAATAAATATGGAAACAAAGTAGAAGAAAGTGTCAAAAAATTCATATCTGAAGTACAGTTTTCTGACCCGAATAGATTAGGGTATGGTAAGAAGGTCCGCATGTCAAATAAGAATCTTGCCAATAAAAGTCCACATTTCCTTCTCAATGTCCTTTCACATAGATCTAGAGTAGACCAGAAGTGGTGTGATCCCGATGTTGGTGGCCTAGACCCAAGTACATAAGGCAACTCTCTACATTTATGGGTATATAGCAGAAATTATTGAAGCCATAAGCCATCCTCCAATCACCTTCACTTGCTCCTGAGGTTATTTCTTCACAAGTGCCTAAAAATCTTTACTCTGATAGTACCTTTCTCCCTCTAGTTTTGTTAATGGAACAATTCTACAAACTCTAGCCTTTGGACTTAGTAGTCTGCAAGGGTCCTTCCAGATCTGATATAATAGGCATCCAGTGTTTGTCTTTGTCTGTCTTATTTCACTGAACATAATATCCTCCAGTTTCATCCATATTGTAGCAAATGGCAGGATTTCCTTCTTTCTCATGGCTGAGTAATATTCCACTACCTCTCTTTCTCTATCATCTGTATCTATATAGATATAGATATCTTCTTTATCCATTAATCCATGGGTAAGAATTTAGGTTGTATATCACTTATAGTATGTGGAATGTAAATAAACTAAACTAATAAAAATAGGGAGTAGAATGATGGCTACTGGAAGCTGAGGGTTGTGGTAATAAATGAGATGTTCTTTAACTCTACAAATTTGCAACTAATAGACATAATAGACAAGTCCTGAAGAATCAATGTACCTTATAGTGAATAGAGATACAATATTACATTATAATAATCAAACTTGCTAAGAGACTAGATCTTCATTCTTCCTACCACAAAATAGAGCTTATTACATGATGTGATAGAAGTTTATTTTGAGAGGTTTTTGGTATAGGTAATAAATAGCTAACTAACATCGTAAAAAAAAAAGAAGTAGAACAAATTAATTCAATGGTTCATTGGCCATTCTTTTTAAAAATATTTTCTTGTTGATTTTTTAAACATTTTAAAATTGTTGTTCAAGTACAGTTGTTTCCATTCCCCCCACCACCACTCTCCCTCTTCCCCCACCATCCCTGCCTCCCACCCTCGATCCTATCTCTTTCAGCTTTGTCCATGTGTCCTTTATATATGTTCCTTGAGGACCCTGCCCCTATTTTCCCCTCTGGACAAATAAAGAAAGCATTTGTTTCTCTCCCCCTCCCCTCTGGTTATTGTCAGTTTGTTCTTTATTTCAATGTCTCCAATTATATTTTGCTTGCTTGTTTGTTTTGTTGATTAGGTTCCACTTATAGGTGAGATCAGATGGTATTTGTATTTTATTGCCTGGCTTATTGTACTTGGCATAATGTTCTCCAGATGGGCTTTTTAATACAGAAAAACTGACTGCTTTGGGGTTTATTTTGGTCATTTCTTTCTCCAAACTATAATTTTCTATTGTCTTTGAGACCAAGCAAAGTAGCATTTCTTAAATTAAAGGAAAATCATATCTCACAGGAAATTAGCATAAACTCCATAGATTTATTCCCACTTTTTGTCATGTCTAAGGCTTTTGTAGATCACTCCTAAGAGTGGCTACCAGCCTGCCAAAATAAATCAATCCAAAACTAGCAGAGAAATTACCAGGTTTTCACTGGTGCAAAATACATGTGTGGACATTAATATTCCCCCATCTCCACTCTGCCCCAGGATAGAGTCTAGTGTGTTTTAATGAAAAGAAATTGATGTAAAAAAACCTCATTTCATCTGCATAGTATTCCATTCTTTAAGTGTATCACAGTTTTTTGATCCATTTATTTACTGATGGGCACTTAGGTTGCTTCCAGCACTTGGCTATTGTAAAGAGTGCTGCTATGAACATAGGGGTGCATAAGCAGAATGAAAGAAGGAACTGCTACCTTTTGTGACAGATGGTTGGAACTGGAGAGCATTATGCTAAATGAACTAAGCCAGGCGGTGAAAGACAAATATATGATCTCACTTATAAGTGGAATGTACCAAGAAAACAAACAAGTGAGCAAAATAGAACCTGAGGCATCGAAACATGGAACAGACTGAAAGTAACCAGAGGGGAGGAGGGAGAGGGACAATGCTGGAAAGAAAGGGAAGGGACTAGACAAAGAAAACATATGAATGACCCATGAACATGGACAACAGTGTGGGGATTGACCATGGGAGGGGGGTGAGCTGGGCGGAGGAGAGGAAAGAGGAAAAAACTGGGACAACTGTAATAGAATAACAGTAAAAATGATTAAAAAACAAAGACAAAAATACACAGAAAACCTCATTTCAAATGAAAAAGTTCATAGATTGGGAGAACTTATAAGGCAGAGCACAGAACAATTGGACCACAAAAAAGAATCCTGATAATATACATTTAAATTGATAAAATGATAAGTATTATTTTTCATATTGCTCTCTTATGGAGGACAGTGGGAGTAGCAAAGTACGGTTTAAGGGAACAGCTAAGGGATAAACTGTTGCTTTGAGAGAATATTGCCATTAGATACACAGTGGTAGAATTTACATCTGAGAGAACTGCCATGTAGTTTGGCAATGTGGGGAAGCATAGTGGGCAGCCATGTTGTTCAGGCGGATAGATGTCAGAGACAATACAGAGACACTAAGAAGCAGACCTGTAGAACAACTGCATCAGAACTATTGGAAATGACACAGAATAAAGCGTTTGTATTAGGAATTATTTGAATGTGTGCTCTTGGGAGAACTGGTAAAGTGATCACTATATATCTGTTTCTTCTTAGCCTTGTGTTTGCCCTGAAGATAACAGGGCAGGCAGTTTGGAAGGAAGGTTGCATGTAAAATGGAGCGGGGGGGGGGGGGGGGGGACAAACTGGAATCTACAAGGATTAGCTGCCCCTTTGATAATGCAGATGAACGTCAAGAGAAGTCAAGGTCTGTCCTCACGAAACTAAACACATACCTGGTCCAAAAGTCAGAAATACTAAAGCTGAAAATTCAGCAGGAGGCTGGAGGCTACAAGCCTGACTCTAATACATATGTCAATAAGGTGAGGCAGCAGATCAGTGACAATGTTCATGGACTGCCACACTGCATAACACTACACTAAACTTCTGAGTGTAACCATGAGTGCTTCTTTATATATATTATATGATATGAAGAAACATATATTGTACAAGGTCTGTCCGGAAAAAATCCAGCCATTGTTAATATGAGAACAATTTGTGCGTCATTGATGTAACCTGGAAGCCAAGGACATTGGACTGGAATGCACATGGCTGGACAATGATAACTTTATTTTACTAGTCAGTGGGGCAGTAGATGCTGCTGAGTGAGCATGTGTACTGTGTGGCCATCACATTAAAAATGACCAAGCAAGTAGAGCAACAAATCTGCATCAAACTTTGCATAAAGCTGGAACATTCCTCCGCAGAAACTATTCAGATGATTCAGAAGGCTGCAGCTATGGGCAACTGATGATTGGCAGCTGCAACCTGAGAATGTGCCTACTCATGCATCACATCTTCTGCAGTTTTTTGGCGCAACATTAAATCACCCAGATGACTCAGTCCCCCTACAGCCCAGATATGGTGCCCTGTGACTTCTGGCTTTTCCCAAAGCTAAAATCACTTTTGCAAGGGAAGAGATTCCAGACCATCAGTGAGATTCAGGAAAACATGACAGGGAAGCTGATGGGGATTGGGAGAACTGTGTGAGGTCCCAAGGTGCCTATTTTGAAGGGGACTCAGGTGTCATTGTCCTATGTACAATGTTTCTTGTGCTTCTTCAATAAATGTCTCTATTTTCCATAGTGCATGGCTGGAAACTTTCTGGACAGACCTCATATATAATACACGAAGAAGCACTCATTAATATAATATATATGGAGATTTTATTGAGATGATTTACCTACCATATAATTCACCTTTTTCCAAAGCAACTATACCATTTCATACTCTTCCCAGCAATGAATGAGGGTTCCAATTTCTCCATATCTCCAGCAACATTTATTATTATTATTATAGCCATCCTAGTTGGTGTGAGGTGGTATCTCACAGTGATTTTGATTTGTATTTTCTTAATGATTAATGATGTTGAGCATCTTTTCCTGTGCCTGTGGGCCAAATGTATATCTTCTTTGGAGAAATATTTATTTAAGGCCATTTTGCAATTAAGATTTTTCTTTTCATTATTGACTTGTAAGATTTCTTTATATATCCTGTTTATTAGGTACTTATCCAATATAACATAAATAGTTTATTGCATTCTATGGGTTGCCTACTCATTGTATTAATAGTGTACTTTGAGTTATAAAGGTTTTTAATTTTTATGAAATCCAAATTGTCTTTTTTCCCCTTTGTCACTTGTGTACTTGATGTCACTTCTTAGAAACCGCCCCCAAATACAAGGTCATGAAGATTTGAACCTATATTTTCTCTTAAGAGTATTAAGGTTTTAGCTCTTATATTAAGGGTTTTGTTCATATATGGTCTGAGGCAGGAGTCCAAATTTATTATTTTTCATGTTATTGTCTTGGAGACAATAATCATAGGTTTAGATGCAGCAAAGCAGCACATTGGGACTCTGAGAAACTGAAGTTTAGCTCTTTCCCTGCCATGGAGATGTCTGCTACAACATTTAGCAATTGCGTTTACTTTACTTATTATGATACTGACTGTTTCTGTGTTTGATTTTGTTTTTTCAATCTATCATGAACTGAGAGAACTCAAACCTTTACTACTCATATGTTTTTATCTGTCTCATTTTATTTCCTGCTATTTTTGTTTGATAAAATTGAGGCTATCTAATTTTGCACATAGATTTTCATAGTTATTGAATCTTAGGAATTTCACTTTTTACCCTGATAAAGCATCCTACATTTCTTTCTATTTTAATGCTTTTTTGCCCTAAATTCAACAGGTCTGATTTTAAAATTATGCAACCTGCTTTCTCTTTTGCTTACATTTGCATGGTTTCACTCTTTCCATCATTTAATGTCAATGTTGCTGAGTCACATTATTTGGGGTATAATGAGTTTTCCCATATGGTATTATCTGAAAGCTTTTGTCTTTTAAAAAGTAAATTTACCTGATTTTATTTATTGAAATGGCAGGCACTTAGAGACTTACATTTGTCAAATTTTTGTATGCTATGCTTTCTGTTTCTATTGCCTTTAATATATTTTCTTTGATCTTTTCGTGTATTTCTTCTGATGCTTTGGAAGTATTACATTTTTAATCTAGTAGTTTTCCTTTAATTATAATGAACTTTTTAAAATCCTGTTATTTTAGATAGTATTCATTACCTATAATTAACAGTGAGGGAATTAGTGTATATCTACTTTCTTCCTCTTTCTCTTCCACCTCTCTACTAAAATCTTAGTTGATTTTTGTTTTTTGTCCAAGTGTTTATTATTATCTCTTAAAATATCTGGATACATGTATTACTTTATCAAATTGGAATGATATGTTTTGACTTCAGTTATGAAAGATGAAGTCACTACTCTAAAGAACATTAGCCATTTTACTCTAGTTCTCTTCATTTCCACATTATCAGAGTTTATGGAATTTATGTTTTTATCTGTAACTATAGTCTCCATGTCTGTTTTACTGTAAGCCCTACATTTCAATGGATTCAGTACTCACTGTTAGTCTTTTTGCTAGTTTTCACTCATCTCACTAGTTTTTCTGGATGTCTTTTGAATGCAGGATGACAACTGCATTAGTTTTCTACTTCTGCCATAACAAATTTCCACAAACCAGTAGCTTGAACAATACAGATTTATTACCCTACAGTTCTAGAGGTCCAAAGTGTGAGAAGTTTCTCCTTAGGCAACAATCAGTGAGTCAGCAGACCTTCATTCCTTTCTGGAGGCTATAAGTGAAAATCATTTTCTTAAACATTCAAGCTGTTACAATGGCAGGAATGAAGTCCCTGTTGTTTCCTTGTTGGCTGACATATTGTCGAGACTACCTGTGTGCCTTGACTCCTGGCTCCCTTCCTCCATCTACACAACCAGCAATGGTACTTTGGAACCCCTCTCACATTTTGAATCTCTCCTGTATGTCTCTGATTTATTCCTCTCTGGTTTTCTTCTACTTTTTTTTAAATATATTTATTTATTTATTTATCTTTAGAGGAGAAGGAGAGAGGGAAACATCAATGTATGGTTGCCTCTAATGCGTCCCCTGCTGGGAGCTGGCCTGCAGGGAACTGGCTTGCAACCCAGGCATGTGCCCTGACTGGGAATCGAACTGCGATCCTCTGGTTTGCAGGCCCGTGCTCAATCCACTGAGCTACACCAGCCAGGGGTTTTCTTCTACTTTTAATATAGGCTCAGATGATTACACTGGGCCCATGTAGATGATCCAAGATCATTTCCCTATTTAAGGTAACTTTAATTTCAGTTGTGAAGTCCCTTTTACATGTAAAGCAACATAATCACAGATTCGAGGGACTGGACATCTTTAAGTGGTCATTCTTCTTGAACAATTAAAGAAGATAATTGTTCTTCTTTATCTTCTTCTTTGGGGTACACTGAGAAGAAGTATACCCCAAAGTACACTTCTGAGGGGTACAGAAGTATACTTATCAGAAGTACACTGATAAGTACACAGTACACATAAGTACTTCTTTGGAACTATTTAAAGGTTTTCTTTGTATCACAGAAGAGAAGTCTAACAATTTTCCAGAACCCCCTTTCCTAAATGGTTCTGAATTAAAGTTTGCCAATGAGAGGCACTTGCATGCAGTTTAGAAGGTATTTAGAACATGTCAGTTTATTTTACTCTACTGGAACTTGCAGCCAGATGCATAGACAGATGTGATTCACAGAAGCTTCCTAGTAAGCTCTTGAGAGACATCTACTTTGTAGGATTTCAACATATGAATGGGGCAGGGGTGGGCGGGTTGCACAGTTCAGCCCACAATATAAGGAAACTGAAATTTGTGCATATACAAATTATACAAAAAGAATATCTTCTCTTTACCTGAATGGGCTCTGAGAGAGATATAGCTAAAATTTGGACTTCAGCAGTAACTTAAAAAATGACTCCTGGGAAATATGTTCCATTTGTTTTTCCCAAGTGCTGAAACATTCTGTATCTTCATACTTAGATATCAGATTGTTTTATTATTAGAATTATTGTGTCAGCTTTTTTGTTGTTGTTTTTGAAGATAAAACTCCACATTCTTCAGTCTTAAAAAACTTAGGTATCTAAATTAGGAGGCAGAGATCTTTGGTGTTCAGTTGGATGCGTTTACACAGTTGTACAGAGCCATGCAACCCCCACCACGGTTAAGATATAGAACCCTTCCATCCTCCTCACAATCTTCCTTGGAACTCTGCTCAGTCAATCTCCTTTGCATATCAAGCCCTAGGCAACCTTTGTTCTGATTTCTATCACTGAGGAATAGATGTGGCCTGTTTTGGGTTCTATATAAATTGAACCATACAGGTATGGCTGGCTTCTTTCACTCAACAAAATGGTTTTTGGATTCACCTTTGTGTCCTGCGTATTAGTAGTCTGCTGAGTGGTATTGATTGCCTGTATGTGCCACACTGTGTTTTATTCATTCTTCTGTTGATTAGACATTTGGGTTGTTTCCAATGCTTTATAAGCATTCTAGTAGAAATCTTTTGTAAATATATATTTTCATTCTGGGAAGAGAATCACTGGTTCATAGTGTAGATATACGTTTAACTCTATAAGGAATTACCAAACAATTCTCTAGAGTGGCTGTATCATTTTACATTCCTACCAGCAGTATATAAGAATTCTAGTCATTTTACATATTCAACATTATTTGGGATTATCATTTAAAAAAATCAAATTTAATGAGTATAAAATATTATCTTATTGCATTTCTCTGATACTAATGATGTTAAGTACCTTTTCATATACCTATCAGCCATTCCTGTGTCTTCTTTTGCAAATTATTCAAGATTTTTGCCCCTTTAAAAAATTAGTGGTCTGCCTTTTGTTTTTCATGAATAAAGTTTAATTTTAGAGCAATTTTAGATTTACAAAAAAACTGTGTGGAAAGCCCATATTTCATACCCTCTCTCCTCAAAAAGTTTCTCCTATTATCAACATCTTGCATTTGTGTGGTATATATGTTACAATTGATAAATCAATAGTGATATATTATTATTAACTAAAGACTATAGTATACACTAGGTTCCACTCTTTGTGTTGTATACTCTCTGCTCTTTGTGTTGTATATTCTGTAGGCATTAAGAAATGTACTCTTCTATGTGTCCATCATTATATTATCATACAGAAATATGATAATATTTCTCCCTAAAAACACTTTAGAAAACTTCATTTCAGTAAAAACCCAGAAATGCAGTTGTTGGATAGTATGGTAAGAATGTATTTAGCTTTGTAAAGAACCACCAAACTGGCTCCTAATAGTTGTTTGTCTTTTTCATTGTTAATTTTTGGCGTTACTTATATATGCATATATTCTTGATACATATGTTCTATTTACATATCTAAAATGTTCACCTATTCTCTATATTAGTCATCAATGTGTATATGTGTCTGTATATATTCAGTGACTTGTCTACTCATTTTCTTAACAATATCTTTTGATAAGCAATATATTTTTCCAATTTTATGAAGTTCAATTTATAATGTTTACCTTTTATGGGTGGAAGTTTCACAGCTTTAGTTTTTATTTTAGGTCTCTGATCTATCTCAGGTTAATGCGTGTATATGGAATGATGTAAGGTTTAAGGTTTATCTTTTTGCCCATATTGCTATATAGTTGTTCAAAAGTGAACAAACTATAATATCAATAGCAACTTGCATTCCTAACCCTGACATCATTATTTCTGAAAACAATTCTCTGCTAAAAGTAATGAGGGTTCCTTGGAGAAATGCCTAACTCCAGAGTTAAGGCAGGAAAATACATGATGATCCTGAAATCTCTCATTGACACAGAAAGAGAGAAAGGGCTCAAGGAATAAGGTAACCCTGTCAATAGGACACAAAAACCAGCTTTACATGGGTCCTGACTTCAAATAATAGAAACTTAGCTTGAATACCAATGAAGATAGTAATAGATTTAATCTATTGAATAAAATAGGAATCCAAGGGTACACACTGATAAAAAATCATATAAATAATAAAAAGGGTGAAAAGCACCCCTTTTGAGTAGAATGCAAACTCTTATTAAATATTTCTTAATAAGTCCAGAACAATTAACTTTGGAGTGGTGAAGCCTGGCAGAAGCCATCTTAACCAACTGAGAAAAGTTATTATCATTCTGGCTGGTGTAGCTCAGTGGATTGAGCCCAGGCCTGCGAACCAAAGGATTGCAGTTCAGTTCCCAGTCAGGGCACATGCCTGGGTTGCAGGCCAGTTCCCAGCAGGGGACACACGAGAGGCAACCATACATTGATATTTCTCTCCTTCTCTTCTTCCTTTCCCCTCTAAAGATAAATAAATAAATAAACAAACAAATAAATAAATCTAAAAACAAACAAAAAAACATTGGTTTTAAAAAAAGTTATTACCACCAAGGATAGAACTAAAGGACATTCTGTGCTTTCCTCTGTGATGCACTGATAAAAATACAGTGGCACTTTCAAAGTATTCCTGCCAAAAAGTGAATATGAATCTCCTGATGGAGAAATACCAAGAATTGAGTGACACTTTGCAAAGTTCTTAGAAAGGCTACATTCTTCAAAACTGTCAAGGTCATGGGGAAGAAAGAATGAAGATTGTTCCAGATTAAGGAACACTGGAGACATAACAACTAAATGTAACTCATGATCCAGAGTTGGGTCCTGGCCCTCAAAATTTTATTTTTGGGGACAGTTAGAGAAAATCTTAATGGGGTCAGTGGATTAAATAGTAACATCATATCAATGTTAATCACCTTCATTTTCATAGTTAGGCTGTGGTTTTGTAGGACAGTGTACCTGTTTATAGCAAATGCATGCTGAAGTAATGAGGGGAAATAAGCCTTCATGTTTGCAACTCCCAAATGGTTTAGAGAAAATGATAACACATACACACACATACAAATGCTAACTATGAGAGAAAAAGAAGTAAATACAGTAAAATATTAACAAATGGTTTATCTGGGAGAAGGGTATATGGAATTTGTTAAAGTCTTACAAGTTTTTTGTACGTTTAAAATTATTTCAAAACAAGTTTAAAAAGAATGGAAATGAATAATCAATGTATGAAAAACATTTTACACTTTAAGACTTATTTTGTCTCTGAAAGAAATATATCCATTGATGATGTTAGGTCACACACACACACACACACACACACACACACACACAAGAGAAGCTTTGGGAGATGCAGGGAAAGGAAGAGAACTGTAAAAAATAAAACATTTAGAATGGAAGGGCAGATAGAGTGCTTCCCAGACAAGGTGAAGCTAAATAAAGGAGTTCATCATTACCAAGCCTCTAGTACATGAAATGTTAAAGACACTTATTTATTTAAGAAACACAAGATAAAAACTACGAACATTAAAATGGCAATAAATTCACAGCTATCAGCAATTAATCTAAAAAACAGACTAAGCAAATAAGTAGAACAAAAACAGAATCATAGATATGGAGATCATTTGGAGGGTTACCAGTTGGGAGTCGGGGGAGAATGGGGGAAAAGGTGCAAGGAGTAAGAAGTACAAATTGGTAGGTACAGAATAGCCTGGGGATGTTAAGAACAGTATAGGTAATGGAGAAACCAAAGAACTTATGTTCATGATCCATGGACATGAACTAAGGGGGCAATTGCCAGATGGGATGGCGGGTACTGGACGGAGGGCAGCAAAGGGGAAAAAATGGAACAACTGTAATAGCATAACCAATAAAAAATTTAAAAACTTACTTTCAAATTCATTTTCTCATTTGAGACTCACACCAACTCTGTAAGAGGGCATTTTATTTACTTTTTTGCAAATAAGCAAATTGGGTTTCAAAGATGCCCAGGGGCTCGTCTGTGATACAACCCGTTCAGATTCAGAACCTGCACCAGGTATTTGAAACTCTAGTCCTGTCTCCTTTTCACAACTCCATGCTGCCTTTAAAGATAATGTCTTATCGTTTGCCCTATGCAAGTTACTCATCTCCTCTGGACCTTTGCTACCTCATCTCTAATTTGTTTCCATTAGTGGGCCATTCTGCAGGCCTTTTTTTTTTTTCATTTGACAATATGGGAGACTTTGGAATGAGCAACTGGCACTATCCCCTCCAACTCTGGATTTCTGTGATTCCAACCCCATTTTGTACAAACATTGGAATACTTTCAAGAAGATGTTCACTCCAAGGACCTATTTCTGTATTAAGAAAAATAGTCACTGAGTGAATAGGAGGCACCAAGATAGCTGAAGGAGGCTAGCAGGCAAATCTAGGGAACCTGAGAGAAGAGGATTCTGGGACACAGCTGAGGGCCAACCAGAGATGCTTCGAGGGCTGAGAGAAATCCTGCTTTCTGTCTGTCAGAAAAACCTGGAGCTCCTGGCCTCCCCCAGAAGGACCACCATGGTGGCAGAGTGATGAAAGAGGGTTTCTGGAAGTACAATTGCGTCTTTGCTCTGAGAGCATCGCATTATCTACATCCCACCTACAGTACGAATTCCCTCAAACTTGACAGAGAAAAACAGGAACTGTTACAAGATGGCCTTCAGAATGTTGTAATAGATACTGGTTTTCCCTTTTAAAAAAGTTTGTCTCTGTATTATGACAGCAGCATGTTTTGAACTGGCACCAAGCAAGACTAAGATGAAACCTTAGTTTGTCCTTCAAACTACTTCTTTTTCAAGAATATTGTTTTAAGAATGTAAACTTTGTAAATTTATCTATACTAGGATAAAATCAGATGTAAAGTAACTACACATTAAATTTCAAAGGCAGGTCATACAGTCACTGAAAGAACAGTGAATCACAATTATCCAGTGAAACATAACATGCGATCTGTGTATAGCACTTTGTAGTTTGCCAAATACTTTTATACCTATCATTTGCTTTTCACTGCTGCCTTATGATTTAGATCCTGCTATTATACATATTTATTGAAAAAGTGACCAAAGCTCAAAGGAATTTTGTGACTTGCTCAAGCCACATAGTTTAGTCCTATCATCACTCACTTGCCTCCTTTGAACAGACCCATCTACCTCTGCACGTACTGCACATCTACCCCCTTAATCATTAAGCCTTTAGGACATCAGGCACTGGTCAGGGTCAGGCTGTCTTAAGAATAAAGCCTCAGGTCTCTTGTGCAAGGGACAGAGTTTAGGGCAAACTAAAGATAATATCTTGACCTCAGTTGTTTTTCAGCACCAGGCCCATGAAAATTCAAGGACCCTACTGAACATTGCCACACAAAACTAGACAGAACAACCCCATGGTGGACATTGGGACCTGATACAATGATCAACTCCTCCCAACCCTGGTTCCAACCAAACTGTAGAACTTACGACTTGAACTACATTAATCGCCATGATTAATGATTTTTTCCATATATAACCCATCCTTTAAGGGCCATCAGGAGCCAGGTTTAGAATACTTGCTCATCTATGTCTCTTGGCTTGGCACCATTTCTTTAAATAAACCTTTATTTTTTGGTACAAACTCCCATTCATGTTTTATTGGGCTTTGATGTGTGCAAGCAAATCACCCCCTTCAGTTTGGTGGCATTGTTAAACTTCTCTTTGTTTTTCTCATGACAAAAAAAGAAAAAGTATGAGAATTTGAACCCAAATTTTGAAAATTCCCTCCTTTCACCAGTGCTTTCCTGAAATATACTCCATTGCTTTTACAGTGGCATATATATTCCTTGAAGGAAACATGGTCAGTTTTGATTCCATCTTTGTGATACTATGACACAGCCAGTTCTCACCCTATGTGGCATCAGTGGAGGTAGAGGGCAACAATGTGTGTGTGTCCACTTGGATATAGCCACTCACACAATGACATAAATGTGCACATGCAGATTAGAGTTCCTCACAGGACACAATTACTGATACTACAGGCAATAAATTCTATATTACAGCAATCTAAGGTAGATGCATGAAAAATAAAATTAATAAGACATTAGTTCATGTAAATCATTATTCAGACATAGAAATCTGATTTTTCAGTTACATATCTTTGGGACTGTTAGTGTATTTTTGGCACCATCCTTCTACTTCATCTGAGAAACTGAACAGAGATGGGTCTCTTTAGCTCTCAGGAAGAGCTTGCCTGAGAAATTTACGTGCAGGATTATGTAATCATTAAGAAGACAGCTCTGTGTATCTATAAGTCTTGACATATATTTGTTAGCAGAACTATGGGTATTAGGATTCTGCAAAAGTGTATATAGAAAGACAAATAGAATTTTCTACAATCCTCATTTAGTTTGATTTTGTAGGAAGAGGAGAGGTATTAGGAATATTTCCTTTTAATTTTACCACACTGCTATTATTTAATTTCTTTTTTAAAAAACGTTTTAATTCTCACTGGAGAATATGTTTTATTGATTTTTAGAGAGAGAAGAAGGGAGAGAGAGGGAGAGAGAAACATTGATGTGAGAGCAACACCCATTGTTTGCCTCACAAACGTGCCCCGACCAGGATGACACAGAAACCTATACATGTGCTTTGACGGGCATCAAACTTGCAACCTTTTGGCATATGGGACGAGACTCCAACCAACTGAACCACCCAGCCATGGCTAATTTCTTTTTTTTTTCGTGGTTTAGTTGCTCCATGCATTTATTAGCAAATATTAATGTAGCAAAAAGGGCACAGAAGCTCACATTCTGCAGAGTTTCACAAGACACTGCAGGAAAAGAGTGAGTAAGGATGAATAGTATCCTATGGTCTTGGTGGGTGCATTCCTAGGGGAGGTAGAACTCTGATTATTGGTGGTAGGGATCTCATTCCTGGAGGAGGGATACCTCTTGGTGCCTCTCAAGCAGGGGGAAACCATGGGTGCTCTCATACCAGGTGGAAGAGCCATAATGCCTGGAGGGGATTTGTCTACCCAACAGGGGTGGGGGAGGTCCCTTGACCTGGTGGGTACTGAGTTGAGGCTCAAATTATGCTGGCAGTGGCTGCTATGGTGGCATCTGTAACATAGCCCTTTCCCTGTGCAGTCATTACCTGCTGGGAGGGCACCCCATCTCCTCAGACATGACCTGCTAATCCCTCAGGAGCCCATGGAATTGGAACACCACTTGTACTCCTCTTCCAGTGGCTCTGTCAACTCCAAGGCCTCCTGCAGCTCCTGCAAGTGGTACTCAAGCACTTCTAGTATCTTTGGGGGGAGGTCCCTCCACCCTCATGGAAATGAAGTTCTCCCCGTGCAGCAATTCCAGACTCAAAACCTGCTTCTCTTCATGCTCTGGCTTCTTCACATTTTTGGCTTGACCTTCCTGAACTCATCGTAATTACGGAGGATGAAGTTCATATGCTTGTCCAAAGCCTGAAAAGTGCCGATGAAGATCCGGCCACCTTGCAGGATGCACCTCATTCTATAGTCCAGGGGTCCCCAACCCCTAGGCCAGGGACTGTTAGAAAGTGGGCAGCACAGGCGGAGGTGAGCAGCAGGTGAGCAAGCAAAGCTTCACCTGTATTTACAGCTGCTCCCATTGTTCACATTACCACCTGAGCTCCACTTCCTGTCACCAGCGGAGGCATTAGATTATCAGAGGAGCACAAACCCTGCTGTGAACTGCGCGTGCGAGGGATCTAGGGTGCATGCTCCTTATGAGAATCTAATGCCTGATGATCTGAGGTAGAGCTGAGGTGGTGATGCTAGTGCTGGGGAGTGGCTGCAAATACAGACTATCATTAGCAAAGAGGTTTGACTGCACAGAGACCATCATAAATCAACTGCTTGCAGATTCATCAAAACCCTATCAGTCAGTGACCAGTGACAGTTAAGCTGCATCTGATGCCAGGCTATACAGCCATGCCCCCTGCCACTGGTCCATGGAAAAACTGTCTTCCACCAAACCAGTCCCTGGTGCCAAAAAGGACAGGGACCGCTGCTATAGTTGATGTGCTGCAGCATCTTGCTGCTCTTTCCTGCAGTCATGGTGGCTGTAACACTAAATCCCAACATTCACAGTAGTTTCAAGATCCTTAAAACTGAAGGGAAGCTACAGATAAAGGTATGATGCAGGTTCTGCTACAAACAACGCAAGCTGGGGCAGAAGCTTCAAACAGTAGTCAGAGCCTGGTTTTTTCACTGGGAGTCAACTACCTGAGATGTCTTGACTTCTTTAACCACATTTTGGTGTCTCAGCTAAGAAAGCCTGACTCATTTCTGCCAGGTACTTGCTGCTGCTGAGATCATCTCCGGTACAGCTGACACTTGTGTTTGCTCAGGGATGCTGTCCTCCTATGTTTGCCCTGAACTTCCACCTCCTGCTGTTGCATAGTCCTTCTGAAGTGTAAGTGGCCACTGGCAGCTCCTTGTACCACAATGTCAGCCATCTCTGGCAGCCGCTCCACTCTGTGCTGGCCTCACAGCTGCATTGCCAACTCCTGGGCTAATTTATTTTAACCATAAGAATACAGTCACTAAGCACTTAAACATGTAAAAATGTTCTGGGTCATTTTGTTAAGCTGGAGAGGGCGAAGATAGGAGAGAGAAAGCTGTAACTACTCATTCCTCTCTCTAGGCTAGAGGTCTCCACAGCCCTCTAGATGTGGTTATTATAAAAAGTAGATCCTGGTGCACCTGGTAAGCAGAAGGAAGGGGAGGACCTTGTGGGCAGAGGCCTGGATCTTAGTGGCATCCATTTGATCCTCACACAAATATCTTCTCCAAAGTTACTTTCTGCTCCTGGCTGCATATTCAAGTATCAAATTGGTTTACCCTACTTATTCACATTGCTCAGGAAGCTAAAGAATTGAGAGACATTTTCATGTTTATTTTAAGTAATTTTACAGTATGGTTTCCAGGCTAATTCCAGGGCAGGGTTTGAGCATGGAAGGTGGTGGAAGTGATAAGGGAGGATTTACCTCGGCCTCGACCCTGTGTACTTTTCTTGCAAAATAGTGGAGTCCAAACCACCCTCAGGATGTTCTGAGCCAGAGCTGTCCTGATAAAAAGTTTCTGACCCTGAGATAAGTCATATGGTCTGCTTTGCCTCTGCCTCCAGCATCTTCACCCCAGTGCAAAGGAACATTCAAAGGTCACTCCAGAGGAGAAAGGGGAATGACTAAAGCAATTTGCAGCTCTAAGCAGGGTGAATGGAGAAATAATGGCTGGCAGGCCTTAACACTGGTGGGAGAGCATCATGGGCACTGGGAAGCTGGCTAACTTGAACATTATATTTCTAAACATTTTGTCTATTTATATTACTCACTTATTCTCAACTGCTCCCCTGAGGGTTTACGAGGGACTGCCTGTCTCTTCTCTCTCCTTCCAAGTTGGGAAACACCTCCCAAAGTCACTGCTTGGCTCTGTGCACAGCTCGGGCCATGACATTTCTTGTTTTCCAGGGGCTCAGAGGCCCCTCTGAGGTGATAACAGTGGTTGCTTTCTGTGGAGGACTTCGTGACTTACTCTGTCATGGGGTTGTAGGAGGAAAGCTGGGCAGGATTGGCCTAATCATCTCTGGATTTCCACCAGACTGGCCTCATTCACAGAAGTCCAATGCATAATACTTGTTCGCTGGAAAGGCCTGTGAACCAGAGTCAAAGGAGCCGTGACTGTGATACTGCAGCACCAACTTATTGCTCTCCTCCTGGGTTTAGGCAAGTCTTTCACTCTTGGGTCTCAGGTTCCTAGACAGCCCATCCTTGTACACGGTCTTTATTCAGAGTCAAGAAGGCACCTCATGTCAGTCACTAGTCCCAGTGTCTGCCACAGGACAGGTGTCCCTGGGAGTAGGACCCTGGGCATTTCTTCCTGTAGTAGGGTCTGGACATGCAAAGTGGAGCTGGACACAAACTGATACACCAGGCAGATCCACCCTCCACCCTGAGCTGCAAATGAGCTGGATGGTCAGAAACCTACCTCTGACATTTCCTGTTCCTTCATTCCATCCACTGAGCATTTACGCAGCACCTAGTAAACACTTTCATATGCTGAAGATAAAAGGGTAATTGAGAGAGAGTCCCTGGTTAGTCTCAAGGGTCTTCTCATCTAGTTGGGGAACTCATATCACAGGAGAGTCCAAAGGCTAATATTACCTTCTACCTATTCTTTTCCCTACCGACCCTCTCAGCAGTGTGATTCCCCCTTCCTGTCCCTACTTGGACCTTGGCCCTTTTTTTCTCCTATCTCTCAGTCTCTCACTTCCGTGGATGCCCATTCAATTCTGTTGTAAAGGACTGAAGAGGGTATTTTGGGGGAAAAATTATTTAGCCATTTTTATTACATCAGTCATCATTTTACAATGGGGAATAATGTATGATCAGAGATAGAACATTCTGGACAATTTGAAGAGTATTTTTGGACACTTTGTGCAGCCACCATTTCTAATTTTTGTTTCAACATCTGCTCCCAGAGATTCTTTCATCCACCAAAAATTTATGGGGCGTCTTACTCTAGGCCAGGCACTTTTCCAGGCATTAGAAATAGAGCAGCAAACAAAGCAAAATCTCTGTTCACATAGATTTACATTGTAAAGTGTAGGCAGACTGACAAAATTCTATATGATATGATGTCTGCTTGTATGACAAATGCTATGTAAAGAAATGAAGCATCTTGAGGGGTTATAAATTACTGCAGAAAGCAGAGCGCTCTGATAGATGAGGTTGTCAGGCAAGTCCTCTCCAAAAACAGTGGGAGATGGTGTCAGGCAGGTAACTGGGGAGAGTCCTTGCTAGGCAAAAACAACAGAAAGTGCAAAGAACCTGAGATCAGAGCTACTTGTGTGTGAGAATCAAGAAAGTGGACGTTACAGTTCGGTTCATTACAGCAGAGCAAGGAATGGGAAGAAGCTTAGAAAGTGAGGCAGGGCCTCTGGGCCATGACTAAGACTTTGCTTTTACTGTGAGTGAGAAGGAAAAAAATGTCAGAGTGTTTGGTTCAAGATATCTATCTCTTGTTCTAAAGAATTCCTGCGCCTCATCTGCGGAGAATATATACACTATAGGAAGAGAAGAGTGAAAGCTAAGAGATTCGTTGTAGTAATCTGGGTATGAAAAGGAGGCTGAGATCTGGGTGGTTAGTAGTGGCAGAAGTGACAAAAAAGTGATTAAATTGGGAATAGAGTTTAAAAGCAGAGCCAACAGTTGGCTGTTAAGGGCTTGGACACAACTCGATTGTCAAAAACTCTTTGAATAATGATATTCAAAGTAGAACAACAAAACCTTTTAAAAACACAAGTCTTAATTGTTAAGCAAAAATAACATCCAGGGGCCAAGGGACACTAATATTAGGACATGAAATAGTCAAAGATAGGAAGCATGGCTGCAAATGGTTATTGGATGATTTTGTAGAACTTTTTATACTTCACTATTTACAAAAATAAAAATTAAAAAAGGATAGAGAGATACAATACTACTTCTCAACTAAAGAAAATCCCTGTTTAACTATTTTATTTTGTCTGAAAGACAGGACTCCTGGGGGCGTCTTTCATTACTCTGAAACAATGGATGTCTACTGCTGTTGCGGCCAGCAGTGCTAATAGCTCCCTGGGTGAAATTTAAATAAGCAAGAAAATGTGTTAACAAAGAGCATACAAATGGAATCTGCTGGCCACTTGCCCACCAAGGAGCAGAGCATTGTGTGAGTCGGCTGGGTTGAAGGGTAGTTAATCCTTTAAACTGGAGCAGGTATACCCTCTCTCTGAGAGATGGGTCTTAGCACTCACTGAGTCCTGGCAAATGCCAGTCCCCTATCCAGGGCTCGGGCGCAGTCCCCTGCCTCCTTATGCAGAGTCCTTAAGAATACCTGGTCCTGAAACCTGGAAACGGCCCAGGCTCTGACCACGCCCTCCTCAGTCAAGTCTTCGCAACCTTACCCGCCTCGTCTGGCCACGCCCCCACGCTGCGCCGGACTCGTCCCGGGATACGCGGGCTCCCTGTCTCCGCCCACCCCGTCCCAGCGACGCGCTGGAGCGCCGGCCTCAAAAGCCGCTTTGTGGGCTGGAACTCTCATAACTGCCTTGACTTCTCTGTGCCGCTCGTTCTTCTCCTGGACATCGGCGCCTCCGCGGTCACGCACGCCCTGCGTGGCCTCTGTGCGCACCTTAGCCGAGCCTAGCAGAACGGAGCCCAACCTGTCGAAGCTGTTCGCCATGGTGGACGAGCTGGTCCTGCTGCTGCACGCTCTCCTGGTGCGGCACCGCGCCCTGAGCATCGAGAACAGTCAGCTCCTGGAACAGCTGCGGCTGCTGGTGTGCGAGAGGGCCACCCTGCTGCGCCAGGTACGTCCGCCGCCGAGCTGCCCGGTGCCTTTCCCGGAGACGTTTAACGGCGAGAGCTCGCGTCTCCCCGAGTTTATCGTGCAGACGACGTCTTACATGCTGGTCAACGAGAACCGGTTCTGCAACGACGCCATGAAAGTGGCATTCCTAATCAGCCTGCTCACCGGGGAAGCTGAGGAGTGGGTGGTGCCCTACATCGAGATGGATAGCCCCATCCTGAGTGATTACCAGGCCTTCCTCGAAGAGCTGAAGCAGTGTTTTGGCTGGGATGATGAAGAAGAAGACGAGGAGGAGGAGGAGGAGGAAGAATATGGTTACTAGGCCGGGAGACCCTCAGGCCTAGGGGGTTGGGCCCTGCACGCTGCCACCCGAGCCCCCCATCCTGCTTTGCCTCTCCCACAGCTCCGTGCTTCTCCTAGCCTCCCGACCTTCTCCCCTGCCTCTGTCCTCTGGTCCTTTCCCTTCACTTCCTGTAGTGCTTGTCTTTGTTCCAAGAATTGTGCTCCAGTTACCTGCTGCTGGGGCCTGGAGTTGTCTCTGAAGCTTGCTGCCATCCACTCTGGCCAGCACCAGGACGCATCCCTGCTACTTTGGACTGTGTACTGAGCCTCAGCTGGTCAGACAGTGCGCAGCCCTGCCAACTGCCAGACCTACATCTGCCCAGAGACCTGCGCTGCCTCTACACCACCGTCCACTACATTCCAGCAACAGACCACCACCGCCTTTGGAGATGAGGACCAGCCTAGAAGATGCCTGCGTTGGCTGCACCTCCTTGGACATTGATATGGACATCTCACCAACCCCTGAAGGGGCCAGACTTTCAACCTGGTTAGTTTCATACCTATTCCCAGAGCCCCCCTCCCCCACCATATAGCTGCAGGGGCCTAGTGTTCCTGGCAGCCAAATTGTGGACATTCTTTTCTACTATGCACCAGTTTTACATAGCTGTCATTTTTTTGTTTAACAATTGCAGAAGTCACACAGATGTGTGCATTTGGACAAAAATACTAAAAACAAACAAAAACAGGCATTCAGCCCAGCTTCTCAATACTATCTGGAAAATGCATTTGAGTTCTTTTCAATAAATACTGAGCACTATGGAAAAAAAAGGAGTGTCTTTTAATGGTTAAGTACTAGCATTGGCCTCTACCACTGTCACCTGACTTCCATTATTCCCGTTGAGATCAGGGGAGCTAGTTGAGTCCCAGTATTCCCCAGTGGCGTCTCTAGGCTGCAGAGGAAAGGTACCACAGGGCTGTATAAGGATTCTGGTTCTCCCCTCACCAAGGCATTTCTTAAAGCTTTGTCGAAGGGAGTGTCTTCTGGGGCCTCCAGGGTGGCATAGGTAAAGGGTGGCTGAGCGGGTAGCACACCATTCTAAAGTGGG
Organism: Artibeus jamaicensis; assembly: GCF_021234435.1. Taxonomy (NCBI): domain Eukaryota; kingdom Metazoa; phylum Chordata; class Mammalia; order Chiroptera; family Phyllostomidae; genus Artibeus; species Artibeus jamaicensis. The sequence continues at coordinate 21,226,635 of NW_026521506.1, forward strand.
ACACTTGAGAGTGAAAGGGGGCACCATTATTAATTATACTAGGACAGTGGACATAAGTCTGGACACCTACAATGTTCCTCCATTCCTGAGCCTTTGACTTCCTTCCTGAACACTGCCAGGGAGATTCTGCCCCTTAATCCTTGTCACCTGTGGGTGCTGTTGATGTCAGGGTTTGATGAACAACGGAGCACCTTATTTTAATGTCCCTTTCAGATGCTCGAGATAACCTTAGGTTCTGGATCCTGGGTAAGTGCACCCGTAATAAATAGAGCCCGACCGTAACATTTCACCCTCCTTGGGCTGACATCATTAAAATGCTCACCCATACATGTGCCCCAGAGTCCTGCCTCTTGGAAATTGGCATGGTGCCTGGGGGTCTCCCGAACTTGACTTTGCACTGCTGAACTCTGCCGACATCACCTTATGGGCTTGTGGGGGGCTCAGAGACATTGCAGAGTCCAAGTCCGGTGGGTGGGTGGGTATTGAGGAGAACCTGCACACCTTTGCAAGGTCAATATCATAGGTTAAATTATGGAAACAAATCAGAGAAGCTTGGTTGAGGGATTGTGGGGGGGGACCTCTGCCAACCAGGAAATTTCAGGAGGATTTGGAGTGTTCAGAGTTGTCATTCTCACCTATGTGTCCAAATGCCATTGTACCATGCCTGGAGCCAGCCCTATGTTAGGAGCTCTACCCGAATCTAGAAGCCATTTCCTTATTGTTTAAGACCTTTTTGAGGCTGGGTATTCTTTTATTTGTACTGGTAAACCTCACTGTGGATTAAATGACATACTGCTCATTATACTGGCCACCACCTCACAGACATAGAGTTGATGAGATCACACCTCTGAGGTATTTAGAACTGTCCCTGCTACATGGTGAGCACTCAATAAATAGGCCTGGGAACTGAAGTTTCACTTGGAAGCAGGTCTCTTGCTACCAGCTCAGCTTTAGTTGCTATGAACACGGGCAGAGCAGGCTCAGGGAGAGTAAAAATGAAAGCATGGCAACACCTTCTTTACTCTTTGGGATCTGATATGAAGTCACAGAGAAAGCCAGTCTATTTGGTGAGTGGTTAGAGTCTAGGGTGGTAGTCATTTCTAGGGCCTAGGAAAGTTGTTTCTGGAAGGTGGGAACGGGTGGGTATTACTTAGCAAAGGAGGTTGAGGCCCAAGTTGAGGGTTTATGTGGGAAAGTGGGTAACAGACAAATACTAGGTAAAGGGTCCAGTGACACCGAAAATTAATCATTCAAAATTATCAGTGGTCCAGGTGGACTCAGAGGAGTTAGAGAAACGGTAGTAAATGAAAGATGGTTTTGTCCTCATAGTGATTATAGTTCCTTGTTTTTGTGCTGCCTTGCACCAGAACTGGAAAGGTATTTAGCTACAGGCAAGGCTCAGAAAGAGAATCTAGATTCTAGACTGTGATTAGATGTGGGCGTGAGCTTTCTCCGGACAGAAGTTGAAGGCCAGTACATGAGATTTATTCCTCACGATCGTACCAAGTGAGTACATTCTCTGTAGGGGAAGGAAGTGTTCTCTGGCGAGTGAGGATATCATACCAAGGTAGCATCTTAGTAGCATCCATGAGAGCTAGGCCAAGAAGCTTCTGAGATCTGAAAGGTGCATGAGCTTGCTCTGAATTGAGAGAGAGAGAGAGAGAGTGTGTGTGTGTGTGTGTTGTCTTTCACATATTATGGAAAAGCAGGTTGTGCTATGAACTGCAGAGGACCGTAGTGTGAGAATCTGGCTACCTTTCGGGGCCAGATTCCGCAGTAAAAGCACAGAGACATGGGCAAAGGCTGTACCACTCAGGAAGTAATTCACGGAAGTGCCAGAAGGCAGAGTAAAAGAGAATGGAGAAGTAAATAACCATGTCTAAAGATAAAAGCTCCACTCAGATGGAAACTATTAAGAGGGGATGAAAATGATGAAATAACAAATACCAACTATGAACTCCTGAATTCTCATCTTGGGCACACTAGACTGGAAATGGTCACTGAAATTATGCTATTAATGACATGACATTAATCATAATAAAGATCATAATCATTTAATGATATTAAATCTACCAATGTGTCTTTGGATTTCCTTAATCATTTGAATTGGTAAGCACTATGACCCATTAATTCTATGTTGCTGTGTTTTGCAAGATGACATAAACATAGAGGTACATTTTGCACATTGTTTTCAGTTATTTTCTGCTATTACAACATAATGAAAACCTCAGCAATTAGAAAGTAGGCAGTCTAGAGGGACACTTCTTGTTGAAATTGGTGGAATAGTTATATTTTAATTATTTTAAAAATATTTTATTGCTTGTGCTATTATATTTGTCCCAGTTTTTCCAAAACAGCTATCATTAACACATCAGTAAACAAGTGCTTGATATTTATTTTTTTAAGAAATGAACCTTAAACTAAGGGGGGTGGAAATGGGAGGGAGGTGGGGAGCAAGGGGTGGGGGAGGCTGGGATGGGAAAAATAGACAAAAAACTGTACTTGAAAAATAACTAAATAAAATTTAAAAAAAAGAAAAGAAATGAACCTTAAATTTTTTCTAGGTTCTCAAAGCAATTAAAACAAGGATAATAAAGGGTTATCAGTACAAGGTCCTGAGAATGTTTTCTTCAATGTATGATTAGGGTGGGACAAATTGTATGAAGTGTATTTATTATTTGCTTTGAAATAGAACTTTGCTAAAGCGCTGTTAAAAGTATCTGGTAGTTTGCATCACAGAGTATTATTCCCTATAGTCTTATATTCACTTAGTTCTGTTCACAGGTAGATACAGTGAACTGTCTGGTATCCTTCCACGGTGCTGGTAACCACTTCTCTTAATGAAAATCTGGTCACCTCCCCCTTGCATTTTTATCTTCTTGTCTGAAATGCCTCTGTTAGCATTTTTCCTTCATCTTCAAATGTTACAATGTGCAAAGACATATTTTTAAACAGTGCAATTAGCCTGGTATAGGTAATAGCTTGCTTGAAGTAGTAATTATTAGCAGCATAGCAAGATTTGTTAGTGGAGCAGAAGGCCTCCCCTGGATGGGTTGGTGGAATAGTGATGAAGCACTGCAAAGTGTGTTTCAGAATAGCAACGTTTATGCATCTCCCTTTCTCCCTTCAGGGCCTGCCATCTGATATAATCAATAAGAAATTAATTTTTGTATCATAGTGTCTGTAAGGTTTGCATTCCTCCTCCTCCTTCCTCCCTAAATGACAAATAATTTAATCAGAAAATTGCAATAATATATTTCTTTCATTTTAGCCAAAGTCACTGTATGGTCTGTTTAACTGAATCTCCACTCAGTTCAGAGTCATCTAGTCAACTCAAGATTAAAAAGCAAAAAAAAAAAAAATTGTTACAGGACTGGTTATATGCCTCACTTTAAATCTTTAGTTTTAAAACAAATACTACCAGTAAAAGAAATCAAAGGAAATTATATTCCAATAGTAACTGAAGTAATTGTGATAATTTTTATTTATCTGTTCTCTAGACACAGATAATTGCATAGCAGTACAGGACTTTTGAAACTGCTCATTTGGATGTACACGATTAAATTTGTAACATATACACAAGTAGAATAGTACAATGAGCCTGCATAGACCCATCCCTGGAATCAAAATTTCATTATGCTAAGTGAAATAGGCCAGGGGTTGAAAGACAAATACCATATGATCTCACCTTTAACAGGAAGCTAAACAACAAAACAAACAAGCAAGCAGAATAAAAACAAAGACACTGAAATAGAGAACAAGGGGACAGTGACCAGAGGGGAGAGGGAAGGAAATTTAAAGGGGAAAAAGGGGAGGGATTTGGAGAAGCAAATATGAAGGACACAAAGATGAGAGCTGTGGGGGGTGGAAATGGGAGGGAGGTGGGGAGCAAGGGGCGGGGGGCTGGGATGGGAGAAACAGGCAAAAAACTGTACTTGAAAGATAACTAAATAAAATTATTGAGAAAATTTACTGACATTTTTTGCCTAATTTATCCCTTTTTTCTTATAATTGTTATGAAGTATTTTAAATCAACTTCAGATGTATCAATTTACTTGAGTAATCCATTACGTTCCTTTACCTGATAAGTCTTTAAAAACAATCCATGATATCATCATCGCACTAAAATTAACAGTGATGCCTTACTATTTTAATACTCAATTTTATTGAATACCCCAGTGTCTTAAAATGTCTTTTTTTAGTAAAAAGATTTCATTTATTTTGAGAGAGGGGAAGGGAAGGGGAAAGAGAGGGGAAACATCCGTATGTGGCTGCCTCTCGCACAGTTTAGCCAAACTGGAAGCAGCACAAAGAATTACAAATACGTACTCCTGAAACCACTATAGAGGAGATACAGAATAGGACTGATAAAAGTGATCAGAATAAACTGGAAATGAAGAAAACATTTAAAAGTTCCCTACTGGGAACCTGGCCCACAAAACTGGCCACCCTTTGGTTCACAGGTGAGCACTCAATCCACTGAGGCATACCAACTGGAACAAAAATGTCTTGTTAGTTATTTGGTTGAATTATGTTTCAGAAAAGATGAACACATTTGGTTGATGCATCTCTTAACCATCTTTTAATTGGTTACAGTTCCCCTCCACCCTTAATTTACCCTGTAAGTTATTTGTGGAGGAATGCAGGTCATTTGTCCTGTAAGATTTTCTATTTCTTATATTTGCTTTATTCTTTTCATATCCTTGACCGATTTTCTCTTGGGTTGTGGATGTTTCTTTTCAGTTTTTCAGAAGTGTTTTATTTATTACGGATATGTAACAAATTAAATATTCACGTCTAGTTTGTCGTTTGCTTTTTCACTTTACAATATTTTAGACTGTTGTGAAAATGTTTAATATAGTTCTATTTTTCCACTATTTCCTCCCACTTCTGTGCTCTTCAATTTATTTGCTTGCATTTAGTGTTTATACCCTTAAATTGTATATATACCTCTATTATTTTTTAAGAAATGATTTATATTGACTCACCCATGAAAGATGAAAAATTCAACATACACAGTAATACTTTCCTTATCAACTTTGTAAGTTACATTGTTTCTGTGTTGTCAGTGTTTGTAACATTTACATGTTTTCCTGTGAGTATAATCCCCATGCATTTTAATCTTAATATATCAGGTAAGTGAATGAAATCATTATAATCTTGTTCAGTTTTCTTTTAATATCTTTTTGTTAGCTAGTTCCCTGACCCCATTTTTAGTTTTTTTTTTTCTAATACTCCTGGAAACTCTATGATCTGAGTTTTTCAAGGTGAGTTCATGGGTCACATTTTCTTTTCTTTCATTGCTCCATTATGTTTTAGTGCTGAGTGTTACTTTGTTTTCTTTGAAGATTTTATTTATTTATTTTTAGAGGAAGGGGTAAGGGAGGAAGAGAAACATCAGTGTGTGGTTGCCTCTCATGTGTCTCCTACTGAGAACCTGGCTGGCCCACAATCCAGGCATGTGCCCTGACTGGGAATCAAACTGGTGACCCTTTGGTTTCCAGACCAGCACTCAATCCTCTGAGCCACCCCAGCCAGGGCTGGAATTTACTTTGTAGAAGTCTGAGGACATCCTAATATTTTTCACTTATAATTGATTTGACATTTTTATTGAGTTTCTGGATAGTTTAAAATTTTGAATAGGATATACATAAGCTTCATTCATTCTTTGTCATTTGTTTTTGGGGAACCTGGTGTGACCATTTATGCAAAGCTTTCATAATTACTTGTTTAAATATGTGTAATATGTATTTATATTGAATGTTCTTTACTTGCCTTCTAGACTAAATTTTTTCCAACTTTTAAGTGTTTTCTTCATTTCCAGTTTATTCTGATCACTTTTATCAGTCCTATTCTGTATCTCCTCTATAGTGGTTTCAGGAGTACGTATTTGTAATTCTTTGTGCTGCTTCCAGTTTGGCTAAACTGTGATAGTGTTTGTTTTTTCTTTTGCTTCTCCCCCCCACTGCTGCCAGCTCATGTTTTAGCTTCTATTGGCTCCTGCATATTCTTGAGCCACATATTTCTGATTTGTTCTCTTGCTGTATAGATAGGATTCCTTTGTATTTTTAAGTATATAGTAATACAATATGTTATGATATGATACAATGGTGATATGTCACAACTGTTTCCTGGCAGTATTTTGCTAGGGAGTGTTATTTGCCATTTTTCCCTATTCTTTTACTCCAGTGGGAGCATTCCTAGGAACCATTCAGTATCTTGGCTACTTCCTAATAAAGTTATTCTTCTTCAAGGTCCTTTGTCTCTTTCAGCCCAGTCCCAACACCCTTTCTCTGGCAGAAATAATTCAGTATCGGTGGCTCACACATTGAATACTTCCCATAGACCTGGCCCTTGCCCCCAATTTTATAACATTTCACAGGTCATTTCAATGTATCACTCTCATGCTTTCACAGTACCTGAATGTACCTAGATGATATCTATTATTTTCAGAGTCAGCATTATATACTTTCTGTTCTCACCCTGCTACCCAGTAGTTATATTGTCTACATTACTTGAAATAGTCTATGTCAGGGATGTCAAACTCATTTTCACTGGGAGCCACATCAACCTCACAGTTGCCTTCAGAGGGCCAGAATAATATTAGGACTGTATAAATGTAACTACTTCTTAACTGTTAAGGAGTTGAAATTACATTTGGCCCTTTGAAGGCAGCCATGAGGCTGATGTGGCCTGCAGTAAAAATGAGTTTGACACCCCTGTTCTATGTTTGTAGAACTTGTCAAGCTAACTTTTGAGAGGGATTGAATAATACTCAGATCTGAAAGGTAAACGACAATATTAATGACTTAGAATACTCTGTCTCTCTGTTTCTCTTTCTTTTTCTCTCTCTCATGTTTCAAAAATAAGGTCAATTTACTACCAATTTTGGAACAACTTTTTATCTGCCTGTGTAGCAAGGAGCAAAATGGAAGGTTTTTTAATCATCTGTAGATAAGAAGAGGTGCATATTTTGGAAATCTGAGCAATATATGTATAGGGAGAAAAAAAGAAATCTCTTATTCATTGGAATAAAAAGTGAGGAGAGTGAAATGGACCTTACAGGAGATAGACAAATTATATGAAGAGATTCATTTCCTGTGAGTTGATAATGGATTTGGATTGTTCTTTGCACAAAGTTTGAGTTCAGTGACAATGTGTTGGTGACCAGAAGGACTTTGATCCCTGTTGTGGCTTTGTCATAGATATACTTTGCCAACCCCAGGCTGCTACTTGACTTTTCCAATTATAAAATTCCATATCTCTACTATGGCAATAATTATAGCTCAGGACTAATATAAGAAAAAACTGGCTAGTATCTTATATGGTAGCCAATAAATGTTAACTTCATTGTTCTCTTCAATAGATATTATTCAGTAAAATAAGCACAGGAGATGGAATGTCACGGTAAACTTCTGTGCTCTGGTAGAAAGATTACTGGTATTGGGGGGTTTGCAGTGTCAGGAGAAAAGGTGTGTGACACATTAAAATTAACACAGTAATACCAGAGAGAAATTCACAAGAGTACATAGTAAGAATTAACTAACATGTGAATAGCATTTGACACTTGAAAAGTCATTTTCACATTCATTTCCTTACACATTCACGCCAACTCGGTGAAGAGGTATTTTTATTTATATTTTAAAAATTGGGATATTAGGATTCAGAGAACCTCAAGGACTTGCTTGTGATAGAACATGTTAGAATCTGGGGTAGGAATTCCCACCCCAAGTCCAGTGCTCCATTAACAATATTATGGTGTCTTTGGAGGGAATGCCTTGTTCAAATTGCTTATCTCCTATGAACTTCTGCTTCTGTGTAATTGGAAGTATTTTCATTAGTGGGCCACTCCTCAGGTCTTTCTCTCATTGAACAATAAAATGGCCCTTATAGAGAACAGCGGGCCCTGTCCCCTACAACTCTATACTTCTGTTATTTCATCTGCATTTTTGCACAAGCACTGCAGTGCTTGCATGGAACAGTTTGATATATAAGAAAAATGCTGCAGCCCTGGCTGGCATAGCTCAGTGGATTTAGTGTGGGCCTGTGAACCAAAAGGTCACTGGTTCGATTCCCAGTCAGGGCGCATGCCTGGGTTGCAGGCCAGGTCCTCAGTGCGGGGCATGTGAGAGGCAACCACACACTGATGTTTCTCTCCCCCTATTTCTCCCTCCCTTCCCCTATGTCTAAAAATAAATAAATAAAATCTTAAAAAAAAGAAAAACTCTGTAATTACTCTCTTTTTCTTTAATAGCAAAGACAAAAACAAAACAAAACAAAACAAAAAACCCCTAAATGTCCTTTAAAGGGGATAGATAAATTAGGACAATTTACATCCCTACATAAGCTTCCATGCCAGGGTAAATATAATATTTCTTTTGTATTTATTGGGAGAAGTTCTGATACGAATTATTAAGTATAAAAATAATTCACAAATATATGTAGGGTATGATGACATGTAGACATTTTAAAAACCTATATGTGTATGTATATGTGTGTGTATATTATATACATTCACATACAAAAGAAAGAATAGAAAGGTAAATGCCACACTTTAACAGTTTTCACTGTAGAGAGGAGAATAGTATGAAAGCAAACTTTTTGCTCTTTTACTCTATGGTGCTCAGCTTTATTACAATGGGTACTCACATAATTTAAAACAAATAGGAGTAACACTTATTCTGGAAAAGTTATGGTGAGATGAAAAAAAATAGTACCACCATACAATAGTTATCTTTCAAAAACAAAGATTTATTTTATAGGAACCATAACCTTATTCACAATGTGTTGTGAAACAAACATAATTCATTTTATACATTGTCATAATACTTTCATTCTACTAAACTGAAGGGAGAAGCCCTAGGAGACCTTTGCTCACCCAAGACCCCAGGCGCCATAGGAGAACGATAAGGCCTTCTGGGAAAAGCAAATAGCCGGATAGTCACTAGGACTGGGGCTAGCACCCCCGCTGATAGAACCAATTTTCACATTTAGCCTTTGTACTCTGCTTCTGCCCCGTAGATAGAACTAATTACCACATTCTGCTTCTGTATCCCACTTTGCCACGTAGACAGGAAGACCCCTAGGCTATATAACCCCCAAGAATCCTTTGTTCGGGGCTCAGAATTTGGAGACTGACTCCTCTGGGCCCGTACACGTTAATAATAAACCTCGTACTCCAGAATCCTTCAGTGTCTGGTTGCTTCATTTTCCTAAAACAAAACAAGTAATACAATTCGGTTTTATCAATGAAAACAACCTATGCTCAAACATTTACTTTAGTGGTAATTCTGGTCAGTGCAGTTAGACGACAGAGGTACATTCCTTTAGTGACTCTTCAAACCCTCATTGCTTGCCAGGTTCATTTCAATGAATTCCTTGATGACTTTGCTTCCTTTCCTTCATAACTGTTCTCTCTGCTGTTAGTGATGTGTGTTTCAAACCTAAATCTTATTTACCACTTTTTAAAAAGATTTTATTTATTTATTTGTTTTTTGAGAGAGGGGAAAGAAAGGAGAAAGACAGGGAGGGAAACATCAATGTGTGGTTGCTTCTTACACACCCTTACTGTGGACCTGGCCTACAACCCAGGCATGTGCCCTGACTGGGAATCTAACCAGCAACCCTTTGGTTCACAGCCCACACTCAATCCAGTGAGCTATACCAGCCAGGGCTTATTTCCTACTTTTTTATTCAAAATCCTTCAATGATCTCCACATCTTCAGAAAGTATTTCAATCCTTAACACTTATGTCCAGATTACTTTTTTAAAGCTACATTTTTATTGAGTTATGATTAATATAATATTGACCCTTTTGTGCGTACGATTTAATATTTTTAGGATTTCATGAAATCGCACAACCATCTTCACTATCTAATTCCAGAACAATTTCATCATCTCAAAAACAAACTATACAATAGCAGTTACTCCACTTTGTCTCATTCCTCTTCTCTAATCCCCATACCTAGAAACCACTAATTTCTGTCTTTATGCATCTCTAATTCTGGACATTTTATACAAATAGAGTCATATGATGTATACTGTTTTGTGATTGACTTCTTTTTTATTATTTTGACAGCTATCATTTTTTCTTTTTAATCATTTTTATTAATGTTTGAATACAGTTGTTTCCTTTTTCCCACCACCACTTTCCCCTGCCTCACCCTCAATCCAACCCCCCTTTGGCTTTGCCCATGGGTCCTTTATAAATGCTCATTGATGACCCTTTCCCAACTTTCCCTGTTATTTCCTTTTCCCTCCTCTCTGGTTACTGTCAGTTTGTTATTAATTTCAATGTCTCTGGTTCTATTTTGCTTGCTGGTTTGTTTTGTTAATTAGGTTCCAATTATAGGTGAGATCATACAGTATTTGTCTTTCACTGCCTGGCTTACTCCACTTAGCATAATGCTCTCTAGTTCCATCCATGCTGTTGCAAAGGGTAGGAGCTCTTTCTTTCTTTCTGTTGTGTAGTATTCCAGCTTGTAGATATACCATTGTGTTTTGACCCACTCATTTACTAATGTGCATTTAGGTTGCTTCCAGCACTTGGCTATTGTAAATTGTGCTGCTATGAATATTGGGGTGCATAGGTTTTTTAAATTGGTGTTTCAGAGCTCTTGTAGTTCTAGTCCTATTGCTCTTCTTTCTCAAGATATTTGCATGTTTATTTTTGCATATGAATTTCAGAATTCACATGCCTAGCTTTATAAAAGATAACTCATTATATTTGGTGAGATAACAATGACTTACTATATTAAATTGGGAGACATCATTATGAAATTGAATTATTCTGTCCAAGTACAAAGAATGCTTTTTCAATTATTTTTATTCTTTCAAGCCTTTCAGGGATATTTTAATTTTTAAAATATAGGTTTAAACCCTGTATTCCTAAGTAGCTCTGACTTCTGTATGTGTGTGAGTATGGATATATGCTATATTTCTGTGTTCTAATTTTATGCCATGCCAAAAAAATCTTTATTTTATTTCGTTTTTGTATTTATCTTCTTTGTTTTTCCAAACAATAGACCATTATTTTGTATGCAAAACTTCTTATTCAATTCCTATGGCTCCAATTGTTTTCTCCTGTCTTGAAATTGTAGTGCAGGTAGTGGTAACTCTTCCCTTATTCTTCTCCTTAGTGACAATGCTCCTAATGTTTCCATAAACACATACTTACACATTTATGTATAGTGCAGGTACATGATATTATTTTACATCACAGTGTTAACTTTAGTGTAGCCTGTTTTGGGCATCTATGAAGAAAATGTTATGTATTTTCCTTTAGATTTACAAAAATAGTGGATAAATTAATTTTCTCATACTAAACTGTCTCTGCATTTCTGGAGTAAATCCCATCTTTATCATATCTCTTTAATTTTTAACATGTAACTGGAATATGTTTGCTAGTATAATTCAAAAATGTTCATTGGTAGTTATGAAATTGGCCTGCAGTTTTCCTATTTGTATTTTTGTCAGGTCTATGTATCAATATTATATTTTTTCATTAATAAAATGAAAGTTTTCATTTTACTATGCTCTGGAAAAAATTAAGTAGCAGTGAGATTAAGTCATATCCAGTTACAATTTAAAAATCTATGTGAATGAGATAATTACTGTAAGGTTAAGTACATCAGAATTCTCCAGTGAAAAATAGTATGTGCTAATTGAAAGTACTTTCTTTAATAAATAGTTTACTAGAAGTTTATAAGATAATTATAGTCAATATTTGAATAGTTAATAGTTCAATGCAATGTTTAATAAATACTTTATATTACATAGTTTGCTTTTCAATTATATGAATACCTATTTTATGGATAAGAAAACTGAGGTTCAGAAGGATTAAGTGGCTTGTCCAAGCAATACATTAAGCAGCAGTAGAACTGAAACCTAGATATATTGTTTTCATAGACTCTGTTCATTCCTTACTGCTTTCATGTAGTAAGTTTCACTGTCTTTGTCAGCAGTTGGTCAAACAGTGACACTGGCAGTTCTCACTACAAGTAGTGTCCTTGGTGATGGAAGGCAACAATATGTGTATATTAATTCTCTTTCTCTCATGTGCACATGTACACACACACATCCTTCAGAGGAAATGATGGGACAAGATTGCCTTAAACCATTGGTTCATAAAACAGAAATAACCTTTTGGCATATAGAGTTGATATGATTTGGGGAACATATTTTCATTCATAGTATATCCTCAATTTACTCATCTTCCCAATGAAGTAAATAGATGGGCTCTAAGTCACCAGCCATTCTGAAGACAGGTGTATTAAACATAAAAACCAAAGCAAATAAAAGTTTCAAATATCTCTAAGAACAGATTTAATGTGATGCCAGATGCTTTCTACAATGTATTAGAATTCCAGAAACAAGCATGGTACATAATCTTTCGTACATTAACTTTATGACTTATATTAAAGTAAGTAGGAATTGGAAAATATAAGTGTAAACTAATATAATATGTGGCAATTAATAAACTCAATATAGCAAGTACACATTTTGGTGATATCAGTCACTTTCATTTCGATGTGCATTTATCTTCAGATATATTTGTACAAAAATGTTCTAGCAAATTAGCCTGATTGTCTTTATTTCAATTGGGGGTGTCCAACCTTTTGGCACCTTTGGGCCACATTGGAACAAGAAGAGTTGTCTTGGGCTTCACATTAAATATAAAAACACTAATGAAAATTTATGATCAAAAAAAGGTTTTCAGTAAATTTATGATTTTGTGTAGGGCCGCATTCATAACCATCCTGGGCTGCATGCAGCCTGCGGGCAGTGGGTTGGACACCCCTGAAGGAGTGAGTGCCCTGAGTACTTGCTCAAATCAAAGCACTTTTCTGTGGGTGTGTACAATCCACTTCCACTTCCCCTACCCCTTCTCTCTGAATTAATTTTTCCCTTTCTCTTCTTCACTCTGCACTCCAGCTTAACTGGCTTTCATTAATTTCAGGACTGCCAAATTAATTTTTTCCTTCCACATCATCATAGTATTTCTCTTCCTGGAACAATGTCCCCCACTTTTTATTTTATTTTTTTATCAAACTGATGCCAATATTCTTCTGATCTGATCTTAAATACAACTTTACTACAGTGGCCTTACCTGGTCAATCCACCAGTTCACTGTCAATATGCTGTACTATTCCCTTGGAACATTTGTTAAACAATCATTTATGTAATTTTTTTAGTGTGTCCTGTTAAAATGTAAGCTCCATGAGGTCAGGGTCCTTGCTTGTCTCATTCTTCACTATATCCTTAGTACGTAAACAATATCAAGCACCTAGTAGGCAGTAGTAAATATTTGTTGTACAGGGTGAAGCACAAGTAGGTTTTTTACATTTGTGAGTATGTAATACAGAGTTTATTTTTACATTATCATTTATTAATTGTTGTATTATTTTACATATAACAACCATAAGCTTAATTTTGCCCCACCCTGTGTGGATGGATGAATGGATAGCTTTCAACAAGCATTGTGAAAGAGGCCGTTGCATGGGATAATCAGAGTCTGTGGGAAATCAGAAAATTCAGCGATCATTACCTTAACAAATATAATAATGAAGGAGACTGGCATGAGCATTTCTGGAGAAGAGAGATGACATAGTGGTCTTTTTGGGGTAGTATTTCAGCACTCAATGAGTGATTATCATTTCCTTATATAATTCCCCCCCCCAAAAAAAAAGTAGTAAGCAAGGACATTTGGTAATGGCATCTTTCTGAGGTTTAGCAATGATGTACACAGCTTTTGCTTTCCATATCACTTTATTGTTTATGACAACATTAAACTTTTTTATGCTCTGCTAGAGATATATGTATTTGGGAAAAATCATTATCATAGAAAACACTGGATTCGTGCTGTCCTCCCACCCCACTACGAAAATTAGGAAATGTCACTGATTTAAGTTGGAGGTCAAAGGACACTTTTGGAGACAGAAAGATAATGGATTTTTTAAAATGGCAACACAAGTCATGTCTGTATGTATGCAGTAGCTGGCTGTTTTGAAGTAATTGTTCTCGTATATTTTCTTATTTCCATGCCTTTTTACTTTTTCTATATTCTCCCTTCCCTTGATTGATCAGTCAGCCATAGAACAGTTAGTTTCTTTAAATACACTCAGCCTATACACGTTTAGGTCTAAATTTTGTAAGATGAATTCAAAAGAATTCTGGATGCAATATTCTACCGTACATTGAGTTTGATATATCTGCCGCCGGGATGGTAGCTACCATCATGCATACGAATGGGACAACGAAACTTGAGAAAATATTTTATTTAAATGTTCTCATATTTTAAGCATTGTATGTTTAATACTTTTTGATATTTCCAAAATTTCTGCTGTTAAAATTGCACGTGCAAATACAAACATCATTAATAGTAATTTCTAAGTTGTCAACTGGAAATTGTGATAGAAATATTTTTTTGATATCTATGGCTGTTGCTGGCCTGGTTGAAATGTTTACTTTCTCAGTGAAGTCTTTTCAGGTCTCAGCATTCTTCCCCTGAACACATATATACACATATAAAACTCCATCTTGTCCTTTCTTCATACTCCTTTAACACTTAAATTGGATTGTTCCAGAAAATCTGGGGGAAATGTTTTCATCAGTTGCATGACAGCCAACACATTTTTAGGAGTTAAGAGACAGAACAGGAGAGTATCTATTTACTGAGCTTTACTTTGTCCTTTCTCTAATAATAATGAACACCACAGTCCTGCCGTCCAAGAGCTAGAGTTTCACAGGCATGCATCCCTGAGGCTAACATAATGCTGAAAAACTTCCTGTCTTTATGGTACTCATCTTGAGTAAATAATATATTAAGACATTGCTGGCTGGGATGGAAGACAAAGGAAGAAAACTGTACCTGAACAATTAAAATTAAAAATAAAAATTTAAAAAATGAAGAAAAAAGACATTGCTAGATGGAATTTGTAAAATGCCTATGGAGTGTAAATAACATCTTCAAAATCATTGAATGATAGATAGATCATCATCAATTATGAGTTCTGTTCAATGCTTTAAAAATACTTGCAGATGCACTTGAAAAGGACAAACAATATTCTGAAACCCATTTGGTATAATCTCTTGGGAAACTAAAACATCTAGCTACACACTATGGGAAAGATTCTCTTAAAGTGATGTCTCTGGAAGCAGACATATAATATAAGGCCTTGGTTTTGTTGAAAAATGCACTGACAGCTGCTGAAGTAGCTTTTAAACCTGGGATATATGATTTACAATTACAGTTATCCCAATTTTCCCCCCCGTTGCTTTCTCCTGCCCACCCACCCCATGCTCCTTCTGTCAGTCCTCACTCTGTTGTCTATTACCAAGGATTCTTTATTCATGTTCTTTCACTACGCCCTTCCTCTTCTTCCCACCATTATCCCTCCCCTGCTCACTCCTCTGGTCACTCTCAGTTTGTTCCTTATTTCCATCCAAGTTTCTGGTTCTATTTTGTTTATTTGTTTGTTTTGTTCATTAGGTTCCACTTACAGGTGAGATTATATGGTATTTGTCTTTTGCCACATGGCTTATTTCACTTAGCATAATGCTCTCCAGTTCCATCTATACTGTTGCAAAGGGTAGGACCTCCTTTCTTTCTGCTGCATAGTATTGCATTGTGTAAACATACTGCAGCTTAACTGCAGGTTGTTTTCACATTGCTGTTTCCGGGCTCTTAGGGAAAAATCCCAACAGTGGGATTGTTGGGTTAGTTCCATTAAAAGGCAGTTTCGTTTTTAGTTTTCTGAGGAAATTCCATACTGTTTTCCACAGTGGCTGCACCAGTCTGCATTCCCACCGACAGTGCACTAGGGTTCCCTTTTCTCCACATCCTCACCAGCACTTGTTTGTTGATTTATTAATGATGCTGATTCTGACAGGTGTGAAGTGGTATCTCATTGTGGTTTTATTATTTTTATTTTTATTTTAAATTATATTTATTTATTTTTTTTAGAGAGAGAGGAATGGAGGGAGAAAGAGAGGGAGAGAAACATCAATGTGTAGTTGCTTCTCGTGTGTGCCCTACTTGGGATCTGGCCTGCAACCCAGGCATGTGCCCTGACTGGGAATCGAGCCAGTGACCCTCTGGTTCTCAGGCCAACACTCAATCCACTGAGCTACACCAGCCAGGGTTCATTGTGGTTTTAATTTGCATTTCTCTGATGGTTAGTGGTGCTGAGCAACTTTTCATATGTATCTGGGCCCTCTGTGTGTCCTCCTTGGATAAGTGTCCAGGCCTTGCATCTGAATAGGATATATGATTGATTCTCTTTTGCAAAAAGTAACCATTTGAATGCTGTTAATGAACCAATGATGATACAGTTCACATTAAAAATGAAAATGTTTATGGTCTTTTATTTGTTTATAGATAGTTGTGTATCTCAGGAGGCATATTACAAGTCTTTGTAGATGCTGAAATTGAGCTAGATAAATACTGCTGGAAATATCCAGGATCATCCTTACAAGGCTGCCTCAGAATTAAGATCAGCATTTAGAAACCCTGGGTTCTTGCCTTTGTTAAGAAATATTGATAAAGGGAAATGTAAATGGAGGCAATTTGCGAGGAAGGGCATTGTGTGCTGATTCTTGCATGAGTTTACTATCTAGGTATGGTTATCACTGACTTTCCCACTTGTCTTGTAATTATCAATAACTGCAAGCCCATCATCGTCACCTCAGTGTCAAGTATCCCACTTGACCACTCACTCGCTACCTCTGGTATCCTGGAACCGAAAATCATTTTACCACACTGGGACCTTAATAGAGTGACTCCTCTAATTTTTCTCTATTATCTCCCCTCCCCCTTGTACCTGCAAAGATATCCTTCATTTCCTCCACATTGGGCTTAGAGTTAATGATCCATTATTATCTTCAACTCTCTTGACTCTGTCTTGTTAATCATACTCATTTGATAAAATCCCAAGCCTCATTAAGTGAAATGTGTTTGGAGAAACTCATATAATCACATTAAGTAGTTTCACTTTCAAATCAAGATCACCATCCTCAAGTCGGTTCTCAATGCCGACTGGCTGTTATGCTATATTTGCTAATGCCATGAACACTCTTAATGATTATTTCATGCCTTCTTCCCTCTTACAACTCAAACATGGACTTCCTCCAGCTTGTCTCTGGTGTGAGAAAGTAGCAATGATCAAAAGAAATCTTTCTCAACTAATATTACCATATCTTTCCGCCAATCAGCTTCTGTGTCCATATACTCAGTCTTCTTTTCTATTACTATAGATGGGAGTATTACCATACTCCCACCTAAAGCTGTTGCACATAATCTCATCCATGCTTACCAAATTCAGGATATTCTTCTTGTAGTTCTTCCTTTCCTGTCTCATGAAATTTCCCCCCTGGAAATTTTGCATAAACATAACCTGATAATATTTCTCCCATCGGAATAAAACAAAATAGTTCTCCTGATTTCATTTCTGTCTCTGGTTCTGCCCTATTCCTCTTTCCCTTTTATAGCAAGAGCCCTTAGAAGAGCAATCTATAGTTGTCATCTTTGATTCTTCTCCAATTTGTTCTTACCACTCCATGCACAATTGATTTTATAAAAGTTACTGTTCATTAAATAGAGTTCTCCCCAAATCCATATGTTGAAGTCCTCTCATCACTTTAGAATGTGACTTTATGTGGAGAAAGGGTCTTTACAGAGGTAATTAAGTTAAAATGTGGTCACTGGGGTGGGCCCTAATCCAATAGGAATGGTATCCTTATGAGAAGAGGAAATTAGAACACATACAAGAGGGGATCACCAAAAAACTGAAATTATTTTCTAGAGTGTGGGCCCCTCGTAATACCAGCTTCTCCCACTTAGGTGAGTATTCTAGGAACCCATCTGTATCAGTGTACCAGCTGGTATTGTTGTGAGAGGCTGCATTCAGTCTCAGTAAATTTTTTTGGAAGACTCAGTGCATTTGCCCATTTCATGATGTGTGATTTAGGAGCACATCTGGCCCACACTATGCTGAGTGTTCTGCAGTTTTTGACTAAAAACAACATGACCTGTGTCCCAACCTCTCTATTCACCCAATCTTCCCCTGAGCAATGTTTTTCATTTCTCCACATGAAAAAAGTTCTCAAAGGGAAAGTTTCTGCCCATGAGGAAGAGGTGAAACTCAAAATGGCAGAAGCACTAACAGGAATCAAAACTGATGAATTCAAGAATTGTTTTAAGCAGTGGGAAAAAAGTCTCCATAGGTGTATTAGGTGTATTGCATCAAATGGAGAGTACTATTGTAACAGGGTGCAGCCAAGAGGGGGGCCCCAGAAAAGGATTTTGGATGGGGTCCAGAGTTCAGGGTGTCCAGGAAATATTAAGATGTCCTCACCCCGCCCCAGAGGGAAGGAACAAATGGAGCCAGAGCCATTGAGAGCTGTTTTACATAGCAACAGTTTTGCAGCTAACCTCTAGAATGATTATTTAATACATCTATAACCTTTAACTGGTTTCATAGATATGTTAAATAGCTGTGGCCTTGCTTTGAGACAGGAAGAAGGGAGTGGCTTCTACCCAGGCTGTAACTGGGGGCTGGTCCCCCGAGTTACAGCGCCTGCGTGAGAGCTTGGAGTAGATTGGCTCCACACCATGGGGCCATATCTGCCCAGACTAATGGTGGCAGCCCAGTAAAGCTGGGAGGGTATGAGAGTCCTGGCAGGTGTAACTGATTGTGGGAGGAGTAGGAAATGGGGCCGCAAAGGAGGATGGGTGCAGAGATTTAAACCGAGACGCAGCAGCCATTGGGGCGAGTGTCACACGGTTTGGGGCAGAGTGAGGATCCCTGCAGTCATGTAGGAGTGAGCCACGTGGTTTCAGCAGAGTGAGGACCCCCTGTTGGTGAGGTGAAAGAGGGAGCCACATGGCTTTGGCAGAGTGCAGACCCCCTCTTTCCCAGGTGAAAGGGAAAACCACGCAGCTTTGCCAGAATGGAGATCCCTGCAGCCAGGTGAAGAAGAAAGCCACATGCTTTTGGTGGAGTGCGAACTCCTGAAGCTTTGGTAGAAGAGGCCCAGGCAGCTTTGGGGTGCCCCCTTTGGCCACGTGGCCTGGAAAGCAGGAGAGACTTTGACTGGAACTGGGTACAAAGAACTCTTGCCAATGGACCATGAGAGGGTACCACAGTACTTTGGATTAACTAGAGATCCTGCCTGACACAGCTGACAATACCAGCGGCCTGAAACACAGACATGTGCTCTTTCCTGATTTACAGTACCCGGAGTTGGGACGGTGGGAGAAGGGAGCGCTGTGTGGGTTAGGTGTATACCCTAAAGGACTTTGATATTTTAGTGGAGGTGTTAGGCCTGAATAGCATTAAATAAACATTTTGTTTCCTTTTCACAAATCTCTGGCATTGAGAGATGTCTTTCCAATTGGCGGTGGACAGAAAAGCCCAGTAGATATTAGTATTCTGTCCTCGGGAGGGGTCCCTGTTCTGTAGCAGTTTTTGGCATCCCTAGATGGGTCAAATATCGCTGCCCCCGCCGGGCCTCTTGTTCAGTAACACTTCGAAGGTGACTGAACTTTAAACATGTAAGAATAGATACACAGAAAGGAGAGAAAAGTGGTGGCTGGGTACATGAAAGCTGAGCCCACTTGCTCATGCACCCAGCACAGATTTTCAACTCATCTGCCAACAAGTGACCTGAACAATCAATGGAATCTTAGCTGATACGGAATCTTGAAGCCAAGGATTGCAGAAGAGGCTTTGCAATGTCCAGTAAGAGATTTTACAAGTTGAAAGGGGAAATACTCTGTATGAGGTGCCTGAAGCAAAGGAGAGAGCAGAGAAGAGAAAGTGCAGCTTGGTGGCTCCTGCTTCTTCCAGAGTTGGGGCCCCTGCACAGGGAACCCCTAACCCTAATCAAGGGAACCTTGGGAGGATGTATGGAGTCTGGGAGACTTGGGCTGTACACACACAGTGAGCAGCATGTCCATGTCTGCAGCACCAACTGGGAGAGTCCAGGAGAAAAATTCTGGCTCCTGTGACTGTCGGAGGCACCAGAAGGCTGTGGCCAACTCTGACCAAGAAAGACTTTGCCTTTTATGGAAGTGGAGTGTGTGGAGAATCAGGCAGTGGCTTGGAGCTGCAGTGTGGGTGCCACACAGGGACTTTTTAAAGAGGGGAGTGGAGGTGTGGCTGAGCAGGGAACCCAAGCAGCTGCACAGCTGCCCTGCCAACAAAGAGGCCAGATTCAAAGCATGGTTTGTGCCCACTGAACCCAGCTTGACCAGGGTGAGTAGAAGGCTATACCATGAATGGATTGCTAGGCCCCACTCGGCACAGCTGGCAAGCATTAGGGTGGTGGCGGGTGCACTGTGCAGAATGGAGGGTTTGGGTTTGAGCCTCCTGGGAGAGCAGTGAGCCATAACCTGGAAAGACTAGAGCTGAACACCTGAGATTGCTTGCAGACTGGCAGGGCCACCTAAAGTGAGGAATACAAACTTCTGGGAAGAAGAATATGTGCCCATCCCCCACCTACAGGATAGCAATCTGCAGTACAGTAAGGCCAGGCTCAAGAAACCCCTGCGGGTACATTCCTAAGGAGAAAGAACCAGAATCTCAAAAGAAGCCCTTTCTGAGCTTTTATCAGATGCTATGCTGGCTCCTCCTCAGGCCTTAAACCACTGAAAACAGCACAGCAGAGAGATTAGAAATTGGCACAGCAAGAGGTATTCAGGGCCCTGCCCAGCCTTGGCTCTCACATAGAGCTGCCATCAACACCAAGCAGGAAAGAGCTGACCCTGTTACACACATTGGCCCCCCACCTGAAGCAGACAGTTAATTCATAAGACACTATACATTAGCAGAAATAACCTGGGAAAGACCAACATATATGGTGCAGGGGTGGGGAACACACGCACCATCTTGCCTGAAGGCTGAACAGCACCTTCTAGGGTGATGACCCAGGGATCTCACCCTCCTGATTGCACCAGAGGCCCCCTCTGCAGGCAGGTAGAGGTGGTACATGCAGTGCTAGAGACTTTAGATGAATCACCACCCCTGGGCCTTGGGCTGATAAAACGCCAGCAGGGCGGAATAGTGAGAACAAGCCAAGCCTGAGGGAGGCAGACGCAGACTGTGCATTGCATGTAGCCTCGATCAGGCTGCCTAAAGCTAGACTGGAATGCCAGGTGACATCAGAGATGGATCCTAAAGAAGACAGTAGGCCAAAAAACACTAGACTCTTCAGATGGATTCCACCTCGTTCTTTTTCATTATTTGTGCTATTTTTTTCTCCTGCACAGCTTTTTACATTGTGTCTTTGTCTTCAGTTTTGCTCCTATTATTTTACTATTTTTTATTTAATTTTATTTGTACATATATTTTTATTATTTTTTAAATTTTTATTTTAGTTTTAGTTCTAATCTCATCTTTTCCCTTACTCCATTTTGCTTTCATCCTTTTCTTATTTTTGTTTTAAATTTTATTTTTTCTTTTTCTGTGCCTTGTTTCTATTCCTCACTCATACCATTTCTCCTCCCTCCATCCTCTCAAAACCATCTTTCTTTTTATTAGTCATCTCACATTCATTTTCCCTCTCTTATCTTTATGGTCATTCCATATTTATTAATATTCGCTAAATTTTCATTGATATTGGGGTTTTGTTGCATTTCTTCAATTCTGTTCCCAGGTGTTCACTATATTTTTTAATTTAAATGATAATATTTTACTGTTCCCCTGTTGTACTCCTTTTAGCCTTCCTCCTGCCCTGTCTGATTTTTCTTTTAAATTATGTCTTCTTTTCTTAGCTGGGTTTCTAATGCTTATGCTTATTATTTCTCCACTGTCTATCCTATCAAAATTAGTTTCTTTAGACATCTCACAATGTTTTTTTTTCTTTTCTTTCTTATAATGTTATTCTCTTTCCGCCTTTACTGATCTTTGCTCCTTTGTCATTGATATCGCTGATGTGGTGGTTTTACTGCAATTTGGTTCCCATTTTTTCACTATTTCTTGTTTTTTTTTTCTCCAAACCTCATATCATACTATTCCCATCTTACTCCAGGTTGCACTATACCCTACCTATTTTATTTATGTGGCAAATTACATTTTCTCCTTTGCTTTGCCTTCTTTCTATTCCCTACTCTTATTATTTCTCCTCCCCGTACCCTTTCAAAATCATTTTTCTTTCTGTTAGTCACCTCATATTCTTTTTTCCTTTCCTATAATAATTTTATTCTCATTCCACCTTTGTAAATCTTAGCTCATTTGTTGTTGATATCTTGGTAGTGGTTGGGGACATTTCTGCTGCTGTGGGTTTTATTTGCTGGGTTGTTCTGTTCTGGCAGCTCCTGTGTTGTCTGGAAACAGCACACAAGATGTGGTGGGGTTGTGACTCGCAGGCAGCCAGCCAGAGGGGAGAATCCACCAAGGAACAAGCTAAAAAACAACCAAAATCCAATTACAAGAAGAGATCCCACAAAAACTTCCTCCCTCCACCAGGGTAAAAACCTTACCATAAAGTCTTTGTAATCTTGCTCCTGCCTACCTCCCTAACTTCTTAGACACTCCCCTTTACTCACTGTACTGACTACATTAGTCTCTTTGCTTTTACTTGAGTATGCTAAACCTGCTCTTACCTGGATATATTTATATCGTCTTCATTTTGTCAGGAATGGACTTTGCCCAAACATCTGCAGTCTCTCTCTCCATAGCTTTTTTCAGACTCTGCTCAAGTGTCACCTTCTCAGTTAAATCTTCCCTGATCATCCTGTTGCTCACACTCTTTCCCCCATAGCACTATCACCATCTGACATAAATTGTGCTTCACTTACTGTACCTACTTACCACAAACACTCAAATGGAAATTCTATGTGGGCATGGATTTTGTTTTCTGTTTTATTGGCTATTGTACGCCTGGCTCCTAACACAGGGGCTGGTACATATTTTAGGTTGCATGAGGATTTATTGAGTGAATGAATGAATGACCGAATTATATTAATAGGTCAAAATTCCATCTTTAAAAACATTTTATTGTTATTCAAGTGCAGTTGTCTCCATTCCTCCTCCCATGACCTTTCCACCCACCATCCTCCACCTCCCACCCTCAAACCTACCCCATTTTGGCTTTGTCCTTGGGTCCTTTATACATGTTCCTTGATGGCCATTCCCCTAAAATTCCATCATTTTTTCTTCCAATCACACTGTACCAAAGAGTTAAGTTATGAGAAATAAAAACCTCTTAAAGTTATTTTGAATTCAGAGAAAGAAATAGTTGGGAGCCATAGGTTAAAGTCAAATCTTATAATTGCTTATTTCTGACTGTGATGGTGTAAAGGTTTTACATTAAAAAATCCACTTCTTTTCATGGCTTCAATTTGGGAGTAAAATTTATAGTTTCTTGAGTTTTTCTTATCTAAAAAAGGATACTGAACACTGCATGTGTGAAAATTGTGCTCTCCAATGAGTGAGAAAATAAGAGGGGGACATACTAAAGAATAAGACATTATAATAACACTCACTGAAACAGGACATTTTGCAAACTTTTTATCAACACGATTTTCCCACATCCTATAGAGTTTAAAAGCATTTATTTTGAAGTACTCATGGTATTAGAATTAACCAAATTGCCCAGTGTCCAAATAAAGCCTCTAAAAACATAGCCATACTTAAGAAAGTCCATGAAACCTGCTGTGAAATATAAATGTAAAAGTTCTTTTCTTTTTGACTACACATTATGTTATCTGTAAAACTTGACTCCTAAAAAACTTTTATGCCCTTCTGGGCTATTTACTTTATCCCATTGTCTTATGTATTTTATGTGATTTAGGGTATTTCCTTCTTTTGTATTAGTGAAGTTCCTTTCCTTCTCCAACCTTTGTGAGCGGTTACCAAATGATAAATCCTCATCTTTGGTTAAGTGTCTAGCTTAATGTCTGGCACATTGTAGGCCCTCAATACATTTTGAATGAATAGAGACATATTCATTTTTTAAAATGTAATCCCCTTTGCCTGAGTTTCTCAAAGGATAATTTGCAAGGCACTTGCATTAGAATCTCTGGGATGCCTTATTTTTTAAACACACACTCCTATAGTCCATCCATGACATGGTGAGTAGCATGGAGGCAACGAAATCTGAGAAAAGTTATTGCAAGTTGCTGTTGTTTGCCACACTATGTGTGATAGCTGTTACGATAGACACCTGAGATGTTTTCTGTCCTGGGAAAGATCTTAGCATTCAATTAAGAACAGGGAATGGATAACAAACAATTACACATATAAACAATTATCGCACATGGTTCGTGCTCTGAAGGAATAGACATGGAGCTTTGATAAACAACAGGATGACCTGCTTTATATTGGGTAGTCAGAAAAGTTCTCTCTGGAAGGTAACATTTTAGCTGAGACATGAATATATTAAAAGCCATTG
Source organism: Artibeus jamaicensis (assembly GCF_021234435.1). Classification (NCBI taxonomy): domain Eukaryota; kingdom Metazoa; phylum Chordata; class Mammalia; order Chiroptera; family Phyllostomidae; genus Artibeus; species Artibeus jamaicensis. Next base: position 21,251,028 of record NW_026521506.1, read on the forward strand.
GACACTCCTACATTTAGAAATTGAAAAGAGGAGAATGGTGAATATCCAAACCAGGATACATTGCAGAGTGAAAGAAGGCAGGGCAAGTGTGTGAGGGAGCAGCTCCATTTTGGCACCCTGTCAACATTGCCTGTCTCCTGATAGGCTGTGTAGCAAGGCTTAGGGATCACGTATAAATGCAGATAAAAATAGTTCCTATTTCCTAGGTGAATGTGAGGACTACATAAGCAATCACTGCCTAGCAGATAGAACATGCTCAATAAATGTTAAATATTGTTTATTATTTTCACTTGTATTTCTTGGATAGCAATGAGTTTGTAGAACTTTTTGTATGTTTATTTTCCATTATTATATCTTTTTTGGAGGAATTTCTTATTCATTTTTTTGCAACGTTATAATGTGTTCATCTTTTTCCTATTGGTTTTCAAAATCTTGACCTGAAGTATCTCTATCTTCAAAATGAAGAGTTTGTATCAGCTGGTCTTTGAAGGCTTCTCCAGCTTGTACCCTTCATATTTCTAAGTGGATTGAAGGCAAAGCCATTTTAGTGAAAAAGACCTGGATCCCTAAGTGTTTTAGAAAACAGTTTGGCATTGTAGTTTAGTAGTCATTAGTAGCGGTAACATACATGAGTGAGATGATGAATGTGAGATCAAGATTAGAAAAATCTTGCTTTGACTTCAGGCCATAAAACGTCTTTGGGCCAGTAAGAGAAGTTACATGTTTATTGCTTCTTTTCCCTGCAGATTCTCTATGGGATACATTTTGGCTATATCAAACCTTCCTGAAATTTTAATTAAGACTTCAATCACCTACACTCATTAATTGAGCTCACTTACAGACTTGTAGGAGAAACATGGATTTAGATACTTGGTAATCCTGAAGAAAATATGAGCTGCACTCATGAGGAAATCAGAACAAGCTATTTACTGAGAGACAGGTCTTTGTACTTGAAATCAGTGCCACAGTACTAGGGTCACAGTAAATTAACTGTTGTGAGTTCCAGTTCTCTCATTTGAAATATGCAAATCATAATGCTGTGGATCAGGCAGTATTATTATTTTGACATGCTTATTTTTATATTTACATAGCTGAACCTATCAGTTTTTTCCCTTTATGACATTGCCTTTGTTCAAGACAATGCCTCATTAGATAAATATTTACCCAAGCTGTCTTTTGTAGTTCTTTTATCATTTTACTTTTTATGTCTCTGATCGTCTTGAAATTTATTTTGATATTTCGTGTGCCCTCGTCTCTCTTTTTCAAACATCCAGCCAATTGTTTCAACACCATTTATCTAAGGAATTAATCAGTCTGCTACTTCTGTTGTGCCAATTTCATCATGTGCTCCTGCATGTAAATATGGAAACATACGTCTGTTTCTTGATTTCTTCATTCTGTTCCAATTACCAATCTACCTAATCCTTTATCAGTATTAAACTTTAATTATGGTGGCTTTGTGTTGCATATTAATATTTTAGTTTTAGTCTGTTTTTGCTTTGCTTTCCTAATCTTATCTAGATATTCTTGTATGGAAACCTCAGAATCATTTTGGTTAAGTTCTAGAAAAACCACTTTAACAAATAAACTACAGGTGGGCTTTTATTCCTTCATGCATTCTCCCCACACATAAAGAAGTCTATCTATGTGTGTAGCATTTTGTATATCATTACCTTCTTTAGGCATGTAAATTAGCTGTACGATTTAATGCCCAAACCAGGACAGTTTTAACAGGGAAAAAGACAATAGAACAAATGTGTACAGTGGCAGCTCCATGTTGACACTTCCAACCTTGTGTGTCTTCCCATATGACACACAGACAAGGCTCAAACACAGGCGGGCCTATATCTTGGTGGAATTTTATGTGATCCTCCTAGGGATATGGCGAGATTGAAAGTCTTAAAACAATGTGTAACTTTGTATGGCGACGGATGATAACTAGACTTACTGCAGTGATCATTTCTCAGTGAATACAAGTATCAAATCTTTATGTTTTACACCTGAAACTAATATAATGTTCAATGTCAATTATATCTCAATTAAAAAAAAAAGATTGGCAGCCTTCTTAGGAGCTACCACAAGGTATTTTTCACTTGATTTCCTATCTTGTGAGAGGCATCCAGGAGTTATTTCTTACCTGCCACCCTGGTTCTGATCAGGCATGGGTCTTTCATCTTATTTCGCTCACCTTAGAGCACAGCTGCAGACTATAAAAGTACTTTGTGGCAGTCTCATCCTGGCCTGTGTGGCTCAGTTGGATGCAGCATCCTCCTCTACACCAAAAGGGTGCTGGTTGGATTCTCCATCAGGGAACATGTCTGGGTTGTGGGTTTGAGCCCTGGTTTGGGCAACTGATTGAAGTTTCTCACATAGATGTCTCTCTCTGTCTCTCTCTCAAAATCAATGAACATGTCCTTGAATGAGAATTTTTTTTAAAAACTACTTAGCAGCAGACTAGATGGGCTCCTTAGCAAATGAGCAACCTACTTTTAGCTGGCTCCTTTGTTTTCATGTCATGCTCTAAGTCAACTGGTGCATCATGCTGTTACCATGTTGATGTCATTTTCTCTGTCTTGGTAACTAATAAACTGTCTGAATCTAACTGGGTCCAGTAGTACCTGTTAGAGTTCTTGAAAAAAATGCTAAAACAGTCAAGATTCAGGAAGAATAAGAATAAAGTGCAATTGAACAACCTAACCATCATTGTTGTCACTGTTATTCCCATGAAACAAAAGGGGTTCAGTGGTTGTTTGTACATAAAAGTTGTTTTTTTAATCCTCAACCAAGTATGTGTTTATTGATTTGAGAGAGAGAGAGAGAGACATCGATGACAGAGAAAAACATGAATTGATTGCATCCCGTATGTGTGCTGACCTGGGACTAAACCCACAACCTAGGTATGTGCCCTGACTGGGAATGAAACCCTCAACCTTTTCGTTTACTGGATGATGTGCCAACCAACTGAACTACATGGCCAAGGCTGTCCATAAAAGTTTTATGCAGTCAGCAATATCACGAAAGCACTTCCTCAGTTTTCCGGTAAGCTCTTGGGCTGTCTATTATTGTGGTGTTGGCCCTGGAGGAAGGCAGGCAGTCAAACAGTCTATTTAAATTTAAGCCATAATAACATGCTGACTCTGTAGAACATTTTGAAAAGTACAGAAAACTAAAAAGACAATTCTTATAAATATTGTTGGTGTGTATCCTTCCAGTTTTTACTATGTGTAATTTTTACATAATTATAATGATGTGTCATATGTAATTTTATATCTGCCTTTTTTAAATTTAATGCTCTTAAATTCTTTATAAACATTTTAATGACTGCATATGCTTCCAGAGTGGATTTTATCATTTTTTCATATACTCTATTAAGTGAATCGAAGCTATTTCTTTTGTTTTTAAATAGTAGCCAGTAATTCTGTGATAAACATATCAAGGCCTTAGAATAGATTCCCAGCAGAGAATGCCATTTTTATAAAATGCTTGATGCATAATACCAAATTGCTTTTTAAAGAGTTTGTCTATTTATTGTACATTCCCACTAGCATCTTTAATATCCACACTATAGCTCTGAAAGTACAAAACAAATCCCTGAACTTCATATTTATTCATATTAACTTTGTAGGAAGTTCAGGATCATTATGTCTGTAAGAATCAAGCAAATCAATGAAACACTAAATGAATGTTTTTTCATAATCAATGACTATATTGCATTTTTAGTGAACATTTTTTGACAGATAATTTTTTGGTTGATGATATATTTCTTATTTCTGTTGTATGCATAGTAAATATCTGTAATGGGAGATGTATGCTAGTGTGGATTTGATAGACGCAGACATTATGGAGAACTTCCACAAAGGTAGAATGCACGTAAAAGGAGTATGCATCCCATTGTTAATCAGAGAAGGATTTCTAGATCTTCTGGTGTCTTGATTGTGCTACTAAGGACACACAATAGACCAGCAGTTTCCTCAAAGGGAAACATGCCAGTGTGGAAGAAGTGAAACAAAAATAGCAGAAGCACTAAAAGGCATCAAAATCAATGAGTTCAAAAACTGTTCTGAACAGTGGGAAAAATGTCTAGATAGTTTATTGCATCAAATGGAGAGTACTTTGATGGTGGCTGAAGTTTAAATACATAAAGATAAATACATAATTTTTATCAATAAATTTCCAGTTTTTTAGGTCACCCCATAGATGAAGTCTGGTCAGAAAGTATCCAACCACATAATATGTAAAATAGAGACATTAATGGAAGAAGATACAAGATACAAGAAACATTGTACATAGGACAATGCCTCAGTCTTCTTCAAAATAAGCACAATTTGCCCTCACACAATTCTTCCAGCATCTCTTCCACTGTTCAAAGTACTCTTCAAAATCCTTTGTCAGAATCACCAGCAGCTGCCCCATTGTATTTTCCTGAATCTCATCTGTGGTCTGAAATCTCTTCCCTTTCCAAGGTGATTTTGGTTTTGGGAAAAGCCAGATGTTGCAGGGTGCCAAATGTGGGCTGTAGGGGGATTAAAAACTCTGATGTTTTACCAAAAAAAAAAAAAAAAAAACCTCTAAATGAGATGTGATGAATGAGCAGGCATATTGTCATGATCAAGCTGCCAATCACCAGTTGCCCATAGCCCTGGCCTTCTGAACCATCTAAATAGTTTCCACGGAGAAGTGTTCAAACTTAACACAAAATTTGATGCAGATTCATTGTTCTACTTGCTCAGTCATTTTGAGTGACATAGCCACACAGTACACATGCTCACTCAACAGCATCTACCACTCCAACTGACTAGTACAATGAAATTGTCATTGTTCACACATGTGCATTATAGCCCACTCTCTGTAGGAGACCATTCTGTGTCGTGTGGGCGCAGCCCCCAGTGACAAACATTTACTGCAAAATAACTTCCTAAAATCCATGCTAAACCTTCCAAGGATAAGTGTAACCAGTTCAACCACTTTTGCCTTTTCATTTGCTAATATCCTTCTTCTGTGATGTGATTAGCAGCATTCGCTCCTATATTTTCTGTAAAAGGTAATCACCTAAAGCAACCTGTGCATAGTAAATGAGGAACATCATGTAATGTGCCCAGAAACCCAATAAAGGCCTGTCACAGCAAGGGCCAAGGCTTTTGATCCCCTTGAGAGAAAAAGCCATGTTGTCACTTTTCCTCCACAGGGCTCGGTAGTCCGTGTGGATGTCTCATTTTATCCATAATGATGGGGACACTATGGGCCAGTGTCCACATCACTCTCCTTGGCTGCCAGGTTGCGTAAATGTTGTGCAAACTATTCTTATATTAACACTATGTATATTCATATTTAAAAGATTATTTATTTATTTATTTAGTATTAGTTTCAGATGTACAGAAGAGTGGTTAGAAAATCGTGTAGTTTACAGAGTTATCCTCCCACTGCTTGAAATACCCACCTGGCCTCATACATATTTATCACTATATTATTGACTATAATATTCCCTATATTGTAATCTATATCTCTTTGACTGTTCTGTAACTACCAATTCTGCTTAATTCCTTCAACTTTTCCAGCCAGCATCCCAACACCTCTCTCCTCTGACATCTGTCAGTCTATTCTTTTTATTTATAACTGTTTCTATTTTGTTGATTATCTTCCACATATAAGTGAAGTCATATGGTGTTTGTCTTCCTGTTGCTGACTTATTTCACTTAGCATAATACCTTCTAGGCAATCCAAGTGCCCATCAGTAGATTAGTGGATTAAAAAAACTGTTATATATTTACACAATGGAAGACTACTTGATTATAAAAAAAGATTGAAATGTTACTTATCTTTTAAGACAGGAGGAATGGACCTAGAGGGTACCATACCTTCTTTTTCCATTCATCCATTGACATACACTTAAACTGACTCCATGTCTTGGCTTTTGTGAATGATGCTGCAATAAACAGAAGAGTACAGACATTTCTTCAAGATCCTTTTCTATTTCCTATGAATATATATATATATATATATATATATATATATATATATATATATATATATATATATATCTCCAGAATTAAGATTGCTGTATTTTAATTTTTTTGAGAAATTATCACACAGTTTTTCATAGTGGCTATACCACTATACATTCCCACAAACAGTGCACAAAGTCACCCTTTTCTCCATATAATTGTGAACACTTGCCTCTTGTCTTTTTTGTAACCATTCTAACAAATATAAGATTATATTTCACTGTGGTTCAGATTTGAATTTCACTGATGATTAGTGGTATTTTGTACCTTTTCATGTATCTGTTGGCTATCTGTATGCTTGTTTTGAAAATATCTATTTAAGATTTCTGCCCATTTTCAATTGAATTTTTGCCATTGAGTTTTAGGAATTCTTTCAATATTATGAATATTGACCCCTTATTAGATGTAGGATTTTCAAATATTTTCTCCCATTGCTTATACTGTCTTCATATTTTGTCAATTATTTCTTTTTTGTAAAAATGGGTTTTTTTAGTTTGAAATAGTTTTATTTCTTTAGTTTTTATTTTGTTTCTTGTGCTTTTGGTTTCATATCTTTAAAAAAGTTGTTGGCAAGAACAATGTCAATGGGATTTTCCCTTATGTTTCTTACAGAAGTTTTAAGATTTTAATTTTATATATGTCTTTAATTAATTTCAAGCTAATTTTTAAAATATATTTTATTGATTATGCTATTACAGTTGTTCTATTTCCCCCCCTTCATTCCCCTCCACCCTGCACACCCCCTCCTCCACCATTCCCCCCTTTAGTTTATGACCACGTGTCTCAAGTTCCTTAGATTCTATATTTCCCATACTATTCTTTCCCTCCACATCTATTTTCCACCTACTGTCTATGCTACTTATTCTTTGTACCTTCTCCCCACTTCTTCTCCTCCCCTGTTGCTAACCCTCCATGTAATCTTCACTTCTATGGTTCACTCCTGATCTAGCTGTCCTCTTAGTTTGCTTTTCTTTTAGGTGTGGTTGTTTAATCACTGTGAGTTTGCTGTCCTTTCACTGTTCATCTTTTTATCTTATTTTTCTTAGGTAAGTCCCTTTAACATTTTATATCGTAAGGCCTTGGTGAGGATGAACTCCTTGAATTTGATCTTATCTGAGATCAAGAAGCAGTTTATTTGCCCTTCCATTCTAAATGAAAGCTTTGCTGGATAGAGCAATCTTGGATTTAGGTCTTTGGATTTCATGACTTGGAATACTTCTTTCCAGCCCCTTCTTGCCTGTAAGGTCTCTTTTGAGAAATCAGCTGACAGTCTGATGGGAACTCTGTTGTAGGTGACTGTCCCCTTAGCTCTTGCTGCTTCTAGGATTCTCTCCTTCATTGTAATCTTGGCTAATGTAATGATGATGTGCCTTGGTGTGTTCCTTTTTGGGTTGAACTTCTTTGGGAGTCTCTGAACTTCCTGGACTTCCTGGGAGTCTATTTCCTTTTCCAGATTGGGGAAGGTTTCCTTTATTATTTGTTCAAATAAGTTTTCCACTTGTTACTGTTCCTCTTCCCCTTCTGGTACCCCTATAATTCGGATGTTCAAATGTTTAAAGATGTCCTGGAGGTTCCTAAGACTCTCCTCATTTTTTTGAATTATTGTTTCTTCATTCTTTTCTGTTTGGTCATTTTTTTCTTTCTTCTGGTCCACTCCCTTGATTTGAGTCCCAGTTTCCTTTCCATCACTATTGGTTCCCTGCGCATTTCCCTTCATTTTAATTCGTTTCACCTTCATTTGTTTCTCTAATTTGTGACTAAAATCAACTAGTTCTGTGAGCATCCTGATCACCAGTGTTTTGAACTGTGCATCTGATAGGTTGGCTATCTCTTGGTTGCTTAGAATTATTGGCTCTGGGGCTTTGAGCTGTTCTTGAGCCATAATATTTTGGTCTGTTCATGCTTATTACGCATGAAGGGTGGAGCCTTAAGTGTTCACCAGGGTGGGGCAACCCAGGTCTTTGGGTTGTGACTCTGTAAGTGGGGGAGGGGTCAGAGAGGGGCAATGGTGATTGTTCCACTCCCTCTCAGATTTCAGTCCCCTCTGCTGCTTTCCACAAGCAAACTGGGTCCTCATGGTGCTGGCTGCTGGGTGTGTGGGCTTGTGTACCCTCCAGGACCCTGTGGGTTTCTCCAACAAACTCTCTGTGAGCCTGGGAGCTTCGCCTGACACCTTGACCTCCAAAGTTTTTCCAATTGATGCTTTTAGGCTTTCATTCCCATCGCTGGGGCCCTAGCCTGTGTGGTCTGTCTCACTGCTCACTCCTTTGCCTCGTTTATTGGCGTGTGAATGTGTGACCGCAGTCAGCCAGCTGCCTTGTCCCCTCACTGGGTCTTCCCATTGCTACCCCACACCTGGGATCTGACAACCACCGCCTGCACTCCTGGGTCAGTCTGACTGCCTTTTCCTGCACAACCTCGCTCTACCAGCCACTGACTCTGCCCCTCTTACTGGTGTGGCTGAATGGTTTGTTGTTATAGGACTTCTGTACAGTTCAATTTTCTGTGTTTTGGTTGCCTTTTTGTTACTAAAACTTTGTTGTCTTTAAACTTGGTTGTGTGAGGAGGCACAGTGTTTCCACCTATGCCTCTATCTTGGCCGGAAGTCCTCAAGCTAATTTTTTTTGAGCGGTGTAAGACAGGGGTCCAACTTCATTAATATGCATGGGATTATCCAAGTTCCCCAGAAGTATTTATTGAAGAGACTAGCTTTCCACCATTGAGTGTTCTTGGCTGCCTTGTAAAATAATAGCTGATGGTATATGTGGGTGTTTATTTCTGCCCTCTCAATTCTGTTTCATTGGTCCATGTGTCTGTTTTGTGCTAGTGTCATATCATTTTGATTACTGTATTTTTGTAGTATAGTTTTAAATCAGGAAAAAATGCAAGAGCAAAGGGAGAAGTTCAACAAAGTGAGAGAAAATATTAAAAAGAACCAAATAGTAATTTTGAAGAATACAATGACTGAAGAATTCAATAGAGAGCTTTAATATCAGACTGCACTGAGCAGAACAGTCAGTGATCTAGAAGACAGACCAATTGAAATTATCCAATCAGAGGACCAAAAAGAGAAAAGAATGGAAAGGAATGAAGAATGCCTGCAGTATTTAAGAGACACCATTAAGAGAAACAGTCTGTGCATTTTTGGAGTCCCATTTTGAGAAGAGAGGGAGAAGTGGTAGGAAGCTTATTTACAGAAATAATGGCTGAGAACTTCCTAAACATAAGGAGAATGATTTGGACATCCAAGTTTATGAAGCTGTCACCCCAAAATTTCAACCCCAAATAATCGTTTTTTCTCTGTCACCATAGTTTCATTTTTTTTAGAATGTTAGATAAATAAAATCATACAGTATATGATGTTTTGAGATTGGCTTCTTTAAGCATGATGCCTTTGTGACCCATCTAAGTTATTGAGTGTATCAATTGTTCATTTTTTATTGCAGAGTAGTATTCCACTGTATGAATATATCGGAGTGTGTTTATCCATTCAGGTGTTGATGGACATTTGGATTATTTCCAGTTTTGAGTAATTATGAATAGAGTTGCTATAAGCATTCCCATACAAGTTGTTGGGTGAACAGAAGTTTTTATTTCTCTAGATTAGTTACTTAGGAGTGGATTGCTGGTATGTATGGTAAGTGTATATTTACCTTTAAAAGAAACAATGGAACCATTGTGTAGAATGACTACTGTTTTGCTGTTTTTCTATTTATTCTGTTCTGTTTATTACTGAGAGAAGAGTGTTGAAGTTTCCTATTGTAATTGTGGATTTGTCTAATTTTCCCTTTTAGGCTGTTAGTTTTTGATTCATTTAGTAGTATTATGTATTCTTGGTGAATTGTTCTTTCTTTAAGTAATTCCCTCTTTTTTTATTATTGTTCAGTTACAGTTGTCCTGCCTTTCCCCCATTTCTTTCCCCTGCCCTGCCTTTTCACTTCCACAGTCAATCCCCCCAGTTTCCATGCAAATGATCTTTACAATACATTATAATACTGTCTAAAATCAAAGAGAAATAGACATTTTTAAAAGTAGCAAGAGAAAAAATATCGAATACAAGGGAACTTATATGAGATTATTATTAGGTTTCTCAACACAAACCTTGAAGGCCAGGAGAGGGAGAATGATATATTAAAAGTGCTTAAAGCAAGAAACTGTAACCCAAGAATACTTTACCCAGCAAAGTTGTTTTTCACAAATGGAGAAGAAATAAAGACAAAGCTGAGGAAGTTTCTCAGCACTATACCTGCCTTACTTTACTGAAAGGAGTTCTTCAAGCTAAAACAAAAGAATGACAATTATGAACATAAAAATATATGGATATATTATATAACACTGTGGTAAAGGTAAACATAAAGTCAGATTCAGAATACTCTAATACTGTAGTATGGTGGTATGTTAAGTACTTGACTCTAGTGTAAATATTAATTGGCAAAAACATTAAAATAGTTATAGTTATAATAATTTCTTAATGTCTATCTGATATTAAAAGATGTAAATTATAACATCAAAAGCATAAAGGGAGGGCAGTAAAAGGCTAGATTTTTATATGCAATTGAAATTAAATTATAATCAGTATAAAATAGACTATTATATCTATAAAACATTTTAGGTAAGCCATGTGGTAACTACAAAGCAAAAACCAGCAATAGGTTTACAAGATACCTAGAAGGGAATCAAAGCATAACACTATGGGAAATATTCACTTCACAATCTAAGGCAGCAAGAGAGGGATAAAGGCACTAGAGAGCTATAAAACATCAAGAAAACAAATTAAAAATAAGGAAATTGAGGCTCTGAAAACTAAAGTCCTTTTTCTAAAGATCACATAGCTGGTGGATGTCTGAGTCTGGATTACAACCTAGGATTGTCTCATTCCAAAGCCAACTCTCGTAAATTGTGCTCAGATGTTGCTCATGGCTCAAGTGAAATGGCTATCCCAGCTACTGAGTGAGAAAGTGATATCTAGGAAAATCAAATAAGGCTTAAATGACAAGATATTCTTACTGGGTCATTTTCAATTACACTATTTTAGGTTTCTGTTTTAGAATCTTTGTCCTTGGACTGTCCAAGTATTCTTTTGGTTCTCTTAGTAATGAATGCATTGTACTAGGCACTCATCTTTCATGAAGATCCTCATTAGACAAATGATCCATGATGGAAAGCAAAGATGATTCTATTTTATATTTTGAAAATATGTATAATAGAGATTCCAGTAGTTGTGTGACATTTGTCTTTTTAAATATTCCAAAACTAATGATTGTATGGTTAATGTAATTTTAAGGAAGTCAGTCATTTAATTTCCCAAAGTAAGTTGAATGTCAATGCTAAAATTTCAAAGCATTTATGCTTCACTGAAACTTCTGCATATAGCTTCTCTGCTCATTTGATATTATGTATTTTTCAACAAAATATTTCTTGTTAGTATCTCTATCAACTTATCTTTGCAATTATTGGTTTATATTTTGAGTTTACCTTCATGTAGCACTTAACAGAAATAAATTTGTTGTGCGTCTAGTTATGGAACTTACCATAGTATACCAGTTCTCAATATGCACCTGTTACACATTATATTAGCAATTTTCAAGGGATGGACACAGGAATTCTTCATCCCTACATGGTATTTGGCACTAAGCACAAGGTCACTTTCCTAGTATCTCCTTTGAATTCAACATGTATTGAAATGAATAAACCCATAAAATGAACTTCCATACATTTCAGGTCATGATTTCAGGACATATCAATGACACCAGGAAGTTTTCCTATTCTATCTGATTTTTGCCTACAGCAAATACACTTGAAATTGATATATATATTTGATATAGTGACATGTAGCAGAGGATTCCTAATTAGGATATTGAGGGTTTTGTAGATTTCTTATTTGGTTTTCACATAAAAATTACTATTATTAAGGTTATGTATGTATAAATAGAATAACTATGGGGAAGATATCTTAGAGTATAAGTAATCTGATATTTTTTCCACTAAAATACTTTTAAATATTCTTAGCTTCTCATTGGGGGGTCATACATAGCACACTTGTTTTTTTCATATCATGAACATCTTTATGAAGTAAAATACACTTAAAAGCCATTTAAAAGCAACTTTTTGCTTCATTTTAAACTGGCTTTGCCCTTTCTCACTAATTAGTGGTAATTGATTTGGCTTGTTTATGACATGCTTCTCAGTGTTAGAAGACTTTATCTCATTTCTCTTTCAGATTTTATTTTCCCTACACTTTACTAAAGCTCTTAATTTTCTATAGGTGCTTTATGATGCACCTATTCCGAAGGACAGATATGGTTGGGTAAGACTTGACAATGCATAGGAAACTCTCATTTGTCTGCTTTCTTGGTGGGAGAGAGAAGGATTGATGGAGCAGTGAAAGAAAAAAACTGAATTATTGTTATAGATTGCTCAATAAAAGCAAGATTTGTTTAGAAGTTACATTTAATGTTAAATTATATTTATGCCCTGGCTGGTGCAGCTCAGTAGATTGAGTACTGGCCTGTGAACCAAAGGGTCACTTGTTCAATTTCCAGTCAGGGCACATGCCTGGGTTGCAGGCTAGATCCCCAGTAGGGGACACACAAAAGGTAACCACACATTGATGTTTCTCTTCCTCTCTTTCTTCCTCCCATCTCCTCTCTAAAAATAAATAAATAAAGTCTTTATTTTATATTTATATGTCTATTTTGTATGTACCAATTATGCTTCTTATTCCCTGTACCTTTCCCCCTCTCTCCTCCCACTGATAACCCTCCATGTGATTGTTCTAGTTGTTTGCATAGTTTGTTTTTGTTTTTAGGTTCAGTTGTTGATAATTGTGAGTTTGTTGTCATTTTACTGTTTATATTTTTTATCATCTTCTTTATTTTAGATAAGTCCCATTAACATTTCATATAATAAAGACTTGGTGATGATGAGCTTCTTTAACTTGACCTTATCTGGGAAGCACTTTATCTACCCTTCCATTCTAAATGAAAGCTTTGCTGGATAGAGCAATCTTGGATGGAGGTCCTCGCCTTCCACGACTTTGAATACTTCTTTCCAGCTCCTTCTTGCTTGCAAGGTTTCTTTTGAGAAATTAGCTGTAAGTCTGATGGGAACTCCTTTGTAGGCAGGTCTCTCCTTTCCTCTTGCTGCTATTAAGATTCTCTCCTTATCTTTAATCTTGGGTAAAGTAATTATGATGTGCCTTGGTTTGTTCCTCCTTAGGTTCAATTTCTTTGGGACTCTCTGGGTTTCCTGGACTTCCTGAAATTCTATTTACTTTGCCAGATTGGGGAAGTTCTCCTTCATTATTTGTTCAAATATGTTTTCAATTTTTTGCTCTTGTTCTTTTCCTTCTGGCATCCCTATGATTCGGAAGTTGGAGTGCCTAACATTGTTCCACAGGTTCCTAAGCCTCCCCTCATTTTTTAATTGTTTCTTCATTCTGTTCTTGTTGGATGTTTCTTTCTTTCTTTTGTTGCAAATCATTGATTTGCATCGTGGTTTTCTTTCCTTCAGTGTTGGTTCCCTGTATGTTTTGCTTTATTTCACTTTGAGTAGCCCTCATTTCGCGACTAAGCTCAGTCATTTTTGTGAGCATCATGATTACCAGTGTGTTGAACTCTGCATCAGATAGGTTGTCTTAGGTTGTCTATCTCCTCATTGTTCAGTTCTTTTTCTGGTATTTTGGTTTGTTCTCTCATTTGGGCCATATTTCTTTGTCTTGGTGCACCAGTCTGGGTTAATGTTTCTTTAACTCCTTGTTTGTCAGAGTTCCATGCAGTTTGATTTTCTGGCAGTTCTGGTTATTTATTGATTTTAAATTGGTTGTTATCCTTCTTTTGGTTGTGCAAGGAAGTGAAGCATTTTTACCTATGCCTCCATCTCGGCTGAAACTCCCACTCTCATATTTTTAATATGACATACTTCCCTTATGTCTCAGTTAGTTTAAGTTGGGTTAAACTTAATCAAGTTCTTTGCAACTGAGTAAGTTCTGAATAAACACCTCCAATGTAAAGAAGAGAAAAGAGAGAACCAAGTGTCAAATATACATCCCAAGGTCATACCTACTATGTATAGTTAGGACCCAGATCTAAGCTTTTTGACTCAAAGCTTTTATTTTATTACACAAATGTTCTATAATTCTGGCTCTACCATTAAATATCTATAGACCTTTAAACAAATTGCTTAGGAACTTTAAGCCTGAATTGTGTTTATTTGTAAAATGAAGTAGCTAGATAAATTATCTTTAGTGTCCTTATCAGCCCAAGTTTTCTCTCATTTTTTAGTTTATATACAGGTTCTGGCACAAAGAATGGCCCTTTTTATTGTAAAATACTTTATTATAAAACCATAAGCATGTAATTCTGTAACATAACAATATCACATTCAAGTGTACCATATGACATTTTAGGTGACATGTTCAAATTAAAACTATAAATTATTATACCCATATTATTACCCTACCAACCACACTCAAGCAGGCCTTACTTCTGCTGGACCCTGTATATTTATTTATTTATTTTTCTTTTTGCTCTTTGAGATTTTATTTTTCTTTAATTTATTTTTTTGTTCAATTACAGTTGAAGGTTGGTACTACAAGAATGAGAAAAAAGATTTGTAGTCATGGCCCTGGCTGGTGTAGCTCAGTGGATTGGGTGCAGGCCTGTGAACCAAAAGATCGCGGTTCGATTCCTAGTCAGGGCCCATGGCTGGGTTGCAGGCCAGTTCTCAGCAGGGGCCAGTTCCCAGCTGGGGATGCATGAGAAGCAACCATACATTGATATTTCTCTCTCTCTCTCTCTCTCTCTCTCTCTCTCTCCCCTTCCCTTCCCTTCTAAAGATAAATAAATAAATAAATAAATTTTTAAAAGTATGAAGGTAAATATCTATACTTAAAAAAAGATTTGTAGTTGTGACTACATGAAAGTTTATTCTTGTATTATTTTTATTCTTCTATATTTTTCATATGAACAACTATAAACCTACTTTGCCCACCCCTCTATATTATTTAAGGTATACACTATAGGACTTAGACATTTATATAAATTACAAAGTGTCCCCCACAAAAAGTCTAGGACCCAGCTGATACCACACACAGTTATCACAATATTACTGACTACATTACCTATGCTGTACTTTACATCTTCATGACTATTTTGTAATTGCCAATTTCTATTTATTAATCTCTTTACCTTTTTCATCTAACTCCTAAACCCCCTCCTACCTGGAAATCATGATTTTGTTCTCTGTATCTATGAGTCTATTTCTGTTTTTATATTTATTTTGTTTTTTAGATTTCACATATAAGTGAAATCATGTGGTATTTGTTTTTCTCTGATTTATTTTAGTTAGCATAATATCCTTTAGGTCTGTCCATGTTGTCAGAAATATAAACTTTCACTCTTTTTTATTACTGAATGATATTCCATTGTATATATGTGTACCACTTCTTTATATATTTATTCATATTTTAAATATGTTTTATTGATTATGCTATTACAGTTGCCCCATTTCCCCCCTTCATTTCCCTCCACCCTGCATACCCCCTCTCTCCACATTCCCCCCTTTAGTTTATGTCCATGTGTCACAAGTTCTTTAGCTTCTACATTTTCCACACTACTCTTCCCCTCCCCCTGTCTAGTTTCTCCCCACCGTCTATGCTACTTATTCTCTGTACCTTCTCCCCCCTTCCCCTCCTCCCACTCCCCTGTTGCTAAACCCTCCATGTGATCTCCATTTCTGTGGCTCTGTTCCTGATCTAGCTGTCCTCTTAATTTGCTTTTGTTTTAGGTGTGGTTCTTAATAACTGTGAGTTTGCTGTCCTTTCACTGTTCATGTTTTTTTAACTTCTTTTCTAAGTCCCTTTAACATTTCCTATAATAAGGGCTTGGTGATGATGAACTCCTTGAACTTGACCTTATCTGAGAAGCACTTTATCTGCCCTTCCATTCTAAATGAAAGTTTTGCTGGATAGAGCAATCTTGGATGTACGTCTTTGGATTTCATGACTTGGAATACTTCTTTCCAGCCCCTTCTTGCCTGTAAGGTCTCTTTTGAGATATCAGCTGAGAGTCTGATAGGAACACCCTTGTAGGTGACTGTCCTCTTATTTCTTGCTGCTTATATATTTATTTTTAATTAAACAAGTAAATTATAAAATATTATAAATCTAAAAATTCCAAACTTTATATGTTAAACTAAAGTAGCTGTGACTGCTTTGCTAGTCCTTCCTCCTTTTACATCAGTTTAATGTGTGCCCTTTAGAAATTTTTCTATGAGCTTTATAAGTGATTCTATATAAATATTTAGCTTGTTTTATATCTTTATATGTATTTTAACTCAGATTGTCTCATATTTTACCCAATTTTGAACAGCTTACTTTTATCTCTTAACTGTGTGTGGTTTGTAGATTTATTTATCCTTAACATGTTTATGGATATATGGATAGTTTCAGTTTTTCATTATGATAAATAAGGCTATTTGAGGGACTCTGTCTATATTTACTTTGTATGTGTGTGTTCTAAGACATATACCAAGGAATATCAATTTATATTGTTACCAACAGTAAAGGTTACTATTTCTCCACATTCTTGCCAGCCCTTATTATTCAGCTTTTAACGCACTGCTGGTTTGAATGTAAACTGGCACAGCCACTGTGGAAAACAATATGGAGTGTTTTTAAATGATTAATGATGGAACTGCCTTTTGACCCAGTGATTCTACTTCTAGGAATATACCCTAAGGATCCTGAAACACTAATATAAAAATATACATGCACCCCTGTGTTTATAGCAGTGCTAGTTACAATAGGCAAGATTTGGAAACAGCCTAAGTGCCCATCAGTGGATGAGTGAATAAAAAGCTGTGCTGAATTTACACAATAGAATACTGTGCAGCAGTAAAAAAAAAAAAAAAACAAAAAAAAACAAAAAACAAAAAAACTCTTACATTTCGCACCAGCATTGATGGACCTGGAGAAAGTTATGCTAAGTGAATTATGCCAGTCAGTGAAAGAAAAATACCATGTGATCTCATTTATATGTGAAATCTGATGAACACAATAGTCAACAAGATAGTAACAGAAACAAATACATAGAACAGACTGAAAGCTTCCTGAAAGGAGGGGAGGGATGGGATGAAAGATGGTGAAGGGATAAGCCAAAGAACATTTATGCACAGTGCATGGACACAGACAACAACGTGGGGATTAGCTTGGGGCAGGGAGAGGGTGGGCTGGTTGGAGGTGGGGAAAGGGAGAAAAAGTGGGAACAGCTGTAACAGCATAAACAATAGAAATAAAATTAACTAGATAAATAGGAAAAGAAGAAGAAAAAGCAAAAATTAAATAATAATTTCAAATGTGTATTTCTGTGATTTGAGGAAGATTGAACATCTTTTTATATATTTATGATGTCCCCCCATTATTGCCACATTCTACTATTCTAAATATCTAGCTATGTGGCAAACCTGGTTAACCACGCCCTCAGTGTTACACTGTAGAGTGCTCATAGCTGTGTAATAACAGGAATATTTTACTCTCGGAGAATTTTTGAATTGGATATCACTGGGTTATTCACCAAAGCATACTTGTACAAATGACATGAAATTACAGAGCCTCGTGGATGGAAATAACTGATTTTAGCTGTCATTTACTCCTATCCAACCACCTGATGTGTAAACTCCATCTTCAGAATCGTAGCTAAACAAGTATACAACTAATGCTTGAATTCTGCCGTTTGAGGTGGCTCACTTCATCTCGGGAAAATTCTGTTGATTAGAGTGGCCTTTCTTGTATTAAACCAGATCTTGTCTCCCTGTAGTTTCTGCCCACTGTCTTGAGCCTCAGAGAACAAATTTGCCTCCTTTTCCACATGACAGTCTTTCTGATATGTGCTGACAGTTTCTACAATACTCCAAGACGTCTGTTCTTCAGGTTAAACATCCACTTTCTACATGATCCTTAATGGTACAGTTTTAAGGGCTTTTTTTCCCCCTACCTGCTTGGCTACTTTCTACTGGAAGATTCCTAGCTTAAATCTCTACCTTTGAAAAAATGCTTCACTGAGTTCATTCAATACTTTTGGATATACTGAATTACAGTAATAATGAATAATCAACAATGATGCTTATAATAATAAAAGTTAGCCTTTGTTGAGAATCAAGTACTGTGGCAAGCACTTTATAGGTATTAATTCATTTAATCCTTTTAATAATACTAGAAGTTAGGCATTTTTTCCCCTCAGTTGACCAATGAGAAAACTGAAGCACATGGAAGTCAAGTAATTTACCCAAGACTGCACCAAACAGAGTAAAACCAGAATTTATCCTGCTATGGCTGTCATATTTCAATGTATGTGCCTAAGATAACATTAGGTATTTTTATTTATTTTTATTTTTTAATTAATTTTATTTAGTTATTTTTCAAGTACAATTTTTTGTCTATTTTTCCCATCCCAGCCCCCCCGCCCCTTGCTCTCCACCTCCCTCCCATTTCCACCCCCCTTAGTTCTCATCCCTGTGTCCTTCCTATTTGTTCCCCCAAATCCCTCCCCCTTTTTCCCCTTAACTTCCCTTCATTCTCCCCTCTGGTCACTATCCCCTTGTTCTCTATTTCAGTGTCTTTGTTTTTTTTTTTCCTGCTTGCTTGTTTGTTTTGTTGTTTAGCTTCCTGTTAAAGGTGAGATCATATGGTATTTGTCTTTCAGCACCTGGCCTATTTCACTCAGCATAATGCTTTCCAGTTCCATCCATGTTGTTGCAAAAGGTAAGGTATTTTTAAATTGCTAATTGATTCATATTGAGTTAACTACCAGCTAAAATCCCTAAAATCTTATTTGAATGGATACTGTTTCCCACCCGTACAGTGCAGTTTCGAAGCTTAGTCCAGGACCTTATATTTATCTCTGTGAACCTGCACATAACCTCACTTAGTCTATTACAATTGGTAGCCCACAGTGCTATTCAAGACATTTTTCATACCATTTTCCCCCGATTCAGTTAGCTGGCTCTTCTGTTATGGTGATTGACTTCACACTTGACACTCTCATCTACAGAACCGTATAGTACATATTTTCAGCTTAGCTGTACATGGATGAACTGGTTCCATTATTTTGCTTTCCTTTCTGTTTAAATGCAGAAAACAGATTCTTGGGGTGGAGAGGAGTGGGTAGTTTCACTGTTTTAAGAAGGTCATCTACTCCATTTTTATTTCCTGCTAGAAGGATCAAAAGCATTTACTAACATGTCATGTGCTTTATGTAACAGGCAGTGTTGTTTATGTTCCTTTCAATTTTTTTTTCATCAGGGATATGCTTGAAATGATACTGTGTACAAGACCTGTCAACTTGGTTTCTGCCTTTCTACTTAAGGAAAAATATATGTTTTGGTTTATTCACTATAAAAAAATGCCCCTTCTTATTCTTTTGTAGGCTTAAATTGAATAATTAGTATGAAAATCAAGAAATAATTGTGGGTGTATTTTAGCTATTTCTACTTGAAATCGAAAATAAATGGAGTGGTATAGTGGAAAGAAAGGACAGGGGATCAGTGGGAGTATAGGCAGAAGGTCAAATTTCTACTATTACTTCTTTTACTCCTTGTTAATATGAATTGGAAGGAGTCATTTCCCTTCTCCAGAAAGTAAGAACAAAAACTGCAAAAAAGGAGTGATAGGAATTAAATGGATTTAAGACCCTTCACTACTCAAAAACCTACCCTGATTTCAATATATAATTGTAATAGAACTCATAACCTTCCAAAATATTGAAATGGCTTTGTGTGGGTGTTTTGTAAATCTCTACTCAAGCTTTATACAAAAAAATTCTTTTGGGACTATGTCTAGGAGAAGCATCGCCTATTAAAATTTAGAGGACAAAACATTTTGAGCATTACTTAGTGTTGGGTCTGACAAAAATAGAAATCACAGTTGGATCATTTTGGAATGTTTTGAAAGCCTAAGTCCTTGTGTGGCTGGTTGTAGGTAAATCAAAGAGGCACTTTCAAGTTTTGCCACTGAAAAGAGAGTCGGATGCTGCAGCCCTGTGCAGGTACCCTCACAGTATATCCTCTGCAGTACAGCCCCAAAGATGGTTGGGAGCCTCTTGAAATTCATTCACACACCTGCCCAATCAACCACAGACTTATTAAAAAACAAGTTTTCTGTGAAAATGCTCATTTGCTTTCTGTGTCTGAAAAAAACATCAAATTAAAAACATCTGGGAAGTATCTTCAAATCTATTTGTGAGTATACTTACAGTGATTAAAAAAGACAGGCTGAATTGTTTCATTTCTGTAATGTCATGTAGATTTGAAAATGACTTTGTCATAGCCTACTTGTATAAATGAAGATATTAGTGAAGATAACATTTATTTATATAAACTTTAAAATATGTCCTTCCTGTTTTCTTGTTATTGTTTATGTACAAAATATATTTTACTGGGGTGAGAATTTACTGTTTTTGAGTGCTGTTGCTTTTTTCCCATTTAGTCTAAGGTTACATTTATCAATTATATATACAAATAACTTGATTTCTTTAATAACTTTTAAGTCCAGTTCCAGGTCAATAACTCAACATAGCCTCTTACTGGTAACATTAGCAGTGGGTTTTTTTATGCCTAGGGACCATCATGAATAAAACAACATGTGATTAAATCAAGTTATGAGCAAAAATCATGCAATCGAGGGGCACAGTAAACACAGGATGTTTGAATCTGCTGCCAGCATTTCATGGTTTACTGTTTACAGCAAACTTTTAAAAAAGGTTTTATTTATTTCATTTTAGAGAGAGGGGAAGGAAGGGTGAACTAGAGGGAAACATCACTATGTGGTTGCCTCTCTCGTGCCCCCTACTGGGGACCTGGCCCTCAACCCAGGCATGTGCCCTGGCTGGGAATTGAACCAGTGACCCTTTGATTCCCAGGCTGGCACTCAATCCACTGAGCTACACCAGCCAGGGCAGAAAACATTTTTATAAGTAGATAAAGTATACTGTAAATTAGGATAGTAACTACATAATCCAGTAACATAATAATTTATTATTAATGTCAAGTATTACATAGTGTACATAATTACATGTTCTACAATTTCATGACTGGAGGTCAGTAGGTTTGTTTACACCAGCATCACCACAAACCCTAATGCATTGTGCTACAATGTTATGTTGGCTATGACATCACGGGGTGACAGGAATTTTTTAGCAGCATTGTGATCTTATGAGACCACTATTTTACATGTGCTCTATTATTAATTGAAACATTGTTATGCTGCACATGACTGTACGTTTGTCTTTTAACCTTCATACTAGCTTTATAAGTGATCAACCCACTACTTTTACTGTATATGTACCTTTATCAGTGAGATTTTTAGTTTCCTATGTTTTCTTCTTATTAATAGCACCATTTTTCAACCTAATGAATTCCCTTTAACATCCTTACAAGGCCATTTTAATGTTGATGAACTTCACTAGTTTTTGCTTGCCTAAAAAACAATCTGTCCTTCAATTTTGAATAACTTTTCCTGATAACATATTATTGGTTGCAAGTTTTTTTCCCCCAGCACTTTGAATATGTCGTGCTAATTCCTTGTGACCTGCAAACTTTCTGCTGAAAAATCTGCTCATAGTCTTATGGGGTTTCCCTTGTATGTAGCAAGTTGTTTTTGTCTTGCTGCTTTTAAGATTCCCCCTTTCCCTTTGACTTTTGACATTTTAATTATAATGTGTCCTTGTGTGTGTGGGTATACCTTTATACCTTTGGGTATATCTAATTTGGAACTCTCTGGGCTTCCTGCATTTGGATGTTTGTTTTTAATCCCCAGTTTAGAAAAATTTTCTGCCATTATTCCTTCAAAATATTTTTCTGCCCTTTGCTTTTTCTCTTCTCCTTCTGGGAGAATATGAATGTTACTTTGCTTGATATTGTTCCTTAGGTCCCTTAAGCAATCTCCACTTTTTAAAAATTATTTTATCTTTATGCTGTTCTGTTTGTGTGAATTCCAGTGCTTTTCCCTCAGTTCACTGATTCATTATTCTGCTTCATTCAGTCTTCTGTCGAAAGCCCTCCAGTGTATTTTTAAAATTCAGGTGTATCCCTCAGATCTGTGGCTTCAGTTTGATAATTTCTTATATATTTTTAGCTCTTTGTTAAAGTTCTTACTGTTTTCATCCATTCTTCTTCCAAGTTTTATTCTGTGAACCACTTTATGAACATTACTTTGAATTCTTTCAGGTAGATAACTTCTTTCTGTATCCTTATGGTCTTTTTCTGAGGTTTTGTCTTGTTATCTCATTTGACACATAGTCTTCTGTCTTCTCATTTTGACTGAGTCTGTGTTTGTTTCTATGAATTAGGTGAAACAGCTACCTTTCTCAGTCTTGAAGGAGTGGCCTATTATAGGGGAAGAGCTTATTATTCAACCTTAACCTAGCCCTTGGTTGTCTTTTTTTTTCTTTCCTTTTTTTAAATTGATGTTCAAATACTGTTGTCTCCATTTTTCCACCACCACTTTCTCTGCCCTACCCATGCCTACCCCCACCCCACCCCACTTTTGTGGTTGTGTGTCAACTTAAGTTATATTAATAGTTACCCATTATTGAGGGTGTGCCAAGACCTGCCAGTGTTCTAAGGAGAGGAATATCAGTTAGCACCTAGTTCCAGACCATTGGAGATGTCTCCTCAGGCAGCAGTTTTAAAGTATGCAAATGTTTACCATCCTGTGAGGTCACAATTCTAAACTCTGCTGGCCTAAGACCAGGAGATCTGGAGGTGTCCCCTGGGTAACAGCTGCAAAAAGTCGGGTTCTGGACAAATGCATAAGCTCCTTTTTGGGAGGTATCATAGCACTACAGCAAATCCAAAGGGGTGTACTGGGATGATGTCTTCCTGCTTACATTCCCTAGGAGCACCTTTTTCATTTCCAGGTATATGGGAAACCTGAAGTCTATGCCTCAAGCTTAAGCTGCAGGATAAATGAATAGGCATTTTTGTCAGGGAGACTGGGAGATTCTTCAGTCTGCTGTTTTTGAAGTGCCCTGAAGGTGGTAGCCTGTCTTTTCCATTGTACAGTCAGTCCAGCGGAGCCCAGGAGCACCTGCTCCCTTGACCACAAGGGCCCGGTGATCTAGAGGCATCTTCTGTGTGGATTTTATTGCACCTGATTGCTTTAATGAAGCAGCTGGAGAGTGCAGAGGGTGGACATACTTGCTGTCTTCAGCAAGGCAGCAGGTAAATGTCCTCATAGCAGGTGACTACAGGCTTTAGAGAGAATGCAGGAGAATGCCCTCATTGCTCAAACTTGCAGATTCAAGCCAGGGAGTGGGGGAATGAGATGACTACCCACACCCTTTGGTTTCAGAAAGGCAGCAAGACTATGCCACGACCACCTTTCCTTGTATGTTCTAGCAAGGAAGTGAGAGGATGCTACATCCAACCTCACCTGCTTGCACTAGGAGGGCAGCTGGAAAGTGCAAAAGTGGTATCTGCCAGTTTGTCCTATGCCCCACCATCAGCTCCTTTAAGATTAGCAAATGACTCTCCTTCACATAGAGTCTAAGAGCTTTCAAACTTCTGCTTTCGTGCTGGGTCCCACAGTGAGTGAGACCATAAATGAGCCCTTTAATAGGAAAATCTTAGTTACCTATCATACTTTAGTTCCCCTGGACATCAGTTCTCTTGGTATGTTCACTCACAAATAACTTTGTGTTCATTTAAAATATATACATGCATGTGTTTTACATATGTATACTTATATAACTATATACATAATACCAAATTAGACATATTTTGACAAAATGAGATATTTCATTTCTATTTTTTATTTATTTTCTTATATACCATATAGACCCATCTAATGATTTTATTTTTATTTTTACTTTTCTTTTTTAATTGTTATTCAAGTACAGTTGTCTCCATCTAATGATTTTAATTGTCTATATATGAACTCTAAAGTATGAATGCACCATTTACATTTTTAAATTAATTTATTTTCTATTACAGGTAACATACAATAATATATCAGTTTAACATTTGTATACTATATGAAGTGATCACTTTAATAAGTCTAGTCCACATTTGACACCACATGTAGTTATTACAATGTTATTGACTGTATTTCTTATGCTATAATCTACATCTTTGTGTCTATTTTTATTACTGACAATTTTTAAATTTAACTATCACTTTAATGATGTACATAAGGATTTTTCACCAAATTTTTAGTATTACAAATGTTACAGTGAACATTCTTAAACCATACATATTTGTACACATTTCTTATCATTTCTATAGAAAAGACTGTTAAAATTATACTGTATATATATATTTTTGTGTGAGTGATTTTTAAAAAATTATTTTACTGTTGTTCAAGTACAGTTGTCTGCATTTATCCCCCACCACTCTCCCTCCTCCCCAGCTGTTCCCCACCTCCCTCCCTTGCTTCTACCCCCACCTTGGTGTTGTCCATGTGTCTTTTATAGTTGTTCCTGAAAATCCTTCCCCCCTTCCCACCATCATCCCCACCCTCCTCCCCTCTGGTTACTGTCAGATTGTTCTTAGCTTCAGTGTCTCTGGTTCTATTTTGCTTGCTTGTTTGTTTTGTTGATTAGGTTCCACTTATAGGTGAGATCATATGGTATTTGTCTGGCACCACCTGGCTTACTTCACTTAGCATAATGCTCTCCAGTTCCAGCCATGCTGTTGCAAACAGTAAGAGCTCCTCTTTTCCTTTTACTGTGTAGCATTCCATTGTGTCAATGTGCCACGGTTGTTTTGTTTTTGGCTTTTTTGCTCACATAGAAATTTATTTCTTTTTTAGTGTTATTCCTTTTTTTAAAAATTTATTTATTTAATTGATGTTCGAGTATAGTTTTCTGTCTTTTACTCCCATCTCAGCCCACCCACCCCCAGTGCTCCCCACCTCCCTCCCATTTCCACCCCCCTTAGTTTTTGTCCATGTATCCTTTATACTTGTTCCTCCAAATCCCTTCCCTTTTTTCCCCTTAAATTCCCTCCCCTCTCCCCTCTGGTCACTGTCCCCTTGTTCTCTATTTCATTGTCTTTTTTTATTCTGCTTGCTTGTTTGTTTTGTTGTTTAGCTTCCTGTTAAAGGTGAGATCATATGGTATTTGTCTTTCAACACCTGGCCTATTTTACTTAGCATAATGCTTTCCAGTTCCATCCATGCTGCCCCAAAGGGTAGGCACTCCTTCTTTCTCTCTGCTGCATAGAATTCCATTGTGTATATGTACCACAATTTTTTGATCCATTCATTCACTGATGGGCACTTAAGCTCTTTCCAACACTTGGCTATTGTGAATTGTGCTGCTGTGATCATTGGGGTGTATAGGTTCTTTTGCATTAGTGTTTCAGGGTTCTTAGGATATAATTATAGCAGTGCAATTGCTGGTTGAAAAGGCAGATCCATTTTCAGTTTTCTGAGGAAACTCCACACTGTTTTCCACAGTGCTGCACCAGTCTGCATTCTCACCAACAGTGCACTAGGGTTCCCCTTTACTTCACAAACTCACCAGCACTTGTTTGTTGATTTGGTTATGATGGCCATTCTGACAGGTGTGAAGTGGTATCTCATTGTGGTTTTAATTTGCATTTTTCTGATGGCTAGTGATGCTGAGCATCTTTTCATATGTCTCTGGATCCTCTGTATGTAAACCTGTAATGTATATTTTAAAATTTGATAGGAATTGCCAAAATATCCTGCAAAGTACTTGTACTTTCTACACTGCTAACCAAGAGTGTAGGAGCATTTCCTATTCCTACATCATTTTTGAAATCAATCTGACAGAACAAAATTACCCCTTTATTTTAATATGTATTTACTTCATGAATGGTAAAGTTGAATATTTCTGCTTATCCATTTTTAAAATATTTTATTTATTTATTTATTTATTTTCAGAGAGAGAGGAAGGGAGGAAAAAAGAGAGGGAGAGAAACATTAATGTGTGGTTGCCTCTTGCGCACCCCCAACTGGGACCCTGGCCTGCAACCCAGGCATGTGCTCTGACTGGGAATCAAAGTGATGATGTTTTAGTTCACAGTTTGGTGCTCAACCCACTGAGTGTCACCAATCAAGGCTGTACTTATCTATTTGTAATTATTAATCTTTGAGCTGCCTATTTTTATCCACTGTTTTTTTTCAGTTAGGTAATTTGTTTATTTTTGACTTATGAGAACTTTACATTTTCATTTTTCTATTATATACACTGTGACTCTTCCTAGTCTCTAGTTTATATTTTAACTTTGTATAAGGTGCTATTTGCCATATAGAATTATTACATGAAAAAGTATCTTCTAGACAAGAATAGACCTCTTCCTTTTTCTTCTCTTTTGAAACTTCCTCCTTGTTCATTAGGTGCAGGACACAACACTAGAATGGCTGAGTGAGTTTGAGAAAGAGAAAAGCAGCTTCTAACATTTAGGAGCTAGACCTTGGTGGTGCCTGGCCCTTGTAGCTGGACATCAGTGTTCTCATGTTGAATATAAACACATTAATAGAACATCAAAATCAAACAAGGCTCCCTCGTGACCATGATGGATCAAGAGAAAAAAGATAGAACCACGCCACAATCACATCTGAACATACAAAAGATAAACATTGTGCAAGTCACATAAAATGTCCACATATTTCCATATCTTGACTAATATGAGGGACTGCTATTTCTTTACCAATTATAGCTTTACTATTGCCTTAGACTGGCCTCTCAATGGATAAAATTTATTAAATTACCCAATCAGCCTATTACCCCCACTTCCTAACAGCATCCAACACAGAGCAAAACTCTGCTTCCTTGAAACTTTCCCAAATTACCATATATACACTCAAATTCTATAAAAAGCCCTTTTTATTATCTTCTTACTGAGACACCCCGCAGTTTCATATGGTGTGTGTTCTCCCTCACTGCAATGAGTAATAAACCCAACTTGTTCAACTATGGTGTGTTCCTTATGGTCTTTGGCTGGAGAGCTTTGAAAGAATAACATGAAAATGTTGATTCACAGTCAAACTGCTTTTTTTAAAAATAGAAAAGGTCATTTCCAGTCCAATGAAATTCTTTACTGCTTTACTAAATATCTATATGTGAGTCATATCATAATTTAAACTTGAGAAATACTATGTATATTCAGATAAATAGTAAGTAGCAGGGAGTCAATGTACTATATTTGAAAAAGCACTACATTAGATGTGTTGAATATATTTGCAACATACTAGCAGGGTGGGTTGAAGGAAATGTGTTAATTTCTCTGAACTTTGATTTTCTTATCTGTAAACAAATAATTATTTAAAAAAACATTTTATTTATTTATTTATTTTTAGAGAGGGGGGAAGGGAAATAGAAAGAGAGGGAGAGAAACATCAATGTGTGGTTGCCTCTAGTGCACCCCATACTGTTGACCAGGCCTGAAACCCAGGCATGTGCCCTGACTGGGAATCAAACCAGGAACCTTTTGGTTTGCAGGCCAGCACTCAATCCACTGAACTACATCAGCCAGGGCAGAAAATAATAACTCTTATCTTACAAGGTGATTGTGAGGATGAAATGATATAAAGTCTATGGAGCCTTTTGTAAACTAAGACAAATTCTGTAAATATGTAAGACTTCTAAAAAAGTAATGTTATAGCTGGAAGGGATCTGATTAAATGCATACCCCCTTTCATCAATTCATTTTATTCATGGGCAATAAAAAACACAGAGAAGGAGAATTGGCTCATCAAAGGTCCTATAATGACTTTGGAGACTGACTTGAGATTAGACTCCAGATCTTGTGAGTCCTTGTGTCTAGCATTCTTTCTATTGCATAAAATATTTATTCTACTTTATTCTTTATTTGCTTTTCATAACACAAAGTAATCTATTAAATAATTTTGGTAGATCACACTATCTTCCAAAGATTAACTGCTCTGAATCTCTAAAACAACTTGGGTATGTTGTGAGATTATGGTCAAGTCACAAAAGTGTATTAAAAAATCCTGGCTGGTGTAGTTCAGTGGATTGAGTGCGGGCCTGCGAACCAGAGGATTGCGGTTCGATTCCCATTCAGGGCACATGCCTGGGTTGCAGGCCAGTTCCCGGTAGAGGATGCATGAGAGGCAACCATACATTGATATTTCTCTCCCTCTTTCCCTTCCCCTCTAAAGATAAAAAATAAAGTTAAAAATTGTGTATTAAAAAACAATTATCAAACTTTTCATATCCTAATGATTCTTGCAGAGTTTTCCCCATTTTGTTTGTTTGTTTCTTCTTCTTTTTTTTAAATGCATTGAGTGTTTTACCTAACCAAAATTCAGGGTCTTGTTGATGATAATTTCATTTGGTTATAATTGGGTGCTATACACTTGTGTGTTCTTTGCCCTGCAATACAGGGTTTAAAAAGAAAAAAATAACCTTGGAACCTTAAGAAAGTATTCTCATCACTGATTACAAATTGCTGTCTATTTTCTGGTCAGCTCTTTGTTCTGGTTACTTTTTCTTTTTAACATGCTTGACTGCATACATCACAAAACAGGGATAAAAAACATCTTTCGGAATTTATGTTTGTTATGTTGCAAGGTCAATAACCATGTGGAACACAAAAGGCCGGGGCCTTAAGTACAAAGCAGTGTTTTGTTATTTTGCTTTCTCCCTTAGCATTTTGAGTATGAGTCCTTTTAATCACTGCTGAAATAGAGTCTTTCTTGTGGAAAGAGATTGTGTGAATGTATGTGGGTGTGAAAAGTGAGTTGCAGGCCCCCAAATCATTGTAAGAAGCAATATCTTATGCTATGGGCAGAAATGGCAATCTAGGCATTTGTACATAATTGGGAATTTCTGGTGAACTTGCTAACCATTTCCCAGTAATTGATTATGTAAATATACTTATTACTCTGCTTCTATCATATTAGAATACATGTTTACTATTGCCTTACCCAAAAGGATTTAGATTATGGGAAGTGACTTAAAGGCAGATGAAAAAAAACACAAGTGATCAAATGAGCCTTTTCATTCTCTCTCACTCACTTTTCATACTTTTTTGAGACCTAATGTATGTCACTTTTTGCTGTCTGCAGGAGAATGCAGAGTGAAGAAGGTATATATGTGTCCATTTGGATTTGTGGCAAAACTTCTTCATGAAGCAGGAACTAGAAAACACAAGGCAAGGAAACGAAAATGCTTTCTCTCAGTAACAGTTCTATAATTTCTTTCAATTTTGTAGGTGAAACATCTTCTATGCAGTTCATTTCACCGAACTGAACTGCCTCAGTCATGTCCCTCTTTGCCGTACATTGATAAGGCATCAGGGAATGCAAGCCAACTTGAATATTAATGTAGATGCATTTTAGGAAGTCATACCCGCTTTCCAGGTTCACATGTTATATCCCTCAATCAAATATACATGATAGGTTTATGTGGCCACTAATGAGAACACAGGCATAGGTAACTGAGAATTTTGAGGAAGTTCTATAACTACTACAATATCTATTTACCCTGATTCTGGCAAATTATGTTATCAAAATACTGTAAAATGTAGAATCTTGTAAGAGGAAATATTTCACCAAATAAGTTTCACTGATAAGAAAATTAAACCTTAACTGGTTAAAAAATGTCTAGGATCAGCTGCTGCTGAGTTGCCAGAATTGTAAACAATAACAACTCATATAATCTTCCCAATAACCTTTTGATTTAGGTACTATTGTTATTCCATTTTCACAAATAAGGTAACTGAAATCCAGAGAATATAAGTTGATTGCCCAGGGCCACTTGGCTAATAACTGTCAGAATCAGGGTTTGACCCTGGGGGCTTGACTTGAGAGTCCATGCTTTCAACCCTACCTTATTCTGCCTCTCTAGCAATATCTGTAGTCTGTTACCTGACTGTTCTCCTTTCAACCTCTCCCCTTTTATGTCCACTTAAGAAATTATACTGGGGTGCTACACACATATATGTACGAGTACACATATTCACACAGACCATAAAACAGTTTAAACATACGAATGTGTAGGTATCTATATGTCTGTCTAATCTTTTTTATCTATATCTGCACCCATAGCTCCTTTGCTTCTCAGTGTGTCTACAGAATCACAACTGATAAATGAATCAGCTCAGAGAGCAGAGACTGATTCTTTTTTTATCACCAGCCAGAAGAAAGAAGATTCCTTTAGGCATTGCAAGCAGAAGGCAAGATGAACAGGGTGCTAATTTGCTCTAGCTCTATCTCCTGCTGTTTTTTGTTGGGGGCCAAGAAGGAAAGAGGTTACATTGTGCATGACAATATGGTCCACTGGCCTGTTTACAAGACTCCAAGAGGGCCTTTGCAGCATGAACATATGGACATTTTACAATATTTACAAGGGGAAATGTACACTGATTGGCACACAGGTTACAAATGGTTTCATGTTGGAAGCCTCTTCAGTTTCTTCGCATTGGTATTGTGGCTCACCTTAGATAAAGTGTTTTTTTTTTAATTTAGAGAAAATATATTACTTAATAGTAACCTGACCTATGATTTTTCTAGAAGAAAATAGTTTTTAAAATGACATTAAAATAATTGAATGGAAGAACATTGGTTTTAGAGTCAGATATCATGGAGTTGAGTCCCATTTCTGCCCTGTGCATTCATACCCCTTCTTCGTACCCACAGAAAATCAACTCATCAAGTACCTTAATTTCACTTTAAATTAAACTGAATTTCAGTTTAAAGTAATGCTCTTGAAACTCAAATCGTGTCTCAGTACTGCCGGAAATTTCAACTGTTTCTCTATAACAGGCTTATTTTCCACTTTCTGAGACCTCAATTTTTATACCTTCTCTCTTTATAAACTTTATATTTCACCCTCTCCCCCTTTCCCTATCTCCCACTCTTACACCTCACTGACAACATGGAATCCATGGAGAGGAGCCTACGCCATCTTTCCACTTAAGGGCAGCCCTTCCTCAATTGCTCTGAATCCCTTACTCTTTCACCTATCCAAGTGTTTTGCTCTTTCAGTTACAACCTCTTTCTTTTGCAACATCAGTTTCTCCTTCTCTGTTGGATAATTTCTGTTAGCTTAAAAATATAATATTCTCCCTTCATGGTACATGTCTCTTCATCTACAATCCATTTTCACTGCTCTTTTCATTAGCAAAACCATGCAAAAGCTGGTGATAATCTATTTTCTTCCTACATCCCAATCTCTCCTTGTCCCACCCTAGACTTCAGTCTGTCTACTGCACTGATCTTGCATTTGTCAAGGTCACCAACCACTTGTATATGCCTAATTTAATGATCAACCATTAGTCTTTATCTTACATAGTTGGCCATTCCTTCTTTGTTGACCATCTTCTTTCCTTATTTTTTTTTTTTTGTAACTCTGCATTTCATCTGCTTTTCCTTCTATCACAGTGACTTCTTTTTCTTACTCTCTTTTACTGGTTCTTACCTTACGGGACCCTGAAACCTTGGTCCAATGCTCACTGGTGTTTTCTTACATTCACTAGATCCCATATGATCCCTAATTCCCAGGTTTTTTATGTGTGCACATTTTTAATTTTTCTTTATATATACATAGCACTATCAAAACCTGATCAGAAATAGTTTGTGAAGGAAGGAAATGGTAGATAAAATTAAAAAGACATTTTTAAATTACATTTTGTAGGCCTTACTTATATACTCAGCTTAATAGACTTTATTTTGTAGCCAAAGACAATTTTTTGGTAGATTAAATTTATAAAAACAGGAACCGAGTATGGGAGACAAAGTGTTTTAGTTACAATGTTGAGCATTGTAATGTCTTGTTGTAAGGTGAGCAAGACCTGAATTAGATACTTAGTGAGTATGCAAATGTAACAAAGTAATGAACAACTAAACAAACTAAAGATTTGATAATAGTTGGTGAATGATTAACTATGGGTGTTGAAGAATAGAGAAAATGAGTAGCCATCCATGCATGATTCTTAGTTTTTAATTTTATTATTTTTATATTTTAATTTTTAATGTATTTTATTGATTATGCCATTACAGTTGTCCCATTCCCCCCCTTCATTCCCCTCCACTCTGCACACCCCTTCCCAGCCATTCCCCCCTTTTAGTTCATGTCCACGTGTCACAGGTTCTTTAGCTTCCACATTCCCCACACTACTCTTGCCCTCCCCCTATTTACTCCCCACCATCTATGCTACTTGTTCTCTGTACCTTTTCCCCTTCTCCTCCTCCCACTCCCCTGTTGCTAACCCTCCATGTGATCTCCATTTCTGTGGTTCCGCTCTTGATCTACCTGTCCACTTAGTTTACTTTTGTTTTAGGTGTGGTTGTTAATAACTGTGAGTTTGCTGTCCTGTCACTGTTCATCTTTTTTATCTTCTTTTTCTTAGGTAAGTCCCTTTAACGTTTCATATAGTAAGGACTTGGTGATGATTGGGGGGTACTTGGTAAAAAATCTGATTATCTAAAAACTAATACAAAATAACTTTATTTTTAATCACAGTTTACATTCAGTATTGTTTTGTATTAGTTTCTAGATAATCGGATTTTTTACCAAGTACCCCCCCCCAATATTTTCAGTAACTACCTGGTGTCATACATAGTCACAACAATATTATTGACTATATTTTCTATGCTCTACTTTATTCCTCTATGAATATTTTGTAACTGCCAATTTCTACTTTTTAATCCCTTCACCTTTTTCACCCAGTCCTGAAATTCCCTTATATCTGCCAACCATCAGTCTGTTCTGTGTGTCTATGATTCTGTTTTAATTTTGTTTGTTTCCTTTGTTCTTTAGATTCCACATATAAGTGAGAGCATATGCTATTTATTTATCTCTCATTGACTTATTTCACTGAGCATAATTTCCTCCAGTTCCATACATACTGTCAAAAAGAAAACATTTCCTTCTTTTTATGGCCAAGTAGTATCCCACTGTGTAAATGTCCCATAGTTATTTTATCCACTCATCTACTGATGGACACTTGGGCTGCTTCCATATCTTGGCTATTGCAAATAATTCTGCAATGAACAGAGGGGTGCATATATTCTTTCAACCTAATGCTTTGGCTTTCTTCAGGTATATACCCAGATGTGGAATTGCTGGGTCATAAGGCAGTTCCATTTTTAATGTTTTGAGATATCTCCATATTGCTTTTCACAGTGGCTGTACGAGTCTACATCTCCACCAACAGTGCACTAGGGTTCCCTTTTCTTTACAACCTCACCAGCACTTGTTTGTTGATTTGTTAATGATGGCCATTCTGACAGGCGTGAGGTGATATCTCATTGTGGTTTTAATTTGCATTTCTCTGATGACTAAGTACCTTGAGTATCTTTTCATATGTCTATTAGTCATCTGTATGTCCTTTCTGGAGAAGTGTCTATTCAAGTCCTTTGCCTATGTTTTAATTGGATTGTGTGTCTTCTTGGTGTTGAGTTATATGAGTTCTTTATTAAACTTGGATATTAACCCTTTATCAGATGTATCGTTGGTGAATATATTCTCCCATGCAGCGGCTTGTCTTTTTATTTTCCTTTGCTGTGCAAAACCTTTTTAGTTTGACATACTCTCAATTGTTTATTTCCTTCTGTTTTCCTTGCCCAAGAAGATGTATCAGAAAAAAAAAACATTGCTAAAAGAAATGTCAGAGATTTTACTGCCTATGTTTTCTTCTAGGAGTTTTATGGTTCTGAGTATTACATTTAAATCTTTAATCCATTTTGTGATTGTTTTTCTGTGGTGTTAGAAGGTAGTCTAGTTCCAGTTTTTTGCATGTATCTGTTTAATTTTTCCAACACTCTGTATTAAACATACTGTGCTTATCCTATTGTATATTCTTGCCTCCTTTGTCATATATTAATTGACCACATAGGTGTGGGTTTATATCTGGGCTCTCTAGTCTATTCCATTAACTTCCCCATGATTCTTAATCCATGTAACTTAGAGGATAAGTTGTTAATATTGGTAATGAATACATTTTTTCTCTAGGGCCTGACTGACTCCAAAATTGGAGCTAAATTTACTCTTATGGCTACACTTAAATTGAAACGATGATATAATGGTCTGAGTTCTTTTTACAAAATCAGCTCTAAAAATATTCTTGCATTTGGATTCACCATTTGTTCTGTTTTGATCTTTCCACTGTAGCTAAATATCACTTAGTGCCTTTTCTTTGTTTTTAGTCAAAGGCTGTTACAAAAGCAATGAAATTATAACCTAGTTCTGTGGGAAGAGGAGGAAAGTCTAGAGGGAAACCTGATTTGGGCCAGCAAATGTCCTTTCAGACATGTTAGGTTTAAGGTGACATCAAGCGATCCCAGTGGAAATGATAGTTATGAGATGGAGCTTGAGCTTAGAGAATACGCCAAATGGTGAATGCAGCCTGGACATTGACTCACAGGATGTAATGACCCAGAGACACAGGTAGGAGAATGGAGATTATATTTCACAACAACAGAGGACACAAAGCCAATCAAAGAGGCAGATGATATGCAGGCATGAAGTTACAAAAAAAGAGGATGGATAGTTAAGGAGACATTTTGCAAAGCTGGAAGAGGTTGACTATGCTGAATGCTGGGGAGAGTTGTAAAAGAAGATAAAGACTGAGGATTTTGCAGTGATAAGATTGACTTTGGAGAATACATTTTCAGTGGAGTAATAGAAAAAAGCGATAAGCTGATAATTAGAAAAATGTGCAAAAAAGAAAGGCAAGAAATAGCTCTTAGAAGATTATAGTTTCAGGAGAAAGTATTTTGAAAATAACTTTATTAGGTTATTGTTTTATATTGTGGGGAAATGATACACATTTATTATAAATATTAAAAATACCAAAATACTTCCTAGCTGGTGTGGCTCACTGGATTGACTGCTGGCCTGCGAACCAAAGGGTCGCTGGTTCGGTTCCCAGTCAGGGTACATACCTGGGTTCCCAGTAGGGGGTGCATGAGAGGCAACCACACACTGATGTTTC
This sequence comes from Artibeus jamaicensis, assembly GCF_021234435.1. Classification (NCBI taxonomy): domain Eukaryota; kingdom Metazoa; phylum Chordata; class Mammalia; order Chiroptera; family Phyllostomidae; genus Artibeus; species Artibeus jamaicensis. The sequence goes on from NW_026521506.1 coordinate 21,285,953, forward strand.
TCTTCCTCTCTCCTCCCTTCCCCTCTGTCTAAAAACAAATAAATACAATCTTTAAAAAACATATACAAATAAATAAAAATACCAAAATACAAAGAAGAAAGTAAAAATACCACAAAAAGCAATAATGCAGAAAAATAAACAGCGTTATTCTTTTATACACATACTTGCAGACTATTATCTATGCATATATTTAATTTTTTTTAGTTCTTCATACCTCATCTGTATGGTTCAAATCTTAACACCAGGCATGAGAAAATAACCTCATTTGTTATTCATATGGGAAGAAGGGAAAGATAGACATGGCATAAATCACACAATATTGCCGATTTTTTCTCCCTTTCCCTTGGCCCTTGATAGAAGAGTTGTGTGTTGAATATTCTTCCCAGTGGGATGAGTGTTATTTGTAGTTAATAGAAAGTTAATATCTCACTCTGGAAGGCGCTTAAGTTGTATGGATCCCTGTTACCCACCCTTCTTTCTTTTCTGAGAGTGAAAAGAGGAGTAGCATTCGGTTTCAGGGAATCATCCTGAGGTCATGAATATGTCCTAAGCTTCTGTAACCACAGCTTAAAACAGCTACAGCAGTCCTGCCAGTGCAAAGGTTGGATCATATTCACCTATTCAGAGTAAAACCAGCCTTTCACTGGCCCTTTTCCCTTAAGGCTATTACATCAAAAGTGGGTGGGCCTTATATCTTACTGGCTTATTTCCTCCTAAGATCCAGGCAAAGCAGAGGGTGTCTAAAACTATTGATTCAGCCACTTTGTCATGTTTAGGGACACAAGTTTAATAAATCAGAACATTTTTTGGCAGGGTCCTCTTGACCAAGGACAGTGCAATATTTTGATTCATGATACATAATTAGCCAAACTGCTCCTCTCTGAACACTTGCCTTTGACTGGATTAGACGAAGAAGAAATACACCTGCAGAAGAAGAAGCTCCTATATAAGCTGAAAGCTGTATCACAGTTTTTATTTCAATCCTTGAGGTTAGATAATCACAAACAGAACATTAAGGGGTATTTTCTGTATAAGTACACACATATGTTATTGCACATATAGAATCATCTGTATATTATTTTATAACCTGATTATTTTAATTTCATGATATGCCCATATGTCAATACATAAAGATTCACATTATCACTCTTAATGGCAACATGGCCTTCCCTAATTTTCTTCACAAACCTATTATTCATAGCTACTCGGGTATTTCTAAGGTTTGACCAACACAAGTAACATTGGGGGGAATTTCCTTATGCATACACAGTTTTTCCTTTGTGCAATTAATTTCTTGGGATATTTCTGGAATTGAGGTTTTGAGGTCAAAGTAGTAGCTACATGCTTTTTTTTAATGTGTAAAGAAAGGAGCATTTTTATTGGTATAAAAGTATTCAGTAAATTCATATAGTTTTATATATTGTCATTTAACAAAGTGCCATAAAATAGAGCAATTATTTTACAATTTTATTGTAAAATATAAGACACAGAAAAGGCATAAGACATATGTATCACATTTAGTCTATGTTTGTGTAAAAGAAACACACATTGATGTTTTAAGACAAACACACATGGATGTTTCTCTCCTTCTCTCCCTCCTTTCCCCTCTCTCTAAAAATAAATAAATTAATAAATAAAATCTTTAAAAAACAGAATGAGGAGATAAGGTCATGTGTTTAAGGGAGAATGGATTTGGACATTCAAGAAGTGTGAACAAGATTTCAAAAAGCTACCATGAAGAAAACCCCAAGGAATCAACACATTTTTTTTGCAGTGCTCTGGGAAGCACCAAACCAAGCATTTTGTTTTGAAAGCTAAGCTCAGAATGCTCATATCGTACATAACAGTGAATGTTATTGATTCCATTTTAAAAGTTGCACCTGCCATGGAGTTGTGCCGAAACACACATACCAAATTAAAGCACAAAAATCAAATAAAACATAACAGGAGCTGAATGCTGAAAACTCAATGGCTTATTAAAAAACCATTAGCCTTAAAATGTTAGCCTTGTCAGAAAACAATTCCCTTCTCCAACATCAGCTTTGAAGGTCAGCTAATTGGAAATATATAGAATTAGGACAGGCAGGGAATTCAATAAAGCAGACCCTGCCTTGGAAAAAACTGCTTCAGGCCCTCACTGGTGGAATTAGAAAGGTGTCATCAGATGCCCAGAGACTGCGGCTCCTATTAAGTGAGGAGTGATTCTGGTATTTTGAGTTCACCTGTTATAACTGAAGTCCTCTTTTTAGACATTCTATTTGATATAATATTTTAATATGTATCTTTTAGAGTGCTAAAATATACTAGGGAACTTGAACATTTTAGAGATAAAAATATCTATACAGGCTAGCCTGTGAGCTTCCTTTTATGTTTTCCTTTCTTTTGGTAAAGCAGCTTTATTTTTTTCTCTCAGTTCTTTCTTTATATTCTCTGAGAACTAATCTGTATGTTTGATTTTGGATTTGTTAGAGCAGTGTGATTACTGAGGTCTTAATCAACATTCAAGCCGACAGAAAACAGTGGAACCTGCTATTATGTCTTGTGCTGAGAGAGGTGTTTATTGTAAATGCTCTGGGCTCTCTGAAGACTCGGGGAGAAGAGGCCTTTGAAACTGATGTGAATGGCAGAGCTCTGCTGAGGTTGAGTAAACTGCAAAGGTGACTAGGGGAAAATTATAAGATCATTGATTAGAATATGAAAAGGAAACTATTTTCCTTCAAATATGATAGTTTTTGCTTCCCATTAAGTGAGCCATAAAATATGAATTGGAAGAGATTTTATAAGTCTTGCCATCCAGCAATTTCCTACCATTAATTTCTGTACTGACCCAAGACGGATGATATTTTCACCAACCTACGACAGACCGAGAAATACAATAAGGAAACAGTGGGGAGAGGTTTTCTGTGGAGTTAGATTTGTTTTTTTTATTGTGATTTCTGGGTTTTTTTTTTTTAGTCCTAAAATGAGATGGTGGATCTACATGGTGGGATATCTCAAACTTCCATGGTTAACAAAATAAAACAGTGGTTACCCAGTAGATTTTATCAATTCTGTTGAATGATGAAATAACATAATTGGGCCACTACAATGGCTTTTGGAGGTAGAGAAAGAGGCAGAGTATGCTTCCTAACTTGCTACTTAGTATTTCATTAGATCAGTGGAAGTTTTCTATATTCTTCTGACATTTAGGGCAGGGCTACCTCGAAGCTATTCTAGATACTAGGCAATATTTAGTTCGGTAAGCAGGATCTCAGCTTTCCTGCACCCTTCCTTGTCTTCCTCTGTGGTGCTCAATATCCTTACTCCCTGTGCCTTCCATTATGTCTTTCTGTTCCTTACTTTATCTTACTTCAAGGAGAGCCCAACTTTGAGAAGAATCAGCTTTGAGTCAGTTATCCAACTCAGATGCAAGAAGAGAAGGAAATAGAGGTGCTAGAAGGCATCATCCCCTCTCCAAGTTTTCTTTTCTCATGTGCATTGATCTCTATCACCTCAATCTACCGATGGGGCCTAAATTCTTACATCACTTTAACAAACTGCAATTTACCCCTTTTTACATCCCACTCCGGCTACCCCATTGTCTCTTTACTCTCATGAACACACTGTATCCCCTTCGCTCATTATTCTCACTCACTTTTCAGTTCACTCCGATTTGTTTTTCCAACATTCAACTGGGACTGCTTTCGTCAAGGTCAACAATAGCACCTGTGCTACTAAAACCAATGTTCAATTGATCATTTTCATGTTACTCAACTTCTCAGCATTGTTTAACACACTGGCAGCTCCCTCTTACTGAAACACCAAAATGTACTGATTGTCCTGTTTCAGAGCCTTTGTGTTAGATTTCTCTTCTTCTTCGGTGCTTGCTCTTTCTGATAATTCCTTCAGATCTCCTCTGAAGTACTGTTTCCTTTGAGAGGTATTCACTTAATGCCCAATAGAAAGTAGTTCTACCCATTACCCTAGTCATCACTACTGCCTGTGGTTCTCTTTTAGCATCCCAAAAACTTCCTTCACAGTGCTTAGAACTATTAGTTGTGTCTTTTACTTATTATGTTTCTCTCAGTACATGAAGCCATGCGAAGGCCAGGACCATTCATTGCTATATTCATTGTAGCACCTCCAGCAGGGAATATAGCACAGTTCTTGATATATATTTATTTTATAAAGGTTTTTTGAATGATGGAGAGGTGAATGCTAACAGTCCCACAATCTGTTTAGAAGTCTCAACTTGTAAATGCATGCTAACTTTATGATACTTTATCCCTGCAATGACTCTAGCGTCTGTCTCTTCCTTTCGATCCTTATTTGCAACTCCCTTGCTCAAGTCACCATTACCTCTTACTTTAACTACTTGATAAAACCTCTGACTCACCCTACCTCTTGTCTTGCCAATCTTTAATCCATCCTATATATTGCAGTTAGGCTTTAATTTTACTGTACCTCAGACCTTATCATTTTCATATAATCATGGCTCCCATTTGTTTAGAGAGTTTCCTCTGAACTTTCTATCCTGATGTTTGTGTCCATTAAAGACTTGGATCTAATCTCTCTCAGCTGTATGTGATCTTGCTATCCTCTGACTTCACCCCTTTTTTATACATCTTTATTATGGAACTTTTATGACTCAACGTGAAGCTATTGTGCCATTTCAGTCAAATGAGAGCACCTTGAGTGCAGATACATGTTGTTTTCTAATTGTATCACTTAGCACAACTCTTGATACATAGTAAGGTCTATAAATTTCTGTTTTATAAATCACTGTATGACCTTCTTGCAGTTCTATGTTCAGGACAAAACAGTACAGAATATAAGAAATAATTGATTGCTAGCCTGTATAATTTTGGGCATAACTAAAATTAAAATACTGGGTGCTGTATATTTTGTTTAAGGCAATGGATGCCTTATTAGCTGGGGTGTTGTTAATTATTTTTGCACAACTAATCCCCATGGCTTCCTGAGCCAAAACAGCAAAAAAATCTTGTCCTTAGAAACTGTCCAACTAAAAGGCCATGCAATTAATCACAAAGATGCTTAGCAAAAACTGTTGATGCATGTAGCCTTTTTGCAGGACAGATCTGCAAGATATAAAGAGAACAATAGCCTCGGGCAGCATGCTCAGGAGATGAGAATCTAAAATGTGAAAGATCTCACTCTGAACATTGCCAGCACAGATTGGCCACCTGCAGGTCCTGACATCGACCCCAAGCCCACTGTGTCAGACTCCCTTCACCAACCCCCTGGTCCCTGGGGGTGAAATCCTGGTAGCTTAGCAAAGGAAATCAAATGGTCCAGCATAGACTTTTATTTTTTTATATTTTTTATATCAGCATAGACTTTTAAAATGTTTTTAAAATTTAAACCTTACAATGCTGCATGAAACCTCTGTCATGAAATTAAAGCTATATTAGTAGGTAGGAGTTTCCTTTTGCGGGGCATTTTTCTTAACATAGCAGTTCTCAATTCCAGTTGCAAATTAAAGTTACTTGGAGAGCTTTCAAAAATTTAGATGTCCAGGCTCCATTCCACATATTCTATTTTAATTGGTCTGGGGTGGATCTGAAGCACAGAATGTTGTTTGAAAGTTATCCTGCTTAGCCAATTTGTTGTCAGTGTGGAGAACCTTTGCAAGTTATCAAAGACTGATACTCTGCTGTAGGTTAAGGAGTAAAATAATTGATATTCACATGATTTTGGTCTCATTCTAACATTGTTTTTTCTTTCAGAAATCTGTAAAGCTTGAGATGTGAGTACTGTCCACCCAATACCCTCAGTGAATGCCAGTGAAACTCCACACTCATAGAATACCAATTAGTATTCCTTTGGGCACCTGCTGTTCCAGTTGTTTTTAAACAGTTAAGAGAGAGGATTGGCATGCCACGTGTAATCTCTATCAATTATATTCTAGTCTCTGAATAAACAAAGTGCATGACTGACATATGAGATACTTCATGCTTTATCCCTGTTTATCTTCTTATCTTCTATTTTCATCTTGTGCCATGCCTGATTCTCTTTCCAGGTTATCCTCTAATCACATTGAATTATGTTACAGTATCACTCCACTCCAGTAATGTGCAGGCTTTTTTTTATGTCTGCAAGCTTTTGCACACATGGTTTCCTTTGTTTGGACTCTCTTCCTCTTCTAGTCTGCCTAAAAAAAAATTGTACTCACCCTTCTATAGCAAAAGCATAGATACATATTCTGAGTTAGTAAGTAAACTATACATGTATGCATATGTGTTATATGTATTTTTATTGGAAGAAGTGTCATATATTTCATTACATTCTCCAAAAGGTGTTTTAAAGACACCCTTAGGGAAAAGAATGTTTTCTCTTGGTGATCTTCAAGTCTGGTCAAAGAAAGACATCCTTGGAGTGAAGTCTTACACGGAAATATCAGATGCCAAATAAAAAAAATTCTCCGATAAGAGCCTTTGAAGGATCTTGTATTAGTTTGCAAAGGCCGCCATAACAAAACACTAGACTAGGTGCCTTAAACAATAGAAATATATTTTCTCACGGTTTTGGAGGCTTGAAGTTCATAATCAAGGGGCTGTAAATTTGAGTGCTGGTAATGATTCTCTTCCTGGCTCACATATGGCCACTTTCTTGCTGTTCCCCTACATGGCCTCCCTCTCTGTGACTGGAGAATGAGACAGAGTAAACTCTTTGATGTGTCTTTTTATAAGGACACCAGTCCTGTTGGATCATCCTTATGACCTCATTTAACCTTAATGACCTTTTTAAAAGTTCTATGTCCAAATGCAGCCAAGCAGGTATATTGGATTTCAACATATGAATTACGGAGGCATATAAACCTTCAATCCCTAACAGATCTGTTCTGTCTTCTCAAGTGACTGCTAAGCTGCTGGTTTTCACTGTGATTGTGGACTATTATTTTTCATGGATCATGGAATTGGAGCAGAGGTGTTAGAAATAGAGAAAGTTGTAATACAACCAAGCTTACTGTTACATGATTTAGTTGTTCTTTTTCAATAAATGCTCCCTGCATTGCTTTTGGTTAATTTTCATAGTTGGGAGAACATTGATTTTGACAATGTTGTCGACATTTTTGTTGCTTTTTTGCAGGAGATGATTTTCAGAAATTGTAACTCTGATGTTTTCACTGTCAGCTCCTTATTTTAAGTTTTTAAAACAACACCAGTATATCACTCTGATACCAATTTCTGTATCAGTTGTCTTGACACAATGATGGTGCTTAATAAGCCACTTCCGAACATGATGGTCTAACAAATAGCCATTTGTTATTGTTCATGTCACGTACAGAGTTTTGAGTATCTTGGCTGAGGTTGTTTGGTTAATTCTTCTCTTTTCAACTCAGGCTCACATGTCTTGTGATTGGGTGGTTGTTGGCTGATCTAGGATAGCCTTGGCTAGGGTGATAGGCTCTGCTCAATGTCATTCTGTGTCAGTCCACATCAGTCATCTTCTCGTGAAGAATGTTGTTGATCTTAGAGGCAGAGAGAGAAGAAAGAAGCATGTAAATTCTTTAGCAATTCTCTGCTTATATCAAGTTTGCTCCTACTCCTTTGCTGAATCCTGTCTCATATACAGAATCAGTGTGGGAGGGCAGTACCAGAGAGTGCTGATACAAAAAGGGCTAAAAATTGGTGGCCATTATTCAAATCAACCTATTTTAGATAACTTTACTCTGCATCATTAAAGAATTTCTTCAATTGTCTTTTAGCTTATATTTTTGCTGTAAAGTCAACTGACATGCTAAATTTTGTTCTTCTGTATATTAATATCTCTTTTTCTGATTGCTTTTAAGACCTCCTTGACTTACGTGTCCTCTAGTTTCACTAAAATGTGTATATATTTGGCTCTAATTTAATGTATGCTACTTGAGGTTTGGCATTTGAATATGAGAATTTATAGTATTTATTCTTTATGGAAAACACTGAACTATTATTTTGTCAAATAGTTTTTCATTATGTTCCCTACTCTTTCTTTTTCTCCTTCTGGAAATAGTATTGGATAAATATTAGAAGTGCTCATTTTGTTCTCCATGTCTTTTTAAAAAAATTTAATCTTTATTGTATTTTTTTCTCTATTACAATTTAGTCCCCTCATGTCCTCCTTCCCCGACCTGGAGAACATCATGTTAAGTGAAATAAGCCACTTAGAGAAAGACAAATACCATATGATTTCACTCTCCATATCTCTTAACTACTCTTTGCAGTGAAGCACTCTGGATAATTGCTTCAGATATATCTTCCCTGAACTGATTTCATGAGGTACATTTGCAATAAATATTAAAGTTTTTTTTGGTTGGTACCATGTACATCTGAATATTTTCAGTTCTATTGTTTTCATAGTTGTCATACCTCTTTAAAACCCTATCAGTTAGAAGCTGCCCAAAATGTGGTTATTTTATACAAAATTTTACCTTTATTTTTTGTTATGGGGCTATAACCACAAATATATATATATATATATATATATATATATATATATATATATATATATATATAATTGATTATGCCATTACATTTGCTCTATTCCCCCCTCCCTTCCCCTCCACCCTGCATACCCCTCCCCCACCATTTCCCCCTTTAGTTCATGAACATATGTCTCAAATTCTTTAGATTCTGTATTTCCCCTACTATTCTTACCCTCCCCCCTATGTATTTTCTATCTACTGTCTATGCTACTTATTTTCTGTACCTTCTCCCCCCCTTCCCCTCCTCCCACTCCCCTGTTGCTAACCCTCCCTGAGATCTTCATTTCTATGGTTCTGCTCCTGATCTAGCTATCCTCTTAGTTTGCTTTTGTTTTAGGTGTGGTTCTTAATAACTGTGAGTTTGCTGTCCTTTCACTGTTCATCTTTTTTATCTTCTTTTTCTTAGGTAAGTCCCTTTAACATTTCATATAATAAGGGCTTGGTGATGATGAACTCCTTGAATTTGATCTTATCTGAGAAGCACTTTATCTGTCCTTCCATTCTAAATGAAAGTTTTGCTGGGTAGAGCAATCTTGGTTGTAGATCTTTCGTTTTCATGACTTGGAATACCTCTTTCCAGCCCCTTCTTGCCTGTAAGGTCTCTTTTGAGAAATCAGCTGACAGTCTGATGGGGACTCCTTTGTAGGTGACTGTCCCCTTATCTCTTGCTGCTTCTAGGATTCTCTCCTTCATTTTAATCTTGGCTAATGTAATTATGATGTGCCTTGGTGTGTTCCTTCTTGAGTCCAACTTCTTTGGGACTCTCTGAGCTTCCTGGATTTCTCGGAAGTCTATTTCCTTTGCCATCTTGGGGAAATTCTCCTTTATTATTTGTTCAAATAATTTTTCAACTGGTGGTTGTGCCTTTCCCCCTTCTGGTATCCCTATAATTCGGATGTTGGAACGTTTAAAGATGTCCTGGAGGTTCCTAAGCTTCTCCTCATTTTTCTGAATTCTTATTTCTTCATTCCTTTCTGTTTGATCATTTTTTTCTTCCTTCTGGTTCTCTCCCTTGATTTGAGTCCCAATTTTCTTTCCATTACTATTGGTATCTTTTGTATCCCCATTCATTTCAATTAATTTAGCTTCCATATGTTTCTCTAATTTGTGACTAAAGTCAACCAGTTCTGTAAGGATCCTTATAACCAGTGTTTTGAACTGTGCATCTGAAAGACTGGCTATTTCTTCATCACTTAGGTCTATTGGTTCTGGGGCTCTGAGTTGTCCTAGAGCCATTTTTGGTCTATTCGTGCTGTTAAGTGAGCGGAGCGAAGCCTTAGTTGTTTACCAGGACGGGGCGACCCAGGTCGCTGGTTTGTGATGCTGTGTGTGGGGGCGGGGTCAGAGAGGGAGCAATGGCGTTCCTCTCTGCTAGCCCAGCGCATCCAGTCACTCACACGCCTCGGGCTTGTTTATCGGATCCTAATTGTGCGAGCCTGCTGCACCGCGCGGTTTTCCCTTCTCACTGGTTTCTCCGCACGTAAATGCACGTAAATGCATGCGACCGACCGACCCACCGCGCCTCTTCCCTGTGCGCTCCAGCAGCCAGCTCGCTGGCGATCAGCGCCCTCGGTTGCCTGCGCGCACCGCGCACCGCCCCGGGAATTTTTTCTTGCTAACCTGCTCCACTGCTGGCCTCGCTCCTCGTACCGGTCCAGCCGAGTATCTAGTTGTCCTTTGGACTCCGTATTGTCGATTTTCCGTGTGGCTTGGTTGTGACTGCTGTTAAAAATAGTTGTTCTTAGATTTGATTGTGCACAGAGGCGAGGTGGATCCTCCATCTACGTCTCCATCTTGGCGGAAGTCCCCCACAAATATATTTTTGATTTAATTATTTACACTAGAAATTTCAACTTGAATCTTTCCCCCATAGTGTTCAATATGTGGATTGTTCTTCCCATTATCAGAGAGCTTTTAATTGTTGTCTTTGACTTTATCTGTTTTTCTCCATGTGGATAAACCAGCTGCTATATAAATGTGTTGCTCCCAGAATTAATACAATTAAGCCTTAAATGCTTTATTTTTAAAATTTATGTTATTGTGAATTACTCTGTGCCTTTTTTTATAGCTGAGAACTTTAATCACAAGTTGTGATCCTGGGAATATAGGACTGAATTTACTAAGAAATGTTATATAAATGAGGTGAATCATTGTTCTTTTAAATTTTGTTTTTATTCAATTCTCTGTGCTGTACTAATCCAGGAGCAGTGGGAAAATTACTTTCTCCACGTGTTTTTATTAAGTTGGTGGCTTGGGCTTACCTAACTAAACTGGTAATTTTTTTGCTTACCTGATGTAAAAAATATTTCACATTTTAGTATACTGATTCAGTGTGATAAGCAAGCTGTGAGTATAGAATGTACAAATATAAGTTGGGTCCAATGGAAAAAATAAATAGGAGAGAAATTTATTTGATTATAATAAGTAAATATAAATTATTACATTAGGTTAATCTGCAATATATGTATCTAATATATTTTCTAAGCAATTGGCATGTGTAAAGGTAATATAGTTAAGAGATAATTTGTAAAATTTTGCTTAAGGGCTTTATTCAAGTGGAATCAATTGAAGTTTATTATAAAATATGATATATCACATGCATTCTCCCCTTCAATAATCAGATATATAAATTCCTAGGTATATGCTAGTCCAAAATCTAGCTGTTTCATTGTTGGGATTAAACTTTGAGCATTTTGTGGACCATTGGGTCAGCAGATGGATTCAAACTGTTGCTATTCATAGTTTGGGTCTTAGGATTGGTTTTTTTTTTTAAGATTTTATTTATTCATTTTTAGAAAGAGGGGAAGAGAAGGAGGGAGAGAGAGGAAGAGAAACACCAATGCATGGTTGCCTCTCATGCATCCCCCACTGGGAACTGGCTTGCAACCCAGGCATGTACCCTGACTGGGAATCAAACCACAGTTGTTGGGTTCACAGGCCCATGCTCAATCCACTGAGCCACACCAGCCAGGGCGACAGTTTTTTTTGTTTGTTTTTTTTTTACTAGATATGGCTGCTATTCAGTCCATTCTGTTATTGGATTTCTCCGCATCTTTTGGATCCCTTGATCACTTCCTTTTGAAACACTCTAATTTATGTTTCTGTTTCACTCCTGATTCTTGCCTATCTTTTTTCTTTATCTTCTTTTTTTGCTTTGCTGAATATTAGATTTTTAAATTACTTTATTGTTGTTCAAGTACAGCTGTCTGCATTTACCCACCTCCACTCTCCACCACCCCAGCCATCCCCACCTCCCTCCTCTGCTTCTACCCCCCTTAGTTCTGTCCATGTGTCCTTTATAGTTGTTCCTGAAAGTCCTTCCTCCCTTCACCCCCATTACTCCCTCCCACCTCCCCTCTGGTTACTGTCAATTTTTTCTTAATTTCAATGTCTCTATTTGTATTTTGCTTGCTCGTTTGTTTTGTTGATTAGGTCCCACTTAAAGGTGAGATCATATGGTATTTGTTTTTCACTGCCTGCCTTACCTCACTTAGCATAATGTTCTCCAGTTCCACCTATGCTGTCTCAAAGGGTATGAGTTCCTTCTTTCTTCCTGTTGCATAGAATTCCATTGCATAAATGTACCATGGTTTTTTTGATCCATTTATTTACTGATGGGCACATAAGTTGCTTCCAGCACTTGGCTATTATAAATTGTGCTTCTATGAACATTGGGGGAATAGGTTCTTTTGGATTGGTGTTTGGGGTTCTTAGGACATAAACTCAGGAGTGGAATTGTTGGGCTAAAAGGCAGTTCCATTTTTAGTTTTCTTCAACAGACACTTCTCCAAGGAGCACATACAGAGGGCCCAGAGACATATAAAAAGATGCTGAGCTTCACTAGCCATCAGAGATGCAAATTAAAACCACAATGAGACACCACTTCACACTGGTGAGAATGTCAGTCATAAAAAAACAAGTGATGGAGAGGATGTGGAGAAAAGGGAACCACAGTGCACTGTTCATAGGATGCAGACTGGTACAGCCACTGTGGAAAACAGTATGGAATTTCCTCAGAAAACTAAAAATGAAACTATCTTCTTATAACTGAAGAACCTCTAAGTTAAATATTGTGTTTGTCAGTATTCTATCACTGGTTCTCTTCTCACTCTATCTTCTCTCTCTCTCTCTCTGTGTCTGTAATAAACCTCTGATTTCTTATATTATTCATATAATGGCAATACCCTACATGTACCTCCAGCAATTTCTCTTTTCTGTGATCTTGATTCATGCCATCAGTTACCCTCTAGACAAATATTCCTGTGTATTGTATAAGTACTTATTAATATCTCCTAAGCCAAGTACATTTATATACTCTCTTCTCCAACTCTTATTACCTTGTATTTTCTATCTTGATTGATAGTGACATCTTCAGAAACTCAGAATTGATCTTCAGTCTCTTTCTTTTCCTCCCATTCAAAATTAGTTAGTCACTCTATGAATTTTTCATTGCTACTGTAACAAATCAACACAAAGTGGTTTAAAACAACACAAACTTAGTATCTTATAGTTCTGGAGGTTAAAAGTCCAAAATGAGCATTATTGGGTCAAAATCAAGTTTTTGGTGGGGCTACGTTTATTTTTCAAAACTCTAGGGGAGAATCAGTTTTTTTGCTTTTTCCAGGATCTAGAGGTTGACCTTGTTGCTTGGCTTGTGGCCTCCTTCAGTCTTCAAATCCAGCAATGACTGATACAGTATTTATCATATTGCATAACTGACAATTTTCCATAGCCATTTATCCCTCTAACTTTGACTATATGATCTTCTCTTCTACTTTTTAAGTCCTTTGTGATTATATTGGGACCACCCAGATAACCCAGAATAATCTTCAGATTTTTGAATTCAACCGATTTGAAACCTTATTCCATTGGCAACCTTAATTTCCTCCTGCCATTTAAGGTAACAAATTCATAGGTTCTAGGGATTAGGACGTACACATTTTGGGGGATCTTTATTCTATTCTAGCATAGTCACCAAATTCCATTCTACTACCCCCTGAACCTGTTTTCTACTCTATTCTTTTTGTTACCACATTAATTCAGATTCCATAACTTATAGCTCTATTAATGCAATATATCCTAAACTAACTTGTTTCCATATCTCTGGTAGCTCTCTCCTCTAGTTTGTCTTCTATATAGTTATAAGAAATAACATACTAGAACACAAATTTAATTATGTTTGTCCCTACCTAAACCCTTTAGTCAAGCATAGAAGATCATTTATCAGGCAACATCTGCTATTCTGCTTCTCCATCTTGACCACCTACTATACTCAATAATATCAAACCATTTGCCTTTCCTTAAATGTGGCATGCTCTGGCATATCTCTTTGTTTTTAGACATACTTCTTGGAATGCCTACCCCTCAATTTCTGACCAATCTTTTTAGTTATCTGCTAATATCTTCCCATCTTTTGTCATCCATTTCAAATACCTCTTCTTTCATGTGTTCTTGTCAGTAAATCAGTATCTCATTTGTGATTCTCTAGAATTTGCATATTCATTTATTCTTCTCATATTAAGTTGTAATGATTTACTTCCACTGACATATGAACTTCTCAAAGGGAGAGACCAAGTCTTACTCATGTTTTCTCCCTGAAAAATTATTGTGGGAATCTGCATTGAGTGTGTATTATATACTGAATAGTGCACTGTGTCCTTTTGAATAGAGTTTCCCTTTTGATTCTTTACATTCCTTTGAGATAGATATTAAAGCATGAAGAAATCTGGGATTTAAGTAGTTAAGTGACTTACTTGCTCAATCTCACACAACTAGGAAGTGTTGCAGCTGATATTAAAACTGATGTCTCTGTGACTGCTATGCCTGGGTTATTTCAACCTGAGTTAGGAAAACTTTTATGTTCATATTGCAGGGTGACACGATATTCATGGAAAGCCTGAGGAATAATTATGACCTCAGTGTGAATCTCAGTCTGAGTAATATAAATGACTATGCCTCAGTTGGTGCTATGGGCATTTACCTAAAACTTCAGAATACTGAAGAATGACTAAAGCCACTCCATGAAAATTGGGAGAATTTAATATCCAATTTTCATCTCTCTGGCCATACCCTACTAGCCAATAATGCATTTACTTTAGGTCTCAGTTATTTATTCAATTTCAATTATATATTGAGAATACATATGTCAGACACTATGCAAGTTAATAGGAATAGCACAATGAGTAGGACAGAATTGGTCTGTGTTGGCTTAATATTTAGTGGGAGATATGGATGAATATATTTCCAATAATGATATAGTGTGATAAGTGCTATGATGAGGTAAATATAGGTGCTGTGTGAGTACATCATAATTAATGTTCTGAAAAATAAAGACAGAAGTAACTTGAAAGGAGTGAGAGAGAAATAAGACATTACTGATAGAGGAACACTAATAGATTTCTCATTTGAAATTAGGAGGCTGGAAGAGGCACACTGTTTTTCAAGTACTGTATAGAAAGAATATTCAACTGCAGATTCTGTACTGGAGAACCTATTCTTTAGGATTGAAGGGGGAAAGTGGACATTCACAGATAAAGAAAAACTAGAAAAACTCCTTGCTAGCAGAGCTAACTTTAAAGAATGGTTAAATAAAATTATTTGAACAGGAAGAAAATGATAAAAGAAGTAATCACACAGCATCAGGAATGAAGAGCAAGAGAAAATTTAGAAATATGGGTAAATACAATAGACTGTCCTCATGAGTTTTTAAAAAATATATGTGATGATTGATACAAAAACTATGAGCACTTGGTACTCATAATGATGATATTTAAAAGTATGAAGAGTAAATGAATTTGAATAGAATGAGGTTTTCATATTTTACCTGAAATGGTAAAAAGTTGACACCTAGTAGTTTGCAATAAGTCACATGTGAATATTGTACTACCTGTAGCAAACTAAGAACACTATAAAGAGTAATAAATCCCAAGACACCACAAATAAAACATGTTGGAATCCTAGAAAATAGTTAACCAGGCCACAAATAAAGACAAAGGCCCCCAGAAAACAAGACAGAGGAAATAAATGCAAAACAAATAATAAAATAACATATTTAGATCCTATGATTATCTGAAATATAAATGCTTTAAATACAGTAATTAAAAGATGGAGATGGACAGAAATACAATCTAGCTATATTTTGTTCACAAGAAAATCAATACCAATTAAAAAATGTGGAGTTCCAGCCAAAATGGAGGCATAGATGGAAACACTTTGCTTCCTTGCACAACCAAAAGAAGGATAACAACCAATTTAAAAATATAAACAACCAGAACTGCCAGAAATCAAACTGCATGGAACTCTTAACAACCAAGGAGATAAAGAAACATACATCCAGATCAGTGCACTGAGACAAATAAATATGGCCCAAATGAAGGAACAGATCAAAACTCCAGAAAAAGAGCTAAGCAATGAGGAGATAGACAACCTTTCTGATGCACAGTTCCAAACACTGGTAATAAGGGGGCTCACAGAATTGATTGAGCTTAGTTGCAAATGAAGGAAGAAATGAAGCCTATACAAAGTGAAATAAAGGAAAATATACAGGGGATCAACAATGAAGGAAGGGAACCCAGGACTCAGATTAACAGTCTGGAACAAAAGGAAGAAATAAACATCCAACTGGAACAGAATGAAGAAACAAGAATTCAAAAAAAAAATGAGGAGAGGCTTAGGAACTTCTGGGACAACTTTAACTGCTCCAACATCTGAATCATAGGGGTGCCAGAAGGAGAAGAACAAAAGCAAGAAATTAAAAACTTATTTGAACAAATAATAAAGGAGAACTTTCCTAATCTGGCAAGGGAATAGACTTCCAGGAAGTGCAGGAAGCCCAGAGTCCCAAAGAAATTGGACCCAAGGAGGAATACACTAAGGCACAACATCATTAAGTTATCCAAGATTAAAGATAAAGAGAGAATCTTAAAAGCAGCAAGAGGAAAGGAGACAGTTACCTACAAAGGAGTTTCCATAAGGCTATCAGCTGATTTCTCAAAAGAAGTCTTACAGGCAAGAAGGGGCTGGAAAGAAGTATTCAAAGTCATGAGAGGCAAGGACCTACATCCAAGATGACTCTATCCAGCAAAGCTATCATTTAGAATGGAAGGGCAGATCAAGTGCTTCCCAGATAAGGTCAAGTTAAAGGAGTTCATCATTACCAAGCCCTTATTATATGAAATGTTAAGGGGACTCATCTAAGAAATAGAAGATGAAAAATATGAATAGTGAAATGACAACCAAATCATAACTGTCAACAACCAAAGTTAAAAAACAAAAGCAAAAAATAAGCAAACAACTAGAACAGGAACAGAATCATGGAAATGGACATCACATGGAGGGTTATCAGCAGGGAGAGGGGAGTAGGAGGTTGGGGGGAAAGGTACAGGGAATAAGTATAAATGGCAGGTACAAAATAGGGGGAGGGTAAAATAGTTTATATGTGCATTTCCATTATGACCAATGATAATGTACACCCTTTTGTATACATATTGGCCATTAGTATATTTCTGTTGGTGATGTGTTTATTCAAGCAATTTATTCAAATCTTTTTGCTTGTTTGTATTTTTATTGAGTTATAGTGGTTTCTTACATATTCAAGATATCAGCTTTTTATCATTTCGACCCACTGTCTCCCTACTGTAATCTATCATCTATCTATCTGTCTATCATTTATCTATCTACTTATCTAATATGTATTTTTGGTAAAACTTTCTTCCAGTTCATGGCTTATCTATATATTTTAACTGTGTCTTTTAGTAAACTAAAATTTATTATTTATTTTTCTTTCATGGTTAGTGGTCTTTGTGTCATAAGTAAGAATGTTTACCTATATGTTTTATGAGAACATTAGTACTTTAGTTTTGGTCTCTGATCACTTTTGAATTACTTTTTTTATGGTGTGAGATGAAGGTCAACATTCACTGTTTTCACGTAGTTATCTGGTTCTTTCAGCACCATTTACTGAAATGACTTTCCACTTTCTATTTAAGTGTTTGGATAACTTTTTGAATTTGAATAATTATTTAAGTATAATTATGTTCCATTTATTTGTCTTTTTGACAGCACTATACCTTCATTTCTACTGTAGGTTTTTTCTTTTTATTATTGTTCAGTTATAGTTGTCTTGACTTTTTCCCACTGCCCTTCCCTGCCCCTTCCACCCCGACTCCCACAGTCAGCCCCCACATTGTCCATTACTGTATGTTTTTATTAAGTGTTAAAATCATGTAGTATAAATTCTCTGATTTTGTGCTTCATTATACAAATAATTTGGCTATTTTAGGGCCTTTGCATTTTGATATATATTTTAAATTTAGTAATTCATTTTCTATTAAAAAGCCTGCTATGATTTTGATTGAGATTGTGCTTAATCCACAAATTAAATTTGAGAGAACAGAGATTATTATCAATATTAAAACATTCAATTTGCAAATATAGTATAGCTCTTCTATTATTTAAGTCTTCCTTAATTTCTCTAAATAGTCATTTTTTTATTGGTTCAGCTTGGGTCAATATTTTAGTCTTAAAAATTTTTCAGGCTTTATGGATTTAATTGACAATTAAAACTGTGTATATCTAAGTTGTATGATGTGATGATTTAATATATATATCCAATATGAAATGATTACTGCAGTAGGTTAATTAAAACACCCATCATCTCACATAGCTACATGTGGGCTGTGTGTGTGTTTGTATGTGTATATGCTAAAACAATTCAGATCTGATCTTTTAGCAGATTCCAAGTATACAATACAGTATTTTTTACTCAGTAATTCTAAGTGCTTTTATTTATTTTTATTTTTTATCTTCTTTATTGAATTTATTGGGGTGACATTGGTTAATAAAATTATAAAGGGTTCAGGCTTACGATCCTATGATACATCTGTATTTTGTATTGTGTGTTCACCAACTTAAGTCACCATGTCTCCCCACTATACCCTCTTCTACTTCTCCCCATCCCCCTTTCCCTCTGGTAATTTGTCTGTGCCCATGAGGTTTTTTGGTGGGGAGCTTAAAACTTTCACCTTTTTCACCTGGTCCTACAACTACCTCTCCTCTGAGAGCTGTCAGTCTGTTCTCTATATAAGTCTGTGTCTACTTTGTTTGTTAGTTTTTGTTGTTTATTAGATTACACATATTAGTAAAATTGTATGGCATTTGACTTTGTCTTACTTATTTTACTTAGCATAATACTCTCCAGGTCCATCCATGCTGTCACAAAGGGTAAGATTTCCTTCTTTTGTATAGCTGAGTAGTATTCCATTGTGTAAGTGTACCACTGTCTTTTTAGTCACTTATCTACTGATGGACACTTTGGCAGTTTCCAAATCTTGGCTATTGTAAGTAATGCTGCAATGAACATAGAGGTGCACATATTCTTTCAAATTAGTGTTTTGAGTTTCTTTGGATATATTTCCAGAGGTTGAATTGCTGGGTCATAAGGCAGTTGTATTTTAATTTTTTGAGGAAACTCCATGCTGTTTTCCACAGTGGCTGCACCAACCTACATTCCCACCAACAGTGTACTAGGGTTTCCCTTTCTCCACATCCTCACCAGCACTTGTTGTTTGTTGATTTATTGATGATAGCCATTGTGACAGGTGTGGTGTGATATCTCTCACTGTGGTCTTAATTTGCACTTCTCTGATGTTAGTGACATTGAGCATCTTTTCATATGTCTATTGGCTATCTGTAAGTTCTATTTGAAGAAAAGTGTATTCAGGTTATTTGCCCATTTTTAACTGAATTATTTGTCTTCCTGGTGTTGCGTTTTATAAGTTCTTCTTTTTTTTAAATTACTTTATTGTTGTTCAATTACAGTTGTCTGCATAAGTTCTTTATAAATTTGGATATTAACCCCTTGTCATATGTGTCATTGGTGAATATGTTCTCACATTCAGTGGGTTGTCTCTTCATTTCATTGATGATCTTCTTTGCTGTGAAAAATTTATATATATATATAAAACACGTGGGTCTTATTTTCTTATCCACTTAGCTACCCTGTGTCTTTTATTGGAGTATTTTACACAATTACATTTAAAGTGATTATTGATAGGTATGTATTGATTTCCACTTTATTCTTTTAACTAGGTTCCCCTTCTCCTCCTCCTTCTTCCAGCCCTTTAACATTTGTTGTAATACTGGTATGGTGGTAACAAATTCCTTTAGCTTTTTCTTGTCTGGGTAGCTATTTGTTTCTCTTTCAATGTTAAATGATAGCCTTGCTGGGTAAAGCAGCCTTGATTATAGGTCCTTGCTTTCCATCACTTTGAATATTTAATGCCAGTCCCTTCTGGCCTGAATGTTTCTGTTGAGAAATCAACTGAAATTCTTAAGGGAGCTCTCTTGTTGGTAACTAACTGTTATAATTGAGTCTTGATTACTGGCCAGTTCTTGCATGGGGTTGGCCTTCAGGCTGGTGGACTGTGAAGATCAACACTGACCACAGTGTATGAGCTGCTGTGCAAGTGCTCATCATACAAAGCAGGGTCTGCAGGGTCTGGTGCCTACTGAGATCTCCCTTTGTATAACGCTACTTCTGAAGCCCGTTGGATCATACTCTGAATTTTTTTGAATAAGGCCACACTGGGTGTGTTGGTTCTGGAGCCTCTTGAGAGGGACTCTGTTGCAGACTAATGTCAGACACTGCTTATGACTTGCCCTGGTCAGCTTGTGTGGACTCCAAGTGATCCATAGTTTGTGGTTGCCTCTGCTGGGCCTGGGTGTGCATGGGAAAGACCAAGCTGCTCACCAAGTCCATTTTTTATAAGCCCCAGGCCCAGAGGAAGGTCAACAAAAGTCCCAAGATACCCCATATCTGCTTCTGCTGCCTCCACATATTGCTTCATTGTTAAGCTTAGTCACTAAGGAGCCTCTGTCAGTACTTGAGTTGCATGAGGTAGATTCTCAGTGAGTCACCAGGTAGGGATGAATGATTTTCACCAGTGATACAGTTTCATATTCCATGCAATGCTGGGTCTGAGGCCAGTCAGAAAATATCCCAGTATATATCAAGTCTAGCTGCCACCCACTGGGAGCTCGTACAACTTTATGGTGGGGAGGGGTGTCATGTGAGACCACCAGCAGTGTTTATCAGGCTGAAATAGACCAAGATTTGGCTGTGTGAAGGTAGGGATCTGTAACACTCATGCGTGCTAGGGAAAATGGCCCTCATCCTAGAGCTATAACACTCATTCTGTCCCAGATTCTGCCAGGAATGTGATCTCAGCAGGACCAGGTAGCTGGGAGTCAGGAGAATGGGACTACTATATATGTGAGAAGGTGGTGCCAATCAGGCTTGGGTGATGGTGGAGAGGTGCCCCCCCCCCACATCAGAGCCACACAACTCAATTTGTCCCAGATTCTGCCCAGACCTTGGCAGGGAGAATCTTCCAGGACTTGGGAGGGTGGGACTACTTAAAGCCCAGAGCGTGGGGCTAGAGAATATTTTGTGAGGGGGAAAGTATGGGAAGTGGGCTTCACCCCAAATACACACAACTCAGTTACTGATATCCCAGACCAGACTGCTGACTTCTTAGCAGAGTAGAAGCTCTCCCGGGTGGGTCTACAGAGAGTCCAGAGGGTGGTGTAATTGCTTTCTCCCAGACTGATGCCTCATTCTGGGGAATGGTCCACTCAAGAAAAATGGCATCTGTAATATAGGAGAGTGACTCAGCATAGGTATCCTAGCAGCTGTCCTTTCATCTTTCTCCCCAGAGCCATAAACCCTAGTTTCTCCTCACATTGACTCTAGTCCTCTCTGCTATTCTACCTTCTCTCCACCTTGCCTCTGCCAGAACTCAGGGTGAGTGGCTGTAAAAGAGATATTGTGTGTTGGCCCTTTAAGAGGGTACCTGTGTCTCTAGAAGACTTCTGTCTCTCTCTTTGGCAGACAGAATCTCCATTGACTTTCACAGCCAGATGTTGTGTGGGCAACTTTTCTGGCTGTGGTGTTCCGGGCTGAGGAGCCCAGCTTGGGGTTGAGGCACTACACTTCTCAGGGGGAATATTTGCAGCTTAGATATCCTAGTGGAATCATAGCCTTTGCTGGTGGAAGTGAGGCCAGACCTTTTTCTACTTACTCTGCTGCCATCTTGATCTCTGAGGTTTTCTTATCTCTCTCCTGAAGTTTTCTTATCTCTCTCCTGAAGTTTTCTGCATGAACATATATTTTTAATACTCTCCAGACTATCGAATTCTAGAGTAATACATTCTGGTGCTTTCATGATGGTTCGAAACTCAAGAAGCTGCTTTCATGAATTATGTAGAGTCACTTCTGGAGGCTGGAAGTCCAGGATCAGGGTGCCAGCATGGTTGGGTCCTAGTGAGACCTCTCTTTGGGTTCACAGATGGCTGATAGCTTGTGTGTTTCTATTGTGGAAAAAGTCCTATTTTTCTTTTAGATGTATTTTTTGTAATCGGTAAATAGCTAGATTGTTAGATCTAATTTAATTATCTTTCTCATCAAATAGGCAAGTTTAGTCAACATTTATTGTCATTATTTTGTACATTTGGAATTATTTGTGGCTTTTAATTTTATTTTTTACTTATCATTGTTTTTTATTTCTCTACTTTCCTGATTTATATTTATATTAAAGATTTTTCCTTACTTTTATTTTTATTCTGATCTATAAACTGTGGCTTATATGTCTATGTTTCTGGTGGTTATTTAAAAACATTTAGCACCCACAATAACTCATGTAATTTTTATACATAATTCTGAAGTTACTCAACAAATCTAGCCTCCTATAATACAGCACAAAGGTCATAGAATGTTCAACAACTGTTGAATCCACACTTTCTATTTTCCTTGAACTTAACTCTTCTTTTCAATACAAAGAGAATCTGTGGTATGGTCTTTCTTGAGTGCCAGGTATAATTTTTTACATCCTTCTTTCTTGGAGCTTGGGACCTCTCCCAGATTCAGCTTCATGCAGTAAACTAATTCTGATCCTCAGAAGTAGGGTGCTTCTTTCATTTCAGAGGAATAAAATGGGTCTCTTCCTATTTCCTGTCCAATGACTTCAGCCCCACATACCCAGTGTCTCCCCCCAATTCATATGTTGAAGTTCGAAACCCCAATACCTCAGAATATGACTGTATGTAGAGACAGTTTCTTTGAAAGGGGTAATTAAGGTAAATGAGGTTGTATGTGTAGGGCTCAATCCTATATTCCTGGCATCCTTTTAAGAAGAGGAGATTAGAACAAAAACAGACACCTAGGATAGACCATGTGAAGACATAGGGAGATGATGACCATTTATAAGCCAAGGAGAGTGGCCTTCAGAAGAAACCAACTCTGCTGACCCATGGAGTCTCGGACCTTCAGAACTATAAGGAAATAAACTTATGTTGTTTATGCCACCTAGTGTGTTATACTTTTTTATGGCAGCTCTAGCATACTAATTTAACCACTCTATATTTATTATCTGTTTTTGGTATACAGATTTATTTATTTTATTTTAAAAATCCAGTTGTGTCTTTTTATTTAGGTGCCCATCAGTAAATGAATGGATCCAAAAATTGTGGTACATATACACCATGGAATTTTATGCAGCAGAGAGAAAGAAGGAACTACTACCTTTTGCAACAACATGGATGGAACTGGAAAGCATTATGCTGAGTGAAATAGGCCAGGCATTGAAGGACAAATACCATATGATCTCACCTTTGACAGGAAGCTAAAGAATAAAACAAACAAGCAAACAGAATAAAAACAAAGACACTGAAATAGAGAACAAGTGGGCAGCGATCAGAGGGGAGAGGGAAGGGAACTTAAGGGGAAAAAGGGGGAGGGATTTTGAGGAACAAGTATGAAAGACACAGAGATGAGGACTGGGGGGGGGGGGATGGGAGGGGGGGGGAGACCGGGTGGGGGGGGGGGGGAAGAGAAAAAAAATGTACTTGAAAAGTAACTAAATAAAATAAAATAAAATAAAATTTAGACTAAAATAAAAAAAATAAAAATAAATAAAATATAAACTCAATCATTTCTATGTGGGTGTGGTGGTAGGCAGCTTTGAATCTCAACTCCCAGAAGCATTTTGATAGAAGAAGCTGAACTCCTTTTCTTTTTAACACTTTCAACCTGGATATTTTATGTAATCTTTTAGTATGGTGGTATGATTAGAATACATTTTGCTTTTAGAAACATGTAAAAGGCAGGAAACTTGATGCCCATCTTAGTACCCCTCACATACCTAACATAATTCCTGATACATTATTGTATTTAATACATTTTTTTTTGTAAATTGACTAATGGAAACAAGAAGCCTGTGAATTTGGAGATCTATGTTCTCTCATAGCTGTGTATTTCACTAATTGCCTAAGTCAATTAACTTCTATGGGCCTCATTATGTTATTCTACATCAGGATTTGGATTAAGTCCTCTTGAGTTAAAATATCACAAATCTATATATGCCGGAAAAAATATGTCCAGTCTATCAAGGTCGAATACAAGGAGTTAAACCTTCCTGGAGTACAATTTTTCTCTTGGTTCTCACCACTTACTTTGAAATCAATAACCAGTCTAAGAACACCTTAGCATCAACTCTACAGCCCACCATTAGTCCTCAATTGGCTAAACAAATTTGCACTTAATAAAACTTACTTTTGCTAATGGCACATAATGGAAGAAACAGAATCTCCCAGAGACCACAGGCTTCATTTCCCTTCATACTTTACTAGCTTGATATGCAGTTACTGCTATACTTAAGCTAAGGCTAATAACCCTGGAACTGAGAAAAAGTACCGCACTTACTGTTTTACAGCGGTCATTGTCTGATAACCACAAAATGGTTTCTGGGTCAGTTATGCATCCTCAAGGTAAGACCAAAATGCCTGCTCGAATGATAGGGCAATGGAGTGCTTTAATAGATTTCTATAAAATGCTCAGAGGCACAGATGTTAAAATTGCAACAGATTTGCTTTCATGCCAGTTCCTACCTAAACTAGGTGCTCTGTGACATGTATTTATTTTGACAGTGTAACCAAAGTCCACCAAGATTGGTGGCAAATATAATATTTGAATGCCCTCATTAAGATAAATACCATTAAGCAAGTGACCTATGAAAATGTGTGCAAAGACTGTGTATATGTTACACAAAGACTCTGTCTTTGAAAGCGGTCAATTAACATTCCCATACACACGCAGCTCAAGTTCCAGAAAGGGTGTCAGCCGGAAATCTCTTTTTAGAATGAAGGGATCAATATTTTTTTTACTTCCTTTAAAAAAATCAGTACTTGGTGTTTATAGTTAAGGTTTAATGAGGATTTTGTTCTCCAGTTAATGACTTTACAATTCATAGGTTTGAAACTCTCTGGATGAAAGGAGTTTCTGCCTTTGAGTATGTTGTCTGTGAATTAACCATGAGTATAAAAAGATGACAGCAAGGTACAAGCAACTCATTGACAAATATTTGAAGCCTCTGGAATTGCAATTTAGTGACTGGGAAAGTCACTATAAGGAAAGTTTTGTAGAGCTTTGGAATATCTATGCATGATACTCCAGTTAGAGTTATGTAGGTCAAATATAGCCTGTGGAGATGTCAATCTGTCTCATGAGTTGAGACTCAGGTTAGTGAATGTCTGTCAGAATATGACTTAGAGAAATAAGTAAGAATAAAAATAAGTAAGTCTCAGAATGGAAGAGGTGTCTGAGAGAAAAGAAATCTCTTTAAAAGAAAGATAGCTTAGGTACCACTTAGTCCTTAACCTAGGGAAAACCCAACATACTTATTTTTGTGCCAGAAAATCCCCACTGCTAAAAATTAGTTATTTGGCTTCATTCAGTTATTTGTTTCAACAAATATTTATTGAGTGCCAAGAATGCACCAAGCACTATTCTAGATATTGTGGTTATAAAAGTAAGCACCCAGACCTGGCTGGTGTAGCTCAGTGGATTGAGCGTGGGCCTGGGAACCAGAGTATTATGGTTCGATTCCCAGTCAGGGCACATGCCTGGGTTGTAGGCCAGTTCCCAGCAGAGGACACATGAGAGGCAACCATACATTGATATTTCTCTCCCTCTCTCCTTCCCTTCCCCTCTAAAGATAAATAAATACAATATTTAAGTAGCCCAAAAAGTCAGCTATAGATATCAACCAAGATCTCTAAAATAAAGGACCCTGGGGAAGGGTGGGGAAAGGCATTCTGGTTCTTTCTCTAGTCCTGTGGCTGGCAACGTGTTTATCTGAGGTAGCTGGCTTTGAGGTGGGTCCCCCTTTGAAGTGGGTGCCTCCTGGGCAATCAAAGCCAAAGTCAGGCACTTGCATTGCAAAAGGCAAAAACAGAAGTCAGGGTTTGCACTACAGTACTTCATAAGGTTGTTGTGAGGATTAAGTGAGTTAATTAAAAAGTGCTTATGATAAGGTCTTGAAAATAATAAGCACCATAGCAGATAGAAGCATTAGTTTTCTGTATTGTTATTATCATTGCTATTATTTATTATTACTACTAGACATTTCAGTTGAGCTGTAACTCAACTTTTGAATATACAAGTGTAAAGTTCAGGGGGTGGATCTAGATTTCAGACATAAATTTTGGAGTTATCAGCATATAGATGCTATTTAAATGGGAGGCAAAGAGATTATCAAAGATATGAGCATTAATAGACTATTCAAGGTCACTGGGACACACTGTACCATTTAGAAGTCTGGAAGACAAAGAATTCAAAAAGGGGACTGAGAAAGATTAACCAGAGGTGGAAGGAATCTGAGTGTTTAGTATTCTGGAAACTACATGAAGAAAGTATATCAACAAGGAGAATATATATGACCAACTTAGTCAAATGATGCTTAAAAGTCAAATAAGAAGAGGTTTTGGAAATAAATAGTGCATTTTAATTCAATTCACTTATTTTTGACCCTGGCAGGAGCATTTTTATTGGAGTGGTTGGCGCATAAGCTTTATTTAGGTTCAAGAGGAAATAGAAAGAGTATATGACAACCATTGCCAGGAGTTTCACTATACAAAGAAATGGGCATGAACCTGGACAAGCAAGTGGGGGTATGGGTTTTTACTTAAGATGATAGAAATGATAGCATATTTATATCTGACAATATTGATCTAGGAGAGTGGGAAATGTGATGATGTCAAAGAGGGAGAAGGACTTTCAGGATTGATATGATTAAGGCATGTTTCTTAACATTATTGGATTGAAGAAGACATTGCTTTTCATTACCCCAGAGAAAATTTACTATCTAATAGATAAAATGGGGTGCTGACATTGAGATAACATAAAAGGGAAGGTAAATTATCAGTAAAGTTTTTGAATAAATCAGGGAAGGATGGTACTTTGGAGCTGGCCTCCCTTCCCACACTGATAATAAGCCTTATGAACTATTAATAGTCATAATCTTTAAATGGCCCCTGTTGATAAAAGCACATATCAGTAGTTTCTGAAAACTCAATACCAAAATTATGTTATGAATTCTTCTATGTTTTTTTTTTCATCTGCACAAACCCTATCTTAATCCAGGTTCACCTCTCATCAGAACCACTGTGATAGATAGGCACCTGTTGCTGGTGGAAGTGGGGCTATCTTACAGCGTTGCAAGGAAAGCATTCCAGGGACCTGTATGGGAGGCATGGCCTGTGGTAAGATGTACTGAAATTGAAGTGAACACAAAGAGCTGCCCTTGGTTCAGCTCCATCTGGCTGTGAAAAGAGTTGACCTGTAGCTTTAGCAGGACCAAAACAAAGGCCAGTGTCCAGAGATCATGTGCCTTATTAAAGCTCAGTTTAGTTCACCCTTTCTCACTATCTGAATAGCTTAGCTTGTGTTTTCTGCTGCACTGCTGTGCCCAGGCTGCTGTATCCAGGTTCCTACCTGCCACCTATGTTTGGAGTCTGCATGGCTGTTGGCCACATGACTGCTTGGGCTACATGGTTGCTGAGGTCACATGGTTATGGAGAGAGAGTGTGTGAGTGCAGGGGGAAGTGCAGGTCACTGAGGAAGAGAGAGCTCTTCTTACCTGGCATTATATTATCTCGTGATTGGAAAAGACCAGGAACATTTTCAAAATAACTAAACAACTTTCCAAGCTTCTATGGGCTTCTGATGAGTCCACCCCCTAGCCAATTGATCCCTCTCCCAGGTTAGACTGCCAGGCCTTTATGGTCAAGAACCTTCTCTTGGGCCATTTTGACCTCTGTTGTACCCATGTTTACCTACCCTCTGTTCCTCCCAACAATTCAGTACCAGAGGGAGAAAAAGAGGGTGTTAATCCTTTGCGGGGTAATGCTGTAATCCCCTAAAATGTGTGAAGCTGTAGCTTCTGAGTGAAGCAAATAGGCATATACTCCCTGGATGATTGTGCTTGACAATGTCCAATTCCTTTTTCCTCCTTCCTTATTGACAATTAGCTGTCTACAGTAACAGTTCTGATGAGTGGTTCTGATTGATGCATCCTGCAGTCTCTTCTCCATGCAGCAGAAAAAGAAATCCTTTAAAATCGAAGTCATACTATGTCAAACTTCTGCTACTTTCCATGTCTTTTGTAAATGAAAATTTTATCCCAACCTTGAAAAATAACAAAATCTTAGTTTCTATTAAATATCATGCTAAAGCATGTTCTAAAAAGCCTGCTTAATTTTCCTGTTACACATACTTTCATTTAAGTTTAGCATTATTATCAAAGTTTATTTGACTAATAATCATCCACAGCTGTTAACATTGAAATTGGTTTAGAGCTCTGGAAGCTTAGAGGTTAACCTGTAGATATTGATAAGTAGTTAGGATTGTGTAGCCTGGTAGAGAATCAACCCAAAACAATTATGATTTTACTTTCCTACAGAAATATATTCAAACATATGAGGTCTGTTCAGAAGGTATCCAGCAATGTAATAGGAAGAAGAGAGACATTTATTGAAGAAGATACAAGACACAAAAAATATTGTACATAGGACAATGACACCTCAGTTCCCTTCAAAATAGTCACCCTGGGACCTCACACAGTACTTCCAATAGCCATCAGTTGCCCCATCATATTTTTCCCAATCTCATTGATGGTATGAAATCTCTTCCCTTTCAAAGGTGATTTTAGTTTTGGGAAAAGCCAGAAGTTGCAGGACACCAAATCTGGGATGTAGCGGGGCTGAGTCACCTGGGTGATTTGATGTTTCACCAAAAAACTCTGCATGAGACATGATGCATAAGCGGGCACATTGTTATGATGAGGCTGTAAATCTCCAGTTGCCCAAGCTGAAGCCTTCTGAATCATCCAAATAGTATCCACAGAGAAATGTTCAAGCTTAACATGAAATTTGATGCAGATCCGTTGCCCTACTCACTCAGTCATTTTGAATGTGACAGCCACACAGTACACATGCTCACTCAATGGCATCCACTGCCCCCACTGACTAGGACAGTGAAGTTGTCATTGTTCGTGCATATGCATTCCAATCCACTCTCCTTGGCTGCCAGTTTACATCAATGTCATGCAGACTGTTCTTGTTACATTGAAAATGGCTCGATTTTTTCCAGACAGACCTCATATATGTAACTTAGCAATCTTAGGGATTTTTTTCCTGCCTGACTATACAAATCCTTGTTTGTCACATAATTTTTGAACTGGCTCTTCTTTCTTTCCAATTGGTTTCCTTATTAATGAAGTTAACAAAATGTTTACACATGCTCACTATCTGTTTAAATGAAAACATTGTAATGCTACTCATGATATTTAAAATGAAATGCAAAGTCCCTATCATGGCCGAAGAACTCCATATGATTAGGTTGCTAAGAATACTCTGGGGTCATTCACTTCTAGTCTTCTAAGCCATTCTGGCATTCTTGCTGTTCCTAGAACACACTGAGTTACCTTTGGTCTTAAAGTCCTTTCAATGTGATACTCCTTTTTCTGGAAAGTGTTTCCCCCAGATTTCCATTTGGATCCATCCTTCAGATGAGTCAGGTCTATGCTCAAATGTTACCTCCTCATAAATAGCTCACTGATCATTATTCCCAAAATATCACAAATACACTCCACTTTGTAAACTCCTTAACCTAATTTACTTTTTCCTAACATTTCACTATGACCATTTTAAAGAATAAAACATTATTTAAAAGAATTTAAAGTGAACACACATCTATCCGCCACTGATTCTACTACTAACATTTGTGATTTTTCTCATTGTTTTTAATGTTCCTAGTGCAATTTAAAATCTAGATGTGCAGTGGGTTTGTCTTTTGAAGCACTGCTGTATCCTCAGTGCTTATTACAACTCTCAATATGTAGCAGATGTGGTAGATTGAAATACTGGTCCTAATTACTCAGTTAACTGTAGTAGTATTACACATCCATGTCCTTACCCTTACCTTATGATCAATGGGTGGGTTTTACTTATCCACCCCTTTTATTTGGCCTTCACCATTTACTTACCTTGGTCAATGAAATGTTTGCAGATGTGATGTGAGCACAGGTTTGAAATCTACTTTCAAAGGTGGGCTTATCTTCTTGTCCACTGCCATTACTATGAGAAGAACATGATCCAATGAACTGCTCTCTCTCTTTAGCCTACATGCTAGACTGAGAGACATTGTGAAGCTGACTTGAAATCAGTCTGCAGCCTGAATCAATTCTGCCCCAACTGACTTCCAGAGCTGTGAGTGAGAAAATTAATATTTTTGCCTGCCTTTGAGATATTAGGGTTATTTTTCATTCAGCATTCCTGCAGCAATAATCAATTTAGACACTGGGTGTTCAATAAGTATTGTTAAATCAGTGAATTAGTGGTAGGTCCTTGACATGTATTACATGATTGTGAAGTATTTTGTTCAACTATATTATATGCTTTACTTTGGGACTAATACTGCAGTCCTACTTAGAATATATTATTAAAGAAAATATTAGGATATTAGAGTGGGTTAGCTCTTCTTGCTGCCTTCATGAATATATTGCTTTAACTTAGGATCTCCAAAAATGAACTCTAAGATTGAGGGTTTGGGGTATATGATATTTATTGAGAATCAATAGCTGTAAGATGGAAGGAGAAGGAGCAGGGTTGGGAGAGGAAGTAATTAAACTTCAATGAAGGCTCAAAAAAACTCATCCAACCTTATTGGCAGCTCTGGAGAGAGTATCACCTTCATATCAGCCCTGGTACCTGATGTAGGTTGCTATGGGTATTACTTCAGTGGAGGTGATGCTCTACAACTGAGGCAGACCCTGAAGGAACTGACAGCTGGAGACTGTGGGCTGACACACTTCCAGTAGGTGGGCTGCATGTCTTTCCTTGAAGAATGATCTGGGCAGTACCTCTTTGTCTACTATATAGCTAGCATTTGATAAATGTTAGAACTGCTTTTGTACAAATCATTTGAAATAAGTAGGCCATGGAAGGACCTTTGGATTTAGGTTTAAAGAGATTTTCACTGTGCCCTGGCTATTGTGGCTCAGTTGGTTGAAGTGTCATCCTGTAACTGAAAGGTTGTGGGTTCAATTCCCATTCAGGGTGCATGCCTGGGTTGTGGGTTTGATCCCTGGTCTGGGCGTGTCCAATCCCCAGTCCAGGTGCATATGGGAGGCAACCAATTGATGTTTCTCTCTCACAGCAATATTTCTCTCTCTCCCTTCCTGTCTCTCTAAAAGTAACAAACAAGTGTCTTTGGGTGAGGGGACACACACACACACACACACACACACACTCACACACACATACAGATTGATTCACTGTAATGGCAGCTATTGCAACAGCATCAGACTTGTTTATGGCTGAGTCTTATGTATCTGCCCACAATAATGACCGAGAACTGATGATGAGGAATTAAATACAAAGAACAAAACAAGACTCACCAAGCAGCAAAAGTAGTTAGCAGAGCAAGGCATCTGACCTTAATCTGGTATCATTTTCATCAAGTCTGCAAAGTAGTCTCAAGGACTTGACTTCAAAAGTTTATTTTGCAGTACTGTTTGGCAAGTGCCTTCCCAATAGTTAGAGCCCAAGGAATACTTGCTCCAACATTTTCCAGAGACTTGTTGGCACCTTTAAAGCTACATCAACCCTTTGTTGTTTAACCTAGCCTTATTTGGCCACTCCTTCTGCATGTTATAGCCTCTCCACACAGTGTGTTTAGGCTCCACACTTTAATAGTTTCTGGGGAAAATCGAGGAAGGGTTTCAAAAGCTCTTATGTCTTAGATCTGGTGTCCCTAGCCTCAAAGTTATTGGTCCTTGTGCCCCTCAAATTTAGGCAGGCAGGGACTTGTTATTACAGGAAATTTGAAATTGTTAGACTAGAATAATTTACATGCTTACTAAAATTAATGTTTAGCAATCAAGAAGTGTTTTATTTAACCATTAGAAAAATATCCAATAGTGCAGTAACTATTTACCATCATGATAACATTGAACTCTTTAAATAAATTGATTACATTTGAATACATAGTTTAAGGAATAATGAGGTGGTAGGAGTTATGTAATTAAGAAAAAGAGAAATATTGTATCAAAATTAGATTATCTGTCAAACAATGGAAGATTAAAGACTTTGTTTACTGGAATGATCTAAGAAGAAAAATCATATATGAGAGGAATAAAACTGTACATTTTAGCTTTTATTGGGAAAATGCTAAAGAAATAGTCATTTATTAGTTCCTTTGAATGTCTGGCATAGTGGTGACATTAATTATAATAAATTCACTAAATTATAGGTAATATGACTTTACGAGGCAGTGTTTAAAATTCTAAATTAATTTTTGTAATAACTATTAAAATATATTTGGAAATATTGGCCTCTTTCTCTGGGAAACATTTTAAATGAAAAAATGTTAATTTTTTTGGTGTCACAATTATAGGATTACTTACGGATGATAGTTTCACTTAGATGTAATTATTTAAAGTCTATATTTGTGGATTTTAGTTTTAGTTTTGTTATACAGAAATCAAACAAAACATAGCATGTTTTGATAACATGAAAAGTGGTAAATGGTGCAATATTTAGATACTCCTCAAAACCAGAATGTAATCCTTTACTTGTAAATGAGGCCTCTGTATAGAATTTTCTACAAAACTAAAATATAAAGGGTGATATGAATTAGTACATCTAGATGTTTTTAAAAAAAGCCCCTTAGGGTCATGATACCTAAAAAACCCTTTCAAGTATTGGTGAGATTGCAAGTGACAAGACATTCATTTCAGGGATTCTTTAAAGGGAATTACAGTCTCTATGGAGCAGGAGGTGTTCCTATACATAAGGCTGGTATGCTTTAAAATTGTAGGGCTATTTTGTTTGTGTCTTTCTTAATGTCTTTCCTCAGTGTTGTGCAGATTTCTGAGTACAGGACTTTCATGTCCTTTGTTAGGTTTATTCCTAGGTGCTTTATTTTCTTGCTGCTATATCAAATGGGATTTTTTCCCCTGATTTATGTTTCTGATATTTCATTGTTGGTGTACAAAAATGCCTTTCACTTCTGAGTATTGACTTTGTATCTGGCTTTTTTGCCAAATTCACTTATTAGGTTGGGTAGTTTCTAAGAGGAAACTGTAGGGTTTTCTATGTACACTATCATGTCTTTTGCAAACAATGACACTATTGCTTTCTCCTTTCCAATTTGGTTGCCTTTTATTTCTTTGTCTTGTGTGATCACTGTGGCTAGGACTTCCAATACTACATTGAATAGAAGTGGTAAAAGCAGACATGCTTGTCTTGTTCCAGATCTTAGTGGGGAGGCTTTTAGTTTTTGCCCATCGAGTATGATGTCAGCTGTATGTCTCTCATATATGGCCTTTATTATTCTGAGGAATTCTCCCTCTATTTCCACTTTGCTGAGTGTTTTCATCGTAAATGGGTGATTTATTTACCTTAGCAAATGTTTTTTCTGCATCTATTGATATGATCATGTGACTTTTGTCTTTGCTTTTGCTTATGTGCTGTATTACATTTATTGATTTGCAAATATTGTACCATCCTTGCATCCCTGGGATGAATCCCACTTGGTTGTGGTGTATGCTCTTTTTAATGTATTGCCAGGTAGAACAGAATGGAGAGCCCAGAGATAAACCCAAGTCTCTATGGTCAATTAATATTTGACAAAGGGGGCAGAAGCTTAAAATGGAGTAAAAATAGCCTCTTCAACAAATGATATTGAGTGATCTGGACAGTTACATACAAAAAAATGAAAATCAATCACCAACTTACACTATATACAAAAATAAACTCAAGATGGATAAAAAACTTAAATGTAAGTTGTGACAGCATTAAAGTCCTAGAGAACATAGGAAGGAAAATCTCAGACATTCCATACATTAGTATTTCACTGATATGTCCCATAGAGCAAGGGCCGTACAGGAAAAAATGAACAAATGGGACTTCATCAAAATAGAAAGCTTCTGCACAGCTAAAGAAAACATCAGCAAAATGAAAAGTTTGGTGCAACAATATGGAAAATATATTTGCAAATGACACCTCAGACAAGGGTTTCATATCCAAAATATATAAAGAACTCACACAATTCCACTCCAGGAAGACAAACAATCCAATTAAAAAATGGGCAAAGAACCTGGACAAACATTGCTCCAAGGAGGACATACAGAGGGCCCAGAGATATCTAAAAGGATGCTCTGTATCACTAGCCATCAGAGAGATGAAAATTAAAACCACAATGAGATACCACTTCACACTGGTGAGAATGGCCATTATAAACAAACCAACAAACAACATGTGCTGTCAAGGTTGTGGAGAAAAGGGAACCCTAGTGAACTGTTGGTGGGAATACAGACTGGTGCAGCCACTGTGGAAAACAGTATGGAATTTCCTCAGAAAACTAAAAATGAAAGAAACTGCCTTTTGACCCAGCAATTCAACTGCTGGGACTATACCCTAATAATCCTGAAACACTAATTGAAAAGCATCTATGCACCCCAAAGTTCATAGCAGCACAATTTACAATATTCAAGGGCTGGAAGCAACCTAAGTGTCCATCAGTAAATTAATGGATAAAAAAAAACTATGGTACATTTATACAATGGAATATTACACAGCAGAAAGAAAGAAGCAGCTCCTACCCTTTTCAATAGCATGGATGGAACTGGAGAGCATTATGCTAAGTGAAGTAAGCCAAGCAGTGAAAGACAGATACAATCTGATCTCACCTATAAGTGGAACCTAATCAACAAAACAAACAAGCAAGCAAAATATAACCAGAGACATTGAAATTAGGAACAATTGACAGTAGTAACCAGAGGGGAGGTGAGAGGGAATGATGGGGGGGAAATGGGGAAGGGTTGTTGGGAACATGTATAAAAAAAATCCATGGACAAAGCCAAAGGAGGGTAGAATTAAGGATGGGAAGTGGGGATGGCTGGGGTGGAGGGCAGTGGTGAGGGGATAATGGAGATGAACAATAAGAAAAAATGTGCAAAAAATGCAATAAAGCAAAAAAATTGTAGGGATATTTTAGCATGGCCATTGGGCCATATTAGTGAAAGGTATTCCTTCATAAGGACAAGTGCATTCTTTAGTATTTTGAAACTCTGCATATGAAAGGAATGACATATTAACCCAGGTTCATTCATGGAGCTGGTGTATATGTAGAGTGACAATTGCCCATTAAACTGTCATCATAGGTCATTTATTCTAACTCCCTTATTTTACACATGAGGAAAATATATCTTGCTCAAGGAATAAACTTTGAATGGTAATGTATTTTAGAAGGCTTCTCTTTAGTTATATATTATCTATATAAATTTCTGTTCATATTCTAATACAGGATAAAGAGATAAATCTGACTTTTCCAATTCACAGTGAGATATTTAGCAGATCTAGGTCATCATTTTATTAGTTTTTCTATTGTAGGAACAATGCTGCATTGTCCAAGAAAAAATATTTTAATGGAAATAATATATTTTTGTTATTTAAATTAAGAGGTTTAATCTTAAGGATTTAAATGTACTGTCCTGAACTATTTTAGTCTGAATTATTTATGTGTTTAAAATAAAAGTTTTAATTTTATGTATTTAAACTCATATGTGAATTGTATTCCTATGAAAGTTCAACTTATGTTAGTTTTATAATCAGAAATAGGAAATTATCCATGATATCATTATTAAAAATAGAAAATGAAACAATTCTTACCTTCCCCTGTAGGCTGTTATCATTCTCATCAAACCCAATTGAAATTTTCTCACATATTGTTGAAAAAAAGTGGGTTAATTAAGAAACTACCATAAAAATAAATTAAGTTTATGGCATTCATTGTTCATTATTTAATTATATTTGTGACATAGTATACTTTTTTCTGATTACCAAAGTAATACATATTAATTGCAATAAATGTAGCAAATGCATAAAACTTCAAAAAGGGAAATAAACATAATTTTGCTTTGGGGATGAAACTTGTGAACAAGCTGGTATACTTTTTCCTTTTATTGTTTTTATGTATATATCTAAATATATAGCTATAATTTAATAATATCTCATTCTAGATGCTCTTTACTGATTGCTTTCTGGATATAATATGTCATAAGATTTTGCCATAACAATTTAAGATTCTTCTAACATCATTTTTAACAATTGCATCTTTCCCATGAAAAAATGCCCTAGGCTCTGGTGAATGAAGACCAGAGCAGGTTTGAGTATGGCTTAGAATAAAATTTATGGATATCTATTGTTTCTACTCATAAACTTGATTAAGATAAAGGAGATAGGAGGACAGGATAGGCACAGGAGATATATGAGGTAGGGAAGCTTCTGAATGTCTTCTTTCAGTTAGTCTGAAGGAACACATGCCCAAACTGATGACAGACACAAAAATCTGTTAGATTCATGGAGCCCTGAACAAAAGAGCTCCTGGGCTTTTATGTCTCACACCATATAAAAGCTTAGAAGGCATTCTTTTGCTACTCAAGAAGCACCATTAGCAAGATTTAATTTTAAACTTCCAAATCCTTGCATGACAACAACAAAATGAGAGAATAGGAGTTTTCTACCATCTTCCCATCAAAACATACCTATTTTGACAATCATAGTCAAGAATCCCTTTGTGGAAATCTAGGAGTCCAGCAGAGACTTTTTTTTTCTTTTAAATTTATTGCCTTCAAATATTTAGTCTGTCTCTAAAAGTAATAAACTTTTTATAGACACACTATGAAACATTTTAATTATATAAATTAGCTGCAACTATCTTATAAAATGATAATAAAGACAGCAGAGACTTTCTACAACACTGTTGGGGCAAACATTCCTGAGATTGGAAACACTGAAGAGGATAAGAAAAACTGTTTCACTTTACCTCTATCTCCTCTCCTGCAAGGTAGCACAGCTCAGAGCCAAAAGAGAACTTGGCCTGCTGTTTCTGCCACAGGGAAAAATGAGAGCCTGTGAGTCAGCATTCAGCTTCCTCAGCTTTGCAGGATGCTGCCAGAGAAGCTCAGTTATTTTTCATCCTATCCAGAAAAAACAGATGTGCCTCACAACTGGATGGTCGGAAGGAAACAGAAGAACTGCAACCAGGGTTCTCTGGAAGCATCATGAGGATGTGGATCCTACTAAGTGCTTCAGACTTCATGAGGAAGCCTACCCACAAGCCACTGGTAATGTCTCCCCTGTGGATTTCCTCAACAGGCCTGCAGGCAACCCCAATGCTCTGTGTACTTCACCCACACACACCCCCAAAGTGGCAGGCTCCCTCTGCATGCACTTGAGGACCTCCAGTGCAAGTTTTTGCAGATGTCTAGTGAGCATGCAGAGAAAGCTGGCCTGATTGCAGGATTTGAAAAAGAGCACACAAACTCGAGCAGGCAGCACCACCCTAGGGAAAGCAAACAGGAGGCTGTCAGCACTTGGCCTGGAATTGTCCAATGAAAGAAGTCATACAATGTTGAGAATTCCCCTCCCTTGTGAGAGGAAACAAGAAGTGTGAAATAGCAGTATCCATATAAAAGGTCTGACTAAACTTCAGTATACTAGCAGGGATGAATGAAGGTATTTCTCTCCCGAAACCAGTCAATAAAGAATGTTTTCTTAATTTCTCTTTGAATAGTTTGTTGTTAGTGTATAGCAATACAATCGTTGTATGTCGATTTTGAGCCCTGCAACTTTACTAAATTTGTTTATTAGTTCAAACAGTGTTTTTGGTGAGTCCTTAGGGTTCTCTATAAAATCATGTCTTCTGCCGAGACAACTGAATTTTTTCCTTTCTGATTTGGATGTCTTTTTTTTCCTTTTCTTGCCTAACTTCTCTGACTAGGACTTCCAATACTATGTAGTATTTAACTGATGAGAGTGAATATCTTTGTCTTGTTCTTCATCTTAGAAGAAAAACTTGCAGCTTTTCATTCTTGTGTATGACATTAGCTGCATGGTCATATATGGCCTCTGTTATGTTGAAGTAAATTCCTTCTGCAACTAATTTGTTCAGAGTTTCTTTTAATCATAAAATGGTATTTAATTTTGTCAACTTCAAATTCTGTATCTATTGAGATGATCATATAGTTTGTGTTCTTTCTCTTTATGTGGTATATCACATTTGTTGATTTCTTTATATTAAACACTTGCTTCATCTCAAGAATAAATTCAACAGAATCATGGTTTTTGATATTTTTAAGTTTCTTTTATTGTTGTTCAAGTACAATTGTCTCCATATTCCCCTTTTCACTCCCCTGACCTCAGCCATCCCCACTTTCCATCCTTGATCCTACCTTCCCTTTGGTTTTGCCCATATGTCCTTTATATATCTATACAGGATTATAATATTTCTATGTGATACTGAATTCTGTCTTTTAGTAATTTGTTGAGAATTTTTACATCTATGATCATCGAGGATATAGGTCTGTAACTTTCTTTTTCTGTAGTGTCCTTATCTGGATTTGGTATGATTTTAGTCTTCTTAAATTGACTAAGACTTCTTTTGTCACCTATCATAGGATCTATTATAAAGAATGTTCCATGTCCTCTTGAGAAAAATGTGTGTTTTGCTTCTGTTTGACAGAATGTTCTATATGTGTCTGTTAGTTTTATTTGGTTTAAATTATAGTTCAAGTCCACTGTTTCCATGTTGATATTCTGTCTGGATGCTTTATCCACCGTACAAAGTGGGGTATTAAAGTCCCCAATGATTACTGTATTGTCTATTTTCCCCTTCAGAATTCTTAGCATTTATGTTAAAGTTGACATCTTCACCAGTTTTTCTCCATTTCCCTTGACCATCCTCCAG
The DNA here is from genome assembly GCF_021234435.1 of Artibeus jamaicensis. Lineage (NCBI taxonomy): Eukaryota > Metazoa > Chordata > Mammalia > Chiroptera > Phyllostomidae > Artibeus > Artibeus jamaicensis. The sequence continues at coordinate 21,324,562 of NW_026521506.1, forward strand.
ATGACATAGTCTAATTTTCCTTATATAACATCCTGGTCATATTCTTTAGGATACCCTCCAATTTGCAGATGCTCCTAGGTAAATGTACTGAGTATTGCAGTATTTACACAGTATATATATATATATATATATATATATGGAAGTATATATATAAATATATATATGGAAGTATATATATAAATATATTACTAATATATTCATATTATAAAATATAAATATATATTTTATAAATATATATTTATAAAATAAATATATATAAATATTTATATTTATTTATATATATAAAATAAACATTGGCAGGTTTTTATCCATCCTTCAAATTGCAGACACTCAGGTTTGCAGAAACAAAGGTATTCCTATTTCAAAGTACACTCATATTAAAATAAAATTTCTGGCATTTTCTTTATGCATACAATATTTTGGTTATAGGGAATAGAAACCTCCATTGTTTATCACCTTAGTAATTAGAGCATCACATTTTAAAATTATAGGCAACCTAGCCCTGACTGGCATAGCTCAGTTGGTTGTGGTGGCCCCACAAAATGAAAGGTTGCCAGTTTGATTCTTAGCTAGGAAACATGCCTGCATTGTGGGTTCAGTTCCCATTTGGGAGTGTGCAAGAAACAACCAATCAGTGTTGCCTCTTACACATCGATGTTTCTCTCCCTTTCTTCCCCTCTTCTTTCCCTTCTCTCTAAAAATAAATAAATAAAATCTTTAAAAAATAAAAACGAATAAAATTGTAGGCAAACTAGAGATAACAATTTTTCCCTCAGAGATCTAGAAATGAAATAAGGTGTCTTCTAACTTTTCAGGTCAAGAAAAGTGATATCTCTTCAAAGGCAATACATAAAACAAGATACATGAAGAAAAAATCAAGAAACACCCAAGGTTTGTACCACATTTTTCCCTCAAGCTTTATTCTGTAGAATCATAGTTAGGAAAACTATATCCTTAAGAGAATGGTGCTAAATGATTTTTCAGACACTACTTTCTCCTGATCAGCTACTATAATGTTAAACTATATCTTCTTGAGATCTAAAATTTGTTGTACTATTTTTATTTATAATTACTAAGGCCATAAGTTATGACCTTTTCTAGAAAGTTCTCATTTGAAAAATTCTGTGATATTGCTGAATAATACCTGTCAACACTGGGCACAGAAATACAAATTGTACATTGCACTTTAATTTTGTGGCAGAATTTCTTCAAGGTTATAGAGAATGAACATCTATTAACCTGGTGATGAACATCTATTAACTAGGTAATGTATTTCCAACCTCTAAACTGTTTAGTAATTCCTTTCATGTAAAGTGATCTTCCTTTTTATGAAAAACCAGTCTTGACAGTGATATTAGGGGGAAAATCACCTAATTTGGAATGGACAGTTTAGTCCCTAATCTCTTACCAGAAAGTGGCTCTATTTCTGTTGCTATCTGTTCTGATTTGTCACTGTGAGATTAATGTTTAATTCTAATTATAAAGACTTGGAAGAAATGAAGGCCAAAAATTGTTAAAAACCTATTGAGTTTAATATAACATTTTATTTTAATGTTCTTTTTACTTCTTTTTATTTAACCTTTCCAGTGACCTGGTATACTCAGGCATGGTATAGAATAACCAAGGGAAGTGGGACACTTCAGTGGAGTTTCATAGCACTCCATCTGAAAAAGCATTTTCCAATTTTTATAATTTTAATAGCTTTTCAGATATACACAAGGGGCTAATTTTTCTAGTATGTGTTATGGAGTTTGATGTGTAATACAGTAGTAACTAGCTGGAAGTAGTGGCTATTATCACATACTTGACACAGAGCCAATTCAAATGAGATTTGTTGTAAGTGTAAAATACACCCTGGATTTTGAAGGCTTAGGACAAACAATATAATGTGTAATATGTCATTAAAATTTTACATATGTTGAAATAATATTTAGATATTTTGAGTTAAGTCAGATACATAACTAAAATTAATTTCACAGGTTTCTCTTTATGTTTTTATTGTAGTTTTGGAAAATACTAAATTGCATATCTAGCTCATAGTATATTTCTACTAGACAGCACTTGTATAGAGAAGAGAGGTTTGCAAATGACTTAAAGGATAAGTTGATAAGAAGCTTTTGCTGTTATTATCCCTGTTGGAGAAGGTTTCTATTAGGACTTGGGCTACCCAGAAAAGCTAGTCAGCTGCTGGTCTTTCATCAGGAAAATGACGATGTCAGTGTGCTTTACTCAGACCACATATCTCTTTTTCCTGCTGTGACCTATTGTGTTTGACCCCATAAATATGTGTTGCATTGATAATGACTTGCAGTTGTACTCATATTTCACTGCTTTATAAATCAGAAATTTTGAGTTTTGTCTCCAGTTCTGCCACCATCTAGCTCTATACCCTTCTATACATACCCTTTCCTTGTCTCAGTGTTTTCCTTTATAGAATAAGAACATTTAAATATGGTGATTAAATAATATTCAGTTTGCACACATTGTGATTCTATTATGTGACCCCGTATTACTAGTCTACTAGTCAGTTAGAATTCCCATTTCTACAGTAGCACAAGTGTTGTAATCAACATGAGTTTAGTTTGCATGTATGTGCCTGACCCCTGAGACTGATTATTCTTTTTTAATCATTTTAATTGTTATATTATTATTGTTGTCCCAATTTTCCCCTTTGACCTCCTCCACTCATCCCACCCCTGATCCCATAGTCAATCCCCACACTGTTGTACATGTCCGTGGGTCATTCATATATGTTTTTGACTAATCCTTTCCCTTCTTTTCATCCCATCTCCCCTCCCCTCTGGTCACTGTCAGTCTATTCATTGTTTCCTTGCCTCTAGCTCTATTTTGCTTGTTTGTTTATTTTGTTCATTAGATTCCTCTTATAGTTGAGATCATATAGTATTTGTCTTTCACCACCTGGCTTATTTCACTTAGCATAATACTCTCCAGTTCCATCCATGCTGTTGCAACAGGTAGAAGTTCTTTCTTACTTTCTGCTGTTTAGTATTCCATAATGTAAATCTACCATAGTTTTTTGATCCATTCATTTACTGATGGGCACTTAGGCTGTTTCCAGCAGCTGGCTACTGTAAATAGTGTTGCTACAAACAATGGAGTGCATACGTTCTTTTGAGTTGGTGTTTCAGGAATCTTAGGGTATAATCCTGGCAATGGAATTGCTGGGTCGAAAGGCAGTTCCATTTTCAGTTTTCTGAGAAAATTCCATACTGTTTTTCACAGTGGCTACATGAGTCTGCATGCCCATCAACAATGTACTAGGGTTCCCATTTCTCTACAACCTCGCCAGCACTTGTTGTTTGTTGATTTATTAATGATGGCCATACTGACAGGTGTAAAGTGGTATCTCATTGTGGTTTTAATTTGCATCTCTCTGATGGCTAGTGACATTGAGCACCTTTTATATGTCTCTGGGCCTTCTGTATGTCTCCTTGGAGAAGTATCTATTCAGATCCTTTACCCATTTTTTAGTTGGATTGTCTGTCTTCCTGGTGTTGAGTGGTAGGAGTTCTTTATATATTATGGAGATCAAACTTTTGTCTGAAGTAGCATTGGCAAATATGTTCTCCCATACAGTTGATTGTCTTTTCATTTTGCCGAGGTTTTATTTAGCCATGCAGAAGCTTTTTAGTTTGATATAGTCCCATTTGTTTATTTTTCCTTTTATTTCCCTTGTCCTAGGAGATATGTCAGCAAAAATATTGCTATGTGGGGTATCTGAAACTTTCCTGCCTGTGTGTTCCATGAGGACTCTTACGGTGTCACAAATTATATTTATGTCATTTATCCATTTTGGGTTTATTCCGGTATATGTTGTAAGTTGGTGGTCAAATTTCATTTATTTGCATGGATCACTTCTTTTCTCCCTAAACCATTTATTGAATAGACTGTCTTTACTTCACTGTATGCTAGTACCCCCTTTGTCAAATATTAATTGACCACAGAGACTTGGGTTTAATTCTGGGCTCTCTATTCTGTTCCATTGAACTATGTGTCTGTTCTTATGCCAGTACCAGTCTGTGTGCCTTGTAGTATAGTTTGATATCATGTATTGTGATCCCTCCTACTTTGTTCTTCTGTCTCAAGATTACTGAGGCTATTCAGGGTCTCTTTTGGTTTCATATACTTAAAAAAACATTTCATTTATTTTTAGAGAGAGAAGAAGGGAGGGAGAAAGAGAAGGAGAGAAACCAATGTGTGGTTGCCTCCTGCATGACCCTCACTGGGGACCTGGCCACAACTCAGGTACATGTCTGGACTGGGAATCAAACTGGTGACTCTTTGATTCACAGGCCCATGCTCAATTCACTGAGTCACACTAGCCAGGGCTCATATAAATTTTTGAAATGTTTGTTCTAGATCTGTGAAATATGTCATTGGTATTTTTAAATATATTTTCTCAACTCTACCATTACAGTTGTCCCATTTTTTCCCCTTTATTCCCCTCTGCCCAGCAACCTCACTCACCCCCTCCTCCTTCCCCTCCCTCTTAGTTCTTGTCCATGGGTCATACATACAAGTTCTTTGGCTTCTCCATTTCCTATACTATTCTTAACCTCCCCATGTCTATTTCCTGACAACCATTAATGGTTCTTATTCCCTGTACATTTTGCCCCATTCCCACCTTCCCCTCCCAGCTGATAACACTCTATGTGATATCCATTTCTATGGTTCTGTTCTTGTTCTAGTTGTTTGCTTTGTTCATTTTTGTTTTTGTTTCTTTAGGTTTGGTTGTTGATAATTGTGAGTTTGTTGTCATTTTATTGTTCATATTTTTGATCTTCTTTTTCTTAGATAAATCCCTTTAACATTCATATAATAAGGGCTTGGTGATGATGAGCTCCTTTAATTTTACCTTATCTGGGAAGCACTTTATCTGCCCTTCCATTCTAAATGAAAGCTTTGCTGGGTAGAGTAATCTTGGAGGTAGGTCCTTGCCTTTCATGACTTCAAATATTTCTTTTCAGCCCCTTCCTGCATGTAGGGTTTCTTTTGAGAAATCAGCTGATGATCTTATGAGAACTCCTTTATAGATAACTCTTTCCTTTACTCTTGCTACTTTTTAAGATGCTCTCCTTCTCTTTAATTTTGGTTAATGTAATTATGATGTACCTTGGTGTGTGCTTCCTTAGGTCCAACTTCTTTGGAACTGTCTGAGTTTCCTGAATTTCCTGGAAGTCTATTTCCTTTGCTAGACTGGGGAAGTTCTCATTATTTTTTCAAGTAAGTTTTCAATTTCTTGTTCTTCCTCCTCTCCTTCTGACACCCCTATGATTCGGATGTTGGAACATTTAAAGATGTCCCAGAGGTTCCTGAACCTCTCCTCATTTTTTTTAAAATTCTTGTTTCTTTATTCTGTTCTGGTTGCATGTTTATTTCTTTCTTCTGGTCCACACTGTTGATTGTAGTCCAGGTTTCCTTCCCATCACTGTTGATTCCCTGTACTTTTTTTTTTATTCCACGTTTCATATCCTTAACTTTTTGCTGTATTTTGCAACAATACTCAACTATTTCTGTGAGCATCCCAATTACCAGTGTTTGAACCCTGCATCTGATAAGGTGATTATCTCTTCGTCCTTTAGTTTATTTTTTTCTGGAGCTTTGATCTGTTCTCTCATTTGGGCCATTTTTTTTTGTCTCTGTGCACCTGTTACATAGTATGGGGTAGAGCTTTAGGTATTCATCAGGGCAGGCCAACCAACATCACTGCTTTGTGGTGTTAAATGTGGGGAAGGGGGCCAAGAGGGAATAATGCCATTTACTGGGCTCTTGCCAGCTCTCAGTCACTTCCCCTACTACCATCAAGAAAATTGGGCCCTTATGGTGCTGATTCCTGGTTGGGTGGATTTGTGTACATTCTAGGACTCTGCAGGTCTCTCCACTGAACTCTCCTGTGAGGCTGGGAGTTTCTCTGTCTCAACCCCCACAGGTTTTTTCAATCAGAGGTTTTGAGGCTTTATTTCCCCAGGTTGGAAACCTGAGTTGTGTGGTTTGTCTCGCTTCCCAGTTGTTCCTCCCAGTTTATCTGCATGCAAATGTGGGACCGTCTGGTCCACCAGTCTCTGCCTCACCAGCCCTGGTCCTCCAGCCACCACCTTGCCTCAAGTCCTCTCCTCCCTGGATGGAAGTTGGACAACCAAGAAGTTAAAGTAACATTCATCCAGACTGGTAGGAGGGGCGAACATGAGCAGCCAAGCAGGAGAGAACTTGACATTGGTATTTTAATAGGAATTGCATTGAATCTATAAATTGATTTAGGTACTATGGATATTTTAATGATGTTAATTTTTTCAATCCATGAATATGGTATATACTTCCATTTATTTGTGACTTCCTTAATGTCTTTCTGTAGAGTTGTCTAGTTTTCTGAGTACAGGTCTTTGACCTCCTTGGTTAGGTATACTTCTAGGAAGTATATTTTTCTTGTTCCTATAGTAAATGGGATTTTTTCCTAGTTTCTCCTTCTGATATTTCATTGTTGGTGTACAAAAAATCCATTGATCTCTGCATATTGGCTTTGTATCTTGCCATTTTGCCAAATTCACTCATTAAGTTGAGTAGTTTTTTGGTGGAGACTATAGGGTTTTTATGTACACTATCATGTCTTCTGCAAACAATGACAGTTGTTCTCCTGGCCAATTATGATGCCCTTTTTTTCTTGTTTGATCACTGTGGCTACAACTTCCAGAGCTATGTTGAATAAGAGTGGTGAGAGCAGACACCCTTATCTTCTTCCTGATCTTGGTGGAAAAGATTTTAGTTTTTGCCTGTTGAGTATAATGTTGACTGTAGGTTTCTCATATACAGTTTTTATTGTGTTGAGGTATGCTCCTCTATTCCCCCTTTGCTGAGTGTTTTATCATAAATGGGTGCTGGATTTTATCAAATACTTTCTTGGCTTCTATTGATATAGCCATGTGGTTTTTGTCCTTCATTTTTATGTGGTGTATTACATTTATTGATTTGTTAATATTGTACAATCCTTGCATCCCTGAGACAAATTCCACTTGATCATGGTGTGTGATCTTTTTAATGTATTGCTGAATCCCGATTGTCAAAATTTTGTAGAGGATTTTAGCATCTGTGTTCAGCAAAAATATTGGTCTGTCATTTTCTTTCTTTGATGTATCTTTACTTGACTTTGGAATTAGGATTATACTGGCATTATAAAAAAATTTGGGAGTCTTCTGTCTTCTTGAAGTTTTTGGAAGGACAGGAGTTAGTTCTTCCTTAAATGTTTGGTTAAATTCACCTGTGAAGCCATCAGGTCCAGAGCTTTTGCGTGCTGGGAGTTTTTTGATTACTGTTTCAATTTCATCTGCTGTTATTGGTCCGTTCTGGCTTTCTCCTTATTCTTAATTCAGTTTTGGCAAAGTGTATGTTTCTAGAAATTTGTCCATTTCACCAAGATTGTCCAATTTCTTGTGTGTAGTTGTTCTTAGTAATTTCTTACAATCCTTTGCATTTTTGTGGCATTAGTCGTAACTTCCTTTTTTCTTTCTTGATGAGTCTTGTTGAAAGGTTGTCAATTTTCTTTATCTTTCCAAAGAACCAGTTTCTATATTTATTGACCCTTAGAATTGTTCTTTTATTCTCTTTGTCATTTACTTCTTCTCTGATCTTGGTTATTTCCTTCCTTCTGCCTGCTCTGGGCTTTGTTGTTTTTCCTCCAGTTCTTGTAGATGTAGGGTTAGGTTGTTTATTTGAAATGTTCCTATCTTTTTTAGGTAGGTCTGTATCACTATGAACTTCCTTGTCATGACTGCCTTCACTGTGTCCCATAGATTTTGGACTATCGTGAGTTCATTTTCACTTATTTCTAGAAATTTTTTGAATTCTTCCTTGATCTCATTCCTAGTCCATTTATTGTTTAAATAGCATGCTATTCAATCTCCATGAATTCAAGCATTTTTTAGTTTTTTCCTTGAGGTTGGTTTCTAGTTTTAGGCTCTTGTGGTCAGAGAAAATGTTTGATGATTTCAATTTTTTTAAATTTATTGAGGCTTGTTTTGTGTCCTACCATATGGTCTATGTTTGAAAATGATCTATGTGCATTTGAAAAAATGTGTATTTTGCTTTTTGGGGGTGAAAGTTTCTGTATATACCAATAAAGTCTATTTGATCAAGAGTGTCATTCAGTGCCACAGTATTCTTGGTGATTTTCTGTTTGGAAGACCTATTCTTTCTTTTTAAAAAAATATTTTAGCATAGTCAGGTTTGGGAACCTGTAAGAAACCACCCTTATGTGATCCTTACCTGATAAATAAAATATTCCCCCTTATGTCTCTCTTTTCTGTGAAGTTTTACACTTTGATTATTAGCTGTGTTGTAATTTTAACTTTGATTTTGCGTTAGAATATGCCTAATGTGTCACAGGAAGGGCTGTTCAACCCAGATGAGCCCTTTGGGGCATAATGAGGGCTTAACAGATGATATGGAGAATCTGTCACCACTTGATGCCTTAGCAATTACTCTATAGAGTCCAGTTCATAATGCTCAATGTGTTCCCAATGACCTATGTGAGGGAAAGTTCTGCTGGCACTTGTACTTTCAAATGGGAGATAAAGAACTAAGCTGGGTAATATACACCACAGAAGAAAGGGATCCCTTGAGGATCCCATTTAACACATCTTGTTCCTTTACATTTATGCTTCAAGCTTTACTATCTGGATTGATCCATCCATATTCCCCACAGCTCCCTTCTCCCATCTACTTCCCCTAATGATGGAGAGGACTAGAAATATTGCTGCATACTTAGAATTTTTCAAGGAGTGTAAATTGCTTGTTTCTGTATACTTACTAATTTTGGGGACATTTTCAGACTTAGATCTTTTACCTTAAAGCTAAGAATCTAGTACATGTCATGTGTACATGTACAAATGACCACAAAATATGTACAAAACAAGGGACATGTAAGATGAAGTGGCATTAGAATTCAGGGAAGACAGATCTGAGGCAATAGGAAAGGGTTTAGGGACTAGTAATGCTGGCATTTTAGGGGCCAGTAATTACTAGTAATTACTAGTTACTTCTCACATGGGGAGAAGGCAGGAGGATAAATGATTAAAGGCAGGAGGAACAATGTAAGACAGGCAGAAGTAGGAGCCAAGATAATTGAACATCAAATATTCCCATTTGGATTGATCACAGATTAGAAGGTTAGTGCAGTAGAATTTGTCAGATTATTTTAGAGTTGCAAGAAATCTCTAATTAGACACACACCACAGATTTGAAATATCTCAAATGCCATGGCAAGAGTTGTGGGCATTATCTCCAACTAGCATTATGCTCCAACTCAGAGTTGGCTGGTGTAGTGAATACTGTGACTCCCCACTCAGATCCCAGTCTTAAGGTTATGCCATTTGCAACAGAGAAATATAAACCCTTTGAAAGTCAGCTTGTGATGTGCTAATCTACTGGGTGGTAGAGTCGGAATATCTAATCATCAAATTTCAAGTGATCTTAAAACCAGAGCTGCCCATTATGAACTGACTTCCCAACCTGGAAGGTCTGATGTATTTGAGTCTCCATGTATTTAAATGTTTTTGAGTTTTTTCCTTGAGGTTGGTTTCTAGTTTCAATCCATTGTGATCTGAGCATATGCTTGATTATGATTTCAATTTTCTTTCTTTTTCTTTTCTCTTTTAATTGTTGTTCAAGTAAAGTTGTCTCCATTTTCCCTCCACTACTTCCCCCAACCCAAGCCATCCCCACCTCCCACCCTCACTTCTACCCCACTTTGGCTTTGTCCATGTGTCCTTTATACATGTTCCTTGACAACCCTTTTCTTGAATTTGTTGAGGCTTATTTTGTGTCCTACCATATGACGTATCTTTGAAAATGTTCTATGTACGCAGACCTGGCATGACATGTATATAGACAAGCAGACCCAGCAGGAATCTACTTTAAAACTGAAATAATACATTCAAGAGCAGAATGAACAGGCTCAGAGTGCAACAGTAAGCTGCACAAGGAGGTGGTCCAGGTCCTCATGCCATCCTCTAGTGTTGCAGTAGTGCCTCCCCTTCAATTCACAACCACACGGGAGTCCCTGTATGATGAGCTGACAGAAATGAAAAAGTGAGTAGCTTGGCTTACTGGTTATCTGGTATTATAGGCTAAATTATATTTCTCCAAAATTGTGTATGTTGAATTTGGCGGAACCCTAACTCCCAGCACCTCAGAATGTCACTATATTTGGGGACAGAGTCTTTAAAGTGATAATTAAGTTATAAAAAGGTCATTAAGTTGGACCCTAATCCAATATGACTGATATCCTTTATAAGGAGATCAGGACATGGACACAAACAGATGGAAGATTCTGTGAAGATAGAGAGAAAACACTATCTACAAACCAAGCAGAAAGGCCTCAGAAGACATCAACCATGCCAACAACTTGATATTAGACTTCTGGACTTCAGAGCAGAGAGGAAATACATTTTAATTGTCTAAGCCACCAAGTCTGTGGTATTTTGTCACAACAGCGCTAACAAACTATTATAGCCAGTATGTGGATAAAGCCAAAAAATGGACTTATTCTGTATTGCAATCTACTAAGAGATGACCTTGAAAGGCAGCTCTGAGAAACAATTCTCATGATGGACAGAGTTTTGAGTTATGCACCTGATCATACAGTTTGTGTGAAAAAGAAAGTGTCCTGTGTATACTTTAACTCATGAGAGATGTGAAATGGCCTGCCTGTGAGGTGGCCATATGATTTTAACTTTAGGCTCTGCAGATTTAGAAGCTTTGATTTCCAGAAGGTACACTTCTAACAGGTACATAGTAAGAGTCCCATTGAGATTTAAGCTATGGTGGGCATCTGGTCCCAATAGGCTGCTCAGGCCTAGAGAGTAGCTAAGAACCCCAAGCAGATGCAAGAAGTAGAGAGTAGTGATTAATGATGGCTACAAAAAATAGGCTTCCCCATGATTATGCTCTTTCCAGGTGGAGGGATCCATGGCCAAAAACTGAGTGATACAGGGATATGAAATCCCAGCCTCATTGCCCTAGTTTGGGACAACCCTGACTATTCAACTCCAGACTTTTAAACTGGATTAGCTGAGATTGGTTTGCAAGAATGTTGCATACTTTGTTCTCCTGCCTTAACTTGCCTTCCTCATTTTCTTACTGGTAAATCTGAGAGCCCTTCTCAATAAACATTCAGTGATGATGACTCAGACTGATCCATCTCTCAGTTATCCAGAGAGGTATACTAAAATCTCTCATACTAATTGTGATATCTTTTCCTCCCTATAGTCTGTCAAATTTTTCTTTACATATTTGGTAAATATGTTATTAGGTGCAGAAACATTTTAAAATGTCTAATCTTCCAGGTGAACTAAACCTTTTATGATTATGAAATTTATTCATTCATTTGTTTAACATGTATTTTATATTTAGTGAGGATTTACTATGTACTAAGTACTGTTCTTGGTTCAGTGACTAAATAGAAAAAAACACCCTTGCCCTAATGGAGCTCACATAGAGATAATTTATTACTCAAGTGATACTTTTTACCTTATAATCTATTATGTTTTATATAATATAGCTCTAATTCTTTTTCTTTTGGTTAGAATTTATTTTCTGTTTTTCATCCCTTTACTTTTGGCATTTATGCTTTAGATGTCTCTTTAAAGAACATGTACTTGGAATTTTAATATTTGCCTTTTAACTGATTATATTGTTTTTATAGATTATTATATATAGTTTTATTAATTTTGTTTATCTTTTCTCTACCTACAAGAGTGTAGATGATTATCTCAGCACTATTTTTTCCCTGCTATACCTTAAGGGTTTGAAACAGGGTTTTCCACTGTCAATAGGATTTGTTGAACAACTATTGACATTTTGGGTTAGACAGTTGGTTATTGTGGAATGCTGTCCTGTGCACTATAGGATATTTAGCAGTTCTTCTTGGCTTCTATTCACTAGATGCCAGCAACAAACACCAAAATGTCTCATGACTTTGCCAAACGTCCCCTATAGGACAAAATCAGCCCTGGCTAAAGACTAGCAATCTGGAACAGCTCCTGAAACAATATTTATTAATTAATAAATGAAGAATCATAAGACTGAATTCCAGTTCTGTCCTTTACTGAATGTGTGTCTTTGTGTGTATAAAATAATCATAATAGTAACTAACTTATAGTTTTGCTGGTAGGATCAAAGAAAATAATGCATATAAAGCATTTACCAGGGGGGTTGATACATAGTAAATACTAAAAAATGTTTTTATTATCATTACCATTAGTATCATTTAAGATCTGTGTTAAACTTCATCTTCTCTTTGAAGCCTTCTGTGATTTCTTCCTTACCAAATTACTCATTCTTTCTTCTAAATTCTACTAAAAATTTGTCTTTCATAACCATGTCTATCTGTTTTAATTATTTGTTTTATCGTCTGTTTATTTTAATGGACTGTGAACAACTCCCCAAGGAAAAGGACATTTATTTTGTTATCTCAAGCTTATATAGCATTTGGCACACCTGTTTTTTGTCCTTTAGAGTGGAGAAGATTGAAACCTATGAAAATGATGGGACACTGGGAAAGGTTTCATCATTGATCTTGCATAATAGAAGCCTTCTTTCTTGCCCTTGGATAGAGTACCAGAGCAATTAGAGATGGAATTGATATTAAGGGGAGTCTTCAGACTCTTTATGCCTTGCCTCATCTAAATGGCATTAACTTCCAAAGTGAACAATAAAATTAGGAGAATGGACTCCCCAAATCATGGTGTCAACCCCTAGACTCAGGACCAGAAGTTATATTCATTGTGTAAAATGTTTCTCCTGAGAACATTCAATGGAAGCTAATGATATGAAATAATTATTCCCTCTGAAGAGACTAAGAACTCTGCATAGAGTCCATAGTGAGGCAATAGAACATAGGAGAAAAGAATTAAGATGAAGTATCTGCACAGATCTGAATTTGAAACCTAGCTTTATCTTTTACTAGCTGCCTGATCTTAGATAAGCTATCAAACCTCTGTGAGCCTCAATAACATCATGTGTGCAATGAGAGACAATAAGAATACTGAACTCATAGAGCTAGTCTGAGGATTAAAAAGCATAGTGTAAAATGCTTTTTAAGAAAAAGAAACAAATGGAAAACAAACAACCTAAAAATGTGATATATATGTATGAATATATAGTGGAATATTATTCAGCTATGAGAAAAGAGGCAGTCCTGCCATTTGTGACAACAGGGATGACCCTTGAGGCCATTATGCTAAGTGAAATATGTAAGAGGGAAAAAGACAACTATGGTATGATCGCATGTATATGTGGAATCTTAAGAAGGTGAACTCATTAGAAACAGAGAGTAGAGTGGTGGTTACCATAGGCTGGGTGTGGATGAAATGGAGAAATGTTAGTTGTAAGGTAGAAACTTCCAGTCATAAGATGAATAAGTTCTGGGGATCTAATATACAGCATGGTGATATAGTTAATAGTATTATATTGTATACTTGAAAGTTGCTAAGAGAGTAGATCGTAAATGTTCTCACTATAAAAAGAAATGCTAACCATGTGGTGTGATGAAGATGTTAGCTAAGGCTATGGTGGTAATCATTTTAGAATATGAATGTATCAAATCAACGTGTTGTACACCTTAAACTTACCCAGCATTAAATGTGAATTATATCTCAATAAAGCTGGGGAAAAATGAATATTGCTTAAAGCCTCAGTCTGCCTAGCACATAGTAATGCTTAAAAATGATAGTCTGTTTGTATTGCTTAGTATATCACATTGCCTGAAGAAAGGATTTATTTCATTACATTCTTTTCTACTTACTATCCTCCTTCACATTTTCAAATATATCTCTACTCCCAATATATTAAACAATACCAAATCAAGATATTGTAAACTGAAAAGGAAATTGTGTGGCAAATAATTAACTGCAGTGGATACTAACACAGATCTACTCAAATATTCTTTTTAAGTTTTTTTCAAAAAGCCCTAAATTTTCATTACCACAATAAACATATACTATAAGGAATAATGTTAGAAGTTCTAAAAAATTGCATTTTAAATACACTAAACTATGAATTATGATTGTAGTTTAGGTTTCAAAGCCAGTTTCACATTAAACACCCCTGCTTTTTTTTTCTTTATTCTCTAGTGAGAAAGAACTACCTGTCTTCTACTTATCAAAGGCACTAGTTTTCCTTTTTCTAAACTTGCCATCTCTTTGACTTAGGTAGCACAGAGAAGAAATTTCTAAGAAAGAAGAAAAAACTATAATTCTTTTTTGGTTCTTTATATGCCATTCTCTCTCATCTCAGTGCAAAGCTGTTGACTACTCTGAAAAATCTGTGATTGTGTTTGTTTGATAAAAGTTTCAAGGTTCTGGCCCTGGCTGGTGTAGCTCGGTGGATTGAGTGCAGGCCTGCGAACCAGAGAATTGCAGTTCAATTCCCAGTCAGGGCACATGCCTGGGTTTTATGCCAGTTCCCAGCGGGGACGCATGAGAGACAACCATACATTGATATTTCTCTCCTTTTCTCCTTCCCTTCCCCTCTAAAGATAAATAAGTAAAATCTTTTTAAAAAGTTTCAACGTTCTTTGCTTTAGTTTCCCCTTCATTTGTTCTATTTAACCACATACTACCTATTGTCCAAAACAACCAACAGCACATTGCTCCCATCAAGACCACAAATGGGGTATTAGAAAATGAAATGTATCAGGCAACTAGATCTGACTGTCTCAATTACAGACTGTCCTCAAAAAGTAGTTTGAAATTATACTAATAAAATCGACCTATGTATAAACTTATAATTTCAAAATACTACTATTTATGTGAGAAATAATAATTTCTTATATAATACTAATATTTAGTATTACTCACATAGTAGTAATTTCTCACATAAGACTAATAATTAGTATTTCTCACATAATACTAATACTAATAAAATTGACCTATGTATGAACTTATGATTTCAAAATACCACTACTTACATGAGAAATAAATATTTTGGAGACATTTCAAGTGGACCTACCAGAACAATGAAACTACTATTTTGATATGTGTTATAGAAAGTCTACTCTGGGAAATTAAAGTATGTTTCTCAGAAATAGCCAATGTTATTGATTTTTTTATGGGTTTAACAGTAGGAACAATGATTATTTTAATACTGACTGCCTGGCGCATAGTAGCATCCCAACAAAAGTTTGTTAGGCATATGGATATCAGAATGAATATTGGAGGGGGGGCAAAAGTAGGTTTATAGTTGTGATTATGTGAAACAGTTTATTCTTGTATTCCTATTATTTATTATTGTATAATTATTATATTGTATTAACTATAAATCTACATTTGCCAAACCCTGTAGAATAATACAACATTATGTGTAGGGGCAAAACTTACTATATGCACAGACATGCACATTGAAAACAAATTTTCAGTAAATGTGTGGTGATTACATACATAATAGTCATTATAGTCTATACAATGTTAACCAGATATTAAATTCAGTGAAGTAGATTTTGATCTATAATATATGTGATATGTCTCAAAGGATTGAAGCAGGGAAAATAAATAGCAGAGAGATATATATGGTATGTTTCATTTTATAAAACAACTATAGAACTTTCACTCTTGCCCATTTTATAGGGAATGGAGCTATGCAGAAAAAGAGCAGTTTTAATCTTTAGCTGACTACTAATCAACATATTTGTAGGATGAGTTCTATGAGACCAGAGAAAGTATGACTGATTGTGAATCTTCGGTTGAAAATGTTCCAGATCTCACTATCACTGCCCTCTAGGAATGTACTAGTAGATGAAGAGGCTGAGTTTATTACTTATTGCTTGAGGGAGAATGAGCACCAGGGTGTATCAGTATGAGAGTATTAGAAAGAACCTATTATAGGATTTGGGCTTTGGTTGGGTAATTTACTCTTGATTGAATGCTGTCAGAAAAGAACGACTATTCTATGACTGGATATCAAATTAATTTTTATATAGAAGGAGAGCAGACTAGAGCAAATATAAAGCTGTAATTCAAAAAACAAGTAACACTCACTTATATTAGCAGAAAGAACGATATATTGTACTTTGGAGATTGCACAGTGATCTTATTTTTTTCTGTGCTTAGAAAAAAAATCATAATATGGCATTGTTTTATCTCTCCTTATCATGGTCTGAAATGGGTGTTCTGTGAGATTTTATCCAACAAGAAAATAATAAGGCTTAACTGTCAGTGCCAGGCCAGCTTCTAACAGCACTAAAGACTGGCTATAAGTGTTAGACCAGTTCTCAGACATCAAGAACTGTTGGTTTTAAAATTTTCCATACATAGGGTTCTAACATCTTCAAAATCCTACCAGTGAAAGTGGAGAGACCTCACCTAACACTGCAAGCAATCAGTAGACATTAGAAGGCTAAATAAGCCCAATGGTAAATGTTACTCTGGACTCACCCTAGCAAAGATTTAAAACAAACCTTAAAATCAATATCCAAAAAAGGGAAAAAAAATCCTGAACATCACAATCCACAAACCTTTATGTAACTGACTAGCAAAACAAACTGAATAGCAAACTGGGATCCATAAACAGGAGGAAATCAGAGATGATGTAATTAGCTGACAGGGGCTTTAACAGAGCTATTTAAAAGAATGTTAGTATGCTCTACATTTTAAAGAAAAATGTGAACATAATGAGGAGAGAAATAGAAAACAAACCGTGAAAATTTGGAGCTAAAACATATGCAATATGACATTAGAAGCTAAGTGGATAAAATGTCCAGAACATTATACACTACAAAAGAAAATAGGTATATGCTGAAACAAAGATAGAAAATTTGGATGGTGACAATGGAATCTGACTATTACAAGCATATTAAATAACCTCACTGAGGAGGGTTAGGGGAAAAGGTAGATATGAATGGATTCTATAAAACTAAAGGCAAAATAAGTTTCACATAAATACTGCACTATATTGGATAACATTGTTTCCCACTGGGGTATAGTCTAACAATTCTGAAACCACTTGACATCTACACTGGAGCTGGATAACTAAGCAAATAGGTGATGGATTGTGAGATCTCAGTTTCTAACTGTTGCAAGGCACAGTCAGAAGCAAGGCAGAAGATAGAATGATATATATGGTAATGGAGTTGAAGACAACAGTATAAATTCATATTGAGCTTAATATAGATATAGATAGCTACACATAGAAACATTTATACAATTAAATATGCATACATAGACTTTCTCATTTTATCAGCTGAGATGGCCTAGAAGTGATGACACCTCTATAATAACCAACACACTTAGGACTCAAGTCTTGGTTTCCAATATCATTCTCCGATACAAGAAACCAGGGTTCCTTGAAGAAATGGGTGATTATAGTACTGATTATAGGGTAGGAAATACACAATATGAACCTGGAGCATCTTGAAATACCAGAAAGTAAGGAAATTGCAAAAGTAAATGTTGGGGGCATGTCAAAAGGACAGAGAAACCAATAGAATTAATGGCCAAAGCAGAAACACTATGAAGAAAATTAATAAAGTAGCATTCAATTATAATACAAACTATACAATAAATATTTAGGGATCCATAGTGATATAAATATATTTTTGACTAAATGGAGAAAAGAGACAAATCTATACAGAAAATTTCCAAATTATGTTGATACCCCCTGCTCTAAGAGTTGTAGTTTAATTCCCCTCTCCTTTGAGTTCTGGCTGCCCTTAGCAATTTACTTTGAAAGAATAGTGTATGGAAAGAAAGTAGTAATTTTGTTCTGGTGAAACCTAGCACATGTTACTTTTGCTAGGTGACTAAGACTAATGTTCTGTGATATCATGTAGCCCCGATATGATGTGCCAAGAAAAACAGCTCACTTCTCTGATATTCTTCCCTAAACCTCATAACTTCAGTTTAATCATCAGAATAGCACGAGACAAAATCCAAATTGAAGGACATTCTAGGAACTACCCCACTGGTACTTCTCACATTTGGCAAAGTTATTGAAAACAAGGGAAATCTGAGAAACAGCTAAGAGGAGCCTAAGGAGATATGGTGACTAAATGTAATGTGGTGTCCTACATGGCATCCTGGACACAAAAAAAGGACATTAGGTAAAGCCTAATGGGTTCTGAATAAAGTATCAACTTTAGTTAATAATAATATATCAATTTTGTTTTTTATATTCTTGTTTATTCAATTCCAGTTGCCCCAATTTTCCCCTCTTTGCCCCCTCCTGCACTACCCACCCTTACCTCCCACTCTCAATTCTACCCAGTCTTGGCTTTGTCCATGTGTCCTTTATACTTGTTCCTAGATGACCCTTCCTTTTCTTTCCTCCATTCTCTCCCTCTCCCCTCCCCTCTGGCAGCTATCAGTCTGTTCATGTTTGCATGTCTCTACTTTGTTCCTCAGCTTATTTTGTTCATTAAGTTCCTGTTATAAGCAAGATAATATGGTATTTGTCTTTCTCCAGGGGGGCTCCATTTTGGCTCATTTGTCATGATATACATACCATATTAATGTAAATTGTAAACAATAGGTAAAACTGAATGTGGGATTTTTTTTACATATGAACTTGCTGTATTATCTTCATAGTGAATATAAAAATAGACTAAAATTGTTAATTAAAAAAATTTACAGAGCACTAGTGTCAAGTGGAATAATGTTACATGATCCAATATATGTGTATGAGGAGTCCAAGAAGTAAGAGGGGGAAAGGGGGAAGCAAAAAAAATTTTTTGAGGATAAATGGATGAGATTTTATAAATTTGATGAAAAAATTAAATTCATAGAACAAGCAGTTCATTTAAACCAGAAATGTTATGTGTAGATGAATAAAAATAAGAATTATGCAGAGTACTTGTCAGAAATCATGGAAGCCTGAAGATACTTTGACAAAATTGATAAAGTGCTAAGTCAAACAAAACTGTCATCCTAAATGTCTATAACCAGTGAAAGCATATTTTGGAGATGAGGCCATACAGAAATTTTCAGAACCAAATAAAAAGGCAGAGCTAATTTTTCACAAGCAGTACTGAAGTTTAAGAAATGATAAAGGGTTGCTGACAAAAGAAACCTGTGAAGGATTTTATGAGTTTATTTGAGCCAAACTGGTGATAATTGCCAGGAAGCAAAATCTCAACGGATTGAAAAAATGCTCCAGTGAATGGCAGTTTTGCATCTGACTGTATACATTAGAATCAAAGGAAGAGATGTTAAAGGGGGTTACATGAGTTCTAACGAGGGCAGGTGAAACCAAAGCTGATAAAATCTCTGAGATTAAAACAAAAGCAGAATAGAGAGATACTTCTTTTACATTGGTGGGTACAGGATGGTTAATAATTAAATTGTTTATAGCACATAGCAGTAGTATGCTGGGAACAAGATAACAATTAGGATTTCTGTAGTGCTACTGGTTATACCTTGAATATCTGGAAAAGATGGCTCTGATAGGTTGAAGTCATGTTAGTTTAGATGCAAAAAGACAATAGGCTCACTTAACGTAAAGACTGACCTTTGTCAAGAAGGCTACAGGCCTAGGATGTGACTAACAGCCATGACTTGTTTTAGGTGGGAAGTTTTATGTTCAGACCATTCTGTGTGGTTACTTTCCCTCTCTGAGTTTGTAAGGCGTACTGTGCAGCACCCTCTGAACCAGATCTTCTCAGATTTAATATGTGGCCCCTTTTTCATGCACAGGATATTTTTCAGATTGAAGGAGAATGACATATACCACCTCGAAATTTGGATCTATATGAAGTAAAAGGCTTAAAACAATGAATATGTGTGTTAGTTTTGAAGATTTTTTCATTAATTAGGGGAAAGAGATAGAACACACAAATTACCAATATCAGAAATGAATGAAGAAGGGGGACTGTCACTATATAGCTGGCAGCCATTTAAAAATAATATAAATTTCAAACAACTTTATGACAATATGTTTGCAACTGTTTAAAGAGGAGCAAAGAAAGTGTTAGCAAAAGAAAATAATGGATTATTTTTTAGACCAAGACATCTTTGGGTGGGGAAGGGAAAGGCAAGAGTTTTTTCATGTAGATTGCCTCTTCTTTCTATGAGAGATGGGGAGCCCATGTAACCTCATTGATGTTTACCAGAAAATTCTGGACTGGTTGGTTAAGATTATATTTCTGGGAGATGTTGAAACAACAATTAGGTCAGTATTATTTCTACGTTTGGTGTCATAGGCTTTAGCATAAGTGATGCCACTTTGGGCTTTTACTTTTCTCTTGAACATGACTTAGGTGAAACGGACTATTTTCTTAAAAAACATGATGCCTAAATATAACAGAGAATTATTATAGTTCTACATTGTGTGCCTACATTGTATACAAATACATAATCCATATGTAGTAAAAAAAGCTGAATAATTTACATAAAGCAAATTTTTAAAAAATGTACTAATTTAAAAAATAGTACTAACATTGTCCTCCTATTTATGCTACATAAATACTACTAATTATATTCTCTATACATCTGCCATTAAAATTATCTTAAAGAAGAAATAGCTCTGCTGACAAATAGTTTCTGGGATGAAGTTATCCATGTAAATTTGCCCTTGAAGCATTTGACTTTGGGGCACTCAAGTTTCAGGAGTCTTGCTTGAAAGCTAGCAATTGTTTTTCTTGTTTTGGCATAAGACAAAAACCAAATGCTTTATCAGAGAAAGGTGACTAAGCTATGTACTTTCTAACTATGCTACCTTGGTTTGTCAAGTTCCTTAAGTTAGCTGAGCCTCGCTTTCTTATTTATTAATGGGCCATAATACCTATTTCTCAGAGTTTGAAAATTAATCATTTAAAAATCTAAAATTGGTAGATGCCCATTAAATGACAGCTTTTGTCATTTGTTTTACATGGTTATTTGTTTTTGTTTACGATTATGCACAAAGCTAGTTTAGGGGTACACAGTATTTTTCCTGTAGTGACATAAGATCTATTATAGTTGAGGAATGCCATTTCTATAGCTACCAAAATTCCCAAGCAGTTTGATAGATAGAGCCTATTAGCACTGTGGGGCAGTGCATTTTTAAATTAAGTAACAAGGTGATAACTTGAACACTGTAATTGGTTCTGTGTCTGGGGCAAGAGTATATAATATTACAAGGGGGCACTTTTGACTTGCTAAGGTTTTTGATGATAATTTATTGACAGATTGATTGGCAAAGTTAGTTTATGATGTGGGTTTCCGTCTTTATATTGGAATTAAAATGCTGTTTAATTTAAATATCAACCAAAATAAATTTTTAGAAAGAGAACTTGCAGTGATCCTATTTGGCACAATATAATTACATCTTTCATATTACTCCTTCATTTTGATCTTCTTTCAGGTAGAAAAGTATAATTTATAAGTTCATCTTACTATAAATGAGGATACAGTTATCAGAGAGGAAGAAAAAAGTTGAACTGAAGAAACAGCTAATTTACATTCTAAATAAAACTTAGTTATATCTAGTTTGTTATACCAGCTATCTTACTTCTCCCTTCATGGTAGCTGTGAGAGCAGTGGTGTAAATCGAAAATAAACAGTATGTGATCAAAAGGTGTGGGCTCCTGCTTACAACCTTTTAAGACATGAGATATATCACCATCACATGTAACAATATTCCAGAAAAAAATCAATACAATCTACTCCTGAAACATATCTTTTACAACCTACATCAAAGAGTGGTGAATGATTTGATGTCACCTTATTTTAACATAGCAAAGTAAAGATTTGGCAATAAGACTCAAAATAAGGTGTCTTCAGTATTGGACAACAGATGTTTTTTAAAAATTTAACTCATTTAATGTTGAATACCTACCATGAACCAGGCAATATGCTAACTAGGTCTGAGGTAGGGGTACACAGAATTTTACAGGACATGACCTTAGTTATCAAGAGACTTTCAGTGTAGTAAAAGATATAAGCCTTGTGTTTAATAATTATTTGTCTGCTATATTTAACATTGTGTGTTACATGCATATCAATATATTAGCTAATGAGATCTTAAGAAAAATGAATTAGTGATTATTGTCCACATTTTGTGGGTGAGGAGATGAGACCCATATGTCTAAAATTTGATGCCAAAGGTCACAGATCTAGTAAAAGACAGAACTGGAATGTGACTTTTGGCCTTTATGTTCTAAATCTAAATGCTATTTCTATTGTACTTTACCACAATTTCCTTTGTATATTTCATTTGTGAAATGTTATGAGAGCAACCATGCAATATAAGAGTACAAAGGAAGTAAGCCAATCTTTAGTCAGAAGTTTTGGCAATTCTTCACAGAAGAGAAAATATTTCAACTGGGACATGGGGGATCGTCATAATTTTAGTACGTAGATGTACAGTGAAACAGAGGAGAGAATTGACTTGTTAACTAGGGGATTTTCTTTTCTTCTTTTTTTATTGTTGTTCCAGTACACTTGTCTCTTTCCATTTCCCCCCACCACTCCCCTTGCCCCACCCATCCCTACCTCCCACCCTCAATCCTACCCACCTTTGGCTTTGTCCATGTGTCTTTTAAAATTTAACTAGGGGGTTTTAAAGATGACAACCATATTTGGAGGATGATGGCACCAGTAAGCCTAATGGGAAATTTTAACAGGAAAATGCTTGAGACAAGTGGTATTCACCATGACTGCTAAATTGCTGATGATCTTGCCATCCATTTAAAATATTTTATTATTAAAAATAGTCCACAAACCTATATTAATAAATCTATGCTATAGCCTAAAGAAGGGGTATTAAGTTCATGTTCATCAGGGACCACATCAGCGTCATGGTTGCCTTCAAAGGGCTGAATGTAATTTCAACTCCTTAACAGTTAAGGAGTAGTTACATTTATACAGTCCTAAAATTATTTTGGCCCTTTGAAGGCAACCATGAGGCTGATGTGGCCCGGTGAACATGAGTTTGACACCCTTGGCCTAAAGCATGGATCCAGAAAAGAGATGAATAAGTGGACTTGGGAGAGAGAAACATTCAGATAACTAAAGAAAGAAAAGTTCAGAAAAGGGAAAAAAACAACTTCAAAGACATTGAAGTGAGAATGTGCATAAAGTGATCAAAGAAATTTAGTTTGCCAGTGAAACTGCAGTAGAGTGATTGAGCAGAGTACTGGGAGATGAGTTCACAGAGGTAACTCCGGTGAAGAGGGAGGGCTGGTGGTGGGCAGATCATAAAGAGCCTTTCAGCTTAATTCTGAGGATGAGTATTTTGAGAAAAAGAATGACTTGATCTGACCAGATTTGTAAGGATCACTGTGGCTTCCTTATTGAGATTAGACTGCAGGAGGGAAATGGCTGGAACCAGGAGTCCAGACAGGCAGCCACTGCAATGCTCTAGATAAGAGATGATGATGGTTCCAATAAACATATTGTCAGAAGGAATAGTAATAAGTGGATGAACTGCAGATTTATTTCGAAGGCAGAGCCAACAGTATTTCCTGTCTGACTAGATGTGAGGAGTGAGAGGAAGAGAGAATGCAAAAATGCCTCTAAGTTTTATGGCCTGAGCAACTGGAAAGGTGTTGGCATCTAATGAGATGGAAATGACTGAATACAGGAGGTTTGGGCAGAGAAGGGGGAAGATCACAATCTCAGTTTAGGGTGTATGTTAAGTTGTGTAAGGCGTGCAAGTGTTGATTTCAGAGGAAAGGTCTGTGCTTGAGACACAAATATGGGAATCACTGGCATAGAAATGGTATCTAAAGACATGTGCGTGAACAAGATCACCTAGAGATTAAATATTGATAAAGAAGAGATTTAAGTTTTGAGCCCTAGGGATCTATAAGTCAGAGAAAAGAAGAGGAACCAGTAGAGAAAACTCAGAGGAACATGAAAAGTAGCAGGAAAGAAGAAGATTGCTGTGCCCCACAACCTAAGTGAAGAAAGTTTTTCAAGGAGAAGGGAATAAGCAATTGTGTCAAAAGCTATAAAGAGGTTGGATAATTTGAGGGCTGAGAGTTGATATTGGATTTAGCAATGTGAACATTGTTAGTGACATTGATAGAAACAGTTTAGATGGACTAACAAGGGTGCAACTGTGCTTGGTGTGAGTTTATTGAAGAGCAGGGAGAGAATGAAAAGTATGTAAGATCAAGAAAGTAATTTTTTTGGCATTCAACATTATCTTGTATTAGTTTCAGGTGTACAGCACAGAAACTAGACATTCATGTAGCTTACAAAATCTTTCCTCTGCTAATTCAAGTGTCCGCCTGGCACCTTACATTGTTATTATTATACTGTTAAATATATTCCTTATGCAAGAAAGCATTTCTTATTTTTTGTGTTTGTTGATTGGAGATAAGTCAGGAAAGAATGTGTTTGTATGCTGATGTGAATATAATTTAATGGAGAGGGAAAACCTGATGAATCTGGAAATAAAGGGGATAATTGCTAGAATAGTTTATCCTTCATCTGGGAAGAGATGATGGTATCTAATGCTTTTGTGGCTAAAGTGGCCTTAACTAGGAGGAAGAATGGTTCATTCAGAGTAACCAGGATGGAAGCAGAGTGGTATTTGAAACATATGCAGGCGGATGGGTAGGTGTGGTAATGGGGGTCCTGTGGAAGTTCATGCCTTTGACTGCTCCAGTTACTCCTGCATGTAAGATCCAAGATGAGACCAGACTAAATTTTTTCCTTCATTATTAATTCCTGTCTGCTATAGAAAAAGTGGAAGTTCTCCCAAGTCCTCTTTTAAATTATGACAAAACTGAATATGTAAAGAAGTCATCAGTTAAAGTGGGAAGTAAAACCTGCAGAAGTCCCAAATAAACACATTTAACCATGTAAAACAATGTTAATAATAATCATAACAATAATATTTAATTCTATGTAAGAATAGTTACTATTTAGGGGACTTAAGATAGGTATATTTTGCTTCTAATTATGTGGCTGATCTTTAATGATATTCCCAGAATGGTGAACCTAATAAACTTGTGTCATAAAAGTTACCTATCTATTTTACAAATATATTTTGAAAATCTGATGTGTGTGAGATACTATGCAGGTTCTCTGGATACAAAGATGACTAAAACTCAGTTCCTGCCCTGGACAGAGACAGTAGGGGAAAAAGACAAGGCAAACAGGCAGTTGCAATATGGGAAATGTGTGCCATGATGGAGAGATAAATAGAATACAGTAAATGTCATGGTAACACAGAGGTAGGAGAACTCATTGTGGAGACTTATTTACATTGACTCATAGATGGTATTTTGGCTGAATCACTTTAAAATTTTATTTTGTAAAAAACATTTTTCAATTATAGTTTACATTCAATGTTATTTTGTACTAGTTTCAGGTGTATAGCATAATGGTTATACATCATACACTTTATAAAGTGTTCCCCCTGATATTTCCAGTACCTACCTGGCATAATACATAGTTAATATAATGTTATTAACTACATTTCCTATGCTGTACTTTACATCCCCATGACTATTTTGTGAATACCAATCTGTACTTCTCAATCTCTTCACTGTTTTCACCCAGTCTGCCAAATTACCCTCCTTCCCTGGCAACTATCAGTCTGTTCTCCGTATCTATGACTCTGTTTCTGTTTTTTGTTTGTTACTTTGTTTAGATTCCACATATAAGTGAAATCACGTGGTATTTGTTTTTCTCTGGTTGATTTATTTGACTGAGGATACTACCCTCTAGGTGCATCCATGCTGTCACAATAAATCTTCATTTATCTATTTACAGTTAATTCATTATTTTTCACAAAGCATACCGTTCACCCTATTAAGTTGTACAATTCAGTGATGTTTAGAATATTCTCAGAGATGTACAATCAACATGATAGTGTAATTTCAGAATGTTTTTAGCATCCCAAATCAATCCTACACATATTAGCATTCACTGTTCATTCTCCCCTCAGCATTTCACAACCACTAATCTACTTTCTGAGTCTATGGCTTTGCCTGTTCTGATACTTCATATAATTATGATCATACAATATGTGACCTTTTGTGTCTGGCTTCTTTGACTTTAGCATAACCTTTTCAAATTTCATTCATGTAACATGTATCAAATTTCCTTTTACAGCTGAATAATCCATTATGTGGATATACCATACTTTATTCATTCTGCAGTTGATGGAAATTTGGGTTGTTTTCATAGTTTGATTATTATGAATACTGCTGCTGTGAATGCTTGTGTTTAAGGTTTTGTATGAACATATGTGTTTTCAATTACCCTTTCTTATTCTTGATTTCAGAAATTTGAATCTTCTTTCTTTGGGTCAGTCTAGCTAAGACTTTATTGATTTTGTTGATTCCTTGAAAGAGCCAACTTGTGGTTTTGTTTGTTCATTTCTGTTATTTTTCTAATCTATATTTCATTTATTTTTACTTTAATCTTAATTATTTTCTCCCTTGGGCTTGATTTGATTTCCCTTACTCTTCTTTTATAGGTTCTTAATGTGATATGTTAGGTAAATGATCTGAGGATTTGATCCACCCATCCACCCACATCCACCCACATACCATCCTTCACCTTAGCAACCACCAATCTGATTTCTATATCTATGAGTGTATTTTTTGTTTTGTTTTTAGATTCCATATATAATAAGTGAGGTTATATGGTATTTGTCTTTCTCTGTCTAACTATTTCTCTTAGCATAATATCCTCAAGGTCCATCCATGTTGTCATAAGTGGCAGGATTTTTTTTCAGTTTTTATAGCTGAATAATATTCTAGTGAATAACTATACACATATTTTAAAAATTTGTTCATCCATCAATGGACCCTTAGGTCATTTTCATATCTTGGGTACTGTAAATAATGCTGTAGTAAATATAAGGATGCAAATATATTTTTGAGTTAGTGTTTTTGTTTCCTTTGGGTAAATATCCAGAAGTGGAATTGCTGGACCATATGATAGTTTTATTTTTAACTTTTTTTTTCTTCAGAGCTAACATTCTTTTTTTTTAATTAATTTTATTTAGTTATTTTTCAAGTACAGTTTTTTTGTCTATTTCTCCCATCCCAGCCTCCCCCGCCCCTTGCTCCTCACCTCCCTCCCATTTCCACCCCCCTTAGTTCTCGTCCCTGTGTCCTTCCTATTTGTTCCTCCAAATCCCTCCCCCTTTTTCCCCTTAACTTCCTTTCCTTCTCCCGTCTGGTCACTGTCCCCTTGTTCTCTATTTCAGTGTCTTTGGTTTTTTTAAAAATATGAATGCTTCATGAATTTGCATGTCATCCTTGCACAGGGGCCATTCTAATCTTCTCTGTATCGTTCCAATTTTAGTATATGTGCTGCCGAAGCGAGCACTTATTTTTAACTTTTTGAGGAACATCCATATTGTTTTCCACAGTGGCTGTACTGATTTGCATTCCCACCTGCAGTGCACAAGAGTTCATTTTTCTCCATATTCTCACCTATTTAAGTTTATTAAAATATAGATGTTCAAAATTAAAAATTTATCTTCAAGTACTGCTCTAACTACATGCTATTACTTTTTTTAAAAATTAATTTATTTATTTTCAGAGAGAGGGGAAGGGAAGGAGAAAGAGAGGGAGAGAAACATCAGTGTGTGGTTGCCTCTCATGTGTCCCCCACTGGGAACTGGCCTGCAACCTAGGCATGTGCCCTGACTGGGAATCGAACCGCGATCGCATGGTTCGCAGGCCCGCGCTCAATCCACTGAGCCATACCAGCCAGGGCTACTTTTTATTATTTGCATTTAAATTGTCATTTATCTCAAGTGTTCCCTAAATTCACCCATGATTTATTATTTGACCCATTAGTTATTTGGGAGTATGTTGTTTAATTTATGCACATTTTCCAAATTTCATTCTCTTATTGATTTCTAATTGAATTTCTTCTGGTCAGAGAACATACATTGTATATGATTTATTGAGATTTGCTTTATAGCCTAAAATATTGCTTGTCTGAAATAAATTTAATGTACACCTGAGAAAAATATTTGTTTTGCTATTGCTGGGTGGAAGGTTGTATAGATTTTTGTCAGGTCTAGTTAGTTTATATTTTTGTCCATTGTCTGAGTCTTTTGGGGGGGGTTGGTCTTCTGCCTATTTTTCCTATCTGCTTTCGGAAGTTTTGGGCAATTATTTCTTTGATTTTTTTTTTACCACTTTTTCACTCTACTCCCATTTGGGGACTCTTGCTATGCATATTTTAGTGTGATTGATGATGGTCTTTTTGTCTTGCTTTTTTTATTTTTTTCTTTCTGTTCTTTAGATTGAATAATTTTAATAAACCTATATCACAGATACTAGCCCTTTTTTTGTGTGTTGTCCAATCTGCTTTTGAACTTTCTAATAAACTTTTTTATTTTAGTTATTATCATTATAAACTCCAGAATTACTATTTAGTATTTTAAAAATAATTTTTATCTTCTTTTGGTATTTTATATTTGGTGAAACATGATTTTCATATTTTCCTTTGTCATTAAAAATGACTTTCTTTTATGCTTTGAATGTTTTTAGAATAGCTGATTAAAGTATTTTTTTCTAATAAGTCCAATGTCTGCTCTTCAGGGAAAGTTTTCATTGATTTCTTTTTATTTCTGCATGGGCAACACTTTCTTTTTTCTTTGTCTTATAATATTTTTTCAAAACCCAGATATTTTAAATAACATAATATAGAAAAGGCAGACAACTGTACTTATACCTGAACAACAATAAATAAATAAATAAATAAATAAATAAATAAATAAATAAATAAATAAAATTATGTAGCAACTCCGGAAATCAAACTGTCCTTTTACCTTAGGGTTTGTTTTTATTTCTGTTTATTATTCTTGTTCATTTTTTTTTGTTAATGACTTTTCTGCCTGATGCCATAACATCTCTGTTCTAAGTCATGTGTGGATATTAAAGTTTCTACTCAGATTAGCTATCAAGTAATCATTAGACAGAAGTTTTCTTAAATGGTTGGAAGCAATACATTTTTCTGTTCTTTGCTGAGGAACTGTGTGTATGTTGAGGCACAACTGTGACACTGAGCCAGGATGTTGACCACTTTGCCTTATCTTTTATTTCCTCTTAGGACAGCCACAAGGTCAGGCAAAGGTGACTTGTACCCTGGCTTGTGGGGTCTGCAGCATTATGAATGAGGCACAACAAATACACACAGACTACCGAGTGCTGTAGAGGAATAGGGATGGCATGACTTCTCTCTCAAGAGGAGAAAAAGCCTTGGCCCTTGCCTTGATA
This sequence comes from Artibeus jamaicensis, assembly GCF_021234435.1. Taxonomy (NCBI): domain Eukaryota; kingdom Metazoa; phylum Chordata; class Mammalia; order Chiroptera; family Phyllostomidae; genus Artibeus; species Artibeus jamaicensis. Next base: position 21,353,744 of record NW_026521506.1, read on the forward strand.
AGCCTTTATTGGGTTTCTGGGCACATTACATGACGGTCCTCATTTACTATGCACAGGTTCACTTTAGGTGGTTATGTTTTACAGAAAACAAGGGAGAGGATGCCACTAATCACAGAATTTTTGCAAATGCAAAGGGAAAAATGGTTGAACTGGTTACACTTGTCCTTGGAAGGTTTAGCATAGATTTTAGGAAGTTATAGTAAGCACTTTCTGCCTCAATTCAGAGTGAGGGAGTTTTAGCAAAAGCCAGTCTCATAGCATTTTAGGTACAATGTAGGCCTGATTCCCTACAGGAGAACCTATCTGTGGGTGTGGGTCTTGTGCATCTCCGAGTGGGAGCTGGCCCCATGCCATGCAGAATGGTATCCTATACAAAGGTGAGAACATAGGGCTTTCTTAGATTTTTCCAGAACATGCACATAGACCTGCCATATGCTTAGCCCTAAGCATGCACTTGGCCTTCTAGTTTTGCAGACTTCATAAACATCTCATTCCTTACTTTTAAATTTTTGGTTTATTGTTCACTTCAACTATTCCATCTTCTCAGACATACTTGAATTTAAATAATTGCCTTTAATGTTTTCTTTTCAACTCTAGGGAGAAGGCTTTTCTTAGTAGGTAATGTTCAAATGAGATCAAATACAGACAGCCTTGCAATGAGATCTTTCAGGGAGACAGTGGACACATTAAAGAATAACATTTATGTGGGAGTGTAACTTTGAGGAAGGTCAAAAACTGTCTGTCCCTCCAGTTGCTGAGATTTTTGGTTTTGACTGTGAATGCAGGCTGTTATTTTTCAAAGCTCCAGTGGAGTCAGAAAACTGGGTATTCAACTAGGGCAAGTTAAAACACCATCAAGCTCACTGTTCTTACTTGCATTCAACCACTTTTCTTGAATAAATGGTCCTTATGTTGTTACTAGGCTTTTGTTAATTTGCAGAACTTTGAAAGAGATGATTCTTGTAATGTTGTTAGTTTTCTCATTGTTTTTATTGAGGAGGAAATTTCTGGAGGTACTTAATACAACCTTTTTCCTGCCATCACCTCTTCTCTGAATCTTGTATGACTATTAGGAGTTTTCCATTATCATAATAAAAAGAGTGTCCCTCGAGGCAGAGGAAATTTAGAATAAATGCACATAAAAAGGAAATAGAACAGCATCCTTAGGGAACCATTAATCATTTTTCATGATCTGAATGCCAAATGGAATTGGCTAGAAAGCTAAGCTTTTGGTGTGATTATGAAAGGCTTTGTAGACCTTGCAAAGAATATTTATAGTAGTATGCTAGAATTCCATGACCTAGTTGGTTTTTAAAAATACTAATTTTAGATAATCTAATAAATAAAACTAACTATGTAAAACATGTAATTAAACAGCATATATTAAAAACCAAGATAATGTCTACTTGAAACTAATCATTTCCTAATGATTTTATTCTATTTAACTATTGTCTATGCTATTGAGGGTGTTTATTTTTATTATATCTACGTGGTGGACATATAATGCCAGGGTATACTATGGTGCATCACTTCCCAGTTATGTTATTGATGTTAACTTATGTTGGTAATTTGAGACCAGTCACAATGGTAGTATTTACACGAAGTATACCAAAAAATCCCACTACAGATTGGCGCTTTCTTTTTGAGAACCAGTGAATAAACATTTAGCAGCACATAACTGAGTTTATACCACAATTTTTAGAACCTATAGATGTCAGAGATTAGGTAAAATAATTTAATTGCACTTTGGAATAATCATTCTGGCAAAAGTGTGGAGAATAAGTAAGGGAGAGATAGAATGGAAAAAGTAAAACCTGTTAGTAGGTTGGTGAAGTAGATGTTAACAGTCAGATATTAACTGGGTAATAAGCTGGTATGGATGGATTATTTGTTCATGCCCAGAATTACCCAGCTTAAATAAAGAATCAAAGTAATAATATATGCACTGAGTTAAGAAACAAGCAGTGAGTTAGAACTCTATAGAAGAATAATATATTCACTGAGTTAGAACACTGTGGAAGAGTGTATAATTGTATAATGGAATACAATGTTCTATGCCCCAGAAAAACCATCTTGTTCTATTTTTAATTCTTCCAGTTGTTAATTCCTTAACTCTAAATAATATAGTTACATCGCTATTTATCTTTTTTGGATTTAATTTTAATTGTATTATTTCTATTATCATTTAGTCCCCTTATACCTACCTCCCCCCAGCAATCACTACACTGTTGTCCATGTCCATGAGTACTTTTTTCTTTTTGCTCAATCCCTCTACTCCCTAACCCCCCTCCACCACTAGCTGTCATGGTCTCTTCATCTATGCCTCTGTCTCTGTTTTTCTTGTTAGTTTGGTTTTTTCATTAGATTCTACATATGAGTGAAATCATACAGTATTAATCCTTCTCTGACTGGCTTATTTCACCTGGCATAATATTCTCCAGGTTTATCCACACTGTTGCAAAGGGTAAAATTTTCTTCTTGTTATGGCCTCGTAGTATTCTATTGTCTAATAGTTGTTTTATCCACTCAACTACTGATGGATATGGGCTGCTTCCTATCTCAGTGATTATAAATAATGCTGCAAAGAACATAGGGGTGCTTGTGTTCTTTCAAATTAGTGCTTTGTGTTCCTTTGAGTGTATTCACAGAAGTGGGATCACTGGATAAAAAGGCAGATCCATTTTTGATTTTTTGAGGTATCTTCACACTGTTTTCCATAGTAGCTGTACCAGTCTGCATTCCCACCAACAGTGCAAAAGGGTTTCATTTTCTCCACATCCTTGCCTGTACTTGTTGTTTGCTGACTTATTGATGATAGCCATTATGACAGGTATGAGGTCATATCTTATTGTTGTTTTAATTTGCATTTCCCTGGTGATTAGTGACATAGAGCATCTTTTCATATGTCTATGGGCCATCTGTTATAGACGCAAAATTGTATGTTTCTACAAATTTATCTATTTTATTCTGGTAGTTCAGGTTGTTGGCTTATAGTTGTTCATATTTTTCTACAGTCCTTTGTATTTCTTTGGTGTACATTGTCATTTTTCCTCTTTCATTTCTGATTTTACTTATTTTGGTCCTTCCTTTTTTTTCTTCATGAGTCTGGTTAAAGTTTTGTCAATCTTGTTTATCTTTTTAAAGAACCAGCTCTTGCATTCATTGATCCTTTGTATTTTTTAAGACTCATTTTTTCTCTTGTGGCCTTTATTATTTCCTTCATTTTACTCACTTTGGGCTTTGTTATTCTTTTTCAAGTTCCTTTAACTATGAATTTAGATTGTGTATTTCAGCTTTTTCTCATTTTTTGAGATAAGTCTGTAAAGAATTTCTGTCTTACAATTACTTTCCCTGTATCCCACAGATTTTGGATTGTTGTGTTCTCCTTTTCCATTGTTTCAAGGTATCTTTTGATTTCTTCCTTGAAATTGTTGTTGATCCACTCATTGTCTAATACTGTTATTTAGCTTCCATGTTTTTGCATGTTTTTCAGTGTTCTTCTTGTGATGATTTCTAGTTTCATAGCATTGTGGTTAGAGAAGACATTTGATATGATTTAAATTTTCTTAAGTTTACAGAGACTTGTGTCCTATCAAGTGGTCTATTCTAGAAAATGTTCCATGTACACTTGAAAAGTGTGTATTTTCTGCTGCTTTGGGGTGAAATGCTCTGAAGATATCAGTTAAATTCATTTGATCTAGTTTGTCGTTTAAGTCCACTGTCTCCTTATTGATTTTCTGCCTGGAAGATCTATCCATTGAAGTCAGTAGGGTGTTAAAATCCTCAACTATGACTGTTTTTCTGTTGCTCTCTTCTTTTATGTCCATGAAGATTTGCTTTACCTATTAGGTGCTCCTGTGTTGGGTGTATAAATGTTTACTAGGGTTATATCCTCTTATTGGATTGTTCCCTTTATCATTATGTAGTGTCTTTCTTTGTTGCTTATTATAGCCTTGGTTGTAAAGTTTGTTTTGTTGAATATAGGTACTTTTACCCCAGCTTTTTTTTTTTTACTTTCCATTTGCATGAAATCCCTTTTTCCATTCCTCTACTTTTAGTCTATGTGCATCTTTCAATTTGAGATGGGTCTCTTGGAGGCAGCATATATATGGGTCTTGTTTTTTTATCCATTCAGCTACCCTATGTCTTTTGGTTGGAGCATTTAATTAAGCCATTTACATTTAAGGTCATTATTGATAGATACATATGTAGTGCCATTTTATTGTTAGACTGTTTTCCTCTGCTTTTTTTTCTCTTTTCTGTTTGTCTACTTCTTCTTTAAGTAAGCCCTTAAACATTTGTTGTAGTAGTACTGGTTTGGTGTTAACAAACTCTTTTAACTTTTTCTTTTTTCTTTGGTCTGGGAAGCTCCTTATTTCTCCTTAAATTTTAAATGATAGCCTTGCTGGGTAAGGTAGCCTTGGTTATAGGTCCTTGCTTTTCATTGCCTCATATTTCATTCCACTCCCATCTGGCCTGAAATGTTTTTGATGAGTAATCAGATGCCAGTCTAATTGGTGTTCCTTTGTAGGTAAATCCCTGCTTTTCCCCTGTGGCTTTTAGGATTCTCTCCTTGTCTTCAAGCCTTGTCATTTCACTTATGATGTGTCTGAGTATGGGCCTCTTTGGTTCCAGCTTGTTTTGGACTCTGAGCTTTCTGGACTTGTGTGTCTTATTTCTTCACCAGATTAGGGAAATTTTTGCTCACTATTTTTTCAAATAGGTTTCTTGACACCTTGCTCACTTTCTTCTGCTTCTGGTAATCCCATGATGTGCATGTTTTTACACTTCATGTTATCCAATGTTTCTTAAGCTCTCTTAATTTTTTAAATTATTTTTTTTGTTGTTGTTGCTCTGCCTGGGTTTTTTTTCCTACCTTGTTTTTCCAAACACTGATTCCAACCTTTGATTTATCTAACCTATTGTTTATTTCTTCCAGTGTATTATTTATTTCAGATATCGCCTTCTTTATTTTGTTTGGTCATTTTAATGGTTTCAATGTCTTTTTTCATGCTTTTGAGTATCCTAATAATCATTATTATAAATCTACCTGATAAATTGCCTGCCTCCATTTTATCTAGTTCTCCTGCAGAATTCTCTTGTTCTTTCATTCGATGTTTGTTTCTTTGTATACCCATTTTGGCTGTTTCTTTGTATTTTTTGCCTTCATTGTTAAACTAATCAATCTGTAATCAGAAATCAGGTTTAAGTTCTACAGGGTGGGGCAGAGTAATTTATGTAGGTGGAGCTATTGCTTCCCCTCAGACTGATGCCACTTGGAGGGGAGTGTTCTACTTGAGCAAGATGGCTCCTGTAGTATGGGGAATGACTCACTACCTGGATCCTGGCAGCTTTTTCTTCATTTCTCTTCTTGAGCCATAGTCCCAGGCTTTCCTTAAGTGTCTCTAGTCCACTTTGGCCTCCCTCTGTCAGAGCCCAGGGTAAGTGGCTGCAAACAAAATTTTGTGCATTGGCCCCTTAAAAGATTCTCTGCATCACCAGCTCTCACTCCCCAGCAGATAGAATCCCACTACTTTTCACAGCTGGATGTTATCTGGGTTCCTTTCCAGCTCTGGTGCTGTAGTCTGGGGAGCCCAGCTTGGGGTTCAGAACCCACACTTCTCAGAAGGAAATCCCCAGCCACTGAAACATCCTTTTGTAACCTCCGCTGCTTCCTGTGGGAGCCCAACCAGCCCTCTTGCACATCCTCTGCCTTGCCTATCAGTCTTGTGCTGAAGTGTTTTCTTCTATCTGTGATTGTTTATTAGGCAATAGAGTTTCGTTGGTTATTCAGGATGATCTCTCTACAATTTTGTTGTAGTTCCAGATCGATCCTTGGAGGAGGTTAATGTAGCTTCCACCTACTCCTGTGTCATCTTGGGTCCTCCCCCACATCACTATTGATCACTTTAGACATTTGCTATTTATTCCATGCTATGATTGATGTGTATTTAGATCTTTTGCTGTCTCCCACCCTTATTCCTCCATCTTCCTTTCAGTATTATCCCATTTGAGCTAGATATTTCTAGTTCTCAACATTTTCTGCTTTTCCTCTCCTTCTAATCACACAGAGGACTCCATGGAAGATTATACTTTCAAGCCACCTTTCAGTTAGTCAGGGCCATATGATTAGTGCTTACTGTTGGGTTATAAATGGAAGTGATATGTGTTGCTTCTAACTCAAAACATTCAAGAAGAGGCATGGAATTTTCATGTGATCTCTTCTTGTGTTGATATGCTGGCACCATAAGGTGGTGATACTCAGGCAGCTCAGTTCTTACATGGATTAGATCTCCATTGACATATGTTAGGCATATTGTGAGCAAGGAAAAAAATCCTTTGTTTCCTTTGATATGTCAGGTCACTTTGTTTTTGAGACTAAACTGTTTACTGAAGCATAATTTAGTGCAGGATTTGTCAAACTGTTTTGTGTGGCAAGTGAGCTAGCAAATAACTCAGGCTTGGACTATTAGGACTCTGTTGCAACTAATCAATTCTGCTGTTGCAGTGTGAAAGGCACCATGGATAATATAAAAACAAATGGGGTGGTTATATTTTAACACAACTTTATTTACAAAAATAGTCAATAGGTCAGATGCTGGTTCTCAATTTTGCCTATTCTGACAAATGTATCATTATTCTGAGTTCTTTCACTGGGCACTTCTATTCAATATGACTATTTGAACCCCCATATTTTGTTTTAACAACCAGAAATGTTTTCTCCTAACTTCCTATTTTATAAGGTGAAATATTGGTAATCCCCCTTGCCCTTTTTTTCTTGTATCCCTCTTGTACTCATTCTTACCAATTTTGAGAACCTAGGCTTTGTAAACACTATGTTTATTTTATATTGTGAAGCCTGATCACTGTGGTTATATAACTGATTCTGTTAAGTATTCTTTGATTTGTATGCAGTTGATTGTATAAGGTAGAAAACATGAGTATTTATATTATTATGACTACATAAATATCATTCACTGTGTGTTAAGAGTGTGCTTAATTCAAGTTCTTCCTCTGTGGGCATAGTGTCAGAATATTAGTGCCACCCTAAGGAGCACATTTCTGGTCATAGATTCAAATAAATTGACCTTTTTAAAAAGTTATTTAATTGCTTATTACCATAAATTCAAGTTTTTCCAAGACTAAAATTGTACCCAGGAGTTCAGAACATGGAAAGTTTATGGTAAATCATTAGTGCTGTTCACCAAATACTTCGTTTCCCCTCCATTCCAGACTACACAAATTAGTTTAGGAAAAGTTATATTTTAGTAACAACCAACCACAAACATTCGTGGGTTACAATAGTAAAAGTTTACTTATTGCTCATGGTACTAGTTGACTGCATGTTGGCTACTGCTACGTGTAATATCATCTGCATTGTAGAATTCTGAATGAGGCCGAATGAGGAAACAAGACATTGCAAGCTCTGTGGCAGAGAAAAAATAGAACATGAAGAATAATGCTATGGATTTTATAACATATGCTAAGTTATTTCCACTTGGTTTTCATTGGTCAAAGCAAGCCTATGGCCAAGCTTTGACATGATTGAAGTAGGCAAAGACAAGGGGCATGGCATCTTCAGATAAGTGACTTGTAGCAGAATTGACAGGTGTTGCTTCTGGGCTAGAATCTTTAAGTGCTAATGTGAAGCCTTTCATGGCTCTGTTCCCCATCAGCCACACTTCCTGGTGAAGTTATCTAGATTGTCACAGTCCTGTGTATAAGACTTGACAGCTTACCCTTGATATTTAGTATGAATAAGTATTAAACCTTTGTTATATTATGCCACTGAGATTTTAACTCTGTTTTATCACAAATACTGACATATTGTGATGGGTCTTTATGTTTTGCTTAGACCATATGAAGATCCATCTTTGAAGTGTGAAACAAAGATATATGTCCCATAATATACAATGAATAATTGATATCGTTGGTGTCTGAGATGGAATCCTGCACCCTGAACCCCCAACCCTTGCTCATCTTAAGTCCTTGGGTGGGTAGGGAATAACTGAATAGTAGAAACTAAAAATGGTCTGGGAACCTTAGATGAGAAAGAGAGAATAAAAGGGGAAAACTTGCCTTCATGCCCAGAGTAATGAGAGATTGAAAGAAATGTCCAAGTGATCTGTCTGTGAAGATGGGACTACAACTGTCTATTTATATAGTTATCATGCACTGTTTCTGTGCACAGCATATCAGAAGTAGTAGTGCTACCTGAGAGTCACACTCAGGCAGTAAAAGCTCTCTACAAGCCCCACTTTTTTTCTTGAATAATAAGAATAGTGGAAGAAAGTAGTTCAAAGTTCCTTATGTCCCTATGAGGGACAAAGGAGTGTCATGAAGAGAGCTTGGATTAGAGAAGCCCTATGATTGGGGATGAGGAATGACAAAGAAGTGTTCTGCATGATTTAGCCATAGAGTTCCAGATGGGATGATGCATGTCTCAAGATATCACATGGACACAACTCTAGAGGATATGAGAGAGATCCTGAATTGTTTACTTTTTTCCACGTATGAATTAAGTGCAATTATAGAAAAAATGGCATTGTTTTTCTTGCCAAGCATTTTGACTGGGTATATTAATATACCAATGATACCAATAAAAATACCACTCTTGCAAAGTGACTTTCATTCCAGTATGCTTTTTTGAGTGCAATAGGAAGGAATGGAATTATAACCAAGGTCCTGAGAAATAAGCATACCTTGCATCCTATCTTCTCTTACTCTACAGAAAGTCCCTTGTGTTGTATACTGCACATGAGAATATCACTTTCCTTATGGAAAAAAAGTTAATTGATAATACAGGCTATTTTTTTTATTTGAGAGTCAGTTTATATAAATACCATGTACTAACTGAAATATAGACCATGAAATCTGGCCCTCACAACCCATGGTACAATAATGCTGAGTTTAGCTTAAGAAAACTTGTATTTATAGATCATTGGAGGGTTATCATGCTTTTAGACTCTTGTTATAACAGGGAAATGAGCTCATTTTAGACATTGAGTCTATTCTTATGTTATCCTATGCTCCAGGCAGAATCTAAGAATCTAAGAGGACAAGAAATGGAAGGAAGGAGGGAGGCAGGGAGGGAAAGAGACAAACAGAGAGAGGGTGGGGGAGTGAAAAAGGGAGAGGTAGATGAAGAAGAAGAAGTAGGAAAAGAAGAAGAAGAATAGTAAGAAGGAGGAGGAGAGGAGGAAGAAGAGAATGGAAAGAGGAAAAGGAAGAAGAACAACAACAAGGAGGAGGATGAAAAGGAGGGGGAGGAAGAAAGGTGGGAAGAAAGGGAGTGAGGGAAGGAAGGAAGGAGAAGACAAAAGAGAACAAAACTATCCTTGAATTAGCAGAATGCCTCAAAATTAAAGTATTAGCAATTATTTAAGAATAAATATTAGAAAAACAAATAGCTAAAATGTTTCTGAAAAACATCTGGACAACTGAAAAATGCTTGATAAAGTAATGACAATAATCATTTCTTATACTTTTGATCACTTACTGTATATTTTAAGCCAGATAATGTCTTTTCTTTGATGAACTCTCCAAAGGCTTTTCCTTCTGATTAGAGTAAAATCCAAATATGTAACAAGGCTCTGCTTGATCCAGTCTATATGATCTTACTCCTCTGACTTATTATTCAATGCCTGGATTGCTGTATTTCAATTACACTGACTGATGTATGATTTCAGTAACCCACAATGCATAAGTTCATGTCAGAGCTGTTGCTTCCTTCTGCCTGGAAGGTTCTTCAAGATACTATCTCTCATTATTATTTTCTTGAGGTCTCTACCTAGAAACCATTTGTTTGGAAAGGCCATCTCTGATTTAATGGTGAAAGCATTAAATGGTACTTGTACTTTTGAAAAAAATGTGATCCTTTTTATCAGTTTCATCTTAGTACAGTGCTTGGAACATGTAAGCTTTCAAGAAATATTTTGTAAATGGATGTGGGTTAATCTGAGCTGACTATTGTAGCCTTCGACATTAGAAAGCATTGACATTTAGAGGAAAGAATGATGAACTGCCAGGGAATTACATTTGGAAACTGATTAATTCCTTATGTATAATATGGATTATATTATTAATGCTACTTATTTCCACAGTGGTGTTAAGACTAATTAAATGTAATATAACACAACTTATATTGGTGTTATACTCATTAGTATTATTCCTGTTATATTTATTGAGGCAATATGGCACAATGGTAAGATCATGGACCTGGCTCAAATCTGGATTCTGTGACTTGTAAGTTGGGTGATTTTTGTTAAGTTTCTTAAAATTTCTCAGTCATAGTTTCTTTATCTAAAAATGGTAATAATACTAGCACTGACTTCCTGGGATTGTTGTGGGAAACAAATGAATTAATACATATAAAACACTTAGCACAGGACCTGTTATATAGTGTGTGTTTGTAGTTGCTAACTATTATTGCTGAGCATATTAAGATGTGGAAATTCATGGCATTGAATATCTAGGACTAAGATTTAGGTATTTACAAAAGAGAAAGCCCTGGAACTCATTGAAGCAATTGCATTTCTAGCATAGAATATTAAAACCGGAAGAGACCACAAGATGATGGAACCCAAGGTCCATTTTTTTTTTTAGAAGACAAAAGTGGAATCCAAAGAGGGAACATAATTTATTCAGCATCACTTAAAAACTTTTTAGAAGATTTAAGGCAAGAATCCAGGTCTCAACAACACTCAGAAATATGCTCATTGTTCCTCCAAGGAGCTGCATATTAAGCTTGGTGTAGCTTTTGCAATCAATGGCGATGCCAAGGCATCTGCAGCAAAGGGTTTAGTATTCTGTGATATTTATTAGTTAGATTACCCCACAAGTGCCTCCCCTCAGAAACATATGCAGGTAAGGAGCAGTAACATTGCTATGCATACTCAGCCTAGGACAAGTCCTTTAGCCTTTCTCCCCACTTCTCTCAACCAATTACTACTGCCAAACTCCACTGATATAAAAATTTTAGAGCTGCGCCTGTCTCTATTGATGTCATTAATATGCATGGAATTGATATTTCAATCTCATTTCATGACTAAATCATTTACAGAGATTTGTGGGTCATGTAGAATTTTGAAAAACTGACTAGAAATGAAATATTAGTGATGCCTTCTTCTGAGTGAGAAAATGGTGTCATAGCTGTTAGCTGATTTACATGCTATTTCCATTGCCAAATGATAGGAATGAGATTGAAGCTGAGGTGAGCAAACATTCCAATTCAGGTATCAGGTTCTTGGAGGGAAAAGATTACAGTCTTAAGTATCAGTTAAATCCAGATCTTCAATTATCTAATGCACAAATACAATGGTGTTTACAACAAAAGCATTCACCACCATCACTATCTCTATTCCCTTTTTTTTTTTAAAGATTTTATTTATTTATCTTTAGAAGGGAAGGGAAGGAGAGAGGGAGAGAAACATCAATGTGTGGTTGCCTTTCTGCGTCCCCTGCTGGGAACTGGCCTGCAGGGAACCTGCCTGCAACCCTGGCACGTGCCCTGACTGGGAATCGAACTGCGATTGTCTGGTTCGCGGGCCCCTGCTCAATCCACTGAGCTACACCAGCCAGGGCTATCTCTATTCCCTTTTGAATGACCAGTTCCTGCATTGCTATGGAGGAAATTGCTGCTCTTGTTCCCTGCCAACATGCTCATCTTACACTGTGGGAGTAACTTTTCTTTGGTGTAACTTTGCTGAGTAGATGACATGTATAGCCTTTTCAGTCCCACTATGAAGTCATATTCTTTCATTATATATAGTTATATATTCTTAAATGCTTGATGGCAATAATTTTTCTTGTATTTAAAGAAATAAAGTTCATTTATTTTCATTTTTGTCATTGGAGCATATGGGCAGCAAGTTGCCCAAAACAGGGGTACTGAGGAAGGCTTTTCAGAGACAGTAAAAAAGGTAATTGCTTAAACTGGTCCTTCTCAGACCAACAGGAATTAACCTCAGAATAAAGGATATTCCTGGCATGTGCACAAAGGCAGAGAAGTGAGAGAAAAAAAATGATCTATTTGGAAACTGTAAAGAGTTTACTTTTTACATCAAATTGAATGTGGAGGTGGCAAGAATTGAGCTGGGGTCAGATCTTAGAACACTTTTAAAATTATGTTTAAAAGAAAACTTACATGTCCTCCTAATTTTTTTTTTGATTAATCTGGAAGTTTATGGAAAATCCTTGAAAGGAAAGTATCATGAATGGTCCTTTTTGAGGGATGGACCAAGGGACAGATATGGGGAGAATTGAATGAGGGTGGCTATAATTAAGTTTCAAGTTTTTAAAGTAAGGCCAGTGGAGATTTTTAAAAGTTCATTCCAAAGTCAAGAAAATGCAAGTTTAAAATTTTTTGTCCCCAAATAAGAATTTTAGGGGTGGTACAACTCAGTCATATTCTTTAAAAAGAGGGATAGACATTCTTATTTAGTTTTCTTATTTTTGCCATTTGGGTATTCCATATTAAGGGCCCACAATGTTTCCATAAATTATTTTACTTTGTCTTGTGAATGTTTTGCCCTATGTTTTATAAAGAGGATAAAGAAGAATTTTATCTTCTTTGTTGTAGTTTAATTTGCTTTGGTTCTCTTTTGGCTTAACCTTAGGCTATAATCATTCAGTACTAGTAATATCCATACTTTCTTGCCTATAATCCTTAACCAACCTTCATGTTTTCTTTCATTTAAGAATTAGAACAAAGTACAGCATGTGTAATTAAATAAAGAAAATAATTTTCTTTGTTATCTTTCTAGCCAAGAGGAGCCTGAGAGAAATCACTTTTTATTTTTATTTAAAAAATAAAAAGAAATTAAGGTGCTTTGTTTCCACTAAGACTGACCTAAGGCTTTTACATTTAAAAACAGTCTCTGAGGACATTTTTCTATCACAGTAGATTAGTGAATAAATTCCTGGACATAGTCCATGATATCACCTAATTTTCTGATATCATTTGAATAGATACACATATTCTTTTCCCCTGGGCAGGCATGTGAACCCAGAATAAATTCTTGGCTCTGTGGAGACATTTCATTATTCAAATTAAAGGTGGTTGGATGATGAGAGCAAGATGTACAGCATATTAACTTGGTTTCATCACAAGGCTATAATACAACCCTCATGTTTCAATATTTTTACATAGAAATTGTCTCCAAGTACAAATAGTGATATTACTATTCTTTTATAATTGTAGAGGAAGTTTATTAAAAGAGTAAATCTAAGTCTTCCACGTTAGGTTAAAAATGGGATTATACCCAATTTCCCTATGTTTATGAGAATAGTTAAAATTATATTTCCTTGAGTGCACTTTTTCATTACCTGTTTCAAAAATATTTGTTGATCATCAGCTATGTGCTACTCATTATATACAAAACATATTAAAACTTATCCTGACTTGGTCTAGAGAGAAAGGTTGGCTGTGGAAAATTTTAAGTAACATCAAAGAAATGTTACTTTACCTGAGACCAAAAACATGATGAGATCTGATTAGGTAGAGGAGTATGTACGTGGGAACATTCTGGATGAAGGAAACAGTCTGTACAACAACCTGATGAAAGGATAGAATGATGCACTGAAGGAACTAAAATCAGACTAAAATGACTGGAATGTAGAGGGTAAGTATGTCAGTGCTGGAAGGGGAGGCTAGAAAGGTTAGCATACAGTACCTGGTAGGTCATAATCTCAGAATTAACTAAGAGTGGTTTTTAACAATGTTGAGCTACTAATGACTTAATGTGCAACTGACATACCCATCTTTGTGTTTTGAAACACTCCGGTTGCAACACAAACACAGAAAGTGAATCGAAAGATATGGAATAGAGCAGAAAGTCCAGTTAAGAGGTTATTTCAGTTCACTGATGGAAAGGTTGCTTAGGGTAGACTTATGATAATGGAGATTAAGGGGAAGACAGATTTAGAAGATATCAAGGAAGCAACATTGGCCAAACTTGGCAATGGGTTGGAAATGTATGGTGAGGAAGAAAAAAGTGTCAAGAATAACTGAGGTTTTTGAGTAATACTACTGAATATATATGGTATGCACACTTTAAGACTTCTGGATGGGACACTTCCATAAAAAAATAAAAAAGATTAGAATCCATTAGGAAACAGCTTATAATATAAGAAGACCAAAACTGTTGCAAACTGCTACAAACAAGTTATAGTCCATATATCCACTGTACATATTAGGACTAGATCCAAGTGCTCTACACATGCCATGCATTGCTATGTAAATTGCTTTTTGTGTAGGTTACAAAGATTGACTATTATTAACCTATTCATCCATAGGTCACTTTGCACCATTTAAATAATTTTTATATCCATGTCCTTAGCTCCATCTTATTTCCTTGTTCCTTCTTTTCTTCCAGCCTTGCTTTCTTACCTCCCCTCAAGTCCTCCCTCTATACACATATTTTTGGAGCATTTATTAGGGATAAAGCATTATGCTAGGCACAAGGCATAAAATGGTAAATGAAACACATTTACTGACTTCATGGATTTTTAAAATTTTTATTTATTTATTTTTAGAGAGAGGGGAAAGGAAGGAGAAAGAGAGGGGAAGAAACATCAGTGTGTGGTTGCCTCTCATGCACCCTCCACTGGGGACCTGGCCCACAACCCAGGCATGTTCCCTGACTGGTAATTGAACTGGTGATCCATTGGTTTGCAGGCTGGTGCTCAATCCACTGAGCCACACCAGCTAGGGCTGACTTCATGAAGTTTAAAATCTACCAGGGTAGACACTTTAAAACAAACACTAAAAAAGAAAAAAACATATTTGAATATATCTGTGATAATTAGCATAAGGAAAATGTATAGGGTGTAATGTGAGTGATGACCTGCATGTTTGCTCACATGGGTACACAGAGGAGACAGCTATCTATGTGGTGAAATAGATTTTTGAACTGTGTTTGCCAGAAATAGAAAAACATTGACTGTCATCTCCACAATCAGCCTTAGCATGGAGAATATTTATTTTACCTTTTATAACTTTTTTATTCTTTTTAAATTTATTTTTAATTTTAAGGGAGTCTGCATTAGGTTAGCAGCTTATTTTTTCTTTTTACTAAATTTATTAGGATGACATTGGTTGATAAGATTATATAGGTTTCAAGTGTACATTTCTATGATACATGATCTGTATATTGCATTGTGTGCCCACCACCCAAAGTCAGATCATTTTCCATCATCATATATTTGACCCTCTTACCTCTTTACTACCCCTCATCCTGTTTCCCTCTAGTAACCACCATAGTATTGTCATCTATTTATATATTTTTATTTTTTAAGATTTTATTTATTTATTTTTAGAGAGAGGGGAAGAAGGGAGGGAGAAAGAGAGGGAGGGAAACATCAATGTATGAGAGAAATATCAATCAGTTGCTTCTCACATGCACCCTCAACCAGGAACCTGGCCTGCAACCCAGGCATGTGCCCTGATGGGAATAGAGCAGGTAAATTTTAGCTTTGCGGGACAACACTCAACCAACTGAATCATGCTGGTCAGAGCTATTTATATATTTCTAAACTGGGTTTATATATATATATATTTAAGGTGACAACATGATGATTTGATATACACATACATAGTAAAATGATACTGCTGTCAAGCTAGCTAATGACATCATCTTCTCACATAGTTAACATTTTTTGTATTTGAGGAGAGCTCCTGAAATGTACTCTCTTATCATACTTCCAGTGTTCACTAGAATATTATTAAGTATAGTCATCATACCTGTGTATTGGATCTCTAAAATCGTTCATCCTCTATAGCTGCAACTTTGTACACTGAGATCAACATCTCCCCATTTCCCACCTTCCCCAGCCCATGATAACCACTGTCCTATTCTCTAAGTATGACTTTTTATTTTTTGATTGTATATATAAGTGAGATCATATAATGTGTTTTTTTTCTGTGTCTGATTTATTCCATGTAGCATAATATTCTACAGGTAAATCTATGTTGTCACAAATGTTAGGATTTTTTCTCTTATAGCTGAATAATATCCAATTATTATAATATATACCACATCTTTTTTTATTCATTGATTCATTGACAGACACTTGGGTGTTTTTATATGTTGGCTATTGTGAATTATGCTGCAAAGGATATGGGGTATAGATATATGTCTGAAATACTAGTTACATTTCATTTCCTTATATACCCAGAGTAGAATAGCTGGATCATACAGTAGTTCTGTTTTTAATTTTTTTGCATAATCTGCATACTGTTTTCCACAATGACTGTACCAGTTTATATTCTGACCAAAAGAGTAAAAGCTTTTCCTTTTGTCCATCTCCCTGCCAAAACTTGTTATCTGTTGTTTTTGGTAATAGGCATTCTAGCAACTGTGAGGTGATATTTCATTGTGGTTTTGATTTGAATTTTTCTGATGATTAGTGATGTGGAATGCTTTTTCAGGTACCGGTTGGCTACTTGTATATATTTTCTGAGAAACATTTAATCAGGTCTTTTGTGAACTATTTTTAATCAAGTTATTTAATTTTTGCTAATGAGTTTTGAATGGTTTTACAAATATGTATATATTGTCTCTTACTTTGTTGATTATTTCCTTTGCTGTACAAATGCTTTTTAGTTTGATGCAATCCTATTTGTCTATTTCTGCTTTCAATTGACTGTACTTTTGGGGTCATATCCTAAAAAGATATGGCACAGACCAATGTCGAGAACACTTTCACCTATGTTTTCTTCTAATAGTTTTATGCTTTCATCCATTTTGAGTTGATTTTTGTATTTAGAGTGAGGTAAGTCTCCAATTTCGTTTTTCCTGACAAGTTTTCCCAACCACTTTTTTTCTAACTAGTTTTCCCAACACCATTTATTGAAGAGAAATTATTTTGTGCTTTCATAACATCCCTTGTGTCTTCTCTTTTCTAGAATGAGTAATTACGATTTTGGAAAAACAGCTAGGATGCCTAAATAATGCTCTGGAATTTACCGAGAAGATTAATAATGTTCAGTTAACATGATCACAAAATAATCACCCACAGCAAATTCTCCTGTAATGATCATAATACTTTGACATTTGGAGACTGAAAATTGTTTTTTGGGGGGGTTTCATTTTATCTTAAACTTCTTGAGTTTACTGTGTGTTATGCATATAAGCTCTGAAAAACCATGATCTCACTGAATTGTATTAAGTAAGGCCTTATAGATAGTATTAAAATCTTCCATATACAGGGTGCAGCAGAAGTAACACCTGCTTGAGTATGGTTGGTAGGGAAATAATATGGGTGTAATAATTTATAGTTGTAATTTGAACATTTCACCTAAAATTGCATATGGTGTGGCTGAGTGTGATACTGTTACACTACAGAATTACATGCTTATGATTTTGTAATAAAAGATTTTATAATAAAAAGGGGCATCTTTGTGCTAGACCTTGTGTGTGTATATATACATACATATACACACATAGTTGTTTTACTTGAAAGAGGATAGCACAGTTTGCCAGCTGTCATGAACCTTATGTAGAAATGTTATTCTTTTGATGTAGCTGGGAAGATATTAATGAGGAAACATGGGGTGATCACAGAAGCCACTAAACATGTCTCTAGGTTTAGCAGCAGCTGCTCTTTTATATCATGTCTGTATGTATTTCGTGGGGCCAAGCACTCAAGAAAACTCAGACCATGGCTCAGCCAGTTCTGGGCAATTCACTTGAATTACAGGCATTGCTAAGTGCTCTAAACACACTACACCCTTTGTCTGCACTGACATGTGTACTCACAGGGCATCCTGGTGGCCTGAGTGAGGAGTACAAAAGGTCCTCTGTCCCAAATCTGTCTCTCCTGCACATACTTAGTGGTCATGTCTAGGCTCAGGCTTAAGGATCTAAGGGACTGGTTGAGAAAGGGGTTTGACTTGGCCTACTCAGAATTTGTAGGTGCTTAAAGAAGCTAGATATTATTGGGATTTTTAGCCTGAGTCTACTAAGCAGAGACACAATTGACTGAAGAACTTAGTGGAACCTTCCTCTCTAATGTGTTTGTTCCAGGGAGTGGCTCTATAAAATCTGCAGAAAATGAATTGATGTGGTGCAACTGTAACCAGTGAGAGGCCCAGACTGCTGCTTCAGCCCCTGCTCTACCAGCTCTGGTTCTATTCCATGACCCTGAGTGCCTCCTCTATCTTGGCTCTGTGTGCCCCAATATTAACTTGCTGCCTCCTCAGCTCTAGATAACAACTTGACCCCAGCTGCATCCTTAGCCTCAGCCACCAAGGCTTCAGCCTCCTCTTTGGCCTTGATCTCATAGTCCCACTGCACTCTACCTCATTGGCCCCAGCCACCTTCTCAGCCCTGGCCTCCTAGTCTTCATTGTCCCCTGGCCCACAGTTCCAGTGGGCATTGGCCACTCCACGGGAAGAGAAACACCCAAAATGTTTCTGAAGCCAAAGAGGGATGAAAAAGAAAATAAGTTAAAATTATATATATTATTTTAATAGTATATTTATAATATTTTAATAGCACATATAACAATTATTGTACTACATATATAAACATTTAAATGACATATGTGTTAATAAAACAGTAAGTTTGCATGCAGTTCTCTGTGGGATTGCATCCTGAGATTAGCAGCTAGCCTTAGTATGAATTATATACTTGATGCTCCAAAGTGAAATGGAACCACATTATCATAGGGAAGTAGATTTTGTTCACTTTATGCTGTGCATCTGTCTCATAAGCCAGAACAGTTCTTTCCTTCATTAAAAACAGTTCTCCTTGTATGAGTCTGAAAGGTACATCATGGTGCAAGGAAAATACTTTTCATCAGATGTAATGTAAGACAAATAGGTGTGGGTAAGATCAACATTACCTCTGTGTTGCTCATCTCCCATTTTTTTATTTGCATCTTCATAAGTCGTGCATGTATAAGTTATGAGTGACTGCTGTATCTTTTGAATGGCATTAAAGGTTTACTATCAGGAGTGTCCAACCCGTGGCCCCACAGGTTACATGTGGCCCATGATGGCTATGAATGCAGCCACACACAAAATTGTAAATTTACTTAAAAACATTTTTGGCTCATCATTTTTTGTTAGTGTTTGTGGATTTAATGTGTGGCCCAAGACAACTCTTCTTCTCCCAGTGTGGCCCAGAGATGCCAAAAGGTTGCCACCCCTGGAAGGAACCTTGTACAATTTTACTCTTATGCATAGAAAATTATTTAAATAACAATTTTCTTTTCTTTTTCCATAGACAGAATTTTTTTTACAAAACTACCCTTTTTCTAGGAGATTAAAAATCCCATTAATGCTACCAAAATATACTCAGTTCTTCAAATTGGACTACAATTTTTGCCTGTGCATATACCGATGCCAAGGGGTGAAAAGAACAATTGTGTTTCCCTAGGCAATTGATGAGATTGTTATTCAGTACTGGCCATGCTGCACTGGGGACTGCGTGGGAGTGCAATTCAAAGGTCCCAATATTGCCAATTTTCATTCCTATTCCTTTTAAGAGGTGAAGGGTTTCATGATTTTGCATTATTTTGTTTTCTTCTCTTATGTTCCTGCCTTTGTTTAGTAACCTCTAAGACAGCAAAATATATCCTGGACACTTTCAGTGGTCTTGCAGGCCAGCTCTGCAGTGTATCCTGTGACAAGGCTACTTTTCTACAGATAGCTGCTTTGCACCCCCACCTCTGACCATCTGAGCCATAAGACCTACAAGTCACAGTTTTCAAATCTCTCCTCCAGCTAAGTCAGTTAGTATACACTATTGTTTGGCTTTTAAATCCAGTTCGTTGTAGAATTACTACCAGTAATTTTACATTTTACCAAATAACAATTTTTATGTTACCAGCCTAATCAGAAAAATCCCAGTTCAATCAGACTTTCTCAGAGCTAAGCTACAGAATGTACTCCTTTCTAATTTTTAATCTCCCACTTGAGATAAATATGCATAAAGGCTCTACAAGCAGCAGTTAATCTGACAGTGATTTCTTTACATCAAAAATTAGTTTCTAAAAATTATTTCTAAATTTAAAACATTTACCTCAGGAAGTAAGAATGCAAGAAAAGGCTCTTCAAATTGTTTTCTCTTCAGGAAGAAAGGTAAGAAGGAAGGAAGAAATTGACATTTATTGAGCACTTACTGCATATCAAGTGATATGCTGGACATTTTCACTGACCTTAATCAACTCATCTCATTTAATTTCCATAGCAACCCCTGAGATAGTTAATATGTATGCTTTTACCTATAAAAACATACATTCAAGAGAAATTCAGTGACTTGCTAATGCTGCACACATCTCAAGTGGCAGAGCTGTTTTTTAAACTTATGCTTGCCTAATTACAGAGCTCATAATCTTTCCACCATATAGGACTGCCTTCTTATTTTTTGAGCATGTTGTTTTCCTGCTTCTAGTTAACTTTATAGTTGAACTAAATGTCAGCTTTCCAGACCCATTTAGTTTCCTTCTCAGGTCATTGTTCTGCTAATTGTTCCATTGCTATCTACTTTCAGTAGAACGATGAAGACAAATGAAAGCCAAGCTTCACCTAAATCACCTGTCCTGTGATTCTCTGCCGCTTGTCTTCTTTTTATTAGCGTAAGAAACATCCCTATAAACCATTGTCATTATAATACAAAATCTTTCTCTGATTCTGAATTTTGTAAGAACTTGTAAAGGAACTCTTAGAAGTGAGTCAGTGAAATAGTAGAAAAAGATCCATTCATATCAAGTCTATTTTTCTCTGTCTTCCCTCTCTCTTCTGGTTACTGTCAGTTTGTTCTTTATTTCAACATCTCTGGTTATATTTTGCTTGCTTGTTTCTTTTTTAATTGTTGTTCAAGTACGGTTTTCTCCATTTCACCCCACCATGCCCCTCCCCCCACCCATCCCCACCTCCCACCCTCAAACATACCCTCTTTGGCTTTGTCCCTTTGTCAAGTCTATTTTTAAGTAACTAGAACAGGAATCATTAAATCAAAAAAGCATAGAAACATAAGTTATTGGGCTGGAAGGCATTTTGAGGATTATTTTCAAGAAAGGGAAATAAGTTTCACTTTGCATATTGACACTGATGATCTGGCAGCAGCTGCCTGATTTACTGAGTTGAGGATCTTGAGGCTTTATTGAGGTTCAGGGTAAAGGGTACCAGGATCTATTATGAATATCTGTGGTGGTTGAAATAGGAGCTCATGGAAACATGTTTTATCCATATATATATATGGATAATATATATATGGATTTATAATGTATAAAATATTATAAATATAATATAAAATATACTCTATATTATATTATATATAATATAATATATATGGATTTTATCCATATATAGATGGATATATATCTAAATATATATATAGATGGATATATATATCTCTATATATGCATATATAGATATATATAGATATATATATATATATATTTATACTCACCCAAAGACATTTTTGTCATTGCTGTTAGAGAGAGAGGAAGGTAGAGAGGAAGGGAGATAAAGAAGCATCAGCGTTGTAGAGAAACATCCACTGGTTGTCTCTCTTAAGTACCCAGACCAGGCATCAAACCTGCAACCTAGGTATGTGCCATGACTGAGAATCAAACCCACAACCTTTCTGTTACAGGATGATGCTCTGACCAACTGAGCCACACTGGCCAAGGCTCCACATATATCTTTTCTCAACTTATTTAAACTCTCCTCAATTTCAAGAGACATAAAAGACCCAGAGAGGGGAAATGACTTGCTGAAGACTGCATAGCCAGGTGGTGGCAGTGTCAGAACTAAAACCCAGATCTCCTGCATCACAGGCGGATGCTATTTCCACTTGACTCACCTGTCTCTAGTTAGGTACTTTCCTACTTTGAACATAAATCAAACATATTAGGTTATCTCTGACATTTTGAATACATTTACTACCAATGAACTCTGAAATTCCTTAAAGTTTTCTTTAGGGAATAGCTTAAAGAGTTCATAGCAGAATTCTTTAGAGGAATAGCTAAGGTTTATTTCTTTAACTACAAAATTAAATATCTATGTTCATTTAAGAATAAGTTAAAATAAATATATTTGGGGGAAATGAGATGCAGTATATTATTCAGGTGATAGGATTCCATGTACATGTATTTCCAGGTAATAGCTCTCTTACTGTCTTTTAAGTTACCTCACTACTATCCTAGCCTTAAAGTATAATGGCTTCTTCTCATAGGCCAAAAAATTTTGAATGTGTTAATATCTAAGAACTGTGAGTTTCCTTGCTCTTTTTTCTGTTGGTGGTACTCATTTTATTCTTGCCTTTTTGGTTGTATGAGATTATACCTATAATGTTAATGATATCCTTCTAGCATACTGCGTTACACTCCTTCCCTCCTTCATGAAAGCTTTCTAGATTCATATTAAGAGATTTTGATTTCATCTATACCTCAGACTAGGCATATAAATACCTGTTTTTTAAATATATTTTATTGATTATGCCATTATACTTCTGTTTCCCCCCTTCATTCCCCTCCACCTGCACACACCCTCCCCCACCATTCCCCCCTTTAGTTTATGACCACGTGTCTCAAGTTCTTTAGATAAATACCTGTTTTTATATCTACTCTTTCCTCATCTGAGAAAGGAATATATTGCTTTATTTTTTATTATATCATGCTTGATTTTTATGCAATTGTTTACCCAGTTTGAGCTGCATTCAGCTAATCTGAGTCGTTAAGCTCATGAAGATATAGCACCATCTCTACAGAAGCTCCTTTCCACAGCTTCTTTTCCTCTTGCTGGAAAATGCTCTGGTAAACCTGTTATTTAGCAGATAAATTAAAGGCTCATTCAACTGCACTTCAATTGCTTTCCCCAATATAGTCAGAAATAATGGTTTATATGTTTTTCTTGACTGATAAGATTTAACATGCTCTCATAGCTTTATAGGATCTTTTGAATCCTCAAGAAAGCATCCCTAGTTGGTTGACAATTGTGTTTGTCCAGGACTTGTTACAGAAAACATGTGGAGTATCATCTTTCTTCTTTGTTTAAATCTATATTCTTTTTGTGATTCTAGGAGGGTTACTATATTATTTCCTTATGCCTTCTGTAACAGATTACCACAAACCAGGTGGCTTAAAACAATAACATTTTATTATCTTGCAGTTATCTTATGGTTGTGGAGTTCAGAAGAGTGAAGTGGGTTTCAACTGGGCTAAAATCAGTGTTTGAAGACCTGTGCTCCACCTGAAAGGTTCCTTTCTAGGAAAGAATCAGTTTTCTTGCCTTTCTCCAGCTTCTAGACACTTCCCACCTTCCTTGACTTGTGGCCCTCTTTCACGAAGTCAGAAATAGCTGGTGGAGTTTTTCTTGTGATGCCAGCTCTATGGTTTTTGTCCCCATTTAAGGGCAGTTGCAATGATATATCTCACTTGGATAATATAGGATTATCTACCGATCTCAGAATCCTTAATTTAATCATACCTGCAAAGTCTCTTTTGTAATGTAAGGTGAGATATGTATAGTTTCTAGCAATCAGGACTTGGAAATCTTTGCGCGACCATTATTCTCTCTATAATAGTGACTAATACAGTCTTGGGATAACACATTTTTGAAGTCACTTTCTGTTTTCCCAACATTGAACAAAAATATTACAGAGTGTAACTGAGTTCAGAATACACATAGGATTTCAAGGAACCTAGTTATATACATATGGAAACAAACTTGACTACACATTTAATTATTTTAAGTTAATTGGAAGAAATTCCTTCAGCTGAAACACATCTATCATTTGTTTTAGCATTGCCATTAAGTAATATCATTCAGAGCTTGGCAAAAACACTGACATTGGCAAAATCATTTTCTACCTACTTGCTTGAGGCATGTCACTGTGCCAATGAACACATTAAATGTGATTAATCTCTTTGGAGATGGAACTTGGAATTGCTTATCAGCAAAGCCTGAATGAACAAAAAATCTTTGAACAAAACACCTTATCAAAAGGAGAAATTTCATTTCACCTTATCTGTACATGCTTTACAATTTTTCTTTTTTACTAACTTATTGTGTATTTTGGTTCTCCAAATACATTTAGATAGAGACAATTTCTGAGTTTATTTCTTAGATATTTCTATGTCTTATATTCTGTCATTTATGTTGTTAGACTTAATGTCTCTATGATAAGATAAATATTTATGTCTTTGCTTTAGTTTTTTTCTTTCCTTTATGTAATCAAAGGAACTTTACTTTGATTGTGGTGATGGTATCATGGTGTATGTATTGTCCAAATTTACCAAGTTGTATAGATTAAGTATGTGAGGATTTTTGTATATCGGTTAAACCTTAATAAAGCTGTAAAATCTCTTTGTAATTTAAAAAAGGAACCTAGAGCCCTGGCTGGTGTGGCTCAGTGGATTGAGTGCTGGCCTGCAAACCAAAGGGTTACTGATTTGATTCCCAGTCAGGGCACTTGCCTGGGTTCTAGGCCAGGTCCCCTGTAGGGGGCACTCAAGAGGCAACCACACATTGCTGTTTCTCTCCCTCTCTTTCTCCTCCCCCTTCCCACTCTCTAAAAATAAATAAATAAAATCTTTTAATAAAATAAATAAAAAAGGAACCTAGAGTTAAGGATGACTTCAGAGATGACAAAGAACTTTCCCCTGATGTGAACACCAAAAGCAGGCATTCTATGATTCAATGCTTGATTCATTTATTCAAAAACTGTATTGGTTATCAGTTAACTGCCAAGAACTATGAAAGAAAGGAAGGATGAGAGAGCAAAACAGGCACAATCCCTGTTTGCTTCTTTGTGAGGCTTACAGTCCACAAAGAGAGAGATAGTAGGAATTTCCTTGGTGGTCATTGTTAATGATTAAAATGACCAGAGAGCTGGCAAGGTGTTTTGGCCCATTTACTAAGTGCTCATTTCAGGCTTGTTTTATTAATGAGCATAGCCAAGCCATATTTGGCCAGCTAGATTTTATAACAAACCAGTCCCATCGATTTGGCTTTGGGAGTTGTTGTCTTAGGTTTTTTATACAAGAACAATAACTTTCCTAGAACATGCTAATGGATTGGTAAGCCAAACGAATGACATTGCAAGAGAAAGGTGAGTCATTGTGTGTTTCTAAGCAACACAACATAAAAGAGAAAATGCTGCTAATTATCTGAATATGACTTCGGAATTTTTACACAGTGCCTACCTTATACCTGAGAGGCTGCTTCCAGAAATGAAATGCCCTATGACTCTAGAGGTGCAAAATGAAATTTTCATTTTATTTAAACAACGTTATTTTAGGCTCTCTGTTGCCATAGGAAGGTCACATGACTTTGCTCAGTCGCCATTTCTGAAAAACATAAATTAGCTGTGAATGAGGTCTGCTCATGCCCTTCCCTTTCCAATTTCACTCTATTTCAGTCTACTTAGCTAGCATATATTAGAGCTTTGCCTAGTGCCCAATGTGATATCAAAATAATCAGTTGAAAAGTAGAAAATTCCATGAATAGGTACTAATTTACCAGTTTTTTCTAAATTTATTAAGGTTTATAGATAGATTAATCTGCTTTGGACAAAGTGGATATATTCCTATAATGGCATTATTGCTATTCACATTTAATAAAATCAACTTTAACAATAACAGAATAATATTGGTGAAATTTATATACATTCTAAACTGAAGTCAGGTATATGTGAAAGATCAGCAACTTCTCTCACAGACACTGTGATGCATTTTGATGAGACATATGCAGCATTTTCTTCAGTAATTGCATTTTCTAAGTGTTCCCTTTCTCAACTTGTGGGGCAATTTTGTCTACATGTTCTCCATTTTATTTTTTAGAGGTGCCTCATTTGTATTGAAACATTATGTAATTTTTTCAGCTTTATTGAGATGTGACAAAAATTTTATATATGTCAGGTGTAAAACATGCTGTTTTGATACATTGTGAAATGATTACCACAATTAAGCTAATTAAAATCCATCGCCTCACATAGTTACCTTTTCTGGTGGTGAAAACACTTGAGATCTACTGTCTCAGGACATTTGAAGTGTGCAGTACATTATTATTAACTATCACTGTTATGCTGTGTGTTAGGTCTCCAGGACTTATTCATCTTCTAACTGGAAGTTTGCACCCTTTGACCTGCCCATACCCCTCACCTCCCAGCCCATGCAAATGACAAACAGGGAAGTACAAGTGAAAACTACAATGTGATACTGTCTAAAAACTGTTAGAATGATTATAAAGGACACATGGACAATAACAAGGGGGGCAGAAACAGGGGAGGGAAGTGGGAAGGGTTGGGGTGATGGGGAGGGGTGGGGGGAAAAGGCAGAAAACTGTACTTGAACAACAATAAGAAATGTTTAAAAATAAAATAAAATATTTCAAAAAAATAAAAAATGCTCTTAAAAACAAAAAACTGTTAGAATGGCTAATATTAAAAATTAAGATAACAAGGGCTCTGGCTGGTGTAGCTCAGTAGGTTGAGCGTGGGCCTGTGAGCCACTCGATCTCGGTCCAATTCCCAGTCAGGGCACATGCCTGGGTTGCAGCCCAGTTCCTGGCAGGGGACTCATGAGAGGCAACCATACATTGATATTTCTCTCCTTCTCTCCTCCCCCTCCTCTCTAAAAATAAATAAATAAATAAAATCTTAAAAAAATTAAGATAACAAATATTGGTGAGGATGTGGAGAAAAGGGAACACTTGTACACTGTTAATTGAGAATGTAAATTGGCACCGCCGCTATGGAAACTAGTATGGAGGCTCCTTAAAGACTGAGAAATGGAACTACCATATGACTAAGCAAACACACTTCTGGGTATTTTTACAAAGGAAATGAAATCAGTATCTTAAAGCAATATCTGTACTCCCATGTCCATTGCAGCATTATTCACAGTATCCCAGATATGGAAACAACCTGTGTCCATTGACAGAAAATAAATAAAATTATATATAATAGAATATTGATTAACTAAGCTAATGTCATTACAAAATGAAAAATGGTTGTGAATAAGAACAAGACAATTGGGGGGAGGATTGAGTGTGAGAGGTATGGTGGGTGGAGTGGGGGAGAGTGGTAGGAGGGAAATTGGGAACAACTGCAGTTGAACTATTTAAAATTTTTTTTGAAAAAGAACAAGAGGAGTAGAAGGACAAGGTAGAGAAGAAGATGAAGTGAAAACAAAACTATTTACTGTCTATTCCTTTATAGAAAAATTTGCTAGTCCTGGGAGTAAAGCATGATTAAAAGGCAAAATGGCATTTGGCAAAGTTAATTTTGCTTAGGGGAAAGATATTGGAAGGAATTTTGGTAGGGTTTATGCCATTGACAAAGTGATGAGACCATCAGGAACACATTTGGTGTTTTTTATACAAGAGTTAGCTGGAGTCTGCTGACTCCAGAAGGAGATTCTGGGCACTGTCTACTTGTCTCTACATCCATCAATTTGGTTTAAGCTAGTATAGAAATTTTGTGAATAGAAATATATATGGTCTCACCTGTTCTATATTTTTTCTCTACCTTTTCTTTGCAAGAAATCTTGAACTGGGAGGGGACAGAAATTTACATTCTTTGTTTCCTAAGCACTTTCACCTGTAATCAGTGTAATCCCGGCAGCTGGGTGCTTCGATTATTTATTGTATCATTACCATTGTCCACAGTGTAGTGAAAATAATACAGGAATGCAGAGCTATTGATATTATTATTGTCATCATCATCATTATCGATTGTGTTTCAAAACTGCAATGCTCTTCCTGCATTAAAATAATTAAAGTGACTTATATAAATCACAGATAAAATGAAAAGGTGAATGACCAGAAAAAAGGGATATAAGAATTAATATATGAAGTGACCCTCACCCTAACCCTTTTCAAAAATAAGAAAAATATAAATGTCCCCATAGGAAAATGGGCAAAGATTTGGTTAGGTAACTCCCAGAGGAAACATGTATGATCAATTAACTTCAGAAAAAATGTTCTAATTTTACTGGTGCTAACTGGATTAATTACTAATACTTATTATTAATTAATTAATATAATTAATCACATATATAATTAATTAATATAATTAATGCATATAATTAATTAATATAATATAATTAATTACAAGTATTAATTATTAATACTTGGTACTTTTTTTCTCATTGCATTTGACATTAATGAAAAGAAAGAAAAACATTTTCATACATTAAGAAAATATTTACAGAGTACTTGCTATGTCTTAAATATTGTATCTACTAATCCCAGGAGTGCTAGTCAGGACTTTGCTCCTAATATGTGGGCTTATCCTTGGGTAGGGGTATGCTAACAGCTCGTTTATGTTCCAGTAAGTGGCCCCCTGCAAAAATAAAATCAGAAGTTCCAGGTGTTCTATAGTCAACTCTAAACAAATTTTGGGTTAAAAATTCTAGATTCAAAGTCACAAACTCAAATACCTGTAGAGTTCAGGCAGTTCCTCTAAGAAAGTGAGGCAGCCAGGAGGTGAACTATGTTCACAGCCCATTTAAATAGACCAGTTACTGTTGGATTCAGGAGATCTTGCCTTGCAAGGAACATGCACTCATATTGTCAGAACTTTGGGGACAGAAAGAAGAAAATTTTACAATAGAGCTCCTAATTTTTTATTGTTGGAAACTAATGTTAAAATGAAGAACAATATGAAGGTTTTCAAAGAAGCATCTTCATTTGCCTTGTAGTACTATAGTTTGACTGGAATTTCTACATTTGACTGTAGAAGTAAAGCTTAAAATATCTAGTCTAGTCCTAAAAATAATTAAGATTAGTGTAACCAACCTTAAGAGGGAGGTTTGAGAGCTGTATGGTCTGGAGGACTCAAAAAGAAGGTTAATTCTTTCAGACTAGGAAAAAATACTTGTACAGACTTCACTTTGTACTTTGTGTTTTCATATTAGAAGAGCACCGCAGTTTTGAAACATACTTGTACTTTGAGGTGGCAGGGCCTTGGATACCACTGACTGTGGCAGAGGTGGGATACTTGGGACTGCAGTTCCGAGAGCAGTGGTGACGGTGGTAGGGCTCAGCAATGAGAATCATTATTGAGAAGGACACCTCTATAGCTTCCTATAGCTGCAGTTCTGGAAAAATCATGGAGGACCACAATTCAACTGTTCCTCTGGGGAGCAAGAAAAGCCATGCTATTAATTTATCAGGCACACTACCCAGTAATATCTTCTTTATTTCTCCTAAACTCTAATCTCTAATTTTCTAGATTTGATTTTATTTTAAAAATAGAACAAATCAAATAAGACATATGCAATATGATCTTACCTTTAACAGGAACCTAAACAACAAAACAAACAAGCAAGCAAACTATAACCAAAGACACTGAAATAGAGAACAGGCTGACAGTTACCAAAGGGGAGAGGGGAGGGAATTTCAGGGAGAAAGGGGAAAGGTTTGCAGGAACATGTAAAACGGACACATGGACAAAAACTAAGGGAGTGGAAATGGGAGGGAGGTGGGGAGCACTGGAGGGGTGGGCTGGGATGGGAGTAAAAGACAGGAAACTACTTGAACAACAAACTAAATTAAAAAAAATCATTCCATTGAATTACCTGAATAAAATATGTTATAACAGTAAAAAGAAGACATATGCAATATATCTATGTCTCATATTTCATGAAGCAGTTTGTTTCTACTGCAGTAGAAATCAATAAATGTAATTAAAATAAGATACTATGTTTTTCATCTAAAATTGGTCAAAACATGAAAACTGAATGAGACAGTATTGTATAACACATTGAATAATAAAATCTGAGTACAAACAGCAACTCTGTTACTTCCAATTCTGTGTACTTTGGCAAACAACATGTACCATATATGCTATAAACATACATCCTATCTTTTTTTTAGTATAACATTTTTATATTTAGAATTAGACAGCTGGACTCAGTTTAGAGGATCCCAATTCTGTTGGCAGCATCCAAAGCATCCTAGTCTGGAGCCAGTCAAACATATGCCTTCTTCTCCCCATAAGGCCTGATCAGAGTGTTCATCAGGGTGTTCACATACATCAGTGTCATAGAGCTTCCTCACAGCCTGTTTGATCTGGTGTTGGTTGGCCTTGACATCCATAATGAATACAAGTGTGCTTTTGTCTTCTGTCTTCTTCATGGCTGACTCAGTAGTCAGGGGGAACTTGAAGATGGCATACTGGTCAAGCTTATTTCTCTTGGAGGTGCTCTCCTGAGGATATTTAGTCTTCCCTCAGAGGCCCCGTGTCTTAGGCCTCCAGTAGGTAGATGACCTCTAGTAGGTGGGTGACACCTTTCAGTAGTGCTTTCTTTGCCTTCAAAGCCTTTACCTTGGATTCAGCTTTGGGAGGGGTAGGGGCTTCCTTCTTCACTTTGGGTGCCATTTTCATCTATCCTTTCTGAACTTAAGTTTTCTTGGTAAAGGGGAGCTAATAATCTCTACTTGGGATTGTCAGGAAGATCAATTAAAGTAATGCATACGAAGTACTGAGAATGGTGTTTTGTGCATGGTAAAGGCTCAATGTTAGCTCTCATGACATTACCTATTAACATAAAGAAAGTGTTCAAGGTATTGGTATAATGGTGGGACAAGATGAAACGACCTTGAGGACTTTGAGAGAGAAACCACCTGCATGGCAGTGATATTGGCATGGTCCAGTAAAGCAATGAACAGAGGCACTTCAGAGAAGATAAAGCCAAGGAAAGAATAGAGTAAATCTGAGGCTGCCAATGTGGCACAATGAATTAAAATTGGGCACAGGAAGACTGGGAAGAAATAATGCTATTAACTTGTGTAGGTCAGAGTGAAACTTTGAAAAGATCTTCCTCTCAGGAATAATCTCTATGACCTTCATATCAACTTGTTCTCAGAAGCAATTTCATGACATTTCTTTTGAGGATTGAAATTCCCATACTAGCCCGGCACTTGCTTATACCTTGGCAAAAAAAGTAAAGAACTTGGTATGTGCCATTTCCAATATACAGACTTGCCGCAGGGCAGAGGTTTCCCTTAAACTGCCTGAAGTGTGTTTTGCTTTTATAATGTTTTTGTTAGTTTAAAACAGTTAAAATCCAGGAGCCAACATGTAACCTGGAAGTGATATAGGAAATTGAGAATTTTATTTGTTTTTTATTTTTTTATTCTTTTTTTAATGTATTTTTTTACTGATTATGCCATTGCAGTTCTGTTCCCCCCTTCATTCCCCTCCACCCTACCCCCCGTGCCCACCATTACCCCCCTTTAGTTTATGTCCATGTGTCTCAAGTTCTTTAGATTCTATATTTCCCATACTATTCTTGCCCTCACCCTATTTTCTATCTACTGTCTATGCTACTTATTTTCTGTACCTTCTCCCCCCTTCTCCTCCTCCCACTCCCCTGTTGCTAACCCTCCTTGAGATCCTCATTTCTATGGTTCTGCACCTAATCTAGCTGTCCTTTTAGTTTGCTTTTGTTTTAGGTGTGGTTGTTAATAACTGTGAGTTTGCTGTCCTTTCACTGTTCATGTTTTTTTAACTTTTTTTTCTTAGATAAGTCCCTTTAACATTTCATATAATAAGGGCTTGGTGATGATGAACTCCTTGAATTTGACCTTATCTGAGAAGCACTTTGCCTGTTCTTCCATTCTAAATGAAAGCTTTGCTGGATAGAGCAATCTTGGTTGTAGGTCTTTGGATTTCATGACTTAGAATACTTCTTTTCAGCCCCTTCTTGCCTGTAAGGTCTTTTTTGAGAAATCCACTGACAGTCTGATGGGAACTCCTTTGTAGGTGACTGTCCCCTTATCTCTTGCTGCTTCTAGGATTCTCTCCTTCATTTTAATCTTGGCTAATGTAATTATGATGTGCCTTGGTATGTTTCTTCTTGGGTCCAACTTCTTTGGGACTCTCTGAGCTTCCTGGATTTCCTGGAAGTCTATTGCCTTTGCCAGATTGGGGAAATTCTCCTTTATTATTGGTTCAAAAAAGTTTTCCACTGGTGGCTGTTCCTTTCCCCCTTCTGGTACCCCTATAATTCAGATGTTGGAGCGTTTAAAGATGTCCTGGAGGTTCCTAAGACTCTCCTCATTTCTTTGAATTCTTGCTTCTTTAATCTTTTCTGTTTGGCCATTATTTACTTTCTTCTGGTCCACTCCATTGATTTGAGCCCCAGTTTCCTTTCCATCGCTATTGGTGTCCTGTGCAATTCCATTCATTTCAATTAGTTTTGCCTTCATATGTTTGTCTAATTTGTGGCTATAATCAACCAGTTCTGTGAGGATCCTGATCACCAGTGTTTTAAACTGTGCGCCTGAGAGTTTTGCTATTTCTTCATCACTTAGATTTATAGGCTCTGGGGCTTTGAGATCTTCTTGAGCCATTTTTGGTCTCTTTGCTCCTGTTAAGCATGGGGAGCGGTGCCTTGGAATCCCAGGTTGCTGGGTTGTGACGCTGTATGTGGAGGCGGGGTCAGAGCAGGGAAATGGTGGCGCCCTCCTCTGCGGCCCACTGCGGCCCACTGCAGATACCGGCTGGGTCCCGTCCAATCGCCCACTCCTTCGCTTGTCTGTCCATGCATGAATGCGGGACCACAGTCAACCCACAGCCCTGCTCCCTTGCTGTTTCCCTGAGGTCACTGGCTGGGTCTCTCACTAGGTCCAACCTTGAGCCTGGATTCTGTGCACCTGAGTCCCTCTGACCGAGTTTTCCTGTGCAATCCCGCTCCGCGCCAGCTGCTGGTTTTGCCCCTCTTACCGGTCAGGCTGAAGAATTTGTTGTTAACAGACTTCCGAAAAGTTCAATTTTCTGTGTTCTGGCTGTGTTTTCTGTTGCTAATATTTAGTTGTCTCTAAACTTGGTTGTGTGAGAAAGCAGGGCATCTCTACCTATGCCTCCATCTTGGCGGAAGAGGAAAATTGAGAATTTTATAGCCAATTCCTATAGTGAATATCTGAATAAAGTTGTAAGGTATACAAATATATTTTATTCCACCGTAGTATATAATTTAAGTTTGATTGCAAAAGTACATATGGTTATCTTTAAATTCAGTGAATTGTTTCTAGTTTATAGAGTGAAATTTTTATATTTCACAGATTGGGGAAAAAAGTCACACATCTGGATGGATGATATATAGTTATGACAAAATTGTTCTTCCCTTTAATCCCTGGAATGAAGAACATAATTTGTTCCAGTAGGGTTTTGTGTTCTTTTCCTTCTGTTAAAAGTAACTATGTATTGATTTCCAAGCACATCTTGACATATTCTTTAAGATCTTACTTTTTTCTTTAGCTACATAAGGTCACTGATTTTCAGTAAACTTGAAAAATAAAACCCTTAGGAGTGGAAGACTTCACAATAACACAATCTTGAATTAGCTGGTAGTAGTTTCCATTTGTAAGGTTGATAGCCATATTATTGAGTCACATCTATTTCATTGACTTTTCAATGACTGATTTTCTTTTACTAGTAGCCAAGACAAAGGCAAAGATACACAGCTGGCTGATTAAAGTGAAAAATACATACTAACTTAACCAGCATCAGTGACTTTACCCATCAACAAATTATCAGTAGAGGACAATGAGAATAAGAATATAGTCTTTGAAATAATTGATGTTTTGACAGCTGAAAATATTGAAGCAGTGAACCATTTATTGGAAGCTTTTTACTTCCAGAAAAAGTTTGACATTTAAAATAAACATTTTAAGCACATAAAAATTGAAAAGTGCTTTTGGGGAGATTAGAACTTGTGGGAAATTGGCTTGAGAAAGGAAGATATAATTTTTGCTGAGAACTATTATGTTCCACTTTTACTTTAGCACATACCTTAGTGTATGCACTGTTAATAATATTTATATGAGCTGGGTGTTATTATTACCTCCACTTTACAGACAAGGAAACAAAGACGTTAATGTGCTCAAGGTAATATGTGAGTGATGGTAAATCCATAGTTGTCTGGTTCCAAAGATTATTCTCTTAAACATCATTAGGATTTATTGGTCACATTTAATTTTTTTCTAGTAGTTTAAACTTGTCGTGGATTGATTTTGTACTGGATAAAGTAAATTTGTCAGAGGAATATAGTAACTGATGATATTAGAATAATAATAATAATATAATAACAGCTGCCACTTAATAAGCATTTACTGGGTTCCACGTAATGTGCTGTATTTTTCTTTTTTCTTCTGCCTACCACATAAGATTTTTAAATGTTTTATTTATTTATTTTTTGAAAGAGAGGAAGGGAAGGAGAAAGAGAGGGAAAGAAACAATGGTGCAACAGAAGAACCTGGCCTGCAACCCAGGCATGTGCCCTGACTAGAAATCGAACTGGCAACCTTTCAGTTTGCAGGCTGGCACACAACATACTGAGCCACACCAGCCAGGGCCCACATAGGGTTTTTAAACACAAAATACTAATTCGAAAGAACATAAGCACCCCTGTATTCATTGAAATGTTACTTAAAATCATCAAGATATGGAAGCAGCCCAAGTGTCCATCAGTAGATGAGTGGATAAACAACTATGGGACATTTACACAATGGAATTCTACTTGGCTGTAAAAAAGAAAATTTTACTATTTGGAACAGAATGATTGGACCTGGAGAATATTATGCCAGGTTAAATAAGCCAGTTGGAGAAAGACAAATACCACATAATTTCACTCATATGTTGAATCTAATGAACAAACTGAACTAACAAATAAAACAGAGACATACTCATGGAGAACAGATGACAACTAGTTGCAGAAAGAGGTTAGGGGGTGAAAGAGTTGAGCAAAAAGGATAAAAGACTCATGGGCACAGTGTATATAAGGGGCCTAAATGGTAACGGGAAAAATACAATAAAGATTAAATTAAAAATAAAACAATTTTATTGAAACATAATTCACATAACATATAATTCACACATTTGAAGTATAAATTCAATGTGTTTTAGTATATTCACAGATATGTGCAGCTATCATCACAGCCTATTTTAGAATATTTTCCACACCTCAAAAGGTGTGGAAACTCTACCTTTTAGCAATCATTCCTCTGTGCCCATGGCTTCTGCCCTTAGCCATAAGCAACTATTAATTTACTTTGCCTCTTTGGAATTCCATGTTCTAAACATTTCATATGAATAAAATATATACTGGGGTGACACAAGAAAACCTAATTTATTTTTTAAAGAAAGTTATTTTATTGTCATTCAAGTACAGTTGTCTGCACATTTGTGTACATATTATTACATGTTTCAATTTCAGTCAACTTCAAAGTACTATCCATTTGATGCAATATACTTATCAATATATTGTTTCCACTGCTCAAAACAATTTTGGAATACATCAATTTTGATGCCTTTTAGTGGTTCTACTAGTTTTTGTTTCATCTCTTCCACATCGACGAAACAATTCCCTTTGAGGACTTTTTCCAGGGCAAGATGGGTGAATAGGGAGGGTGAGTCATAGCAGTCATGCAATTTTGGGACAAAAACTGCTGAACACTAGCAAAATGTGGGCAGGTGTGCTCATAAATCATCCATCATGAAATGGGAAAACACCTTGAGTCTTCCAAAAATTCACTGAAGCTGAACGCAGCCTCTCACAACAATGCCAGCTATACACTGATACAGATGGGTTCCTAGAACACTAACCTAGCAGGGGAAGACTGTACTACAAGGGGTCCGTGCATCTTCCAGAAGATAATTCTTGGTTTTGTTTTTGGTCTTCCTTTGTATGTAGCCTTTTGTGACTGGCTTTCTCCCCTTATCATAGTATCTTCAAAGTTCATCCATGTTGGGGCATGTATCAGTATTTCATTATTTTTCATGGATATGCCACATTTTGTTTATGCATTCTTCAACTGATGCTGATTTGGATTGTTTCCACTTTTGGCTATTGTAAATAATGCTTCTATGAACATCCATATACAAGTTCTTGTGTGGACATATATTTTCATTAGTGTTGGGAATATGCCTAGTAATGAAATTGCAGGGTTATATGGTAACTCTGTTTTACATTTTCAGAAGTTGCCAAAATTTTTCAAAGTGGCTGCACTATTGTATAGTCCTAATAACAGTGTATGAGGGTTCTCATTTATGTATATATTCAACACCACATCATTTTCTTATCTAGCAATAGATTCTAGCAATTCTAGTGGATGTGGAGTGGTTGGTATCTATCTGTAGTTTTTTAAAAAATATATGTTATTGATTATGTCATTACAGTTGTTCTATTGCCCCCCTTCATTCCCCTCCACCCTGCACACCCTCTCCCCCACCATTCCCCCCCTTTAGTTTATGACCACGTGTCTCAAGTTCTTTAGATTTTATATTTCCCCTACTATTCTTGCCCTCCCCCCTATCTATTTTCTACCTACCGTCTATGCTACTTATTTTCTGTACCTTCTCCCCCCTTCTCCTTCTCCCGCTCCCCTGTTGCTAACCCTCCATGTGACCTTCATTTCTATGCTTCTGCTCCTGATCTAACTGTCCTCTTAGGTTGCTTTTGTTTTAGGTGTGGTTGTTAATAACCGTGAGTTTACTATCCTTTCACTGTTCATCTTTTTTATCTTCTTTTTCTTAGGTAGGTCCCTTTAACATTTCATATAATAAGGCCTTGGTGATGATGAACTCCTTGAATTTGATCTTATCTGAGAAGCACTTTATCTGTCCTTCCATTCTAAATGAA
Organism: Artibeus jamaicensis; assembly: GCF_021234435.1. Taxonomy (NCBI): domain Eukaryota; kingdom Metazoa; phylum Chordata; class Mammalia; order Chiroptera; family Phyllostomidae; genus Artibeus; species Artibeus jamaicensis. The sequence continues at coordinate 21,390,347 of NW_026521506.1, forward strand.
ACTTTTGCTGGATAGAGCAATATTGGTTGTAGGTCTTTGGATTTCATGATTTAGAATACTTCTTTCCAGCCCCTTCTTGCCTGGAAGGTCTCTTTTGAGAAATCCACTGACAATCTGATGGGGACTCCTTTGTAGGTGACTGTCCCCTTATCTCTTGCTGCTTCTAGGATTCTCTCCTTCATTTTAATCTTGGCTAATGTAATTATGATGTGCCTTGGTGTGTTCCTTCTTGGGTCCAACTTCTTTGGGACTCTCTGAGCTTCCTGGACTTCCTGGGAGTCTATTGCCTTTGCCATATTGGGGAAGTTCTTCTTTATTATTTGTTCAAAAAAGTTTTCCACTGGTGGCTGTTCCTCTTCCCCTTCTGGCACCCCTATAATTCAGATGTTGGAGCGTTTAAAGATGTCCTGAAGGTTCCTAAGCCTCTCCTCCTTTTTTTGAATTCTTGTTTCTTCATCCTTTTCTGTTTGGTAATTTTTTTCTTCCTTCTGGTCCACTCCTTTGATTTGAGTCCCAGTTTCCTTTCCATTACTCTTGGTTTCCTGTGCATTGCTCTTCATTTCAAATAGTTTAGCCTTCTTATGTTCCTCTAATTTTTGACTAAAATCAACCAGTTCTGTGAGCATCCTGATCACCAGTGTTTTGAACTGTGCATCTGAAAGTTTAGGTATTTGTTCACTACTTAGATTTATTGGCTCTGGGGCTCTGAATTGTTCTTGAGCCATGTTTTGATCTGTTCGTGCCTGTTATGTATGAGGAGAGGTGCCTTAGATGTTCACCAGGGTAGGGCCACCCAGGATGCTGTATGTGGGGGAGGAGTCAGAGAGGGACAATAGCAGTCCCCTCTGCTGCTTCCCACCACTCGGGCCTGCTTGGTCCATCTCACTGCTCGCTCCTTCACCGGTTTATCTGCTTGTGAATTTGTGACCGCTGTCAGCCCTCAGTGGGTCTGCCTGCTGCTACTCCACACCTGGGATCCACACACAGCTGCTGGTGTGCCTGGGTGGCATGTCCAGGTCGGTCCAGTGGATCTTTCCTGCCCAATCCCGCTCTGCTGCTGGCTCTGCCCCTCTTTCCGGTTTGGCTGAAGGGTTCGTTTTTGTCAGACTTCTGTATAGTTCAATTTTCTGTGGTTTGGCTCCGTTTTTGTTGCTAAAACTTTGTCATTTTTAAACTTGGTTGTGAGAGAAGGCACAGTGCTTCCACCTATGCCTCCATTTTGGCGGAAGTCTCTATCTGTAGTTTTCATTTGTATTTCTCTGATGACCAATGATGTCAAACATCTTTAATATGCTTTTCCACCATTTGTATATCTTCCTCAGGGAAAAGTGTATTAAGATCTTTTGCCCATTTTTAAGTTGGGTTATTTGTCCTGGCTGGTGTAGCTCAGTGAATTGAGCACAGGCCTGCGAACCAGAGGATCGCAATTCAATTCCCAATCAGGGCACATGCCTGGGTTGCAGGCCAGTTCCTGGTAGGGGATGTATGAGAGGCTACCATATATTGATTTTTCTCTCCCTCTTCCCTTCCCTTCTAAAGATAAATGAATAAAATCTTTAAAAAAATAAGTTGGGTTATTCATCTTTTAATCCCTGATTTGTAAGAACTCTTTATATATTCTGAATAAAATCCCCTCACCAAACACATCATTTGGAAATATTTTCCTCTATTCTGTGAGTTGTGCTGTATTATTCACATGACTAATTTGTTTGATCTTTTTTTTTGTAAAATTTTTAAAAATTTTATTTAGTTATTTTTCAAGTACAGTTTTTGTCTATTTCTCCCTTCTGAGCCCCCCCACCCCATGCTTCCCACCTACCTCCCATTTCCACCCCCCTTAGTTCTTGTCCCAGTGTCCTTCATACTTGTTCCTCCAAATCCCTCCCCTTTTTCCCCCTTAAATTCCCTCCCCTCTCCCCTCCGGTCACTGTCCCCTTGTTCTCTATTTCAGTGTCTTTGTTTTTATTCCACTTGCTTGTTTGTTTTGTTGTTGAGCTTCCTGTTAAAGGTGAGATCATATGGTATTTGTCTTTCAACACCTGGCCTATTTCACTCAGCATAATGCTTTCCAGTTCCATCCATGTTGTTGCAAAAGGTAGTCTCTGCAGCATAGAATTCCATTGTGTATATGTACCACAATTTTTGGATCCATTCATTTACTGATGGGCACCTAGGTTGCTTCCAACTCTTGGCTATTGTAAATTGTGCTGCTATGAACATGGTGGTGCATAGGTTCTTTGAAATCGATGTTTTAGGATTCTTATGATATAATCATAGCAGTGGAACGGCTGGGTCAAAAGGCAGGTTGATTTTTATTTTTCTGAGAAAAATTCCATACTGTTTTCCATAATGGTTGTACCAGTCTGCAATCCCACCAACAGTGGACTAAGGACCCCTTTTCCCCACAACCTCTCCAACATTTGTTGTTTGTTGCTTTGTCTATTATAGCCATCCTGACTGGTGTAAAGTGGTATCTCACTGTGGTTTTAATTTGCATCTCTCTGATAGCTAATGATATTGAGCATCTCTTCATGTGTCTCTGGATGTTCTGTATGTCCTCCTTGGAGAAGTGTCTGTTCAAGTCCTTTTCCCATTTTTTTAATTGGGTTAGCTGTGTTCTTAGAGTGGAGTCGTGTAAGTTCTTTGTATATTTTGGAGATTAAACCTTTGTCTGAGGTATCATTAGCAAATATGTTTTCCCATATAGTTGGTTGTCTTTTTAATACTGTTTTCTTTAGCCACACAGAAGCTTTTTATTTTGATGAGATCCCATTTGTTTATTCTTTCCTTTATATTCCTTGCTCTAGGGGACATATCGGTAAAAATGTTGCTGCATGAAATATCTGAGATTTTCTTGCCAACGTTCTCCTCTAGAACTTTAATGGTGTCATGGGTTATATTTAAGTCTTTTATACACCTTGAATTTATTTTGGTGTATGGTGTAAGTTTGTGCTCAAGTTTCATTTTTATGCATGTAGCTGTCTAGTTCTCCCAACACCATTTGTTGAAGAGGCTATTTTTACTCCATTTTATGTTACTGCTCCCTTTGTCAAATATTAATTGACTGTAGAGAGTTGGGTTTATTTCTGGGCTCTCTGTTCTTTTCCATTGGTCTATGTGCTTGTTTTTATGCTAGTACCAGGCTGTTTTGATTACAGTGGCCTTGTAATACAGTTCGAGATGAGGTATTGTGATCCTTTCTACTTTGTTCTTTCTCAAAAGTGCAGCTGCTATTCAGGGTCATTTATGGTTCCATATAAATTTTTGAAGTGTTTGTTCTATGTCTGTGAAATATGCCATTGGTACTTTAATAGGTATTGCATTGAATCTGTATATTGCTTTGGGTAGTATGGACATTTTGATGATGTTAATTCTTCCAATCCATGAACACAAGGTATGTTTCCATTTGTTTGTGTCTTTCCTGATTTCTTTCTTCAGTGCTGTGTAGTTTTCTGCATACAGGTCTTTAATCTCCTTGGTTAGGTTTATTCCTAGATATTTTATTTTTCTTTTTGCTATATTGAATGGGATTTTTTTCTTGATTTCTGCTTCTGCTGATTCATTGTTAGTATACAAAAATGTCTTTGATTTCTGGATATTGACTTTGTATCCTGCTGTTTTGCCAAATTCATTAATTAGTTTGAGCAGTTTTTTGGGAGAGTCTATAGGATTTTCTGTGTACACTGTCATGTCATCTGCAAACAGTGACAGTTTTTTTTCCTCCTTTTCTATTTGGATGCCTTTTATTTCCTTTTCCTGCCTGATCACTGTGGCCCAAACTTCTAATACTATATTGAATAGAAGTGGTGAAAGTGGACATCCTTGTCTTGTTCCTGATCTTAGTGGAAAAGCTTTTAGTTTTTGCCCATTGAGTATGATATTGGCTGCAGGTCTCTCATATATGGCCTTTATAATATTGAGGAATGCTCCCTCTATTCCCACTTTGCTGAGTGTTGTTATCATAAATGGGTGTTGTACTTTATGAAAACCTTTTTCCACATCTATTGATATGATCATGTGGTTTTTGTCTTTGCTTTTGTTTATGTGATGAAATACATTTACTGATTTGCGAATGTTGAACCATCCTTGCATCTCTGGGATTAATCCTACTTGGTCATGGTGTATGATCTTTTGGATATATTGTTGGATGTGATTTGCCAATATTTTGTTGAAGATTTTAGCGTCTATGTTCATCAGTGATATTGGCCTGAAGTTTTCTTTCTTTGTTGTATCTCTATCTGGTTTTGGAATTAGGATGATGCTGGCTTCGTAAAAGGAGTTTGGGAGTTTTCCATCCTTTTGGATATTTTGGAATAGTCTGTGAAGAATAGGGGTTAGCTCTTCCTTAAATGCTTTGTAGAATTCTCCTGTGAACCCATCTGGTCCGGGGCTTTTGTGTGATGGGAGTTTTTTGATTACTGCTTCAATTTCTTTTGCTGTTATCGGTGTGTTTATATTTTCTGCTTCTTTTTTATTGAGTTTTGGGAGATTATATTTTTCTAGAAATATGTACATTTCCCCTAGGTTCTCCAATTTCTTGGCATACAGTTCTTCATAGTAATTTCTTACAATCCTTTCTATTTCTGTGGTATCAGTTGTAATCTCTCCTGTTTTTTTTTTCATTTTATCTTTACAACAGCCCTGTGAAATATTATCCTCTGCCCCCCCCCACTTTGTTTTTAGGAAGCAGAAATACACAGAGTGGTTACGTACCTAGCCTAACTCACAATGCCAATATTTATTATTCTAAAATTTGAGCTGAGATATCTTTTGGAAGTTTAATTAAGGCTCTCTATCCTCTTGCTATGATGCTCATATATACTGTATGCATTTGATGAAAATGATTGAATTTAAGATTTACTCTTAAACATTTCCATGGATAAACACTGAAAAGAAAAGCACTTTGGCAGTACTCCTTAAATTGATTCTCTGGGGACAGTCCTGATTCACAGCAGGAAGGTGTAGCCAGAAACTGAGGCAGGAGTGGCAAGATTGTGGCAGAGTAGATTTATGTCATACCACCTACCAGAGCCAAGCTGAAAATAAAAAAAAAAACAGAGAAGAACATAAACCCAAAATAAACAATTGAAGACTACCTGAAGAGGAGCTACTTAACCAAGGATGGACAGAAACTACCTCAAGACTGGTAGACAGGGCAGGGATGCAAATGTGGCCAACGCTGCTTTTGTGGCAGTGGGTCAAGGTGGCTGCATAGCTCTAAGAGCTTCACCTCCAGAGGGGTGAAGCCTGGACCTCAGACTGGGCTCCTAAGCACCCAGTGCCACTGTTGCAATCACCCTCCCATGCAGCATCCAGCAGTGAAAGGTCATGGGGGTTTTTGCCCACTAGAGTAAGATGGAGCCTGCTGGAGACAAAGCCACCATTTTTTCTTTTCTTTTTTTGTCTTTTGTTCTAAGGGGCCAGTGCACACATTTCATGTTCCCAGCCACCCACCTTGGGCTTGGGGCTAAGGGAGGGGAGCACAGTCTGAAATCTCAGAAGGAGAGTCTGGTGTGGGAGGCTTTGGGGAGAGGTGGGGGGGATGGAATAGATGCTGGGTGCCTGTTGCTAGGATAGAATACCATACTGTGGCAGCCATTTTTCTTGAGAATAGAGAGCTCCTCCCAGGGTAAAAACATTTACCCCACACTATGGGAAACTGCTCACCCCAGCCAGTGGAAGCCTTTCTAGTTCCATTTTCTGGAATCACACTTGTCACAACCTCTGGAATTCTGCTTGCTCCACCCTGAATCTTTTTTTAAAAATATTTTTAAATTTTTTTATCCCTAACCTGCATCATATCCCCTGCTAAGGAGATAGCAACATAGGTGGAATCAGGGGTGTTAAAGACTGACTTTAGGGCATGGCCATTCCATGCACTTTCCTGAGAACCAGACTGGTGCTTCCCCTTCACCAGACAGAGTAGGAACTCCCTGCTGGTTTCTGGCAGACCAAAACTCAGGGTTCTGGAGGCCCCACTCACTATCCTATCAGAGGCTTTGCCCAGCTGAGTTCAGGGACATAATTTGAGAAAGACTCAGACATGTGAATGCACCCACCACCTTTCCTGAAGTCTGAACATCATCTCCCACAAGAGATCCAGGGGCCCCATCCTTCTGATTCCACCAGGAACCCTCTCAGAAACAGATGATTAATGGCTAGACTGAGACTAATAGCAGGACCACAGGCAGAGGCAGGTGAAGGAAGTTCAAACAGTGCCTTCAGTCATTAGTACACCCACTCCTGTACCCTGTCCTGATAAAAAGCCATACTTATAGAGCACTGTGGCCCATCTTGGGCGAGCCAAGCCCAAAGGAAATAGCCACAAAGCATGGATCACTTGTAGATTTGAACAGGGTGATTAGAGCTAGACTGGACAGCATCCAACATTGGCTTGCACCAGCTTCAGACAACATCAGAGTTGTATCCAGACGAAGAATTCAGCAGCCAACCATTAAACTCTGCTATGATATGTTCCACTTTGCTCTGTTTTCATCATTTTGTCTTTTGCATAGCTTTATATTATTTTTCTTCAATTTTTTCTTATTTTTCTTTTTTTTTAATCTCATATTCTACTCTTCCCTTTTCTTCATTTTCTCTTCTTCCTCCATTTTGTCTTCTTCCTCCATTTTCTTATTTATTTTATTTTTAAAACTTATTCATTGCAAAGAATGCATCCAGGGACCTCCTTTATTTTTCCTTTCAACCCCTCCATGTCTTTGAGAAAGACTCTTCTTCAGAGTCACTGTCACTTCATGGTACTCTATGTATGACTCCAGCAAGAAGATACTTTCATCCACCTGGATCTCACTGCCTTCCAACTTGTTGACATTATGTTTTAGAGCCTCAAGCTGCTGGCATTCAGGGGCCAGGATCATCTCCTCTATTTTTTGTAGCTGTGACTCCTCTGTACCTGTAGCCTGCATAGATGCAATGATGGCTTCTACCCTCTGAGACTTTTTTAGTAGATGCTTGTTTTCTTTGGTTTCAAATTGCCTCCTTTCTATCAAATTGGCTATGCTCTTGTAGCACCTGTGCAGCAACATTTAGGCAGCTGACAGGATGTTCACTGTATATAAATAGAAGGTCCTGGGAGGGGCATTGTCTGGCATTTTGGGAATTTCCTGGAGTGATATGAAATTTTCTGACAGCATCTTATAAAGCATATCCTTTGTCTCCTTTGCTGGAATCATTGAAAAGTCTTCTACTTACTTCTGTTCAGGTGTTTCTTTTGCAAAACTAGATGAAGTATTCTGGCACAGTGAGACCCATATCTCTCCTATACAATGGACTCCAGCCTGGCTGTGGCTAGGGATCCAAGAGCCTCATGCAGGTTGATGATATATATTCCTCCACCACTGTTTCCATACTTTCCAACAAACTCTAGTGGGTCCTATGCTGGCATAGTGAGATATTGATCAAGAACTTGCTTAGGGATGTTATAGCCAACAGGTAGGAATCTGAAGATCTCATTGGAAGACAATGGCTAGGTGAGGGGGGTTCTAGGGGAACTAGAAATCTCACTCATCTGAAGCATGGTCCTCACAATCTCGCTGCTGGTCTAGTCCATCCTTTTGGCAACTTGGCTGGCAATGACTTGGTCTCAGAAGTACTGATGCAATCTATCAAAATTTGCCTGCCACTAAATTCCATCATCTAAATGAGTTGTTTGTTACCTGTGGTATGTTTTAGTCTCTTGGCCTTGGGTTTGCCAGTAGCATCATCCGCAAATGATCTCTTCCTTTTACCTTTCCCTATCAAGCTCAGTTTAGGAACCAGGTACATGTCCTTTTCATTGATGACAAGAATGGGGGCAGGTGGCAGTGGCCCATGGTCTGAATTCTCAGTGGCATGCACCAACAGGCAATGCTGTATAAAGTCTGTGTCTGCTAGTTGCACAAATGTGCATGATACCTTAGCATAGTCCATGGTCTTTCCATCCTCCATAGTTTTTGTGAGCCAGTCTGCCATTTTCTTCATGAGAGGTGACATTGTCATTTTGCCATTCAATAGTGACTCCTCAGCAATCAGCTCTCTAGTGTCACTGTACAGTTTTCTGGCAGTATAGATGTAATGGAGATACCTGAGCATTCGCAACACCTGGCTGCACTGGGCTTCATATTCCACCATACCATATCTGTGCCCTTGATATATTACCAGGTTATGTTGGATGAAGACACAAAGGGCTTTTTTCAAAAAACCTGATCCAGTGATGTTCCTGTGCCATGGACAATTAATCTTATTGGCTGGCTGCCAGTTCTGATTAGGTGGACTCTAATTTTGTCCATAATCTTTCAAAAATGCTCTTGCAGCAAAAAAGAACATAGTTTAATTTCTGCTTGAGTCATCATACTAAGGAATCTCAGAACTCTGGGTCACTGCGATCTAATGCTGCCAAGTTCCCCACCGTGGATTTCTGCAGCTCCCGCTAGCCACAGGGCAGAGGGGGAGCCCTTCACACTCTCTTTCAAGATGGCAAATTTTATTTTTTCTATTACTTGTTCTTTTTTGGTGATTCCCTATTTCCATTTCTTACTCATATTCTTTCTTCACCCTCTATCCTCTCATAACCATTTTCCTTCCTTTGATCTTACTTTATTCTGTTCTTCTTGTAATATTCTATTTCTCTTTTCAGTTGTATTATTATATTCTTTTCTCTTTTATAATTGCTTTTGCTTTTTTTGGTTGTGTAGGTTTTGTCTTCTGTGGTGTTTTGCTTTGTTCTGTCACAATTGGTACAACAGTGCACATGATGTGGTGGTAGTTGAACCTCTCACTCAGCCACATGGAGGGAAAAACCCACCAACAAACTGGCCAAAAAATAATCAAGACCCAAATACAACAGGAGATTCCACATGACAAGAGGTATTACTAGAACATTCAGCTCAGAAGATCAAGAAGGCTACCCACTGGGTCCCACAGGACTCCTACCAGGTAAGGCCACCCCATGAAAACAGGGAGTCAAACCATATGTATCTAATAATGTAGAAACAAACAAAATGATTGACGAAAATGGGGATAATATAAAACAACCACCAAACAAAAGAAAAGGAGGAATCCTCAGGAAAAAAGAGCTAATTGAAATTGAGGAAAACAGTTTATTAGACATAGAGTTCAAAGTAAGGGCTATAAGGATGCTTATGGACCTTAGTGAGAAACACAAAGAACTTAGTGGGAGCTACATCAGCATGAAAAAAAGGACATAGAAATCTTGAATAAGAACTAAGTTGAAATGAAGAATGAAGTATCTGAAATGAAGAAAGGAATTAAAAGCAGGCTACATGAAAGCAGATGATTGAATCAGCGATTTGGAAGATGAGGTAGAAAAAAACATCCAATTAAAGCAACATGAAAAAATGATTTAAAAGTAACAAGATGGTTTAAGGGAACTTTGGGACAATATGAAATGTAACAATATCCATATCATAGGAATAACAAAAGAAGAAGGTGAGCAAAGGGATAGAAAACTTGTTTGAAGAAATAATGACAGAAAACGTCCATAGCCTTGTGAAAGAAAAATTCACACAAGTTCAGAAAGCACAAAGAGTCCCAAATCAAGATGAACCCAACTAAGCCTACTCCAAGACACATTATTAAAATGACAAAGTTTAAAGACAAAGAGAGATTCTTAGAGTCAACAAGAGAGAAACAAATAGTTACTTACAAGGGAGCTCCAATAAGAATTTCAGCTGATTTCTCAAAAGAAACACTTCAGGCCAGAAGAGATTAGCATGCGCTATTTCAAGTAATGAAAAAAAAAGGATATTCAACCAAGACCACTCTATTTAGCAAGGCTATCATTTAAAATTGAAAGCCAAATAAAGAACTTCTGAGGCAAAAAGTGACTACAGGAGTTAACACCAACCACCACTGCAAGAGATATTAAAGGGACTGCTTTAAGAAGTAATAAAAAGAGGAACATAAGTATGAAGGAATAAAATGGCAATGAAAAAGTATCTATCAATTATGACCTTAAGTGTAAATGGATTAAATGCTCCAATCAAAAGACATAGGGTATCTGAATAGATATGAACACATGATCCATATATGTACCATCTTCGAAAGACTCATGTTAGAACAAAATATCTATAGAGGCTGACAATGAAGGGGTGGAAAAATATTCTATGCAAATGCAGATGAAAAAAAGCTATGGTAGCAATACTTATATCTAACAATATAGACTTTAAAACAAAGGCTATAATAGAGACAAATAACATCCCTATATAATTCTAAAGAGGTCAATCCAACAAGAGGATATGATTCTTATAAACATATATATGTCCAATATAGGATCACCTAAATATATAAAGAAAATCTCAGCGGACTTTAAGGAAGAGATTGACAGCAATACAGTCATTGTAGGGGATTTTAACACCTCATTGTCATGATTGGATATATTTTCCAAACAACAACAACAAAAAAAACCAACAAGGGAACAGTGACCTTAAAAGACATACTAGATTGAAGGACTTTAATTGATATTTTATGGAACATTTCATACCAAAGCATCAGAATACACATTCTTCTCAAGTACACATTGATCATTTTCAAAGACAGACCGCATGGTAGAATATAAAAGAAGTCTTAACAAATTCAAGAAAATTGAAATCATATTAAGCGTTTTCTTCAATCACAATGGCGTAAAACTAGACATCAATCCTAGTATAAAAAAAAACCTTCAGAATCATTTAAATACATGGAGACTAAATAGCATGTTATTCAGTAACGTATGGGTGGTCAATGAGATCAAGGAAGAAATCAAATGGTATCTGGTAACAAATGAAAATGAACATACAACAACCCCAAACTTCTGGGACACACCAAAAGAAGTCTTGAAAAGGAAGTTTATAGCATTAAAGGCATACCTGAAGAAGACAGAAAGATTTCAAATAAGCAATCTAACAATACACTTAAAACTACTAGAAACAATGACAAACAAAGCCCAAAGGGAATAGAAGGAAGGAAATAATCAAGATCAGAGCAGAATTAAATAACATAGAGATGAAAAACTGTTCAAAAGATTAATGACTTCAGGAGCTGATTCATTGAAAAGATAAACAATATTGAAGAACCTTTAATCAGAACCATCAAAAAAAGAGAAAGGAAACACATTAATAAAATCAGCAATGAAAGAGGAGAAATAAAGTAGATACCACAAAAATGCAAAGGATTGTAAGAAAATACTACGAACAACAGTATGCCAAAAAAATGTTCAACATAGGTGAAATGGATAAATTTCTAGAATCATACAATCTCCCCAGATGGAATCAGGAAGAAGCAAAACACTTGAATGGACTGATAAAAATTAATGAAATTGGAGCAGTAATGAAAAAAAAATTCCACCCTGGCTGGTGTAGTTCAGTGGATTGAATTCAGGCCTGTGAACCAAAGGATTGCGGTTCGGTTCCCAGTCCGGGCACATGCCTGGGTTGAAGGCCAGTTCCCAGCAGGGGATGCAGGAGAGGCAACCATACACTGATATTTCTCTCCCTCTCTCCTTCCCTTCCCCTCTAAAGATAAATAAATAAAATGTTTTTAAAAATTACCACCAAACAAAATTCCTGGAACAAATGGCTTCACAGATGAATTTTACCAAGGATTTAATGAAGAACAAACAACTACCCTTCTCAAACTATTCCAAAAAATTCAAGAAGGAAGAAGGCTTCCAAGCTCCTTTTACAAGGCCAGTATTATCCTAATTCCAAAACCAGGTAAAGACACAACAGAAAGAAAACTATAACCAATATCCTTGATGAATATTGATGCTAAAATCCTTAATGAAATACTAGCAAACTGGATCCAACAATACATTTAAAAGACCATACACCATGATCAAGTGGTATTTTATCACTGGATGCAAGGTTGGTGCAATAGTCACAAATCAATAAATGTGATACATCATATAAATAAAATAAAATAAAAATTCACATGATCATATCAATAGATTCAGAAAAAACATTTGATAAACTCCAACATCCATCTATGATAAAAACTCAGCAGAGTGGGAATACAAGGGTCATACCCCACCATAATAAAAGCCATATATGAACAGCCTAAAGCCAACATCATACTCAACAGGCAAAATATAAAAGTGTTTCCTCTAAGATCAGGGACAAGACAGGGGTGTCTGCTTTCACCACTTATTCGACATGGTGCTGAAAGTTCTAGCCATAGTGATCAGACAAGAAGAAGAAATAAAAGGGTTCCAAACTGGGAAGGAGGAAGTAAAACTGTCATTATTCACAGATAACATGATATTGTATATAGAAAATCTAATAGATTCCATCCATAACTACTAGACCTAATAAATGTATTTGGTAAAGTAGCAGTATACAAAATCAATACTCAGAAATTAGTGGCATTTCTATATACTGTTAATGAACTATAAGAAAGAGAAACTAAGAAAATAGTCCTATTTATCATTGTGACAAAAAATGAGGTACTGAGGAATAAACCTAACCAAGGAAGTAAAAGAACTATATTTGAAAAATATAGGAAACTGAAGAAAGTAATTTGGAAAGATACCAATAAGTGGAAGAATATAAAGAACATACTGTGTTCATGGATTGGAAGAATTAATGCCATTTAAATGTTCATACTACCGAAAGCAATCTACAGATACAATGCAATTTCTATGAAAGTACCAGAGGCATATATCACATATCTAGAAATAGTATTTCAAAAATTTATATGGAACCAAAAAAGACTGAAAATAGCCTCAGCAATCTTGAGAAAGAACAAGTTGGAAGGATCACAACACCTGATATGAAACTATATTGCAAGTCACTATAATCAAAATAGTCAGGTACTGACATGAGACAGACACATAGATCAAAGGAACAGAATAGAGAGTAAGAAACCCATGTCTTTATGGTCAATTAGTATTTGACAAAAAGGAGGCAAGAGTATATAGTGGAGTAAAGGCAGTCTCTTCAATTTATGATATTGGAAGAACTGGACTACTACTTGCAAAAAAAATGAAACTAGACCACCAATCTATACTACACACAAGAATAAATTCAAAATAGATAAAAGACTTAAATATATCATGATACCATAAAAATGTAGAGGAAAACATAAGCAGTAGAATTTCAGATGTGCTGCATAGCAATATTTTTGCTGATGTCTGGAGTATAACCTAGGGCAAGGGAAACAAAAGAAAAAATAAATAAATGGGACTACATAATATTAAAAAGCTTCTTCACAGCTAAAGATAACATCATTAAAATGAAAAGGGAGCCAATTGTATGGGGGAACATATTTGCCAATGATATACCAGATAAGGGTTTAATCTCCAAAATATGTAAAGAACTCATATGACTCAACACTAGGAAGACAACAAACGAATTACAAAATGGGCAAAGGACCTGAATAGACACTATTTTACGGAGGACATACAGATGGCCCATAGACATATGAAAGGATGCTCAGCATCACTAGCCACCAGAGAGACACAGGTTAAAATCACAGTGAGATACCATGTCACACCTGCAAAAATGGCTATCATTAATAAATCAATGAACAACAAGTACTTACAAGAATGTAGAGAAAAGGGAACCCTGGTGCACTTTTGGTGGGAATGCAGACTGGTGTAACTATTCTGGAAATCAGTGTGGAGTTTCCTTATAAAATTGAAAATGAAACTGCCTTTCATTTTCACATTGTGATTTCCTTCTGGGAATATACCCAAAGAATTCTGAAATGCCAATACAAAATAATATATGCATCCTATGTTCATTTCAGTGTCATTTACAATAGCTAAGATTTGGAAACAGCCTAAGTTCCCATCAGCAGGGGAGTTGATAAAAACTATGGTACATTTACACACCAGAATACTATGCAGAAGTAAAAAAATGAATTCTTACCTTTTGTGACAACATGGATTGAACTGGAGACTATTATGCTAAATGAAATAAGCAGGTCGGTGAAATACAAATAGTACATGATCTCACTTATAAGTGAAATAAACTTAATGAGCAAAGTAGAATCAGATCCACAGAAATAAGGAATAGACTGCTAGCAGTAAGAGGGAAGGGAAAAAGTTGGGACTGGTTGAAAAAATGTGAAGGAATCAGATAAAAAACATATAGGCATTACCCATGGAATCAACAAAGCTGTGGGGATTGACTGTGGAAAGGGGGCCTGGGGGAGGGGTGGGGCAAAGGGGGAAAATTGGGACAACTGTATTAGCAAAAACAATTTAAATAACTCCTCAGACAGATTGAATTGATGTTTTGATTCTGGATTTATAATAAGCTTGGGGAATTTTATTTTAAAAGGCAATGACAAAAAGAATCCTTTCAATGTTATCCAGATGCTTCCATGATTTTGATTAAATGTTTACTGGTAACCATAGTTGGGAACATCTGCCCTCTGATGAGCTCCCTAGAGTTTTTGCAGATGAATTTATGGGGGAACTACAACTCTAAGTACTTCTTCCTAAGGAGAGATATTTGGAAAAAAATAAACTCACTTTCTTTTCTTCCATTTATTTTCCAGCTGCCATTTAGGAGGCCTAAGTACATTGCATTCCTGTATTGGGACAGCAATACCATTTCCCTTCAGCCTCTTTGCTCTCCTAGCTTTGGGTTTGCAGGTGCCCAGTAGGTGTTGGTACCTGTGTGTGGGCCACATGTGTTCAGGCATCTTGAGTGCTTTAAAAATAGCACACAGCTCCATATGTCTATAATAGCAACCTGCCAGCATTGGAATACAGTGCTGATATTTTTCATACATACCCACACTTCAGGGCACACATACTCCTCTCCTTTCAAATGTACTTCCTTAGATGTCCTTATTAGTCTATCTTTAGAAGACGGGATCATCATGCAGGCTACATGATATTTAGAGGAAGTGGGTTTCTATTGGGGTTTCTGGATTTTTCTGGGTTCCTGGTCACTTTTAATCAGCAATCATGAGTCAGGAGGGCTTTACTCACCTCCCAGACTGCCCTACAATCACAAAGTTCATCTCGTATCGTCACTGTTACTTCAGTCACTACCCTGCAGGTTACCCATTATTACCTAGGCCCCTGTCCACATACTGTCCTACACATTAAAAAAATTAGACCCAACTCTCCCCATCATCATAAGCCCTTCTTTTCTGCCCTCTGTATCTCATAGTCTATCATGAACAAACTTTCCAGTAGCTTCAAATTCTTCTCTCAATATTTCTTTCATTTCTGTTTTATAAATGCAATATGGCTATGCCTTGAGGAAATCACTTCTCCTGCAGTCATCTGAAGTAAACATGAGTTTTCCTCAGATCCCCCTGGGAGCTGAGGCAGAGGAGGTGGCTAGTTTGCTCCGTATTGTCGCTTCCAAACCATTTCTGCTCCTTTCTCTTTCGGAATCCAGATTTCATTTGTAGTTCACGCTATTACACAATATCATGTGCTACCCCTCCTTATGTCTTTCCCTTCATTCATTACTCACTTTAACTTCTGAGCTGCTCTCTACCACCCTTTTGGCAACTTTGACATCTTTCATCCATGGGGATATTAACCCAACATTTTGGCTTTGCAAAATTTTCATGTTCTCATCTTCAGTGATATTTTTCTCCCATCGCACTTAAGCCACTATCTTTAATGCTCATGCTCTAGACTTTGACATTCCCCAAATTTGAACCAGCTCTTAAATCTTGATCTTAAGACATACAACATGAACTAAAGTGCCTCCCTCACACACATACGTGCACGCGCATGCGCACACACCTCCAACAGTTCTTCAGCTTTGAACTCCATCTACGAATTCCACTGCATCTCACAATCCATCACCCTCCTTATTTCCCATCTCCTCATTCCTAACCAGTTTATAGCTCATGGTTCATCATTATCGTCACTCATTTTCATAAACTTTCATCTCCCTGCCTACTTTCCACTATGGCAATTTCTTCACAAAACTACCACCCTTCTTAAATCTAGCAGTCTACCTACTCTGTTCCTTATGCACATGATGAATACTGCTGTGGAAATTTACAAGACTGAGCTGCCTGACCTCACCTTAAATTTTTGACCTCATGTCTCAAATCATCAATCCTTTCATATTATGTGCTGATTTCCATTATTCAAAATGAATAATCAATACCTTATCCTCTCAGTTCCTCAAAACCCCAACCTCATTCCTGACATTTTATAACCTTACCTTATCCTTCACTGACAAAAAAAAAATGAAGAATCAAGAGGAATGTCCTTATGTCTTCCTCAACAAATCCACCATATTACCTGCATTTGTAACTACACCATGATTATTTCCTCCTCCTCTGTACAATGTTTAAACATTCTCTTTTCTCATGTACAGCTAACTATTCCACTTTTACTGTGGATCCCACCTACTAGTAGTCTGAATACCCTTCTTACTGTCTCAATAGCTCTTCTTCTGCAATTATCCCCATGATCTTTTATTTCATCAATTTCACTGAATAATTTACATCAGCATACAGATGTGACTAGAATCTAACCTCTTAAAAATTTACTTTTGGTATCAAGCCCTCCTTTTGCTATAGACCCGTATTTCTTCTCTTTTCTCCTTAGCACCAACCCTCTCAAAAGAAAATGTTTAACCATGCCAACTTCCTTTCATCACATTACCTCCTTAATACACATCATTCAGGTTCATATTAAATCTTTCCAACTCTTTTAATCTTTTTTCAAAGTTACCAATGACCTCCATAATATCAACTTCAATAATCACCTGTGAAGAGTATTTAATACACATCACTCCACTCTAGGAAGACAAACAAACCAGTTAAAAAATGGGCAAAGTACCTGAACGGACACTTTTCCAAGGATGACATACAGAGGGCATCACTAGCCATCAGAGAGATACAAATTAAAGCCACAGTAAGATACTTCTTCACACCAGTGAGAATAACCATCATAGACAAACAAACAGTAAGTGCTGGCGAGGATGTGGAGAAAAGGGAACCCTAGTGCACTGTTGGTGGGAATGCAGACTTGTGCAGTCACTGTGGAAAACAGTATGGAATTTCCTCAGAAAACTAAAAATGGA
Source organism: Artibeus jamaicensis (assembly GCF_021234435.1). Lineage (NCBI taxonomy): Eukaryota > Metazoa > Chordata > Mammalia > Chiroptera > Phyllostomidae > Artibeus > Artibeus jamaicensis. The sequence goes on from NW_026521506.1 coordinate 21,407,356, forward strand.
ACTGCCTTTTGACCCAGCAATTCCACTGCTAGGATTATATCCTAAGAATCCTAAAACACCAATCCAAAAGAACCTATCCATCCCAATGTTCATAGCAGCACAACTGACAATAGCCAAGGGCTGGAAGCAATCTAGGTGCCCATCAGTAAATGAGTGGATCAAAAAACCATGCTACATTTACACAATGGAATACTATGCAGCAGAAAGAAAGAAGCAGCTCCTATCCTTTGCAACAGCATGGATGGAACTGGAGAGCATTATGCTACATGAAATAAGCCAGGCAGTGAAAGAGAAATACCGTCTGATCTCACCTATAAGTGAAATCTAAAGAACAAGATAAACTAATGGACAAAATAGAACCAGAAGCATAGAAAGATGGAGCAGACTGAACGTGACTAGAGTAGGGTAGAGGGGACAATGGTGGAAAGAAGGAAAAGGGATTAGATAAAGTTTATGTACGAATGACCCAGGGACCTGGGAAATAGGGTATGGATTGACTGTGGGAGCAGAGTGTGATATGGGCAGAGGAAGGCCAAAGGGGGAAATATTGAGACAACTGTAATAGAATAATAGAAAATGATTTAAAAAACAAAACAAAATACTAGGTAGGTATTGTGCTGCATTATTCACAATAATCAATATAAATAATGCAAGTGTCCATCCATAAATGAATAGATAAAGATGTTATATACACACAGGTACACACTGCATCGTATCACTTATAAGTGGAATATTTAAAAGAGAAAAAGTCAAACTCATTGAAAAACAGAGTAGGAAAGTGTTAGCCAGGGGCTGAGGGGTGGAGGGAAATAGGAAGAGCTTCATAAAAGGTGCAAACCTTCAAGTATAACATCTTGAGGATTTAACGTTAAAAAACACAACAAACGAAGCAAACTCTTAAGGTTCTCAAAAACAAGAATTCTAAAAACTGTGACAGCCCAGAGGAGCCTAATGAGGCATGCCCAGATGACTAAATGTCATATGAATCCTGGATGGGATCCTGGGACACAAAAGGCACACTAAGCCAAAACTAAGGAAATCTGAATGAAGCACAGACTTTAATGAATAACTGTTTCACTGTTGGTTCACACATGTAACAAATGCACCACACTAATGCAAGATGTTAATAAGGGAAATCGAGTGTGGGGTGTGTGGGTATTACCTTCACAGTTTTTCTGTAAATCTAAAACTGTTCTAAAATAAAGTGTGTACTAAAAACTCATGAAATACTAGACAATGATAAGAGCTGGGAGACAACAGAATGAATCCATTAATGAACATGGCTGTGGGGAGTGGCTTAAAGCAGGGGTGTCAAATTCATTTTCACCGTGGTCCACATCAGCTTTGCAGTTGTCTTCAAAGGGCCAAATGTAATTTTAGGACTGTATAAATGTACCAAATTTTTTGGACTATAAGATGCACCAGATCATAAGACACGCACAGGTTTTAGAGGAGGAAAACAGGAAAAAAAATTGAAGCAAAAAATGTGGTAAAATATTTAATAACATAAATAATGTAGGCTGCCACTGCCCTGACAGCAAGCCAGGTAAGCTACATTCAGACTATAAGATGCACCCCCCCTTTTCCTCACAAATTTTTGGGGAAAAGTGCACCTTATAGTCCAAAAAATATGATAACTACTCCTTAACAGTTAAAGCGAGAGTTCGGTGCTAAGGCTAGGTAGAAACAAGGTGCCTGGCCAGATAAAACAAGGTGGAGGGCCAGATTCTGCTTGAGGGCCTTGTTTGCCACCTGTGGCTTAGAGGAAACACTGCTAATCATAGCAGTGTAATTGTCAGGTCAAAGGGCAGTTCCACTTTTAGTTTCCTGAGGAAATTCCGTACTGTTTTCCATACCAGTTGGCATTCCTACCAACAGTGCACTAGGGTTCCCTTTTCTCCACAAACTCACCAGCACTTGTTCATTGATTTATTAATGATAGCCATTTTTGTATGATCAACTATCATTAGGTATGATTGGCAAATATATTTTCCTGTATGGCTGGTTCCTTTTACATTTTACTACTGGTTTCTTTAGCCATGCAGAAGATTTTTATTTTGATGAAGTCCCATTTGTTTATTCTTTTACATACCTTGGTCTAGGGGACATATCAGTGAAAATATTACTGTGTGGAATATCTGAAATTTTCCTGCCTATATTCTTCTCTGGGACTTTTATGGTGTTGTGACTTATTTAAGTATTTTATCCATGAAAAAGGACATAATGAGCATTTAATTAAATGGCTTCTTTTATTAATAATAATATAAATAAATAAATAAATACATAAATAAATAAATAATCCTTATTACTTTCTGCCCCATTTCCCAAGAGCTAGTGTGCCTTGTGTGAGCTGATGTTAACCAATGACTGAGCCCTTGTTTGGTTTTCTTGAAGGCACAAGTATCTCGGGTCACCTTCCTTTAATGTCAGATATTGTAGTACCTTCAGATACTTCATAAGTGTCTGCATATGATTTATACAATGAAGTGGCAGAAGTGGCAGATCACTAACATTCTTTCCTTCTACTGAATGCATTTTTACATGAATACTTATTCTCTTCTCTCCAACCTCCTTCCAAAAGTCCTAAATGAACAGCAACCTGTAGTTCTCTAAATGCAAACATATCTGATGACTTTAGTGAGATTGCTTTGACAGTGGCTTTCTTGCATTAAATGCAGCTTTGCACTGCATTTTTCTTCTCTCAGAAAAATCTACTTGCAATTTCCAAAGCAGGTTCTTATTTTATTACTGCTTGATCAGATCTCTTCCACAGTCCCCTGTACCCTTGATGCTTTTATTTTCTCTTTTTGATCTCTGGTATTTTCCCACTTTTCCACATTATTATGAATTATGATTATAATTAACAATCTGTTTATTGCCTTTTGCATGTCCTTGATAAATGAGTAAATTAGGACTAGATGCTCTTCCTCTTTGAAGAAATTGCTTTCCCTCCCCCACCTGAGTCTGGTGAGTGATGAAAACTTACTCATTCTTCAAGGCTAAGCTCACCTTGTGTTTCCCCTCTGAAGCCTCATCACTACCAATGTCAGCAGAGTTAGTTGCTCCTATTGTGTTACAACTACTTATGTTAAAGCAATTGCCATGCTGTAAAAAATTATTCATTTACATATTTTCTCCCCTAATATATAATAGCAAGGGGAGTATTACAGTCATCTTTCTAATCCCAACACTGTAACACACCCAACACAATACCATGGTGGCTGCTCAATACATGTTTGATGAATGAATAATGGAGAGTGAATAATCAAATCATTGTATATATATCTATATATAATCATTTTCTTAACCTGATCTATAATGTTTGCTTTAGAAAATATTAAACTGAAAATTATTTAAAATTTTGTTGTTAAAAATTCAGAGTGTATGGAAAAACTTATTAATTAAAAAAAACTAAACATCAAAAAACTTAACTTGTGCCCTGGCTGGCGTAGCTCACTGGATTGAGTGCGGGCCTGCGAACCAAAGGATTGTGGTTCAAGTCCCAGTCAGGGCACATGCCTGGGTTGCAGGCCAGGTTCCAGTAGGGGACATATGAGAGACAACCATACATTGATACTTCTCTCCCTCTCCCCTTCCCCTCTAAAGATAAATAAATTTAAAATTTAAAAAAAACTTAACTTGTAATGCACATAATTATGACAACTATCTGCACATGGCTCTATAAACATATAAACACTTACATGTGCATTCATAGAAATAGCATAATTATATATATACACTTACATATATATTTAATGTTGATAAAACCTTTATCTCTATAGGATTTCCCCTTTTCATTATCTTCTTCCACTGAATAACCAATGTTAAAAAGATTGGTGTGCATCTTTCCATATTTTTGTCCATGTTTATATAAAAATGTATAAATATATACAGATACATCCAAACAGATAAGGACACTATTTTACTCTTTACTACACCTCATTTATGTCACTTAGAAACACTTTATAGAATGTTTATCCACATCATTTGTTAAAGACTTGACATAATTTTTCAAGTGGCTATGTGATACAATGGTTCGAATGAAAAGACAATTTATTAAATATATATCTATATATAATTTTTCCATTTATTATTATATATTTGTACTTTATTTTATTTTATTTTATTAATTATGCCATTAAAGTTGTTCTATTTTCCCCTTCATTCCCCTCCACCCTGCACACCCCCTGCCCCATCATTCCCCCCCTTTTAGTTTATGACCACGTGTCTCAAGTACTTTAGATTCTATATTTCCCCTACTATTCTTGCCCTCCCCCATGTATTTTCTATGCTACTTATTTTCTGTACCTTCTCCCCCCTTCTCCTTCTCCCACTCCCCTGTTGCTAAACCTCCATGTGATCTTCATTTCTATGGTTCTGCTCCTGATTTAGCTGTCCTCTTAGTTTGCTTTTGTTTTAGGTGTGGTTGTTAATAACTGTGAGTTTGCTGTCCTTTCACTGTTCATCTTTTTTATCTTCTTTTTCTTAGGTAAGTCCCTTTAAATTTTATATAATAAGGGCTTGGTGATGATGAACTCCTTGAATTTGATCTTATCTGAGAAGCACTTTATCTGCCCTTCCATTCTGAAAAAAAAATGACCAAACAGAAAAGGATGAAGAAACAAGAATTCAAAAAATGAGGAGAGGCTTAGGAACCTTCAGGACATCTTTAAACATTCTACCATCCGAATTATAGGGGTACCAGAAGGGGAAGAGGAACAGCCATGAGTGGAAAACTTTTTTAAACAAATAATAAAGGAGAACTTTTTCAATCTGGCAAAGGAAATAGACTTCCAGGAAATCCAGGAAGCTCAGAGAGTCCCAAAGAAGTTGGACCCAAGAAGGAACACACCAAGGTATATTTGTACTTTAATTTTTTCTATGGAGTGGGACCCCAGAGGTGAAATTGCTAAATTGAAATTCATATGAATTCTTACTTTTCCAAGGTGTTGCCAGATCTAACGCCAAATGAATTTAATATTTCACATTTCCTTCAGTAAATGTATGAGAGAAGATGTTAACTTCCATCATCCTCCAGCTATATTTAATGGTCTTAAAGGGATGTTGCCTTGTTATTTTAATTTCAAAATCCCTGTTAGTGAGGTTTAGTAACTTCACATGTTTACTGGTAAGGTGGATTTCTTTTGCTGTGAAAAACTCTTTTTTTTAATATTAAATTTTATTTAGTTACTTTTCAAGTACTTTTTTTTTATCTATTTCTCCCTTCCCACCCCACCCCCCCGCCCGGTCTCCCCCCCCCCCCCATTCCCCCCCGCCAAGTCCTCATCTCTGTGTCTTTCATACTTGTTCCTCAAAATCCCTCCCCCTTTTTCCCCTTAAGTTCCCTTCCCTCTCCCCTCTGGTCGCTGCCCACTTGTTCTCTATTTCAGTGTCTTTGTTTTTATTCTGTTTGCTTGTTTGTTTTATTCTTTAGCTTCCTGTCAAAGGTGAGATCATATAGTTTTTGTCTTTTAACACCTGTCTTATTTCACTCAGCATAATGCTTTCCAGTTCCATCCATGTTGTTGCAAAAGGTAGTAGCTCCTTCTTTCTCTCTGCTGCATAGAATTCCATTGTGTATATGTACCACAATTTTTTGATCCATTCGTTTACTGATGGGCACCTAGGTTGCTTCCAACTCTTGGCTATTGTAAATTGTGCTGCTATGAACATTGTGGTGCATAGGTTCTTTGAAATTGAGGTTTTAGGATTCTTGGGGTATAATCCTAGCAGTGGAATTGCTGGGTCAAAAGGCAGGTCAATTTTTATTTTTCTGACAAAATTCCATACTGTTTTCCATAATGGTTGTACCAGTCTGCAATCCCACCAACAGTGAACTAAGGTCCCCTTTTCCCCACACCCTCTCCAACATTTGTTGTTTGTTGCTTTGTCTATTATAGCCATCCTGACTGGTGTAAAGTGGTATCTCATTGTGGTTTTAATTTGCATCTCTCTGATAGCTAACGATATTGAGCATCTCTTCATGTGTCTCTGGATATTCTGTATGTCCTCTTTAGAGAAGTGTCTGTTCAAGTCCTTTTCCCATTTTTTAATTGGGTTCAATGTCTTCCTAGAGTGGAGTCGTGTAAGTTCTTTGTATATTTTGGAGATTAAACCTTTGTCTGAGGTATCATTGGCAAATATGTTTTCCCATACAGTTGGTTGTCTTTTGAATTTAATACTGTTTTCTTTAGCCATGCAGAAGCTTTTTATTTTGATGAGATCCCATTTGTTTATTCTTTCCTTTATATTCCTTGCTCTAGGGGACATATCCGTAAAAATGTTGCTGCGTGGAATATCTGAGATTTTCTTGCCAAAACCACTACATTTTATTAATTTTATTTTTACATTTTTATTTTAAAACCATGCAGAATTTTATATATGTTGTATGAGAGAACAGTCTAAACTTTTTTATTCTTTCTAACAAATATAAATGATAAATATATGCTATATTACTAAGAAAATAAAATAAAGTAGAAATGCAAACCAAAAAATCCAGTTTATTTGGGATTAAAATCCAGCTCTGAGCCTTACTAGCTCTTGTCCTAAGAAAGTCAACTTAAGTTACACAAACCTCTCTTTCCTCATTCGTAAAAAGTAAATAAAAATGTCAATGTCTCAGTAGTTGTATAAGAATTAAATTAGATAATCTGTATCAAACAGTGACTTGCATATAGTCAGAGGTCAACAAATGATAGTTATGATAGCTATTATTTCTCTCTGAAATGCTTTTGCTTTGAATGTATTGATTGCCTTGAATGTCTGGAAGTCCAGTTGTGTTGTGTATCATGACACACTTTGGTCTCATATTTTTTAATGTTTTTATTTAATTTACTCAAGTGATTTTGGTTAAAAAATTATATAGGTTTCAGTTTTTCAATTCTAAAATACATTATCTGTAGATTGTATTGTGTGTTCACTTCTCCAAGTCAAGTATCCTTTATTTATGCACCCGTATGCTCATTGCAACTCTATTTACAACAGCCAAGATCTGGAAAGAGCCCAACTGCCCATCAGTGGATGAGTGGGTAAAAAAGCTGTGGTATATTTACATAATTGAATACTACTTGGCTATAACAAAGAAGGAATTTCTATCTTTTGTGACAGCATGACTGGAGTTGGAGAATATTATGCTAAGTGAAATAAGCCAGTCAGAGAAAGAAAAATACCACATGATTTCACTTATAAGATTCTACATGGAATTTAATGAATAAAATAAACTGATGAACAAAGTAGAAATAGACTCAGAGAACAGATTGACAACTGTCAAACGGAAGGGGTGTCAGAGGCTGGGTGAAAAGGTGACAGGGATAAGAAAAGCAAAACAACTCACAGACACAGACAACAGTATGGTGATTAACAGAGGGAAAGGGGGATGGGCAGGTGGAAAAGGGTAAAGGGAGGATACATGGTCTTATATTTTTAAAAGTGGTTTTTCTTTTTTCTACAACACTCCTAAAGTTTAAAAAAAATGTTCCCTTATAAGAAGTTGGCCTTAAAGATATGTCAACCAGATAGAATGTTACTGAGGTGAGCATTAGAGGACAGACTTAGGTGGCCTAGATCCATGTCACACAGGAATGCATCTTTTCACAGATCAAGGAGGTCTCCTCGAAGTTTCTGTTTCTATGAAAGTAAGACAAAGATGTTAAATAATGTGATGACTTTGAGGCAAGCATGCATAAGGCTCTGAATCTCGAGAGTATTTGAGAAAAACACTTGGCTCTATACAGTCTAATACAATTAACCCAAAGGGCCTAAAATTGAATTCCTTTCATGCCCCAAATACCTTTACTGACAGAATTTGAATTTGTATTCAATGCTAAGTGCCCTTAGAGATCATTTCTCATTTCATAGCAAGGGGAAATAATCTTTCCTAAGCAGTTATTTTTATCTGACCAATACTTACCATTGCTATTATTCTGTGTTACTTACTTTTCCTAAGGGATTTCCATACACCAATTTGTTTAATCTACACCATAGCTTGAGATGTAGGAATTATTATTAACACTATTTTATAGAGGAGGAAATTGAGTTGCCCAAAATTAAATAACTTTTCTATAGTTCTACAGCTAATAAATGGCAGATGGGGGTTTTGAACCTAGTTAATATGGCTCCAGTATCCATGCACTTCATTACCACATTTTGGTGGCTATTGTATAGTACTCTCTTGGAAACTAAACAGGCACCATGGCTACCACTGTTGACACACTAGATGAAGACAGTGTTTTAACTATTATTATTTTTTTTAGATTTTATTTATTTATCTTTAGAGGGGAAGGGAAGGAGAGAGGGAGAGAAACATCAATGTATGGTTGCCTTTCGTGCATCCCCTGCTGGGAACTGGCCTTCAGGGAACCGGCCTGAAACCCCAGTATGTGCCCTGACTGGGAATCGAACCGCAATTGTCTGGTTTGCAGGCCTGTGCTCAATCTACTGAGCTACACCAGCCAGGGCCTTAACTATTATTTTTAGTTGTTAGTTTAGACCAGGTATTTTATTAGTTTTAAAATTATTCGACTCTTTAAAAATATCCACTGAAGTTGGATATTTTATTTTATTCATTTTTATTTTATTTATTTATCTTTAGAGGGGAAGGGAAGGAGAGAGGGAGAGAAATATCAGTGAATGGTTGCCTCTCATGTGTCCCCTGCCGGGAACTGGCCTGCAACCCAGGCATGTGCCCTGATTGGGAATCGAACAGCGGTTGTTTGGTTCGCAGGCCCATGCTCAATCTACTGAGCTACACCAGCCATGGCTGAAACTGGATATTTTAAATAAAACACCTGGAATAATGAACACATCTGAAATAATAAAGACTTAATAAATAACAAAGACATAAAGACATCCGGAATAACAAATATATAATAGATGATAAATACATAAGATATGCTAAGAAGTTTGAGTGGGATCTTGACCTAACCAATTACAATAGTAAATAGTCATCTGTTACTAGAGAAGATAAATCTCCCTGATACATCTGAGAATTAAGATAGAGACCATTATGTTTATTTTATATTAAATTTGAGTTTTCATATCAGTGGTGAAAAACAATGATCTGTTCAATAAATTGTGTTAGAACAACTGGCTTTCTGTATGATGGTAAATGAAGGATAGTAATCTGAGAACATATAAAAATATATTCCAAATGGATTAACTATCCAAACATTAAAATTAAAAACCATGAAAGTATTGGAAGAAGATTTAGGATATGAGTCATAACTTTTGACATTTCTGGGAATGACAAAAATCTCAGGAGTCATAAAGAAAAGGGCGCTGGTAGGTTTGTCTTCATTAAACATACACATAATCATCTGTGGATCACAAAATACCATACATAAAGTTTGACAAAGAAAATTATCTAATAAATTTAGGTAAAATGATTTTTAACAATCTTTAATAGAAAGTGATACAGGGTACAGACAGGGGGGCCCCCCAAAAAGATTTAGAAAAGTGTCCAGAATTCAAAGTGTATAGGAATATTGGAGAGACATATAAGATGTCCTCACCCCCCCCCCCCACAGGGGGAAGAAAGAATGGAGCCAGGCCACTGAGAGCTATTTTGCATAGCAACAGTTTTGGAGCTAACCTCCGGAGGAATGGTTATTTAACATATCTATAACCTTTAACTGGTTTCATAGATATGTTAAATAGCAGTGGCCAAGTTTGGAGCAGAAGGGAGAAGGGAGAAGGAACTAGCGAGGGACTCAGGATGGAACTGGGAGGTCTCAAGATGGAACTAGGAGCTGCCCTCCTGAGTGGCAGGGACTCAAGATAGGAACTAAGGGCTGCTCTCCGGAGAGAGAAGGGCTTGGACTCAGGATGTAACTAAGGGCTGCGCCCCTGAGTGGAAGGGCCGCTGTGTGGGAGCTTGGAAAAGACTGGCTCCAGGACATGAAGGGTCCCTGCTTGGGCAGATAGAGAGAGCCACGCGGTTTCAGCAGAGTGAGGACCCCCTGTTGGTGGGGTGAAAGAGGGAGCCACGTGGTTTTGGCGGAGTGTGGACCCCCTCTTTCCCAGGTGAAAGGGAAAAACCACACAGCTTTGCCAGAATGGAGATCCCTGCAGCCAGGTGAAAAGACAGCCACATGCTTTTGGTGGAGTGTGGACTCCTGCAGCTTTGGTAGAAGAGGCCCACGCGGCTTTGGGGTGCCCCCTTTGGCCGCGGGGCCTGAAAAGCAACAGAGACTTTGACTGGAACTGGGTACAAAGGACTCTTGCCAGTGGACTATGAGAGGGTACCACAGTACTTTGGATTAACTCGAGATCCTGCACAGTGACACAGCTGACGGTGCCAGCGGCCTGCAACACAGACGTGTGCTCTTTTCCTGATTTACGGTACCCGGAGTTGGGACAGAGGGAGAAGGGAGCGCTGTGTGGGTGTAGGTGTACAACCTAAAGGACTTTGATATTTTAGTGGTGGCATTAGGCCTGAATAGCATTAAATAAACATTTTGTTTCCTTTTCACAAATCTCTGGCATTAAGAGATGTGTTTCCAATTGGCGGCGGACAGAAGGGCCCAGTAGATTTTAGTATTTTGGTTTTTGGGAGGGGCCCCTGTTGTACAGCAGTTTTGGGCATCCCTAGGTGGGCCAAATATTGTATTGCCCCTCCCTCGGACCACCTCCTCTTGTTCGGTAACAAAAGTACATATAATTTTTTTGGACTGCTGTAACACAATGCCACAGACTTGGTGGCTTAAACAAGAGTTTTTATTTTCTCATAATTCTGGAGGCTGGAATTCTGAGATCAGGGTGCTAGCATGGATAGTTTGTGGTGAGAGCTCTCTTTGTAACTTACAGATCATTGACTTCTTGCTGTGTTCTCACATGGCAGAGAAGGTGTGAGCTCTCTGGTGTTTCTTATAACACAAAGCAAATGGATCAGGGACCCATTTTGATGACCATATTTAGCCTTGATTATTTCTTTAGAGGCCCTATCTCCAAATACAGCCACACTGGGAGCTAGGGGTACAACACATGAATTTGGGATAGACATAAACATTTAGTCAATAACAAAACATACATATTTCAACAAATCAAGATAAAGCCAGAAACAAGGTGATGAAGAATTAGGCAATGATAGAAAATTTATGGGAAGAAGATGCAAATGAGTAGTAAACACATAGAAATGTTATTCTCATTTGTATTCTACAAAATGAAAATTTCTTTTCATTCTTGTTGAGAAATATATAGTGATACTTACATTTACAAACATGGTGATATTAATGGTAAGTTGTTCCCCTGGCTTGCCTGGTGTCAGATACTATGCTAAGAACTTAACTTGAATTATTTCATGTTATCATCTAACAACATTGAAAGATATGTGTCATTATGCACAAGCTATGGATGGGGAACTTGAAAGCCAGTGAGATGAGGTCAGATGCTTTGTTCAAGGTCATATAGATTACTTTGGTAAAGCTAAGCCAGAACTTGAATCTAGATCATTCATGTCTGTGGTATTTCATTAATGACACCAAGAGCAAACACCTGCTAATAGGCACTCTTCTAAACACTTGATGTGAATTAGTGCATTTAATTCTACAAAAGACTACTAAAGTAGCTACTCTAGGGTATTATCTCCATTTGCAGATGAGAAAAGAGAGGCAAAGAGAGGACACATAAGTAACAATCACCAGAGTCAGAATTCAAACTCTGAAAGACTGACACAAGCCCACACTGTAATGCTAAAAAGGCTGATGCTTGGGCAGGCTTAGAGTCTGAGACAGGAATTTGCCTTTGATCTTTAAAAACATTCCTTTCAGGCATATCAAAAGTCAGACATGTTAATCTTCACCTTTACACATTAAGGTGTATTATCACTGGCCGGAAAACAACAGTTCTCAACAGATTTAAAATAAACAATCTCATTTTAGGGAAAGGTCAAAAGCTGTTCATAAGGAGAAACTGATTTTCTTTTCCAATGATTAAAGCAGGAGAAAAGTAAAATTTTAGTATTTTAATTTAGACTCGAATCCATTCTCAGCGGCCTCCCTGCAATGTTATGCATTAACTCAGTGATAGTAATCAGTGTGCCAACTATTGAGCGATGTTCATAGATCATTTTAGATCAAGAGCAACAAATAATTCTCACTTATCCATGACATAAAGATGGCAAAACAAAACAAAGCAAAGCAAAACAAAATGCTGCAGTCTCTGTGCTGTCCAACCAGTCATAAATGAAGTTAATTTGAGACCTTTTGGAATGAGAGGCTAAGTTTTCGCCAAATAGCAATCATAACAAGCATTACCCTTTTGCTACTGACAGGAAAGTTAAAAAATTCCATCATGTTCCAGTTTCTCAGCAGTTGATAAAGGTTAATAAAATGGGATTTTAAGAAAGCAATGTTTTTACATTTTTCTATGTTCTTAAAGGACAATTCTCATTAGTTCCACTTGTCTCAGTCCTCAACATTTTTTCACATTCCAATTGGAGTTTTTCTCTTTTCTCTGCTTTGCATGGACCAATAAACTATGGATAGAGCTCTCTGTTCTGATAGCTCCGAAGAAAGGCTGCCCTTAAAGAAATCTGAACCTGTAACTTTTCTTCTACTAAATAACAGGAGAAGAAAAGATTTGAACTAAAGTGTCCTGGGAAGAGAACATCTGCTTTATGGAATCAGAAATATTACATTAGGATGGACTATGGATTTCTTACTGGAACTCATGATGTAGCTGGGTGGTGAAATTTTATGGGCTTTCACAAATGTCAAGAAATTACTTCTAGGATGAGGCAGCACCATAATGTTCATGCTCTTTACTCCTTAGCAATCTGTTATTTAAATGTGATAGATAACATTGTTTCAGAAGCCTTATTTTGACTTTCAAATTATTTTGAGACTATGCTACATGGCAAAATACTATTGCTTTAAGAGTATAAGTGTACTCAGCTTGCAAACAATTCAAATGAGTTTGAGGTCATAATGCTATTTCATAGTCATTATAATTTCTTCTGACTTAATTTCTCTGAGCCTAAGTTTTTCCATCTTCAAAAGGTAAAATTGATGCTTATCCTTCAGGGTTTAGGAGGATTAACAGAAACATTGTATATAAAACATTTAATATATTACATAGCATATTAAATACTCAATAAAAGTAAATTCTTATCATTTTATTATATTTACTATTGTTATAAGTTAGTGCAATAAGCTTTTAGATGAGGTTTGCAAAGCAAAGAAAAATACATATGAATTTCAGCAGCTCATTTAGATTTCTCATTGTATCTTTGTAGAAAACATGAAGAAATATAAGCATAAGTGGACCCTAATCAACAAAACAAACAAGCAAGTGAAATACGACCAGAGACATTGAAATTAAGAACAAACTGACAGTAACCAGAGGGGAGGGGGAGGGGATAATGGAGGGAGGGGAAAGGGTTTTCAGGAACAACTATAAAGGACACATGGACAAAACCAAGGTGGGGGGGAAGCAGGAGGGGAGGTGGGGACAGCTGGAGTGGGTGGGGGGGTAAATGCAGACAGCTGTACTTGAAAAACAATAAAATTATTTAAAAAAATGTAAGTATGGTTGGGTTTCACCCTGGTTTAAGATACCCAATTGGATTGTAGTTTCATTGGAGAGAGGTTTCTAATGGTATGTCAGAGGAGGCTACCTCAAGTCTAGTTCTGGTTAGTATCAGTAAATGTGATTTAGATAAAGAACTTGACTATATGCTCAGCAAATTAATAATACAAAGTTTCCAGGGACAACAAGTAGTTTAGGTAAGATAATCAGAATCCAAAATATTGAAAGCATGAGATTGTAGACTAAATATATCAAAGTGAAGCTTAATAATAATCAATATAAATGTACACCTTTGGGAACACTTCCATATTGGGAACCATAATTTTATAGCAGCACTCGCAGAAGTCATCTGGTTTGAATATCAATGGTAAACTCAGTATGAGTCACAGTATAATTGATATAATTTTCCCAAAGAACAAATGCTATCTCAGTCTGTAGAAAGAAGAGTAATTTATCTAAGATGGAAGAGAGTAACTTCACTCTGTCCCAGAGTAATTAGCAATCTACTAATTTTGGGGGGAGGCGCAAATGTTTAAGAGGAATAATGACAAATAAAGATTCATCAGAGCAGAATGATTTTTATAAATGATCAAAGGAATTGGTGCTGTCTAGTTTGAAGGGGGAAGACTGAAAGAGATGTGGCACCCATCTTCTGAGGTTCAGCTATGTGCAGAATTGCTAGATGTTTACAGTTAAGTACACAGTTCTTTCTCTTTTTTTTTAAGATTTTATTTATTTTTAAAGAGAGGGGAAGAGAGGGAGAGAAACATCAATGTGTGCTTGCCTCTCACATGCCCCCTTCTGGGGACCAGGCCTGCAACCCAGGCACCTGCACTGATTCGGAATCGAACCAGTGACCCTTTGCTTTGTAGGCCAGCACTCAATCCACTGAGCCACACCAGCCAGGGCCAGTTCTGCCTTTTTGTTATCTTCCACTTAGAAGAAACACATAAAAACAGGAAAACAAAACAATTAAAAATCCTAAATATCAATGCCTTGAAGATCAAAAACCAAAGGCTAGAAAGTGATAGCTGTATATAGGATCCTATTTTATTTCATATAGCCAAGCGTTGAGGTGGATTTTTAGGCAAGAAGTAAAGGATTACTATTCCAGGAAGCAAGTGTAGTGTGATAAGAATAACAAGAAACAGTGTTATTGGTTTGTTCAAGAAATAAAATACAGGCCAATGTGAATACACATACACAAACACACACACAATGTAGAAAATACATAGTGTTTTCTGCAGGTTCTTTTATTTAAAAACATACTGTATTGTACATTTTTGGTAACAAACCATGTTAATATATGAAGTCTGTCCAGAAGAAGTCCAGCTATTGTTAATATAATGAAAATGGTTTGAGCTTCATCGATGTAACCTGGCAGCCAAGAAGAGTGGACTAGAATGTACAAGCATGAATAATGATAACATCACTGTACTAGTCAGTGTGGGCAGTAGGCGGCATTGAGTGAGCATGTGTACTGTGTGGCCTTTGCATTCAAAATGACTGAGCGAGAAGAGCAACAAATCTGCATTAAATTTTGTGATAAATTTGAACATTCCTCAATGGAAACTATTCAGATGATTCAGAAGGCCGCAGCCATGGCAACTGGTGGTGGGAACTTCATTACAAAAATGCACCCACTTGTGCATCACATCTTGTGCAGAATATTTTGGTGACACATCAAACCACCCAGGTAATTCAGCCCCCCTGCAGCCCAGATTTGACACCCTGTGACTTTTGGCTTTTCCCAAAACTAATATCACCTTTGAAAGGAAAGAGATTTCAGACCATCGATGAAACTCAGGACAATACAATGGGGCAGCTGATGGTGATTGGGAGAACTGTGTGAGGTCCCAAGGTGCCCACCTTGAAGGGGGCATCATTGTCCTAGGTACAATGTCTCTTGTATCTTTTTCATTAAGTGTCTCTTTTTCATGATACATGGCTGTATACTTTCTGGATAGTCCTTGTATATAACCTTATTTTGCAACAGCTTCTTCATATTTTTCCATATTATGGATATACCTCACTTTATTTACTCATTTCTCTATTTAAATTTCTATTACTCTGCTCAGGTTTCCTATTCATTTTCTTTCCCATAGCTTTATTAAGGAATAATCAAGAAATAAAATGTAAAAATATTTGAATTGTACAACATAATGATTTGATATATGTATAAATTGTGAAAAGATTCCCTCATTGTGTTAACACATTCATCACCTCACATATTTACCATTTCTGCACCTGTGCAAAACAATTTATTTCTATTCTCTTGGGAAATATTAATTATATAATGCAGTGCTATCAACTACAGCCACCGTGTTACATATTAGATCCTTAGAACTTTATCTTATAGCTGACCCTTTATACTGTCTTACCAACCTCTCCTGATTTCTCACCTTTCTTACCTTTGACAACTATTTTCCTATTCTGTTTTTATAAGTTTGACTTTATTACTTTAGATTCCACATGTAAATGATATCATGTGGTATTTGTCTTTCTTTATCTGGTCTCTTTCATTTAGCATAATGCATTCCAGGTTCATCCATATTGTCACAAATGACAGGATTGTATTTTATTAAGGTGGAAAAATAATTCAGTGTGTGTGTGCATGTGTGTATAAATTTATCTCTTCATGGACTCTCAGGTTGTTTTCATATCTTTGCCATTGTAAATAATGTTGCAATAAACATGGGAGTGCAGGTATTTCTTTGATGTCATGCTTTCCTTTCCCTTGCATGTATA
The DNA here is from genome assembly GCF_021234435.1 of Artibeus jamaicensis. Taxonomy (NCBI): domain Eukaryota; kingdom Metazoa; phylum Chordata; class Mammalia; order Chiroptera; family Phyllostomidae; genus Artibeus; species Artibeus jamaicensis. The sequence goes on from NW_026521506.1 coordinate 21,423,628, forward strand.
TCCAGAAGTGGGATTGCTGGATCACATAACAATGGATTGCACATGTGTGAACAATGACAACATCACCGCACTAGTCAGTGGGGAGTAGCAGATGCTATTGAGTGAGCATGAGTACTATGTGGCTGTTGCATTAAAATGACAGACTAGAGCACCGAAACTGCATCAAATTTTTAATTTATTGAGGAACATCTCTTTGTATTTTTTAAAATTTATTGAGGAACATCTTTGTATTTGTGTGTTATCAGTTGTAATATTTCCTCTTTCACTTATAATTTTGTTTTTTATTCCTCTATTTTTCTTGATATATCTAGCTAATTGTCAGTTTGTTTATTTTTGTCAAAATAATCAGATCTTAGTTTCATTTATTTTCTATAGTCTTTTTAGTCTCTAATTTATTTCTGCTCTGAAATTTGTTATTTCCTTTTTCTGCTAGCAGTGGACTTATTTGTTCTTGTTTTTCTACTTCCATGTAGTAAAAAAATTAGGTTGCTTATTCAAGATATTTTTTAATATAAGAATTTATTGCTGTACACTTCCTTCTTTGAATGACTTCTGCTGCATCCTATATGCTTTGGTATGTTGTGTTTTCATTTTCATTTGCCTCAAGGAAATTTTTTTGTTATTCTTTTGATTTCTTCTTTTACCCATTAGTTGATCAGTAGTACATGATTAATAGCAGTATCATGCTATTTAATTACAAATCCTCCCCATATTTGTGAATTTTCCATTTTTTGTAATTGATTTCTCATTTTCTATGATTGTGGTAAGAAAATATGCTTCATATGATTTCAGTCTTTTTTAATTTATTAAGACTTGCTTTAATGGCTAACATATGATATACCATGGAGAATTTTCCATGTGTACTTGAGATGAATGTGTATTCTGATGCTGTTGAATGGAATGTTTTGGATATGTATGTTTGGGACATCTGGTTTAGCATGTAGGTTAGGTCCAATGTTTCCTTATTGAATATTTGTCTGGATAATTTATCCATTGTTAAAAGTGGGGTATTGAAACACCCTCACATTATTGTATTGCTGTGTACTTCTTTTTTTCTGATATATTAACATTTGCTTTCTATATTTAGATGCTCATATTTAGGTGTATAAATATTTATAATTGTTATATCCTCTTGATAAATTGACCTGTCAAGCATTGCATAATGATCTAACTTTGCCTCATCACAGTCTTTGACTTAAAAAGTATATTTTGTCTGATATAAGTATAGTTACCCATGCTATCTTTATATTTTCATTTGCCTGTGATATCTCTTTCCATTCTTCTCTTTCAGTCTATGTGTGTTCTTAAAGCTCATGTGAGTCTATCATAGGCAACATGTAGTTTGATCTTTTGTTTTTGTTTTAATTTAATTTATTCAGCCCTCCTATGTGTTTTGATTGGAGAATTAATTCTTTTCACATTTAACCATTTAATACAATTATTGATAGATATGGAGTTACTATTGTCATTTTGTTAATTGTTTTCTGGTTTTGTAATACTTTTGTTTCTTTTTTCTCTCTATCTTCTTTTGTGATTTGATGATTTTCTGTAGTGGTATGTGTTGATTTCTTTCTTTTTATAGTTTGAATGTCTACTATAGGCTTTTGCTCTGTAGTTACTATGAAGCTTCTATTTTCTCCTTTCTTGAGTCATCTGTCTTACTGATTTACTGAAATTCCTTTTGTATACTAGATATTAATCCTTTGTCTATTATATGCATTGAAATAGCTTCTACAAATTAGTAGTTTGAGTAATTATTTTATTTTTTACTTTTATTTTTAAGTATATTTTATTGATTATGCTACTACAGTTACCCAAAGGTTTCCTCTTTCAAACTCTCTGCCAGGTATCTCCTTCCCTCCAGCATTCATCCCCCACTTAGTTCATGTTCATGGGTCATGCATATAAGTCCTTTAGCTTCTTCATTTCCTATACTGTTCTACACCTCCCCTGTCTATCTTGTACCTTCCCATTATGCTTCCTAATCCCTGTATATTTTCCTCCATTCTCCCCCTTCCCACTCCCAGATAATAAACTACATATTCAGTGGACTACATATTCTAAATTAGTGCTAGAGATTAACTTTTAAAAACTTTACTTGATTGTTGATGTCTAAAGCGAACTCCTATCTTTCTCATTTAAATTGAGAATTCAACTCACTTTTAAACCATTCTGCTTCTTTCAATGTTTCTATTTTGTTAATGTAATTAATAATTTTACATGCATATTATTGTTTTTCTTTTATTTATTTATATTTATTGTTGTTCAAGTACAATTGTCTCCATTTTCCTGCCAAGACTTTCCCCCACCCACCCACCCCCGCCTTCCTCCTCAATGCTTTGCCCCTTTGGCTTTGTCTATGTGTCCTTTATATATGTTCTTTGAAGACCCTTCCTCTTCTTTCACCTATTATATCCCATCCCCTCTCCTCTGGTTACTGTCAGTCTGTTCTTTATCTCCATGTCTCTGGTTCTATTTTGCTTGCTTGTTTGTTTTTTTTTATTTTTATTTAGTTATTTTTCAAGTACATTTTTTGTCTATTTCTACCATCTCAGCCCCCCCCCCCCGTCTCCCCCCTCTCTCCCATTCCCTTCCCCCAGTCCTCATCCCTGTGTCTTTCATACTTGTTCCTCAAAATCCCTCCCCATTTTTCCCCTTAAATTCCCTTCTCTCTCCCCTCTGGTCGCTGCCCCCTTGTTCTCTATTTCAGTGTCTTTGTTTTTATTCTGCTTGCTTGTTTGTTTTTTTTTGTTTAGCTTCCTGTCAAAGGTGAGATCATATGGTATTTGTCCTTCAATGCCTGGCCTATTTCACTCAGCATAATGCTTTCCAGTTCCATCCATGTTGTTGCAAAGGGTAGTAGCTCCTTCTTCCTCTCTGCTGCATAGAATTCCATTGTGTATATGTACCACAATTTTTTGATCCATTCGTTTACTGATGGACACCTAGGTTGCTTCCAACTCTTGGCTATTGTAAATTGTGCTGCTATGAACATTGTGGTGCATAGGTTCTTTGAAATTGATGTTTTAGGATTCTTGGGGTATAATCCTAGCAGTGGAATTGCTGGGTCAAAAGGCAGGTCGATTTTTATTTTTCTGAGAAAATTCCATACTGTTTTCCATAATGGTTGTATCAGTCTGCAATCCCACCAACAGTGAACTAAGGTCCCCTTTTCCCCACACCCTCTCCAACATTTGTTGTTTGTTGCTTTCTTTATTATAGCCATCCTAACTGGTATAAAGTGGTATCTCATTGTGGTTTTAATTTGCATCTCTCTGGTAGCTAATGATATTGAGCTTCTCTTCATGTGTCTCTGGATATTCTGTATGTCCTCTTTGGAGAAGTGTCTGTTCAAGTCCTTTTCCCATTTTTTAATTGGGTTAAATGTCTTCCTAGAGTGGAGTCGTGTGTAAGGTCTTTGTATATTTTGGAGATTAAACCTTTGTCTGAGGTATCATTGGAAAATATGTTTTCCCATACAGTTGGTTGTCTTTTGAATTTAATACTGTTTTCTTTAGCCATGCAGAAACTTTTTATTTTGATGAGATCCCATTTGTTTATTCTTTCCTTTATATTCCTTGCTCTAGGGGACATATCCGTAAAAATGTTGCTGCGTGGAATATCTGAGATTTTCTTGCCAATGTTCTCCTCTAGGACTTTAATGGTGTCATGGCTTATATTTAAGTCTTTTATCCACCTTGAATTTATTTTGGTGTATGGTGTAAGTCTGTGCTCAAGTTTCATTTTTTTGCACGTAGCTGTCCAGTTCTCCCAGCACCATTTGCTGAAGAGGCTATCTTTACTCCATTTTATGTTACTGCCCCCTTTGTCAAATATTAATTGACTGTAGAGAGTTGGGTTGATTTCTGGGCTCTCTGCTCTGTTCCATTGGTCTATGTGCCTGTTTTTATGCCAGTACCAGGCTGTTTTGATGACAGTGGCTTTGTAATACAGTTTGATATCAGGTATTGTGATCCCTCCTACTTTGTTCTTCTTTCTCAAAAGAGCAGCTGCTATTTGGGCTCGTTTATAATTCCATATAAATTTTCGAAGTGTTTGTTGATTAGGTGAGACCATATGGTATTTGTTACAGGTGAGACCATATGGTGTTTGTCTTTCACCACCTGGCATATTTCACTAAGCATTATAGTCTCCTGTTCTATCCATGCTGTCATGAAGGGTAGGAGCTCCTTCTTTCTTTCTGCTGCATAACATTCCACTGTGTGAATTTACCATATTGTTAATAAGTCACTATGTTTACATTATATATCTGTTGTTGAAGGAGCCAAATATATTTGTCTTTGGTTTGGTTATAAGGTTTAAATGGGATATATAGGCTTCACTTAGTGCTTACTTTTAGTCATTTTACTCTATTTTTCTCCTTTCTGAAATTTAAAATTTTGCTTTATAGATAAGTTACTTTGAATATAATTCAAGTAAATTTTAGCAAATCCTATTGTGAAGTGTATATTCTGATCTTCTAAATTTCCAGTTGTATATGAAAATCTTATTCAAGTATTTTACCATATCTCTGAGGACACTGCTTCATCATTTTCTCCATTCAGTGTTTCAGATGAGACATTTGATAAAAGGCTGATTTATTTTCCTCTGAAGATAACTTGTAGATTTCTTATGATTATACCTAAAATAAAATCTTTTGCTAGTACAGGTCTATATGTGGTTGTTTTCTCATTGACTTTTCTTGGTACATAATGAGAACTTTCAAAGTGTTTATTCAGCCCTTTCATAAGTTCAGAAAAGTTGCCATTAATTATATTAATTCAATTCCATTACTACTGATGTCTTCTTCTGGAACAACACTTTACCTGCATCTGTCCGTATCTAAAATTCTCATTATGTTCATTTCTTTATTCCCTCTCTCTACATTGTGGTCAATATTCTTCAACATGTAATTCACATTGCTAAGTTGACTGTTGAAGTATTTATTCTCCTATTTACTAATTCAAGATTTTAAATTTGCCATCCAATTTTATGCAATTTTAAAAATATTCTTTGTTTATTTCACTCCTATTTCTTTAATTTCCTTTTAACCAATTGGATACTCCTTTTAATTCTCAGTGTTTTTGACTTACTTTATCTCCACTTATTTTATAGAGTCATTTTAAAAATTGTATTAACTAGGCCTGGCTGGTGTGGTTCAGTAGATTGAGTGCTGGCCTGTGAAGCAAGAGGTCCCTGGTTTGATTACCAGTCAGGGCAAATGCCTGGTTTGTGGGCCAGGTCCCCAGGAAGGGGAACCTGAAAGGTAACCACACACTGATGTTTCTCTTCCTCTCTTTCTCACTTCTTTCCACTCTAAGAAAGTGAATAAATAAACTCTGGCTGGTATAGCTCAGTGGATTGAGAGAGGGCCTGAGGACCAAAGGATCACAGTTCGATTCCAAGTCAGGGCACATGCCTGGGTTGCAGGCCAGTTCCCAGCAGGGGATGCATGAAAGGCAACCATACACTGATATTTCTCTCTCTCCTTCCCTTCCCCTCTAAAGATAAATAAATAAAATCTTTTTTTAAAAGAAAGTGAATAAATAAAATCTTTGCAGAATAAAAAATAAAAATTGCACAAACCAAACAAAATTCCACCCTTTTATTTTTGCCAATAAATAATACCCTCATGCAAAATAATTAAAGTAAAATAATGCCTCTTCAGTCTGATTACAATTTTTTTACTAGAACTGTCATTTGTTCACCCCCCCAACTAATGGACACAAAGTAGGTTCAAGCTAAAAAATTATCTAAAGCTTTTATTATTTCCTAAAATATTTTCAGTTTAATTTTTGTTTCTTTAATATGTGAATGTACACAGTTTTGCATAATATTAATAAGGTCTGAATGCAGTATTTCTTTATTATTATTTTTTCTTGCTTCTTAAACCCTTCAAGAAATTGTAATTTTATATACAGTGGAAGAAAATGGACTTAGATGCAGGGATATACCATTTGACACAATTTTGTAGGGACTATCTTAGTGCTACCTAAGTAGAAGGAGTGAGGAACTCCTATATCCAGGCTCAAGCTGTTCAGGTAAACCATAGTACAGGAGAAACTTCAATGTTCTGAGTCAAACCTGGAATAGCTAGACCTTAGTTACACAGTTAAGATTTCTTTACAGGGAAGTTGTAAATCATCAGGCATCTGTAAGATTAAGAGTAGAGCACGACCTGATAGACATTCTAGAAAATCAATATTATCTTTGTTAATAGTCTTTATTTTCTCACAACTGATAAAATAGCTAGGACATAAATTCCCTGCTTCCATGCTTGGTGTAATATTATAGCATAATACCTTCCCATGTACTCATTGAGTACATTTTTGACAATGGTGATAGTAAGGATGATCCAGATGAAATGAAATATCACCAAATGACCAATCAGAAATGAAAACAGCCACTTAACTTCTGCTAGTGTTGACTGAATACACACTGGGCTCCAGGCTCTGTTCTGAATAGGAAGAGGCAAAGTTTAATAAAACTTCATTTCTGCCTTCTGGAAAGACCTCATGAAAGATACTCTTAGTGACCTTCACATTTTCTTTTTCTTCATCTTCATCCTATGCCTCTCTCTTTCAAAACAGGGAAAAAGTAAAGATCTGATATAGCAGAGAAAGCAATAGTTCCAGAAAGAATTAGCTGGAACCTCCAACTATAGCAATAGTCTGTAAACCATAGCACATGACCCAAATTTGTCTTACTGACTGTTTTTAGCAATAAAGCTTTATTGAAACAAAACTATGCCCATGTATTTGTGTATTTGGTGGATTTTATGCTGCAATATCAAAATTAAGTAGTTTCAATAGAGACTATATAGTCTACAAAGACTAAAAAAATTTGCTGTCTGGCCCTTTACCGAAAAGTTTTGCTAACTGTGGAGCAAAGCTGTTAACCTACATGGGCTACTAGAGTCCCATCCACTTTCAGTGACCAGTATTCATATCTTTATAAATTTTAAGTCTTTCTTCTATACTATTGTTTACATCCCCTTTCCCTTTTACTGTTTTCATTTGTGGTCATAAAAAATCAGTTTTAATAGGAACATTAAATTACCTAAGTTATTATGTATCAATGTTACTAATGAAAATGTGTCTGTGCTGTACTGGAATATATAAATACCAAGAAAAGTATCATTTTTTAGCACTATCTGCATTCTGACTATCTCCCACCCACTGTGTTTTAGCCACAATGGCCTTCTTGCCATTCCTTGAATTTGCCAGCTGTGTTCACATGTTTTGGCCTGTACGCTTGCTGTCTCCTATGGCTGGGATTTAACTCTTTTTGTTTGTTCAGCTCTCTCCTATGATCAAACATCCCTTTACAGAGAAGCCTTTCTTGACCACCTAATCTATAACAGCACCCTTCTTCCCCAGAACTCTCTACCACTTGAATGAACTCCCTTTTCCATCATGAGCACTATTATTTGCTGATATTATACAGAATAAGCATTTATTGTCTGTATTCCTACCAGAGTGCTGCCTTCATGAAAATAATGACTCAGTCTAGCTGAGTCGATCTAGTTGGGAATATATTAGGTGTCCAACTAATATTTATTGAGTGAGTGAATAAATGGAGAGAAGAAATAGATTAGCCAAACACTGTATCTAAATGGTTAGATAAATATAGCTAACTTAAATTTAACTTATTCCAAGTGAACATGAACAAATTACTTTTCTTTCCAGGCCCCAGTCTCTATTTATAAAATAGAGATGATAACAAAAATTATCCTCCCAGAGTCACAGCATAGATTAAAGAAGGTATTTAAAAGATCAAATACAGTTATTAGCAGGTGAGTGATTGAAGAAGGCAATTACTTTATTATCATTATGGATATCAGATAAAGTGCCAGGAATCATTTGGAATGCCAGGACCCAGAAGTTTAGTGCAAGCTGTTAAAAAAATGTGTTTTCCCATAAATGTGTATCAGCCAATGCAATGATCTTGCAAATTATTGTTACCACAAATTAAATTCTTTTGAGTAGGAATGTTAAAGCTATTATATTTAACTGTAGTAGAATGCTCTGCCTGATTTTAGGAATTGTATCTCTACCCCTTGTGGCTAAGGGCAAGAGATGACCTTTGGAATGCCAGCCGCAGGAGACAAAATCTGGCTCTCGTAGCAAACGCCACCTCAGTTCCTCTCCCTGCCCCCAGAGCTTGGTCGGAAGTCAATGACTGGTAAGACCCCTCACAGCGGGGGGCAACCTAAGCCAGACTTGATCACCTGGGAGGCCTTCATGGAAGGACTCTGGGGGCTGCAACAAAGAGCAATGGACTCCCCGCCCCCCGCCCCTGGCTTTGTCAAAGCCTGAGTCCCCATGTTCTCCCGGAGAAGCGCTTCCTGGCTCTAATCCCCTTAAGCCTGAATACCTGATGGGGAGAGGTACAGCTCCTTGCCTGGCCAGAGCTGTTCTAGGGGAAAATCTGGCATCACAAAGACTTGCTGATTAACCTGTGAGATCTGCTAAGAGTGCTTTCATTCATATGATAAAAGTCCAAGAGGAAATGAGTATGTCTCCCAAAGTTTCTACAACTCTCTTCCTGACAGACACTTACTCAGACTGAAACCCTCAGACCTCTTTGTAATGTTATCTACTGTTTGATCCTTGCCACCTTGTATTCCTGTGTATTACAACCAATAAAAGGCTATGGAAGAGGGTGCTTGGGGCCTTTTTCTCCTTAGAGAAACTGGCCACTGTTGGCCTCTTTCTCCCCAGAGAAACTGGCGACAGCCCACGCCTCCATCCCCAAACAGATACCATCTTGTCTCGGCCATATTTATTCACTCACGCGTGTCCGTTGCACTGGGGGAACCTTGCGAAGGTAGTCATCCTCACATTTAACAAATGTGATATTTATTGCAGGCCTGCTCTGTATCAGGTTCTGATGAGTAAATTTGTGTCAGTGGTCTTCTGAAAACATTTTGTTTTGTGATCTCTTGATATGTTCCCCAAAGAAAGTGAACCAGCATGGAGGCGTTACTTAGTTAGTAATACTGAAATGTTGGGCACTTAAGGAGAGAATGAAGATGAAGTCACACATTTTTGTGAAGTTTCTATGGTACTCTTTGTTCAGTTTATGTTTCAAAAGTATATTGAACTTTTAACTTAGTGTAGCATTGAAATTTCTGTAATTCATACATTCCATGGGTAGAGTGACTAAATGTTCCAAAGTTTTCAAAACGAAAGGGACATGTAACTTTCAATTTTAAAACCAAGACAGTCCCCCCAAATTGGGTTAAGTTGGTCATGCTATCCATGAGTGTGTGTATATGTGTATATGTTTGTGTATGCATATGCATGTCTGATAATCTAGGTGTCATAATTAGGTTGGAATCAGGTGTGTTAGATACTATGATACACATACTAGTATCCCTCAAACCTCTCTAAATAAAACTTATTTATGATCACTTTTTAGAAAAAAGAAGTAATCACGAGATGCTATTTGAATTTCTTTTAGACTATATCATGTCACCATATTTTTTGGACCTCATTTCTCAAGGACAACTACCTGAATATTTTGAGAAGTCAAAGTTTTAATCTTATTTCACAGGTGTCATTTAAGTGCTAGTTTTTCCTACCTTGTATCCCTGTTCCCAATATCTGAGAAGGAATTTGCTATTAGAATAAAAACTATTATTTAATTTTACCATTTTACAGATAATAAAAAAGTTTGCATACACAGCCACTTAGGAGTTTGGAGACTTTTCCTCATTTTCATCATCTGTACATCTTTAACAGGCTGGTGTAAAAACATAAGACCACCTCATTATTTTCATTAATCCATGCTGTTATCTTTATTTAAAGACTCAGCCCATTAACTTAAGCTCATTGTGATTAATTTTGAATTGCTACAGAAGAATGAATCTGTGTTCTGGTGTATGAAAAGCAGCCCTTGCTGCAGTTCTACCAATATATATTTGAATATGGTTTTCTATTATATCTATATGTCAGCATGAAGAAATTAGATTGAGGATATTTATAAAAGATGGAGTGATTTAATATTTGATAATTGAAAATCTATCCATCATAGTGCTTGGAAATAAGCAGAGATATAAAAACTCTACTAAGACACACTAAAGTTTGTCGTTGCCTTTTTTTATATGTTGATTACACTCTCCTGCTACCATTTTTTGATGTCAACAATGACACTTGATAACTACAAGCTTCTTGAAGACAGATAAATTGTTTGTCATTGCATTCTCAGAACTTAGAATTGTTCTTGGCAAAAGATGGCATTCATGAAGTGCTAGTTAAATAAATAAATAAACAAGAAAATATAGATTAGAATGATTTCATAAGACTAGCTAATGCAGCCCTGGCTGGTGTGGCTCAATGGATGGAGCACCAGCCTTCAAACCAAAGGGATGCTGGTTCGATTCCCAGTCAGGGCACATGCCTGGGTTGTAGGTCTGGTCCCCAGTAGGAGGTGCATGAGAAATAACCACACATTGATGTTTCTCTCCCTCTTTCTCCATCCCTTCCCCTCTAAAATAAATAGAATCTTTAAAAATGACTAATGCAAAAAATGCAAATCAAAAAGTAGCTATATACACTTATATGCAGAAAGCATTGAATACCCTCAATGATCTCATTAAATCTCAGGATTTCACTAGGGCCCATTCTATTTGTGGCTTATTTATGGTTATCTCATCAGGTCACTATAAAGAAATAATAATGATAATGATAGTAATAATAATAGTCTTTGTCTGTTGGGATAAATTAATTCAACAAATATTGACCAAACATATACTATGTGCCAAGCTTCAATTGGTGTTGTGGACACAATGGTTATAACAGCAAAGTTCCTGGTCTCAAGGAGATTCCAGTCTCTCTCTATTTTTTTAGCTCCACCATCATCATCCTAAGGGTAAAATGGGTGTCTGTACCTAAATGTTTAAACAGTAAGTTTAAACTCAAATGTTAAAACTGACTTAACCTTCCCCAAAAAACCTAATCCTCTTGTATTATTTTTTTAAGTTTAATCCAGTGATTACAGTGAGCATGTCTGTCTTGTTTTCTGTTGTGTATAACCAGTGCCCAGTACAGAACGTGGCCCATAGAAAGTTTTCAATAAATATTTCTTTCAAGGTTACACCCTACATGTCATCAATATCAAGCTGTGTAGCTTCTAAATTCTGGAATCCCCTCTCCATATCTATTTTAGCAGCTTTTACAATGTTGTATCAAGTTTTTTATGCATACATCTGTATTTAGACTTAGATTGTAAGCTCTTTGGGAATAAAGATGGTCTATATTATTTATCTTTACCACAGATCCCAGCTTTTGTATAATGATGGTAAATGCTTACTATATTAAATAATGCTCAAAGTAACTTAGTTTATTGTAACTCAATAATTTTTGAAGTAATTTAAGTGGCCTTTGGCTTCTGGTGATTCTGTAGAATCACACTAGAAAAATAATAACAATAGTTATCGTGAAACATGCTAAATGCCAAGAATAGTGGTAGGTGCTCCCATTGATTACCTTATAAAGTCCTCCCCAGGACTATAATTATATCCATTTTACAGAAGAGAAAACTGAGACAGGTAGGTTAAGTGACTTACTTAAGTTCACATAGATAGGAACTAAATCACCACTAGTTATCTAGTTATATAGCTCCATGATGTTTTTAATATGCCATTCTTCGCTGCAGAGACACATTTGTTCCTGCATAGATTGGCTAACATAAGAGGAGTCCACTGTATTTGAAGATACTATTATTGACAACTCGGAGCTTAGACATTTTATCAGATGCCAGTGCTAGTCATTATTTCTATAGGCTATTTCTTGTGGTCTGGCAGGTGAACAAGAATTTGTCCTAATGTTTAATTTGAATTTTACTTTATTTTTTTTCAGCTTGCATTTTATTTATTATTATTATTTTTAATTTTATTTAGTTATTTTTCAAGTACAGTTTTCTGTCTATTTCTCCCATCCCAGCCCACCCCGTGCTCCCCACCTCCCTCCCATTTCCACCCCCCTTAGTTATTGTCCCTGTGTCCTTTATACTTCTTCCTCTAAATCCCTCTCATTTTTTCCCCTTAAATTCCCTCCCCTCTCCCCTCTAATCTCTGTCCCCTTGTTCTCTATTTCAGTGTCTTTGTTTTTATTTTGCTTGCTTATTTGTTGTGTTGTTTAGCTTCCTGTTAAAGGTGAGATCATGTGGTATTTGTCTTTCAACACCTGGCTTATTTCACTCAGCATAATGCTTTCCAGTTCCATCCATGTCGTTGCAAAGGGTAGGAGCTCCTTCTTTCTCTCTGCTGCATAGAATTCCATTCTGTATATGTACCACATTTTTTTTACTTTAAATATAAGCTACTAGACATGATCCACAGGCCATTGACAATATAAGACTAGGGCAGCAAGTATGCACCACTTTATCAACTGTGATGCCTTATGAAGAAGGAATTGGGCTAGAAGGGTTATTAACAAATACAAAAATGAAAAAGAAAAATATGCCATACTTCTGTGATTGACTTGGGCCTGGAGGTTTGAGGGACTGAAAGATCATTTTTATTTAAAATAAAAAGAAACATTTGAGTAGCATGCAACTAAGCAGGTTTTTCACCATAGCACCTGTGACAGTCTTTTGATCAGCTCTGTGCGGTGAGAGGAAAATTTTGTTCTTTAACTGACTGAAAAGTATCAGAGCATGAATGCACCTATATCCAGACTTCTTGAAAATGCCCTAATTTAAGGTCAATAAAACAAAGCTACTTTCTATTTTACTGTGAAAATATATTTCAGCTGGGAATCTCAACATTCTTGCTGGAAATCTAGGTGTTTCATACCTAAACAGCAAAAGAACCTGTCATTTAAAATAACTGCCATGATAAATAATGTACTTGTTTAGTGCACAGAATGCCAGGTGGACACTGGAAGGCCACTGTCACATACCTAATGATGACTGAAGATAAATGGCTCTGAATTTATTGTCTCAAACTTGTGGTATGCTTTACTTTGATTAATAGATTTATTCTATATTCCCCCTGCCCACCACTCACCAGACCCTAGTCATCAGACTATCATACTTCAGTCCCCTGCCTCTACCGCTTTACCACAACAGACAATTCTTCATTCTCTGGACATTTTCCAGCCTCTTCACTTTTGTTTCCTGAGGGTAACCTACCTTGCTCTTCCTGATAAACACTTATTCATCAGTGATTGATTCAAATGTTACCTACCTCTTTTGAAAAGTCTCCAATGGGCAACCCCCAAATGCACAATGAGCTAATCCTTCTCTCCGTGCTTGATAGCACATACCTCAGTTGCAGTGTGTATCACATTGTGTTGCAGTTGTTTGTGGATGTGGCCCTTTAAAACTGTGCCACAAGGGGAAGGGCTAGTTTGTGTGTGTGCATGTATATACAAACTAAATAAGTTCCTTATTTGTTTATATTGAAGCTTATTTTAGCAAAAATTTGAGACAACTAAAAAGTTATACAACAACAAAACACAAATAAAAATAGGTTAGAGAAAAATAGAAACTCTGTGTATGTGAATCAGGACACAAAATAGAGCTGTGAATGAGGCATATGAGGACTGGGGTTATATTTTATTCATCTTTGTATTTCAATAACCTAACAATGTAAGTAGACCTTAGAAGACAACTAACATGCATAGTTTCAATGCATTTATTGATTGTTTGATTGCTTACTAATGTCCTTGAATGCACTAAATAATACTTTACTAAAGTCTTAAATCAATAGTATCCTGCTGTTTATGAACTGACTATTTAGTCACTGACATCATGACATGACCTGTCAAGCAGTAGAATTTACCACACTCATTTCTCCCAACAGTCCTCCCCATTAAAGGTGGAATCAAAGGGCTAGGAAGAGTAAATCATTTGACTGATATTATATAACTTAAACATTGCTGAAATCACCTCTCAGGATATCATCTGCAAAATGGAAGGGGACTGAGCATTCATTTAGTCTAATCTTTCATATTATATAATTCTAAAGTAATTTTGAATACAATATGTTGAAAGTAGTTTCTCATTTTCCCTCATTCTAATTTTCTGATGTTCTTTTATTTTCAGGCTGTTCATAATTCCAATTTCTGTAGAATATTCATGCATTATGAAATAATCTCATTTATCTTGCTTCTCATATTTGTGAGAGGCTTTGTGTCTTGCATATTACTTGTGTACAGGTCATTGAATTTGTCTCTTCCAATGTCAGCTTGCCTTTGTAGTTGTAGCAAGAGGTGAGCTATGTAACTGGAGTACATGGTGGTGGTATGTCTACATTATATGATCATGTTAGGAGAACATGTGTGTTACTGTCCCTCATTTCATTTTAGAGCATGATCATTTCATCTACACCTGGAACACTGGTGATTTCTTTTCAGTACCCAATGTGATTTTGACCTACATGAGAAAAAAGGCAATTGCTACAGGAAAGGGAAGGGAGAAGAGCAAAAGACAGATTGAGGTAGTAGGAAGAAAGGGACCATGACTGATTGCTAAAGAGAAAACAGAGGCATTTGTTTAGATATCACTTTCAAATCACACTTATCAAAAACAAAATGGAGAGTTGAATTGAGACAAGCCTCCACAATTGTAAGAGAAGACAAGTGAAAATATAATTTCATGAGGTTATGAACAATTTTCTTATCTATAGTTTGTTTTGGGGAACTAAAAGGAACTGTTTAGGAATGTAGAATCAGGATATTCTGGACAAATCAGCATATGCTCCTCAGAGAAATTTTTTCAGAGTAATTCTATATTCACTGAATTGTTGCTTCTTGAGCTTTTGAGAGAGCTTTATTTGCAAACCTTCTATAGAGAGGTTATTTTTGACCAGTCTTAGCATGAATTTTACAAGGATATATCTTTCCTAGTCTATGTGACAGACTCTGGACAGCAGAGTCTGCATGTTATGACCGAAGATGAAAACAAATGTAGAGACTACAGCAGTCCTGTGGAGAAAAAGGGAAGGTATGGTATTCTCTTAAGATGAGAGTCTTGTGGCCATGTCTCTCAAGGGGAGAGCACCTTGGCCACTCTCTCAAGAGGGGAGCATGCCAACCCTTGCCTGGACAGGTTTTTATTGTTTTTCTCAGGTCTTACATCAAAGAAGGATTTATTATCTATTACATAGAATATTGTTATCTACATTTTAGGTACAATCAAGGAAATGAAAATAACAAATGCAGAAGGGAAAGGTGATAAGCCGATTAGCTCTGTCCTTTGGAAAATTCACACAGGCTTTGGAAATTACCTTGAAGATAGAAAATAAACATCTACTGTTTCAGACCAGGGTGAGGGAGTTTTAGTAAGAGCAAACCAGAACAGTCTGAATACATTTTCCAGGCCTGATTCCCATGGGAAAACCTGGTTTGAGGGTCTGGCTCCTGCCCATCACTTTGCTTCTGTATGTTTTCCATACAGAGCTGAGTCACATTTGCCAGACTGAAACAAAATGGTTCCCTACAAGTCTATAGCTACAATTCTGGGCTAGTTTATTGTTTAGTCAGTGGATTCTAAAAAAGCAACACTATAGGTAGTATAATTTGTATTTAAAAAACAGGAGAAAATCATTTTCTTAAGTCAAATTAACCAGTCACAGAAGGACAAATACTGCATGATTTTACTTATATAAAGTACCTAAAACAGTCAAACTCATAGAAACAAAGAGTGGAACACTGGTTGCTAGGGATGGATGGGAAGGGAAAGTGGTGATTTGCTGTTCAACAGGTATAAAGTTTCAGTTATACAAGATAAGTATATTCTAGAGTTATGCTGTACAACACAGGGGTTATAGTTAACAGTGCTATATTATGCACTTAAATTTTTGTTAAGGAGAGAAGAATCATGTTAACCATTGTTACTATAATAAAAAGTCTTTCTATGAAATAAAAGATGGAACCATCTCTGAAGTGACCAGTAGAATGTTTGAGTGTATAGCATGTGTTCAAGCTCTTAGAGATTTAATATTTCTAAACAGGCTGCCTCCAGGTACAGTAGGATGCTTTAGTTCACTGTGATTTGAAAAGTAGTTGAATAATAAGTAACCAGAGATTGTGTATTTAAACCTGAAGGATGCTTCACCTAAATACTCTAGTTAATTGATGGTAAATTCTGTTCAAAGTAGGCAAATCAATTTTAAATAATAACCCTTAAAACATAAAATATGAGAAGTATGCTGTCTTTAGTTTTCTACACAGCTAAATTTTTCATGGTTATATTTTTACAAAAGACAACTAATAGCTATTCATCTAGAAAAATATGAGGATCTCACTTTACAGCTGTGATAAAGCATTCAAGATACAGAGAACTCAAGCCCAATTATGAAGAGAAAGGTAGATGACCTAAATAAGAACCAACTGTTTCTATTTAATATCAATGCATTGAGTCTCTGGACACACAATTATCTGGCCACTTCAATTTACATGAATTTTTTTTATGAAATTAAGAAACTACACATAATATTTTTAAATGATGAAGGGAAAAATATCATATATGTTTATCTTTATAACACACTGTCTCTGTACTGTTTGGAAATGGTTTATCTGATTTAGCAAAAGTGTGGCACTCTACTCCACTGAAGAAGATAAAAATAAATGGAAGCATATACCATGTTCATAGATTGGAAGAATCAACATCATCAAAATGTCCATACTTCCCAAAGCAATTTATAGATTCAATTCAGTCACTATTAAAATACCAATGACATATTTCACAGATAGAGAACAAACATTTCAAAAACTTAAGTAGAACCATAAATGACCCCAAATAGCTGTAGTCATTTTGAGAAAGAAGAGCAAAGTAGGAGGGATCACAATACCTGATATCAAACCATATTACAAGGCACTATAATCAAAACAGTCTAGCACTGTGATAAGAACAGACACATAGATCAATGGAACAGAATACAGAGTGCAGAAATAAACCCAGGCCTCTGTGGCCAATTAATATTCAACAAATGATACAGAACATAAAATGGGGTGAAAATAGCCTCTTCAACAAATGGTGTTGGGAGGTCTCAACAGCTATATGCAAAACAATGAAACTAGATCACCAACTTACACCATACACAAAAATAAACTCAAGGTGGATAGAAGACTTAAATATAACTTGTGACACCATAAAAGTCCTAGAGGAGAAAATAGGGAAGAAAATCTTAGACATTCCATGCAGCAATATTTTCACTGATATGTCCCCTAGGGACATAAAGGAAAAAATAAACAAATGGGGCTTCATCAAAATAAAAAGCTTCTATGTGGCTAAAGAAAACATCAGCAGAATAAAAAAGGGAGCCAACCATATGGGAAAATATATTTGCGAATAATACCGTTAACAAGGGTTTAGTTTCAAAAATATATAAAGAATTTGACTCCACTCTAGGAAGACAAACAACCTAATTAAAAAATGGGCAAAGGAACTAAACTTGACACTTCTCCAAGAAGGACATATAGAGGGCCTATAGATATATGACAGGATACTCGGCATCACTAGCTATCAGACAGATGCAAATTAAAACCACAATGAGATACCACTTCACACTGGTCAGAATGGGCATCATAACCAAATCAGCAAACAAGTGTTGGAGAGGTTGTGGAGAAAGGGGAACCCTAGTGCACTGTTGGTGGGAATGCAGACTGGTGCAGCCACTGTGGAAAACAGTATGGAATTTTCTCAGAAAACTAACAATGGAACAGCCTTTTGACTTGAGAATTCCACTTCTGGGATTACACCTTAAGAATCCTAAAACATCAACTTAAGAGAACCTATGCACCCCAATGTTCACTGCAGCACAATTTACAATAGCCAAGAGCTGGAAGCAACCTAAGTGCCTATCAGTGAATAAGTGGATCAGAAAGTTATGGTACATTTACATAATGAAATATAATGCAGCAGAAAGAAAGAATGAGCTCCTACCCTTAGTGACAACATGGATGGAACTGCAGAGCATTATGCTAAGTGAAATAAGCCAGGCTGTGAAAGACAAATGCCATATGATCTCACTTATAAGTGGAACCTAATCAACAAAACAAGCAAGTAGAATAGACACTGAAACAGACACTGAAATAAAGAACTGACAGTAATGAGATGGGCAATATGAGGGGATAATGGGAGGAAAAGGGAGAAGGGTCATCAAGGAACATTCATAAAAGACACTTGGACAAAGCCAAAGGGGGTAGGATTGAGGGTGGAAGGTGGGGTTGGCTGGGATTGGGGGGAGTGGTGGGGGAAAATCGAGACAACTGTTCTTGAACAACAGTAAGAAAAACAAAATAATTTTCTTCAACTGGTTTAAAAATATACTATGAATACAGCAAGTATTTGGCTTTATATATTTCTATGTGATTTACCTGTTTTGTTCGCCTAGCCCCACCTTCTTTCTGGGGAGACTCCTCCCAGTCACATGGGGTTCATGAACAACAAATTTAGAAACTGCCTCTTTGTCCACACTTGATTGGCCAAGGGTTGACCTAAGATGGGTAACTATGCACTGACTTAATTTTTTAAAAAATGAGACAGTATGGAGTGCATCCTATATCTCTGGATGTTTCACAAATGATTGTCTAGCAGGAGTCAAAGGACCAAAGTTAGAAGCACTTTGGTACAGCTCAGGGGTGTTCAAATTCCCTTGTTGCTAAAAATACTCTGGTGTGATTGTTAACTATATAGCCTTCCAACACCCTTTACTTCAAGATTATGATTCCATCAGTTGTGGGTCTAGCAACCTGTTTTAATAAGCACCTGTAAGTGGTTTTATTTTCAGGAATATTTAGGGTACTTATTCTGAGAAGTACCTTTGCCTGTATTTCAAGTAACTGGCACTTGAGAGCAGTATGCTTTTTCTGCCAGCATTATTGTTGGACTCTGCATTGTTTTCAGAAGGAAGTCTTAGCCAACCATGAACTGTGAATTCAAAGAAAATAAGCCCTTGGTCATGGCTTTATTTTTTATTTTTAATTATTCTCTCTATTCATTCAGCAAACATAAGGAACTTACACATTAATGGGGGGGCAGAGCAGATATTAAATGAATAATCATATGAAAACTTTATACCCTGAGATTAGTGATATTAAGCAACAATAAATAGTGCAAGGAGATTACAAGGGACCTGATTGGGTGGAGCAATAATTCAGGGAAGATTTCTCTCAGGCAGTAATATTTAAGCTAATTTTATATAGTGTAACTAACTTTTGAACTTAACACGTTGAATTTCTGGTATAGACTTGTTCCTATATTCTGACCCTGGGCTCAGATGTGAATGCATTGATAACTCTAGATTTATTATGCCTTTTCTACTTTGTATAAAAATGTCATATGTTTTATGATCTATAAACTTTTCAGAGCTTAGCTCTCTTCTAAGTTAGGCAGAACAGTTTGGCATACAGAATGTGTATACAAATATACATATACAAAATTTATATGATATACATATACATATATACATGTATATACACATGTATGTGTGTATATATACATATATATGCACATACATATGCAATCTATTATTTGGCATAAAGTTTTCACACTACTTATGGATTTTTTCTTCTCATTGAAAATTCCAAGATAGCACCAGAAAAATTTAACGAATAAATAATATAAAATTGAAGTATCTAGATGATGTTAGAGAAGCATGGTCTCTGGACACAGACATGTATGTGTGTGTGTGTGTGTGTGTGTATATATATATATATATATATATATATATATATATATATATATACACACACATGTATGTGTATATCAATCAATCAATCAAATATTTGTTAACTAGAACCTCCTCCCCCACTCCATTACATTGATCCTTTCATGGTGTCTCCTTCATTCTCTCACTGATTTTTCTCATTTCTTTAGTCACCAACAGGGGTGTGCACTTATGTATCTTGATACCTGCTCCATACTTCAGAACTTCACTTACTTTCTCCTGGCATTTAAGGATGCAACATTCACTGAGTGATTCTTCAACTACAAATTTAACCTACAAACTACAAACTAAACTAAGGAGAGTGCAAAGATTAATAATATAATCCAAAAAAATTGTTTTCACACTTCTGTAAATATTTCTACTTAAAGACTGCTAACTACTCTGAGAAAACATTGACAGACCAATATATAAGATCAATTGTTTTCATTAGCATGTCAATACATTTTACAATATTTAAAAGATTTTAACAGGCACTTTCATTTGTGTCTTACAATAATTCAGTGTAGGAGACACATTATTTTTATTTTGCTGATAATAAAACAGAGGCTCAAAGATAGAAATGTGTAGCCTGAGGTCAAAATTCCGCCTAGTTCCATTCGTCTCTATTTCTGATTATAAAGACAAAGTAGCTGACTCAATTTTGTGGCTTACCTTACCCTACCTTCTTTCTTATGGTCTCAGGGAACCTGCTAATTTGCAGTTCAACAAGGCTCCAGCAGTTTTGATTTTTTTTCAATTTGCTTTCTCCAGCTGTCCTTGCTGTTTGAAAGATGAGGCATCAAATCTCAGCTTGAGTCCTGCCATTTTAGTCATGGAAACCTTTATAATTTTAACTGTTCTACTTGGAGCCTTAACTATGCTGAAGTCCTACTCATTCAGAAAAGTGCTGGAGCAAGAACTCCATGTGGCTCAAGTGGTTTAACTGAAGATAGCTTATATCCCCACAGGATGTGGTGTCTTAGTGAGAGAACCTTCCTGACCACCTAGCATATACTGCATCACAGTGTCCTAAACACCCCTCCCCTGCACCACCATCTGTAGCTGTGGTTGCTGTAAGCACTCCTTTGTACAGAATGTTCTAAATAATTCATAAAACCTAACCATTGTCTCAGCTTTCTGACCTATCTTGTCATGAAGGATTTTTCATTACCATTTTATTTTATTTTTTTATTTTAATAAATTTATTTATTTTTCATTACCATTTTAAAAAGCACAATGTGGCCCTGGCTGGCATGGCTCAGTGGATTGAGCGTGGGCCTGAGAACCAAAGGATCAAAGTTCAATTCCCAGTCAGGGCACATGCGTGGGTTGCAGGCCAGTTCCCAGCAGGGGACGCACGAGAGGCAACTGTACATTGATGTTTCTCTCCCTCTCTCCTTCCCTTCCCCTCTAAAGATAAATAAATAAAGTCTTTAAAAAAAGCACAATATAAGAACAAGGTAACATATTTTTCAAGTGTAGAGAAAAGGGTTTTCCTTGCAATTCATAGCCTGTGCACTACCAAAAACAGGGAGCAGGGAAGTTCTTAGTTTCCACCTCAGTCAACACGTGTGTGTCAATGAATCTGGCTTCAATAAAGGCTGTTTTTCATCTTCAACTCTACCATTTGTTCTGTATCCTTTGGTTATTTTCTCTGGTTCTTAAGTTGTCATAAAAAATACAATTGTTCAAGGGCTCTCTGCAAATGTTTGTTTTCTCAATTTCATCTCAGATGGAAGGTATTTATTGCCATACTTTGACATGTCTCTTGCACATTGCCTTGCTGTGTTTGAAAATGTATTTTCTTAAGCACTGGCATTTGCATTTTAGTCCCCATGTTAACACCTTTATCTTACCTATTGCCTTTTGACTTTTCCTATCACGTACTCATCACTCAGTAAAATCAAAGTATTTAAACATCTGATCCCATCAATTTTAAGATCCCAATAGTTTATGTAGTCAAAATATTTGGTTCGAAATCCTGGCTTCACTTCTATGAGCTCTGTGATAATGGGAAAACTGCAAATCCCTCTGGATTTCAGTCTCTTTATTTCTTAATTGGAATACTGACAGCACCTACTCCCCTGGTTGCCATGAGAATGAAAAATGAAAAGGCATGCTGAATGTTTAGAACAATGTCTAACAGGTAATGCGAATTCAGTAATGTGAGCATCAGTGTAAATTTTGATTAGATTAGAGTTAAGCACATTGACCTTGCAAGAAAACCATGAAAATTAAAATATGAATGGAAAATACCTAGCACAGAGTCTGGCATAATACAGGCACTCAAAAATCGTATTCCCATTTCCTACCAACTGACCCTCCGCCATTCTGCACTTCCTTGTTTCACTGAAAGACTGCTTTCCTCGAGTATTTTTGTTTTTGTGAATTAATAGCTATACTATCATGCAAAAACTAAAGTTAAAGTGGTGATTTTGAATAGAGTCCAAAATATCAAAGAAAAGTAAAAAAAAGTCAAATAGCAGCTGTGCTCTCAGGCAAAAAGCATTAAAGCACTGACTCATTTTTTAAAAGTTTCTTTTAATTCCACAGTGAAGCGGACATCGTAATAGCCCTTACCTTCTGGCCATTAGACACCTAAGAGCTGCCAAAGAAACAGAAATACTAGCTGCTCTGTTCACAGTCATTCTTCTTAATTGTATGAGGTCAAGAGTAAAGTGTAATCACTTCCCTTCTGTTCAATTGGTGCCACTTTTCATTTTGTTCTTGTTCATAGTGTATAGATTTCCTGGCCTCTTAGGGGCCAGCATGTGCCATCTTCCTTAACTTAAGTTGTAGTGTTTGAACCTCTTCGATGCTGCCCTTGCCAACTGGTCATCTACTCTCTGTTGATACCTTTCAAGGAAAAGGAGCCCAAAATATCCAGAAGCCTGTTTAGGCCAGCTTGAAACAGACATAATTATTAGAAAAAATCTCCCTTTGGTGAGCCAAAATCTGGCTCCATATGTTCTCTCCTATTGTCTTAGCTATGTTTTTTGAGACCTTATAGCAGTAAAATAGCAGTCAATCTATTATTTGGAAGAAAGTTTTCATACTACTTATAGATTTTTCCCCTGAGTGAAAATTCCAAGATAGCACCAGAAAATTTTAAAGAATAAATAATATAAAATTAAAGTGAATATCTAGATAATATATACCGAGAAATATTATTAGTATTGCAATCAAGTGTGCCCCTAAAATATTTCAGATATGGACACTTGTGGCATGCCTCTAAATTTCAATCTGTACATTAATGTTTGAATAGTTGACAGTTGATGTTGTCCTAGACACAGACATTCATCCATTCAATCATCCATTCATTCACACATTCTCTTGTTTATACAAATATTGGACATCATTTTATATACCATGTAAGTATATTTTTAGCATGGTATTATACAATATTCTCCTCATGTCATCCCTCTGTCAACTCTAAACTTCAATAATTCATGTTTCAAAAATGGGGAGAGAAGATAACATTATTAGGAAAGACGGAAATAATTTTGTCATTACCGACACCTGCCTTTTTAAAAAAATATATTTTGTTGATTATGCCATTACAGTTGTTCTATTCCCCTCTTCATTCCCCTCCACTCTGCACACCCCTCCCCCACTATTCCCCCTTTTAGTTTATAACCACGTGTCTCAAGTTCTTTAGATTCTATATTTCCCCTACTATCCTTGCCCTCCCCCCTATCTATTTTCTGCCTACAGCCTATGCAACTTATATTCTGTACCTTCTCCCCCCTTCTCCTCCTCCCACTCCCCTGTTGCTAACCCTCCATGTGATCTCCATTTCTATGGTTCTGCTCCTGATCTAGCTGTCCTCTTAGTTTGCTTTTGTTTTAGGTGTGGTTGTTAATAACTGTGAGTTTGCTGTCCTTTCATTGTTCATCTTTTTTATCATCTTTTTCTTAGATAAGTCCCTTTAACATTTCATAAAATAAGGGCTTGGTGATGATGAACTCCTTGAATTTGACCTTATCTGAGAAGCACTTTACCTGTCCTTCCATTCTAAATGAAAGCTTTGCTGGATAGAACAATCTTGGTTGTAGGTCTTTGGATTTCATGATTTAGAATACTTCTTTCCAGCCCCTTCTTGCCTGTAAGGTCTCTTTTGAGAAATCCACTGACAGTCTGATGGGCACTCCTTTGTAGGTGACTGTCCCCTTATCTCTTGCTGCTTCTAGGATTCTCTCCTTCATTTTAATCTTGGGTAATATAATGATGATGTGCCTTATTGTGTTCTTGAGTGCAACTTCTTTGGGACTCTCTGGATTTTCTGGAAGAGTCTTTGGGACTCTTCTTCCTGGATTTCCTGGAAGTCTATTGCCTTTTCCAGATTGGGGAAGTTCTCCTTTATTATTTGTACAAATAAGTTTTCCACTTGCTCTTTCTCTTTCCCTTCTGGTACCCCTATAATTCTGGTGTTTGAACATTTAAAGATGTCCTGGAGGTTCCTAAGCCTGTCCTCATTTTTTTTTTTAATTCTTGTTTCTTCATTCTTTTCTGCTTGGTCACTTTTTTCTTCCTTCTGGTTCACTCCTTTGATTTGAGTCCCAGTTTCCTTTCCATCACTATTGGTTTCCTGTGCATTTCTCTTCATTTCAATTAGTTTAGCCTTCATTTGTTCCTCTAATTTTTGACTAAAATCAACCAGTTCTGTGAGCATCCTGATCACCAGTGTTTTGAACTGTGCATCTGAAAGTTTGGCTATTTCTTGGTCACTTAGAGTTATTGGCTCTGGGGCTTTGAGTTCTTCTTGAGCCATGTTTTGGTCTGTTCATGCCTGTTAGGTATGAGGAGTGGAGCCTTAAGTGTTCACCAGGGTAGGGCCACCCAGGTCGCTGGTTTGTGATGCTGTATGTGGGAGTGGGGTCAAAGAGGGACAATGGCAGTTTCCTCTGCAGCTTCCCGCCACTGAGGCTTGTGTGGTCTGTCTCACTGCTCCCTCTTTTGCTGGTTTATCTGTGCGCGAATGTGTGACTGTGTCAGCCTGCTGCCTTGTGCCCTCACTGGTTCTGCCCATTGCTACCCCACACCTGGGATCTGCCCACAGCTGCCTGCCGCCTAGTTTGGGGGAACTTTCCTGCCTGACCCCGCTTTGCCACTGCTGGCTCTGCCCCTCTTACTGGTCTGGCTAATGGTTCATTGTTGTCAGACTTCCATATAGTTCAATTTTCTGTGTTTTGCCTGCATTTTTTGTTACTAAAACTTTGTTGTCTTTAAACTTGGTTGTGCAAGAAGGCACAATGTTTCTGCTTACCCCTCCATCTTGGCAGAAGTCCTCTGCCTTTGTTCTTTGAACCATATTACTACTACTTCACTGATTTTCCTGCTCCTAGTCCTTATGAGTTTGTGGTCTTTAGAATTTTCCATATGCATCGATGGATCCTAGCTCACAAGACAGCTTGGTGCTTGATGCTTGCTCCCTGATTCATGTCTGGCATATGTATTTAACATGTAAATATCTTGGTTTACAGATTTACATAAAAATTATTAAAAAGTAAAAAAAGCCATCTAAAACAATGACAAGGGTTGTTGTCACTAATCGGCTGCATTGGCTAGATGGTGAGATGCAACTGGCAAGGCAAGAGGGCTCTAACATTGCTCTTAGCAGAAACGTATGGGGATGAAACTTTGCCTATACCTGCAGTTGCCATGACTTTACACCTCTAGTATTTAAAGAGAAAGCCCAGAATAATCATTTAATGACTATTTTTATAGACCTACTATCAATACCCTCCAAAGACTGCCAGGAACATACATTACTTGAACTATTTGGGTTTATTGTTCATTATAGCTACAAGAGGGAAATACACACTATAAGTGATCTCAGGAAGGTGTTAGAAAGGCCTTTTGATAGGATTTGCACTTATATTAGGTAATTTGGAGGATGTTGGGAAGAAGCAGGGCTTTGCTTAATATCACTTGAATGCTATCAAAAGGCAGGGTCAATTTTATGATTGGGTATCATAAAAAAATCATTAACAAATCACCAGTAAACAAGTACTGGTGAGGATGAGGAGAATAGGGAATCCTAGTGTACTGTTGATGGGAATGCAGATTGGTGCAGCCACTATGGAAAACAGTATGGAATTTCCTCAAAAATTAAAAATGTAACTGCCTTATGACCCAGCAACTCTACTGCTGGAAATATACCCTAAGAATCTTGAAACACCAAGCCAAAAGAACCTATGCACCCCAATGTTCATAGCAGCATAACTTACAATTGCCAAATGCTGGAAACAGCTTAAGTGCCTGTCAGGAAATGAGTGTATCAAAAAACTGTGGTACATTTACACAATGGAATACTATGCAGCAGAAGGAAGGAACTACCTTTTATGACAGCATGAATGGACCTGGAGAATATTATGCTAAGTGGAATAAGCCAGGTGGTAAAAGACAAATAGCATATGATCTTACTTGTAAGAGGAATCTATTGAACGAAATAAACTAATGAGTAAAATAGAACCAAAGGCATAGAAACATGAAACAGACTGACAGGGGTAAGAGGGTTGGAAAGCAGTGAGGACTGATTGACAGAAGGTGAAGGGATTAATCAAAGAACATATATGAGGGACCTGTGGACATGTACAGTGGTGTGGGTGTTGACTCTGGAAGTGGAAGTTAGGCTGGATGGAGAGCAGCAAAAGGGGAAATATTGGAACAACTGTAATGGCATAAATGATAATAAAATATGAATAATTAGAAAAATCTTAAAGAAGAAAGGGGGAAACTAAAACAAGGGTAAAGCTGTAATTGGTGAAGCAGTAACAGTCATTCACATGAGCCAGGATAAGCATATGTTTGGTCATTTTTGTGGTTTTGACAATGTTCATGTTCTGTGTGTATTGAGGTATTATTACAGAGTGGTCTTATTTTTGTTTTGATCCACAATGATCCCAGAGTGGCCTTGTTTGATGTTGATGTTCTGTGACTTTGTGTTCAATGAAATACCCAAGGTCTAGGTGTGATTGTTAGGCCAGCTGTTGGATGTTAGTTACTGCTTTTCTCTTTCTAACAACTTGACATTGTTTTGCATCAGGGAACAAACCCATCAGTAAACAAACTAGATGACAGTATAATTGTCTTCATTGGAAGGGGGAGAAAGAATGAAAATAATCTTGGTAAATAAATTATACAGTACATTAAAATGTGATAAATGCTATGGAAAAGAAAAAAAATGCAATAGATCAATGTAAAAGGGATGAGGAATGGGTTAGGTATAGACAGGAAAGTCGCAGTTTTTAGTAGGGTGGTGTGGGTAGGCCTCACTGTTAAGGTGACTCCAGAACAAAGACTTGCTATGGAGGTGAGTTCTGTGAATAGCTGATGGAATCCTAGTTCATGTCCAAAGGAATCATCCTAACAGTAAATTTGGATTCCTGCAACTTTCTAATTTACTTCATAGGCAATTGAGCTTATCCCCTTCTTCCTGTTTTCCCACTGATCTCCCTGAGGGTTTTTTTTTTTTTTGCCTTAGACCAAAGAGAAAGGGATTGGATAAGAGGGACAGAATAAGCTAGGGTATATTTGATGGCTGCAGTACTCCTGCTCTAAGAACTAATTAATTACTCAAGGAACTGAGTAATCTTCTTTCCGCTCTCCTACTACAAAGGAGCTAACTGCATGATTTGTCCTCAATGGCAGGACAATTACTACTCCATCTTCACTCTAGCTGAGATTCTGCATTTCCTCTTCTCATGAAAACTGACAGTTGTTCAAGCTCTGGCTCTGTCCATTGCAACCACAGTTAGACACAGGATTCTCAGCAGAATGGATCTGTCTCCTTTGGAATTTCTTCAATTGCTTTTATTTCTTCAGAGCATATTCATGGTCATTACACTTATTTTTGATCTAACAATATCTCTATATAGGTTCTATTTAGTATACATTATACCCAGTTTTATATTTAAACATATAAACACAAACTGGTATTTTATTTGCGTTTATTGATATTTTATGTCAAGAGTACAGTTTTTAAGTGATGCCATGGAGCTAAGGATAAAATTTTGAGATTCCCTTTACCATATTCTTCTAGACTCCAGTGTATTATATCCTGGCGGCTGCAAAGATCCTAAGAAAATTATGCAATAAAAAGTTTAAAAGCAGATATAATTGATGCTAAATATGTATATATCACCTGCAATGTAAGAAATTGGATGAAATTTCTCTATTAATAAGCAACATGGCACTAGGAGGAAAAATATATGACTTTCTGATTTTTGACATTGGAAGTCTAGGTGAATGCTTAACATGTCCAAAGAATAATAATTATCATTATTAAGAGATAATTCTTGACTCAATATGTCTAATGATCTGATTGCAGGACCTATTTTTATTATTAAGTTTTAATAATCATGGTAACTTACATTTATATGGGGCATTACATTTTGCTTTTATATCCAGTCTCCAATTTGAGCCTTGTAATATCTCTGGAAGATACAGAATGTTCTGAGTTATTATCCTCATTTTACTGTGAAGAAACTAGGGCTCATAGAAATGAAGTAATTTGCAAAATTAATAAGAGCTGGATGCCAGCTTAGAATTAAATCTCCTGAATATGAATATAATTTTCAAATAAAGAGGAATCAGACATTCTTTCTATTTTCTACCTGTAACTACTTATATGACCTTAGACAAGTCATTTAATCTCTCCAAGCTTCCATTTTCTTGAGACTAATGATAGTGCCTACCTTTGTGAATTGGGTATGATGAAATACACACACATGTGTGTGTGTTCTCAGCCTCAATTTCCAGTGTGTATTGGGATTTTCCAGCACCAACAAGCAATCTGCAAGATATCAACTAGGTGTCCTACAATTCAACTCAATTCTGACACTATTTGTTGGGGACCACCCTGTCTGCTTTCACGAGTTGAAACCCCCCCCATGGCTAAGGCTGAGTGAGTGACCTTTGGGCCATAAGCTACTAAGGAGAAAAAGCTTATCTCCCTGGCAGGAGTGCAGCTTCTGCTCCTTTTTCCATTACTGGCCTCCAATGCTTAATCAGTTAGCCAATGATGGGTAAGATTCCCTAAGGGGGAAATTACCTAAGACAGGCATGATCACGTGGATGCCACAGAGAAGGACTTGGGGGGGTTATGGAGAAAAGGGGCGATGGACCTTCGCCCACCAGCTTTGGTGAAGCCTGAGTCCTCAGTCTGTCTGAGAGAAGTCTCCAGGAATTCTTTGGCTATCTGCTTCCTCTGCCTGACTTAACCCTGAAAACAATGACAAAGGGTAGTGCAGCCTTGTGTTGGGAATGGCAGGTTCCCTGGGGTAATCAGGCATCATAAAGAATTCCTAAAAGTCCTGTGAAACCTGCTTTGCTAAGAGTGCTTTCATTCATATGATAAGGGTCCGAGCAGGAAATGAGTATGTCTTCCAAAGTTCTGCAAACCCCCTTTCCTGAAACTGACTCAGACTAAGCCCTCAGATTTCTTCAAAATGTTATCTATTGTTTGATCCTTGCTGCCCTGTATTCCTGTGTATTACAACCTAATAAAAGCCCCTGGAGGAAGGGGCTCCTGGACCTTCCCTTTTGAGGGATTGGCTACCTTTCCTCCCCAAGTAGATCATGTCTTGATAGTGTTACTTTTATCCGTGGCAGATGGGGGGACATGTGAGAAAAGTCGCCCCCACAACTATCTATACAGAGATAGCATTAGATTCTACAAGTTAAGAGTTTAGTGCTCCAAGGCTCACTCCCTCCACTTCAGATGGCAGTTACAAACCAACCAGCTAAAGATTGGAGGTTCCCACACCCACATCCTTGGGTTCAAATAATTTGTTAGAGTAGCATATGTCACTCAGGGAAACATTTTATTGAATACTTTACCAGTTTATTACAAAATGGTACCACTCAGAAACAGCCAGAAGGGAGAGATGCATAGGGCAAAGTATGTGGGAAGGGCACAGATCTCCCATGCTTTCTCCAGACACACCACTCTCCCAGAACCTCAGTGTGTTTACCAAACTGGAAGTTGTCTGAACCCCCTCCTTTGTGTTTTTGTGAAGGTTTCATTACATAGGCATGATTGATTAAAGCATTGGTCATTAGTGATCAATTCAACCTTAAGCCCTTCTCTTCTCCCTGGAAATCAGGGGTTGGAAATGAAAGTCCCAACTCTCTATTCATGGTTATTTCCCTGAGAACTAGCCCTCATTATAAGGTGCTTTTCAAATATTCCCTCATTAACATAAAAGCAGTTGTGGTGGAAAGGGGCTTGTTGACCATAACAAGACACCCATTTCACATTTATGGCTCTGAAGGTATTTCAAGAACTGAGGACAGGAGACCAAGTATTATAACAAAAGATGCTCCCATCATTCTTATTGCTCAGGGAATTCCAAAGGTTTTGGGAGCTGTGATCTAGGCACCTTAGATGAAGACCAAATATATATATATATATATATATATATATATATATGTATGTATATGTATATGTATATGTATATGTATACATATATATGTATGTATATATGTATGTAAGTATATGTATACATATATAAATATATAATCACAATTCTTATGTTATACATTTTAGTATAACAGCTAGAGAACTATACAGCTTGATAAGATGATAGCCACTGTTATTTTGAGCAGTGACAACACTTATAAAATTATTTGTTCTTCTTTAAAATAGAAAGACTAGAACTTGGCTCTAGGGTTGTCATTAGTTTTAAATGAGATATTAAAAGTATAGCATTTAGCACAGTACAAGGTTTATCCAGAACATATCCAGACATGTAATAGGAAAAATAGAGACATTTATTAAAGATGATATGATATACAAGAAACCATTGTACATAGGACTATAATACCTCAGTCCCTTTCAGAGGAGGCACCTTGAGACCTCATACAGTTCTCCTAATCACCATCAGCTACCCCATCATATTTTCCTAAATCTCACTGATAGTCTTAAATCTTTTCTTTTTCAAAGGTGATTTTTGTTTTGGGAAAAGCCAGAAATCACAGGCACCAAATCTGGGCTGTAGTGGGGCTGAGTTACCTGGATGATTTGATGTTTTGCCAGAAAACTGCAAGAGACATGCTGCCTGAGCAGGTACATTGTTATAATGTAGCTGCCAATCACCAGTTTCCCATATATGTGGCCTTCTGAATCATCCAAATAGTTTCCATGGGGGAATGTTCAAGCTTAATGTAAAATCTGATGCAGATTCATTGCTTTACTCGCTCATTTTGAATCTGATGACCACACAGTACATGTGCTCATTCAACACTGACTAATACAATGAAGTCATCATTGTTCATGCATGCACATTCCAGTCCACTCTCCTTGGCTGTCAGGTAACACCAATGTCATGCAAACTGTTCTTGTTATATTAACAATGGTTGGGCTTTTTCTGAACAGACCTTGTATGCATTATATACATTTTGTTTACCTTGCTTCACTCATCACTTCAAATGGTGACTGCAACCAAGAAATCAAGAGCAGGCTGAGAGTATTAGAGGTAGCATTGTAAGAATTAGGAAAGGTTACCAAGTGTAAAGTGGTGTCATTAGAGACCAAGTATAAATTATTTGCATTCTTGCACTCCCAATTATTATGTACTGATATAAAGGTTGTGTTAATGGTGAACACTACCACATGTTAGACATCAGTCCTTTAGTTTGGCTATGAAAAGGATTCAGAGCTAAGGAACTCAAATACATGCAAAAGTTGATTTAGGAAGTGACAGGGGTAAAAGTGATCCGTGGAAGAAGTGAGCCAGCTGGGCTACATGGGCTCAGGAAACAAGTTATAGAGGAAAACGGAGCGCCCTTGGAGATTAGGAGAAAGAAAGACAAAGAAAATGTGCAAGGGGAGAGGAAAAGGGGAAAGTTGCAGGTGTGCTCCAGAGAAAGAGAGAGCATGTGCTGGGTCTTTCAGCTTGAGGGGTTTTATGTGTTTCCAAAGGCAGGGATTTGAGTGGAGATCTCAAGGGAGGATCCTAACAGAATATTCATTAGCTTTTCCAGTTGTGTCCTTTCGGGGTAGTGGTCTTTACTAACTGGTTGATGCTATTGTAGGGGGTCATTAGTCATTACAACTGGTCCTCATGTCAACCATGGTGTCATTTTGTCTGGTTTTGTTGCTTTTCTGGGACTGGAGCTGAAAGACAACTGAGGCTTCAAGCATTAAGCCCTAGAGATATTATCTCTAGGGAGTGGTTGTGCAAGGTCTTGTATGGGAGTCCTATGAGGCTATTCCTGGCTCTTTAGTTCTTCCTCTAAGGGGGTATACCACATGACTAATGACAGGCCAGAGGAGGAAAGGTCAGAGGAGGGTCTAAACCACATGATTAGGAATAGGGTATGGGAGGAAAGGTCAACCTGGAGATGGGGTTCTGCCTTACAATTGTCCATTGCTATTCACCCAGGGCTCTCTGCCCTGGTGACCTTCAATAGTACCTGGCCCATTGTTCCTACTCTGCTCATGTCTGTCTGACTACCTATTATATCAATTGGACAATAAGGAAAGCTGATAGGAAAAAATAATTTATTTGAAATATGGTGTTGAAGGAGAGCTCTACAGATATCCTGAACAGCCAGAAAGGTAAACAAGTGGGTCCTAGAGCAAATTAAGCCTGAATCATTGCTGGAGATAAAAACAACAAAACTAAACCTGCCTTACTTTGAGCACATCATGAGAAGGTTGGGTGCTTTGGAAAAGACAATAATGCTGGGGAGAAACAGAAGGCAGCAGGAAAAGAGGAAGACCATGTATGAAATAGATTGACTCCATAGAAGAATTTATGGGCATGAGTCTGCAGGAGCTGAAAGGGGCTGTCAGGACAGGACAGTGTACACATCACTCCTTCACAGGATTGTCAGGACTCAGAGCAAACTCAATGGCATGTAACACACTTAAGTGTGTTACAAATGCAGACATCCAACTAATAATAGCTAATATTATAATCATTTTCATTTGTATATTAAGATTCATTTTCCTGAAAGTGACGGAAATCTCAAATTTAAGCAAACATTAGTTTGCTATTATTGACTTACGTAACTAAACAATTAAGGGATATATTTTACTTCTGCTCTGCCTAGATAAAGAAAACTGAATGATATCTTCAGGCTCTCTATCACCACTTGACCCCATGCTTCTGTGTTGACTCTATTATCAGGTGTTTTTCAGCTATCTTCCAGAAGTTCCCACATCTTCATTACCCCAAGATTTCTACTGAGTGGAAAAAAGCAAAAGTCTTTATCCAAGCATTCATAAAAAGTGATGCAAGATTTATTTGACTGTGCCAGTGCTTAAGTTATCCGCCCATTGTTGTGTCAATTATTCTGTCTAGAAAATTATGATGTGTTGGTTTACTTAGTTCTGAATGACATGCAAATGTTTCATACATTTTTAGTATAATGTATACACTTGTTTTCAAAGGAGATAGTTCCACACTGTTGGTCTCCATAATTAGGTTGTTCCCTTGTATTCCCCATAGCCACAGTTCACATTCAGTCTCATTTTCCTGCTTGGTAGCACAACAAAGTGGGATTTAACACAAATAGGTTGAAAAAACTATTAATTAACATACTACCAGATCACTCAATTCATTGTAATTGAAGATTTATATGATGACTCCTACATTGTGTAAAAATACAATGTCCTGGACATCATAAAGTAGATTTTTAAAAAGCCCTGCCTTCAAGAGGATCTCAGACTCTCTTGAAGGGTGACAGAGGAGACAGCTCTTTCTAATATACAGGTGAATATGAGCAATAAGATAGCAGATGTTTTGCAAAGTGCTCTGAAAATGTAGAAAATGATATTAACCTTGAATGGGATAGGACAAAAATAGAGACAAAAACCAAGATATGGTGATTGAAATTTGGTGGCAAGTTGACAAAATATTTGGTTTAAAGCATCAACACTATAGTTTTCCGAAGCAGACCTGAAGATATGGTAAGGAAATTATTCTGGAGTCATGGAGCATATTATATGCAGACTTATGAGTATATTATTTCCTTTTTCCCTAAGATGCTCCACTTTTTTCTCTGTCTCTTGATTCCACCAGATAAATGAAAACCAATTACAGCTACAAATATTTAGAGGCAACTTCTCATTTGCTCCATGCCTCTGGGACCTATTCTTATGACTAGAATGGATTCAGTAACAGTGTTAATTCATTCACCCTATTAGTCAATGAGTTCCTACTAGGTGTCAGTTGCATACCAGCTGTGTTAAAGGATAAAAAGATGCTAAGATATATTTCTTCCCCAAAAGTTAAGGTGTGTACATTTTTGTTGGAGAGGAAGACTAAAAAGTACTGTACAATATGGGAAATGTAGTACTAGAGACCTGTGAGACATTCGTAGAAGCACCAGAAGGAGAACAAGTACTTCCCTACACAATGTGCAGGTGGATATTTGGTTAACAAATTTTCACCGAGGAGATGGCATTTGAGCTGGATCACTAAGCAGGGGAGGAAATTTGTGCAAATGAAGAGAGGCCTGAAAAGCCACCTGGAGAGGCTTTGATATGCCAGGAGTGTGTATAGTTTCAAGCGAGAAACTAGCAAGAGATAATGCCATAAGGGTGTGCAGGCATCAGATCAAGAAAGATCTTAGAGATTTCATTTTATCACCTATACAATGGTGATGTAGAGAATCATGGGTGGAGCAGAGGCACAGGCAAGCAAGAGATCCAATCATGGAGGTGATATAATTACTACAAATAATTATCAAGCAAAATTATGAAGTTAGAAGACAGAAAGCTATTATTTGTGACCTTCTACAGAAGTTCTGTTTTAGGAAAATCTGATTAATCCAAATCAGATTTGTGAACTAAAATTAAGTGCATAAACATATGGTTAAATAATACTTCACTTTAAGGAAATATAGTCCCTTGAAATTGAGATCTTCCATGGTGTAATATATTATGTAATTCTGTTTATCATAAATCATCATAATATTTTTCAAAAGTATTTCCATTATCTGAACCAAGGACTACTTACTTTTTTTGGGTCAAATGTGTAAATCTCACACTAATTGACTGTAGCTGAAATGCATTGCTG
Organism: Artibeus jamaicensis; assembly: GCF_021234435.1. NCBI lineage: Eukaryota > Metazoa > Chordata > Mammalia > Chiroptera > Phyllostomidae > Artibeus > Artibeus jamaicensis. The sequence continues at coordinate 21,458,323 of NW_026521506.1, forward strand.
GACATGTCTAATATTTGAAGAGAAAACCAAAGATGACAGAGCTATGTTCTCTTAATATACCAGAACCTCCCTGTAGCAGTGACCTCGGGATCTTTGCTGCAAAATAATCAGACAGGTGGAAGAAAACAACCACTAAAAGACCTTGTGATGCTTTAATAACTAAATCCTCTTAGATTAAATCCAAATTCCCATCTTATTCTGAATTCTATGCTATGACAAAGTATTAACAAGTACCAAATATATTATTCAAATTATGATGACCTTGTGCTTTTGATTTAAAAAGTTTGCAGACATTAGTATTCAAAAGTAGTTTGAGGACTTACACTTCTGAAGCTATTGTAGTCTTTCAGAATGCCACATAAATCTTTTAGCTTTTCTTATTAATTTTGCAGTTGTAACTTAAGTATTTACTCCTAACTCAACCACATTCTTCTTCCTTTTAAGCTTTTATAACTCAGGAGAAAACTTCTATTAATCACCAATGAAACTCTGAAGAGCCATTGGAAAGGAAAAGTGCATGGTGGCTTTCAAATCCATCATTTGAAACAAAACATAAGTAAATCTTATGTTTAAATATAGATATGAAGAAAAGACACTACATTCAAATTATTTACCATGTTTTCTTCCCATAACTTCATGAAAATATCTCTACTATTGTTCTTAACTTCTGATCAACCTAGGAAAGAAAGAGTTATTAAAAATGGGAGACTTACTTCTTCCATCTCAGATTGTGTTAGAATATATTAATGGAATGCCATTATCTTTCTTTAATTTGTAAGGCAGTCCAGGAACCTACTTTCCTTCTACCTTACACAGCATGGAAATGATTTCTTCTCCTACAGTGATGACATGAAATATATTTTTGGCCTCTGTTAGTTGACATGGAAATGTACCCACTGTAACACAAGCAAAAACTCATTAAAAGCTGCTGGAATACAATTGTGTTATCTCCCAGGAACACAGAAAATAACATTAGTTATCACTCCAGTGCATTTCCATTTGTTAACACTGTGAACTCACCCACCCTACACATCTTCCCTCAAGGTCTCCATAGAAAATTTTCTTATTTTATTTTAGTTACATCAGACAAAAGCTCTAGGTGTCTATTTATCACAAAGACACATTTTTATTTAAATTGTGAAATGCTGCCATGTGATCTCATCTATAACTTGGAAACTTTTGTTTCCTAATATGTCATGTAGGTCTGACTTTGCAGATGTTGCCAAAACTCCTTCAATGAGTATTTGGAATTGTTGCTTAGATAATAAATATTTGGCTTGTTGGGGGGAAAATGGAGACAATTGTACTTGAACAATAATAAAAAATAAATACAGAAAAAGAAAAATAGGAGAGGCTCACATATAACAAAAGTGGCATATATCATCTGAAAATATACCTTTCTCTAATATTTTACTCATTTTCAGAAAGTGTTTCCTTTGCAGAGAGATTCCCAGTGCTTTTGGTTTTGTAAATACTCTCCTAATATGAGTATAATGGACATTTGGACAAATCATTTTCCTATTTTATACTTTTCCTGTTTCTGCTTACTACACTCACCAAGTCTGGAAGGTGGAAAGAATTTTACGTACTTTAGGGAAACTTCAAAAGGCAAAAACTAAACAAATAAATGATCAAGATACTAATATTTGCTATAAAGAAAATTAAGTAGGATGTTGTGTGGAGAGATAGATGATATTTGGTTTTCTTTAAACTTAGGTACAATTAACAAAAATGTTTATATTGTGGTTGCACGAGGTGATGTTTTAAAATATACAACATGATGATTTAATATACATATACATTGTGAAATAATTACTATAATGAAGTTAATTAGCACATTCATCACATCACATAATTAGCACTTTTTTTGTGGGAAGAACACTTAAGATTTATTTTTTTAGCCAATTTCAAGTACACAATAGTTTTATCAACTATAGTCACTATGTTGTGCATTAGAACCATAGAACTTATCTTAAAAGTAGTTTGTATCCTTTAGCCAACATCTCTCTATTTTCTTCTCCCCACCCTGGCCCCTAGGAACTACATTCTACTTTCTGTCTCTATGAGTTCAACTTTTATAAATTCTACATATGTATGATCATATAGCATGACTTTCTCTATCTGACTTATTTCACTTAGCGTAATACCTTCCCGGTTCATCAATGTTGTTGTAAATGGCACGATTTCCTCCCTACTTATGACTCAATAATCTTCCATTAAAATATATCACACATTTTCTTTAGCTTTTTATATGTTGAAAGACTCTTAGGTTTATTTTCATATCTTGGCTATTGTGAAGAACTCCACATCAGTCTGCAGATATCCCTTCAAGATACTTATTTCATTTCCTTTACATATATACCCAGAAGTGGGATTACTGGCTCATATTTGATGTTGAGAAAGAGCCATCCAAGTGAGGATCTTGGGGGAGAGACTATCCCAGGTAGATAAAACAGCCAGTATGTACAGTAAGGTGCTCAACAATTATTTGACAAATGAGGAATTATCTTTAATTACTATATAATTTTAAGTTTTCTTATTTATTGTTTATTCATATTTTCATTTGATGTTTTGTCAATTTTTCTATGAAGGTAGAATACTTTAGGAGAAAAGATATTTTGTACTTCGAGGAGATTAACCCTTTGCTGCTGGTGTGGCAAATGCTCTCCCATTTTACTTATATTTTGAGTCATTTTACTCTTTTTTTCTTACAGAGTTTATATTTTATATTTAGTCTTTAGTTCTATTATAAAAGTTCTATTAACTTTTATAATTTTTTAAACTTTTATTATGTGTTTAGAAATATTCTCTATACCTAAAGATAATTAGTGTTTAAGTCCTCAGTATTTATTTGTATTTCATCTTTGGTTTAAGGTTTTAGATTAAAGTATTTGATAGATCTTGCATTTATTCAAGTTAGGAAATTGCTTTTATTTTTTTTCAAAATGGCTAAATAGTAACCCAAATACACTTAATTAAATAATCAATATGTTCCTGTTGATTTCAGATGCTATCTCATGATATACTAAATTATATGTTCTTGAGTTTAATTCCAGACTCTGAAGTGTGTTCCTTTAAGCTATTCCTCTGTGCCAGTAAAAAGAATTTTGTTTTGTCCATCTTTATAATGCTGTTGATATATGTTAGGACCATTCTTTTTTTAAAGAATTTATTTATTTATTTTTAGAGAAAGGAAGGGAGGGAAAGTAACATGAATGTGTGGTTGCCTCTCACAAGCCCACTACTGAGTACCTGGCCCGCAACCCAGGCACGTGCCTTGACTGGGAATCGAACTGGTTCCCAGGTTTGGCACTCAATCCACTTAGTTCCTTCCCACTCAGTTCCTTTGGTTCACTGGCTGGCACTCAACCTACTGAGCCACACCAGCCAGGGCAGGGCCATTCTTTATAAGAATTATCTGGAATCTAGATATCAAAATGCATGGACAAACAATACAAAAACAGATTCATAGATACTGAGAACAGACTGATGGCTGGAGGGTGGTTGAGGGTTAGGTGAAAAAGGTGAAGAGATTGCGAAGTACAGTTCAGTAGTTACAAAATAATAATGGGAATGTAAAGTACAGCATAGGAAATATAGTCAATGATACTATAATAACTATGTACAATGCCAGTTGGATGCTGGAAATACAGAGGGTATACTTTGTAATGTATATGATTGTGTATCCAATGTGCTGTACACATGAAATAATTACAGGATAAGACTGAATATAATCTGTAATTGAAAAATATTTTTAAGTATTTGAAAATTATCAGTTAGTATCATCTATTTTTAAGGTATATACCTTTGACTAAATTTACCCATTTATTTATTTTATTTTTAAGTATATTTTATTATGGTATTACAGTTATCCCAGTTTTCCCCCTTTGTCCCCTTCTGTCCAGTTCCTCCCTTCCTTGAAATGGTATTTTAATGGAAACAAAGTGAAAATTATACATTACACTTATACAAAATATAAATTTTAGATTATTCTTAAATACATTTTATTTTTTGCTATGGTAAATGTGCTCTCTTTTACCACAATGAACCTGTAATTAGTTTTTTTTTTTAATGTGCAGTGCATTTCTTCAGGTTTTATAGCCATATAAAAATGCAATCTATAGGATTTGGAGGAAGATGGTGGTGGAGTAGGACAAAGGATTTGGCTTCCCCCCAGGCACCAGAGAAAAACCCGGCTGATCTTGGAGGAGAGCAGCAGAAAGCCAACAGGGACCCAGCATATAGGAAGGTAGGACTCCAGAAATTGGAGCAGACTCTGAATGACCAGAGGGTGAGGAGAGACGGCTGCAGGTCCATAAGGTCCCAGGGAATGGCACAGAGTCCTCAGGCCCTCTGCTGGGAAGCGCCCAGTTGGGCCGGGCCACACCATACCAGGGCCCAGGCCTCACCAAGGCCCAGGCTGCACCAGGGACCTGGTTGGTCCGCCTCAGTCTCTGGGAGCTGAAGGCTGGCTCAAGAACCTTGGGAGAGAGCCAGTCACCAGCCAGACGCAGTTTGAAAAAATGCCAGCCAAGCGCAGTTTGAAAAAATTCCCTACCCATACTGGCACAGTTTGGAAAAAACGCCAAGACAGATTTGTTTATTTGGAGTATCAGGGAGAGGAGTGGGTGTGAAGAACCAAAACAAAGAGCTTTGATCACACTGTGGAGTCTGTGGACTCTGGCTTGGGAGAGTTGGGGGTCACCCTTGCCTCCCGGTTGTGCTGGGCCTGGGCTAGGTCTGCCGGGTCTGCTGCAGACTCTGGGAGCTGGAGCTGAGGGCTGGCTGCAAGGTCCCTGGGAGAGAACCAGTCACCAGCTCCCTCCCTACTCAGCTGGGTGCAGTTTGAAAATGCCAGGAGAGATTTGTATGCTTGGAATGTCAGAGAGAGGAGGGGGTATGAAGAAGCAAATCAGAGAGCATTGATCACACGTGTAGTCTGTGGTCACCGGCTTGGGAGAATCAAGAGTCGCCTTTGTGATCCCACATAACACTGAGAACAGTTTGCACCAAGGCCTGTGGGACCAGAGAAGCCTGGCCAGGAAAGCATGTCCACACCCCAGGCCAGGACTGTGAATTCTGGGGAAAGTCTGCTTTCAGTGGGGCGCTGAGGAAAGAATTGTAGAAGAACAATTGTGAGACCACTGAGTTCACCGAGAAGGGAGAAATACAGCTCTAATCAACCCTCAGACTCCTGCAGCTAGTGTGACCAGAAGAAAAGGCTTGACCAGCTAGAAACCAAGAAGAGGTTTTTTGTTGTTGTTTTTGTTTTTTTAATAATTTTTTATTTTTTAACTTTATTATTGTTTTATCTTTCAATACTTTTACCCTCTCTCTTCTTGTTTTATTCCTCCTTCCTTTCTTTCCAAACTTACCACTTTCTCCCTTCTGCTGTCTTCTTTTTTTCCTTTCTTTTCAACTCCCTCCCCCCCCCAAGTGAGGCAAAAGACTTGGAACAGTAAAAAGACCAGAGTTGGACTCAAAGAGGAGGCATCCCAACAGTAGAGACAGAGAGACAAAATTCACTTTGCTATAACAGAAAAACTACAAGCTACTGCATATTTAATTTTTTCATCATTTTTTAATTAATATTACATCTTTTATTTTAATAGTATCTGTGTATTCCTCCTCTTTCTGTATAGTCTTCCTTACCTTGGCTGGATATATTGTATCACTTGACAGGTTTCCCCTGTCCCCACAACCATAGTGTATTGCTAATTTACTGTCCTTTACTTCCCTTTGCCCAGTTAGCATGCCATTGAAGGTCCAATACTCCATAATCTTGGTATATCATAGATTCCGTTGTATGATTGTTGCTCCAATATTATTGTAAATAATAGTAGTTGCATTCTGTTCTAAATACTACACAACACCACCCCTCAGATCTTAGCCCACTACATTATTGCCTGAACTATAACACTGCAGTGGTTGACTCTGTTCCCTCTCAAACTACACCTATTTACCATCCCTTATTCTCACCTTACCTCAGAATATGACCTCCATCAACCTTACTCCTTTCTGGATCAAAATCACAAGCCTTCCCTCTCCAACAAGAGACTTATCTTCTCTCCACCAGTTCTGAAAAGTGGCTAGGTGGGTTGAAGATTACGGTTGTCACTTTACATAGTCAGGGAAGCGCCTATCTCTTCTCTACTGGCTGCTACTGTAAATATCATAGAATACTCTCCTGCTGTCATAAACCAGTGTGCCTTCCCCTCCAACTGATCACACACACAAAAAAGGCTAGGTGGAAGCGGTGAACACCAGGATACCCAAAGGAAGAGGAAACCCCAAAACAAAGGAACCACCAACAGATAACAACAGAGGAATGTGAAGGAGGGCATAGAAACCACACAACCCTCAACCCAAGACCTACCTGTCAATACAACAAAACAGCGGAGAAAATTTCCAGGGCAAACAACTGAACAAGAGCAAAACAGAATCTTCAAACCCCTGTATATACAGAAGATCTAGCTTCAACACAAACCGCCCTTACCAGCACAGCAAATTAAAATGGGTAGGGGACAGAGGGACCATTAGTTCATCAGCCGTTGGAAAGAACCCACAAAAAAAGAGCCAGAAACAACAAAAACCCAAAGACAAACTCAGAGCCAACGTAAAGGACCACCCAAGACCAGCGATTTGGGGAGATCAAGGAGACTACGCCACTGAATCTCACAGGTATTATACCACAGAAGGGCACACCATAAATCCAGGAAGCCAGAACAAATCAATTTAAGAAGTTGAAGCTAACGAGAAGAGTCTCACAAAAAATGGGAAGAAAAAAAAAACCCCAATGAAAGAAAAAGAGGAAGCCACAGAAAGAATGCTAGATGAAATAGAGGCAAGTTAGTTATCAGATATTGAATTCAAAGCACTGGATATCAGGAAGTTTAAGGAGCTCACAATGAGCTACCAGAAACTACAGGGGAGCTAAAATGAACTCACTGCAAACTATCTCAACATGAAAAAGGAAATAGAAACTATCAGCAAGGGCCAAGAGGAAATGAAGAATACAATTTCAAAGCTGAAGAACACAGTGGAAATATCAAAAACAGGATCGATGAGGCAGAAGACTGAATCATTGAGTTGGAGGACAAAGTAGAAAGAAATGCCCAGAAAGAGCAAGAAAAGGAATAGAGGCTCAGAAAGAATGAAGAGGGATTAAGAGAATTACAAGACAATATGAAACGTAACAATATCCAAATAATAGGGATACCAGAAGGAGAAGAAGAGCAAGGGATAGAAAATCTATTTGAAAAAGTAATGATGGAAAACTTCCCCAATTTGATAAGAGAAAAATTCGCACAAATCCAGGAAACACAGAGAGTGCCAATCAAGAGGAGCCCAAAGAGACCCACTTCAAGGCACATCATCATTAAAACGGCAAAATTTCAAGACAAAGAGAGAATCTTAAAGGCAGCAAGGGAGAAAAAGGAAGTAACCTATAAGGGAGTCCCAATAAGGTTAGCAACTGACTTCTCAATGGAAACACTTCAAGCAAGAAGAGAATGACAAGAAATATTCTAAGTAATGAGAGCCAGGGGTCTTCAACCAAGGTTACATTATCCAGCAAGGCTCTCAATCAAGATAGAAGGCCAAATAAAGAGCTTCCAAGACAAAAGAAGTCTAAAAGAACACACCTCCACCAAACCAGCTCTGCAAGAAATACTAAAAAGTCTGCTTTAAGGAAAGGAAGGAAAAGAGAGAGACAGAGAGGAACACAGGTATAAAAATGACAATGAATAAGTACCTATCAATAATATCCTTAAACATAAACGGACTAAATGCTCCAATCAAAAGATATAGAATAGCTGAATGGATAAGAAAGCATGACCTACACATTCGCTGCCTACAAGAGACCCACCTCAGGATAAAAGACTTACACAGACTAAAAGTGAGGGGCTGGAAATAAATCTTCCAAGCAAACAGCCAGGAAATAAAAGCCGGGGTAGCAATACTCATATCTGACAAAACAGACTTAAAAAAAAGGACCATAAAAAGAGACCCAGAAGGTCACTTCATAATACTGAAGAAAAGAATCCACCAAAAGGACATAAACATTGTGAATATATATGCACCCAACATAGGAACACCCAAATATATAAAGAAAATCTTAGAGGACTTCAGGAAAGATATTGACAGCAACACAATTATAGTTGGGGATTTTAACACCTTACTGTCAAAAAATGGACAGATCTTCCAAACAAAATATCAACAAAGATATTGTGTAAATGAACAACGTCCCAGATGAAATGGACTTAACTGATATATATATAGAGCCCTTCATCCCAAAGAAGGTAAATACACATTCTTTTCAAATGCGCATGGAACATTTTCAAAGATAGACCACATGATAGGACACAAAATAAGCCTCAATATATTTAAGAAAATTGAAATCATCCCAAGCATTTTCTCAGACCACAAGGGACTGAAACTGGAAACTAACTCCAAGAGACAAGACCCAAAACAATCAAAATCACGGAGATTGAATGGCATGCTGTTAAAAAATTAATGGGTCAAGAATGAAATCAGGGAAGAAATCAAAAAGTTTCTGGAAACAAATGAAAATGAACTCACCACAACCCAAAACTTATGGGACACAGCGAAGGCAGTCCTGAGAGGGGAGTTCATAGCAATACAGGCCTACCTAAGAAAGATAGAAACATTTCAAACAAACAACCTAACCCTATGCCTGCAAGAACTCGAGGAACAACAACAAAGACAGCCCAGAGCAAATAGAAGGAAGGAAATAACCAAGATCAGAGCACAATTAAATGACATAGAGAGTAAAAGTACAATTGTAAAATCAATGAATCCAGGAGCTGTTTTTTGAAAAGATAAACAAAACAGACAAGCTTTTAAGCAGGCTCATCAAGAAAAGAAGAGAGAGAATCCAAATAAACCCAATCAGCAATGAAAGAGGACAGATTACAACTGATCCCACAGAAATGCAAAGGGTTGTAAGAAATTATTATGAATAACTGTATGCCAAGAAATTTGAAAACCTAGGGGAAATGGACAAATTTCTAGAAAAATATAATCTTCCAAAACTCAACAAAGAGGCATAAAGCCTGAACAGACCAATAACAGCAGAAGAAATTGAAACAGTAATCAAAATACTCCCATCACACATAAGCCCTGGACCAGATGGTTTCACAGGAGAATTCTACAAAGCATTTAAGGAAGAGCTAACCCCTATTCTTCACAGGCTATTAAAAAAAATCTAAAATGATGGAAGACTCCCAAACTCTTTTTATGAAGCCAGCATCATCATAATCCCAAAACCAGATAGAGACACAACAAAGAAAGGAAACTTGAGGCCAATATCACTGATGAACATAGATGCTAAAATCCTCAACAAAATATTGGCAAACCGCATCCAACAATACATTTAAAAGATCATACACCATGACCAAGTGGGATTCATCCCAGGGATGCAAGGATGGTTCAATATTCACAAATCAGTAAATATAATACATCATATAAACAAAAGCAAAGACAAAAATCACATGATCACATCAATAGACGAGGAGAAAGCTTTTGATAAGGTACAACACCCATTTATGATAAAAAACACTCAGCAATATGGGAATAGAAGGAGCATTCCTCAATATAATAAAGACCATATATGAGAGACCTAAAGCCAACATCATACTCAATGGGCAAAAACTAAAATCTTTTCCACTAAGATCAGGGACAAGACAAGGTTGTCCACTTTCACCACTTCTACTCAATATAGTATTGGAAGTTTTAGCCACAGTGATCAGACAAGAAAAGGAAATAAAAGGCATCCAAATCAGAAAGGAGGAAACAAAACTGTTACTGTTTGCAGATGACATGATTGTGTACATGGAAGATCCTATAGACTCTACCCAAAAACTGCTCAAAGTAATAAGTGAATTTGGCAGAACAGCAGGTTACAAAGTCAATATCTAGAAATCAAAGGCATTTTTGTATACCAACAATGAAACACCAGAAGCAGAAATCAAGAAAAGAATCCCATTCGATATTGCAAAAAGAAAAATAAAATATCTAGGAATAAACCTAACCAAGGACGTAAGAGACCTGTATGCAGAAAACTACATAACACTGAAGACAGAAATAAAGGAAGACACAAACAAATGGAAACATATACTTTGTTCATGGATTGGAAGAATTAACATGATCAAAATGTCCATACTACCCAAAGCAATTTACAGATTCAATGAAATACCTATTAAAGTACCAATGCCATCTTTCACAGACATAGAACAAACACTTCAAAAATTTATATGGAACCATGAACAATCCTGAATAGCAGCTGATATTTTGAGAAAGAATAACAAAGTAGGAGGGATCACAGGACCTGATACCAAACTGTATTACAAGGCCACTGTAATCAAAACAGCTTGGTACTGGCATAAAAACAGGCACATAAACCAAAGGAACAGAAGAGAGCCCAGAAATAAACCTTAATCTCTATGGCCAATTAATATTTGACAAAGGGGGCAGCAACATAAAATGGACTAATAATAGCTTCTTCAACAAATGGTGTTGGGAGAACTGGACAACTATGTGCAAAAAAATGAAACTTGAGCACAAACTTACACCATACACCAAAATAAATTGAAAGTGGATAAAAGACTTAAATATAAGCCATGACACCATTAAAGTCCTAGAGGAGAACATTGGAAAGAAAATCTCAGATATTTCACAGGGCAACTTTTTTACTGATATGTCCCCCAGAGTAAAGGATATAAAGGAAAGAATAAAGAAATGGGATCTCATCAAAATTAAAAGCTTTTGCATGACTAAAGAAAACAGTATTAAAATAAAAAGAGATCCAACTGTATGGGAAAACATATTTACCAATGATATCTCAGACCAGGGTTTAATCTCCAAAATATACAAAGTACTTACACAACTGCACTCTAAGAAGACAAGCAACCCAATTAAGAAGTGGGAAAAGGACTTGAACAGACACTTCTCCAAGGAGGACATACAGAAGATCCAGAGACACATGAAAAGATGCTCACTAACACTAGCTATCAGAGAGATGCAAATTAAAACCACAATGAGATACCACTTTACACTGGTTAGAATGGCCATCATAAACAAAGCAACAAACAACAAGTGTTGGAGAGGTTCTAGAGAAGAGGGGACCCTTATCCATTGTTTGTGGCATTGCAGACTGGTACAACCACTATGGAAAACATTATGGAATTTTCTCAGAAAACTAAAAATGGACCTGCCTTTTCATTGAGCAATTCCACTGCTGGGATTATATCCTAAGAATCCTAAAACATCAATATCAAAGAACCTATGCACCCCAATGTTCATAGCAGCACAATTTACAATAGCCAAGGGCTGGAAGCAACCTAGGTGCCCATCAATAAATGAATGGATAAAAAAATTATGGTACATATGAACAATGGAATTCTATGCAGCTGAAAGTAAGAAGGAGCTCCTACCCTTTGCAACAGCATGGATCGAACTGGAAAGTATTTTGGTGAATGAAATAAGCCAGGTATTGAAAGACAAATACCATATGATTTCACCTTTAACAGGAAGCTAAACAATGAAACAAACAAGCAAGCAAAATAAAAACAAAGACACTGAAATAAAGAACAGGAGGAAAGTGACCAGAGGGGAGGAGGAGGGAATTTCAGGGGGAAAAGGGGAAGTATGTACAGGAACTAGTATAAAGGACACATGGACAACAACTAAGGGGAGTGGAAATGGGAATGAGGTGGGGAGCACTGTGGGGGTGGGCTAGGATGGGAGTAAAAAACAGAAAACTGTACTCGAATAATAATTAGATAAATTAAAAAATAAAAATAGAAGCCAAAAATGCAATCTATAAATGATTATTTATATCTATCTATCTATACCTATCTACAACAATAATCATTATTACTTATTTAAGACCTATGTGTGTGTTTATTTGTTTATTGGAAGAAAAGTACATGTTTTTCAATGTAGCTTCAACACCTTAATACTGTGCTTATATGGGCTAGTTCTTTTATATTTCTTTATCTCAAGTTTATGTAAAGTTGAGATACAGTTACTTACCTTGTAGTTCGTTTTGAAGATGAAGTGAGTTAGTTAATGCAAAATGCTTAGAACAGTGCCCAGAACATAGTAAGCAATATAAAGAATTTGTTGCTGTTTCCATTCTTAGTATTATTTTATTAGCTAACATTTTCAAAGAAAAGCTAAGTAATGTTTTTGCAAGTTAGCATTTTTATTTTGCTCTTTACTTTAAAGATAATGCCCTCTAGAGATTTTTTAATATTTCATTGTAACTCACCCCACCACTTGCTTGACAATTTTTGTAACTGTTGACTCTGACTAATATATAGCTTGAAGATAAACTGCATGCTTGTATAAGAATCCTAGGAACTAACATTAAAGGACACAGACTTTGACCTTTAGGAATTCCTGCTCCAGGAGATTTGGTGACCTTCAACTGTAAAACCAGGATAAGGACTTCTGGTCAAAATGGAGGCATAGGTAAATATGACTTGCCTCCTTGTACAACAAAACACAGTAAAAATTACAACTAAGCTACCAAAATATTATCACTCAGAATCATCAGAAAAAATCAACCTATAGGGAAGTCCAACAATCAAGGAATTTAAAAAGTCACATTCATCCAGACAGGTAGAGCAGTGGAGATACACCTACATGTGGTAGATAAAAATTGGGAAGAAAATCTTGAGCCCAAGGAGTCCCAGGCACCCAACCCAGGGTTCCAATGCCAGGAAGATAAGTCCCCATAACTTGTGGCTATAAAAAACCATGGAGGTTGGGTTGGCAGAAGAAACTGTGGAATACTCAGGAGTCTCCTATTGGAGAGCCCTCCCCCATGGACTTACTCAGACTTACTCCCTCTGGTGCCAGCACCTGGGCAGCACCTAGAAGGGCCCCAGTGGCATACAGGTAGTAACTGAAGTGCCTGGCATCAGGGAAAGAGCTGCGACACAGCTTCCTGCCAGACAGAACTCAGACAGCAGCCATTGTACCTTTTTTGAGCCCTCCCCCACAGAGAGACACAGAATGGAGACACGATATTTGAAACTCCATCAACCTGGTTCACTGGAGTTGCTCCACACAGGTGATTACCTAAGGTTCTGCCCCATCCAAATTACAGCTGTGCTTTTCCACAACAGGCCACACTACTAAGACAAGGAGTCAAAGTAACTTTTCCTAATACACAGAAACATACAAAGGGAGGGTACCAAAATGAGGAGACAAAGAAATATGGTCCAAATGAAAGAACATAACAAAACTCCATAAAAAGAACTAAACAAAATGAGAATAAAGTTAAGCAACCTATCAGATGCGGAATTCAAAACACTGGTTATTAGGATACTCTTTTGGCATTGCCCTTTATTTCTTCTTTCTCCTCATCCCCATAACTAGTTAGTCACCAAGTCATATTGGTACAACATTTTTTATATTTCTCAAATCCAATCCTATCTCTTACTAACACAGTTCCATACTTCATATTTTCTTTACTAGGACTATAGGAAGTCTCAAGTAGTCCCATGTTCCAGGTCTTGGTTTCCTCCAAAATAACACTAGAACAAATCCAGCAAGATATTTTAAAATTGGAAATCTGATGGTATTATTTTCCTATATAAATTCTTTTATTGAATTCTCATATCTTTATAAAAAGTTTAAATCTTAAAATGTATAGTTTTCTTTTTTTTTTTTGAAGATTTTATTTATTTATCTTTAGAGGGGAAGGGAAGAAGGGAAGGAGCAAAATATCAATGTATGATTGCCTCTCATGAGTCCCCTGTGGGAACTGGCCTGCAACCCAGGCATGTGCCCAGGCTGGGAATCGAATCACAATTGTGTGGTTTGCAGGCCCACGCTCAATCCACTGAGCTACACCAGCCAGGGTTAAAATGCATTAGTTTTCTTTATAATTTGTGTTCCACTTCAATTTGTGTCTTCATCTGCTGCCTTTTCCCCTAGAAAACCTTGTTATTTAACAAAGCTGTATTCCTTTAATGTTTTGTGGGCCATATTTTTAATCACTTCCATTATTTGTGTATGCCATTTTTCCTTTTGCTGAGAAGTCTCTTTCTCTCTTGGTCAGTATGAACTCTTAATCATTCTAAAATGGCAGCTCAAAACACCATCTTCTCTAGAAAACTGACCTTGACTTACCTGGGAACTAGAGGAGTGCTCTCTTCTCTATATTCCTGTAGATCCACATGCATATATCTACAACAGTGTTTATTGCATGGTTTATTACAAATTATTTATGTTTGTTTCCCCCTGATAACTGTTGGCTAAAGGGACTACAAATGCACTCTATTCATCTGCATATTCTTAGTGCTTACTTAGCAAGAGAGCCTGAGCAACAGTAATTGTTCAAAAGAATGAACAAGTGATTTCTCAATTAAGTATGATTTCAAAGCAAGGCTACTTTCTTTTTCTCCATCATCAAATATGTATCTTCCATACTGGTACCCAAGCTACATTTTAGGAACATTAGAACCTGAGGTAGTTTAACACTGGGGCTCTGGAGTGAAACTTCTGGAGTTAAAATCCTATCTCTGACACATACCCTAACCTGCTGGATCTAATTTTTTTAAATTAATTTTATTTAGTTATTTTTCAAGTACAGTTTTTTGTCTATTTTTCCCATCCCAGCCTCCCCTGCCCCTTGCTCCCCACCTCCCTCCCATTTCCACTCCCCTTAGTTCTCGTCCCTGTGTCCTTCCTATTTGTTCCTCCAAATCCCTCCCCCCTTTTTCCCCTTAACTTCCCTTCCTTCTCCCCTCTGGTCACTATCCCCTTGTTCTCTATTTCAGTGTCTTTGTTTTTTTTTTCTGCTTGCTTGTTTGTTTTGTTGTTTAGCTTCCTGTTAAAGGTGAGATCATATGGTATTTGTCTTTCAGCACCTGGCCTATTTCACTCAGCATAATGCTTTCCAGTTCCATCCATGTTTGGATCTAATTTTTGTCATCTGTGAATTAGTAGTAAGATTGTCTCTCTTATTGAGTGCTTCAAAGATTAAATAAGATATATAAATATAAAACGAAAGTTACCATTTCTAAACATCAAATTTCATTATGTAGTTTCTCTGCTTAAAATCATTTTGCCCATCCCACATACACATCCTATGCTCTAGATACACTAATAAAACTGTTGGTAAAAATCTATTAGTTTATATTTAATTACTAGGTGTAAGGCACAATTTCACTGATTTAATATATTACTTTCACCCATTTATTCATTCAACTTATCAGCATTTAGCATCAATTTTGGGTCAGGCACTGTTGTGAACATTAGGAACAAACTGACTAAACTGTTTCTCTGACATTACGAAACTTCTATGCTAGTGAGGGAAGAGCAGGCAGTAAATAAAAATAAATAAGCTAAATATATACTATGCCTGATAGTAATCAATACAATGGAGGAAATAATGCAGAAAGTTGAGGTTCAGAGGGTGCTGAAGGGATATTCTTTTAAATAAGTAGTCAAGGAAATCCTCACTGAAAGGGCAATATTTGAGAAAATTAGAGAAGGTAAAGGAACAAGGAATGTGGGTATTTGAGGAAAAAAGAAATCCACAAGTGAACAATCACAGGGGTATTGTGGGAAGAATGTGCTTGTTTTACTGCAAGAACTATGAGGGGATCATATTGACTAGGGAAGAGTAAGAGAGCCATAGCAGTAGACATTAAGGTCAGTCACAGAAGTAGCAGGATTCAGATCATATAGAATGTGATTTGAGTGAGCCATAAAGCCGTTGTCAGTTTTGAGTAAAGGAGTGAATTTCTAAAAGATAATTCTCAAAGCTGTATGCAGAATGAATTGTAGATAGGTAGGGGTGGTGATAGATACATTAGTTAGGAATCTATTCAAATAATCCAGGTGAGAGACAATGATGATTTAGCCCAGAGTTGTGATGTTAGAGATCGTGAGAAGTAGGCCAGTTCTAAAAGTATTTTGATGGAGAACCTATAGAATGTCCTGATTAAATTAATTTTGGGTGTGATAAAAGGAAAAGAGTCAAGAATCATGATGATGATGATGATAATGTATATTGCCTTTATTCATCCAACACTATTAAAGTACAAGTATTTACTCATTTAGTTTTTGTAAGTATTTACTCATTTAGTTCTCAGAAAAGGTAAAGACACAGTTCCTGGCACATATGGGTACTCCATATTTACTGATTGGGGAATAGAGAGGATATACAACTAGGCTAAGCTATGCAGCTAGTAAGTAGTGAACCCACAACTCAATCTGGTTACAACATCCATGATGTTAATCACTACTTGATGGTTGGATGGTTTTAAGACATTTGGTCACACTAATTGGAAAGATGAAAGACTGAAGATACAAATGTGGGAGTCAATAATGTACTGAGGCAGAAAAAAATCACTTAGGGAGTGAGTGTGCACAGAGGTGATAAGAGGTCTAAGACTGCACTGCAGGAAACTCCAACATTTACAATAGTGGCAGATGAGAAGGCATTAGAAAAGGAAACTTCTAAAGAATACCTAGAGAGGTAGGAGAATATCCAGCACAATGTAGTGTTCTGAAAGCCAAGTGAAAATGTATTTCAAGCATAATTGGATAAACAACTGGGTCAAATGATGTTGATATATCAGGTAAGATCAGAACTGTGAATTGAAGGGTGGATTTAGCAAGCTTGGAAAGAAAGTTTCTATGTAATATGGAGTGAGTTCCAAAAGAGAAATGAAAGAAAAGAATTGGAAACAGCGGGTACAGAAAACTCTCTCTGGAAACCAATCTGTTTTAGATGTAAGAAAAAAGGTGTCATGGGTCAATAGTTTTTTTTAATTTGTTTTTATTTTTCTTTGAGATAGAAGTAATGCTTCTTACTGATGGAAATGATACATGGAATAGGAATAAACTGATGATGTAGTAGAGAATAAGGGTAATTTCTAGTCTCAAATCTTTGAATACGTCTGAGGAGCTGGGATCTAGTATACACAAACACAGATAGTTTACTTAGAACTATGGTTCTTGTCAGTAGCCATGCTTCTCTGAAAGGCCATTGTGATGTCATGTTTTATTTTCTAGCATGGTTATGCCTGAACCTTTAAATATTAAAATACATTTTTCAACAAATTGCTTTATTTAAAGGTCTTCTTTATTTTGTATTGGTTTTTAGAAATTATTTATATGAGTGGTTTATGGATTTTATTTCAGAATAGTAAGCAGAGTCACCCTAGACCAATTAAATCAGTGTTTCTGTGACATAGGCAGTAGCATACATATTTTTAAATTAAAAAATAGAAAGTATAGTTGGCATACAGTACTATACTATTTCAGGTGTATAGCATAGTGATTGACATTCATATATGTTATAATGTGATCACCATGATAAGTGATCAGAGAAACCAATCGATGTGTCTCTAGGTTTAGCAGCATCTACCCCTTCATTTAATGTCTGCATTTTGTGTGGACTAAGCACTCAAATCTCACACCATGCCTTAGCTTCTTCCCCTCCTTGAGTGAGAACAAAAGGCCCTGTGCTCCATGCCCAGTTCTCTCATCACATCTCTGCTGTCTTCTTATCAATGTTGGTCAGTGGTTCTCAATTTGAGAGTCATTCTGCTCCCCCTGCCCTACTTTTCCAGTGGACATTTGTCAATATCTGGAGACATTTTAGAGTTGTTGTAACTGGGGGGATGGAGGCTGTTAGTATAATTAGATAATAGCCTAGAATGTTGCTAAATATATTACATTGCACACCACAGCACCAGAGAGCAAGAAACTCTGGCTTTAACTGTTAATGGTGTTGAGAATGGAAACCCTAGTATAGGCTGCAACTTTTCTGCACTTAGCTTAGGTTGAGGTATAGTGGAAAGACAGTTCACCACAGTTCTTTCAGGGCACATAAATCTGAGTGGGAAAAAATGGGGATACTGGTTTGAGGTTGAAGGTTAGCAGACTCAGAAGGTGACTGGTCTGAGAACTAATCAGAATTCTGGATGCCCGTCTCTTCCACTCCCTGTCCCTTATGTTTCTGCTAGAGAAGGAAAGGTTTGTAAAATCTTCAGGAATGCAACCTGTTACTAAGGAAAAAAGATAACATGTAGGAATGAGCATACTTTTTAATGAAAGGAAGCCATGGAAATATAGTCATCAAGCTCTTTCTCTTGGCACCTTCAAGCTGTCTAAGCTCTTTTTCCTTGGAAAGAGATGATTTAATGTCTCCTGCCTTAGTGTTTATCTTCTGGTCCCCCTCTCTCTAGCTTGTACTTATTTGTTTTTCCTCATCCCTCTAAGAAAATCAAATTGGGCTAGCTATGTCCAGCCTCTAAAGTGAGGTGCATATGAAAGTATCTCAACACTAATATAGTCTAACAGCTTGTGGAGGCCAGGGGAATCAGTCATGTTCTTGTGCTGGTAGTAAAATGTGATAGCAAGACACACCAAGGTGCAGACTTCTGATGGACCAGAATGGAAGCCAACATGCAGATGGTTTATTGGAAGTTCTGCTTACTAGACCCTGGCTTGACCTGAAGATCAAATTTACTTGGATATGTGGGAATATTAATGTTAAAGTCTTATGTATTGCTGAAGAGATTTGAATCCTCCATAATATTTAAAATGTATTCTGAATGGATGATGACCTAATAGAGACAAGGTTAGTCATCTGTTAAATGATTCTCCAAAAATAATACTGAAACTTAAATAGAAACACTTTTGTTCTTGTTGCTAATCTTCAGGAAGGCTAATACATTAAACCTTACTAGTCATTTATATACCATACGGTTGCTTTTATCAGCTTAACTCTTCAAAGCACACTAGATTTTCTTTTGTAATTAAATGTGTGTTTCGATAGAGTTGATTTAAAAACTGCTGGTAACAAGAAAAGATAAGTAGTAGACATATGATTAGAGCTCTAGGACTTTTTTATGGTAGAAAGTGGAATTGTAGGACAAGCAAAACTTCTGGTTTCTTGTAAAGCAGGAAGTAAAAATGCAGGCAGCCTGCTGGAAAGTGTACCTTCTGGTTTTCCTATTTTGACCAAGTGGAACAATCAGGCTGGCCATAAGGATAATTGGTCATTACAGTAAAAAGGCAAGATAAAAGTAGGCAACCAATGACCAATTTGAAGACATGAGACCATTTATTCATTAAAATAAAAATTCTACCCCCACCTTTATTTCATAAAGAAACAAACAAATCAAAAGGGCTTACAAACTAAGCAATACACAACAAACAACAAAAATACAATTAGCTGGAATTCTTACTATGCATAGTGGAGCTTCATATAACAAAAATTATCCAGTCTAGAATGCCAGTAGTGCCAATGTTGAGAAATTCAGCTGTATATTTTAGAGACCTTCTTAATCCTGGAGATGCCTTTGTCTCATCTACATAGCATTCAAATTTCATAGTTCAGAACTCGGTGTGTTTACCCAGCATGCCTAGAGATTCTGATGCAAGAGGTCCCTTGACCAAACTTTGAGAAACATTGCTCTAGGTTTGTAGTTTTTATTTTGTGCTCATGTAGGATACATATCTGGGATTCATTACCTAGAAAGCCCTGATCTATCTGATAAGCACTCATCTCATTTTATTGCATATTGTATAAATCACCAGAAAAAGATTTAATCTCTACATTTTCAAAAATATGGATACTACCTGTTAGTTTAATAAAAGATTGCAAATGAGCTGTGCTCTCTTCCTAAGACAATGGGTGTGTTTTCACTGGTGATGATAGCATTTGGATATATTGGGCTGGTGCTGTTTCCCATTTTTAGACAGGCAAGGATCACTTCACACTTAGAGACCACGTATCAAAAACAAATTTTTAGGTATTATGACTTAAATCCTTTAATTAAAATGCATAGAGTGGTTGAATGGATATACAAATAAGACCCATCTATAAGCTGACTCCAAAAGACACAATTCAGATAGAAAATCACACAGACAAAAACTGAAGGAATGGAAAAGATAATCCATGAAAATAAAAACAAAGAAATCTGGACTATCAATACTCATATTGGACAATATAGACTTTAAAATGAAGACTAGTATAAGAAAAAGAAGAGCATTACGTAATGGTAGAGGGGTCAATTGTAGAAGAAGAAATAACATTTATAACTGCACACTCAACAAATGAGCACCTGAATATATAAGGCAAATATGAAAAGACATAAGGGAGAAATCGACAACAATACAATTATATGCCAACAAATTGGTCAGTCTAGAATAAATGCATACATTTCTAGAAACATATAACATTCCATGGATGAACCAGTAAGAAATAGAAAATCTGAAAGACTGGTTACAATCAACAAAATTGAATCAGTACTAAAAAAATAAGTAAATAAAACTCCCCCCAAATAAAACCCAGGGCCAGACAGCTTCACAGGTGAATTCTACCAAACATTAAAAAAAAAGATACCTATACTTTTCAAACTATTTAAAAAGTTGAAGTGGAAGGAATGCTTTGAAATGAGTTTGATACTAAATGATACCAAGGCCACACAATGACTATGAAAAATGAAAGGTAAAAGTCAGTATCTCTGATGAACATAGATTCTAAAATTCTCAATAAAATATTAGCAAACTAAATTAACAATTTGTTAAAAAAGATTATGTACCATGATCAGGTTAAGATTTATTCCAGGGAAATGCAGATGGGTCAATATCTGCAAATCAATTAACAAAATCAAGGAGCATGTATAAAGTACCCACGGACAAAGCCAAATGGGATAAGGATTAAGGGTGGGATGTGGGGATGTCTGAAGTTGGGGGGACTGGGGGACCAGAATAGAGACAAGTTTACTTGAACAACAATACAAAAAAACCCCACAACACCCCAAATCAATTAACTACATCAACAAAACCAAGGATAAAAATTATATGATCATCTCAATAGATGCAGAAGACATATGACAAAATTCAGTATCCATTTATTATTTAAAAACTATCAACAAAGTGGAACATGTCTCAATATAGTAAAAAAAAAAAAAACATATGACAGGGAATTCCAAGATGGCTACAGAGTGGGTGGAAGCTATACTCTCCCCCTCCCCATGCCAGACTGAATTTACAGTCACTAAATTATAGAGCAATCAACCTGAATAACCAACTGAAGTCTAGGTGGATTGAAGTATTGTACCTAAGGATTTACAGAAGCCATATAGAAACTGGTAAGTAGGGTGGAGAAGTGGAAAGGGGTGGACCCACACACAAGTACAGCCTCCAAGAAGCCAAAAAGATATTTTGGCTGCAAAACTCTTTTCCTTCAAGAGTGTTGGGGCTCAACCTCACACAGGGATCCCCAATCCAGATCAACAGAAATAGGAAGAGGAGCCCACATAACATCTAATGGTAAAAATTAGTGGGGATTCAGTCAGCCTGGGAGAGTAGGGATCCTGCTAGTACCCAGATGCCACTTTTCCAGGGTTGAACACTCTTATTGTTACAGCACCAGCCTAGGGAGTACACTGCCCAGTGACACCCCACTACCATGCTTGAATCCTGCTGAGGGGTCTGCTAGTTGCACCCAGCAGGGACATTTGGGGTACTCCATTTCTGAAGAAGCTCTTGGCAAAAACTCAGATAGTGATTGACCTGTATAATTTTTGAAAAGGGACCATCCTTCCCCACCACACACACACAGCTGGCACCCCTCATCTGTCTGATCACTTGGGCATTCCCCCACTCCCTGTGACCCTTCCCTGTTGGGTTAAATCCTGCGGGAAGATCAGACTGCTGTGCAGAGTTAGGGCATTCAGAGCTCATCTCTTGGGTTCTGGAATCAGATGGGCAGGTGCTGGGCTGTGTGGTTACATCACTGCAGGGTCACTAGTATCTTCCTCGCAAACTCAGCCTGCACTGTTCCCCCAATGGGAGACTCATTTGACGTGCCTTTCCAGAAGCCAGGGCCTCTGTCCTGCTAGGTTTAGTACTGTAAGGGGGATCTGAGAGCTGATTAGAGCTGATACTTTTGGTGCACATTGGAGACTTCTGTATGTGGAAGACAAGAAGTGGCTGATCCCCATTTACAGGCTTTCTGGCACAACCCCCAGTGGGAGACTGTTTGGATCTGATCTCTCATGTATGAGTAGCCTTGCAGGGGAAGAGAGTGCTGCTTGTAGCTGGAACATTTGGAGTGTATCTCCCTCAAAGGCTATTGTCTGGTACCAGGATGAAGTACTTTGCCACATCCTGTGGAATCAGCTGGCACCACCCTCAACAGGAGAGTCTTTTGATGTGTTCTCCCAAATCTCGGTGGCTCCACCCTGCTTGACTTGCTCCTGCAAAGATAACTCCTGGCTGTATTCAACCTGAACCTGTGGCACACTGCTCTTGGGAAGGCTAGAGTTGGAGAATCTAGCTGAGATTGAGTAGTGTGGCTCTGGAGTAAAGGCCACGTTCACCTTATTAAGGGCCTGACCTCACAACCCCCAAGTAGAGTACTCACTAACATTGTCCTACTCACCTGGTTATCTTGCCCAACAGAGCTCAGGACTTGTCTAAGGATCTGTAAGTGGTGGCCAGCCAGGGCTCCTCCACAGTCTTTCTTTGAAAGGCTGTGGAGGGATTCCAGACAACTGCAGGGTGATGTGGAGTAGCTGATAGGTAGAGGTGGACTTCAAGGAGTCTCAAGCCTTTTATAGACCTTCCTCCAACTCTAACCTGGAGAAAACTGACCCTTGTGCATATCTTGGCCCCTCCCATGCGTAATCTAGGCTCAGTAGATGCAGCCACAAACAATGAATAATGTGGTAGCTCCAGAAAAATATCCCAAGGCTAGTTACAACATCTGACATCAACCTATACATTAACAGTTCCCAAGTGGACCCAGAAACAATACAACCAGTAGTGGGTTTCAGACCACACCAGAGTTTAACCCAACTTGCACACAAGCTATACAACCAAAGTGGGATTCCTGCAGGCACCAGACCATGCTTGGAACAACTTCACCTCAAGGGATAACCCCTGCACAGTGAATCACACATGATGATTAATGTTATCTTCATAGTAAACCAGCCTAAAGGGTTTATACCACCCATGAAAAGGTCAAGCATTCAAGACTCAACTAGAACAGGGGGTGCACATAACCCACAAGAAACATTCCTGGAGCATGGAGCTCAGATGATCTGGAGGATTGTGCCACTGAGCTCAACAAGATTCATTTATCATAAAAAGTTTGGGATTCATAGCAGATCTACATAATACACAGATTCAAACGGGGAGAAGAATAAAAATGTTCCAAATAAAGGAACAAGAGAAATGCCCAGAAAAAAATTAAATGAAATGAATGTAACCAAAATACCAGGTGCAGTATTTAAAACAATAATTATAAGAATGTTCCAGGACCTTAGCAGAAGAATGAATGGATGATCTCAGTGAAAATATAAACAAAGAGATAGTAAACATTAAAAGAGACACAGGAACCATAAAAAAGAGCCAGACAGAAATGAATACTAAAATATCTGAAATGAAGAATACCCTAGAAGGAATCAAATAGCAGACTTAGAAGAAATAGAAGATCAAATCAGCAACTTAGTGGAAAAGATAATAGTAAACACCCAAGCAGAGCATCAAAAAGAGAATTTAAAAAATGAAGAAAGCCTAAGGGATGTCTGGGACAACATCAAGCATAACAATATCTGCATCATAAAAGAAGGAGAAGAGAGTGAGCAAGGGATCAAAAACCTGTGTGAATAAATAATGGCTGAAAACTTCTCTAACCTGGTAAGGGAATAAGTCACTCAAGTTCAGGAAGCACAGAGAGTCTCAATCAAGGTGAACCAAAGAGGCCCATATGAAGACATACTATAATTAAAATAGCAAATGTTAAAGGCAAAGAGAGAATCTTAAAAGCAGGAAGAGAAAGTTAATTAACTACAGGGGAGATCCTATAAGGTTGTCTGTTGATTTCACAACAGAAACACTTCAGGCCAGAAAGGATTGTCATGAAATACTCAAAGATGAAAAGCAAGGACCTACAACAAAGACTACTCTATCCAGCAAGGCTAACATTTAAAATTGAAGACAAAATAAAGAGCTTCCCACACCAAAAACAAATAAACAAACAAACAAACAAACAAAATACTACAGAAGTTCTTACCACCAAATCAGTATTGCAAGAAAGTTTAAAAGGCCTGCTTTAAGAAGAAGTAGAAAAGAAATAGAGAGAGAGGGAGATAAAGGGGAGGAAGGATAAAGATAAAATGACAATAAATAAGTAGCTATCAATATTAACATTAAATGAAAACAGATTAAATGATCCAATCCAAAGAAATAGGATAGCTGAATGGATAAGAAAATATGGCCCACATATATGCTTGTTCACAAGACACCCCCTCAAACAAAAGATACACACAGATTGAAACTGAAAGGATGAGAAAAGTATTCCATGCAAATGGTTAAAAAAAATGCTGGGCTAGCAATACTTATATCAGCCAAAATACTTCAAAGCAAAGGCTATAAATAAGAAAATCCCTACAGTTGATCCAACAAGATGATATAATTCTTGTAAAATATATATGCACCCAACATAGGAGCACCTAAATATATAAAGAAAATCTTGATGGACGGTAATGGAAAGTTTGACAACAATGCAGTCATAGTTGGGAATTTTGACACCCCACTGATATCAATGGATAGATCTTCAAAAACACATCTACAACCTGTAATGACACACTACATTGGGTGGATGTAATTTATACTTGCAGAACATTTAATCCAAAAGCAGCAGTATATACATTCTTCTTAAATCAGTGACAATGTTATACATCAATAATGAACTATTAAAAATAGAAATTACAAAACAATCCTGTTTACTATTGTAACAAAAAATAAAGCACCTAGGAATAAATTTAACCAAGGAAATAAAAGACCTCAACTCTGTAAATTATAAGATACTGAAGAATGAAACTAAAGAAGGCACAAATAAGTGGAAGCATAGATACTGTGTTCATGAATAGGAAAAATTAATATCATTAAAATACCCATACTACATAAAGCAATCTACATTTTTGATGAAATTCCTGTTAAAATACTAACATGTTTCTCACACATGTAGGAAAATATTTCAAAAATTTATATGGAACTACAAAAGATCTCAAATAACCTCAGCAATCTTGCAAAAGAATAGCAAAGTTGGAGGTTTCACATTACCTGATATCAAAATTTCTACAAGGCCATAGTAGAACAGGCATATAGATAGATGGAAAGTAATTGAGAGCACAGAAATAAACTGCCTTTATTATCAATTAATATTTGACAAAGGAGACAACAGCATCCAAAAGGTTAAAGACAATCTCTTCAATAAAGAGTGTTAGAAAAATTAGATAGACACATGCAAAAAAATAAAGAAACTGGATGACCAACTTACACCATACACAAGAATAAACTCAAAATGAATTAAAGACTTAAATGTAATTTGTGAAACTATAAAAATCTAAGAGGAAACCATAGGCAGTAAAGTTTCAGATATTTTTTGTAGTAATATCTTTGTCAATATATGTCCTAGGGTAAGAGAAACAAAGGATAAACAAATGAGATTACATCAAACAAAAAAAGCTTTATGAAAACAAAAGAAACCATCAACAGAATGAAAATGAATGGGAGAACATATTCACCAATGATACATATGATAAAGTGTTAATTTCCAAAATATATAAAGAACTTATACAACTCAATACCAAGAAGACACACATCCAATTTAAGAATGGGCAAAATAGATACTTCTCCAAAGAGAAAATACAGATGACCAATGGACATATGAAAAATTCTGTGTAACTAATCATCAGAGAAAGGCACATTAAACACAGAGATGCATTGCAATGTCACCCCATACCTGTCAGAAAGGCTATCATCAATAAATTAACTAACAACAAGTATTGATGAGGATATAAAGAAAAAGGAACCCTCATGCCCTGTTAGTTGGAATTCAGACTGGTTCAGCCACTGTGGAAAATGGTATCAAGTTTCTTTTTTTTATATGAAATTTTATTTAGTTACTTTTCAAGTACATTTTTTTTAATCTATTTCTCCTATCCCACCCCACCCCCCGCCTGGTCTCCCCCCTCCCTCCCATCCCCCCTCCCCAGTCCTCATCTCTGTGTCTTTCATACTTGTTCCTCAAAATCCCTCCCCCTTTTTCCCCTTAAGTTCCCTTCCCTCTCCCCTCTGGTCGCTGCCCACTTGTTCTCTATTTCAGTGTCTTTGTTTTTATTCTGTTTGCTTGTTTGTTTTATTCTTTAGCTTCCTGTCAAAGGTGAGATCATATGGTATTTGTCCTTCAATGCCTGGCCTATTTCACTCAGCATAATGCTTTCCAGTTCCATCCATGTTGTTGCAAAAGGTAGTAGCTCCTTCTTTCTCTCTGCTGCATAGAAGTCCATTGTGTATATGTACCACAATTTTTTGATCCATTCGTTTACTGATGGGCACCTAGGTTGCTTCCAACTCTTGGCTATTGTAAATTGTGCTAGTATGAACATTGTGGTGCATACATTCTTTGAAATTGATGTTTTAGGATTCTTGGGGTATAATCCTAGCAGTGGAATTGCTGGGTCAAAAGGCAGGTCGATTTTTATTTTTCTGAGAAAATTCCATACTGTTTTCCATAATGGTTGTACCAGTCTGCAATCCCACCAACAGTGAACTAAGGTCCCCTTTTCCCCACAACCTCTCCAACATTTGTTGTTTGCTGCTTTGTCTATTATAGCCATCCTGACTGGTGTAAAGTGGTATCTCATTGTGGTTTTAATTTGCATCTCTCTGATAGCTAATGATATTGAGCATCTCTTCATGTGTCTCTGGATATTCTGTATGTCCTCTTTAGAGAAGTGTCTGTTCAAGTCCTTTTCCCATTTTTTTAATTGGGTTCGATGTCTTCCTAGAGTGGAGTCGTGTAAGTTCTTTGTATATTTTGGAGATTAAACCTTTGTCTGAGGTATCATTGGAAAATATGTTTTCCCATACAGTTGGTTGTCTTTTTATTTTTTTTTACACTTTTTTTTAATATTTTTAATTTTATTTAGTTATTTTTCAAGTACAGTTTTTTGTCTATTTTTCCCATCCCAGCCTCCCCTGCCCCTTGCTCCCCACCTCCCTCCCATTTCCACCCCCCTTAGTTCTCGTCCCTGTGTCCTTCCTATTTGTTCCTCCAAATCCCTCCCCCATTTTCCCCTTAACTTCCCTTCCTTCTCCCCTCTGGTCACTATCCCCTTGTTCTCTATTTCAGTGTCTTTGTTTTTTATTTGTTTGTTTTTTTCTGCTTGTTTGTTTGTTTTGTTGTTTAGCTTCCTGTTAAAGGTGAAATCATATGGTATTTGTCTTTCAACCCCTGGCTTATTTCACTCAGCATAATGCTTTCCAGTTCCATCCATGTTGTTGCAAAGGGTAGTAGCTCCTTCTTTCTCTCTGCAGCATAGAATTCCATTGTGTATATGTACCACAATTTTTGGATCCATTCATTTACTGATGGGCACCTAGGTTGCTTCCAGCTCTTGGCTATTGTAAATTGTGCTGCTATGAACATTGTGGTGCATAGGTTCTTTGAAATTGATGTTTTAGGATTCTTAGGATATAATCCCAGCAGTGGAATTGCTGGGTCAAAAGGCAGGTCGATTTTTATTTTTCGGAGAAAATTCCATATTGTTTTCCATAATGGTTGTACCAGTCTGCACTCCCACCAACAGTGAACTAAGGACCCCTTTTCCCCACAACCCCTCCAACATTTGTTGTTTGTTGCTTTGTTTATGATAGCCATCCTGACTGGTGTAAAGTGGTATCTCATTGTGGTTTTAATTTGCATCTCTCTGATAGCTAATGATATTGAGCATGTCTTCATGTGTCTCTGAATGTTCTGTATGTCCTCCTTGGAGAAGTGTTTGCTCAAGTCCTTTTCCCATTTTCTAATTGGGTTGGGTGTCTTCTTAGAGTGGAGTCGTGTAAGTTCTTTGTATATTTTAGAGATTAAACCTTTGTCCGAGGTATCATTGGCAAATATGTTTTCCCATACAGTTAGTTGTCTTTTTAATTTAATACTGTTTTCTTTAGCCATGCAGAAGCTTTTTATTTTGATGAGATCCCATTTGTTTATTCTTTCCTTTATATTCCTTGCTCTAGTGGACATATCCGTAAAAATGTTGCTGCGTGGAATATCTGAGATTTTCTTGCCAATGTTCTCCTCTAGGACTTTAATGGTGTCATGGCTTATATTTAAGTCTTTTATCCACCTTGAATTTATTTTGGTGTATGGTGTAAGTTGGTGCTCAAGTTTCATTTTTTTGCATGTAGCTGTCCAGTTCTCCCAACACCATTTGCTGAAGAGGCTATCTTTACTCCATTTTATGTTACTGCCCCCTTTGTTGAATATTAATTGACTGTAGAGGGTTGGGTTGATTTCTGGGCTCTCTGTTCTGTTCCATTGGTCTATGTGCCTGTTTTTATGCCGGTACCAGGCTGTTTTGATTACAGTGGCTTTGTAATACAGTTTGATATCAGGTATTGTGATCCCCCCTACTTTGTTCTTCTTTCTCAAAAGAGCAGCTGCTATTCGGGCTCATTTATGATTCCATATAAATTTTTGAAGTGTTTGTTCTATGTCTGTGAAATATGCCATTGGTACTTTAATAGGTATTGCATTGAATGTGTATATTGCTTTGGGTAGTATGGACATTTTGATGATGTTAATTCTTCCAATCCATGAACAAGGTATATGTTTCCATTTGTTTGTGTCTTCCTTGATTTCTTTCTTCAGTGCTGTGTAGTTTTCTGCATACAGGTCTTTTACCTCTTTGGTTAGGTTTATTCCCAGATATTTTATTTTTCTTTTTGCTATATCGAATGGAATTTTTTCCTTGATTTCTGCTTCTGCTGATTCATTGTTTGTATACAAAAATACCTTTGATTTCTGGATATTGACTTTGTATCCTGCTGTTTTGCCAAATTCATTGATTAGTTTGAGCAGTTTTTGGGTAGAGTCTATAGGATTTTCCATGTACACTATCATGTCATCTGCAAACAGTGACAGTTTTTTTTCCTCCATTCCTATTTGGATGCATTTTATTTCCTTTTCCTGCCTGATTGCTGTGGCCAAAACTTCTAATACTATATTGAATAGAAGTGGTGAAAGTGGACATCCTTGTCTTGTTCCTGATCTTAGTGGAAAAGCTTTTAGTTTTTGCCCATTGAGTATGATATTGGCTGTAGGTCTCTCATAAATGGCCTTTATTATATTGAGGAATGTTCCCTCTATTCCCACTTTGCTGACTGTTTTTATCATAAATGGGTGTTGTACCTTATCAAAAGCTTTTTCTGCGTCTATTGATATGATCATGTGGTTTTTGTCTTTGCTTTTGTTTATGTGATGAATTACATTTACTGTTTTGCGAATGTTGAACCATCCTTGCATCCCTGGGATGAATCCCACTTGGTCATGGTATATAATCTTTTAGATATATTGTTGGATGCGATTTGCCAATATTTTGTTGAGGATTTTAGCGTCTATGTTCATCAGCGATATTGGCCTGAAGTTTTCTTTCTTTGTTGTATCTCTATCTGGTTTTGGAATTAGGATGATGCTGGCTTCATAAAAAGAGTTTAGCAGTTTTCCATCCTTTTGGATTTTTTGGAATAGTCTGTGAAGAATGGGGGTTAGCTCTTCCTTAAATGCTTTGTAGAATTCTCCTGTGAATCCATCTGGTCCAGGGCTTTTGTGTGATGGGAGTTTTTTGATTACTGCTTCAATTTCTTTTGCTGTTATTGGTCTATTCAGGTGTTCTACTTCTTTTTCATTGAGTTTTGGGAGATTATATTTTTCTAGAAATGTGTCCATTTCCCCTAGGTGCTCAAATTTCTTGACATACAGTTCTTCATAGTAATTTCTTACAATCCTCTCTATTTCTGTGGTATCAGTTGTAATCTCTCCTCTTTCATTTCTGATTGTGTTTATTTGTGTCCGTTCCCTTCTTTTCTTGATGAGCCTACTTAAAGGCTTGTCTATTTTGTTTATTTTTTCAAAGAACCAACTCCTGGATTCATTGATCTTCAGAATTGTACTTTTCGTCTCTATGTCATTTAGTTCTGCTCTGATCTTAGTTATTTCCTTCCTTCTACTTGCTTTGGGCTGTTTTTGTTGTTGTTCCTTGAGTTTTTGCAGGCGTAGAGTAAGGTCATTTGTTTGAAATGTTTCTGTTTTTTTTTTAGGTAGGCCTGTATTGCTATAAACTTCCCTCTCAGGACTGCCTTGGCTGTATCCCATAAGTTTTGGGTTGTTGTGAGATCATTTTCATTTGTTTCCAGAAACTTTTTGATTTCTTTTCTAATTTCATTCTTGACCCATTCATTGTTTAATAGCATACCGTTCAGTCTCCATGATTTTGGGTGTTTTGGGTTTTTTCCTTTGGGGTTGGTTTCCAGTTTCAGTCCCTTATGGTCAGAGAAAATGCTTGGTATGATTTCAATATTCTTGAATTTGTTGAGGCTTGTTTTGTGCCCTATCATGTGGTCTATCTTTGAGAATGTTCCATGTGCATTTGAAAAGAATGTGTATTTAGCTTCTTTGGGGTGAAGAGCTCTGTATATATCAGTTAGGTCCATTTCATCAAGGGTGTTGTTTAATGCCGCAATGTCTTTGTTGATATTTTGTTTGGAAGATCTGTCCATTTTTGATAGTGGGGTGTTAAAATCCCCCACTATAATTGTGTTGCTGTCTATATCTTTCTTGAATTCCTCTAAGATTTTCCTTATATATTTTGGTGCTCCTATGTTGGGTGCATATATATTTATGATGTTAATGTCTTCTTGGTGGATTCTTCCCTTGAGTATTATGAAGTGACCTTCTGGGTCACTCTTTATGGCTCTTTTTTTGAAGTCTATTTTGTCTGATATGAGAATTGCTACCCCAGCTTTTTTTCTTGTCCATTTGCTTGGAAAATTTGTTTCCAGCCTTTCACTTTTAGTCTGTGATGGTCTTTTGTCCTGAGGTGGGTCTCTTGTAGGCAGCATATGTGTGGGTCATACTTTCTTATCCATGACGCTATTCTGTGTCTTTTGATTGGAGCATTTAATCCATTTACATTTAAGGTTATTATTGATAGGTACTTATTCATTGCCATTTTTGTACCTGTGTTCCTCTCTGTCTGACTCTTTTCCTTCCTTTCCTTAAAGCAGACCTTTTAGTATTTCTTGTAGAGCTGGCTTGGTGGCAGCAAATTCTTTTAGACTTCTTTTGTCTTGGAAGCTCTTTATTTGGCCTTCTATCTTGATTGAGAGCCTTGCTGGGTAAAGTAGCCTTGGTTGTAGGCCTCTGTTTCTCATTACTTGGAATATTTCTTGCCAATCTCTTCTTGCTTGGAGTGTTTCCATTGAGAAGTCAGTGGCTAACCTTATTGGGACGCTCTTGTATGTTATTTCTTTTTTCTCCCTTGCTGCCTTTAAGATTCTCTCTTTGTCTTGGAATTTTGCCATTTTAATGATGATGTGTCTTGAAGTGGGCCTCTTTGGGTTCCTCTTGAATGGGAGTCTGTTTGATTCCTGGATTTGTGTGACTTTTTCTTTTGTCAAATTAGGAAAATTTTCTCTCATTACTCTTTCAAATATGTTTTGTATCCCTTGTTCTTCTTCTTCTCCTTATGGTATTCCTATTATTCGGATATTATTACGATTCATATTGTCTTGCATTTCTCTTAGTCTCTCTTCATTCTTTCTGAGCCTCTTTTCCCTTTCCTGTTCTTTCTGTGAGATGCTTTCTGCTTTGTCCTCCAATTCACTAATCCGATCTTCTATTTCATCCACCCTATTTTTAATGCTTTCCACTGTGTTTTTTAATTCAGAAATTGTATTCTTCTTTTCCTCTTGGCCCTTGCTAATAATTTCCATTTCCTTTTTCATGTTGATATAGTTCACAGTGAGATCATTGTAGCTTCTCTGTAGTTTCTGGTAGCTGATTGTGAGCTCTTTGAACTTCCTGATCACCAGTGCTTTGAATTCAGTATCTGATAGTTGACTTGCCTCTGTTTCATCTAACATTCTTTCTGATGATTCCTCCTTTCCTTTCATTTGGGGATTGTTTCTTTGTCTTCCCATTGTTTGTGAGACTCTTCTTGTTAGCCTCAGCTTCTTAGATTAATCTGTTTTGACACCCTGGGTTTATGGTATGAACTTTTGTGGTGGAATGCCTGTGAATTTCAATGGTGCAGCCGCTTTTGGTTATCCTGTTGTTCTCTGCTTCCACCTACTCAAATATGCAGCAACTTGTGGCTTCTCTCCTACAACAATGTGCAATTTGTCTCTCTGACTCTACTATTGGGAGGCCTCTTCTATGGGTCCAGCTCTGGTCTTTTCATATTTTCAAGTTGATTGTGACTCTTGTGGGTAAAAGAAAGAAATGATAAGGAAAGAAATAAAAGGAAGAAAGAAAAAATGGTAGGGGAATGGAAGAAAGAGCAGTAAGTTTAGAAAGAAAAGAACAAGAAATAAAACAGAAAATCTGGGAAAAGAGGACAAACGTATGGAAAGATGAAACATTAATAAAGTTTAACAGAAATAACAGATTACTTTAAAAGAGCAAAAAGATAAAGAAAAGGAATGGAGAAGGAAGAAAGGTAAAAAAAAAAAAGAAAGAATAAAAATAAAATAAAGTAAAAAAACAAAAAACAAAAAACGTACAAACAAAAATATCCCTCTAAAATAACCTCAGAAAAGGAAATGTCACTTGTTGGCTTCAAACTAGCCGAACCGGTTTTTCTGGTTGCAGTTGGCTGAGGGTCGATTGTTGTGATTTTTTCAGCCAGCCCCTCTCAGGATCAAGACCCTTGGCGCCTCTCCCCCAGCTCCCTACAATGGGGAACTAGGACTTTCTCGCAGGGCTCCCCTCCCAGGGGTTACTGCCATAGTCTGGTTTGCTGTGCCTGCAGGCATCTGCACAGGCCTAGTTGCCTGGTTCCCTGGGGATTGAGCACAGGCCTGGGCCCGTTCAGTTGGCAAGCCCCAGACCCTCTGCTCAATCCTGGGTTTGCTGCCAAGCTGGGTGTGAAGCAGACCAGGCTGCCCTGTCTACTGGATTCAGGGCCCCAGGCTGCACCTCTGAGTTCTCCTGGGCTGGCAACCACAGAGTCCTTGATTGGGGCCCTTTGTCCTCCGCACCCTCTCTGTAAACTCTATCAAACAAGTCTCTCCTGGCCCCTCACCTTGCTTGGCCAGAAAGGGAGGGGGTTGAGGGTCTCAGCTCTTTTCCCAGGACCCCTCAGCGAGGGGGCTTCCAGATAGTCTGAGGGGGGAGACTGGAAGCCGGGAGCCGATCTGAGGACTGGGCGCCAACCTAGAAACTCTGTGTGCACGTCATGGCACGCTGTGTGGTGTGTATCCCTTCTGCTCCTGTGTTTGTCTGGGTCCCCTGGCCAACCTCTGGCAAAAAAAACCTAGGGATGTAGCAGCACCACGCCGGGCGCTGGACCCAGAACTGTGTGCAGGCTGAAATTTCCTCTGCTCCCCTCTGGTTGGGTCTCTTGGCCGGTCCGGGCCCAAAA
This sequence comes from Artibeus jamaicensis, assembly GCF_021234435.1. NCBI lineage: Eukaryota > Metazoa > Chordata > Mammalia > Chiroptera > Phyllostomidae > Artibeus > Artibeus jamaicensis. The sequence continues at coordinate 21,491,823 of NW_026521506.1, forward strand.
ATCCCAGGGAGGGAGCCCTCCGGGCGCTGAACACTGTCCCAGGTGCCTTTAGGCACTCTCCGAGACACAGTTCCCACCAGGCGCTGAACCTCCGAGCTATGCACAGACTGAAATCACCTCTGCTCCCCTCTGGTTGGGCCACTTGGCAGGTCCCCGGCCCAAAAATCCCAGGGAGGGAGCTTTCTGGGCGCTGAATGTTGGCCTAGGCGCCCTCAGGCACTTGCCCAGACACACTGCATGTGGATCGACTAGTTCCCCAAATTGCGCGCAGGCTGAAATTTCTTCCACACCTCTTTGCCTGGGCCACTGGGCCTGCCCGGAAGAAAAATCTCGGACGGAATCGTCCGGGCGCTAAAGGCTGTCCCAGGAGCTGTTGGGCTCTTGCCACTGGGTGCTGGTTCCCCTACCCTGCACCGGCTGTTTCTCCCTGCTCTGTCCCAGAGACTACTGTACTGCTGCTGTCTCCCTACCGTCTGGTTCCTCCGGGACCGATGAGGTTTCTGGTCTCTTATTTTCATATATGCTTGGCAACTGCTGGCTTGCTGGCCTCACCTCCTCTGATCGGATAGGTTTCTGTCTCTTTTGTACTAGGAACTGGTATCTGCTCCGTCCTAGTCCACCGCCATGTTGAAAACCTCTCAAGTTTCTTCAAAAAATCAAAAATGGAACTGCCTTTGACCCAGTGATCCCATTTCTGGGAATATATCTGAAGAAACCTGAAATGCTAATTCAAAAGACTATATGCACCCCTATGTTCATTGCAGTGTTATTTATAACGATCAAGTTCTGAAACAAACCCAAGTGCCCATGAGTAGATGAGTAAATAAAAAAAAACTATGACGTATATAGAATGGAATACTGCTCAGCCATGTAAAAATAAGATAATCTTACATTTTGCCATAGCATGTATGAACCTAGAGATTATTATGCTAAATGAAATAAGCCAATCAGAGAAAGACAAATAACACATGATCTCATATATATGTAGAATCTAATGAACAAAATAAACTGACAAAATAGAAATAAAGACGTGGATACATGGAACAGACTGACAGCTGTCAGAGGGCAGGGGAAAGGAGGACTAGATGAAAGAAGGTGAAAGGATTTAGGGAAAGGAACACATACACATATACAAGGTCTGTCCAGAAGGTATCCAGCCATGTAATATGAAAAATAGAGACATTTATTGAAGAAGGTACAAGATACAAGAAACATTGTACATAGGACAATGATGCCTCAGTCTCCTCTCAAGTAGGAACTGTGGGACCTCACACAGTTCTCCCATTCACCAATAACTGCCCTGTCATATTCTCCCGAATCTCTTCAATGGTCTGAAATATTTTCCCTTTCAAAGGTGATTTTAGTTTTGGGAAAAGCCAGAAGTCACAGGGTGCCAAATCTGGGCTGTAGGGGGGCTGAGTCCCCCCTGGGTAATTTTCTATTTCACCAAAAAACTCTGCAGGGGATGTGATGCATGAGCAGGCACACTGTTGTGATGAAGCTGCCAATCACCAGTTGCCCATAGCTGCAGCCTTCTGAATCATCTCAATAGTATCCACAGAGGAATGTTTAAGCTTAATGCAAAATTTAATGCAGATTTGTTGCTCTACTCACTCATTTTGAATGTGATGACTACACAGTACACATGCTCACTCAATGGTGTCTACCACCCCCACTGACTAGTACAGTGAAGTCATCATTATCCATGCATGTGCATTCCAGTCCACTCTCATGGCTTTCAAGTTATATAGGTGTCCCTCAAACTGTTCTCATTATATTAATAATGGCCAGGCTTCTTCTGAACAGACCATTATATATAAATATATACACATAGACTTAGACAACAGTGTGATGATAGAGAGAAAGGGGGTGGATGTAAGTGGAGGTGGGAATAGAGGGGTAAAATGGGGTGGGAAAAGACTTTTCTTGGGGCAGTTAGCACACAATTCAGTCTGCAGTTGATATTTTGTTGAGTTTTTCATTTGAAACCTGTGTGCTTTTGTGAACCAATGTCACCCAAATAAATTCAATAAAAAATATTGCTGTGCTCTTTATGATATATAAAGTCACATATGTTGGGACTATAGCTGGACTTTCTATTCTCTTTCTTATAATCCAAAAGATAGATTGAGGGGTAACTAAGATGAAGTGGTTTGAAATCAAACTGCCAAGATTAAATCAAACACATCACAAAAAATATGACAAACCCACTTCTAACACCTTATTCAATTGTGAAAAGCTGGAAGTTTTTCCTCTATACCTATAATATCAGAAACAAGACAAGAAGGGCCATCCTTACCACCTTTTCAACATAGTATCAGAGTGTCCTGGCCACAACAATCAGACAAAAAAATTAAGGGGAAATAAAAGGCATCCAAATTGGAAAGGAAAACGTAAAATAGTCACAATTTGCAGGTGATATGATACTATATACAGAAAATTCTAAAGACTGTAAAAAAAGTGTTCAAACTAATAAACAAACTCAGTAAAGTAGTAAGGTAAAAAATTAAAAATCAGAGTTCAATTGTGTTTCTGTACCATATCAAGTGGTCAGAAGAAAAAATTGAGAAAAGAGTCCCATTTACAATTGCATGAAAATGAAATACATAGTAATACATTTAACCAAGGAGGTGAATGACCTGTGCTCTGAAAACTCTAAGATATCAATTAAAGAAAATAAAGAGGACATAAATAATGGAAGCATATACCATGCTCATGTGTTTGAAATATTAATATTATTAAAATGTCAATACTACCCAAAGTAACATACATATTCATGTCAATCCCTATCAAATAAAATGCCATTTTTCTCAGAACTAGAACAACTTATCCTAAAATTTATGTGGAATCACAAAAAATCTTAAATAACCATAGCACTCTTGAGAAAGAACAAAGTTGTAGGTATCACATTCCCTGATTTCCAACTATACTATAAAACTGTACTAATAAAAATAATGTGGAACTGGAAAACAGAAACACAGATCAATGGACTTGAATAGAGAGCCCAGAAATAAATCCTCACTTATATAGTCAATTAGTCAATCCAAAATAGGCAAGAATATGCAATGGAGAAATTGTAGTATAATCAATAAGTGGTACTGGGAAAAGTTTTGCCCTTCTTATCCATACCCAAAAAGATATATCTGAAAAGATATTCCTAATACCAATGTCAAAGAGTTTACTGTCTATATTTTCTCCTAGGAATTATGTGGTTTCAGATCTTATATTTAAATATTTAATTCATTTTGAGCGTGTTTTGCAAATGGTGTATGAAAATGTGATATATGTGTGTATATATGTGTGTGTGCACACGTGTGTGTGTATTTCAGCAACATGAATGAAATCTTGCAATTTTCAATAGGACAGATGAACCTAGAGAGGATTATGCTAAGTGAAATAAGTCAGACATGAAAAGATAAGTACCATATGATTTCATTTATATGTAGAATCTTAAAAAACAAAACAGAGAAGCAAAAAAAAACAGAAGTAGACTCAATATACTCATAGATAAGGATAACAGACTAAGGTTGCTAGAGGGGAGGTTGCCAGATACATGAAAAAGGTGAAGGAAAATAAGATGCAATCTTACCATTATAAAATGAGTAAGCCACAGGTATATAAAATTATGGCACAGGGAATGTAGTCAAATAATGCTGTTTTAACTTTATATGGTGACAGATGGTTTCTAGACTTATCACGGTCTTCATTTTGTACAATGCTATATAAATGTGGAATCACTGTGTTGTACACTTGAAACTCATATAATAATGTATATCAACTATAATAAAAATTAAATTTAGAAAAATTTATGTAAGATAACATTGAAGAATCTGGAGAGAATATGGCTAACAGTGAATGAAAGTCAATGAAAGAACGTCAATACTTACTTCTCCAAAATGTCCTGGAAAAGTGGAGGGAAGCATTAGAAAAAGTGGAGAAAATAACTACTGAAAAATAAACAAACAAATCTGCGATATGGAAATATTGAAGGCTGCTACATAAATGGAATAGCCTGGTGAAAATGCAAACAAGGGGAAGAAAAAGAATGTCAGAAAACAAGTGATGAGTACTACAAGAGGTTTCTGATGAAATGAGGGATCATCGTAATAATTTCAAACATTATTAACTCATTTCCCCAAGCTTTCCCTCCCAAAAAAAACTAGCTGAAAAACCTATGTATTAATTTTCCATTGAATTTAAGCTATTTAAGAAGTTCTTGTTGCATTATAAGTTGTAACGAATATGTATTTATGTGTGTTGCTGATACTGGTAAAAGGGACAAGGGGTAGGCAGGCCTTAAGGCAATCTGCCACTGCTTTGTGTTCTTTAAGCTATTCGTACCCTGAATTGAAGCCAGATGTTACTATGGGAATTTAAAAAGGAATGAAAGAAAAGCATAATTTCCTGATAAAACTAACAGTATATGCATTAAAGTAGAAAGAGGGCTTACCTTGAAATCAGAAAAACCTGGGTTACAATACTGGACCTCTTATTTATGGTATTATCTGAGAAATCTTGGTCAGGAAACCTCATGAAGCCCCGGTTTTCATTATCTGCACTGTGATAACAATAGCACTTACTTCATAGGCTTATTATGAAGTTTAAATAAAGAGACCACATATAATATAAATGCTTAGCATATAACAGGTACAAAAGAATGAAGTCACAAAATAAATTATATTAATTTACTCTAGTCTCAAAAATGTATTTTCCCATGGACTTTAATTCATAACTTAAAAAAAATTTTCACTGTTTTTTTCCTCTTTAAGACTTTATGGTTTATATATTATTACTATTATTATTTCATTATAATGTTTATTGTTTAATATACCAGCTTATAGTGCTCTGCAGAAGAGTTACCTAGAATCTAAGCAATCCTTACATCTCAGAAAGAATAGCTGTGGGGTGAGCTACTCAATTACAAAGGACATCACATCACACAAGGAGGGTAATTGCTATATTCATCTAGAATTTTTATTTTTAGGGTATTGGAACATAAATCAAATAACAAATTTAAATTGTTGAGCAAAAGAAGTCAAATACAAAAGAAGAGATGTTACATGACTTCGTTGATGCAAACTCCAAAAACAGACAAAACTAATATAAGTTGTTAGAAGTGAGGACAATGCTAACTTTTGGTAGAGAGGGTGAGGAGTGGTTAGAAAGTGAAAGAAACTTCAAGGCAAGATTACCGGGGACTGGTGATGTCTGGTTCTTCACTATGGTGCAAGTAACAGAGTACATTCAGTTTGTGAAAATTCATCACAATAAACACTTAGTTGCTTTTTTGTATGTATATTACATTAAATACTATGTTTAAAAATGTGGTCCTTGCAAAAATGTAATATATACTCTTTTTAGAAACATTTGAAAAAAAGAGAAAAAACTAAAAATATCATCTGTAGTTCTACCACCTAGAGATAAGCATTGCTGATATTTTATTATATTATTTATTTATTTTTTAAATTATTTATTTATCATTAGAGGGGAAGGTGAGAGGGAGAGAAATATCAATGTATGGTTGCCTCTCATGCTTCCCCTGCTGAGAACTGGCCTGCAACCCATGTATGTGTCCTCACTGGGAATCGAACCGTAATCCTTTGGTTCTCAGGCCCACGCTCAATCTACTGAGCTACACCAGCCAGGGCTTATTATATTATTTTGCCTCTATTGTATTTTTATTTTTTGAAGATTTATTTATTTATTTGTGGAAAGTCTGGAAGAGAGGTAGAAAGAGAGGGAGAGAAACAGCAATGTGAGGTTGCCTTTCAGGCACCCGCTATTGAGGATCTGACCCACAACCCAGGCATGTTCCCTGAGTGGGAACTGAACTGGCGACCCTTTGGTTTGCAGACCAGAGCTCAATCCACTGAGCTATACCAGCGAGAGCTCTATTGTTTTCTTTATACATGAGAGTCATGGTGTATGTAGAATTTTGTATCCTACTTTTGTTAATTCACATCATTTTTTATAATTTCCCCATGACTTAAAATATGCTTTGTAAATATGATGTGTAATAATCACATAGAATATGATTGTATGGGTATGTCTTATTTTATTTGACCAGTTTCATCTGCCTGACATTTAGATTGTTCCCATGTATTTATGCTTATAGATAGTACTGCCATTAGCAATATTTTGCATGAATCTTGTGAACATCTCTGATTATTCCCTTAAAGTACCATAAAAGAAATTACTGAGTCAAGCTCTCAAAAGACATTACCAGCTGCTCTATAAAAAGATCCTGTGGATTTATACTTTTGCCATCCAGATTCAAAGGTACTGATTTCTCTGTAACATTATCATCTCATGATAATACAGTTAAAAATTCATTAACACTACTGTGAGCCAGTCACTATACACATTTTACCTCATGACTACTCAAAATTATTCTTTTTAAAAAAATATATTTTATTGATTACGCGATTACAGTTGTTCTATTTCCCCCCTTCATTCCCCTCCACACTGCACATCCCTCCCCCACCATTCCCCCCTTTAGTTTATGACCACGTGTCTCAGGTTCTTTAGATTCTATATTTCCCCTACTATTCTTGCCCTCCCCCTTATCTATTTTCTACCTACCATCTATGCTACTTACTTTCTGTACCTTCTCCCCCCTTCTCCCACTCCCCTGTTGCTAACCCTCCAAGTGCTTCTCAGATAAGATCAAATTGAAGGAGTTAATCATCAGCAAGCCCTTATTATATGAAATGTTAAAGGGATTTATTTAAGAAAAAGAAGATAAAAAAGATGAACAGTGAAAGGACAGCAAACTCACAGTTATTAACAACCACACCTAAAACAAAAGCAAACTAAGAGGACAGCTAGATCAGGAGTGGAACCATAGAAATCAAAATTATTCTGAGTTAAGTACTGTTATCCTTATTTACAGATAGAGTTCAGCAAATAACTTTCTTAATTAGCAATTAGCAGACCTCTGGTCCTGTTCATCACAAAGCTCAAGATATTCACCACCACATTCTACATTCCCTTCGAATTGTTGTCTTAAAAATTTCCATTTTGATGGGTAAAATATGATAACATGTTCTTATTTATACCCTTGATTATTAGTAAACTTAATTTTTTTCTTTTACATATTCAGTGATTATTTATAGTTTTCTCTCTTCTCAACAGCCTGTTCAAAAGGTTTACATTTTAATCAAGTGCTGATTTTGTTTTCACTGATTTTAAAAATATAAGAACAAATACACATGATAAAATGCAAAACAATAGAAAATTAGTCTCCTTTCCACAATAGAACTTTGTTCTTACCGTCTTAAATTTTAGTTACCAACAGTTTTACTGTGTACTCTTTCAGAAATTCCCCATGCTTATACCTCCCCACTTATAATATGCATTTTGGTTGTTAGTTTGTTTCTTGTACCTGTTGTATTAGTTTCCTAAGGCTGTTATAACAAAATATCACAGGTTAGGTGGCTCAAACAAATTTTTTTCCTCACAATTCTGAAGGCTAGAATTCAGATCAAGGTGTTAACAGGGTTGATATCTTCGAGGCCTCTGTCCTTGGCTTGTAGATGACCACCTTCTGGCTATTTCTTTATATGGTGTGGTCTCTGTGTATTGTCTGTATGCCAATTGCCTCTTCTTATAAAGACACCAATCGTATTTTATTAGGACCCACCTATTTGACCTCATTTTACCTAAATTGCCTCTTTAAAGATATTATTGCCAAATACAGTCATATTCTGAGGTACTGGGGATTGACGTCAACATATGAATTTTAAAGGGACACAGTTAAACCCACGCCAAAAGGAAAATAATATATACACTGTAGAGTAGCTTGCTTCTTAAACTTAATGCAGTTTGAGGTCAACCCCTATTTAGCACATGGAAATCTACTACATTCACCATTTTATTTTATTTTTATCTGCATAATATAAATTATGTGACTAAGTTCACATAGGTGGACATTTAGAGGTTATTTCTAGGTATTTGAGGACATAATTAATGCCACTATGAACATCATTATAGCTATATCTTTTTGTACATCTGTGAATATATCTGAGCATAACTTTAAAAGTAGAATCATAGAATAAAATATTATATGCACTTAAAATTTTGATAGAGCTTGCCAAAATATCTATTATATCAAAAGTGAAAGGGATGGCCTAAATTCTCACACTGTTGATAACACTGAATGTTTCAGAATTATATTTGGCATTTTGATAAGAAGTATATGACATTTTTCTAGATCACAATTAATTTAATTTGCTTATAATCATTAGTATTTCTTTTCTGATTTAATCCTTTTTAAAATTTTTTTTATTGATTATGCCATTATGGTTGTTCTATTCCCCCCTTCATTCCCCTCCCCCTACCTCCCCGTCCCCATTACCCCCCTTTAGTTTATGACCATGTGTCTCAAGTTCTTTAGATTCTATATTTCCCATACTATTCTTGCCCCCCATCTATTTTCTATCTACTGTCTATGCTACTTATTTTCTGTACCTTCTCCCCCCTTCTCCTCCTCCCACTTCCCTGTTGCTAACGCTCCTTGAGATCTTCATTTCTACGTTTCCACTCCTGATCTAGCTGTCCTTTTAGTTTGCTTTTGTTTTAGGTGTGGTTGTTAATAACTGTGAGTTTGTTGTCCTTTCACTGTTCATGTTTTTTTAACTTCTTTTTCTTAGATAAGTCCCTTTAACATTTCATATAATAAGGGCTTGGTGATGATGAACTCAAGAAGATCTCAAAGCCCCAGAGCCTATAAATCTAAGTGATGAAGAAATAGCAAAACTCTCAAGTGCACAGTTTAAAACACTGGTGATCAGGATCCTCACAGAACTGGTTGATTATAGCCACAAATTAGACAAACATATGAAGGTGAAACTAATTGAAATGAATAGAATTGCACAGGAAACCAATAGCGATGAAAAGGAAACTGGGACTCAAATCAATGGAGTGGACCAGAAGAAAGCAAATAATGGCCAAACAGAAAAGAGTGGAGAAGCAAGAATTCAAAAAAATGAGGAGAGTCTTAGGAACCTCCAGGACATCTTTAAACGCTCCAACATCCGAATTATAGGGGTACCAGAAGGGGGAGGACTTCCATCATGATTTAATCCTTACTGTAATTTTTCCATTACCATTTAGTCCCCTTATACCCCCCTGCCCCCAGAAATTGCTACACTGTTGTCCATAGTATTTCTTTAGTAAATGTCTTTCATATTATTTATAGGTATTTTTATTATTTTTGTATTTTAATTTAATTTAAAAAATATTTAATTTATTTTAGATGGAGGGGAAGGGAGGGAGAAAGAGGGGAAGGGAGGGAAGGCAGACAACCACAATCAATGTGTGGTTGCCTCTTATGTGCCTCCTACTGGGGACCTGGCCCACAACCTAGGCATGTGCCCTGACTGGGAATTGAACCAGAAACCCTTTGGTTCGCAGGCTGGGGCTCAATCCACTGAGCCACACCAGCCAGGGGTAATTTTTAATTTTATTTTTAAAAGCTGTTTATATTTTAAGAAGATTGGTCCTTTGTCATGTGTCACACATGTGTTTTGCAATTTGTCTTTTAATTTTATCACATATTTTAGTGAACAGAAATTTAAATACATAGCATATTTTTATATAGTTAAATATATATGGAGATTATATATAGGTAGACAGATAGAGAGAGAGAGATCTTTACTTTTTTTAGTGTTTCATAGCTTCTAATTTTTTTATTCCATGGAGAAGATCATTTCACACAGTCATTTTTATGGTAATTCTATTTTTAACTTTTTGCAGAACCTCCATATTGTTTTTCATAATGACTGCACTAATTTCCATTTTTAATTGCCAAATGTTGCTTTTGGAAATTTTATACCTTTTATTTTTGATTGATAGATAGCTTTGTATATAACATAACCCTTCTAAATTTTTTTCATTTTAAGCATGCAGAGACACAGCTTTTTATTTCTTACATGGAGAAATCATGTTATAATCACTTTTCTAGTGTTCGGTATTTGAATTGTTCATTTGGCATTATAAAATGAAGACTGAATTTGGACTCCTAAATGCCAAGGGTGAATCCTATCTTTAATTATCATTGCATATATGGCCTCCAAACAAGCTACTACACCCATCAGATTCCAGTTTGCTCACCTAGAAAAATGAAAGTTGAAAGAAAGTTAACTCAAGTCAGTTGCTGGGATAGACACATAAGTACATTGTCTCATCTAATCTATAGGAAAAGGCAAGAGAACTTTAGTTCACAGATCTAAAACCAGCTTTTCTCTCGCTATCTAATAGCCAAAACCTTGGTGATGTCTAATAAAATGAAATATAATTTTTGGTTAACTGTGGACTTTAGTTATAATTCTTGAAGACAGTATTCATTTCTCCTGAAGGATATGAGGAAACCTGTTTTCTAGTAACTGTTTTGCTAGTGATAAGCTGTGTGACTTTGGAAAAGTCTTACACCCCTTCTAGACCTCAGTTTCTTTCCTTTCCAAAAAAAATAAAAGGATTAAAATATTTCTACAGTCACTTCCCTTTAGTAGTCTATGAAAGATGGTGATAATCATTTTCTGCAAAGGGCTAGATACCAAATATTTTAAATTTTACAGAGCACAATGTCTATGCCTCAGATACTTAATTCTGCCTTTACATCACAAAAGCAGCTATAGACTTGAAAAGACACAGTTGCATTCCAACAAAATTCTATTTACACATTGGATGATGTCTTGGTTTGGGGCCATGGAACTTAATAAAGGATTTTGTTGTGTGTGTGTCAACTGTTCCCTTTCCTGTTCAAACCAATACATCAAAAAATATATTTTCTAAATGCCTAGCCTGAAGATGTCTCTCTATTGAATCAGAGTTTATCTTTGTGACTCATTTTTTAAAAAAAATCTGAATGATGCTGCAAAATTGGGGAAATTAATGGGCTAGGTTTGGGCTATTCCTTATTAGGAACAGCACTGATGTGAATGTGATAGAAACAGAGAAAACCTTAATGGCTAAAAATTATATAAGTTATATAAATTTAAAATACTATCCTTGTCTATCTGTTCCAATTTTATTTTATCTTATATGAATTAGTTGTATATTAGTTGTATAGCAACCCACCTCATTTATTGATATGCATCAAAATTACTTTGGTTTACTTTTTAAGTTATCCAAGACATTGCTTTTCTGAAATGTACAACAGTCTTCAGTGACGCTTCTTGCATACAAGAGTATATTTTACAAAGGATGGGACAGGGAGGGAAATGAAAGATTTTCATGTTTTTCCTGCAGATAGTAGAGGGACAAATTGCATATTTGATTAGATTATGCAACTTAAAAGTGGAGAAAGTGAAAACTGGAAAGTGTCCTGAAAATCACTGTCCAAGTCAACATGTGAACCAAAATATTACTTTGGATCTGTGTTCTGGAAGCTTTCCTTATGTATACTCTGGTGAGTTCCACCAATGAGAACATTGCCATAGGTAGAATTTTGTTTGGTGTTTTTTAGTTCTAGTAGCTATTAGTGCTAATGATTTAATGTTATTCCTATGTGTCACCAAAGATTTTCATTACAGTAAGAAGTTTTTCTGGAAGCAAGAGAAAGCTCTTTGGACACACCAGCAAATTCCTCCAAAGCTAGGGTTGTGATGCAGTCTTCTAAATCAGCAAGACTTTTGATGTTTGTATGTTCTCTTTATTTATTTATTCATTTATTTTTGGTATGTTTTTTATTATTGTTCAAGTACAGTTGTTTTCACTTTCCCCCCACCACTCTCCCCCACCCCACCGACCCCCACCTCCCACTCTCAATCCTACCCTGCTTTGGCTTTGTCCATGTGTCCTTTATACACATTCCTTGACACCCATTCCCCTTCTTTTCCCCCATTATCTCCCTCCCTGCTCCACTCTGGTACATGTCAGTTTGCTGTTTATTTCTATGTCTCTTTATTTTATATTCTAATTGTTTCTTTCTACTCAGCAATGCCTTCAGTGTCACTTGTTCAATACGTTCAATCATAGAAAATACTCAGAGGACATTGGCAGAGGGTGAATTCACCAGAGTTTATGCAAGTTTCTGACTCATTTCATCAGTCTAGAATTATACAGAAACAATCTCAGTACGAGCTTAAGCATATTCTGCCTTGAAGAAAGATAGAACAACAAAATAACAAAAAAATTGAGTAGCCCTTCACTTTTCCTATAGAATACTTGTAATTAGATTTTGGCTGTACTTCACCAGTTCCTCATCCTTGATAGTTGCATTTTCCCAGTCTATGTAGCATTTTTATCCGTGCTATTTTATTGTAATGACATTCTTTTTTAAAAGATTTTATTTATTTATTTTTAGAGAGGAAGGAAAGGAGAGAAATATCAATGTATGGTTGCCTTTCATGAGTCCCCTGCTGAGAACTGGCCTGCAACCCAGGCATGTGCCCTGACTGGGAACTGAACCACGATTGTGTGGTTCGCAGGCCTGCACTCAATCCACTGAGCTACACCAGCCAGGGCAATGTAGTGACATTCTTGTATGATTTGTTTTCATCTGATTAGCTTTTCATAAATTTTTTTTTAAAGATTTTATTTATTTATATTTAGAGGGGAAGGGAAGGAGAGAGAGGGAGAGAAACATCAATGTATGGTTGCCTTTTGTGCATCCGCTGCTGGGAATTGGCCTGCAGGGAACCCGGCTTGCAACCCAGGTATGTGCCCTGACTGGGAATCGAACCGCGATTGTCTGGCTCGCAGGCCCACGCTCAATCCACTGAGCTACAACAGCCAGGGCTTCATAAATTTTGGAAATAAATGTGTATTCACTGTTTGAGCTCTAGACTTTTGTGGTGCTTACCTTTCACATGATCTATTTTTGTTAATTCACAAAATAGAAACACAAAGTTTTTCATGATAAAAAGATTATATTATAGTGATGTTCGCATAAGTATACATACATATGTGTGTATATTTAAATCTGTATACAGTCTTATGTGTCCTGCCACAAGATCTCTGTAATTCATGTGTTACTCAAGGAGGGGCAGTTTTGCCCCCTATGGCACGATTGACAATATTTGGGCATATCTTTGATTGACATATGATTTTGACAAAATCTTTTGATTTTTCTGCCTATGTTTTCCTCTAGGACTTTTATGGTGTAGTTACATATTTAAGTCTTTTATCCGCCTTGAATTTATTTTTGTGTATGGTGTAATTTGGTGATCGAGTTTCATCGTTTTGCATGTAACTGTCCAGATCTCCCAAGACCATTTGTTGAAGAGGCTATTTTTTACTCCATTTTATGCCTCTGCCTCCTTTGTCAAATATTAATCGACCATGGAGACTTGGGTTTATTTCTGGGCTCTCTATTCTGTTCCATTGGTCTATGTGTCTGTTCTTATGTTCAGTAACAGACTGTTTTCATTACCACGGCCTTGTAATACACTTTGATATCAGGTATTGTGATCCCTCCTACTTTTTTCTTCTTTCTCAAAATTGCCTTGGCTATTCAGTGTCATTTATGGTTCCATATAAATTTTTCAAATGTTTCTTCTATGTCTGACTCATGCACTCCTTACTGGGGACCTGGCCTGCAACTGAGGCATGTGCCCTGGACTGGAAATCAAACCAGTAACCCTTTGGTTTGCAGGCAGGCACTCAGTCCACTGAGCCACACTATCCAGTATACTTTACCCATTTTTAAATAAAGTTATCATCTTTTAAAAAAATTGTTATTATTTTTTGTTCAATTACACTTGTTCCTATTTCCTCCATTACTCTCCCCCATCTTATCCACCCCCACCTCCACTATTCAATTCTTCCTGCCTCCCCATTGTCTCTGTTCATGGGTCCTTTTATCATCTTTTTAGATTTGATTTATACAAGCTTTTTGAATATTGAGAAAATTAGCAAGTCCAATATATTATAAATACTTCCAGATTATCTTTTAACTATCATTAATGTTTTTAGCTAAAAAAATGTTTTACATTTTTATGTCATCATATTGATCAAAATTTTGTGGCTTCTAGGTATAGCAGTGAGATTTAAAATGGCATCTCCCACATCAAGATCATAAACAATTTATACATTATATATTTTCCATAATGAATTAACTTTTACATTTAAATATTTGATTTATATGGGAATTACATCAGGATTTGGAGTGATGTAGTAATGAAGCTTAGCAGCTAGTGCTTAGGCTCTATGATAAAGAGTTACAGCTGGTCTCTATGACTTGATTGTCCAGTGACCCTGAAAAAATCGCTTACTTTCTTGGAGTCTTTATCTGTAAAAAGAGGGTGATCATACTGCCTGACCCATAGGTTTGTGATGAAAATAAAAGAATCCATTCAAAAATTTTTGAACAAAATTTGGAACATAGTAAGAATAAATTGGCTGGACTTAGTCTTTTTACTATTACTATTCTCAGCATTTCCTAAATGATTTATTGATTAGTCCCTACCCCGAGATATTTAAAATGATACTTGTATTAGAGTTCTAATTACAGTAGATGACTAAATGTATATCTAAACCTTCTATTTTATTTCATTGTTCCATTGGTGCATTTTCATAACATTAGTACCTAATACTTTTGACATAATTTATAAGAGCAAGAAGTCTCCCGTTCCTGAAATTAATTTGATATTTTTAATTTTTATGATTAAACATAGGGCTTTTGGTTTGAGTCATATATTTAATTTGTTAAGAAAGCACAATGCCAATTGCCTTTCAAAAAAGCTGGAACATTTTGCATTTTCAGTATTATTCATGAATATTGCCAGATCCCACACCTTTTCTAATAGCGGGGTTCTACATGTTCTTCTCTGCTAACATGTTTCTTTGTAATCACTCTGATGGGTGAAAAATACCTCATTTTAATCTTTATTTTATAGGCACAGAGAAATATATTTAAACTTTTGCCTTTTTTAATATGTAAATTATAATTTTTAAAAATTCTTGTTCAAGTACAGTTGTCTCCATTTTCATCCCACCATAGCCCCTCTCTCAACCCATCTGTGCCTCCTACCCTCAAACCTACTCCCTCTCCCTTTGGCTTTGTCCACGTGCCCTTCATACTTGTTCCTTGATGGCCTATCCCCTATTATCCACTAAACTTCGGACTTTTCTATGTTCCTCTACTTTTATTCAGGTTTTTTTCTTTTAGTTTCACCAAATAAAGTTTTATATAATAGTTTTCTTCATTTAATATGCACTTCTTGTTAAATTTATTCCTTGATATTTTATTTTGCACTGCCTATGAAAATGGGCTTATTTGTGTCATTGCATTTTAATTCCTGCTGGTGTAAAATAAAAGATATTAATCATTGTATAGTAATTTTACATTACCTACATTTCAAATGTGTAAAATTTGATTTTGTTCTCTGTCTAAATGCATTATCTAGCATGTTTTAAACTATTTTAAATAATAGTATTGAAAACAGCATTTTAATTTTGGTCTTGAAATTAAATTCAGTCTTTTCAATTTTTTTTACAATAGAACATAAGGCTTTTAATATGAATCATATATTATACTTTTTAAGGAAGCATTCATAACTTACTGAAGGCTAAATTTTATAAATTCCTTTATTGGCATCTACCAGGATGGCCATATTTTTTGACTTTTGACTTACTAATATGGTAAATTATATTTATTCAATTCTTAGGGATACCGATTATTGAACTCTGCATTCCTCAAATGCCTCCCACTTCATCATTGTGTATTATTCTGTTGATCTGCTATTGTAATATATTTGCAAATATTTTATTTGAAATTTGTAAATCAATACTTGTAATTTATTTATTTATATTTTTATTGTTTTTCAATTATAGTTGTTCCCATTTTCCCCCCATTACTATCTCACCCCACTCACCCCACCTCCCACATTCAACCCTATCCCACCCATATCGTCTTTGTCCATGGGTCCTTTATACATGTTCCTTAATGTCCCTTCCCCTTCTTTTCTCCATTATCCCCTTAACCCATCCCCTCTGGTTACTGTTAGTTTGTTCTCTATTTCTATGTTTCTGGTTATACTTTGCACAGTATTTTCTTTTGTTGATTAGATTCCAGTTATAGGTGAGATCATATGGTATTTGTGTCTCACCCTCTGGTTTATTTCACTTATAGCATAATGCTCTCCAGTTCCACCCGTGCTATTGGGAAGGGTAGGAGCTCCTTCATTCTTTCTGCTGCATAGTATTCCATTGTATAAATGTACCACAGTTTTATGATCCACTCATTGACTAATGAACATTTAGGCTGTTTCCAGCATTTGCCTATTCCAAATGGTGCCACTATGAACATTGGGGTGCATACGTTCTTTTGAGTTGGTGTTTCAGGAATCTTAGGGTATAATTTCAGCAGTGGTATTTCTGGGTCAAAAGGCAGTTCCACCCTGGCTGGTGTGGCTCAGTAGAATGAGCACTGGCCTGTGAACCAATGGGTCACTGGTTCAATTCTCAGTCAGGGAACAGGCCCGGGTTATTGGCCAGGTCTCCAGTGAGGTGGGGTGCATGAGAGGCAACCACTTATTAATGTTTCTTTCCCTCTCTTCCCCTCTCCCTAAAAATAAATAAATAAAAATCTTAAAAAAAATTTAAAGGGCATTTCCATTTTTAGTTATTTAAGGAAATTCCACACTGTTTTCCACCATGGCTGCACCAGTCTGCATTCCCACCAACAGTGCACTAGGGTTCCCTTTTCTCCACATCCCCTCCAACACTTGTTTGTTGATTTGTTTGTGATGGCCCTTCTGACTGGTGTGGAGGGGTATTTCATTGTGGTTTTAATTTGCATCTCTCTGATAGCTAGTGATGCTAAGCATCTTTTCATATGTCTCTGGGCCCTCTGTATCTCAGGTATGGTCAATTACTGAATACTGATATTCAACAAAGGGGCCAGAAACATAAAATGGAGTAAAAACAGCTTCTTCAACAAATGGTCTTGGCAGATCTGGATGGCTACATGCAAAAAATAAAATGAAACTTGATCACCAAATCACACCATACACAAAAATAAGCTCAAGGTGGATAAAAGACTTAAATATAAGTAATGACACTATAAAAGTCCTAGAGGAAAACATAGGCAGGAAAATCTCAGATGTTCCACACAGCAATATTTTCACTGATATGTTCCCTAGAACAAGGGACATAAAGGAAAGAATAATTAAATGGGATCTCATCAAAATAAAAAGCTTCTGCATGGCTAAGGAAATCATCAGCAAAATGAAAAGGGAACCAACCATATGGGAAAATATATTTGCCAATGATACCTTGGAAGAGGGTTTGATCTTCAAAATATATAAACAATTCACAAGATTCCACACCAGTAAAACAAACAATCCAATTTAAAAATGGGCAAATAAATGGAATAATGTAATTTATTTTTTCAGTAGTTTTGTTCACATTTGCTATCTCATCATTCCATGCACTAAAGCAATTTAAAATGCAAAACTTCTAAAGGAATGATCTATGTAGCCAGAGGGAAATGGATTTAAAATGTGGCCCTACTAATTGTTTTTTGTTTTGACATTTATAGAATGGGGCATAATAATAAAATTCACCAAACAGGTCTCCCCAGAAGATGTCATAAAATAGTGAATGTAAAACATTTAACACATACCTCCCAAAAGCACTAAATAAATGAAAGTTATATTAGCAACTTGTCAAACTATGGAAAAATTTACCTGTGAAATCACCTGGTCCTGACAATTTTGAGACCAAAAAGTGTAGGTTTTTCATATCTTTATCAATGTCTGTCATGATTGTTACTGCTTTTCTGCTTTTTTTGTTTCTTTGAGTAATTTTGGGCACTTGTATTTATCTAGAAAACACCCATTCCAGTCAGGTTTTAAAAAACACTATATCCTGTGCCTGAGGTTAATGTCCTTTCTGTTTCCTAATATTTTTCTCTCTTTTACTTCTTAAATATGATGACCAGCAGTTAATTTATTTTTAATTTTTTCATATCTCAGATCTTAAGTCATTTCTACATACAGACAATTATACAGAATGATAAAATGAACACATGACTTACTATCCAGCTTTGAGAAATCTCAATATTTTTCCATATGTCATTCTGGCTTTTCTTTATTTTTTCAAAAAAAATAAAACATTGACCATATTGTAGAATGAGTCTTCCTTTGCATCCCTCCTTTGTTTAGAGTTTCTAAGCTGCCTAGTATCATCCTGAACTAGGTATCTACACATATCAAACTTGGAAGTTAAAACTATACACCAAATATTTTCAGCTCTTACAACTTCTTAGTACGTAACAGCATAGCCCTTCTCAGCCCCCTTATGGTTTGATGGGAACATGTGATTACTCTTAGCCAGTAAGTTATGGTTACAAGTGGCATGTGTCCTTCAAAGCCAGATCACTTCATTGTTCATTTGACACCCTCAAAATGTCTATGCCCATGTCTCATGTTAACCTACATTTTTTCAGATAGTAAGCATTCTATCTGCCTGA
The DNA here is from genome assembly GCF_021234435.1 of Artibeus jamaicensis. NCBI lineage: Eukaryota > Metazoa > Chordata > Mammalia > Chiroptera > Phyllostomidae > Artibeus > Artibeus jamaicensis. The sequence goes on from NW_026521506.1 coordinate 21,510,241, forward strand.
GCCCCAGAATAAAGATGATGTAGAGGAGTGCCCCTTGGCAATTCTCCATGTGCAGTAGAGGGTAGAAATAAACCTTTGGCACTAGAAACTTCTGAGATTATTTTGTTATCTGTTTTGTTTGTAATGCAGCACAACCCAGACCATCTTGACTAATGCAACCATAAACAACACATAGTATGTTTTATGTGTTTTAAATCTGTATATAACATGCTATCAAGCATTTTATGCCCTCCCATAACTTGTTTTTCTCATCTAACATTATGTTCTTAAGATTAATTCATGTGATATGTGCATCTATATTTCTTTCATCTTAAGGCCGTTTACTGTTCTACTGTCTAGTGAACTATAATACATTCATCCTTCTATTAATAAAAAATTGTGTTGTTTCTAATTTTACACTGTTAATAATAATGCTGCACTATTGCACATCTTATACAATGCTACTAAAATTGTACAGGAGTGCAATTATTGAATTTTCAGGTGCATTCATCTTTGTCATTATTAGGTCTTGTCAAATATCTCTCCACAATGATTATAGAAATTTATTCTGTTACCAGCATAACTTGAGAATTCCTGTTTCTACATCCTGCCAACATTTGGTACTGTCACACAGTTTCATTTTTTCAATTTTATGCATAGTATTAATATACACTTTCTTGATTTCTAGTGAAATTAAACATCACCTCATAAGCCTATTTTCCATGTCAAATGTATAAGTTGTCTTGTTTTTATTTGCATTATTTACTTCGAAATTTAAGAGTGCCCTTGTTAGATATGTGTGTTGTAAATATCTTCTCTGAGTCTGTTGTCCTTTCACTTTTTGTACTTTGTTTTAGTCTACACAACTTTAAATTTTTCAATACTCCTGGCTGGTCTAGCTCAGTAGATGACTGAAGGCCTGAGAGCCAAAGGATCACGGTTCAATTCCCAGTCAGGGCACATGCTTGGGTTGCAGGCCAGTTCCTGGCAGGGGATGCATAAGAGGCAACCATACATTGATATTTCTCTCCCTCTCTCCTTCCCTTCCCCTCTAAAGATGAATAAATAAATAATAATAATAATAAAAAGAAGTTAAAAAATTTTAATACTGTCAAGCACTGTATCTCAGCCTATTCATTTACATTTGATCTTTTTACAGCTTTAAGATACAATTCACACCACATACCATTCACTCATTTAATGTGTAAAAGTGAATGGTTTCAGTATATTCACAGTATGTACAACTGTTATAGCAGTCAATTATAAAGCATTTTGTCAGCTTAAAAATAAACACCATACAATTTAGCCAATTACTCAAACTTTCTCCATAAGCAATCACTATATTTGTTCCTATAGATTTCCCCATTCTGGACAATTTATATTAATGGAATCATATATGTCATCTTTTGTGACTGGCCTCTTTCAATTTGCTTAATATTCTCCAGGTCCATCCATGTTGTAGCATGGTTTGAATTTTTGTATGCCTTTTAAAAGAAATACTTCTCTAACCTGAGCTCATAATGCTAGTCTCTTTTTTACTTCATTAAATTATATAGTTGGATTTTTACATGTACTTCTTTAATCTGATAGGAGTTGTGATGATTTGAGGTAGGAAACTTTTTTTTTTCTTGTTGATAGTCAATCGTACTAGTACTGTTTATTAAAATACTCCATCATTTCTCCCAGTATTTATAATACTACATCTATTACATATCAGGCTTCCATACATTATGAATTTGTTTTTAGTCTTCATACTGTGATCCTTTGGTCTATTTGCTCTTTCAAGTACCTTTCTATCTTGGGGGTATTGTAACTTCAGCATTATAAGTTTTTTTTTTTGATAGGGAAAGTCCCTTAAAATATTTCTAAACTTGTTTTGATTATTCCGGCCTCTGCAATTCCATTTAATTTGGGGGATCAACTTCTCAAATTACATGATAAATTTCCTATAATAATTTTAGGATTGCATTGAATTGATATTTTAATGGAAACTGATGTATTTATTATATGAATCTTCCCATCCAAATATATGGTATATATTTCCTTTTGTTCAAGTTTATTTTATTATTCCATATAATATGTTATCATTTTCTCCACAAAATTTACATATTTTTAATTAATTTCCCCATGTATTTATAACAATTTTTAATCCTATGCATATAGTATTTTTTATAAAATCACATTGTTAGTGTTATGCAAGAATGCGATTTATTTTTCCTTATGTTGTTTTTGTTTCTAACTTTTTAATGAAAATTTCCTCAGTGGTTCTAATGGTTTCATAGCATAGGTTTTCTTGGGTTTTCCAAATAAGTAGTCATATTGTCTGGGCATTCTCTCTCTCTCTCTCTCTCTCTCTCTCTCTCCCAAATTCTTACATATTTTAGTTATTTTTCTTATCTTACAGGTCTGGTTATGACTTCTTATGCAGTGTTCAATATAAAAGTGAGAGCAGATGCCATTTTCTTATTCTTGACTTTAAACATTTCATGATTAAATATGATGTTTGCTGAAGATTTTCAGAGGTTATACTGTACCATATTGAGTTGCCTTCTAGTCATACTTTTCTCATTAGTTTTTAAAAAATAAAAGAAGTGATACTGGTAATTTGGATATGTCAAAGAAAAGCCATAAAGTGCTTTCTTTAAGTGAAAAGTAAACTTTCTTGACTTAACAAGGAGAGAAAAAAAATTGTGTGCTGAGGTGGCTAAGATCTCTGGTAAGAATCTCCTCTCTGTGAAATTGTCAAGAAAAAAATTATTTTAATTTTTCTTTTCTACCTCAAACTGCAAAATTTATGGCCACAGTGTGTGGTATGCTGAGTTAAGATGGAAAAGGCATTAAATTTGTAGGCAGAAGACATGAACAGAAAACAGGTTTGGGTTGGCAGCAAGCAACGTGTTGCACCAAAAAGCATGAGTTTATGGAAGATGTCAGCAAGAAATCCTATGAAACAAGAGACACCAAGCCATTAACTGCAAGTAAGGGATGGTTACTCATATTAAAAATAGCTTTGGATTAAAAAAACATAAAGATTATGAGAGAGAGAGAGAACAGAGTGACATAACTTTTGTTACAGTATATGGTTATAATTATTCTATTTCATTATATTGTTAATCTTTTACTGTGCCAAACTTATAATGTTAACTTAATCATAAGTACCTATGTATAGGAGAAAGCATAGTGTCTCTCAGGTTTGGTACAATATGCAGTCTGTGGCATTCACTGAGGGGTATTGAAACATACACCCTATGGATAAGGGGGGACTACTGCAACTAAACAGAGGAAGTAAATCACAAATCTGGGTTATGGGAAAATAAAAGTAGTACAACACTGATAAGAATGTGACATGGAAACACAGGTTGCATTACACGGTAGAGTTGTAGAAGACTACAATTTTGTTTCTCTGGCAACGAAATCAAATAAGAAATAGCACATTCATAAGGTCCTGGAATGCATAAAAAAAGGCAAAATAAGCCTTAAGAAGAAGCACAAACTCTGTGAACACTGTGAAATGTACTATATATTCTATAATTCTATAGATGTACTATAGAATTTATTCTATTTATTCTATGAATGTACTATAATTCTATAATTAAAAATATTTGCCTGAAAAAATTAGTAGTGAAATTTTTAAAAATGCCTTTTCTCTATTTAATGAGACAATTCTGTGATTACTTTCCTTTAATATATGAACATAATAAGTTATTTTAAGCAATTATTCAATTTAAACTGTAGCTACATTCCTGACATAAAGCCTTTTTGGTAAACTACACTTGCACACACACACAAACACACACAAAATATATATAATGATATATACATATAATTTTTGTGAACATATATTTCATTGAATTTAGGTGGCTTTTTATATGTATATAGTGTTTTCCTCTCTACAGTCATAAGTGGGATTGACTTAAAGTTTCATTATCTTGTACTATTTTTATCAGTCTCAATACAAATTTGGTAAACATTTTATCATTTAGAAGTTTATAGACCAGTTTGTAAAAGATAGGAAGAGATTATCCAGTTTTTGGATATTTGGAAATGAATGTTTTAAAGTTCTAGATATATTTGTTTGGGGAGGAAATTTTTTAAAGTACCAATTCAACACTTGTCAGGTTTCACATTTTTCTTGTATTTCTTAAATTTAATTTTCATACCTTCTTTGTTTCCCTAAATAATCATTGTTAATGTAGATATTGTTTAAATCGAATCTTTTTTGTTCTGGGTTATCAAGATATATTTGAATTGTATTGTTCACAACTTTTCACTTCTCATTCTTTCTATCTCAATTAATTTTCCTTCTTTCTGAATTAGATATGTTGTAATGTCTCTCGGGGCTTTACAGCCCTAAAATTCTTACTTTGCCTTCTCTGTTGAGTGATAACTTAACCTAGGTATACAATTTTAGGTTTACAGTTATTCGTTTACAAAATCTGGTAATCTTTATTCTACTGTATTCGGGCTTCAATCTTGCTATTATGTCTTGCATCGTCAATTTGCTTGTTAAGTAGTCTATTGTCAAACTCTAAGTAATTGTGTTTTTTTCTTGTTTTCATTCTTTAGTGTCATGAAGTTTCCCCGGGTGATGTCTAGATATGACTCATGAATAAAATGCTTTCTGACTGTGTTTTCTATTTCTTCACTATCCAAAACTTTTAGAGTTTATACTTAGTAGTTTGTATTAAACAATGATTGCCATTTTAAATGTGTGTTTTCAAACTGCACATGCTCATCAACCATGCACTTCGGAATATTCCAATAATTCTCCCAGGGGCTCTTATTGAGAACTGATTTTATTGATGATAATTGAGTCCACTGGAGTGGATGAGTTTGCTCAGAGCACAATGAGAAGTGGCCATACATCAGAAGAGTGAGAAATACAAAATGATTATTGATGAGCTTATGAGAACAATTTCAAAAAAACTGGTAGGAACAGAATCCTAATCACAATGGAAGTTGGCTGCAGAGTGATTTGCAACAAAGACAAAGGACAGATACAGGGTAGTAGCTGGTGGGATTTGAAGGGAGGAGATGTTAAAATGAAAACAACGTTCTACATAAATGTAGATGTGACAGATCAACGATATAACTGGAGAGAACAAAGACTGGATATTTTTAAAGTTAATCCCCCTAGAAGATGGAATAATTCAAAGCACAAAGAATTCAAATTTAAAAGGGATTTTAGAGCAGTAGCTACTTTATTACAACCAGAAAAAATGAGGAAAGAATAGCTGCCATGCATATATATGAGGTCTGCCTAGAAGATATCCAGCCATGTAATATAAAAAATAGACACATTTATTGAAGAAGATGTGAGATACAAGGAACATTGTACATAGGACAATGACAACTGAGTCCCTTTCAAAGTAGGCACCTTGGGACTTCACACACTTCTAATCACCATCGGCTGCCTCATATTTTCCTGAATCTCATCAATAATCCGAAATCTCTTCCCTTTCAAAGGTGATTTTAGTTTTGGGAAAAGCAAGAATCACAGGGTGCCAAATCTGGGCTGTCAGGAGACTGAGTCACATGGGTGATTTGATGTTTCACCAAAAACTCTGCATGAGACATGATGCGTGAGCAGGTGTGTTGTCATGATGAAGCTGCCAGTCACCAGTTGCCCATAGCTTCAGCCTTCTGAATCATCCAAATAGGTACCACAGAGGAATGTTCAAGCTTAATGCAAAATTTGATGCAGATGACTTGCTCTACTCGCTCAGTCATTTTGAATGTGGTAGCCACACAGTGCACAAGGTCACTCAATGATGTCTCCCCCACCTCACTGACTAGTACAGTGAAGTTGTCATTATTCATGCCATGTGTATTCCAGTCCATCCTCCTTGTCTGCCAAGTTACATGGATGTTATGCAAACCATTCTTGTTACATTAGCAATGGCTAGACTTTTTCAGGACAAACTTCATACTCACAGTTGTTCATCTCCAATCTTTTATATTTTTTAAATTTGCAACTTAAGATTATATTTTCTCCATTGTATTAAACTGTAATTATTTATAAATTTTTGGCCAAGTTTTAAGGACTGTTTTTTTGTGTATGTGTATTCCATAGTTGCGAATTGTTTTTATGTGTCAGTGTGTATTTTTCTTTACACAATAACCTTTGACCTGTAGTTCTAACAGAGCTTGCTTCAAGACTTTACTACTTTTATTTATCAAGCTAGGTCAGGAAAAATATGATGCTGTTTTTAGTCATGTGGATACTCCTTCAGCACTACCTCTGTTGTAGACAGTAGACATAAAGGAACAAAATGAAAGCAGTATGTGCTCAGTATCCCTTATGATCTGCTCTTGACTCCAGTCCTCATGCTTCCACACTGAGAGCTACAAGTAGAAATCTTAAGGACTTCTTCCACTTAACTTACTATATGAAAGTGCCATTGGCCTTCAAGAGCTGAAACGTCTGGATGATGCTATCCTCTTTCCTTTCGGTCTATTTCGTATTGCACCTGAGCAGTATTATCTGAAATTTGTAGCATGAGTATGTGATTTTTTCCTGCTATCTGTGAGACTTATTTGTTTTATTCATTTTGGTGACTGTCAGAAAGGAAGTGTTATCAGTATGCCATTATGTCACCATTTTTTCCAGAAGTTCTACAGTAGACTCTGAGATCTTGATTAGTTTTTCCTCTCTATTTTCCTGCTATGTCATTCATTCCTGAAGAACAGGCATGATTCAGCTACAGAGAAAAAACAGTGGGCTGGTGTCTGCTACATCTACCAAATAACACAAATGAGTAAATTCATGTTTGCAGGGGATCTATCTCACACACAGAAATTGCAAAGCTAGGTCCTTAATGCACCAATTAATTATTATTGTATATGGGAAACATCTTGATAATATATGACAGAACAGAATATCACCCATAAATAAAAAATGTTAGATTCATTTTTAATGAAAAATCATCCTTTATACTTGCATTATGCACAGTGTATTGCTTAAAATGTTCTTGCCTAGCCAGTGAAATTAGTTATAAGAAGAGTGCATAAAAGAATATAAGCTACACTGTTCAAAACACTTTATATATATATATTAGCTATTATAATGCTTCCACAAACATAATGGTGGATACCATTGTTATGCTTATTTTGGAGACAAGGGAATTATAGGACTCAGAAGTTAGAGAACTTGCTCAAGGTTATAGAGTCAGTTATCCAGGTTTGGAAGCCAAGCTCCACTGCTCTAGAACCCACAGCTTGAACCATATTGGCAGTATGCTACCTTCTGTGTGATACATGGCAACAGCACAAGGTAATCAGGGCTGATTATCTAGACTCCAGAAGAGGAACCTAAAATTCAGAGAAGTGAGGGACTTGTCCAAATTGACATGGTAGCAGCAAACATGACAATGCTGGGAATAAAACTCAGATCTCCTGAAAATTTCATTTTGTTTGAATTTAATTATGCTGCCTCTGTTCATATCCTGCATTTTCATACATCAAAAAATTAGCATTCTGTTATGAAGGTTATTGATCAAGTTAGGATATTGCAGGTACATAATACCAGTACTTTCCTCATAGGGAGTTATATTAAATTAGGTAATAACTGTATGTGCCTTTCATAATCTTACATCTAGCAGGTATTCCCTAAATGGAGTGCAGTTCTTCAGCATTCATTGACCGACTACTTATCTTCTTTTCCTGGTTCTCAGTTCTTTAATCTGTTTTTCTTTACCCTAGAGCAACTAACATCTTTTTTTATCTTCATCTCTTTGGCCTTGTCCCTTGGTCATTGTTGCTTTCTTTAGTTTCTGCTGTCACTGACTCCTGGGTTCAATTTCCTTCATGAAGCCTGCCAGGCTTTGGAAAAAAAGAAAGACTGAAAAAAAAACACTGATAAAGAGACAAAGTGTGGGAGCCTGGAGGAAATAAGACATCAATGATAGGAAGTCCAAAGAGTTTTTACAAGTAACAGTGAGCAGAGTTCAGAGCCAAGGCAAATACTAAGGAGGCATATAACATTTATGTGATAAATGGTACAATAAGACTAAAATGATCATCTTCTCAAAAGTAATACATTCTATAAAGCACCCACACAGTAAAAACAGCAATTCCCCTTTTCAGGTTTAAGCCTGAAGCTTAGATATGTCCTATGTCTTTTTAATTTTCTTTTAGATAATTTCATCATTTGGACTGCAATTTCAGATTGATTGTATCAGTGATGTATATAAAATATCACTTACAAATACATTTACTGCTGGCTCTATCTTAAATACATTATCCCATTTAAACTTCATGACAAAACAATGAAGCAGCAAAGCTATTATAATCTCCATTTTAACATAGGAAATAATCAAGGCTCAGAGAGTTCAAATAACTAGCTGTGGTTCACACTCCAGTAAGTGATGGAACAGAATTTGCATCTATGTTTGCCTGACAGCAGATTTCTTCTTTTTTCATTTTCTCACACTGTCTCACCAAAGAAAAACAAAGTTTTGTTGATGAATAAATTAATGAATACTTGATGACAGGAATATCAAGTGTTTCCTTTCAATGTTAGTGACTTGTTTGGTGTTCTTCTGGTTTGTATGATGTAAGATTCAGGCTGGGGCTACCCTGGGAATTTTTGTTCTGGTATTAAAAGTCCACTTTCCCCTCCATCTGAGCTGGCTAGCAAATCTGTTGTTGGTTTTGTTCGCTGTTTAGGCCAGCTTTGCAGATAGTCAAATAGGTATGTTTAGAAAAGCTACAGATATAAAATTACTGCTCTCATTTCCTTTTCAATTTTGTATGCATTGTTCTCTAAACCTTTGAACAACCAGAATATTTTTAAGTGGTCAATTTGTTTTCCTCTATTAACTAAAAATAACTTTTCTGTAAACTGAGCCTTTGTGTGGTTCAGGAGGGGGCCAGATGAGTTTTTGGGTGTACAAATAGAGAGCATCTCTCATTGTTTGTTTTATCTAAAGTAAATATCAAGGATTTGAATTCATTATTTTGTACCAAATTGCTTTTTGGATGTGGTCCTTGTTTTCTCTTTTTCCATGAAGATGTAGAGATGAAAGCATGGTTACTCAAGGAAAATAATTTTTTTTGTCTAAAAATACCTTATATATCTGAAGGAACCTAAAACAATAATTCAAAAGAACATAAACATGCCTATATTCATTGTAGCATTATTTACAGTCACCAAGATGTAGAAGTAGCCCCAGTGTCCAACAGTAGATGAGTGAATAAAACAACTATGGGACATTTACATAATGGAATTCTATTTGGCTGTAAAAAAGGAGAAAAAATTTACCTTTACTATAGATGGACCTGGAGAACATTATGCTAAGTAAAGTAAGCCGGTCAGAGAAAGACAAATACCACATGATTTCACTCATATGTGGAACCTAATGAGCAAACTGAACTAACAAAACAGAGATAGACTCAGATGGAGAGCAGATGACAGCTAGTGTGAGGTAGGTTACAGCATGGAGGGACTGAGCAAAAAGGATAAAGGATTCATGGACATGGACAACAAAATGGTGATTGCCAGGGGTGGGAGATAAAATAGGACTAAATGATAATGGAAAAATACAATAATGATTAAATTTTAAAAATATATAAATAAAAACACCTCCTATGTAGAATAATGATGGGGCCATGTTACTTTTGACATGCATATTTCTTTGTGTGTACATGCACATGGGCATATTTATATGAGAGGGTTCCTTCACATTTAACCACTGACAATACTCTAATGGAGAGGACTTGGATAAAACCTCATTTCTGTTATTAGAGACGTGTGCTAGTTAGAAATACAGAATTGGAGAGTCTCTCAATTGCTTTTCTGGCCTCTATTCAGGAAGTGTGAGTGCCTCGTTATGGTGGCCTATGCTGGATGCATCATTGTGTTCCTGGCAGCTGACACAGGTATTTGACAGAGTGAGTGCTCAGTCACTGTTTATAAAATGCATAAATTAATGAGTAAATATAAAGAATTAACAAGATAGATGGATATGTAGATAAACAAATTAGTGAATTATTAATTAAGAATAGAAGCTGGAATGTCTTGGAAAGCAAAAAAAAATAAAGGCCATACTGAGTGAAAGATCTAACACATAAGGAATCAGGGAAGTGGAGCCCTTTACCAATATCACAGAGAATACTCAGATAGTCTGATTATGTCATCTTTAAACAAGTTACCTACTCACCTGGTGGGTAAAAGTCCCATGTTTACCATCTTTCTTCAGAAACTGCTGAAACGATAGTAGTGAATAGAAATTACATGAAAACTAATCACAGAAAAAATAAGACAAGTGACAGTGACAAAAAAGAGATTTCAATATTAATTCATTTCACAAATATACATCGAATGCCTGCAATGTGCCAGTCACCTTTCCTGGAGTTGGGGCTATGTCAGTGAACAGCACAGGCAAAAATTCCTGCCATCATGTAACATATTCTAGTGGAGGAAGCACTTGCTTTATCTCCTAGTGAAAGACCAAATGTTTTGTTTTTGAGAGTTGAATTTGACCAACTCCAGACTTTGGGACACCTAATACAGTGCAGGCCAATGGTTAGTTTCAGAGTTGAAGACAGAAAGATTAAGTAAAGTGCATGCTAAGATGCCCAGGCCTTTCTTCCTTTCCTACTCATAGAACACAAGCTGATATCAACCCCAGCACAATATTGTTGGGTTATTCTTTTAAGAAACTGAGTGACCTCATAAAAATAAATTGAGAGAATTATATGCAGCAGTTCCTCAGGAAAAAGACCAGTTTACAACCTGACCATCATGTATGTTCACCTTTGCAAACCGAGCTCTCAATCAGTGTGTGTTTGCTTTTACTCTCAATTACAAACAAGCAATCAAAAGATCATTAGACATTTTGGAAATCTGGAGTGAGTTTAGGAAACATATTAAGAGAAAACATGAAAAATGGAGAGTCATAGCTTAATAAAGAAATAATAATACATGAACCAAAGGGTTTACAACTCCAGGTTGAAAAGAACGGGGCTCCTGCATTGGTTTTGTTATATAGCACTACAAATGATTCTAATGCATATCTAGGATTGAAGACAACTTTTCCAAATATTAATATGCATTTTCCTTTATTTGGATTTAGATCATTCAGGCTAGCACACACACACTGACATGTAAATATGTTTCCCAAGTACTTATGATAGTGTGTCTGTCATGGTGGAGCATATGCACAACCAAAGACATGGGGACAAACCTTTTTTTCTTTCAGTCTGGGATTCAGATAAAGCCTTTTTATCTTTCTCATCCTGCGTAAGATATATAAGAAACAATAAAAATAAAGTTCTGATTGATGATTAGCCTGTAAAATAAGAAGCTTCATTTGGCCCTGGCTTTTGTGGCTCAGTGAATTGAGTGTTGGCCTGTGAAGCAAAAGGTTGCCAGTTCTGTTCCCAGTCAGGGCACATGCCTGGGTTGCAGGCCTGGTCCCCAGGAGGGGGCACACAAGAGGCAACCACACATTGATGTTTCCCTCTCATTCTCCCTCCCTTCCCCTCTCTCTAAAATCAATAAATAAATTATTTTTTTAAAATTTTTTTGATTATGCTGTTACAGTTGTTCTATTCCCCCTTTCATTCCCCTCCACCCTACCCCCCATCCCCACCATTACCCTCCCTTTAGTTTATGACCATGTGTCTCAAGTCCTTTAGATTCTATATTTCCCATGCTATTCTTGCCCCCCATCTATTTTCTATCTACTGTCTATGCTACTTATTTTCTGTACCTTCTCCCCCCTTCTCCTCCTCCCACTCCCCCTGTTGCTAACCCTCCTTGAGATCTTCATTTCTATGTTTCCACTCCTGATCTAGCTGTCCTTTTAGTTTGCTTTTGTTTTAGGTGTGGTTGTTAATAACCGTGAGTTTGCTGTCCTTTCACTGTTCATGTTTCTTTAACTTCTTTTTCTTAGATAAGTCCCTTTAACATTTTATATAATAAGGGCTTGGTGATGATGAACTCCTTGAATTTGATCTTATCTGAGAAGCACCTTATCTGTCCTTCCATTCTAAAAGAAAGTTTTGCTGGATAGAGCAATCTTGGTTGTAGGTCTTTGGATTTCATGACTTGGAATACCTCTTTCCAGCCCCTTCTTGCCTGTAAGGTCTCTTGAGAAATCTGCTGACATTCTGATGGGGACTCCTTTGTAGGTGACTGTCCCCTTAGCTCTAGCTGCTTCTAGGATTCTCTCCTTCATTTTAATTTTGGCTAATGTAATGATGATGTGCCTTGGTGTGTTTCTTCTTGGGTCCAACTTCTTTGGGACTCTGTGAGCTTCCTGGATTTCCTGGAAGTCTATTTCCTTTGCCAGCTTGGGGAAATTCTCCTTTATTATTTGTTCAAATAAGTTTTCCACTGGTGGCTGTGCCTTTCCCCCTTCTGGTATGCCTATAATTCAGATGTTGGAGTGTTTAAAGATGTCCTGGAGGTTCCTAAGACTCTCCTCATTTCTTTGAATTCTTGTTTCCTGACTCTTTTCTGTTTGGCCATTATTTGCTTCTTCTGGTCCACTCCATTGATTTGAGTCCCAGTTTCCTTTTCATTGCTATGGGTGTCCTGTGCAATTCCATTCATTTCAATTAGTTTCGCCTTCATATATTTGTCTAATTTGTGTCTATAATCAACCAGTTCTGTGAGGATCCTGATGACCAGTGTTTTAAACTGTGCGTCTGAGAGTTTTGCTATTTCTTCGTCACTTAGATTTATCTCTGGGGCTTTGAGGTCTTCCTGCGACATTTTTGGTCTGTTCTGGCCATTTAAATGTGAGAAGCGGCGCCTTGGACTCCCAGGTCACTGGGTTGTGACGCTGTATGTGGGGGCGTGGTCAGAGCGGGGAAATGGCGGCGCCCTCTACTGCTGCTTGCCGCAGGGACCTGCCCGCCAGGTCCAACTGCCCACTCCCTCGCCCATCCGCTCGAGCACAAATGGGCGACCACAGTCAACACGCAGCACCGCTTCCCCGCTGTCTCCTCCGCTGTCGCTGGCCTGGTGGCTCGCTCGGTCGCTCACTAGGTCCAACCCTGCACCTGGATTCCGCGCTTGAGTCCCTCTGACCGAGTCCTCCTGTGCAACCCCTCACCAGCCGCTGGTTTCACCCCTTACTGGTCAGGCTGAAGAATTTGTTGTTAACGGACTTCCGAAAAGTTCAATTTTCCTTGTTCTGGCTATGTTTTCTGTTGCTAATATTTAGTTGTCTCTAAACTTGGTTGTGTGAGAAGGCACTGCACATCCACCTAAGTCTCCATCTTGGCGGAAGTCCTAATAAATAAATTCTTTAAAAAAAGAAGCTTCACTTGTATAAGCTTGCATATTTCCTCTTACAAAAGGCTTTATTGTTTAAAACAGTGCCCATATCTTACTTAGATTACTTTGTAGAATGTTAGACACCCAAGACTATGCAAAACCTGATTACAGGTAAGAAGACAGAACCCAAGAGTGAGAGGAATGAAGTTCTAGATACATGCTTTAATGAGTCAGTTATGAAAACTCAATATAAAGCCTCTAATTCCTAGAGCAAGTTGGGTGGTCTGACAGTGGAGTAAATTTCCTGGTGCTTCAAGTCCTCCATATTCACCTGATGGCTTCTTTTGCTTAGCGAATGTTCTAAGGCTATACTGTTCTGACCATGGAAGGGGAAAGAGAACCCCCATCATGACTCTTTGCTCTATATAGTGATATTCTCACCTCTTGGAGACTGCAAGGGTTCTCAAGGTAGATGGTAATGAAGTCTGAGAGTGAGTAGCTGAAATTGGTTGTGAGAGTCTTCTATTTCTAAAAGCATTACCCACAAATCAAATGAAGAAGAACTAGGATTTGGACAATAGGTACACCAACAAAACCTAAAGCAGTTCATCCCTTGACCAGAGTTGTCAATGGTTCTCACCTTGATTACGAACTGTTCTACCTCACTCTTTCTTAACTTAGCAGTATTGTGTCCTAGAGATCAACTGGAACAAAACCTTTCTTTACAAATTGACAGAACTGAAATAGACAAGGGAGTAGGAGTTTTTGAATAGTGATAGTGGAAAACCAGCTCAGTTCCCTAGACATGTAGAAACTCTTACATCTGTAAGAAGTATATTCCAGTTATGTTTGGAATACAGGGGATAAAACAGAAGTGTCACTGGAGGAGTCAAAGAAAGTTACTCAAAGAAGGTGATACTTGCGGTAAGATGTGAAAATAAATAGGAAATGATAAGATTTATAGAGAAAGTGAGAGGAGAAAAGGCATTGTAGGTGGAGGGAAGAACATTTGCAGAGTCATGATGTGAAGTGAGAACTAAAAGTGACCTTAGAGATTACATAACTCCCTCATTTTATTCTTCGGAAAAAAATAGGCCCCTACATGGTGTCAGGTGTAAGAATAAAATGGTAATTAAGATACTAATCATCCTGCCTCCCAGAAGTATATAGTACAGTGTGAAAGTAATAATTTTACCTTTTTTTTTTACCAGTATATCTGCTTTATTTTTATTTTGTGTGATGCTCAAATGGTCCAGTAAGCTTAAGTATGCTTTCTGACTAAATGCTGCACCCCTATACCTGGTTATCAATATTGCCAGTGGTGCTAGTTTGAGAGACTATGTGCAGGTCCCTGCCAAATGCAGGATAAAGGTAGCTCAGAGAACATGTACTATTGATAGCAGGATCTGTATCCTCATATTTCTACCTGAAGGACAATTTTCAAAAAATTCATCATGTTACATTTATAGTTTACTGCCAGTCTTTGAGGTTGGTATTCATTAGTTCAATCCAGTAATCCCCCTCTGCTCAGCTCCAACAAGTTGCACAGCTCTGAGCCAAGTGTTGAGGCTGCAAAGATCAGCTGCATGGACCTTCTGTCCCTTCAGTAGCTAGAAGTTTTGTTGAGAGAAATATGTGTATATATTTTTAAAAGATTTTATTTATTTATCTTTAGAAGGAAAGGGAAGGAGATAGGGAGAGAAATATCAATGTGTGGTTGCCTCTCGTGTGTCCCCTGCTGGGAACTGGCCTGCAACCTAGGCATGTGTCCTGACTGGGAATTGAACCACGATACTCTGGTTTGCAGGCCGGCGCTCAATCCACTGAGCTACACCAGCCAGGAGAAATATGTGTATATTTTAAAAAGAAAACATAGCAAGGTGCATTTCCTATAAGGAAAATAAAATAACATTAACTTTTTGTAGTCATGGGGACTCAAGTCTGAAACTTTGTGATTTCATGATCTTAGATAAGTTATTTAACTTCACATCTCAATTTCTCCATTCATAAGATGGAAAGTATGACAACTCCTGCCTCTATAGTTGAATTCATGCACACATGTGTGCTGAATAAAATGAATAACATACAAATAAGTTTGGCATACATTATGACTTCAGCTTATTTTTACTTAGCTACCCCCTTGACCAATTATCAAAACACCCTACGTATTGAAAGTTGTCTTGAAATTCATAGGAACACGAAATATTTGGTGATGTTTTATTTCTTTCATGAATGATCTAGCTTACAACATATTTACATGACAACCCATATATGGTTCACTCAAAATTAAAAATAATGCCTTTACTAAA
Organism: Artibeus jamaicensis; assembly: GCF_021234435.1. NCBI lineage: Eukaryota > Metazoa > Chordata > Mammalia > Chiroptera > Phyllostomidae > Artibeus > Artibeus jamaicensis. The sequence continues at coordinate 21,525,757 of NW_026521506.1, forward strand.
ACAATTTGGAGTAGTGGCTTACTGTGGCCTTGGAATCTACCTCAGAGAGATTTGGCATATATTATCAAGAATACCATTTTAAGCCCTGGCTGGTATAGCTCAGTGGATTGAGCACGGGCCTGCGAACCAAAAGATTGCATTTCAATTCCCCATCAGAGCACATGCCTGGGTTGCAGGCCAGTTCCCAGCAGGGGATGCACCTGAAGCAACAATACATTGACATTTCTCTCCTTCTCTTCTTCCCTTCCCTTCTAAAGATAAATAAATAAAATTAAAAAAATATATTAAAAAAAGAATATTATTTTATGTAAAAAGCAAAAAAAGTTTTATCTTCAGCTATTACTGATTTCAGAGTAGCAGATATATGGAAACTTTCGCACTGTTCTGAATGGGATTATACATTCTTCTCTAACCCACATAATTCATATTTCCAGGCTGACTTCTAAGTTCTTCCCTTTCTGTTTAATGATGTGAATAGCATGGCTCTGGGCCATGTTCTCTTATCTGACCAGGCCACAGACTCACTTTCAGTTGACCTTCAGAAAGTATTAGGCACCGTTTCTGCAAAACTGCCTTTAGTAATGAACACTGGAAAAGAAAGTTATTATTTGTGGTTTTAAAACTACATTGAAAGTATAAAACACACTCACATGAGAATTCTGGGATATACCTATATCCCATGCTCTCTTTTAGTATTTACTGATTGGCATCAATTTCTTCTGGAGCAAAATGTTATCAATTACAAAACTAAACTAACTGGCAAAGTTCTCATTAAAGATAAATGTGAACTGGGAAGTATATATGGATAAATCATTCCCTGCTTCATTAAGATTGAAAATATTTTGACTCTGTAGGGAACTATAAGAATCGTGTATATTATAAAGTTATATGTTTTAATAACTTCCTCTCATTCTATTAAACCTCTAACCCTACTGGAATCATAAAAGGTTAGTATTGAGATGGACCCTAAGAGCATGTATTAGGCATTGACCCATTACATACACCCAAATGAACCTTAAGCTATGTAACACTTGATCAATAGGAATTTCCTTTTTTATTAAAGAACTGAAGATATACTGCATTGAATGATATTATTTGGAAAGCCTAAATTTTCTCATTATTCTACAAGTGCTTACAATTGCTATTATAGATTTCTGCAGGCCAATCTCAGGTCCCAGTGGATCTCTGCAAAGTTTATGGAGTACTCATAGGGAATGTGTTTCAATTGCCCACAAATATATAGTCATGCCCACAATATAGTTATATTGGGCATTTTTCAGGAGAAAATGAGGTATTTTACTTTTATTGTATTTCTAAAGAAGCATCAGTCTAAAATGGTGAGCTGAAGTTACAGGCAACAAATTGAAACTGGGGCATCACTGAAACCATTCCTCATTTATGAACATTTTATGATATGTAAAATCTACTGAGTTATCTATAATTTCTTGCTCCTTAAGTGACTTCATTATTCAACTTTTGATATTATGATTTCACATTTGCTATTCATCAACTTTAAAAGTGACACTCATCCAATAAAAATAGTTGGATATCCTTGGCGAAGACATGGCACTTCTGAATTGCCATCTGTTTCATCAGCTTCTAAGAAGTCCCAAAGTGGTAAATAATGAAAGTGTGTTTATCACAGGGAAAATAATTTTACATGAATCTTTACTGGTATTCTCAGTTTTTGAAACTGTTTCAATTTAATTCATAGGCCTCAATAATACTTTTACTTTTCAGCATCTGTACTAAAATAAAAAGCTCTCAAAACTAAAAATTTATATATGTTCAAATATATAAAATATATATAAACAAAGGTCAACTGTTTAGTTTGTGGCACAAATGTTTGCTATATATTACATATGTTCTATACTATTATATATTAGATATTTATATTTCTAGATTAGTGACATTTTTTCCAACTTAAAAAATTATTTTTCTTTCAAAGCTTTCAAAAATATTTCACTACCTTGAAAAGATTCTAGTCTCATCATTATATCCACATCTGGAAACACTGACTGATGGTCCTCATGATTTAGATTTCCCATAAAAATACTGGGAGAAAACATAGACAAGAATTTGATTACTGAAATGATGTCCTTTGTCAATACAAATACATTGAATTAAAAGTCATACAATGTTTAGGAAGTGTGTTATATTTTATGAAGTAATTTTACATTTTCACCCATTTGATCCTCCTAACACAGAAAAATAGATAAGAGAGCCCCATTTGTTTGTTTTCACTACAAAATGAGGATAATCATTTCTATTACCCAGCACTGCCACAGGGATCATAGATGCTACAGTACTGCTACAGGGATGATAAAATATAAGTAAAATATAAGTAAATAAGTAGACACTGACAGATAGTAGATACTCAACAAATAGTTTGGAAGTGAATTGAATTTTCCCATTTTGTCACATGAGGAAATGGCAATTTTATTTGTTTTAGTGACTTGCTTGAGGTAATATAGATATTAATGGCATCATGTTATTAGAATACAAGTCTTACTGATTCGACTGGATTATTTTTAATGATAAAGATTTAAATGTCTAGTTCAGTCCTGATACTGTTGAAATCAATGTGACTTGGATTTATTGATTTCATTTTAAGAAATATTTTTGGTAATGTATTCCAGAGAAAATATAGATGAGAGCATGTTTCAAAGTTACTATAATCTAATCATGCAATACCTCCAAACTGCAAATTTGACCTATATCACTCAGCACTGTAGTATGGAAAGAGTACAAAGAACAGATTATTAATAGCTAGACTTTATTCATCAATTATTTTGTACTAAGTATATAAGTGTTTTACATGGATCATCTCGTTCAATCCTCACTACATTTTAACAAGTCTGCTGCCATTATCCTCATTTTGTGAACAGGAAAAGTAAAGCACAGAAAGAGATTAAGTAACTTTGCCCAAGGTCAAGGTCATGAAACAAAGAAATGGAATTATTTCATAGGAATGATTTTAACCCAAGCAGAGTAACTCTAGTTTAGAGTCCACACTTTTAATCCTAATGCTGCACAGCATTAGGATTTATATGGATAATATGTGACTAATAGGGGTTCAGTTGAAATGCAGAGTAATCCAGGGGATTTACTAAGATGATCAAAATGCAACTGTTAGGCATAGAAAAGAGAAAAATGAGGGTTTGGAAGAGCAAAGGAAATGTGGAATGGATGGCAGAGAAAGAATAGGAGTTTTTGCAGAGCAGCTTTAAATGACAGTAAAAGAACTGAGAAAAATAGAATCCTTAGTATGGAGACTGTACTCTTGCATCTGTAAAAGACTGAGGTGTGTAGAGAGATTAATAGGACAAGAAAAAGACATTATGGAACATTCTGATGTGCTCCACTATGGATAAAGTCATCATGTTTCAGGTTAGGGAAGGCATGCAGCCACAATCCAGTGGGCTAGTGAGGGAATTTGAGATTGTGCATCAATTTGAAACTATAGCACTGGGAGAACTCTGTTAATGCATGAACAAAGGAATAAGGCCTTTCCAGCTCACACATCTAAGTTAATAGCATTTCTTTTTTAAATTAATTAATTTATTTGTAAAGAGGGGAAGGGAGGAAGAGAGGGACAGAAATATCAATGTGTGGTTGCCTCTTGCATGTACCCTACTGGAGACCTTATGCACAACTCAGGCATGTGCCCCCTGACTGGGAATTGAACCAGGGACCCTTTGGTTGGCAGGCCAGAACTCAATCCACTGAACCACACTGGGCAGGGCCCTTCTCCTATTCTTGATGTGGTTTCTTTTTTAATTCCCTAGTTGTAGGACTTCCATTCAGCTTGATTTCAGGCAGTTCTGAATGATGGTTGTTCTGTAGTTTAGTTGCAATTTTGTTGTTCTGGGAAGAGGTGAATTGCATGTTTACCTACTCCACCATCTTGACTGGAGATCTATTTGCTGACTTTCTTTATCAAGAGTAATAATTTTTGCCTAGAATCTATTCTTTCTGGTATCAGTCTATCTCAGCCATATTTTTATTTTCATTTACTTTTTATAGATTTTCTATTTTTTATTTAAATATTTTTGTCTATACTTTAAGTGGACTCATAAATAATGTATAATAGAAAGTTTTAAGCATCTAATCTAAAATCTAAAAACCTTTTAACTGGAGAGCCTAGTTTGTATTGATTACAATTGCTCATTAATTTTGATCAATTTCTCTCATCTTATTTAGCATTTTCTATTTGTCCCTTTTTCCTGGTTTGTTTTAATTTCTCGCTTGATTGCTTTTGCTTTGACTCTGATTCCTTTCCCTGGTTTTATTTTTTATAATACTATTTGGAAGTTGTGTATTTTATTTTAATTATTTTACTAGTTCATCTAGAAAATTTAATGTGTATGTGTAATGTAATACATTCTAAAATTAATCAATATCTTTTTCTATTTTCAAACTATTAAAAAAACCTTAGAATGCTTAAACTCTAATTACACCAGCCCAAATTATATGCTTGTTTTTTTTCAGTAGTTTTGGTGTTATCTTTATTTTCTGTGAACATGTAGTCTTCAATATTAACATAAAATGAAGTACATAATTTTGTTATTAAATAGTTTTATCTTACATGATTTTAATTACCACACAGTGTTGATTATTTAGAAAAATCATTATTTAACTGTTATCTTTATTGGACATTCAGTTTTCACTATAACCAACAGTAGGCTTATTTGACTGAAAATCAATCAAATAGCTCATAACTATAGTTAACATTTATTTATATCTATATGAGGCAGTAATTGTGCAAAGCGCTTTCTATAAATTATTTTGTTAGTTTCCACAATAGCTCTGATGTAGGTACCGTTATTAATGTCAGTTTTGAAATCAGGAAACTGAGACTTAATTTATGTAACTTGGTTAAGGTCACACAATTAGTATATGGTGAAAGTGGGCTATGGAGTCAGGAAGTTTACATTTGGAGATAGAGAACAAAAAATGGAAATCTTTTAAAAACACATTTTTCAGGTTTTATTTAGAGAAGTAAAATTGGTGTCAAATACAACACAAACTAAAAATAATTAATCATAAAATACATGATTAGAAACATTCATTTTTGATCTGTTCATTTCTTTAACCATCTAGTTATTTTAGCCAAACCGTTACTTCTGCAAGTACATTTGAACGATTTGCTTTGCAATCTCTTTTTCTATCAGAACAACATGAGGTAATTACTGCAATTCATATTGCCTAGTTCTTAAGAATTCTACTGTGCAGGTATGTCTACTCTAACCTTCAGGTCATCTTAATGAAGAGATGTCCTAAAACACAAAATAAGTGCTAATTACAAAAAGATACGCACGTTAAATAGTATGTCTCACTTTTCGGCTCCACGAAAACACAATTAAATGAATATGAATATGCTTTATACCACTATTCAGAACACATTCCTCTAACATGAGTATAAAAATAGCTATGACATAATTTAATTGTAAATGTAAGTCATGAATTAAAGGTGGTTACAACATTGTCTAGTTAAATCTAACCTGAACACTGAAAATTGATTGATTTAGTGAGTGATTATAGATTTTGATTTAAATTAGTAAGACTGGCATCATTTTATTGACTTTTCTATTTTGCCATAGATTATTCAATATGATTTCATATTTTCATGAGGAACAATTTAAATGTGTTTGAAGACAGAGTATGCATGCTTTAAAATTAAATGTCATTATATTCACTTACTCAAAATTTTATATACATATATATATACATATATATATATATAGAGAGAGAGAGACTAAAATGTAAGCTACATGAGGGCAGCTAGTTTTGCCTGATCTTTCATTAATATTTTCATAGTTCCTTGGATAGAACCTGGCACAGAATAGGCATTTGGTAAATATTTGTTAAATGGATACATGAGTGAATATTTATTTCTCAGCACTTACTGATGGGTGCATATTAATTGCATTATTAGGGGAGAAAAGATCCAGAGTGTCTTGCTCTACAGCAGCAGTTCTGAAAAGGTGGCCAGGATGCTCTTAGAATATATCTGGGGCAGAACTTGTAGTTTGAAAAAATTTCCTTGGTGATTTAGAATTATACTCATACTTTATAACATGTTTTCCCAATTGTCTAAGTGCAAGTCACTTATGTTTCTTCCTGGGTAGATTTTTTTTTTTTATATTAAGCAGTGGCCCGCAAAGTTGTGAATATGGCCTTAAATGTCTGAGTATTTTCTCATTGTAAATCATCCTTTGTTTTATATATACATATATATACACATATATATACATATATATATGTGTGTGTGTGTGTGTGTGTGTGTGTATATATATATATATATATATATATATATATATATATATAATATCTTGTGTACCAGCAGATGTGATAAGTAGTTGGTAGGGGTTGTATAGGGTCAGCTGAAATGAAGTGAGAAAGCAAACAGAATGTTAACACACAGTAGATACAATTACCAATACTGGAAGAGCCATTTTAAGTATTCCATTTTTGTGTTCACGGGTTTGCAGACGTTCTAGAAAACCTCCTGTGATTTCATTTTAAGCATCTTAATCAAGAGACCATTCTAATCATTTTAAATGTTTTTCATTATTTAAAAAAATCCTTTAAAGGAAGCTGTACTTTATTAACAGCTATTGAATTTGTACGTCTGAGAAAAATAATTTTGAATGACTTCTCTAGCAATTCTCATGGAAAACTGAGAAGTATTGTATATTGTTTCTCAAACAGTAAAGTAGATTTAAATCAATATACATCTGTCCCAATCTATGAACACCTAATTTTTGAAGATTTGAATTTAAAAACTTAGCTGATTTCTTATATTTTCTGTCTAGAGACAGTTCTTCTCCATGTTCATGAAAATTTGCCAACACCTTAATAGAGCAGAGACAGCAGTCTCGACTTCCTGCCTTGATTTTGTCTTATAAGAATGCATGACTCACTCTGTAACAGTGGGATTCAATTTTATCATTTGGAAAAGAAGATAATTTAAAAAATTCCTCGAATGAAAACACCTCTATGAAGTAATTAATGCCTGTTCAATTTTTATTCTAAAAATTTTATTTTAAATTATGATCTGAAATATCCAATGCCAGGTTGACTGCATAAGTTTGTCTATATAGCTATTTAAAATTATAAATACAATGGCCTCATCTTTAGATATTATGGAAATCTGTAGTTTTGGTAAATGTTTTGCTAAATATGCTCTCTAAATGAAATCACGCTCTCCTCCCCTTAAATTCCCAAAATTCTGAACTCCTTTTTTAAATACTCCTTGGACTGTTTATCACAGATTATATTGTTCAGGTTTTAATTTTTTATTGTTGTTTTAAGTATAGTTTTACCACATGTCTCTCTATGTAGCTGGCTTGGTTATCCTTTTATGTTCCTTTATATGAACACACCACAATTAACATCTATTGTGCAAGATTTTCCCCTCTATTCTTCTTATTTCATATTCCTTAGTTCAGTTCACTTTGAAGAGGTGGAATTACTAGATCAAAGGATATAAAGACTGCTAGACAAGCCAATACAAAGTGGGAGAATGAGGCAAGTGAAGCACTCATCTTGGACTCCCCATTTAAATACTATTTTAATGTAGTATTTGAAAATCATAAAATTATTGTAAAAATCCATGGTGAACAAAATAACAATCTTGTAAATACATGATCAGATTTTTTCCTTTTGTGTGAGGCCCCAAAATGGCTTGGCATGATACTGGTACCAGTATCAATTGAATATTTTCATTTATTAAAACATTTACAAATTTGAAAGATGGAAAATAAAATGATGGTGTTATAATTTGTCTTATATATTTTATTTATGCTCATCTTTATGCCATAATTCCATAGTAAAATAGAGAGAATCTCAAATCATATCTAATTTGGCAAAATGTCTTGAATTACAAGCAGATGAGAAATGACAGGGGAGGCTAATTTTTCTCAGTATTTCTTTTTTTAATATTGTTCAAGCCCTTGCTATTTGGTCTACACTAGTTTATGATTATCATCTTCTTGGTGGGTTGTTTCTTTATCTCTGTGTTTGTCCCCATTAATGTTTTCCACCTTCAATTCCATTTCACTGAATATTAATTTTGCTTTGATTTCTTTTGTTAGTAATTTATTTGAATATCTTATTTAAACCTATCATTTTGTTTACACATGACTCTTCTAAATATTATATAGAAGAACTTATTTTTGTTCAGATGTGAATATATTTTAATAGGTATGCTTAATTTATTTCCATTCTTTGAGGTCACTGGTCTATTTTAATCTGTACATTTACCATGTTTCTCCATCATTTCTTTTCTCCTTTCCCATTTTCTATTAGATTGATGAATTTTATTCTTTTCCTGCTCTATTAAATTACATGTTCACATTCTATTCTTTTATTAGAGTTATTTTTTGCATTTTCACTCTTTACACAGAAATCTAAAATTACAGGGACCACTCTCTATCTATCTGGAAAAGAATGAAGCTGAAATTCTATCTCAAACCATATACAAAAATCAACTCAAAATGAGTCATAAACTTAAATTTAAGATTTAAAACTATAAAACTTATAGAATAAAATGTATGTATGAACCTTTGTGACCTTGGATTGAGCAATGGTTTAAGTCTTAAAGGCATCTAAAACATAAGGAACAACCAAAAAGATAAATTGAACCTCTTCAAAACTAGAAACATTTGTATATCAAAGGACAACATCAAGAAAATGAAATCACAACTTGCAGAATGGTAGAAAATATTTGCAAATCACATATCTGATAATGTAATTGTATCCGAATATACAGACAATTTTTACCACTCAGAAAAATAAGGATAACAATTATAAAATGGATAAAGGACTTGAGTATTTCCCCATTAAGATATATAAATGATCATTAAGAATATGAAAAGGTGCTCAACATTATTAGTCATTAGGGAAATGTAAATCAAAAACAAAAAAATACTATTTCACTTCTACTAGAATGACTAGAATAAAAAAGGAAAACATAAACAGCATTGACAAAGATGTGAAGAAATTGGAACCCTTATATAGATAGTGCTTTACAATAGATAGTTATTGTAAAGCCATGCAGCAACTTTGGAAAACATTTGGATAGTTTCCAAAAGTGGTAAAAACACAATTAACATATGACACAGAAATTCTACTTCTATGTATACAGCAAAGGTAAATAAATAAAAATGTCCAGACAGAAACCTGTATATGAAATGTTCATAGCATTGTTATTCATGATAGCCAAATACTGGAAAGAGCCCAGATGCCTATCAACTGATAAATGGATATATCCACACCATGAGGTATCAGTTGTCATTAATAAAAGAAAAATGCTGATATATGCTGCAATGTAGATGATCCTTGAAAACATTATACTAAGTAAAAGCCAGACATACAAAGCTACATATTATATGATTCTGATTTATGAAATGACCAGATTTCAGAAATGAAATCTACAGAGACAATAAGTAAATTAGTGGTTGTCTAGGTCTGGGGGCAAATGAGGGAAATGGAAAGTGATTTCTAATGGGTGGGATTTCCTTTGAGGGTGATGGAGATATTCTAAAAGTAGTAATAGATGGCTGCACAAGTCTGTAAATGCACTATGAAACACTAGCTTGTATAATTTATAAGGGTAAATTTTATGTTATTTTAATGATACTTTAATAAAGCTTTTAGTTAAAGTAAAAAATAATGAGGATGCCTAGAACAACTTGCTCTAATATTTCTATCTTCTGTGCCATATTTTCCTATCAAGATCAGGATTTCTTTTTGTGCTTTCTTATTTTTGATAGAAATCTCTTCTGCCTGGAAGTTTGCTTTATGTCATACAGGTCCTTCCACATTAGGAAATGTCATTGTTGCCTCTCCCAGATAGTTTGGGTTTTAAGATTCCAAGGAGAGTCTTTTGTGAGCAGCTCGGAGCTATTTATTTGGATAACACAATTCTAGTCACCGAGTCTGCAGGCAGCAGTGGCTGTGTTCCCAAATGCACGGTAGCATTTCACTGTTTAATTTGTAGCACAGATATCCTTGGATATACAGTTATATCTGTCCCTGAATGTGGGTAGAGAGTGCAATTCTAGACTCTGGCTTCATGAAGTACACCTAGCCTGAAGTACACCTAGTTTTGCTATCTAACCACTTGAGGAATCAGTTCACTCTCTGTTAATGTAGGACATTAAAACCCTGGCTGCCAAGGCTTGTTTCAAATCATGGCTTCCTGTGATCTCTCAGCTTCAGTTAGTGTCCTACACTGTTGGTTCCCCTTCTCTCTGTCCCACATCTACTCTACCCTTCTATTTAAGACAGTTACATTCTTAAAATGAAATAAAGAAAACAGGAATTTTTCTCTATTTTCTGTGAAGGAGGAGGTTTATTTATTTATTTATTTATTAAAATATTTTTTTACTGATTATGCCATTATGGTTGTCCTATTTCCTTAAAGTGTGCTCAGTCTTCTGCCTGGAAACTAAGCAAAGGTAGGAACATGGAGCTAGACTTTGGCTAATATAAAATACTTATTAAGAAATATGCTGTCTACAGCCATACCACCCTGAATGCGCCCAATCTCGTCTGATCTCAGAAGCTAAGCAGGGTTGGGCCTGGTTAGTACTTGGATGGGAGAAATATGCCCTGGCTGGTGTGGCTCAGTGGACTGAGTGCTGGCCTGCAAGCCAAAGGATCACTGGTTCAATTCCCAGTCAGGGCACATGCCTGGGTTGTAGGCTAGGTCCTCAGTAGAGGGTGTGTGAGAGGCAACTACACATTGGCATTTCTCTCCCTTTCTTTCTCCCTCTCTTTCCCTCTCTCTAAAAATAAATAAATAAAGTCTTTAAAAAAAGAAATAGAGTATTAGATTCTAAGAGTATCGTTTAGGTCTGGTTACTGCTAGTGAAGCTGAACATTTTCCTGTTATTTTTTTGCTAACATTTTATAGTTCATTTTAATAAATTAGCTCTGTGTATATCCTTTTCCTAATCCAGCTGTTTACAACTTGGCCTTTTTCTCATCTGGTATTATGAGCTACAAATGTGGTTCACTTGCCTTATATTTTACTTTTTAATTTTGGTTGCTTTAATGTTAAAAATAGTTTCATTGTTATTCAAGGACATCTGTTACACTTAACTGTGATTTTCTTTTTTAATATTGATTCCATAAAGAAAAGACACAGTAGAGACTAGCAAATGATCTAAATGTGTTTGGGACAGGTCAGGAAACAAAGACATTTTCAAGACAGGACCAAACACTGAGTGCTTATTGTATTTAACAACTTTTTACTTGCTAAAATGAAAACTGATTAAAACCATTCCCCTTGTGCAAATGCACTTGTGATCAAATTTGGTGTTTATCATCATAGCAGTCCAACAAAAATATGTTTCTTGAGGTAGTATTAAAGTTGCTACAAATTGTCAATTTTGAATTTGACTATCAATCATCAAAAAATTTCTTTCATTATACTTTTATTTGCATAGCTCAAAAGAACCACCATGAATGCATAAGAAATAAAATTTCACTGGCATGTTGCATGAGTTGGTATCAATACAGATTGCAACTGACGAACAAAGAAATGGGACTTGAGAGAAAGTTAAGATGTGTACTATTAATATTTAAATTGAGTTTCTCATTGGAGACAGGTCTAGACTGGTTGACTCTTAAGGAACAGACTCTAAGATAATTTTACTTCACTGCTGAACATTTCTTCAGAAAAAGTATATAATTTTCTTTCTCTTTCATCTGCCATTTTTAAAATTTTCCTTCCTTCTCCAAACCTGCCACTAGCTCCTTATTGTACAAAATAGAAACCAAATTATATATCATGGCATTCAGAGTCACTATAATTTGTCTCTAAATCATTTCCCCAATATTATACCTGTAAATAATAATAATGGTGATAATAACAATAGTACTAATTTTTGCTGATATTTACTTACAATGTCCCATGAATGTATTTAAGCCCATAACATGTATTATCTAACTTAATATTCACAAAAACCTACCTGTGAGCTTCCAATTTTAAGATGAGGAACTCAAGGCTAAGAAGGTATAGGTAACTTGGTCAAGGTCAGATACCAGTATGCCTCATAGCCAGCCTGTCTACTTCTAGAAAAAATGCATTAACTCCCATATATTTGATAGCCAGGATACACCAAACTACATGCCATGGCCTAAATACCTTTACCTCAAAAGTCCATGTTTCCATGTGTTTTCCACTAACCTTTTTATGTATTATTATTCCTTATCCACACAGATGAAATTCTTCCTTAATTTTGCTCTACCTCAGTGCTCTTTTAAAATGCTGAGAACTTCCATACTACACTTGAATTCAAATAAATGTTCTCTTATATGTACACTTGGCACATTGTTTTGTCTTTATACTTAATGCATTTTATTGTGTATATTATTACTATCATTACTATTGCTTCTTTATAAGTTCATCTCCCTTACTACCCATTACCTTCTTAGCTCAGAAACTGCTCACACAGCAAAACCTCAGAATTATACCAACTTAGCATTGAGTTGAAAGGGTCTTTGAGATCATCTTTTTTACTCCTCCCACTTCACAGATGAGGAAAACGGACACCAGGAAAGTTGACTTGCATTGGACTGTATAGCTTATCAACTGCAGTGTTAGGAAAAGAAGCCAAGTCTAAACCATACACAAGACACTGCCTTTTCTTTACATGCCAAGATAAGTCAATTATTCTTCTAAAACATTCTCAAGGCTACATAGCACAAGCATGTGATCATTATGAATGCTGCTGAGCTAGCAGCATGGTCTAGCCATACCAATGTACTTGTATATGCACATGATCCTGACTTAACACATTCTGATTTCAATTGCAAATCATTTCTTCTTTCACTTGCAGTATCTATCCATGACACTTGTAATTCATGTCACTGTCTCCCAAGTCAAGTGAAAATGAATCAACAGGTTTAACATAAAATCTGAGTGGGACACAGCTAAGTATTAACATCAGAGGGACCCAGTGTTAGATAATGATTAGTGTTGAGGAAAGACAACTTTTCCGAACTCCTCTAAAACAATTTTTATAAGAATTCTAGTGTTTCTTATTGAATGCCCATCACCTCTGGCCAATAGATAAATAAATGCTGTAAGTTAAGCAAGATTTTCATAAGCTATATTCCAATCTTAATATATTTGTCACACCCAACCCACACTTGCACTGGTCTTTACTAGTTATAAATTTACTGTGTGGCTGGAATTGCCTTTTTCCTGGCATCTGAATTCATTGACTTTGAAAGAGCATTTTGATGAGTAGTTTTCTTAGGTGAATATTTCTCTGTCATTAAGACACTGCTCACCACTTTTAAAAGTGCTTCCAGTTCAAACTAAAAATAATTTTTCATTGGTATAGACAGATTCAAAAGAAAATGTTCCAGTGCTGGAAACAGCCTAAGTGCCCATCAGTAAATGAGTGGAACCAAAAAACTGTGGTACATTTACACAGTGGAATACTACACAGCAGAAAGAAAGAAGGAGCTCCTACCCTTCACTACAGCATGGATGGAAGCAGAAAGGACTATGCTAAGTGAAATAAGCCAGACAGTGAAAGACAAATACCATATACTCTCACCTATAAGTGGAACCTAATCAACAAAACAAACAAGCAAATTAGAACCAGAGATATAGAAATAAGGAGCAAACTGACAGTGTCAAGGGGGTGGGGTCAGGGGATAATGGGGAGAAAAAGAGGAAGGGTCATCATTGAACATGTATAAAGTACCCATGGATAAAGACAACGGGGAGGTAGTATTGAAGGTGGGAGGTGCAGGTGGGTGGGGTAGGGGAAAGTGGTGGAGGCAAAATGGAAACAACTGTACTTGAACAACAATAAAAAAATAAAAAAAGAGAATGTTCCAGATCTATGAACTTATAAAGAAGCAATAGTCCTTCAATGCCTGGCCTAAATACCATATGATCTCACCTTTGACAGGAAGCTAAACAATAAAACAAACAAGCAAACAGAATAAAAACAAAGACACTGAAATAGAGAACAAGTGGGCAGCGACCAGAGGGGAGAGAGAAGGGAATTTAAGGGGAAAAATGGGGAGGGATTTTGAGGAACAAGTATGAAAGACACAGGGATGAGGACTGGGGGGGGATGGGAGAGAGGGGGGAGACAGGGCGGGGGGGGCTGGGATGGGAGAAATAGACAAAAAATGTACTTGAAAAATAACTAAATAAAAATTTAAAAAAGAAGAAAAAAGAAGCAATAGTAATGATAGTAATAATAAACACAATGAAATGCATTAAATATAAAGACAAAACAAAAGTATAAAGCATAAAACATATCTGACACTCTTCATACAAATAATTACTAAAACACTATGAAGAGGGACAGTGTGGTTACAATATTTTCATTTATATACTTGTTAAGACCTCTAAAAAATAGTGCTTAGAGATTTAACACAAATCAAATTTCACAGTCAATGTGGTATTTAGTCATTTGTTTCCTGATTCTTATCTGTGTTGATTTAGAATACAATATATGGAAGAATGTGGAAACTGAGAAAACAGCCTCAACTGTATTGTCATTTCTATAAGATAAAATACTGTTTATAGATTGAGTTACCCTTGAGAAATGTTTTATACAAATTTGTAAAAATATGGTAACAAGACAAAAGCCCTCCAACTAAGCCAAATGTAGTAGTCATCTTTACCTAACTATATTTTATCTTTGCTTACAAAAGAAAACAGATGTACACACATACATACAAGATAAAAATATTGAATGTAAGATACACAGAAAAATAATTGGCCTTTTATTTACAAAATAATAGAACAATCTTCAGGAAAATATTTATACAATATATGTTTATGTATAATTAATTTTTCTTGTATTTCTATGGATCCAGATTCTATAATTTTATAGTAAATTATTTTTTCTTAAGGCTAATATATTATGGTAATTTAATAAGGAATTTGCATATGAAGGAAATGTAAATTTTTTGAAATACCCAGTGACTGATTTGGCTAGTGTTTAGTGCTCTGCTAGGTATTGAAGGTATTACAAGGTTATATAAAACATGAAACTTGTCCTCCAAGATCTTACCATCAAATTAGAAAGACTTCCAGTGTGATTGTTCTGTCTCCTTTGTGAGGCGAGTGTAATAGATACCTCAGAGCTCTTTTCTTCCAGAGTAGCTGCTGAAGTGAAGCGGTAGCTAAATTGATTTCAGCAACAGATTTTCATAAGCCAGATATTTGGCTTTATTAAAATAAAATTTCCATATTTTTTATTTAATTCCTTTCAGTTACCTCATGAACATTGCTTAAGGGCATATGCAAAAATAAAATTAACATTCTTCATCACTTTCTCTATCAAAGATTGAATGGAGCTAATCTTATACACAGGTCATTAAAATAAACAATCTTGATACAATAAAAGCTGGGTCTATCAGATTTTGAATTTTATAATCAATAATTCAATAAAATATTAAAATGATAATTTTGTATTTTATTGCAGTTCTCCAGTTGTGGTTAGTGAAGTATATATAATGATACTATCTTCTTATCAAAGTTCTCAAATTTCAATAACCAGTCAGTATTCTGTAATTGAACTTTTAAAAAATATTTGTTTAAATTATAAATTTTCATTTTTTATTTTAGAGGGAGGAGAAAGGAGACAGAAGTAGAGGAAGAGGAACATGAATGTGAGAAAGAAACATCAATTGGCTGACTTCTGTATGCACTGACTGGAGACTGACTCTACATCCCAGGCATGTATACTGACCAGGAAGTAAACCTGTCTCCTTTGTGTTTGCAGATAACACCCAACCAACTGAGCTATACCAGTTGTGGCTGTACTTGGTATATTGACTTATTATTTTCTACATTAAAAAGTCATACATATATGTCTAATTTGTCTAATATTTCTAAATCAGTGCAAAATATTGTCTAAATATTTTATATTGTGTAAAAATCAGTACAAAATAAGCTTTGAGCTAATTATCTTAAGTAATATCATAACGATAGAAAAAGATATGCATTGGCTTTTAGGGCAAAAATGAATAAAAATAAAGACCCAAAGGATAAGAAGTTGTCAGTGATTAGCTAATTCAAAATTTCTCAAGATAATGTTCCTCAGATGTTATTTTATGAGAAGCCAAGGAGTATAAATATATTAACTATTATTAATTGATTTTAGAGAGAAAAAAGAAAGGAAGAGAGAGAAGGAGAGAGAGACATCAATTTATTGTTCTACTTATTTATGCATTCATTGGTTACTTTTTATATATGCCCCAACCAGGGATTGAACCTGCAACTTTGGAATATCAGGATAATGCTCTATCTAACCAAAAGAAATACCCGGCCAGGGCAGGAGTATGAGTATCTTTTAAGAGACAGGAAAATAGCAGAAATGTTTTCCATAGCAAAATAAGTTTGCAAATACTGTAGAACATTCTGAACTGTTACAATGCTAAATATGAAGTCTGTCCAGAAGGTAACCAGCCACATAATGTGAAAAATAGAGGCTTTTGTTGAAGAAGATTCAAGATACCAGAAACATTGTACAAAGGACAATGACTCCTCAGTCACCTTCAAACTAGGCAACTTGGGACTTCACACAGTTCTTCCAGTTGGCATCAGCTGCCCCACTGTATTTTCCTGAATCTCATCAATGACCTGAAACCTCTTCCCTTTCAAAGGTGATTTTAGTGTTGGGAAAAGCAAGAAATAGAGAATGGCTGACAGTGACCAGAGGGGAGAAGGGAGAGAAGTTCAGGGGAAAGGGGAAGGGTTTGCAGGAACAAGTATAAAGGACGCATGGACAAAAACTAAGGGGGATGGAAATGGGAGAAAGGTGGGGAGAACTGGGAAGGGTGGGCTGGAATGGGAGAAAACTATACTTGAACAACAATTAAAATATATATATATTTTTAAAAGCGAGAAATCGCAGGCGTCAAAATCTGGGCTGTAGAAGGGCAGCCATTGTCCCAATAAAGCTGCCAATCACCAGTTGCCCATAGCTGCAGGCTTCTGAATCATCCAAATAGTTTTTACAAAGGAATGATCAAGCTCATTGAAAAATTTGATGCAGAGTCATTGCTCTACTTAGTCATTTTGAATGTGACACCCACACAGTACACATGCTCACTCAACCACATCTATGCCCCCATTGACTAGTGCAGTGAAGTCATTGTTCACACTTGTGCATTCCAGTCCACTCTCCTTGGTTGCCAAGCTTACACTGATCCAGTGCAAACCATCCTCATTATATTAACAATGGCTGAACTTTTTCTAGACAGACCTTGTATGTGGAAAAACTATGGGTAGTAAAGAAAGGATTTTACTACAATACCCCCATCCTTTTAAAGCAAATATTATCAAGTACTATCTAAGGCAGGGGTTGACAAACTTGTTCTGTACAGGGCCAGGTGCTCTTGGCAGGCTATAAGGTCTTTTCCACAGCTACTTAATGTTTTTGTAGCACAAAAGTAGCCACATATAGACAAAAACTAAGGGGGGGTGGAAATGGGAGGGAGGTGGGGAGCACTGGGGGGATGAGCTGGGATGGGAGTAAAAGATAGAAAACTATACTTGAACAACAATTAAAATAAATATTTTTTTAAAAAGCAGCCATAGATAATAGACTTGGCATCATTATGTTCAAAGCAAACTTTATTTATGGAAAATGAAATTTAAATTTCTTATAATTTTCAGATGTCATAAAAGTGTTATTAATCTTTTAATTTTTCAACCATTAAACATCATATTTCTAGTTCACAAGCCATAGGAAAACAGGTGGTGGGAAAATCTGGCACATTGGCTGAGGTTTGATAACTCCTGATCTAAAGGAAAGAGGAACTGTGTTGTGCAGACCCAAGAAAGAATACCATCTTTCCCTAGAAAGATGTATTCCATGTTAGAAAATACAACCTTCTTAACTCCTGACCAATCTGGATGGAGTTCTCTATAGTATTACCCAACTTCTTTTCTCCCCTCTCTTCCTGGGTTCTTTATCAAGGGAAAGTGGAGTGACAGCGAGGTAAACTCAGATGTGGGCATGTGCTTTCAGGCAGGTTTCTAAAAACTGAAAAAACATCCTCCTCATCCCAGTGATTTTCCACATGGGCTTTGGAATTAGAGAAACCTGAATTCATGCACAGCTTCTACCACATACAAGGTATA
The DNA here is from genome assembly GCF_021234435.1 of Artibeus jamaicensis. Taxonomy (NCBI): domain Eukaryota; kingdom Metazoa; phylum Chordata; class Mammalia; order Chiroptera; family Phyllostomidae; genus Artibeus; species Artibeus jamaicensis. The sequence continues at coordinate 21,543,899 of NW_026521506.1, forward strand.
AGTCCTGAAATAAATTACCAGCCTGAGTCTCTGTTGTCATTGCTAAAAAGCAGTACCTCATATATAAGGTTGTGTTGAGAAGTAAGCATTTAGCAAAGTGCCTGACACTACACAGTAAGTGTGTGATAAATGGTCATTCTTTTTCTTACTTTCTATTTATGTGTATGTTTTGTTTACCAATGAATGATTACATTCATAAGTAGATATATAAATATTTATTTATAGAAACCAAGAATTTACTTGCATATGCAACAAATGATCGGTTTTCATTGAATATAAGCAATGTAACTGATTTATTAAGAAGTCTCAACTTAATGGAGAATAATCATGGAATGTGTTTTTCAATCACTTTTTTTTTAGTTTTTAATCCCTATTTATAAGTGCTGTCTTAGGTAGATTCCACAATACTTTGGTCATGTTCAGCCTGGTAGAGCTTATAATTTCTCTAACTCAATTCAAATCTAATTTAATATCTTCTCTTTGTCCAGAAATGTTATAGTTTTAATGTGAGATTATATAAACTTAAAGGTACAGAGTGATACATTCTGCTGTTTTAACCCATCCTCTACCCTACCTTTATTAAGGTTCAGGGACACTACCTTTCTATCTGTTTCCAGAGTGTGGCTACTCTACAGTGAAAAGTACAGAGAGAGATCAGTGGGCCAAAAGTCATATGTAGGTGCATGAGAATCTTCTTGGTCCTGGTCTGGTTTCATCTGCTTTCAGCAAAGGTGGCCTAATCGGTGTTGTCTTCTTAGAGTTAATGAGTATAGTTTCCTTTGGCTGTTCTTCAGCCTATGATTAAGCTCCTTAATCATGTAGAATCTCCTTAGAGAGGGGTATTTATGACTATCTTTGAGCCATGTCAAAAGATATGGGCAACAGTATACCCACCAACCTTCTCTCCAGGTAGGGCATCTTTTGAATTGATGTATGTCTGAGTCACTCAGTAGCTTCTCCTGATTCATCTCTACATTCCATGTTCTTTCACTTGCAGCCATGGGAATTGCTGAGGCCTCTCCAATGATAGCACTCCATGTCTACCCACATTTTATGTCCTATTCCCTATAGTATTTTCTTGCCTGACTGGTATTAATTATTGTTCTACCGATCCTTTCACCTTCAGGAATTTCCAGAAAATAAAGAGGACACCAGTTTTAATGTTGATGTGCATCCTCAATTTTTGAGGATGAATGTAAAACTCTATCAAAAAGCCCCTTCAAACATTCATCTCATTTGTTCGGCAGTACTAATACATGTATGTTTGGTGATAGGTAGCAGGGAAGGGGGTGGAGGTAGGTGGAGATGGGATAAATGAGAATGGAAAGACATTTTTGGGTGAGGGACACATGATGCAATGTGCATATGATTTTTTTGTTGAGTTGTACACTCAAAACCTATATGGTTTTGCGAAACAATGTCACCCCAATTAATTCAAAGAAAAGGAAGGAAGGAAGGAAGGAAGGAAGGAAGGAAGGAAGGAAGGAAGGAAGGAAGGAAGGAAGGAAAGATAAAAACTTGAGGGAACCATCACAGGCCAAAAAGCTACACAAGTTGAGTAATAATGAAGGAGCAAAAAAATCAAAATATAAAAATATAATAAATTCATAATTATAAAAATTCACTAGATACCACTGTAAGTTGCTAAGGCGGTAACTCATTGTTCTAAAAACTGATGAATAATAAGCAAAAAATATTTATCCTCCCTTTCTGGATTAACTTTATTTCAGAATAACCAAATAATTAATGAGTGAGCATGTTTTTTTTATATAGAAAACTTTGCCACTGATAAATTCAAAAGGAATATAGAATGAGAAAAATCTTCATTTTTAACCCCTAAAAAGCAATATATTATGGTGACAAAAATCAATGAATGATAAAATCATTAGGTAAAATGTTGAAAAGCTTGATTATGAAAAAATCAGGCAACATCACCTAAACCAACAATGATAGCTTACAATTCTGAAAGTAGAACAATCAAGCATCATATGCTTTCAGATACGATGCAATGGGAAGTAAATAACACTGCTTACTAAATATTCTTTCCAAAAACTTAAGCAAAGTACATTTAAACCTAGATTTACCTACAAGTTTATGGGAATTATCAAGTATAGAGGAACATATTCAATGACATCATGAGGAAACAATCTGCCAAATCCAGAATGTGGAATGTTCTATAGGAAAAATGAACCAGTTTTTCCCTCAATCAACTGCATGGTAAAAGTTTTCAACAGAGGAGAGGGGAAGGGAGATTATAGAAGAAATATAAATAAAAGACCTACATCTTGTTTGGGCTCTGATTAAAACAAACCTACCATGAAAAGTATATTTGAGAGAATCAAGGAAATCTGAGTACAGATGATATTAAGATATTTACTTAATATCAAATGATATTAACTCTGTCATTTTGTCAGTGTTGTTAGGTGTGATAATTAGACCCTTTAGGCAAAATCTACTCCTATCAACTAGGGATATCTGTTTAAATATTTTCCAGTAATATAACATGACACTGGGATTTCTTTTAAACCTCTTTCAAAAATAACACAAAAAAGAGTAGTGGGGAAGCAAAGAATCAAGATTCAAAAGTAGTGATGATTGTCAAAAGTCTGCAGTGGGTACTGAGTAATTAATTATAGTGTTCTGCTTCCTTTTGTGTACCTTTAAAATTTTTCATAATAAATTGTTTTTTAAAATACTGAATATGAGTACAGATGTAGAGATGGCTGTAACTAGGCCAGAAAAGGTGGGAACAGTATCCAAGAGATGCTACAGAGCAGCAAATCAGATATGCCTCTTAAAAGTTTCTGTGTAGAGGACTTCCGCCAAGATGGAGGCGTAGATGGAAGCACTGTGCCTCCTCCCACAACCAAGTTTAAAAACAACAAAGTTTTAGCAACAAAAACACAGCCAAAAAAACATAAAATTGAACTTCAAGGAAGTCTGACAACAACGAACCCTTCACCCAAACTGGTAAGAGGGGCAGAGCCAGCAGCAGAGCGGGGTCAGGCAGGAAATATCCACTGGACTGACCCAGTGCATGACCCAGGCGCACCGGCAGCTGTAGGCGGATCCTAGGTGTGGAGAAGCAGGTGGACCCACTGAGGGAGCAAGGCGGTGGACTCACTGAAGGCGCGGGGCAGCGGACTCACTGGATGCTGACCATGGTCACACATTTGCGCGCAGATAAACTAGTGAAGGAGGGAGCGGTGAGACAGACCCTGTAGGCCCCAGTGGCAGGAAGTGGCAGAGGGGACCACCATTGTCCCTATCTGACCCCGCCCCCACCTACAGCATCACAAACTAGCAACCTGGGTGGCCCCACCCTGGTGAACAACTAAGGATCTGCTCCTCATACATGACAGGCACGAACAGATCAAAACATGGCTCAAGAAGAACTTAGAGCCCCAGAGCCGATAAATCTAAGTGATGAAGAAATAGCCAAACTTTCAGATGCACAATTCAAAACACTGGTCATCAGGATGCTCACAGGACTGGTTGATTTTAGTCACAAATTAGAGGAACATATGAAGGCTAAACTAATTGAAATGAATGGAAATGCACAGGAAACCAAGAGTAATGGGAAGGAAACTGGGACTCAAATCAATGGAGTGGACCAGAAAGAGGAAAAAAAATGTCCAAACAGAAAAGAATGTAGAAACAAGAATTTAAAAAAATGAGGAGAGGCTTAGGAACCTCCAGGACATCTTTAAACATTCCAACATCCAAATTATAGGGGTGCCAGAAGGGGAAGAGGAACAGCCACCAGTGGAAAACTTATTTGAACAAATAATAAAGAAGAATTTCCCCAATCTGGCAAAGGAAATAGACTTCCAGGAAATCCAGGAAGCTCAGAGAGTCCCAAAGAAGTTGGACCCAAGAAGGAACACACCAAGTCACATCATAATTATATTAGCCAAGATTCAAATGAAGGAGAGAATCCTAGAAGCAGCAAGAGATAAGGGGACAGTCACCTACAAAGGAGTCCCCATCAGACTGTCAGAGGATTTCTCAAAAGAGACCTTACAGGCAAGAAGGGGCTGGAAAAAAGTATTCCAAGTCATGAAATCCAAAGACCTACAACCAAGATTGCTCTACCCAGCAAAGCTTTCATTTAGAATGGAAGGACAGATAAAGTGCTTCTCAGATAAGATCAAATTCAAGGAGTTCATCATCACCAAGCCCTTATTATATGAAATGTTAAAGGGACTTACCTAAGAAAAAGAAGATAAAAAGATGAACAGTGAAAGGACAACAAACTCACAGTTATTAAGAACCACACCTAAAACAAAAGCAAACTAAGAGGATAGCTAGATCAGGAGCAGAACCATAGAAATGAAGATCACATGGAGGGTTGGTAACAGGGGAGTGGGAGGAGGAGAAGGGGGGAGAAGGTACAGAAAATAAATAGCATAGATGGTAGGTAGAAAATAGGGGGGAGGGCAAGAATAGTAGGGGAGATATAGAATCTAAAGAACTTGAAACACGTGGTCATAAACTAAAGGGGGGAATGGTGGAGGAGGGGGGTGTGCAAGGTGGAGGGGAATGAAGGGGGGAATAGAACAACTGTAATGGCATAATCAATAAAATATATTAAAATTTTTTTTAAAAGTTTCTATGTAATGCATATTTCCCCTGTCATGGCACTTAACACTATACATAATACTCATGTAAGTCTGTCACTTTCCATACATTGTGTGTAGTTATTCAACATCTCTCCCTCTATATTGCCTCTCTCCACTTTTCTATCTTATTCTGTGTTCCAGAATAAGATGGAGATGGTTAGAGTGCCTTGCCTTTTGGTTTCCAGCCAGATTTAACTTAAGGAAGATACTGGTAAGATATCTGATGGAGGAAGGAGAGAGTGATAGTATCAATTCCCCTGTGTCCCTCCAGGTTGCATTTTCTACTTAAAAAAAAAAAGATTTTATTGATTTATTTTTAGAGAGGGGAAGGTAGAAAAAGAAACACCAATGTGTGGTTGCCCCTCCCATGCCCCCTACTGGGGACTTGGCCTGCAACCCAGGCATATACCCGGACTGTGAATTGAACCAGTGACCTTTTGGTTCCCAGTACAGCTCTCAATCCACTCAGCCATACCAGCCAGAGCTGCAGTTCTCTAGTTAAGTTAATAGTTTCTGTGTTCAAAACTTTCCAAAACAGAAATTTTATTCTAGTTTCTAGAGGGCATTGTCTCCCCTTGTCCTTTTAAGATTAAGAATAATTGTGACTTTGTTATCTTGTTGACCCTTTTTTTTCCATAATTGGTTTGTTTTCCTTGACTGTGTCCATATATTTGTATCATTGTTTTTCATAATCTCTTGAAATACCGCCTTTGAGTGTGCTATCTGTTTCATGCTATGTCCCTGAGTGATATAGGATATAAGCTACATTAGAGCTTGAAAATTGTGTCCCACTCTATTGTTCACTGTGATAGCTAAATACACAACTATCTGGTACCTAGTACACATAAAATAAACATTAGTTGAAGGAAAATAAAAATGTTCAGAAGGACATGAACAGAATTCAACATTAGTTCTTGATTTATTTTTTTAAATTTATTTATTTATCTTTAGAGGGGAAGGAAAGGAAAAAGGGAGAGAAACATCAATGTATGGTTGCCCTTTGCGCATCCCCTGCTGGGAACTGGCTTGCAGGGAACCAGCCTGCAACCCAGGCATGTGCCCTGACTAGGAATCGAACCTCGATTGTCTGGTTCACAGGCCCGAGCTCAATCCACTGAGCTACACCAGCCAGGGCCTAGTTCTTGATTTAAAAAAAATAAAATAAGGCACAGAGAAATATATGCATCATATGTTCTTTTAAAAAGACTATTCGTTAGCTTCAATGCAGAGTATGAAAAATTAGACATATTTGTAATTAAAATGCCATAAGAAGAGATAAATAACTGATATGAAATTATATCAAAATTATCATTATTTCAAATATTCTAATAAAATTTTGGCAAAACAATGTCATCTCTGTCTAAATAGATCAATAAATGCAATGTAATTCCATTTTATAATTTTACAAAATAATCCTAAATTTCATGTGGAAAAATAATCATATGAGATTAGGCAAGAGATTTTAAAATAATAAGTTAAAACAATATAGATATTAGAGAAAAATTCCACTTCTGATAATAGTATACTAAGTGATTTAAAACTAACCTCCAAATGACTTAGTGAACTTTGATTGGGGAGAGGGTATCAGTCTTCCCTTTGAATACAAAATTACAATCTTTATTATTGATTTTCGTGCAGCCTCCTCTCACTTGTGTACCAGGAAAAGACAAAGTAGCTGCCATCCTCAACCCTTAAGGAGAAAGGGGCAAAGTCTCTTTTTTTTGCTTTTTTTTAATTTATTTTTTATTGATTATGCCATTACAGTTGTTCTATTCCCCCCTTCATTCCCCTCCGCCCTGCACACCCCTCCCCCACCATTCCCCCTTTAGTTTATGACCATGTGTCTCAAGTTCTCTATATTTCCCATACTATTCTTGCCCTCCCCCCATCTATTTTCTATCTACTGTCTATGCTACATATTTTCTGTACCTTCTCCTCCCTTCTCCTCCTCCCACTCCCCTGTTGCTAACTCTCCTTGAGATCTTCATTTCTATGTTTCCACTCCTGATCTAGCTGTCCTTTTAGTTTGCTTTTGTTTTAGGTGTGGTTGTTAATAACTGTGAGTTTGTTGTCCTTTCACTGTTCATGTTTTTTTAACTTCTTTTTCTTAGGTAAGTCCCTTTAACATTTTATATAATAAGGGCTTGGTGATGATGAACTCCTTGAATTTGATCTTATCTGAGAAGCACTTTACCTGTTCTTCCATTCTAAATGAAAGTTTTGCTGGATAGTGCAATCTTGGTTGTAGGTCTTTGGATTTCATGACTTGGAATACTTCTTTCCAGCCCCTTCTTGTCTGTAAGGTCTCTTTTGAGGAATTCGCTGACAGTCTGATGGGGACTCCTTTGTAGATGACTGTCCCCTCATCTCTGGCTGCTTCTAGGATTCTCTCCTTCATTTTAATCTTGGCTAATGTAATTATGATGTGCCTTGGTGTGTTCCTTCTTGGGTCCAACTTCTTTGGTACTCTCTGAGCTTCCTGGATTTCCTGGAAGTCTATTTCCTTTGCCAGATTGGGGAAGTTCTCCTTTATTATTTGTTGAAATAAGTTCTCCACTGGTGGCTGTTCCTTTCCCCCTTCTGGTACCCCTATAATTCAGATGTTGGAGCGTTTAAAGATGTCCTGGAGGTTCCTGAGACTCTCCTCATTTTTTTGAATTCTTGCTTCTTCACTCTTTTCTGTTTGGCCATTATTTGCTTTCTTCTGGTCCACTCCATTGATTTGAGTCCCAGTTTCCTTTTCATCGCTATTGTTTTCCTGTGCAATTCCATTCATTTTGATTAGTTTTGCCTTCATATGTTTGTCTAATTTGTGGCTATAATCAACCAGTTCTGTGAGGATCCTGATCACTAGTGTTTTAAACTGTGCGTCTGAGAGTTTTGCTATTTCTTCATCGCTTAGATTTATAGGCTCTGGGGATTTGAGATCTTCTTGAGCCATTTTTGGTCTGTTCTGGCCCTTTAAGTGTGAGAAGGGGTGCCTTGGACTCCCAGGTGGCTGGGTTGTGATGCTGTATGTGGAGGCGGGGTCAGAGCGGGGAAATGGTGGCCCCCTCCGCTGTTTCTCACAGATGGGTGAAGAGCAGAGCCTTAGGTTGTTCACCGGGGCAGGGCCACTTATGTCGCTGGATTATGAGGCTGTATGTGGAGGCGGGGTTAGAGCGGGGAAATGGTGGCGCCCTCCGCCTCCGCTTGCAGCTGGAGCTGCTGGCTCTCGTCCAATCGCCCACTCCCTCACTTGTCTATCCACACAGGAATGTGGGACCACAGTCAACCCGCAGCCCTGCTCCCTCGCTGTTTCCCCGAAATTGCTTGCTGAGTTGCCCACCAGGTCCAACCTTGGGCCTGGATTTCATGCACCTGAGTCCGTCTGACCGAGTTTTCCTGTGCTACCCCACTGTGCCAGCTGCTGGTTTCGCCCCTCTTACTGGTCAGTCTGAAGAATTTGTTATCAGACTTCCAAAAAGTTCAATTTTCTGTGTTCTGGCTATGTTTTCTGTTGCTATTATTTAGTTGTCTCTAAACTTGGTTGTGTGAGGAAGCACGACGTCTCCACCTATGCCTCCTTCTTGGCGGAAGTGGGGGCAAAATCTCTAACCAAGAGCTCTATATTCCTCACAAGGCAAATAGCATTGTTGACTCTTTCTCCTTATCCTCTCCAGTCTTCTGTTAGAGATGACCAAGTGGAAGTGAGAGGCAAGAATGTAGTTACTTATCTAGGGCATAACAGCGGATCTTTAGTAAGATTAGGAAGTTGATGTCTGACTTCAGTTATTTTCAGCTCTCTTAGGCTGAGCAGTAATTAGATTTTTTAAATACTGTATTGGGTTCTAGTTGTCATTTGAGAGCAAAAGAATGAGTTTGTTTAACAGGAACAAGTATAAAGGACACATGGACAAAAACTAACAAGGGTGGAAATGAGAGGGAGGTGGGGAGCACTGGGGGGGCTGGGATGGGAGTAAAAGAAAACTGTACTTGAACAATAATTAAATTTAAAAATGTAAAAAAGTATATTTATTAAGGTAACACAAAATAAATGTACCTGTATACTATATTGTATGTTCACCACCAAAAGTCTAATTTTCTTCTATTATCACATATTTGCCCCCCTTTATCCAATACCCCCTCCCACACCCCCCCTTACCATCTGGTAACAACCATTCTGTTTTCTGTATCAATGAATTTGTTTTTTCATTGTTTGGTTTATTACTTTTTAATTTTATATTCCAAATATGAGTGAAATCATGTGACTTTTTCCTTTTCTGTCTGACTTATTTTACTTGGCATAACACTTTTGAAATACTCCATGTTGTTATAAATGACTGAGTAGTAGTATAAATATATATACCTATGATTCATTTTATATGTATATTATTATATATGTGAAGATTTTTTCTTAATCCCTTCTTTCATTTAGCTCCCCTCCCTCTCCATTCTGAAAACTGTTAGTTTCTTCCATGTGACCATGACTCCCTTTCTATTTTATTTGTCAGTTTATTTTGTTTACCAGATTCCACACATAACTGAAATCATATACTATTTGTCTTTCTCTGATTGGCTTACTTCACTTAGCATAATATTCTCCAGATCCATCCATACTGTTGCAAAAGGTAAGCCTTTCTTCTTTTTAAAGGCCAAGTAGTATTTCACTGTAAGTGTACCACAGCTTTTTTTTTTAATCCCTTCGTCTACTGATGGGCACTTGGGCTATTTAGATATCTTGGCTATTGTGAAAAATACTGCTATGAACATAGGCATGCATATGTTCTTTCAAATTAGTGTTTTGGGGTTTTTTTTAGATATATTCCAAAGAACTGGGATCACTGGGTCACAAGGTGTTTTAATTTTTAATTTTTTGAGGAAATTCCATACTGTTTTCCACATTGGCTGCACCAGTCTGCACTCCTACAAACACTGCACGAGGGTTCCCTTTTCTCTACATCCTCACCAGCACTTGTTGTTTGTTGATTTATTGATGATAGTCATTCTGACAGGTGTGAGGTGATATCTCATTGTGGTTTTAATTTGCAGCTCTCCGATGATTAGTAATGAGCATTTTTTCATATGCCTATTGACTGTCTTTATGTTCTCTTTGGAGAAACGTGTATTCAAGTCCTTTGTTCTATTTCTTTTTAAGTTATATTTTTCATTATAATCAAGTTTCTGCCTTTCTCATTATAGGTGACTTTTTATATTACATGCCTTGTTATATGGGCTATAGGGAAAATATAATTACAGTGTGTAGTTACTATCACATTCCTATTTCTCACAGTAAATAAATAATTTGTCTTTCTGATCAGCCTTTTTAAAAATATATTTTATTTATTATGCTATTATGGTTGTTCCAATTTTCTCCCTTTGCCTCCTTCCACATGGCACCTGCCTTTCCTTCTGGAAATACTCCCCTTAGTTCATGTCCATAAGTCATGTATATAAATCCTTTGGCTACTCCACTTCTTATAGTGTTCTAAACATCTACCTGCCTATTCTGTACCTACCAATTTGTACCTCTTAATTCCTGCACCTTTTTCCCCATTCTCCCTGTACTCTGTCCCAACTGGTAACCCTCCAAATGATCTAAATATCTATGATTCTGTTTCTGTTCTGCATGTTTACTCATTTTGCTTTTTACATTTAACTGTTTATAGTTGTGAATTTATTAATATTCATAATTTTTATCTTCTTTTTCTTAAATAAGTCTCCTTAAAATTTCACAGAATAATGGCTTGGTGATGAAGAATTCCTTTAGCTTTATCATGTCTGGGAGGCACTTTATCTGTTCTTCAATTCCAAATGAAAGCTTTCTTAGGTAGAGTAAACTAGGTTGTAGGTCCTAGCTTTTCATCACTTTGAGTACTTCTTTCCAATCCCTTCTAGCCTGCAACATTTATTCTGAGAAATCAGCTGACAGTCTATGAGAACTCCCCTGTAGATAACTATCTGCTTTTCTCTTGCTGCCTTTAAGATTCTCTCTTTAGATTTAGCCTTTGGCATTTTAATTATCATGTGTCTTGGCATGATCCTCTGCATCCATCTGGTTTAGGACTCTCTGTGCTTCCTTGACTTGTGTGTCTATTTCTGTCATCAAATCAGGGAAGTTTTCTTTCATTATTTTTTCAAATAAATATTCAAATTCTTTCTCTCTCTCTTCTCCTTCCAGCATCCCTATGATTTGAATGTTGATGTGTTTGAAGTTGTCCCAGAGGCTCCTTAGTATAACCTTTTTTTTTAAATTCATTTTTCTTCTTGCCATTCTGATTGAATTTTTTTCTTCCTTGTGTTTCAAATCACTGATTTGAATGACTTGGCTTCATCCACTCCACTGTTGATTTCCTGTAATTTTTTCTTTATTTCACTTAGTTTAACCTTAATTCTGCCTGAGTATTTTTTTTATGCTGTTGAAGAACCCAATGAGTTCCCTGAGCATCCTAATAATCAGTGTTTTGAACTCTGCATCTGATAGACTGCTTGATCAATCTTATGAGCCAGTGAATCTACCTCATAAGTCACATATCCACCCTAGATTTGCTGACAATTCAAACCTCTGAGTCGATAGGGTTGAGTGCTAGATCCCAGACCTTGGCATCGTGGTAATGAATATATCACTCTAATGCAGTTGACAGCATTTCCCTGGTGACACAAGTGTTTCTATTGACTACATCCTCATTTGTCTTGTTTGAACTTCAAGTACAATTTTCAGGCCCCACAGATTAGATTATAGTGTAAAACAATTATTTTATTTTACAGATAATAAAACTGAAGGCATAGAAAGAAAGAATATGTTCAAGGTCACAAAGAATCCTAGAAATCCATGAGTTATTCCAGACCTCATAATGCTCAGTTGAATGTTCATTTTGCTTTTAACAATTCTGGATGGTTAAAAAAAAGCATTTTTTCTATTCTTATTTTGACTTCACATATATTCAGAAACTATAAAATACTAGTGATGCCTGAGACTCTAGAGCTCATCTAGTATACTCTTTCTCAACAGGGATCTTAGACTCTATTCATTAGAATGACCCCTGGAGATTTTTTTATTCTCTATGTACTTGGGTTGAAATAAAAAACAAAACAAAACTACATTTTTGTAAGTTTCCCAAGATGTTTTTCTGCTTAGAAAGACTTGGAAACTTCTAATATAACACAACTTATTTTTATAGGTGTATTTACAGAGGCATAGGAAAGAGAAAGGATCTTGTATTTCTATATAATTTCTTATTTAGGGGATGGAGTCACATCACATTTGACTTTTTAGTAGTTATTTACAACTCCAGCACTATGCACTGTGTGTACAGATTAGAAATTCTCAGTGTGGAAGATTTATGTTAGGAAAGTCAGAAAATCAGCAGGGTATCCTACAGTAAATCCTAGAGCAGATTGTGAACTTTGTCCTGAATATAATTTGTTTTTTTTTAATTTCATTTTTATTTATATATTTAACTGATTATCATATTCCGGGGTATTATTTTACATATGGACATCATTATTGCTTTCTAGAGTTATACTTTTAATGCATAAGCATAAATAAAAAAACCAAAAACACTTATATAGACACAGAATTAGTACTCCCCATGTATAATGTGCATCCTTATTATTTTTTTATATTAAATTTTATTTAGTTACTTTTCAAGTACATTTTTTTTAATCTATTTCTCCCATCCCACCCCACCCCCCGCCCGGTCTCCCCCCTCCCTCCCATTTTCCCCCCCCCCCAGTCCTCATCTCTGTGTCTTTCATACTTGTTCCTCAAAATCCCTCCCCCCTGTTTCCCCTTAAGTTCCCTTCCCTCTCCCCTCTGGTCGCTGCCCACTTGTTCTCTATTTCAGCGTCTTTGTTTTTATTCTGTTTGCTTGTTTGTTTTATTCTTTAGCTTCCTGTCAAAGGTGAGATCATATGGTATTTGTCCTTCAATGCCCGGCCCATTTCACTCAGCATAATGCTCTCCAGTTCCATCCATGTTGTTGCAAAAGGTAGTAGCTCCTTCTTTCTCTCTGCTGCATAGAATTCCATGGTGTATATGTACCACAATTTTTGGATCCATTCATTTACTGATGGGCACCTAGGTTGCTTCCAACTCTTGGCTATTGTAAATTGTGCTAGTATGAACATTGTGGTGCATAGGTTCTTTGAAACTGATGTTTTAGGATTCTTGGGGTATAATCCTAGCAGTGGAATTGCTGGGTCAAAAGGCAGGTCAATTTTTATTTTTCTGAGAAAATTCCATATTGTTTTCCATAATGGTTGTACCAGTCTGCACTCCCACCAACAGTGAACTAAGGACCCCTTTTCCCCACACCCTCTCCAACATTTGTTGTTTGTTGCTTTGTCTATTATAGCCATCCTGACTGGTGTAAAGTGGTATCTCATTGTGGTTTTAATTTGCATCTCTCTGATCGCTAACGATATTGAGCATCTCTTCGTGTGTCTCTGGATATTCTGTATGTCCTCTTTAGAGAAGTGTCTGTTCAAGTCCTTTTCCCATTTTTTAATTGGGTTCGATGTCTTCCTAGAGTGGAGGCGTGTAAGTTCTTTGTATATTTTGGAGATTAAACCTTTGTCTGAGGTATCATTGGCAAATATGTTTTCCCATACAGTTGGTTGTCTTTTTAATTTAATACTGTTTTCTTTAGCCATGCAGAAGCTTTTTATTTTGATGAGATCCCATTTGTTTATTCTTTCCTTTATATTCCTTGCTCTAGGGCACATATCCGTAAAAATGTTGCTGCGTGGAATATCTGAGATTTTCTTGCCAATGTTCTCCTCTAGGACTTTAATGGTGTCATGGCTTATATTTAAGTCTTTTATCCACCTTGAATTTATTTTGGTGTATGGTGTAAGTTGGTGCTCAAGTTTCATTTTTTTGCACGTAGCTGTCCAGTTCTCCCAACACCATTTGCTGAAGAGGCTATCTTTACTCCATTTTATGTTACTGCCCCCTTTGTCGAATATTAATTGACTGTAGAGGGTTGGGTTGATTTCTGTGCTCTCTGTTCTGTTCCATTGGTCTATGTGCCTGTTTTTATGCCAGTACCAGGCTGTTTTGATTACAGTGGCTTTGTAATACAGTTTGATATCAGGTATTGTGATCCCTCCTACTTTGTTCTTCTTTCTCAAAAGAGCAGCTGCTATTTGGGCTCGTTTATGATTCCATATAAATTTTTGAAGTGTTTGTTCTATGTCTCTGAAATACGCCATTGGTACTTTAATAGGTATTGCATTGAATGTGTATATTTCTTTGGGTAGTATGGACATTTTGATGATGTTAATTCTTCCAATCCATGAACAGGGTATATGTTTCCATTTGTTTGTGTCTTCCCTCATTTCTTTCTTCAGTGTTGTGTAGTTTTCTGCATACAGGTCTTTTACCTCTTTGGTTAGGTTTATTCCCAGATATTTTATTTTTCTTTTTGCTATATCGAATGGGATTTTTTCCTTGATTTCTGCTTCCACTGATTCATTGTTTGTATACAAAAATGCCTTTGATTTCTGGATATTGACTTTGTATCCTGCTGTTTTGCCAAATTCATTGATTAGTTTGAGCAGTTTTTGGGTAGAGTCTATAGGATTTTCCATGTACACTATCATGTCATCTGCAAACAGTGACAATTTTGTTTCCTCCTTTCCTATTTGGATGCCTTTTATTTCCTTTTCCTGCCTGATCGCTGTGGCCAAAACTTCTAATACTATATTGAATAGAAGTGGTGAAAGTGGACATCCTTGTCTTGTTCCTGATCTTAGTGGAAAAGCTTTTAGTTTTTGCCCATTGAGTATGATATTGGCTGTAGGTTTCTCATAAATGGCCTTTATTATATTGAGGAATGTTCCCTCTATTCCCGTTTTGCTGAGTGTTTTTATCATAAATGGGTGTTGTACCTTATCGAAAGCTTTTTCTGCGTCTATTGATATGATCATGTGGTTTTCGTCTTTGCTTTTGTTTATGTGATGAATTACATTTACTGTTTTGCGAATGTTGAACCATCCTTGCATCCCTGGGATGAATCCCACTTGGTCAGGGTGTATAATCTTTTGGATATATTGTTGGATGCGATTTGCTAATATTTTGTTGAGGATTTTAGCGTCTATGTTCATCAGCGATATTGGCCTGAAGTTTTCTTTCTTTGTTGTATCTCAATCTGGTTTTGGAATTAGGATGATGCTGGCTTCATAAAAGGAGTTAGGGAGTTTTCCATCCTTTTGGATTTTTTGGAATAGTCTGTGAAGAATGGGGGTTAGCTCTTCCTTAAATGCTTTGTAGAATTCTCCTGTGAATCCACCTGGTCCAGGGCTTTTGTGTGATGGGAGTTTTTTGATTACTGCTTCAATTTCTTTTGCTGTTATTGGTCTATTCAGGTGTCTACTTCTTTTTCATTGAGTTTTGGGAGATTATATTTTTCTAGAAATGTGTCCATTTCCCCTAGGTTCTCAAATTTCTTGGCATACAGTTCTTCATAGTAATTTCTTACAATTCTTTTTATTACTGTGGTGTCAGTTGTAATCTCTCCTCTTTCATTTCTGATTGTGTTTATTTGTGTCCGTTCCCTTCTTTTCTTGATGAGCCTACTTAAAGGCTTGTCTATTTTGTTTATTTTTTCAAAGAACCAACTCCTGGATTTATTGGTCTTTAGAATTGTACTTTTAGTCTCTATGTCATTTAGTTCTGCTCTGATCTTAGTTATTTCCTTCCTTCTACTTGCTTTGGGCTGTTTTTGTTGTTGTTCCTCGAGTTCTTGCAGGCGTAGAGTAAGGTCATTTGTTTGAAATGTTTCTGTTTTCTTTACGTAGGCCTGTATTGCTATAAACTTCCCTCTCAGGACTGCCTTGGCTGTATCCCATAAATTTTGGGTTGTTGTGAGATCATTTTCATTTGTTTCCAGAAACTTTTTGATTTCTTCCCTAATTTCATTCTTGACCCATTCATTGTTTAATAGCATACCATTCAGTCTCCATGATTTTGGGTGTTTTGGGTTTTTTCCTTTGGGGTTGGTTTCCAGTTTCAGTCCCTTATGGTCAGAGAAAATGCTTGGTATGATTTCAATATTCTTGAATTTGTTGAGGCTTGTTTTGTGACCTATCATGTGGTCTATCTTTGAGAATGTTCCATGTGCATTTGAAAAGAATGTGTATTTAGCTTCTTTGGGGTGAAGAGCTCTGTATATATCAGTTAGATCCATTTCATCAAGGGTGTTGTTTAATGCCGCAATGTCTTTGTTGATATTTTGTTTGGAAGATCTGTCCATTTTTGATAGCGGGGTGTTAAAATCCCCCACTATAATTGTGTTGCTGTCTATATCTTTCTTGAATTCCTCTAAGATTTTCCTTATATATTTTGGCGCTCCTATGTTGGGTGCATATATATTTATGATGTTAATGTCTTCTTGGTGGATTCTTCCCTTGAGTATAATGAAGTGACCTTCTGGGTCACTCTTTATGGCTCTTTTTTTGAAGTCTATTTTGTCTGATATGAGAATTGCTACCCCAGCTTTTTTTTCTTGTCCATTTGCTTGGAAAATTTGTTTCCAGCCTTTCACTTTTAGTCTGTGATGGTCTTTTGTCCTGAGGTGGGTCTCGTGTAGGCAGCATATGTGTGGGTCATACTTTCTTATCCATGACGCTATTCTGTGTCTTTTGATTGGAGCATTTAATCCATTTACATTTAAGGTTATTATTGATAGGTACTTATTCATTGCCATTTTTGTACCTGTGTTCCTCTCTGTCTGTCTCTTTTCCTTCCTTTCCTTAAAGCAGACCTTTTAGTATTTCTTGTAGAGCTGGCTTGGTGGCAGCAAATTCTTTTAGACTTCTTTTTGTCTTGGAAGCTCTTTATTTGGCCTTCTATCTTGATTGAGAGCCTTGCTGGGTAAAGTAGCCTTGGTTGTAGGCCTCTGTTTCTCATTACTTGGAATATTTCTTGCCAATCTCTTCTTGCTTGGAGTGTTTCCATTGAGAAGTCAGTGGCTAACCTTATTGGGACGCCCTTGTATGTTATTTCTTTTTTCTCCCTTGCTGCCTTGAAGATTCTCTCTTTGTCTTGGAATTTTGCCATTTTAATGATGATGTGTCTTGAAGTGGGCCTCTTTGGGTTCCTCTTGAATGGGAGTCTGTTTGATTCCTGGATTTGTGTGACTTTTTCTTTTGTCAAATTAGGAAAATTTTCTCTCATTACTCTTTCAAATATGTTTTGTATCCCTTGTTCTTCTTCTTCTCCTTATGGTATTCCTATTATTCGGATATTATTACGTTTCATATTGTCTTGCATTTCTCTTAGTCTCTCTTCATTCTTTCTGAGCCTCTTTTCCCTTTCCTGTTCTTTCTGTGAGATGCTTTCTGCTTTGTCCTCCAATTCACTAATCCGATCTTCTATTTCATCCACCCTATTTTTAATGCTTTCCACTGTGTTTTTTAATTCAGAAATTGTATTCTTCATTTCCTCTTGGCCCTTGCTAATAATTTCCATTTCCTTTTTCATGTTGATATAGTTCACAGTGAGATCATTGTAGCTTCCCTGTAGTTTCTGGTAGCTGATTGTGAGCTCTTTGAACTTCCTGATCACCAGTGCTTTGAGTTCAGTATCTGATAGTTGACTTGCCTCTGTTTCATCTAACATTCTTTCTGAGGATTCCTCCTTTCCTTTCATTTGGGGATTGTTTCTTTGTCTTCCCATTGTTTGTGAGACTCTTCTTGTTAGCCTCAGCTTCTTAGATTAATCTGTTTTGACACTCTGGGTTTATGGTATGAACTTTTGTGGTGGAATGCCTGTGAATTTCAATGGTGCAGCCTCTTTTGGTTATCCTGTTGTTCTCTGCTTCCACCTACTCAAATATGCAGCAACTTGTGGCTTCTCTCCTGCAACAATGTGCAATTGTCTCTCTGACTCTACTATTGGGAGGCCTCTTCTATGGGTCCAGCTCTGGTCTTTTCATATTTTCAAGTTGATTGTGACTCTTGCGGGTAAAAGAAAGAAATGATAAGGAAAGAAATAAAAGGAAGAAAGAAAAAAAATGGTAGGGGAATGGAAGAAAGGGCAATAAGTTTAGAAAGAAAAGAAAAAGAAATAAAACAGAAAATCCGGGAAAAGAGGACAAAAGTATGGAAAGATGAAACAGTAATAAAGTTTAAAAGAAATAACAGATTACTTTAAAAAAGCAAAAAGATAAAGAAAATGAATGGAGAAGGAAGAAAGGTTAATAACAAAAAAAGAAAGAATAAAAATAAATTAAAGTAAAAAAACAAAAAACGCACCAAAATAATCTCTCAAAAACAACCTCAGAAAAAGGAATGTCACTTGTTGGCTTCAAACTAGCCGAACCGGTTTTTCTGGTTGCAGTTGACTGAGGGTCGATTGTTGTGATTTTTCAGCCAGCCCCTCTCAGGATCCAGACACTTGGTGCCTCTCCCCCAGCTCCCTACAATGGGGAGCTAGGACTTTCTCGCAGCGCTCCCCTCCCAGGGGTTACTGCCATAGTCTGGTTTGCTGTGTTTGCAGGCACCTGCACCAGCCTAGTTGCTTGGTTCCCTCGGGATTGAGCACAGGCCTGCCCCCGTTCAGTTGGGAGGCCCCAGACCCTCTGCCCAGTCCTTGGCTCGCTGCCAAGCTGGGTGTGAAGCAGACCAGGCTGCCCTGTCTACTGGATTCAGAGCCCCAGGCTGCACCTCTGAGTTCTCCTGGGCTGGCAACCACAGAGTCTTTGACTGGGGCCCTTTGTCCTCCGCACCCTCTCTGTAAACTCTATCAAACAAGTCTCTCCTGGCCCCCCACCTTGCTTGGCCAGAAAGGGAGGGGGTTGAGGGTCTCAGCTCTTTTCCCAGGACCCCTCAGCGTCCTGGGCTTCCAGATAGTCTGAGGGGGGTAGACTGGAAGCCAGGAGCCGATCTGAGGACTGGGCGCAGACCTAGAAACTCTGTGTGCTCGTCATGGCACACTGCGTGGTGTGTATCCCTTCTGCTCCTGTGTTTGTCTGGGTCCCCTGGCCAACCTCTGGCCAAAAAATAATAATAATAATAATAAAAAAAACCCCTAGGGATGTAGCAGCACCACGCCGGGTGCTGGACCCAGAACTGTGTGCAGGCTGAAATCTCCTCTGCTCCCCTCTGGTTGGGTCTCTTGGCCGGTCCGGGCCCAAAAATCCTAGGGAGGGAGCTTTCTGGGCGCTGACCGTTGGCCTAGGCGCCCTCAGGCACTTGCCCAGACACACTGCGTGTGGAGCGACTAGTTTCCCAAATTGCGCGCAGGCTGAAATTTCTTCCACACCTCTTTGCCTGGGCTACTCGGCCTGCCTGGCAGAAAAAGTCCAGGGAGGGAGCCGTCCGGGTGCTGAACGCTGTCCCAGGCGCCTTTAGGCACTCTCCCAGACAGTTCCCACCAGGCGCTGAACCTCCGAGCTATGCACAGACTGAAATCACCTCTGCTCCCCTCTGGTTGGGCCACTTGGCAGGTCCCCGGCCCAAAAATCCTAGGGAGGGAGCCGTCTGGGCGCTGAAGGCTGTCCCAGGAGCCCTTGGGCTCTCGCCACAGGGCGCTGGTTCCCCTACCCTGCACGGGCTGTTTCTCCCTGCTCCGTCCCAGAGACTACTGTACCGCTGCTGTCTCCCTACCGTCTGGTTCCTCCGTGACCGATGAGGTTTCTCGTCTCTTATTTTCATATATGCTTGGCAACTGCTGGCTTGCTGGCCTCACCTCCTCCGATCAGATAGATTTCTGTCTCTTTTGTACTAGGAACTGGTATCTACTACGTCCTAGTCCACCGCCATCTTGAAACCCCTGAATATAATTTGGACACAAGTGTTTTGTGCTTGTATTGCTGCTACTTACATAACCTATGCCATTCATCATATTCAGAAAGGCAGAAGGTTCTCTTTTTAATATATATTTTATTGATTATGCCATTACAGTTGTTCTATTTCCCTCCCTTTATTCCTCTCCACCCTGCACACCCCCTCCCCCACCATTCCCCCTTTAGTTTATGACCATGAGTCTCAAGTTCTTTAGATTCTGTATTTCCCCTACTATTCTTGCCCTCCCCCTATCTATTTTCTTCCTACCATCTATGCTACTTATTTTCTGTACCTTCTCCCTCTTTCTCCTCCTCCCACTCCCCTGTTGTTACTCCTCCATGTGATCTTCATTTCTATGTTTCTGCTCCTGATCTAGCTGTCCTCTTAGTTTGCTTTTGTTTTAGGTGTGGTTGTTAATAACTGTGAGTTTGCTGTTCTTCCACTGTTCATATTTTTCATCTTTTTCTTAGATAAGTCCCTTTAACATTTCATATAATAAGGGCTTGGTGATGATGAACTCCTTGAATTTCATCTTATCTGAGAAGCACTTTACCTGTCCTTCCATTCTAAATGAAAGCTTTGCTGGATAGAGCAATCTTGGTTGTAGGTCTTTAGATTTCATGACTTGGAATACTTCTTTCCAGCCCCTTCTTCCCTGTAAGGTCTCTTTTGAGAAATCCACTGACAGTCTGAGAAATCCACAGACACCCACTTTGTAGGTGACTGTCCCCTTATCTCTTGCTGCTTCTAGGATTCTCTCCTTCATTTTAATCTTGGCTAATGTAATGATGATGTGCCTTGGTGTGTTTCTTCTTGGGTGGAACTTCTTTGGGATTCTGAGCTTCCTGGATTTCCTGGAAGTCTATTGCCTTTTCCAGATTGGGGAAGTTCTCCTTTATTATTTGTTCAAATAAGTTTTCCACTTGATCTTTCTTTTCCCCTTCTGGTACCCCTATAATTCTGGTGTTTGAACATTTAAAGATGTCCTGGAGGTTCCTAAGCCTCTCCTCATTTTTTTTTTGAATTCTTGTTTCTTCATTCTTTTCTGTTTGGTCATTTTTTTCTTCCTTCTGGTCTACTCCCTTGATTTGAGTCCCAGTTTCCTTTCCATCACTATTGGTTTCCTGTGCATTTCAATTAGTTTAGCCTTCATTTGTTGCTCTAATTTGTGACTAAAATCAACCAGTTCTGTGAGGATCCTGATCACCAGTGTTTTGAACTGTGTATCTGATAGGTTGGCAATTTCTTATTCGCTTAGAGTTATTGGCTCTGGTGCTTTTAATTCTTCTTGAGCCATGTTTAGGTCTGTTCGCACCTGTTACGTATGAGGAGAGGAGCCTTAGGTGTTCACCAGGGTGGGGCCACCCAGGTCACTGGGTTGTGAGCTGTATGTGGGGGCGGGGTCAATAGCTGTCCCCTCTGCTGCTTCCTGCTGCTGGGGCCTGCGTGGTCTGTCTCACTGCTAGCTCCTTTGCCTGGTTTATCTATGTGCAAACATGTGACTGCGATCAGCCTGCTGCCTTGCGCCCTCACTGGGTCTGCCCATTGCTACTCCACACCTGGGATCCACCCACGGCTGCCTGTGTGCCTGGGTCATGTGCCTGGGTTGGTCTGGTGGATCTGTCCTGCCCAACCTCGCTCTGCTGCTGGCTCTGCCCCTCTTACTGGTCTGGCTGAATGGTTTGTTGTTATTGGACTTCAGTAGAGTTCAGTTTTTTGTGGTTTGGCTGCACTTTTGTTGCTAAACTTTGTTCTTTTTAAACTTGGTTGTGCAAGAAGGCACAGTGTTTCCACCTACACCTCCATCTTGGTGGAAGTCTTCCAAGAAGGTTCTGATTGATTAAAAGAAGTAATAACAAACATTGCTGTCACTGAATTTAGAGAAATAATAATAAATGAAATTATTAAGTCAAAGTTGAATGCACTCTGGGAATATAATCAGGTTCTGAAGTGCTCCACTGCAGATTACTGAAGACTGTGGATTGTTCTCAGCTACATACCAAGATTAGGAATGGAGGATATTTTTGATACTTATGCACAGTTCCAAGGCTCTGAATTTAGCCCGTTTTAGGGGCTTATATACCTATTTCAATAAGCTATACCAGTACCTCCTTAGATGTATATCTGTACATTATTTTCCTAAATGATATTAAACACTTGTCTATTCCAGGCACAATTATTAAGCCTTTAATAGTTAGATAAGGGAATAAAACAGTTCATACATGTCTAAAGAAAAAGATAGATTTATTAACTGCTATATGTGTTCAGAGACAGGAATTTTCATGTTGTTTATGGGAGGTGGTAGGAAAAGTTAATGGCATATGAGGTGGGTCTTGGAGACTGAGTAGTAGAGGGAAGAAGACAGGGAAATAGGGAAAGATGAAGAGGAGAGAGGAAGAGAGAGAGAGAGAATGAATGAGAATACAAAGAATGTGATCATTCATTCCAGACATTGGGAAGTGTATGAAGAGTATCATGGGTGAGTTGGAGAGCAAAATATATTAGATCAGACTAACTCACAGACCTATACTTTTTACACCTTCTTTGAAGGGATTATCCTGTCCTGTAAGTTTTCTTAAGAAATTTTAAAATTACTTTATTCTATGTGTTAATAAATTGTAATGGCTTTAACAGATTTTAATTAATTAATTAATCAATTAATCCCATCTTTATTGTATTTTTCCCATTACCATTTAATCCCCTTATACCCCTCTTCACCAAGCAATCACCACACTGTTGTCCATGTCTCTGAGTCATTTTTCCTTTTTTCTCAACCTCTCTAACCTCTTACCTACTTCACCCTTAGTTATCCATAGATTAAGGGTAGTTTTTGCCCATTGAGTATGATGCAGGCAGTGGGTTTGTCACATATAGCTTTTATTATGTTCCCCCTTTATTAGGTATGTTCCCTTTATTCTTATTTTACTGAGAGTGTTTGTCATAAATGGATGCTGGATTTTATGAAATGCTTTTTCTGCATCTATTGATATAAGTAGGTGGTTTTAATACTTCATTTTGTTCATGTGGTGAATCACATTTATTGATTCGTGAATGTTGAACCAAACTTGCACTCTTGTAATAAATATCATCTGATAATGGTGTGTGATCTCTTTCAAGCAGCGCTATATTTGTTCTGCTAATATATCATTGAGAATTTTACTGTCTATGTTCATCAGGGATATTACCCTATGATTTTCTTTCTTTGTAGTGTCTTTATCTGATTTTGGAATTGGAATAATGCTGGCTACATTAAATGAGTTTGGGAGTCTTCCCTTCTCTTGAATTTTTTAAAACACTTTGAGATGGAGAGATGTATTTTATCAAATATTTTATCAGAATATTCGATAAAATTTACCTGAGAAGCCATCAGGTCCAGGGATTTTGTTTTTGAGAGTTTTCTAAGTACTGCTTCAATTTCATTAGGTGTAATCTGTTTATTTACATCCTCTGATTCCTTCTGTTTTAGTTTTAAAAAACTGTATGTTTCTAGCAATTTATCCACTTCATCCAGATTGTGCAATTTGTTGGCATACAATTGTTCATAACATTTTATTATAATTCTTTGTATTTCTTTGGTGTCAGTTGTTATTTTTCTTCTTTCAGTTCTAATTTTATTTATTTGGGTATTTCTCTTTTTTTCTTGATGCATCTGTTAAAAGTTTGTCAGTCTTGTTTATGTTTTCAAAGAGACAGTTCTTAGATTCATTGATTTTTGTATTTTTTAGACTCCATTTCATTTATTTCTCCTCTGTTGTTTATTATTTCCTTGCTTCTACTCACTTTAGGCTTTTTTTTCAAGTTCCTTTAAGTGTGAAGTTAGATTGTGTATTTGAGCTTCTTTTTTGTTTTTAGATTTTATTTACTTATTTTTAGACAGAGGGGAAGGGAAGGAGAAAGAGGGAAAGAAATATCAATGTGTGGTTGCCTCTCACACACCCCCTGTAGGAAACCTAGCCCAGTCATGTGCTCTGACTGGGGATTGAACCAGTGGCCCTTTGGTTTGCAGGCCTGTGCTCAATCCACTGAGCTACACCATCCAGGATTTTTTTACTTTTTGAGATAGCACTGTAATGCTATGAATTTCCCTCTTAGGACTGCTTTCCCAGTGTCCATCAGATTCTGGATTGTTATGTCCTCGTTTTCATTTGTTTCAAGCTATCTTTTGATTTCTTCCTTGATCTCATTGCTGACCCATTCATTGTTTAATAACATGTTATTTAGTTTCCATGTCTTTGAATGTGTTTCAGTGTTCTTTTTGTGATTGATTTCTAGTTTCATAGCATTGTGGTCAAAGAAGATGCTTATGATTTCAATCTTCTTTAATTTATTGAGACTTGTTTTTTGTCCTAGTATGTGGCCTATCTTAAAAAATATTCCTTGTACACTTGAAAAGTATGTATATTCTGCTGTTTTAAGGTGAAATACTCTGGAGATATCAATGAAATCCAATCAGTCTAGTGTGTCATTAAAAGCCATGGTCTTTTGTTGAATTTTCTGCCTGAAAGATCTATCCATTAAAGTTGATGGGGTGTTAAAGTCCCCAACTATGACTGTTTCTGTCGATATCTCCCTTTTTGTCCCTCAAGATTGGCTTTACATACTTGTGTGCTCCTATATTGGGTGCATTAATGTTTACTAGAGTTATATCCTCTTGCCGGATTGTTCCCTTTATCATTTTGTTGTGTCCTTTGTCTCTTACTATAGCCTTTGTTTAAAGTCTGTTTTGTTGGGTAAAAGTACTGCTACCCCAGTTTTTTCCTTTCCATTTGCATGAAATATCTTTTTCCATCCCTTTATTTCTCAGCTGTGTGTCTCTTTTGATCTGAAATGTGGCTCTTGGAGGAAGCATATATATGGGTCTTGTTTTCTTATCCTTTCAGCTACCCTATGTCTTTTGGTTGGAGCATTTAAATCACATTTAAGGTGATTATTGATAGATACATATTTAGACTATTTTCCTTTGCTTTTTTCTTCCTCTACCTTCCCTATCCCTTCTCTCCTCCCCCTTCCCTTCCTTCTCCTCCTCCTCCTCCTCCTCCTCGTCCTGCTCCTTCTTCTTTTGAAAAGCCCTTTAACATTTGTTGCAGTACTGTTTTGGTGTTAACAAACTCCTTTAGCTTTTTCTTGTCTGGGAAGCTTCTTATTTCTCCTCCAATTTTAAATGATAGCCCTAGTCTAATTGGTGCTCCCTTGTAGGTAACTATCTGATACTCTATTGAAGCTTTAAGGATTTCTCCTTGTCTTTAAGCCTTGTCGTTTTAATTATGATGTGTCTTGGTGTAGGCTTCTATGGGTCCAAATTGTTTGGGACTCTCTGAGCTTCCTGGACTTGTATGTCTTTTTACTTCACCAGATTAGGAAAGTCTACAGACATTATTTATTCAAAGAGGTTCTTGATCCTTTGCTCACTCTCTTCTCCTTCTGGTATTCCTTTGATGTAGATGTTGTTGTGATTTATGTTGTCCAAAATGCTTGTTAAACTCTCCTCATTTTCTAAAATTCTTTTTTGTTTTTATTGCTCTCCCTGGGAGATTCTTTCTACCTTGTCTTCCAAATCACTAATTATATCATTTACTTCACCTACCCTACTTTCTATTCCTACCAGTGTATCATTTATATCAGATATTGCATTCTTTATTGATTACTGCCCTTTTTAATGTCTTCTATGTCTTTTCTTCATGCTGTTGAGTATCCTTATGATCTAAACTATATAATAATGTGCTTGCCTCCATTTCATCTAGTCCTTCTGGAGAATTCTCTTTTTCTTTCATATGAGGTTGTTTCTTCGTCTTCCCACTTTGGGTCCTTCTTTGTATTTTTCCACCTTACTTGTTAAACTAATCAGTGACATGGCCTTAGCTGTAATCAGCAGCTTGGTTTAAACACCACAGTGTTGGTCAGAGTAATTCCCGGGGGTGGGGCTATTGCTTCCCCTCAGGCTGATGACACTTGGAGAGGAATGTTTTCCCTGAAAAAGATGGCTTTTGCTGTATGGGGAATGACTCAGCACAAGAATCCTGGTGGCTGCTCCTTCATTTCTCTCCCCAGAGCTATCAAACTCAGACTCTCCTCAAAAGTCTCTAGTCCACGCTGCTCTCCCTCTGCCAGACTCTAGTTCACGCTGCTCTCCCTCTGTCAGATCCTGGGATAAGTGGCTTCAAACAAACTTTTGTGTGTTGGCCTTTTAAGAGGCTCTCTGAATTTCTAGCCATCTCTCCCTGGCTGATTCCTGGGAGGATTCCTGGCAGACTGGAATCCCGCTGATTTTTACAGCTGGATCATATCTGAGTTCCTTTCTGGCTCAGGTGAGGTAGGCTGGGGAGTCCAACTTGGGGTTTAGAACCCACCCTGTCCAGGGAAAACCCCTGGCCACTGAAATGTCTCTCCAGATCTTCAGCCGCTGCCTGTTGGAGCCCAGCCAGCCCTCTCATGCCTCCTCTGCCCTCCCTACAAATCTTGTTGTGGTGAAGTGGTTTCTTTTGTCTGTCCTTGGTTATAAGTCTTCTCTTCGGCTAATGTTCAATTGGTTATTCTGGATGATTTCTATACAATTTAATTGTAATTCCAGATTGGTCCTGGGAGGAGTTTAGTGTAGCTTCCACTTAAACTTGAGCCATTTTGGATCTCTAATAGATTGATTTTAAACACAAAACCATAATTGAATGTTATGTATACACCAAAATTTCTGACAATGAGTTAATGGGTGGGACATAAAAATTAGGACAAGGACTTCTGCCAAGATGGAGGCATAGGTGGATGTGCCGTGCCTTCTCACATAACCAAGTTTAGAGACAACTAAATATTAGCAACAGAAAACACAGCCAGAACACGGAAAATTGAACTTTTCGGAAGTCCATTAACAACAAATTCTTCAGCCTGACCGGTAAGGGGCGAAACCAGTGGCTGGTGAAGCGGGATTGCACAGGAGGTCTCGGTCAGCCGGACTCAGGCGCGGAATCCAGACGCGCTGAATCCAGGTGCAGGGTTGGACCTAGTGAGCGACCGAGTGAGCCACCAGGCAAGCAACCGCAGGGGAGACAGCGGGGGAGCAGTGCTGCGTGTTGACTGTGGTCGCGCATTTGTGCACGGGCAGACAGGCGAGGGAGTGGGTGGTTGGACCAGGGTTAGCGGGTCCTGCGGCAAGCGGCAGTGGAGGGCGCAGCCATTTCCCCGCTCTGACCCCACCTCCACATACAGCATCATAACCCAGCGACTCTGAGTGGCCCAGCCCAGGTGAACCACCTAAGACGCTAATCCTCACCCAGCTGTGAGAAACAGCAGAGGGGGTCGCCATTTCCCGGCTCTGACCACACCCCCACATACAGCGTCACAACCCAGCCACCTGGGAATCCAAGGCACCCCTTCTCACACTTAAAGGGCCAGAACAGACCAAAAATGTCGCAAGATCTCAAAGCCCCAGAGCCCATAGATCTAAGCAATGAAGAAATAGCAAAATTCTCAGACGCACAGTTTAAAACACTGGTCATCAGGATCCTCACAGACCTGGTTGATTATACCGACAAATTAGACAAATATATGAAGGCAAAACTAATTGAAATGAATGGAATTGCACAGGACACCAATAGCAATGAAAAGGAAACTGGGACTCAAATCAATGGAGTGGACCAGAACAAAGCAAATAATGGCCAAACAGGAAAGAGTCAAGAAGCAAGAATTCAAAGAAATGAGGAGAGTCTTAGGAACCTCCAGGACATCTTTAAACACTCCAACATCCGAATTATAGGGGTACCAGAAGGGGGAAAGGCACAGCCACCAGTGGAAAACTTATTTGAACAAATAATAAAAGAGAATTTCCCCAAGCTGGCAAAGGAAATAGACTTCCAGGAAATCCAGGAAGCTCAGAGAGTCCCAAAGAAGTTGGACCCAAGAAGGAACACACCAAGGCACATCATCATTACATTAGCCAAGATTCAAATGAAGGAGAGAATCCTAGAAGCAGCAAGAGCTAAGGGGACAGTCACCTACAAAGGAGTCCCCATCAGACTGTCAGAGGATTTCTCAAAAGAGACCTTCCAGGCAAGAAGGGGCTGGAAAGAGGTATTCCAAGTCATGAAATCCAAAGACCTACAACCAAGATTGCTCTATCCAGAAAAAGTTTCATTTAGAATGGAAGGACAGATAAGGTGCTTCACAGATAAGATCAAATTCAAGGAGTTCATCATCACCAAGCCCTTATTATATGAAATGTTAAAGGGACTTATCTAAGAAAAAGAAGTTAAAGAAACATGAACAGTGAAAGGACAGCAAACTCACAGTTATTAACAACCACACCTAAAACAAAAGCAAACTAAAAGGACAGCTAGATCAGGAGTGGAAACATAGAAATGAAGATCTCAAGGAGGGTTAGCAACAGGGGAGTGGGAGGAGGAGAAGGGGGGAGAAGGTACAAAAATATGTAGCATAGACAGTAGATAGAAAATAGAAGGGGGGGGCAAGAATAGCATGGGAAATATAGAATGTAAAGGAATTGAGACACGTGGTCATAAACTAAAGGGGGGGTAATGGTGGGGATGGGGGGTAGGGTGGAGGGGAATGAAAGGGGGAATAGAACAACTGTAACAGCATAATCAATAAAAAAATAAAAAAAAGAATAGTGTAGGAAATGGAGAATCCAAAGAAGTCATGTGCATGACCCATGAACATGAACAAAAGGGGGGGAATTGTTGAAGGGAAGGGTGTACCAGGTGGAGGGGGGAGAAATTGGGATGACTGTAACAGCACAATTAATAAAATATATTTTATAATGAAAAAAAATTAGGACAGTTGTGTTAAGGAAAAGGTGCAAAGGATTTGAAATCATAGGGATAAGATTTTAACATCTATGTTCTTTATTAATGCTGTGATCTTGGTTTTTATTCAATGCTTTGGACCTCAATTTATTTACAGAAAGAGTATAAAATACCTCCCCTTTCTAGCTCTCCAGGTTGCCATGAAGATAAATGAACAAATTAGTTGTTTATATGGAATATAATTATTACTAGTAGTAATAATAGTAGTTTTAAAATTTTATACCATTTATAGATTTTCATACATATACCAAATAGGAATTTTTTTCATTCTTTTTCAAAGCATTAGTCTTGTAATATCAGACATAAATTGCTAAGATGAGTCACTGCTAAAAGATCATATTCTGATTCATAAGTCTTTTCTGGATGACTTAGAGACATTAAACTGTTAATATGAATATGAAAGGCCAGAAGGCTGAATCATTAATGGGGTAAAAGAATCAGTTTTTGTGCATCAATCTGACTTCAATAGCTGATATCATCTGCCTACAGGACCTGAACACAATGACTTTTCTTGCCTTCTTCAGTTTCAAGTGTATTCCTATTATCATTTACTCCTGAAGCTGAGTTTGGAAAGGTGAAATTTGTTACTCAAGATCACTACAAACAAACTCCCATTTTTGGCATGAGAAGATCATAGTATTTTATCTGTCGAATATGTTATAAATATATTTCCTCAGTAGTTTGCTTTTGGTTTTGCTTAGATGTTTTTTAAAAGAGAGAATGTACTAACCTTAATAAAATAAAGAGTATTATCAAGAAACCAGCAAAGAAATAGAAGTAGTCAACAAATATCTGGAAGCATGTTCACTCTCAAAGTAAAATAAATAAAATATAAATCACTGAGATATTGTTTCAACCTATCAAACTGAAAAATACATAAAACAAAAGTAACTCGGCCAAATCACAATATCCTACAGTGTAGGGATAATTAAATGAGATATGGTATGTAATTAAATATGTTCTGAAAATAAATGGCAATGAAGAAACATTATAAAATACATGTGAAATATCAGACATATATAGCCAATGGTATAGAAGAAATTGCAGTAAAAAGTTAATACCCATCATTTTAGAATGCTTATGTTACAATTAGTTTCCAATTTTCTTCAATGAATATTATTGTTATTAGTAAAAATATAAAAAACAAATATGTGATTATGCATGCATACATGCATGCACCTTTATGAATTCTCTTCTAGAGTGGTTTTGTTGTATTAAATGCATAATCTACTAAATATTACAGCCTAAATCTTTAATAAATATATTGTATTATGGTAAGAACACTTAACATGATATTAACCCTCTTAACAAATATCAAGTGCATAATCCATTATTTTTGACTGTAGGTACAATGTCATACATGAGATCTCTAGAGCTTATTCATCTTAATTGCCCATTACCCTCTCCCTCATCCTCTGGTGACCACCATTCCAGCCTTTGATTTTATGAATTTTACTATTTTAGCTAACTCATATAAGTGGAATCATGCAGTACTAGTTTTTTTGTGTATGTCTGGCTTGTTTCTCTTAACATAATGTTGTCGAAGTTTATCCATGTATGGCATATTGCAGAATTTCTTTCTCTTTAATAGTATAACAGTGTATGTATATACTACACTTTCTTTATCCATTCATGTAACAATGAATATTTAGGTTGTTTCTCTATTGTAAATAGTGCTGCAATGAACATGAGAGTGCTAATATCTCTTTAAGGCCCTGATTTCAATTCTTTTGAATATATACCTAGAAGTAGAATTGCTGAATGATGTGGTAGTTCCATTTTTAATTTTTTGAAGAATCTCTGTACTGTTTTTCATAGTGGCTTCACCAGTCTGCATTCCTACTAACAATGGCATGGGTTCCAATTTCTCCACATCTTTGCCACCATATGTTATTTTGTATTTATTTTTTTCCTTTTTATAAATTTTTAGAAGATTTTATTCATTTTTAGAGAGGGGGAGGGAGGGAGAAAGAGAGTGAGAGAAACATCAATGTGTGGTTGCCTCTTGTGCTCCCCCTACTGGGGACATGCCCTGCAACCCTGGCGTGTGTTCTAGACTGAGAATCAAATTGGAGATTCTTTGTTTTGCAGGTTGGCATTCAATCCACTGAGCCACACCAGCCAGGGCTATTTTTATATATTTATTTTGTTTTTTATAATGACCACTCCAACAAGTATAAGGTGATATAACCTCATTGTGGTTTTGATTTGAATTTTTCTGATGATTAGTGGCATTAAATATTTTTTCACATAACTGTTGGCTTTTGCATGTCTTATTTGGAGAAATGTTTATTCAAGTCTTTAGCCCTTTTTTCTTAAATTGAGGAATTATTTTATATTGAGTTGGATGAGGCTTATATATATTGGAGGTTAGCCCTTTATCAGATACATGATGTGCAAATATTTTTCCCAATATGCATGCTGCCTTTTCACTCTGTTGATTATATCCTTTACTATGCAGAAGCTTTTTAGTATGATGCAGTCTTGCTGTTGTGGTTTTTTGTTTACTGTGCTTTTGGTCGCATATCCATGAAATCATTCCCAAGATCTATGACATGAAATAGCATTCTTCAGTGATATGCAACTGTGTATATTGTTCTTTCTTCTTTGTTGTAAATCTGTTACTTCTTGTTTGGTCTTCTGTATTATAGGTATTTAATATTATACATATAGATATTAAATATATCTGCAGAACAGATGTTTTCAGTTCCTTATCTGCAAATTTCACTTGAGGTACATACAAATTGAATCTCTACTACACTCATTTGGAACATAAACTTATATAAGGAAAGGGTTAGTTTTTGTTTTTTTAATATCAATTTTTATAGTAGCAAGCAGAAAAGATTCTAAGTGACTTTCACTCTGAAGATCTGAGAGTAGAATTTTACTCAACAAAGTGTGACTTCATTATTATCTACTGAATAATATCTCTGAAAAACATCTGTTGCCTGACTACTTGCAGAGTGATGACTACAAGCAAGTGAACATTCTGTTTATATACATTTTTTAATTTTACATCATTTAAATTTTTTTCAATTATAGTTGATATACATTATTATATTAGCTTCAGATAAACACCCCAGTGATCAGATGTTACATAATTACTAAGTGATCATCCTGATAAATAGCACACCCATCTGAAAACATACATAGTTATTAGAATATTAGTCAGTATATTCCCTATGTTATACTATACATCCCCATGACTACTCCTTAACAACGAGTTTATACTTCTTAATCCCTTCAACTTTTTGACCCGTCCCCTCAACTGCCCTCCAATCTGGCAACCATCAAAATGCTCTCTGTATCTAGGTCTGTTTCTGTTCTGCTTGTTAATTTCTTTAGTTCAATTATATATATACATATATATATATAAATATAAAATTTTATTTTTCATATATTTTTATTCTTCTTAAAGATACCCTTCAACATTTCATATAATATTGGTGTGGTGATAATTAACTCATTTAGCTTTTTTTTTTTTTTTTTGCTAGGAAGCTCTGTCCTTCAATTCTAAATGATAACTTGCTGGGTAGACTAATCTTGGTTGCAAATCCTTGCTTTTCATCACTTTGAAAAAAGTGATTCATGCCAATCATGCCTGCATAATTTCTGTTGAGAAATCACCTGACAGACTTATGGGAGTTCCCTTGTAGATAACTAATTTTCTCTTGCTTCTCATAAGATTCTCTTTGTCTTTGACCTTTTGCATTTTAATTATGATGTGTCTTGATGTGGGTCTCTTTAGTTTCATATATTTTGGGACTCTCTGTACTTCCTGGACTTGTATGTCTATTTCCTTCACCCAGTAAGGAGATTTCTGTCATTATTTTTTTAAAATAGGTTTCCAATTTCTTGCTCTCTCTTTTCTCTTTATGGCACACCCATGATGTGAATTTGGTATGCTTGAAGTTGTCCCAGAGGGGCAACTGTCCTCATTTGTACTCTGTACACTGTCCTCATTTTTAAAAAATTCTTTTTTCTGCCCTGTCTGGTGTGGCTCAGTGGATTGAGCACTGGCCTATGAACCAAAGGGTCACTGGTATGATTCTCAGTCAGGGCACATGCCTGGGTTGTGGGCCAGGTCCCCATTTGGGGGCACACAAGAGGCAACCACACATGGATGTTTCCTTCTCTTTCTCATTTCCTTCTCCTCTGTCTAAAAAATATAAATAATTTGTTTTTCAAAAGACCAAAGAAAATTTCTTTTTACTGTTCTAATTGGGTGTTTTTGCTTCATTATGCTTTGTATTGCTGATTTGATTATTTGCTTCATCTACTCTACTGTTCATTTCTTGTAATGTAACATTTCAGTTATTGCATTATTCATTTCAGACTGGTTCCTTTTTTATGTTTTCTATCTCTGTTTTAATGTTTCCTATCTCTTCTTTGAAGTTCCCACTACACCTGTGTAGTTTTCCCCTAAGTTCACTGAGCATCTTGATAACCAGTATTTTGAACTCTGCATCTAGTAGTTGCTTGTCTCCATTTCTTTAGTTACTTTTTTCTGAGGTTTTGTTCTCTTGTTTCATTTCGGTCATGTTTTTTGTCTCCTCATTTAGGCAGCCTACCTGTGTTTGTTTCTATATTAGGTAGAGCTGCTATGCCTCCCAGATGTGGTAGAGTGGCCTAATGTAGTAGGTGTCATGTAGGGTCCAGTGGCACAACTTCCCTGATCACCCAGTCTGGGCACTCCAGGTGCATCCTTTCTGTGAGTTGTCCACCTGTTGTATTTAAGCCTTGATTGATGTTGGCACTTCAATGGGAGAGATTTATCCCCAAGCTTATTAGTTTCAAGAACTGGCTGTGGCCACCAACCACCATGGAGAATCAGCTGTGGCTCAAGCCACAGAGCATGACTTACTTCCACAGAGTTCTGGTGCCTCTGAGTCTACGTTGAGTGTATAGCTTATGGAGGTGGATGGGTGGTAGTGCTTTGATGTGGTCTGATGCTATCCACAGGGTACTCAGGCTCTGGGGCCTTCTGGGAGGTTCAGACCAAGGTTAGTTACTATTTGTATTCTGTCTGGGACCACCTGGCATGAGCTACAGTGCAAACTGCAAATGGCTGTTACTTGTGTGGGGCTTGGAGGTGCCTAAGAGAGGCCAAGCTGTGAACTGATGCCAGCTGCTGCTAGTGCCAGGCCTGGGGCCAATTAGCAAACGGTACAGGGCATGCTGAGGCTAGCTGTGGCTTGTTTGAGAGACTTTAGGAAAATATGAACCATGAGCCATGACATGCTATTTGTATGGAAGGGCACTGGAAACAGCTTGGGTGGGCCTGAGAGTTGGGTGGGGTAGAATCTCAGGGAATCCCAAAGGCAGGGCAAACTGTGTGAGCCAGGTTGATGGAGTCTCAGACATAGTGCCAAGGTTAGGGATGGGGGTGACTCACAAAGGAACAATAAACTTTGCCAGCACTTCTGTCTGGGAGAAAGCTTGGGGAAAGCTGCCTCCCACCTTTTACCTAGCTCTCACCCTGAGGCTGGACAATTCAGTTCCTCCCCATATGTCTCTGGTGCTTTCCAAGCTTCTTCCCCAGTGCTGGAGCCCAGCGGGAGTGAGTCCATGTAACTTCTTGCTTAAGCCCTTTAAGGAGAACTGCCTGGAACGCCAGAGCCCTCTGTCTTCCTCAGCCTCAAACCCTGCTGGTTTTTACACAGAGAAGTTATGGGGACTCTTTTCTGGCACTGGAATCCTGAGATAGTGTTTCTGGTTTGTGGCTTGAACCTCTTGCTCCTCAGGGGAGACATCCACAGCTGAGATATCCCTCCCAGTTTTTCTCCAGTTCACGTGGGTGTGGGGCCAGCCCGTTTCTTCTCAGCCTGTCCTACCAATCTTGATGTGGCTTCTTCTTTAATTCCATAGTTATAGGACTTTCACTCAGCTAGATTTCAGATGGTTTCAAAACATGGTTGTCCTGCAGTTTAGTTATAATTCCGATGTGTTTGTGGAAGGAAGTGAGTTCCACATTTACCTGTGCCACCATCTTGAGCAGAAGCTTGTGTTTATACATTTTAAAGCAATTTTATTTTTAGTAGAATCAACCTCATCTTATAATGTTTATGATAGAACACACCTAAAATGCTTAAAGTGTGCAGAAATGAGCTTTTTTAAAAGATATAATATTGCAAAGTATATGAATTAGTATATGAGTTAGCTGAGTGAGCAGAGTTCATAACAAGGAAACTTGTGCTTTGAGCTTTGGATAACTCCTATTTTGATTTTTTTTTTTTTTGTTATTCAAGTACAATTGTATTTTCACCCTGTGGCACCCTTCACCCTGGCCATCTCTGCCTCCCACCCTCCAACCTACCCACCTTGGTTTTGTCTGTGTGTCCTTTATACATGTTCCTGGATGACCTTTCCCCTATTTCCCCCCATTATCCCTCCTCCCTCTTCTCTCTGGTTACTGTCAGTTTTTTCTTTATTTCAATGTCTCTGGTTATATTTTGCTTGCTTGTTTTGACCTCACATGGATTATTTACTCAGAGTCTCATTGTCCTCATCTGTAAAATGGGACTAGTAATATCTGCCTTGGTTACACTTAAGGTGTTTTTAGAGACAGGAAAAGTGATACTGCATGGAAATTCACTAACACCCTATATGTCTAGCTTGACCACACACTCAGATGTTTGATAAATATCTCAGTTAAAGTGAACCACAGAGGCACAAGTTGCTGATTTAATTTCTAATTAAAGTAATTATCTTAACAGTGCATCATACCCTAATTTAAGTGAATCACTAAGTAAGTACATGTGTCTATGTAAGAGATTAGCTAAGGGCGAGTGGTAATTCAATGTTGAGGTATCTGAGTTTTGGAAAACAATCCCTATGTTTACTCTATTTGTGTTTATGAGTCAAGAGCAATGTTTTGCATAAAGAATAGCATGTTAATGTTTACAAGGTCAAAAAATAGATACAATTCATAAATACCTCACATAATTATTACTGAAAACTGCCCTCCTCCTCTGGCTTACTCCTGTCTAATATTCAATTTAATGCTACTCTCATCATTATATGTCAAACTCCATGGCAGCAAAGTGTATGTTGGTTTTGCTCAAAACTGTCTGTTTTTACTATTATAATGTTTGACACATGGAGGGTGCTCAATAATTATTATATTAAATATGATATATGTATTAAGTATATTATATGGTATGCACATATTGTATACAATCTTTATACTATATGTAAATATTATTTTTATGCACATAAAAGTATTTACTTAGCCCTGGTTGGTGTAACTCAGTGGACTGAGTGTCAGCTGAGAACCAAAAGCTCACCAGTTCGATTTCCAGTCAGGGCACATGCCTCCATTGTGGGCTAGGTCCCCAGAGTGGGCCACCTGAGAGTCAACCACACATTGCTATTTCTCTCCCCCTGTTTTTCCCTCCCTTCCCCCCTCTCTGAAAATAAATTTAAAAAATATTAAAAAAAAGTTTTTACTTACAGACTCATTAATTCCACTATTTCCAAGCTTCTACCACAGTATCAAATACATTGTAAGTTCAGAGTAAATGGTTACTATATATTCTTCATATTATTTAGGATGGAGCAATAGGAGTTCAGTAACCTATTGTTTTACAGTAAATATAAATGTTAATCCTCATAAAACACTTGTGCCTAAGTAAGTTCCTGTACTCAATAATTTTCAAATACATTCAGTAAAATTTTATTCTATTAACTGAAAACTATTAGTCCACAAATTAATAGGAAGACAGTGATTAAAGTTTTGAAGCAAACCAGTCTAACCTAGAGGTGGAGGAGGTTCTTTTAAATTCCTAATTATCCCTGGTTCATACCTTCTAGCTTGTAGTTCTCCCTGAGCTCCTGGTTATTTTGCCTAACTCATTTTCCAGTCTTGTTAACCAAACAAGTCCTCAATATTAAATATAACATTCATCATAAAATCTAAGATGCATTGAATTTATTTTGGCAAGCAGTGTGATCTAGGCCCATACCTTCTGAGTCATAATGTATTTACCTAACATAGTTAATGGTAAAATGAATCAACCATGGATCTTCTCATTCGGAATAAAAGAGCATTAACAATAAATTTTATAATTTAAAAAGTTCATATAAAAAGTATGTATATGAGTATATTCAATATATATTATATATCTACATATAATATAGATAGTATTTACTCACATCTAAATTTACACATGTATAAGATATATTTTACCTGTGATTTAACTGTTTTTATAAAATAGTAAGATTATGAAAATCCCCAGTCCACAGATATGAGAGACAGCATCTAAATCTGTAATACCTATAGATTATACTTTTGAAAAAATTCCAGGATTTATGTTCATAAATTTATTCTACATGTTAGATAATTGCCATTTCATTTTAATCTCTTTCAGACCTCACAATCAGATTGTCAATTGACTTACAATTGACAATCTGAATTGCCAATTGTAAGTCAATATCTCCAAATTTCTTTTTGGTTTTATGTGTTTTTAACCTCCTGCCTCTGTTTGAGTGTGTGTGTACTTGTGTGTATAGAAAAAAGAGAAATTGAGATCACCCAATTCTTTTTCTTTATTAAGCACACTGCGTAAAAGGAAGATTATGCTTTACTGATAGAATATTTTTTCCTTTTGGGTATAGTTCTTTCAGTATATTTTTATTTTATTATTTGGCTATTATTTATTTTATTATTTTATTATTTAACTAAACAAATCCACAGTGTACCATTCCTGGTGAGATTAATATTTAATATGTGTAAAAGGACAATACTTCAACATTTTCTTCTTTATCAACCACAAATTTACCCCTGGGCATCAGAACAGTTCTAGCCCAAGTTTATGGGGAAATAAGTTGTATACTTGAAGTGCTTTACCAGCAGCATGCTGTCAGATGTTTACCTGTGTAGCAGTTAACTGCGTCTCAGGTGAATTATTTTTTGCCCCCTCGAGGAGCAGGGAAACTGTAGGAATTTTCACTGCAAGCTTCACAACATGCAAAAGAACTGGCACTCCAGAGTGGACATGAAGAGCAGTCAAACAATCATGAAACTTCTTTACTTTCAACTCACTTAGCTAACTTTGGAGAATAGCTCATAGTTTTATTTGGAATCACAACTCCTCTTCGGCACTCAATCCTGAGGGAAATTCATTCCATGGTCTGTTCACCAAGGGTATGTTTACTTTATGATAGCCTCATTTTCATCCCACGTGACTAAGTGGGAAACCTTATGTTCAAAATGGTAACTTTTAACCAAAGGAAAATTCTGGGAAATTATTTTTACCTCTGATACTTGGATTCAATTAATCCATAATTCATTCACTAGTTGTTTTTCCCAAAACACATTTGTTAAGTACAAATTATAATCTGGAGTCTAAACAAGATAGTGTAGATATGACAAAGAATGAAAAATAAATCCTGCCATTACTAAGCTCAGAATCGAGGGAAAGAAATGAAAATTATAACTATAATATCATTAAAAAACAACTTAAACAATAAACAGATAGTAAACATTGAATCATAATAGTCTTCCACAGATAAATAAAGTAAGGCTCACAAAGTGTTAAATTCCCTCCTACAAGTACAATATCACTGCTATGGAGGGAGATTAGTTCTACCTTGGGTATTGAAGCAGAACCACAAAGCAGGTAGACCTTCTGTGAGAGAAGGGCTTACAAGGTGTCCAACATTTTGATGTCTCTGGGCCACACTGGAAGAAGAATAGTTGTCTTGGACCACGTGTTAAATACATTGCAACACATAATCACAAAGAAGCCTCATAACGTTTTAAACAAATTTATGGTTTTATGTTGGGCCAAATTCATAGCCATCCTGGGTCCCGTGTGGTATGTGGGCCACAGGCTGGTCACCACTGGTTCAACATGGAAAAGTGATCAGGGACATATTCAGTGAAGAGAAGCATAACAAAGGCATAAAGGTAGGGAGATCAAATTTGTTTTAACTTGGGTAAAGGTCATGCTTTAATACATGTTGTAAAACCTCTTTTCCTTAGTGACTATAGTCAGTAAAGCATTATCTTGGTCTCTTTCATATATAAACATAAATACTTTCCAGAGAGATTGCCATCTTCATATGTAAGTCACTATTATCACCCAGATGTATAGAACTATTGACACCAAGATCCCTGGTTATATTAGATATTTTCATTTTTTTCCTGTGGTTATAAGTACCATTAATACTGCCCAGGCACTTCTCCAAATTATCTCACTTGTCACATAGGCACCCTTAAAAAGAAGGAGTCACAAATATGCTAAATGAATTTAATTACTCAAACACATGGCCAGTGTGTAGGGAATATAGTATCATGCTTACATACAAAGAGCATGGCCTTTAATCCTGGGCTGTGACACAGGACAAAAATTAACTATCGATAGGTCAATTTTCACTTAGCCTTCTGTAGTGATAAAAAGGCAGTGACAGTTTAATTCATCAGGAGATTGTTCTGTAAATGCATTGTCTATTGTCATTAGAATATCCTTTTGTACATTGTATATGATTGTTTCTCCCCAGTTACTGATGATGGAGTACAATAAATTAAAATAAATTTCTCTTCTATCTTCTTCAAGTGTCATCACTTCTTGTGTGTTCCTCACCAAGTTATGGAACTTTTACTCAAGAAAATATTTTAGTACAGTGTTTTTCAAGGTATAGTCTGAGAATGCTTGTGTCAGATATTCTCTTTTTATGATCTAAATTCTGGATTCACAGTGTAGTCCAACAAAATTTATCTCTAGGCCTGAGTCCCAAGCACTACAGGCTTAAAACCTTCCTGAGTGATTTCATGTAGATTAAAATTTGGCAATACCTTCAAAGACAGTTGAACTTCATTATTTTTCAAATCATTAACCTGCAATTCAGAAGTGGCTTATCCAGAGTTACATAACAAGTACCCACAGAACTTAGACTTCCCCAGACTTCTGAGATCTGAGTCAGGGTTCTTTCTAACATCTTGCAATGTTTATACCTCCCCCAATCATATGCCTATAATATAATAAATATTCAGGAGCAATAACTTTTAGTGCTCACCTACTGTCAATATAAAAACTTTTCTTTGACAAATAATGACATATTTTAGTTTAATTATTTACAATATACTTGTGGTGATAGTTACATGTTTTAGAAACTAATTAAAAATGTAGACTCAACACAGAATCTTTGCATACAGAAAACATTAAGCAAAGATAACTAGCAAGTTTGTAATTTAGTTGCATTCTAGGCTTAGATTTCTGACAAGTTTTTGTATGGTCAGGATGGAATTTCAGAAAATGATGCTGAGAAACTAAACACCACAGGCTAAATGCCTGACACTCAGCGAAGAATGAAACTCCTCACTTTGTATGTTCTTTTAGAGTCACTGTGCCTAGTGCCTTCTTTCTCAGTTTCTGTTGTGTTGGTGAAAGTGAGGAAAATGCTCTGGACCCTCTTCACAAAGAATGCCTCCAAAAGTCACTGCTTAATTGCTTTGAAAATCAATTTTAAAAAACCAAACATTTCAGCCCTGGCTGGTGTGGCTCAGTGGATTAAGTGACAGTCTGTGAACCACCGGGATGCTTGTTCCATTCCCAGCTGGGGCACATACCTGGGTTGCAGCCTGTGTTCCCAGTAGGGGGTGTGTGGGAGGCAACCACATATTGATGTTTCTCTCCCTCTCTCTCCTTCCTTTCCCCTCCCTCTAAAAACAAATAAATAAAATAAAAAACATTAATTTTGAGCATCATGGGTTAAATAATAGCTATGAATTGAAATGTGGCATTATTTTAGAATCTGTAATAATAGGCATTTTGCACCCTGTACCAAGACTTTATGAGAGGAAAGGGTCAGTTCTTGAACACTTTTACAGTGACTTCACCAATGACTAGACGTGGGCTTTGGGTACTGAAAACTTGGAGTTTTTATCCATGCTGATATGTGGTATGGTTTTATGAAAGAAAAAACAAACAAAAATCCTCATGGGTATATTGTTTAATTTTTAAGAAGGTAGGTCTACAGAAAGAGAATTCCCTGCCAGGTGAATTCAATTTAATCTAGAAACTTTTCTTTCTTTCTTTTTTATTGTTCAAGTACAGTTTTCTCCATTTCCCTCCCATCAATCTTCCACACCCCACCCCTCCCCACCGCCCACCCTCAATCCTCTTCCCTTTGGCTTTGTCCATGGGTCTCTTATACATGTTCTGTGATGACCCTTCTCCTTCTTTCCCCCATTATCCTCCTCCCTTCTCCCCTCTGATTACTGTCTTTTTTTTCTTTATTTCAGTGTCTTTGGTTATATTTTGCTTATTTATTTATTTTATTGATTAGGTTCCTTTTACAAGTGAGATCCTATGGTATTGTCTTTTATCACCTGGCTTATTTCACTTAGCATAATACTCTCCAGTTCCATCTATGCTGTCATAAAAGGTAGAAATTCCTTCTTTTTTTGTCTGCATAGTATCCCATGTGTAAATGTAACCCAGTTTTTTGATCCACTCATTTACTGATGGACACTTAGGCTGCTTCCAGCACTTGGCTAGTGTAAATTGTGCTACTACAAACATTGGGCGGCATAGGTTCTTTTGGATTGGTGTTTCAGGGTTCTTACGGTATAATCCTAGCAGTGGCATTGCCAAGTCAAAAAGCAGTTTCATTTTAAAATAACAGAGTTTTTGAATCTGAGAATTGTTGGCCTGCCTTTACTGGTACTGCCAGTTCTTATATTCCCTTGCATGTGTTGTACATCTCATCCGGTCTGATTAAATGCTTTCACAGAACCAATAGATTTCTCAGGGATTCTGGAAGTCTTTAGTAGCTCAACAAATTAAATTCATGTACTTTGAATTCTCAGAATTCACCTCTGGCAATGTTTTAGTTTCACATTAGGATTGGAGAGGATGAAAACACACTTCACCTCAATTAAAATATTCCCCCCATGCACAAATAATTTCAGCTGACTGTTGAACAAGGGTTTTAGTAACCATTAAAAATACTAATAAATACACCCCGTTGTTTTGTAGGACTTCCAAGCAACAACTCTTTTGATAAGGATTCACCCTATCATTTTTAAAGTCCTACTTGTGTATCTCCCAGGGCCCCTTTATTTTATGGGCTTTTTCTTAGTTTTCTATTGTATTTTGTAGCATTAATATAATCTGAAGAGTGGGATCATCAAGAGTACATGACTAAATCATTACTTTCTTTATGTGCCTTTAAAAAAATAACATAATCATTTGCCTGTAGGTGCAGTCATAGGTAGTGGCCCTTTCCCTATCTGCAA
The DNA here is from genome assembly GCF_021234435.1 of Artibeus jamaicensis. NCBI lineage: Eukaryota > Metazoa > Chordata > Mammalia > Chiroptera > Phyllostomidae > Artibeus > Artibeus jamaicensis. Next base: position 21,585,346 of record NW_026521506.1, read on the forward strand.
AAATGACTATGTAGGATTCAATGATCTCTAAGTTCTCTACTTTCCACTTCAACATCATATGGTTCGACCTAAGGCACATTTTAATCTATCTTCTCTCTTTTTTTATATATATTTGTAAAAGGGAGATGGGTAATATTTCACAAGTTCAGAAAAGAGCTCTGTCCATGCATGGGCAGAGTCATTTGAGCATATCCTCAAATGAGGATACTTGATTTCAAGTTAGAACATGTTACAATAAAAAAGCTATTGTAAAAGTCTTTTTGACAATAGCCACAACTAAATGTAATGCATTGAGAGGGTATTGTATTTTTTGTTTTAATATTCCTATATGAATAGTGTGTAAAAAGGATGTGTTTCCTATTTTGACTACCATTTTATTTTTAAGATGGAGGTTCAGAAATATAGGTAAATTCAAACCATATACTATTATTATGGTTATTATCTGTTTAATGGTAACATTTGAAGTATATTTATCCTTGACATTTTGCAAATGAAGTTCAGTGAATTGTGCACCAGGGAATACAAATAGATTCATTCATCTTAACTTGAAAAAAGGCTCTGGCTTCTTTAAACACTCTTTTAAAACTTTATATTCTCAACCAAGCATTAAATCCAGTTCTGTGATTTAAAAATTAAGTTTTATATGTAAGTTTTAGATCTAAATATAAAATTCACCATCAAGAAATTTAAGACATTAGGAATATATGTAATGTGTTTATACTTTTGGAAAGCAGTACTAAATTAAGAGGCTAATAATGAATGCTAGCAGGTTGGAGTTTTAATTTACTGTGTAGTATGAGGGTCATGTATCTCTTCCCCTATCATTTTCTTAATTGACAAATTGTATTAAAAACATATGAGCAATTTACCTCTTATACATTTTTGGGATTGTTGTATAATAAATTGAAGACCCTTGTTAGTTCCGTTTGTTCATTAGATTCCACAAATGAGTGAAATCTTATGGTATTTGTCTTTCTCTGACTGCCTTATTTCACTTAGCATAATGTTCTCCACGTCCATCCATGCTGTTATTAAGGTAGTAGAGACAGACTCATAGATAGGAGCCTAACCGCTCAGAAGAGGGTTGAGCCAAAAAACAAAACAAAAAAAAAGAAATCATGGACAACAGTGTGGTGATTGCGGGAGGAGGGGTAGAGGCGGAAGACGTTATCAAAGGGGATAAATGCTAATGGAAACAAATACAATAAAAATTAAACTATTAAGTGAGTTGAGGACATACCCATTTTCTACTTTTCTTTATTAGGATATCATCATTTGGGTGCTTTCCAGTTTATCAGTGAACAATAAACACTGCTAGCTCCAGATTATGAGAAAATGAATGCAACTGTGTGTCCCATGCACCTAAGACAGCAGAGAGGAAGAACTGAATGTATTCACTGGAATTATAGTAATGGTAAACAATAGAGATGTCAGTGGAGACAAACTTTGACTTCCTTTTAGCAGAATGAGTGTTGATTCCTAAATCAACATGATTGAAATTCTAATAACATGCATTTGGGATTGCTCTTTTTGTAGTTTTATTGTGTGTGCAGGTGAATAAAATGTTGACAAATGAATTTACTCCAGGGACCACAAAGGGATATTTTATGAATGTTATATTAACATCATAGATTTTAAAAACAGGCTTATTAAGGTATAATTGATTGTATACATTTAAGATATATAACTTAATGAGTTTGCATATATGCAAATACTTGTTATCCCATAACCATAATCAAGGGAATACACATATCCATCATACAAAAGTCTCCTGTGTTCTCTTTTTTTGTCCATGTGTGATAAGAACACTTAAGCTGAGATCCACTCTTATAACAAAAATTTAAATGTACAATACACAATTGCTACTTGTAGCCCATAACATGCAACATGGCAAGCATTCACTTGGCACATGTAACTTACTTGCTGAAGAATGTCCAAAAAATTTTTTTTAAACAAGAGGCTAGAGAATGGAGGTAGTGATGTATTAAGACAAAGAATAGCTATAAGCCAAAAGCCAGCAGCAAACAAAAGATGAGGTTAAAACAAGTCTTTTTTTCTTTTTTGTCTTTATTTTTATCTTTGACACTATTACAGATGTTCCCATTTTCCCCTCCTCTTCCTGCTTCCATCCAGCCCCCACCTCATGTTCCCTTATGCCATCACCACACTGTTCTCTGTGTCTATGAGTCATGTACATGTTAGTTTGCTAATCCCTTTAAAGACATTATCTAGGGATAACTTTCTTGTAAACCACTGTTGCTTATGTTGGCTTTATTGCTGATTAGTTTGCTAGCTTTAACCAAGTTTATTAACAAAAAAATTTCTAAAACAGTTTGCAACATTGAAGAACCAATTAAACAGTAGCATTTTTAAATTGTAAATACAGGCCTCATATTCATTTTTCTGTTTGTTTTTTTCAATATTTTCCTTATTTTTTCTTTTTCCTGTTTTTTTAATTGTTGTTCATGTACAGTTGTCTCCATTTTTCTGCCACATTCTCCCCGACACCACCACCTCCCACCCTCAAACCTTCTGCACTTTGGCTTTGTCCATGGGTCCTTTACACATGATCCTTGATGACACTTCCCTTTCTTTTCTGTTATCCTCCTCCCCAACTCCAGTCACTGTCAGTTTGTTCTTTATTTATTTCCATGTTTCTGGCTATATTTTGCTTGCTTCTTTATTTTTTTGATTAGAGATTTTATATTCTTTTGCTGCTTAAGCATGTTGCTACCTTTGGGCCATTAAAATGAAGCAAAACAATAATTTATAAAGTCAAATTTATTTAACAGACACTTTTCCAAGGAGTACATAAGAAGACCCAGAGACATATGAAAGGATGCTCAGCATCACTAGCCATCAGAGAGATGTAAATTAAAAGCACAATGAGATATCACTTCACACCAATCAGAATGGCCTTCATAAACAAATCAACAACAAGTACTGGAAAGGATGTGGAGAAAGGGGAACCCTAGTGCACTGTTGGTAGAAATGCAGACTGCTGCAGACACTGTAAAAACAGTGTGAAATTTCCTAAAAAAATAAAAAATGGAACTGCCTTATGATCCAGCAATCCTACTGCTAGTAATATGTCCTAGGAATCCTGAAACACCAATTGAAAAGAAGTTATGCACCCCAATATTCATAATAGCACAATTTATAATAGCTAAGTGTTGGAATTAGCCCAATTGCCCATCATTATATGACTTCTATCAATGAGATTAGCTGATCACATACAGAGTAAAATAAGCAGTCTGTTACATGTGTCAAGCTCTCCCTGTTTTTAGGGAAGATCAGGAATGTGCCATGTCTCCATGAGCCTTCAGTCTCATCTAAATATGTCTACATGTGCTGTGAAGACTGAATCATATGTGGCACTTTTCACAAAGGGGTTATCCTAGGGCTGTAGTGGAAGTCTGAGGCCTGGATTAGAAAAGGGTTTTTGTAGGTGGTTTAAGCATCCACTCATTATTCTTCAACGTATTGTTAGTGAAAAATCTCTCCTCAATGAAAAATAACAAAGAACTGTCTCCAACCTGGGTTTTAAAAACAAGTTATACTGGAAATGACACCAGTATTTATTTCATTTCATAAGATAGGAATCAATGAGTTACAGCTATTCAGGTGACTGTTGATGATGTTGGGAGCAGTGATAAGGACTAGATGAATTTAATTTTGAAAGCAAAAACAACTGGGCAACATATGCGTAATTCCTTCTGCTTTAACTTCCAGTGCGATACTTGATCTACTACTCCCATTCATTTGCTCAGTGAATATTTATTAACTTTCATTTATGTGCAAAGAATTGTACTCAATGCTACAGCTGCAAAAATTAATGAGACAAAAAAAATGTTTGCCTATAGAGATCTAATAAGCTAGTCTACTGGGGGAAGATGAGTATTCAAATATATGATTAATTTCATTTAAATTAATTTTATTGCTTTTTTGAGAGCAAGAAAGAGAGAGAGATATAAGAGAGCAACATCTATTAGCTGCCTCCAAAATGCACCCCAATCAGGGATCAAACTCACAACCTAGATATATGCCCTGACCAGGAATCAAACAAACAACATTTTGGTGAAGTGGTCCCCAGCCTTTTCGGCACCTGGGACAGGTTTCATGGAAGACAATATTTCCATGGATTGGAGTGAGGAGTATGGCTTCAGATGATTCAGGCAAATTTTTTTCAAGCTCACCTTTAACTGTATGGCCCAGTTCCTAATAGGCCCGTGCCTGTCCTGGTCCATGGCCTGGAGGTTGGGGAGCCCTGTTTTGGGGCATGGAACAATGCCTCAACCAATTGAGCAACCCAGCCAGGGCTAATTGAAGTGATAGGAGCTAAAGAGTACAGGAATTTATGACAACATTTGAGAGAGTAATGTAATTCAATCTAGGAATATTTTGGAACTCCTTGAAGTCAATCTGTTCATATAACTACCAGTATACCTGGTTGTACTCTGGGAAAGTATGTTGCTTTTTATCCAAACACTGGCACTCCTCCTCGTCACAGCAAGATCTTATACATAATTAAGGTATTTTCCTTTATCTGGAAAATGAGGATGATTATATCCCCCTACACAGTCCTAAAAGGAATAAATGAAATAATTCATGTAAACCATATAGAATGGTGCTAGACAATATAGATTCTTTCTCCCCTTGTTCCCCAAATTTGACTCTTACGACTTTCTGCGTTCAGCAACATAGCTCAGCAATATGTTAGCATACTTGTGCAATTAGATAGACATTTAGGACATCACATTCTTGGAACATATTAACCATCTAAGTCTCCCGTTCTGTCTCTTCCTTCTGTGTTGGACTTATCTTCATTACCATTATAATGGAGGGTCATTTCAGAGCTTTATTATAGGAAAATTATAAGTCTACATGAACTGACAAAATTTTCAAGCTCTGCTTCATATGTTTCTCAACTACCTAGGCATCCTGACTATACAACTTAGATTTTACAAGAGGCTAAATTCAAATAGAATTTTTCTTGTTGTTTTACAAATACCTGTACACTTGGACTTGTTAGACTACATGTCCTAATTTTTAATTAAAAAAGTAAGGTCACCATACTTTGGTTAAAATAATATATATATGCATATATAATATGTATTAAGCTATATTATATACATATATGTATATATGTATAATTCAGAGTGCTGGCCTGTAGTATGTTAATTTGCTTTAAGTCAGCTATTTTCAACCATTTTAATCTCATGTCACACATAAACTAATTACTAAACTTCTGTGGCACACCAAAATATATTATATTTTTTGCCTGTCTGAGAAAAATAGGTATAATTTTGATTCACTCACACTGGACAGTTATTGTTGTGTTGGCTGTTGTCATTTTTTTTTTATTTGACAATCTAAAGGAGAAGATATCAGAGTCCCTGTCTCAATAGTCAGGTATTCCATGTTTGAAAAAGTGTTGTGGCACACCAGTTGAAAATTGTTACTCTAAGTGGTTTAAAATAAACAATAACAAACCTGTATTTTGTCTGGTCAAACACTAGGGCAGAAGCAGGTCATGGAAAGCCCATTTCTTTTTCCTTCAAATATACTCCAAATTTTCATGTTGCCTTAAATGTATTTTCTCTTTTAGCCCCTCTTTTTTGAGAAGGAAATGTAATTTTATTTCCTCTACACAAGCAAACTATATCAATACCTGATATCCTGTGGATCTCTGAAGCTATATTAAGACTAGTATTTTTAATCTTAATTGAATTTTTAGTACCTTTCTTCATAAATTCTGTAAATATTTAGTCATTTTATCATCATGAGACTTTCATTGACTGTTCCTGTTGTTTATTAAAGAAGAGTGAGCGCTCCTTTCACAGAGCTTTCAAAGACAGCAGGGATGTGTGTTCTCATTAGTCTGCATAGGAGGGCCACAACTGGCAGTGCAGTGTGAATGCGTGGTGGCATAAACTTCATGGTTCGGTAAATAAGAGATCAGGGTAGGAGGACATGCCATATATAAGTGACATGTTTCTATGCTCTGCAATAGCCCACATTTTGTCCCATCTTTTATTTATAAATGAGGAGGGCACACACATACGTATACACAGTAAGGCAGAGTGGGTAAGGAAGAGATGTGCTATGGGGCCAAGCTGCTTGGGATTATATTTCTGCTGAGCTAGTTACTAATCATGAGCTGTGTGATCTTGGGTGTACATATTTATATTTCTTCAATTTAGTTTCCTCATTTATAAAATGGGATAAAAGAGGAACCCATTGCATAGGGTTGTCGTAAGAATTCAATGACTTTTACATATACTATAGACATTAATGACTGATGTATAGTAGAACTTCAATAAGAATTTACTACTATTATAGTTTTTTTTGAGTGAAAAATCAAAAAGGCCAATATATTTTTGTAAACTGATTTGGCACATTAAATCATTGCTCAGAATTTCAAAAAAACAAAACCACTTCCACCCATCACGCCCCTTCATTCACTCAGTTTGCACTATAACAAATTCAGAGAGACTATTCAATTATCAATAGTTTTTCTTTTTTTATTGGATTATTTTTGGAGTGGATTAACATGGAGATAATACCTACATGCTTCACCTGTAAGAATTTTAAAGCAATAGTGACTTATTCAAATAAATAGTTACTCACATTGTTATTAAAGCTCTTTGAAAGGTTGGAGAAGTTTATCTTCTTTACCCCTTTTCTCATTCTTACACAGACCCTCAGAGTTTCTTGCTGCTATTTTCAGGTGATAGTTCTGCAAGAAGAGGTCATGTTCCTTGAACAATCATTTATCTAACACTATACCTATACCTTGTTTTAACAATAGGTGATATGTGTGTGGGAGGTGAGATGAGGGAACAAATTCTATGAAGAAATACGAGATATGTGTATATTGTGTACAAATGTGTGTGTTAGTAAAAGATGAACAATCCTACATATATTTGAATTTATCTGTTCTTAGAAAAATCAAATGCTTTTTCAGCGGAGCAGGGATGAACAAATTCAGGGGGAAATAATATAAGGATGGTTGTCAGAGATATATAAGATTCAGTTTTAAATTTTCTCTGGGATACCCCCTAAGTGAAAAACCAGGAATTGACTGCTCTGTGACTTCAGACTTGATTTTATCTTTCAAACTCCCCTGCTCCTCCACCCAACCCCCAGCACTCCAGGGAATTTGTTGGGATTGCTACTCAGAATAAACCAGAGCAATACAAGATATGGACTTGGAGATAGAGGACCCCAGTTCTATAGCTTGCTAACTGTGTCACAGTGACTTTGTGGACAAATTACTTAATCTCTCAGAGCAATGTTTCTCTCATATGTAAAACTGAGATTAAAATATTTATTTTATAGGATTGATGTGAACATTAAAAGAGTAGTCTGAAAATTCCTTAACATAGTGCCAGCACATGGTTTATCATTCATTACATGGTGGCTAAGCTTACTATTAAGTGTAACTGTGTGCAAATGATAAATGATCTGAGGGTCAACTGTTTACCTAACATCTAGCATGCAAATAGTGATATCTGTAGACATTAAATCCAGTGACAATCCATTTAACTACACAGAATACAGTAGTCAAGTCTTAGTAAACACTGTTTTACTTATCTTCTGGTGCTAATATGCATATTCTTTTGTTTAAAAAATAACTTGATTGTAAATCATAGACTAGTCCTTAGTACTACTGAATACATTCACTTTATTGTGGAGATTTTATATTGCTATTAATAGTGTTCTGAGGGGAAAATTCTTATATGGACAAATGGGAGTGAAATTTAGAAAATACAAATTGGTGGGCAAAACGTAATAGAGGGCACCCGTAAGGTGCTGTTTAGAATTTTGGAGGAAGTAGAATAAAGTCTCTTTTACTTTCTCACCTCTCTGTTATTACTATTTATGTAGATCTAGCAGCAGCAGTATAGTAAGGAGGAAAATTGATGAATTTGCACTTGCTAAAAGCATACTGTTCATTCAACCAAGTCCTATGAAGACAAATGTATTAAGTGCCCCCTAAAAAGATAAATTTATCAGTTATCTTACACTTGCTAATAACCTTTTGATGAGTTATCCTTGAGCTAATATATTTTGAACTACTATTGGATCATGTTATTTGAAACCATTTCTCTTGAACTTTTTGAACAGCCTAAAAATCTGGTATCAGTTTAGCCTCAGGACAATCCAATTACATTATTTTTAAGGCATACAATTTTTTTGCAAAAAAGTATTTAAATTACTTTCTGCATGCATAATATTTGGGGCTGATTTTCCTTGTATAAAGGCTTTTAAAGATATTTTATTTATTTATTTTTAGAGCTGATAAGGGAGGGAGAAAGAGAGGGTGAGGAACATCGATGTGTGGTTGCTTCTTGCATGCACTCCCTACTGGGGATGTGGCCCACAACCCAGGCATGTGCACTGACTGGGAAGCAAACTGGCAACCCTTTGGTTCACAGTCCAGGACTCAATAGGCTGAGCCACACTAGCCAGGGTAAAGACTTTTTAAGATTAATTTGACTGATTTAGTATCTACTGAAGGACTTCAGAAAATGGCATTAAGCTTTGCAATGAAAGAGCTAAATACAAACCAGCTACTGCCTCTCAGACACTGTACAAATCTCTCTGAAGTCATAATCCAAATTCAAGGTCTATACATATGGCAAAGATCAGTTTGTTCATAAGAGGGTTGAAAATACAAAATTACAGAGAAAAATAAAGATGGCAGTTAAGAAGATGAAAAGATGTTTAACATCAGCAGCTGTTAGGAAAGGCAAAGTAAAACTATATGAGATATCACTACACATCTATCCAAATGTCTTAAATAAAAAATAGTGGCAACACCAAATGCTGGCAAGGATGTGGAAAAACTGACCATTCCTGTACTGCTAGTGTAAATGTAAAATCATACGGCCACTTTAGAAAATGGTTTGGCAGTTTCTTAAACAAATGAACAAACAAAAACTAAACATGCAACTACTATCCAATGCAGCAGTTGCATTTTGGGGCATATTTTAGAAAAATGGTGAATTATGTTCCCACAAAAACTTGTACATGAAAGTTCATAAAATTTTGTCTGTAATAGCCAGAAATGGGAAACATCTCAAATATCCTTCAATGAGTAAATGTTTAAACAGGCTATGGCACATTCATATCTTGAAATAGGAATTAGCAATAAAAAAGAATGAACCAATGATACATGAAGAAACCTCAATGAATCTCCAAAAATAATACTGAATGAAAGAAAGCCATTAACACAGGTTATTTTCTGTATGGTTTCACTTATGTAACATTTTTTTTAAATAGCAAAATTATAGAAGTGGAAACCATATTAGTTATTCTCATGGGCTAAGGAGGAAAGTGGGTTTGGCTATAAGATAACAGAATGAGAAACCTTTGTGATGAAAATGTTCTATATCTTGACTTTATCAATATAAAAAACTATCATAATCTTGGTTGTGACATTGCACTACAGTTTTAGAAGATATTACTTTTAGAGGAAACTGAAAAAAGGTTATACAGTATCTCACTATATTTCTCATAACTGTGAATCTACAATTATCTCAAAATTAAAAGTTAAGTTTAATTTTAAAAAGTACAGATTGAGACTAAAGTTTATTGCTATAATCCAGAATATGAAGTTTAAATAAATGTCCAGTCATTTTGAAAGTCAATTAACCTAAAATGAGCATACACATCATAGTGTAGATTTAGTTTCATAGTCCTCAAACAAGTGTTAGCTCATAAGTAAGCAATTCTTAAAGCTTTCAGGATACTAGTTGTTCTATGAGTGTCATGGCTATTCACTGTTTTCTTTGGATAGATAACATTTATAAACTGTGCCTTTGTTTAAAAGTGATATGTACCTAACAGGACATACTTTACTAAATACTTTTGCTTTGTTCCTAAAAATTATATCAATCTAATTTGTGTAAAATGACCGGTTTTTCCAGGTGCTACAATACGTTTTTTTTAAAAGAAGTCTATGATTCCACCCCAAAATGACTATTTCAAGCCCAGATTTATTTTTATATTTAGTACTTGTTCTCAGAAAAGAATCAGGGCTGAAAATATATGCACGCATTATTTCAGGATTCTACATAAGAAACATTGATGGCTTGGTGGGGAGCAAAACTACAACTGGATAATTGATTTAGTTTGATAACATGAGTAAAGAAAATGGAACAATTAAGAATTAGTTATAATTTTTGGCTTGAATAATTGACTGGATGGTTGAATCAAATTCTCAGAAAGAGTTGTGATGGTTTGGGACAACAATCAAGATTTCAGTTTTGAATATTGTCATAAGTATGTATGGGGCCAGGTAGATACATGATTTCTAACCACTGTGTTGTGCATCTGAAGCTGATATAGAATAATATTGAATGTAAACTGTAATTGAAAAATAAAAAAAGATTTTAGTTGTGCAAATATTAGGTTTGAGATAGCTGTGAGATATCTAAGAACAGGTGTCAAGTTAACTTTTGGATGAATCTCAGGATCTTAAAGACAAATCAGCACTTCAGAAATAAATTTGAAAATAATTGATAAATATGTAGCATTAACAGACATGGAAATGGATGAGATCAATGATTAATGTACAGAAAAAAGAAGAGGGCTCAGGATTGAGCCAGAAGGAATTTCAAATTTCCAAGTGAGATAAAAGAATGGAAGTTTGAATGGAAAATTAAAAAGTATGAATGTAAATTTAAAAAGTTTGGGTGATCTCCCATCCAAGTACTAACCAGGCCTGACCCTGTTTAGCTTCCAAGATCAGAGGAAATCCGGAGTGTTCAGGGTGGTATGGCTGTAGACTGGAAAGCATTATGCTGAGTGAAATAAGCCAGGTGGTGAAAGACAAATACCATGTGATCTCGCCATTAACAGGAAGCTAAATAACAAAACAAACAAGCAAGCAAAATATAAACAACGACACTGAAATCGAGAACAAGGGGACAGCGACCGGAGGGGAGAGGGGAGGGAATTTCAGGGGGAAAAAAGGAAGGATTTACAGGAACTAGCATAAAGGACACATGGACAACTACTAAGGGGGGTGGAAAGGGGAGGGAGGTGGGCTGGGAAGGGAGTAAAAGAAAGAATACTGTAGTTGAAAAATAATTTTAAAAATTAAAAAAATAAAATAAATAAATTAAAAACAAGTTTGGGTGACCCTGGCTGATGCAGCTCAGTGGATTGAGTGCTGGCCTGGAAACAAAAGGTTGCCAGTTTGATTCCCAGTCAGGGCACATGCCTGGGTTGCAGACAAGGTGCCCAGTAGGGGGTGCTCCAGAGGCAACCACACACTAATGTTTCTCTCCCTCTTTTTCTCCTTCCCTTCCCCTCTCTAAAAATAAATAAATGCAATTAAAAATATTTTTTAAAGTTTTGGTGATAAGGCAGGAGAAAAACAAAGTGAGTGTAGACCATGGTTACCTTCTGTTGCCTACCACAATGAAATGGAAGTTGTTTGTAAGACTTAAAAAAGTTTCTAGTATAGTGGCTACAATGGGAGCCTAGTTGGAGTTGTGAGAGAGTGATTAGGAAGTGAGAAAGTTGTGATAGAATGTGCAGATGACTCTTAAGGAAAATATTACTATACTATGAAAGGAATTAAATAAATGGAATACTACCTGGAGGTGGTTGTTGGGTGAAAGAAGAGGCTTTGTTTGAGCAGTGGTTACTTGAGTGTGTTAATAGGGTAAGGTCAACAATCCAGTACAGAAGATGTAATAATAATAGGACCTAACACATTGGGGTATTGAAAGGAGCTAGTTTCAAGAACACATAAGGAAGATTTGGCTTTCCATGGGAACAAGATAACTTCTGTAAAAGAAGGAGGAAGTGTAATAGGTAGAATAGATTATTTTGGAGAGATACAAGAAATGAGAAATCATTTGGTTGATATATTTTTAGAGAATTGTGATAAGCACTTAAACTGAAGATGTAATCAAATGGAGGGGATAGATGCCTGTAGGTTTAGCCATCACAATCTGTCATTTAACTGGGCATGAGGAATGAGGTAAAGAATATAAATGAATATTCCCCCCATATGGATGATAGTGATTTAGAAATTAGGACATAAAGATAACTTTTCAACATTGTCTAAGAACATTAAGGTGTTTGATTATTTAAAAATACTTGATAAAGTATTGAATGAAAGAATGATAGTGCATCAAAAATTAAGTTTATCAACCTCAACTTTTCCCAGGTCATATCTCATTTGTTTTGTTGAGGATGGTAATGGTCATTTCTCTATAGATATTTTCAACTCTGATATAAGCAAACCAATGACTAGAGCGAGTTTTCACCTGAAGGATATTTCACTGTCCCTTGTCTCCCAAGCTGTTAGATTTTGTCTTTATTGGCCACAATTAATTAAATTACTGTGATAACTATATGCCTTTCTAATTATTATCCAACAAACAGGATTTTTTTTTAATTGGTCACATCAGTGAGTAAGGATGAAGATATGGCTCTGTGTCCTGAAAGATTAAGGCTAAACAAATAAAGTAACCAGTGTGTCTTATTGTTTGAGTTGGCATAACTAATTCTTCAATTTTTCTTTCTTGCAGTTGAACTGGATTTTACTCCAGACTTCAGAGCCTTGAAAGATTATTGTAATTATGACAGCTCTCTCAGAATAACATTTGCTAGGCACTGATAACCTTATGCTGGTTTTTCTAGCAATGTATCTTTGTTAACATGTTTTCAATATTGCTTATATCCAGTTGGGGAACTGTTTTCTTGCAGAAAACCTTTTGAAGGTCACCCATCACTAAAGTGTTTTTAAAGTCAGCATGTACTCTTCTGGCAACAGGACAATGGTTAACTATAAATTAACCTTAAGACAATAGAGAATCAAGCAGTGTATTAAAAAAAGCAAACTCAATTTTAAGTTGTAGTGCAGTTGAGAAAAAATTAGACAATTTTATACTAAATTTTAGAAAACAAAATTTTGAAGCAAAATCTTGAATTAAAATATTCATTAGATTGTTTTATGTTATATCTTTAAATTTTTGTACTTTTAAAAATCTTTTTTCCTATCTTCTTATAGCTTTATTATCTCCTTGTTTTTTAAATTAATTATATTTGTTGGGGTGACATTAGTTCATAAAATTATATACATTTCAAGTGTACATTTTTGTGACACATGATCTGTATATTGCTTTTTGTACCTACCATCCAAAGTCAAATCATCTTCTGTCTCTATATATTTGTCTCCATTTACTCTGTATCATCCCCTATCAGCTCCCCTCTGGTAACCACCATACTATTGTCTTTGTTTATGAGTTTCAGTTTTATATTCCACATATGAGTGAAATTTTATGGTTTTTAGATTTTTCTGTACATGGTATTTATTGAAACCTTAACATTTTACATTAAAGTATAGAGAAGAAAATAAAAATTGCCCATAAACCCAGCTGTTATTCTACTCTTTTTTTACATAGCTAGTGTAATATTAGGTACATTAGGGATCTATGATTTTGGATTTCACACACAATTTAAATTAATAGAGGGGCAGCATAACACTACCAATTTTTTTAAGTTATTTTATTGTTGTTCAATCAATTACAGTTCCCTGCATTTACCACCAGCACTCTCCCTGCACCCCATCCAAACTCACCTCCCTCCCTTGCTTCCATCCCTCCTTGGTTTTGTCCATGTGTCCTTTATAGTTGTTCCTGAAAACCCTTCACCCTTTCACCTCCATTATCCCCTCCCACCTCCCCTCTGGTTATTGTCAGATTGTTCTTAATTTCAATGTCTCTGGTTATATTTTGCTTGCTTTGTTTTGTTGATTAGGTTCCACTTAAAGGTGAGATCAGATGGTATTTGTCTCTCACCACCTGGATTATTTCACTTAGCATAATCCTCTCCAGTCTCAAAGGGTAGGAGCTCCTTCTTTCTTTCTGTTGTGTAGTATTCCATTGTGTAAATGTACCATAATTTTTTGATCCATTCATTTGCTGATGAGCACTTAGGTTGCTTGCAGCACTTAGGTATTGTAAATTGTGCTGCTATGAACATTGGGGTGCATAGGTTCTTTTGGATTGGTGTTTCAGGGTTCTTAGGGTATAATCCCAGTAGTGGAATTGCAGTGTCAAAAGGCCATTCCATTCTTAGTTTCCTGAGGAAATTCTATACTGTTTTTCACAGTGGAAAACAGTACCAGACTTCATACCCACCAACAGTGTACTAGGGTTCCCTTTTCTCCACATTCTCTCCAACACTTGTATGTTGGTTTGGTTATGATGTCCATTCTCACTGGTGTGAAGTGGTATCTCATTGTGGTTTTAATTTGCATCTCTCTGATGGCTAGTGATGCTGAGCATGTTTTCATATGTCTCTGAGCCCTCTGTAAGTCTTCCTTAGAGAATTGTCTGTTCAAGTCTTTTGCCCATATTTTAATTTTTTTTTTTTTTGCTTCCTGGAGTGGAGTTGTGTGAGTTCTTTATATATTTTGGAGATCAAATCCTTGTCTGAGAAATGTTTTCTTATATAGTTGGTTCTCTTTTAATTTTAGTGCTGTTTTCTTTAGCCATGCAGAAACTTTTTAATTTGATGAGGTCCCATTTATTCTTTCCTTTATATCCCTTGCTTTAGGGGACAGACACATCCATGAAGATGTTGCAGCATGGAATGTCTGAGATTTTCCTGCCTATGTTCTCCTCTAGGAATTTTATGGTGTCATGGATTATATTTGAGTTTTTTATCCACCTTGAATTTATTTTTGTGTATGGTTCAAGTTGGTGATCGAGTTTCATTTTTTTTGCATGTCCAGATCTCCCAACACCATTTGTTGAAGAGGCGATTTTTACTCCATTTTATGCTTCTTCCTCCTTTGTCAAATATTACTTGACTGTAGAGGCTTGGGTTTATTCCTGGGCTCTCTCTTCTGTTCCATTGGTCTATGTATTTATTCTTAGGCCATTACCAGGCTGTTTGGATTACAGTAGCCTTGTAATACAGTTTGATATCAGGTATTGTGATCTCTCCTACTTTGTTCTTCTCTCTCAAAATTGCTGCAGCCATTTGGAGTCATTTACAATTCCATATAAATTTCTGAAATGTTTGTTTTATATCTGTGAAATACGGCATTGGTATTTTAATGGGGATTGCAATTAATCTATAGATTGCTTTGGGTAGTATGGACATTTTGATAATGTTAATTCTCCCGATCCATGAGCATGGTGCATGCTTCCATTTGTTTATGTCTTCCTTAATTTTTTCTGCAGTGTTGTATAGTTTTCTGAGCACGGTTCTTTTACATCCTTGGCTAGGTTTATTCCTAGGTATTTTATTTTTCTTGTTGCTATATCAAATGGGATTTTTTCCTGATTTCTGTTTCTGATATTTTATTGTTGGTGTACGAAAATACCTTTCATTTCTGAATATTGACTTTGTATCTCACTATTTGGCCAAATGCCTTTATTGGGTCAAGTAGTTTTTTGGTGGAGTCTATTGGATTTTTTTTTAAATTTTTTATTGATCATGCTGTTACAGTTGTTCTATTCCCCCTTTATTCCCCTCCACCCTACCCCCCATCCCCACCATCACCCCCCCTTTAGTTTATGACCATGTGTCTCAAGTCCTTTAGATTCTATATTTCCCATGCTATTCTTGCCCCCCCATCTATTTTCTATCTACTGTCTATGCTACTTATTTTCTGTACCTTCTCCCCCTTCTCCTCCTCCCACTCCCCTGTTGCTAACCCTCCTTGAGATCTTCATTTCTATGTTTCCACTCCTGATCTAGCTGTCCTTTTTAGTTTGCTTTTGTTTTAGGTGTGGTTGTTAATAACTGTGAGTTTGTTGTCCTTTCACTGTTCATGTTTCTTTAACTTCTTTTTCTTAGATAAGTCCCTTTAACATTTCATATAATAAGGGCTTGGTGATGATGAACTCCTTGAATTTGATCTTATCTGAGAAGCACTTTATCTGTCCTTCCATTTTAAATGAAAGTTTTGCTGGATAGAGCAATCTTGGTTGTAGGTCTTTGGATTTCATGACTTGGAATACCTCTTTCCAGCTCCTTCTTGCCTGTAAGGTCTCTTTTGAGAAATCCGCTGACAGTCTGATGGGGACTCCTTTGTAGGTGACTGTCCCCTTAGCTCTTGCTGCTTCTAGGATTCTCTCCTTCATTTTAATCTTGGCTAATGTAATTACGATGTGCCTTGGTGTGTTCCTTCTTGGGTCCAACTTCTTTGGTACTCTCTGAGCTTCCTGGATTTCCTGGAAGTCTATTTCCTTTGCCAGCTTGGGGAAATTCTCTTTTATTATTTGTTCAAATAAGTTTTCCACTGGTGGCTGTGCCTTTCCCCCTTCTGGTACCCCTATAATTCGGATGTTGGAGTGTTTAAAGATGTCCTGGAGGTTCCTAAGACTCTCCTCATTTCTTTGAATTCCTTGCTTCTTGACTCTTTCCTGTTTGGCCATTATTTGCTTTCTTCTGGTCCACTCCATTGATTTGAGTCCCAGTTTCCTTTTCATTGCTATTGGTGTCCTGTGCAATTCCATTCATTTCAATTAGTTTCGCCTTCATATATTTGTCTAATTTGTCGGTATAATCAACCAGTTCTGTGAGGATCCTGATCACCAATGTTTTAAACTGTGCGTCTGTGAGTTTTGCTATTTCTTCATCGTTTAGATCTATTGGCTCTGGGGCTCTGAGATCCTCCTGCGCCATTCTTGGTCTGTTCGGGCCCTTTAAATGTGAGAAGCGGCGCCTTGGATTCCCAGGTGGCTGGGTTGTGACGCTGTATGTGGGGGCGTGGCCAAAGCGGGGAAATGGCGGCCCCCTCTGCTGCTTCTCACAGCTGGG
This sequence comes from Artibeus jamaicensis, assembly GCF_021234435.1. Taxonomy (NCBI): domain Eukaryota; kingdom Metazoa; phylum Chordata; class Mammalia; order Chiroptera; family Phyllostomidae; genus Artibeus; species Artibeus jamaicensis. The sequence continues at coordinate 21,602,149 of NW_026521506.1, forward strand.
TGCGGAGGAGCAGTGCCTTAGGTGGTTCACCTGGGCCGGGCCACTCAGAGTCGCTGGGGTATGTGGAGGTGGGGTCAGAGCAGGGAAATGGCGGCGCCCTCCACTGCCGCTGGCAGTGGGGACCTGCCGGCCCGGTCCAACCGCCCACTCCCTCGCCTGTCCACCCTCGCACAAATGCGCGACCTCAGTCAACACGCAGCCCCTGCCCGGCTGTCTCCCCCGCGGTTGCTCGCCTGGTCGCTCGCTGGGTCGCTCACTAGGTCTGACCCTGCGCCTGGATTCCGCGGGCCTGAGTGTGTCTGGCCGAGTCCTCCTGTGCAACCCTGCTCCGCCAGCCGCTGGTTTCGCCCCTTACTGGTCAGGCTGAAGAATTTGTTGTTAACGGACTTCCGAAAAGTTCAATTTTCCGTGTTCTGGCTGTGTTTTCTGTTGCTAATATTTAGTTTTCTCTAATCTTGGTTGTGTGAGAAGGCACGGCACATCCACCTATGCCTCCATCTTGGTGGAAGTCCTCTATTGGATTTTCTATGTAGACTATTGCGTCATCTGTAAACAATGACATAAAACTACCAGCTTTTCATGTGCCAAGTAAAAACAAAATTTTAGGTCACCAGCAGCAATAAAATCTATTATCTCCCATCAACATCATTTTATAAAAGATGATTTTAACACTATAGAGTAAAATGACAAAATCTTATAATAAAATAGTCATTCAGATTGAATAAAGTTTTGTGAGAAACTATTAATATTGCTCTTTCTTTTATCATTTCATTACAGACTGGTGAAAACTTTATCTTGACAGTTACTATGATGGGACATGAATGTCCCTTATTTGTGAATTGGTCAGGAAGGGGAAAAAAAAGGAAAAATATTTTCTAGCCTTATTAAGAATATATGGTCACATGTTTCAGTTGAGCTCTTAACATTGCTTACAGTCCTACTAATTATCCCTAATTTTTCAAATTCATTTAATCTGTCACTATCAGATAATTAATTCTATCTCATACCTTGTCACTAGTCCTTGAGCCTCCCAAACTTTTCTTCTCTCCTCTCTCTCAGCTAATGATACTACTTCCTAATTTCCATGAGGAAATATAAGCATTCAAATGAACAATTATTTATGGTGAGATATCAGTCACAACCTCTAAGATGGATATTATAAAAATAATGTACAGTGACAAGTGTTGGGAAAGATGTGATAAAATTGGAATGCAGATCCATTGCTGTGAGATTGTAAAATTGTGCAGTCACTTTGTGAAACCATTTGAAAGTTTCTCAAAATAGTTAAACTTGAAGTTACCATATGACTCAGCAATTTCACTTGCAGGTATGTACTTCAGAGTATTTAAAAGATATGTTCACACAAAATGTGTATCCTTCATGTTCAAATAAGTATTATTTATAATAACTAAAAGTGGAAGCAAGGAAGATAGATGTTGACTGGAAGCAAGGAAGATAGATGTTGACTGAATGTTGAACAGATAAACAAAATATGTTATATCTATGTAATAAAATACTAATAAATGCTTCGATGTGAATAAATTTTGAAAACATATGGTAAGTGAGGGAAGCCAAACACAGAGGGCCATATATTATATGATTTCATTTGTGTTTAAGTGTCCAGAGTATACACATACATTGAGAATGAAAGTTAATAAATGATGGCTAGGGGCCAGAGGCAGGGGGATATAGGATTGATTGATAATAGACACTGACATTTTTTTTTAAATTCCAGGATGACAAAGATGTTGTACACTTGTATTGTGGTTATGGTCGTACAACTCTGAATATACAAACAAAACAAAACAAACAAACAAAAAACTTCACTGAATTTCACTCTTTCAAATTGCTCAGTCATAATTAATTTTTATGGTATATGCTTTTATGGGATTAATTTTTATGGTATGTGCATTACATCTCAATAAAACTATTTTAAAAAGAGAACTTCAGCCTTGGACTGTGTGGCTCAGTTGGTTGGAGGATTGTCCATCTTGTAAATAAAGGGTTGTATGTTCAATTCCTGGTTGGGGCACATATGTATGTTTCAGGCTAGATTCCTTGTCCAAATGTGTATGGCAGGCAACCAATTGATCTTTCTCTTTCACAACAATGTTTATCTCTCTCCCTTCCTCTCTCTCTAAAGGCAATGAAAAAATGTCCTCAGGTTAGGATTAAAAGTAATACTAATAAAAAATAAAAAGAGAAAACTTCTACATGGTTCTTGCACCAAATCTATCTACCTCTTTGGATTCATATCCATTTATTTTGCATTCTTCTTTCTTCATTATCGACATTCCCTCCAGCGTGATACATTTATTACAAATGGAGAACCTACTTTGATATGGCATAATTGCCCCAAATCCTTAGTTTATATTAGAGTTCACTCTGGGCATTTTACATTCTATGGGTTTGCACAAATGTGTAATGGCAGGTATCTACCATTATACTACAATACAAAATTTTCACTACCCTAAAACTCCTCTGTGCTCCCTTTATTCATCTCTCTCCCTGCCCAATCCCTGACAATCATTGAACCTTTTACTATTGCTGTAGTTTCGCTTTTTCCCAGGTTGTTATTATACTAAATTTTGGCTATTCTAGTAGCTGTATAGTGATATTTCATTGTTTTAATTTTTAATTCCCTAATGACATATGATGTTGAGCATATTTTCACATGTTTATACTCTATCTGTTTATCTTGTTTGATGATGTATCTGTTCGGGACTTTTGCTTGTTTTTTCATCAAGCTCTTGTTTCTATTGTTGAGGTTTAAGAGTTCTTGGGTAACAGTTGTTTATCAGATCCTTGTTAGTGGAATTGTGAATTGGTGCAGCCACTGTGGAAAACATTATGGAATTTTTTTCAAAAAACATAAAAACAGAACTACTATATAACCCAACAATTCCACTTCTGGGTATTTATCTGAAGAAAATAAAAACACTAATTCAAAAATATACAGGCACCCTCATGTTCACTGTAGCATTATTTACAATCGCCAAGTTATGGGAGCAACCTAGGTGTTCATCAACAGATGAGTGGGTAAAGAGGAGGTGAGATACACACACATGTACACACAATAGAATAATACTGAGTAAAAAACAAAACAATAATGAAATCTTGCCACTTGCGACAACATGAATGGACATATGGATCATTATGGTAGGTGAAATAAATCAGGCAGAGAAAGATAAATACCATATGATATCTCTTATATGTAGATTCTAAAACAACAACAACAACAAAAAACAAAACAGACTCACAGATAGAGAACAAACTGATTGCCAGAGGGGAAGGGAATAAGGGAATGGTTGAAAAAGGTAAATAAGGGGCACAAACTTCCAGTTATAAAATAAATAAGCCACAGGGATATAGTGTACAGCATAGAGAATATAGTCAATAATATCATAATGGCCATGCAGTGACAGTTACTAGACTTTTTGTAATGATTACATAGTAAGATATATAATTATCAAATCACTATGTTGTAAATTTGAAATTAATATAATATTGTATGTCAACTATACTTTAATAATTTTAGAAGGTAAATTGATAGGTTTATAAGAGCCAAGATTGTATGCATTCTGAAATGCAACATAACAGAAGTGGTTAGTAGTCCAGAATGGGTAGAATAACAAGTTAATGTGATCAAATGTGAAGTCCTAGAAGCCAAGTAGAAATTAATTCTCTAAAACACAATTCCACTGATCTAGAAACTTTTATATGGCAGACAGACTTTCAGAATATAGTTAGCAACAATGTGGCAGAATAGGTCCAGAAAGTGACTATAACTAATGAGAAAATGGAAATATAGGAGAGTATTCAAGAACAATTGCACTTGCATGCTCTGTGTGCCCTGCATTACCTTGAGGAAAGTGGCTGATTGTGACTGTGCAGATATTATACCCACATATACCTCTTGAGACCTATGCACTAGTAAAGAAAAATGGAGTTCTAACACAATTTACACAGTACAGAATTTTGTCTTCCTGCTCTGGGCTATTTTAAGCAGAAACTGTGTTTAAATATTTCTTTGAATATAATTTTTTCTGATAATGCAACCATAAGGAGAACAAAGAGGCTTCAAATATTGTTCTTTTAGCTCTATCTCTTTGCAAAGACAAGTATACACAGAGATTTAAAAAAAGATGACTAAAGAAAAGGATCCTGAACTCTAAGAATACTTTTTAAAATCTTCCAATTATCATTGCTTTGAATTAACAGGTGAATCATTGCATAGTCTATGTTAATTCTGTCACAGGTTTGATATAAGTAATGTAAGACCAAAGAACTTAGAGCAGTTTATTATATCTTTGTTGCACAAAATAATATTGTGATAATTTCTCTTTGACATAACTTATAGGACTGATAAAGAAGTCCTTTGTTAATGAGATTAATTTTTAGGCTACAAGAATGAAAACACTATCTCTAAATTAGACTAGAATAACATGATCATTCTTATTTTGTATGTTGTTTTTGATTCCTTATCTTGAAATCAAAGCACTAAATTATAACAATGTTCAGTGAAAATGAACTTTGATATAATATTTTCTAACTTGAAACTAATTAAAATAATATCCTATTAATAATAGATATGCTTGTTTGATCATGTATAATATAATTTATGTTGCCTTGGCATTATTTTGTTAAATCTTTTGATTACCTTGTGAAATGTTTTACAGATGAGAAAACTGAGACACAGAGTGGTAAAGTATATTTCCAAGATCCAACAACTAGTAAACTGTAGAACATCAACACAAATTTTATGAGACTCCTCATAAAATTTTATGTGATCAAATGTGAAGTCCTAGAAGCCAAGTAGAAATTAATTCTCTAAAACACAATTCCACTGATCTAGAAACTTTTATATGGCAGACAGACTTTCAGAATATAGTTAGCAACAATGTGGCAGAATAGGTCCAGAACCACTAAACTTTATTGCTAGTGAAGTTAAAGACACATAGGTTGATGTACTGGCCTGATTAATGCAACTTATTCATGTTTTAATCAACCTAGATTACCTCTAAATCCTTAGATCTCTGTCCTAAAAATTCCCTTTACTATAATGTCCCTCTGAAACTTTAATTAATGACTGGCCCTATGTCCAGGAAAGGCTCTGTTTCTTCAGAGTTGGCCAAATCACGTTGGTGAGTCACTTTTTGTGGTAGACAATATAACGTTACTTTTATCAAGTATGTTCATGCCCTGGAACCTGTGACTATGTTACCTTACATGATAAAAAAGACTTTGTAGATGTGATTAAAGATCTTGAGACAGGAAGTTATCCTGGATTATCCAGGTAGGCCAGTGCAAGTCATTATTAGAAGGAAGGAAGAGGGTCAGAATCAGAGGAGATATGAAAATGGACCCACAGGTCAGTGATTCAGAACCATGGTTCAAGGAATGCAAGAAAACTCTAGACATAAAGAAATAGATTCTATCCTAGAGCCTCCTGAAGGAACATAACCCGGCTGACATCTTGCTTCTATTCCAATGAGACACAATTCAGTCTACTAGAAAAGAAGACATTTGTGTTATTTCATGCCACTGTTTGTAGTAAATTGTTACAGCAACACTAGGAAACTAATACAGTTTCTTTTTTATAGAATAGGTATAATAGTGGCTTTTTAGAATTGATGTAAGAAGTTAAAGAGAAAAAAACTGAGTGAATTGAATGCATATAAGTGAGTTAGGGCATAAAGGAGCAGCATGTGAGATGTTCTCTGAAAACCTAGTGAGTGTTCATGTGGGAAAATTTTGACCCCTCCCATTCCAAATCTCCATGGGACCTTGGTGGTACTGAGGGGGGATGAGACCTAAACCTGAATCTGTTCTCTTTCCTCATTCCCACCATCAAGGATTTTCAAAATCTGGCTCTGCCTTTTTCTTCTACATTATCTCTATTTGATCCTTGCCTTTTTCACTTCAATCCAACTATACTTTCTGTCCACCATTCTTTATCCTTACTGTTTACTCTTTATGGAACTCATCTATTATCATTGCAGAGATGTCATGCCATTCAGACCTCAACTGAAATGACTCTTTCTGAACGGACTTTCTGTACCACTCAAACAAAACAAACCTCCATTACCACCTTTTATCTACCACATTTCCTTAATTTAGCCTCTTGATAGTGCTTATGAGAACCTGAAATGCATTCAAATGCTTTTAAACTATCATATATTTATTTTCTCTTTATTCCTCTCTGGAATGGGAAATAATTGAGAGCATGGACACTGTCCTTCTTACTGCTATATGCTGAGAAACTAAAAGGTACATAATTATGTACTTAATAAATTATTATTTTTATTTATCTTTAGAGGAGAAGGGAAGGAGAGAGGGAGAGAAATATCAATGTATGGTTGCCCCTTGTGCATCCCCTGCTGAGAACTGGCCTGCAACCCAGGCACATGCCCTGACTGGGAATCAAACCAACAACCCTTAGGTTTGTAGGTCGACACTCAATCCACTGAGCCACACTGGCCAGGGCAGGAAGTCACTTATATTTCTCTTTGATGTTTTATCTGGTTAGAAGGAAGTAGAACTATATTATAGTTGGGTAGGTGGGTAGATAGGTAGATAGGCAATCACATGGGCATTATGGTTAGCATCTCTTTTAGCATTTAACTTTGCAGGGCTGGTTACTGGCAGTGGAAAAATGAGTTCCACATAGTACACTCCATGTTTTCCCATTGCTGCTCAAATTAAGTTTCTTGTATCTGCAAACTGAGAGATCTGTATGAAGATGGTGGTAGGGGTCATATATTGATTTCTTGAATTTTCTTTAAACTTGGGCCAACTTATTTTATATCTAAATCATACTTCCAAAAGTATATTAAATGAGATCAAGTTTTTTCTAAGTTTAAGCACTGATGGATTTTTCTGTTTGTTTTAGTCAGTTATGGTATGAATTCTTCAATTCTGCACTATTTATGCTTGCTTTCTTGGAAAGCCTCAGAGCTTATTTACTATGACTCATTATGGAAGATTTTTCAGAATAAGAAAGTTACACAGTATTCCTTGTGGAATGGCAAACTTCCATGCTTGACTTTCAATTAGAATAAGGCAAACATCTCTACAAAAGAAAATGCTTAAGGGTAAAAGAACCCTCCTGCAGTGTTGGTGAAAATGTAAATTGGTACAGCCACTATGAAAAATAGTATGGAGTTTCCCCACAAAATTAAAAATAATTGGGGTGGTAAATACACAATACAGTTTACAGATGATGTGTTGTGGAATTGTACAATTGAAACCTGTATAATTTTGTTAGTCAGTATTACCTCAATATATTCAATAATAAGCAAAATGTAATAAAAATAGTATCACCACATGATTGGTACTATTGCTGTACTCTAGCAATACAGCAATCTTACATTTGATCATATATCCACAAGAAACAAAAACTATCTCAAAGAGTTATCTGCAGTCCCATGTTCATTACTCGTTATATGTGTGTGTGCTCATTATAATAGTGAGCTCATTACTCATTATAATAGTGTATTTAGCCATGAGAAATAAAGAAATCCTGCCATTTATTACAAAATGGATGGGCCTTGAAGGCATTATGGTAAGTGGTGTATGTCAGAAAAAGAAAGACAAATACTCTGTAATCTGTCATATGTGGAATCTAAAAATACCAAACTCATAAAACAGAGGGTAAACTAGTCATTACTAGGGACTTTTTAGTAGGGGAAATTAGGAGACGTTCAAAGGGAACAAACTTCCAGATATAAGATGAATAAGATCTGGGGATATAATGTACAGCATGATGATTATAGTTAATAATACTGTATTATACACTTGAAAGTTGCAAAACAGTAGATCTTAAATGTCCTCACCACAAAAGAGAAATGATTATATGAGGTGATGAAGGTGTTATTGAATGCTATAGTGATAATCATTTTTTACATACAAGTATATGATAGCAACAGATTGTACATCTTAAACTTATACAATGTTATATGTTGATTATATCTCAATAAAGTTGGGGAAAATCGATCCATAACTGAAATCTTTTAGTGTAGGCTGGAATGTTATCAACTCTGTAGCACAGTCTGATAGTAAAGTTTTGCTCTGTCGTTTTTAGATGCTGTAACTTGGATCAATTGTTTACTTTTCATGAAACTCATTTTTCAACTCTGTATAATGGAGATAACCATAGTAACTACCTGAAAGTATTTTTATTAAGGATTAAATGTATTAATGTAAAATATCGAGCACAGTACCTGGCACAGAATGGGCTTTTCATAATAACAGTTTACTTCTTTCCTTTTCTAACATACTAGTGGTGAGAAATAGTTGTTGATTTGCCAAAAGTTATATAATTTTATAGCTGAAAAAATTGAAATGCTGTTTGAGCAACATATTAAAAATAAGCTACAAGGATTTTAACTTTGTCACTATTGACATTTTTGTGGCAGATAATTCTTTGTTGCCATAGGAGGGATTATTTTGTGCAATTTAGGATTTTAAATAGCATTTCTAATCTCTACTCACTAGATGTAAATAGGACCAACGACTCCTCTTCCCTAGCCAGCTGCAACAACCACAAATGTCTCCAAATACTGCAAAATTTTCCCTGGAGAAAGGTGCAAAATCATCCTCATTTGAGAACTACTGACATAGAAAAATAGAAAGAACATGTTTTTGAAGTGTGTAGGGAGTTAAACCTCAAAATGGTTAGCTTGAAACAGGTCTACCTTAGCCCTTTCTGCTTATTTAGTGTGCTAGGTTTCTCTATGCCTATTTCTCAATGAAGGGACATCAGAGCAGAAAACAGGAGACAGAAGAAAGGTTTTCTCTGTATTGGGGGAATGGGAAAAAGCCAGGGCACAGTGAGAAGCCTTCAGAAGGTCCCTGTGAGTTAGTGTTCTTAAGACCAGAAATTTTTAGCTTAGGGAAAGGGACAAATAGAGAAGGGTATAGTGGTCATGGCTCTCCATTTTTCTGGTAGATATTGTGGAGGAGGCAAGACTCCAGAAAAGCAATACTATATACAACTTAGGTGTTGTGAGCAAGGGAGCATCCTTGAAAAGAGTCACTCACACACATTTCTTTCTCTTCACAATGCCATGTTTATTCAGGAGACCTCCCCCATAAGTCAACAGAGTTATACATAGGTTACACACAGAGAGAGGGAGCTTATATGATAGAAGCAAGCAGAACAATCACTGGTGGGAAGTCCCAATCACTGGCAGCATCCAGAAGAGGAGAAGCAGGCATCAGTATCAAGCCAGGTGACTGCAGTACCAGTACATGTCTGGTGGAGTAGAAGTCTGGCAGGACTCCAAATGTGACCTGTGGTATAGTCAAGCTCAAGCACTGGGCAATCAAAGCTCTGAGTTCTCATAGACCATAAAGGGTGGGCTTCTCAATGATATCCATGCCCATATAAAAGTCCTTATTCAATTATACAGACTATATGGTTTAGAGCATTCTGGGCCCCTCCGAAGGGTATTTCTGTTGCATTCCATTACATAGGATGTAACAGAACTGTCACTGCTGACAGTGACTCCACCTTGTATTGTCAAGTCCACTCTGCTCTTGCTCTATACATTAGAGAATTTTGTACCCCAAAGTGAATAAAGTAGTGGTGCTATTTTAGTGTGCCCCAGAAGTTCAAGAAAAAAAAGAGCTCCTTGAAAAGATAAAGCTATGAAGGCAAGCACCAGGGATGTCTGTTGCAGCTAAGAATCACAAGGGATGTTGACTGTCTCAAAAGATGCCAAAAAAACTGATTAGTGAGATAGCCTCACACTCAAGTATATATACACAAACATAGAAACCTTACATCTAAGCCCTGAACTGTCTTCTGCTACCTTAGCATAATGATACTTAAAAGGTGAATTATTGAAATAATTGGAGATCCAAGATGTCAGTGGAGTAAATAGAATGTACACTCAATACCTCCTGGGACCAAATTAGAAATACAACTAACATATAGAGCAATCATCTTGAATAATCAACTAAAGACTAGATGAAAAGAAGTTTTATAACCAACGATATACAGAAGAAACCATGTTGAGAATGGTAAGAAGGGCAGAAATAAGAAAATGGCTGGCCCCACTCCTATGGGTGTTCGGTGAGATTCTAGAAGGATATCTCAGCTGCAGACGTCTCCCCCTGAGAAACATTAGGTCTCACCCCAAGCTAGCCTCCCAAGCCAGCCTCTCAATCCCAGAGCACCAGAGCTGGGAAGAGGGGCCAACATAACATCAGGATGTGAAAAGCAATAGGGTTTCTGTACACCAGGGAGAAACTGGAGTCCACTAGAGACACGGGCACCCTCTTGTGGACTCAACACACAAAACTTTCTAGTTACTCACCCTGAGCTCTGGCAGAGGGCAGATGGTGTAGAGTAGAGTTGCATGAGGAGAAAATGAGTTTTGTGGTTCTGAGGAGAGAACTGAAGGGACAGCTGCCAGGATCCCTGTGTTGAGTCATTGTCCAATACAGCAGACATCATCTTGCTTGGGTGGAGCATTCCCCTCTGATTAGCATCAACCCGCAGGAAAACAATAACTCTACACTCTGTTCTACCTCTTGCCCCACCCTGTAGAGCTTGAGCCCTGCTGAGAGGTCAGCTTCCTTGGCCAAAGTGTAGAGGTATAGGCAGACTCAGGGAATGTCAGTGACTTAGTTGTGTGGCTTTGGGGTGAGTGTCATTATGCTCACTTTCTTGTGATGCTGACTGGCACTTCCTTCTCACAAGAGATCCACTAGCCCTACTTTCCAAGCTTTTCTGCCTGCAACCATTCCACCTTTAGTGGTTCCACCCTGCTTAGTCTGGAAGAAACCCAGGACAGATTAAGCTGTGATGCTCAAGGGAAGGGGATGCCCCATCCAACTTCCTCAAAACCTGACCAACACCTCTCTCTCATGGGAGATCCACTAGATTCATTCTCCCAAGTCCCACTGGCCTTACCCTGCTGAACTCTATCTCTTCCCAGTAGTATCTGGGACAGAGTAAGTCGTGTGGCTCTAGAAGCCATTTGTCCCTTATATGCCTGACTAGAGCAGAGTTCTCCCTTTAAAAGCCAAATCTTGGTCTGTTTGAGTCTTATAAACTGTGCTGGCCCTATACTGATGACTCTCTGAGACCCCACTCAAACACAAAGGTGTTCAATCACCCAGCAAGTGGCAGCTAGAATTGGACTGCCAAGGGATATTTGCTGAGTGGACTAAGACCCAGCACTGACCTTTAGTTTGAACTTGTATCAATCTGGTGAACACCGCTTGCCCCTGCCTAGTAACTCACTGAAAACCTATCTCATGCAACTTGAGTACCACCAAAGGCTCTTTCAGTAATTCAGCCTAACAAAGAGCTGACAGGTTAAGGCAGGTAGACATGGATCTCAGGGTTCCTTGAGACTTTGCTGACCTAAACCTGAGCCCGGTGTTGCTAAAAACTGACCTTGGGTTACAGTTTGGTCTTTTCTGTGTGCATCCAAGCCCAGCAGAAGCAATAAAAAACTATGGACCACTTGTAGCTCCAAACAGGTTGTCCCATGCCAGTCACAAGCATCATCTCACCTTGCTCTCCACTAAAATCTTAAAAGGCCCAGAAACAATATACTCAGTGGTTAGCTTCAGATGACATCATAACAGGCTCTAATAAGCTACACCAGCAGCAGATCCAAAGGTAGGCAGCAAACCCTGCTGAGGAATATTCTATTTCATGTGGTCAGTACCTGCACAGCAGCTCACATGCTGTGGTTGGGTTTTAACCTCACAGTAAGCCAACCTGAAGATTAATTTCATTCATGAATGTACCAATAACAATCAAGACTCAAATACAACAAAAAGGACTCATATAACCTACACAATAGACATTCTGGGAGTAGTCAGCACAGATAATCAAGGATACTGCACATCTGAACCACACAGGACACCTACAATATAAGGCCGACCCACCAATACTTGGAGTTGTAGCACGTCTATACAATACATGGAAACAACCATGAAGACAGAGCCAAAATGGGGAGATCAAGTAACATGCACCAATTGAAAGAACAGAAAAAATATCCAGAAAAAGAGCTAAATGAATAGGAGGCAAGCAATTTATCAGATCAGAGTTCAAAGTAATCATAAAGATGCTCAGCAGCATGAAAAAGAACTCTGAAACCATAAAAAAAAAGAGTCAGAAATGAAGGATATAATATATAAAATGAATAATACACTATAAAGAAAGAAAATTATAGGACAGTATTCCAGATAAACATAGATGTTGAAATACTTAACAAAATATTAGCAAACTGGATCCAACATTACATTACAAAGATCATATACCATGATCAAATGGACTTCATTTTGGGGATATAACATTGGTACAATATCTACAAATCAATAAATGTGATACAATGCATAAACAAAATGAAGGATAAAAACCATATCATCATATCAATAGATGTAGAAAAGACATTTGATAAAAATGTGACATCTATATATGATAAAAACTCTCAGAAAAGTGAGAATAGACAGAGCATACTTCAATGTAATAAAGGCCGTATATATACAAACACGACAGCCAAATTCATATCAATCATCAGAAACTATAAACATTTCTTTTAAAATTAGAAACAACACAGAGATGTCCATTTTCACCACTCTTATTCAATATAGTACTGGAAGTTTTAGCCACAGTGATCAGACAAGAAAAAAAATAAAAAGCATCAAAATTTGAAAGGAACAAAGAAAACTGTTATTATTTGCAGATGACATGATATTGTACATGGAGGTCACTAACTAAAGATTCCACCTAAAAATACTAGAACTTGATAAATGCATTCAGTAAAGTAGCAGGATACAAAATAAATACCTGTAAATCAGCTCCATTTCTATACACCAATAATGAACAATCAGAAACACAAACTAGCTAATGAAAAAAAAAACAACTAACAAGCAAGACAGAGACAGACTCATAAATAGAGCTCTCAGGGGGAGTGTTAGGGGGTGATGGGATTGAGCAAAAAAGAAAAAAGTTAAACATCATGGACTTGGACAACACTGTGGTGATTGCTGAGGGGAAGGAGATGGGCAGAGGTGGAAGAGGGGATAAAGGGGATAAATGGTGATGGAAGGGTACCTGATTAGGGTAGTGAGCACCCAATACAGTATATAGATAATGTACTGTTGAATTATGCATCTGAAACCTGTTTAAATTTGTTAATCAGTATTATCCCAATAAACTCAATAAAAAGAAATAAGGGAAACTAATAAAACAATTCCATTTCCATTTGCATTTTAAAAATACCAGGGTATAAATTTATCCAAGGATATAAAAGACCTGTACTTGGAAACTTATAAGATACTGAAAAAAGAAATTAAAAAAGATACAAATAAGTAATAGCATATACTGTATTTACGTATAGGAATAATTAACATCAATGAAATGTATATACTACCCAAAGCAAGCTATTGATTCAACACAATTTTTATCAATATAACAATGGCATATTTCCCAGAACCAGATAAATATTCAAAAAGTTTATAGGGAACAACCAAAGTCCCCAAAAAGCCACAGTGATCTTGAGAAAGAAGAACAAAGTTGGAGAAATCACACTATACGATAAGACCATAGTAACGAAAACAGCATATACTGTCATAAAAACAGACATATAGATCAATGGAACAGAATGCAGACCCCAGAAATAAACCCATGCTTTTGTGGTCAATTTGTTACAGAACAGAGGTCCAAGGGGGGGCAATATTTGGCCCAACCAAGGACACCAAAAACTGTTACAGAACAACAGGGGTCCCTTCCAAGGATGGTATACTAATACCTACTGGGCTCGTAAGTCCACTGCCAGAGGAAAGATATCTCTCAATGCCAGAAATTTGTGAAAAGGAAAGGAAAGGTTTATTTAAAGCTATACACAGACTTAAAGTAGTGACCCAAAGTCCCTATTAATGTATCAAAGTCCTTTAGGATAACCACAGACGTCCACAGCGCTGCCTTCTTCTCCTGCTGTATTCAGGGTACCATATCTCAGGAAAAGAAGCACATGTCCGTGTTTCAGGTTGCTGGCACTGTCAGCTGTGTCAAGGTCCAGGCAGGATCTCCAGTTTATCCAAAGTCATGTGGCACCTTCTCACGGTCCGCTGGCAAGAGTTCTTTTGTTACCAAACAAGAGTTCCGAGGGAGGGGCAATACAATATTTGGCCCACCTAGGGATGCCCAAAACTGCTATACAACAGGGGCCCCTCCCAAAAAAACCCAAAATACTAATATCTACTGGGCTCTTCTGTCTGCCGCCAATTGGAAAGACATCTCTCAATGTCAGAGATTTGTGAAAAGGAAACAAAATGTTTATTTAATGCTATTCAGGCCTAATGCCTCCAATAAAATATCAAAGTCCTTTAGGTTGTACACCTACACCCACACAGCGCTCCCTTCTCCCACTGTCCCAACTCCAGGTACCGTAAATCAGGAAAAGAGCACACGTCTGTGTTGCAGGTTGCTGGCACCGTCAGCTGTGTCACTGTGCAGGATCTCGAGTTAATCCAAAGTACTGTGGTACCCTCTCATGGGCCACTGGCAAGAGTCCTTTGTACCCAGTTCCAGTCAAAGTCTCTCTTGCTTTTCAGGCCCCACGGCCAAAGGGGGCACCCCAAAGCTGCGTGGGCCTTTTCCACCAAAGCTGCAGGAGTCCGCACTCCACCAGAAGCATGTGGCTTTCTTCTTCACCTGGCTGCAGGGATCTCCATTCTGGCAAAGCTGTGTGGTTTTTCCCTTTCACCTGGGAAAGAGGGGGTCCGTACTCTGCCAAAACCACGTGGCTCTCTCTTCATCTGGCCAAGCGGGGGCCCTTCATGTCTTGGAGCCAGTCTTTTCCAAGCTCTCACACAGGCCTTCTCACTCAGGAGCGCAGCCCCTAGTTTCCATCCTCAGTCCCCATCCTCAGTCCCCAGCTACTCCCTTCTCCCTGGTTCCAAACTTGGCCACTACTATTTAACATATCTATGAAACCAGTTAAAGGTTATAGATATGTTAAATAATCATTCCAGAGGTTAGCTGCAAAACTATTGCTATGCAAAATAGCTCTCAATGGCCCTGGCTCTATTTATCCCTTCCCCCTTGGGGAGGGTGAGGACATCCTATATGTCTCTCCAATATTCCTATACATTTTGAATTCTGGACACTATTCTAAATCTTTTTTTGGCCCCCCCCACTGCTGCACCCTGTATCACTTTCATCCTTCTTCCAGGCAAAGTCTGTCATGCTTCCCAGGCCACTTGGCCAAAGGGAGCACCCCAAAGCTGCGTGGGCCTCCTCTACTAAAGCTGCAGGGGTCTGCACTCTGACAAAAGAATGTGGCTTTCTTCTTTAACTGGCTGCAGGGGACCCCACTCTGGCAAAGGCGCATGGTACTCCTCCTTTTTCTTACATGGCTGCAGGGGTCCCTACTCTGGCCAAAAGCATGTGGTTCTTCCTCTCACATGTCCAAGAGGAGGTCCTCACTCTGCCAGAACCACATGGCTCTCTCTTCAATGGCTGCCACATTTGTGTTTAAATCTCCTTTGCAGCCCCATTTCTAGCTCCTCCTACAATCGGTTACACCTGCCAGGACTTCCATATCCTCCCAGCTTTACTGGGCTGCCATAGTGAGTCTGGGCAGGTGTGGCCCCATAGTGTGGAGCCAATCAACTCCAAGCTGTCATGCAGGCACTGTAACCAGGGGGTGTTGTCTCCCGATTACATCCTGGGTGGAAGTCACTCCCTTCTCCCTGGCTCAAAGCATGGCCACAGCTATTTAACATATCTATAAAACCAAGTAAAGGTTATAGATATGTTAAATGACCATTCTAGAGGTAATCTGTAAAACTGTTGCTATGCAAAACAACTGTCAATGGTCCTCCTCCAGTTGTCCCTTCCCCCAACTGACACCTGTGGAGGGGGGTAAGGATGAGGACATCTTATATGTCTTTCTAATATTTCCTGGACACCTTGAGTTCTGGACCCCATTCCAAATCCCTTTTTTGCCCCCCGCCCCAGCTGTGCCCTGTTACAAATTAATATTTGGCAAAGGAGGAAAAAATATACAATAAGGTAAAGATAGTCTATTCAATAAATGGTGTTAGGAAAATTGAATATATATGCACAAAAAAAGAAGCTAGACCACCTTCTTATACAATACACTAGAATAAACTCAAAATGGATTAGACTAAAATGTTAGATACGAAGTTATAAAAATCCTAGAAGAAAACATAGGCATTAAAATCTTGGAAATTTCTCATAGCAATATTTTTTCCTGAAATATCTTCTCTGGCATAGAAGACAAAAACACATGGACAAAGCCAAAAGAGGGGTAGGATGGAGGGTGGTAGGTGGGGATGGCTGGGGTGGGATTGAGTGATGGGGGAAAATGGAGACAGTTGTACTTGAACATCAATATAGAAAAAAATAAATTGGACTACATCAAACTCAAAACTTTTTGCAAAGCAAAAGAAACAATCAACAAAATGAAAAGACCACTCACCAAATAGGAGAACATATTTGCCAATGGCACATCTGATAAAGGGTTAATATCAAAATGTATAAAGATCTTGTAAAATTAAACACACAAAAAATCCAATTTTCACTGGGTAAAGAACCTGAATAGATACTACTCAAAAGAGGACATACAGATAGCCAATAGACATATGAAAAGATGCTCAACCTTTCCAATCATCAGAGAATGCAAATTAATCTGCAATATCACCTCACACCTCTCAGAATGGTTATCACCAATAAATCAATGAACAAGTGTTGGTGGAAAGCTGGAGAAAAGGGAACTCTCATGCACTGCTAGTGGGAATGCATATTGGTGCAGCCACTGTGGGAAACAGTATAGGGCTAACTCAAAATATTAAAAATGGAACTGCCTCGTGATCCCGCAATTCCACTCCTGATAATATAGCTAAAGAAACCCAAAAGACTAATTTGAAAGAATACATGCTCCCTTTGTAAGCTGTGCATATTTACACAATGGAATACTACTCAGCC
Source organism: Artibeus jamaicensis (assembly GCF_021234435.1). NCBI lineage: Eukaryota > Metazoa > Chordata > Mammalia > Chiroptera > Phyllostomidae > Artibeus > Artibeus jamaicensis. The sequence goes on from NW_026521506.1 coordinate 21,619,130, forward strand.
ATAAAAAGGAAGGAAATCTTATCCTTTGCTATAGCATGGATGGATGTGGTGAGCATTAAGCTGAATGAAATCAGCCAGTCAGAGAAAGACAAGTGTTACGGGAAATGAAGCGACCAGACACCGAGGGATTCTGGAGTACGAGGTTTATTCCTTTTTACGTGCACAGGCTCAGAGGAGTCAGTCTCCAAATTCTGAGCCCCGAACAAAAGATTCTTGGGGAATATATAGATTAGGGGTCTTCCTATCTACGTGGCGAAGCAGGATACAGAAGCAGAATGCGGTAATTAGTTCTATCTACGAGGCAGAAGCAGAGTTCAAAGGCTAAATGTGAAAATTGGTTCTATCTGCGGGGGTGCTAGCCCTAGTCCTAGTGACTATCCAGCTATCTGCTTTATCTGCTCTTCCTAGACGGCCTTATTGTTCTCCTATGGCGCCTGGGGTCTTGGGTGAGCAAAGGTCTCCTGGGACCTCTCCCTTCATTTCCAGTCCTCACTATTCGGCCACCCGCCCTCCCAGACGGCCCCATCATTCTCTCTAGGGCGCCTGGGGTCTGGGCAAATAAAGGTTAAACAGAGGTTTTTCAAAGTTTCCCATATCACAAGTACCATTATATTTCACTCATATGTGGAATTAATGACCAAAAATAAACTAACAAACAAAATAGAGACTCAGATACAGAGCAGTCTGGCAGCTTTTAGAGAGGAAGGCATTGCTGGGCTGGGTGAAATAGGTGAAGGGATTAAGCAAAAGACAAAAATCTCATGGGAATGAAACAACAATATGATGATTACTAGGGAAGTGAGAAGCAATGAGAGTAAAGGGGAAATAAATGGTGCTGGAAAGAGACTTGACTTGGGCTGATGAACACACAATACAATATACAGATGATGCATTATAGAATTGTACACCTAAAATGTATACAATATTATTAATCAATGTAACCTCAATAAAATAAAAATAAAATAATAACATTATATTTCTTGTTTTCCTGACTCTGTGAAGTGAGATATAAAATGAGATGTGTAAAACAGAAAGTCATATATGTGTTATAGTACTCAGACATAAAAGCATAGTTCAATCAGATAGTTGAACCATCACATCACAACTGTTACTAGGTGTCAGACCCTATGCCAGCTAATGAAAAAGAAGACATCACCTCTGCCCTCTCAGAGCCCACAACCAAAGGAATAAATAAACATTTGTGTAAGATTTGTGATAGGAAAATATGTTCAGGTTGATATGAGAGCCCAGAAGAGAGACAGCTGAGCAGCATGGAAAAATAGACAGGTAAGTGTCCCTGTTTCCTGAGGTGACATTTAAACAATGTGTGTCATATTCAACCTGTAGCAAAGCTTAGCAACAACCCCTGTTTGTAGGACCCATCCAAGAGGCCATGTATTATTACATTTGAAAAACCCTAGAGACCTAGGCTGAGGATTTATACAGATTTGGCACTTTGAAATCTGTGTATGTGGGGCAAGCATTTTAAGTTCATTAACACAGAATTCAAGGCTAAATATCTGGCCTTGGTTTGTTTGTGTAGATTAGTAACACACCTTTTTTAGAATCATTTATTTTGACAGGTACACACAGCTCTCTAGATTCCTGCATGTATATGACAACCCCCTTAAACTCAGTCAGCCTGGTGTTCTATATTTCACTGTTTCTCACACAGCTGGCAAATCTGGTGATGGCAAGAATAGTCACCAGGGATAAAGCCAGCCACAGTAACTATCTGGCAGGAATAACTTACATAAAATGAGGTTATTGTAAGTTCCTTTTCAGGCTGCATGGTCTTCACTGTTCTGAATCCTGACAGTTCTGCTTTCTTCTTTAAAGCAGGCCTTTGAAAACCTTTGTGTTGTTAGGCTAATTAGACCTTCTCTTTGAGTAGAATATATAATGAGCAACTAAGGATATATATATAGCTAGATTTGTTTATTTATCTGGCAAGACCATGTGTGCTCCTCGGCCTTTGGCAATTAGTAATAATAATCATTCTTATCATATAGGGCAGTTATATTTATCACCCCTTTCCCAGGCCCTTTAGAGCCTAATGACTTGCCACCTATGTATTGTTTAATGCTACCCAGGTTATTGTTACTATAGATTTGTGGTTATATTGACTGAGAAATTATGTGATGCTCACAGTGTGAATTTAAGTTTTCAAACCTGTGGGCTTTGTAGGGTAGCCATGGCCAGAGCTTGACTTAGTCATTGGATAATTTATTATTATAGATGGAAATTAAGTCGCAGTGCTTATATTTTGCTGAGTAAATCTGATGTGAGTTCTTCAAGTAGGTATGACTCTTAACCTATTATTTGTTCAATGTGTTCCATATTAAAATTTTACATTTTGAAGAGAAGTTAATGAATATTTACTATAATTGCAACATACAGGTATATTTTTCTACTGTGAAGTTGATTAATCATATCCATTATCCACAAAAAACAAGCATTTATTAATTTTATGTTCTGTACATTTCACTTTGTATATATGAATTGTTTACATGCATTTCTAATACAGCAAATGTTGTAATAGCCTTTTCACACCTTAAGAACTATCTATCCTAGAGAATTATTGACTATCTTTGAATTCTGGGGGGGACTTTTCCATCTATGGGACATTTGGCAATATTCTAAGAAATTATTTTCACAGTGCACAGGGGGGAATCCTATGACTAGAGGCCAGGAATGTTGCTAACCATTATAGTACAAAAGACAGCCTCCCCACAACAAAGAAACATCCTACCCAAAATGTCAATAATTCCAAAATTGAGAAACCCTAATGTGCTCAGAACTATAAAAATAATTTTACTTTTTCAAAAATTTGATGCATTTGTTCATCTGGTCTGAATTTGCATTGTGAAATTCCCACTAAGGCATTTGTGTGGGGAGATATATTCCTAGCTGTTAAATGAGAGATTAAGATGAATTTGGCCCAAACCCTACTGCTTTTATCAGCTACAAAATACCCCACCTGAAAAGTATTTATTCATAATACCATAAACCACTACAGGAAAATGTTCTTTAACCTCTGAAAAATTAATAGCTAAAATATAGTCTTTTCTAATTAACTTTTAGTTTGTGGTCCAACAAATGATAAGCTAAGAAAAGAATGACAATCAGTTCATAAAGTCTTATTTAATTTTTATGAAAATATTTTTATGAAACTACCACCATAAAAATGATTGAAAAAGAATGTTTCATGTGGCATAAGATTTAAATTTTTTTCTATCAAAAGAATTGATATAGGAAAAATGTATAATTAAATTTCCCTCGGAATTTGTTTTATGCAGCAAATTTAGTCCAGATTTCTTAATAGCATTTCATAAATTTGGCATCTCTATTTTAAGAATTTAATGGAAGTAATAGTTTCTTATGTCTCTGAATGGGGGTAAATGCATCTCCTCACTTAACTACTACATGAAGTGGTATGTTCAGCACTTTTTTCCTTCACACATGCTGGCTGTAATGTTGTCTAATATATGAGGAGCAGTCCTCTTGCAAAATGAACCAGTGGGCAAGTCATTCCCACTGAGTGTGTTTTTCATATTGAAAAAACCCCACAAGAACAAAAGCAAAACCAAAAATACTCAGTAAATATTTAATGAATAAAACATTCAATTCATGCAGCTTGAGAATGGAACTTGCTCTTGTTTATTTTTCTTCTGTATTTTCAACATCTGCCTTTCTACTGGCTTATTCATGATAGTTTATCAATAAGTTTAATATTAAATAATTTTTTAAAAGAAATAAGAAGCATTAGCATCCATAAACATCCTTGACTTTGCCCTCCCCTCCAGCTTCTTTTCATCTTTCTCCTTCCTCTCCACTTATGCACCAGGAAGGGACCTTTCTGTTTATTTTCTATTTACTTGCCAATCATTCTTGTTTATTAAATCTTTGTTAAAGTATAACTGACATACAAAGAACTGCACATACTTAATATGTACTATTTAATTGGTTAGGACATGTTCACAAACACATGATACCATCACCACAATCAAGGTATTAAACGTATTCATTACCTTCATAACTATCCTTAGTTCCCTTGACTTCTTTTTGTTTGCAGTAAGAACACAAAATGAGACTTACCTTCTTTTTTAAGTATATTTTATTGATTGTGCTATTCCAGTTGTCCCATTTGTTTTTCCTACTTTATTCCCCTCTGCCTTGCACACCCCCTCCCACCAGCATTATCTCCCTTAGTTCATGTCCATGGGTCATATGTATAAGTTCTTTGGCTTCTCCATTTCCCATATTATTCTTAACCAACCCTGTCTATTTTGTCCCTATCAATTATGCTTCTTATTCTCTGTAACATTCCCCCATTCTCCTCCCTCTTCCTCCTCACTGATAACCCTCCACATGATCTCCATTTCCGTGATTCTGTTCCTCTTCTGTCATTTGCTTAGTTTTTTGGTTTTGTTGTTTTTTTAGGTTCAGTTGTTGATAGTTGTGAGCTAATTGTCATTTTACCGTTTGTATTTTTGATCTTCTTCTCTTTCTTAGAGAAGTCCCTTTAACATTTCCTATAATAAGGGCTTGGTGATGATGAACTCCTTGAATTTGATCTTATCTGAGAAGCACTTTATCTGCCCTTCCATTCTAAATGATAGCTTTGCTGGATATAATAATCTTGGATGTAGGTCCTTGCCTTTCATGACTTCAAATACATCTTTCAAGCCTCTTCTTGCCTTCAAGGTTTCTTTTGAGAAATCAGTTGCTAGTCTTATGGAAACTCCTTTGTAGATAACTCTCTCCTTTTCTCTTGCTGCTTTTAAGATTCTCTCCTTCTCTTGGGTAATGTAATTATGATGTGCCTTTGTGTGTGTTTCCATGGGTCCAACTTCTTTGGGACTCTCTGAGCTTCCTGGACTTCCTGGAAGTCTATTTCCTTTGCCAGATTGGGGAAGTTCTCCATTAGTTTTTTGCAAATACGTTTTCCATTTCTTGCTTATCCTCATCTCCTTCTGGCATCCCTGTGATTTAAATTTGGAACATTTAAAGTTGTCCCAGAGGTACCTAAGCCTCTACTCATTTTCTTTTGAATTCTTGTTTCTTCATTCTGTTCTGGGTGAATGTTTATTTCTTCCTTCTGCTCCAAATAATTGATTTGAGTCCCAGTTTCCTTTCCCTCACTATTGGTTCCCTGCCTATTTTTCTCTATTTCATTTTGCATAGCCTTCAATTTTTCCTCTATTTTGTGACCATACTCAACCATTTCTGTGAGCATCTTGATTACCAGTGTTTTGAACTCTGCATCAGATAGGTTGGCTATCTCTTCATTGCTTAGTTCTATTTTTTAGAGCTTTTTTTTCTTTTATTTGGGCCATATTTCTTTGTCTTGGCATACCTGTTACATTGTAAGGGGCAGAGCCTTAGGTATTCTCCAGGGAGGAGGAACCCACATCCCTGCCTTTTGGTCTGGTATGTGGGGGAGGGGTTTGAGAGGGAACAATGTCACTTGCTAGGCTCCTGCCTTGCTTTCAGTTACTATCCCCCCCTACCCACAAGAAAATTGGGCCTTTCTGGTGCTGATTTCAGGGTGGGTGAGTTTGTGTGCATTCTAGGACCCAGTGGGTCTCTCCAGTGAACTGTCCTGTGAGAATGGGAACTTTTTCTGCTGGTGCAATCCCCATAGGTTTTCACAGTCAGAGATTTTAAGGCTTTCTTTTCCCATGCTGGAGTTCTGAATTGTGTGGTCTCTCTTGCTCCCCAGTTTTCCCTCCCAGTTTATCTGCGCATTAATGTGTGACTGCCCAATCCACCAGTCACTGCCTCATCCGGCCTAGTCCTCCAGCAGCTGCCATGCCAGTGTCCTGTCCACCCTAGTTGCCCGCCTTTGACCCTCCTACCTGTCTGGATGAATGTTTCTTCTTTAACTCTTTAGTTGTCAGAGTTCTATACAGTTTGATTTTCTGGCAGTCCTGGTTGTTTTTTGTTTTTAAATTTGTTGTCCTTCTTTTGGTTGTACAAGGAGGCAAATTGTATCTACTTATACCTCCATCTTGGCCGGAAACCCTCTGAGACCTACTTTCTTACTATAATTTTAAGTATACTGTACTATGTTATTATTATCACTATATTGTTTAGCAGAGTTCTAGAACTTATTAATCTAGCCTAACTGAAACTTCACAACAACTTCAAAATTGAACAACAACTTTCACAGTGCTTTCTGACTTAACACTCAACTGAAGTTGCACTTTGAAAAATCACCAAAGACCTCCTAATTATACAATCTAAAGTTCCATTTGAGATATTTTAGGTCTCAAAACAAAAGGCATCTTCTTAAAGAAACCTTTCTTGAACATGTGAACTAAATCTCAAGACATCCTCAATTTATTTACTTTACACCCCTTTGTCCCTTAAATCATTTCTATGCTCTTGTTTACATGTTTATTTTCTTTCTGCCCCCATTAGTGTATAAGTTCCTTAAGGGAAAGGGCTTAGCTTTGTTTACTACAATATACTCAGACGCTAAACTATGCCTGGCACATAGTAAGCATTCAATAAGCATTTGTTCACTGACTGGGACCAACTGGTTTCCCTCTTAGATAACCTCTCTGGAGCATTTACCAGTGATGAACATTTTCTTTTTGATACAGCCTTCTTGGATTTTGAGGCAGCACCATTCTTTTTCAGCCTCCTCTACTAAATTTCCAATGGGATGTGATTTCTTTGAGGGCAATAACTGCTATTAGTATATTTGCTGACATGAGAAGGTCCAGAGAAACAGTTACAAGAAGTCCTTATACTTGCATTTCAGTATGAAAGATGTTAGCTAAATGTTATGTTTAAGATGGGTGAAAAGTACCGAAGGAAGAAGAAGTATTGTTTTTTGGCTGGTGACAAAGCTAATGTGCATAGTCTGATAATTAGGTATTGAATAGTAACTTGAAATTACATGAATATATATATATAGCTTAGTACTGTAGTCTATAGTTGTGTTTTGGTGCTTGGTCTGATATCCAACAGAAGCACAATAACCTCAAAATGGGTCAAAAGTGGGTAATTTTACAGAAGTCCATATATAGAGAAATGATTTATGTATGGCACAATAACTTGATTTAACATTATGTAGCCATTAATATTATAAATTATAGTTATAAAAATATGAAACTTGAAATATGTGTTATAAGTGAACAAGGCATGACACAATATTATGCATACAATGTGAGTAGAGATTTATAAAATATATATAATAATGAAAACTAGTAAGTGTTAAACAGGGACTATAATAATAGTTGCTTCATTTGATAGGATTATGACCATTTTTTTCTTATTTTTCAAAAAAATCCTGAAGTACACTAACTTTTATATATTTTAAAAACAAAAATCTAAAGCTGAAAACATTAAATAATCTGTACACCTGGTAGGATGCACTTGTGATGTAAATGTGAGGCGAGAGGATGGCACTTACATCATCTTTTTAAATTTTATTTTCAAGGAGGAAATACACTCCCTGCTATATCTGGCCTTTGAGATTTCCTTTGTGTTTAATGTATTCCACACCTTGATTTTCCTTTGAGGTTATTGTGGCCTGGGTATATAAATAAAGACCTAAATTACTCCCATGAAAGTGACTTTTCCAGTTTACACCATGAATCATTAGCAGATCTAAAAATGAAATCCCTCAATTTACACTCTTAGACTTCATAAACATCTCTAAAACACTTCTTCTATTCTAGATTGGTAGCTATATAATGAAGTGTTTCAAATTTATTAGACTAAAAGTCTTAAATTTTCCCTTTGATTGCCATTGTGTTAAGTGGCAATGAAAGTCACTCTGACTTTACTTGTAAAAGCCAGATTGGTTTGACACATGCATTGTGGAGTTTATTAAATTATTGCCTCCTCTCTCATTTATAATTTTGAAAGTAAATTCATGTTCATAAAATTTATTGCAACTGAATTTGTAGAGGCATAGAGAAATGCATTTGATTCATGAATAGGCTTTATCATGTAAATGAATGATGGCAAGTGCCTAGTTCACAAAGTGGTTAGAATGAAAGAAAACACACAAGTTTCAGCTTTATACATACAGTGACATTTTTTAAAAGCTGTATGATTAAAGGAATATGGTTAGATGGGGTGAAATGATTCTAATGTATGAGTTCAATGCCCCAGCATGTAGTCTGTCACTCAACAGGGGTCAGACCATAAGATGGGATGAATAAGCTGCTAGACAGGAGTCCATTTTTCAGCTCTGCAACAGGAATGACTTGTCATCACCTAATTCAGACAATCCAAATACTTCTTTATTAGTGACTGCCTACATTCTTTTTGCTTTGTTTCATACTTGAATAAATATATTGCACATATGCTGTCCAATTATCACAACAATGAGACTAAGAAATGCTCATGTTCCTGGAAGAATGCCTGGAAAGCTTAAAACTCAGAAACATCAGATAACAACATAGGACAAGAGAGTGACATTGGAATAAAGCCAGGATAACTAATTGAAAGTATAGGAAAAAAGTAATTTCCTTTAAAGTATCTAACTCTATGCACAGAATGCTTCTCAACCAGGCATACAACTCCACAAAGAAAAAAAAACTTCTCTCAAAAATTTAATGGCTCAAGAACAAAAACTTGAATTCCATTGATAAGATCCCCAGTATGTTCCTGCACGATCAGTGAGACACAAATTTCATTGATGAATATTTTGCCCACATACAAGGAGTCCCTCGGGAGCTATTTGTTGTTATTGTTCTTATTAGTTTGTTTTATTATAAATATACCCAAAAAGCATATATGTAACTCATAAGTATAATATAAACAGACATCTTAAGAAGTCTTAAGAAATACATTATCAGTACATTATAAACCTTCTTTATATTCTCTCCAATCATGCCAGTGTATTCAATGATTATCACCTTCTTGCTCTTCTCTCTGGCTTCTACAATGTTGGTATCTTACAACAATACATTGTTTAATTGCCTCTGATTTTAAACATTGTACAAATTGGCATACCAGATGTATTATTCTGACTTTTTTCCAACAAAAGTGTGTTCTGGAAATTTAGCCACATGTATGCATGCAACTGTGGTTCATTAAATTTTATTGCCATGTATTGAATTATATGAATATACCAAAAGGTATTTATCATTTTTCTTTTAGTGGGTGTTTAGGTTATTTGGTAGCCAGTTCTTCCACTCCCTGATTGTCTAAATATGTAATCATTTTATCCTCATTCTTTAAAAATATTTGAACTTGGTATATGATTCTAGGTTGGTAGTTTCACTGCTTTCCTGTTCCCTTTGCTGATGTTTAAAAGTCAGGTTTTAGTCTCATTGCAATAGGACAATTATTTTTTCCCTCTGGATGCTTTTTAAGATATCTGTGTCTTTGTTATTCTCATATTCCACTATCAGGTGTTTAGGTATGAATTTATTTTCATTTATTTCACTTGTGATTTGTTAGACTTTTTCTGGACTAATGTTTGTGTCTTCAAAAACTAAGGAAATATATCAGTCACTACCTCTTTTACTGTTTCCCTGACCTCATTTTCTACTACCTATTGAGATTTTAACACACATCATGTGTGTAAAGGCTTCATACTCATCACACCATTTTCTTTAATTCCCCTTTCACATTCAAATTTCCATTTTTAGGCAACCTTTCAGATATTTTCTTTGAATGATTTTAATATTCAATACCTGCATCATATTTGCATTAATGAGAAACTTACTTAGAAGTAATATAAATCAATTAGAGTATGGCCAAGGGTAAGATTTATACTGTTAGGGAAGTTTTTGGTCTATTCTCCTAATATAATTAGACACTTTTTAAAAAGTGCTAATATTTCCACCCATTCTAGGCTATATACATATACTGATGCCATATTTTCTTCATTGATATTTCCACTGCATACTCTGCTTCAACATTTCGATTAATATAAAAAGGTAGTTTGACTATAAAAATGTAGGTTTACTTCTAGGCTCTCTATTCTGCTCTGTTGGTCTGTGCCTGTTTTTTTTTTTAAGATTTTTTTTTTTTATTTTTAGATGGGAAGGGAAGGAGAGAGGGAGAAAAATATCAATGTATGGTTGCCTCTCATGGGTCCCCTGCTGGGAACTGGCCTGCAACCCAGGCATGTGTCCTGACTGGGAATCAAACTGCGATTGTGTGGTTCGCAGGCCCACACTCAATCCACTGAGCTACACCAGCCAGGGCTTGTGTGTGTGTTTTTATGCCAGTACTATGTTGTTTTGATGACTATGGCCTTGTAGTATAGTTTGATATTAAGTAGCATGATTCCTTCAACTTTCTTCTTTCTCAGGATTGCTGTTGCTATGTAGGGCCTTTTGTGGTTCCATATAAATTTTTGAAATATTTGTTCTAGTTCTGTGAAATACATCGGTATGTTTGTTGGAATTGTGTTGAATCTGTAGATTGCTTTGGGTAGTGTGGAAACTTTAATGATGTAAATTCTTCCTATCCATGAACACGGTATGTACTTCCACTTACTTGTACCTTCTTCAATTTCTTTCTTCAGCATTTTATGATTTTGTGAGTACAGGTCTTTTACATCCTTAGTTAGACTTATTCCTAGATATTTTATTCTTTTTGAAGCAATTGTAAATGGCATTTAAAAATTCCCCTTTGTGTTAGTTCATTACTGGCATATAAAATTGCAACTGATTTCTGGATATTAATTTTGTATTCTGGTATTTTCCTGAATTCATTATCAGTCCTATTAGTTTCTTGGTGGAATATTTGGGATTCTGTATGTACAGTATCATGTCATTTACAAATAAAGACAGTTTTACTCCTTCTTTTCCAATTAGGATGCCTTTTATTTCTCCTTTTTGTCTGATGGCTGTGGCTAAGACTTCCAGTTCTATGTTGAATAAGAGAGATGAAAGCAGATATCTTTGTCTTGTTCCTGATCTTAAGGGGAATGGTTGTGGTTTCTGCCTATTGAGTATGATGCTGGCAGTGGATTTGTCATATATGGACTTTATTATGTTTAGGTATGTTCCCTCTATTTCCACTTTGCTGAGAGTTTTTATCATAAATGGTGCTGGATTTTATCAACTGCTTTTTCTGAATATATTGACAGGATCGTGTGGTTTTTATCCTTCATTTAATTTATGTGATGACCCACATTTATTGATTTGCAAAAGTTGTACCAACCTTGTATCCCCAGAATAAATCCCACTTGATCATGGTATATGATCTTTTTTTAAAATTAATTAATTTAATTATATTTAGAGGGGAAGGGAAGGTGAGAGGGAGAGAAACAACAATGTATGGTTGCCTCTCATGCATCCCCTGTTGGGAACTGGCCTGCAACCCAGGCATGTGCCCTGACTGGGAATTGAACCATGATCCTTTGGTTCACAGGTCCGTGCTCAATCCACTGAGCTACACCAGCCACGGTGGTGTATGATCTTTTTGATGCATTGCTGTATTTGGTTTTCTAATATTTTGTTGAGGATTTTAGCATCTTTTAAATTAGGAATATTGACATACAATTTTCTTTCTTTGTAGTGTATTTATCTCACTTTGGAATTAGGATAATGCTGGCCTTGTAAAATGGGCTTGGTATCTTCTTTCCTCTTGAATTTTTTGAAAAATTTGAGGAGAGGTGTTAGTTCTTCTTGGAATATTTGGTAAAATTCTTCTGTGAAGTCATCTGGTCAGGGTTTTTGTTTGTTGGGAGTTTTTTGATTACTGCTTCTTAATATGTATATTCAGATTCTCTGACTCTTCTTGACTTAGTTGTGGAAGATTATGCTCCTAGGAATTTATCCATTTTGTCCAGGTTGTCTAATTTATTGGCATATACTTTTTCATAATATTTTCTTAGAATCTTTTGTATTTCTCTGGTGTCAGTTGTTATGTCTCCTCTTTCATTCCTGATTTTATTTATTTGGGTCCTTCCTCTTTTTTTTTCTTGATGAGTTTTATTAAAGGTTTGTTAACTTTATTTATCTTTTCAAAGAACCAGCTGCTGGAGTCACCGATATTTTTTTATTTTTTAGACTCTATTTCATTTATTTCTGCTCTGATATTTATTGTTTTTTTCCTTTTACTGGCTTTGAGTTTTGCTTGTTCTTTTTCAAGTTCCTTTGAAGCTAGATATTTATTTGGGCTTTTTCTTTCTTTCTTTTTGAGATGGGTCTGTAATGCTGTAAATTTCCCTCTTTGGATTGCTTTTCCCATGTTCCTCTATTATGTCCTCATTTTCATGTTTCAGTGTATCCTCCAATTTCTCTTTTGACCTTGTTGGTGAGCCATGTATTGTTTAATAACATGTTATTTAGATGAAGTAGGCACATACAACGGGCTAAAGATAACTCATACAATAAGTGGTATTTAGAAAATTGGACAGATATGTGCAGAAAAATGAAACTAGACCATGTACCTTCTTACATTACATAAAAGAATAAATTCAAAATAGATTAAAAACTTAAATATTAGACTTGAAACCATAAAAACTCATAGAAGAATATATAAGCAAAAATTTCAGATATATCTCCCAGCAATATTCTATCAGATATATCATCCCAGGCAAGGGAAACAAAAGAAGACATTAAAAATGGGACTATATCAAAGTAAAAAGTTTTTGCACACCAAAGGAAAACATGGACAAAATAAAAAGACAGTGCACAGAATGGAGAACATTCACCAAAATGTCTGATAAGGGGTTAATATACAGAATTTATAAAGAACTCGTACAACTCAACATCAAGAAAACAAACTACCCAATTTAAAAAATGAGCAAAGAACCTGAATAGACACTTCTCCAAAGAGGATATAACAGATTGCCAATAATATGAAAAGATGCTCATTGTCACTAATCATTGGATAAATGCAAATTAAAACCATAATAAGGACTTCCACCAAGATGGAGCCATAGGTGGAAGCACCGCACCTTCTCGCACAACTAAGTTTAAAAACAACAAAGTTTTAGCAACAAAAACACAGCCAAACCATACAAAATTGAACTATATGGAAGTCTGACAACAACGAACCCTTAAGCCAAACCGGTAAGAGGGGCAGAGCCAGCACCAGAGCAGGGTCCAGCAGGAAAGATCCACTGGACTGACCCCAGTGTGCGACCCAGGTGTGCCAGCAGCCGTGGGCGAATCCTAGGTGTGGATAGTGGGCGGACCCACTGAGGGTGCATCATGGTCACACATTTGCGCGCAGATAAACTAGAGAAGGAGCTAGCAATGAGACAGACCGCACAGGCCTCAGCTGCAGGAAGCAGCAGAGGGAACCCCCATTGTCCCTCTCTGACCCTGCCCCCACATACAGCATCACAACCCAGTGACCTGGGTGGCCCAGCCCTGGTGAACAACTAAGGCTCCGCTCCTCGTACGTAACAGGCAAGAACAGATCAAAGCATGGCTTAAGAACAACTCAGAGCCCCAGAGCCAACAAATCTAAGTGATGAAGAAATAGCCAAATTTTCAGATGCACAGTTCAAAAAACTGGTCATCAGGATGCTCACAGAACTGGTTAATTTGAGTCACAAATTAGAGAAACATATGAAGGCTAAACTAATTGAAATGAATGGAAATACACAGGAAACCAAAGTAATGGAAAGGAAACTGTGACTCAAATCAAAGGAGTAGACTAGAAGGAAGAAAAAAATGTCCAAACAGAAAAGAATGAAGAAACAAGAATTCAAAAAAATGAGAAGAGTCTTAGGAACCTTCAGGACATCTTTAAATGTTCCAACATCTGAATTATAGGGGTACCAGAAGGGGAAGAGGAACAGCCATGAGTGGAAAACTTTTTTTTTTAAATTTTTTATTGATTATGCTGTTACAGTTGTTCTATTCCCCCTTTATTCCCCTCCACCCTACCCCTCACCCCCACCATTACCCCCCCTTTAGTTTATGACCATGTGTCTCAAGTCCTTTAGATTCTATATTTCCCATGCTATTCTTGCCCCCCCCATCTATTTTCTATCTACTGTCTATGCTACTTATTTTCTGTACCTTCTCCCCCCTTCTCCTCCTCCCACTCCCCTGTTGCTAACCCTCCTTGAGATCTTCATTTCTATGTTTCCACTCCTGATCTAGCTGTCCTTTTAGTTTGCTTTTGTTTTAGGTGTAGTTGTTAATAACTGTGAGTTTGTTGTCCTTTCACTGTTCATGTTTCTTTAACTTCTTTTTCTTAGATAAGTCCCTTTAACATTTCATATAATAAGGGCTTGGTGATGATGAACTCCTTGAATTTGATCTTATCTGAGAAGCACTTTATCTGTCCTTCCATTCTAAATGAAAGTTTTGCTGGATAGAGGAATCTTGGATGTAGGTCTTTAGATTTCATGACTTGGAATACCTCTTTCCAGCCCCTTCTTGCCTGTAAGGTCTCTTTTGAGAAATCCGCTGACAGTCTGATGGGGACTCCTTTATAGGTGACTGTCCCCTTATCTCTTGCTGCTTCTAGGATTCTCTCCTTCATTTTAATTTTGGCTAATGTAATTATGATGTGCCTTGGTGTGTTCCTTCTTGGGTCCAACTTCTTTGGTACTCTCTGAGCTTCCTGGATTTCCTGGAAGTCTATTTCCTTTGCCAGATTGGGGAAATTCTCCTTTATTATTTGTTCAAATAAGTTTTCCACTGGTGGCTGTGCCTTTCCCCCCTTCTGGTACCCCTATAATTTGGATGTTGGAGTGTTTAAAGATGTCCTGGAGGTTCCTAAGACTCTCCTCATTTCTTTGAATTCTTGCTTCTTCACTCTTTTCTGTTTGGCCATTATTTGCTTTCTTCTGGTCCACTCCATTGATTTGAGTCCCAGTTTCCTTTTCATTGCTATTGGTGTCCTGTGCAATTCCATTCATTTCAATTAGTTTTGCCTTCATATATTTGTCTAATTTGTCGGTATAATCAACCAGTTCTGTGAGGATCCTGATCACCAATGTTTTAAACTGTGCGTCTGTGAGTTTTGCTATTTCTTCATCGTTTAGATCTATTGGCTCTGGGGCTCTGAGATCCTCCTGCGCCATTCTTGGTCTGTTCCAGGCCCTTTAAGTGTAAGAAGCGGTGCCTTGGATTCCCAGGTGGCTGGGTTGTTATGCTGTATGTGGGGGCGTGGCCAGAGCGGGGAAATGGCGACCCCCTCTGCCGCTTCTCACAGCTGGGTGCGGAGGAGCAGTGCCTTAGGTGGTTCACCTGGGCCGGGCCACTCAGAGTCGCTGGGGTATGTGGAGGTGGGGTCAGAGCAGGGAAATGGCGGCGCCCTCCACTGCCGCTGGCAGTGGGGACCTGCCGGCCCGGTCCAACCGCCCACTCCCTTGCCTGTCCACCGGCGCACAAATGCGCGACCTCAGTCAACACGCAGCCTCGCTGCCCCGCTGTCTGTCTCCCCTGTGGTCGCTCGCCTGGTCGCTTGCTCGGTCGCTCACTAGGTCCAACCCTGCACCTGGATTCCGTGCATCTGACCGAGTTTTCCTGTGCAACCCTGCTCCGCCAGCCGCTGGTTTTGCCCCTTAGCGGTCAGGCTGAAGAATTTGTTGTTAACGGACTTCCGAAAAGTTCAATTTTCCGTGTTCTGGCTGTGTTTTCTGTTGCTAATATTTAGTTTTCTCTAATCTTGGTTGTGTGAGAAGGCACGGCACATCCACCTATGCCTCCATCTTGGCGGAAGTGGAAAACTTATTTGAACAAATAATAAAGGAGAACTTCCCAATCTGGCAAAGGAAATAGACTTCCAGGAAATCTAGGAATCTCAGAGAGTCCCAAAGAAGTTGGACCCAAGAAGGAATACACCAAGGCACATCATCATTACATTACCCAGGATTAAAATGAAGGAGAGAACCCTAGAAGCAGCAAGAGATAAGGGGACAGTCACCTACAAAGGAGTTCCCATCAGACTGTCAGTGGATTTCTCAAAAGAGACCTTACAGGCAAGAAGGGGCTGGAAAGAAGTATTCCAAGTCATGAAATCCAAAGACCTACATCCAAGATTGCTCTATCCAGCAAAACTTTCATTTAGAATGGAAGGGCAGATAAAGTGCTTCTCAGATAAGATCAAATTCAAGGAGTTCACCATCACCAAGCCCTTATTATATGAAATGTTGAAGGGACTTACCTAAGAAAAAGAAGATAAAAAAGATGAACAGTGAAAGGACAACGAACTCACAATTATTAACAACCACATAAAACAAAAGCAAGATAAAAGGACAGCTAGATCAGGAGCAGAACCATAGAAATGAAGATCTCATGGAGGGTTAGCGACAGGGGAGTGGGAGGAGAAGGTGGGAGAAGGTACAGAAAATAAGTAGCATAGACAGTAGGTAGAAAATAGATAGGGGGAGGGCAAGAAGAGTATGGGAAATATAGAATCCAAAGAACTTGAGATACATGGTCATAAACTAAAGGGGGGAACATTAGGGGTGATGGGGTGCAGGGTGGAAGGGAATGAAGGGTGGAATAGAACAACTGTAATGGCATAATCAATAAAATTAAAAAAACAGATGAGTGAATAAAGCTACCATTGGATATTTACACTATGGAATACTAAGCCATAAAAAGAAGAAAGCTTTATCCTTTGCAACAGTTTGGAGTGACCTGGAGAACATTATCCTAAGTGAAATAAGCCAGACAAAGAAAGGCAAATATCATATGATTTCACTTATATGTGGAATCTAATGAACAAACAGACTTAACAAGCAAAATAGAGACTCATAAATGCAGGATGACAGCTAAGGGGGTAGGGAAGGTAGGGGGTGGAAGTATTGAGCAAAAATGAAAAAGGACTTGTGGGCATGTAACAACAGTTTGTTGATTTTTGTATTTGGGGGACTGTCCAACTGTATTCAGTAGCTTAACCATACAATAGTTTTTATAAATGAAATTCATTCTCAAAGTACAAATATATCTTTACCATTGAAAACAATATTGTAAATTTGATGTGAGATCTGCAAGGAATTCCAAATAAGGAATTCAAAATATAATTCTAGTTTATTTACCCTTTCAAGGTTCTCTGGTGATTTCTCATCCCAATTGTAATATTATGCAAACTTTTTCCATGTTTTACAAATTCCTGGTTCTCTGGTTTTTTATTTCCCCCTGAATCTCTCCTCCCACTTCCTCCCTATTGCTCTTTTCTCTTATTAGGCAAGAACTTTCACAGCTCCTTCAACATGTCACACTTGTTCCTGTGTCAGAGTTTTTATCTGCACTGTTCTCTCTGCCTGACATACACTTCCCCCATACTTCAGGTAGCTCATACCTCCTTCATTCAAGTCTCTACTCAATGTCATCTCCCTGAAACAGGCCCTGCCTTCATTCCATCATCCTCTATTCACTTACCTTGGTTTTCTTCACAATATTTAATAACTGTTTGAAATAGTCTAGCTAGTGTGTTAATGGTGTCTAGCTAGTGGTTAATAATTATGTACTTAGTGCCTACTGTAAAAGGAGTAGTATTCAGGACTTCTGGACAAGATGGAAGTATAGGTAGATACTTTGCTTCCTTGCACAACCAAAAGAAGGAACAACAAATTTAAAAACAAAAAAGCAAACTTCCAGAAAAATCAAACTGTGTGGAAGTCCAAGAACCAAGGAATTAAAGAAAAAACATTCATTCAGACTGGTAGGAGGGGCAGAGACTGGCAGCCAGGGTGGAGTGGACACATGGCAAGGTGACAGCTGGAGGACCAGGCAGTCTCACATTTGCATGCAGGTAAATCAGGAGGAACAACTGAGGAGTGAAATGAACCACACAACCCAGGGGTCTAGGAAGGGAAAAGAAAGCCTAAAAACTTCTGGCTGTAAAAACCTGTGGGGGTTGTGGTGGCTGGAGAAACTTCCAGCCTCACAGGAGAGTTCACTGGAGAGACCCACTGGGTCCTAGAATGCACACAAACTCACCCACCCTGAAATCAGCACCAGAAAGGCCCAATTTTCTTGTGGGTAGGGGGGGATAGTAACTGAAAGCAAGGCAGGAGCCTAGCAAGTGACATTGTTCCCTCTCAAACCCCTCCCCCACATACCAGACCAAAAGGCAGGGATGTGGGTTCCTCCTCCCTGGAGAATACCTAAGGCTCTGCCCCTTACAATGTAACAGGTATGCCAAGACAAAGAAATATGGCCCAAATAAAAGAAAAAAAGCTCTAAAAATAGAACTAAGCAATGAAGAGATAGCCAACCTATCTGATGCAGAGTTCAAAACACTGGTAATCAAGATGCTCACAGAAATGGTTGAGTATGGTCACAAAATAGAGGAAAAATTGAAGGCTATGCAAAATGAAATAGAGAAAAATAGGCAGGGAACCAATAGTGAGGGAAAGGAAACTGGGACTCAAATCAATTATTTGGAGCAGAAGGAAGAAATAAACATTCACCCAGAACAGAATGAAGAAACAAGAATTCAAAAGAAAATGAGTAGAGGCTTAGGTACCTCTGGGACAACTTTAAATGTTCCAAATTTAAATCACAGGGATGCCAGAAGGAGATGAGGATAAGCAAGAAATGGAAAACGTATTTGCAAAAACTAATGGAGAACTTCCCCAATCTGGCAAAGGAAATAGACTTCCAGGAAGTCCAGGAAGCTCAGAGAGTCCCAAAGAAGTTGGACCCATGGAAACACACACAAAGGCACATCATAATTACATTACCCAAGAGAAGGAGAGAATCTTAAAAGCAGCAAGAGAAAAGGAGAGAGTTATCTACAAAGGAGTTTCCATAAGACTAGCAACTGATTTCTCAAAAGAAACCTTGAAGGCAAGAAGAGGCTTGAAAGATGTATTTGAAGTCATGAAAGGCAAGGACCTACATCCAAGATTATTATATCCAGCAAAGCTATCATTTAGAATGGAAGGGCAGATAAAGTGCTTCTCAGATAAGATCAAATTCAAGGAGTTCATCATCACCAAGCCCTTATTATAGGAAATGTTAAAGGGACTTCTCTAAGAAAGAGAAGAAGATCAAAAATACAAACGGTAAAATGACAATTAGCTCACAACTATCAACAACTGAACCTAAAAAAACAACAAAACCAAAAACTAAGCAAATGACAGAAGAGGAACAGAATCACGGAAATGGAGATCATGTGGAGGGTTATCAGTGAGGAGGAAGAGGGAGGAGAATGGGGGGAATGTTACAGAGAATAAGAAGCATAATTGATAGGGACAAAATAGACAGGGTTGGTTAAGAATAATATGGGAAATGGAGAAGCCAAAGAACTTATACATATGACCCATGGACATGAACTAAGGGAGATAATGCTGGTGGGAGGGGGTGTGCAAGGCAGAGGGGAATAAAGTAGGAAAAACAAATGGGACGACTGGAATAGCACAATCAATAAAATATATTATTAAAATGAACTCTCATTTATTTGTTTTTAATGGAAAATGGTACAGAAACTAGAAGACAGAATTGAATGATGCTATTCATATGTAGTTCTGAAAAATAAAAAAAAAAGGATAGATACAGAAAACAGATCACTGTTCCTAGAAGTTTGCATGGGGACAGGTGCAAAGTACATGTACAGGGAAATTTGAGTCTGTCATATTTCATGTATAGTTTAATAACTTTTCAGACATACATGAAAATTCTTTCTTGCACTCTGGGAGTGCCCTTACTATTGTGCCCACCACATCTGCATACACGGTGACCATAATAAACTGGCAGAATTAGCATGTTCACTGAAGGCTGAACCTAAACTAAGAAAGAGGGACTGAAGGAGAGTCATCCAAGGGATATGTGGGAAATTGTTGTTTTCACCCTTAAAGAGGTTCCTGACTGCTCCACCAAATCAGGTGGAAACATTAAGGATACTCACTCCTGAACAGGAGCCTTTCTTCTGATATCAGGAATGAATGAGATAAGATGTCATTTTTCTTTCATTTTCCATATAAAGGGTTCTCTTCCTAGGATCTCAGAGAAAAGACTCTGAGGATACTCTGAAGAACATGGAGGTCAGATCGAGAACTCAGCCACCAGCAGTCTCTATTTTGGAACAGAGCTTTTGTGTCTGAGCTTTACCACCTTCACTTTTGAGGTCCCAGACTCCATTCTCATCTGAGGAGAACCTAACTGCATCTGAGACACTGACTGACAGCCAAACTGAGAAAGACTGTGAACTCCTTAACAGCTAGCTGAGTTGGTCTTGGGCAGTGTGGGTCTGGGATGATGGAAACCTTTAGTGAAATCAATGACAAAGTCAAAGGAAGTCTCTTTTGGAATCACCAAGGTTCCTGAATTTTTTTGAGGGTCCCATCAAGAATGAGAGCAGCTGAATGGAAGTATGTGTAACAGAGGTGTGGGAGGGGACAGCTCTAGATAAGCAACTACCCATGGGTTAGTGACATGACCAAAATGTCACCCTTGTGCATGGCATTTCAGCTTGACCATTGACCCCATTTGTATGTGATACCCTTCTCATTCTGAATATGACTGTCAATTTTTCTATTATAATTATTTGCTAATTTTTTAATCTTCATTTTACATTTTTAAATAGCAAAAAACCCCACAAAAGACAAAAAACAACCCCACAATATTTTGGAGTATCAAATCATAATTTTTACCCTTGCATAGATTTGTGTAATCAGTGCTGTAATGAGGATACTGGATATTTCCATAACTGTCCCTTTCAAAAAAAATTTCCCATGTATGATTTACACTATCCTCTCCCCATACCTAACCCTGATAACCACTTATTTTTCTTCATATCTATAGTTATATACTTCAAAGAGCATCATATAATGGAAATAATAGTGTATGTAACTTGTTGATACTGGCTTCTTTCACTCAACAAACACTCTTGAGATTCTTCCAAGTTGCTCTGTGTCCATTGTTTATCCCTTCTTTTGTTACTGGGTAGTATTCCAGTATATGGATATTTCTAATTTTTTAAATCTATTTCACCCTTGCAAGGGCATTCAGTTGCTTTAGCTGTTGTCAAATACGCATACAGTTATAACGAACAATCATGTATAAATTTTTGTATAAGTTTTTATCTCTCCCAGGCATGTGATTGGTGAGTTAAGTTATGTATACATGTATAAGAAATTACAAGGTCACTTCCCAGAGTGACTGCTCAACTTTACATTTACAGAGTCAATGCAAGTTGTTTATCCTTGCTAGTGCTTAGTAATGTTATATTATTTTTTAAATCTGGTCTCAAAAATAATTTGCACTTTACCATGTTTTTTTTAATTTATTGAAATCAATATTTTTTGTTTCTTTTTATTTTTTATTTTATTTTATTTCACTTATTTTTTATTGATGTTCAAGTACACTTGTCTCCATTTCCTCCCCACTACTCCTCCCCACCCCAGCCATCCTCACTTCCTATCCCTGATCCTAACCCCCTTTGGCTTTGTCCATGTGTCCTTTATACATGTTCCTTAATGACCCTTCCCACCTCCCCTCTGGTTACTGTCAGTCTGTTCTAAAAGTGGAACCTAATCAACAAAGCAAACAAGTAAGCAAAATATAACCAGAGAACTTGAAATTAAGAACAAACTGCACCTTACCGTGTTTTTAATGGACTTTTCTCTATTAATGATGTAGAAATTTTTTCAAGGACTTAACATGTATATATTAATTTTAGTGACATTCTGCTCATTTTTTAAATTATTTTATTCTTTTTAACTTTCTTAACCTTTCCTTTTTAACTTAACTTTTTTTCCTTTTTAACTTTTTAAATTTTGAGAGTCCTCTGTTGTTTTTTTTTTTCTGGATACAGACCCTTAATTGATATATAGATTCTTAATTGATTTGCAAAGATGTTTATCCAGTTCATAGCTTTAACTTATCTGCTCCTAAGTGTTTCTCAGAGAAATATATTTTTAAAATATATTGGGTATTTGCCTTTCACTGACTGGCTTAATTCACTTAGTATAATTTTTTTCAGGTCCATCCATGCTGTTGCAAAAAGTAAGAGTTTCTCCTCTTTTTTTTACTGATGTGTAGTATTCTATTGTGTAAATGTACCATAAATTTTTAATCCACTCATCTACTGATAGGCAAAGACAAATACCACATGATCTCACTTATATGTGGACTATAATGATTATGATAAACAAATGGACAAAATAGTCATTGAAGCTTACATACAGGGTGACATCTGCCTGAGGGGAGGGGGAAATGGGATGAAAGAACTTTTATGCACAACCTACGGGCATGGACAACAAGATTGGAATTAATGTAGGGAGGGGTGAGGTAGGGTTGGGTAGAGGTGGAGAAAGAGAAAAATTGGGAACAACTGTAACATTATAAACAGTACAAATAAATATTAAAATAACATAGGGATATGTTCATATATATGTTCAATTTATTATTTTTTGAATAATTTTTAGACTTTCTTGCCTAATTCCAGGTCATTAGATTTTTCCTCTTTTTTTGTATTCAACTTTTATACTTTTCAGTTTGCCATATCTTCTCTTCTCCTGACATGTCATCAGTGGGAGGATATTAAGGAAGGACTGAGGAGCCATCTAACCTCAGCTGAAGGTACCCAAGCACCTCCTGACCCTACTGTTAGATCAGAACTGCTCCAGGCTGGTCCCCAGTGTGATGTTACCTGATCCCATCAAAGGAGTCTGAGGGAAGCTTGAGATACTCTGAAGGGGCTTGACTCAGGTGAGGAGAGGAAGGAGTCCCAGGTCCTCTTATGTTGCAAGGTGGGGTCTCTGAAAAAGATCAGAAAGGACCTTTGACCACAGATATTGGGAACTTCAGTCCCACCTGACCTCTGATGTCAAACTCAAAAAGTCACAGGCAAGATCCCTGGATCTTGTTTCTGTACTTCCTTGTTGGGAGCTTGAGGGACCAGTTGAAAAGGTTTTTCTGTGAGGTGTGGCTTCAGGTAAACAGATCAGAGTTGTCATCCAGCCATGTTTCAAGTTGTGGATTCTGAGGAAGGACTAAGGGGATCTCTCTGGAAGAGGGGGCCACAGCCCAGCCCTGCCCCTGATGAATGCCATGGGAAATCCCAAGTAGTTTCCACAGGTTTGGTATATCCGGACATCCATCTTGGGAACATGAGCAAGGTAAGGTTTTTTCTGAAGCATATAACCTCAGGTCAGGAGAGGGAGGAGGCCCAGGCCCTGCCATGCATCAAAGTGAAAATTCAAAGGGAAGAAAATGAGGACCTCTCACAACAGACAGATTCTCAGAGAGAACCCATAAATGGATATCATCTAAAAACAACCCTCTGCATCTCCTTGACTTCTTTTTCTGGCATCTCAGAGAGATGGTGGCCTTGACCTGAGGGACCATCTTCAGATAAACAGATAGGAGGGGAGGTACAGCCTGTCAGGAGTAAATACGATGATCTTGAGGACCACTGAGATGACCTCCCACATGAGTATGCACAGCACCTCACAGAATCCAGCCTTTCTCTGCTGTCAGCCCTGGGAAAATATTTTTATTATTGAGGACATCCAATATATCATTTTTGTTTGAACCATGAATTTAATTTGCATTTGTTTAATGTCTAATGGTGTAGAGGAATTTTTCATATGCTTACTTAACATCCTTATGTCAACTTTACTGAATTATGCATTGATATATTTTGCCCATTTAAAAAATTAAGTTGCTCATTTTCTAATTTTTCTATTTTGAGGACTATTTTTATATACTGGATTCTTTTTGTTGTTGTTGTTGTTGGATATTTGATTTGCAAATATTTTCTTCCAGTCTGTAGCTTTAGTACACATTTGTGAAAATGCTCAACATCATATGTCATTAGGAAATTGAAAGTTAAAACAACATTAAGGTACCTCTACATAGTTACTCAAATTGCTAAAATCCAAAACATTGAAAACAACAAATGTGGACAAAGATATGTAATAAAAGAAATTCTCATGAATTTCTGGTGAGAGGCTACTTTGGAAGATAGTTCAGTGGTTTCTTACCAAATTAAGCAAAATAAAAATTTTGTTTGTAATGCTAATATTTATGAAAAATAGAATAAGGCTAACTTTTCCACTGAGATGAGAATCTTTAACCTAAACAACAGCCTGAATATATTAATATCTGTTATGTATGCATTGCATTTTAATTTGGGGGCAAAGTAAGTTTAAGGTTTATTTTAAAGGTTGTATTGAAATAAGATTTCACTTAAGTTTTATGGCTCCCAAGTCACTCCTCAAAATATTAAGAATGTTGTTGCTTATCTGACTTTCATATGATAGAAGAAAACAGAACTGGTGATTTACATGGGTTTTTCCAAACTAATAAAGCCATAACAAAAATCTCGGACCCCCTGGCAGTCATTCTTATGAGCAACACCACTCTCGAATAAACAGAACGTACATCACACTAGGCCTAAAGGTGATTTGAGGGGGAATACAACAATCAAAAAAATGTAAAGAACTTCCTGAATTTTCCCAACTAGGATTCAAGAAAAGAAAGCACTGAGATTTTCAGTAAACTGCAGGTTCAGCAAAAAATAAACTTGATTAAATGATGCATTGCCATTTCTGCACCAGATATAACTAATACAGTTGAGACTGCACAGAAGTGCAATGATCATCTTAAATTAAACAGTTTTCAAATGAAAATCTATACAAATAAGTTTGTGCAGAAAAATGTATAATTTAGATGCTTAATTGAACTTCTTTGGCTTTTAAAAAATAATTCTCTCTAATCTATATGGATAATTTACTTATTGAAACCATCAATCTGAAATAAATATATACATTTTAGACAGATTGTTCATGTTGCTAACAGTGTACTGCACATGGCGGTAATCAAATGACATTTAGTTAAGTTTCTTATATAAAAGTTTTACGAGAGTGAATCTTCTAGTAATTTTCATTTAAAATATATGTGTTTAGTTCTGGTTTTATTTTATTTTTTGAAAGATTGGAATATCTTACTATATAACACTTTAGGTTTGATTTACAAAAATAATATAAAAATATGCTTATCAATACTATTTTGAACATGACACTTTCATTCAAGCATTGATCCATATAGGTTTGTCTTAATACCCTACCCTAAATTATATACTCCTTATTTTTTCATATATTATTTTTTTAGTTAGAAAGAAATTTATTTTAATTAATCAAGATGAACTTTTTACCTGGCTGGTGTAGCTCAGTGGATTGAGTGTAGGCCTGTGAACCAGAGTATCGAGGTTCAATTCCCAGTCAGGGCACATGCCTGGGTTGCAGGCCAGTTCCCAGTGAGGCACGCATGAGAGGTGACCATACATTGATATTTCTCTCCTTATCTCCTTCCCTTCCCCACTGAAGATAAATAAATTTAAAAAAAATATTTTAAAATGCATTAAAAAGATGAACTTTTCAATTATGTACCTTTCTAAACAAATAGACTTAAAGAAAAATTTAAACCCTAATATATTTTTTCTTCTTTTTATTATTATTCAACTACAGCTATTTCCATTTTACCCCTTAGTTTTCTGGTTTTAGTAATGGCAGAGTACTTTGAATCATTATAATCCTCCCTCAGATAATACTTATAAACTGAAAACAATTTTAAAAAATATATAACTATTTGAAGACATCATGGTATAAATGGAAACAGAAAGAAAATGGAGTAGATTCAACATTTGAAACACTGATATGTGCCCTAGAGCAAGGATCATAAACGAAAGAATAAATAAATGGGATATAATCAAAATAAAAAGCTTCTGCATGGCTAAATAAAACAACATTAAAATGGAAAGAGAACTAACTGCATGGGAAAACATATTTGCCAATGATACCTCAGGCAAGTGTTTGATCTCCCCAAAAAATAAGGAATTCACACAACTCTACTCTAGGAAGACAAAAAAACAATTAAAAATGGGCAAAACACCTGAATGGACATTTCTCCAAGGAGGACATACAGAGGGCCCAGAGACATATGAAAACATGCTCAGCATCACTAGCCATCAGAGAGATGCAAATTAAAACCACAATGAGATACCACTTCACAACAGTAAGAATGGCCATCATAAACAAAGCAACAAGCAACAAGTGTTGGAGAGGATATGGAGAAAAGGGAACCCTAGTGCACTGTTGATGGGAATGCAGACTGGTGCAGCCACTGTGGAAAACAGTATGGAATTTCCTCAGAAAACTAAAAATGGAGCTGCCTTTTGACCTGGCAATTCCATTGGTAGGATTATATTTTAAGTACCTTGAAACACCAATCCAAAAGAACCTATGCACCCCAATGTTCATAGAATCAGACTTTGTAATAGCCAATTGTTGGAAGCAACCTAAGTGCCCATCAGTAAATGAATGGATCAAAAATCTATGGTACATTTACACAATGGAATACGATGCAGCAGAAAGAAGGAAGGAGCTCCTACCTTTTGAGACAGCATGGATGGAACTGGAAAGTATTATGCTAAGTGAAGTAAGCCAGGCAGTGAAAGACAAATACCATATGCTCTCACCTTTAAGTGGGATCTAATCAACAAAATAAACAAGCAAAATATAACCAGAGACATTGAAATTTTAAAAAAAGTGACAATAACCAGAGGGAAGGCGGGAGGGGGTAATGGAGGGAAAGGGTGCATGGTCTTCAGGAACTACTATAAAGGACACATGGACAAAACCAGGGTTTGGGTGGAATCAGGGGAAGGAGGTGGGGGTGGCTGCAGTGGGTTAGAGTGGTGGGGGAAAATGGGGACAACTGTACTTGAACAATAAAAAACAACAAAAAAAACAAACAATAATAAAACCTTTTAAAAATTAGTGAAATATCAAACATGAAAAAAAAAGGTTTGTGAGATGTCATAAAACATTTTTTAATTATAAAGGTCACATTTTGTTGCATAAATTTCACTACTTTTTAAGCAACATGGAGCAATATTTTAAGCAATATTTTTGTATAATACTGAAAACAAAGAAAAACAAAATTTAAGAATAGAGTGTAAATGTCAAATAAAAGGAGATATGCCAAAATGAGAACAAATAGAAGGAAATATGTCAAAATGAGAACAGTGGTTTCTCCTGAATGATAGATTGTATATGTCCTCCTTCCTGAAAGTTTATGTTACTACATGTGGTAGGACGTTTTTACATATGAAAATAGGCTTTTTATGTTTTCTGTATATTTGTTTTTCTCCCACAATCCATACAGGTTGTTTTGTCTTTTATAATTTCTGGAAGGGAAACAAAGTGACATTTTGATCGATTCTTCCTTACATATTTCTAAAGTTTCTGCAGTAATTATGCATTCATTTAACATCAGCAACAAGCAAATGACAATATAAAACCAAATCAAGTGTTCTACATTCATCTCAGATTTCAAAATAAGGTTGAACCCTTCCATAACCAATCAAGACCAATTGACATTTTATGGAAATGAAAGTTCAAGAAGTCACATCTGTGTTCATATCTATGATTATCTATGATCGTCACAACAATCTTATGATGTTGACAGAACTGCTATTATAATCCCTGTTTTTTAGAATGAGGAAATTAAGACTCAAGGAGATTAAGTAAATTAAGTACCTTGTGCATAGTTTCAATGTAAAATGTTACATAGCTAAGATTCAAAGATAGGTTAAGGATTTACACTGTGTGGTGGTGAAAAGAGCATAAGTTACCGAGTTCGGGAAACTTAGCAGCATATTTTAGTTTCATTATTCCAAGATGTGTGACCTAGTTTCCAATCTGTAAAATGGGAATAATAACTACCTCATAAAATGAAAATACGAAGATAATATGTGATCATGTTTTCATGCACCTGGTACATAATAACTACTCAGTCAATTCATATCGGTCCTTCCATTTCCCATGTGTCCTGATTCAATATTTTGACATGGTTCATTTTCAGCATTTCTGAAATCATCACTGCAAGCAAACAACTAGATACTTTGATGAAATCTTTCGTGTCCTATTTTAGTTTTATTGAGTGAGAACTCCTGGTTGTGGAGCTCTGAAATCTAGACTTTATTATGGTTCTGAAATGGTTCATATGCAGAGTAAAATTTTAGAACCAATGCAATTCTCTTATATGTATGTATGTATGAATTATTTTATTGTTGTTCAAGTACAGTTGTCTGCATTTCTTCCCACTACTCCCTCCCATCCCAGCCATCCCCACTTCCCTCCCCTGATTTCACCCCACTTTGTTTTGTCCATGTGTCCTTTATAGTTGTTCCTGAAAACCCTTCCCCCCGTTATCCCCTCCCTCCTCCCCTCTGTTTATTGTCAGATTGTTTGAAATTTTAATGTCTCTGCTTACATTTAAATTTATATTATATTTTGCTTACTTGTTTGTTTTGTTGATTAGATTCCACTTGTAGGTGAGATCATATGGTATTTGTCTTTTGCTGCCTAGCTCATTTCACTTAGCATAATGCTCTGTTTTATTCATGCTATTGTGAAGGGTAGGAACTCCTTCTTTCTTTCTGCTGCATAATATTCCATTGTGTAAAATGTACCACAGTTTTTTGATCCATTCATTTACTGATGGGCACTTGGGTTGCTTCCAGGACTTGGCTATTGTAAATTGTGCTGCTATGAACATTGTGGTTCATAGGTCTTTTTGAATTGGTGTTTTAAACAGTTTCTAGAAACAAATGAAAATGAACATGCAACAGTCCAAAACCTATGAAATACAGTGAAGGCAGTCCTAATAGAGAAGTTCATGGCAATACAGGCCTATTTAAAAAAGAGAAATGTTTCAAACAAACAACCTAACCCTACAGCTACAAGAACTGGAGGAACAACAACAAACAAAGCCCAGAGCATGTAGAAGGAAGGACATAATCAAGATCAGAGCAGAATTAAACAACATAAAGACTAAATGAACAATTCAAAGCATCAATAAATCTAGGAGCCAGTTCTTTGAAAAGACAAATGAAATCGACAAGCCTTTAAGCAGACTCATTAAGGTAAAAAGAGAGAGAGGATTCAAATAAACACAATCAGAAATGAAAGAGGAGAGATTACAACTGATACCACAAAAATACAAAGGATTTTAAGGAATTATTATGAAGAACTGTATGTCAAGAAATTTGAAAACCTAGGTGAAATGGACAAATTTCTAGAAAAATATAATCTTCCAAAACTCAATGAAGCAGCAGAAAGCCTGAACAGACCAATAACAGCTGACAAAATTGAAGCAGTGATAAAAAGAACTCCTGTCACACAAAAGCCATGGACTGGACCATTTCACAGGAGAATTCTACAAAGCATTTAAGGAAGAACTAATCCCTTTCTTTCCCAGACTATTCCAAAAAATCAAAAATGACGGAAGACTCCCAAACTCTTTTTATGAAGCCAGCGCCATCCTAATTCCAAAACCAGATAAAGAAAGAAAACTTCAGGCCAATATCACTGATGAATATAAATGCTAAAATCCTCAACAAAATATGGGCAAAATGCATACAGTTATATGTTAAAAAAATCATACACCATGATCAAGTGAGATTCATCCCAGGGAAACAAGGATGGTACAATATTTGCAAATCAATAAACATAACATACCACATAAACAATTCACCATAATATCTAATGATGAAGAATACAGCTGGGTTTTAACAGGCTTATCTTACAGAGAAAACTTTTGTCAATTTCATCTTATGTGCCTGCCTTTCTTACTATATAGTAACATTTATATGCTAGAGCCTGTCTTTGGTAAAAATATTCATTTGTGTTTATTAAATACTCAGAAGACATTTTAACAGATGAAATCCCTAACTAAACTGAAATCGGAGTGCATTATGCTAGTGCAAGGAAGAATTCTTCTCCGCTGGTTTCTCTTTTAAGTTGACAAGACACCGAAACATGACGTGTATTTTATTTATCACCCAAAGTCCAAAGTTCACTTTATGGTTTTACAAGGAGATGCATCTGGTCCTTAGCTTCCTCCAGGCAAGTAAGAAAATTTGGGACTTTAACTTCCATGCAAGACAAAATGAACAAGGTGAAATCCACACCAAATGCAATGCTAAAAAAAGCTCATGAAGATTCAAGTGAGCTCTTAGAAGAATAAGAAGAAATGAGCCCAAGTATGTATCCAGAATTAATCATTTTGTAGAGAAACTTAATGGCATGAGGTCTGTCTCTCTATAAAAGTCATTCTCAAGATTTAATGGACAAAGGATTGATCTAGAGATTTAATAAAATGTAGTTTCTGATTTGAAAGGTCTGAAGTGGGTCCTATGATTCTGTATAAACTCTCAAGTAATACCAGTGCTGATCTATAGATCATATTTTGTGTAGCAAGGGATTATAAGGCCTTAGCAAGACTACTTCTTAATTTTGCCATTTTCTTTAATGTACTTTCTTAATTTGTGCTACCAAACCATGTTACTTATATGGTTATTTTGCATCTTACTTCATTTTGTCCTGAGTAAAAGTAATTGTTTGTAAATATGATAATACAGTAAGTTTTTAGTAACCTTGAGGGAATAAAGTTTTAGGGGCATCCAACCTTTTAGCATCTCTGAGCTACACTGGAAGAAAAACCATCTTGAGCCACACAAACACATTGTGACACATATCACACACAAATCTCATAATGTTTGAAGTAAATTTATGACTTTGTGTTGGGCTACATTCATAGTCACAGCCCATGGGCCACAGATTAGACACCCCTGGCACAAGCCATGACTATTGGTTTAAATCAATGTTTACTGGGCATTCATGGTATACTAGAAATTGTAATACATGTTTTTACTTAAATTCTCTCATGTGATTGCCACAATCTGTTTTAAATAGGCACTAGTATTTCCAATTTTTAGCTAAGGAAACTGATGCTCAGAGATATTAAATAATTTGTTTAAAATCGCAGAGCTATTAAATGGAGGGCATAGAATAACAATAAATCTCTTGACTCCAAGTTTAGTTTACTTTAAGACCACATACTATTAAATGGAAGACATACAATAAAAATAAATTATTTTACTCCAGGTTTAGTTCTTTCAGTCATAGTGATGCTTAATTATTATTGTATAATTAATGGATCTCATCTTCTCTAGCTTGAGGTATACAACAAGAAAAAGTAGACATTTGATAAGTTTGTCAAATAGATGTCAAAAATTAAAAAAACCTATCATGTTGTTTGGTTGAATTATGTTAAAGTAAAAATTTGTTTCTGGTGAAGATGGTAAAATTTAAACAAAATGTGTTTTTTGGAGATTGTTCATTTTTTCCCAAGCTTGTCTTTCTGAGTATTTTTACACTGATTGCTATAGTCTTTCAGACACCATTTATCAAAACTTATACAGAGAACAATATGGGGTTATAGCTATCACTAATGTAGACTTTTTGCCCTCAAGAAACTCATAATCTTGGGAATAGAGGGAATGAAGTGGAAAGAGACTATTGTAATAGGAGAATATGAGTGATGGAGATGTGCAGAAGGTACTAAGAAGCACAGAGGAGGAAGGCTCTAAGTGTAAGGGATTCAGGGAAGGCTTTGCAAAGAAACTGGCATTGGAATTAGATCTCAAAGGATGACTAGAAATTAGACAGGCTAGGGGAATGGTATTATGTGTCATAGTACATCAATTAACCTGAAAGGCATCATTAAAAGAAGACACACATGAACGAGCATGGTCCATTCAGGGCTAGAGCCATTTCAGTATTACAGGGATATAAAGTCAATGAGGCTGGACATAAAAGTGGAAACCACATATGAAAACCTGAGCAGTCCTTGTTTAAGATCTTGTAATTTATCCAATAAAAGAGTGTTTCCCAAAGTGTGGTCCTTAGACACATGTGGGTACCTAAGGCACTTTCAGAGGATCTGCAAGGGAGAACTATTTGCAAAAGAATATGTAGCCCTCACTGGTGTAGCTCAGTGGATTGAGCACAGGCCTGTGAACCAGAGGATTGAGGTTCAATTCCCAGTCAGGGCACATGCCTGGGTTGCAGGCCAGTTCCCAGCAGGGGATGCACGAGAGGCAACCATATAATGATATTTTTCTCCCTCTCTCCTTCCTTTCCCCTCTAAAGATAAGTAAATAAAATCTTTTAAAAAAGGTTAGAAAAAATTTTAAAAAGAATATGTAGACATTGTTTTCCTTTTACTCCTGTGTTGACATTTGCACTGATGGTGCAAGAGCAATGGTGGGCAAAACTCCTTTCATTTCAGCACAAATAAACATTAACAGAAAGTAAACTACAAAATGTGCTAGTCACCTTTTATTCTTCACTGTCAGGTATTCACAGTAGAAAGGAGGGAGAGGAAGAGAAAGAGAGAATGAAAGAGTCACTTTCACTTAAAAATGAATGCCCTTGATAGAGCAGAAAAGTAATATTTTTATTAAATCTCAACCTTGAACACACATATTTTTTAACATTCTATGTGATGAGGTAGGATGTAGCATGTGTGATAAACTTAGGATGTATGCATGTCACCTCTGCTGAAAACTGAAGTGTGATGGTCGCCTCTGGGCAAAGCACTTGTATGATTATTTAGATGATGAAATGCACTAGCTGATTTTTCCATGAAATACTGTTTTTATTTGAAAGAATGACTAACAGACAAACTGGTTTTTCAGATTTGGTATTTGGCAGATATTTTCTCAAGAACAAAGAAAGCGAGCTTGTCACTCCAAGGCAAACAACTGATGGTACTTGTTACCAGTAATAAAATTCAAGCTCTTAGTGAAAATTAAACTTTTGGAACACTTGTATTAATTATAGTGATCTTGACAGCTAACTTAAATACTTTTCTGATGAAATTGGTGATGATATTAACAATTGTGAATGTTAGATGTTTATAATGAAATGTGACAACATTTATGCAGGAAGATCTGTGTGATTCAAAATTTTTTAAATGACTGGTTTTTGCTGTGACAAAATAATGGATAGATAAAACATCTATTCAAAGTATAATACAGATTCTAGGATGACTGCAGAGTAGGTGGAAGGTATGCTTCCCTGTTTCTGGTGCCAAACCAGATTTACAGCTAAATTATAGAGTAATCGACCTGAATAACCAACTGACGCCTAGCTGAATTGAAATACTATAACCTAGGATTTACATAGAGAAGCCACATAGAGACTAGTAAGAAAAATAATGACATGGAAAGGCTTGCCCCTGCACCAATGTGTATTGGTTAAGAAGCCAGAAAAATAATTTGGCTGCAAAACTCCCTCTTTCCAGGAGCAGAAAGATCATCCCCACAAAAGGGTCCCCAATCCAGAGCAACAGGAATGGGAAGAGGAGCCAACATAGCACCTGGTGGTGGAAATCAGTGGGGATTCAGTTCACCTGAGAGAGAAGGGAATTTGCTAGAGACCCAGGTGCCACCTTCTCAGCACTGAGCACTCCCCTTGTTACAGCATCTAGGGAGTGCGCTGCCCAGTCCTTCAACTACTGGTGACAACATCCAGCCAAGCTCAAGTCCTGCAGAAATATCTGTTAGCTGCACCCAACAGGGACCTTTGAGGGCACTCCATTTCTGGGGAAGTTCTTTGCAAAGACCACTACAGTAATCGAACTATGTAACTTTGGAAAGGGACCATTCTTCCCTACTTTGAATACATAGCTGGTTCCACTCTCCACTCCCTGTGACCTTGCCCTGCTGAGCTCAGTCTCACAGGGAGATCAGAGTGCTACGAAAAGCTGAGACTTTCAGAGCTTGTCTACCAGGGTCCGGGAATCAGATGGGCAAGTGCTGGGTTGTGTGTCTACATTATGGGAGGCCAGGCCACTCCTATTTTCCCCTGGGAGCTCTGCCTGTACTACTCCCCCAATGGGAGACTCATTTGACATGCTTTTCTGGCAGCTTGGGACCTTGCCATGCTAAGCTCAGTCCTCTGAGGGGGCATCTTGAGAGCTGCTCTGAGCTGAGACCTTCAGTGCACATCAGAAGCTTTTACCTGTGAAGGGGGAAAAGCAACTACCCCCTTCCTATAGGCTTACTGGCACCACCCTCAATGGGAAAATGTTTTGATTGGTCCTTCCATGTCCCAGTGTCTCTTCTGAGCAAGGGAATCCTGTTTGGAACTGGGACATTTGGACTGTGTCTCCTTCAGAGGTTATTTTCTGGGACTGGGGTGAAGTGCTTGGCCCTTTCCTACAAGATCTGCTGGCACCATCCCCAATGGGAGAGTCTTTTAACCTGTCTTCCTGAGCCCCGGTGGCTTTGCCCTGATGAGCTTGCTCTAGAAGAGGAGACTGGGGGTCCTCCTAAGGAAGCTAGAGTTGGAGACTCTAGAAAAACTGAGTGGTAAGGCTCTGAATTAACGGTCATTTTCCCCTTATCAAGTGCCTGACTGAATGGCCCCCAAGTAGGGGATACACTAGCCTTACCTTCCTGAACCTGGTCACTCCACCCTACAGAGCTCATGACCTGTGGAAGGATCTGTGGGTGGCAGCCAGCCTGGGCCTACTCTACAGTCTTTCCTTATAAGGATGTTAAAGAAGTCCAGGCAACATCAAGAAGAGGCAGGATAGCTGAAAGGTGGAGGCAGCCCTCAGACAGCCTCGGACCTTTTGTAGATCTTCCCCCAAACTGGAGGAAGCCAACCCTTGTACCAAGCTCAGCCACATTCCCATGCACACCCAGTAGACTCAGCCACAAACAGTGAATAACATGGTAGCTCCAGAAAAAGAGCCCAAGGCTCATTAGGCATAATGTCTGGCATTAACCTGTACCTGAATCCTCAAGTGAATCCAGAACCCACAAAACTAGTAGTGGGCTTCAGACTACACCACAACTCAACTCAACTAGCCATTTAAGTGGTACAACCAAAGGGAGAATGGCAGGCATCAGACCCTGCTGAACACAACTATGCTTCAGGGGATAGCCTCTGCACTGTGAGTCATACACAATAATCAAAGTTTACCTTTACAGTCTCCTGGCCTGAAGGATTAACAACACCCATGAAAGTGTCAACAGCATTCAAAAATCAACTACAACAAGAGGGTACACAAAACCTACAAGAAACATTTCTAGATCATGGAGCTCAGGTTATCTGGAAGATTGTACTACTGGGCCCAGTAAGACACCTATATCATAAAGCCATCATAACAAGTTTGGGAGTTATAAAAGTTCTACTCAATACATACAGACAAAATTGGAAGAAAAAAATGCCACAAATGAAAGAACGAGAGAAATCTCCAGAAACAGAATTAAATAAAGTGAGAGCAACCAAGATGCCATATACAGAGTTTAAATCAATGGTTGTGAGGATGTTCAAGGACCTTAGGGAAAGAACAGATGATCTCAGTGAGAACTTAAACAAAGAGATGGTAAGCATTGAAAAGGACATATAAACCATAGAAAAGAACCAGGCAGAAATGAAGAATACAATATTTAAAAAGAAGACTACACTAGAAGGAATTAACAGCAGTTTTGATAAAATACAGGATTGAACCAGTTTATTGAACCAATAAGCAAGGAAGCAGAGCATGAAAAACAAAAGAAAATTTTTTAAATGAGGAAAGTCTAAGGAACTTCTAGAACACCATCAAGCATAATAGCATCCACATCATAGGGGTACCAGAAAGAGAAGAGAGCAAGCAAGGAATTGAGAAACTGTTTGAAGAAATATGGCTGAAAACTTCCCTAACCTGGTGAAGGAAAAAGTCATACAAGTGCAGGAAGAACAGAGAGTCCCAATCAAGATGAAATCAAAGAGGCCCATACTAAGACACATCATAATTAAAATGCCGAAGGTTAAAGACAAATAGAGAATCTTAAAAGCAGCAAGAGACAAACAATTAGTTACCTATAAGGGAGCTCTCATAAGGCTGTCAGCTGATTTCTCAATAGAAACACTTCAGGCCAGAAGAGATTGTCATGAAATATTCAAAGTGATGAAAAGCAAGGACATACAACCAAGCATTGTTATCATTTAAAATTAAAGGCAAAACAAAGAGCTCCCCAGCCAAAAAAAAAAAAAAAAGCTAAAGGAGCTTATTACCATAAAATCTTAAAGGTAAATGGATTAAATGGTCTTATCTAAAGATATTGGGTAGCTGGATAAGAAAACATGAGCTCCATATATGCTGCCTACAAGAGGCCCACATCAGAACAAAAGATTCATGCACACACACAGACTGAAAGTGAAGGGTTGGAAAAATATTTCATGTAAATGGAAACAAACAAACAGAAATCTGGGATAGCAATACTTATATTAAACAAAAAAGACTTCAAAACACAGACCATAACAAGATAAAAAGGTTAGTATGTAATAGGAAAGGGATCAATCCAACAAGAGGTTATAAACATTGTAAACATATATGCACCCAACATAGGAGCACCTAAATATGTGAGGAAAATCTTAGTGGGCAGTAAAGGAGAGGTCATTGGCAATATAGTCATAGTAGGAAATATTAACACCCCATTGACAGCAATGGACAGATCTTCCAGACAAAAAAATCAATAAGAAAACTGTAGCCTTAAATGGCACACTGCATGAGATAGATTTTATTCCTATTTACACAACTTTTCATCCCAAAGCAGGAAAATACACATTCTTCTCAAATGCACATGGAACAGTGTCAAAGCAATGCACGTGTTAAGACACAAAATGTCTTCATAAATTCAAGATTGAAATCATTTCAAATATCTTCTCTGACCACAATTATATACAACTAGAAATCAATTGCAGTAAAAATATTAAAAATCCTGAAAAACATACAACACATATAGGCTAAATTGCATGTTATTAAACAATAAATGAGTCAAAAATAAGATCAAGGAAGAAATAAAAAACTACCTGGAGACAAATGAAAATGAGCACACAGCAACTTATACTCTATGTAACTCAGGGAAAGCAGTGTTGAGAAGGAAGTTCATGACATTACAAGCCTCCCTTAAGTAGCAAGAATGCTTCAAATATGCAATCTAACCCTGTACTTAGAGAAAGTAGAAAAAGAACAAAAAACAAAACCCAGAGTAAGTGGGTGGAAGAAGTTAATAAAGATTAGAGCTGAAATATATAACACAGAGACTTAAAAAATATGAAAGATCTATGACAACAAGAACCGTTTCTTTGAAAAAAAAAAAGATTGGCAAAGTTTAAGCAGATACATTAAGAAGAAAGTAAGAAGACCCAAGTAAATAAAATCAGAAATGAAAGAAGTAACAACTGACACCACAGAAATACATATGTGTAAGAAAATACTATGCACAAGTACATGTCAACAAATTTAAAAAAGCAAAGATAAATAACAAATGGGACTACTTCAAACTAAAAAGTATTTGTACAACAAAAAAAGCAATTATTAACAAAATGGGAAAATGAACGTATTTGTCAGTGATACATTTGATAAGGGGCTAATTTCCAAAATATATTAAAAATTTATACAACTCAACACCAAGAAGACAACCCAACTAAGAAATGGGCAAAGAACCTGAATAAACTCTTCTTCAAAGAGGACATACAGATGGCTAATGACATATGAAAAAATGCTCAACTTACTAATCGTTACAGACATGTCAATTAAAAACACAATGAGATATTACCTGATGCCTGTCAAAATGGTTATCATTAATAAATCAAAAAACAACGTACCTGGTGAGGATGTGAAGAAAAGGGAACCCTTGGGCACTGCTAGTCAGAATACAAACTGGTGCAGCCACTGTGGAAAACGGTATGGAATTTCCTCAGAAAACTAAAAATAGAACTGCCTTTTGACTCAGTGATTCCACATCTGGGAGTATACCCTAAGAAAAATGAAACACTATTTTTAAAAAGTATGTGCACCTCTGTGTTCATTGCAACTATTTACAATAGCCAAGTTCTAGAAACAGCCCAAGTTTTGGTATATTTACACAATTGGATATTGCTTGGCCATAAAAGGAAGGAACTCTTTTGCAACAGCATAGATATACTTGTAGATTATATGCTAGGTGAAATAAGTTAGTCATAGAAAGATATATACCATATGATCTCACTTACATGTGAAATGTAATGAACAAAAAAAGTTCATGAACAAAACAGAAACATAGGCATGAAAACATGGAAAAAAACTAATAGCTGTCAGAGGAAAGAAGGTTGGGGGGCTAGAGGTATTAAATAAAGGTGAAAGGATTATATAAAAAATTACATATATCACATAGACACACACAACAGTGTGGTGACAGCCAGAGGAAAAGGAGGATGGGAACAGATGCAGATGGGCAAAGTGGGGGGAAATGGTGTTGGAAAAAGACTTTGATTTCTGCAGTGGGTGCACAATGGAATGTGCAGATGATATCTTCTGAGTTGTACATTTGAAATCTCGTGTACTCTTGAACTAGTATCACCCTAATAAGTTTAATAAAATAAAAAAAGAAAGACACACAGTGACATATACAGGGAAGAAGGCCATGTAAAGAGGAAGGCAGAACCTATGCACCCCAATGTTCATAGCAGCACAATTTACAATAGCCAAGAGTTGGAAGCAACCTAGGTGCCCATCAGTAAATGAATGGGTCAAAAAATTATGGTACATATACACAATGGAATTCTATGCAGAAGAGAGAAAGGAGCTACTACCCTTTGCAACAGCATGGATGGAACTGGAAAGCCTTATGCTGAGTGAAATAGGCCAAGTGTTGAAAGACAAATACCATATGATCTCACCTTTAACAGGAAGCTAAACAACAAAACAAAGCAAGTAAAATAAAAACAAAGACACTGAAATAGAAAACAGGGGGACAGCGACCAGAGGGGAGAGGGGAGGGAATTTAAGGGGAGAAAGGGGAGGGATTTAGAGGAACAAGTATAAAGGACATAGGGACAATAACTAAGGGGGGTGGAAATGGGAGGGAGGTGGGGAGCATGGGGTGGGGTGGGCTGGGATGGGAGAAAAAGACAGGAAACTGTACTTGATAAATAATTAAATAAAATAAAAAAATAATAAAAAAGGAAGGCAGAGTTTTAAGTGATGCAGTTACAAGCCAAGGATCTCAAAGAGGCACCATAAGCTGGAAGAGGCAAGGAACAACCCCACCCTGGCTCCAACCCCAAATCTTCAGATGGAGCATGGCCCTGACAATACTTTGATTTCAGACTTCTGACCTCCAGAGCTATGAGAGAATAAATCTTTGTTGTTTAAAAAAACAACTCTGTTGTTTAAAGTATAAGACAGACTGAGGAACTTTAATGAAACACACTATAAAAAGTTCATTGATAAGACCTAAAAGTTCATATTTCAACTACCCTTTAAGAACTAACATGTTTTTAGTTATTGTGTAGTACAAAGGTGAGTAACCAAAAATATTTGAAGAAACTAATAGAATGATCCTCTCTTTCCCAACAACATATATGGTGAGCTAGATTTTTATGTACTTCAATGAAAACAATACATTGCAAAAGAAATGAACAGAGTCTTCTGTTAAGCCAGACATTAAAGATAATTATAAACAAATAAATAAATATATATATATATATATATATATATGACAACATTATATTTCTTTCTCATTTTTGGTCTTAAAATTTTAGTTATTTTTCATAAAATGTATTTATATTTTAATGGGTTTATTTTAGATACTTTGATTTAATTTCTAGTATGGTAAATATTGATAGATACAACCCCATAATGAAAAGGCTCTTTCTGGTCTTCAATAATTATTAAGAATGTAAAGCAATCCTAAAACAAAGGGGTTTGAAAGCTGCTGTTTTACAGGGTAGAAAGCTATTAAAGGTCTAAAACAAAAGAGGTCTGCGGTCATATTTGAAGTTTGGATATATTATTCTGGTTGTGCTCCTTATGACTATTTACAAAGATTGAGTGTGCATGGTATCATACTGTTAGATTCTTATACTTGGAAGAAATTCTTTTTTATATGTTACAAACATTACACATATTGAAGCCATAGCAAGATTTGTAGTGAGCAGGTCAATTTTCTGTTAGATAACCTTCTGATTTTGATCTGAAAAGGTTAAATAACTTGCCTTGGGTCACTCTAAATACTCATGCAAAAGTTTGAACTCATATCTATCTGACTCTAAAATTTATATTTTTGCTAGGATACTGTACTATTTTATCCTTTTCTTCATCACAAAAAGTACTTCCTTCACTTCAAGTACTAGAAAAGCCTTTCTTTTAATGAAAAAAGCTTCAAAAATTTCTTCTAATGTCTTTACCATATAATTTCATTTTGGATGCTAGAGGCCAGAGGAACAACTTTCTTAGAGGGGAAGCACATTATTAGTTACTGAAAGATTTGTTTTGGAAAAGTAACATTTTCCTATACCATGGACCATCATGAGAAGAATAATGTAAAACTGCACCCATGTATGCCCCTAATACACACATATTGGGCAGGCATGATATACCCATTACTTCAAAGGTGTAGTTATGTTAGTTTCCTATTATGCCTGCAAAAACTTACTGGAAAATTAGCAACTTAAAACAATGCAAATTTGTTGTATTATTGCTATGTAAGTTAGAAGTCCAACAAAATTCTCATTTGGCTAATCTACTATTAGGTACCGGTGGGCTGTGTTCCTTCTACAATCTTTGGGAGATAATCTGTTTCTCTGCCTTTTTAAGCTTCGGTTCTGCCACCATCTCTTGGCTCATGGCTCCCTCCCATCTTAAAGCCAACAAGCACATCAATCAGACCTCTGTTTCCACCATCATATGTACTTCTCAGGCTCTGACTCGCCAGTGTCCTTCTTTCATTTATAAAGATCCTTGCTATAACATCCTTGATAATCCAAGTAATCTCCCCATTTTAAGGTCACCTGATTAGCAGCCTTAATTCTATCTGCAACTTCATTTCTTCCTCGAAATTTAATATAGCATATTCCAGGTTCCAACATTAGTAGGAGGACATGTTTGGGACATGAGACCATTAGTCTTCCCAGTACTATAATTTGTTACACTGCCTATGCTTTATTTAAGAATACACAAAAGCATAATACCATCCACACTTCACAACATATACACACATGCATACACACCATTTTAAGTAGTTTTCAATTGGGGCACCTTTATTTACCAACAATCTACAGATGTCACTCCAAATATGTTACTCATTGTTTCCCCTTTCTGACCTAGTACTAACTAGAAATGCAGACTTGAATGACAATAAATTAATTGTCTTGAACCCTGCTGAGGATGAGTTACTGCTAATTGGTTCTTTGAAAAGAATGTATGAGGTGAGCTTCTTTCAATTTGCAATTGGCGGGGATAAATTTTATGTCAGCAGAATCCATAAAGATTATTGGAGTGTTTTCACTGATTTGGTGCATTGTCTTTTAACCTATTTAGCAATTATTTTTATATCAGAAATCATTGTAAGACAGAAGATGACCTCCATATATTTGCCCTGAATAGAAACATTTGATCCTTTTGGGATAATATATGATGCTATCTGAATAAGAGACTTATTCTATTTCAACAAGTTAAAACATCACAATAAGCTTTGGTTACTGACTAAATAATCCACTCACATTCCCCACTGACTCACTACAATTGGTGTTTCCAGTTTTGTTGCATTTTTTATTTTTGTGGTGTTCATTTTATTGTATTTCAAGTAATTTAACATTTTATTTATTTTATTTTTTAAAGATTTTATTTATTTATCTTTAGAGGGTAAGGGAAGGAGGGAGAGAAATATCAATGTATGGTTGCCTCTCATGCATCCCCTGCTGGGAACTGGCCTGCAACACAGGCATGTGCCCTGACTGGGAATCGAACAGTGATCCTTTAGTTCACAGGCCCGCAGTCAGTCCACTGAGCTCCACCAGCCAGGGCAGTAATTTAACATTTTAAAACATACTCAAATCAGTTA
The DNA here is from genome assembly GCF_021234435.1 of Artibeus jamaicensis. Taxonomy (NCBI): domain Eukaryota; kingdom Metazoa; phylum Chordata; class Mammalia; order Chiroptera; family Phyllostomidae; genus Artibeus; species Artibeus jamaicensis. Next base: position 21,660,722 of record NW_026521506.1, read on the forward strand.
AAATATTTGGAACAACTTGGGTATATAAATCTACTCTCTTTTTTAGATCTTAGAAACTATTTTAAAATAATTTTTTATTGTTGTTCTAGTATAATTGTCTCCATTTTCCCCCCATCACTCCCCCCTGCCCCACCCATCCCCACCTCCCACCCTCCATTTCACCTTCCTTTGGCTTTGTCCATGGGTTCTCTATACATGTTTCTTGACAACCCATTCCCTTATTTCCCCTGTTATCTCACTCTCCCCTCCCCTCATGTTACTCTCAGCTTGTTCTTTATTTCAATGTCTCTGGTTCTATTTTACTTGCTTGTTTGTTTTTTTGATTAGGTTCCATTTATATATGAGATCATATGGTATTTATTTCTCACCATGTAGCTTACTTCACTGAGCATAATACTCTCCAGATCCATTCATGCCATCATTACAAAGGGTAGGAGCTCCTTCTCTTTCTGCTGCATGTAAATACTCTCTTCCGTCATGTAAATGTACCATGTTTTTTTTTTTTTTTTATTCACTCACCGATGGGCAGTTAGGTTGCTTCCAGTACTTGTCTATTATAAAATTGTACTGCTATTTTGTTGCATTTTTTATTGTTGTTCAAGTACAGTTGTCTGCATTTACCCCACACCACTCTCCCCTACCCCAGCCATTCCCACCTCCCTCTTTGATTCTACCCAGATTGGTTTTCTCCATTTGTCTTTTATAGTTGTTCCTGAAAACCCTTCTCCCCTTTCCCCCCATTATCCCCTCCTACCTCCTCTCTAGTTACTGTCAGTTTGTTATTAATATCAATGTCTTTGGTTCCCTTTGGCTTGCTTGTTTTGTTCATTCGATTCCACTTAAAGATGAGAACATATGGTATTTTTCCTTCACTGCCTGGCTTACTTCACTTAGCATAATGCTCTCCAGTTCCACCCATGCTGTCCCAAAGGGTAGGAGCTCATTCTGCTCCATAGAATTCCATTGTGTAAATGTACCATAAATTTTTGATCCATTCATTTACTGATAGGCACTTAGGCTGCTTCCAGCACATGACTATTGTAAGTTGTGCTGCTATGAACATTGGGGTGCATAGGTTCTTTTGGATTGGTGTTTTAGGGTTCCTAGGATATAATCCCAGCAGTGAAATTGCTGGGTCAAAAGGCAGTTCCATTTTTAGTTTTCTGAGAAAATTCTATACTGTTTTCCACAGTGGCTGCACCAGTGTGCACTGCCACCAACAGTGCACTAGAGTTCCCTTTTGTCCATATCCTCCAACATCTGTTTGTTGGTTTGTTTATGATGGCCATTCTCACTGGTGTGAAGTGGTGTCTCACTGTGGTTTTAATTTGCATCTCTCTGATGGCTAGTGATGCTGAGCATGTTTTCATGTGTCTCTGAGTCCTCTATAAGTCCTCCTTAGAGAAGTGTCTGTTCAAGTCTTTTGCCCATGTTTTAATTGGGTTTTTTGGCTTCCTGGAGTGGAGTTGTGTGAGTTCTTTATACATTTTGGAGATCAAACCCTTTTCTGAGGTATCATTGGTAAATATGTTTTCCCATACAGTTAGTTCTCTTTCCATTTTATTGCTGTTTTCTTTAGCTGTGCAGAAGCTTTTTGTTTCGATGAGGTCCCATTTGTTTATTCTTTCCTTTATGTCCCTTGCTCTAGGGGACATACTGGTAAAAATATTGCTGTGTGGAATATCTGAGATTCCCTGCCTATGTTTTCCTCTAGGACTTTTATGGTATCATGACTTATATTTAAGTCTTTTATTCACCTTGAATTTATTTGTATATATGGTGTAAGTTGGTGATTGAGTATCATGTTTTTGCATGTAGTTGTCCAGATCTCCTAACACCATTTGTTGAAGAGGCTATTTTTACTCCATTTTATGCTTCTGCTCATTTGTTGAATATTAATTGACCACAGAGATGTGGGTTTATTTGTGGGCTCTCTGTTCTGTTCCACTGGTATATATGTCTATTCTTATGCCAATACCAGGCTATTTTGATTATAGTGGCCTTGTAATACAGTTTGATATGAGGTATTGTAATCCCTCCTACTTTGTTCTTTCTCAGAATTGCCTTGGCTATTTGGGTTGTTTAGGGTTCCATATAAATTTTTGACCTTTTTTGAAGTTTTACTTAAAATACTCTAGCATTTTAGCCCTGGCTGGTGTGGCTCAGGGGATTGAGTATGGACTTGTGAACCAAAGGGTCGTTTGTTCAATTCCTAGTGAGGGTGCATGGCTGAGTTGTAGGCCAGAGTCCCACTAGGGGTGCTTGAGAGGCAACCACACATTGATGTTTCTCTCCCTTTCTCTCTGTCTCTCTCTAAAAATAAATAAATGAAATCAAAATAAAATAAAATATTCTAACATTTTATATTTCTATGGAATATTCTATCAAGTGGGTGGCTGCACTTTGACATCCTAAATTTCCATGTCTTTGTGGAGGGAGGAGCATCTAAGTCAGTTCCAGTGTGTCACTAATTATACATAATTTTGCAGTGAGCATCTTACAGAAAGATTTCCAGATCCAGCTCTAATTACAATGACTTGCTCTGAGGGGATATTTTATTCATTATAGGATGTTAAGCAATATCTGTGGCCTCTACCAACTAGCTGCCAGTTGAAATCTCACAGTTTTGACAAGTGAAAATAATTCCAGATATTGCCAAATATCTCCTGGGGTGGCAAAATTTTATTGTTTGAGAGCCACTATCTTAGAATGTATTTGTTCCTTTAGTTGATTTCTTTGTGACCAATTTTCAGGATGAGAATTTCTGATTCAAATAAAAATATTTATATGGTTCTTGATTTATTACTAAATTACCTTTCCATCAGGGAGTACCTTCATTCCCTGCCCATCAATAAAATCTAAGTAACCCAGTTCTGGAATAGTTGCAGTAATTAATGCTTTATATTTGTTAATTTGTGGTTGCAAACTGCATTTTATTATTATTGTTATTATTTTGTGTTTTATTTTTCAACACTTGTAAGAGTAAAATGCTGTGTATGTTTTTAACTAAAGGGTCTGGTACAAGTAATGCCCCTTTTTATTATATAAAAGTGTTTTATTACAAAATCATAAGCATGTAATTCTGTAATATAACAATATCACAGTCAAGCACAACATATGACATTTTAGGTAAAATGTTCAAATTGCTGTCCATGTCATGTGAGACTTTCACTTACCCTACCAACCACACTCAATGGCGTTATTTCTGCCAGACTCTGTATTTATTTAGTTTGTGTGTGTGTGTGTGAAATATATCATTTCACATCCTTAACCTGTTCATATTATAGAGTTTTGGAGAACAATAAAAATAATAAAAAATGTATTAAAAGAGAGCTTTAACAGAACTGGGATAGTTTTTTCAAAATAATGGTTAATTTAATATTTTTAAAAGTATTTTTGGACTACATTTTTGAAATTTTGTTTCTCTTTAGAAAAAGAAAACATCTAAGGGAACAATTAAGTCTTGTTTCATAATTTTCTAGTTACTGATGTGCTTGATTTTAGAAAAAGGTATGTCTGCATTTTTAGAAATTGTGTATCTTGCATACACTGTGATATCTTGTTGACAATGCTGCATGTTTACATGGACAATAGTGTGGTGATTTTGGGTGGAGATGGGTATAAGGGGATTAAATGGTAATGGAAAAATACATTAAAGGTTAAATAAAAATAAACAGATTTTTGTAAATTAAGACCTTTTTAAGATTCTGAAGTCTGTGTAGTTGTCCCTTGACTGACCTTGTGAGCTACTCACAAAACATATTTTAAAATATTGCATTCCTGAAAATAACACGTGTCCATTGTATATATAATAACCATCAATGTCTTTTAAACAAGGGACATACCACCTTTCCAAGTTACTTTTGAAAAATGTTCCTCTTCCCCAGGCTTGCCTTGCCCCATCACATCACAACCAGCTTTTGTTCCCCTTCTACTTTCTAGAACAAGCTAGACAATAATAAAAAAAACACCTGTTAGATGCTCTGGCCAATGTAGTTCAGTTGGTTGGAGCATTGTTCCATAAACCAAAAGGTGGTGAGATTGATTCCCAGTGATGATTAAAAAATACCTATTAGACAAATACTGTTGATCAATTCTCTTCTGTCTATTAGATCTGACCAAGAAAGACTGAGATATTCAACCTATATAGGGTTAGGAATTGGGATAAAGAGAGGCACTAAATTTGTCCTTCTCTGAGCTTCAATTTCCTCATTTATACATTGAGAGATGCACAATTAAGATCTCAGGCTCCATAATAGGCTCAATTACTTCAGTGAGGAAACTGTAGCCCTTGGACCTTGTCACTGTTCTATCCTGATTACTGTTGGAGAACTAGGAAGTTTCTGTGGAGAAGCCAAACCAAATTTTAACACTATAAATGCCATGGGTTCTCAAGAACAAACTCACAAACTTGAATTATTCAGATATTTACCCTCAAATTAGGTATCCAGCAGGCCAGAAAGCATTATAAGATTCTGTAGGACTTAAATTCCTTCTTAAATGATGAAAATTAATAGTATATATAATAGTTGCATATCCTGTTTATTTCATAATTTTCCTTAGTGGTATCTTTTTTCATTAGCCAATATTATCAATGCTGTATACCAAGTTGGTTAAAATTCAGTCCTTGAAGATGGATTTAAATTAAATACAGAGTGTTTCTTTACCACCATTTCAAATTGTGGCTAAGTAGTCTTTTAAACTATAGTATTAATTTTTAGGAGAAAAATACAATGTAATAACTAGGTAATTTTGTTCAGTCTTCTGCTGTGATGTTATTTCTGTCATGAAATGATCACTTGTCTTTATTTTGCCCAGTTTATTGCCCCAAAAGGATACCAAAAACTCACAAATTCTACCTGTAACAAATGTTCTGGTATATTTAATATTTCCATTAAGGCAGCTTCTAACACTAGTTTTTGAATTGTTACTTTAAGTAAAATCATCTTTTCATTTTGATTGCCTTTTATTTTTTAAAAGCTGAGTCATGCAGTTGAATATGACAACCTATAGTCTTTTATTAACAAACAAATCAGAAGATGAAGCCTGGGGTCAATAGCCCATATGTCAGCCCATTAACAATCTATGAAATGCTCTTGGCTATGTCTTGCATCACACCAGTGCATAGCAGAGCAGAAAGTAATTATAGGGTTCAGGCATTTATGAAAGTGAAAATGTGTATGAAAGGCAAAGTGTGATATTACTTACCTAGGGAAGTCTCTACCTCTGGACAATGTGAGGAGAAAGGAAAAATACATTGTTTTCTGCAATGGTTTGTATGCTAGCCTGGAAATAGAAGGGAGCATGATGCCATTTCTTAAGAGTTTTTATAGTCTTCCCATTTTATACATAAAATACACCAGGCTCTGGGAGATACAAACAACACTACCCTCTAATATTTGCTATATGCGAGAGAACCTCTATGAAGAAATGGCTGGACTTAAAAGTGCTAAACCCCAGTTTCTTTTTAAATAAAGTTCAGCTAAGTTGATTGAACAATTCCACACCCTTACTTTTATCTCTCTTAAGTTCCATATTAAGGTCTGTACAAAGATAAACCTCTGTCTTGAAAAGAATATAATCCTCATATATAGCATTGTTTGATTCTCGGTTTTTCTTTTGCTGTTCTCACATTTTAAAAATTAATTTTCTTAAGGTTTGTACTATCCTGACAATTGACAGACAGTGGGAGCATTGGGTGACTTCATTCAAGGCATTGTGCATTTCTAGGCCACTGCTAACAGGATCCGTCTGTTTAATAACATTCAGTTTAAAATTAAAATGCGAAAATTATTGAGAGCCCTGGGTGAGCTTTAAGAGAATGCATTTTTTTATTTCATCTCCTAGTAGGAGCTTCATGGAACTACAAGAGCACCTCTGGGCTTGCTGCTTTCCATAAAATTTGAGAGTTTTATTTCCTATTCAGATTCACAATCATAGCATTTTGGTCCTTAAGATAGAGTGTAGTCTCCAAGGTTTAGGACACTATCACACTTGTTGGCCACACTTAATCACAAAAAGCTCAAGTTTGAAACAAACAGACCCAGATTTTTAAGTCCTTCATCTGCCACTTGCCATGTGACACCAAAACCATCACATTTTTGCACATCAATTTTCTTGGGCATAAAATGGAAATAATGTCTGTTAATAAACTTGTAGAATCCTTGTGAGGCCAACTTAAGATAAAAACTGTAAACAACAGCAAAATACCTGACGTGTAGATCTTTAACTAATAATATTAGTAAAGTATACAATGCAAGAATGACTATGGGATTTAGCTGTAGTAATTCTTACATTACAGATAAAGAAATCTCAGACATCACTTGTAGCAATTTTTTTTACTGATATATCTCCTAAGGCAAGGTAAATAAGAGGAAAAAAGTAAATGGGACAACATCAAATCAAACTAAAAGTTTTTGCCCAGCCAAGGAAACCATTAACAAACTAAAAAGACAATCTACTGAATGGGAAAACATACTTGCTGATGCACTTGGTAAGAGGTAAATATCCAAAATTTATAAAGAACTTACAAAGCTCAACACTAAAAACACAAACAACCTAATTGAAAAATGGGTAAAGGACCTGAATAGACACTTCTCTAAAGAGGACATACAGATGGCCAACTGATGTATGAAAAGATGCTCAAGATAACTAATCAGGCAAATGGAAGTGAAAACTATAATGAGGTATCACCTCACACCTATCAGAATGGCCACCATCAATAAATCAACAAACAAGTGCTGGCTAGGATGTGGAGAAAGGGAAACCCTTTTACACTGTTGGTAGGGATATACATTGGTACAAGCACTGTGGAAAGCAATATGGAGATATATTTAAAAAATGGATCTGCCTTTTGACCCAATGATTCACTTCTCGGAATTTATCTGAATAAACTTAAAACACTAATTTGAAAGAACATAAACACCCCTATATTCATTGCAGCATCATTTACGATCACCAAGATATGGAAGCAGCCCGTTTCCATCAGTAGATAAGTGGATAAAACAACTATGGGATATTTACACAATAGAATACTACTTGGCCTTCAAAAAGAAAAAAATTACCCTTTCTTACAGCATGGAGAACACTATGCTTAGTAAAATAAGCCAGTCAGATAAAAACGAATATCACATGATTTTATTCATATGTGTAATCTAATGAACAAACTGAACCAAAATGCAATATAGATTCATAGACAGGACAACAGCTAAGGTAGGGGGGAAGATTAGGGGATAAAGGGATCAAGCAAAAAAGTAAAATGACTCAAGGACAAGAACAAGTGTGGCGATTGCAGGGGAAGTATAAGGAGGCTAAATAGAGATGGAAAAAAGTACAATGAAAGTACAAAAAGAAAAATAAAGAAGTGAAACAGGTTCAGAGACATTAAGTTAGCTATCCAAAGTCATATAATTCTCAGGCCATTCAGTTACTCTTGAGTTCTCTTTTCTCTCTCAATCTTACTCCCTTCTCAAATCTAATCCATCTGCAAATTCTAACCTAAAATTTGATCTAAACCCCTCCTATTTTCATCATCTCCCCTACAACCATGTTAGTCCAAGTGTCTTAATTTATTTCTCACCTGCTGTATTTTAATAACCTCCTAACAAATCTCCCAGCTTCAACTCTTACCCGCTTTAATGTTTGTTCTAAACACAACAAACAGAACACACACAAGAGTATAGACATGATGTGTTGTAGAATAGTGCACTTGAAACATGTAGAATTTTGTTAACCAGTATCACCTCAATAAACTAAATAAAAAGGAAAAAATACACACAACAGCTGGGATAAATGATAAATGTGACCCTGCCACTTCCTTGCCTAAATTTGACAGTCTTTAGTTACACTTAGAATCAAACCCAAAACTCTTAGTGCAGCCTTCAGGACTTCATATTCTTTGACCCCTGTCTAGTCTCTTACCACTCTTCCTTTGTTCAATGTTTCATTCACAAAAACCAAATTTTATTTGTGGCTCATGATGCAGCTTCAGAGATTTTATATTTGCCATTCCTCTGCTTGGAAGTGCTCCTACCAGATCCTCACAAAGTTTCTCCTTACCACTTAGATGTCTGATCAAATAATATGTCAACAGCCTTTCTCTGACCACCTTATCTAAAATAGCATCATGTTCCCTGGCTAGTGTAGCTCAGTGGATTGAGTGTGGGCCTGTGAACTGAAGGGTCATGATTCAATTCCCAGTCAGGGCACATGCCTGGGTTGTAGGCCAGTTCCCAGCAGGGGACCCACAAGAGGCAACCATACATTGATATTTCTCTCCTTTCCCTCTAAAGATAAATAAATAAAATCTTTAAAAATAAATAAAATAGCATCATGTCTACAGTCCAGTCATGGACTCTTAACTCTGTCTTATTTTATTCTTAGCCTTTACTACTATCTAAAATTAAAGTGTTTAATTACTTATTTACCTGTTTACTTTTGGTCCCACCCTACAGCCAAAGGTCATGTCTTTTTAGTAGAAAAAATAAAAGCAAAAGCAATTTTTAAGTCATTTAAGTGGAAAGGGAAGTCAGATATATTTTGAGTTTTAAACTTAACTAGCAAATCCATTTGATCCCAGCCAACTAATTATTAGTTTCCCATCATAGATACAGTCTAAGGCAGGCATTTTTTACAAAGCATTCAACCTTCAGGACATTATTTAGCAAAGAGGAAATCAGCCAGCTTTCTGCTCACTTGGGAATCAGGAGTAGGAATAGCATGGATGATTTCCTCTCACTTTACATATTAGTTGGAAACACTCCTGCAAGTCTTTTGCCAGAACTATTAATAATAAGCCAAACTGACTAATTTGATCTTCACTTTCTCTTTACATCCTTGCACAGTGCATATCGGAGATGCTTAGAGCACAATCACAGGAGACCAGAAAAGGAGTAAAGCAGAAATTCCTGAACTTGTTGGCTAATAAGGTTTGTATTTCTTATCTGCTTTCTTGGGTAGGGATGTGAGGATGTAAGGCTTTGCATGCTTACCTTTGAATAGATACTGATACACAGAGGTGACCAGGTCACTGGAAATCAGCAAGAAATGGAGAAGTGGCTTAGGGTCAGCCCAATCACCTAGAGAACAAGAGAAAGCAAAAGTCTAAGTTTAATACAAACACACTTTACACATTAGTAACCCAGGGCTTCACCAATACTTTAATGTGAGGAGTTACATCAATTTCCTACTGCAATAGGTCTGTACGTAATTGTTATAGCATAAACTGCTTGGTAAATGCTATTATTCATTTTATAATGGTTTTGTTAACTATTTCTGAACAAGATATGTGGCTAAAGCCACATCCCAGAATAAGTGTGTGGCATTGGCAGAATGGTTACTGAGTAGTGACTTTTAGGATGGGTCACCATCAATTCCTACTATATATGTCCTCATGATTAAAGCTACAGTTCACAGTAGGTAGGAAAATCTGGTTTTGGTTTATGAGCCTGTAATAGGAATTCTTGTATCAGCTCAAAGGTTTTGAAATGCTGCTTGACATAAACCCCCAAATGCTGGAGAACTGTCAGGAGGAACATTCTCACCAATAAAGGTGTCCTCCCAGATATAAAGAAAAAAATAGTGCAGCTTCTTTATTTATTAATCACATAGTGCTTGTCTGAGCCACTGTTCTGAAAAGTGTAATAAAAAGCTGGTGATTATCTGATCTATTTGAAGCTCTGAGTTTTCCAATTTGGCCATGTACCATATGCAAAGAAATTAACTGTAGGTCAAACTCTGTGCTGTGTTGGCAAGACAGTCTCAGATTTCTACCAATGTAAGATTTACACTGATCTGCAGACACTGTAATGCACCTCTTCTTGCATTTCTATTTAAGCAAGTGTTTGGATAAATGTTCTGATGTCACTGCTCAAAATAAAGACTGCTGCAAGACCCAACTGCAAGGATTTGTTTAACATTCTGTGCACATATCCGTGCAAAGCCAGCACATTTCCAAAGTTATTTCATAGCACAAACCTTCATCACAAGAGAATAGTTAGGTCCCCCACACAAATTAGATGTCTCTGGAGCATTTCCTCTTGCCTGCTAATCTGTCATGTTACAGAGTTAGGGAGCTATGTCTTTATTTTCCATGTCAGTCTGTTCATCTGTTCCAAGTATGTCTGGCTCTCGAGCAGTCACTGCTTTTGTTTTGTAAGAAAATATTCCTGCCCTCTCCCAAAGAAGTCATGTCTCCTTAACCAAGGACAGAGTTTAGGTTCTTATTAATCTACACCTGTCTATACATTACAATGTGAAGGGGAAAAAACAACTATTCTTTTGGGCTTCTAGTCTGTGCTACATAATCTGTGGGGTCCAATAAAAAATGAAAATGGGGAACTTGTTCAAAATTACTAAGAATCTCAAGATGGTGACACCAGAGCTTATGCTCATGAAACCAATCCTGCTAAGAGGTTATTTATTATTTTAATACTTCTTTGTGGAGACCATACTTATTTCTAGTTTGCAGAACAGAAACCAAAACTCAGAAAATGACAGTACTATGAAAAATTAGACAGCTAGGATGTGGTAGACCCAGGTCTATCTGATTCAAATACTTATCTTCTTTTTCCTTCACTAGAGGTTGCAAACTATGTCCCACAGGGCACATTTGGCCCACAAGCTAAAAATATTTTCCACATTATTAAATGGTTGAATAAAATAAAAAGGACAGTATTTCATGACAGTTAAAAGTTATGTAAAATTCTAGCCCTGACCATGTTGCTCAGTTGATGAGAGCATCATCCTGATATGTCAAGGTTGTGGGTTGAATCCCTGGTCAGAGCATATAAAAAAAGTCAACCATTCAAGGAGTTCATCATCACCAAGCCCTTATTGTATGAAATGTTAAAGGGACTTACCTAAGAAAAAGAACTTAAAAAAAGATGAACAGTGAAAGGACAGCAAACTCACAGTTATTAAAACACCTAAAACAAAAGCAAACTAAAAGGACAGCTATATCAGGAGTAGAAACATAGAAATGAAGATCTCAAGGAGGGTTTGCAACAGGGGAGTGGGAGGAGGAGAAGGGGGAGAAGGTACAGAAAATAAGTAGCATAGACAGTAGATAGAAAATAGATGGGGGGCAAGAATAGTATGGGAAATACAGAATCTAGAACTTGAGACACATAGTCATAAACTAAAGGCGGGTAATGGTGGGGACGGGGGGTAGGGTGGAGGAGAATGAGAGGGGGAATAGAACAACTGTAATGGCATAATCAATAAAAAAAGAATGAAAAAAAGTCAACCAATGAATGCATAAATAATGAAAAACAAATCGATGTATCTCTTTCTCCCATTCTCTCTCTCTAAAATCAATAAATTTTTAAAGTTTAAAAAATAAAATTTAAAAATTATGCAAAATTTAACTGTCAAAACCCATAAAAAAGGTTTGTTGGGACACAGCCACACTCATTTGTTACTGACTCTTTGTGACTATTTTTGCATTCTAATAGCAGAGCTGAGTAATTGCAGCTGAGACTTTATTGCCCACAAAACCTGAAATGTTAACCTTTTAAAGAAAAAAATTTCCCCTCTGGTCACTGTCAACCTGTTCTTTATTTGAGTGTCTTTGGTTATATTTTGCTTGCTTGTTTGTTTTGTTGTTTAGGTGAAAGGGGAGGGAATTTCAGGGGAAAAGGGGAAGGATTTAGAGGAACTTGTATAAAGGACACATGGACGAAAACTAAGGGGGGTGGAAATGGGAAGGTGGTGGGGAGCACTTGTTGGGGAGGGCTGGGATGGGAGTAAAAGACAGAAAACTGTACTTGAACAACAATTAAATAAATACATTTAAAAACAAAAAATTGTTTTCTAATCCCTGTTCTTTACCATGCAGCCAGTAAGCACACACTTGCTTGAAAGAAAACTGTCTATGCATATATTTAATCAGGTATTTTCTTATTCTTAATGTATTAACTTCCATAGGGCTGCTGTAACAAGGTACCACAAACTGGGTAGCTTAAAACAACAGAAATGTGTGTTTTCACAGTTTTAGAGGCTAAGTTTGAAATCAAGGTGTTGGCATGATTGATTCCTTCTGAGAATTCCAAGGAAGAACATGATGCATGCCTCTTTCCTAGTTACCAGTAGTTTGCTGGCAATCTTTGGTAACTATTTGCTTGCAGCTGCAAAACTCCAATCACAGTTTTTATCAACACATGACATTCTTCTTGTGTCTTTATCATCACATGGCCATTTTCTTTTTTTTAAAGATTTTATTTATTTATCTTTAGAGGGGGAAGGGAAGGAGAGAGGGAGAGAAACATCAATGTATGGTTGCCTTTCATGCGTCCCCTGCTGGGAACTGTCCTGCAGGGAACTGGCCTGCAACCCTGGTATGTGCCCTGACTTGGAATCAAACTGCGATTGTCTGGTTCGCAGGCCCACGCTCAATCCACTGAGCTACACCAGCCAGGATGGCCATTTTCTTATATGGACAGCAGTCATATTGGATTAGGGGCCTACTCTACTCTAACATGACCTTATCTCATTTAATTACATCATCAGAGATTTTATTTCCCAATAATGTGACATTCTCATGTACTGGAGATTAGGATTTTAACATATATTTTATTTTAGAGCAGACACAAAAAACCTACAACCTCATATCACTTCTCAGTCTGTTTTCCCCATCCCTGACCAGACTATAAGCCATGCAGGAAGTCTTTATATCCAAATCAATGTTCTCAGATTTACTTTCAACTCTTATCTTACATAATTTCTCTGATCCTTGGAGCATCTTTGATGCCTAGTAAACTTTACCTCCAAACTCTTTTGTTCTAGTATTTATAGCTCAAGATAAATCAATGCAGTAGAGTATTTTACCTCACATACATTCTGAACATTGAGATGTGCACCATGACGGAGCTCCTTATTTCACTCATTCTGTCCACTTGAATCCAATTTTTGTCCTAAATATGTGCCTTGTATAATTTGTAGATGCCATATACTTGATAATAGAGTAATACTTTATTGTAAATTCAAAGCTATTAAGCACTTTATTGTGTCATTTGAATTTTCAACAAAGGCCTTTTGTAATGCTAAAGAATTATGGTGTGCCTTCAATTCATGGCATGGTATTGTACAATAGAATACATGGGCCCCACAACTGTTGAATACTTATTTAGCACCTTAATACTTAGCAACCACTTTCATCTTCAAAGCACTGCCTCCTGACTTAATTAGTCTTTCTAATTTTCTCTGAAGTATGCTAGTCTTCTTCCTATTTTATATTAAAGGAAGGTGGAGTAATGAGGAAATCATTTATAAAGCATTGCAGATCATTCCTGATGACTTAGGAGCTATTTAAGGTTATCTGAGTTTTGAGATAGAAAGTACGGTATTGGTATAAGTGGCAACCTCACAGAATTCCTTTTTTCTTACATGGACACTCCACTTATTTCATAGCACTACCTAGCAGAGGGTGGCTGCTTAATAAATATTGAGTGAATAAATGAAGTTAAATTAAACATATTTTAATATCTAGAATGAATCAAGCACTAACTAAAGTCATGCATGTCCTATGCTCTTTTTGTCCTATTGTAAGCACAATACATCTATGCTGGTAATTTGTAAAATGACTTCCTTATAGTGCCTACTTATTTATGCTGTTTTAGTACCTTAGTCACCAACACAACCATATAGAGATTTCAATATTTGTGTGCAATTTCCAAAATGCCTTTAAAGCCTTAGCATATAATGAAAGCACCCAACCAAATTTCTGCTGTAGTTACAATCCTAGGTTGCCATGATCCCTATATCACTGCCCTGTCATTCCTGGTATGCTCTCTGGCTACAATTAATCAGATCAGGGGCAGGAACATGAATCAAAGGTTAACTATGATGTGATCTGCCACAAAAAGAAAAAAAACAGACTATGGAAACAGGAACAGGATGAGCCAATCTACTTCTTGTTCTCAGAATTTAAAAAACAATGCAGAGAATGAGGCAATTAACCAGAGGGAAATATGAAAGGCTATACAGAGAACCCACGAACAGATGAGAGTGATGATATTTGTGAGAAAACAGAAACTTATTTAGATTTTTAGCACCAAAATCTCTTGTTGCTTTCTAGCCACATATCATCATCAATTTGGCAGTTTCAAAGTTGACATAGATAATCCTTGTATACCTTGGTCTCTTTGTTCTTTGATCTGTTTATTTCCAATGGTCTTGGCCTCAATTTCAACTTGGCTATTTATTGCACAATACTAGCTATAAAGTTATCAGCCCCATAACTGCTCCATTGTAAAGACTGAACTAACACAGATCATCCAGTTTGGGCTATTATAATAGTTATGGCAAAATATAATGATTGCTCCAACTAGTGAAGTAGCAGCAGAAATGTTTACAGGAGTGATAAATTTTGGATAAGTTTATAAACTTGAATAACATAATTTGGGATATGTTTTTTAAAGATTTTATTTATTTATCTTTAGAGGGGAAGGGAAGGAGAGAGGGAGAGAAACATCAATGTATGGTTGCCTTTTGTGCGTCCCCTGCTGGGAACTGGCCTGCAGGGAACTGGTCTGCAACCCAGGCATGTGCCCTGACTGGGAATCAAACTGCGACTGTCTGGTTCACAGGCCCACACTCAATCCACTGAGCTACACCAGCCAGGGCCATAATTTGGAATATGTTTTAATGATAAATCCAACAGGATTTACTGATGCACTGGATGGGTGCGGTGGTGAGGAAAGTAATTAAGGATGACAACACATTTGTCCTGAGCAACTACATAAATATCATCTACTGAGTTGAAGAAGCAGTTCTTGGGGGAAAACTCAGAGTTCAGTTTTGGGAAAGAGAAAATGTCAGGTAGGCAGTTGCATACATGAGCATGAAGTTCAAAAGGATGTAAGAGCCATGATGTAAATTTGGGAAACAATACCATATTGAGGATAGTTAAATCTGTACTTGCCAAGGTTGTGAATGTTGAGAGCAAATAGAAGAGAATGAAGCACTAAACTGGAGAACTCTAACTTGTGTCATATACAAAGAGGAGGAAGAACTAGGGGAGAATATTTATGAGTGTCTAATAACTTAGGCAGAAACATAAGGCACGGATCAAAGGATATGGTTGCACGAACACAAGGAATAAAAGAAATACAGTGTTAGTGAGAAAGAGTAAATCTGTATATGTTTTCTGACTAGAAGGTTATATGGGTCAGCTAATCAATCAGTATATTTAATCAGTACATATTAGGATATTAATAATGGTATCATAATTCAATAATTGAATGGGTCTGAGTCAACAGTGCTTGCTCCAACCCCCAATATATACCTTAAACCATGAAACCAACACATACTTGTAATCCTTGTTTGGTTTCATAAAGATAATATTTAGAAATATTCTAAGAGTGATAGTAATACTTTAGTTTATTTTATAATTACTTTATTTTTTAACATTTACCAAAAAGATGATTATTTATAGCTAGATGCATTTCAAGTAAACATAAACTTCTAATATACTTTAATGGCCTCGCCTACTTTAATTTCTCTAGAAACCACTCCTCTTTCCATCCCAATCAAAGTTAAATACTCCTCATTGCTGAAAGATCCTTTCTATGTCTCCAAGACATAAAATTTCATTACAAATATCTGCTTATGTCTCTCCCCCCACCATAATGTGAACTCCTAAGAGATAAAAAACTATGCTGTATACATTTTCCTACTTACAGTTTTTAACCCAGTGCCTAGACCAGTGCACTCATTTATTAAACAAACATACCAAACACTTGCAAAATCCATGTTAAGGAAACTCCATTGCTCACAGGTTTTCCTTTATAATAAGCTTTCCTTCATAATAATAGAGTAATACTTGTGGGGAGAGTAATAAGCTTGGGGGTGGGAAGCCAGTTATTTCTCAAATGGAATTTTGCAATAGCCCTTCTAGCTAATATTTAAAAGACAGCTACATGCCCTAGCTGGCATGGCTCAGTGAATGGACTGCCGGCCTGCAAACCAAAGGATCACTTGTTGGATTCCTAGTCAGGGAACATGGGTGGGTTGCAGGCCAGGTCCCTGGTAGGGGACATGGGAGAGGCAACGACACATTGATGTTTCTCTCACTTTCTTCTTCCCCCTTCCCCTCTCTCTAAAAATAAAGAAATAAAATTTAAAAAATAATAAAAGAGTAAAAGACAGCTGCATTTGCATTACATGGTAAAAAATTAGTTAAGAGTCATGACTTCCATTTCCTCATCTCTCTAATAGTTGTTGTGGTTCAGGGTTAACCATTTCTCCAGAAGAGTTTAGACTATGATTATTTTATCAATTAGCTTATTCAAACTCCTAATTGTGACTTCCAATGCTTCACAACTCTAGGAAAAAATGAGGATTATCATTTTATGCCAGCATTAAAATCTCAGAAAATCATTATGGAGCAACTGACTTATAAAGATGCAGAGCATACGTTCAGGCATAGCATTTCTCTTTGGCACACTGGAGGAGGCAGAGTGTTCCGCAACAGTCCTTCTGATGTTACAATTCCTCATTTATGGCTTAGTTTTTCAGGGTGTCAGACGCTTTCAACTTAATTTCTCTGGTGGCTATTTATTCCATCACCATGTTAAGATAAAAAGCAGCAGCAACAGCAAGCCTTTAATATTAGGAAAACCTCTTGCTATTTCCTACCTCTTTTTTGTATGTAATTTTTATTTAATTATTGTTCAAGTACAGTTTTCTGTCTTTTACTCCTTCTATGTTCAAATTGAAATGTTGTATATTAGTTTTCCTCCATGCTTTATTTCATACAATTAATTAGATTTAAATATTTCATATTGAGACACATTAACAAATGATATGACAAATCATCTTTTTCAAAAAAGCAATTCTTAGATATAGGAGGTACTAGGTCATCATGCAGAAAATTTTTTTCTTAGTGTGGTAAAACAATGGTTAACTAAAATCCACATTTTTAAATTTAGCCAATTATTTCCATCTGTTCTTCTGTTAGGGATCATGAAAATATCAACACTGACTGCTTCGAAATTCATCTCATTTTAAGAGAAGTGCTAGAGAGATAAAAATCAGTGAAGAATTTTCAGTGCAGCATTGCCAGTTCTGAAAATTGCAAAGAAAAAAGGGTTAGTTACGGAATGCGCTTTTAAAAAAATTACCAAGATAGTGATAGCCAGCATTTATTTATTAATTTTTCCTCACCCAAGGACATGCTCATTGACTCTATATACAGAGAGGAGAAGGGAGGGAAAGAAAGAGGGAAACAAACATCAGTGTGAGAAAGTAACATCATTCAGCTTCCTTGCATGCATGCCAACCAGGGACCGAACCCACAATCCAGGCATGTGCCCTGACAAGGAATTAAAGCCATGAACTTTCAGTTTATGGGACTACACCCAACCAACTGAGCCATATTGGCCAAAGTGGGGAATATACTTGTTTCATTATTTTTCTCTTTTTTTAAATTTAATGATTGTTCAAGTACAGTTTTCTTTTACTCCCATCCCAGCCCATCCCCCCAGTGCTCCCCACCTCCCTCCCATTCCCCACTGCCTTAGCTTTTGTCCATGTGTCCTTTACACTTGTTCCTGTGAATCCTTCGCCTTTTCCCTGAAATTCTCCCCCCTCTTCTTCCCTCTGGTCCCTGTCTGCCTGTTCTCTATTTCAGTGTCTTTGGTCATATTTTTCTTGCTTGTTTTTTTTTTGTTGTTGTTGTTTAGGTTCCTGTTAAAGGTGAGTTCATAAGGTATTTGTTTTTCACCACCTGGCTTATTTCACTCAGCATAATGCTTTCTAGTTCATTATTTTTTAAAAATCCCAAAACAAAACCAAAAAATAATTTACTCTTAGTTTCTATCTCCCATAGACTACTTCTCTTATTTTATAATGAGAACCAGCATGAAAATCAGATATTTTATGGATACTGATTTAGAAAGTATATTTCCTAATATGCATAAATTCCACAGCAAGTAGGTTAACAACAGTTTTTATATTAGTACTTCTTCCACCAGTGTTTAGTGCCAAAAAGTTTCCTTCTTGTGTCCATACATAGGTACTCATATCATGAAAAAATATTTTAGGATCTAAGATCTTGTGCACTTTAAGCCCTATAATAAAGGTGGACAAGCAGGCCCAGGATGCTTTGTCTGGATAAAGTGTTAAGGATTAATTGCTATTTACATTTGTTCATCTGCCAGAGCTACAGATAACTATTTAGCACTCTATCTTTTGAAATTATACTTCCTAGTCATTGTTATGCTAATTGTATAACCAAATTAATACATGAATTACATGTGCACTAACTTCTTCTGAGTTTGTTCTTAATTGAGTTCTTGTAAAAGTCACTTTAAATTTTTAATAATGACTGACCACCAGGGAATGCAACTGTCAAGACACAAAGAAGGCTGTCTAGGAATTGAGAGAAAAACAAGCTTTCATTATGCAAATACTGTGTTTTCTAGTTCAGTTATTCAGTCATTCTAGTTCAGTTTAGTTATTCCTTTATTGTCCTAAAAGTACATGAATATTCCAGCTGTAGCTTTTATGCAGAAGACACCCAAGAGCTTGTGTCCTGGTTGGTAAAAGGACCCTGAAGAATATTAAGTAGAGAATACATGTGAAGAATAATCCATATTTTCAAAAACACATTGCAATATACAAGGGCGTTCCATATGTATTCCTTCTGCTTAAATATTCTAACATGGGTATTAGGGTAGTGTTAAAGGTCAAGAAAGGTAAGCATCTTACCTTCAGGCTTCATAACACTCAGAGCCAGAGCCCGTGTTCTGTTCATTCTAGGGTCTCTTAGATATTTCTGCACATGACCACCTACTCTGAATCCCCCTAACAGACGCATGCTTTTGTAAATGTCTAGACTTGCTTGCATTTGGAAATGTTCCTTAGTAACAACTCTGAGCTTGTCCAAATCCTAGAGGTTATATTAGAATGAAGTTCACATTAAGCTCTCATGGGAAAAATAGAAGGAAATAACATATAACTATTAGAAAACTAAAATAAATCTTAGGAGTGACCAGGAGAACCAGGAACAAAGAAGAATGAGAGCAGGTTGGCAGGGTCATGATTCCCTCATTATTCCCCCACTTCCAAATCATTACTCTACCATCTTTAGAATGCAAACAATTATGTGAATACACAATAAGCAACTATGTGCCAATAACGCTGTCTTCTTTAGAGGATCATCATAGCTGAGCAATACTTAAGAAGGCCTGTAGAGCTAGACTGTGTTTGAATCTCAGTCTCAATATTTACTAGTTTGGGTAAATTACTAACTTTCCTTGAACCCAGTTTTTCACCTATATGATAAATGCACCTGTGCAATGCAGGTCAATGGCCCCCAAATATGCCCATGCCTTAATATCCCCAAAGTCCATGACTGTTATTTACATGGTAGAAGGGATATTTCTGGTGTGATTTAAGAATTTTAATTGATGAGGAGATTATCCTGGATTATCTGGGTGGGCTCCATGTAATTCCATAAGTCTTTAAAAGTAGAGAATATTTGCCGGCTGTGCTCAGAGAGAGAGAGAGAGAGTCAGAGATGGTATCATGAGAAAGACTTGGTACATCATTGTTGGCTTTGATGATGGAAGAAGAACTCCAAAGAATGTGTGTAATTTTTCAAACCTGGGAAAACCAGGGAAATGAATTATCCCCTACAACCTCTGAGAAGGCACATAGCCTTATCAACACCTTGTCTTAAACCCAGTGAAACCATTTCCGACATTGGACCTCCAGACCTATAAGCTAATATATTTGTGATGTATCACTTTGTAGTAATTTATTTTACGGTCATTTATTATAGCAGCAATAAGAAACAGTACTTCATGGAGCTTCTATGAGGATTAAGTAAGTGTGATTATATGTAAAACACTTAGAATTATATCTGACCCATAGTATGTATTTTTGATCATCAGTTACATTATTATTATAAAAAAATGAGATTGCAGCAACTAAAGAAATAGGGGAAATTGATGTGAACACAACTAGTAAGAAACTATAAAATAAGATTAACAACTGTGTTAAAGTATTGTGGAAAATTGGAAGTAGGAATCACTAAGTTACAGAGACAGCATTGGAAGAAAACCTAAGACAAAGAGTGGAACTTGGTTAGATAAAGGAGAGAGAACTCAAGAAAAATGAGTAGCTGAAGTTAACACGTGAAACCAAATCAGTAAGGAAATTGGTGAGGCTGCCTTTTCACACCCCACAAATTATTTCTCCAATTTTATATTTCAGTGTGTGCAGAACTATGTCGAAAAGACAATATGCTATATAGGCAACGTCATAATGCCGAAATTAAGTACTATTCCAGGGACAACTGAAAGCCTGTGCTTGATTTCTCCTGGAATTTGACTGAGGCACATTTTTCCTTTGCTTATCAGTTATGTTTCCTTTCACTGTAATAACCCATAAAAGCATTTGATTTCTATGAATTGTTCTGGTGAAATCACCATCATGCCTGAGGATGATTTCAGGGACCTCTAATTTTCTTCAAAACTTAAAATTATGATCAGGAAAGAAAAGTTTGTCCTGGTTATTAATGTACATATTGAAATGGACCTTATGCCCTGAAATACACGCTAGTCTTCTTTAGGCTAATCTGAAGCATGTTGTGAAGTTTGCTGCCCATTGATGAGAAGCCTGGATTCAGCAGTCTGAACTCAGAGGGCTTGTATCTCTTGATCCCATACCATTATATGTTCATTTCTGTGTTC
The DNA here is from genome assembly GCF_021234435.1 of Artibeus jamaicensis. Lineage (NCBI taxonomy): Eukaryota > Metazoa > Chordata > Mammalia > Chiroptera > Phyllostomidae > Artibeus > Artibeus jamaicensis. The sequence goes on from NW_026521506.1 coordinate 21,681,418, forward strand.
ACATGATAATAACCTAGAGTGAGAAGTCATTCTGCAGTCCTTGCAATACAAGGAGCTGATAATTTTCTTAGTGCTTTGAACATGTAGAAAGGACCCATGGATAAAGCCAAAGATGGGAAAAATTGAGGGTGGGAGGTGGGGGTGGGTAGAGCATGGGAAAATTGTGGCAGGAAAATGGAGACAATTGTACTTGAACAATAGTAAAAAATGCAAAAAAGGGGGGAACTGATGCTTGAAATAGACTAATTCCATGGAAGCTGGGACAGTGAAGTATGTGCTAACAGCAACTTTACTTTTATATGTAATTATATATTATAATACTTTAATTACATATAATTATGTATTATACATTATATGATATTATAATATATATTATATACCTTAGTTGCTGCCAATCTTGGTAACTATGAAATTGGCTTCTCAGACTCGATAAGAGACAGATTGCTATGGCAAGTAGTACTACATAAATTTAAGTAAAACTCTATAGTCTACTTTTATACTTTGCCTAGATCACTCTTCTATGTGTTTCTAAATTGCACATAAATGATTTCAACCATAACCTTAAACATTTCAACTATAATATGAAGCTTTTTATAAAAGAAACAAAACAATAAATATGTATATGTCACTACTGAGTACATAGTGACTATATACTATGTATGAGGAGCTAAATCAACATAAATAATTTTGTAATTCCCCATCCAAGTACTAAGAGGAAGGGTGGGGTAGGGGTGAGTGGTGGGGGGAAAATAGAAACAACCATACTTGAACAACAATAAATAATAATAATAATAATAATAATAAAGAAATAATTTTGTGAGACCTTTCAGAATCTTTTTTAATATACATAGGTTTCTCAGATCAATGATCAATCTCTAATAGCCTACACTAACCTGAGACTGTACTCTCCAATCCAAGCAGTTTTCATCACATTCCCCTGTTTGGAAATTTTTAATGGCTCCTATTTCCCATCCTGTCAGACTCAATTTCTCATCCATGAATGTCAAGATACTCCCTAATCATCCCCATTCTATCCATGCAGTAGTGACTCTCTTCTCACTTTCTTCACTTCACATCTTTCACTCTTATTAGCCTGGGTTTCTTACTGCCCATTAAGGAAGCCATGGGCAGTAATTCAGTTTATTCTGAATTCTAAACCCTTGCTTGAGCTCTTTTTAAGTCAGCTGCTGCCACCTCTACACACAGTCTCAAAGTGTTCCAAATTAAACTTGCCCTTCAAACTTCAGTTCATGGTTAACACCATCCCTGAAAACTCTCGATATTGCATTTCTTGGTGTTTTCCCTCTTTCTAGAACTGGCTTCAACACAATTTGTTCATTCCTCCATGGGTGCTTTTGTACATTCTACAATATTTCCTCTATATCCCAACAGTCCCTCATACTTCCTTCTATCATTGGAATAAGCAAACTCTTAAATAATCTTACCAATCTTATGAAGTCCTTTACTGCAAGAACCATTATAACTTTAGTCAAGAATTTGACCTCTATTGTTGTGGTTTTGTAAATATGTACTGATGTTACTCATACCTTGTCAAGGTGATGCTGTAATTTTAGATGGTTGTGGCTCCAGCATCTCATAAAAGCTTTGATTCTCGTCAGATCTGAGTTTTTCTTCAGGGGACAGTTGCATGGGAAGTTGCACTTTCCCAGGCATCCCCTATTCAGGAAATGCATAAGGATCTTAATGTTTGTTACCCCACTTCACTATCTTCAGTAGCTCCTCCTAGATTGTACTCAGAAGATTTTATAACTGTTATACCCCTTTTGTGAGGTACTGTCATTCTTGCTTTACTATTCTTCCTTAACACAAGACATGCTACTGAATGTATTCCCTCTTAAATATGAATGTCTTGTGCTAAACTTCCTAGTCTGCCCCAGGACCTTTGTCCATAAATGGTTCTGGTACTCAATAGCAAATCAGAGCATGAAGAATTAAACTCCTCAGACTGAGGACCTAACTCAATATCTCTAGGGATGGGGTAATAAATATATAAATAAGCAAAATCCCTTGGCTCCCTCAAGCTAAGTAATGACCCTCTAAAGGGTCCATTTCAAAACTCCTCAGACCAGGTCTTTTGCTGGCTCCCAAGAGCATGATAGCCAACCACCTGTGTCAGCTGGGCACTCTATCGGACCTGTTAGCCCATTTGACCTGCTGAGAGTAAGGGCCAAAGAACTCAAGGGATGTTCCCAAGTTCACACAGCTTGTTCCCAAGCTCACACCGCTTGGAGTAATGATTTGCATGGGATTCCTGGGTACATATTCTTAACCTTTGTGCCATGCTCACTCCAGCTACAAGTCATCTGTGGGTAAAATGAAGCAATAAAATAACACAATTTATAGGGGCCATTTCATGACCCTCTAAAGGGTCATGAATCTGGTCAAAAGACAGTCTATGGGAAGAGCTTCTCTACAACTCTTTTTTAACCTGCATTTTAGCAGCTCCGATTACATAAAAATGAAAAGGTATTAATTGGTATATGATGTTTCAAGCCTGCCATCTAAAATGCAGAGACATCAGTTATGTTTATCTCTGACCCAGTAACTATTTTCATCCCTCACTACATAAAACCTCTTAGCAATATCTGGAACTCTCCAACACAAATGCCCACATTTTCCCAAGGCTGCTTATTGTCATTGGCTGTCCTAGCCTGTGTGTGTGTGTAAACAGCAGCTTGGAGTCCAGCTTCCAAAAAGAAATATGAAATTGGCCGCTTTGTAATTTATCTATGTGATCTACAGCACTCACAGCAGCAGTCTCTATGAAAAACATAATTGGAATACTCCTTTCAAGTTAATAGGTGTGCTTATTACCCAAGGAAGAATAACAGGCATTGGCCATCAGGGATCATCTCCAAGCAGTACATGTTATTAGATATTTCTATTTTAAGTATTGATTATGCTATTACAGTTGTCCCATTTTTTCTCCCTTTTATCCCCCTTGTCCCTGCACCTCACCTTCCTCCAGCATCCCCCACCCCCTTAGTTCATGTCCATGGGTTGTACATATAAGTTCTTTGGCTTCTACATTTCTTATACTATGCTTCTTGTTCCTTGTACCTTTCCACCCCTTCTTTCACTGATAACCTTCTATGTTATTTCAATTTCTGTGATTCTGTTCCTGTTCTGTTTGTTTGCTTTGTGTTTGTTTTAAGTTCAGTTATTGGTAATTACGAGTTTGTTGTCATTTTACTGTTCATTGTTTTGATCTTCTTTTTCTTAGATAAGATTTAAAATGCAGGCCTCTGCACCAAACAGAAGCCTGAAGTTGTATTCTTTTTCTTGGTTTATCCTGTAAACAGCACACATAGTAGCAACATCATACTAAGTACCTGTTTGAAACAGTTCATTTCAATGCCTCCAGTACTTCACTTACAGAGTGTTTTACTACAGAAGCTTCCATCATCTGCTTTATCATAAGATATGTATGTCCTTATCACTCTGATTCATCATTTCTCAATAATCCTGTGGATATTAGTTTTTTTCCTATACTCTGTACATATGCAATGATTTGGGTAGGGCCTGCTTTCTCTTGGTCCTAATCTTGATGTCAATCACTATCTCCCCATCCTCTGTTACTAAGCATTTGGAAGTCACTTTTCCAAAGGAATCAGTGGCTTTGTATTATGTATTTACATGATGATTTACCTAGCATTTACAGAAGTCTCAGTGGAGGTCCACAAACCCAAGAGCAAAGAATTAGGCCAAAATTAGTCTCCTCTCACATTCTACTTCTGCCTTTCAGTGGCTCTGATCAGCCCTTCTAAGACTAAGGATGCTCCATATTCTTTCTTGAAAACCTAAAATATCTTACACTGCAGCTGTATTACGGAAGAGTACCACTTATGGCATATACTTACTAAATGAGATATCAATGGGAGGGAGGTGGGGAGCAAGGGGCGGGGGAGGCTGGGATGGGAAAAATAGACAAAAAACTGTACTTGAAAAATAACTAAATAAAATTAAAAAAAATAAATGAGATATCATATATATTCAAGAATACATCCTACATATAATCTACCTCTTCTTTCCCATCTCCCTACTTAGCACGTAGGTCAGTCTTCTTCAAACATCATGCAATAATAGCAATCTCTCAATAAATATGAGCTGTTATCATTAATATTAAGTCATGCATTAAACTTTGTTGATATACTAAAGATTTTGTGTAAAGAGGCTCAGAGAATGTAAGTAGCCTCCCACAGGCATTCCATCTGCAGAGTTGAAATTTGAACCCAAGTTTAAATGAAAATAAAATTCATGTTCTCTAGCAGTATTTTATTTTCTTTTAATAAATGTTTGAACACAAAGCAAATGATCAAGTCTCAACCTGAGATATGATCACATGCTTCTAAGATCACACAACTAGTTGATGGAATAAAACATTGGTAGTGTGTTGTACATACACAACTGAGTTTGTAATGGACATTTTTAGATGGACCCATTCACAATTTTACAAAACACATTCTAGAAAGCAAAATCAAAATGTTTCAGTTATTTAAAAAAAGAAAAAGAAACACTGATGCATGAAATTAAAGTCATAGTTTGTGTTATGGGACTAGATACTGCCTCAATTGCCCCCAGAAACTCTACGGGGAAATGAAGGGAAATATGGTAATAGCTCATGAAACAACTCTCCTCTGACACATGACTACATTGGTTATTTAAAAAAATTTTTCCAAGAGAATAATCAAGAGCTAACATATCTTGAATTCATTCCAACCATAGTGGAGGATGAGAAGCTGAATTATAGGAGTAATTTAATACCAACACAACCTTCCTGGCTTAATATTCCATTAGAATACATCAAATTAAATTAGGCTTCCTGAGAACTGTACTTCTATTTTTTCTTATGGCCTTTATCACTATATATATTTTTGTGTCTGGTACATAATGAGCATTCACTAAAAATTTGTTGAAAGTATATATCTATGGATGAGAAAATGAATGCATCTTGGAAATATAAGGAAAATATCTTTAAATTAAAAAAAGATAAAAGAGGTATAATAGTGAATTGCTAGGTACAAAGTATTCAAGAAAGATGAGTATCTTACAAACAATATAAATCAAAGTATCTCCTCTGGAAAAACATTCATAACATAAATAATTTTCTACATATTCAGTCAAGAATCATTTCATGTTTAGTCTTAATTTAGGGGAGTTGATCAAATATGTTGGTCAAATTATTTTTCAATATTTATTTATTTATTTTTTAGGGAGATAGGGGAAAAGAGAGAGAAAGAAAGGGAGAGGAAACATCAGTATTTGGTTGCCTCTCACCTGCCCTGTTGAGGACCTGGCCCACAACCTAGGCATATGCCCTGATGGAATTGAACTGGTGATCCTTTGGTTCACAGGCTGAAACTCAATCCAGTGAGTCACACCAGCCAGGGCTGGTCAGATTCTTTTTGAAAAGTCTCATTACATCTCATGTTGATATAATTTACCCAATGCCATACAGTTAGTAAACAGCACCCTCAGAATGAACAACCTACTCCTGTGATTATATATATATATATATATATGATATATATATATATATCATATATATATATATGCCTACATGTGTAAAGGCAAGAAGTACTGACAAATTGGATGTGTGTCTCAATGGTATTCAAGTAACTAGTATGGCTGAAGTTCATGTTCATCTGGGGGAGTGGTGCCTCACAGGGACTAGATCACAGAGGATCTTATACGCTAAGCTAAAGAGTTTAAATTCCCACTGGCCAAGATGGAGGTGTAGGTAGGTACACTGTGCCTCCTTGCACAACCAAAAGGACAAAAACAAATTTAAAAACAAAAAACAACCATAACTGACAGAAAATCGAAATGCATGGAGGTCTGACAACCAAGGAGTTAAAGAAACATTCATCAAGACTGGTAGGAGGAGCAGACATGGGCAGTTGGTCAGAGAGTACTCACAGCAAAACAGTGTTTGGAAGACTAGAGTGGTCAAGGTGGTAGTTGGAGGACAGGGTGACTCTACAGCTTGCATAGTGAGCAGTTCTAAATTTCTGTGTGAATGAACTGGGAGGAACAACTGGGGAGCAAGACAGACTGTGCAACCCAAGGTTCCAGTGCAGGGAAATAAAGCCTCAAAACCTCTGACTGAAAAAACATGTGAGATTTGAGTTGGTGGGAGGAACTCCCAGTCTCACAGGAGAATTCAATGGAGAGACCTACAAGGTCTTAGAACATACACAAAACCACCCACCCAGCAATTGACACCAGAAGGGCCCAATTTGCTCATGGGTAGCAGAGGAAGTGACTGAAAGCCAACAGAGAGCTGAACAAGTAGCACTGTTCCTTCCCTCTAGGACTCCTCCCCCACATACAGTGCCACAATGCAGATGCGGTGGTTGTCCCACTGTGGAGAATACCTAAGGGTCTGCCCCTTATTACATAATGGGCATGCCAAGACAGAAAAATAAATGGCCCAAATGCAAGAACAGATTAAAGTTCCAGAAAAATATAAGTAAGTGATGAAGAGAGAGCAAGCTTATCAGATGCAGAGTTCAAAACACTGGTAATCAAGATGCTCACAGAAATGGTTGAGTATGGTCACAAAATAGAGGAAAAAGTGAAGGTTGTGAAAAGTGAAATAAAGGAAAATATACAGAGAACCAACAGTGAAGGGAAGAAACCTGAGACTCAAACCAATGATCTGGACCAGAAGGAAGCAATGAACATTCACCCAGAACAGAATGAAGAAACAAGACTTCAAAGGGGGAAAAAAAAAAGGAGAGGCTTAGGAACCTCGGGGACAACTTTAAACATTCCAACATCTGAATAATAGGGGTGCCAGAAGGAGAAGAGGAAGAGCAAGAAATGGAAAACTAATTTGAAAATATAATGAAGGAAAACTTTCCCAATTTGGCAAAGGAAATAGAATCCCAGGAAGTCCAGGAAGCTCAGAGAATCTCAAAGAAGTTGGACCCCTCCCTCCACCAAAAGAAGTTGGACCCAAGGAAGCACACACCAAGGCATATCATAATTACATTACCGAAGATGAAAGGTATGAAGAGAATATTAAAAGCAGCAAGAGAAAAGGAAAGAGTTACCTATAAAGGATTTCCCCTAAGACTATGAGCTGATTTCTCAAAAGAAACCTTACAGGCAAGAAGGGGCTGGAAAGAAGTATTCAAAGTCATGAAATGCAAGGACCTACATCCAAGATTATTACTCTCTCCAGCAAAGCTGCCATTTAAAATGGACAGGCAGATAAAGTGCTTCCCTGATAAGGTCAAGTTAAAGGAGTTCATCATCACCAATCCCTTATTATATGAAATGTTAAAGGGACTTATCTAAGAAAAAGGATATAAAAATATGAATAGTAAAATGACAACAAACTCACACCTATCTACAACCAAACCTGAAAAAAAAACAAAAACAAAAATGAACTAAGCAAAGAACTAGAACAGGAACAGAATCACAGAAATGGAGATCACATGGAGGGTTATGAGCAGGGAAGGGAATGGGAGGAATGGGGTAAAAGGTACAGGGAGTAAGCATCATAAACGGTAGGTAGAAAATAGACAAGTTTTGTTAAGAATAGTATCAGAAATGGAGAAGCCAAAGAACTTATATGTATAGCGCATGGACATGTACTGGTGGGGGGGAGGATGCTGGTGTGCAGGGGTGTTCAGGACAGAGGGGAATAAAGGGAAGGAAATGGAACAACTGTAATAGCATTATATAATATATAATATATTATATTATGTATTGTATATTGCATATTATATATAATATTATATATATACCCAGCAAAAAGAGGAAAGAGTATATATATAAAGAGTTTAAATTCCCTAGGCAATGGGAACTTTGGAAGGGTTCTGGTCAGGAAAATGAGAAGAAAATACAAGATTTGTATTTTAGATATGTGTGGCTTCAGTGTGAAGAATAAGAAGGAGAGGAGCAAAGCTACCTAGAAACTACTGTATTAGAAAAGCTCAGACAGGAGCAGAGAAGGGACTCATCCCATTTCACAGTGGAAGTAATGGAAATAATGGAGAGAAGTAAATAGAATAAGAATTTGGAAAACCTCAGTAGAATTAGTAAGACCTGTTGACTGATTGGAGTTGAGGTCAAGATGAAGAGGGATAGGGAATCAAGGATGAATTATGTTTAAACTTACTTAATTGTCAGGCTGAATGTTGGCATCAGCTGTCCAGAGAGAAAACACATGCAGAGGAACAAGTCGAGAGGTAGTGGGAGTGCAATTTTGAGAGCAGAATGAAACTAAGAACCTGATTGTGTTTAAACTTCAATTTTGCCACTTAAAACTTAGTCACGTTATTTAACCACTGTAACCTTTGTTTTATTTGTTTTTCATCTATAACATCTAATTAGAGCACTCACATCACATTATTTGCACAGCATCGTTGAAAAGTTTAAGTGAGAACATGTTTATTACATGTTTGGCAAAATGGCTGGCTCATTTAGTAGAAATATATACATTTATATGATATTTACATATATGACTTATTGAGAATTTGAGGTTTCATCCCTGGCTGGTGTAGCTCAGTGGATTGAGCGTGGTCCCGCGAACCAAAAGATCGCGTTTGGATTCCCAATCAGGGCACATGCCTGGGTTGCAGGCCAATTCCCAGCAGGGAACCCACAAGAGGCAACCATATATTGATATTTCTCTTCCTCTCTCCTTCTCTTCCCATCTAAAGATGAATAAATAAAATCTTTAAAAAAGGAATTTGAGGTTTCAGTATCACATCTAGTCAGAGACATTTCTTAAAATCAGTTCACTCTGCTCCAGGCATATGTGGCTTTCTTAGAGACCCTGGAATAGTATAAATGCAAGACTCTTTGATTTGTTCCTAAATTGTTTTTCTTTATTTGAGGTAAAATATATTTTCCTCACTAAAATAATATAAAATTTTCACAGAAAATTGTAAACTAAGAAAAGCACATCAGAAATGTTGGAAATTAACAAATCCTTACCATATACAAACACTGATTTTATTGGGGTGTATTCCCTTTTATTTTTTCTCTTTTATGGTATGCTACCCTATTGATATTTATATCTGTATTCCCATGAATGCATCATACTTTTACAATAAATTTTAGATATTAGTATCTTCTAGTAGAAGTTTCTCTTTTATTATTTCTCAATTTCAAAGTTATCTGGGTTAGTGTAATATGCTTATTCTTTCAGATGAACCTTCAAACTTTTACCAAGATATAGAAATTTTACTTAGATATTTCAGTGGAATCATGTTAAATTTATAATTAACTTTTAGAGAATGGACATTTTTATAATATTGAACCCTCTAATCTAGGGGGATTATGTAACTAATAAAACAAAATATTGTATATCCATGTGATCTTGGTATGTTATTTAACATTTCTCTGACTTCATTTCCTCAACTATAAAACTGTACACATCTCATACTATTGTTGGGAGGATTAGATGAGTTAATACATGCAGTTGGAACGTGCAGCTTAAAGTAGTTTGAACAAAATGTAGCACATAATAAATGTTTGAAAAACTCTGTTATGTCATTTTTGTTATTTCCTCTGGTAATGTGTATGGTTGTCATCATATAGTCCTTACATACTTTTTCTTATGTTGACTCTGGGAATTTTTTTTATCTTATTGGTAGGGTTTCCAGATAAAATAAAGGACACCTAGTTAAACTTCACAAAATATCTCACGTGAATCATTTATGTTACATGCAAAACTCAGGACATACACTAAAAATATTCATTATTTATCAGAAATTTAAATTAAATTGAGCTGCCTGAATGACTTTTTCCTTCTGGATAAATCTGGAATTGCCATGTTATTGGGAAGGGAATATTTTCTATTACATACTTAACTAATTATTGTGGGAAATAGAGATGGATTTTATTACCTTATATTCTATTTCCTTCCAACAGTGGTTCTTGTAATATTAACAGGAAGCAGATCTACCTGGGGGGCTTTTTAAGACACAGATTTCTGAGCTTCAACCCCAGAGTTTCTGACTCAGAAAATTTGAGATAGAGCCTAAGAATTTCTATTTTACCAAATACCAGGTGAGGCTGATGTGGTCCAAGGACAACACTTTGAGAGTTGCTGCCTTGATGAAATTCTTATTTCTTACTTTTCATACATTATAAATGGATTCTGTTGGTTTTGTTTTGTTTGTTTTGGTAAGGACTGACTAATACATAATTTTCAGATATCTGATTATTAAATTGTTCTTTTCTTTATATCTTGAGTTTTTTTTTAACATTTTAAGTAATGCCACATAAGTTTGGTCATAGTATCTGCCCTTGATTTAATCCCTACTTAAATAGGGATCTTTCTAGTGTTTCAATATTACATGTTCTATGGCTACTGTGTAGAAGATATATTGTGTTAATAAAAAGTTTAATGTTTTAAAATATTTATTAGCATGTTATATTTTCTCTATTGTCCAAGTTATGCATGCTATTATGTGTAATAATTAATGATATTAAGCCAATTTTACATTTCCACATTGCATAAATATAACTATGGCATGCATATAATTATGCTAATACACTGCTGAATTTTATTTCCTTATATATTAACTAGAGCCTTCTCATTCTATATTTGAACATAAAAAATAATGGTTATTGGGTGTAACTGTGAGCAAGTTACTCCAACTCTCAAAGGCTCAGTTTCAGTGTCTGTCAAATGGGCAAAATAATAGCTCCTTCTTAAGAGAGTTGCTGTTTAATTAATAGCAAACCTTTACACATGAGAAAGGCAGAATTATAATGCTTATATGTGGAATAACTCCACTGGGTCATTTTAGATATTAACCACATTCATAACAGAACAGCTATTAAATGATTTAAACTCAGTAAAAAAAGTTATTATTGTCATCAATATTATGTAGGGGAAAAACAATCTGGGAATGAGGCTTACTGTCTATTAGAAGAGGCAAGTGCTAAATAATCACATATACAGCACTCCTACCACACACAAACATCAATTTACAACGGACATAATTGCAACAATGTTGGGAGGGGCAAACTACAATGGTCAGGAAAACTATTTTCAATGGAAGATGTAATGCTAGAGTTGAGAACTGAAGAATACAATTAAATAAGTGAAGGAGCATGTTGTGAGAATTTTTAAATTGTATTTAGTTATTTTTCAAGTACAGTTTTTGTCTATTTCTCGATCCCAGCCCCCCAGCCGCCTGCTCCCCACCTCCCTCCCATTTCCACCCCCTTTAGTTCTTGTCCCTGTGTCTTTCCTATTTGTTCCTCCAAATCCCTCCCCTTTTTTTCCCCTTAAATTCCCTTCCCTCTCCCCTCTGGTCACTGTCCCCTTGTTCTCTATTTCAGTGTTTTTGTTTTTATTCTGCTTGCTTGTTTGTTTTGTTGTTTAGCTTCCTGTTAAAGGTGAGATCGTATGGTATTTGTCCTTCAATGCCTGGCCTATTTCACTCAGCATAATGCTTTCCAGTTCCATCCATGTTGTTGCAAAGGGTAGTAGCTCCTTCTTTCTCTCTGCTGCATAGAATTCCATTGTGTATATGTACCACAATTTTTGGATCCATTCATTTACTGACGGGCACCTAGGTTGCTTCCAACTCTTGGCTATTGTAAATTGTGCTGCTATGAATATTGTGGTGCATAGGTTCTTTGAAATTGATGTTTTAGGATTCTTAGGATATAATCCTAGCAGTGGGATTGCTGGGTCAAAAGACAGGTTGATTTTTATTTTTCTGAGAAAATTCCATACTGTTTTCCATAATGGCTGTACCAGTCTGCAATCCCATCAACAGTGAACTAAGGACCCTTTTTCCCCACAGGCTCTCCAACATTTGTTCTTTGTTCCTTTGTTTATGACAGCCATCCTGACTGGTGTAAAGTGGTATCTCATTGTGGTTTTAATTTGCATCTCTCTGATAGCTAGTGATATTGAGCTTCTCTTCATGTGTCTCTGGATATTCTGTATGTCCTCCTTGGAGAAGTGTCTGTTCAAGTCCTTTTCCCATTTTTTAATTGGGTTGGTTGTCTTGTTAGGGTGGAGTCGTGTAAATTCTTTGTATATTTTGGAGATTAAACCTTTGTCTGAGGTATCATTGGCAAATATGTTTTCCCATAAGGTTAGTTCTATTTTTAATTTAATACTATTTTCTTTAGCCATGCAGAAGCTTTTTATTTTCATAAGATCCCATTTATTTATTCTTTCCTTTATATTCCTTGCTCTAGGGGACATATCAGTAAAAAAGGTGCTGCGTGAAATATCTGAGATCTTCTTGCCGATGTTCTCCTCTAGGACTTTAATGGTGTCATGGCTTATATTTAAGTCTTTTATCCACCTTGAATTTATTTTGGTGTATGGTGTAAGTTGGAGCTCAAGTTTCATTTTTTTGCACATAGCTGTCCAGTTCTCCCAACACCATTTGTTGAAGAGGCTATCTTTACTCCATTTTATGTTACTGCCCCCTTTGTCAAATATTAATTGACTGTAGAGAGTTGGATGATTTCTGGGCTCTCTGTTCTGTTCCATTGGTCTATGTGCCTGTTTTTATGCCAGTACCAGGCTGTTTTGATTACAGTGGCCTTGTAATAGAGTTTGATATCAGGTATTGTGATCCCTCCTACTTTGTTCTTCTTTCTCAAAAGTGCAGCTGCTATTCTGGGTCATTTATGGTTCCATATAAATTATTGAAGTGTTTGTTCTATGTCTATGAAATATGCCATTGGTACTTTAATAGGTATTGCATTGAATCTGTATATTGCTTTGGGTAGTATGGACATTTTGATGATGTTAATTCCAATCCATGAACAAGGTATATGTTTCCATTTGTTTGTGTCTTCCTTGATTTCTTTCTTCAGGGCTCTGTAGTTTTCTGCATACAGGTCTTTTAGCTCCTTGGTTAGGTTTATTCCAAGATATTTTATTTTTCTTTTTGCTATATCGAATGGGATTTTTTCCTTGATTCCTGCTTCTGCTGATTCACTGTTGTTATACAAAAATGCCTTTCATTTCTGGATATTGACTTTGAGGCCCGCTGTTTTGCCAAATTCATTAATTAGTTTGAGGAGTTTTTGGGTAGAATCTATAGGATTTTCCATGTACACTATCATGTCATCTGCAAACAGTGACAGTTTTGCTTCCTCCTTTCCTATTTGGATGCCTTTTATTTCCTTTTCTTGCCTGATCACTGTGGCTAAAACTTCCAATACTATGTTGAATAGAAGTGGTGAAAGTGGACATCCTTGTCTTGTTCCTGATCTTAGTGGAAAAGCTTTTAGTTTTTGTCCATTGAGTATGATGTTGGCTGTAGGTCTTTCATATATGGCCTTTATTATGTTGAGGTATGCTCCCTGTATTCCCACTTTGCTGAGTGTTTTTATCATAAATGGGTGTTGTACCTTATCGAAAGCTTTTTCTGCATCTATTGATATGATCATGTGGTTTTTGTCTTTGCTTTTGTTTATGTGATGTATTACATTTACTGATTTGCAAATATTGAACCATCCTTGTATCCCTGGGATGAATCCCACTTGGTCTTGGTGTATGATCTTTTTGATATATTGTTGGATGCGATTTGCCAATATTTTGTTGAGGATTTTAGCATCTATGTTCATCAGTGATATTGGCCTGAAGTTTTCTTTCTTTGTTGTGTCTCTATCTGGTTTTGGAATTAGGGTGATGCTGGCTTCATAAAAAGAATTAGGGAGTTTTCCATCTTTCTGGATTTTTTGGAATAGTCTGTGGAGAAGAGGGGTTAGCTCTTCCTCAAATGCTTTGTAGAATTCTCCTGTAAAACCATCTGGTCCATGGCTCTTGTGTGATGGGAGTTTTTTGATTACTGCTTCAATTTCTTTTGCTGTTATTGATGTGTTTATATTTTCTGCTTCTTTTTCATTGAGTTTTGGAAGATTGTATTTTTCTAGAAATGTGTGCATTTCCCCTAGGTTTTCAAATTTCTTGGCATACAGTTCTTCATAGTAATTTCTTACAATCCCTTCTATTTCTGTGGTATCATTTCTGATTGTGTTTATTTGTGTCCTCTCTCTTCTTTTCTTGATGAGCCTACTTAAAGTCTTGTCTATTTTGTTTACCTTCTCGAAGTACCAAGTCCTGGTTTCATTGATCCTTAGAATTGTGCTTTTAGTTTCTATGTCATTCAATTCTGCTCTATTCTTGGTTATTTCCTTCCTTCTGCTTGCTCTTGGCTGTCTTTGTTGTTGTTCCTCGAGTTTGTGTTGGTGTAGGGTTAGGTTGTTTTTTTGAAATGTTTCTATCTTCTTTAGATAAGCCTGCATTGCTATAAACTTCCCTCTCAGGACTTCCTTGGCTGTGTCCCATAAGTTTTGGGTTGTTGTGAGACCATTTTCATTTGTTTCCAGAAACGTTTTGATTTCTTCCCTAATTTAATTCTTGACCCATTCATTCATTTTAAATATATTTTATTAATTACGCCATTACAGTTGTTCTATTCCCCCCTTCATTACCCTCCACTCTGTACACCTCTCCCCCACCATTCCTCCCTCTTTAGTTTATGACCACATGTCTCAAGTTCTTTAGAGTCTATATTTCCCACACTATTCTTGCCCTCCCCCTATTTTCTACCTACCGTCTATGCTACTTATTTTCTGTACCTTTTCACCCCTTCTCCTTCTCCCACTTCCCTGTTGCTAACCCTCTATGTGATTTTCATTTCTTTGGTTCTGCTCCTGATTTAGCTGTCCTCTTAGTTTGCTTTTGTTTTAGGTGTGGTTGTTAATAACTGTGAGTTTGCTGTCCTTTCACTGTTCATCTTTTTCATCTTTTTTTTCTTAGGTAAGTCCCTTTAACATTTCATATAATAAGGGCTTGTTGATGATGAACTCCTTGAATTCGATCTTATCTGAGAAGCACTTTATCTGTCCTTCCAGTCTAAATGACAGCTTTGCTGGATAGAGTAATCTTGGTTGTAGGTCTTTGGTATTCATGACTTGGAATACCTCTTTCCAGCCCCTTCTTGCCTGTAAGGTGTCTTTTGAGAAATCAGCTGACAGTCTGATGGGCACTCCTTTGTAGGCAACTGTCCCCTTATCTCTTGCTGCTTCCAGGATTCTCTCTTTCATTTTAAACTTGGCTAATGTAATTATGATGTGCCTTGGAGTGTTTCTTCTTGGGTGCAACTTCTTTGGGACTCTCTGAGCTTCCTGGATTTCCTGGAAGTCTATTGCCTTTGCCAGATTGGGGAAATTCTTCTTTATTATTGGTTCAAATAAGTTTTCCACTCGTGGCTGTTCCTTTCCCCCTTCTGGTACCCTTATAATTCGGATGTTGGATCGTTTAAAGATGTCCTGGAGGTTTCTAATCTCTCCTCCTTGTTTTGAATTCTTATTTCTTCATCCTTTTCTGGTTGGTTATTTTTCCCCCTTCTGATCTACTCCTTTGATGTGAGTCCCAGTTTCCTCTCCATTACTATTGGTTTCCTGTCCATTCATTTCAATTAGTTTAGCCTCTATATGTTCCTCTAATTTGTGACTAAAATCAACCAGTTTTGTGAGCATCCTGATGACCAGTGTTTTGAACTGTGCATCTGAAAATTTTGCTATTTCTTCGTCACTTAGATTTATGGGCTCTGGGGCTTTGGGATCTTCTTGAGCCATTTTTGGTCTGCTTGTGCCCATTAAATATGAGGAGCGGAGCCTTTGTCATGGGGTGGGGCAGGGCCTCCAGGATGGGGTCGTGTGTTTGTGATGCTGTATGTGGGGTGGGGTCAGAGTGGGGAAATGGCACCTCCCTCTCCTGCTTCCTGCTGCTGGGTGAGGAGGGAAGCCTTAGGTGTTCACCAGGGCAGGGTTGCTCAGGTTGCTAGGTTGTGATGCTGTATGTGGGGGCGGGGTCAGAGCTGGGAAATGGTGGCAGTCTCTGCTGCCTCCCGTCATCGCTGGAACCCGGTCAGTCCTGTGTCACTGACCACTGTCTCACAGGTCTATCTATGCAGGAATGTGCCAGCACAGTCAACCCAGCGCTCTTCCCCCTCGTCGAATCCACAGGTCGCTCACTGGGTCCACCCTCTGCAACCCCAAGCCTGGGATCAGTGCTCCTGAGTCTTTCTGACCGAGTTTTCCTGTGCAACCCCACTCTGCCAGCTGCTGGTTTCACCCCTCTTACCAGTCACGCTGAAGCATTCGTTGTTATCAGACTTCCGAAAAGTTCAATTTTCTGTGTTCTGGCTGTTTTCTGTTGCTAATATTTTGTTGTCTCTAAACTTGGTTGTGTGAGAAAGCATGGTGTCTCCACCTATGCCTCCATCTCGACAAAGTCGCTTGTTTGTGAGAATTTCAGGCAGACCAAAGAACAGGTGAAAACAGCTGGTGAAGGAGGAAGTATTGTGATTATGGATGAATGAAAGGTTAGACTGACTAAGAGAAAGAGCAGGGAAAATGATGTAAGAGAACTATGGAGAAGTAGCCATGTCAAAGTCACCCAGAACTCTAAAGACCATAAACAGGAATTTTCCTTCATATTTCAAGCAGTTTTTTTGTAGGAAGAATTGCTATGATCAGATCTGTTTTCCAAAAAGATTCATTTAGCTACTGCAATGAGTATGGTTTAGTTTTATATTGTATAATCAGTCATTTAGTGACTACCACTTACTAGTTCTATCACTGTGTATAAGGTAACACAAAGTAGTGAGTGACCAATGTGTTTTTGTTATATCAATGAAATAAACGTTATCCCAAATTTGTATATAAAGTAACTGAGGCTTATGTCACTAATTTCACAAAAACATATTGCTCATTCACTATTTTTCAAACTTGATGTTTCATAAATTTTGAGAAGGATTAAATAGGACAACCCATGTATAAGTTCTGTGTCTCACAAAGAGCAAGTGCTCAATACATACTTATTATTGCTATGTTATTTCATCTCTTCATCACCATGAATTGGAAAACTTTCTTCTTTTCAGACTTTGGAAGGATCTGCATATTCAAGAGCAGTATCTAGTAATGACTGAAGGTGTAAGCTCTCCCACCAGACTACCTAAGTTTTATTTTTCTCTCTACTACTTGCTAGCTATGTCTTCATCAGCAAAATGAGGATGGAGAAAAAGTAACTATCTCATATACTAGTTATGAAAATTAAATAAATATCTGCAATAAAGCATTTGGAAGAATGTCTGGTACAAGACCATATTCCTTTAAAACATTATATAAGCTGCCTAATGACATGGAAATGACATATTTTATTTGAATTCTTACAACGAAAGTTCTTATGCCACAGAGACACCCTGGCTGGTGTGGGTCAGTGGATTGAGCACCAGCCTGCAAACCAAAGTGTTGCAGGCTCAATTCCCACTCAGGGCACATACTTGGGTTGTGGGCCAGGTTCCCAGTAGGGGCACATAAGAGGTAACCACACATCTCTGTTTCTCTCCCTCTCTTTCCTGCTCCTTTCCCCTCTGGCTATAAATAAATACAATCTTTTTTAAAAAGTCTAATGCCACAGGGAAATAAATAAAAGCCTAATGCAAGGTAAATATATATGTATCTCAAACATATATATGTACACATATATATATACATATAATTTGTTATTTAATATACATAAAATTCAAATTAGGAACAATTTTACTCAACAACATATATTTATAAAAAATGCTTTCCTTCCAAATGAAAGTTCCCATGATATTCCCAGAAATAGGCACAAAGAATACAGTTGTTTGAGCTTGTGTTAATCTTATGCATTTTACAGATAAATCAGTGGACTTCCCTTCCATTATTGGCATTCTGCATTTAGTTTCTGTATAGTTTGTGCTATTACTATATTCAGAAATCCCATTTGGCCTTGTTTTTACCACCTCAGATGATTTGTTTTGCAATGAGGCATCTTTGGTTAATTTAAAAGTCTCACTTTTGCCCTGGCTTGTGTAGCTCAGTGGATTGAGCACAGGCCTGAGAACCAAACAACTGCAGTTTGATTCCCAGTCAGGGCGCACACCTGGGTTGCAGGCCAGTTCCCAGCAGGGGATGCACAAGAGGCAACTGTACATTGATATTTATCTCCCTCTCTCCTTCCTTTCCCCTCTAAAGATAAATAAATAAAATCTCTTTGAAAAGCCCCACTTTTTTTTTACCTCTTTAGATCAAATAACTAACCACCCCAACAGGCTAAAACAAATGAGCCTTGTGCTCAGGAAACAGGTCTGGTCAGTAGAAAAAGATCTTGGAGGCACATTGTATGAGTAGTTGATGATACAGAATGAGATGAGAGTGAAAAATTAGGAGAGAACAATGTACAAGACAGCATGGTGGGGAATGTCAGCATTTAAATTTCTGATAGTGGAAGAAAAAAGTAAACATAATTTTAAAATAAAATGTTATTCAAGACAACTAGAGGGTTAGGGAAGGATTTGATAAAGGTGGAAGACAGATTTTGTTGTTGTTGTTATTGGTCTGTTTTGTTTTATTATTTTGTTTTGCTTTGTTTCGTTTTTAGTATTAAACATGGGCTTTATATTTCCACCTAAAATCCAAACTAATCTGAAAATTTTGCTGGAGAAAGTTTGTTGGATGAGTTAAATAAAAGACTAAAAAAATTTTATGGCACACAGTGAAGGCAGTCTTGAGATGTAAGTTCATAGCGACACAGGCCTACCTAAAAAAGATAAAAACATTTCAAACAAACATCCTAACACTACACCTACAAGAACTCGAAGAACAACAACAAAGAGAGCCCAAAGCAAGTAGAAGGAAGGAAATAACCAAGAAGAGCAGAATTAAGTGACACAGAGACTAAAAGCACAATTGTAAGGATCAATGAATCCAGGAGCTGGTTCTTTAAAAAGATTAAAAAAAAATCAGCAAGCTTTTAAGCAAGGCTCATCAAGAAAAGAAGAGAGAGGACCAAAATAAACACAATCAGAAATGAAAGAGGAGATTACAACTGATACCACAGAAATACAAAAGATTGTAAGACACAACAAAGAAAGAAAACTTCAGGCCAATATCACTGATGAATATAGATGCCAAAATCCTCAACAAAATATTGGCAAATCGCATCCAACAATACATTTAAAAGATCATACACCATGACCAAGTGGGATTCATCCCAGGGATGCAAGGATGGTTCAATATCTGCAAATCAGTAAATGTAATACATCACATAAACAAAAGCAAAGACAAAAATCACATGATCATATCAATAGATGCAGAAAAAGCTTTCGATAAGGTACAACACCCATTTATGATAAAAACACTCAGCAAAGTGGGAATACAGGGAGCATACCTCAACATAATAAAGGCCATATATGAGAGACCTACAGCCAATATCATACTCAATGGACAAAAACTAAAAGCTTTTCCACTAAGATCAGGAACAAGACAAGGATGTCCACTTTCACCACTTCTATTCAACATAGTATTGGAAGTTTTAGCCACAGTGATCAGGCAAGAAAAGGAAATAAAAGGCATCCAAATAGGAAAGGAGGAAGCAAAACTGTCACTGTTTGCAGATGAAATGTTAGTGTACATGGAAAATCCTATAGACTCTACCCAAAAACTCCTCAAACTAATTAATGAATTTGGCAAAACATCTGGTTACAAAGTCAATATCCACAAATCAAAGGCATTTTTGTATACCAACAGTGAATCAGCAGAAGCAGGAATCAAGGAAAAAATCCCATTCGATGTAGGAAAAAGAAAAATAAAATATCTGGGAATAAACCTAACTAAGGAGGTAAAAGACCTGTATGCAGAAAACTACAGAGCCCTGAAGAAAGAAATCAAGGAAGACACAAACAAATGGAAACATATACCTTGTTCATGGATTGGAAGAATTAACATCATCAAAATGTCCATACTACCCAAAGCAATATACAGATTCAATGCAATACCTATTAAAGTACCAATGGCATGTTTCACAGACATAGAACAAACACTTCGAAAATTTATATGGAACCATAAACAAGCCCGAATAGCAGCTGCTCTTTTGAGAAAGAAGAACAAAGTAGGGGGGATCACAATACCTGATATCAAACTCTATTACAAGGCCACTGTAATCAAAACAGCCTGGTACTGGCATAAAAACAGGCACATAGACCAATGGAACAGAACAGAGAGCCCAGAAATCAATCCAACTCTCTACAGTCAATTAATATTTGACAAAGGGGGCAGTAACATAAAATGGAGTAAAGATAGCCTCTTCAACAAATGGTGTTGGGAGAACTGGACAGCTATGTGCAAAAAAAAATGAAACTTGAGCTCCAACTTACACCATACACCAAAATAAATTCAAGGTGGATAAAAGACTTAAATATAAGCCGTGACACCATTAAAGTCCTAGAGGAGAACATCGGCAAGAAGATCTCAGATATTTCACGCAGCACCTTTTTTACTGTTATGTCCCCTAGAGCAAGGAATATAAAGGAAAGAATAAACAAATGGGATCTCATCAAAATAAAAAGCTTCTGCGTGGCTAAAGAGAACAGTATTAAATTAGCAAGACAACCAACTGTATGGGAAAACATATTTGCCAATGATACCTCAGACAAAGGTTTAATCTCCAAAATATACAAAGAATTTACATGACTCCACCCTAACAAGACAACCAACCCAATTAAAAAATGGGAAAAGGACTTGAACAGACACTTCTCCAAGGAGGACATACAGAATATCCAGAGACACATGAAGAGAAGCTCAATATCACTAGCTATCAGAGAGATGCAAATTAAAACCACAATGAGATACCACTTTACACCAGTCAGAATGGCTGTCACAAACAAAGCAACAAAGAACAAATGTTGGAGAGGTTGTGGGGAAAAGGGGTCCTTAGTTCACTGTTGATGGGATTGCAGACTGGTACAGCCATTATGGAAAACAATATGGAATTTTCTCAGAAAAATAAAAATTGACCTGCCTTTTGACCCAGCAATCCCACTGCTAGGATTATATCCTAAGAATCCTAAAACATCAATTTCAAAGAACCTATGCACCACAATGTTCATAGCAGCACAATTTACAATAGCCAAGAGTTGGAAGCAACCTAGGTGCCCATCAGTAAATGAATGGATCCAAAAATTGTGGTACATATACACAATGGAATTCTATGCAGCAGAGAGAAAGAAGGAGCTACTACCTTTTGCAACAGCATGGATGGAACTGGATGGAGCTGAGTGAAATAGGCCAGGCATTGAAGGACAAATACCATATGATCTTACCTTTAACAGGAAGCTAAACAACAAAATAAACAAGCAAGCAGAAAAAAGAAAAACAAAGACACTGAAATAGAGAACAAGGGGATAGTGAGCAGAGGGGAGAAGGAAGGGAAGTTAAGGGGGAAAAGGGGAGGGATTTGGAGGAACAAATATGAAGGACACAGGGACAAGATCTAAGGGGGGTGGAAATGGGAGGGAGGTGGGGAGCAAGGGGCAGGGGAGGCTGGGATGGGAAAAATACACAAAAAACTGTACTTGAAAAATAACTAAATAAAATTAAAAAAAAAGAAGACATTCACAAAGATCAAATAAAAAGGTGCTTGAAACACAAAAAAAATTTTTTTTCTGTTTTTTGTATCCGAAGAGCACACGTGTACTTTTTTATTTTAAACTGACTACTAGTAGTGTATTGTAGCACATCTGTTTAGATTCTACTTTGTTTCATGTGATAATTTTTTTTGTATTCATTAAGCTCATAAAGACAAAATTATTATTTTATCAATTTCTTTTCTGGAAAAGTATTTCTAATTGTTCAATTTTCTTGTATCATTTTAAATACTTTTACTAACACCATGATTAATATATCTATATGATAGTGAACTCAATATATTTTTCACAGAACTTCACCATTAAATATAGAGTAAAACATAATTTCCAAAGTAGCACAGTTTTGGTAAATGTAGGTTATGTTTAATATATCCATGTTTTAATAATCCAAAACACTATAATATGTACATATATGTGCATGTATATATGTATGTACTTATCTGTATGTGTATATAGTTTGAGTTACTGTATTCTCTGAAAATAATTCTATATTGTATATAAATATTTAATAAATTTTTTTCTCTCTGGTTTTAACACACACACACACACACAAAGAAGAAGAATTAAATAAATAAATAAATAAATAAAAGAAAGTGATCGGTGCAAAAAAAAAAAAAAAGACACAACACAGAGTGACTAGAGAGGGATTTGTTTTTGCAGCCCAGTGGCTTGTTTTGGCCCAAAGAGGCTCAAAGCCTCATTTGGCAACTCTGGACTATTTATCATCTACATGCCAGAGATAATACTCTCTCCTTTTGCTTCTGTAAACTGCCTCCTGCTTTTGTGCCAGAAGTAAGTGTTCGAAGGACAAGCCCTCCCTTGCTCTATAAAAATAACTGCTCCCCCGCTGATGAGTGCCCAGAATTTGGAAACTGCCTCCTCTGGGCCTGCACACATAAAATAAACTTCCACACCGTATACCTGAAAAGCACTGAGTTGTTTTCTCTAACAATTCCACTGCTAGGATTATATCCTAAGAACCTGGAAACACCAATCCAAAAGAACCTACACACCCCAATGTTCATAACAGCACAATTTACAATAGCCAAGTGCTGGAAGCAACCTAGATGCCCATTAGTAAATGAATAGATCAAAAAACTGTGGTACATTTATACAATGACAGTCTATGCAGTAGAAAGAAAGGAGCTCCTACCATTTGCAACAGCATGGATGGAACTGGAAAGCATTATGCTTAGCAAAATAAGCCAGCAGTGAAAAGCAAATACCATATGACCTCACGTTTAACAGGAGCCTAATCAACAAAACAAACAAATAAGCAAAATATAACCAAAGACACTGAAATTGAGAACAGCCTGACAGTGACCAGAGGGGAAAAGGGAGGGAATTTCAGGAGAAAAGAGTGAACAGTTTGCAGGAACAAGTATAAAGGACCCATGGACAATAACAAGAGGAGGTGGGAAAGGAAGGGAGGTGGGGAGGGTTGGGGGTGGGCTGGGATGGGGGTAAAAGGCAGAAAACTGTACTTGAACAACAGTTAAAATTTTAAAAAATAATTGGTTTTTTTAAAGTGTGAGCTTATTTTTTAGACTAAAACTTTTTGTACCAAGAATATTTTACAGCATTTTCTTGTGATTTAGTACTCAGAAATACATCATAACTACAATGTTTTTCATTGGCACACACTGATAGCAGGTGTTAAATAAAGAGCCTTTACCATATGAAAAAAAATCCAGTAAAAGTTGAGGGTAATTGTTTTTGACAGTTCATAGTTAGAGAAACTGTGATACTTAATGGACATAAATCATCTACCATCAGCACATCTAATTCATCTAGTTTTTTCACACCAACACACATTTTTTGTAGTTCATTGCTCACTAAATTAAAATTGAAGAATATTGAGAATGTTCAGAAGAATTAAGTGACAACTTATAAGTGAGACACAAAAGATAGGGGAAGAGCTGATTTGCAAAGTAGGTATATTTCAGATAAGACAATCTGTCGGTATGTGTTGTATTTGCCAATGCTATTGTCATTTTTTGTAATGCAGATGTGATTTGATGAAATGAAAATAAAATTCTACTCTATTCCCAGGAAACGATTCAGAAAACTTGTCTTAGAAACATCAGCATTTTTGAGTCATACTGTCAGTGAAGAAAAGAATGTATTAATAACAAAACACACATGATTTACATGATGAATTATAAAAGGCAAAGTATGTTACAGAGCATTTGATTAAAGGACAAAGCACCTTATATGTCAGAGAAGCATAATTAACATAATAGAAGGCCATCCAAGATCACATTTTACCTATTTTAAAAAATGTTTCTTCAACCACCTAACATTTTTGCCTACTAAGGCTGTCCAATTTAGCCTCATTTTGAATTACTTCCACCATTCTTTTTTTTCCTCTATTTGACAACTCTAACTTTAATTACCCAGAGAAACTGCATTTTCTCCTAGGAGGCTTTTGAATAGTAAGAATATAGCATTAGCCATCTTTGGATTAAAAATAAGTACTGATTGAAAAAACAATCTTATTTCAGGCCCTCCAAGTTGCCTGTTTCTTCCTAACTTCCACTTAGGAGTTCAATAAATGCTTTTTATGTGCATGATAATTTATTTGGAAGAAAGCTGCCTATGGGCTGATAGTAAGAAGAAAACTCTTCTATTCTCAAGACAGTCTTAAGAAACAGTAATAAACACCTTTAAACAATCACATGTCACACTCTAAAAGTGTACAACTCTTTATAATTCATCTGGTGCATCCTTACAAGAAATGTATCAGGATGTTAAGGCAGATATTGGTATTTACATTTCTCATTAGGTGAAACCTAATTATGTTAGTAAAAACCATTTTACATTAGAAGGGAGGAAAAATCAGCTTTGGTCACATACCTAGTACACGACAACAGTCTAGAGTAGCAGTTGAGACTTTGAGACTTCCAGTTGTGTGTTCTCCTTCCCTAAATAAAACATTGATTTTTTCCTTTTTATTTAAATGTTGAATATTACCTGTATTTAACTGGCTATTTTATTAGTCTCTTTATACAATATATGCAGTGCACATACTTGAAACACAGTTTCTCTGAAGTTGTGGGTACTGTCATAAAGAGACAAGAGAGTAGAAATACTGAAACAGATGGTATTTCAACATATAAAAACAGAATTGTCAGTAGGACAATGCTTTGGTTTTAGCTGCTGCTACTACTACCACTACTTCTACCACTAGGGACAATAACATCACTCGTGACATTGATGGCAGCAGGAAGCAGAGACAATGTCAGATACAAATGTTAAGTCAACGCTTCAGGGAGGGAAGCCATGTTTGGGAAGCATCCCATGAGCATAGGACAACTGTTAACAGCCAAAATGAGACTAGGAGAGACATTCCATCTACATAGGTTAGCAATTAGAGATCTGAGAGCGGAAAGCAGAAAAAGACAAGGAAAAGCTAAAAATATACTTCCACTAGGCTCCAGCCTGTTTCTCTTCTCCTGCATAATATGCCCACTGACATTTAGATCATGAAAAAGAATGGTTTTAGGAATAAGGGTCCTGTGAACCGAAAGAAACAATAGAGGAAGAAAGCACAGTAGAGTGTGTAGAGATCAAGTTTGGTTATTATATTTTCAGAACCTGCCTCTGGTATTTTCAGATTTGGGGAACTGTGGGAAAAACACTTAGATCTCTGAGCCTTTCTTTAGTTGTGAAATAGGTATAATAATATCTGGAGCAGAGACAATTTTATTTGTTCATAACATTTTTGTCACTCCTCCTAACCTGTAATATTTATGATCATTTTAGAATGAGATGCTCCAGAGACTAAGCATGTGGGGGTGGTAGTGTGTGTGTGATGGGGAGGGTGTATTGCTGTTATTTATAGATCATTTGTCATATTCTAGGCACTAAGTGCTTTTTACATAGTGACTTATTTATTTTTTGTTACATTACTACCAAACAGCACTCAGGGTTCTGCTGCTCAATGCCACACTCGTCCTTTGGAAAATCCAGGCAGCTGCAGCATGATCATCCATGTATCCTGGAGGAAGAAGAGCCTGAGAGTGAGCCTGAGAGCCTCAGCCAGAGCCAGAGCTGGAGACCAAGCCAGCTCAGGAGCCAGAATGCCAGCCCTGTTTTTATTGCATTGGCCCTAGAGACATTCAGCTTCTCAGCCAATCCCGCCCTAGACTGCCCACATTGCCTGACAAATTGTTTTTATGGCCCTTCTGTACTTCTCCCCAGTAATCTGAGTTATCTTAATCAGATCTCTCTCTATCATCATCTCCATTTCCCTGATTTACAGATGAGAAATTTGAGATAAGGAAAAGTTAAATGCCTTGTCTTAAGTCAGAGAACTATTAAATAATAGAGGCAGGATTCGAACATGAAAATCTCACTCTTATCCTCAATGCTACTATATTGTTTTCCCCCAAATCTTAAATTTTGAAGATTTGTTGCCTGCCTATATGCAACAAGCCAGTGGCTTCTTTTATGTTTTACCAAGCATTGAAGCCAAGTATGAACAAATCATCCTCTCATTCTACCTTATTCTTTTTAAAGCTTATTAGTGCCAAGGAAAATACACCATCTCTGAGATATATAACTCACTCAGAAAAGTGAGCATTTGGATCTTAATTATTATCTTTTTAGGAGAATACTGTTTAAAATGATTTTAATTTTTCACACTATTATTAGTATTTTATGTGGATGTAGTTACTGAAGGGTACCCTGGCATTTATTAAGTTGTCTCCTTGGGTGTCTAGCCTGGCTAAATTTTTACAATAAACTGAAAAATCTCACTTCTTGAAAAGGTTTTATTTCTCTATTATATCTCCCTACCCCCTTCCTTTCCTGCCCTACTATCACAAAAGAAAAGCACAATATCTTCTTTAAAATTTGCTTTTGTTATCCCTTAATGGCAACAATACTGTTTTGTTTCATCCTTGTTTCAAAACAAAGAATTATAGAAAACCATATTTATGTAATTGAAATAAGTATTTAGAAAATATTATTTAAAGTAAATATTGTTTATAGTATATGATGCTAAAGTAGTAGAGACTTCAAATTATTTCATGTTTAACACACTCAGTTGAGCTGTTTAATAATCCTTAGAGATCCATGTGATATTTAACGTGGTTTTATATTTCAAGACTTATAAAATAATGTGGAATCATCAAAACATCAGTGATGTCCTTTGCTCATGTTTTGAATCCCTTTTAAATCCATATTTCCCCACATGCCTCTGGATTAATTGTAAAATTTCTATTTCTCTCTTTATAAATTGATTTACATTTTTGAAGTGTATTATGAACATTACCTGGAAAATGGATTGATGAAGAGCAAGACGAAAGTTAGGTAAAACAGAAAAAAGACCACACTAGATATATGACTTGAGGAATGGTGGTAAGGAAAAAATGATAAATTTACTGGACATTTTAGAGTAAAAAGCACTGGTATTAAATTGAATATGGGTGGACAGAAAGAGACTAGTTAGGAAGCTATTGCATCAGTCCAGATGAACAATGATAGTTACTTAGATTAGAGGAGATGATGAAAATGGAGAGAGAAGCTTGTGACTTGGGAGATAATTTAGGAATTAGTCATTAGGTGTTACCTCTTGGTTGATTAAGGAGAACTGGTGAGGGAAAGTGGTGACAAGAATATCCTCTCCATTTCTTGGTTGCATATTTGGATAAATTGTTCCATTTATTGGTACATAAAACAGTGGCAGAGAGCTAGGTTTAACATGATAAGCTAGTTTCCTCTTTATAAAGAATTGCACAGAGAGCAGAATACAGGTGGGAAGAAAAGAGGGAGTCTCTCTTGATAAAGCCAGGTTAGACATGTCCTCTTGCATTATGACTTTCCAGCAGTATCTTGTAATGTCTGGAAACATATTTTCTATCTGTTTTTTTTAAGTAGGGATCAAAGGCTATTGCCAAGTAATATTGTCATTGCTCAAGTATGTCATTGATTATTTTCTCTCTCAATAGGATTTGTGATGTTGCTTTGGCTGTAGCCACCGGATCCCCACTATTTCTTTCTCCTTTGGAATGAGAATCCATCAAAAGAAAGCCACAACCCCTATGGCAAAAGTTTAAAAATCAATCAGTATAACAACTTCCCATGCCATCTGGACATTATCCAGAGACAAAATTAAGCAAGACAAAATTCCCTAGTGGACAAAACACATTGTTTAACCACCCAGAACTGCAACACTACCAGGAGAAGAATGCAAAAATTAATAGTGATGGGAGAATAATTGAATGTACTGATTGCTAGAAGTAGAGCAATGTTTACCCCTTTCTGAATATGTACTGATCAATGAAATCTTCACTTCAATAGGAAAAAGATGTAAATTGTTTTCTGGAAGGTGAAAACATGTGGAAAAGTCTCAGGGCTCAGAGAAATAAAAATTATAAACAGCATCAAACTATGTTAAGCAAAATCTAAAATTTTTTGTTTCTTGGTAAGAAAAATTTTTGTTTATTCTTTGTTTCCCTTTCACCTTTTATGTTAATTCAATAAAACACAGTATGCTACTAATGTGCACTATGTTTTCATTATCTGGGGCTTTATAGATGGAAAACCGCATGATTTGTCTATGTAAAATTGTAGCATATGAACCAGCGAAAAGATCTAGGACACTGTTATCAAAAAGAGATCATGTAAAAGATGTTGGCAATAATAATAGAGTCCAAGAGTCACATTATATTTAGCTAATCTAGTAGTTCTTTGGGATACATTGTACATTTTGTACTAAATCAGTATGAAAAAATAAGGCAATAATTATTAGTGACATATCATACAACTCCAAGTAGGGATAAATATCCCTTCTACTCTATCATGCAGAAAATGGAAAATCTTTTAGGGATCTTGGACCCCTTACTTGAAGCTACTTAAAACCATAATTCCATCAGATTTACTACTACCAATCTGTTCAGCAAATATTTGATAAAATGCACTACACTGTCTAGTTATTCACAATATTTGACCTTCTAACATTTATTGAAATGTACTCATTGAATGCAGCAAAAATACAATTCTAGATAACCATTCAACTTTATTTTATAAAAACCTGGATATCTCAAATGTATATGGCCTGAATTATCTAGATCAATATTTCTTTAACTTCTCGTGTGTGAATATAAACTATTTAACTGTTCTAAATAGTCTTGAATAACCATTCCCTAAAAATATCTACAACTCAGTACAGTATAAAATAATAATAAATCTCACATTTTTTACCTTTAAGTAATGAAATCTTAAGCTTTTCACTTTTTTATTTTCAGTTTAACATTTTGCTGAGATGAAATAGAACTATTTCTCAAAGAAGCTAATTTGTTAGTTCTACCTGCCCCATGTTACCAAAGGATACCAAATATGAGAGATAAGAAGGTCTTGGAAATGACAAGTGAGGTAGGTTTCTGCCAACCTACTATGCTAATAAAAAGAAATAATCAAAATTATTTCTCTATATAGAGTCACTTGGTCTTTGGTAGCCAATAAGATAAGATTGACAAAGTAGCTGATTAGCTATTGAATTCTCAAGCTCCATGAACAATGAAAGGATTTACAGCAGGCTACTTCTCAAATAAAAGGCACATCATTTGCAAAAAACAAAGTAATCCTTAAGAAAACCCACAGGATCTAGAAAAATAATCAATATAAAATAGATGTACATTGGTAAATGATTTTAAAATATTATATAGTAAATTAGGGAATAAATGAAAGATTGGTTCTCTAATATTTTTAAAT
Organism: Artibeus jamaicensis; assembly: GCF_021234435.1. Taxonomy (NCBI): domain Eukaryota; kingdom Metazoa; phylum Chordata; class Mammalia; order Chiroptera; family Phyllostomidae; genus Artibeus; species Artibeus jamaicensis. The sequence continues at coordinate 21,710,628 of NW_026521506.1, forward strand.
TCTGGTTCACTAGGAAATACATTTTACAATGGTAAATATTCACCCTAGAAATACCCAACATTTTTCTTTTCACAACTAATCAGCTTGTTCATTTTTCTTTTCTTCTCCACATGAGACCTGTTGCCAAAAAAATTAATTACTTTAGACTATGTCTGTTTTTAAGTGACCTGCTTTCAATGTGTGCTGCTCTCAGTGCATTTGAACTTCTCACAAAGAACAATCTTTTAGAAGCAGACAAGTTATTAGTAGATCTGTCTAAGTGCTTTGCTATATGCCAAAGGTCTGAGAAGGGGAGCGTCCACACCCTCAAAGTCAGCACAGCTGTGAGGAAGTTCTGATCCCTGATTGAGAGTCTGTAGACTGAAAAATTGAAAGTCCTGCCTCCATTGATTTTCTCAGTGAATTTTAATTTTAGCTAAATAAAATACCAAGAAGGGATAATGATAAAATTTTTACTCCTTCGATTTAGAATAAGTATACCTGCACTTGGGCAAGAAATGCAAAAGTAAGAATAGAAATTAAGAGACAATTTACAGAACAATAAATACTAATTGTTATTATGGATGAAAAAAATGTTCAGCCTGTCCTCAATAATAATCAAAGGGATTTAAATTAAAATGACAATAATAAATTGCTTTCAAGCCCTGGCTGGTATAGCTCAGTGGATCGAGCGCGGGCCTTCGAACCAGACAATTGCGGTTCGATTCCCAGTCAGGGCACATGCCTGGGTTGCGGGCCGGTTCCCTGCAGGCCAGTTCCCAGCAGGGGACGCATGAAAGGCAATCATACATTGATGTTTCTCCTCCTCTCTCCTTCCCTTCCCCTCTAAAGATAAATAAATAAATAAATAAAATCTTTAAAAAAATTAATTGATTTCAATGTAAAAATAGCAAAACACTTTATTTTTTATTTTAAAGCATTTTATTATTTATTTTTAGAGGGGAAGGGATGGAGAAAGAGTTGGAGAGAAACATTAATGAGTGGTTGCTTCTTGTGCACCCCCTACCAGGGACCTGGCCCACAACACAGGCATGTGCTCTGACTGAGAATTCAACCAATGACCCATTACTTTGCAGGCCTGCACTCAATCCACTGAGCCACATCAGCCAGGACTATTTTTTTTACTGTTGTTCAAGTACACTTGTCTCCATTTTCCCTCTCCCACTTTCCCCCACCCAACACACCCCACCTCCACCCTCAACTCTATCCCCTTTGGCTTTATCCATGGGTCCTTTACACATGTTCCTTGACCACCTTCTCCCTTTTTCACATTACCCACTTCCCTCCCCTCCTCTGGTTACTGTCAGTTTGTTCTTTGTTTCAATGTCTGGTTATAATTTGTTTGCTTATTTGTTTTGTTGATTATGTTCCACTTATAGGTCAGATCATACGGTATTTGTCTTCCACTGCCTGGCTTATTTCACTTAGCATAATGCTCTCTAGTAGCAAAAATTTTAACCAGAGAGGAGGGGAGAGAGACATTAATGGGAAAAAATAGGAGAAGGTTTGTCAAGGAACATATATAAAGGACACATGGACAAAGCCAAAGTGGGTAGGATGAAGGGTGGGAGGCATGGATGGGTGGGTTGGGAATAGTTGTAGGGGAAAAATGGAAACATCTGTATTTGAATAACAATAAAAAATTTAAAATATCAACATTATTTGCTGGCATAAGAGAGATACTAAGGGCACTTTCACAGATTGCTTATGGTAATGTAAACTAATAAATATTTTTAGGGGAAATGACAAAATTCATCAAAAATCATTATAACACTTATATTGTTTGATTCCAGCATTTAGGAGTAATAAAATTTTGGAAAGGGGTAATTATTAGATATGCTATTCACCTTACGCAAGGGCCTACTGCTAGCCAACCCACAGAGTGAAGCCACTGCTCTTTGGGGATATCTGGATCACATTGCTACTAGGTATTTGAAAGAGTTCAATGTTGTTTGCAATTGCATTTGGATCCTAATTCATTTTTAGCTTTGAAATATTATTTTAAAATCTAAAACTGAAATAGATAAAGCAATGTGCAGATGACTAGTTCTTTAAGTCAAAGTCTATTGAAAATGCTTAGATCTGCTTGTTTTATCTTATGGAAAGCAAATTCATTTAATTGAAGAAAATCTCCAAAGATCAGATCAGTAAGGGGGTTTTGATAACAAGTAAAAAAAAAAAGGTTTTCTTCACAAATAGCATAGGACATACTAAAATAAATTGAGTAAGCAGCCTTCAGAGAATAGATTCCTGTAGGCAGTCTTAGAAATGTCAATAATGTAACTTCTTAGGAAGAAATGCATCCACACAGTCCCTGGTCTGATATCAGGAGTTGTTAGGAATGCTCTTCCCTTTACTTTACTGAATATTTACAAATGAATTGCCCTTTTGAGTCTTGTATGGGTTATCATTTGGCTTCCTACAGGAACTGATTGAAAAGGATAGACCATAAACACAGTTACAATGGTCATGAGAGGGATGACGATAGTGTTTTTAAAATGCATGATACACATTATAGGTCTCACATATGTTTAACTGAAAAAAAAAAAAAACTGCAAAGCCACAATGTAAAAGCTCTTAAGCAAAGCTCTGCATTCTTATTCTTACTGAACACTAAATAATTGCTTGGGAAAAATAAAATGTGGATAAAAATATCATGATGAATTGTTACAAGGATCAAGGATCTCTGGTAATTAAGAGTCTGTCATTTTGACATGAAAAAATAATCACAAGAGGTGCCAGATATCTGGAAAGCTATGTGCTTGCCATTTCAATACAGAGGCAAGGAAAAATCAGCTTGATTAGAAGGGGACACTTTGACAAATAAGAGTACTTTGTGTTTTTTGATCAGTGATACTTCTACAAACATTTTTAAGGCAAAAACACAGTTGTTCTAAGAGTATATAGACAGCAGAAATATTTAGTAGGAGCTATGGTTTAGGACAATCCACACATTTGTGGTATGGGCAGTGTGTTGAGTTCATTCTATTTGACAAATGCAATGTGACTCCTCAGAACTGTGGTTACTTCTGTTGCCAGATTGTTAGATTTGGAGACTTCCTGGGATAAGGTGACCATAGCAACACATCCTGTCTAAGGGTTACATGACCACTTTATTCTGAATTTTCTTTAAATATTTAAAAAATCTTTTTATCCAGGTTATTTAAATATAGTGTCTTATTTAATTCAATAGTGTCTACTTTCTGAATATGGGAACTAGCCATCATAGAGGTAAATTAACTCGCCTAAGGTCACACAAATTCATAGAATAGAATAGGAATTTGTCCTAAAATTTGTCATATGTTTACAAAGTGCATATAATTTTTCCCTATAGTATGATGCATCTGTAAGAATACTGATGTAAAGAGAAGATCTATGGTCTGGTTCAGTTCTTCTACTGACTCAGCATTTGATCATGGGGAAATCAGCCTTTTAATTGCTGTTTGCTTGTACTCCTGTACACTTATCAATCTATAGGCCTATTCCTTTTCACCACATCCTATTATGTTTCCAGGCTTATGTTTCTCTCATGTTACTGTCATGGTCATTTCATAAATACATTTGGAATCAAAGAATTATATCAAGCAGGGCAAGAGGAAAATATTGTAATTCACCACCCCCAGACCCTCCTTCTTATTAGCTTTGATTTGATCTCATCATCATTATAAGGTCTTTGGAACTTAGCCAGTAGAGAAGAAATGTAGAATGTTCTAAACAGGTGATTTAGTTAATTGCATTATCTATGCTAACAGTCTCTCACATTTGCTGGATTAGTTGAAATTTGACTGTGATAACACTGAGGTCACTACTTAAAACTGGTGGGATCAATCTTACAAATAATAATGGACAAATATACCAAAAAGAGCAAATAATTCTTTATCTATTTTTCCCATAAAAAGGCAAAGGATGCACACTGCCTTGTAGAATACTAAGAAACATTTTATCTCTTTAAAAATAATTTAGATAATATTCAAATATACTTAATCTCTATTAACATTCATATAACTAAGTGATAGGTGGTCTTATCAATTACATCAATGATAATGATGAAGAAAAATCAGAGGTGCATTTTTTATAGGGTGGTGGATAATATTAAATGTGGAGCAGAGGGAAAAAATAAATTTGTGAACCATTGTCAGGTGCCACAGTACCCTCTACAGGGTTCTTCACATATTTTATATCATTTTAATACAGAAAAATAATTCAAGCATTATGGGTATATTTGTCTCCATTTTGCAGATGAAATAGCTGAGAAGCATAGAGGTTAGTAATGTACCCAGGTTTCTACAGTTAGTCAGCACAGAGATGTCATGATTTCAGGAGTGTTGCTATTTTAATTACACAATGCTAAAACATTTGGGCTCTTGTGGCTGTTCCTGTTTAGCCCTTGTGACTGAAGACATACATTTAACTGATGGGAAAAACTGCAGCTGTGGCTTTATAGCATAGTGCAGTATTTCCCTATGTGCACACAACTTGTCATGTCCCTCATTATCACTAGAACCCAAGCTACTGAATAAACTAACCCAGATTTAGAATCAAGAAAAAAGTGCTGTCTAGATACCACACAACTGGTTAAAATCTAAACTCCTTTACAGTTCTTTGAAGGGGAGAAGTGGCATTAGTAGCCTTTTCAAAGATGAGGAAACTGAGCCAAACAAAGTTGAAATGACTTGTCTCTTGATCACTCAGAGAGTAGTAAGAAAGCTGGGAAGACTCCCATGGTCTTTGGATTCTTCTTCTAGCTTATTGACAAGAACACACACAAAACAAAGCACTATACTATGATAGCATCAGCTTCATAGGTCAATTATTTCCTAAAAATAAAATATTGTATAAATATGTATTTTTATTTTTTAATGTATGGTGCAAGGTAATTATTAGGATTATCAAGTACATAAGTTGCAAAGTATATAATTATTCAACCACTATGTTGTACACCTTAGACAAATATAAAAAATAAATACATATTTAAAAATAAACATATTTTAACAAAATTTAACAAAATTAAAAATAATGCAATAAATTTTATGATACTCATCCAGGCTGTAGGTTCTACTCTAGACTACTGCAATAAAGTGAGTATCACAATGAGTTGTAACTTTCTTTCCTGTTTGTGGAAGATCTTGCCTTCAGTTTGTAAAAAAATAATTAAAAATGCAATATTTGTGGGATGCAATAAAGTGAAGCAAAATAAAGTGAGAAATGACTGCAGTGAATATGGGGGCTTAATTTAACAAATCAATGTTATTTTCTGCAAATGATTTTATCAAGATGTTCTAAATTAGGGAGTTCTGTGGTTTAGAAGAGGTACATCATTAATAAATATTCGGTGTCTGTCAGAGTCCTAAATGTGAATAATAAATAAAATTCCATTGTTGAAAGCCAACCATGAGTCAAATTCCATTATCTCTATTTCATCCCCAAAAAGAATGTGAAAACAAATCACAACTCTTGATTTATTCAGTCTAGTTTTTCCCAACTTATTGGCTTTGACATTTCTGATTTTCTATAAATGCAGTCAGAAATAATTTCAGTGGGGATCACTTGGAGAATTCTAAAAATCTATTATATGACTCAGAAGAAAAGATGTTTTTTTAAATTGTTGTTCAAGTACAATTGTCTTCATTTTCCCCCTACCATTCTTCTATGCCCCACAAAAAAAAAAACAAACCCACCCCACACCCTCTGCCCTACCCACTTTTGGCTTTGTCCTTGTGTCCTTTATACATGTTCCTTGATGACCCTGCCCCTTTTCATCCTGTTATCTCCTCCCCTCTCCCCTCTGGTTACTGTCACTTTGTTCTTCATTTCAATGTTTCTGGTTATATTTTGCTTGATGTTTTTGTGGATTAGGTTCCATTTATTGGTGAGATCATATGGTATTTGTCTTTCACTGCCTGGCTCATTTCACTTAACATAATATTCTCCACTTCTGTCCATGCTGTTGCAAAGGGTAGGAGCTCCTTCTTTCTTTCTGCTGCGTAGTATTCCATTGTGTAAATGTACCATAGTTTTTCGATCCACTCATTTACTGATGGGCACTAAGGTTGCTTTCAGCATTTGGCTATTGTAAATTGTGCTGCTATGAACACTGGGGTGCATAGGTTCTTTTGGATTAGTATTTCAGGGTTCTTAGGGTATAATCCTAGTGTGGAATTGCTGAGTCAAAAGACAGTTTTATTTTCAGCTTTTTGAGGAAATCCCATATTGTTTTCCACAGTGGCTGCACCAGTCTGCATTCCCACCAACAATGCACTAGGGTTCTATTTTCTCCATATCCTCGCCAGCACTTGTTTGTTGATTTTTTTTAATTTTATTTATTTATTTTTCAAGTGCAGTATTTTTGTCTATTTCTCCCCTCCCAGCCCCCCCCCTCGCCCCGTGCTGTTGATTTGGTTATGATGACCATTCTGACTAGTGTGAAGTGGTATCTCATTGTGATTTTTACTTTTCATCTCTCTGATGGCTAGTGATGCTGAGCATTCTTTCACAGGTCTCTGAGCCCTCTGTATGTCCTCCTTTGAGAAGTGTCTGTTCAGGTCCTTTGTCCATGTTTAGATTGAATTGTTTGCCTTCCTGGAGTGGAGGTGTGTGATTTCTTTATGTATTTTGGAGATCAATCCCTTGTCCAAGGTATCATCTGCAAATATATTTTCCTATACAGTTATCTCTCCAAGAAAAGATAGTTTTGATTGGAGATATAATAATAGCAATACTATAACTACTGCTCATAAGCTCTTATTGTGCACTAGGTACTGTGATAAATTATGCTTGGCATGCATTGTTTCATTTAATCCTTACAGAAAACCTCAAAACTAGGTGCTATTACTTATCATTCATATTTTAATAATATGTAAACTAAAGCACAGTGTGTTGATGATACCAAACCAAGGTTCAGCTACCCACTGCTAGCAAGCCAATAATTGAGAGACAAGGGCTGATGGAATGAAAGTAGATTTATGAAAGAGCCAGAAACCTGAGAAGAGGGCAGACTAACAACATATATTTCACAAAACCATAAGAGTCAGGGCAGGCATTCAAACTCAAAACTCTTGATTCCAGTGCCTGAGATTTTATCTAATGGTTAATGTAATTCTTCTGCCAAGAAGGAGATATAGAATTATAGAGCCAACATGTCTACTGAATAAAGCAGTTCTAATTCCCAAAGGAAGATCATACTGGGCTGTTAGCCAGTTATACTGTATTATCACTCATACTCTGCAATGAAGATCGTGAGTCATTGACCATCAGTCAACAGATATTTATGCAATAGATAGTGTGTTGCATTCCAAACAAGAGACTGTGAGGGACCCTAGCTGGCATAGCTCAGTGGTTTGAGTGCAGGACTGTAGACCAAGGGCCATTGATTTGATTCCCAGTCACAGCATGTGACTGGGTTGCAGGTCAGATCCCCAGTTGGGGGAGTGTGAGAGGCAACCACACATTGATGTTTCTTTCCCTCTCTTTCTCATTCCCTTCTCCTCTCTCTAAAAATAAATAAATAAACTCTTAAATAAAAAGAGACTGTAAGGGTAGCAAGGAAAACTGACAGAGAAGGCAAATATAACAACAAAGTTACAAAGATTTACAATTTGTCCTGCAGAAATAATAATTGACCACAAAAATTATTACCAAAGTGAAATCAAGACTACCTATGCAAAAGATAGGTTGAAAAATATAAATTCTGCCATTCATGTACTTGGAAGAGAGCAATCAAATTTTTTCTATTTTATTTTTTAGATTTTATTTAGCTTTTTTTCAAGTACAGTTTTTGTCTATTTCTCCCATCCCAGCCCCCCCCCCCGCCTCATGCTCCCCACCTCCCTCCCATTTTCACCCCCCTTAGTTCTCATCCGTTCCTGTGTCCTTCCTATTTGTTCCTCCAAATCCCTCCCCTTGTTTCCCCTTAAATTCCCTTCCCTGTCCCCTCTGGTCACTGTCCCCTTGTTCTCTATTTCAGTGTCTTTGTTTTTATTCTGCTTGCTTGTTTGTTTTATTGATTAGCTTCCTGTTAAAGGTGAGATCATATGGTATTTGTCTCTCAACACCTGGCCTATTTCACTCGGTGTAATGCTTTCCAGTTCCATCCATGTTGTTGCAAAGGGTAGTAGCTCCTTCTTTCTCTCTGCTGCATAGAATTCCATTGAGTATATGTACCACAACTTTTTGATCCATTCATTTACTGATGGGCACCTAGGTTGCTTCCAACTCTTGGCTATTGTAAATTGTGATGCAATGAACATTGTGGTGCATAGGTTCTTTGAAATTGATGTTTTAGGATTCTTAGAATATAATCCTAGCAGTGGAAAGCAAAATTTTAAAAGATAGGAGGTATGTAGAAATTGTTTATGATAAGAAATAATTGCTTGAACAAATGCATCATTTTACCCCCCAACTAATATGTATGTGCAAATGTGTGTGTGCATGTGTGTGTTTAGGTAGAATGTTATCAAAACTATGCAATACCGGGTGATGACAATTTAATGTTTATATCTGTGGTTGAATGAGTCTTATAATTTTAATATATGCATTTAGGTTAGAGATGAGTATACTGATTTCTTAAAAGAGATGAAATATAGTACATGAAGAGTTTAGCTTCCCTTTTTCTTCTTGATTCTCAGGCCTTCATTCTCAGACCAGGACTTATACCGTTGGCCTCTGGTCGCCGGACTCACAGACTTTTAGCATCAGACTTACACCATCAGCTTCCCTGGTTTTCGGGCCTTTGGAAGTGGACTGAATTATACCATTAATTTTCCCAATTCTCTAGCTTGCAGACAGCAGATCATGGACCTTTCAGCCTGTGTAATAATGGTAGCCAATGCTTACAATAAATTTCCTCTTACATACCTATAGCTATCTAAATATATATTTCCTATTAATTCTTTTTCACTGGAAAACCCTAATATACCACTTAATAAAGGACCCTTGATTCAGTAATTTATACCTATATTCGTTCTCTAATGCTCACGTCAGCGTGACTTAGTTTGCTCTCAGCTAGATGAATCTGCTCTTGACAGTAGGTCTGTGGGTTGGCTAGAGCAGCTTTGCATCCGGCTGTAGCATATGAGTGGTTCCACTTTACAAGTTTTTCATTCTTTTCTTAAGACTTGCAGGATAGCTAGGAGATTTTATTCTGGACATGTTAGAGCAGCAAAAGGGTGAAAATATGCATATAAAGACTCTTAAATTTGAATGTTTAGAGTGGCACACCAACATTTCCACTAACATGTCATTAGATAAAGCAAGTCAGTTTAAGCTTAAAAGCAAGAAATGAGGAAATAAACTCCTCCCACAATCAAACAACAAGGATGTTGATCTAAGGAGAGGTGAAGAATGAACTCAATCTACGACAACATGGTAGAAAGTTAAGAGTTTATTCTATTGTAATGATATTGAAAAGTTTTAGCAGAGGAGTGACATGATCTAATTTACATTTTATAAGAATCTCACCCGTTGCTGTGTAAAAAATATATATATAGTGATGTGTAAGGTCAAAAGCACAAAGACCATTTAGAAGGCCGTTGCAGTAGACGAGGCAACAGATGGTGTAGCCTTGATTAAAATGTAGTGATGTATGTACTGAGGGGTGTTTTGGCCCAGGAAATAATATGGAAATAGATTCAACAGGATTGTTGATGAATTATATGTGGGGCATTAAAGAAAAAAGAAGGAGATCAATAATATCTAGATAGATGCTACTTTCATTTATCAAGATGGGAGAAATCTGGAGGAAGAGCAAGTTTCAGGAGGCCCTCTTAAACAGAAGTCCAGGTTTGGACTTGTTAAATTTCAAAAGTTTATTAAACATCCAATTAGGGATATAAAGTAGGCAGCTGAATACATAAATATAAATTATAGTAAGTAAGTCTGGGTCAGAGATATATATTTGAGAATATATCAATTATTGTGATGTTACCTTTAATTAAAAGTCAACTGAAGTATTTCCAACAATCAAAAGTTGTTCCCTCCCATAACAAGAAGTTCAGAAATGAGCAATTTCAAATTTAATTTAGTAACTCAGCTACATCATAAAGACCAGAGTTGTTTTTACTTTTTTACTCTATCATGTTCAGTGTGGTAATTATTTGTGTCATACTTAAAAGATGGTTGCTGTAATTCTAAGTTTCACATGCAGATAAGAATATCAAAGGCAAAGGAATAAAATATTTCAAGGAGAGGAGAGGAATAAACATAATTAAATGTTACACATTTGTTACTCAAAATGAATTCTAAGACCTCATATAATGGGGTTTTAGAATTGACTTTTGGATTTAAAGACATGGAAGTCTTTGGTGACCATAAAAAGAATAATTTTTTATGTACAGCAAAGAATAAAGTACAATTTACAATAGCCAAGTGCTGGAAACAATCTAAGTACCTATCAGTAAATGAGTGGATAAAAAACAGTGATACATTAACATAATGGAATACTACACAGCAGAAAGAAAGAAAGAACTCCTACCCTTCATGACAGCATGGATGGAACTGGAGAACATTATGCTAACTGAACTAAGCCAGGCAGTGAAAGACAAATACCATGTGATTGACAGTAACCAGAGGGGAGGGGGAAGAGGGATAATGGGAGAAAGAAGGGGAAAGGTCATCAAGGAACATGTATAAAGGACACACTGACAAAACCAAAGGGGGTTTGGAGCAAGGGTGGAGGGTGGGGGTGGGTGGGGTGGGAGGTGTGGGATGGGGAAAAATAGAAACAACCATACTTAAAAAAACAATAAATAAATAAATATTTTAAAAATAAAAATCAAAGAAGTGATAAAGATGAAGACAACACTTTTTTAGTTATTTTTCAAGTACAGTTTTCTGTTTATTTCTCCCATCCCAGCCTGCCATGCCCCATGCTCCCCACCTCCCTCCCATTTCCACCCCCCTTAGTTATTGTCCTTGTGTCCTTTATACTTGTTCCTCTAAATCCCTCCCATTTTTTCCCTTTAAATTCCCTCCCCTCTCCCCTCTGGTTGCTGTCCCCTTGTTCTCTATTTCAGTGTCTTTGGATTTATTTTGCTTCCTTGCTTGTTTTGTTGATTAGCTTCCTGTTAAAGGTGAGATCATATGGTATTTGTCTTTCAGCACCTGGCCTATTTCACTCAGCATAATGCTTTCCAGTTCCATCCATGTTGTTGCAAAAGGTAGTAGCTCCTTCTTTCTCTCTGCTGCATAGAATTCCATTGTGTAAATGTACCATAATTTTTGATCCATTCATTTACTGATGGGCACCTAGGTTGCTTCCAACTCTTGGCTATTGTAAATTGTGCTGCTACGAACATTGTGGTGCATAGGTTCTTTGAAATTGATGTTTTGGGGTTCTTAGGATATAATCCTGGCAGTGGAATTGCTGGGTCAAAAGGCAGATCCAGTTTTATTCTTCTGAGAAAATTCCATAGTGTCTTCCATAAGGGTTGTACCAGTCTGCAATCCCACCAACAGTGAACTAAGGACCCCTTTTCCCCACAACCTCTCTAACATTTGTTGTTTGTTGCTTTTTTTATGATAGCCATCCTGACTGGTGTAAAGTGGTATCTCATTGTGGTTTTCATTTGCATCTCTCTGATAGCTAGCGATATTGAGCATCTCTTCATGTGTTTCTGGATCTTCTGTATGGCCTCCTTGGAGAAGTGTCTGTTTAAGTCCTTTTCCCATTTTTAATTGGGTTGGTTAAGAAGACAGCACTTTTGAAATATTCTACATAACATAAATGGAGTTATAAAATAGTCTGAAACTTAGAGAAAAAGTGTGGGGAGAAAATATACTACTGGAAGATAGCCATCATAGAAGCCTTGGAAGCGTATATGAGAGTGGATGCTTAAAAAATATAGTGATGATTAGACAAAAAGGGAAATACACATTTTCACATAGAAAATAAGATGAATTAATAAAACGATCTCTAACCTTCCCTTCAGTGGTATTACTGCTGAACCCTGCATACTTGTATGAATGGCCTTGTGAGCATTTTGAGTTTTTTCCAACCACATTTTGGTCCAGTTATTCTCAATGGGGCATAAGTAGCTTAGTAAAGAAGGAAGAGCAGACTATCATGGAGACAACCCTCATTTTTAATTTACTTAATAATTTCAAATTAATATATATTACCATATCAAGGTAAACTATTCATAAATACATAATGAAGAAACTCACTTCTATTCCTTAACTCTATAAGCATTTTCTCAATGATTATATACAAATATAGAAAGATACATATGTATCTCTATCTTTCCTTCTGCCCTTCCATCTGTCCATTCACCCCTTTGTCTCTCTATGTATCTATCTATGTATCTATCTATCTATCTATTTATCATCTATCTATCTATCTATCTGTCTATCATCTATGAGTATACAGGAACTCTTCCCTTTTTCTTTACATAAAATGTGCATGCTTAATTATACTTCAAGGACATTTCTCCCAATTAATACTTTATAAATCTAACTCATTTTTAAGTATCTGCATTTTAGTACATAAAATTTGCTTCATTTTAAGTTTTTGGAATCTTTTTATCTTAATGTTCTTGTGCTGCGTATATGTGCTCTAAGCACTACAAAGAATATACTTAGGTACAGATATGCACTGTTTTCTTATTTCTGTGTGATAGATATTCAATAGTGGAAATGCTGGGTCAAAAATAGTGCACATTGTTTCATTTTAGTAGACCTTAGCAGGTTATTTCTTAAAATATTTGAAGAAATTTATATTTCCTGTAGCAATGTAAGAGAGGGTTTGTTTCCTTTGGATTTTATAATAAGGCTACTACCCCTAATTCAAATATGCCACCTGTAGGGGAGATGTAATCATTGCCTCCACAGCACTGTCATATTACAAATTACTGCCCTAGTCAGCCATCATTATGGACAGGTATGTACCATATCCCTTAGATGATCTGGGACTTTCTAAAGATGGACAATCATTGCTTTATTAGCTGTTCTTTCTCCATGGTAACACAGGTTTTAAGTACTGGTTCAAAAGAGAGGTTTCCACCAGGTCTGTGTGGTCAAAATTAACAAGTGTTCTCAAATTTAACCTTTGGGAATTAAATAATTCAATTCTTTGCAGAGAGTTAGGGAGCCACATAATAATATAGCTCCCAAGTCGAAAGTAGTTTCTGACTAACTGAAAGCCCAATAGGGCACTTTTATCTTCAGAAATATATCATCTAATAGAAAAGAAACAGAATGATTGTACTCACAGAACAATTTCAGGAAAAGATATTTATTTGCTATTGTGTAGGCAGAATCTTACATAGAACTTTAGACCCTCCTCATATTGCCTACATTTTGAAATTAAGACATTTAGTAAATCATAAATTTATCTCTCCTCCCCCACGTTTTGTCAGTACCATAATAACAAAGTTGCCAATAACACAGAAAAAAGGAAAGTTTATAGATGGACAATGCCAATGCCAATTGAGATGATACCTCCATTATTTATATGCCTCACAAATAGAGGTTTAAGTGCACAGGGAAATGAATAGAATAAAAAGAAATCAATACTCAGTTTATTCTTAAAGCTACTAGGCTAAAGAGGAACTTCAAAAATACAGATATGCAATATTATTAGGAGAGTTAAAAATTCTGAACAGTTTATATTCATGCACTCACTGCAAATGCAGCATTGATTTTTTTAAAAAGCTTAAGGTTTGTGTGTGAGTTTGCATGTGTTAGTGTGTGTGTTGGTGTGTATGTCATCCACAATGTAAAAATGAAAAATAAATTTTCCAACACTTTAAGTTGATGTTCTAAGTTTAAGTTAGCCTCAACTGCTTTGTTAGCAGACAATTTCTAAAGAAAATAATTTTATATGAAAAGGTCAGTTATGAAAGGAAAATTATATTTTCTTCTCACACTAACTTATCCTCAAGTGTACTGACCAGTCAGGAAAGCAACTTCTGAAAGAAAGTAATTAATCAGCTGAATTTAAAATCATTACCCATATGTATGTGGCTTTGTCTAGATGCTCAAATCCAGAAGCCTTGCACATTTCCATTATAGAAACTCTCTTGAATTACTCTATCCCTGATGTTGTATCTAATCCTGAATATCACATTTTCAGAATGACTGATAAGATTTCAGCCTATGTGAATAGACATCTTAATTCTGGATTGTCGCTGGAGTGACATATTGAGTACATGCTACCACACATCATATACAGAAGCTCAGGAGTTAAGGATTAGTTTGACAAAGCCAGGGACTGGTTATTAAAATTTCTCTGGTGGTTTTATTTTTATTGTTTTCCTTCTTATGAATTTATTTGGGTTTTAGGGTCATTTTTCCTTTATTTAATTTATTTTAGATGCACTACAGAAAAGTGGTAAAAATGTATACTTCATAGGCACATAGTCAACCTTAGGTTGAATCTTGGATGTATCATTTTGTAGTTATGAAAAGTTTAATAAGGTCATCAGTATTTCATATGTAAAATATAAATAATAACAGAACCTACCTCAAAGTTATTATGACGAGTAACTGAAACCATGTATGTGAAATGTGTAATGGTGTTTGATACAGTAGATGAGCACACATGTAAACTGGTACTACTACTGCTACCACCACCACAACAACCATAACAATCATTACTATTGTCTTAGTTTGTTTGAGCTATGATAACAAAATATGACAAACTGATTAGCCTTTAAACAACAAAAATTTATTTCTCACAGTTCTGGAAGCTGGAATTTCAAGATAAAGGCACCTGGTGGAAGGGTGGTGGTCCTGACATGATATAAGAGACTAGGTATTTCTTTGGAGTCACAAATGGTAGTTTTTCATCTTTTCTTATAGCTGTCTAGTATTCCATTGTATATATGTAGCACATCTTCTTTACCCAGTCAATCCATTGAAGGATACTTTTGTTGTTTCCATGTGTTGGCCACCATGAATAATGCTGCAATGAACATAAGAGTGCATATATGTTTGCAAATAAATATTTTCAAGTTTTTTTGATAGATATCCAGAAGAGGGGTTGCTGGATCATATGGTAATTGCTGGATCTATTCATAATTGTTTGAGGACCCTCCATATTGTTTTCCATAGTGACTATATCACTTTACATTCCTAACAGCAGTGAATGAGGGTGCCTTTTCCTCCACAAATTCTGCAATACTTGTTATTAGTAGTTGTCTTCTTGTCAATAGCCATTCTAACAGGTCTCAGATAGGCAATGATATAGAACAACCAAAACTTTCATTCATTGCTGTTGAATTGCAAAATTGTATTTTCACTTTAAAAAATTAGCATTTTGAATAAAATCAAATTTGTATTTGACACTATAACACAGTAATTCTCCTCCTAGGTATTTACCCATGAGAAATTGGGCATTTCTCTTTCTCTCTCTCTCTCTCTCTCTCTCTCTCTCTCTCTCTGTCATAGCCTCCATCTTCTCAAATCCTCTCTTCCCTCAAACCATCTTTTGACATGACCCATCCAGGGTTTTCAGAATAAGAAGGAGATAGATTAGGCAACTGAATAAAGAAAAACTAGTACAACTTCAGTGGCCAGGGGTCTTTGTTTTCAGGGGAAATAAATTCACTATCCGTATCAACCTGTTAGAAATCAAGGCATCTTGGACTGTGAACTAGATTGTTCATAATTCTTTATGTGTCTCTCAGTCACCTCTCATGTTTCCTTCCCTTAGTTTGGTGTACATTTGCATAAATGACTTTTAAGTGATGGATAAACTTTGGAATGATATTGAAATTTCAGGCATGCATTTGCAGCTCACTGACATATCCCATTGGTAGCTTAAATCATGGTGTAATAGTTTAACATACTTTTGTTCTTGAAACACAGTGTCATCTATTTGAAACTATTGTTTTAGTTTTTCACTGAGTTCTTGCCTGAATAAATTGACATACTCAGCAGCTGTGTTTAAAGAAAGTACTCTGTTTAAGGTCTTTTCTTCTTTTGAGGTATAATGTGTGTCAGAGGGGAATTTAGAAGGAATTACCTTTGTTTAATGAATACTAAAGTAAAAAAATGATTAAACATCTCTACAAATAGCCAGATCCCTTGGGCCTCTTGACTTTAAAGATTGTGGAAGGTAATTATATAGTGTAATTAAATTATTTTAATAGAATTTCAAGCTTTATTTCATGAATAGGAAATATTTCCTCTAATGAATAGAAAATAACTTTATTTCAGCTAAATCCTCCTTTGTATAGAAGAGAATTTTAAATGTAAGCAACAAGAGATAAAGTGAATTTCAAAAAAACTCCCTGTTTTGATATCTTCTATAAAATTTTGTATTGAATTTAGTATTTGTAAGTAATGTTACTGGCATAAAACTGGATTGAATCTTTAAAATTTAGCTCAGTATAAATATTTAACTTATTCTATAGTTGTAGACTATAGAATACAGACTTGCTTCTTTGTGATTTTCTTACCAGTTGTCAAGAGGCACTTACCTGTCAACTTTAAGATATGAGTTTATAAAACTCAACACCAAAAGCTAAACAATTCAATTACAAAATAGGCAGAAGACCTGAATAGACAGTTCTCAAAAGAGTAGATACAGATGATCAATGAATATACGAGAAAATCAACTTCCACCAAGAGGGAGGTGTAGGTGGATACACTGTGCCTTCTTGCCCAACCAAGTTTAAAAACAACAAAGTTTTAGCAACAAAGACACAGCCAAACCACAGAAAATTGAACTATATGGAAGTCTAACAAAAACGAACCCTTCAGCCAAACCAGTAAGAGGGGCAGAGCCAGCAGCAGAGCTGGGTCAGAGGGGCAGTTCCAGCAGCAGAGCCCGGTTGGGCAGGAAAGATCCACTGGACCAACTGGGGCCTGCAACCCAGGCGCACCAGCAGCTGTAGGCGTATCCCAGGTGTGGAGTAGCTGGCGGACCCACTGAGGGTGCAAGGCAGTGGACTCACTGAGGGCTGACCACGGTCACACATTTGCGCACAGATAAACTGGTGAAGGAGTGAGCAGTGAGACAGACCGCACAGGCCCCAGTGGCAGGAAGTGGCAGAGGGAACCCCCATTGTCTTTCTCTGACCCTGGCCGCACATACAGCGTCACAAACCAGCGACCTGGGTGGCCCCGCCCTGGTAAACACCTTAGGTTCCACTCCTGATACATCACAGGCATGAACAGATCAAAACATGACTCAAGAACAACTCAGAGCCCCAGAGCCAATAAATCTAAGTGATAAAGAAATAGCCAAACTTTCAGATGCACAGTTCAAAACACTGTTGATCAGGATGCTCACAGAACTGGTTGATTTTAGTCACAAATTAGAGGAACAAATGAAGGCTACACTAATTGAAATGAAGGGAAATGTACAGGAAAGCGATAGTAATGGAAAGGAAACTGGGACTCAAATCAAAGGAGTGGACCAGAAGGAAGAAAAAAATGACCAAATAGAAAAGGATGAAGAAACAAGAATTCAAAAAAAGAAGGAGAGGCTTAGGAACCTTCAGGTCATCTTTAAATGTTCCAACATCTGAATTATAGGGGTACTAGGAGGGGAAGAGGAACAGCCATGAGTGGAAAACTTATTTGAACAAATAATAAAGGAGAACTTCCCCAATCTGGCAAAGGAAATAGACTTCCAGGAAATCCAGGAAGCTCAGAGAGTCCCAAAGAAGTTGGACCCAAGAAGGAACACACCAAGGCACATCATCACTACATTAGAAAAGATTAAAATGAAAGAGAGAATCCTAGAAGCAGCAAGAGATAAGGGGACAGTCACCTACAAAGGAGTGCCCATCAGACTGTCAGAGGAGTTCTCAAAAGAGACCTTCCAGGAAAGAAGGGGCTGGAAAGAAGTATTCCAAGTCATGAAATCCAAAGACCTACGTCCAAGATTGATCTATCCAGCAAAGCTTCCATTTAGAATGGAAGGGCAGATAAAGTGCTTCTCAGATAAGATCAAATTCAAGGAGTTCATCATCACCAAGCCCTTATTATATGAAATGTTAAAAGGACTTATGTAAGAAAAAGAAGATAAAAAAGATGAACAGTGAAAGGACAGCACACTCACAGTTATTAAGAAACACACCTAAAACAAAAACAAACTAAGAAGACAGCTAGATCAGGAGCAAACCATAGGAATGAAGATCACATGGAGGGTTGGCAACAGGTGAGTGGGAGAAGGAGAAGGTACAAAAAATAAATAGCATAGACAGTAGGTAGAAAAAAGATGGGGGGAGGGCAAGAATAGTAGGGGAAATATAGAATCTAAAGAACTTGAGACATGTGGTCATAAACTAAAGGGGGGGAGGGGGTGTGCAGGGTGGAGGGGAATGAAGGAGGGAAATAGAACTATTGTAATGGCATAATCAATAAAATATATGTAAAATAATTGAAAAATACTACTACCATATAATCCAGCAGTTCCATTTCTGGGTATATATTCTAAGGAAATAAAATCAGTATCTCAAGAGAAAAAAATATATGAGAAAAATTCTCAACACCATTAATTATCAGAGAAATGCAAATAAAAACCAAAAAGAGCTATCACTTCACACCTGTCAGAATGATTATCATCAATAAATCAACAGAAATACAAGTGCTGGCAAGGATGTAGAAAAAAGGGCACCCTAGTGCACTGTGAATGGAAATGCAAACTGGTGCAGCCACTGTGGAGAACAGTATGGAATTTCCTCACAAAGCTGAAAATAGAACTGTCTTTTTACCTGGCAATTCCATGGCTGGAAATTTATTCAAAGAAACCTGAAACATTAAGTTGAAAGAATATACACACCCCTTTGTTCACTGAAGCATTAATTATAATAGCCACGATTTGGAAGCAGCCCATCCATCATTGGATTAGTGGATAAAAAAGCTATGGTACATATACATAATAGAACACTACTTAGCCATTAGAAAAAGGAAATCTTACTCTTCACAACAGCTTGGATTAGTGTGGAGAACATTATGTTAAGTGAAATAACCAAGTCAGAAAGTACCATATGTGGAATCTAATGAACAAAATGAACTATCAAACAAAATAGAAATAGAACCATAGACAGAGAGTAGGCTAACAGGTGTTGGCGATGAGGTGGGGCTGGGAGGATAGGGATGGTGGAGGGATTGAGGAAAAAAAGAGAAAAAACTCATGGACATGGTCAACAGTTTTGGGATTGCCAGGGAAAGAGGGGTGCGGGTATTTGGAGGAGAGTATAGGGAGGATAAGTGGTGATGGAAGATTTGACTTGGGGTGGTAAACACACAATACAATGTACAGATGATGTGTTATGAATTGTATGCCTGAAACTTTTATAATTTTGTTAACAAGTGTCACCCCAATCAATTCAATAGAAAGGAAAAAATAACTAAACCCATTTCTTAGTTGTTAGTAGAGCATGGAAAATCATTGGGACATAGTGGAATGATTGAAGAAATGTGTGAATGAATCCTGACCTGATTATCCATACACCTGGGATAAATCAGGTTAACATCTTTGAATCTTTGTTCATTTGCAGAATGAAGAATAAGGTTCGATGACTCCTAACATTCTGATACACATTAACATTCTGTAGGCCCCATTGACAACAAACAACCTTGTTAGTAACTGGGCAGGTATTCTAACTATGTTTTACAGATGAGGAAATTGTGACTCAGTTAAATTGACTTGCTCATAATGACATACCTAAGATATCGAGCAACTAAGATTGTGACTCACAACCCTCTGAGGTTTAGTTCAATATTAATTGGGGTATATGATACTCACTTCTGTGACTAACTTTCTATAGTCATGTAAGGAAAAATACAATTACTCTTCCTTTCTATGGATGACTTTCCATCCTATTGCTTTCTGTGTACAAGTCCAAAGCCAGTGGTAGGAAGAAACTGCTGTGAGCACTTGTAAACACTAGTAACACCAAAGGAAGTGTAAAGGCAATAAAGAACCCTTCAACAAGTAAAATCTAAATCTTTAAATCCATTTGTGGAGAGTTCAAAACAAAATAAATAGAGGATGGCATCATGAGTTAGGGAAGAGAATTACTCCCTTTATAAAAGATCCTTAAGGGTTAATATGCCACTACCTTAACCTGGACAAATTCTTTGGAACTTCAGTTTGCCTACATGTCTGTTTCCCATCACTAAAAATAAGGCTTTCATGAAGAGAAACTACATCATATCTATTTCTGTATCCCTAGCACCCAGTTAAGTGCCTGTTACTAGGTATACTGAATGAATATATGCAAGTATTTAGGTATGGTGTTATAGAGGAAAATTCATCTTTTATCAGTAACAGCAACAGTAGATGTCACCTAATCATTATTTACCAAATACCTACCACATGTCAGGCATTATTACAAGTGATACAAGGAAGAAAACTGACACATGCATACGCCTGCATGGAGCTTACATTCTAGAAGAGGAAACAAGATAAAAACAAAAGAATGCAGTACAACAGATTGTACTTAGAAGGTAAGTACAATGGGGGAAAATAAGGGAGGGAAGGAGGACAGGGAATATCAAGGTATGGGATTATATTTAAACAGAAAGGTCAGAAAATTCTTCACTGAAAAGATTACATTTAAGCAGACTGTACATTTTTACCAATAGTGGGCCAGAAGCTTCCCATGAATGTACTAACTTCCTAAGGCTAGCATAACAGAGTACCACAGACAGGATGGTTTACACCCAATACAATTTCTAGTGTTAAATGCAAACAATAGAAATGTATTACCTCATAATCTACAGACTAGAATTTTAACATCAAGGGGTCAGCAAGGTTTGTTATTTCTAAAAGCTGTGAGGGAAGAATTTATTCTATGCCTTCTTCCTTGGCTTATAGAAGGACATCTTCTTATGTCTCTTTACATTCATCAGTCAAGGTGTGTTTCTATGTACAAATCTCTCCTTTGTGTGTGTGTGTGTGTGTGTGTGTGTGTGTGTTAAAAAGTTTTAATTCTTTTCTTGGGGAACTTTTGACACTTTGGGGAGTGGAGTAATATCTCTGATATTTTCCCCAATTTATGTTCTTTCTTTTCTAAATGAAACATTTTTATTTAATTATTGTTCAAGTATAGTTTTCTGTCTTTTACTCCCATCCCAGCCCACCCCCCCAGTACTCCCCACCTCCCTCCCATTTCCACCCTTGTTAGTTTTTGTCCATGTGTCCTTTATACTTGTTCCTGTGAATCCTTCCTCTTTTCCTGAAATCCCCTCCCCTCTCCCCTCTGGTCCCTGTCTGCCTGTTCTCTATTTCAGTATCTTTGGTCATATTTTGCTTGCTTGTTTGTTTTGTTGTTTATGTTCCTGTTAAAGGTGAGATCATATGGTATTTGTCTTTCACCACCTAGCTTATTTCACTCAGCATAATCTCCTTGTTTTAAGAACACTAGACATATTGAATTAAGGTCCACCCTGATGACCTTTTTAAACTTGATCATATTTGTAAAGACCCAATCTCTAAATAAGGTCATATTCTGCAGTCATGGAGGTTGAGCCTTCAGTATATGAATATTTTGGGGGGTAGGAAGACAAATATTTAACTCATAAAGTACATTGTTTTATTAATTTTTACAGTAACTATGTGAGGTAAGTATTGTTAAGCATGTTACAGGAATAAATGACATTTCAGTCTTTTCACTCATCCATGGATAAAAAAGAACAAAATACATATACAGATAAATTTAATATGGAAGACATGAATAAGAACATACATGGAGGAATATCTAACTATGACTTGGGTAAAATCAGAAAGACTGTTAAGAATTGGGAGAAGGTGTATCTTACCTTATCTTTGACAAGCAAGAGAATTAGCTGTATAAAATGTGGAGTGCTGGTAGTAGAAAGAAAAGAAACTATTCAAGACAGGGGAGCAAATTGTAGAAATACTGGTAGGAAACATAGAGAATACAGAATGTCCTGGGAACCAAGGATATGAATAAGATCATTTTTTACTGAGTGTGTTAAATTCTACCATTTAAACAAACAAAAAATGGTACATTGCCTTGTGCCAAGGTGATTTTCAGCTAGCCTTTAAGTTTTTTAAGTGTTGCTGCATTCAAGAGGGACCATGAGAGTGACATAACCTGTCAGCTTAATTAAGTTTCTAAAATGCTTCCAAACAAAATTACTATGCATGAACACCAGCCCAAATTATTTGAACTGAATAGACTTCAGCTTACACACAAAGCCCCAAGAAATGCAGGGATATTAACAATTTGAACATAGCAATATTGATAATAGTGGTTAGAGAATTGTTTATCCTTTCCCTAGATACGTTTTCTCATTGGTTATTTCAAAGTCAATATGATTATCAGAAACTTTCAGAGCAAAATTAAAACCTTGGAGCAAGGTGGCCATTTGGCAAATTCTGCTATGTATATCTTAGTAGACCCATGTGGATAGAAACAAAATAAACTTAATTCCAGTGTAAAGTTTACTTATCCTTTGAAGAAGGTGATGCTAAATATTAGTATTGAGTAAACTCAAATTCTCCTGCTGATCATCTCAGATGTGGGCCAAATGGCAAAATAAAGACTGAACTTTGTCTTGTTCCTGTTTTCAGGATGTGTTTTATCAATATGTAAAGGGTATTATAAAATAGGCCAACAAGTACATAGTCCTTTATTATTTGCAAAGCCTTTTCACAGCTGTCATTTCTTTGTTTTAATTTGTTATTTTTTAAATATTTTATTTATTTATTTTCAGAGGAGAAGGAGAAGAGAGAGGGGGAGAAATATCAATGTATGGTTGCTTCTCATGTATCCCCTGCTGGGGACTGGCCTGCAACCCAGGCATATGCCCTGACTGGGAATTGAACTGCAATCCTTTGGTTCACAGGCCCACACTTAATCCACTGAACTACACCAGCCAGGGCTTATTGCTATTTTTTTATTGTTGTTCAAGTATAATTATCTCCACTTTCTCCCCACCACTCTCCCCCTACCCCACCCATCCCCACCTCCCACCCTTGATCCTATACCCCTTTGGCTTTGTCCATGGGTCCTTTATACATGTTCCTTGGTGACCTTCCCCTTTTCCCCCCAGTAACCCCCTCCCTTCCCCTTTGGCTATAGTCAGTTTGTTCTTTATTTCAATGTCTCTGGTAATATTTTGCTTGCTTATTTGTTTTGTTGATTAGATTCCACTTACAGGTGAGATCATATGGTATTTGTCTTTTACTGCCTGGCTCATTTCACTTAGCATAATGCCCTCCAGTTTTATTCATGCTGTTGTGAAGGGTAGGAGCTCCTTCTTTCTTTCTATTGCATAGTATTCCATTGTGTAAGTGTACCACAGTTTTTAAATCTGTTCATTTACTTGTGGGTACTTAGGTTGCTTCTAGGACTTGGCTATTGTAAATTGTGCTACCATGAACATTGGGATGCATAGGTTATTTTGAACTGGTGTTTCAAACAGTTTTTGGAAGCAAATGAAAATGAATATGCAACAAGCCCAAAACCTATGGATCACAGTGAAGGTAGGCTTGAGAGAGAAGTTCATAACAATACAGGTCTACATAAAAACGACAGATAAATTTCAAATAAACAACCTAACCCTACATCTACAAGAACTGGAGGGACAACAATAAACAAATCCCAGAGCATGTAGAAGAAAGGAAATAACCAAGATCAGAGCACAATTAAACAACATAGAGACTAAATGAGCAATTCAAAGCATCAATAAATCTAGGAGGTGGTTCTTTGAAAAGTTAAACAACATCAGAAAGCTTTAAGCAGACTCATCAAGAAAAAAGAGAGAGGACCCAAATAAATAAATCAGAAATGAAGGAGGAGAGATTACAACTGATACCATAGAAATACAAAATATTGTAAGAAATTACTATGAACAACTATATGCCAAGAAATTTGAAAACCTGGGTTAAATGGACAAACTTCTAGAAAAATATAATCTTTCAAAACTGAATTAAAAAGAAGCAGAAACCCTAAACAGATGAACAACAGCTAGTGAAACTGAAGCAGTAATTAAAAATCTCCTGGCACAGAAAAGCCCTGGACTGGAGAGTTTCGTAGGAGAGTTTTACAAAACATTTAAGGAAGAGCTAACTCCTATCCTTGTCGGACTATTCCCAAAAATTCAAGAAGAGAGGACTCCCAAGCTCTTTTTACAAAGCCAGCATCATCCCAATCCCAAAACCAGGTAAAGACACAACAAAGAAAGAAAACTACAAGCCAATATCATTTATGAACATAGGTACTAAAACCCTCACAGCTGTCATTTCAAATAGCCTCTACATCTATTTTCAAGGGTTGCAGAATAAAGATTGTGATTCTCATTTTATACAAGAGAAAAATAGGCTCTGGGAGTTGATATTTTGAATGTTAGAATCAGGGATGAGGATAGAACTAGCACTCTAGAACTTGGACTGTTATTTTAGTGCTTGAACATGTCAAAGAATGGATAGGTCTTAAAATGCTATTATTAAGAAAAACTACTGCAACACTCTGATTTCCTAAAGAAGTCTCAGACCTAATATTCTATGAAATCCTACCAAACTGGAAAGTAATAACTTCATTTCTTATAGGCACAATTGCCAACCGGTATAAATAATTATTTATAAAACTATACCCTTAAATCACATTTTCAAGGGATCTGAAATTTCCTGTAAGATTGTGCATGTGTTCATTTTTGATGGTTATAAAATAACATAACAAACATAATAATTAATATAATATAATTAAAGTCAATTATGTAAGTCCATCTCTTATCACCTGCATGATCATCTTAGATTAACATACTGCATGCGGAGTCAAAGCCCCTTTATGGGTTTTGGGCAATAATGCCATTGGTGTCATGGCTGATTTTATTACAGCAGAGGTACAAGGAACAACTGACTTTTGTTGGTATCTTTCTGACAAATAAAGCCAGCTTATGTCATTGTATGTCATCTGAACAAAGGTTTCATAGTATGAATACAGAAAGTGGGGGTGGATCTGAGTTACACCTTAATATAGTCACATAGAACTCCCAGGAGCTTGTACCATAGCAATGAGCACAGTATTCACATGGTGATCTACAATTTAGTTTCAGTGAGATGTCTTCCATCACATTATATTAATATAACTACTTAAATATTTTGGTTTTCGTTAGTTATGCTTTATGTGTAATTTTCCAATATGTTTTTAAGTTATGTAAGAACTATAAGCATAAGAAATTTATACATAGTGTTAAGTTGGTATATACTTAAATAACATACATTAAATAAACATTTAGCTCAGCACTAGAAATGAGAGATTATTATTTTTTCTCTTTATAAGGCTCTATACCTAACACAATGTGAAATACTGAACTATATGATTTCTGACAGTCTAGCATTCTAAAATGTTCAAGAAGAGTCTATTCTGCTTATTCTTATCTTATGTCTATGAGTGTTTATGGAGTAGCCAATGAGTCAGTTCAACACTCATCTCTGAGCTGCTACTATGTACCTCAACATGGTTGTGTGTTAATAGTAGATAAAGATAAACCAATCACAGTCTTAACCTTTAAGAAGTTAACTGCCTAGCCTTTGATGGTGTGGGTCAGAGGGTTGGAGCATCATCCCATGAACCAAGAAGTAGTAGGTTTGATTTCTAGTCATGTAGGTCAGGACACATGCCTAAGGTATGGTTTTGATCCCTGGTTGGGGCACAAATGGGAAGCAACCAATCATTGTTTCTCTCTCACATCCATGTTTCTCTCCCCCTCTCTCTTTCCCTTTTCCTTTCTCTAAATCAATAAGCATGTCTTTGGACGGGGCTCAAAAATACTATTAACTTCCTAGAAAACTATTAGATTGAGTCTACCACTGTCAGACTCTGCCTAGATTGACTTTGATTCCAGCCTTACTATCTACAAAAGCTTTGGGCCTGTGACAGAGAAGTAATTGATTGTAGTATCACTCCTTAAAGAGTTCTATGTTGCATTCATTGACATCTTGTCTTCCTGTGGTACTCTAAGAGTGCTAAGACTTTAGCATGATCTGGGTGGGTAAATTGTCTATGGAGAACAGAACATGTGGAATGAGTAACTTGAAATAAAGTTCAGAGATGTTCAGAGAAAGATTAAATAAAAGAAAACAGAGCAAGTCAAAAGAGATACACTTGATTTGCCTTTAAATATAGATAATAAGGATAATAATAAGGATAATGCATGATGAAGCAGCAAGAGATTGGGACAAGGAGTGGTCAGATAATTGGAGTACAGTTTACACTGACACAGATTTCTTTTGGATCTCTTTTTCTCCATTTTACCTTCACTGATCTTCATTACATGTTAATAACATAATTGAAACTAGGAAGTACAGTACACAGGAAGTAAAAGTGGCCACATCTTTACCTAACTACTTGGACCATAGCAAAAAAAAAGAAAGAAAGAAAAGGAATGAAATTAGACTATCTTCTTACACCACACACAGGAATAAACTCAAAATGGATTAAGACTTAAATGCTAGACTCGAAACCATAAAAATAATAGAAGAAAACATAGGCAGCAAAATCTGAGACATAGTGATCATAGTGCTCTGATCTTGGTTATTTCCTTCCTTCTACATGCTCTGAGATTTGTTTATTGTTGTCCCTCCAGTTCTTGTAGATGTAGGGTTCGGTTGTTTATTTGAAATTTTTCATAGTAACATTTTTTCCCATATATCTCATCAGGCAAGGGAAACAAAAAAAAATAAACAACTGGTACTCCATGAAACTAAAACATTTTTGCATAGCAAAGGAAACTGTCAATAAAATGAAAAGACAGCCCACTGAATGGGAGAATATATTTACTGATACATGTGATAAGGGGTTAATATCTCAAAGTTATAAAGAACTTTTAAAACTCAACACAAACACACATACACAAAAATAATCAATGAAAAAAATGGGCAAAGGACCTAAATAAACACTTCTACAAAGAGAATATACGAATGGCCAATAGACATATGAAAAGATTTCTAACATCACTAATCATGTGAGAAATGCTAATAAAATCACAATGAGATGTAGCCCCACACCTGTCAGAATGACTATCATCAATAATTCAACAAAAAACAAGTGCTGGAGAGATTGTGGAGAAAAGGGAACCCTAGTACACTGTTGACGGGAATGCAGACTGGTGCAGCCACTGTGGAAAATAATATGGAATTTCCTCAGAAAACTAAAAATAAAACAGCCTTTTAACCTAGCAATTTCACTGCTTGGATTATACCCTAAGAATCCTGAAACACCAATTCAAAAGAATCTATGCACCCCATGTTCATAGCAGCACAATTTATAATAGCCAAGTGGTGGAAGCAACCTAAGTACCCATCAGTAAATGAATGAATCAAAAATGTATGGTACATTTACAAAGGAGAATACTACTCAGCAGAAAGAAATGAGAAACTCCTACCCTTTATGACAGCATGGATGGAACTGGAGAATATTATGCTAAGTGAAATAAGCCAGATAGTAAAAGACAAATACCATATGATCTCACCTATAAGTAGAATCTAATCAATGAAACAAATAAGCAAGCAAAATATGACCAGAGACCTTGAAACAAAGAACAACTGACAGTAACCACAAAGGAGAGGGGAGAGGAACAATGGGGGAAAATAGGGGAAGGGCCATCAAAGAACATGTATAAAGGACTCATGGACAAAGGCAAAGGGTGTAGGTTCGAGGGTAGTAGGCAGGGATGAGTAGGGTGGGGGGTGAAAATGGAGACAACTGAATTTGAACAACAATGAAAAAACAAAACAAGTATTGGCAAGGATATGGAGAAAAGGGAACCCTAGTGCACCGTTACTGGGAATGCAGACTGGTGCAGCCACCGTGGAAAGGAGTATGGAGCTACCTCAAAAATTACAAATGGAATTACCTTATGACCCAATAATTCTACTTCTGAGAATGTATCTGAAAAACCCCAAAAACTAATTAAAAAGAACATAAGAACCCCTATGTTCATTACAGCATTACTCACAAATCACCAAGATATGGAAGTGGCCCAAGTGTCCATCAGTAGATCAGTGGATAAAGTAACTATGGAACATTTACACAATGTAATACCACTTGATCATAAAAGAGAAGAAAATTTTACCCTTTGCAATAGTATGGATGGACCTGGATAATATTATTCTAAGTGAAGTAAGCCAGTCAGAGAAAGAAAAATATCATATTATTTCAGTCATATGTGGAATATAATGAACAAACTGAAGTAGCAAAGTCATAGATAAAGTGCAGGGTGGCAGTTAAGGGGAGGATGGGGGTGGAGGGATGGAGTAAAAAAGAAAAATAGAAAAAATAAGTTTCAGTGTGGTGTTTACATTTGGCCTGAATTATCCAATACTTTCAAGGGCTGAAAAGGGTAGTGTATGTTAAACAGAGTTCCTTCCTCAGTAATTTTTGAATACTCATTTATTTTCTTCTAATTTTCTATGACTCCATTAATACTGCAATAGATTATTTACAGAAAGAAAACAAATTACCGGCAACTGTTTTTAGATAAAAGTTGTACATATATTGAAATTGTTAAAACCAGTTAATTCCTTCACCTTTTTTAACCCAGGCCCACAACCCCACTTCCCTCTGACAGCATAAGAAATTGAGGGGGGGAGAACTCTTAGACACAGATAACACTATGGTAATTACCAGAGGGAAATGGGTGTGGGGGAGATAGAAGAGGGTATAGGTGGGACATGGTGCTATAGCTGGAACGTGGGCTTTAAGTCATGCTTTCCTGATTAAATTGAATAAGCCATTTAATCTCTCTTTCTCTTAGTTGATTTCTTTGTGATAGGAGCATCAAAGTTTTCCTCAAAGAGTTGTTAAAGTGATTAATCTAGTATTTACATGTAAATTGCTTAGAATTATGGTTTATACACAATTAAGTAGTCAGGTATTATCACAGTTTTACACAATTATTACTCACCCAGATATCATCTCGAGAGTTCTATAAAAGTGCATTTTTTGTGGGTGTGTAAATACATGTACAATGATTAATGACAAGATTTGCCTTTGTCATGCAATGAGGTAGAGAAAGGTTGTATTTTTGAGTTCCTATCAATATTATTTTACCATTATTTTGTTATTAAGAAGTAATTTTAAAAGCACACTAACATGGGGAGGCTGGGATGGGAAAAATAGACAAAAAACTGTACTTGAAAAATAACTGAATAAAATTAATTTTAAAAAAAGCACACTAAAAATACCAGGAATATTTCTGAGCACTGTTGAGTCTCTTTCATAACCAAACCTGAGTGTGAATCAGGGGGATCCACTGTATCTCTGACACAGAGAAAATATCAGTTTGAGAAAATGAACAGTAAAACAAAATTGACAACAGTCTTATGAATAGAGTCAATGTATTAGTTATCTACTGTTGTATAGGTTAAGAAAACAAATAGCTTGGTGTCTGTGGTCCAGGAGTCCAGGAACAGCTTATCTTTTGCTTATGATGCAAGATCTCTGGTGAGGTTGGAGTCAATCAGTCAACTAAGGCTGGGTCACTTCTGAAGGTTCAGATGGAGAAGGAAAGAATTCATTTCCATGGTTCACTTGCATGGTTGCTGGCAAAACTTTGTTTCAAACCAAGAGCTTCTCCAAAAGGCTGTAGCACAGTATAGCAGCTTTCTTCCTTCAGGATGACTGATCCAATAGTGAGGGAAAGCACCTAAGTCAAAAAGCACAATATTTTATCAACTTAACCTTGGAAGTGGCATACCATAAATTCTGTCATATTTTATTTGTAAAAAGTGAATCAATAAGTCCAGCCCCTTCTCAAGGAGAGGGTATTAAATATGAAAGTGAAAACTAATTGCGATGAGAGTATGTGTGCTATTTGCAGCAGTCCAAAGCCTCCTCCTTACATTAATTTCAAAGGCTGGCCTGCCTGTTCCCGATTCATGTCTTTATTTGCTGCTATCCACCTTTGGGGACTCATTTTGGGGACAGATTTTAGAGGCTGTATATCACTGTAATTAAAAATATAAAACCTTTAAAAATACTTTAAAATTATATGTGAAACTAAAGGGGTTTCTTTTAGAATTAAAATTTTATTTTATTTTTTAAATTTTAATTGTTCAAGTACAGTTTTCTACCTTTTAGTCCCATCCAAGCCCACCCCCCAGCCACCCACCTCCCTCTCATTTCCACTTCCCCTCTTGTTTTTGTCCATGTGTCCTTATAATCCTTCTTGCAAACCATTCACACTTTTCCCCTGAAATCCCCTCCCCTCTCCCCTCTGGTCACTACCAGCCTGTTCTGTATTTCAGTGTCTTTGGTTATATTTTGCTTATTTGGTTGTTTTGTTGATTAGGCTCCTGTTAAAGGTGAGGTTATATGGTATTTATTTTTCACTGCCTGGTTTATTTCGCTTAGCAGGATGCTTTCCAGTTCCATCCATGCTTTTGCAAAGGGTAGGAGCTCCTTCTTTCTTTCTGCTGCATAGAATTCCTTTGTGTAAATGTAAAATAGTTTTTGGATCCATTCATTTACTGATGGGCACCTAGGTTGCTTCCAACACTTGGCTATTGTAAATTGTGCTGCTATGAACATTGGGGTGTGTAAGTTCTTTTGGACTGGTGTTTCAGGGTTCTTAGGATATAATCCTAGCAGTGGAATTGCTGGGTCAAAAGGCAGATCCATTTTTAGTTTTCTGAGAAAATTCCATACTGTTTTCCATAGTGGTTGTACCAGTCTTCAATTCCACCAACAGTGCACTAGGGTTTTCTTTTCTCCACATCCTCTCCAACACTTGTTGTTTGCCGATTTGTTTATGATGGCCATTCTGATCGGTATGAAGTGGTATCTCATTGTGGTTTTACCTTGCATCTCTCTGATAGCTAGCAGTATTGAGCATCTTTTCATGTATCTCTGGACCCTCCGTAAGTCCTCCTTGGAGAAGTGTCTGTTCAAGTCCTTTGCCACTTTTTAATTGAGTTGCTTATCTTCTTAGAGTGGAGTCTTGTGATCTTTATAAATTTTGGAGATTAAACCCTTGTCTGAGGTATCATTGGCAAATATGTTTTCCCATACAGTTTGTTCTCTTTTTATTTTAATAGTGTTTTCTTTAGCCATGCATAAGCTTTTAATTTTGATGAGATCCCATTTGTTTATTCTTTCCTTTATGCCCCTTGCTCTAGCAGACATATCAGTGAAAATATTGCTGTGTGAAATATCTAAGAATTTCCTGCCAATATTCTCCTCTAGGACTTTAATGGTGTCATGGCTTATATTTAAGTCTTTTATCCACCTTTTATTTATTTATTTATTCATTCATTCATTCATTCATTCATTCGTTCATTTAATTGTTGTTCAAGTACAGTTTTTTGTTTTTTACTCCCATCCACCTTTAATTTATTTTTGTGAATGGTGTAAGGTGGTGCTGGAGTTTCTTTTTTTTTTTTTTTCATGTACCTGTCTAGCCCTCCTGACACCATTTGCTGAGGAGGCTATTTTTATGTGTTATTTATTCACATTTTTATTGTTGTTTAATTACAGTTGTCCCCATCCCTCCCCCACTACTCCCCCTTGCCTTACCCACCCTCACCTCCCACATTCTGAAATTAAAATAAGCATTGCTGATGTGGCAATAAAGGCTTATGTTACAAACTTTATCCAAAATAAAACCCATGTCTTGAGTATTTTTTAGTATGAAATTTACAGTTCCTATCCAAAATTATAATTGTGCATTTTGCTTTCTAGATAGATAAGACTTTGAAAAGAAAATCTTTCCAATATTGCTGCCTTGGGAATATGAAGATAAGAAAAAATTTTACTTGACATTTAGCTGTGAAAAAGCATTTCCTTTTGAAAGGCATTTCAAATTTCCTGTTTAAACAGGTTTTCTTCAGGGCACTATTGGAGCGATAGCTAGCCATGCTATAACAAACCCATAAGGATTTTCCTGACACTTGGTTTCATTCTTGGATCAGACAACAGAATAAAGGGCAACTCTGGCCAAAAAGGAATGTGTTGTTCTTTGCCAAACAACTTTACTTATAAGGGTCACCAGATTAGCTCATATTTTTTAAAATTTATTTTTTAAATTATTTATTTATTTATTTTTAGAGAGAGGGGAAGGGAGGGAGAAGGAAAGGGAAACACTCAAAGTGTGGTTGCCTCTGATGAGCTCCCTACCAGGGTCCTGGCCCAGAACCTAGGCATGTGCTCTGACTGTGAATCGAACTGGTGACCCTTTGGTTCGTAGGCTGGTGCTCAATCCACTGAGCCCTACCAGCCAGGGCCATTAAAAAAATTAAAGTAAAAAAAAGCCCTATTCTCACCAGAAGAGAGAACTGTAATGCCATAGGCAGAGCCAGGAAAAAAAATCCCCGAAGTCACTTAATGACCAGATAAGCAAAACATTTCAGTTTCCTATAAGAGTTTGCTGGAAAAAAAAAAAACCACAAGCAAAAATCTACACACAAAACTTTTATCCAACAATGTTATCTTCATCAGTCTCAATCCTCTACTTTGCCACTGTAATAATATTGCTAAAATAGATTATGATTGAGTCACTTCTTATCTTTAAATTTGTCAAAAGTTTCCTATGGTCAACAAAAGGAAGAGCAAACATCTTAGTATGAATAAAGTCCTTCATGAGCTGTCCTCAACTTTTATACCTTTCTCAAGTCTTTCACCTACTTCATCTCCCTGCTATTCTCCACCCAGAAGCAGTTGTAACACAGGACTCCTGACCCTTGTGAATTACTTGTTTGAGGTTAATTTACAGTAATAGTGACTGTTTTCAATAGTTCTGTGGTAGGGTTACATATTCTGCCTCACTGCATAAGTGAAACAATGTTTGGTTTTTCAATTAAGCTCCATATGCATAAACAAAAGTTTAATCCCATGATTCTGTCTAAATTTTTAAGTCATGAGCACACACACACAGACAGACAAATGGAACAGAATAAATCATTCAGATATACATGTAACTATATTAACTATATACAGGAATTTACATTATGATGAAAGACACTTCAAATCACTGACAGAAATAACGTTTTTAATATTTTTATTAATGTTCAAATATAGCTGTCTCCATTTTCCCACCACTATTTAGAAATAAGGTTTTAATAAATGATGTTAGTAGAAGTGAGTACCTATTTTGAGAAAAACAAAATGGGTTATTGCCTTAGGCAATTATACTAAGATATAAATAATAAAATTCTAGAAAATAATGTGTGCTTTAAAAATTAAAGTTGTTGGGCTTTTCAAATATAACACAGGACACCAAGAAGTCATAAAAGAAAGTATAAGTAAATGTAGCTACAAATCTCATCATGTATAATAATCTAATATAATCCCACTTACCTGTCATTCATAAAAATAATAAATGTTGATGGACTTCTGGTCAAGATGGTGGCATAGGTAAATGTGGAGTTGAATCTTCGCACAACCACATCAAAGTTACAACTAAACTGCAGAACAACCATCATCCAGAAGAGCCTAAAGTCTAGCTGAAGGAAAGTCCTACAAACAGGTATTTTAAAAAGAAGCCACCCTCAGACTCATAGGAGGGGCAGAGACACAGAATGGGCTTCCATTTCTTTTTTTTTTTAATTTAGTTATTTTTTGAGTACAGTTTTCTGTTTATTTCTCCCATCCCAGCCGGCCCTGCCCCATGCTCCCCACCTCCCTCCCATTTCCACCCCCTCAGTTCTCATCCCTGTGTCCTTTATACTTGTTCCTCTAAATCCCTCCTCTTTCTCTCCTTAAATTCCCTCCCCTCTCCCCTCTGGTCCCTGTCCCCTTGTTCTCTATTTCAGTGTATTTGTTTTTATTTTGCTTGCTTGCTTGTTTTGTTGATTAGTTTCCTGTTAAAGGTGAGATCATATAGTATTTGTCTTTCAACACCTGGCTTATTTCACTCAGCATAATGCTTTCCAGTTCCATCCATGTTGTTGCAAAGGGTAGTAGTTCCTTCATTCTCTCTGCTGCATAGAATTCCATTTTGTATATGTACCACAATTTTTGGATCCATTCATTTACTGATGGGCACTTAGGTTGCTTCCAGCTCTTGGCTATTGTAAATTGTGCTGCTATGAACATTGTGGTGCACCGGTTCTTTGAAATTGATGTTTGGGGGTTCTTAAGATATAATCTTAGCAGTGGGATTGCTGGGTCAAAAGGCAGGTCAATTTTTATTCTTCTGAGAAAATTCCATAGTGTTTTCCATAAGGGTTGTATCAGTCTGCAATCCCACCAACAGTGAGCTAAGGTCCCCTTTTCCTCACAACCTCTCCAACATTTGTTCTTTGTTGCTTTTTTTTTATGATAGCCATCCTGACTGGTGTAAAGTGGTATCTCATTGTGGTTTTAATTTGCATTTCTCTGATAGCTAACGATATTGAGCATCTCTTCATGTGTCTCTGGATCTTCTGTATGTCCTCCTTGGAGAAGTGTCTGTTCAAGTCCTTTTCCCATGTTTTAATTTGGTTAGATGTCTTAGAGTGGAGTCGTGTAAGTTCTTTATATATTTGGGAAATTAAACCTTTGTCTGAGGTATCATTGGCAAATATGTTTTCCCATACAGTTGGTTGTCTTGCTAATTTAATACTGTTTTCTTTAGCCACGCAAAAGCTTTTTATTTTTATGAGATCCTATTTGTTTATTCTTTCCTTTATATTCCTTGCTCTAGGGGACATATCAGTAAAAATGTTGCTGCGTAAAATATCTGAGATTTTCTTGCCGATGTTCACCTCTAGGACTTTAATGGTGTCACGGCTTATATTTAAGTCTTTTATCCACCTTGAATTTATTTTGGTGTATGGTGTAAGTTTGTGCTCAAGTTTCATTTTTTTGCACATAGCTGTCTAGTTCTCCCAACACCATTTGTTGAAGAGGCTGTCTTTACTCTATTTTATGTTATTGCCCCCTTTGTAGAATATTAATTGACTGTAGAGAGTTGGGTTGATTTCTGGGCTCTCTGTTCTGTTCCATTGGTCTATGTGCCTGTTTTTATGCCAGTACCAGGCTGTTTTGATTACAGTGGCCTTGTAATAGAGTTTGATATCAGGTATTGTGATCCCTCCTACTTTGTTCTTCTTTCTCAAAAGTTCAGCTGCTATTCGGGCTCATATATGGTTCCATATAAATTTTTGAAGTGTTTGTTCTATGTCTGTGAAACATGCCATTGGTACTTTAATAGGCATTGCATTGAATCTGTATATTGCTTTGGGTAGTATGGACATTTTGATGATGTTAATTCTTCCAATCCATGAACACGGTATATGTTTCCATTTGTTTGTGTCTTCCTTGATTTCTTTCTTCAGTGCTGTGTATTTTTCTGCATACAGGTCTTTTAGCTCCTTGTTTAGGTTTATTCCAAGATATTTTATTTTTCTTTTTGCTATATCGAATGGGATTTTTTTCTTGATTTCTGCTTCTGCTGATTCATTGTTAGTATACAAAAATACCTTTGATTTCTGGATATTGACTTTGTATCCTGCTGTTTTGCCAAATTCATTTATTAGTTTTAGCAGTTTTTTGGTAGAGTCTATAGGATTTTCAATGTACACCATCATGTCATCTGCAAACAGTGACTGTTTCGTTTTCTCCTTTCCTATTTGGATGCCTTTTATTTCCTTTTCTTGCCTAATTGCTGTGGCCAAAACTTCCAAAACTATATTGAATAGAAATGGTAAAAGTGGACATCCTTGTCTTGTTCCTGATCTTAGTGGAAAAGCTTTTAATGTTTGCCCATTGAGTATGATATTGGCTGTAGGTCTCTCATATATGGCCTTTATTATATTGATGATGCTACCTGTATTCCCACTTTGCTGAGTATTTTTATCATAAATGGGTGTTGTACCTTATCAAAAGCTTTTTCTGCATCTATTGATATGATCATGTGATTTTTGTCTTTGCTTTTATTTATGTGATGAATTACATTTACTGATTTTTGAATGTTGAACCAACCTTGCATCCCTGGGATGAATCCCACTTGGTCATGGTGTGTGATCTTTCTGATATATTGTTGGATGCGATTTGCCAATATTTATTTGAGGATTTTAGCGTCTATGTTCATCAGCGAAGTTTCCTTTCCTTGTTGTGTCTTTATCTGGTTTTGGAATTAGGATGATGCTGGCTTCATAAAAAGAATTTGGGAGTTTTTCATCCTTCTGAATTCTTTTGAATAGTCTGTGGAGAATAGGGGTTAGCTCTTCCTTAAATGCTTTGTAGTATTCTCCTGTGAAACCATCTGGTCCAGGGTTTTTGTGTGATGGGAGTTTTTTGATTACTGCTTCAATTTCTTTTGGTGTTATTGGTGTGTTCAGATTTTTTGTTTCTTTTTCATTAAGTTTTGGAAGATTATATTTTTTTAGAAATGTTTCCATTGCCCCTAGGTTTTCAAATTTCTTGGCATGCAGTTCTTCATAGTAATTTCTTAGAATCCCTTCTATTTCTGTGGTATCAGTTGTAATCTCTCCTCTTTCATTTCTGATTGTGTTTATTTGTGTCCTCTGTCTTCTTTTCTTGATGAGCCTACTGAAAGGCTTGTCTATTTTGTTTATCTTCTCAAAGTACCACCTCCTGGATTCATTGATCCTTAGAATTGTGCTTTTAGTCTCTATGTCATTTAGTTCTGCTCTGATCTTGGTTATTTCCTTCCTTCTACTTGCTCTGGGCTGTTTTTGTTGTTGTTCCTCAAGTTCTTGCAGGCGTAGGGTAAGGCTGTTTGTTTGAAATGTTTCTCTCTTCTTTAAGTAGGCCTGTACTGCTATAAATTTCTCTCCCAGGACTGCCTTGGCTGTGTCCCATAAGTTTTGGGTTGTTGTGAGATCATTTTCATTTGTTTCCAGAAACTTTTTGATTTCTTCCCTAATTTCATTCTTGACCCATTCATTGTTTAGTAGCATACCATTCAGTCTCCATGATTTTGGGTGTTTTGGGTTTTTTTCTTTTGGGTTGGTTTAGAATTTCAGTCCCTTATGGTCAGCGAAAATGCTTGGTATGATTTCAATTTTCTTGAATTTGTTGAGGCTCGTTTTGTGTCCTATCATGTGGTCTATCTTTGAAAATGTTCCATGTGCATTTGAAAAGAATGTGTATTTAGCTTCTTTCGGATGAAGGGCTCTGTATATATCAGTTAAGTCCATTTCATCAAGGGTGTTCTTTAATGCCGCAATATCTTTGTTGATATTTTGTTTGGAAGATCTGTCCATTTTTTATAGTGGGGTGTTAAAATCCCCTACTATAATTGTGTTGCTGTCAATATCTTTCTTGAAGTCCTCTAAGATTTTCATTATATATTTGGGTGCTCCTATGTTGGGTGCATATATATTTATGATGTTAATGTCTTCTTGGTGGATTCTTCCCTTGAGTAGTATGAAGTGACCTTCTGGGTCTCTCTTTATGGCCCTTTTTTTGAAGTTTATTTCGTCAGATATGAGAATTGCTACCCCAGCTTTTTTTTCCTGTCCATTTGCTTGGAAAATTTGTTTCTAGCCTTTTACTTTTAGTCTATGATGGTCCTTTGTCCTGAGGTGGGTCTCTTGTAGGCAGCATATGTGTGGGTCATGCTTTCTTATCCATGCAGCTATTCTGTGCCTTTTGATTGGAGCATTTAATCCATTTACATTCAATGTTATTATTGATAGGTACCTATTCATTGCAATTTTTGTACCTGTGTTCCTCTCTACCTCTCTCTTTTCCTTCCTTTCCTTAAAGCAGTCCCTTTAGTTTTTCTTGTAGGACTGGTTTTGTGGAAGCATATTCTTTTAGACCTCTTTTGTCTTGGAAGCTCTTTATTTGGCCTTCTATCTTGATTGAGATCCTTGCTGGGTAAAGTAGCCTTGGTTGTAGGCCTCTGGTTCTCATTACTTGGAATATTTCTTGCCATTCTCTTCTTGCTTGGAGTGTTTCCATTGAGAAGTCAGTAGCTAACCTTATTGGGACTCCCTTGTATGTTACTTCTTTTTTCTCCCTTGGTGTGTTTAAGATTCTCTCTTTGTCTTGGAATTTTGCCATTTTGATGATGATGTGTCTTGAAGTGGGCCTCCTTGGGTTCCTCTTGATTGGGACTCTCTGTGATTTCTGGATTTTTGTGATTTTTTCTCTCATCAAATTAGGGAAGTTTTCTTTCATTACTCTTTCAAATACATTTTCCATTCCTCCTCCTCCTCCTCCTCCCCCTCCTTCTCCTCCCCCTCCTCCTCCTCCCCCTCCTCCCCCTCCTCCTCCTCCTCCTCCTCCTCCTCCTCCTCCTCCTCCTCCTCCTCCTCCTCCTTCTTCTTCTTCTTCTTCTTCTTCTTCTTCTTCTTCTTCTTCTTCTTCTTCTTCTCCTTCTCGTATTCCTATTATTTGGATATTATTACATTTCATATTGTCTGGCATTTCTCTTAATCCCTCTTCATTCTTTCTGAGCCTCTTTTCCCTTTCCTGCTCTTTCTGCGAGATGCTTTCTACTTTATCCTCCAACTCACTAATCCTATCTTCTGTCTCATTAACTCTATTTTTAATACTTTCAACTGTGTTCTTCAATTCAGAAATTGTATTCTTCATTTTTCTCTGGGCTCTTGCTAATAGTTTCCATTTCCTTTTTCATGTTGATATAGTTTGTGGTGAGACTATTGTAGCTCCCCTGTAGTTTCTGGTAGCTCATTGTGAGCTCTTTGAACTTCCTGATAACCAGTGCTTTTAATTCAATATCTGATAGTTGATTTGCCTCTGTTTTATCTAACATTCTTTCTGAGGGTTCCTTCTTTCCTTTAATTTGGGGATTATTTCTTTGTCTTCCCATTGTTTGTGAGACACTTCTTTTTAGCCTCAGCTTCTTAGATTGATCTGTTTTGAATTCCTGGGTTTATGGTGTGAACTTTTGTGGTGAAATGCCTGTGAAATTCAGTGGTGCTGTCTCTTTCAGTTATCCTGTCGTTCTCTGCTTCTACCTACTCAAATATGCAGCAACTTGTGGCTTCTTTCCTGCTGCAAAGTGCAATTTGTCTCTCTGACTCTACTGTTGGGAGGACTCTTCTATGGGTCCAGCTCTGGCCTTTGTGTATTTTCAAGTTGTTTGTGTTTCTTGTGGGTAAAAAAAAAAAGAAAAGACAAGGAAAGAAATAAAAGGAAGAAAAAAGGAAGGTAGGGGAATGGAGGAAAGAGTGATAAATTTGAAAAGAAAGGAAGAAGAAATAAAGCAGAAAATTTGAAAAAAAAAGGACAAAAGTATCGAATGATGAAACAGTAATAAAATTTAAAAGAAATAACAAATTACTTTAAAAAAGTAAAAAGATAAAGAAAAGGAAAGGAAAAGGAATAAAAATAAGAAATAAAATAAAGTAAAATAAAATTTTTAAAAAAGAAAAGAGAGAAAAAAAACAAAAAAAAATAAAAGAAGAAAATGTTGCTTTTTGGTTTCAAACTGGCCAAACCAGTTTTTTTGTTGGCACCTCTCCTGAACTCCCTACAGTGGGGAACTAGGATTTCCTCTCTTCGCTCTTTTCCCAGGGGTTACTGCTGTGGGTTGGGTTGCAGGGTGCGCGCAGGTGCTTGTGTTGGCCAAGTTGCCTGGTTCCCAGTTCATGGAGCACAGAGCACAGACCTGCCCCCGTTCTGTGGGGAAGCTCCAGGCCCTCTGCCTGACCTCGGGTTCTCTGCCAGGTTGAATGTGGTGCCGACTGGGCAGTTGTGTCTATTGGATTGAGAACCCCACACTGTACCTATCAGATCTCCGGGCCTGGCAAGCAAAGAGTCCTCAGCACCCTCTTTGTAAACTCTAGCAAACAAGTCTCTCCTGGCACCCAACCTTGCTTGGCCAGAAAAAGAGGGAGTTGAGGATCTCAGCTCTTTCCCCAGGACCCCTCGGCAGGCCGGTGGCTTCCAGATAGTCTGGGGGAGATGAACTGAAAGCTGGGAGTCTGAGGTCTGGGCGCCCGCAAAACGCTGTGCGCTCCTACATCAAGGTGCAAGGCTCCCTGCAGGTTGTGTACTGATCCACGGAACTGTGAGCCTTATACTCCTGTCTTTGTTTGGGTCCCCTGGTAGGCCCAGCTGTGAAATTCTAGGGAGGGAGCAGCACGGGGGGAAGTTGGCCCAAGTGTGCCCAGCAATCGCCCAGATACACTGCTCTTGGGCGCTTGCCCCCCGACCATGCACCAGTCGAAAGCTCTTCAGCTCCTGTCTTTGTTTTGTGAGGCTGCAGCCTCCATGCAAATCCAAAACAGGGGTTTGCACAGGTCGCTTGTCCAGAACGCTGGGCGCTCATCAAGGGGCGCCGTGCTCCAAGCACTGGTGTCCAGATTGTGCACCCCCGGATTCCCGTCTGTTCCTCTCTTTGCTCCATCCCGGAGACTCTACTGTATTGCTGCTGACTCCCTACCGTCTGGTTCCTCTGTGACTGTGGAGATTTCTGGTCCCTTATTTTCATATATGTTGGGCAACTGCTGGCTTGCTGGCTTCTCCTCCGCTCACAGGTTTCTCTCCCTTGTGTACAAGGAACTGGAATCTGCTCCGTCCTACTCCATCACCATCTTGCCTCCTCCCTAAATAATTACATTTTAAATAAATAAAATGATCTTCAATTTTTCCACCACTCTAGTTTATTAATTCATTGCTTATGCCTTTTGGGAAATGCTAATAATAATGCAAATATAATCACTGCAGCCACATTTGGTCTTCTGAGAGCATTCAGAATATATTGAGAGGAAAGAAAGTCTGAGTTAGAGTGCCAGGTTTCAATTTTTAGGCATACCATATCTTGACATATAACATTTAGCAGATTGCTGTAACCTTTGGATACCAATATGTGCCTTCTTTTCCTCAAAAGGTTTCTATTTGTGTAAAAATCAGTAGTACCAAATATCTTGGTTCAGAGCTAAATGTGTGTGACTGAAAGTTCATCAGCAGCAAAAGTTAACAATTAGATAACAATAGATAATGTTTCCTTAATACCATGCCTATTGTTAGTATTTCTCAGTCAGTCTTATACAGTTTAAGGACTAAAAACTTAAAATACATGAAGTGTAACTGGAGCCACAGTCGACAAACAGCTGTATATCTTCATAATACTTAATAATTTCACTATGTCTTGGTTTTCTATTCATCCACTCATCAGATATTTAATAAGCAACTTTTAATTCATCATAGCAAACTGAATTCTTGTTTTTACTTCTACTCCTTGAAATTTCACTAAAATTATGATACACAACAATGGAAATGTTATAAACTCACAAGGACAAAGACAATGGCAAATGAGGCAATAGATAAAGATGTCACACATTTTTAAAAGATAAATAGCAAGGTGGTGACTTAGCAGACACCTGGGAGCTTAAAGGGAAATGTGTACAGAGAAGAGCAAAATCAAGAAGTCAATCAATTTTCCCTGCAGATCCCTGAAAATCTCGAATTTGGAGACATGTTAGAAGGAGGGTTGAAAGTAAAAGGACTGTCTAAAATTCTGTATACAGAAGAATTAAGACTCTCATTCACACTTCCCATTTCTTGCTACAAATTTATACAACCTTTTCTTGGACAGTGCCTCTAAAGTCACTGATTTGGGGGCATAACCTTTAAATAAACTTAAGATCTCACACAATCACCTTAGAATAAAACATACTATTTGACAAAGGTTGTTCATGTCCACAGAGCTTTCAGTTTATATTTAAATTAATATCCTTACATATCAAAACAAATTGCATTCTTTTCGAAGAAAGATAGAAAAAAAGAAAAAATAATATAAAAATATTTCAAAGCTAATAAAAAGCAATCAATTATTGTATATTCAAAGAAATAGAGTAAGTCATTGCATCATTCATTCATGAAAATAAAACAGGGTGCCATGAAAAAAAAACAGAGGGCAAAAGGAACTCCAAGAGATGTGTGTGCCCACACATGTGCACATGTGCCAATGTATGTATGTCTAGTCTAGTCTGAAAGTTTATTAGAAACACAAAACAATAAAGAATATTTTTTGCCAAAAAGTAGAATAAAAAGAGAAGCCTAGATCAAGATGAGAAAAATAAGAAAATTTAAAAAATCAGAGACTTCCGCCAAGATGGAGGCATAGGTGGAGACGCTGTGCTTCCTCACACAACCAAGTTTAGAGACAATTAAATAATAGCAACAGAAAACTCAGCCAGAACACAGAAAATTGAACTTTTTGGAAGTCTGATAACAACAAATTCTTCAGCCTGACCGGTAGAGGAGCGAAACCAGCAGCTGGCACAGCGGGGTAGCACAGGAAAACTCAGTCAGATGGACACAGGCGCGCGGAATCCAGGCGCAGGGTTGGACCTGGTGGGCAACTCAGTGAGCGACCTCGGGGAGACAGCGAGGGAGCAGGGCTGCGGGTTGACTGTGGTCGCGCATTACTGTGTGGATAAACAAGCGAGGGAGTGGGCGATTGGACTAGAGCCAGCAGCCCCAGCAGCAAGCAGCTGCGGAGGACACAGCCATTTCCCCGCTCTAACCCCGCCTCTACATACAGCCTCATAATCTGGCGACCTAAGTGGCCCTGCCACGATGAACAACCTAAGGCTCTGCTCTTCACCCAGCTGCGAGAAACAGCAGAGGGGGCCACCATTTCCCTGCTCTGACCCCGCCTCCACATACAGAGTCACAACCCAGCGACCTGGGAGCCCAAGGCTCCGCTCCTCAGACTTAATGGGTGCAAACAAACCAAAAATGGCTCAAGAAGATCTCAAAGTACCAGAGGCTATAAATCTAAGCGATGAAGAAATAGCAAAACTCTCAGGCGTACAGTTTAAAACACTGGTGATCAGGATCCTCACAGAACTGGTGGATTATAGCCACAAATCAGACAAACATATGAAGGTGAAACTAATTGAAATGAATGGAATTGCACAGGAAACCAATAGCGATGAAAAGGAAACTGGGACTCAAATCAATGGAGTGGACCAGAAGAAAGCAAATAATGGCCAAACAGAAAAGAGTCAAGAAGCAAGAATTCAAAGAAATGAGGAGAGTCTTAGGAACCTCCAGGACATCTTTAAATGCTCCAACATCCAAATTATAGGGGTACCAGAAGGGGGAAAGGCACAGCCACCAGTGGAAAACTTATTTGAACCAATAATAAAGGAGAATTTTCCCAACCTGGCAAAGGAAATAGACTTCCAGAAAAGCCAGGAAGCTCAGAGAGTCCCAAAGAAGTTGGACCCAAGAAGAAACACACCAAGGCATATCATCATTACATTTGCCAAGATTAAAATGAAGGAGAGAATCCTAGAAGCAGCAAGAGCTAAGGGGACAGTCACCTACAAAGGAGTCCCCATCAGACTGTCAGCAGATTTCTCAAAAGAGACCTTACAGGCAAGAAGGGGCTGGAAAGAGGTATTCCAAGTCATGAAATCCAAAGACCTACAACCAAGATTGCTCTATCCAGCAAAACTTTCATTTAGAATGGAAGGACAGATAAAGTGCTTCTCAGATAAGATCAAATTCAAAGAGTTCATCATCACCAAGCCCTTATTATATGAAATGTTAAAGGGACTTACCTAAGAAAAAGAAGTTAAAGAAACATGAACAGTGAAAGGACAACAAACTCACAGTTATTAAGAACCACACCTAAAACAA
The DNA here is from genome assembly GCF_021234435.1 of Artibeus jamaicensis. Classification (NCBI taxonomy): domain Eukaryota; kingdom Metazoa; phylum Chordata; class Mammalia; order Chiroptera; family Phyllostomidae; genus Artibeus; species Artibeus jamaicensis. Next base: position 21,754,067 of record NW_026521506.1, read on the forward strand.
AAGCAAACTAAAAGGACAACTAGACCAGGAGTGGAAACATATAAATGAAGATCTCAAGGAGGGTTAGCAACAGGAAAGTGGGAGGAGGAGAAGGGGGGAGAAGGTACAGAAAATAAGTAGCATAGACAGTAGATAGAAAATAAATGGGGGGGCAAGTATAGTATGGGGAATATAGAATCTAAAGAACTTGAGACACATGGTCATAAACTAAAGGGGGTAATGGTGGGGATGGGGGGTAGGGTGGAGGGGAATGAATGGGGGGAATAGAACAACTGTAACAGCACAATCAATAAAAAATAAATTAAAAAAATAATTCAGGCACTTGCTAAAAAATCAATTTAAGTAGTACAATATCTTACTTAAGATCCTAGAGAGGACAGGAAGTGGAGGAGAGGAAATTATCAAATACTTATTGGGATTGTTTCAGAAGAGATTAAGCAAAAACTCAGAAACAGAAAACTGCATGGTGATTATAGAAGGAAAGCGGTTGGGAGGGTAGAAGAAGGCATGGGGGGATAAAAGGTGATGGAAATAATTTGACTTTGAATGGTGAACACAGAGTACAATATACAGATGATGTATATAGAATTGTAAATCGAAACCTATATAATGTTATTAACCAGTGTCACTCCAAAAAATTCAATTTAAAAAAATTAAATATAAGCTGTGACACCATTAAAGTCCTAGAGGAGAATATTGGCAGGAAAATATCAGATATTTCACACAGCAACAGTTTTACTGATATGTCCTCTAGAGCAAGAGACATAAAGGAAAAAATAAACAAATGGGATCTTATCAAAATTAAAACCTTATGCATGGCTAAAGAAAACAGTATTAAAATAAAAAGAGAACTAACCTTATGGGAAAACATATTTGCCAATGATACCTCAGACAAGGGGTTAATCTCCAAAATGTACAAAGAACTTACATGACTACAATCTAAGAAGACAAGCAACCCAATCAAAAAGTGGCAAAGGACTTGAACAGACACTTCTCCAAGGATGACATACAGAGGATCCAGAGACACATGAAAAGATACTCAATATTGCTAGCTATCAGAGAGATGCAAATTAAAACCACAATGAGATACCACTTTACACCAGTCAGAATGGCCATCATAAACAAAGCAACAAACAAGTGTTGGAAAGGTTGTGGGGAAAAGGGGACCCTAGTTCACTGTTGGTGGAATTGTAGACTGGTACAACCACTATGGAAAACAGTATGGAATTTTCTCAGAAAACTAAAAATGGATCTGCCTTTTGACCCAGCAATTCCACTGCTAGGATTATATCCTAAGAACCCTGAAACACCAATCCAAAAGAACTTACTCAACTCAATGTTCATAGCAGCACAATTTGCAATAGCCAAGTGTTGGAAGAAACCTAGATGCCCATCAGTAAATTAATGGTATCCCAAAAGTGTGGTACATTTACACAATGGAATTCTATGCAGCAGAAAGAAAGGAGGAGCTCCTACTTTTTGCGACGGCATGGATGGAACTGGAAAGCACTATGCTGAGTGAAATAAGCCAGGTGTTGAAAGACAAATACCATATGATCTCACCTTTAACAGGAAACTAAGCAACGAAACAAGCAAGCAAGCAAAATAAAAACAAATACACTGAAATAGAGAACAAGGGGACAGGGACCAGAGGGGAGGGGGGAGGGAATTTAAGGAGAGAAAGAGGAGGGATTTAGAGGAACAAGTATAAAGGACACAGGGTTGAGAACTGAGGGGGTGGAAATGGGAGGGAGGTGGGGAGCATTGGGGGGTGGGCTGGGATGGGAGTAAAAGACCGAAAAACTGTACTTGAACAATGATTTTTTTTTTCATTATTACTTTTTATATTTTATTAGGCTTTTGTACTTCTTCCCCCAATTTCTATTTTATCTTTTTTTTTTTTTTTGGAGTTTAAGATGGAACTTTATTGGCCAAAGTTTCAAAGTATTTAATTTAAAAAATATTATTGGGACTATCCTATACCTTAGCATTTCTGTTTCCAGTTTGAAAGTGCCCAGCACAATATATTACTTTTTTACTGTGGCTGTAACAATGTATCACAAACTTGATGACTTAAAACAAGTAAAATTTATTATCTTCTAGTTCTGGTGGCCTTAAATATGAAGTGTGTTTCACTGGGCTAAATTCAAGATATTGGCAAGATTAGTTCCTTCTGAAGTTTCTGGGAGAGAATATGTTTTCTTGACTTTTTAAACTTATAAATGCTGCCTACATACCTTGGCTGCTGACCTCTTTCTCATCACTACAACTTCTTCCTTCTATGGTCACATATTCTATTCCTGTAGTCAAATCTTTCTCTGTCTGTCTCATATTGTGATTACAACAGCCTTGTGATTACATTGGTCCCACCTAGATACTCCAAGATAAACTTTCCATCTCAATAAGCTTGATTTAATCACATCTGCAAGCCCCTATTGCCAGGTAAGATAACAACAATTACTCATTCTGAGCTATCATTGATATTACCAATAATCTGAAGATGAGTCAGGTTCATCACAGCAGTTTTATTTTGCTAAGTAAAGGTTGCCCAACAAAAGTCTTCCTTTGTCAGTAGCTCTGTCATCACACAATTCACAGCCACTTCTTCTAATAAATGTTCAGCAAGTATTTAAAAATATTTGTTTGAAGAAATGTTAAATTATGGATTCGCTCACTTGTCTTAATCTGACTTCTCCCTCACCTCATAGGCTTGATTCTTGAATCTTGCCATGGACTCATTCTGTGCTCCTTATCCAAACGTAGCTCCCTCTGCTTCCCGTCACCTATCTTTACTGGCCAGCTTCTCAAAGGTCATTTTTATGCATAATATTTACCATGCCTAAGTGTCCTGTAACTTCTGTTTAATCTTATTCATTCTTAGAGACCACTCAGGTCCCACCCACTACATAAAGCTTTCATTTAATCCTCTGATTTGTACTGAGGCACATTTTCTAAATTTCTACATCCATGTAGAAATTTATGGCAGTGGATTAACTATTACCTACTGCTGTTTCCTGATCATTCTGCATGAGTGTATTTGTTGTCTAAACTAAATGTTAAACTCCTTGAGGGAGAAGACAGTTACATGTTCTGTGTATTAGAAAGTGAATATATTTTGGAAGGTATTCTTCAGTATACCATACTACCTTCATAAAAATTTTTTTAAAACACTTCCAGAGATAAAACAGGCAGTGTAATAAGGACCAGATATTTGAATATTATCAGACCTTGAAAATGCAATACTGAAAGATATAATAGCAGTAAAAACAAAAGACTGAAATAAAATTTATGTCCAGTCCAAATTTCTAGAAATTCATCTCACCAATCTTCACTGAGCATACGTTTTCACCCACACAAGAGAGTAAACAAAAAAAAAAGCAAGACATGAGATCCTGGGAAGAGGGGATTCAACACAAGTGTGTATAATACATGAAGTTGCAGGTGAATCCCCAAGTGAAAGGAAAGTCTCAGAATGATGTTTCTGTAGCAGATCTAGAGCACAAGTACAGACTAAAGCACAAGGAACAGATACCTGTAAGATGTGAGGGAGGATTCCTTAAAAAATAAAACAAACTGATAAAGTGACTAGAACTCTATTCCAGAATTTGGGAAAATATTAAGAGGAATGTTACAACACTGTATGAATATTTGGAAAATTGGTTACAATCACATAGAAAATTAAGCTAGTGGAAAAAATCAGGAATATTACATGTTATGCAATACACACTGCTACAAGAAAAGGAATTTAAAAGGTATACACTACATAGTTCAACAATGAATACTATTTACATAGCAATATTATAAACATAAATTACCATTTTAACAAAAAATTGTGATATAAGTATGTTAGCATAATAAGTGTAAAGATGTAGAAGTTTTACAAATATAGAAATTCACAGATAATGTCAATAATTGATTATTGTCTGACCAATGATACAAGTTTATTCTTTAGAAAAATTGAGGTGAATGTTGGGAGAAAAATTTAAAAGATATTAAAGAAGTTCTCTTTGATATGTCAGGTTAGGTTTGGAGAGGAGTGGACTGCTCTATTTTCCTATAAATTTTTGGTAGTATTGTATGATTTTAAGAGATTTTTCTTCTTTTTTTTATTGTTGTTTAAGTACAGTTGTCTCCATTTTCCTGCCACCACTCTCCCCCTCCCCAACCACCCCTACCTTCCACCCTTAATCCTTCCCACCTTTGGCTTTGTCCATGGGTCCTTTATACTTGTTCCTGAAACACAAGTTCAAAAGAACGTGTGTACCCCAATGTTCATAGCAGTTCAATTTATAAGAGCCAAGTGCTAGAAGCAACCAAAGTGCCCACCTTTGGCTTTGTCCATGGGTCCTTTATGCTTGTTCCTGAAACACAAGTTCAAAAGAACTTGTGTACCCCAATGTTCATAGCAGTTCAATTTACAAGAGCCAAGTGCTAGAAGCAACCAAAGTGCCCATCAGCAGGTGGGTGGGTAAAAAAACTGTGGTACATTTACACAGTGGATTACTATGCAGCATGAATAAGGAGCTCCTATCCTTCACAGCAACATGAATGGAACTGGAGAGCATTATGATAAGTGAAATATTTTATGATTTTAACAATGTGTATGGATTCCTTTATAACATGAAAATAAAACAACTCTACAAGCACAGATTAATGGAGTACTTACTCTGAGTCAGGAGCCATGCTGGAAACATCATTGCCATGCCAGTGCCCTGCTCACATGGATATTGCATTCCGCTGTGTGGCCCTGTTCTTTGTCCTCTCAAAGTCCTTGGCTCCAAAGAGCACACAACTGCATAAGAGAGCATGTGAGAAAATATTTTATGACCTAATACTCAATAGGTACTTCTTACTGTAGAAAACAACTTACTATAGCATTCCACAAGACTGTACAGAATATATTTAAATCCAAAAATGATCCACAAATTGTACTGGGAGTGAAGATTTGCTTCTATTCTCTCCACTGAAATACATTTACTACAGCTTCTGAGAATCAATACATTTAGCTGATTTGACATTTATAAGATTTCATTGTACATTAAAACAGTTTTGATTGCTGCACTGATTTTATAAGCAATTTTGCATCCTCTAGATTCTTTTTCTAATGTCTTGCTTCATATTATTAACAATACTAACAGCTACTGATTATTGAACATTTAATCCATGCAAGGCAGCATGCTAAGAGATATACATGCATTACCTCAGTTAATTCTCTCACAGTCCAATGAGATAAAAACTATTATATCCCCATTCTAAAGACAAAACTGAAACTTAGAAGAATTAAACCATTTGCAGAGTCACAATGCTAAAGGTAGAGTCAGAATTTATATCCAGGTTTTATGACAGGAGGAGATACTCAGAATTACACTTGCTCCTCTGCCTTTCTAAACATTTCAGTGTCTCTCCACTGACTACAACATCAAATTAAAACTCGTCGTAGTCCTGTTGGTTTGAAAACTTGAGAGCTTCCCAGGTGAAATATGAAACTGGCCCTCATACATGAAGCACCAAGATACAGAAAAAAGAGGCACATCACTCCAGATTGGTGGATGGTAGGTTTATTAAGCAAGAAAACTTAGTCGTGGCTCATTGTGTGCAGCTGCAAGATGAGTAGATCTCCACACACATCTCCCAGAATCATAAAAGTTGATATAGATGCCTGAACAGGGTTCAGTCTTGTATATCATCTAGATGGTCTAAATAACACAAGGCTCTTTCAAGGTTATGTTCTTGAAAATGGCTTCCCTGTGAGAACAGTGGGTGGAATGCATATTCCAAGGACAGAGGAGGGGTTAGGAGTCTGTGATTGCCCAGGTCCAGCTCAGAGGTCAACCAATGGTCATGTCTTCTCAATGACTTCTTCCAAACAGTGGTCACATTTCAGTGACCTCCTTGTCTGACCTAAATGCTCATCTTCTGTCCTATGAACCTCCATTAACCTAGTGTCCCCCTAAATGACATGCTCATATACATTTGTACATAGTTTTCCAAAATTCTTCTTTTTTTATTAAATTTTATTTAGTTACCTTTCAAGTACATTTTTTTAAATCTATTTCTCCCATCCCACCCCACCCCCCCTCCCGGTCTCCCCCCTCCCTCACATTCCCCCCCCCCAGTCCTCATCTCTGTGTCTTTCATACTTGTTCCTCAAAATCCCTCCCCCTTTTTCCCCCTTAAGTTCCCTTCCCTCTCCCCTCTGGTCCCTGCCCACTTGTTCTCTATTTCAGCGTCTTTGTTTTTATTCTGTTTGCTTGTTTGTTTTATTCTTTAGCTTCCTGTCAAAGGTGAGATCATATGGTATTTGTCCTTCAATGCCTGGCCTATTTCACTCAGCATAATGCTTTCCAGTTCCATCCATGTTGTTGCAAAAGGTAGTAGCTCCTTCTTTCTCTCTGCTGCATAAAATTCCATGGTGTATATGTACCACAATTTTTGGATCCATTCATTTACTGATGGGCACCTAGGTTGCTTCCAACTCTTGGCTATTGTAAATTGTGCTGCTATGAACATTGTGGTGCATAGGTTCTTTGAAATTGATGTTTTAGGATTCTTGGGGTATAATCCTAGCAGTGGAATTGCTGGATCAAAAGGCAGGTCAATTTTTATTTTTCTGAGAAAATTCCATACTGTTTTCCATAATGGTTGTACCAGTCTACAATCCCACCAACAGTGAACTAAGGTCCCCTTTTCCCCACACCCTCTCCAACATTTGTTGTTTGTTGCTTTGTCTATTATAGCCATCCTGACTGGTGTAAAGTGGTATCTCATTGTGGTTTTAATTTGAATCTCTCTGATAGCTAACGATATTGAGCATCTCTTCACGTGTCTCTGGATATTCTGTATGTCCTCTTTAGAGAAGTGTCTGTTCAAGTCCTTTTCCCATTTTTTAATTGGGTTCGATGTCTTCCTAGAGTGGAGTCGTGTAAGTTCTTTGTATATTTTGGAGATTAAACCTTTGTCTGAGGTATCATTGGCAAATATGTTTTCCCTACAGTTGGTTGTCTTTTTAATTTAATACTGTTTTCTTTAGCCATGCAGAAGCTTTTTATTTTGATGAGATCCCATTTGTTTATTCTTTCCATTATATTCTTTGCTCTAGGGCACATATCCGTAAAAATGTTGCTGCGTGGAATATCTGAGATTTTCTTGCCAATGTTCTCCTCTAGGACTTTAATGGTGTCATGGCTTATATTTAAGTCTTTTATCCACCTTGAATTTATTTTGGTGTATGGTGTAAGTTGGTGCTCAAGTTTCATTTTTTTTGCACGTAGCTGTCCAGTTCTCCCAACACCATTTGCTGAAGAGGCTATCTTTACTCCATTTTATGTTACTGCCCCCTTTGTCGAATATTAATTGACTGTAGAGGGTTGGGTTGATTTCTGTGCTCTCTGTTCTGTTCCATTGGTCTATGTGCCTGTTTTTATGCCAGCACCAGGCTGTTTTGATTACAGTGGCTTTGTAATACAGTTTGATATCAGGTATTGTGATCCCTCCTACTTTGTTCTTCTTTCTCAAAAGAGCAGCTGCTATTCAGGCTCGTTTATGATTCCGTATAAATTTTTGAAGTGTTTGTTCTATGTCTGTGAAATATGCCATTGGTACTTTAATAGGTATTGCATTGAATCTGTATATTGCTTTGGGTAGTATGGACATTTTGATGATGTTAATTCTTCCAATCCATGAACACGGTATATGTTTCCATTTGTTTGTGTCTTCCCTGATTTCTTTCTTCAGTGCTGTGTATTTTTCTGCATACAGGTCTTTTACCTCTTTGGTTAGGTTTATTCCCAGATATTTTATTTTTCTTTTTGCTATATCGAATGGGATTTTTTCCTTGATTTCTGCTTCTGCTGATTCATTGTTTGTATACAAAAATGCCTTTGATTTCTGGATATTGACTTTGTATCCTGCTGTTTTGCCAAATTCATTAATTAGTTTGAGCAGTTTTTGGGTAGAGTCTATAGGATTTTCAATGTACACTATCATGTCATCTGCAAACAGTGACAATTTTGTTTCCTCCTTTCCTATTTGGATGCCTTTTATTTCCTTTTCCTGCCTGATCGCTGTGGCCAAAACTTCTAATACTATATTGAATAGAAGTGGTGAAAGTGGACATCCTTGTCTTGTTCCTGATCTTAGTGGAAAAGCTTTTAGTTTTTGTCCATTGAGTATGATATTGGCTGTAGGTTTCTCATAAATGGCCTTTATTATATTGAGGAATGCTCCCTCTATTCCCATTTTGCTGAGTGTTTTTATCATAAATGGGTGTTGTACCTTATCGAAAGCTTTTTCTGCATCTATTGATATGATCATGTGGTTTTTGTCTTTGCTTTTGTTTATGTGATGAATTACATTTACTGTTTTGCGAATGTTGAACCATCCTTGCATCCCTGGGATGAATCCCACTTGGTCATGGTGTATAATCTCCAAAATTCTTCTTAATGAGAAATCACTTCCTTGGTCTATTCTAGTGTCACTTTTCCTACAAATTTCATCTATTGCATGAACATCTATTGAATTTTTCCTTTCTACCATGATGTGTTCACTTTTTAAACATATAGTCATACACCACATTAAGTTTCAGTCAATGATGGATGGCATGTATAACAATGGTGGCATAAGAGTATAATGGTGCTGAAAAATTCCTATTGCCTAGTGATGTTTTAGCCATCATATGGTTGTAATGCAATGTATTCCTCATGTGTTTGTGGTGATGCTTCTTTAAACAAGCCTACTGCACTGTCAGCCATATAAAAGTACAACATATATAATTACATACAGTACATAATACTTGAAAACAATAACAAACAAATGTTATTGCTTTATGTATTTACTATAGTATTTTTATCATTATTTTAGAGAGTACACTTTCTACTTATAAAAAAAGTTTGCTGTGAAACAGTATGTTGTGTTATGTTATTAGGAAACTCATAGATCTTGTATTTACCCCAGCTCTTCATTGCATCATTTTATCCTGTGCTTGATTTGATCTCATGTTGTTTTGCTCAGTAACATGCTGTACAGACTTATATCCTAGGAGCAATAGGCTGTACCATACAGCCTAGATGTGTAGGATGCTATGTCACTTTGGCTTGTGTAAGTGCACTCTACAATGTTCAAACAATGACAACATTGACTAGCTACACATTTCTCAGAACATATCTCTGTTGCTAAGTGGTACATGACTGTATATGTAACCACTTATATGTCTTATATGACATTTATCTGAGAACATGTATTGAATAAGTTAGTTTAAAAAAATACAAACTCTCTAACATTGGCATCATAATTATTACAGTTATTTAGTCACTTTAATTATACCCACCATGCAACTGGCAAACTGTATAATGACTGTTATTTGGGAGATTGTTTTGCAAAATGATCTGTTTTTATTGTATATACCCCTGTACAAGATTCAGAGGAAATTGAAACATATATGTATTCAATGAGAATTCATTCACTTAAATTGGTCAAGAGGTAAAATAATAACCTAGTAAAGCAGTTGCAGTCTGTACTATGGTCATGAAGACCAAAATCAGTGAGCAGAGTGTTCTGTGTGTTTTTCTCATTTTATTATGTACATACAATGGGAGACAGAGAAAGAATAACATGATGAAATATTTTTCTGATATAACAATGCCTCCCAACTTATCACAGACTATATATTTTAAAATTTAGATTTGCACAAAGTTCATTTCTCCAACCAGATTTCAAATATCTAGAATTCACTAGTATTCTAAAAATAAAAAAATACTTATCTGCAAATTGAAAGAGTTCTCAGAGTTTACCCAGCCTACCTTCCTAACTTGAGCTGAAATTTGATTTCCAACAACCTGACATCCTGCTCCTGCTTGAGTAACAAGATCATTTCTTCTTTTTAAATTTTTATAACGATTTTTTTATTTATTGTTACATAGAGGGAAAGGGAGAGAGAAAGAGACGGAGAGAAGCATCAGTGTGTGGTTGCCTCTTGCATGCCCTCTACTGGGGACATGGCCCACAACCCAGGCATATGCCCTGACTGGGAATCCAATGGTGACCTTTGGTTCATAGGCTGGCACTCAATCCACTGAGCCACACCAGTCAGGGCTCAACATCATTTCTTCTTATCTGGTCCATTGTCACATGGTTCTAATTGCTGGTTTTAATTATTAGAAAATGGTCAATGTACTTTGTTGTCAGTGACTCCAATAGCGTTGCTTTTGCACAGAGTATTTTTTGAAAATCAAGAGCTCTTCCACTCTTGCCCCATTTACTGCAAAGTATTGGCAGTGCAGGCTGCATGGTTATTGGCAGGACACACTGAATATCACTAACATTTCTTTTTTCCATGTTTGACATACTTATTTTAGGAAATACTTCAGACAATATGACAAAATTTCGAGACAGAAGGCCCATTGACTTTTCTCATTGGAAAACAAAGCATATGTGAGGTCAAAAACATAGTCAAGATTTGTGTAACTGTACTAATGAGAAATGGCAAAGGCTGAAATAAACAATGGAAAATAAATAGCACTGGGGACTGGTTCAACATCTGATTAAACAGAGTATTGGCCTTCCCTTAAGTTGTATATTTATAGGCTACAGATAAAATATAGTAATTTCATATAATTGTGAAAAGGTCATTTGGCTAATTTTATTTCAAGCCTAAGAAAGTGGTGGAAAGAATTCTTAACCTTCATTTGTTGTTAGTCATATTGTTTCTTAATATTGCTGGAAGGAAACCCTTATCAACGAGGTGAAATACTTTTTTAAAAAAGTGCCCCTAAAATATCTTGGTATCTTTTGTCCTTTATCTGTTTATGTCCCAGCATATGTCTTTATATTAATAAAAAGGTCACATTATAATAATTAGCAGTGACATTTATTTAAGGCATATATTAATGTCATATAAGATTTATATAACTTTTGATAAGTGCAGCAGTGAATATTTTAATTGTACTCTAAATACTAAATAGGGAAATAGATTGCCTAAATGATCAGTTTTGCCTTTCAGCTAGAATTTGCACAATACTACAAAACCTAAAAACTAAAATTGGCATCATAATTATTACAGAGTTATTTAGTCACCTTAATTATACCCACCATGCCACTGGCAAACTATATAATTACTATTATTGGGAGATTGTTTTGCCAAATGGTCTGTTTAAAAGGTTGCTTCCCTTTTCTATCACATTTTATCTCAAAGCACAAAGAAGCACAGTCTCTGTCTTCTTTGTGAATGTGAAGGATTCAAAACAACTGACTTAAGAATGAAAAAATGAGAAATCAGAGAGTCTTTTGGAATTTATAGGAAAATCTTTTTGTGCTGTTAGACATGCTGTATGAGTATCTGCTTGGAATGAACACAATTCTTTTCCAGTGAGACAGTGTGTGACAAATAGCTTATCAGAAATCATCTAAGAATGAATTGTGCCACAACATCTCTCCACTACATTATTGTGCCACTATTTCAAAAAAAGATAGTGCAATGCCATTCTCCAATAAAAAGAACCAGAGATTCTTGGAGTGTGTGTTGATTCCAGGACTGGCCCAGGAAATATGCAAGATGAGGCTGGAGTAATTTGTAATGTTAGAAAGTAAGAAAGACTTTTATTATATTTTTTATAATAAATTTTATTTAGTTACTTTTCAAGTACATTTTTTTATCTATTTCTCCCATCACACCCCCCGCCCTGTCTCCCCCCTCCCTCCAATTTCCCCTCCCCCAGTCCTCATCCCTGTGTCTTTCATACTTGTTCCTCAAAATCCCTCCCCCCTTTTCCCCTTAAATTCCCTTCCCTCTCCCCTCCGGTCGCTGCCCACTTGTTTTCTATTTCAGTGTCTTTGTTTTTATTCTGTTTGCTTGTTTGTTTTATTCTTTAGCTTCCTGTCAAAGGTGAGATCATATGGTATTTGTCTTTCAATGCCTGGCCTATTTCACTCAGCATAATGCTTTCCAGTTCCATCCATGTTGTTGCAAAAGGTAGTAGCTCCTTCTTTCTCTCTGCTGCATAGAATTCCATTGTGTATATGTACAATTTCTTGATCCATTCGTTTACTGATGGGCACCTAGGTTGCTTCCAGCTCTTGGCTATTGTAAACAAAATAGACAAGCCTTTAAGTAGGCTCATCAAGAAAAGAAGGGAACGGACACAAATAAACACAATCAGAAATGAAAGAGGAGAGATTACAACTGATACCACAGAAATAGAAAGGATTGTAAGAAATTACTATGAAGAACTGTATGCCAAGAAATTTGAGAACCTAGGGGAAATGGACACATTTCTAGAAAAATATAATCTCCCAAAACTCAATGAAAAAGAAGTAGAACACCTGAATAGACCAATAACAGCAAAAGAAATTGAAGCAGTAATAAAAAAACTCCCATCACACAAAAGCCCCAGACCAGATGGATTCACAGGAGAATTCTACAAAGCATTTAAGGAAGAGCTAACTAACCCCCATTCTTCACAGAAAGTAAGAAAGACTTTTAAAAAGCCACATTGAAGAGAGTACATCAAAGGAATTCTCATGCCAATTGAAAGAGCTCCCAATGGCCAAATCTGGAACAATCTGAGCAAATAGAGTAGTTTTTGAAATGTAACCCAAAATATAAAATTAATATCCATAAGCCATACTGATAATAATAAATGAGTGAGTAAGTAAATGGAAAATAGACATATTATTTTCTTTGCAGAATAATTCCCAAATATTTATGCAGATGCTCTACTCTCAAGGACAGGGGAACATAATTCATCACTTAAGTTTAGGCTGCTTATAAGTGACTTTATTCCAAAGAGCATAGTATGGAAAATGGGGGAAAGAATGACTTTACAGTGAAGAACCTGCAAAGCACTACCTCATCTAGGTGGTAAACATCACCACTAACAGTGATAAATTGTATTGATATGGCATAATAAAAATGACACTTAAAATCTGTGGTCTCTCTTTCCCAAACCCATAACCCCTAGTATAACCATGGAGAAAATGCCAGACAAATTCCAACTGAGAGATTTTCTACTATCACAGGCAGAGGAGCCTAAAGAGACATTGTGACCAAATGCAGTGTAGTATCCTTCATGAAATTTTTTGTGGACTAAAAAGAAAAGATAGCACTTATACCGTAGTTTCTCCAAGTACATAATTGGACCTTTACTAGTTTGGCAAAAATTCTGAGAAGTAATCTTTCCCTGACTATGAAAATTAAAACCAACCTAGAACTTTTTAGAGATGTAAAGTTCATATTTTTCTTCTTATAATTGATAATATGTAGATATTTTCTCAAAATCTTAATCTCTTGGTTCTTATGAGGATTTTAATAGATGAAAATAATTCCCATTCAAAGAAAATGTATTGACCACTGTGTTAAGTAAGCATCAAGCATTCAAAGAAGAATATAACAATTCTTTTATTTTATTTATTTTTTTAAAGATTTTATTTATTTATCTTTAGAGGGGAAGGGAAGGACAGAAAGAGAGAAATATCAATGTATGGTGGCCTCTTGTGCATCCCCTGCTAGGAACTGGCCTGCAACCCAGGCATGTTCCCTGACTGGGAATCGAACTGCAATCCTTTGGTTCACAGGCCCGCACTCAATCCACTGAGCTATACCACCCGGGGTAGAATATAACAATTCTTATTCTTAAAAGGTTTACAGTCTGACATGGTAGGCATACAGATAACTATATATAAATAAAATAGTTGCTTTTATTAGAATACTCAAAGTTATACACATGTAAACATAGAAAGACATTCTACTGGTTCTTAAAATAGGAAAAAGCTTACATCACAAATCACATTTGAATTGTGCTTTAATGAATGAGTATGAATATTCCAGGGAGATAAGAAAGATTGTGCATAAATTTGTTGTTAATGATTGGTGGATGGGGATTGGAAGTTTGAAAAGGCAAAGTAGATAGATGAGTAGAAGCAGATGCTTTGATGCTGAAATTGAAAAAGAAACAATATGAATTTATGATTTTTCTGTGGTAAAGAAGCTGAGATGTACATGGGTGTGATGGAACCTCATGTTTTGCCTCTGTATTTTAAATTATCTATTTTATTGGGCAGTGAGACAGACAGACAGACAGACAGAGACAGAGAAATTTGTTGTTCTATTTATTTAGTGATTCATTGGTTGCCTCTTGTATGTGTCCTGGCTGGGGATCAATCCTGAACCTTGGCATATGGGGATGATGCTTTAACCAAGCGAGCTACCCAGCAAAGGCAGTATCCCACTGTTTTTTAAAAATTATTAAACAAGCCTATTTAAAATGGGTTAATCAAGACATTTAATATACATTTTGACAGCACCATTCCTTGGTAGATAATTGTACCTAGTCAGCCCAATTGTTAGAATGTTATGTATTCTTCATTAATTTTAATATCTATTCACTTATTATAAACATTACAGTATAAATTATTGAAAAGCCATCTATATTGTATAATATAAAACTTGAGAATCCACTGCAATCTACATGCTAGCTACTAAGTATTTTTAACAATAAGAGGTTAAGAAAAATAATATTCTATCATACCCTAGAGTATGATAAAAAATCCAAATAGATCAATCCAATTTTACAAAAATGGATCTCTCTCCCAATTTGGGATTACACACAAAGGAAGGATGAGTTGACTTGATCATTTCTTGCAGTAGCATATTACATATAACTCAAGGTAGCATTTTATTTCCTGAAGCAGCAACATACAGCAGAAATACTTGGGACTGCGAGTCAAAAGACCTGATCTGAGAGGCTGGTTTTAGGGATCCATCATGTCCCTGCTGCTGTCCCTGAGTCTTGAATCTCTTTCTTTTTTTTATTGTTGTTCAAAACAGTTGTCTCCATTTTCCTGAGACCACTCTCCCCTGCTCCATGCACCTTCACCTCAAACCCTCAATCCTACCCCTCTTCAGCTTTGTCCATGAACCCTTCCCCTTCTTTCCCCAATTATACCCTTCCCTTTTTCACTCTTGTTACCATCAGTTTGTTCTGTATTTCCATGTCTCTGGTTATATTTTGCTTGCTTGTCTGTTTCGTTGATGAAGTTCCACGTACAGGTGACATCATATGGTATTTATCTTTTCCTGCCTGACTTATTTCACTTAGTATAATATTCTCCAGTTCCATCCATGCTGTTGTGAAGGGTAGGAGTTCCTTCTTTCTTTCTGCTGCATAGAATTCCTTTGTGTAAATGTATCATAGTTTTTTGATCCACTCATTTACTTATAGGCACTTAGGTTTCTTCCAACACTTGGCTATTGTAAATTGTGCTGCTATGAACATTGGGATGCACAGGTTCTTTTGAATTAGTGAGGATTCTCAGGGTATAATCCTAGCAGTGGAATTGCAAGGTCAAAAGGCAGTTCAATTTCTAGTTTTCTGAGGAAATTCCATTCTGTTTTCCACAGTAGCTGCACCAGTCTGTATTACCACCAATAGTGTAATAGTGTTCCCTTTTCTCAACAACTTTGCCAGCACTTGTTCACTCATTTGT
Source organism: Artibeus jamaicensis (assembly GCF_021234435.1). NCBI lineage: Eukaryota > Metazoa > Chordata > Mammalia > Chiroptera > Phyllostomidae > Artibeus > Artibeus jamaicensis. Next base: position 21,769,544 of record NW_026521506.1, read on the forward strand.
TTATGATGGCTATTGTGACCAATGTGAAGTGGTATCTCATTGTGGTTTTAATATGCATCTCTCTGATAGCTAGTGATGCTGAGCATGCTTTCATATTTCTCTAGGCCTTCCTTGTGTCCCCCATGGAGTAGTGTCTGTTCAGGTCCTTTGCCCATTTTTAATTGGATTGTCTTCCTGGTGTGAAGTTGTATGAGTTCTTTATATATTTTAGAGATCAAGTCCTTGTCTGAAGTATTATTGGCAAATATATTTTCCCATAAGTTTGGTCCCTTTTTCATTTCTTTATCTGTGCAGAAGATTTTATTTTGATGAGGTCCCATTTGTTTATTCTTTCCTCTATGTCCCTTGCTCTAGGGGACATGTTGGTGAAAATATTGCTATGTGGGATATCTGAGATTTTCCTGCGTATGTTCTTCAATAGGAATTTTGTAGTGTCATGACTTATATTTAAGTCTTTTATCCATCTTGAGTTTATTTTTGTTTATGGGGTAAGTTGGTGGTTTAGTTTATATTTGACAAAGGGGACAGAAGCATAAAATGGAGTAAAAATAGCATCTTCAACAAATGGTGTGGGAGATCTGGACAGCTACATGCAAAAAAAATAAATAAAATATTTTTAAAAAGTAATCTCCACAGAACCTAAATTTGTTTTGGCCACAATTTGGAATCCCCTGGTCTAGAGGTACCTCTCAAAGGGCTGCTTTTACTTTAATATTCAGTTGGTAATGACTGCTGCTACAGGAACAGTATTGTGCTACCATCGAGATCATGGAATCTGGAACTAGTTGGTCTTCATTTGAACCTTGCTTCTCCTATTTTTCCATTATATTACCTGAGAAAATTGCTTAACATCACTGCGCCTCATTTTCCTTGCCTATAAAGTAAGAATGATGAAATATTTGCTGAAGGGATGTTGTGATGATCAAATGAGACAGTGCATGATGAATACCTGTCACATAAAAACACCACATAAAAGTTAATTGCTGATATTGAGACAGGTGATTGAGAAACTAGGAAAATTCTCTGGCAGGTAAAATGAGGAAACTGAGGCAAATAACTGAACAAATGGATGAGCAATTAATATTCTGCTAACAAATCACAAGGCCCTATCCTCCCTAACTGAAGACGCCTAAGAGCCATGGTTTAACTCACCATACTAGGGATATAGATGACCAAAACCTGTTAAATACAGGCTAATGCAAGATGAAAGAAAAATTTACCAGAGAACAACCCCAAAGTTCATTATACAATTATTATAATGAAAATTGACACCACAAGTAGAAGAGGGGTTGAGGGGGACAAATGCCAGGACACTTCCAGAATGGACCATATATTAAGAACAAACCTCCTCCAAATCAGAAGGCAGAGTCAGAATTTGGTGCCACAAAGGTTGGAGACAATCTCCCTTGGAAACATGAAATCTTAAGAACTAACTGACCCCATGTGCAACTCATTCATCAGAGGAGTGGACATGTACTTCTATCTTCTTTCACAGTAGCACTTGTGCCTGGCCACTTTACTTTCCTCTGTCTGAATAAAATTTTCTTTGTTCTCACTCCAATTCATAACTGAATTTTTTCCTGGGCTGGTCAAGAACCTGAAAGTCTCTTGACTCTCAAAATTTCAGAGATTGTGCTGGAGCAGTGCCACCCTCAGGCGCGGAAGTGATCTGGTAACAATAAACTAAAGGAGTTCATTTGCCTTTCCATTGTGCTAAAAATACCATAGTTGCCAAATCTGTCACTACTGTCAAGTGCAAGTTCCAATCACTGCTATTGGCAGCTTCCCACAGAGCTATAGTGGCTCAAACTTCATTCAGTAGAGCAGATATTGTTGAGGACCTACTGAAAAAAAGTACTCTGATAAGCACAGTTGGGGCTACAAAAAGAAATCTGGGTTGTCTTGGCATTTTGATCCATATGTGATCATGGCCTGGTGTGTGTACAAAGCACTATGGAGGCACAACTGGTCCAGTACTTGGGAAGGTTTTCTGGAGGGAGCATAAGGGTATGGGTCAATTTCCAAAGCCAAATGTTATATAAATAAACATAAATATTCATTGTCATTTTATTTATTTATTTATTTAAAAATTTTGGTTCTTTTTTTAAAGATTTTAAAATTTATTTATCTTTATAGGGGAAGGGAAGGAGAGAGGGAGAGAAATATCAATGTATGGTTGCCTCTCATGAGTCCCCCACTGGGAACTGGCCTGCAACCCAGGCATGTGCCCTGACTGGGAATCGAACCACGATACTCTGGTTTGCAGGCCCATGCTCAGTCCACTGAGCTCCACCAGCCAGGACTCATTGTCATTTTTATTGTTAAAATCATTCTAATAATAAATAGCACAAAGAAATTAAGTTAATTGCCAAAGTTTACACAACTATGTTACTACCTGGGATTTGAAAGTAAGTGTCAAGAATTAGTTTATACACTTAACACTCTGGTGGATTGTATGTTTCTTTTTAATATTAGTTCCCCTCATTGTGAGATGACTATACTTCACACCTCTTTATTTGACTAAGTTGTGACATGTTTTGGCCAATAAAATCTGAGTGGAGGTGATGCAAGCAATTTCTGAAGAAAAACTTAAAGAGTCACCACTTGGTAATATTATTTCATGATGCATAAAAGAAAAGGAATGGCTATTTTCCAATAAAACTTCATTGATGGATAATGACGTTTGAATTTCATATAATTTTACTTGCCACAAAATGTTATTTTAATTTGTTTCAACCATTTAAAATATAAAAAATTATTATATTTTTCTGTGTTTGCAGAACACAGAAAAACAGGTAGTGGTTCATATTGGATCATGGGACTACAGTTTGCTGACCATTGTCCTAAGGCAAACACACATTGTCATGTCAGGTGGAGAATGACTTTTATTACTAATGATTTTTTGACTTGGGTTGAAAGACCACAGCACTTGTCATTTCTGCCAATCTCAAAGTGAAATTATAGAAGCTTTACCAATCTTTAGCTCTCTCTAAAGTATTGACATTTTGTAACAAACATGTTTTGGATTACAGTTATCTTTGCATTTCTCAGTAGTATAAAATTGATTTTTAATGATATTGTTCTCTTTTCCCAAGAACATGCAATAGGTTTATAGCTATGGAAGAAACTCTTCTTTATACTTAGATGTTAATATAGGAAATCATAAAATCTTTTCCTCTTCATACTTTAAAAACTAGATGGATTTTCATGTGTCAGAAATTATTTCTAGATTTTCCCCGCATAGAAACAAAGAATGGACTCAATGACTTCCCCAATCTTGTGATTATTTAACAGCAGAATAAATGTAGTGTCATTACAGCAAAAGCATGTCAAATGGTTGGTTACTTTTTAAAGGTTTTAGGTTGGTGCACTGTAGAGTAAAGACTTAATATGTGGTCAGAAGACTTGAGTTCATGTTGCAGCTCCATCACTGCATGACTGACTTGGTCAAATAGTCCCAAGTTCCCTCATCTGAAAAATTTGACTAGTAATGGGAGCTGTCTCACAGGGATATAATGAGTTCAATGAGCTTAGAATTGTACCTACTTTATTATAAGCCATGAAGACTGATTTGGTATTGTAATATTCTCACCTTCAATAAGGGTGGTGATTATCTAGCTACTGTAAGTGTGAATGCATAATGTACAGAATGTACATTATGATTGGTATATAATATATTATCATTAAAGGGACATCAAGCAAAGGCTACAGAGGCAAAGGTAGTTCTCCTAATTCGTTCCTTTTCATTTTTATTTTTTATCACTGTTCTCCACCCAATTAATTTTCACTTGGAGTTTAATGAGTATTCAATTAGAGATGTACTTTTTCACCTTTTAGAACTCTTTTTTGAGAATAACAATATAAGACATCACCAATTATTTTGAGAGTTCCCTGAAATCCCGAACTTTGGAACTTTAGCCACCTAAACAAAATTTTTAATTGGGTACTTTTCTAGTGAAAAAAGTGCAACATTTTGTTTATATACTTAGAAAGTATGATATGGACTAAGATCCTATTTCTTTCTCTGAGTTGAATACTGAAAAACACATTCTTCTGAATTCACCCATCCTTACACAAGCACACAATGCTAGGGCTTTTCAAAACATCAGTAAGTGACATACTCTTTCATTTTTGGAGATTTTAGCCTACATAATATCAAATATATTAAAACTGTTTATATTCTGTATTTGTTCTATTTTTGTTGTATTATATTTTAAATTATTTTAATTTTTAAGACTGGATATTTATTCTACCCTCAGCATCCGTAATCAAGAATTCTTGTAAAGTCACAACAATTTTGCCTGTTTTTCAATGATGAAAATTTAATATAGTGGCAGGTTGCCTTTACTGAGCAAATACCTTGTGCCATGCACAATCTTAAGCACTCTACATTAAGAGACTTTATTTTCACAGCATGGGCTAGATGCTGTTGTTAATTTTGCTGATGAAGAAAATCAGCTCTTCATGGCTCGGGACAGATAGTGTGATTTCAGAATCTACTCTTTTATAATCTTATATTTTATAGTTGTTGATTTGGACTTTTCAGTTGGCTTTTATAGATCTCAAAATTTTTGTAGGGCTTAGCAAAGTCCTTGAGGCCTAGTTGTCATGACAGTGTTGCCTTTTGAAAAACAGTATCCTTACTACCCCCATGAATTCTGCCTGACAGCTCAGGATAGAGGAGGCTCAAACAGAAGCTCAAGAAGATACAAAGGATTTGAGTGCATGAGCACTAAAGCAGCTCCACATGAAACCTTTCATCTGATGAAGCAGCCCAGTATAGAGAGCACTGGGATGACGGCATGGTTCCATGTGGTATAAACTGCAGGAATCCAGCGGTGTGTGACTCCATCCAGGGTTTGCCACTTTGGAAACAACTAGGAATCTACCCTACATACAAATAACCACATTTCCTGTGGAGATGCCAGTAGTAGAGACAAGGGCAAGTTGCTGTTCTCAGCATCTTCAGGATGATTGACTATCAATCAAAGCAACTAGATGGAATGATCCTCAGAGGATCATTGGTAAGGACATATAAAGTATTTTAGGGGAAGTCCAAGACACACTTTGGGGGAACTTTGAATCCCTGCATTTTCAGGTAAAAAATGAGTCTGTTACACTAAATGTGAATTTTTTATATTTACAAAGAGATGAGACTTGGAGGAAAGTAGAAGAACATTTTGAGAAATTTATCAAAAGTTATTCATAATTCACCCTGGCTGGGTGGCTCAGTTGGGTGGAAGATTAACCCCCATACCAAAAAGTTTGTAGGTTTGAATTTCATTCAAGGCACACTACTAGGTTGCAGGTTTAATCCCCATTGGGGCATATAAGGCAAACAACCAATTGATGTTTCTCTCTCACACAGCTCTCTCTCTCTCTCTCTCTCTCTCTCTCTCTCTCCTTTCCTCTCCCTGTAAAACCAATAAAGCATATCCTTAGGTGAGGATTAAAAATATTATTCACAATTCATGAAGTTATTTTACTTTAATATTTTTATTTTTGTAAATACTGTTGTAAATAATAAGTATTCTTCGTGAATTTATTTCTTGTATAAAGCAAGATACACTTGTATTTGCATCTAACCAAGATGGCAGGCAGATAGATTGCTGACTTTAGCAATGTTATATCTGCAGACTGTCTGACAAAGGAGAACTGCTAATATTGATCATAAAGAACAGCATCCTCAGAAAGAAACAGGGTTATTTTTCATCTGCAAATATTCACTGGTGTCCAGATCTGACAACTTCTTTCCTTTAGATAGGATTGCTTGTAAAACATATTTTGCCCCCAATAGCAGTTGTTCCATAGGGTTTATTTAACTGAGTATTTTTCATTACTTGTTTCCAGCATTCTTTAAGCACATATCTACATGAAACTTGGTAATTTATTAGATATATGTGTATTACACATCTGCAATATGCAGGGAACTAGGAAAAAACACAAAGATGTGTGCTGCATGTTAATGAGGTTGTAGTCTAGTGCAGTGATTCTCAAAAGTGCAACAAATTTATGCCAGACCCTTCTGCTTTTGCTCACCCCAGACCTACCACGGTTATATATAATAGACCATGTGAAAAGGAGTTGTGTCCTTCTACAAAGATAACTGGTTTGAAATCATTTCTATAAATATGCCACAGTTATCAACTAGAGTTACATATATCTTAGTTATATTGGGACTGCATGAATGATTGTATACTCCATGAAATCTTTCCTTTCCCCTCTGGTTTGATGGGAGATATAAAATGTATGCACTGAACAAAACCATTTCAAATTGTGAGCTAACATTTACTGATAGTTGAAACAAATATTTCATGGAATAATACTGGCTTTTTGTGTGATGCATTCTGGTATTTTCTATCCTATTTCAACTGAAGAACAACACAAGTCACACAGTACCAAGATGACTTCTCAAACCACTAATGAGTTGACACCTAGAGTTTGAAAATCAATTTTCTAGGGTTTGTTAATGATTGGAAAACAAAGATAAAAAAGAGAAGGTCATACCATGTATTCCTGCATCTTTATCATAAAAATACTGTATTTATGTACTACTTGTGAGGTTGTAGGCAGTTTACAGTGCATTTCATGTATTGAGTCATTTAATCCTTACTGCATCCCATGAGATAGGCACATTTATGGTAGCTATTTTATGGATGAGGAAATTGATGCACAGAGAGGTTAAGTGATCTGTCCAAAGGTACCTTGGATTTGATGCCAGGACTTCTGATTCCAGAGCCCATACTGTCAACCTCTTCTAGCAAGTTCTCATCCAATCATCTTACATAGCATGCCCTAGTCTACCATGAGCTGAGGAAACAGTAAAAATAGATCTTCTTTACGACTGTGAAAAAATAACTGGAGCACATGCCTCGCCAGCAGAAATGAGCAATTCCTTCTTGGTTTACAAGTAGACAGCAATAAAAGACAATTCCAGACTCCAAAAATGACTGCTGAAATGACACATCAGAGAAGACATGGCTAAGGTCAACTACATTGTCTTTCTGTGTTTCTTTAGGTCAAAAGAATCAAAGCACTGAAGGAAACACAATCTAATTTGAATCCTGTCCTGAATCTTTTCATCTTGGATTCTAAGAAAACGTCAGGACACAGTACAAAGTATGTCTCAAAAATAAAAATGACATGGAAATACATCCCAGGCCCACTAATAATTAAGTCATGACATTTTATTAATATCTATGAGTAGTATCCTTAATACCACTCTTTTTTTTGTTCTTCATTGATTTTAATTTAGATTGGCCTCTGGCACATATGTTAGGTATATATTCAACCTTTAACAAATCACACTATTAAACCTTAGTCATTGTCCTGGGATCCCTTGTGCATATATTCCTAATGAGCAGATTTAATGGTATATAGGAAAATAACACCAGTTACCTAGCACTTTAAAATATATGTATCATATAGAAACAAAAAAGAAGAAAACTGGCCCTGGCTGGTGTAGCTCATTTAACATGTAAACTTAACACGAGAACTTATTTTATATTTTATTTGTACTGTTATGAAATTTCAAGGCTTATTATATTAAGAGTGATCCTCCTCTACAAAGACCTCAATACACATAAAGCAAGATATATAAGCATATTTAAGTAACTAAAAACTGATTAAGGTATTACATATAAAGAATTGCTTGGCAATGCAGAAGAAAGTATTTTAATGTAGAATACAAGGGAAAATGTCCTAGACTTACAGACATTGATTGCTGATATTCCCTATAGTTGTCATAACTTTTGAGAAAAACAACCATAAACTGTCAACATGTATTTATTGGACATGTGAACTATGTGCTCTGTACTGTGGGAATTTTAAAAGTATGAGACTAGCCCTGGCTGGTATGGCTCAGTGGATTGAGTGCTGGCCTGTGAAACAGTGGGTCACTGGTTTGATCCCCAGTCAGGGCACATGCCTAGGTTCTGGGCCAGCCAGGTCCCCAGTAGAGGGTGCTCTAGAGGCAGCAACACATTGATGTTTCTCTCCATCTCTTCCTCTCTTTAAAATTTAATTAATTAATTAATCAATTAATTAAAAATAAAATATGAGAGTTAATTTTATTTCATGTAAAATGTTATGACAATATAAAGTTTCCTGTTTACAGCTAGGAGTGCCTATATGAGAACAGATAGATGAGCTCAACTTCAGAAGAATAATAAGGTCTATTTAAAATAATTAAGATTTACTAGGTCTGACTTCATTTATTCAACATACTCTTTAAATTTTTAATTACAGTTTACATTTAATGTTATTTTATATTAATTTCAGGTGTGTAAAATAGTGTTAGACCATCAGAGACCACTCTTTTTTGATATTCAGCCTAATGACCTGTGTTTGGACAACACCTTGGTTAATATTTTCTCTCTTTGTTCTCCATAACAAGAATAAGCAACTCCAACCCAAGCAGGGACCTTTGTACTTTATAATGAAAGGAAAATAATTATTGCATTGAATTCATTCTAGTTGATTCACTGTCTGTATATTTTGTTTCAAAAGGCTTCACAAGTTTCCTGGTTTTCATCCATAAAAACATCATAAAAGGTTATTAATTCACATATTTTCTAGTGACAATTTAAGGCACTATATTTTCAAAATGGCTTGTACACCATCACACTTGTAAAATGATAATATAATATAGAATATGAGCTCCAAAGACATAAATTGTGAAAGTATGTTATTAAGAATGGCATAGGTTATATACCATTGACCTAAAAAGCATGCATAATTTGAAACAGCACAATAGTCTAAAGAGAACTTACATATACTAGATATACATTTCTTAACATTTTAGGTTGGTGTGATAGAGCAGTGGGTGTACAACTCTGGCTAAACATTGGAATTATCTGAGAGAACTTCAAAAAAAAAGCCTCTGCCTTTTCCCCAATTTCTTATTAATTGGTTCCACATCTTTAGGAGGTGGATCTTGGACACCAGCTTTTCTCAAAGCTTTCGAATTTATTTTAAAGAGAAACTAGCATTAGGATTTTACAAAGGAAGAGAAAGGAGAACTAATGTCTTTTCTTACCACTGTCAGAAACATAATAGAAAGATGAATAGCCCAACTAGATTGGAGCTATTCATCTCTTTGCAAAGCCTAGGTAACAGGCATGTGGGATTCACATTGCTAACTACATTCTTTTTCAGTATGCTGACACAAGTAGTTTTAAATGAATCCATGTGGTTCTCAGAAAACCCAACACTATGTAGTATATATGTAGACATAGTCAAATCTTAGGAACCGAAACCAATTTCTTTATTTTTCTAGTCTCACCGCCCCCATATCCAGCAATGATGTGAATTACAAAGAATCTATTTGAGGAGCAGTATAGAGTAGAGATTAAAACTGTAGTTTCCATAGTCTGGCTCCCTAATTTTGATCCCCACATTTCAATCTGCCAACTATAATTTTGAGAAGATACTTTATTTGTCTCAATTTCCTCACCTGTAAAAGTCTTATTAGTTACAAGTGGTAGATATCTTAATAAAGGTAAACATTTTGAACAAAGTCTGCAACATACTAAGTGTTTAATAAATGTTAACTTCCTCAGCATGCAGAGCTAGAGGTGTTTGTTTCCTACTAGAATAAAATAATTGTGTTAAGTCTGTTACAGAATGTCAATATCAATTTATTCATTGAACTTAGTAGAAGAGAAAAATATTCTGAAGAATTTACATAAAAAAGTCAACAGCAGTGGGGACAAGGATTGGGGTTAAGGAGGGGCAGGATGCTCCTGCTCTGCTCACAGACCAAGGGAAGAACTGGGGCTCTTGTGGGTAAAGAGATTCTCCCTCCCCTAATCCCCCACCAGTGACCAGTCACTTGCTGGGGACAGGGATGAAGTTAACACTCATGTTTCAGCAGAAGGGGTAACTGTACTTTGCAGTGGTTGGGAACAAGGATAAGGCCACATCAGCAACTACATCACCCCAAGGGTCTAGGCCAGTCTGGGGAGACTCTGCCTCCAAATTTGTGCAGGATGGGGACCAGAACACTCTATCCATCACAGTCCCTCTTCCCATCACCTCTTATTTATGCCAAAGTTCTCTGTTTTCATAGAAAAAGAGTAACCCAATAAATATAAAATGACCTCTGGTCAAGATGGTGGCATAGAAAGACTTGGCTCACCTTTTCACACAACCACATCAAAATTACAACTAACATATAGAACAACCATCACACAGAACCATTAAATATCGAGTTAAATGGCAGTCTGACAACTATGGAATTAAAGAAACTACATTCATCCAGACTGGCAGGAGAGGCACAAACCAGAACCAGCTAGTCCCACACCCATGTGTGGTGAATAAAAATTTGGGAGGGATATGTCAGCAGCAAGGAGTCTCAGCTCCACACTAGACCCCCAGACCAGGGGTCCAGTGTCAGGAAGGTAAGTCCCCACAGCTTCTGGCTACAAAAATAAGTGGGGAGTAAGTTGGTAGAAGAAACTCTTGGAACCACAAGCAGTTCCTCTTAAAGAACTCACACACAAACTCACCTACTTAGACTCATTGCCTCTGAGCTCCAGCACCAGGGTAGCAGTTTGAAAGGCACCAGTGGCATACAGGGAGGAACTGAAATGTTTCACATAAAGGAGAGCAGAGGCCATTGTCCTTTTTAAACCTTTCTCGCCAGAAAGCTGGTGTCATATCAGAGACTCCAAAGACCTGGCTAATACTGTTTGACCCACCTTGGAGATCCCCAGAGACTGCCTCAACCAGCTTACAAGCCCACCCAAGTTGTTTTTCCATATGAGTGGCTGGTCTTGGCTCATGCTTCACAACTTCTTAAATCCTCTTAAACAAGCAACTGCTGGCCTCAGTGAGCTTGAGGCCAAGCACTAGCAGCAGCCAGTTTAGACTCACTGATTTGCTTTGCTTGGGAATCTCCAAGCCCAGCACAAGTAGCATCCATCTCGGATTGCATTATAGCTCAGGCAGGATGGCCCCAGGCAAAACAGGTGGGGTGCTAACCTTGGTCTGCATCATCCAGGAAACCTCAGAGCCAGTACACCCAGTGAACAGCTACAGACTATGTCAGAGCACCACCACCCTGCCCCTGCACCACTGATCCTTCACGGAGGACAGAGGTTGGTGGTCAGTTGTCACAGCTAATCCTTGTAGCTGACTGTCCTGGGAAAATTCCTCCCATTGATTTGCCAACAGCAACCAAGGTTCAACTACAAGAGAAGTGTGTACTCAGCACACAGGAAGGGTGCACCTTGAGTATCCAGCTTGGGTGATAGGAGAGGCTGTGCCACTGGACCCTACAGGACACCTACTACATTAGGCCACACTACCAAAAGAAAGAGTCAAAGCAGCTCTGCCTAACACATAGAAACATACACAGAGAGGCTGCCAAAATGAGGAGAGAAAGAAACATGGCCCAAATGAAACAACAGATCAAAACTCTAGAAAAATAGCTAAATGAAATGGAAATAAGCAATCTATCAGATGCAGAGTTCAAAACACTGGTTATAAGGATGTTCAAGGAACTTAGTGAGGACCTCAGCAGCATAAAAACATCAGTCAGAAGTGAAGGATTCACTAATTGAAATAAAGAACAATTTATATGGAAAAAACAGTAGAGTGGATGAAGCTGAAAATCAAATCAATGATTTGGAACATAAGGAATTTAAAAACAACCTATCAGAACAAGAAGAAAAATGAATAAAAAAATGAGGATAGTATAAGCAGCCTCTGGGAAAACTTCAAGAGGTCCAACATTCACACCCTAGGAGTGCCAGAGCAAGAAGAGAAACAGCAAAATATTAGAAATCTATTTGAAAAAATAATGTAAGAAAGTTTCCCTAATTTGGTGAAGGAAATAGACATGAAAGTCTGGAAAGCACACAGAGCCCCAAACATGATGCATGCAAAGAGGCCCACTCCACAACATATCATAATTAAAATGCCAAAGGTTAAAGATAAAGAGAGGATCTAAAAAGCAGCAAGAGAAAAGCAGTTACCTACAGGGGAGTTCTCATAAGACTGTCAGCTGATTTTTCAAAAGAAACTTTGCAGGGTAGAAGAGATTGGCAAAAAATATTCAAAGTCATGAAAAGCAGGGACCTACAGCCAAGACTGCTTGACCCAGCAAAGCTATCACTTAGAATCAAAGAGCAGATAAAGAAGAGCTTTCAAGACAAGAAAAAACTAAAGGACTTCATTATCACCAGACAATTATTATATGAAATGTTAAAAAGATTTATTTAAGAAAAAGAAGATCAAAACTATAAACAATAAAATAGCAAAAACCGCAAATCTATCAAAGATTGAATGTAAAAAACAAAGTAAGCAAAGAAGAAGAATAGGGACAAAGTCATGGATACAGAGAGTGTTTTTTTGGTTGCCAGATGGGAGGTGGGTGTGGGGGAATGAGTGAAGAGGTGAAAGGGTTAAGAAGTACAAATAGGTAGTTACAGAATAGCCACAGGGATGTAAAGTACAGTATAGGAAATGTAGTAGTCAAAGAACTAATACACATGACCCATAGACATGAACAATGGTGGGAGGACTGCCTGAGGGAGTGTGGGTGCTGGATGGAGGGGAGCAAAGGGGGAAAATCAGGACAACTATAATAGCATAATCAATAATATATAACTTAAAAAAGAAATGTAAAATTTGTGTCTAAAACTCTGTGTAGTAAGTACTAAGAATTAGTATGTTACTATAGACACACACATGCACATTTTTTAAAAGCCATTTTACTGAAAATATTCAAACTAGCCAATATATTGCTTAGATCAGTAGTTATCAAATTTGGCTGTACTTGGAGCTTCTAAAAATACCACTGCTGGTATCCTACTTACAGATATCCTGATTTATCTGACACTTTGTGGGATCCAGCCAGGGCCTCAAGATTTTTTTCGTGGGGAGGTCATCACAGGAAACACAGTGGAGTAGTGGGGAAGAGAGAAAGGCAAGGGAAGAAAGTCACTAAAAAGTGCTTTGAGCCCTGCTGGTGTGGCTCAGTGGATTGAGTGTGGGCTAGTGAAACAAAGGGTCACTGGCTCTATTCCTAGTCAGGACACATGCCTGGGTTGCGGGCCAGGTCCCCAGAAGGGGTATGTGAGAGGCAACCACACATTGATGTTTCTCTCTCTCACCTTCTCCCTCCCTTCTCTTTCTAGAAACAAATAAGTAAAGCATTTTTTAAAATACATTGAAGAGGAGGTTACCATGCTAGAAAATGAAGTTAGTCTTGTTGGTGATCCTCTGAGAGACAGTGTGAAACATGTCTCAGAATTACCCTACTAAGGAGTAAGGCAGCTGAAATATTTACACAACTCCTGTCTCTTATTTGTTTAGAATAGCTCCTAGGATTTTAATTATAAAATTAAAGCAATTATAGTCTTCCACTTTGTGTGTATGTTGGATGGTGGTGGTCATAGAACATTCTCAAACAGAGAAATGTAGGAAGTCATTGCCCTGTATTGGAACTGTCTGCAGGAGACTCCAGAGTAAATCAAGGTGATATGGGCAAAGTACCAACAGCATCTGCTAGATGCAATCATTTTGGTTTGTTTTTGTCTCCTGCCTATATACAACTTATGTTGGATTAACCATGTGTTGACATTTTCTAGGCAAGAAGACATGTCATGGTTAGGTCGCATTAACAAAAGTAATATCACTGTGACTTCTTAGATTTATAATGGATTTTATATTATATAATATCCATATAGGGAACCAAGTTATTAAGTGTAACATTTTTAAAAACAAAAGTTTGTGATAAGAATCTATCTTTTTTTTTGAAAATACAAAAAATTTTGTATGTGTGCAGATAAAAACATCACAGCATTATGTAGTCATAGGTTCACACATTTCTAGAGATCTTTCTATTAATATTAAAAGAAGCTATACTCACCAAATATATAGATGTGTGGAGAATAACAACTCTGATTTAGTCTTGGCATGATGTCATTGAATATATGGATAGAGAGCAGTTTGCCCAGCCAAAGGAACACAATGGTTTATTTCTTGGCATCTGGCCATGATATTCTAATTCTAACATGCACATAAATACTAGTCGCAAAGCATAGAATGACCTAGAGATGATGATTCTTGACAAACCATCTATTTCTATTAGTGTGGCCACACACTTAAATAACCTATTGTTTTTTCAATTGTTAGGTTGGCAATCTGCCAGTAATTCCTGACAAAGTAAAAACAGTTTTCTACAAAGTGTGCAGAAAATTCTTTCATGTGAAAATGTTATTTCAAACAGTATAATCATTGTTCATAAAAGTGTGATATCACTCAGCTTAGAACGAGCCATAGCCATTGGTCATGAGCAGTTTGTTTTTTCATTAATGTAGACCAGCTGGCAAGATACACTATGAAGCCCCTTAGAAGACTGGGTGTGGAAATAATTATTTATGAAGGTACAAACTGACAGGATTGCAATGGTGATGAATTGGCACACATGGAGCTCTTAGATGATGAATTGAAGTAAGTCTCGATCCACTAAAAGATGCTTAATATCCACATAATTTGACTAATGAATTTTTCTGCACTATGGATGATCTGATATCACATATTTTGCAAAACTCTGCTCAGGAAGAATAAGCAAAAAAAAATCCTTAAAATAGTGCATGGATATTAGAGTGTTCTGAGTGTTCAGAATGTTGGGTATTTCTTCAGAAGACAATAATGACCACTAATCTACCAAAATATCAGTGAAATATTCTCATAAAAGATGAATACAGACTTTGTGGGGCTATTCCATAGGTGGTAAAGCTTTTCCAATAATTCCTATTGCTGCAATAGATATTTGTGAACAGGCTGCTGTCAAAAAGCTTCATTATCTGGAGCAAAAAGCCAACATTAATGTGTGAAAATACATCCAACAACAAAACAAGCTTTTCTTATTGTGGAAAAATTATATGTATATAAATATGGTATACTTGCATTGTCAGACACAAAAAATTAAGGGGTACAATGATTAATAAAAGAATGAGGCATAGGGAGAAGCCCACAAAGAATAAAAATATACAAATGTAAGAAACCTAAAATACCCATAAAAGCTAGAAGAGAAACTCAATAGCTTTTTATTTATTAGAGGAGAGAGAATTCAAGGGTGAGGGAGGCTGATTTAGTAAAGCACTGACGGATAACAAAAATATGAAGCCATGCAAAGTGCAGTGAATTGGGAATTGGTCGAATTGGTTCTAACTTAGGCTCTCTATCTAAGCAAACTTAAACATTCACACCACCCCTTTGTAAAATAGAAGCATATACAAAGTTAAATTTCCTGTTTAACTCAAACATATATACTCTTAAAAACTGTTCTAACACCCATCGCTACTTATTTAAGTTTTCAAATTCATAAAAAATAATGCATAGCCTATGAAATTTGTACTGCAAATTAGGAATTATTTTCTAGTTTATTGTTTATTGGTCAGTTACTAGGAACAATCTTTTTTAATTCAAATGTACATAACTACCACTTTTTCTTACTGTGTATTTCAAATGCAAGCTATTTTTTAAAATTTATTTTTAACATATTTTATTGATTATGCCATTACAGTTGTCCAATTCCCCCCTTCATTCCCCTCCACCCTACACACCCCTCACCCACCATTCCCCCCTTTAGTTTAGGTCCATGTGTCTCAAGTTTTTTAAATTCTATATTTCCCATACTAATCTTGCCTTCCCCCTGTCTATTTTCTACCTACCATCTATGCTACTTATTCTCTGTACCTTCTCCCCCCTTCTCCTCCTCCCACTCCCCTGTTGATAACCCTTCATGTGATCTCTATTTCTACAGTTGCACTCCTGATCTAGCTGTCCTCTTAGTTTGCTTTTGTTTTAGGTGTGGTTGTTTTTAACTGTGAGTTTGCTGTCCTTCCACTGATCATATTTTTTATCTTCTTTTTTTAGATAAGTTCCTTTAACATTTCTTATAATAAGGGCTTGGTGATGATGAACCCCTTTAACTTGACCTTATCTAAGAAGCACTTTATCTGCCCTTCCATTCTAAATGAAAGCTTTGCTGGGTAGAGCAATCTTGGTTGTAGGTCTTTGGATTTCATGACTTGGAATACTTCTTTCTAGCCCCTTCTTGCCTGGAAGGTCTCTTTTGAGAAATCCACTGACAGTCTGATGGGAACTTCTTTGCAGGTGACTGTGCCCTTATTTCTTGCTGCTTCTAGAATTCTCTCCTTCATTTTAATCTTGGCTAATGTAATTATGATGTGCCTTAGTGTGTTTCTTTTTGGGTCCAACTTCTTTGGGACTCTCTGGGCTTCCTGGATTTCCTGGAAGTCTATTGCCTTTGGCAGATTGGGGAAGTTCTCTTTTATTATTTGTTCAAATATATTTTCCACTTGTTGCTCTTCCTCTTCCCCTTCTGGTACTCCTATAATTCAGATGTTGGAATGTTTAAAGTTGTCCTGGAGTTTCCTAAGCCTGTCCTCATTTTTTTTGAATTCTTGTTTCTTCATTCTTTTCTGTTTGGTCATTCATTTTCTTCCTTCTGGTCTAGTTCCTTGATTTGAGTCTCAGTTTCCTTTCCATCACTATTGGTTTCCTGTGCATTTCCCTTCATTTCACTTAGTTTAGCCTTCATATGTTCCTCTAATTTGTGACTAAAATCAACAGTTCTGTGAGCGTCCTGATCACCAGTGTTTTGAACTGTGCATCTGATAGGTTGGCTCTCTCTGCTTAGAAGTATTGGCTCTGGGGCTTTGATCTGTTTTTCTGTTTGGGCCATTTTTTTTGTCTTGTTGCACCCATTATGTATGAGGGGTGGAGCCTTAGGTGTTCACCAGGGCGGAGTGACCCAGGTTGCTGGGTACTAATGCTGTATGTGGGGGCGGGGTCAGAGAAGGGCAATGGTGTGTTATGCTCTCTCTTGGATTTCCGTCCCCTCTGCTGCTTCCCTCAAGCAAACTGGCCCCCCCCTTCAGTGCCATCTCCCAGGTATGTGGACCTGTGTACCCTCCAGGATCCTGTGGGTCTCTCCAAGAAACTCTCTGTGAGCCTGGGAGCTTCTGCCAGCACCTCCACCCAAAACCTTTTTTCAGTTGGTGCTTTTAGGCTTCAATTCCCATTGCTGGGTCCCTAGCCTGCATTGTCTGTCTCACTGCTCGCTCCTTGGCCTGGTTTATCTGAGTGGGAATGTGTGACTGCAGTCAGCCAGCCACTTTGCAACCCCACTGGGTCCGCCCATTGCCACCCAGTGCCTGGGATCTGCCAACTGCTGCCTGCATGCCTGGGTCCATCTGGCCACTTTTTGCTATGCAACCCTGCTCCGCTGGCCACTGACCTCCCCTCTTACTGGTCTGGCTGTGTGGTTAGTTGTTGTCGGACTTCCATACAGTTCAGTTTTCTGTGTTTTGGTTGCATTTTTGTTACTCAGACGTTATTGTCTTTAAACTTGGTTATGCAAGGAGGTGCAGTTGTTTCCACCTATGCCTCCATCTTGGCTGGAAGTCCTCAAATGCAAGCTATTTTGATTGAATTACATTTTAAATATTTAAATGTCTAGGGGACTTTGGTTTTTGTAGTGATAAATTGAAGTCTTCTCAACCTTTGATTAACCCTTCTTATGACATATAGACACCATTTTTATTTGTATCAAAGAGAAAACTTTCTGTATTTTCTGTAGAGGCAAGGTTTCAACCAGTAGATATTATAGCCCCAAGATCTGTACCATCATATATAGGCCTGAGATCTCCTGTCCTACCCTGCTACAACTCACAGTTGAAGATCATAGACAAAACATTTTCACTTACTCCAATTACTTCTAAGCATCTTAAATGTAAATCTAATTTTGTGTCACATGTGAAACAGATTCTGTTGTATGGTCTTTCCAGCATTTTTGTTTTTTTCTTCTTTGGTGTTATATGGAAGACAGATCTTGCCAATAAAACTATAGATATGGAAGAAACACTAAGTATCATAAAATATAAGTGTCATAAAATATAATTAATATTTAACTGAAACTCATTTTTAATTATAAGCCAAATGGACTTTTAAATTAGAAGTAATTGCTTAAAGATTCATTTGAAAATAGAAATGCTCAAGATGAGCCAAGGAAAGTATAACAAGGAGGATAGGAAGGCATAGAAGGACGTTTTGATATCCATCCAGAAAAACAAATAAAATCTTTACATTAAATCATTACTCCAAGTGAATTTCAGTTGCAATGATGACTTCTGACTTATTACAAGCAAGTCTAGGAAACTATATGTACAGCCTAAGGGAGGATGATCTCTTAATAAGACTGCAATGTCTCAGTAATAATTAAAAGACAGTTGGAAACAGAAGACTACATAAAAATGAAAAAAAAGAGCAAATATCATAAAGTTTATAAACAAACTATACAAATTTGGTGCAAAACTATAATACAGTGTCGCAGCTGGGATAGAAACACTACAGTGAAAGATAAAGAATTGTTCCATCACAGCAAGGTTTCCCCTTCTCTTACTTTTTTAACCACACCCAATTCCTGCCTATCTCCACTCCCTCCCAAAGCCCTGAAATGCATGAAATTGTCTTCTATTTCTAAACTGTTGTTATTTTAGGAATGCTATATAAGTAAAATCATGTTGTATGTAAGCTTTTGAAATTGGTATTTTTACCCAACATAACTTCTTAAAATTAATCCAAATTGTTGAATACATATATACAAGGTCTCTCCAGAAAACCCCCACCATGGTTAATATAATGAGAATGGTTTGTGTGACATTGATGTAACCTGGCAGCCAAAGAGAGTGAACTGGGATGTGTATGAGTGAACAATGATGACCTCACTGTACTAGTCAGTGGGGACAATAGATGCTGTTGAGTGAGCCCGTGTACTGTGTGGCCATCACATTCAAAATGACTAAGTGAGTAGAGCAATGAATCTGCATCAAATTTTGCATTAAGCTTGAACATTCCTCTGTGAAAACTATTTAGATGATTCAGAAAGCCACAGCTATGGGAAATTGGTGATTGGCAGCTTCATCATGACAATATGCGCTAGCTGATGCATCACATCTCTTGCAGTTTTTTGGTGAAACATCAAATTACCCAGGTGACTCAGCCCCATTGCAGTTCAGATTTGGTACGCCGTAACTTCTGGCTTTTCCCAAAACTGAAATCACTTT
Source organism: Artibeus jamaicensis (assembly GCF_021234435.1). Classification (NCBI taxonomy): domain Eukaryota; kingdom Metazoa; phylum Chordata; class Mammalia; order Chiroptera; family Phyllostomidae; genus Artibeus; species Artibeus jamaicensis. The sequence continues at coordinate 21,788,650 of NW_026521506.1, forward strand.
GAAAGGGAAGAGATTTCAAAGCATCAGTGGGATTCAGGAAAATACAACAGGGCTGCTGATGGCCAATAAATACATGGGGAGAACTGTGCGAGGTCCCAAAGTGTCTACTTTGAAGGGAACTGAGATGTAATTGTCCTAGCACATTTCTTGCATCTTATATCTTTTAAAATAAATATACCTATTTTTCATATTTTACATTCACACAGCAAAATTTTAAAATGTAAATATGAATTTTTATTTTGATGAGGTTTAATCTAATGGCGTTTTCGATGTTAAGTCTATTAATTCTATTAAAATTTGCAAAAACTTACTCATATGTTTCTTTTTTAATATAAATCTTTTTTAGTAAAGATTTTATATATTTTTAGACAGAAGGTAAGAGAGGGATAAAGAGAGGGAGAGAAACATCAATGTATGGTTGCCTCTCACATACCCCCTACTGGGGACCTGGGCCACACACAACTCAGGCATGTGTTCTGATTGTGAATCAAACCAGCATCTTTTGGTTGTCAGGAACGCACTCAATCCACTGAGCCATACCAGCCAGGGATACTCATATGTTTCTTCTAAATCTTTATAGCTTTACATTTTAACTTTAAATCTATAGTCCATTCTAAGTTACGTTTTGTATAAAGTGTGCAGTTTAAGTAAAGGTTCAACCTTCAACCTCTAAAGTTGAATGGTTTTGGCTGAATCCAATTTTTGGTGACTGTGAATTGAGCTAGTATAAATATTGATGTGCAGGGGTTTTGTTGTTGTTGTTGTTGACATAGATTTTCCATCCAATTGGTAAATACTCAGGAACACAAATGCTTGATAGGGTGGTAAGTTCATCTGTAGTTCTGTAAGAAACACCTGTCTTCCTAGGTGACTGTACTAGTTTGCACTTTCACAAGCAATAAATGAGAGCTCTAGTTACCCTGGATCTTTGAAAGGAATGAATTTTGTCAGTGTTTGGAATTTTAGCCATTCTAATTGCTGTCTACTGTTATCTCATTATTTTAATTTGAAATTTCCTAGGGATAATTATGTATTTTCATATGCTTATTTCTTTTTTTTTAATTTATTGAGTTATTTTTCAAGTACAGTTTTCTTTTGTCAATTTCTCCCATCCCAACCCCCCTTCCGCCCCGTCTCCCCACCTCCCTCCCATCCCCCCCCTCCCCACAGACCTCATCCCTGTGTCTTTCATACTTGTTCTTCAAAATCCCTTCTCGTTTTTCCCCTTAAATTCCCTTCCCTCTCCCCTCTAGTCGCTGCCCACTTGTTCTCTATTTTAGTGTCTTTGTTTTTATTCTATTTGCTTCTTTATTTTGTTATTTAGCTTCCTGTTAAAGGTGAGATCATATGGTATTTGTCCTTCAATGCCTGGCCTATTTCACTCAGCATAATGCTTTCCAGTTCCATCCATGTTGTTGCAAAGGGTAGGAGCTCCTTCTTTCTCTCTGCTGCATAGAATTCCATTGTGTATATGTACCACAATTTTTTGATCCATTCATTTACTGATGGGCACCTAGGTTGCTTCCAACTCTTGGCTATTGTAAATTGTGCTGCTATGAACATTGTGGTGCATAGGTTCTTTGAAATTGATGTTTTAGGATTCTTGGGATATAATCCTAGCAGTGGAATTGCTGGGTCAAAAAACAGGTCGATTTTTATTTTTCTGAGAAAATTCCATACTGTTCTCCATAATGGTTGTACCAGTCTGCAATCCCACCAACAGTGAACTAAGGACCCCTTTTCCCTACAACCTCTCCAACATTTGCTGTTTATTGCTTTGTTTATGATAGCCATCCTGACTGGTGTAAAGTGGTATCTCATTGTGGTTTTAATTTGCATCTCTCTGATAGCTAACGATATTGAGCATCTCTTCATGTGTCTCTGGATATTCTGTATGTCCTCTTTGGAGAAGTGTCTGTTCAAGTCCTTTTCCCATTTTTTAATTGGGTTCGATGACTTCCTAGAGTGGAGTCTTGTAAGTTCTTTGTATATTTTGGAGATTAAACCTTTGTCTGAGGTATCATTGGCAAATATGTTTTCCCATACAGTTGGTTGTCTTGCTAATTTAATACTGTTTTCTTTAGCCATGCAGAAGCTTTTTATTTTGATGAGGTCCCACTAGTTTATTCTTTCCTGTATATCCCTTGCTCTAGGGGACATATCGGTAAAAATGTTGCTGCATGGAATATCTGAGATTTTCTTGCCAATGTTCTCCTCTAGGACTTTAATGGTGTCACGGCTTATATTTAAGTCTTTTATCCACCTTGAATTTATTTTGGTGTATGGTGTAAGTTGGTGCTCAAGTTTCATTTTTTTGCATGTAGCTGTCCAGTTCTCCCAACACCATTTGTTGAAGAGGCTATCTTTACTCCATTTGTTGTTACTGCCCCCTTTGTCAAATATTAATTGACTGTAGAGAGTTGGGTTGATTTCTGGGCTCTCTGTTCTGTTCCATTGGTCTATATGCCTGTTTTTATGCCAGTACCAGGCTGTTTTGATTACAGTGGCTTTGTAATACAGTTTGATATCAGGTATTGTGATCCCTCCTACTTTGTTCTTCTTTCTCAAAAGAGCAGTTGCTATTCGGGCTCGTTTATGATTCCATATAAATTTTTGAAGTGTTTGTTCTATGTCTCTGAAATATGCCATTGGTACTTTAATAGGTATTGCATTAAATCTGTATATTGCTTTGGGTAGTATGGACATTTTGATGATGTTAATTCTTCCAATCCATGAACAAGGTATATGTTTCCATTTTTTGTGTCTTCCTTGATTTCTTTCTTCAGTGCTGTGTATTTTTCTGCATACAGGTCTTTTACCTCCTTGGTTAGGTTTATTCCCAGATATTTTATTTATTTTTTTTTGCTATATCAAATGGGATTTTTTCCTTGATTTCTGCTTCTGCTGATTCATTGTTCGTATATATAAATGCCTTTGATTTTTGGATATTGACTTTGTATCCTGCTGTTTTGCCAAATTCATTAATTAGTTTGAGCAGTTTTTGGGTAGAGTCTATAGGATTTTCCATGTACACTATCATGTCATCTGCAAACAGTGACAGTTTCGTTTCCCTCCTTTCCTATTTGGATGCCTTTTATTTCCTTTTCCTGCCTGATTGCTGTGGCCAAAACTTCTAATACTATATTGAATAGAAGTGGTGAAAGTGGACATCCTTGTCTTGTTCCTGATCTTAGTGGAAAAGCTTTTAGTTTTTTCCCATTGAGTATGATATTGGCTGTAGGTCTCTCATAAATGGCCTTTATTATATTGAGGAATGCTCCCTCTATTCCCACTTTGCTGAGTGTTTTTATCATAAATGGGTGCTGGACCTTATCAAAAGCTTTTTCCGCATTTATTGATATGATCATGTGGTTTTTGTCTTTGCTTTTGTTTATGTGATGAATTACGTTTACTGATTTGCAAATGTTGAACCATTCTTGCATCCCTGGGATGAATCCCACTTGGTTGTGGTGTATAATCTTTTGGATATATTGTTGGATGCGATTTGCCAATATTTTGTTGAGGATTTTAGCATCTATGTTCATCAGTGATATTGGCCTGAAGTTTTCTTTCTTTGTTGTATCTCTATCTGGTTTTGGGATTAGGATGATGCTGGCTTCATAAAAGGAGTTTGGGAGTTTTCCATCCTTTTGGATATTTTGGAATAGTCTGTGAAGAATGGGGGTTAGCTCTTCTTTAAATGCTTTGTAGAATTCTCCTGTGAATCCATCTGGTCTTGGGCTTTTGTGTGATGGGAGTTTTTTTATTACTACTTCAATTTCTTTTGCTGTTATTGGTCTATTCAGGTTTTCTACTTCTTTTTCATTGAGTTTTGGGAGATTATATTTTTCTAGAAATGTGTCCATTTCCCCTAGGTTCTCAAATTTATTGGCATATAGTTCTTCATAGTAATTTCTTACAATCCTTTCTATTTCTGTGGTATCAGTTGTAATCTCTCCTCTTTCGTTTCTGATTGTGTTTATTTGTGTCCGTTCCCTTCTTTTTTCGATGAGCCTATTTAAAGCTTGTCTATTTTCTTTATTTTTGCAAAGAACCAACTCCTGGATTCATTGATCCTTAGGATTGTGCTTTTAGTCTCTATGTCATTTAGTTCTGCTCTGATCTTGGTTATTTCCTTCCTTCTACTTGCTTTGGGCTGTTTTTGTTGTTGTTCCTCGAGTTCTTGCAGGCGTAGAGTAAGGTTTTTTGTTTGAAATGTTTCTGTCTTCTTTAGGTATGCCTGTATTGCTATAAACTTCCCTCTCAGGACTGCCTTCGCTGTGTCCCATAAGTTTTGGGTTGTTGTGAGATCGTTTTCATTTGTTTCCAGAAACTTTTTGATTTCTTCCCTAATTTCATTCTTGACCCATTCATTGTTTAGTAGCATACCATTCAGTCTCCATGATTTGGGGTGCTTTGGGTTTTTTCCTCTAGGGTTGGTTTCCATATGCTTATTTCTTATCATTTTATATTATTTGTTGTAGTGTCTGTTCAGATATTTTGTCCATTTTTAATTAGGTTGTTATCTTTGTGTTGAGTTTAAGAGTTCAGTGTAATTTTTAGATAAACATTGATCACCTGTGCTTTCTTGTTATTTTTCCCAGTTAGTAGCTTGTATTCTCCCTTTCTTTTACAGAGTGGTTTTTATGTTTAATTAAGTCCAACTCATCAATTTTTCTTTCATGGCTTGTGCTTTTCATGTAATATCTAAAAATTCAACACCAAATACCAGGTAATGTGGATTTTGTCTTATTATTTTTTTCTTCTAAAAATTTTATAGTCTTGAGTTTCACATTAGATCCTATGATTTATGTTTTTCTTCATTTTCGTAAACTTATTGGTATGATATTGGTTAATAAGATTATATAGGTTTCAAGTGCATATTTCTATGATACATGATCCAGCATTATTTTTAATTGTGTAAGGTATTGTCTAAGTTCATGTTTTTGCATATGGATGTCTTATTGTTTAGGTGCCATTTGTTGAAAAAACTATATGCTCCATTGCAACTTTTTTGAAAATCATTTGATTATATTTTTCTATTCTGCTCCTGGGCTCTATTTTGTTTCATAGATATGTGTTTTTAATCAATACCAAATTATCTTAATTACAGCAGCTTTATAGTAAAATGAATTTGGGTAATCTTATCTTCTAACTTTGTTCTTTTTTTCAATGTTATGTTGGCTATTCTAATTGTTTGACTTTTTATGTAAACTGCATAATCAGTTTGTAAATATCTAAAACAATAACCTTGCTGGGATTCTGATAGAAACTGTGTTGAGTCTATGGATAGATTTGGAAAAAAATAGGGTGTTAACAATAGTGAGTCTTTCAGTCTATGAGCTTGGAATACTTCTCCATTGATTTATTTAGATTTTCTATCATTTCTTTCATCACTGTTTTGTAATTTACTATATACTAATCTTGTAAATTTTTACTTTTTAGTGCTGTTTCAAAGGTTTTTTAAAATTCTAATTAAAAAATGTTTACCTGGCTGGTGTAGCTCAGTGGATTGAGCACGGGCCTGTGAACCAGACAATCAAGGTTCAATTCCGGGTCAGGGCACATTCCTGGGTTGCAGGCCAGTTCCCTGCAGGCCAATTCCCGGCAGGGAACACACAAAAAAGGCAACCATACATTGATGTTTCTCTCCCTCTCTCCTTCCCTTTCCCTCTAAAGATAAATAAACAAAATCTTAAAAAAAATAAAATAAATAAAAATGTTTATTGCTGGTGTATAAAGAAATAATGAACTCTTGTAAATGACTTTATATCCTGGGACCATGCTGTATTGGCTTATTTCAGAAATTTTGTTTGAAAGAGTTTTTATTTCTGCCTATTTATTTTAAAGGAGAATTTTTCTGTATATAGAATTCTATTATGGTGATTTTTTCCTTTCACACTTAAAATATTTCATTCTACTTTCCTCTGGCTTCCGTAGTACCTGACAAGAACTTCACTGTAAATTTTTATCCCTATTTCGTTAGAGGTAAGCTTTTTTTTCTTCAGGCTTCTTCTAAGATTTTTAATTTATTTTTATTTTTATTTTGTCATTTATTCTCTGCTATTTGACTGTATGATACATAGAGGTGTCTGTGCATGTGTGCATGTATGTAAAATAAATATATATGCAAATATACCTGTTGAGTTACAAAGCAGGAGCTGTTTGAATGGGGCAAGAGGAGAAAAAGAAGCCAAATAATATAAAGAAGAAAAAAATGGTTGTATACAGTAGAAGTGAGTATGATGTCATATAATGCATTTATGTAAAAATATTTTCAAAATACAGTATAAAAAAGAAAATCTGAAGTAGACTGTTGATTGTTGATTATATAAGACATTTCTCTCATTTCAATCAAAAAGAAAAGAAAGTGATCTTTCCTGTTGCCTTTAATCATAATCCTGTGTGGATTTGTGCAAATAGTTGATCTCTAAAATTACATAAACTAATTCTTTTAAGCCTAAGACACACCTGAGCCTTCTTTTGCTTAAGGAACACAAAATAACCCATCTGAGGTGTGAATATGAATTCTTTGATCTTACATAAAAACAACTTTATGCACTTTGGTTTGTTCTAATGACAATGGACAATAGTGCTACTGTTCATTTATCTATGTAAAGAAATAAAGAAATGGGCAAAAGTAAGCTTACAGTTGCATGGAAAACAATGCAATGATTTATTAATAATTCAAGAATAAAATCTGTGTTTTGCATGCTTACAACTATAAACCTACTTTTGACCCACCCTGTATCTAGTTTAGCATATATGTAGCATGGGGTTCAGCTAATAGCCACACTAAGCTAGCCACACTAATACATGACCCAAGAATTTATGTTGAAAGAAACAGGTTTTTATTAACAGGGTACCAACTTGGGGGACACTGAAAGGACTCATGCTCTGAACCTTTTTCTCCCACGAGACCCAGAAATTCTCTTGTTCCTCAAAAGACTACAAGACAAAATAACCACACTCAGAAGTTGCCCATTTCCTTGTTTGTCTTTAAGCCTATCACAATAAGGGATCTCCAACCTCTTTGGAATGTGCACTTGTGGGTTTCAGACTTGCCATCTTTTTACAGCAGCTCTCTTAGGATCTGGGGAGTACTGCTCTTAGTCTGCATGTAGCCATCCAGGACCCATGTGCCATGCTGCACTGGATCATAGCCTCCCAGAGGCTGGAGCCCAGAGAGGTGCGAGTCCCCTTGTGGGACCTAGCCTCCAGGAGCAGGCTTCCAACAATGCAAGGTCTAAGCCCCTGGTGGGCCTAACATCTGCTGGGAACCACAAGTGTTCAAGTCCATGCAAGGATCGGGACCAGAAGCCCAGGAGGTCCAAGGGCCAAAGCCAGAGCCAAGAATCTGCACTCAATGCCAAAAGCCCAGAGAGAGCAAGAGCTTGCACCAACTCCAAAGCAAAAACCCAGTACCCAGAGAGAGAGTGAACTTTATCTGTGCCTTTACTTTAAAAAGGGCCCTTCCAAAATCCCAGGAGCACTGGAAGCCCTGTGGGAGTGTACAGTTTTCCAAAGCAATGGCTGTATTTCTCTTTGCCCTTTCTTCCGGGCATGGGTATAAGTTTCAACTCATCTTGTGTGGAGCACACACCCCTCACAGCTCATGTAAACACTGTACAGCCTGTATCATGAGTTAGTAGCCTCAAAGCTGTGAGCTATAAAGCTCCAGCTCTGGTTTCAGTCCCAGGAGCTCTCTTCCCCTCCTCCTGCCAACTACATTGTGTTTATATTAGCCTCTTGCCTCAGGCAATTTCCCTTTTTTCAGTCAGCCCCTCCCTTCCCAGAAGGCAGAATGCTTTAATCTTCAGCCTCCTAATTCCCCTCGGATGGGGTTTTTTCCTGAATATGGGGTCTTGCCCTGTTCTCTGGGTATCTCAGGTCTGACTTATCCGGTTACATATATGCCTTCCTAAAAAAGCTTAAATATCTAAATTTATAAAGTAAGCTGTCACTCAAAGTATATAATTACTATTTGTGCTAGAATTAATTTTTCTAAATGAATATTGTTTTCTTTAACTAAGTACATAACTATTCATTAACCATGCATTTATTTTTTTTCAAGATATATGGGGAAAATCTACTGTATGTCAAGATTCTGTACTAGGAGCTCAGGGCACAGCAGTGAAAATCCCCCAACTCTTAATGGTTAATGATACCACTAACACACTAGGCAGGCAATTTCAAAGTTATTAAGTATTGGAAAGAACACTTATTTATGATGGCCAGAATTGGCCATCATAAATAAAGCAACAAACAACAAGTGTTGGAGAGGTTGTGGAGAAAAGGGGACCCTAGTTCACTTTTTGTGGGATTGCAGACTGGTACAACCACTATGGAAAACTGTATGGAATTTTCTAAGAAAACTAAAAATGGATCTGCCTTTAGACCCAGCAATTCCACTGCTAGGATCGTATCCTAAGAACCCTGAAACACCAATCCAAAAGAACTTATGCACCCCAACGTTCAGAGCAGCACAATTTACAATAGCCAAGAGTTGGAAGCAACCTAGGTGCCCATCAGTAAATGAATGGATCCAAAAATTGTGGTACATTTACACAAAGGAATTCTATGCAGCAGAAAGAAAGAAGGAGCTCCTACTGTTTGCAACAGCATGGATGGAACTGGAAAGCATTATGCTGAGTGAAATAAGCCAGGTGGTGAAAGACAAATACCATATGATGTCACCTTTAACAGCAACTAAACAACAAAACAATTAAAAAAGCAAAATATAACCAAAGACACTGAAATAAAGAACAGGCTGACAGTGTCCAGAGGGGAGAAGGAGGGAATTTCAGGGGAAAAGGGGAAGGATTTACAGAAACAAGTATAAAAGACACATGGGCAAAAACTGGGGGGATGGAAATGGGAGGTGGGGGAGGGCTGGGTGGATGAACTTGGATGGGAGTAAAAGACAGAAAACTGTACTTGAACAACAATTAAAATGAAAAAAAAAATAAAACAAAGTATTGTGAATAAGACCAATGTAAATAAATAGAAGGTGATGGAATGAAGGCAGCGCCTGTTTCAGGTAGAGTGACACTGAGTAGAGACGAATAGAAGGAGGAAGGAGCTACCTGAAGTATGAGGGAAGAGCACTTCAGGCAGAGAACAGCGCAGATGAAAACCTCTGACACAGGAACAAGGTTGACAGATTGAAGGAGCTGAGAAAATTCCTGTATAATTAGAGCAAAGAGCAATGGGAAAAGAGTGGGAGGAGAGATTCAGTAGGAAAGCAAGAATGAAAACAAGGGATTTGTGTTTTTTTTTTTGTAATTTTATTTGCTTTTTATTTTTGTATTTTTTAAATTATTGATACTATTACAGATGTTCCCCATTTTTTCCAAATTTGCCTGCCTCTACCCAGGCCCTTTACCCCAACCCTGGCCTTAACCACATTGTTGTCTGTGTCCATGGGCTATATGTATATGTTCTTTGGCTAATTTATTTCACTTTTCTCCATCCCCCCATCACTCTGAGTTCTGTAGGTCTGTTCTATGTATCTATGCCTCTGGTTCTATTTTGTTTGTCTTCTTTTTTTTTAAATTTTATTTAGTTATTTTTCAAGTACAGTTTTTTGTCTATTTTTCCCATCCCAGCCTCCCCCGCCCCTTGCTCCCCACCTCCCTCCCATTTCCACCCCCCCTTAGTTCTCTCCCTGTGTCCTTCCTATTTGTTCCTCCAAATCCCTCCACCTTTTTCCCCTTAACTTCCCTTCCTTCTCCCCTCTGGTCACTATTCCCTTGTTCTCTATTTCAGTGTCTTTGTTTTTTGGGTTTTTTTTTTTCTGCTTGCTTGTTTGTTTTGTTGTTTAGCTTCCTGTTAAAGGTGAGATCATATGGTATTTGTCTTTCAGCACCTGGCCTATTTCACTCAGCATAATGCTTTCCAGTTCCATCCATGTTGTCGCAAATGGTAGTAGCTCCTTCTTTCTCTCTGCAGCATAGAATTCCATTGTGTATATGTACCAGAATTTTTGGATCCATTCATTTACTGATGGGCACCTAGGTTGCTTCCAACTCTTGGCTATTGTAAATTGTGCTGCTATGAACATTGTGGTGCATAGGTTCTTTGATATTGATGTTTTAGGATTCTTAGGATATAATCCCAGCAGTGGAATTGCTGGGTCAAAAGGCAGGTCGATTTTTATTTTTCTGAGAAAAATCCATACTGTTTTCCATAATGGTTGTACCAGTCTGCACTCCCACCAACAGTGAACTAAGGACCCCTTTTCCCCAGAACCCCTCCAACATTTGTTGTTTGTTGCTTTGTTTATGATAGCCATCCTGACTGGTGTAAAGTGGTATCTCATTGTGGTTTTAATTTGCATCTCTCTGATAGCTAATGATATTGAGCATCTCTTCATGTGTCTCTGAATGTTCTGTATGTCCTCCTTGGAGAAGTGTTTGTTCAAGTCCTTTTCCCATTTTCTAATTGGGTTGGGTGTCTTCTTAGAGTGGAGTCGTGTAAGTTCTTTGTATATTTTAGAGATTAAACCTTTGTCTGAGGTATCATTGGCAAATATGTTTTCCCATACAGTTGGTTGTCTTGCTAATTTAATACTGTTTTCTTTAGCCATGCAGAAGCTTTTTATTTTGATGAGATCCCATTTGTTTATTCTTTCCTTTACATTCCTTACTCTAGGGGACATATCAGTAAAGAAGTTGCTGCGTGAAATATCTGAGATTTCTTGCCGATGTTCTGCTCTAGGACTTTAATGGTGTTATGACTTACATTTAAGTCTTTTATCCACCTTGAATTTATTTTGGTGTATGGTGTAAGTCTGTGCTCCAGTTTCATTTTTTTGCATGTAGCTGTCCAGTTCTCCCAACACCATTTGTTGAAGAGGCTATCTTTACTCCATTTTATGTTACTGCCCCCTTTGTCAAATATTAATTGACTGTAGAGAGTTGGGTTGATTTCTGGGCTCTCTCTGTTCTGTTCCATTGGTCTATGTGCCTGTTTTTATGCCAGTACCAGGCTGTTTTGATTACAGTGGCCTTGTAATACAGTTTGATATCAGGTATTGTGATCCCCCCTACTTTGTTCTTCTTTCTCAAAAGAGCAGCTGCTATTCGAGCTCGTTTATGGTTCCATATAAATTTTTGAAGTGTTTGTTCTATGTCTGTGAAATACGCCATTGGTACTTTAATAGGTATTGCATTGAATCTGTATATTGCTTTGGGTAGTATGCACATTTTGATGATGTTAATTCTTCCAATCCATGAACACGGTATATGTTTCCATTTGTTTGTGTCTTCCTTGATTTCGTTCTTCAGGGTTGTGTAGTTTTCTGCATACAGGTTTTTTACCTCCTTGGTTAGGTTTATTCCCAGATATTTTATTTTTCTTTTTCCTACATCGAATGGGATTTTCCTCTTTATTTCTGCTTCTGCTGATTCACTGTTGGTATACAAAAATGCCTTTGATTTCTGAATATTGACTTTGTAACCTGCTGTTTTGCCAAACTCATTAATTTGTTTGAGCAGTTTTTGGGTAGAGTCTATAGGATTTGTCATGTACACTATCATGTCATCTGCAAACAGTGACAGTTTTGCTTCCTCCTTTCCTATTTGGATGCCTTTTATTTCCTTTTCTTGCCTGATCGCTGTGGCTAAAACTTTCAATACTATATTGAATAGAAGTGGTGAAAGTGGACAACCTTGTCTTGATCCTGATCTTAGTGGAAAAGCTTTTAATTTTTTCCCATTGAGTATGATATTAGCTGTAGGTCTCTCATATATGGCCTTTATTATTTTGAGAAATGTTCCCTGTATTCCCACTTTGCTGAGTGTTTTTATCATAAATGGGTGTTGTACCTTATCGAAAGCTTTTTCCGCATCTATTGATATGATCATGTGATTTTTGTCTTTGCTTTTGTTTATGTGATGTATTATATTTACTGATTTGCGAATATTGAACCATCCTTGCATTCCTGGGATGAATCCTACTTGATCATGGTGTATGATCTTTTTGATATATTGTTGGATGCGATTTGCCAATATTTTGTTGAGGATTTTAGCATCTATGTTCATCAGCGATATTGGCCTGAAGTTTTCTTTCTCTGTTGTGTCTCTATCTGGTTTTGGAATTAGAATGATGCTGGCTTCATAAAAAGAATTTGGGAGTTTTCCATCCTTCTGAATTTTTTGAAATAGTCTGTGGAGAATAGGGGTTAGCTCTTCCTTAAATGCTTTGTAGAATTCTCCTGTGAAACCATCTGGTCTTGGGCTTTTGTGTGATGGGAGTTTTTTGATTACTGCTTCAATTTCTTTTGCTGTTATTGGTGTATTTAGATTTTCTGCTTCTTTTTCACTGAGTTTTGGAAGATTGTATTTTTCTAGAAATGTGTCCATTACCCCTAGGTTTTCAAATTTCTTGGCATACAGTTCTTCATAGTAATTTCTTACAATCTCTTCTATTTCTGTAGTATCAGTTGTAATCTCTCCTTTTTCATTTCTGATTGTGTTTATTTGTGTCCTCTCTCTTCTTTTCTTGATAAGCCTACTTAAAGGCTTGTCTATTTTGTTTATCTTCTCAAAGAACCAACTCCTGGATTCACTGATCCTTAAAATTGTGCTTTTAGTTTCTATGTCATTTAGTTCTGCTCTAATCTTGGTTATTTCCTTCCTTCTGCTTGCTCTGGGCTGTCTTTGTTGTTGTTCCTCCAGTTCTTGCAGGTGTAGGGTTAGGTTGTTTGTTTGAAATGTTTCTATATTCTTTAGGTAGGCCTGTATTGCTATAAACTTCCCTCTCAGGACTGCCTTCGCTGTGTCCCATAAGTTTTGGGTTGTTGTGTGATCATTTTCATTTGTTTCCAGAAATGTTTTGATTTCTTCCCTAATTTCATTCTTGACCCATTCGTTGTTTAATAGCATACCATTCAGTCTCCATGTTTTGGGGTGCTTTGGGTTTTTTTCTTTGGGGTTGGTTTCTAATTTCAGTCCCTTGTGGTCAGAGAAGATGCTTGGTATGATTTCAATTTTCTTGAATTTGTTGAGGCTCCTTTTGTGTCCTATCATGTGGTCTATCTTTGAAAATGTTCCATGTGCATTTGAAAAGAATGTGTATTTAGCTTCTTTGGGATGAAGGGCTCTATATATATCAGTTAAGTCCATTTCATCTAGGGTGTTGTTTAATGCCACAATATCTTTGTTGATAATTTGTTTGGAAGATCTCTCCATTTTTGATAGTGGGGTGTTCAAATCCCCTACTATGATTGTGTTGCTGTCAATATCTTTCTTGAAGTCCTCTAAGATTTTCTTGATATATTTGGGTGCCCCTATGTTTGGTGCATATATGTTTACAATGTTAATGTCTTCTTGGTGGATTCTTCCCTTCAGTATAATGAAATGACCTTCTGGGTCTCTCTTTATAGCCTTTTTTTTTTGAAGTCTATTTTGTCTGATATGAGAATTGCTACCCCAGCTTTTTTTTCTTGTCCGTTTGCTTGGAAAACTTGTTTCCAGCCTCTTACTTTTAGTCTGTGATGGTCTTTTGTCCTGAGGTGAGTCTCTTGTAGGCAGCATATGTGTGGGTCATGCTTTCTTATCCATTGAGTTATTCTGTGTCTTTTGATTGGAGAATTTAATCCATTTACGTTTAAGGTTATTATTGATAGGTACTTATTCATTGCCATTTTTGTACCTGTGTTCCTCTCTGTCTCCTTCTTATCCTTCCTTCCCTCAAAGCAGTCCTTTTAGCATTTCTTGGAGAGCTGGTTTGGTGGAGGCATATTCTTTTAGACTTCTTTTTTCTTGGAAGCTCTTTATTTGGCCATCTATCTTGATTGAGAGCCTTGCTGGGTAAAGTAGCCTTGGTTGTAGGCCTCTGGTTCTCATTACTTGAAATATTTCTTGCCATTCTCTTCTTGCTTGAAGTGTTTCCATTGAGAAGTCGGTATCTAACCTTATTGGGGCTCCCTTGTATGTTATTTCTTTTTTCTCCCTTGCTGCCTTTAAGATTCTCTCTTTGTCTTGGAAGTTTGCCATTTTGATGATGATGTGTCTTGAAGTGGGCCTCCTTGGTTTCCTCTTGGTTGGGACTCTCTGTGATTCCTGGATTTGTGAGACTTTTTCTCTTGTCAAATTAGGAAAATTTTCTCTCATTACTCGTTCAAATACGTTTTCTATCCCTTGTTCTTCTTCTTCTCCTTCTGGTATTCCTATTATTCGAATATTATTACGTTTCATATTGTCTTGCATTTCTCTTAATCCCTCTTCATTCTTTCTGAGCCTCTTTTCATTTTCTTGCTCTTTCTGTGAGATGCTTTCTACCTTGTCCTCCAACTCACTAATTCTATCCTCCGCTTCATCTATCCTACTTTGGAAACTTTCTACTGTGTACTTCAATTTGGAAATTGTATTCTTCATTTCCTCTTGTCTCTTGCTGATGGTTTCCATTTCCTTTTTGATGTTGCTGTAGTTTGCAGAGAGATCATTATAGTTCCCCTGTAGTTTCTGGTAGCTCACTGTGAGCTCTTTGAACTTCGTAATAACCAGTGCTTTGAATTCACTGTCTGATAGTTGATCAGCGTCTATTTCATCTAACATTCTTTCTGAAGTTTCTGCTTTTTCTTTCATTTGGGGATTGTTTCTTTGTCTTCCCATTGTTTGAGACTCTTCTTGTTAGTCTCTGCTTCCAAAATTGATCTGTTCTGAAACACTGGTTTTATGGTGTAAACTTCTGTGGTATGTTCCTTGTGAAGTTCAGTGGTACAGACTCCTTGAAGTTTCTTGATGTTCTTCGTCTCCACCTACACTCACGCTGGTCCTCGCGCTGGTCTCTGCGTTGGTCGCCTACCACTGCTGAATGTCCCGGCTCTAGTAGCCGCCTCCTCAAGCACCCAGGTCCGTTACTAGGGCAGTGGCACAGAGGCTGGGAATGTCCCGGCTCCCGTATCTGGCTCTCTCTGCTGCCCAGGGCCGTCACAGGGGCTTGGAGTGTCCCGGTTTCCGTACCTGACTCCCCGGAGTCTAGTCCTGTCTTTATGGCAGTGGCACAGAGGCTTAGAAAGTCCCAACTCCCGTACCTGATTCCCCAGTGTCCATTCCCTTCGCTATGGCAGCAGCACAGGGGCTGAGACCCTCCCAGTTCCCGTAGCGGGATCCTCTGCCACCCCGGGCTGTCTCAGGGGTTCGGAGTGTCCCGGCTTCCGTACCTGACTCCCCGGCGTCCAGTCCCGTCACTATGGCAGTGGCACAGGATTCGAGAGCTTCCCGGCTCCCGTAGCTGGCTCCTCAGGGTCCAGGCCTGTCTTTATGGCGGCGTCACAGGGGCCTTTGGTGTCCCAGCTCCTGCAACTGACCCTTCCGTTGCCCAGGCCGGTAGTTATGGCATCGGCACAAGGGTGTCCCCGCTCCGGTTCCTGACTCCTCTGTCTCCCAGGACCGTCACAGGGGCTTGGAGTGTCCGGCTTCCGTACCTGACTCCCTGGCTCCCAGGCCTGTTGCTCTGGCGGCAGCACAGGGGCCGCGTGAGACCCAGCTCCAGTAGCTGACTGTGCCGCCGTCTGGTGTTTCAGCGTCGGTCACAATCTCTGGTCTTTTAATTTCATAAATGCTGGGTATCCGATGGTTTATTGTGCTGTTTCTCCATAGATCTGCCAGGATTTTCACCCATGAGTACAGGAGCTAGTATCCGCTCCATCTTACTCCGTCGCCATCTTCCCAGCATCTCGAACAAGGGATTTGTAAGACATGGAAGGAGTTTGCGTATATTTGAATTGTGATAAGAAGCCACCAGAGACCCTTAAAAGAGGAAATGAACTAAAGAGATTTATATTATAAAATAGTCTTCTATTACAAAGATGGGATTTAGAATTATATTTTGAATTCCACATTTGGGATTACCTTCAAATCTTCTTTTTAAGATTTTATTTATTTATTTTTAGAGAGAGGAGAAGGGAAGGAGAAAGAGTGGGAGAGAAATATCAATGTGTGGTTGCACTCTGTTCTGGGGACCTGGCCTGCAACCCAGACATATGCCCTGACTGGGAATAGAACAGGCAACAGTTTGGTTGGCAGGCCAGTGCTCAATCCATAGAGCCACACCAGCCAGGGCTCACAATAGTATTTCTAAAAGAAAACATTTGTATGTTGAGGATTAATTTCATTTCAAAAAATATTTCATGTTTAAGGCTGAATCCTAGGATGAATCCTAGGCCATCCAAAGCTGGGTTAGAGGTCCAGGCTTCTCTGTTTGAAAAATAACTTTTGGGATGGAATTATTTTCTGATTCTCTGTTTCAAGTGAGTCTTACTCTTTAAATCACTGGGCTTGAAGATTTTTCATGGTTCTTCTTTTTGAGGGAGATTTTACTTCCCAATTTATGGGCTGAAAATATTTTCCTGGTGCTTTGTGAGACATCACTGTTCTCTCTATTTGATATTGCTACTCCCATGATTAGTTCTCAGTTGACTGAAACCTGTTTCTTGAACTCCTACCGACTATACAAACCACAAAATTTATCCAACTCCTTCTTATTAGCATGGTTTTACTAAGAATAATAAATGGAACATTAATGGCCTCTTGGGAAACTTCAGATCCTCTCAATCTTGTTGCTCTAAAAACTGAGCCTTCCCATTATCATGTTGGCTCTTCGTTTGTACTTTTTACAATATTCAATTAAAAACATCAAAGGCAAACTGTACTATAATTTTATTTTATTTTTTTAAAATTTTATTTAGTTATTTTTCAAGTACAGTTTTTTGTCTATTTTTCCCATCCCAGCCTCCCCCGCCCCTTGCTCCCCACCTCCCTCCCATTTCCACCCCCCTTAGTTCTCATCCCTGTGTCCTTCCTATTTGTTCCTCCAAATCCCTCCCCCTTTTTTCCCCTTAACTTCCCTTCCTTCTCCCCTCTGGTCACTGTCCCCTTGTTCTCTATTTCAGTGTCTTTGTTTTTTGTTTTTTTGTTTTTTTTTCCTGCTTGCTAGTTTGTTTTGTTGTTTAGCTGTACTATAATTTTAAAATGGAAAGCTATTCAGTCTGTGTCTTTTCATATGACTGTGTGTCTACACATGCAATAAATGTTCAAACCTGTAGAGAATTTTTATGAGTCTATTTAAGCCAAACTGATGACATATTTCAGGGAGCAAAATCCCAAATGATCCAGAGAACAACAGTTTTGCAGTTTTATCCATTTGAAACTAAAGAGGGAATTTAAGAAATATTAAATAAATGTGGAAGAAAGTGACACAAGGATGAGATTACAAGAGAGTGAAGAAGATTATGTGCTCTGTTGTGGGTTAATATCCCCTTCCATGGTTATTTTTTCTTCTATTTCCAAAGTGCATTAATCTATACTTTGCTTAAAACCTTTTACTGCCATGGCTGCCGTGGCTCAGTGAACTGATCACCAGCCTGCAAACAGAAAAGTCTCTGGTTCATTTCCTAGTCAGGGCACATGCCTGAGTTGCAGGACAGGTTCCCAGCTGTGGGTGTGAGAGAGGCGACTGGTCAATGTATGTCTTGCACATAGATATTTCTGTCCCTCTCTTTCTCCCTCCCTTCCCATCTCTCTAAAAATAAATAAACGAAATCTTTAAAAATAAAAATTTACTAGATAAGTGATGTGCCTGGGGCATGATTACCCCACAATGACCTGCCCAGTTAGAAATTTAATATCAGATCACTCTGTTAGGTTATTTTCCATAGAATCCATTTTTACCATCCACAGTGTGTAATGAATGTGACATTTTATTACCTGTGGATAGTATTAATTAATTTCTAAAATTCCTTAATAGAGTTCTATTCAAATTGATTTAGAGATTAATGAGTTCTTATATAAAATATTTCTAAAATTCCCAGAAATGTAAAAACTAACCCAAATGCTTTTCAAGTTCATGTCAATTGAGTAAATCCTTGGCACTTAAGAATATTGCTGGTATAATTTTTTTTAAAGTGATGCTTTATGAATTACCAGCATTAAGTATAAAATGAACATACATTTTAATTTTACTTAGTCTCACTAGTCAAACAGGTTGATATTACATTTACTGGTTGTTTAAGATTATACAATTGTAAATTCAACCTAAGAAAAATGTACATGTAAAAGTGCAGTGAAAATAATTGCTTGAATCTTATTATGTCATGTATATCAAGAAGAGTAGTATAATAAAATAAACATGTACTTAATTGTTTGTTTAGGTTTCTCCTTTGTGATGCTTGCCTAACATGCAAGTGCTGTTATAGTAGTCAACAGGGACATACCTTGAGATGATGGCTAGCCTTGTTTGGTGTTGTAACATGTCTACCCAAAAATAGTTCCTAAACTCTTTTTGGTAACTTGAAACCTTAGCATTATGCTGTCAAATAACAGATATTTATTAAATATTTTGATGATTTCTAAGTAAAATAAATTACTGAAATATTAATTATGCATGATAAATTTAAATATACATACTTTTGGCATCCTATTTTTATATGATATAGAGAAGCTAAATATATTTGGAATTATTAATAAGTATGTTTTCTTTGCCACATTGAGAATTTATACTATGAGGAAGAACATGCCCATACAAATTGTCAGATATTATATTCATAACATTTGCTAGAGTACTACAGAATGCTTCTGTGTGAAACACTTCACAATTGTTCTAAATGTGTGGAATATGTCGTTGGTATTTTAATAGGTATTGCACTGAATTTACAAATTGCTTTGGGTAGTATGGACATTTCGATGATGGTGACTTCTTCCAATCCATGAACACAGCATACGCTTCTATTTATTTGTGTCTTCCTTGGTTTCTTTCTTCAATGTTGTGTAGTGTTCTGACTACAGGTCTTTTACCTTCTTGGTAAGGTTTATTGCTATGTACTTTATTTTTCTTGTTGCTATAACAAATGGGATTTTTTCCTGATTTCTTATTTTGATTATTTTATTGTTGGTGTATAAAAATGCCTTCTATTTCTGAATATTGACTTTGAGTCCTGCTGTTCTGACAAATTCACTTATTAGGTGGAGTAATTTTTTGGTGCAGCCACTGTGGAAAACAGTGTGAAATTTCTGCAAAGAAACTAAAAAAGGATTGCCTTTTGAACCAGCAATTCTGCTGCTAGAATTATACACTAATAATCTCAAAACACCAAAAGAACCTATGTACCCCTATGTTCATAGCAGCACAATTTACAATAGCTAAGTGTTGGAAGCAACCTAAGTGCCCATCAGTAAATGCATGGATCAAAAAACCGTGGTACATTAATACAATGGAATTCTGTGCAGCAGAAAGAAAGAAGGAGCTACTACCCTTTGTGACAGCATGGATGGATCTGGGGAGTATTTATGCTAAGTGAAGTAAATCAGGCAGTGAAAAAGAAATACCATATGATCTCACCTATAAATGGAACCTAATCAACAAAACACACAAGCAAGCAAAACATAACCAGAGATATTGTAATAAAGAACAAATTGACAGTAAACAGAGAAGTGGGAGGGGATAATAGAGTGAAAAGGGGAGGGGTCATCAAGGAACAACTATAAAGGACTCATGGACAAAGCCAAAAGGGGGGATAGAATGGAGGGTGGCAGGTGGGAATGGGTGGGGCAGGGGAGGAGTGGTGAGGGGAAATTGGATACAACTATACTTGAACAACAATAAAAAAGTAATTGCAAAAAAAGGAAAAAAAGAAAGTTCACAATTGGAGAAAGATGGAAATATATGGTAAATACTAATAACTATGGAAGGTTTCTCAAAAAAATTTATTGACACTGGTAAGATTGAAAGGGTTTATTTATAAGAACAGGCTGACAGTGACCAGAGAGGAGAGGGGAAGGAATTCCAGGGGAAAAGGGGAAGCATTTACAGGAACTAGTATAAAGGACACATGGACAAAAACTAAGGGGGTTTGGAAATTGGAGGGGGGTGGGGAGCACTGGGGGGGTGGGCTGGGATGGGAGTAAAAGACAGAAAACTGTACTTGAACAACAATTAAATTTTAAAAAATTAAAAATTATTCTTAGTTTCAAAATTACCCTGGTACAAATCTAGAATTTAGATATCTGTTAAAACTACAAACTTCTTAGGTTATCTGTCTATTCTTACTAAGAAATTGTAAATGTCTTTTCTTTATTTTTTAAGTAACCTGCCTAGGAAAAAAAAAGTATTGCTTCTTATTTGAATAATTTCCTGTGCGTTATATAAACTTTTATCATATTCTTGATTATTTAAGAGAACAAAAACTGCTTATTTTTAAATGAGCTAATGGTTTTAACACTTTTGGCAATTTTACCTTTCCCAAATTAAATCCTAAATGAAATCTTGTTGTTCTTGAACTGACCTTGAGATTTCTCATAGGGCCCTGAGAATGTTAAAATATTTGTTTTTTCAATTTTCAAAGAGAAATGTTAGACATAATTAATTTATTTTACTTGATATGTAGAATTGCATAAAAAGGTGTGAAATAAGAAGAGATGCTTAATCTTCTACAGGCTTTATTTGTATGAGTAAATGTTAATATGAATATTTCAGAAATTGTATGAAATTCGTAGATATTTGTTAATACTTTTTCTGCTCATGATATGTCCTGGTGTAATATTGTCAGTCATAATTCTAATTACTCTTTTAAATGTTATACGTCACAGAAATAATTATATTTCCTTGTCAAATGAACTCTCATCAGATCTTTAAACATAACCATTTTAAGTTTTTTGTCATTTAGACATAGCAATTGTTTCACTCTGATTCTTCTCTGAAAATGTTTATAATTACCTACAGACCATAATGCCTCATAATGACATTGTTTTTTTTTAAAGATTTTATTTATTTATCTTTAGAGGGGAAGGGAAGGAGAGAGGGAGAGAAACATCAATGTATGGTTGCCTTTCGTGCGTCCCCTGCTGGGAACTGGCCTGCAGGGAACCTGCCTGCAACCCTGGCATGTGCCCTGACTGGGAATCGAACCTTGATTGTCTGGTTCGCAGGCCCGCGCTCAATCCACTGAGCTACACCAGCCAGGGCATGACATTGTTTTAATAACTTTATGAAACATACAACTGTACTAAATAAAATTCCCTGAATTCTCATGGAAAGACTTATGGGTTCATGAAACTGCTAATCCAAGATCAAACAGAAAAAGTGTTAGTTATATGGGACTGAATTAACTGATAAAGGATGGTTATGTTTTTTGTTTGGAATATTGCTGGTTATTTAATGTCTTATTTTCCAGATGTAAGGAATTCTTTTTCCTTACATCTTTAGTTATCTATAACTCACAACTATTTACTAGATGTTGTTTTATAAGCAGAAATGAAACATTTATTTTTCCCCTGCCTGATACCTCTAGAATTCAAAAAGTTTTACTGAATATTCCTATTTTCATGACAATAAAGTTATGTGCAGAAATTCAAAAAGAATCTATTCTACTTGTAATAGTTTATAGTTGAAAAGATTGCTTATAATAACCAAGGCTTATATCAGAATGTCCTATTTGAAAATAATGTACCTAGAACCTGGTTTAAGAAATTATGATTGACTTTATGGAACCAATGCCTACACAGCTTTTTTAGGAACACCAGCCTGCTGGTATCTGGATTACAGGCTTCCTGGCCTTACAGGTGAGTAAAAAATATTAATTCCTGGAAGACCCAGAAAACTAGGGATATATTGGAAACTTGAAAAAGAGAGGATTAGAATCAAATTTTTATTGTGTCGCAAGTGCGGTATGATGGTAAGTTTTTGGCTTGGCTTTCTAGCTTCAAGACACTTTTTAAAAGTTTAACCTGAGATTCCTTATGACAAGTCCCAGTGAAGCAAACTCAAAAATGTCGAGTGGTCAGTTATTATTTTTCTTGCACTTACATAAATTAGAAAGCCAGATTTAATGAGACAAAACTTATTTTGTAAACAAGAATCAAGATGGGGGGTATTTTAGAAAAAAATTTTTTGTTTTGACAAAAAACCATACCACATCCTGTGAAGTCTAAATTCTTCTAGTTTTCTCCAATATCTGACTACAACCCTCCAAACTAATATTTCTAATTATTCTTCAACTTTTTTTGTCTGTTCAGCCATGAAAACTAATGCTGCCCTTTCTCCTAAGTACTGCAAACTAGAACCTAACTTAATATAAACATCAAAGAATTCACTGCAGTAGGTCATGTGTGGGCAACCTTCAAGCCTGCTGTTGTATGGGCTACTCAAATAAAATAGTTCATGGGAATATCTATCACATGCCATCATCAGAGACAATGAAACTGCAAACCAAGAAATTCATCAGACTGTAACTGTGGGGAATTGTAGCCCACCCCACTATTCTCTTGACATTGGTTTTGTAAATGCTGACTCTGAGTCATATGTAGCTTGTAGGTAAACAGCATATTTGTATAAGAATTCTAGGAACTAACTTCAAAAGATACAGACTCCAACCTTCAGTCATTCCAGTTTGGGAAGATTTGCTTATCTTCAACCATACAGCCAGGATTACAGGAAGCTGGGATGGAATGAAGCCAGGATGACTGAACCAGGATGATGTACACTAACCATCATTTGCCTTATAGGCATGGACTGTGCCAATTTGCACGTAAAGAAACTTTTCAACCCCCTCCCTTGATCTCTATGTTCTGTTCCCCTCTCCCACTTTATAAATACCCCTGCCTCCACTGAGAGGTGGGGATGGGCTTGGGGATTTGAGGCCCCATCTTCCAGGTGGCCAGTACCTAAAATAAAATAACTTTTCTTTTTTGTTGTTGTTTTTTTTGTTTGTTTTTTAAGGTTTTATTTATTTATCTTTAGAGGGAAAGGGAAGGAGAGAGTGAGAGAAATATCAATGTATGGTTGCCTCCTGTGTGTCCCCTGCTGGGGACTGTCCTGCAACCCAGGCATGTGCTCTGACTGGGAATCGAACCTTGATCCTTTGGTTTGCAGGCCCGCACTCAATCCACTGAGCTACACCAGCCAGGGCAAAATCACTTTTCTTTACATTATCACCTGACTCTTGAGTATTGGCTTTTGAAGTGGCAGGCAGCTGGAATTTTGTTCAGTCACTACATTGCCAACATCTAAAAATCTTGATTGGCTGCTCTCTAGACTCAGAAATTGGATTTCTAACCATTAATTTCTCTCATTTTATTTTCATAGAATTCTTACTCATTAAATGCCTGGTAGCACTATCCAGCAAATATCCTGTACTACCAAATCCCAACAGATGGCTGGCTCAGCTACTCCTTAATGAACAAAAAACCATCAAAATGAAAAAATAGATTTACATTCTTTAAAGAAAACAAAAATATCTTTTCTTTCCTTGAAGCAGAAGAGGGACTGACAAAAGATTCTTTCCTTGACCAAACTCCAGTCAGGTTCCTCTGAGCTCTTGTTCAACTAGACCTCATCCTTAGACATGTCATCAGGAGCCCAATTTTAGCAAGAACTGGACCCTTGTCAGTTTAGCTGTAATTCCCTACCCTTCATATCTAATCACTCCAATAGCTGATCAAATTCATGATCCTCCATCATCCTGCAGGTAATATATGACCACCTTGGCCTGTATTCAACAGAATTCTTGGTAGGTCATTGTAGCCAGAACTCCACCTTACCCTGATGTTTTCTTTTAATGTTTTCAGCCACTGGTATTCACTGCAATCCCTATCTTGCTCATTGGATATAATTTCCACTTTTCTTTATTATATTTGGAGTTAGGCTCAATCTCTTTTCCCCACTGCAAAAACCTATTGGAGTAGTCCTTACACCTATTGTCATAGTCCTGTATAAAGTTGACCTTACTGTTTTAAAAAGTGTCATGAATGTATTTTTGTTGTCAGTTTCCTCTCCAGAAAGGTTTTTATCATTGGGAAATATAAAATTTTAATTCAATTGATTTTTAGGCATTACAGTTAGCAAATTCAACCAATAACTAAAAGTAGATGTAAAAAATGTATCTTTTAGAGCTTGTATAAAAATAAAAGCAATAAAAATAAAAATTAAGAATGAATAGAAAGCCCTGGCTGATGTAGCTCAGTGGATTGAGGGCGGGCTGAGAATCAAAGGGTTGCTGGTTTGATTCCCGGTCAGGGTACATGCCTGGGTTGCGATCCAGGTCCCCAGTGGGGGCCATGTGAGAGGCAACCCACACATTGGTGCTTCTTTCCCTCTCTTTCTCCCTCCCTCCCCCCTCTAAAAATAAATAAATAAAATGTTTTACAAAAAGAATGTATAGAAAGTAAGACAGAATAAGAAAAAGAGAAAAAGGGATATAATTATTGGATTTCTGAGCAGGTACAAGGAGAACAGAGGAAGACCCAGCTAAGTAGTATGAAGCCCAAGCCCAAACTCTCACAGATTTTGATTGTGCTATCTTCTCTATCTTTTGAAATGCTAATTAGCAGATTAACCACCTTTCACAGCTCTTTAAGGGCTGTTTTTTTATTATTAATTTGAAGGTCTTTGTTCTGTGAGATCTAAGACTAAACCCATGACAGTTTCAAAATATTGTTATTTGTTTCTCTTACTTTTGGGATACTTTTGTTTATATAAAGTGTGAGGCAAATGTGCTCTTAGAGTTTGAAGCAGTTGTAGTTACTTCCTATGGGAAACTCACCTAATCTGCCAACACTGCTCACCTTTACCTCTCAACTCATGCTTGCATTACATCTGGTTAAAATACTATGTACCTCTCGCTACCATTTAAAAAGTGTCAGTTTAGGATTAGGATGGTGCTGGCCTTATAAAAAGAGTTTGGGAGTCTTCCCTCTTCTTGGACTTTACAGAATAGCTTGAGAAGGATAGGGACTATCTATCTGGTCCTTAAATGTTTTATAAAATTCTCCTGTGAAAGCTTCAGGCCCAGGGCTTTTGTGTGCCAGGAGTTTTTTGATTACTGCTTCAATTTCACCAGCTGTTATACTGTTCATGCTTTCTACTTTTTCTTCATTCAGTTTTGGGATATTATATGTTTCTAGAAATTTGCCCATATCACTCAGGTTTTCAAATTTCTTGGCATATAGTTGTTCATAGAACTTTCTTACAATCTTTTGTATTTCTTTGGTATCAGTTATAATCTCTCCTCTTTCTTTCTGATTATATTTACTTGAGTCCTCTCTTTTTTCTGAATGAGTCTTCTTAAAGGCTTGTTGATTTTTGTTTATCTTTTCAAGGAGCTAACTCCTGGATTTATTAATCCTTTGGATTGTTCTTTAAGTCTCTATGTCATTTAATTCTGCTCTGATCTTGGTTATTTCCTGCTTTCTACTCACTCTGGGCTTTGTTTGTTGTTGTTCCTCCAGTTTTTGTAGATGTGGGGTTGTTACAGGAAAAAAACTCAGACCGAACACTGGAGGAAGCAAAGTGGAACCTTTATTATGAATACGGACCCAGAGGAAGCAGTCTCCAAATTCTGGGCCTTGATCAGTGGGGGAGCAGTTGCTTTGTAGGGCAAGGGGCAGTCTGTCACTTGGACCCTTTCTTCTGGTGCGAAAGCAGGAAGTACCTTACAGAAGCAAAAGAAGCAAAAAAACAAGTCACAAACAAGTCATTCTCTGGGTGCTGTGCTATGTTTTAAAATAGCTGCCAATTTCCTCTAACAGGGTTAGGTTGTTTATTTGAAATGTTCCTATCTTTTTTAGGTAGGCCTATATTGCTATGGACTTCCCTCTCAGGACTGCCTTTGCTGTGTCCCATAAGTTTTGGGTTGTTGTGAGTTCATTTTCATTTGTTTCCAGAAACTTTTTGATTTCTTCCTTGATCTCATTCTTTTTAAAAAAATATTTTATTTATTTATTTTTAGAGAGAGGGGAAGGAAAGGAGAAAGGGAGGGAGAGAAACATCAATGTGAGGTTGCCTCTCATGTATCCCTTGCTGGGGACTGGGCCTGCAACCCAGGCATGTGCCTTGACTGGGAATGGAACTGGTGACCCTTTGCTTCACAGTCCTGTGCTCAATCCACTGAACTACACCACCCAGGGCCTTGATCTCATTCTTAACCCATCCATTATTTAATAGAATGCTATTCAGTCTCCATGAGTTTGAATGTTTTTGAGTTTTCTCCTTGAGGTTGGTTTCTAATTTCAAAGCCCTGTGGCTAGAGAAAATGTTTGGTATGATTTCAATTTTCTTGAATTTGTTGAGGCTTGTTTTGAAGCTATAATTTTTAGTTTTAGTGGTTACTGAATTATTCATCATTTAAAATTGTATATATCTTTCAAAATGTCTTTAACACTTAGATATTAAGTGTGTCAGATTAGTTAAAATTTCAATGTTTTACCTATCAATGAAGTGTCTTAAAAACCTGGGAAAGATGATAAATACAATATCCTGAGTAGAGGAAAATGTTTTCATTTCTCTTTGCCGAGTGTACCATTTTAAAACATATTTTACTCTTATTTCATTTGGAAACGTTTTTAGAAACAGGAATTTCTAAAAACTGGAGGAAAAGCTGCCTGACTTTTTTTCTTGAGGAAATTCATTCTCAAGTCCAGCTTTAATGTATTGCTTGTGTGGATTCATAGTCTGCATGGCTCAAAATTCTGAGAAATTCACTGGGGAAGGAGAAGAATAAATGTGGAGGTTGACTGACAAAAAAGTGTTGTGTAATACACTTGCCAAAATTAAATGACAAGAATTTAACAAAGGGCCAATTTAACAAATTTAATAATTTCTACTGAGATCTGAGCTACTTGTAGTATATACCCATGAGCACATAATTTGTAGACATATATGGGGTGGTGGAGCAGGGTTACTTAGCTAAGCACCAATGGGAGCAGAAACAAATAAAATGTAGATATTGTGCCTGCCTTCAAGTCCCTTATCCTGTTGTGCAGAGGGTGAGGCAAATATAGAAATGACAATGCTAGGAGTAGCAGAATATAGTACACATCAGGATAAATGTATAGGGCACATTGTGTGATCCTAACAGACAAGAGAACAACATCCACAAAGGGACAAAGAAAAACCTTTATGAAATACAGGGCATTGCACTTGCGGGTTAGGAAGCATAAAGTAATACTATCACACAGCATCTTGTAACTTTGTATAGCAAGGTCTATAAGCCTCAGGTGCTCTTGGTGTTTCCCATAACACAAAAAAGTAAGTTTTAGCTATGAACAGAATGGGATATTTGACTTTAACAGTAAAGAAATAAAATAATTTTAGGCATTGAAATGATCTGGGGGATGATCATTATAGAAGGTCACTGGGGGAGAATAGAAATGATGAATTTTGACAATGAAAAAAATATAACACTAAGAAGTACTGTTTGGGTCATTTTAATGCTGTGAAAGTGAATGACAGGGCTTGGAAAGGGGATAATTAAGAGAATATAATGAATACTTTAATGTCAGCCAATTTCTTTTTTTTTAATCTTTTATTTTATTTTATTTTATTTTATTTTTATTGATTATGCTGTTACAGTTGTTCTATTCCCCCCTTTATTTCCCTCCACTCTACCCCCCATCCCCACCATCACCCCCCCTTTAGTTTATGACCATGTGTCTCAAGTCCTTTAGATTCTATATTTCCCATGCTATTCTTGCCCCCCCATCTATTTTCTATCTACTGTCTATGCTACTTATTTTCTGTACCTTCTCCCCCCTTCTCCTCTTCCCACTCCCCTGTTGCTAACCCTCCTTGAGATCTTCATTTCTATGTTTCCACTCCTGATCTAGCTGTCCTTTTAGTTTGCTTTTGTTTTAGGTGTGGTTGTTAATAACTGTGAGTTTGTTGTCCTTTCACTGTTCATGTTTCTTTAACTTCTTTTTCTTAGATAAGTCCCTTTAACATTTCATATAATAAGGGCTTGGTGATGATGAACTCCTTGAATTTAATCTTATCTGAGAAGCACCTTATCTGTCCTTCCATTTTAAATGAAAGTTTTGCTGGATAGAGCAATCTTGGTTGTAGGTCTTTAGATTTCATGACTTGGAATACCTCTTTCCAGCCCCTTCTTGCCTGTAAGGTCTCTTTTGAGAAATCTGCTGACAGTCTGATGGGGACTCCTTTGTAGGTGACTTTCCCCTTAGCTCTTGCTGCTTCTAGGATTCTCTCCTTCATTTTAATCTTGGCTAATGTAATGATGTTGTGCCTTGGTGTGTTTCTTTTTGGGTCCAACTTCTTTGGTACTCTCTGAGCTTCCTGGATTTCCTGGAAGTCTATTTCCTTTGCCAGCTTGGGGAAATTCTCCTTTATTATTTGTTCCAATAAGTTTTCCACTGGTGGCTGTTCCTTTCCCCCTTCTGGTACCCCTATAATTCGGATGTTGGAGTGTTTAAAGATGTCCTGGAGGTTCCTAAGACTCTCCTCATTTCTTTGAATTCTTGCTTCTTGACTCTTTCCTGTTTGGCCATTATTTGCTTTCTTCTGGTCCACTCCATTGATTTGAGTCCCAGTTTCCTTTTCATTGCTATTGGTGTCCTGTGCAATTCCATTCATTTCAATTAGTTTCGCCTTCATATATTTGTCTAATTTGTTGGTATAATCAACCAGTTCTGTGAGGATCCTGATCACCAGTGTTTTAAACTGTGCGTCTGAGAGTTTTGCTATTTCTTCATCGCTTAGATTTATTGGCTCTGGGGCTCTGAGAGCCTCCTGCGCCATTCTTGGTCTGTTCTGGCCCTTTAAGTGTGAGAAGCGGCGCCTTGGATTCCCAGGTGGCTGGGTTGTGACTCTGTATGTGGGGGCGTGGCCAGAGCGGGGAAATGGCGACCCCCTCTGCTGTTTCTCACAGCTGGGTGCGGAAGAGCAGTGCCTTAGGTGGTTCACCTGGGCCGGGCCACTCAGAGTTGCTGGGTTATGACTCTGTATGTGGAGGTGGGGTCAGAGCAGGGAAATGGCGGTGCCCTCCACTGCCACTTGCCGTGGGGACCTGCCGGCCCGGTCCAACCGCCCACTCCCTCGCCTGTCCACCCTCACACAAATGCGGGACCTCAGTCAACACGCAGCCCCAGTCCTGGCTGTCTCCCCCGCGGTCGCTCGCCTGGTTGCTCGCTGGGTCGCTCACTAGGTCTGACCCTGCGCCTGGATTCCGCGGGCCTGAGTGTGTCTGGCCGAGTCCTCCTGTGCAACCCTGCTCCGCCAGCCGCTGATTTCGCCCCTTACCGGTCAGGCTGAAGAATTTGTTGTTAACGGACTTCCAAAAAGTTCAATTTTCCGTGTTCTGACTATGTTTTCTGTTGCTAATATTTAGTTTTCTCTAATCTTGGTTGTGGGAGAAGGCACGGCACATCCACCTATGCCTCCATCTTGGCGGAAGTCCTCTTCTTTTTTTTAATATTAAATTTTATTTAGTTACTTTTCAAGTACATTTTTTAAAATCTATTTCTCCCATCCCACCCCACCCCCCTGCCCGGTCTCCCCCCCCATTCCCCCCCCCCAGTCCTCATCTCTGCGTCCCTCATACTTGTTCCTCAAAATCCCTCCCCCTTTTTCCCCTTAAGTTCCCTTCCCTCTCTCCTCTGGTCGCTGCCCACTTGTTCTCTATTTCAGTGTCTTTGTTTTTGTTCTGTTTGCTTGTTTGTTTTATTCTTTAGCTTCCTGTCAAAGGTGAGATCATATGGTATTTGTCCTTCAATGCCTGGCCTATTTCACTCAGCATAATGCTTTCCAGTTCCATCCATGTTATTGCAAAAGGTAGTAGCTCCTTCTTTCTCTCTGCTGCATAGAATTCCATTGTGTATATGTACCACAATTTTTTGATCCATTCATTTACTGATGGGCACCTAGGTTGCTTCCAACTCTTGGCTATTGTAAATTGTGCTGCTATGAACATTGTGGTGCATAGGTTCTTTGAAATTGATGTTTTAGGATTCTTGGGGTATATTTCTAGCAGTGGAATTGCTGGGTCAAAAGGCAGGTCAATTTTTATTTTTCTGAGAAAATTCCATACTGTTTTCCATAATGGTTGTACCAGTCTGCAATCCCACCAACAGTGAACTAAGGTCCCCTTTTCCCCACAACCTCTCCAACATTTGTTGTTTGTTGCTTTGTCTATTATAGCCATCCTGACTGGTGTAAAGTGGTATCTTATTGTGGTTTTAATTTGAATCTCTCTGATAGCTAACAATATTGAGCATCTCTTCATGTGTCTCTGGATATTCTGTATGTCCTCTTTGGAGAAGTGTCTGTTCAAGTCCTTTTCCCATTTTTTAATTGGGTTCGATGTCTTCCTAGAGTGGAATCGTGTAAGTTCTTTGTATATTTTGGAGATTAAACCTTTGTCTGAGGTATCATTGGCAAATATATTTTCCCATACAGTTGGTTGTCTTTTTAATTTAATAGTGTTTTCTTTAGCCACACAGAAGCTTTTAATTTTGATGAGATCCCATTTGTTTATTCTTTCCTTTATATTCCTTGCTCTAGGGGACATATCAGTAAAAATGTTGCTGCATGGAATATCTGAGATTTTCTTGCCAATGTTCTCCTCTAGGACTTTAATGGTGTCACGGCTTATATTTAAGTCTTTTATCCACCTTGAATTTATTTTGGTGTATGGTTTAAGTTGGTGCTCAAGTTTCATTTTTTTGCACGTAGCTGTCCAGTTCTCCCAACACCATTTGCTGAAGAGGCTATCTTTACTCCATTTTATGTCAGCCAATTTCTATCAGAAGCAAGATAGTAAATATTTTAGGCTTTGCAAGTCATATGGTCTCTGTTTCATTTGCTCAAATCTGTTATTGTACTGCAAAAGCAGTTATAGACACTACATTAAGTGAACAAGCATGATTGTGTTCCAATGAAACTTGATTTCCAAAATGAAGCAAAGTAAATTTGACTCATGAACTATAGCTTTGCTGGCCCTCAAATTTAGTGATTAAACAACAAGTTAGTAGATAGATTTAGAAGGAGGTATGGTTCAATATCATAAGCTTCAAAATAAAAAAAATTACATGAACACAGTGGAGTAATGATGAAAATATCACTTCATGACCTTAAAGTATTTGGAGAATGAAAAACATGAGCATCAATTTTGAAAGTGCTTTTGTAAAAGTAATGAATATACAGTAATGGTAAAGACAAGAGAGAATGTCTAAACAAGAGGTTAAGAATGTAGACTAATTTGTAAACCAGAGAATGAAGGTTTAGGTTCCAAGGTCAAGATTCTACTGAAGTCTTCTATAGACAAGAGCCATGCTAGTTTCATCATTTTCGAGCTGAAACACAACTTCTCATTGAATAAACGATTTCATTGCTTTGAAAGGTTTATATTTTTCTCACTACTTCTTAAATATAATTCAGAGCCAAGTAAATTTTGTTTCTTTTAAAAATAACTTTGCAAGGGTCTTTATATTAAGACTTACACAAGGGGAATTTGTCATCTTTTATTTATATACATATGTATATGCATTAACACAACACATTCCTTGGATATTGGTAAAATTCAAAATGTTATGCATAATCATTAAACAATTTATAATGTAGTTTTATTTTAAATGGATTACAATTAATCTTTAAGTTCTTTGCTGTTCATTATGCTAACCATAGAAAAATCTGGCTTTGAACGTTTGCTAAGTTCCACAATGATTTATTATTCAAAATTATAGCAAAGCAAATTTTAGCTGTAAAACATGACCTTTTTAGTGTCCTATTTCCTGAAACCTAGCTCAACATGATTCAATATCATAAATTGTCACCATTCTCTTCAAATAAAAATGTACCGAGCACTGTTATTTCATTGTGGAACAATACAACAAAAAAACCAAATCGAATACAAGCACACACAAGTCCACAAACATACACAAAGGTAAATCTGCATAACACATGTTCTGGAAGCATACTTCAAAGAACACTTCTGCTGTAACCATCATTCTACTGTATAATATCTTGGGAATTATTTTGTTGGAAACATTATTTAAGACAGTTCCTCTATTGTATTTAAATCTGACATGATATCTCTCCTATGCTATTTTGTCATTTCCATTCTGTGAGATTGCATTGTCTTTGACAGCATGGTGTCCTCTTCCCAGTGCATTCTGTAGTATAATTTGGGTGCTACATATCAACAATAACAATAACTACCATGTTGCATTAACTTGTAATGTGCTAAGCACTGTGCTATCTGATTTACATATATCATTTAATATATTCCACACACTAGTTTCATAAATTATTCCAATTTTATAGATGCAAAAACAAAGGCTGAGAAATAGCACATGAATACATGACCAGAAAATAGGACAAAATCTGAACTAGATTACATATAGCCTCAATGAGAATGTCCTTATTGCTATACTGATTCTCCAAGTGAATCTCATTAAATATTAAGTAATACATCAACCCTTTAAGGTTATAATAAGGAAGCCGAGATCAATGGAATTATTTAAATAATTTCCTAGGAAAGTATTTTGAATACAGAGAAAATGTAATAAGGGAGAAAAAGAAAATTAATGTTTCACTTCATTGAAATAACCACCTTTCACCAATTTAGTGTCTATTGCTTCAGATGTTTTTGTCTGTGTACAAAGTAATATAATATTTTAAAATAAATGTGAATTCTTATTGTAAACTGAGTTTTTTCCTAATTAGTAAGTTGTAAACATATCTCCATGTCAGTAAGTTTATGTCTGTTAGGATAGATTTCAAAAAGGGCACATTGTTTCATGATCTGAATGAGGTGTACATTTTTAAAGTATATTTTATTGATTATGCCATTGCAGTTGTCCCATTTTTTCTTTCCCCTTTATCCTCCTACACCTTGCAACCCACAACTGTCCAGCATTCTTCCCACCTTAATTCATGCCCATGGATTGTGCATATAAGTTCTTTGGCTTCTGCATTTCCTATGCTATTCTTACCCTGCTCCTGTCTATTTTATGCCTGCCTATTATGCTTCTTATATCTTGTACCTTTCCCCCCATTCTCCTGCTTTATCTTCCCCTCCCTGCTGATAATCCTACATATGATCTCCATTTCTGTGATTCTATTTCTGTTCTAGGTTTTGGTTTTTAGGTTCAGTTGTTGATAGTTGTGAATTCATTGTCATTTTACTGTTCACAGTTTTTTTAATCTTCTTTTTCTTAGATAAATCCCTTTAACATTTTATACAGTAAGGGCTCATTGATGATGAACTCCTTCTACTTGACCTTATCTGGGAAGCACTTGATCTGCCCTTCCATTCTAAATGATAGCTTTGCTGGATAGAGGCATCTTGGATGTAGGTCTTTGCCTTTCATGACTTTGAATACTTCTTGCTGGCCCCTTCTTGCCTGTAAGGTTTCTTTTGACAAATCAACTACTAGTCTTATTGGGAACTCCTTTGTAGGTAACTCCCTTCTTTCCTTTTGCTGCTTTTGAGATTCTCTCCTTATCTTTAATCTTGGGTAATGTGAGTATGATGTGCCTTGGTGTTTTTATTCTTGGATCCAATTTCTTTGGGACTCTCTGAGCTTCCTGGACTTCCTGGAAGTCTATTTCCTTCACCAGATTGGGGAAGTTCTCCTTCATTATTTGTTCAAATAATTTTACTTTCTTGCTCTTCTTCTTCTCCTTCTGGCAGCACTATGATTCAGATTTCAGAGCATTTGAAATTTTCCCAGAGGATCATCAGCCTCTCCTGATTTTTTTGTTTCTTCATTCTGTTCCAATTAAATGTTTTTTCTTCCTTTTGTTCTAAATTGTTGATTTGAGTCCAGGTCTCCTTCCCTTCACTGTTGATTTTCTGTATATTTTCCTTTTTTCACTTTGTATAGCCTTCATTTCTTCCTTCATTTTGTGAATGAACTCAATAATTTCTGTGCGCATTCCGATAACCAGTATTTTGATCTCTGCATCTGATAGGTTGTCTATCTTTATTGTGTAGTTCTTTTTCTGGAGATTTGATGTGTTCTTTTATTTGGGCCATATTTTTTGTCTTGGCATACCTGTTACATTGTAATGGGTGTTGCCTTAAGTATTTCCCATGGCTGGACAACTCATGTCGCTGTGATGTGGTGATGTCTGTGGGGGAGGAATCAGAGAGGGAACAATGCCATTTTCTTGGCTCTCAGCCCAACTTTCTGTCACTTCTCTTGCTTCCTACAGGCAGATTGTGCCCTTTCAGGGGCTTATTGCTGGGTGGATAGGCTTGTGTACATTCTAGGACCCTGTGGGCCTCTCCAACAAACTGTCCTGTGAGGGTCAGAGTTTTTCCCACTACCAGAACCCCCACAGATTTTTACAGACAAAGGTTTTGAGGCTTTATTTCCTTGCGCTGAAATCCCGGGTTTCCCGATCTGTCTTACTCCCCAGTTGTTCCTCCCAGCTTATCCTCATGCGAATGTGGAAGCACCTGGTTTGTCAGCCCCCACCTTGCCCATTTGGTCCTCCACCTCATCATGCATTCTCTCCACAGGACTGCCTGTCTCTGCCCCTTCTACCAGTCTGGGTGAATGTTTAACTCTTTGGTTGTCAGAGTTCTATGAAGTTTGATTTTCTGGCAGTTCTGGTTGTTCTTTGTTTTTAAATTGCTTGTTATCCTTCTTTTTGGTTGTGCAAGGAGGCAGTGTTTCTATCTACACCTCCATCTTGGGCAGAACTGGTAGTGTGCATTTTTAATCAATCTTCTATTGCTGGGTATATTCATCACCAAACGTTTTATTTTTATTACTTGAATGGTGTGATAAATATTCTAATTATACATCTCTTCATGTGTCTCTAAATAGTCATTTCAGTTAAAAGAATGACCATTTATTGTTTTATTTAGACTCAAGAATTATGAATTGTGGAACTCTGTGCTACCTGGTATAATACTAGGAACAAAAAAGACAGAATAGAGGAACTTCAAATAATTACTTACGTATATAAAGAAACTTGCTGTATTATAGAAGTGAAATTCCAAATCAGTAGTGATAAAATTTATTATTATAACATATTAATGAAGCAATTATTTATGCAGATGAAAAATACAATGAAATTTTTAATTTACATTATCTCACAAAAATAATTGCCCAGTGGATTAAAGTGATATGTGATAATTTAAAAAATAAGAATATTACTCCTGGGCTGGATGACTTAGTGGATTGAATGCCAGCCTGCAAACTAAATGATTGCTGCTTCAATTTCCAGTCAGGGCACATGCTCAAGTTGTGGGTCAGGTCCCCAGTGGGGGAAATGCAAGAGTCAACCATAGATTGATATTTTTCTCCCTCTCTTTCTCCCTCCCTTTCCCTCCCTCTAAAAAAAAAGTAAAATAAAGGAAATCTTTAAAAAACAAAAAAATACAAGAAATATAAGCAAATGCCTTAAAATTCAGGGTAAATGAGAATTCTTTTTTTTAATTTTTATTTTCTTGATTATGCCATTACAGTTGTTCTATTTTCCCCCTTCATTCCCCTCCACCCTGCACCCTCCCACCCCCACCATTCCCCCCTTTAGTTTATGACCGTGTGTATCAAGTTCTTTAGATTCTATATTTCCCATACTATTCTTGCCCTCCCCCTATCTATTTTCTACCTACCATCTATGCTACTTATTTTCTGTACTTTCTCCCCCCTTCTCCTCCTCCCACTCCCCTGTTGCTAACCCTCCATGAGATCTTCATTTCTATGTTTCCGCTCTTGATCTAGATTCAAGTAGCACAAATCATAAAGAATAATATTAGTAATTAGGACTGCATTAAGATTTAAAACTTATGTGTATCAAGATAGAGCACAAAGTTAAATAGAAGCCAGAGACTTGAAAAAGATATTTGAAACATAGTAACTAATAGTTCTATATGGAATATTGAAATAGCTCCTAAACTAAAAGATAAGCTCCACAAGGGCAGATATTTTTATCTATTTTGTTTACTACTACATCCTCAGTGCCTAGAACAGAGTGCTTGGAAAATAACAGACACTTAATACATATAGATCGAATGAAAAAACTCAGATATAATAACAACAAAAAGCAAAATACATTAACAGCTGTTTTATACAGAAGGAAACTTTAATCAATAAACATGCAAAGATGCATGAGCTCATTAGTTATCAAGGTAATGTTCATAAAATCACAATAAAATATTGAATAATTTTCATTCCATTCAATCAGCTAAAATAAAAAAAATCTGATTACACTAATGTTAATAGGAGTTTGGTAAAACATAAGTTCTCATTTACTCTAAGTTAACATCTAGATTGTCACAACCATTTTGGAGAGAGGCTTGGGAGTATCTGGTCAAGTTGAAGGTCTGATACCCAGAGTAATCTATGACTTCCCAATTTAATATTCACATATATATTAATAGGGGAATGTATAAGTAAAGTGTGGTAAATCTATACAATTAAGTTGTAATAGCACTTAAAATGAAAAAAAAACTTTCTATCAAATAAAACCTTGAAAAATAATAATACTAAGTGAAAATGCAATGTACAGAGGGGTATACAGTATATTTCATTTAACAAACTTTTAAACTCAAAAACTACATTATGTATTGATCATTTATAAATACCTTATGATGTACAAATATAAAAATAGGAAGTAATTATAAACAATAACTTCAAGATAGTGGTTCCATTAAGAAAATAGACAAGGGGAAAGAATGAAAAGCAATTTGCTTATATCTCTATTTCTTAGTTCTGGATCATAAATCCATAAGTGTTCACTAAAATTATTCTGGTACTTTCTTCATGTTGAATGTGGTTCATAAAGAAAATGAATTAATATGAGCTAAGGTAGTAGTGGAAGCTTGCACAAAAGGAAATAAAAATAGTAAATGTAACATACTGGCTTTCAGAATAGAATAATATACCTCTCCAATACCTCTTCTCTGTTTCTTTTCACCTGTATATATTTTTATCTAGGTCTTTATTTCTTTCTCCACTTATCACCTCTGATTTTCATAATTTTGGCTTTGTTCTCAGGTACACTCTCTCCATCTGTGCTTTATTTTTATTGGAACATAAACATCATTTATTTAATTACTTTTGCTTTACAAGGGAAGGCCTTAGATGCCTCTAAACTTATATTGTCTTTATCTGAGTTCAACAGAACTATTTAGTTCAACTTGCGTCATATACCATTTCTTGAGCACTCTGGACGGGAAGATGATGCACTACTCTTTTTAGGGCTGAGTCATATGTCCACTTCTGGATAGATGGCTCCCCCAAATACAATTACAGTAATAATACTAATAGAAAAGAAAAGGAAGCTTTAGCAGGCAAGAGTAATAGCTGTAAAACTACAAGGTTAATGTGAGAGAATAGAGGAAGGAAAGTAGGGTATGGTAAGAGAAGATTTTGTTTATTTACTAACATTGTTTATTTCTTAAACAGCACTTTTTAAAACTTGTGATTGATTTACTGTTGAATGTGTTACTTGTTTATTATCCATTTTATCATCAAGCTTGTCATCTCCCATGACTATATGGACTTTGTGTGTCTTGCTCAACACATTATTCCCTAGCTTTGATTAGAGTGTTAGATTTTCAATGAATATTTGTTGAATTACTTAATATATAGCAGTGATTCTAAAATTTTTTGGTCTCAGACCCCTTTATATTTTTAAAATTATTGAGACTCCACAGAATTTTATTTATGTGGGCTGCCTGTATTGAAATTACCAATATTTATTGCATTTAAAATTAAAACACATTTTAAAAGATTTTATTCAACAACCCATTTGCAACTAACAATAAATCTATTTTATGTTAACATAAATAACAATTTTATGAAAAAGAACTCTATTTTTCAAAACAAAAATGTCTACTGGGAAAAGTAAAATTCTCATTAAACTACATTCAATCATTTGCAATATGCAGTTTTAATTAATGTATATGAAGATAATATGGCTTATATAGACAGAGAGTTGGAAAAGTGAAGAATATAGACTTTTATAACTGGATATTTTCTTAAATATTGAAATATCCAAGCTCAAAAGGGATAGTTTTCTATAGGGTAGTTACAACATGAAATCTGAAACCCTACTAATGAACTCTTTATATTCTGTTATATTAATATCTGTGGCTATGTCTGGCAATTTAAATGAATAATTTTGCAACATCATCAACTGCTCATTTGGGAAATCCTGGTTTACCATGATACACAGATTTGTATGTCAATATATTTCATTATACAACATAAAAAAACACATTTGTTAATATTACCACCAAATTCATCAGAAGTGTCTTTAAGAATTGGGAAGCCATCAAGCTTACAAGGGCAGCTACAAATCATTCAAAATTCTATTCATTGCTGGAAAGTTTAAATTTTATGATTAGTAATAAATGCTATCAGTTTTCCTTGAAGTGATAGGCTTATTTCTTTCACTTTCAAAAAAATGTCTGAATAAAAATACTCAAGTAAAAATGGTGTTCCATACAAAAACGCAGGTAGTTTTTCCTGAGCCAACCTCCCTACTTTATTATTTAGCAGAAATATTTTATGAATACTTCACATTTTGTTTACATGTAATGTTTAAAAGTTGTACTCAAAGGTCAAGATTTAATAAAATTAAACATTTTTAGTGCTTCATTAGGACATTATTAAGTGAAACTGGTAGGTATTTTTCTTCTGTGAGTGTGAAGTGAAGAATACAAAGATTAATAAAGTTTGATGCCACTGCCTTGGTTTAAACTAAGTTTCCAAAAGTTCTCTGCCATTGCTTTTAAATCATCAGAACTATTTAGCTCAACTTCTGTCATATAGTAAATAGTAAAAGCGTCAACATAGTAAAAATGGATAATAATATTTTAATATTATTATGAAAATCTTTTTGACCACAGGACTCCTGAAAGTGTCATGGAAACTTGTAATTTGAAAACAACTCATATCTATAATTCAATTATATTTACACTAAAATTAAATGTCCACATATTTTATGTATTTTGTACTTACAGCTAGCATTGGAAGAAAATGTGTATTAGGATGCTATACATTTTTAAAGATATGAGATGCTTTTTATTTATTTATTTATTTATTTATTTTTAAATATTTAATATTGCTATTTTTTAAAGATTTATTTATTTATCTTTAGAGGGGAAGAGAAGGAGAGAGAGAGAGAGAAACATCAATGTATGGTTGCCTTTCATGCATCCCCTGCTGGTAACTGGCCTGCAGGGAACTGGCCTGCAACCCCAGTATGTGCCCTGACTGGGAATCGAACCGCGATTGTCTGGTTCGCAGGCCCGCGCTCAATATGAGATGCTTTTTAAACACAGAAACTGAAATATAGATCTTTTTATTATTTATAGAAAAAAGAAAAACTAAGGACTTATTATACAATTCTTTTTTCTCAGTGTAATTTCTTTTTTTAATTTATTTTTTTTGATTATGCTGTTACGGTTGTTCTATTCCCCCCTTCATTCCCCTCCACCCTACCCCCCGTCCCCACCATTACCCCCCTTTAGTTTATGGCCATGTGTCTCAAGTTCTTTAGATTCTATATTTCCCATGCTATTCTTGCCCCCCATCTATTTTCTATCTACTGTCTATGCTACTTATTTTCTGTACCTTCTCCCCCCTTCTCCTCCTCCTACTCCCCTGTTGCTAACCCTCCTTGAGATCTTCATTTCTATGTTTCCACTCCTGGTCTAGCTGTCCTCTTAGTTTGCTTTTGTTTTAGGAGTGGTTCTTAATAACTGTGAGTTTGTTGTCCTTTCACTGTTCATGTTTTTTTAACTTCTTTTTCTTAGATAAGTCCCTTTAACATTTCATATAATAAGGGCTTGGTGATGATGAACTCCTTGAATTTGATCTTATCTGAGAAGCACTTTATCTGTCCTTCCATTCTAAATGAAAGTTTTGCTGGATAGAGCAATCTTGGTTGTAGGTCTTTGGATTTCATGACTTGGAATACCTCTTTCCAGCCCCTTCTTGCCTGTAAGGTCTCTTTTGAGAAATCCTCTGACAGTCTGATGGGGACTCCTTTGTAGGTGACTGTCCCCTTAGCTCTTGCTGCTTCTAGGATTCTCTCCTTCATTTTAATCTTGGCTAATGTAATGATGATGTGCCTTGGTGTGTTTCTTCTTGGGTCCAACTTCTTTGGGACTCTCTGAGCTTCCTGGATTTCCTGGAAGTCTATTTCCTTTGCCAGATTGGGGAAATTCTCCTTTATTATTTGTTCCAATAAGTTTTCCACTGGTAGCTGTTCCTTTCCCCCTTCTGGTACCCCTATAATTCGTATATTGGAGTGTTTAAAGATGTCCTGGAGGTTCCTAAGACTCTCCTCATTTCTTTGAATTCTTGCTTCTTCACTCTTTTCTGCTTGGCCATTATTTGCTTTCTTCTGGTCCACTCCATTGATTTGAGTCCCTGTTTCCTTTTCATCACCATTGGATTCCTGTGCAATTCCATTCATTTCAATTAGTTTCACCTTCATATGTTTGTCTAATTTGTGGCTA
The DNA here is from genome assembly GCF_021234435.1 of Artibeus jamaicensis. NCBI lineage: Eukaryota > Metazoa > Chordata > Mammalia > Chiroptera > Phyllostomidae > Artibeus > Artibeus jamaicensis. Next base: position 21,828,872 of record NW_026521506.1, read on the forward strand.
TAATCAACCAGTTCTGTGAGGATCCTGATCACCAGTGTTTTAAACTGTGCGTCTGAGAGTTTTGCTATTTCTTCATTGCTTAGATTTATAGGCTCTGGGGCTTTGAGATCTTCTTGACCCATTTTTGGTCTGTTTGTGCCTGTTAAGTTTGAGGAGCGGAGCCTTGGACTCCCAGGTCGCTGAGTTGTGACACTGTATGTGGAGGTGCGGTCAGAGCGGGGAAATGGCAACCATTGTTATTGAAAAGTGCAGATATGTGTATTTGGTAGATGTGTACCAAAAAGTTGTGTGCATATCAATTGTTTCATAAAATAGACTCCTACTTTGAATGCATTAGAGAAATTCACTAAGGAAAACTAAATGTTTTATATCTTTATATAAAAATGTTTTTATATAATTATATAAATGATAGAGACTGTTTTGTGTCATTATATATGTGGTATATATGTATAGTATAATTTTATATTATAATAATTACAATGATTGTGTTAATAACTGTTGTACTTTTGGAGCTTCTATAAAGGATTAACATTTTGAAATGGTAACATTCTTCATTGTCAACCATATTCCTCTGATATCACATTTATATATAGGCTCAGTGACAATGCAGGTTGCCCATGAGCAAAAAATGGATAGCTCAATATTTAAATAAAGAAAAAAATGATGAGTTGTTATCAAGAGATATCAGTATCTAGATTTTTGACTCTTTGTGAATAATCAGAATATTATGAAACACTGGGCCCATATTCCCATATGAAAACCATCATTTGATTGCTGCCTCTTTTACATGGGGCCTTTTATTGCCTAGTTTAGCCCCATGCCAACCAGTTCTCATTGCTTTGAATCTGGCTCAGCTCAGTCATTTACGTTCATTGCATGGTGCTTATAAAGGATTTGTTTATGGAAACAGTGTGATGCAAAAAGTATTTTTGTGTATACCAAGTATACACAAAGTGTATACTTGTGTATAGCAAAAAGAATTCTTGACTAGGAATCAGGTGGCCTGAGTTCCTGTTTCCACTTACCTGTCAGTTCACTGTATGATTTTGAGCATGTTAGTTTTAAGGTCCCTAGGATGTAGTTTCCTCATTTATTAAGTGAAATGTTTGCTTGGTAACTAGCTGCTTTTAAGGGCTCTTCATAAATGTGTTTCTGTTTCTTGACATTATAATAGTCCTAGATTAGCAAGCGCATGGACTTTCTTGCTTTTCTTAGTATATTTTAATAGTTTGTATTGACTTTATTAGGATGACATTGACTAACAAAATTGTATAAGTTTCAGGTGTACAATTTTATTGTACATCATCCGTATGTTGTATTGTGTGTTCACAACCTCAAGTCTCCTTCCATCACCATTTACCCCTTCTTTACCATCTTCTGTCTCCCCCACTCTTCTTCCCATCTAGAATCACCATACTATTGTCTCTGTCTATGAGTTATTATTTTTTGCTTAATCTCGTCACCTTTTCCACCCAGCCTCCCAATCACCCTCTTGTCTGACAGCTGTCAGTCTGTTCTTTGTATGTATGAGTCTGTTTCTACATTATTAGCTTATTTTGTTCATTAGATTCCACATATGAGTGAAATCATATGGTATTTTAAAAAGCTGTAGTGCATTTACACAGTGTAATACTACTTGTTCATTAAAAAAATCAAGGAAATCTTATCTTTTGTGACAGCATGGGTGTACCAGAAAGTATTATGCTAAGTGTTTTTCCTAGTACTGAATGACATTCACTGTGACCTTTTCAAAGTCAAGACAATAGTGATCTCAGCTTCATAAAAACTTAAATGATATATCAAATCAGAAATTTCTTATTTACTACATTACATGAGAATGCAAACATATTTGGGCTTTAAGTGACTCCATATATGTTATTATTTAATTAAAATTTCTCCATAATTTCTTACTCCATATTACCAATACAGGTAAAAACACGGTTGCCAACAAAGAAAAGTAAAATGAAAAAAACGATCAGATTCAATGAAGAGTAAGTTAAAATAATTTTTGTAGTCTTCCCATCAATTTACTAAGACAAATATGTCTCCTCAATTATCTGGATAGCCTTTGGCATTTTTTCTTGATGGTTAACACAGTTCTCATCTGTTTTTAAATGTATATTATTATAGTCTTTATAAAATATTTTTTCAACAATACCCTTTCCCAGTCTATCTGTTCTTTGCATCTTCCTTCATTTTTTCCTTTTTTTTTTTTTTGGCCAACTTACCTGCTTATCTGTCATTAGCCCTGCCCAACATAGTTAAAGATATACTTTTTTTGCCAAAAAGAGCTAACAGTATATTAAATGAGATGGGCATGTACATATGTATATGTGACACTGTAATAAACTCAATAATTAAGGCCCTGGCTGGAGTAGCTCAGTGGATTGAGTGCGGGCCTGCGAACCAGACATTCGCGGTTCGATTCCCAGTCAGGGCACATGCCTGGGTTGCAGGCAGGTTCCCTGTAGGCCAGTTCCCAGCAGGGGGTGCACGAAAGGCAACCATACATTGATATTTCTCTCCCTCTCTCCTTTCTTTCCCCTCTAAAGGTAAATAAATAAAATCTTTAAAAAAATAATTAAGGCAAGGGCTAGGCACAGTGTTAGAATAATGAGGAAGTGATAGCATTCACTTGAGCAAGTCAAAGACATGTGCACCAAATAGGAGGTTTCTAAGCTATAATTTGAAGGATAAGGAAGATTTTCCTAGGAAGGTAAGGAGAAGGAGCAGGCCATGCCAAAGACAAATGGAGTAGATACGTGAGGCATTTTGACATTGAATAGTTTGGTACATTTAGAGAACAGCAAGAAGTTTAATATGTCATGGCATGAATTCATGATAAGAGATCAAACAAGAACAGATGTTAGACCACAGAAGCCCTTGTATGGCATGTTAAAGAAAAGGTTTAAAATTTTTAGTCAAGGAAACCTCATTCTCAGATTCAAGTTTTAGAAAGATCATGCTGGCAGTAGGATTGAGGATAATTTGGAGGGCAAAAGACTTCATCCCTTCTTCCTGTTCTTCTCACTTGCAGACATAAAATGATGAAACTAAGTGCACTTGAGAGGTTTGGGTTTTTTTTGTTTGTTAGGTTAGTGGGCTATTCAGACAGAAAGAATAGGTATAAGAGGGCATTGGGCCTAAACCCCTCAGACTTGCATGCTACATCTAGCTTTCCCGATACTAACTCTCTAGTTTCTGATGGGCTAACTTCAGATTTCTGGCTCTATTTGTTAGTCCATCCACAATTCGTCCAAACCACTTTATTTGGCGGGGGGGGGGGGTGTAAAGCTTTCTAGCGACTCAGAGTAACTGAGTTAATAAAATGACATAACTCTACTAAGCCCTAGGTGAAACTTTCAGATGGTACTTGTTTTTCTCAAGCTGTTTTACCTGAATTTGGCACCACTCAACATTAAGCATTCTGTTACTCCTACAGATCTTGTATCTTATGCAATTAAAGAAAAACAAGTTTTTAAGGGTTGTGTTGTTGGAAGCTGCACACACAAATGGTATTTGGGTTTGACAAGATGACATCTAGATTTATTTACCTAAACCCAAGGCATACAGTATCTCTGGTATGATAATTATTCTTGACTTAATAAGCTCTTTTGCAGTCTGCACTAGAGAAAAATTAACCATACTTCCAAATGCCATAAAAATGATAATGATCGTGTTTGTACTAATGATAACACAAAAATCATGGGTAGATTGACAGTCATGAAAGGGTAATAATACTATTAAGATCAGAGTGTTTGGTTTCAGACAGATCAGAATTAAGTTTTAGGTGAACTTCACTCACTGGGTGTATGACTTTCACCAAGCTACTTGACCTCACTAAACTTCAATTACCTCATCTGAACAGTGTGGATGACAATATGCTTACTATGTGAAGTTGGTAAGAGGGTTCAGTGATATCATGTATGTAGAGTATTTGATGTATAATAGCCATAATATAATTTACATTACTTGCAGAAAAAAATTAGCACTAACCACAAAAAAAAATGGTACTTGTGTCTTGAAATGTTTTCTTACAAATAAGAATGGGTTGCCAGGGTTGAATTTACACTCTACCTGAAAGAACCAAAGAAAGCAGAAACATATATGAAATAATGTTTTTAAGACACCGATATCAGCCAGTGAAAGATGAGGATCCCTGGGAGATAAGAAATAAACTAGGTGAGCCCTATAGTTATCCCACTGTCCCATGTACCTGCTTTGTAAGAATTCACAGCCTGGAGTTCAGGGAGGGAAAACTCAGATGGATCCAGATTTTAATCACAAAACTAAGTACAGTGTATTGAGTGTGGCAAAGCCAAGGCAGAGAGTGCTCACAAAACAGAAAAGAGAGAATAGTACAGAAAAAGCATTCAGTAGCTCTGCAAACAATCTCTATAAAGTAATCAGAAGAACACTAAGTAGAGCATGCATGTAAGAAAGTTAACTCGGGTTTAGGGAAGGGGGTGGGGTGAGAAAAAAACAAATATGAGAAAAGATAAAAGGAATCATTACCTGTTGCTAACATGGAGTCAGTCCCAAAAATACAACCTGAAAACCCTCAAAATTTATGGAAATTTTTGTTGATTGCACAAAAGGATTTTGCCTCTGTAATGAGGAATAATTAGCTGTGGACTGAACGCAGTGTTAGACTCACCTAGTAAATTCTAAGAGCAAGATACAAAGGGATTGAGCTGTTTCTAAATGACTTTACTGCACCCCAGAGTAAAGCCTAATAATATTTACATGAATATAAAAATATTAGCACCCGACAAGATAAAATTCACATCTGGAATTCAAGACTAAATAACCAGGCATATAAAGAAACAGGATAATACAAACCATTAGGAGGAAATAAATTTATCAAAATCAATCTAGGATGGCTATAAAGGTTAAATTTAATGAACAAAAATACTAAGATATTTATTATAACTGTATTCCATATGTTTCAAAAGATAAGCAGAGACACAGATTATTGAAAATATATTCAAATCAAAATTTAACAGATGAAATCATAATGTGTGGGTTGAAAATACAATCCATGGGATTAACACAGTATTAGATATTGCAGAAGAAAGATTAATGGACTTGAACTCAACAGATAAAAAATTATTTTTTTAAATTTTATTTAGTTATTTTTCAAGTACAGTTTTTTTGTCTATTTCTCCCATCCCAGCCTCCCCCACCCCTTGCTCCCCACCTCCCTCCCATTTCCACCCCCCTTAGTTCTCCTCTCTGTGTCCTTCCTATTTGTTCCTCCAAATCCCTCCCCCTTTTCCCCCTTAACTTCCCTTCTCTCTCCCCTCTGGTCACTGTCCACTTGTTCTCTATTTCAGTGTCTTTGTTTTTATTCTGCTTGCTTGTTTGGTTGGTTATTTAGCTTTCTGTTAAAGGTGAGATCATATGGTATTTGTCTTTCAACACCTGGCCTATTTCACTCAGCATAATGCTTTCCAGTTCCATGTTGTTGCAAAGGGTAGTAGCTCCTTCTTTCTCTCTGCTGCATAGAATTCCATTGTGTATATGTACCACAATTTTTGGATTCATCCATTTACTGACAGGCACCTAGGTTACTTCCAACTCTTGGCTATTGTAAATTGTGCCCCTATGAACATTGGGGTGCATAGGTTCTTTGAAATTGATGTTTTAGGATTCTTAGGATATAATCCCAGCAGTAGAATTGCTGGGACAAAAAGCAGGTCGATTTTTATTTTTCTGAGAAAATTCCATACTCTTTTCCATAATGGTTGTTACCAGTCTGCAATCCCACCAACAGTGAACTAAGGACCCCTTTTCCTCACACCCTCTTCAACATTTGTTATTTGTTGCTTTGTTTATGATAGCCATCCTGACTGGTGTAAAGTGGTATCTCATTGTGGTTTTAATTTGCATCTCTCTGATAGCTAACAATATTGAGCATCTCTTCATGTGTCTCTGGATGTTCTGTATGTCCTCCTTGGAGAAATGTCTGTTGAAGTCCTTTTCCCATTTTTTAATTGGGTTCGATGTCTTCCTAGAGTGGAATCGTGTAAGTTCTTTGTATATTTTGGAGATTAAACCTTTGTCTGAGGTATCATTGGAAAATATGTTTTCCCATACAGTTGGTTGTCTTTTTAATTTAATAGTGTTTTCTTTAGCCACACAGAAGCTTTTAATTTTGATGAGATCCCATTTGTTTATTCTTTCCTTTATGTCCCTTGCTCTAGAGGACATATCAGTAAAGAAGTTGCTGCGTGAACTATCTGAGATTTTCTTGCCAATGTTCTCCTCTAGGACTTTAATGGTGTCACAGCTTATATTGAAGTCTTCTATCCACCTTGAATTTATTTTGGTGTATGGTGTAAGTTTGTGCTCAAGTTTCATTTTTTTGCACGTAGCTGTCCAGTTCTCCCAACACCATTTGTTGAAGAGGCTATCTTTAATCCATTTTATGTTATTGCCCCCTTTGTCAAATATTAATTGACTGTAGAGAGTTGGGTTGACTTCTGGACTCTCCGTTCTCTTCCATTGGTCTGTGTGCCTGTTTTTATGCCAGTACCAAGCTGTTTTGATTACAGTGGCCTCATAATGGAGTTTGATATCAGGTATTGTGATCCCTCCTACTTTGTTCTTCTTTCTCAAAAGTGCAGCTGCTATTCCAGATCATTTATGGTTCCATATAAATTTTTGAAGTATTTGTTCTATGTCTGTGAAATATTCCCTTGGTACTTTTTTTTAAGATTTTATTTATTTATTTTTATAGGGGAAGGGAAGGAGAGAGGAAGAGAAATATCAATGTACGGTTGCCTCTCATGTGTCCCCTGCTGGAAACTGACCTGCAACCCAGGAATGTGCCCTGACTGGGAATCGAACTGCAATACTCTGATTCGCAGGCCCGTGCTCAAACCACTGAGCTACACCATCCAGGGATTTGCCCTTGGTACTTTAATAGATATTACATTGAATCTGTATATTGCTTTGGGCAGTATGGACATTTCGATGATGTTAATTTCAATCCATGAACAAGGTATATGTTTTCACTTGTTTGTGTCTTTCTTGATTTCTTTCTTCAGTGCTGTGTAGTTTTCTGCATACAGGTCTTTTACCTCCTTGGTTAGGTTTATTCCCAGATATTTTATTTTTCTTTATCCTACATCGAATGGGGTTTTTCTCTTTATTTCTGCTTCTGCTGATTCACTGTTGGTATACAAAAATGCCTTTGATTTCTGGATATTGACTTTGTATCCTGCTGTTTTGCCAAATTCATTAATTAATTTGAGCATTTTTTTTGGTAGAGCCTATAGGATTTTCCATGTACACTATCATGTCATCTGCAAACAGTGACAGTTTTGCTTCCTCCTTTCCTATTTAGATGCCTTCTATTTCCTTTTCCTGCCTGATTGCTCTGGCCAAAACTTCCAAAACTGTATTGAACAGAAGAGGTGAAAGTGGACATCCTTGTCTTGTTCCTGATCATAGTGGAAAAGCTTTTAGTTTTTCCCCATTGAGTATGATGTTGACTGTAGGTCTCTCATAGATGGCCTTTATTATATTGAGGAATGCTCCCTCTATTCCCACTTTGCTGAGTGTTTTTTATCATAAATGGGTGTTGTATGTTATCGAAAGCTTTGTCCATGTCTATTGATATGATCATGTGGTTTTTGTCTTTGCTTTTGTTTATATGAGAAATTACATTTACTGATTTGTGAATGTTGAACCATCCTTGCACCCCTGGGATGAATCCCACTTGGTAATGGTATATGATCTTTTTGATATAATTTTGAATGCGATTTGCCAATATTTTGTGGAGGATTTTATCGTTCATCAGTGATATTGGCCTGAAGTTTTCTTCCTTTGTTGTGTCTCTATCTGGTTTTGGAATTAGGATGATGCTGGCTTCATAAAAGGAGTTTGGGAGTTTTCTATCATTTTGGATATTTTGGAATAGTCTGTGAAGAATAGGGGTTAGCTCTTCCTTAAATGCTTTGCAGAATTCTCCTATGAAACTATCTGGTCCAGGATTTTTGTGTGATGAGAGTGTTTTGATTACTGCTTCTATTTCTTTTGCTGTTATTGGTATATTCAGGTTTTCTACTTCTTTTTCGTTGAGTTTTGGGAGACCATATTTTTTTAGAAATGTGTTCATTTCCCCTAGGTTTTCAAATTTCTTGGCATCCAATTCTTCATATTAATTTCTTAAATTCCTTTTATATCTGTGGTATCAGTTGTAATCTCTCCTCTTTCGTTTCTGATTGTGTTTATTTGTGTCCATTCCCTTCTTTTTTCGATGAGCCTATTTAAAGCTTGTCTATTTTCTTTATTTTTTCAAAGAACCAACTCCTGGATTCATTGATCCTTAGGATTGTGCTTCTAGTCTCTATGTCATTTAGTTCTGCTCTGATCTTGGTTATTTCCTTCCTTCTGCTTGCTTTGGGCTGTTTTTGTTGTTGTTCCTCGAGTTCTTGCAGGCATAGGGTAAGGTTGTTTGTTTGACCTGTATCTATCTTCTTTAGGTAGGCCTGTATTGCTATAAATTTCCCTCTCAGGACTGCCTTCACTGTGTCCTATAAGTTTTGGGTTTTTGTGAGATCATTTTCATTTGTTTCCAGAAATGTTTTGATTTCTTCCCTAATTTCATTCTTGACCCATTCGTTGTTTAATAGCATACCATTCAGTCTCCATGATTTTGTGTGTTTTGGGGTTTTTCCTTTGGGGTTGGTTTCCATTTTCAGTCCCTTGTGGTCAGAGAAAATGCTTGGTATGATTTCAATATTCTTGTATTTGTTGAGGTTCATTTTGTGTCCTATCATGTGATCTATCTTTGAGAATGTTCCATGTGCATTTGAAAAGAATGTGTATTTAGCTACTTTGGGATGAAGGGATCTGTATATATCAGTTAGGTCCATTTCATCAAGTTTGTTGCTTAATGCTGCAATGTCTTTGTTGATATTTTGTTTGCAAGATCTGTCCATGTTTGATAGTGGTGTGTTAAAATCCCCCACTATAATTGTTTTGCTGTCTATATCTTTCTTGAATTCCTCTAAGATTTTCTTTATATATTTGGGTGCTCCTATGTTGGGTTCATATATATTTATGATGTTAATGTCTTCTTGGTGGATTCTTCCCTTGAGTATAATGAAGTGACCTTCTGGGTTTCTCTTTATGGCCCTTTTTTTGAAGTCTATTTTGCCTGATATGAGAATTGCTACCCCAGCTTTTTTTTCTTGTCCATTTGCTTGGAAAATTTGTTTCCAGCCTTTCACTTTTAGTCTGTGATGGTCTTTTGTCCTGAGGTGGGTCTCTTGTAGGCAGCATATGTGGGGTCATGCTTTCTTATCCATTGAGCTATTCTGTGTCTTTTGATTGGAGCATTTAATCCATTTACGCTTAAGGTTATTATTGATAGGTACCTATTCATTTCCATTTTTGTACCTGTGTCCCTCTCTGTCTGTCTCTCTTTCTTCCTTTCCTTAAAGCAGTCCTTTTCGTTTTTTTTATAGAGCTGGCTTGGTGGCAGCAAATTCCTTTAGAGTTCTTTGTCTTGGAAGCTCTTTATTTGGCCTTCTATTTTGATTGAGAACTTTGCTGGGTAAAGTAGCCTTGGTTGTAGGCCTCTGGTTCTCATTACTTGGAACATTTCTTGCCATTCTCTTCTTGCTTGGAGTGTTTCCATTGAGAAGTAAGTAGCTTACCTAATTGGGGCTCCCTTGTATGTTACTTCTTTTTTCTCCCTTGCTGCCTCTAAGATTCTCTCTTTGTCTTGGAATTTTGCCATTTTAATGATGATGTGTCTTGAAGTGGGCCTCCTTGGGTTCCTCTTGATTGGGACTTTGTTATTCCTAGATTTGTGTGACTTTTTCTCTCATAAAATTAGGGAAATTTTCTCTCATTACTTTTTCAAATATGTTTTCTATCCCATGTTCTTCTTCTTCTCCTTCTGGTATTCCTATTATTTGGATATTATTACGTTTCATATTGTCTTGCATTTCTCTTAATCCCTCTTCATTCTTTCTGAGCCTCTTTTCCCTTTCCTGTTCTTTCTGTGAGATGCTTTCTACTTTGTCCTCCAACTCACTAATCTGATCTTCTGTCTCACCTACCCTATTTTTAATGGTTTCTACTGTGTTTTTCATTTCAGAAATTGTATTCTTCATTTCCTCTTGTCCCTTCATAATAATTTTCATTTCCTTTTTCTTGTTGATATAGTTCACAGTGAGATCATTGTAGTTCCCCTGTAGTTTCTGGTAGCTCATTGTGAGCTCTTTGAACTTCCTGATGACCAGTGCTTTGAATTCAGTATCCAATAGTTGACTTGCCTCTATTCATCTAACATTCTTTCTGAGGGTTTTTCCTTTCATTTCATTTTGGGATTGTTTCTTTGTCTTCCCATTGTTTGTGAGACTTTTCTTGTTAGTCTCAGCTTCTTAGATTAATCTGTTCTGACACCCTGGATTTATGGTGTGAACTTCTGTGGTGGAATGCCTGTGAATTTCAGTGGTGCAGTCTCTTTCGGTTATCCTGTTGTTCTCTGCTTCCACCTACTCAAATATGCAGCAATTTGTGGCTTCTCTCCTACAACAATGTGCAATTTGTTTCTCTGACTCTACTATTGGGAGGCCTCTTTTATGGGTCCAGCTCTGGTCTTTTCATATTTTCAAGTCGATTGTGACTCTTGTGGGTAAAAGAAATAAAAGACAAGGAAAGAAATAAATGGAAGAGAAAAAAATTATAGGGGAATGGAAGAAAGAGCAATAAGTTTAGAAAAAAGAAGAAGGAATAAAACAGAAAATCTGAGAAAAGAGGACAAAAGTATGGAAAGATGAAACAGTAATAAAATTTAAAAGAAATAACAGATTACTTTAAAAAAGCAAAAAGATAAAGAAAAGTAATGGAAATAGAAAGAAAAGTAAAAAAAAGAGTAATAATAAAATAAAATAAAGTAATATAAAGAGAAAGAAAGAAAAAAATCCAAAACAACAACAAAAAGGAAAGGTCACTTGTTGGTTTCAAACTAGCTGAACTGGTTTTTCTGGCTGCAGTTGGCTGAGGGTCGATTGTTGTGATGTTTCTACCAACCCTCACTCAGGAGCCAGACACTTGGCACCTCTCCCCAGCTCCCTACAATGGGGAACTAGGACTTCCTCACAGTGCTCCCCTCCCAGGGGTTACCGCCATGGGCTGGTTTGTGGTGCTTGTGGGCACCTGTGCCAGCCTAGTTGCCTTGTTCCCTCCGGATTGAGCACAGACCTGCCCCCATTCTGTGGGGAAGCTCTAGGCCCTCTGCCCAATCTCAGGTTCGCTGCCAAGCTGGTTGTGGAGCAGACCAGGCTGTTTTGTCTATTGAATTCAGAGCCCCAGGCTGTACCTATCAATTCTCCTGGGCTGGCAACCACAGAGTCCTCGGTTGGGTCCCTTTGTCCTCAGCAGCCTCTCTGCAAACTCTATCAAACAAATCTCTCCTGGCACCCTTCCTTGCTTGGCCAAAAAGGGAGGGGGTTGAGGGTCTCAGCTCTTTCCCCAGGACCCCTCAGCACCTGGGGCTTCCAGATAGTTCAAGGGGGATGGACTAGAAGCCGGGAGCCAATCTGAGGACTGGGCACCAACCTAGAATCTCTGTGCGCACATCATGGCACGCTGCATGGTGTGTACTGGTCCCCTGAACTGTGCATGGGCTGAAATCCCTTCTGCTCCTGTGTTTGTCTGGGTCCCCTGGCCAACCTTGGCTGAAAAATCCTAGGCATGTAGCAGCTCGGGAACCCGTCTGGGCACTGAATGCTGTCCCAGGTGCCCTCCGGCACTCGCCCAGACACACCTCACCAGGTGCTGGACTCCCAACTGTGCGCAAGCTGAAATCCCCTTTGCTCCCCTCTGGTTGGGCCACTTGGCAGGTCCCGGCTGAAAAATCCTAGGGAGGGAGCCTTCCCGGTGCTGAACATTGGCCCAGGCGCCCTCAGGCACTCGCCCAGATACACTGTGCACCAGGTGCTGGGCCCCTGAACTGTGCGCAGGCTGAAATCCCTTTCACTCCTCTTTGCCTGGGCCACTTGGCCAGCCAGGGTGGAAAAATCCAAGGCTGAACGTTGGCCCAGGCGCTGTTGGGCACTCGCCCATGCACTGGTGGAGATCCCTGCTATTCCTCTTTGCTCTGTCCCGAGACTACTGTACTGCTGCTGTCTCCCTACCATCTGGTTCCTCCATGACCTTCGAGGTTTCTTGTCCCTTGTTTTCATATATGCTTGGCAACTGCTGGCTTGCTGGCTTCTCCTCCTCTGATCTGACAGGTTTCTCTCCCTTTTGCACTAGGAACTGGTATCCGCTCTGTCCTACTCCATCGCCATCTTGAAAGCCCCCCAGATAAAAAAGTATGTAAAAAAATGAACAAAGAAGCAGTAGACAGTGGAACATGATTAAGCAGTCTAACATGTGTATAATTGGAGTTCCTGAACAATTGCCCAGGAATGGGGAAAGAAAGAATGGTGGCAGAAAAATATTTGAAGAAATAATGACTAAAATATCCCCAAATTTGAACAAGGCATTAAACTCACAAGTCAAAGAAATTGAATATACACCAAGCATAAAAAAGATCATTTTGGGGGAGAGGAGAGTATATTTTTTCATTGGCATTTTTAAGAAATGCTAGAGTATGAAGCTGGTAGTAAAAATAAGAGCAGCTATCACTCAGCTTTATTCTTTTTATTAAAACTGTCTGTAAACAATGCTCCCCTTTATTGACTGCAGGGAGAGTAGACCATTTCCACTACCCCATCTTTGGTAGGCCACTGCTCCAACCCCAGATTTCTCAGGTATAATTGAATAATTAAGAAATTAAGTTATAATTAGGGTCTAAGAAAGTGATATAATAGGTGTTGGGTTTGTGGTCACCAAACACCATTATTTTAGTATTTGTGTGTGTAAGAAGATATTTTTTGGTTCTTCTGAGGGCTTTATTTGGATACAACATAGAATGACATACAACAAAAACCATTATAAGGAATGTGGTATGGAGGTAATTTTTTTTCCACTTCTTTTGTAGGTGGTACTCTAGCTACACTTACGTCACACATTTTTGAATTGACGTCTACTTCACACATGCAGAAATGCCAAGCCTTTTTCTTCCTTTCTTGTGGTAAGCAGGGAAGTGGTATCTAGGGAAATTTGTCTTCGAGTCTCATTCAACCTTTATCCCTAATGTCTGCTAATCTGTGAATGTGCAAGTCTGGCCCCTAAATCTGCAGGACTCTAACTCCCTCCTTTCTTAAATACCTGACTTTTCTCCTCCTTCTCTCCCTCCCCACCATCAGGGCACTTGTGCACACATAGACACACACATTTTCACATAGACACACACATTTTCACATCTCATTGATTTTATTTTAATCATTAATATAAACACCATGTTGGAACAAGATTTGTTCTCTATGCAGGTGACCATTTCTCCACAGCCTCCTCTGTAGACACAGGAGATTGTTCTAGGTCTCTGGGCCTTGCTACCCAGAAAGCATTACTTGGAAATGGGTAATTCTCAAGTGTCCCATGTTCCTGGTCTGCCAATTTTTATTCTCAAGTCTTTTCATGTCTTATACAGCCTGTGATAACAGTTGAATATGGTTGGCCTTATTAGGTTGGCTTTAGATTTTCTTGAAAGGGTGGTAATTGTTTGAGTATAATTTTTCTTAAAGTCCCTTAAAGGTTTTTTTTTTAAGTCATCATTATCTTCCACACCTAGTAGGAAAAGAGGTGATCCTGTTTTCAATAAAGAGGATGGGGACTGACTAGAAGGATGGGTTTCATGAAAAGGCGTAGCTAGCTGAGAAAGAGGTTTTGTGTCAAGCAAGGATAGATGAGTGGTAGGTGGGACTTATAGGCAATAAGAGGAAAACTTAACTGTTCTACACTCTGTTGGTTTACCCAGGCCTCCTGCATGTGTTTGTGTGTGTACATACACATACATACATACATACATACATACAATCCATATCCTCTTCAGGATATGAGTAGCTATGCTCTTCAGCTTTGTTTGGTCAGTATGGTTCTCCCCCAGTAAATTACAGCCCTGAGATGGCTCAGACACAGGAAAGAACTACTTCTGACAACACCATGGGAGGGTGGGGAGCTGGGAGGCCAAGATTCTCTGGATGGGGAAGGAGGGCTTTTATTTTGTACCACATAAAGACCTTTGCTTACCTGACCTGCCATCACTTTTTCTTTCACCAGACTCAGTTCTAGTGGTATACATGGCAGGGAGGGGATGTTTTCTCCAAGCCATTCTCCATGGCCATCCTATTCAGTAGTTCATTCTGTGGTCTCTAACTGTTCCCCACTATCTAATCTACTATTTTAGATATCTCTCAAGCTCATATGATCATATTTAAATCTCAGCAGGGATATATATCATCCCACTTCTATCCAACAAATTTCCATTATGTATTTTTGACTTCTTAGATACTACCTGGTAACTTTTTCATCCTACATCCTTTACCCGATGTATAGTTAACTGACCTCAGTTTTCTGTTTTCAGTCTGTAAAGGCTGAAATTATTGATAATAGAAACAACATAGATAAATCTAAAAACAATTATGTTGGGTAAAAGAAGCCAGACAAGAGTAAATAATACATGAGTTAATTTCTATAAAATTCTAGAAAATACAAACTAATTTATGGTGTCTAAAAACAGCTCAGTGGTTACATAAAGTAGAGAGTTTGGAAAGAATGGGAGTGAGAAATTATAAAGAAGCATGGGAAATTTTTGTCATGATGGTTAGATGTACTTTGTGTTTGATTGTGGTGATAGTTTGACAGGTGCATGCACAAATCAAGACTTATCAAATTGTACATTTTTAGCATTTCATTTTATTGTATGTCAATTACTCTTCAATAAGGCTCTTATAAAAAGTCAACAAGGAATGTCCTTAGTATCCCTTGCACCAAATGATTCTCAGAAACCTTTTAAAATATCATTTTAATCAGTATGTTGGTAAAGATTAATAAACAAAAATGTAAATATGTAGCAAATTCCTTAAATGTTTGAAAGTTTTTTTCTAAATTCTCCTTAATTTGGTTGATCATGTTTTTATAATTACTTCTTTTGTTTTTGCCTCTCTGACTTTATTTCCTTGAAAAGGAGAAATTATCCCATGGCAATGTCTGCACACTCTGCTTGGGTTCAAATTTGTGTTAGTTTCTTACTTTTTGTTAAGACACTGACTATTATTGTTTGACTTCAGTAAAGAAAAATTGAGTGAACATTTTAAAATGCTGAAGTATAATTACTTTGGGAGTGGGGGTCGGATGGAGGAGGGAAGAACAAGGGGGAAAAATGGGGACAACTATAACTGAACAACAATAAAAAAATAAATAAAGTTGAAGTATAATTAAATATAAAATAACTAAAATTAATTTTCACCTTGAAGTCAATCACTGTGTTAAATCCATCCTAACCCTATTTTGTCACTTGGATTTCTAGGATTATTTTAATTTATTTATTGCATTTATTTATCTCATATTTACTGAATGCATCCAGTGACACAAACACTCTGATCAACATCAAATGTCTTAACTTCTAATTTCATCTTTACCACTGTGGTAGGAATCATGAAAGGCTCCCAAAGTTGCTTATATTCTAATCTCTAGAACATGTGAGTATATAACCTTACATAGGAAAATATTTTGCAGATGAGATTAAGGTTTAGAAATTTGATATGGGGAGATTATCCTGGGCTATCCAGGTAGAACCAATTTAATTACATGAAATTTTAAAATTAAGAAAATAACTTTTTATCTTTGGTCAGAGAGAGATGTGACTACAGATTTTTTTCTCTCTCTTTTTAAATTTATTTAGTTATTTTTCAAGTACAGTTTTCTTTTGTCAATTTTTTCCCATCCCAGCCCCCCCTCCACCCTGTCTCCCCACCTCCCTCCCATTCCCCCCCGCCACAGTCCTCATCCCTGTGTCTTTCATACTTGTTCCTCAAAATCCCTCCTCATTTTTCCCCTTAAATTCCCTTCCCTCTTCCCTCTAGTCGCTGCCCACTTGTTCTCTATTTTAGTGTCTTTGTTTTTATTCTATTTGCTTGTTTATTTTGTTATTTAGCTTCCTGTTAAAGGTGAGATCATATGGTATTTGTCCTTCAATGCCTGGCCCATTTCACTCAGCATAATGCTTTCCAGTTCCATCCATGTTGTTGCAAAGGGTAGTAGCTCCTTCTTTCTCTCTGCTGCATAGAATTCCATTGTGTATATGTACCACAATTTCTTGATCCATTCGTTTACTGATGGGCACCTAGGTTGCTTCCAACTCTTGGCTATTGTAAATTGTGCTGCTATGACCATTGGGGTGCATAGGTTCTTTGAAATTGACGTTTTAGATTAATAGTCAGAGAAGTGCAATGCTGCTGGCTTTGATGATGAAGAAAGGGCTCCTGGAGCTAAGGAATGTGGACAGCCTCTAGATATCCTGCCAACATTTTGATTTTAGTCTGGTGAGACCCATGTTGGACTTCTAACTTGCAGAAGATAATAAATTTGCATTGTTATAAATAATTTTGTGGTAATTTGTTACAGTAGTTAATAGGAAACTAATATAACCAAATAATAATCTTATGACCATGGACAAACCAAGGGAATAATTATATATACACTAGCTGTTTCAAATATTTAGTGAATGGATTTTGTACTAAAACATTGCAAGCAAACTAATCTATAAAATTTGTGGTAAAAAGTGTAAATCTTCCAAGAAGAGAATGGGTGAGCTACTACTAATAATTTTATAAGCAAGAGAATAGACTGAGAAGAGTGTAATGTGTCTTGTTTTAATTTTTATTATTATTTTACAATGAAGCATTCTGTTTTTTTCTTTTTCTTTTATTGTTTTTGAATGGATCTATATCCAGATTTGGGTATGCAACTTGTAAACACATTTTATGACTCACAAATCTATGAAAACAAAAGTTAAAAATTCAAATTCTAGAATAACCTTAATAATTGCAATATGAATGAACTTTTACTATTGATTACTTTTTCATATAAAAGGGTCAGAAATTTATTACCATTTGTCTACTAATTACCTATGTTAACATGTAATAATTGTATCAAATAAAACTCACTAGTTGAGTTAAATGTGATTCTAACAGTAAATTAATATTTCAAAATTTAACTTTATGACTAAGAACCTGTAAGAATGCAAATTCTCTTGGGTTTTCACTTTACTAATCACCTGGTACCTTTCAGGTGCCTCCTTTTCTGCAAGATTCTGATCTTCTTTAAAAATATTTTTTATCAAATTCTGTACATAGATTTTTTTTTGTCTTGCTTCAGCACCAACCAAACATGAATAAGATTCAGTTGCAATGAATGAGACTTGAGGTAAATGTTGGAAAGAACTTTTCAATTTTGAAAAGGATTAAAGTGCTACAAAAGATTCAAGCTATTCTTTTAGATCTGTGGTGATGTATTTATAGGTCTGGCTGAATTTAACTCAACTCTGATATTTGGTTAGTATGAATTGCAATGTTTTATTCAAATAATGGTGCCATGTAATAAGATCAAAAATAGATGGGCATTGCACTAAATCATTGATCCAATAGGTGGAATGATATAATGAAAAATAAAGCATTGGGATCAGCATCAGAATATCAGCTCAAGTTTCAGCAGCATTTATTAAACATACTTATAAATCATTTAAACATTCTGAGCTTCTGTGTCTTCTGTAAATGGCTGTACTTCTAGTTTTCTACCACACATGCATAGTATTGTGGTGCTCAAGATAAAGTAATAAACATAAAAGTGACATGGAAATTATAATACAATATCTGCCTCAGATTTTATAGTACTTTTGTATCATTTTGATGTTAAAACCATCCCTAAAAAGTAATTATTTTTATCCCAATCAATGAGGTTGAGACTCAGAAAGAGGACAATAATGCTATTACATTCTAGAGTTAAATACTGTCCTCTAATTAGATGTCTGTGACAAATAATCTTGATTTTCAATTATTGTTTTCTATTTCCATTATAGAAAACATATTAAAAAAAACTTGGTGTGTGATATTTGCACATTGTTGGGTTTGAGAAGAATTTTAAGCAACTTGACCTCCTCAATCTGGAAATGGAAGGATGTAATATATATATCATATATAATATATACATATATGTATATTATATGTATATGTGTGTATATATAATAAATGCATATATGTATCATTTTACATATATGTAAAATACATACACACTTTACATATAATATATGTAATATATACATTTATATGTATATTACATACATATATGTAATGTATACATATAAATATATGGATACATATATACATATAAATATATGTAATATATGTGTACAAATACATATATACATTTTACATATATATATGGAACACTCAAAATTTGTACAAGCTCCCATTTTTTCTCAACAATAAGTATACATTAAATAAATGAAAAATTGTACTGGTCATGCTTCAATCCAGATGATTTAAAAGCATATAAGTAGCAAATTTATCTATAGATCTATAGTTTTCCCCATATTAAGTAAGTTATAATCACCATTATAGCAATTTTCAGTTGACTTTTATCCCAGTAAAAGGAATCAATGAATCAATAAGTGGTTCTTGCTTTAATGACTTGGACATTACTACACTTAATTCAGTTGCCTAGGAGACTTTATTCTAGATGGAGCCAAGATGAGAGAGTTGTACTACTATTCAAATTTAAAACACTTTCAAATAAGGGTGTTTCTTTTTAATTTTAGAAGAATCACCATGAAGCAAATGTAACATTTATTTTTTAGACAAGAGGGAAGTAGTTGAGCATTTATAGAGGAGGAAATTAGAAAACACCATGATGTGTTATTATCTGCATAAGAGCCTGCATTACAGTCACCAGGAAGGCATTTTCTTAAAAAAAAAAAAAGCAAATCATTCTGATAGGCAAAGTGAAAGGTGGTAATAACAAAAATTGAGAATTCTCTTTCATCCCTCATGCCCAGTTCCCACCAGAATAGGCTTCATTTTATATATATATATATATATATATATATATATATATATATATATATATAATATATATATATGTATATATACTTTGTGGTGGTGGATTTTTTGTTTCAATACAATCTAATGGTACTTAGATTTTCTAAGGACATTATTCACTACTTATGATATATTATTAATGTTATTTCTCTTAAAGGTAACATTATATGGACAACTGTAATAGAATAAACAATAAAAATAGAGAATAAAATAAAATAATTTCCTTGCTTTCCTTGAAAAAAATAATATTGTAACATCGAAATATCCTGGTAACAAATACAGCATACATAACTCAGTCTAGGTTTGTTTTCTTTTCTTTTTTTGTATATCTCCTGAAGGAAATATATTGGCATCTTGTAAAGCTGGATTACAAAACTTCCCTAAGCAATTTTCTTCCATGGCTGAAGTTTAATACTTATCACACATCTAAACACAAAATTTGGAGATGAAATGCGGCATTTATTCCCCTCTATGCCAAGAGCTCAGAAGTCATCCTTGATGAATTTCAGTTTCATTTCTCCAGAAGAAGTTTGTTGGACTTTGTGTCTCTCTATTTCTGTCTCTGTTTCCAGGTCTCTCTCTCTCTCTCTCTCTCTCTCTCTCTCTCTCTCTCTCTCTCTCTCTCTCTCTCTCTCTCTCTCCCTCTCCCTCTCCCTCTCCCTCTCCCTCTCCCTCTCCCTCTCCCTCTCCCTCTCCCTCTCCCTCTCCCTCTCCACATTTTGAAACACACATTAGAAAATCAGTGCATTTACTCATAAGTAAAATCACATGTTTCTATAAGAAATGTAAACATTTTGTGAATGCAATTAATAAAATATCCTAAATTATGCAGTTGAATCTGAGTACAAGGCAGTGTCTATACTTGGTTTTATCTGAAAATGAAATTGTGACATACAGAAATTTCTAAATAAAAACTATATATTTTACTAACATAAAAGCTCTTTCAGAAAGACTGCCTGCTACAGCAGGTGTGTGTCCTTCACAGCACAGTTCTTTTCCTAGGCCCAAGCCCAATAGTGGTTTGTTGTGAAATGTCCACTTCTAAATGTGCTTGAATAAACTTTGACAGTGCTTTCCAGTTTATAAGTGAAGCTGATGTATCTGAATGTCTGGGTTAAGTTATCAGAAGGCTCGCTTGCTGCTAGAGTAAAGGACAAATAGAGGTAAATGGGGCCTTAAAAAGTAATTGTCATGAAATGCTTGGTGCAGAGCCCTTCAAATGTCAGTTGTCAAAGATGGAAACTATCAGTAGGTACCTTAATTGACTGAAACTCATCAAGATTTCATATTATTATTATTTTTTGCTGATTGGTTACACCTAAGTGGATTTAGGGTTCTAGAATCAGAATTTAGTGTCACTCTAGAAGTTATTGATCTTGGGACAGAAAGTCATGTTTCTTGTAGAAGAGGGAACTGGAAAGAGAGACAGGGAAAGGAATTGTAAGTAAATAAATTGTGTTAATAATTCCAAAGAAGGAATTACATTATGGATCACATTTGACCTACATCATATACACACAGCTAATGTTTGTTCTTATTGTGTAGATCCTTTGTTATTTTGGTGTTTTCTTTTTTTAAGGGGCAAATTTCCCCAACACTATTAAGCTTACATAAAAATGATATACTATACAAAATATTAGTCTATAAAACTGAAAGTTTGAGCTAATGAAGATTCACTAGAATACTGACAACATTTAGTTTGCAAAGGACTGTGGTCCAGATCAGGTGTTATTCTGTCTATAAGACAGAAAAACTGGGCTCCAAGGAAACATGCTTGTCATGAGAGAAATATGATTATCCAGCATGTAGTGTCAGAATTCAAATTAAAGACTTCCACCAAGATGGAGGTATAGGTGGAGATGCTATACCTTCTCTCACAACCAAGTTTAAAGACAAAGTTTTAACAAAACAGATATGCAACCATAACACAGAAAGTTAAACTACTGAAGTCTGACAACAAAGAAGCCTTCATCTAGGCAGGTAAGAGGGGCAGAGCCAGCGGCTGGCGGAGCTGAGTTGCGCAGGAAAACTCGGCCAGACCGACCCAGACACCTGGTCGGCTGCTGGCGAATCCCCAGGTGTGGGGTTGCAACCGTGTGATAGGTGTACCCAGTGAGGTCGCAAAGTGGCAGGCTGACTTCAGTCACACATTGGTGCATGCAGATAAGCCAGTGAAGGAGCGAGCAGTGAGACAGGCCATGCAGGCCCCAGCGGTGGGAAACAGCACAGGGGACCACTATTGCCCCACTCTGACCCCGCCCCCACATACAGCATCAGAACCCAGGGACCTGGGCGGTCCCACCCTGGTGAACACCTAGGGCTCCTCTCCTCATAATTAACGGGTGCGAACAGACCAAAAATGGCTCAAGAAAAACTCAAAGCCCCAGAGCCAATAAATCTAAGCGATGAAGAAATTGCTAACCTATCAGATGCACAGTTCAAAACACTGGTCATCAGGATGCTCACAGAACTGGTTGATTTTAGTCACAAATTAGAGGAACAAATGAAGGATAAACTAATTGAAATGCACAGGAAACCAATAGTGATGGAAAGGAAACTGGGACTCAAATCAAAGGAGTGGACCAGAAGGAAGAAAAAGAATAACCAAACAGAAAAATATGAAGAAACAAGAATTCAAGAAAATGAGGAGAGACTTAGGAACATCCAGGACATCTCTAAACATTCCAACATCCGAATTATAGGGCTACCAGAAGGGAAAGAAGAACAGCCATGAGTGGAAAGCTTATTTGAACAAATAATAAAGGAGAACTTCCCCAATCTGGTAAAGGAAATAGACTTCCAGGAAATCCAGGAAGCTCACAGAGTCCCAAAGAAGTTGGACCTAAAAAGAAACACACCAAGACACATCATAATTACATTAGCCAAGATTAAAATGAAGAAGAGAATCCTAGAAGCAGCAAGAGATAAGGGCACAGTCACCTACAAAGGAATTCCCATCAGACTGTCAGTGGATTTCTCAATAGAGACCTTCCAGGCAAGAAGGGGCTGGAAAGAAGTATTCCAAGTCATGAAACCCAAAGACCTACAATCAAGATTGCTCTATCCAGCAAAGCTTTCATTTAGAATGGAAGGACAGATAAAGTGCTTCTCAGATAAGGTCAAGTTCAAGGAGTTCATCATCACCAAGCCCTTATTATATGAAATGTTAAAGTGAATTATCTAAGAAAAAGAAGATAAAAAAGATGAACAGTGAAATGACAGCGTATTCACAGTTCTTAACAACCACACCTAAAACAAAAAACTAAGAGGACAGCTAGATCAGGAATGAAACCATAGAAATAAAGATCTCACGGAGAGTTAGCAACAGGAGAGTGGGAGGAGGAGAAAGGGGGAGAAGATACAGAAAATAAGAAGCATAGATGGTAGATAGAAAATAGATTGGGGGAGGTCAAGAATAGTAGGGGAAATATAGAATCTAAAGAACTTGAGACACGTGGTTATAAAGTAAAGGGGGGAATGGTGGGGGAGGGGGTGTGCTGGATGGAGAGGAATGAAGGGGGTAAATAGAACAACTGTAATGGCATAATCAATAAAATTTAAAAAAAGAAGTCTGGAGATTAAAAAATAAAAAAGAATTCAAATTAGTATTTCTGTAATCCAGAGAAAATAATTGAGGGCCACAAGTCAGCATAGCAAAGGCAGGATGAAAGGAATATATTTTTAGGTGATATATATATATATATATATATATATATATATATATATATAATTTATTTATTTCAAGAGAGAAAGGAAGGAAAGGAGAAAGAGAAGTAGACCAACATCAACGTGGAGTTGCCTCTCACATGCTCCCTACTGGAGACCTGATCTGCCCTGCAAGGCATGTGCCCTGACTGGGATCAAATCAGTGACCCTTTGGTTCATAGCCCAGTGCTCAATCCACTGAACCACATCAGCCAGGGCTAGATAATTTTTAATCAATTTTCATCAACACTACCAGAACATTTTCAAAACATCATTATTAAATGAATCTTATATAAACAGCAAGTTAATTTATATATCCTTGTAATCACCTTCCCATGTGCTGTATCAATTGGATATATGCATTTGACAGTTGAGAAAGTAAGAGACTGGAGATTGAGCAATTTGAGTGTCACCCTGGAAGAGTTATCTGTTGGAGTTAAAACAGGAATTCAGCAAATACACATATATATGGATTTGATGAGGTTTTATTTATTATTTCTAATAAAACAAGTAAGATACATAGTTTAAGCCATTTTAAATGTAGTATAAGTTTTGAAATATAATTTTAAGTTATTAAAGAAGTATTTAAAATCAAACAAATAAATTCAAGCACAGTGCTACTCCACCCCCAGTAAGCCCCAATTTGACATTGGTTCAAATCCCCTTTTAGTTGTTGTAAGCATGCCTATATAATGGTATACATTTAATAATAATAGTTTACATTTATTGGGTCTTTACCATATTCACTTTTGATGTTTGACTCATTTGCATGAAAGTTTATGTTGTGATTTTATAATATCCCTATAAGATGGTTAAGTACTACTATTATCCCATTTTATAAATGAGGTAAGTGATGTACAAGGCCATTAATATCCTCCCCAAGGTTATATCACTAGGAAGTACTAAAGTAAGAGTTAAATCAGGTAATTTGACTCAACATCAGCCTGCATGTTTAATCATTATGCAATATCATCATTATAGTATAGCTACCATTTAACACGACATTACACTTAATAAATAATTTTCTTGCGAAGGAACTATAGTCAGAATAATTTTTCAAATGTCCATGTGTTAAACATGTGTATAGGTACTATTGGGGCATGGAATGAAAGTAGAATAAATAGTACTGACCTTTACAGAACTTTGCATCAAAGATAGCACACTATATCATACTAAAGGATAGCATACTATATCATACTTTTAGGTCATGGCAGTATGAGCTTAAATGTTATACCTGAAACTATAAAAATTATAGAAGAAAACATAGGCAGTTAAAATCTCAGATATTGCTTGTAGCAATATTTTATCAGATATATCTGCCCAGGCCAGAGAAACAAAAGAAAAAACAAACAAATGGGACTAAATCATCTGATAAAGTGTTAATATCCAAAATTTAAAAAAGAACTTATAAAACTCAACACCAAAAAACAAACAACCCAATTAAAAAATGCACAAAGGACGTGAATAGACACTTCTCCAAAGAGGACATACAGATGGCCAATAGACATGAAAAAGATGCTCAACTCACTAATCATCAGATAAATGCAAATTAAAACCAAAAAGAGATATCATCTCACACATGTCAGAGTGGCTATCATCAAGAAATCAATAAGCAACAAGTATTTGGGAGGTTGTGGAGAAAAGAAAACCCTAGTGCACTGTTGGTGGGAATGCAGACTGGTGCAGCCACTGTGGAAAACAGTATGGAGATTCCTCAAAAAATTAAAAGTGGATATGTCTCTGACCCAGCAATCCCACTTCTGGGAATATATCTGAAGAAACTCAAAACACTAATTTGAAAGAAGATATGCATCCCCATGTTTATTGCAGCATTGTTTATAATTGCCAGATATAGAAGCAGTCCAAGTGTCCATCAGTAGATGAGTGGATAAAACAACTATGGGACATTTACACACTGGAATACTACTCTGTCATAAAAGAGAAGAACGTTTATCCTCTGGGACAGAATGGATGGTTCCAGAGAACATTATGTTAAGTGAAATAAGCCAGTCAGAGAAAGAAAAATAGCATATAATTTCACTCATGTGGAATCTAATAAATACAATGAACTAACAATGGTAGAGAAAATGGAGACAGACTCATAGATGGAGAGCAGGATGACAGCTAAGCTGGGGAGGTTAGAGGGTGGAGGGTTTGAGCAAAAAGGAAAAAGGACTCATAGACATGGCAACGGTGTAGTAGTTGTTGGGGGGAGTAGGGTATAAGGGGACTAAATCATAATGGAAAAATACAATAAAGTATGAAAAAAAGAATTTTAGTTTACTAATTACAGTATAAAGTGATTATCTTTAAAAATGTTTGTTTCCATAACGACGGGACTGGACGCCGGGGAGTCAGGCACGGAAGCCAGGACACTCCAAACCCCTGTGACAGCCTTGGGCAACAGAGAGAGCCAGATACGGGAGCCGGGACATTCCCAGCCTCTGTGCCTCTGCCATAGTAACGGGTCTGGGTGCTTGAGGAGGCGGCTACTAGAGCCGGGCCATTCAGTGGTAGGTGACCAACGCAGGGACCAGCGCGAGGACCAGCGTGAGTGTAGGTGGAGACTAAGAACATCAAGAAACTTCAAGGAGTCTGCACCACTGAACTTCACAAGGATCATACCACAGAAGTTCACACCATAAAACCAGGGTTTCAGAACACATCAATTTTAGAAGCAGAGACTAACAAGAAGAGTCTCAAATAATGGGAAGACAAAGAAACAATCCCCAAATGAAAGAAAAGCAGAAACTTCAGAAAGAATGTTAGATGAAATAGACGCTGATCAACTATCAGACAGTGAATTCAAAGCACTGGTTATTACGAAGTTCAAAGAGCTCACAGTGAACTACCAGAAACTACAGGGGAACTATAATGATCTCTCTGCAAACCACAGCAACATCAAAAAGGAAATGGAAACTATCAGCAAGAGACAAGAGGAAATGAAGAACACAATTTCCGAATTGAAGTACACAGTAGAAAGTTTCCAAAGTAGGATAGATGAAGCAGAGGATAGGATTAGTGAGTTGGAGGACAAGGTAGAAAGCATCTCACAGAAAGAGCAAGAAAATGAAAAGAGGCTCAGAAAGAATGAAGAGGGATTAAGAGAAATGCAAGACAATATGAAATGTAATAATATCCGAATAATAGGAATACCAGAAGGAGAAGAAGAAGAACAAGGGATAGAAAATGTATTTGAACGAGTAATGAGAGAAAATTTCCCTAATTTGATAAGAGAAAAAGTCACACAAATCCAGGAATCACAGAGAGTCCCAATCAAGAGGAACCCAAGGAGGCCCACTTCAAGACACATCATCATCAAAATGGCAAAATTCCAAGACAAAGAGAGAATCTTAAAGGCAGCAAGGGAGAAAAAGAAATAACATACAAGGGAGCCCCAATAAGGTTAGCTACTGACTTCTCAATGGAAACACTTCAAGCAAGAAGAGAATGACGAGAAATATTTCAAGTAATGAGAACCAGAGGCCTACAACTAAGGCTACTTTACCCAGCAAGGCTCTAAATCAAGATAGATGGCCAAATAAAGAGCTTCCAAGAAAAAAGAAGTCTAAAAGAATATGCCTCCACCAAATCAGCTCTACAAGAAATACTAAAAGTACTGCTTTAAGGGAAGGAAGGATAAGAGGGAGACGGAGAGGAACACAGGTACAAAAATGGCAATGAATAAGTACCTATCAATAATAACCTTAAACGTAAATGGATTAAATGCTCTGTCAAAAGACACAGAATAGCTCAATGGATAAGAAAGCATGACCCACACATATGCTGCCTACAAGAGACCCACCTCAGGACAAAAGACCATCACAGACTACAAGTGAAAGGCTGGAAACAAGTTTTCCAAGCAAATGGACATGAAAAAAAAGCTGGGGTAGCAATTCTCATATCAGACAAAAATAGTCTTAAAAAAAGGCTATAAAGAGAGACCCAGAAGGTCACTTCCTTATAATCAAGGGAATAATCCACCAAGAAGACATTACCATTGTAAACATATATGCACCAAACATAGGGGCACCCAAATATATCAAGAAAATCTTAGAGGATTTCAAGAAAGATATTGACAGCAACACAATTATAGTAGGGGATTTGAACACCACACTATCAAAAATGGACAGATCTTCCAAACAAATTATCAACAAAGATATTGTGGCATTAAACAACACCCTAGATGAAATGGACTTAACTGATATATATATAGAGCCCTTCATCCCAAAGAAGCTAAATACACATTCTTTTCAAATGCACATGGAACATTTTCAAAGATAGATCACACGATAGGACACAAAACGAGCCTCAACAAATTCAAGAAAATTGAAATCATACCAAGCATCTTCTCTGACCACAAAGGACTGAAATTGGAAACCTACCCCAAAGAAAAAAACCCAAAGTACCCAAAAACATGGAGACTGAATGGTATGCTATTAAACAACGAATGGGTCAAGAATGAAATTAGGGAAGAAATCAAAACATTTCTGGAAACAAATGAAAATGATCTCACAACAACTCAAAACTTATGGGACACAGCGAAGGCAGTCCTGAGAGGGAAGTTTATAGCAATACAGGCCTATGTAAAGAAAATAGAAACATTTCAAACAAACAACCTAACCCTACGCCTGCAAGAACTCCAGGAACAACAACAAAGACAGCCCAGAGGAAGCAGAACGAAGGAAATAACCAAGATTAGAGCAGAATTAAATGACATAGAAACTAAAAGCACAATTTTAAGGATCAATGAATCCAGGAGTTGGTTCTTTGAGAAAATAATCAAAATAGACAAGCCTTTAAGTAGGCTCATCAAGAAAAGAAGAGAGAGGAAACAAACACAATCAGAAATGAAAGAGGAGAGATTACAATTGATACCATGGAAATAGAAGGGATTGTAAGAAATTACTATGAAGAACTGTAGGCCAAGAAATTTGAGAACCTAGGGGAAATGGACACATTTCTAGAAAAATACAATCTTCCAAAACTCAGTGAAAAAGAAGCAGAAAATCTAAATACACCAATAACAGCAAAAGAAATTGAAGCAGTAATCAAAAAACTCCCACCACACAAAAGCCCTGGACCAGATGGTCTCACAGGAGAATTCTACAAAGCATTTAAGGAAGAGCTAACCCCTATTCTCCACAGACTATTCCAAAAAATCCAGAAGGATGGAAAACTCCCAAATTCTTTTTATGAAGCCAGCATCATTTTAATTCCAAAACCAGATAGAGACACAACAAAGAAAGAAAACTTCAAGTCAATATTGCTGATGAACATAGATGCTAAAGTCCTTAACAAAATATTGGCAAATCTCATCCAACAATATATCAAAAAGATCATACACCATGACCAAGTGGGATTTATCCCAGGGATGCTAGGATGGTTCAACATTCGCAAATCAGTAAATGTAATACATCACATAAACAAAAGCAAAAACAAAAATCACACGATCATATCAATAGATGCGGAAAAATCTTTCGTTAAGGTACAACACCCATTTATGATAAAAACATTCAGCAAAGTGGGAATACAGGGAGCATTTCTCAAAATAATAAAGGCCATATATGAGAGACCTACAGCCAATATCATACTCAATGGGAAAAAACTGAAAGCTTTTCCACTAAGATCAGGAAGAAGACAAGGTTGTCCACTTTCACCACTTCTTCTTTTTTTTAAATATTTTATTTATTTATCTTTGGAAGGAGAGAGGCAGAGAAACATCAATATATGGTTGCCTTTCGTGCATCCCCTGCTGGGAACTGGCCTGCAGGGGACTGGTCTGCAACCCAGGCATGTGCCCTGAGTGGGAATTGAACTGCGATTGTCTGGTTCGCAGGCCCGTGCTCAATCCACTGAGCTACACCAGCCAGGGGAACTTTCACCACTTCTATTCAATATAGTATTGGAAGTTTTAGCCACAGCGATCAGGCAAGAAAAGGAAATAAATGGCATCCAAATAGGAAAGGAGGAAGCAAAACTGTCACTGTTGCAGATGACATGATAGTGTACATGGAAAATCCTATAGACTCTACCCCAAAACTCCTCAAACTAATTAATGAGTTTGGCAAAACAGCTGGTTACAAAGTCAATATCCAGAAATCAAAGGCATTTTTGTATACCAACAGTGAATCAGCAGAAGCAGAAATAAAGAGAAAAAATCCCATTTGATATAGCAAAAGCAAAAATAAAATATCTGGGAATAAACCTAACTAAGGAGGTAAAAAACCTGTATGCATAAAACTACACAGCCCTTAAGAACGAAATCAAGGAAGACACAAACAAATGGAAACATATACCTTGTTCATGGATTGGAAGAATTAACATCTTCAAAATGTCCATACTACCCAAAGCAATATACACATTCAATGCAATAACTATTAAAGTACCAATGGCATATTTCACAGACATAGAACAAACACTTTGAAAATTTGTATGGAATCATAAACAAGCCCGAATAGCAGCTGCTCTTTTGAGAAAGAAGAACAAAGTAGGGGGGTCACAATACCTGATATCAAACTGTATTACAAGGCCACTCTAATCAAAACAGCCTGGTACTGGCATATGAACAGGCACATAGACCAATGGAACAGAACAGAGAGCCCAGAAATCAACCCAACTCTCTACAGTCAATTAATATACGACAAAGGGGGCAGTAACATAAAAATGGAGTAAAGATAGCCTCTTCAACAAATGGTGTTGGGAGAACTGGACAGCTACATGCAAAAAAATGAAACTTGAGCACCAACTTACACCATACACCAAGATGAATTCAAGGTGGATAAAAGACTTAAATATAAGCCGTGACACCATTAAAGTCCTAGAGGAGAACATTGGCAAGAAAATCTCAGATATTTCACGCAGCAACTTCTTTACTGATATGTCCCCTAGAGTAAGGAATGTAAAGGAAAGAATAAACAAACGGGATATCATCAAAATAAAAAGCTTCTGCATGGCTAAAGAAAACAGTATTAAATTAGCAAGACAACCAACTGTATGGGAAAACATATTTTCCAATGATACCTCAGACAAAGGTTTAATCTCCAAAATATACAAAGAACTTACACGACTCCACTCTAAGAAAACACCCAACCCAATTAAAATATGGGAAAAGGACTTGAACAAACACTTCACCAAGGAGGACATACAGAACATTCAGAGACACATGAAGAGATGCTCAATATCTTTAGCTATCAGAGAGATGCAAATTAAAACCACAAGGAGCGAGATACCACTTCACACCAGTCAGAATGGCTATCATAAACAAAGCAACAAACAACAAATGTTGGAGAGGTTGTGGGGAAAAGGGGTCCTTAGTTCACTGTTGGTGGGATTGCAGACTGGTTACAACCATTATAGAAAACAGTATGGAATTTTCTCAGAAAAATAAAAATCGACCTGCTTTTTGACCCAGCAATTCTACTGCTGGGATTATATCCTAAGAATCCTAAAACATCAATATCAAAGAACCTATGCACCACAATGTTCATAGCAGCACAATTTACAATAGCCAAGAGTTGGAAGCAACCTAGGTACCCATCAGTAAATGAATAGATCCAAAAATCGTGGTACATATACACGATGGAATTCTATGCTGCAGAGAGAAAGAAGGAGCTACTACCTTTTGCAACAACATGGATGGAACTGGAAAGCATTATGCTGAGTGAAATAGGCCAGGTGCTGAAAGACAAATACCATATGATCTCACCTTTAACAGGAAGCTAAACAACAAAACAAACAAGGAAGCGGAAAAAAAAAAACAAAGACACTGAAATAGAGAACAAGGTGATAGTGACCAGAGGGGAGAAGGAAGGGAAGTTAAGGGGAAAAAGGGGGAGGGATTTGGAGGAACAAATAGGAAGGCACAGGGACGAGAACTAAGGGGGGGTGGAAATGGGAGGGAGGTGGGGAGCAAGGGGCGGGGAAGGCTGGGATGGGAAAAATAGACAAAAAATTGTACTTGAAAAATAACTAAATAAAATAAAATAAAATGTTTGTTTCCCTCAATGATCCATAATCTAACCTAGGGCAGAAACCAGGCTGTTTTTACCTCAGAATATTCAATCACATTCCCTTCCAAACATTAAGAGCTCAATATAGGTTATTTATATGAAATAAAGGATGTTTACGAGATGTTTATCTTTGCCTCCAGTGTGTTCTATACATACTTGCTAGTCAAATAACAGGCCTCTGTAAATTAAATGACATTGGAACATTTTGAAAATCTCCAACATTCTTATTCATCAAAACATACAATTCAGTTCAATTGCACAGATAGTTAATACCTACTTCGTGCTTACCGCTCATATCAGAGTATGAAGAAACAATATAACTGTAATGTAATATGCAAGTAGAAAAGGTTTTGTCACAAGATCACACTGGGGACTACACACCTGCCCTTAATAACTCTTCACCTTTGGATAAACAGTGACCCTCTCATATGTCAGATTAGTCTAAACTCTATCTCTATATCAACATGACTAAATTAAGCTATATAGCAACTGCCTTCTCACCACAGTTTGTTGGGAGAAAGTTGAGCCTGAATCCTCCATAAATATGGGATCAGTGTCTCCTGATGTAGACTATTTTCTTGTCCTAAGTTCCAATGTAACTTCATGTGCCTCACCAAATCCAACACTATGGCACAATAGTGCAAGAAAAAGGGTTCACTTGAATCCAGGGCTCAGATTCTTGGACTGTCTAGCTCAGCCACATTGTTGGCCTAGTTACTTCACTACCTTAGTTCCAGTCATTTCTAGTGGATAAATTTCAGGCAAAGCCCTGACTTTCCTCTCCTCTGTATGTTTGTGAGAATGGACTCAAAAGCTTTACATTGATATCAGATTTTCACTTTGTGAGGTATTGAAGATATGACAAAAATACAATTCTGCTCAAAAGGAGCATACAATTTAATAACTAATTAAAATAACTTATAGAAAACAATTTCTTAATTCATTGATTGATTAAAAAAATACATACTGAGTACTTGGGCAGGAAGTACTATAGAAACTCACATAGAAGAAGATACTAAAAGTATCAAAAAATTATGTCAACAGCATGGATGGAACTGGAAAGCATTATGCTGAGTGAAATAAGCCAGGTGGTGAAAGACAAATATCATATGATCTCACCTTTAACAGGAACCTAAACAACAAAACAAACAAGCAAGCAAAATAAAAACAAAGACACCGAAATAGAGAACAGAGGGGCAGTGACCAGAGGGGAGAGGGGAGGGAATTTCAGGGGAAAAAGGGGAGGGATTTAGAGGAACTAGGATAAAGGACACATGGACAACAGCTAAGGGGGGTGGAAATGGGAGGGAGGTGGGGAGCATGGGGGGGGATGGGCCGGAAAAGGAGTAAAAGGCAGAAAACCGTACTTGAAAAATAATTAAATTAAAAAATTATTTCATCATAATACCATCCGTTTTAAAATGCCACCTCAGAATTCTACACACCAATACCAAAGCCTTCAAGGTAAAGAATATCTATGTACAAGTCAGCCCACTTTCAGTGTGACAAAGCTATCTGCAAATAGCAAGATCATCTCAAATTGGCTCTGAATCTTTCAATATTAAATCAGGGGTCAAGAGAGTTGTGTTATTAACCACCAACTGTTGCAATTCTTTTTGCATCTGACTTGTGCAAAATCAGCATGACTGTGTGCCAACAGAAACACCTATTCATGAGCATTGTACATTTTTCCCTAGGTAAAAATAGGACTCTGATATATATTCTTCCTAATGTATATTATTTGCATGTTGAACATCTTCAAAATCATTGGTATATGCTGCCTCAATTTATGGATAACTTCACTGATACACTTAATTAAATATAAAATAATTTTAGTATGCTTTTACAAATTAATCAAATGTACTATTTGTATTCAAATGTCTAATGGCAGCAATAAAACAATTTCTCTAGACACTTGTTGTTTTTGAGGGTTTTAGCATTTGAGTTCAGAGATATATTATATCTACTTTCTTACATATTATGTCAAGACTTCTTGATTTTGGACCCATAATATGTTTTTGTGTATTTTAGCTATAATCTTCCCTGGGTATCCAACAAAACTGTAAAGAAATGTAGGATAACAGAGACTAGGTTGCCAGATATTATAACATTTATAGTTCTGGGTCAGCAGAGAGCAGAGAATCTTTGCTATAATTCTACACAACAGTACCACACAATTTTGAAGAATTTTGGAAGTTTTTGCCATCATCATATAGTTTCCATTTTACTGAGGAAGAAGCTGAGGTCAAGAAATAGCAAGTGCATTAGTTGTTGTTACACAGTTAGATAGCAGTGAATTGAGACTAAAATTCAGGCTATCATTTCCAAGGCTACTTCTCTTTTCACTTTACTATAAAATGGGCTTGTGTTAGAACTCACTGGAAATTCACTCAGAAGAAACTTATTATAAGGTAGCTCCCCTTCATGATGTGAACCTGGAAAATGATTTCCAAAATATGATGATTTTAGAAAGTGTTTGCATATGTGTTTGATGGAGCTACATTTTTGAATAATTGTATATATAATTATAGAGCCAACTTATAATGAGACTTGCACATGGAACCACTTGCAGTTCTATTTTGCATTTTCCAAATATTAAGCCACAGACACATAGAGCTTGAAGGTTCCTTAGATCAGTTGTTCCTGATCTCTGGAGAGGTGTTAAGGACCTCTTTGAATATCAGAAAAAGTCTTTCTCCACATAAAAATGCATATGCTCAGACAATTGCATGTACTATATCTAGGGGTTCTAGGAGCCACAATAACTCAGGATGAGCTTTTTTCACTCTTTCTTACTTGCAAAATTGGTGTTTATGGGTGAGGTTAGATTTTGCCTTATAAGTTACCTATTCTACCTCCTGCCCTCTGTACCACCTAAGGAAAATACATCTAAACAGAGGGGGAAAGACTCCCAAAGGTCACGCACATCCTGGCCTTAGTTTGAGGAGTTTAGGCTGCTGTTCTTTGCACTTAACCAGTTCATTGCAATAATTTCTGTCATTTCCCTCAGAAGATATATGAGTGAAATATTGCTTATCTATATTAGGTCACATTTTCACTGCAAATTATTGATACACCAATTTTTATTTACAACTGTTTTGGCATATATTACAGAAAAATTCCATGTATAAAAGCACCTTGTAACAGCAGGTTGTATTCTTTTTTCTTTAAAATTACTTTAGGGCTTTGCATAGATTCTAATTGCGAAGTATAATTGTTTGTACACTCCTCACTACTAGGTACAAAATCAGCTGCTGAGACTGGCACAATGAGGTACTTTTCTTTCTCAGAACACAATTTCTCCCACTATTATAAACAGGTAATTGGAAGTGCCTTCAGTCTTTGTCTCCAGTGGTTAGCTTGACAATTATAGAATTAGTGTACTTTTTAAAAGATTTTATTTATTTATTTTAGACAGATGGGAAGGGAGGGAGAAGAGAGGGAGAGAAAGATCAGTGTGTGGTTGGTTGCCTCTCACACACCCCCTACTGTGGACCCAGCCTGAAACCCAGGGGTGTGTGCTGACTGGGAATAGAATTGGTGACTCCTTGGTTCACAGGCCAGCACTCAATCCACTGAGCCACACCAGCCAGGATGAATTAGTGTACTTTTTTAGATGACATACTTAGTTACACATTCGTCACAATTATTCAAATTACTTACCATAACTGAAGCAAAATGCATGTAGTCTGAAATTACTTGGCTTATTGATGTGCACAGTTGCCTCTCACATTCTTTTGTAGGAGAGCTTCACAAAGGCTTTTTCTTGTGAATGAAATCAACAAAGCACCATTACTACCTGATTAACCAGTGAGCAGATGGAACTGTTTCAAATAGCATTGCAGAGTTAGCCCCTCAAAATGTATTCTCCTTAAACAGGACTACCTGGCTTAAATAGGCTTCTTGGTAATCCATAGAGGGAAAAAATGGCAGAAGAGGCAGCTAAGAGTGCCAAGAAGAAATCGGCCCTTGTTGGAATGCACTGCAGAGACTGGAAATATACTCTTGGTAAAACCCCGAAAGGCAGTTAGCAGTCCTGTAACCATGAGAAACCAAATACACCTGCCTTTACAGTCATTATTTTTTATCTTTTATTTTCAAGGAGGAGCAAAAGCAAATTTGTTGTTGGCAGAGGATGTGAAAGGAGGGTTATTCAGCTTACCCAGTATCTCATGTAGATGAGAGGTTTGGGGCAATAGAAAAGGCAGTGGATGGAGTGCATGCCCTGCTCTGTACAATATAGAAGAATCTGATATACTTTGTAGAAAAGCCACGTGTCCTCATTTGTGTCCTCTTGCTGGTTGGCCAGGCTGGGGGGCACTGGGGAACAAAAGCTGGGGTGGTGAATAGGACACAGGGATACCCTATGGTCCCCATCCTCTGACTGTCCCTTTGTGAGGTCACTTTGGATCCTTGGTGGGAGCATAGCAAAGTTCCAATGGCCGGGACACCTTCCAGAATTTCTCATTCACCAGCTCCAGGGTCAGAGAGCCATTTAGTGATAAGATTGAAGTACAAATGCTATTGATTAAAAAAATTTTTTTTAGACTTTATGTTTAGAGGGGAAGGGAAGGAGAAAGGGAGAGAAACATCAATGTATTGTTGTCTCCAGTGCGTCCCCTGCCGGGAACTGGCCTGCAACCCAGGCATCTGCCCTGACTGGGAATCAAACTGCGATCCTCTGGTTTGCAGGCTCGCACTCAGTCCACTGAGCCACACCAGCCAGGGCACAAATGCTATTGATTTTAACATTTATATTCACATTCGTTTCTTATCATAGGCAGGAAATACCTTGACTTTGCTCAAAGGAGGAAATACTATTGCAGCAAAGATCTATGTAGGCCAAAGTTTCTTCTCTTGTCACATCTTATAGAATTCCACTGACAATTGCACTAAGGGGAATCTGATCAGCTTACCCTTCAGTTTACAAACCACTTTGCTTTCTTGGTATTACATCACTTTCAAGTTATGTGCATTTTTCTTAACTTTCTTATTCTGACTTTCTCTTCAGATTCACCCTCATGTGCTCTCTTACATGCAACCTATATTCTAGCTCACTGAATATCATGTGAACTATCTAGTGTCACCTGTCATGCTCAGGTCTTCCTTGATTTGCTGTTCAGTGTGTTATAATTGCCATCTCCTCTGCCACATAAAAGTTTTTCTGCAAGACTCTGCATGTCATACTAGACCTCTCTTGCATGTCCCTTCCCCCATGACAATATTGATTAATCTACTTTCTGTGTTCCCTAGTACTTATAGTGCTTTTGGTATGGCACACACCAAGTAGTGGTGCAGTTTATCTCTTTATGTGTCTTCCTTTAATCACTAGAACCAAGGTCAGGAAGTGTGTTTTATCTTTGTTTTGTTTATTTATGTTGCCAAATTCACAGTAAAATTTTGGTAAACTTTCATTTCTACCCTCCCTACTTCCACATGGAATATAAACAAACCAGTGACTTTGTGCTCATTAAGTATCTCAAATATTTACTTTCAGCTCTGATGGAAATAACATATTAGCCATTTATTTCTCCACAATTGTAAAAATAATAGAATAATATTTGAAAAGTTAGCCAAAATGATTTGATCATTTTTATAATTCCACCTGTTCCTTGATTGCTTTATTGCTAAGTGGTGCATCAGAATAATATGCAGACTTTTAAAAATACCAAAGATTTATTCTCCGATCCCCCAGAAATTAGATTTTAGTTGACCTAGAGTAGGACTCAGGAATCATTATTTTTAAAAGCTCTGATCCCAAAGATACTGAATTATGAAGCCAAGATCAAGAATTACTGGTGGAGAAGCTATAACTGACAGTTCAATCAGCGCAAATAGTATCTACTTTTGTTTCATTGGAAAGAATTACAACCATTGTTTCTTGAGAATATTTACTTACATTGAGCACTTTTCACAACTTACATGAATTTTATGTACTCTCACATATACTTTACATATGATACATTATGTACTTTATCATTATATATGTATCGATTAGGTGTCATTTAATAGATGAGCTAGCAATCACAACAGGCATCTATAGCATAGCAGTAATTAGAGTTGAGTTTGAACATGAGCACCAATTTTTAGTGACCCATTTGGTTTGGCGATGGGTACAAAAAATAAGGTCTGATCCAAGATGTGAAAAAGGTTTTACCTCGTGGCTACTTGGAGAGCTGAGGGTTGAAGGCTCATTAGATTGTGAGAACTTAGCAGGAAAGAGTGCTGTGTTACTGTGATTAAGTAGGCATATTGCCATAGTCCTGTTCTGCAGGAGAAAATGGATGTATGTACAAGGTTGCTATAACTGTTTTTTTTTCAGGTATGTACTTTTTCACAAGTCTATTCACCATGCAGCAAATGGAAATTGATGCATTTGCAGTGACCTGGAACAGAGTTGACTCAAGGACCTGTGGTGAAGTATTAAATGTCTCTTGCAAATTAATGTCATGGTTGCAAGAGATTTATCCTTTATTCCTCAGAAAGGCTGAGAACTGAAGGTGCTATCACATCTCTTCACAGCTCCCACTGAAAAGTTGACTTGGTGTAGTGATGAAGCAGATGAAACCACCAGAACTTAGGGATGTCTTGGGTATAGATAAGAATTTGCTAGTCAATAAAAATATCATAAGACCTCATTGTCTCTAACAGAGAGCACATATTGTCCTTTATTTCACTGCCTGTGAAAACAGAAAACTAATTTATAAAATGAAATTGGATCTGTGCACCTGTGAGATCCATTCTTATCTGACTTGTACCTCTGTACGCACTGGAATATGGTGGGTAGTAAGATATACATTGCTCAGGTGTTCTAATAAATTTTCATTCTCATCATTTAAGACTAGTCCTACTGCTGGCCCAATACATTCTCTGAAAAGGTCTCTGACTCTTTCATTGCATATAGGAAACTATAATTCTAGCATTCATTATTATTTTCCAAAACTTTGTGATACCTCCCTCTGGTATATATTAATGGCAGAGTCCCTTATTCTAGTGAATTAAATATAGGGATAAATTAGACATTTTGTTATTTTTTACAAGGGTTATTATAGAGTTTTTGCTGTTTTCTTTTTAAGTAGATGGAAAAGGCAATCATGATTAGCCCAGTAGTGATATTATGATCATATGATGGATATTCTCTACAGCATATAGTAAATATTCTTTCAAATGGTATTTTGCTTTTAACATCAGTTCAATAATGTTGGACAGTAAATTAAATAGAAAAAATAACTTAATATCTTATTTTAGATAATATAATAAGACATGCATTCTTAGTGCATACTTATGATTTCTAATTTTATGAATTGTTTCTGCTACAAAAATAAAAATATGAGAAAATATTCAATATGTCTTATTGTTTTTTAAATTTAAACACAATTAATTTATTTAGGTTTATCATATGGTACACCAAGCATACCTCATTCTATTACACTCCACTTTATTGTGCTTTTTGCCAACAATTGTGTTTTTTACAAATTGAAGGTTTGCGGCAATCCTGCTTTGAGCAAATCTTTTTTTCAATAGCATTTGCTCACTTTGTGTCTGTGTTATACTTTGGTAATCCTCATAATATTTCAAATGTTATTTTATTACTATTA
Organism: Artibeus jamaicensis; assembly: GCF_021234435.1. Lineage (NCBI taxonomy): Eukaryota > Metazoa > Chordata > Mammalia > Chiroptera > Phyllostomidae > Artibeus > Artibeus jamaicensis. The sequence continues at coordinate 21,867,197 of NW_026521506.1, forward strand.
TTAGTATTATTGTAATATTTATTTTGGTTATCTGTGATCTGTAATATTTGATGTTACTGTTGTAATTGTTTTGGCCACTACCAAGTGTGCCTACATAAGATGGCAAACTTAATAGATAAATGTAGTGTTAGATAAATTAGGTGGAAGAGGGAATACAAAAGATAAATTGTGATGGAAAATACATATTTCTTTAAATAATAAAAAAGATTATTAAAATATGGTAGTGAGTACCAAATTATGACTTATTGCCCTGGCTGGTGTTGCTCAGTGGGTTGAGTGCTGGCCTGTAAACCAAAGGGTCCTCAGTTCCATTCCCAGTCAGGGCACATGCCTGGGTTGCAGGCCAGGTCCCCAGTAGGGGGTGCAGGAGAAGTAACCACACATTGATGTTTCTCTCCCACTCCTTCTCCTTCCCTTCCCTTCTCTAAAAATAAATAAATAAAATCTTTTAAAAAACAAATTATGACTTGTTTTTCTCACTTTTAACTAACAGAAGAATTATAAATTATGTTAGTTATGATTTAGTTCAATACTTTCATGAAAAATAATTCAATTGTTGTCAGAAAAATCAAAGAGAATGATCTACAACAGTCACTGTGATGTGTTACCAATTGTTGTGAAGGAAATTATATTAAAATTTTGTAGTTTATGACAAGCAATTATTTTTGGCTTTTCCTGAGTTATGAATCTGGGAGTGGCTTATTACAGTGCCTCTGGTTCAAGGTCTCTCATGAGGTTACAATCAATTTGTATACCAGGTTGCATCTCATCTGAAGGCTTGTTGTAGGAGGGAGAATTTTAGGCAGGTCTTAGTTTCTTGCATGTAAGCTTCCTGAAATAATTGCCTCATGACATAGCAGCAGGTACCACCCCCACCCAAGGGAAGTAATAAAAAACAAAGTGAGAGGAAGCTATCAAGAGGAAAGCTACAACCCTGGCTGGTGTAGCTCAGTAGATTGAGCACAGGCCTGCGAACCAGACAATCGTGGTTCGATTCCCAGTCAGGGCACATATGGGGGTTGCAGGCCAGTTCCCTGCAGGCCAGTGCCCAGCAGGGGACACACGAAAGGCAACCATACATTGATGTTTCTCTCCCTCTCTCCTTCCCTTTCCCTCTAATGATAAATAAATAAAATCTTTAAAAAAAGAGGAAAGCTAAAATCTTTTTACCACCAAAAAATGGCTAATAAACATATGAAAAAAATTTCAACATCATAAACAATCAATTAAATTCAAATCCAAACCATAACAAGATACCGCCTAAAATGGCTAAATTTACAAAAAGAGAGAGAGGGAGGTAAGAAAGAAAGAGACAGAGAGAGAGAGAGAGGACAAGTGTTGGTAAGAATTTGGAGGAATTGGAACCATATTCATTGGTCATGTGAATATAAAAGGCAATCACTATAAAAATATTTGGGCATTTTCTAAAAACATCAATCATAGATTTTTTATATGAACAAGCAATTTTACATCTAAATATATACCCAAAATGACTGAAAACATACATCCACAAGAAAAAATTGTACCTAAATATTCCCAGAGACATTCATACTAGCCAAAAAGTGGAAACCACCTAAATGTCCATCAGTTGATTAAAAAATAAACATATGTTTGTATATCCATATAATGGAATATTATTTACTTATAAAATGAACAAAACAGTGGTAAATATTACAGCATGAATTAACAGTGAAAATCTTATGCTGATTGAAAGAAACAAGACCCCTTTCTCTCTCAAAAAAAAAAAAAAAAAACCTGGTCATAAAAGTACACATATGGTGCAAGTTTATTTGTATTAAATATCCAGAATTGGCAAGCCCATTGAATCAGAAAGTTGATTAGTGCTTACCATGAACTAATGGTAAGTAGTCCATGGGGAAGAAAGAAATAGTGAGTGATTGTTAAAATTATAGGGTTTCTTTTGGGGTTACTAACATGTACTGGATTATATAGTAGTGATGGTTGCATAACTTTGTGAATATACTAACCTTAACTAAATGATAAACCCTAAAAAGGTGAATTTTACTATTTATGAGTTATATATCAAACAATAATAATTTAAAAGTGAATTTAAAAATACTTTGTAAAATGCCAAATACTTTTTTAAATTTTTTAAAATTTATTTATCTTTAGAGGGGAAGGGAAGGAGAGAGGGAGAGAAACATCAATGTATGGTCGCCTTTCGTTCATCCCCTGCTGGGAACCAGCCTGCAGGGTACCGGCCTGCAACCCAGGCATGTGCCCTGACTGGGAATCGAACCGCGATTGTGTGGTTCACAGGCCCGCACTCAATCCACTGAGCTACACCAGCCAGGGTGCAAACACTTTTTAAAAATTTACTTTAATTTACTAATTGTTATTTGAAATATAACTCACAAATAGTAAAATTTACCTCTTTAGGGTTTATCATTTAGGGAATATTAGTATATTCACCAAGTTAAGCAACCAGCACTACTATATAATTCAGTATATGTTAATAAGCGTAAGAGAAACCCTATATCATTAACAATCACTCACTATTTCTTCCTCATCCAGCCCTTGGTAAGGAATACAAATATAAGTCTACTATATACTCCAAAAAAGAAGATGATTAAGAACATCACAATGATGTTTATTTTTAAGTGAAACTGCATATAAGTGGTATAGCTGCTGATTCCTGGATAATTCAGATAATTATATGTAACAATAATTATTAAAAATTCAGAGGTGTACTCTGATTTAGATTAACATATAAAAGATTAATTACTTGTTCTTAATTTCTTTTCTGAAAAATTGATGGATAAGATTCATGGGAACCAGCTCTCCTTGTCCTTTCTGATTCTGACCCAGGGGATGTATATTTCTTCTTATTTAATATACTGGTATCTGATCAAGATGCAGACCTGATGGCATTTATCTTTCACCAACTGGCTTATTTCACTTAGCATGATAGTCTCCAGTTCCAACCATCCTATCACAAAAGGTAGGAATTTCTTCTTTCTTCCTGCTGCATAGTATTCTACTGTATAAATATATCACAGTTTTTTTATCCATTCATTTCTTGATAGGCACCTGGGTTGCTTCCAGCACTTGGGCTATTGTAAATTGTGCTATTATGAACATTGGTATGCACAAGTTCTTTTGAAGTGGTGTTTCAGGAGTCTTAGGATACAATCCCAAAAGTGGAATTTCCAAGTCAAAAGGCGGTTCCATTTTTAGTTTTTTGAGGAAATTGCATACAGTTTTTCACAGTAGCTGCACCAGTATGCATGCCCACCAAAAGTGCACTTGGGTTCCCTTTGATATAAGAGAAATCTAATGAATAAAATAAACTAACGAACAAAATAGGCATGGAAACATGGAACAGACTGAAAGTAATCAGACAGTGAAGAAGACAATGTTGGAAAGAAGGGGAAGGAACTAGTCAAACAACATGTATGAATGACCCACCAACGTGGACAACAGTGTGGGAATTGACTGTGGGAGCAGGGGTGGAGGTGGTTGGAGGAGGCCAAAGGGGGAAAATTAGGACAAATATAATAGAATAAACAATAATTTTTAAAGAGATGTAGACCTGAAAATAACAAGGTCTTATATTTCTTGAAATTGGGATTTAGTTTCTAAGAAGGTTGATGGTTATTCTCTGGAATTATCTTGTAAAAATAAACAACTAAGCACAAACCAACTAATGCTACAATGTTGGCTATCATCAAAAGTTGCATGTTTTGCAAACTGAGCCCTGTTTTGGCTCTGAGCCCCTGCATACTATAATGTTTTCTATATATAAGCATAGCATTTACTGCTTTTATCCAACTCACCTTATCTTTAATTGGAAGTCTTAACATTATGTAGATTTCTAGCCAGAAAAAATACTATTTTTATGTCATGCCAATAAATTGCAAGAGAATATGAAGGTGAACCCTGTTTCTGCTATTTCAGAAGTGTGATCCAACCTGACAAAATTTCATTTTATAGATGTAAACTCAAGTGTTGGTGGAGTGTGTTCACTATAAACCTTCTTTGGTGTTTAACAAAATTTTCAGCTGAATAGAATTTGACATTTTAATAAAAGGGATGTGGCATTATGCTGCAGTCAGCATGCCTGACTAAAAACAGCTAATCATGCTGAGAAAATTATAAAGTCTCCCTCATGCCCTTTAACTTGAATCGAGTAATCAAAAGATTGATTTATTTCTTAAACTTACTTTGCAGCTCTAATTTCATTATTTTTCAAAACCAGCTAGATCTTTTCAATATTTTGGATCAACTGCAGCTGCATCATTGCTTGCACTATGAGATATACCTTACTGCTCATTTATCCATAACCACAATGAGAGCAAGAAGAAAGTTTAGTCTTGTTCTCTTTTCAGTCAAATCACATCCCTGACTCCAGGAACTGAGATCATCTGTCTCCTTTGGATAAAGGGATGTAGGGTTTAAGAATTAGGGAAATTTCAATAAATAAGAAATTTTCATCAGTTTAAGAAAGAAATACATAGGGCTGTTTACCTATGGCACTGCAGAATCCAAAATAAAACAAAAGAAAAGTGGAACTCATAAAAAGGATCATGGACCTGAAGTAAAAATCACTTTTAAAAACAGGGCTCTTAAACTTCTATCTAAACAAAGAGAGAGGTACATCCATTTGCTATATACATTATGGTACACCAGAAAACTCTGTTGTTAGACTGTTGACACTCATTGGTAAATGAACAGTTATTTATTGTAAAGCCAAGCTATCCAATTTTTCTCAGATAATATAGAAGGGCTGTTTTAAAATAATATAGATGGTAGGCAAGAACTTTAACTGTGCATGTGGAACTCAGTCCTTTATTATACACTACCTTTCTTTCTATTGAGGAAGTGCACATGCAGACTGAGCGAAGCACGTCCCTAGAAAGAAGGGAAGCTTGAGGAGAGGGACTAAACACCTTATGCACTGAACATGGAGATTAGAAAACTGTCAGTTTACCTAATCTCTGGGAACCCCCCTTTTTCCCTCATGCTATATGCTTGACTGCTCACTAACCCTTCTTTTTTTCTTCTTTTATATTTGGTATTTCTATATTTTCAGTGTATATAAAGATATTTAGATGCTTGAGAAAAAGAGAAGAAGATGTATACCTAAATATTTTACCTCAAACTCTGTTAGCATTTTGTTTTGTAGTTTCTTTACTTCTCCAACCTCTTGTCATATACATAGTTTAATATACCTTTAATTTGACTATATACTTTTACATCCTGTTTTTTTAATTTAACAAGTACAAGCCTAATGCCTTGTCTTCTATTCCTCAAGTAGTTAAAAGCTCCAGCAGGGGTGTCCAAACTTTGGCATCTCTGGGCCACACTAGAAGAAGAGTTGTCTTGGGTCACACATTAAATACACAAACACTAACAAAAACTGATGAACAAAAAAAAAAGATTTTAAGTAAATGTACAATTTTGTGTTGGGCCATAGTCATAGCCATCCTGGGCACATGTGGCCCATGGGCTACAGGTTGGACACCCTTGGAAAAGTTTGCTTTGCTCCATATGGCCCAAGATTATAAATTTAATGGGCAGAAAACTTAATGGCACATTTTGACATAAGTATATGTCTTTCTATCTTCTCAGTTCTGAATAAATATTCTCTATGTGCAACATGCCATCCAATTTGTCTACCTTTTTTTCTAGAATGATTAAGTTGTCAATATAGAATAAAGTTACTCTGTTCCATTTCTTAAGAAAACTTTCTGAGGGTTCAGAAAATAAAGTATAACAAAAAAGGTCAGCCCAATCTTCTCTCTGTGCATCCCTTTGTCTCTCTCTGTGTGTGTCTCTCTCTGTCTGTATTTCTCTGTCCCTCTGTCTCTCTCTCTCACTGACACATACACATACACATACACACAAACACACACCAAATAAAGAAACAACTCAAGAACAACTTTACTTTTACCTGTGCAACATGGAAACAATTCTCAAGAAAATGTGTTATGTTGTATATGCAGAATCCAGGCTGCAATTATGTCATGTGGCACCATTCCCATAAGGAGTGAGCACTGTATGTTCCTGTGCTCTGACCCAAATTCTGTTTCCAATTCCCACCAAAGCATATATTGCAAAAAGTGGAATTTGTTAAATGCCTCCAAAAAAAACATTTAGGATGAATACTTTTTTCATTGACATCTAGTTACTCTCCCAGCCCCACTCCACTGTACCATGCATTTCTTTGCCTTATTCAGTCCCATTACTTGCAGCTTGAAATTGCTCCCTTTGCTTGGGAGTTTGGGGATGTTGATAAAATTCCTGTGTGTTTCTGCTGGTGGATCCTTCTTTCTCAGGCTATGTTGTCTCTAATGGGGCTTCTGCACCCGAGCATAATTGGAAAGTGAATTATCTGGGAAAGCCTCTCCTGGCATTCTAATCCTCCCTGTTGAGCACAGCCAATCACTGAGCACCTGCTTTGAATAGCAAATAGCCTGGAAAGCTGCCCAAGCCTATTCTCAGGGGGGCTGGACAGAGATCTTGATTTCTTTGGAAATAAGCCATTAAGTGGATTGCTAACTAACGCAGCATATTATACTCCCTCACAACTACAGGCTTAAACCAAAGTACCAGACAGGCCATGGAGGGCTATTGCATTTCATGATTAGAAAACAAAAACATTTAGCATTAGGTGCTTCGTTTGATCTTAGGGAAAATTAAATGAGAGAGTTTTTCTACAGCAGAAGTGGCTGTGTTGCACCCAGTTATTTTTCAGGGAACTGAAAAGACCCTCTTACTTATCTCCTCTCCTCATGGTATCCCTAACTGATGCTGCCCTTGTTGTCCTGCATGACCAAGGAGTATCACTAGCAGACTTAGTCCTTTGAATGAAAGAAGAGGGTGTAAGGTATGATAAACATTATCATATTCTCAAATGTTTTTGCCAAATTATGAGTTTTCTGGGTATCTTTCATTAGTACACTCAGTTACTATCATTATGTATTAGTACCATGGAAGGCACAGAAAGTTAGAAGGGAAATACTATTTTATCAGAAGTTGTTCTAGGGGAATGAAGAAGCATGGTATAAACAAGTCTGGGGAGTAACCCTGTCAGGGGTTAACACCGGGAGAGAAAGTCCTGATTCCAGTTGGTGGAAAACTTGGAACCTGTCAATGGGTAGGGATGAGAAAATTAGACTGAACTTTTAAATTATATATCAAATATGTCAACGGGACAGAAAAATGAGTCAAGCATTGAATTGGTAGTGTCAAATATGTTGTGTGCTACCATATGATTGTTAAAGATGGAGGCAGGGACAACATACAACATCCTCAAAGGGAGAAATGAAGGCAAATTCTAAGTTTGTGAGATGGACTTCAGTTTGAAGAGCATGCAATTATTCATTCACTATCTATATTTTTAGAGTAATGGGAGGATAGGGGTGAAGTGAAAGTGGAAATCTGTGATCTCAAGGAACTAAAACAAGCTAGACAAGTTGATTTTACACATACACATATATAAAATACATACATAAACACAGAAACATGCATGCTACTCATGTGTCCCTGACCATTTTCTGCCTTAGGTTAAAAGGTATTGGCTAACAGATGGCCTCAGCTTCAGCAGACTGGGGTTCTAGTACAAGCTCAGCATTGGTGGCTGGAAAGGCAAATACCTTTAGCTTGGTCCTATCTATGTGTAATCATTGCTACAGTTAATGCAAGGGATCATTTGAATGTCAAATACATCATGATTAATGAAAAATGGTTATTCAAAATGCAGAGGTATTTCAGCAGAGTTACACTTAAAAGTTTGCCACATTTAAAAAAATCTAAATGATTTAGTCTGAAATAATTTTTGGTTGCTTTTTATTTGAATCACTTGAAGATCACACTTATATGGCAAATATTTTCTTGTAGGTTAAAAATATTTGGGCATTATCTATCAGCAACCTGGTTCATTCTAGTATTATTTTATTACTATTCATATATTTGGAAGAGGTGATTTGATATGCTGTTCAGCCTTAATTATCCAATGACTATTAACCTTCAAGACCAGAGGCATACAGGTTCAGAATATTGATATGAATGTTGCTTTTCATATCAGCAGAGGATAAAAGTGCTGCTTAGAGTGTCCTAAAGAAGAGTGGCAAGTTGATTTGCTGTTGGCCATCCCCTTGGTAAAAGAAGCTTGATTTGCAATGCACATTGTAAATGTGAAATAACTAATGTGAGTTCAGTCATGAAACAGAAAGAGTCATGACTTCTTCATTCTGAGGTTGGCATGTCTGTACTACTGACATGTAATTTTTAGACAAGTTTTCTTAGGATACACAGATACTTAGAAGTGACTTAAGGGTTTTTTTATATTATCCAAGAGATTCCACAGTGAAATAGTACAGTTTACATCTCTTAGAATTGCACATAGGAGAAAATACAATTAACGAACAAACATATAAAGAAATGCCATCCTTGCAAATAAAAAAAGAAAGGGAGAAGAAAAGAACTGGAGTATCATTCTAACCCATCAAGTAAGTGGTAACAAGTAAAAAAAAAAAAGATAAGATCCATGAACAGTAAAGTTGCATTGAAAATAATATACTGTTAGAGGTAGAAATTATTCCAATTTAAGGAACAACAGTACAGCAATATTTTTATGATCCCGTGAAGGGGTCATAAGTTGAGCATTTTCTATTTGTCAATCCAAACGCTTGGCAGGTAAATTTATCCTTTGTGGTATCAACTTCAGAAAATTATAAGTGTCTTCTAAGCAATCTTCAAGCCTGTCATGTGCCATTATAGATTTGTTTTGTGTGTGATATTTTACATACCTAGATTCACAGAAGACAGGTCTTAGACATTTTATACCTGAAAAACATGCCATCATATTTTACAATCAAATTTATACTTTCAATTCATATCACTTCTTAGAGTGTTCATGCATGTGTGTGTGTATGTTTTAAGTCACCAAACAGCTGATAAATAATAAATATTCTTTAACTCTTTCATTCATTTGAAAAATGTTACAAGTACTAAATGCCCTTCTAGGTATTTGTGATGCAACAGCAGAGCTTCAATTGTAGTAGAGGAGAAATGGGCAATAAACATGAAAAGTGACATATAATATTGTTATAATGGAATAAGTGCTGTAGACAAAACACAGAACAGAGTCAGAGGCATTAGAATTGCTGGAGATAGTTTGCAATTTTTGTGATTGTTTTATCGTATTTTATTTTTTTTAAACTTTTTTATTGTTGTTCAAATACAATAAAATGGGGGTAGAGGAAAATGGAGTTGTCTCCATTTCCCCCTACCCCAGCAATCCCCACTTCCCACCCTTGATTCCCTACTCCCTTTGGTTTTGTCCATGCATCCTTCATACGTGCTCCTGGAAATCCTTCCCCTCTTTCCCCCCATTATCCCCTCACACCTCCCCTCTGCAATCTTAAATAGAGTGATCAAGATATCTTCACTGAAAATGTGTCATTTGTTTTTTTTTAATTTTATTTAGTTATTTTTCAAGTACAGTTTGGGAAAAATAGACAAAATAGACAAAGGGTGTCATTTGAATAAAGACTTAAACGAGATGAGGGCATGAACTAGATGAATAACTTGGAGAAGAGTGCTTCAGGTAGAGGAAGAAATGGCAAAACTCTGAGGATGAGGCATGTCTAGGAGGTTTGAACAACTGCAAGGATATCAAATGAGGCTGTAGTGGAGCAAAAAAAGAAGAAATGTAGGTAATAAAAATGAGGATACAGAAGCAGTAGAATGACAGATCAATAGGAAATTGTTGTGCTTGTTGTTGGATATACCATGAGAAAAATGAAGCATTTTGGGGGAAGTTTGAACAGATGAATGCCATCATCTAACTTACAATTTTTTGAAAAATTTTTAAAGATTATTTATCTATTTATCTATTTATTTATTTATAGAGAGGGTAAGGGAGGGAGAAAGAGAATCATCAATGTGTGGTTGCCTCTCACAAAACCCCTACTGGGGATCTGGCCTGCAACCCAGGCATGTGCCCTGACTGGGAATCAAACCTGCAACCCTTTGGTTTGTAGGTCTGTGCTCAATCCACTGAGCTATACCAGCCAGGCCTGACTTACATTTTAATAAAATCACTCTGGCTGCTCTGTTGAGAAAATACTCCAGAAGTATAAGGGTAGATGCAGGGAGATGGGTAGAAAGCAATTGCAGTAATGCAGGTGACAGGTGATATGGCTTAATCAAAATAGTGGCAATGAAGGTAGTGAGAAGAAATCAGACTCCAGATGCATTTCCTGAAGGATTGAATAAATTAATAACATCATGGTGTAGAACTAGTAGTGTATCACAAAACAAGCCATGAATCAGATAAACACTAGATATCTAAGTAGAACCATAGTACCCTCGAATCATGAATTTTACTAATGTTATTATAACATAAATTTTAATGGAAGTTCTCTATCAAAATTTTCAATACTGCAAGGACTTAGTGCATATATATTGTAGAAACAAGTTCAGAACAATCTAGCCTGGTTGAACTGTGGATACTATGGGGTTAGATAGATTCATTCACTGCCTGGGACTCTACACACAATAAGTTTTGCAGGGCCAATGATTTTAAACTTTACTCAATAAAATAGCAAATAGTTCAATGTTGTTCATGAATAGCTAAATACTAGAAAATTATTGAATAACATGTATCTGTATGACCCAAGATATTGAAAATTTTTTATCCTGACATTCAGAGTTTTTTTTATTCTTTGTAAAAACTTGTCCACTCTAGAGCTCCACAGATGAAAAGATTTGTGGAATATGGAGAGGGTTCAGAGGAGTGCTAACAAGATAATTAAATCATTGCAAATAAGTGCTATGAAGAAAGGTTAATGAAACTGGGGTTATTCAACTTGGAGAAATAGAATACCAACAGGGGATTTAAAAATGGTCTTTGGATATATAAAGATCTATTACACAGAGGATGCTCACCAGCTGCTTTCAATCTTCTCTTAGGACAGAACAAGTAGAAGAATATAAATTGCACCGTAAGGAATTTAGGCAAAATACCAGGAATAATTTTCTGACAAGGAGTGTTATTAAACATTGAGACAGGGTACCAGTCCAGAGTTCATTTGACTCTGCAATCCTGACCATGTGCTTGGAATTCTAAGCATTCAGCCATTCATACGAATTCCAGATATATTTTCTGAAAGCTCACTATGTGCCAATATTTCCTATAGAACCCATTTCTATAATTCACCTATTGGCTTAGAAGGAAAGGGAGTATAATTTGACTTATATAAGTAGTGAAATATTAATTCAATAATCAGAAAGCAGATACCTAAGGTGACATGACATAAGGCCAGTTAACTTTGATACACAGGTACTGGTATAATATGATAGAGGGAAAAAGAAAGGTATAGAATGGGAATATGAGCTTGAAAGAAAGGACACAGGTAGGCTTTGGGAGGTGGTTAGATGAAATTGAGTCATACAAACTCATTTTTCTCAAGGACAAAGGCAGTGTAACTGTTTTTGCATCTTTGCTTTTTCAAGTAGAATTGAGGCAGTTGTGGGAAAGTTTGTACTGCATCAGCCAGTCACATAAGTGGGAGGAATGCAAAGCAATTGAAAAAGACAGGAATATAGAAATCTTTTGTTCTGGTCCAATTTCATTTCTTTCTTTCTTAAAAAAAGATTTTATTTATTTATTTTTATAGAGAGGGGAATGAAGGGAAAGAAACATCAATTGGTCACCCCCAACCAGGCACCTGGCCTGCAACCCAAGCATGTGCCCTGACCAAGAATTGAACTGAGACCTTTTGCTTTGCAGGATGATGCCCAACCCACTAATCCACACCAGTCAAGGCCCAATTTAATTTCTAATCATGATCTTTTTCTTCTACAGATTTCTTCCCCTTGGGGGTAGAATGAGGTTTGGCCAAATTATTTTCTTACTCTTTTTATTGCAGTTTGATTGAGAAAAGAGTTAATTGAAAAGGAAAGGTCCTGAGTTTCTGTTTTTATAGCAAGTCGGCTCATTTTCTGTAAATTTAATTCTTTTATTTAATTGGTATTATACTGTACTAGGAGTAAGTTTTCTTCTGGGTTTTTATCTTCTCTACTTAACAGCTGTGAGATATTCATAAGTTTCTCAATCACCCTGAGCTTTACATTTTCTCATCTGTAAAGCAGAGAGAGATATTGCCGCAGAGGATTTTCTGTGAGAATTAAAATTCTTAGCAAAGTATTTATCACTTAGTAGGTGGTTGTCATACACTAATTTTCTATAATGTGTCCATGTAACAAACTTTTAATTATGTAATGACATTATTTCCTGTCCTTTCTCTGCTGAGCTCTTTAAATCTTTATTCTCTTTAATCCAAACCTCTCCACTTAGTTACCTTAACTCTCATTCATATGAGATATCTGATATCTGATTTGCTGTCCTTAAGAAATTATCAATTTCAGCAATCAGATATCTGATTTGCTGTCCTTAAGAAATTATCAAATGTATTAATATCTTTCTTATAAAATGAGATGCTCAGAATGGAATACATCATAATCGATATTATTCCATCTATACAGAGTGTTATGTCCTTATTATAAGTTCTCTTGATGTAGAATATATTTCTATTAATACATTCAGAAATTGTATTGCTTTCTTGACAGACAAATTCTACTTTTGACACAAATTCTGAAGAATTTTTAAAACGTGGATTTTCCTTAGAGATGCTCTAAGTCTGGCTCTGTCTGAAAGTAATGCACTGGAGCAAATGATTATACATAGCTGTTTTTGAGCCCAGTGGATCTGTGATTCTCAGAGACTGGGCAATCCTAAATGAGTAATTTAATGTCTCAAATAGCTAATTGACTTTCTATCTAACATAAAACATAACGTAACACAATATAAAAGATTGTGAGTATTTCTCACAATCTTTTTTTTTCCACAAAAAAACTGTGAGTTTTTCTACCTGTCAGGTTACTACAAGGATTTTCTTTCTTTACTGCTAAATTTCTTGGAAAAGCTGCGTGTATTTTCTACTTTCTGTTCCTCACCTATCAATTTCTCATCTCAAACAGTCTGGCTTTCCTCTTAAATTGCTTTTTCAAAGGTCATCCAAGACCTCATAGTAAATCCCATTGATTTTTAAAATTATTTTCTTCTCTTATCACTCTGTAGCATTTGACATTATTGACCATTTGTATCACTATTATTCTATCCAGAGAAACAGAAAATTTATGAATATTTAAAACAAAGATTTGAATGCAAGGAATTGTTTACACAGGTGATGGAAGAACTGAAAAGTCAGAGTAGACAGTGAGGTCACCTAAGACTAGCAATGTCAGGAACCATGAGAGCCCTCCACTAGAAGACAAAGAGAACAGGAAGGGTTACCAAAGCACAGGAGGAGTTACCTGGCTAAAACTAGCATTACAGGGGGAGCTAAAGCCATGGAAGAAAGGTAATTGCTACTTAAGATTTTATTTGAGGCAAAGTGAGAGGAATACATACTCTGGTTTCTCTCTTCTTTCTGCTTTCCAGTCTTCTGTCAGTACCTCAAATTGGCTGACCCAGCTTGAAATCAGCTATCAGTGGAGGCTTGGAAACAGACTGAAGAGGCCACCCCCTCCTTACCTTACAGTACACAATTCATCAGGGGAGAAATGGATATGAAGTGTAACAGACTCAGGACTGGCACAGTACTTTTCCCATTCGACATTCATTCTTGCATTTCTACCTATGCACAACATCTTTACCATTTTCCCCAATATGAAGCAAATATATTTTATATAAACAATAATGCACACCCTCTATTCAACCAAGACAAAAAGCTCAATAGTCACTGTATTCATCCCAATTCAGAATCTTTAGATGATACAAACTTCACCCCATCAGATTAGGTGTCATTCATCATCCTCAGGTGATTAACTTCTAAAACTGCACAAACACCTCCAATTCTCTTCACACAAAATGTAGCAGGGGAATCCTAATTTCTTTCCTTGGTCACAGGACATAGTTGACATTTATCAGTTCATTGAATAGAACCATATATGTCCAGTCACCAAAAATAGAAAACTATAAGTCACACTAGAATCTCCTTATTTCCCTCATTCAGTCTATCATGATTATTGCTTATTTCAGTGTTTTAGGATCTCTTAAATCTTCCACTAACACACTGATAACTCAGGCTTTCCTTATCTCTCATATGAATACATAAAATAGTCTTCTAATTGGTCTCCTTTGTCTCTAATATATTATGGATTTCCACATCATTGTCTTTGATCATTCTATTTTCTTTACCTATTAAACATGCCCTGACCTTTCACTTGTTATAATTCAAATCATTCTTTAAAGTTTAATTCAATTATCACCTCTTATGTGAAATCTTTGATTCTCTACATTTCTACCCATCATTGGATTTAATCACCACTTCCTTTATATGTCAAAGGTACTTTGCATATACTTTTATTATACCTCAGATTGCATCCTGTAACTTTCTGCATCTTCTTAGTCTCTACCTCTAGACAAACTTTGCTCCAGTACTGAACCAGAATGTTTGGTTCAAAGTTGATAATCAGAATGTATATACCGAATAGAAGTTTATTTGAGTAGTGCGTATGTGGATTAAACAAACATTTGATGGATGAGGGCAAAATGCATTAATGTTGGCTTTATATTTTATTGTGGGTATTACCAATTCTATATTTCAGCTCAAATTATGTCTGAAGAGTATATTGTGAAGAGTGTACTTTCTTAACCTTAAACTCTGGGGGCTCAATTCTCTTGATTTGCTCTAGGGAAAACTTGGTAGAATGAACTATGACAGAAGTTTATGTGTAAGAGTAAAAGGCCTACAGCAGTTCATGTTAGAAAGACAAGGTAAATTACTGGAAAAAAAACACTTGGCCTGTCATTTGATAAACCTGAGTTGATTTTCTGGCTCTGCTTCAAGCCATAGAGACTTGATATAAAAATTAAAAGAGAATATAAGGCAAAATGTGTTTAAAATCTTACATAAATTATTAAATCCTACTATACAAAAGTATGTGAGGTAAAATGATGAAATCGTTAAAATTACAGTATTTGGTGTCAGTCCTGGTTTTATTTTGTCAAGCTATGTAACTTCTTTACCTTCAATTTCCTCATATGTAATATGAGCTTTCAGTGATATGTACTTTCAAGATGGAAGCTGTACACAATGGCAAACTGAATGCAAAAACAAAAACAAAAACAAAAACAAAGACACCAGGAAATGCAAGGTAATTAGATTAACACTCAATGACAATTCAAAAATATTAAAAATATGAAAAATAAAATAGCAATAAATACATATCTATCAACAATTATTTGAAGTGTAAATGGATTAAATGCTCCAATCAAAAGATGCACAGTGGCTGAGTGGATAAGAAAAGAAGAACCATACATATGCTGTCTACAAGAACTCACTTTAGATCAGAAGACATACATGTAGACTGAAAGTAAAGGGATAAAAAAAGATATTTCATAAAAAAGAAAACAAAAAAGAGCTAGGGTAGCAATAATTATATCACACAAAATAGGCGTTAAAATAAGTGGTATACTTTACACCAGTCAGGATGGCTATCATAAACAAAGCAACAAACAACAAATGTTGGAGAGGTTGTGGGGAAAAGGGGTCCTTAGTTCACTGCTGGTGGGATTGCAGACTGGTACAACCATTATGGAAAATAATATGGAATTTTCTCAGAAAACTAAAAATCGACCTGCCTTTTCACCCAGCAATTCCACTGCTAGGATTGATATAATCCTAAGAATCCTAAAACATAAATTTCAAAGAACCTATGCACCCCAATGTTCATAGCGGCACCATTTACAATAGCCAAAAGTTGGAAGTAACCAAGGTGCCTGTCAGTAAATGGATGGATCCAAAAATCGTGGTACATATACACAATGGAATTCTATGCAGCAGAGAGAAAGAAGGAGCTACTACCTTTTGCAATAACATGGATGTAACTGGAAAGCATTATGCTGAGTGAAATAGGCCAGGTGTTGAAAGACAAATACCATATGATCTCACTTTTAACATGAAGCTAAACAACAAAACAAACAAGCAAGCAGAATAAAAACAAAAACACTGAAATAGAGAACAAGGGGACAGTGACCAGAGGGGAGAGTGAAGGAAATTTAAGGGGGAAAAAGGGGAGGGATTTGGAAGAACAAATAGAAAGGACAGAGGGATGAGAACTAAGGGGGGTGGAAATGGGAGGGAGGTGGGGAGCACGGGGCAGGGCGGGGCTGGGGTGGGAGAAATAGACAAAAACTGTACTTAAAAAATAACTAAATAAAATAAAATAAGCGGTATAATAAAAGACAAAGAAGGACCCAGAAATTTCACTTCTGGGTATTTATCCAAAGAAACCACAAATAATCATTCACATGAACATGTGCTTTCATATGTTTGTTGCAATAGCCAAAATGGAAATAACCTAAATGCTCATCAATAGACAAATGATTAAAGAATATGTGGTACATATATACAATAGAATAATACACAGCCATAAAAACAATAAAATCTTGTCATTTATGACATGGACAGACATAGAGGATATTTTGCTGAGTGAAATATACCAGCCACAGAAAGACAAATATCATATGATTTCATTTATATGTGGGATATAAAGAAAATAAACAAAACAGAGTCAAATATATAGAATATATTTTGACAGTTTCCAGAGAGGAGGGGTTTGGGGAGCTGGCTGAAAAAAGATGAAGGGATTAAGAAGCACAAATTGATAGTTACAAAATAATCATGGGGTTGTGAAGCATAGGGAATATAGTTAATAACACTGTACTATGTATGATGTCAGATGGGTACTACATTTATCAGGGTAATCACTTAATAAATTACATAAATGTCTAATCAGTGGGCTCTGTACCTGAAACTGATACATTGATAATACTGTATATCAACTATAATTTAAACATTAAAAAAGAAAAAGCCCTTCCTGGTGTGGCTCTGTGGATTGAGCACTGGCCTGTGAACCAAAGGGTCACTGGTTCAATCCCTAGCCAGGGCACATGCCTGGGGTGTGCAAGAGGCAACCACACATTGATGTTTCTCTCCCTCTCTTTCCCCCTCCCTTCCCCTTTCTCTAAAAATAAATAAATAAAATATTTAAAAAACAAGAATTAAAATTTTTGGTGGTCACCTTCTTCTTATGAAATGCTTTTAGGTATTAGACATTCCTCAAAAAATGACTAAAGAACTTCATCTACAATTTACTTTTAAGGAAAATTTGTTTTTTAATGGTTTCACAATGATGTTTTATGTTTTAAAGATGTAGATCTTGACATAAGTATTTTTCATTATTATCTATTTACCAAGAAAACTGACTTTGCTTTGGATGAGCAATACACTTCATATTAGTATACATTTATACTAGCATACCTGCATAAGACATCCAGAATGGCACCATTAACACAAATGAAAGTAACATCAGCAATGCAAATTTATGGAAATATTTGAAATTATGATGAATTTATGCAAAGCAATCCTAATATGATTCACATGTAGGTAAGCTTCAAATTAAATATTAAGGACTCTCTTCTCACCCTAATAATCCAAGACAAACGGTGATGCAGATGGATGTATTTTATGGCACATAATTGTTTCATACTCATCAGATGTGGTTATAATGTGTATCACATCAGCCAAATGGATGGAGATGATGCAAATTGTAGGCATCAAAGGAGAGGTAATTTGGACTCACTTTCCGAATGGCTTAAAATTAGAAATACAGTTTCAGTAAACATTTTATTGACATATTCACTAATCACTAGTGTTACCTAACTTTTCCACAAAAGTCATGGGTCTTTATAAAGTGACTTGAGGGCAGGAATTCAAGATTCTTGGTTGATAACATGCCAAACAGTATTATTTGAGGGATAGGTATCTCCATAATTTTTTAGTTAGTGGATAATCCCATGTCCGCATTGATGGCTATCCACTAAGATGATTTCACTTTCCAGCCATGATATTTAAGACTTTGCTGGTGGCAGGAAGAAGGCTTTGTATAGTACACTATGACACTGGTTAGAAGATCTAGAATGAGTAGCAATAGCAAAAAAATCTAATCAGGTAGCAGATTTTCCAAACCCAAAGGAGACTTGTATGCATGAGTTGCCTTAGATGTTTGCTGATATATGAGGATGGGTGGAAGATGAGGGTAGGTTGTTAATTCTGACTCATTAACTTGTCTGTCTGTGGCTTATTGTGGACAATATTAATAAAAATAATGTAAAATATACATTAACATGTTTCATAAACTATTACAGTGACATATTGGGTAAACATTACTTATCACCAGGATTCTTTGTATCTTCTATATTGTTACTGATTTTGTCTACTTCTGTCAATTACTGAGAGGTATAAATCTCCAATTATAATTGTGCCTATGCGTTAATGTGCATAGTTTCACCAATTTTTGGTTTATGAAGTCTGACATTCTATTACTAGGTATTTACATATTCAGGACTCCTTATTCCTTCATAAATTGTCCATATCATTGTTTTGAAGTATTTATCTTTATCTCTGGCTTAAAGTTTAATTTGTCTGGTCTTTTTTCTTTTTTTATGGAGTTTATTGGGGTGACATTGGTTAATATAAAGGTTTCAGGTGTACAATTATCCTCAGCTTTCCTACTCTTACTCTACACATAATATATGCTTTCTTTTCTTTCACTTTCAACCTACTCGTTTATGTAGAATATCTTGTGATCCCTGTAAGCAATTTGTAGTTGGGTTTTGATACTTTATATCTAATCCAGCAATGTCTGTCTTCTAATTGAAGTGTTTGATCTATTTTTATTTATTTATTCATTTATTCTTTATTTTTTAATATTTTAAAATTTTATTTATTAAATTGTTGTTCAAGTAAAGTTTTCTGTTTTTACTGCCATCCCAGGCCATCCCCACCATGCACCCCACCTCCCTCCTATTTCCACGCCCCCTAGTTTTTGTCCATGTGTCCCTCATACAAACTCCTGTAAATCCACTTTCCTTATTGAATTCCCTCCCCTCTCCCCTGTGGTCACTTTTAACCTGTTCTCTAGCTCAGTGTCTTTCGTTATATCCTCCTTCCTTGTTTGTTTTGATGTTTAGGTTCCTATCAAAGGTGAGATCATATGGTATTTGTCTTTCACTGCCTGGCTCATCTCACTCAAAATAACGCTTTACAATTCCATCCATGTTGTTGCAAAGGGTAAGAGCTCCTTTCTTTCTGCTGCTTAGAATTCCATTCTATATATGTACCATAGTTTTTTGAGCCATTCATTTACTGATGGGCACCTAGGTTACTGCCAACTCTTGGCTATTGTAAATTGTGCTGCTATGAACATTGGGGTGCATAGGTTCTTTTGGATTGGCATTTCAGGGTTCTTAGGGTATAATCCTAGCAATGAAATTGCTGGGTCAAAATGCAGATCCATATTTACTTTTCTGAGAAAATTCCATAATCTTTTCCATAGTGGTTGTACCAGTCTACAATTCCACCAACAGTGAACTAGGGTCCCCTTTTCCCCACAACCTTTCCAACACTTGTTTGTTGCTTTGTTTATGATGGCCATTCTGACTGGTGTAAAGTGGTATCTCATTGTGGTTTTAATTTGCATCTCTCTGATAGCTAGCAATATTGAGCATCTTTTCATGTGTTTCAGGATCCTCTGTATGTCCTCCTTGGAGAAGTATCTGTTCAAGTCCCTTGCCATTTACAAAAAGTTTTAAATTATTTTTAAAATACAGTTTTCTGTCTTTTACTCCCATCCCAGGCCAGCCCCCCCACCCAGTGCTCCCCATCTCTCTCCCATTTCCATCGCCCTAGTTTTTGTCCATGTGTCTTTTATACTTGTTTCTGTAAACCCTTCCCCTTTTCTCATGACATTCTCTCCCTTCTCACCTCTGCACACTGTTAGCTTGTTCTCTATTTCAGTGTCTTTGTTTTTATTTTGCTCGTTTGATTGTTTTGTTGTTGAGGTTGCTATTGAAGGTGAGATCACATGGTATTTGTATTTCACTGCCTGGCTTATTTCACTCAGGATAAGGCTTTCCAGTTACATCCATGCTGTTGCAAAGGGTAGGAGCTCCTTCTTTCTTTCTGCTGCATAAAATCCCATTGTGTAAATGTACCATAGTTTTTTGATCCATTCATTTACTGATGCACATCTAAGTTGCTATCAGCTCTTGGCAATTGTAAAATAATGCTGCTATGAACATTGGGGTGCATAGGTTCTTTTGGATTGGTGTTTTAGGGTTTTTAGGATATAATCCTAGCAGTGGAATTGATGGGTCAAAAGGCAGGTCCATTTTTAGCTTTCTGTGAAAATTCCATACTGTTTTACACAGTGGTTGTACCAGTCTGCATTCCTACCAAAAATGGATTAGGGTCCCCTCTTCTCCACAACCTCTCCAACACTTGTTGTTTGTTTCTTTGTTTCTGATGGCCATTCTGACTGGTGTAAAGTGGTATCTCATTGTGGTTTTAATTTGCATCTCTCTGATAGCTAGTGATATTGAGCATCTTTTCATGTGTCTCTAGATCTTCTCTATGTGCTCCTTAGAGAAGTGTTTGCACAAGTCCTTTCCCACTTTTTAATTGGGTTGCTTATCTTCTTAGAGTGGAGTTGTGTAAGTTCTTTGTATATTTTGTAGATTAAACCCTTGTCTGAGGTATCATTGGCAAATATGTTTTCCCATACAGTTGGTTGTCTTTTTATTTTAATACTGTTTTATGTACCCATGCAGAAGTTTTTAATTTTGATGAGATCCCATTTGTTTCTTCTTTCCTTTATGTATGTCTCTTGCTCTATCAGTAAAAAAGTTGTGGCATGAAATATCTGAGATTTTCTTTCCAATGTTTTCCTCTAGGACTTTAATGGTGTCATGGCTGATATTTAAGTCTTTTATCCACCTTGAACTTATTTTTCTGTATGGTGTAAGTTGGTGCTCAAGTTTCATTTTTTGCACATAGCTGTCCAGTTCTCCCAACACCATGTGTTGAAGAGGCTACTTTTACTCCATTTTATGTTACTGCCCCCTTTGTCAAATATTAATTGGCCATAGAGATTTGGGTTTATTTCTGGGCTCTCTGTTCTCTTCCATTGGTCTATGTGTCTCTTTTTATGCCAGTACTAGGCTGTTTTGATTACAGTGGCTTTGTACTACAGTTTGGTACCAGGTATTCTGATCCCTCTGACTTTGCTCTTTTTTCTCAAAATTGCTGCTGCTACTCAGGGTGATTTATGATTCCATATAAATTTTTGAAGTGTTTTTTCTATGTCTCTGAAACACGTCATTGGTACTTTAATAGGTATTGCATTGAATCTGTATATCACTTTAGGTAGTATGGACATTTTGATGATGTTAATAATTCCGATCTATGAACATGGTATATATTTCCATTTGTTTGTTTCTTCCTTGATTTCTTTCTTCAGTGTTGTGTAGTTTTCTGCATACAGGTCTTTTACCTCATTGATTAGGTTTATTCCTGGATATTTTATTTTTGTTTTTGCTATATTGAATGGGATTTTTTTCTTGATTTCTGCTTCTGCTATTTCATTGTTGGTACACAAAAATGCCTTTGATTTCTGGATATTGCCTTTGTATCCCACTGTTTTGCCAAATTCATTTATTGGGTTGAATAGTGTTTGGTTAGAGTCCTTAGGATTTTCCATGTACACTACCATGTCATCTTCAAACAGTGACAGTTTTGTTTCCTCCTTTCTGATTTGGATGCCTTTTTATTTCCTTTTCTTGTCTGATCGCTGTGGCTAAAACTTCCAATACCATATTGAATACAACTGGTGAAAGTGGACAACCTTTTCTTATTCCTTAGTGGAAAAGATTTTAGTTTATGCCCATTGAGTATGATGTTGGCTTTAGGTCTATCATATATGGCCTTTACTATATTGAGGAATGCTCCCTCTATTTCCACTTTGCTGAGTGTTTTTTTCAGAAAGGGGTGTTGTACCTTATCAAAAGCTTTTTCCGCATCTATTGATATGATCATGTGATTGTTGTCTTTGTTTATGTGATGTATTACATTTACTGATTTGTGAAGATTGAACCATCCTTGTGTCCCTGGGATTAATCCCACTTAGTCATGGTGAATGATCTTCTTAATGTAGGGTTGGATGCGATTTGCCAATATTTTGTTGAGGATTTTAGCATCTATGTTCATCAGCAATATTGGCCTGAAGTTTTCTTTCTTTGTTGTATCTTTATCTGGTTTTGGAATTAGGATGATGCTGGCTTCATAAAAAGAGTTTGGGAGTCTTCCATCATTTTAGAGTTTTTGGAATAGCCTGTGAAGAATAGGTGTTAGCTCTTCCTTAAATGCTTTGTAGAATTCTCCTGTGAAACCATCTGCTCCAGGGCTTTTGTGCTTCTGGATATTTTTGATTACTTCTTCGATTTCTTCTGCTGTTATTGGTATGTTTAGGCTTTCTGCTTTTTCTTCACTGAGTTTTGGAAGATTATATTTTTCTAGAATTTTGTCCATTTCACCTAAGTTTTCAAATTTCTTGGCATATAGTTCTTCATAGCAATTTCTTACAATCCATTGTATTTCTGTGGGGTCAGTTGTAATCTCTCCTATTTCATTTCTCATTGTATTTATTTGGGTTCTCTCTTTTTTTCTTGATGAAACTGCTTAAAGGCTTGTTGATTTTGTTTATCTTTTCAAAAAACCAACTTCTGGATTCATTGATTTTTAGAATTGTGCTTTTTGTCTCTATGTCATTTAGTTCTGCTCTGATCCTGGTTGTTTCCTTCCTTTTACTTGCTCTGGGCTGTCTTTGTTGTTGTTCCTCAAGTTCTTGTAGGTCTAGGGTAGGTTGTTTGTTTGAAACATTTCTATCTTTTTAAAAATAAGCCTGAATTGCTACGAACTTCCCTCTCAGGATTGCCTTGGCTGTGTCCCATAAGTTATGGTTTCTTGTGAGCTCATTTTCATTTGTTTCCAGAAACTTTGTGATTTCTTCCCTAATTTCATTCTTGACCCATTTGTTGTTTTCTAGCATGCTATTCAATCTCCATGATTTTGAATATTTTGGGTCTTTTCTCTTGTGGTTGGTTTCCAGTTTCAGTCCCTTGTTGTCACAGAAAATGCTTAGAATGATTTCAATTTTCTTGAATTTGTTCAGGCTCATTTTGTGTCTTATCATGTGGTCTACCTTTCAAAATGTTCCGCGTGCATTTGAAAAGAATATGTGTTTAGCTTCTTTTGGATGAAGTACCAAAGGATCTATATATATTTAAGTCCATTTCATCTAGGATGTTGTTTAATTCCACAATATCTTTGTTGATATTTTATTTGGAAGATCTGTCCTTTTTTGACAGTGGGGTGTTAAAATTTCCTACTACAATTGTGTTGCTGTCAATATCTTTCTTGACGTCTTCTAAGATTTTCTTTGTATATTTGGGTGCTCCTCTGTTGGGTAAATATATATTTACAATGTTTATATTTTCCTGGTGATTTCTTCCCTTGAGTATTATGAGGTGACCTTCTTGGTTTCTCTTTGTGGCCCTTTTCTTGAAGACTATTTTGTCTGATATGAGTATTGCCACCCCGGCTTTTTTTCCTGGATGTTTGCTTGGAGAATTTGTTTCCAGCCCTTCGCTTTTAGTGCGTATAGGACTTTTGACCTGAGGTAGGTCTCCTGTAGGCAGCAAATCTGTGGGTCATGCTTCCTCATCCATTCAGCTATTCTATATCTTTTGATTGGAGCATTTAGTCCATTTATATTTAAGCTTATTATTGATAGGCACTTATTCATTGTCATTTTTATGCCTGTGCTTCTCATTGTGTCTCTCTTTTCCTTCCTTTCCTTAAAGCAGACCTTTTAGTGTTTCTTGCAGAGCTGGTTTGGTGGAGGCATATTCTTTTAGGCTTCTTTTATCTTGGAAGCTCTTTATTTGGCCTTCTATCTTGATTGAGAGCCTTGCTGGATAAAGTAACCTTCATTGTAGGCCTCTGGTTCTTATTACTTGGAATATCTCTAGCCATTCTTTTCTTGCTTGGAGCATTTCTATTGAGAAGTCAGCAGCTAATGTTATTTGGGCTCCCTTGTATGTTACTTACATTTTCTCCCTTGCTGCCGTTAACATTCTCTTTTTGTCTTGGAATTTTGCCATTTTAATGATGATGTGTCTTGAAGTGGGCCTCTTTGGGTTCCTCTTGATTGGGACTCTCTGTGTTTCCTGGATTTGTGTGACTTTTTCTCTCACCAAATTAGGGAAGTTTCCCATCATTACTCTTTGCAATGCCTTGTTCTTCTTCTTTTTCTGGTATCCCTATATTCATATATTATTACGTTTCATATTGTCTTGCATTTCTCTTAATCCCTCTTCATTCTTTCTGAGCCTCTTTTTTTTTTTCTTACTCTTTCTGGCTGTTTATTTTCTACTTTGTCCTCCAACTCACGGATCTGAGTTTGGCTTCATTGATCCTGCTTTTGATTCCTTCCACTGTGTTCTTCAGCTCAGAAATTGTATTCTTCATTTATCTTGGCCTTTGCTGATATTTTCTATTTTCTTTTTCATGTTGATATAGTTTGCAGTGAGTTCATTGTAGCTCTCCTGTAGTTTCTGGTAGGTCATTGTGAGCTCTTTGAACTTCTTGATAACCAGTGCTTTGAATTCAATATCTGATAGCTGACTTGCCTCTATTTTATCTAGCATTCTTTCTGAGGCTTCCTCCTTTTCTTTCATGGGAGGGTTGTTTCTTTGCCTTCCCATTGTTTGTGAGTCTCTTCTTGTTAGCTTCAGCTTCTTAAATTGATGTTTTCTGGCTTCCTGCATTTATGGTGTGCACTTGTGTGTTATAATACCTGTGAGATTCAGTGGTGTAGTCTCCTTGATCTCTCCAGCTCCCTGGTCTTGGGCTGTCCTTTAAGTTGGCTCTGAGTTTGTTTTTGGGTTTTTGTTGTTTCTGGTATTTTTTTTAGGTCCTTCCCACTAGCTGGTGAACTGATGGTCCCTTTGTCCATTACCCATTTTAATTTACTGTGCTGTTGAGGGTGGGTTGTGTTGAAGCTAGTTCTTCTACTTGTACAGGGTTTTAAGTTTTCTCTTTTGCTTTTGTTCAATTGTTTGCCCTGGGTGGTTTCTCTGCTGTTTAGTTGTATTTCCAGATAGGTCTTGGGTTGAGGTTTGTGTGGTTTCTACTCCCTCCTTCACCTTCTTCTGTTGTTGTCTGTTGGTAGTCTCTTTGTTTTGAGGTTTCCTCTTCCAGTGGGCATTCTGGAGTTCTCTGCTTCCACCTACTCCTTTATTGTTTGTGTGTGATCAGTTGGAGGGGAAGGAGAAATGGTTTATGACAGCAGGAGAGTATTTTATGACAATTACAGTCACAGCTGGAAGAGAAGACGTAGGAGATCTTTAGGCTATGTATAGTGTTAAATGTAATCTTCAACCCCACTAGCGCCTTTTAAGAAAGCATGGACAGAAGATAAGACTCTTGATGAGGAGGGAAGTCTTGTGAGTTGGATCTAGAAAGCAGTGAGTTTGTTAGATGTCAGATTCTGAGGTAAGATGAAAGTAAACAATAGTAAATAGGTGTAGTGTGTGAGCAAATAGAGTTAACCACTATAGTAATAGAGTTCAGGAGACTGTGAAGTGGGCTAAGATTTGGGAGGTGTGTTGTGAAGTATTTACAATAGTATGGAACAGCTATTATTTACAATAATATTAGAGCAACAATCATATGACAGACTATGTGATCTGGATAACATGAGTAGGGGGTATAGAACTTTGGGTAGTGTGCTAAATGAAAACAAGTGATTTGAAGTATAGAAAATTAATAATACGCTGTGAGGGAGAGAACAGGGGAAACCTGTCAAATGATACACTATAACCAGCCAAGGCAAAGAAGCCTATACACTAAAAGGAGTAATACAAAGATACTATTAAAATATAAAAGATGTGAGAATAATGAAAAATAATACACAAATATGCAGCAACTTGTGGCTTCTGTGCTACAGCAAAGTGAAAATTGTCTCTCCATCTCTACCGTTGGGGTGCCCCCTTTTTGGGTCCAACTATGGTCTTTTTGCAGTTCCAAGTTGTTTGTGTCAATTGTGGGTAAAAGGAAAAAAAGGGCAACAGAAGGGAGGAAGAAGCAACAAGTTTGGAAAGGAAGAAGGAATAAAACAAGGCAGCAGAAAAGAGAGGAAAAAGGTATTGAAAGATAAAACAATAATAAAATTAAAAAGATAAAAGATTACTTAAAAACACACACACAGAAAAACAGGAAAAAATATGTCTCTTTTTGTTTTCAAACTAGCCAAACCGGTTTTTCTCGTCCCAATGGCTACAGCAGGCTGAGCCGCAGTTGGTGCGTTCTTTCTGAGAGCGCTCTCCCAAGAGCTAACCTGGTGCCTCTCCCCAGCATCCCACCCAGGCTGCCTGAGTCCAGACCCTCCCCAGTTCTGTGGGGGGACTGTAGGTTTTCTGCCCAACCTCGGGATTACAGCCAGGCTGGGTGGGGAGCAGGCCAAGTGCTGTCGCAGGAGAATCCTTCAGTTTACTTTCCAAAAGATTTCTCCTTAAGAAAGCCTGATGCTCAGCACAGCCCAATCCCCCAGCCAGACCAGTGACTACTGGAGTCAGAGCCTGACACTTTGCCTCTTAATTCTCCCAAGCTGGCAACCACAGAGTCCACGGTTGATCATGGCCCTTTGTTCTTATCATCCTCTCTGCAATCTCAAGCAAACAGGTCTCTCCCAGTGGTATTGCCCAACCTTGGTTGGCCCGGGAGGGAGGGAGCTGATGACCCGGCTCTCTCCTAAGGACCCTTCAGCAGGCCCTGGGCTCCTGAAGAGTCAGAGGTAGACCCGCCAAGCACAGGGCGTGATGGTCACTGGCCGAGACTGCTGCCGCTCCTATCTCCACTTTGGGCCCTAAGACCCTACTGTCCTGCAGCCGTCTCCTTACTGTCTGTTTTTTTGGTGTCTGCTACAATTTCTGGTCTCTTATTTTCATATATGCTGGGGAACTGTTGGCTGTTTGCACTGTTCCTCTGTAGATTGGCCAGGATTTTCTCCCATGTGTATGGGGGGGGGATGGAATCTGCTCCCTCCTACTCAATCGCCTTCTCCTTCTCCTGATCTATTTATATTTAATGAATTTTTTAAATGGGTGGGGTTAGATATGATTGCAGTATGTGTTTCTGCTTATCTCTTCTGTTTACCTCTCTCTATTTCTCCATTGTTCTTTTCTTTTCACTTTTTGGTTGAATTTTTGGTCAAATTTAATATTTTTAAAATTTCATTCATTCATTCAAGTACAGTTGTCTCCATTTTCACCTCACCATGGCCTACCAACCCACCAATCTCCATCTCCCACTCTTGAACCTAAACCCTTTGGTTTGTCCATGTGTCCTTTATACATGTTCTTTCATGGCCCTTCCCCTATTATCCTTCTCTCCTTTCCCCTCTGGTTACTGTCAGTTTGTTCTTTATTTCAATGTCTCTGGTTATATTTTGCTTGCTTGTCTGTTTTGTTGATTAGGCTCCACTTATAGGTGAGATCATATGGTATTTGCCTTTCACCACACAGCTTATGTCACTTAGCATAATGCTCTCCAGTTCCATCCATTCTGTCATAAAGGGTAGGAGTTCCTTCTTTCTTTCTGCTGCATAGTATTTCATTGTGTTTAATTTTCCATTTTATTTTCTATAATTGCTTCTCAGATAAACTTTCATTATTTTCATGTTAGGGCTAAAATATGTTATCTTAATGTATCTAAATCTAATAAATACTATAACTTCATATTTTGCATTCCTCATACATTTCTTTTCACATTTTCTACTTCATACTTCTCACTTTTAGTTTAGTAACAGATATTTCATACTTCTCCTTTTCAAACTTTCCACTTCACACCATCAAGTACTCATAGAGCACTCCTACACAGGCCTAGGAATGCAGACTGATGCAGCCACTGTGTAAAACAGTATGGAATTTCCTCATAAAACTAAAAATAGAATTGCCTTTTGACCCAGTGATTCCACTACTGGGATTATATATTAAGAACACTGAAACACCAACTCAAAAGAATCTATGTACCTCAATGTTCATAGCAGCATTATTTACAATAGCCAAGTGCTAGAAACAGCCTAAGTGCTCATCCATAAATGAGTGGATGAAAAATCTGTGGTATAGTTACACAATGGAATACTACACAGCAGGAAGAAAGAAGGAGCTCCTACCCTTTTTGACAGTATACATATAACTGGAGATCATTATGCTAAGGGAAGTAAGCCAGGCAGTGAGAGACAAATACCATATGATTTCACCTGTAAGTGGAACCTAATCAACAAAATAAACAAACATGCAAAATATAACCAGGGTCATGGAAACAAGGGACAGACCGTAAATGACCAGAAGGGAGAAGGGGGGTAAGAGTGGAAAGAAGGGGAAGGCTCTAGTCAAGGAACATGTATAAATGACCCCTGGACATGGACAACAGGGTGGGTATTGACTGTGGAAGTGGGGGGTGGGGTCCTGGAGAGCAAAGGGGGAAAAATTTGGAGAACTCTAATAAACCAACAGTAAAAGTTTTAAAAAAGACTAAAAATCACTAAATCATTACTCCAATAACTGGCAAGTATTGTAATGTTACCTGGAATTAATTTGCTCCAGGAACCATCTTGTGTTAGGGTAGGGGGTGGAAGGCCTTAACACCAGTTTTTGCTTGAAAACTGAGTTACATTGTGAGTGTAATAAGATAGAAGACAGATAGAAGCATTCCATCCTCCTGACCTCTTTGAGAAAAGGAAAGATTATCCAAAAGACTTACATAAAAATAATTTCCTGCCAAAGTAAATGGAATTCAGACCTTATTTTCAGAGATAAAATATATTGTATTAATGTGCTCAATTCACTCTGAAGGATTTATTAAGTTACCTGAAAATGTGTGTATGTACAGGTATATACACACCCTGAAATGATATTGTGTTATATAAACACATAAATAGAAGTGTTATTAAGCCATATCAACAGTGTAAATGGCATATTAACACAGAAATGGGACAGAAAAGCCACAGAGATTAGCAACAGAACATTTTTGATAGGCACAATGTCATTTCACAGGATACTGCTTTCAGTTCTAAACTCACCATGGAACTATATGATCTTGTGAAGACAGTAGCACAGTGAGACGTCCAATCTAAAACATGGATTGTGTAGTAACAGATATAGGTAGAGAATCTTAATTATATAATTTCTTCTGTGAACTCATTGTTTCTTTAGAAGAAAAAAATCTGTGCATGTTCACGTATAGTTTGTATTAAACATGAAACTGTAACATTTAATCTCTACTTCTCATGTGTTGTAGTGGAGTGTAGAGGCAGTTCTCTCTCTACTCTTGTTTACCAAAGAGTACTGACAGATTATTTTATTACTTTCTAATACCTTTTCTATTTGTTTTAGTTGAGAAAATTAAGGCTTAGAGAAATCAAGTAACTTGCCCACATTCACATACATAGTAAAAGGTAGAAATAGGATTCTCTGTTCCTGAGAGTGCATGATAACAAGCATATAAATGTAATTTTAAAAATGTATCTTTAAGCAGCTGACCACATGTGTCAATCTTGCTCCTCTCTAGAAAATTCTGGTCCTTGAAAATTCTGTTGTTTCAAAAAAAGAGAGCTTCTAGGGAGACAGGAAGTTAACTCATGGTCTTGGTATGTTACGTGAGCACCGGCCCACAGTGCCTGCAGCATCATGGATGAGATATGAGACAAATTCACAGGGACTACTGAGTCCTGTGGAGGAAAAGGGACTGCACAGCTACTACCTCAAAGTGGGGTATACCTCAGAGTGGTTTGGCCACCCTCTCAAGGGGCGAGCACCCTGACCCTTGTCTAGATAGGCTTTTATTGGGTTTAATTTGCACAGGAATACAGGTACAGTTTATTAATCATTGTCAGGCAGTAAGGATCAAATGATAGATATCATACAAAGAATTATTAGGGCTTCTTCTGAGTCAGGGTCTATCAGATAAATGGCTACAAAACTTTGGGAAACAAACTCATTTCCTGCTCAGACCTCTATCATTTAACTAAGAGCATTCTTAGCAAAGCAGGCTTCACAGGATTTTACAAATCCTTTCTCAGTTCTGATCACCCAGGGAGCCTGCCTTTTCCAGCAAAGGGCTGCACTGCCCTTTGTCATTGTTTCAGGCTTAAGTCAGGCAGGGGAGGCCAAGGAATTTTTGGAGACTTCTTGTGGACTCAGGGTACTCAGGCTTCTTCAAAGTTGAGGGGTGAGGGTCCATCACCCCCTTTCTCCATAGTCCCCCACATCCTTCCCTCGGGCCTCCCTATGATCATGCTTGTCTTAGGCAGTCCCCCCCTTGGAGAATCTTACCCATTATTGGCTAACTGATCAAGCATTGGAGGCCAGTTATGAAAAAGGAGCAGAAGCGGCACTCCTGCCAGGGAGATAAGCTTTGTCTCCTTAGTGGCTTATGGTCTGAAAGTCATTCACTCAGCCTTAGCCATGGGGGGCTTACAGCTCCTGAAACCAGGCAGAGTGGTTCCCAAAAGGTATGAATCCAGTTTTTATTGTTAAGGAAAATGATGAAAGTTTCTGATGCCAGTATTTGAAATCATACTATAGCATGAGAGAAATTGTTTGAATATTTGAGAAAAAATTTAAATATCTATGAAGTCACCTTTTAAACAAATGAAGATTTGTGGTGTTAACACTTTGTAGTTTATCATTTCTCATTTTTATTTAGTTAATTGTATATTTTTACCCTATTTTCTGGAATTCACTGCAGTAGTTGTCAATTCTAGTATATCCTTTGGATGCCATGAATATCAGGTACAGCTTTTTAAATTGCTTGCTACCATATTCATTATGTTACAGTGGGAAATTGCTTGAGTAAATTTTGACTTTTTACCCACTTCTGCTTGCATGTAGATACTTGAGAAATCTCTTTAAATTCAAAAAATCCTAATATCATCCTTGCATTTCCTTTTTAAATATGAATGTCTTTTATTTAAATATTGGTCTATCTGACACCTCTAGTTAAGAAAGTCTCACCCTCTCCCTCTCTCTCTCTCGTTCCTGTTCTTACTCTTTTTTTTTTTGGATCCTGCACTCCTGTGAGTATTTTTCTTCATTGAAATGATAAGTGCTTCTGTAGTTTTCAAATCTCTGCAGGAGATTTTTATGCTCAGACAACATCTAGACCCCTTAGATTAACCTGTTAACTAGGCTTATGGTTGAGTAAGCTTATAAAGAGATATTTCATTAAGTGTAGTAACACATTTATGGATTTTCAATTACACATTTAATCATTTGCATCTTTGATTCAAACTTGTTGAAATCTATCAGATGTAAGAGTGGTACTGTCCCATATAGGTATTCATACCTTCAAGGTATTTTATGTCAGCTATTTATTCAATACTATGATAATATACTCCATGTGTGTTTTGAGTGTGATTGGTTTTTCTGTTCTTAATTTTTATTTAACAACTTTTGTTTACTCTTCAATGGAAATAAGAACTCCTATGTTTCTATTTCCTTTTCTTCAGTTTCAGTCCTCTCTTATTCCAGTGTGTTAATCTGAATTGGTTCACAATTCCTCTTTGCTTGACAACTTGATTGGGTTTTTTTCCCATACCATATAAATAGACTCCCATTAAGTTTAATATTGCACTGTAAATTTAGGATTAGAGCTTGAGTGAGGAATTTGGATCAGGAAAATGGTTTAGGGAACCATTCATGAAATAAAAAATTATGCAAGAATTTATAAGGCATTAATATGTATATTATCTCATTTGACATTCTGTAAAATCTTATTTTGTAGGTGAAGAAACTGAGGTAGCAAATGTCATACAGTCAATAAATGAGAGAGCCTGGTCTTAAGCCCATTTGAATTGCTTTTTCAAAACTGCAGTTCATCTCTGCAGTGACACTCACAATCATTGCCACATTACTAGCTTGTCTCACAATCCAGGTGGAGAGATTCCTGGGCAGCTAGTTAAGTTCTGAAACCTTAGTCCTATACCTTAAAAGACCTAACAAACTACTGAATACATTTTGGAAATTCTGGCTTTTTTTTAGAGCAGGCAGTTTTCTAGAGCTTTGTTCCTCAAATTTAATGAACATGTAAATCTCCTGCGGATCTTGCTAAAATTTAAATTTTGATTCAGAAATTCTGGAGTGTAGCCTGAGCTTCTACATTTTTAAGCCCGGGCCCAGTGATGTCCACGCTATTGGTCTGTGTACTCCACTTTAAGTTTTCTGGGTGATAGCGCCACTACAGAAAAGAAATCATAATATAAATATTCTCTCTCCATTTCTTCATTAGTAACTTCTATTTTAGAGACTAGGTAAGAAGTGATGTTGCCATAATTGAGGTTTCTATTTCTCTGGGCTTCCAGTGCACTGCTAGGTTGTCAGGAATGGCTTAGTCCAATATCCTGATTGTCTTTACCCCGTGAACCTCTTGCTCTTACTTCCTCTTGCTTTTCTGATTTAGTTTTGTACATAATAACAAATGCATAATTAAATCTGCCAATTTTGTTTTACTTTTGTCCTCACAAAGCTGATTGACTTTAAATAAATACACCACAGAGATTTTATGCTCTGCTGTATTAGCAAGCAAGGTTTTCATGAGTCAGGGAATGAAGCCTTTACCATGAGTTGCTTAAGTAATTACTCAAGGTCAGACCAAGATGTCTTGATACTTTGTCACCAGAATATGAAACAAGAGCTCTTTAAATTCTCTAACACTAAGAACAAGTTCAGTTCCAGAGTCAGAGATAGGACCAAGCATAGATATGAGATCAAATAATTCCAGCAGTGTGGAGAAATATAATATAGAAACTGAGATTTAGTCAGATAGTTGGAAGGTCTACACAAGTTGTCATCTTCTCCATTGAAGTCAACTTCAAAACTTTTTAAAAAATAGATTCATGGGTGTACCTCCAAGAAAATCAGAATAAGTAGACAGAGAGTGGGACTAAGGAATATGCATATTTAATAAGTAAAAATGATATTCTGATGCATGCTATAAAACCCTCATTTTGAGAAATATTGTTTTCTATGCAATATCCAAAGGCAACTGTTTTGAGCATTCATTTGAAATGAATGTTTTGTTGTTAAAGCATAGACACATATAAGAATTATATTAACTATAAAATGCTCCCCTCCATAAGCAAAAAGTAATTTTATTCAGAGTGTTAATAGAGACATTCATTCAATCACCAGTGAATATATTTTCAAGGAAAGGTACTATAATTTGTTAAAACTATTACTGGATCCATTTTCTTGGAGCCTTTTCTATTCTACTCCACAAATGTCAAAACTTTCTAAAGAATAAGCTTATTAGAAGTCTTAGGTACTGGGAAAGCTTTTCTCTTTCCAGTGACGTCCAAATGTCCTTCAAAAGCTCAGGAAGGGACGAATAAAGCTAAATAATAAAACCTATAAGAGCAAAATAAAATAGTAACTTCTCCCAAATATTATGAAAAAAGTACAAAGAAATAGCAATAAAAAGAGATAGGTGTATCATATATATGGACAAAAATGACATTTAATGCAAGAGTTATAAGTAAGTCTCCCTTTAGTTCAGAAGAAAAAGAAGAATATAAAATAAAATTGAGGAGCAAGAGTTATATCAACAACATGGCAGAATAGGTGACCCCAGCCTTAATCCACCAGAAAAAATTGGTAGCTATTCATGAACAAAAAGAGCTGTTGAAGAGCTCTGGAGTCCAGTTAAGAAGCTTCAGAAACACAGTAGCAAACCCCAAGAATAACCATACATAAGGGGTGGGAAGAACAGTTCCTGTCTGTCTGAATTATTCCATGCTTCTGGTCAGCATAGCTCAGTGCCAAGGGGGTCTTCTCAAACTATAAGCTCTTCTCACTGAAGAAAAGAGTTCAGAATAAGTGACCAGTTTCTTCAGCCTTCTGAGGCACAGCTGGATAGAACCTGTTTGGGTTACACCCCACACAGATTGTTTTGGACAGCAGTATAGCTGAAATAGCTGCAGATAACTATCAACAAAGAAAGGTGGCAAGAGATGCCACCACGGTCCCCAGTGGATTTCTTTGCAAAGGACCCCAGCATCCTTTACCACTGAAAGATCTTAACAACCTTCACAGTTACCACACACTCCCTGCAAATTTCACTACTGAAGATCCTTCAGTGTTTGTCATCTTCTGCTCCACAGAATATCACAGTCTTTCACAGCTGAGGAATCCAACATTCATTAAAACTGCCACAGATGCCCTACAACTTTCACTGCCTAGAGCACTTCAATATTTGCCTTCATGGACTCCAGTTGCCTCAGCTGCCATTCCCATTACTACCCCATGCACTGATATTGCTCCAGCCAGTGCTGCTTGTGGGTACCTAGGTCCCAGGATCCAACATGGTCACTGTCAATCTAGTGCTCACCTCAGGCCTTCACCTTCATGCATATGAGAGCCTGCTATTGGCTACAGATCCCATATGACCTCCAGCTCCCACTGCTGAACACACACCTGAAGACCACTACCACAGCTGAGTGCATGCATATGTAACCAACTCCAGACCACATTGATGGTCCTGTTCCTCACTGACACAAGCACACGGGGGACATCCAGTCCCAGAACCACCACAAGCTCCCACAATCATATGCCATTGGCCTCAGCACTACCACCACCTTTCACAGACCTTGCCTACCCAGGTGCCTTTGACCCTGGATCCAGAAGCAGTTTTGAGGATTCCAACAGCTCTCATGGTAACTGCAAACCTCTTCACAGGCTTTGCTGCAAAGGACCACACAGTTATGGTAGATTGGCGCAATCCTACAACATGTATCAAACTATTTAAATTTATACATACATTTATTTTTAAAAACAATTTTATTCTTAGGAAAGAGAGATTTGCACAAGGATGTATGTAAAGGGACATTTCCCTAACTGTACATAGTAAAAAAAATGTGTCTAATTTGTCTTTATTTTTTGTCCTTTATTCTACTCTCAAGTGCTGTCACTTTTCATATTTCTCAACAGTCAATATGCTGCCACTAATAACATTAACCTTTTGATACAAAATTACTTTCATTACAAAATTATTTTTATGATATTTGATTCATTAAAAGGCTTTGTTTGCTTGTTTGTTTTCTCAGTAGTTGAGGTTGTTGGGGAGCTGACTACTATTTAAGTGATCTATTATTAATGTCTATTAATAGACATTTAAAATTTATTAATAGACATATGAAATTTATTCCATAGTAAAAGAACCTGATGAATCCCACAGCTATGCCATTTTTAACTATGATTGCATAAAGATGTAATGCCTGAAATCATGTATAATAGGAATACACTTTTTCATGAGAGAATAGAGAAATATATATTAATGTGCTATTAGGAGCTAGGGTCATCTGTTTGGAAGAAAG
Organism: Artibeus jamaicensis; assembly: GCF_021234435.1. Taxonomy (NCBI): domain Eukaryota; kingdom Metazoa; phylum Chordata; class Mammalia; order Chiroptera; family Phyllostomidae; genus Artibeus; species Artibeus jamaicensis. Next base: position 21,902,567 of record NW_026521506.1, read on the forward strand.
ATTATCCATGCTAATTAATTTTCAGTTGAATAATGCCCAATTGGGGCAATATTTTGTGGTCTGGAACATCATTTATTTAAAAACTTAAACTTATTTTAGAAACAGGCCAACCAATCAATATACCAATGATGCTATTCCAAGAGGTTAAGAATTCTGTAAAATCACAGTAATAATGTTAATATTTTCTCAAAGTGAATGTCACGTCAGTGGACTAGATGAGTGATTAGGTATTATTTGATTAAAATCATTTTGAGTTCTGGAATCCACTCTATATACTTGAACCATGGCATAACATCTTTTCTTTGTTAGAAGCAAATGTCTTTAAACATTTTGCAATCACACAGTTCAAGAATTATAAATCATATCTCTATACATTGTATTCAACACTGCTCATATCAGGACATTTGAACTCAAATGGGATATTTAATGTATTCTAAAAACTTCCTATGTTGCTTACTTTTTAAAATTTATTCCATTGTTTTTCTGCATTTTTTTAGCCAGCTCTAATTGCAATTCTCTTGTCATGGCCCTGATTTATATTCCATCTTGCACTAGTTATCATCTGTTACCTGTCTGACTTTGTTCCTTCTGCTCTATGCTCCTCACTTAAAACAAATTGACAAAATGTTAGGATTATGATTGTCATTACATGAAAGCTTTAAAACTTTTCATAGGTTTGATTAAATTATGTGCATATGATATCTCTGTAGGTTTTGAAAATATATAAATTTAAAGAAGATAATATATTGGCAACTGACACCAATATATTTTCATCCTTAGTAATTTCTGATTTTGGTTTCTCATCACTTTTAACCCCCTCAAGTGTCAAGCCTGGTTGATTTGAACATCAAGGTTACTACTATAAACTAAACATAGCTTCTAGCCCTGGTAGAGTATAAGGAAATAATATAAAAACTCAAGTAGTGTAAAGATGTTGAATGCATGCATTCTTATGCTCCCATTTCAGTACAGAATAGAACATGATTATAACGAAGTTAGCAATTTGCTGGAGGAGGCTTAAATCCTTGAAATCCAGATACCATTTAGGCCAAAGGGGAAAGAGAAGAAAGTCTTTTTACGGGGTTGAATTTTGAATTAACTGTTTCTCCAAAGAGACTGCTCCAACTTATGAATATTGAGACACCAACATATGGTAAATTAAAAAGATTATTTACTATCACTTCCAGTAGTAGTGTTGTGAGAGTTTGTGAGCAGGATTGATTAGTCATAGACCTCTTAGAATAGAGTATGAATTGTTATTGTTACTGTGCATGCCTGTGTGTCTTATGGACAATCCCTTTTAAGAAGAAATTAGAGATTTATCACTAATTTCGATTGGACCTGGACCCAGCAGGTCCCCGCAGCAAGTGGCAGGGAGGGCACCACCATTTCCCTGCTCTGACCCCACCTCCACATACAGCCTCATAACCCAGCGACTCAAAGTGGCCCTGCCCTGGTGCACCACCTAAGGCTCTGCTCCACACCCAGCGGTGCAAAACAGCAGAGGACACCGCCATTTCCCATGTGGAATCTTGTGAACCAAAGAGAATAAGAAATGCTTGTGAAAGAAAACATGTGGATATAAAATGCATTTGTCTTCAGAAATCTTTTACAGCAAAAATCTGTGAAAGATAATGAATACCACATGTTTTTCCTGAGACACTTCTTGAAGCATTCTAGTCAGAATTACATTTATAGTATTTTCTCTAGTTAAAGAATTATAAAATAGAGGACTTCCGCTAAGATGGAGGCATAGGTGGATATCTGTGCCTTCTCACACAACCAAGTTTAGAGACAACTAAATATTAGCAATAGAAAACACAGCCAGAACACAGAAAACTGAACTTTTCAGAAGTCTGTTAACAACAAATTCTTCAGTCTGACTGGTAAGGGGCAAAACCAGCAGCTGGTGGAGTGGAGTTGCACAGGAAAACTCAGTCAGACGGACTCAGGCGCGTGGATTCCAGGCACAGGGTTGGACCTAGTGAGTGACCGAGCAAGTGACCAAGAGAGCAACCCTGGGGAAACAGCAAGGGAGTAGGGCTGCGGGTTGACTGTGGTAGCACATTTGTACGTGGATAGACAAGCAAGGGAGTGGGCAATTGGACCTGGACCCAGCAGGTCCCCGCAGCAAGCGGCAGGGAGGGTGCCACCATTTCCCTGCTCTGACCCCACCTCCACATACAGCCTCATAACCCAGTGACTCAAAGTGGCCCTGCCCTGGTGAACCACGTAAGGCTCTGCTCCACACCCAGCGGTGCAAAACAGCAGAGGGCACCGCCATTTCCCAGCTCTGACCACGCCCCCACATGCAGAGTCACAACCCAGCGACCTGGGAGTCCAAGGTGCCACTTCTCACACTTAAAGGGCGCGAACAGACCAAAAATGGCGCAAGAAGATCTCAAAGTCCCAGAGCCTATAGATCTAAGCGATGAAGAAATAGCAAAACTCTCAGACGCACAGTTTAAAACACTGGTGATCAGGATCCTCACAGAACTGGTTGATTATACCCACAAATTAGACAAATATATGAAGGCGAAACTAATTGAAATGAATGGAATTGCACAAGAAACCAATAGCAATGAAAAGGAAACTGGGACTCAAATCAATGGAGTGGACCAGAAGAAAGCAAATAATGGCCAAACAGAAGAGAGTCAAGAAGCAAGAATTCAAAAAAATGAGGAGAGTCTTAGGAACCTCCAGGACATCTTTAAACACTCCAACATCCGAACTATAGGGGTACCAGAAGGGGGAAAGGCACAGCCACCAGTGGAAAACTTATTTGAACAAATAATAAAGGAGAATTTCTCCAATCTGGCAAAGGAAATAGACACCCAGGAACTCCAGGAAGCTCAGAGAGTACCAAAGAAGTTGGACCCAAGAAGAAACACACCAAGGCACATCATCATTATATTAGCCAAAATTAAAATGAAGGAGAGAATCCTAGAAGCAGCAAGAGCTAAGGGGACAGTCACCTACAAAGGAGTCCCCATCAGACTGTCAGTGGATTTCTCAAAAGAGACCTTACAGGCAAGAAGGGGCTGGAAAGAGGTATTCCAAGTCATGAAATCCAAAGACCTACAACCAAGATTGCTCTATCCAGCAAAACTTTCATTTAGAATGGAAGGACAGATAAAGTGCTTCTCAGATAAGATCAAATTCAAGGAGTTCATCATCACCAAGCCCTTATTATATGAAATGTTAAAGGGACTTATCTAAGAAAAAGATAAAAAAGATGAACAGTGAAAGGACAGCCAACTCACAGTTATTAACAACCACACCTAAAACAAAAGCAAACTAAAAGGACAGGTAGATCAGGGGTGGAAACATAGAAATGAAGATCTCAAGGAGGGTTAGCAACAGGGGAGTGGGAGGAGGAGAAGGGGGAGAAGGTACAGAAAATAAGTAGCATAGACAGTAGATAGAAAATAGATGGGGGGCAAGAATAGTATGGGAAATATAGAATCTAAAGGACTTGAGACACATGGTCATAAACTAAAGGAGGGTAATGTTGGGGACGGGTGGGGATGGTGGAGGGGAATGAAGGGGAGGAATAGAACAACTGTAACAGCATAATCAATAAAAAATTTTAAAAGAAGAATTATAAAATAATTGAACAGTCTCACACTAAGCAGTGTATTCTTTCATAAGAGAATATGAAACATAAACTGATTGCCTCCATGCATCTCCAAGAATAAATTCATAGATTTCTTTTATGTTTCAGATATATGTTGTGTAACTGCTAAAACACCAGTCAGCACATCTGTGTTCCAAGCAGGGAGCAGAATAAAGGCAAAAGAATTGGTCTTGGCCAATGATTTCCCTTTTAAGGGATTCTTCCTGGATGTCTCACCCAACAATTTATGCTTATATCTCATTAGAAAAAATATTGCTCATGTGGTCATTGTAGCCATAAGTGAAGCTGAAAATATGGTAGGTAGTGCCCTGGGAAAAATGTGATTCTATTAGTAAGAAAGAAACAGAAAATGGATATTGGCTAGATAACTACCAGTTTCTGGCATGCTGCCTTATTGCATGATGTTTTTGTTAAAAAGAAAACAAAACACTTTGCTTGGGGCTTTAGCTTCTAACTGTAGAACAAGTGGGGAAGCAAATAAATATACATGAAAGTGCTGTATAAGCTATAGTAAGCAATATGCACAAAAGCTCTCATTACTCCCATGTTTTATGTGAATTTTTTAAAGCCTAGACAAAATCTATGCCCCCTCAGGGGTTTGTAAACTTAGAGAATAATTATATTTATGCTGTATTAATTAGAGCATGGATTAAAACAAAAACTAAACAAAAACAAAAAGTATAATCCTAGATTCTAATCTTTTGTTTTTAAAAACACTTGTGAGATCATTGTTTAAAAAATACCACTTAAAGACCAGATCTAACACAGCTTTCAGACCAGATTGTTATTATGTCAGTCAAGACCTGCTATAGCTATAGCATAATTTTCAGAGGGCAAGTTTATGTTGAGTATTTGGAGGGGGCACACCTTGCTACATCCCCAGAAATAACTTGCAGTCGAAATTTATTTATAGTATTTCTTGGTTTTATTAATAAATTTTGTTTTTAGAGAAATTTTAGGTTTACCAAAAATTTGAGCATAAAATAGAGTCCTCATATACTCCATGTTCCCTTGTCCAATTTCTCCTATTATTAATATGTTGTATTAGTGTGATACATTTGTTAAACTTAATGAACCAATATTTATACATTATTGTAGACTAAAAACCATAGTTTATGTAATGGTTCACTCTTTGTGTTGTACAGTCCTGTGGATCCATTAGTGTCAAACAGAATAATTTCACTGCCCCCAAAATCTTCTCTGCTTCAATTAGTCATCCTCTCCCACTTTGTCTGATTTTGATGTAACTTTTGTACTTTGGCATTGTATATAGAGTAAGAAAGGCTAAGAGGATGCTTACTTTTGAATGTAATGGTTCCACTGAGATTGGTAACACTGTGCCCAATTTAATTTTGATTCAACCCTTTAATAAAGGCTTTAGAGTAATCTTCATAATAAAGAAAATATAAGCATTCAGTAAATACAATTATTATTATTATCATCATCATCATCATTGTTATGTAACAGATATTGTGTCAAGTATATTACTTCTTTTACTCTTTATAAGAAGACTTCAAGGTAGTAGAAATTACCCTTGTGTTCAAAATCAGAAAACTGAAGCAGACCCTAACAAAGTTGTATTCCTAAAATCACATAGTTATCTCAGGGCCAAACCAGGGCCAGTTCCTGGGCATGTTATCAGTGCATTTGCAAAGACTCCAGTGCTCAGAAGGGCCCCTGACAACTTGATTTAATGACTACCCATCAACATCTTAAAATTTTTAATAATTTTATCTTTGAACTTGTGTTTTGTAAGCCTTAACTGAACAATGGAACTTGAGTGTGAGCAGAAGAGATATGCACTATGTGAATCTGCTGCTGTTCCTTCCTTTCACCTTAACATTTATCAATTGCATCTTTCCTTATAGCTAACCTTGTACTAAGGACCCATACTTGTTTAAATACTCTGGTGTTGCCATCATGAAAAAAATTTAATTAATTTTATTTAGTTATTTTTCAAGTACAGTTTTTTGTCTATTTCTCCCATCCTAGCCTCCCCCACCCCTTGTCCATCATGAAAATTTTAAAATTATTTTATTCATTTACTTTTTTTAGAAAGAAGAGAAGGGAGGAAGAAAGAGAGGGAGAGAAGAATTGTTATGTGAAGGAAACATCAATCACCAAACATCAAAAAAACATTAAACACCAACTGGGGACCTGGCCCACAACCCAGGCATGTGCCTTGACTGGGAATCAAACTGGTGACCTTCTGGTCCCTGGGGCTACACACAACTCACTGAGCTATACCAGTTAGGGCAAAATTCTTCATAATTTTATTTGTGAACTAGTGTTTTGTAAGTGGGCTTTGACAGAATATTGGAGCTACCTTTTGACCTAGCAATTCTGTTGCTGAGATTATACCCTAAGAACCCTAAAACACCAATTCAAAAGGACCTATGCATCCCAATGTTCATAGCAGCATTATTTACAATAGCCAAGTGCTGGAAACAGCCTAAGCACTCTCAGTAAATGAGTGGATTAAAAATGTATCATACATTTACACAATAGAATACTATGTAGCAGAAAGAAAGAAGGAGCTCCTACTCTTCACAACAGCATGGATGGAACTGGAGAGCATTATGCTAAGTGAAATAAGCTGGGCGGTGAAAGACGAATACCACATGATCTCATCTATAAGTGGAATGTAATCAACAAAACAAACAAGCAAGCAAAATATAACCAGAGACATTGAAATAAAGAACGAACTGACAGTAACAAGAGGGGAAGTGGGAGGGGATAATGGGGGGAAAGGGGAAAAGGTTATCAGGAACATGTATAAAGTATGCATGGAGAAAACCAAAGGGGGATAGGAATGAGGGTGGGAGGTTATGATGGTTGGGGTAGGAAGAATGGTGGGGGGAAAGTGGAGACAACTGTACTTAAAAAACAGTATAATAAACAAACAAACAAACAAATAAATAAATAAATAAATAAGATATTGAGACTTATGGCCAAGATGGAGGTGTAGGTAGATACTCTGTGCCTTCTCACACAAACAAAAGAAGGACAATGACAAATTTAAAAACCAAAAACAACCACAGCTGACAGAAAATCAAACTCTATGGAAGTCTGACAACCCAGGAGTTAAAGAAGAAACATTCATCCAGACAGATAGGAGGGGCAAAGACAGGTAGCTGGCAGGGAGAGGACTCACAGCAAGGAAGCAGCTGGGGGGCCAGGACTGGAAAGTCAGAGGCTGGTGGAGGGGGTGAAGTGGCAGCTTGAGGAGCAGGCTGTCCCACATTTGCATGAGGATAAAACAGGAGGAACAACTGGGGAGCAAAACAAACCACATAACCCAGGGTTCCAGTGCAGGGAAATAAAGCCTCAAAACCTCTGACTGAAAAAACTCATGGTATTTGAGGTGGTGGGAGAAAATTCCAGCCTCACAGGAGAGTTTGTTGGAGAGACCTGCAGGGTCTTAGAATATACAGAAGTCCACCAACTTGGGAATCAGCACCAGAAGGGTCCAATTTGCTTGTGGGTAATGGAGGAAGTGACTGAAAACTGCTTGAGAGCCAAGCAAGGACATTGTTCCCCCTTGGACCCCTCCCCCACGTACAGAGCCACAACATAGCAACATGGGTTGCCCTGTTCTGGAGAATACCTAAGGCTGTATGCCTTACTCTGTAACTGGTGCACCAAGACAAAAAAAATGGACCAAATGAAAGAACAAATCAAAGCTCCAGAAAAAAAAATACAAGTAAGCGACAAAGAGACAGCCAACCTATCAGATGCATACTTCAAAGCACTAGGAATCAGGATGCTCACAGAATTGGTTGAAAAAGGTCACAAAATAGAGGGAAAGTGAAGGTTATGAAAAGTGAAATAAGGGAAAATGTACAGGGAACCAGCAGTGAAGGGCAGGACTCCTGGATTCAAATCAATGGCTTGGAGCAGAAAGAAGAAAGAAACATTCAACCAGAACAGAATAAAGAAATAAGAATTCAAAAAAAAAAAAAACATGAGAGGCTTAGAAACCTCTAGGACAACTTTAAAAGTTCCAACATTCGAATCATGGAGGTACCAGAAAGAGAAGAGGAAGAGCAAGAAATTGAACATGATTTGAAAAAATAATGAAGGAGAACTTTCCCAATCTGGCAAAGGAAATAGACTTCCAGGGAGTACGGGTAGCTCAGGAAGTCCCAAAGAAGTTTGACCCAAGGAAGCATACACCACAGCACATCATAATTATATTACTTAAGATTAAATATAAGGAGAGAATCTTAAAAGCAGCAAAAGAAAAGGAGAGAGTTATCTACAAAGGAGTTTCCATATGACTAGCAGATGATTTCTCAAAGGAAACCTTACAGGCAAAAAGGGGCTGGAAAGAAATATTTGAAGTCAGGAAAGTCAAGGGCCTATATCCAAGATTGTTCTATCCAGCAAAGCTATCATTTAGAATGGAAGGTGAGATAAAGTGCTTCCCAGATAAGGTCAAGTTAAAGGAGTTCATCATCACTAAGCCATTATTATATGAAATGTTAAAGGGGCTTATCTAAGAAAAAGAATATAAAAATATGAACAGTAAAATGACAACAAACTCACTATCAACTATCAACAACTGAACCTAAAAAAACAACAAAAGCAAAAACTAAGCAAACAACTAGAACAGGAACAGAATCACAGAAATGGAGATCACGTGAAGGGTTATAAGTGGGGAGGAGGAGGTGGTAGAATGGGTGAAAAGGTACAGGGAATAAGAAGCAGAATTGGTAGGTAGAAAATAGACAGGGGGTTAAGAATAGTATGGGAAATGTAGAAGCCAAAGAAGTTATATGTATGACCCATGGACATGAACTAAGGTGGGGGAATGATGGTCACTGTTGTGGTACAGGGTGGAGGGGAACAAAGGGGAGAAAAAAATGTGACAACTGTAATAGCATAATCAATAAAATATATTTAAAATAAAACAAAATATTGTTTTACATGTAAAATATATAAATATAGATTTATATATATATAAGTACATGTATGTATATCTTTAAATATGTGGTAGAAACAAAACAACTACATAGGATATTTTAATTTATTTTTTAATCTTGAGTGAACAGCGCTACCACTATCACATAGTATCTTATAATTTCAGAAGCATTTAAATTGGACAAAACATTTATTTAATTATTATGTTGTGTCATATAGTTTGAAAACTGTGAAAACATGAGTAATTGTTAACTTTAAAATACAACTATTACATAGGATATTCTAATGACACAGCCTGCTTTCTAGCATATCTTCATTTTGGATGCAGTGCTTCAAATACTTAATGAGTTTTTGTCAAAGAATAAAGATAATGATTTTATGTATATATGCACATATATATTCTTTTGTTATGTGTCAGATTTGTTTCTCATTACTTTACACATTAATTCCTTCAACCTTCAAAACTTTATAAGGAAAAGACTATTATCATCATTTATTATTGAGATGAATTACATAGAATTGCAGACACTTGACAGTTTCAACCTATAAAAAGAGCAAGTTCATGTACTTAAACTGAAGAGATAAGGACACTGAAGAATATGTAAAAGCCAGAGCCAAGGTAAAATCCTTGATAGTTCAGATACTTAACAGTACAGCTCTGAAGGCTGGCACCATAGCCACTGTGCGATGTTCTTTCAAAGATAATTAAATTATATTTTATTAGAAATAGTTGTTGAAGACATGGAGGCATATAATTAAGATGGAAAGTTTTAACAGTATCAGTCATTCGATTTGTATTTATTAATTTTCTGTTCTGTTATGATACTCTAGTGAACGAAACAGCTTTACCTTCATATAACTCATAGTCCATTCTGTTTTGAGTATCTTCCCTTTTAAGCTTACTAGGAATAGCAGTTACCATGTATACTGGCCTGGATACATCTGGACTGGGCTTATTACTGATCTCACTTCATGCATTATTTTATTCAATACTAATAATCCTTTGAATAAATATTGTTCTTCTCATCTTGGAGATGAGAAACTGGGACTCAAAAAGTTTTTATAATTTTCACAAGTTGCAATCCAGGTTTTAATACCAGGTCTGTCTGACATCCAAGAGCATGTATTTTCCACTACACTGTCTCCATATAAGAATATTCTCCTCCTTGCTCATAGATTCAGAAGGATAGTCATTAGCTGGTCCTATGGTGAACCACCAAATAGTCTCTATTCACTCCTCAGTTCTATGGCTGAAATAATTATTTGCTTAAAATAAAGAGTGAGCTGTGTAGCTGGAGAAATTTCCATTCATATGCTAGTATGTCACTTTGAATCGTTATTACAATATAAAATTCCTGTTCATATTTGTTTTTATTTGCATATGTATAGAAGCCACAGTTTTTCAGCCAAACCGAGCCATTTTGCAAGAATGCAGCCCCCAGATATACAAAACAGTTCTGAAAATAGTCCATTTGTGGCCTCTTGCTGAGAAGAAACTGCATAAAATATTTAGGCTCTTTGATTTATCCCTGAACAGGTCCCACAGGTTTTATCTACAACTGACTTTCCCTCCCTTTTCTCCTCTTTCCTTCCCTCCTTTCCTCTTTTCTTAAAGAAGACCCTGAGAATCTACTCTGTCCCAGACAATAGAGAGAAAAGGAACAAAAAGTAATAGCAAGTCCCAAAGCAACTCAAATTCGAAGAACAAGAGTGTGCTCAGAAACATTGTTCTCAGAAATAAAACGGTAGAAAAAATAACATAATCAAATATAATTTAAGTTTACACACACGTATATGTACACACACACTAAAGTTGCTTATGATTTTGATTTATTTTATTTGCTCATAACTTTATTATCATGTCTATTATAGTGATTTAGAGTTTGATTTTTCTTCAATCTCTCTTACCTGGTAGTTTGTATTCTAGAATTTAAAGTGTGACCTGACACAGAATAACTACCCAACTTAATACCTATATCTAATTGAAATTACCAGCATTAACAGTTTGCAATTTCTGTGTGGGGGAGGGAAGTTTACATGATATTTATTTATCACCCAAACACGCTCTTTTACATGTTGTGCAGAGGATAGGCAAAAGACTTCTTTTCTCATCCAAAATCTCTTAACACAGTCCCTTTCCTCATTCTCCTTTTACAAACCAATTCTGTTTATATTATCCCATTGTTTTGGGAAATTTGCATGAGTTTTAATGTTAGCCTGTGCATACAGGCTAACAATTATAGACATTGCTATAATTAACTATTCAATTATAGACATTGCTATAATTCAGATAACACTGGCAGTATTATGTAGTTTTTGGTTGAGTCTTATGTTTTACTATATTTTCTGGAGGTATTCTAAAAGATCACATTAAAAACACATGGATGGAACTGGAGAGCATTATGATAAGTGAAATAATCCAGGCGGTGAGGGATAAATACCATATGATCTCACCTTTAGCTGGAACATAATCAACAAAACAAATAAGCAAGCAAAGTATAACCACAGAGACATTGAAATTAAGAACAATGTGACAGTAACCAGAGGGAAGAGGGGAGGGGATAATGGGGGAAAACAGGGAAATGGTTTTTAGGAACAACTATAAATGACACGGTGGAAGCAAGGGAGAGAGGTGGGGATGGCTGGGGTGGGGAGGCAGTAGTGGAGGGTAAAAGCAGACAAGTGTACTTGAACAACAATAAAATAATTTTTAAAAACTTAAGGAATATGGATGACATTTCACTCATTTTGCAAAAGTTAATTGATCTTCTTAAGCATGGGGAATAAATTGAATGGGGTCAACCTTTGTGTTTTCTACTCCACGTCTTTCCTGTCTTGTCTCTAGACCATCATTACTAGAATCTGAATTTTGTTCCTCTAATCATAAAGGAATATTTTCAGTAATGAATGCTGACACAGTTACTGTGCTATGCTTTTGGTATGTGTTACCACATTTTCTTCATAAGGTAAGAATTGTTATTATTTCTATTTTACAGATGAATAAAATAAGTCCAAGAGAGGTCAGTTAATGTACCCAATGGTACTTGATCCCAGGATAGCTGATTTCAGAAACTATGCTATTAGATGTAGCTAATATTTAGAGAGTACTTCCTATGTGTTCTAGGCAACATACTAAGTATTTTACATGCATTAGATTATTTATTTATTCATAACACAAATTTTCATAGGTACATACCACTACTCCTCCGTGTTATAGGGGAAGAAAATTTCTCTTAGACAGTATATTAGGGTTCTTTAGAGAAATAGGACATATAATTAGAAGATAGAACTTCTATCTCTCTTTATAAATTTTGAAGATTGAATTAAGAAAGAACTTTTGACAAATTAAATGTGTGATGTATGAGATGTATAAATGATCAACTCTGAGGATTTGGGTTCAAGCAAATAAATGAATTTGCCATTAACTTACCTGGGTAAATCTGTAGATAGACAAGTCTTTGAATAGAAAGCTACAAGCTCTATTTTAGAAAGATTAAGTCTGAGATATTTACTAGTCATTTAAATGGAAATACAGGAAGGCAATTGGATACAGCCGTGTGGAGTTTAAGTGAGCAGGATGGCTTAAAGATTCACATCTGGGAATCAGTAGTATATAGATGGTATTTAAAGCTGTGAAATTGTATGTGTTCATCTACAGAGTTAGTGTAGATGAGAAGAGGTTCAAGAACTGGGTCCTTGGGTATTCCAGCATTAAAAGGATAGGTAATGAAGAACCAGGCAAAGGAGACCAAAATACATGGATAGTCAATTAGGGATAAAATCAGGTTCTAGTGTTCTGGATATTGAATGAAAAATAGAAACAGACTGATAGATAGAGAGTAGACTGACAGCTATCAGAGGGGAGAGGAGCTTGGGGGCTGGGTATAATATGTGAAGTGATTAAACCAAAAATAAGAAACTTATAGACCCAAATAAAATTATGGTGATGACCAGAGGAAAAGGGGGTGGGGGCAGGTAGAGAGTAGAGGGGGATAAATGGTTATAGATGGAGACTTGACTTTGGGTGGTGAACACACAATATTACATAATTTTACTAACCAATGTTATAAATTTTAAGGCTGTAGTTATTGCATCCGCTGTCACGAGAAACAGAGGTTCGGAGACTTTCAGAATTTTCAAGATGTTACTTTATTGGCCAAGTTTTACCTGCCCAGGGGCGAGCTCTCTGAGTGTCCGAGGACACTATGCTCAGGAGAGCTGCAGATGAGAGCGGCGCCCCAGCCCTTACAGCTATGTCCTTATATAGGGGTATGCAAGCAAGCTTTGAACAGAAGCAGATGTGGCTGTTAGCTATTGGCTAGCTCTAAACAGCTGATTGCCATTGGCTTATTAGGGAAATTCAAAAGGCTGTTTGTGTAGTTGGTGGTTAGCCCTTTTAGGAAGCAAAAATTTCCCTGTTCCTGGTCAGCCTAACTTTAGTTCCTGGTCAGCCTAACTTTATCCGGGGCTCCTTCGGGATTGTCCCTTTTCAACATCTGTTTTGGACCTCAACAATAGTGAGAATAAAATTAGTTATATATTTGAAAATAACTACCACAATATGTGGTACATTGTAACAATAATTGAATACAGTAATAAAAATTGAATAATTGAAATCATTATTCACATATATAGGAACTAGTAAAATGGTGAACAACAGAAATGACTACATTTTGGGACCATACAATGCAGAACAGTAGTTAGTGAAAGGATAGGTCTTATTATTACATTGCCACAGGACCTATCCAAGTCTTTATAGGGACAAACTGTACCAAAATGTCACTCACCCTTTGTCTATTCAACTGCTGTATCACTGCCATCTTACAAGTTATGAATGTTGAAACACTACTTAGACACAGATATACATCCAGATTATAGTTCTCAACATTTCATAGACTTATCCCTCACTTGTAAAATGAGAATGCTTTCCAGGAAAAGGGGAGAACTACCATGCCTTCATTGTATTACTTACAATTTATAGCTCAGTGCTGTGAACACAGCAAGAGAAAAATATGCTTAACTATTTATAATTATAATTTACATTCTTCCTCATGGATCTTGAAATATATCTTGGCTCTGTACATGAACAAGGATAGTTTTATTTTCTTTTTTAATAAAAATGTTGCAAATTTCTATTTGTAGAAAGAATGTTCATAAACACTAATTATGAAAGACATGAAATGAGTTTCTGCTTGAGCTCATACACATCAAGAAAAATTAAAATGACACATTTTCAAGACTTTTGTAATATCTACATTCATATTGCTCACTTATGCTGCAATGGATAAAGTGTTGCCATCTCAACATTTATACAAGTCTTTTAAAATTTTATTCTATCATTTTTCAATCAATTTTTAAATAGCATTTTTTCACTCCTTTTCTTTCACATGAAATTCTTCCAGATAATTTTCCTAGAAGAAAACTTTGACATATTTAAATGTGAAAGGCAATTATATAAAGAATAGAGACAAGTGGACAAAGAGGTAATATACAATAATCCAGGCACCAATATTTTTTATTGACCACTGGACCCTCCCTGACAATGATGACATATTACAACTTAATTCCCATTCACTGAGCAGTCAAGCAGAGTGAATAATAATCAAACTGTGGCCCTAAATTTTATAAAATAATAGAGCAGAAATAAGCACATGTTTACATAAGTGTATTTTTCCATCAGTATTCATAGTACATCATCCCAAGATGATCAGATGTCAAAACTCAAAACTACCTTCCAGGGCAAATTAGATATCTCACAAAATGATATAACAATTTCTCTAATAACTGAACCCCAATTAAGTTGCTTAAATGCTAATTTACACACCCAGTGTGTACTATTTGCAACAAAGATGATCATATCATCATGTAAATACAAACACACCTTAACTGCAAAAGTCTCTGATATATTCTTTAAATGTAATTCTTGTACAGGATATTAACATTTTTTTTGTTTATTACAGTTATGTCCATTTTCACCACACCATACACCCCTGCCCCACCCATTACTGCCTCCGCCCTTGAACCTAACCCACTCTCGGCTTAGTCCATGTGTCCTTTATACATGTTACTCGATGACCTTCTAATTTTCCCCCACAACCCCCCTCCCCTCTGGTTAGAGTCAGTTTGTTCTTTATTTCAATGTCTCTGGCTCTATTTTGCTTGCTTGTTTGTTTGTTTGTTTGTTTGTTTTTATTAGATTCCACTTATACACAAGATGATGTGGTATTTGTGTATCACCGCGTGGCTTATTTCACTTAGCATAATGGTTTACAGTTCCATCCATTCTATTGCAAAGAGTAGGAGCTCCTTCTTTGTTTCTGCTAAATAGTATTGCATTGTGTAAATATACCACAGATTTTTGATCCACTCATTTACTGATGGGCACCTACATTGCTTCCAATTCTTGGCTATTGTAAATTGTGCTGCTATGAATATTGGGGTGTATAGGTTATTTTGAACTGGTGTTTCAGGATTCTTAGGGTATAATCCCAGCAGTGGAATAGGTGGGTCAAAAGGCAGTTCCATTACTAGTTTTCTGAGGAAATTCCATACTGTTTTCCATGGTAGCTGCACCAGTCTGCACTCCCACCAACAGTGCACTAGGGTTCCCTTTTCTCCACAACCCCCGCAGCACTTGTTTGTTGCTTTGTTTTTTAATTTTATTTAGTTATTTTTCAAGTACAGTTTTTTGTCTATTTCTCCTATCCCAGCCCCACCCCGTCCCGTGCTCCCCACCTCCATCCCATTTCCACCCCCCTTAGTTCTCATTCCTGGGTTATTCCTATTTGTTCCTCCAAATCCCTCCCCTTTTTTCTCCTTAAATTTTCTTTCCTCTCCCCTTTGGTCACTGCCCCCTTGTTCTCTATTTCAGTGTCTTTGTTTTTATTCTGCTTGCTTGTTTGTTTTGTTGTTTAGCTTCATGTTAAAAGTGAGATCATATGGTATTTGTCTTTCCAAACCTGGGGTATTTCACTCAGCATAATGCTTTCCAGTTCCATCCATGTTGTTGCAAAGGGTAGGAGCTCCTTCTTTCTCTCTGCTGCATAGAATTCCATTGTGTATATGTACCACAATTTTCTGATCCATTCATTTACTGATGGGCACCTAGGTTGCTTCCAACTCTTGGCTATTGTAAATTGTGCTGCTATGAACATTGTGGTGCATAGGTTCTTTGATATTGATGTGTTTGGGTTCTTAGGATGTAATCCTAGCAGTGGAATTGCTGGGTCAAAAGGCAGGTCGATTTTTATTTTTCTGAGAAAATTCCATATTATTTTCCATAACGGTTGTACCAGTCTGCAATCCTACCAACAGTGAACTAAGGACCCCTTTTCCCCACAACCTCTCCAACATTTGTTGTTTGTTGCTTTGTTTATGATAGCCATTCTGACTGGTGTAAAGTGGTATCTCGCTCGTTGTGGTTTTAATTTGCATCTCTCTGATAGCTAAAGATATTGAGCATCTCTTCATATGTCTCTGGATGTTCGGTATGTCCTCCTTGGTGAAGTGTTTGTTCAAGTCCTTTTCCCATATTTTAATTGGGTTGGGTGTTTTCTTAGAGTGGAGTCGTGTAAGTTCTTTGTATATTTTGTAGATTAAACCTTTGTCTGAGGTATCATTGGCAAATATGTTTTCCCAAACAGTTGGTTGTCTTTTTAATTTAATAGTGTTTTCTTTAGCCACACAGAAGCTTTTTATTTTGATGAGATCCCATTTGTTTATTCTTTCCTTTATATTCCTTGCTCTAGGGGACATATCAGTAAAAATGTTGCTGTGTGAAATATCTGACAAAGCATGACTCACACATATGCTGCCTACAAGAGACCCACCTCAGGACAAAAGACCATCACAGAGTAAAAGTGAAACGCTGGAAACAAGTTTGACAAGCAAATGAACAAGAAAAAAAAGCTTGGAGAGCAATTCTCATATCAGACAAAATAGACTTCAAAGAAAGGGCCATAAAGAGAGACCCAGACTTCCGCCAAGATGGAGGCATAGGTGGAGACACCGTGCTTCCTCACACAACCAAGTTTAGAGACAACTGAATAATAGCAAGAGAAAACATAACCAGAACACAGAAAATTGAATTTTTCTGAAGTCTGATAACAACAAATTCTTCAGCCTGACCGGTAAGAGGGGCAAAACCAGCAGATGGCAGAGCGGGGTAGCACAGGAAAACTTGGTCAGACGGACTCAGGCGCATGGAATCCAGGCTCAGGGTTGGACATGGTGGCGCAACTCAGCAAGCAATCTCGGGGAAACAGCGAGGGAGCGGGGCTGCGGGTTGACTGTGGTCGCGCATTACTGTGTGGATAGACAAGTGAGGGAGTAGGCGATTGGATGAGAGCCAGCAGGCCCAGCAGCAAGCGGCCTCGGAGGGCTCTGCCATTTCCCTGCTCTGACCCCGCCTCCACATACAGCCTCATAATCCAGCCACCTAAGTGGCCCTGCCCTGGTGAACAACCTAAGGCTCTGCTCTGCACCCTGCTGAGAGAAACAGCAGAGGGGGCCTCAATTTCGATGCTCTGACCCCGCCTCCACATACAGAGTCACAACCCAGCGACCTAGGAGTCCAAGGCTCCATTCCTCACACTTAAAGGGTGTGAACAGACCAAAAATGGCTCAAGAAGATCTCAAAGCCCCAGAGCCTATAAATCTAAGCGATGAAGAAATAGCAAAACTCTCAGACACACAGTTTAAAACACTGGTGATCAGGATCCTCACAGAACTGGTTGATTATACCAACAAATTAGACAAATATATGAAGGTGAAACTAATTGAAATGAATGGAATTGCACAGGAAATCAATAGCAATGAAAAGGAAACTGGGACTCAAATCAATGGAGTGGACCAGAAGAAAGCAAATAATGGCCAAACAGAAAAGAGTCAAGAAGCAAGAATTCAAAGAAATGAGGAGAATCTTAGGAACCTCCAGGACATCTTTAACGCTCCAACATCCAAATTATAGGGGTACCAGAAGGGAGAAAGGAACAGCCACCAGTGGAAAACTTATTTGAACAAATAATAAAGGAGAATTTCCCCAATCAGGCAAAGGAAATATACTTCCAGGAACTCCAGGAAGCTGAGAGTACCAAAGAAGTTGGACCCAAGAAGGAACACACCAAGGCACATCATCATTACATTAGCCAAGATTAAAATGAAGGAGAGAATCCTAGAAGCAGCAAGAGATAAGGGGACACTCACCTACAAAGGAGTCCCCACCAGACTGTCAGCGTATTTCTCAAAAGAGGCTGGAAAGAGGTGTTCCAAGTCATGAAATCCAAAGACCTACAACCAAGATTGCTCTATCCAACGAAACTTTCATTTAGAATGGAAGGACAGATAAAGTGCTTCTCAGATAAGATCAAATTCAAGGAGTTCATCATCACCAAGCCCTTATTATATGAAATGTTAAAGGGACTTATCTAAGAAAAAGAAGTTAAAGAAACATGAACAGTGAAAGGACAACAAACTCACAGTTATTAACAACCACACCTAAAACAAAAGCAAATTAAGAGGACAGCTAGATCAGGAGTGGAGACATAGAAATGAAGATCTCAAGGAGGGTTAGCAACAGGGGAGTGGGAGGAGGAGAAGGGGGGAGAAGGTATAGAAAATAAGTAGCATAGACAGTATATAGAAAATAGATGGGGGGGCAAGAATAGTATGGGAAATATAGAATCCAAAGAACTTGAGACACATGGTGATAAACTAAAGGGGGGGTACTAGAACAACTGTAACAGCATAATTAATAAAAAATAAATTAAAAAAAGAGAAACCAAGAAGGTCACTTCATTATACTCAAGGGAAGAATCCACCAAGAAGACATTAACATTGTAAATATATATCCACCAAACATAGGGGGAACCAAATATATCAAGAAAATCTTAGAGGACTTCAAGAAACATATTGACAGCAACACAATTATAGTAGGGGATTTGAACACCCCACTGTCAAAAATGGACATATCTTCCAAACAAATTATCAACAAAGATATTGTGGCATTAAACAACACCCTAGATGAAATGGACTTAACTGATATATATATAGAGCCCTTCATCCCAAAGAAGCTAAATACACATTCTTTTCAAATGCACATGGAACATTTTCAAAGATAGACCACATGATAGGACACAAAACGAGCCTCAACAAATTCAAGAAAATTAAAATCATACCAAGCATGTTCTCTGTTGCTTTGTTTATGATGGCCATTCTGACCAGTGTAAAGTGGTATCTCAATGTGGTTTTGATTTGCATCTCTCTGGTAGCTAGTGATGCTGAGCTACTTTCATAAATCTCTGGGCCCTCTATATGTCTTTCTTGGAGAAGTGTCTGTTCAGGCCCTTTTCTTTTCTTTTTTTTAAATTTAATTTATTTATCTTTAGAGGGGAAGGAAAGGAGAGAGCAGAGAAACATCAATGTATGGTTGCTTTTCATGCGTCCCCTGCTGGGAATTGGCCTGCAGGGAACTGGCCTGCAACCCAGGAATGTGCCCTGACTGGGAATCGAACCGGGAAATTCTGGTTCGCAGGCCCGAGCTCAATCCACTGAGCTACACCAGCCAGGGCTATTCAGGCCCTTTTCTTATTATTTAATTGGGTTGTTTGTCTTCCTGGAGTGGAGTCGTGTGCATTCTTTATATATTTTGGAGATCAAAGCTTTGTCTGAGGTGTCATTTCCAAGTATATATTCCCATACAATTGGTTCTCTTTTCATTTTACTACTGTTGTCTTTAACTATGCAGAAGCTTTTTATTTGATGAGATCCCATTTGTTTATTCTTTCCTTATATCCCTTGCTCTAGGGGACATATTGGTGAAAATATTGCTGCATGGAACATCTGAGATTTTTCTGCCTATGTTCTTTTCCAGAACTTTTATGATGTTGTAATTTATATTTAAGTCTTTTATCCACCTGGAATTAATTTTTCTCTATGGTGTAAGTTGATTCTCGTGTTTCATTTTTTCACATGTAGCTGTCCAGTTCTCCCAACACCATTTGTTGAAGAGGCTATTTTTAGTCCATTTTATGTTACTGCCCCCTTTGTCAAATATTAATTGACTATAGAGGTTTGGGTTTATTTCTGGGCTCTCTGTTCTGTTCCATTGGTCTATGTGCCAGTACCAGGCTGTTTTGATTACAGTGGCCTTTTAATACAGTTTGGTATCAGGTATTGTGATCCCTCC
Source organism: Artibeus jamaicensis (assembly GCF_021234435.1). Taxonomy (NCBI): domain Eukaryota; kingdom Metazoa; phylum Chordata; class Mammalia; order Chiroptera; family Phyllostomidae; genus Artibeus; species Artibeus jamaicensis. The sequence continues at coordinate 21,922,312 of NW_026521506.1, forward strand.
TACTTTGCTCTTCTTTCTCAAAATTGCATCTGCTATTCAGGGGTGTTTATGGTTCCATATAAATTTTTGAAGTGTTCAATGTATATCTGTGAAATATGCCATTGGTACTTTATTAGGTATTGCATTGAATCTGTATATTGCTTTGGGTAGTATGGACATTTTGATGATGTTAATTCTTCCAATCCATGAGCATGGTACATGCTTCCATTTGTTTGTGTCTTCCTTGATTTCTTTCTTCAGTGTTGTGTAGTTTTCTAGTTCTTCTACATGATTCTTGAAGCAATTGATTTGTTGTCACATGAACTAGTTTGAATCATATCAAACTAGTTTTATGTAATGTGTGGTACATTTAATTACATATGATAATTTTCATCTTCATGACAAGAGACACATTTCATATTTCTTAGGAACGAGTTTCAATTTAATTTTGTAAGATTATTGGAATGATGGAATGGATAAACATATTTGGTTTCCTCAGAGCTAATATTTTCTGAGTGCCTATACCATTCCAGATTTTGTATTAGGGAGTGGAGCATGCAATTCTTTCATCTTATGATGCAAATGTATACAATATTGCCCTTGGAATTTAAATGGACTTCCCCATAGCTCATTGAATTGGTAACTTTCTGTCCAAACTGAGAGTAAGTGATAAGGTATCCTGGAGCCTTGATGGGTAGAGGGGCTTGAGAAAGTTTGCATTTTGCTGGTGTTTAGCATCTTTTCTTATACCTGTTGGCTATTTTATGTCTTCTTTCAAAAACTGTTTATTTAGGTCTTTTGATATTTTTTATTTTAAATAATTTTATTTAGTTATTTTTCAACTACAGTCTTTTGTCTATTTCCCCCATCCCAGCCCCACCCCGCCCTGTCCTCCCACCTCCCTCCCATTTCCACCCCCCCAGTTCTCGTCCCTGTGTCCTTCATATTTGTTCCTCCAGATCCCTCCCACTTTTTCCCCTTAAATTCCCTTCCTTCTCCCCTCTGGTTACTGTCCCCTTTTCCTCCATTTCAGTGTCTGTTTTAATTCTGCTTGCTTGTTTGTTTTGATAATTTTTAATTTTTTAATTTGTGTTACTAGTTTTTTTCCCAGATTGAGTTGTTGAGTTCCATATGAGGTCTTTCCAGAAGGTATCCAGCCATGTTATATGAAAAAAGAGACATTTATTGGAGAGGATACAAGATATAAGAAACTTTGTACATATGACAATGATGCCTCAGTCCCTTTCAGAGTAGGCACTTTGGAACCTCACAAAGTTCCCCCAATTACCATCAGCTGTCCCGTCATACTTTCCTGAATCTCACTGATAATCTAAAATCTCTTCCTTTTTTTTAAAATAAATCTTATTTAGTTATTTTTCAAGTACATTTTTTAAATCTATTTCTCCCATCCCAGCCCCCTCCTGCCCCGTCTCACCCCTCTCTCCCATCCGCCCCCCCCCCCCGAGTCCTCATTCTCAAAATCCCTCCCCCTTTTTCCCCTTAAATTCCCTTCCCTCTCCCCTCTGGTCGCTGCCCACTTGTTCTCTATTTCAGTGTCTTTGTTTTTATTCTGTTTGCTTGTTTGTTTTATTGTTTAGCTTCCTGTCAAAGGTGAGATCTCTTCCTTTTCAAAGGTGACTTTAGTGTTGGAAAAAGCCAGAAGTTACAGGACACCAAATATGGGTTGTCAGGGGGCTGAGTCACCTGGGTAATTTGATGTTTTGCCAACAAACTTTGCACCAGACCTCATGCATGAGTGGGCACATTGTGGTGATGAAGCTACCAATCACCAGTTGCCCATAGATGTGGCTTTCTGAATCATCTGAATAGTTTCAGTGGAGGAATGCTCAAGCTTCATGCAAAATCTGATGCAGATTTGTTGATCTACTTAGTCAGTTATTTTGAATGTGATGGCCACACAGTATACACGCTCACTCAATGGCATGTACCACCCTCACTGACTAATACAGTAAAGTCATCATTGTTCACACATGCTCATTCTAATCTACTCTCCTTGTCTGCCAGGTTACATTGATGTAGTACAAACCATTCTAGTTATATTATCAATGGCTAGACATTTTTTGGACAGACCTTGTACTTTATTACAAAAGAGGGTTACATTTTCATTGGAAGGCTGATAGTATTTTCCCAGGCATATTGAGATATACCATATTTTACTGAGTATAATGCACAGTTTTTTGGCCAAATTTTTGAGGGAAATATAAGGATGCATATTTTATATTGGTAGTACTAAACTGTGGGTGTGCATTATACACAGGAGCACATTATGCACAGAAAAACATGGGTAATTGCCATATAACATTTTATGTCTGAGATATATAATGTGTTGATTTGATACATTGATATATAGTAAAATGTTTAACAACATAGCATTAGTTTAACACTGCTATCACATTACATAATTACCATTTATTTGTGGTGAAAACATTTAAGATCTCTCAGCAAAATTGAAGTATATAATGCAATATTATTAGCTATAATTACCATGTTTTACATTAGATTCCAAGAACCTATTCACCTTATAATTGGAAGTTTGTACTCTGATCAATCTTCATTTTTCCCACCCTCTCTGGCCATTCTAACTTGTTTGCATAAGTTCATTTTTTTTTTAGATTTCACATACAAGTGATATCATACACTGTTTGTCTTTCTCTAACTTATTTTACTTAGCATAATGCCCTTAAGGCCCATCCACATTTTCTCTAATAGCAGGATTTCTTTCTTTCTCATGACCAAATTATATACCTGGGAAAGCAGATATCACTTTGAGTTTCTGTTTTCATTTCCTTTGGATATATATCCAGAAGTGGGAGTGCTATATCATATGGTAGATTTATTTTTAATATTTTAAGGAAACTACATAATGTTTTCCATAGTGAATGAGCCAATTTACATTCCCACAGAATACACATGGTTCCCTTTTCTCTACAGCTTTGCCAATCCTTGTGGTCTCTTGTCTTTTTGATTATAGCCATTCTAACTGGTATGAACTGATACCTCATTATGGTTTTGATTTGCATTTTCCTGATGATTAGTGTTGTTTAGCATTTTTAATCAATCTGTCAGTCATTTGTATGTCTTCTTTAGAATAAATGTGTATTAAGTTCTTCTGTCCATTTTTTGAAATCACGTTGGCTTGTTGCTATTGAGTTATATGAATTTTATCTGTGTTTTTGGCTATTAACCCTTTATCAGATGTATGAATTGCAATTTTTTCCATTCCCTGGGTTGCCCTTTCATTATCTACAGATTTTATTTACTGTGCAGAAGCTTTTCAGTTTGATGCAGTCCCACTATTTTATTTTTGTTTTTGTTTCATTTGCTTTGGTTTCAAATCCAAACAATAATTTCCAAGACTGTTTCAAGAAGCTTACTCCCTATGTTTTCCTCTATAAATAGTGTAGTTCAAGTCTTAAGCTCAATTCTATAGTCCATTTTCAGTTGACTTTTGTATATGGTGTAAAATAAAGGTTTAGTCTCATTTGTTTGCATGTGGCAGTTTGGCTTTCCCAATACCATTTATTAAAGAGACTTATTGTTTCTGGAGCCAGATATTTTTTTGAGACATGCATCAATCAGTATTTGGATTTGAAAACAACACAAAATGGTCTTTCATAATGTGATTAAGCTAAAATGCCTAAAGATTTGTCATCAATGTGGACAAAACTAAACCTGTCTAGATTAAGTGTCCTTTAGGAAACACTTTCTTCATTTTGGACCTTGGAAGATTGAAAAGTTTGATTTTGTATAAGGAAGGTATGTTCCTCAAGATATTCATTTTTAGGAGGCAGACATAACTATACTTGGATCTGCTCATTCTTGTGAGAGCTAATTGCTATATTTTCAGGAATTTTGTGAGATGTTTAACATTATATTGGTAATTTGAAAAGCATAACAGAAATTAACACATGCTAGGTCAGACTTCCGCCAAGATGGAGGCATAGGTGGAAACACCTTGCATCCATGCACAACCAAATCTAAAAATAACAAAGTTTTAACAACAATAAACATAATCAAACCACACAGAAAATCGACAATATGGAGTCTGAAAACAAGGAAATGCTCAGCTAAAACGGTAAGAGGGGCGAAGCCAGCAGCAGAGAGGGTTGGCCGAAAAGATCCCCGACCAGGGTGGTGAGCCAGCAGCCGAAGACACGGATCCCAGGTGCGGGCTAGCTATGGGCAGACAAAGGGAAGAGGCGCAGCTGGCTGTCTGCGGTTGGTCAAGCATTTGCGTGCAGATAAACTAGTGAAGAGGCAAGCATTGAGACCGCACGGCGTAGGGTGGCGGGCTCCCACATTTCCGCTCAGATAAACAGGAAGGGCAAGCGGTGGGATGGACTGGGTGAGTCGCTCTGTTGCTCCCTCTCTGACCCCGCCCCCACATACAACGTCACAAACCAGCGACCTGGGTGGCCCTACCCTGGTAAAAAACTAAGGCTCTACTCCTCATACGTGACAGGCACAAACAGATAAAAACATGGCTCAAGAACAACTCAGAGCCCCAGAGCCAATAAATCTAAGATATCAAGAAAGAGCCAAACTTTCAGATGCACAGTTCAAAACACTGGTGATCAGGATGCTCACAGAACTGGTTGATTTCAGTCACAAATTAGAGGAACATATGAAGGCTAAACTAATTGAAATGAATGGTAATGCACAGGAAAGCAATAGGAATGGAAAGGAGACTGGGACTCAAATCAAGGGAGTAGACCAGAAGGAAGGAAAAAATGACCAAACAGAAAAGAATGAAGAAACAAGAATTCAAAAAAACGAGGAGACTGCGAACCAGACAATCGCGCTTTGATTCCCAGTCAGGGCACATGCCTGGGTTGCAGACCAGTTCCCTGCAGGCCAGTTCCCAGCAGGGGATGAACGAAAGGCAACCATACATTGATGTTTCTCTCCCTCTCTCCTTCCAAAGATAAATAAAATATTTAAAAAAAAACGAGGAGAGGGTTAGGAACCTCCAGGACATCTTTAAACGTTCCAACATTCAAATTATAGGGGTACCAGAAGGGGAAGAGGAACAGTCACGAGTGGAAACGTTATTTAAACAAATAATAAAAGAGAACTTCCCAGTTCTGGCAAAAGAAATAGACTTCCAGGAACTCCAGGAAGCTCAGAGAGTCCCAAAGAAGTTGGACCCAAGAAGGAACACATCAAGGCACATCATCATTACATTAGCCAAGATTCAAATGAAGGAGAGAATCCTAGAAGCAGCAACAGATAAGGGGACAGTCACCTACAAAGGAGTCCCCATCAGACTGTCAGCAGATTTCTCAAAAGAGACCTTACAGGCAAGAAGGGGCTGGAAAGAGGTATTCCAAGTCATGAAATCCAAAGACCTACAACCAAGATTGCTCTATCCAGCAAAACTTTCATTTAGAATGGAAGGACAGTTAAAGTGCTTCTCAGATAAGATCAAATTCAAGGAGTTCATCATCACCAAGCTCTTATTATATGAAATGTTAAATGGACTTACCTAAGAAAAAGAAGTTTAAAAAACATGAACAGTGAAAGGACAGCAAATGACAGTTATCAACAACGACACCTAAAACAAAAGCAAATTAAGAGGACAGCTAGATCAGGAGTGAACCATAGAAATGAAGATCACGTGGAGGATTAGCAACAGGGGAGTGGGAGGAGGAGAAGGGAGGAGAAGGTACAGAAAATAAGTAGCATAGACAGTAGATAGAAAATAGATAGGGGGAGGGTAAGAATAGTAGGGGAAATACAGAATCTAAAGAACTTGAGACACCTTTTCATGAACTAAAGGGGGGAATGGTGGGGGAGGGGTGTGCAGCGTGGAGGGGAATGAAGGGGGAAATAGAACAAATGTAATGGCATAATCAATTAAAAAAGGGAAAAAAAGAAATTAACACATGCTACAAATCAACCATACTGCTAAACTCCCCACAAAAGCCAGTTTTCAAACATTTACCAGCACACCATCAGAGGCAGCATATCATGTATGGTTAAGATTATGGGATTTTCTACTTTCTTGTTGAATGATCTTGTGTAGTTATTAAATGTGTCTGTCCAGTTTCCTCATCTGAAAAAAAATATTTTTCTACCTACCACATAAGATCACACTAGGTACTAGATTAATTTATGGAAAGCACTTTGAACTATATGTATTTGAGCCATAGCTTATGTATTATGTAATAATATTTTTATTTTTACTACTATTGAGAGGCAATAAAGAGGTCTCTGCAACATTGTAGCAGGTAAGAACTGAAGGCCTGTCCTGTGGCTATATGGAGTCTTCAGGCAGCTATACAGGCAGAGAATACTGTGAATTTTTTATAGAGGTAAAACAAAATAAAATGAGGTAAAAATAAATAGAATTTCTGGTTTTAAGATGTCAGGATTTTTGTTTTTATTGTCTCTCTCCCCAACTAGAATAAGTTGGATGAGGCTAACAATTTTTGTCTTTTCTTTATTCTGTGTTCTAAACATGTTAAAAAGTGCTTAGCACATAAGTATTTAATAAATATTTTTGGATTGTTAAAGAATGAGGAGAAGGCAATACTGGGTAGAGGAACATGGTGGATTTTGCAAGGGGGAACATGAGTAAATCAATTTAGCTAGAATATTTAGTAGTAAAAAAGAGTAGTGAAGGATTATATATGTTGAGATACTTGCACTATTTCTGATTGGAATAAATTAATGAAAACATACTTATGTTTTTCTGTGTATTTACAGAAACAAAAATGCCTTCAGATGAGTTCAATTTGTCCACATCATGATTCAACTTTGTCAGACTGCATTAGCTTTTGCCAAATGCTATTTCCTTTAGATCTACCATTAATATTATATGGTCCCGAATGTGTATTTGAAGCATCATCTACACTGGTTCATAAGTACATGTGCAATAGTTTAAGATGTTTTATTTGATAGTTATTGCAATGCGATTCATCAACATGATTTATTTACAGATAAGTTATTTTAAAAAGAGCAGTAAGTATCCTCTTCTACATTTTATTGTTCAGAACTTACCAAGTATGGAATGCTTCTGGATTTAAGTTCTCTATTATTTATATATTCAATGTGACAATGGAATTTTAGAATTTTCAGTTTTTAGGTAGTGTATTTTCTGATATAGCAAGCATTCCACCCTAGCCTTCCACTTCCCCAAAAGCAAATGTAAGCATGTGCAATTGCTAATAGAATTTCCATTTGTGATATTTTATACTTCTGTGAGTCAAAATAACACCCCCATCTACACCTCCAGCAGGTATTTAGGCTCTGAGACATCAAAGGAGAAAAAAGGGAATTGAAAAGTTTGTTTTAAAAAGAATGTTTTGTGCTCGCTTCGGCAGCACATATACTAAAATTGTAATGATACAGAGAAGATTAGCATGGCCCCTGCACAAGAATGACACGCAAATTCGTGAAGCGTTCCATATTTTTTTAGACAAATATATGAAGGTGAAACTAATTGAAATGAATGAAATTGCACAGGAAACCAATAGTGATGAAAAGGAAACTGGGACTCAAATCAATGGAGTGGACCAGAAGAAAGCAAATAATGGCCAAACAGAAAAGAGTCAGGAAGCAAGAATTCAAAAAAATGAGGAGAGTCTTAGGAAACTCCAGGACATCTTTAAATGCTCCAACATCCGAATTATAGGGGTACCAGAAGGGGGAAAGGCAGAGCCACCAGTGGAAAACTTATTTGAACAAATAATAAAGGAGAATTTCTCCAATCAGGCAAAGGAAATAGACTTCCAGGAAATCCAGGAAGCTCAGAGAGTCCCAAAGAAGTTGGACCCAAGAAGGAACATACCAAGGCACATCATAATTACATTAGCCAAGATTAAAATGAAGGAAAGAATCCTAGAAGCAGCAAGAGCTAAGGGGACAGTCACCTACAAAGGAGCCCCCATCAGACTGTCAGCGGATTTCTCAAAAGAGACCTTCCAGGCAAGAAGGGGCTGGAAAGAGGTATTCCAAGTCATGAAATCCAAAGACCTACAACCAAGATTGCTCTATCCAGCAAAACTTTCATTTAGAATGGAAGGACAGATAAAGTGCTTCTCAGATAAGATCAAATTCAAGGAGTTCATCATCACCAAGCCCTTATTATATGAAATGCTAAAGGGACTTATCTATGAAAAAGAAGTTAAAGAAACATGAACAGTGAAAGGACAGCAAACTCACAGTTATCAACAACCACACCTAAAACAAAAGCAAACTAAAAGGACAACTAGATCAGGAGTGGAAACATAGAAATGAAGATCTCAAGGAGGGTTAGCAACAGGGGAGTGGGAGGAGGAGAAGGGGGAGAAGGTATAGAAAATAAGCAGTATAAACAGTATATAGAAAATAGATGGGGGGGCAAGAATAGCATGGGAAATATAGAATCTAAAGGACTTGAGACACATGGTCATAAACTAAAGGGGGGGTAATGGTGGGGACGGGGGGTAGGGTGGAGGGGAATGAAGGGGGGAATAGAACAACTGTAACAGCATAATTAATAAAAAAATTTTAAAAAAAGAATGTTTTTATGTTTGTGGGAATTGGCTTATCTTCCTTTTGCACTGTTCATACTGAATATTAACCCAAGAAAATTATTTAAAAATGTTCTTGCAACTGATCAACACTTTTTTTGTTTCTACTGTGTAGTTCTCTTTGATTAACTTCATTAGATGAGAAAGAACAATAATGTGTATACTTTTCATAGTGGTAACTGCACTACCAATGCCCAGTGTAAGAACCTTTCCATGAAATACAAGCTGTACAAATGGTATTAGTCAGGCTTCAGGGCCTAAACAAATGACTCCCACAAATTCCCAATGGCATGAGGCAATAACCTCTGGTATGAATTTTAAGTTTCTTCACACACTCAACATTTACAGTACAGATGATCTATTGTAAGAAGAATGCTACCAGATCATAAAAATCATTGTGTAGTCACATAGTAACGCATCTGGGATCTAGAAAGTACTAGGCAGTAAATGGGAGTGATTTTTAATACATTGCTTTCCTTTGAAATGGTCTTCATCTTCATTTCTTAGTGCATGAGCATCATTTAGCCTGCCTGAAATGCCTATATAGTATGTAACAGATGAAATTTTGATTGTTAAGTTATGATTTTAAAATATTCTTGAAGGTTAAAATGGTGGGGGAAGAAGGAGGGAGAAGTGGAGACAACTGTACTTGAACATCAGTAAAATATCTTACAAAACATAAAAAAATGAAACAGAAATTCAGAAGGCATTTTAATTTATACCTATTTTCAAGTCTTAATCCTTAACTGTGAACCTCTTTTCTTTACCAAAGTCTAAAAAAATTAAGTAGCATTCTTTAAAAATCATTGCAAATGTCTCTTGTGCAGAGTTATAAAAGAGATACTCATGTTTTTTTTAGTATGGTCAATTTTTCAGATAATTTCCAAGATATTTTGAAAGCTGACATCATGATCTGTTTTCAACATAGCTATTCTATTGGCAATCACTGCTTTTGTCACCTTTGTATACAGGAAATTATTTCTTACCAATTAGGCAGTATAATTAGTTTCTAATGGCTTGGCAAAGTATCCAAATCTTAATTGTTTTTTTTTCTCATACCAAGGCTAACTTTTATTAAACATTGCAACTAGAGAATGCTAATTATCCTGGCTTCTAGGGACTATTTAAAATCACTCGACTGTTTCTGCAAGTGACAACAGTCTTCAAATACACTTAGGTAATACTGGCATAAACTTCATTACCATTCTAATGTTTTACAGTTTTTGGTTTTCCATGAAAATGGATATATTTTATCTGTTTCTGGACTATGCCAAGTGTGTATACATAGGATTTATGGATAACTAGTATAACAGAAGTTTTGTCTGATGGTACCAAATAGCTGGGCATTTCCAGTTATGAAATGTTCCCGACCTTGTAGATGTGGGTCTCTTATGTTTGGTTTTCTTTGTTTCTCTTTTAAATTAGAGCAAATATTAACAGAAGCTATTTTTATTAGCTCATACTAAAATAATTAGAATTGAAAGTTATTGGTTTTATGGCCTCTATTTTGATTTGATTCAAGCTGTTAATTACACTTTGTGAAATCCAAGATTTCCTTTATATCAGTTAACACAGTGGTCACTCACTGAAGAGTCAGGTTTTGGATATTCAGTAGATTTTTTTCCCATAGCCAGATTAATGGCACTGGTTATTTTTTTAAAAAGGAGAAATGTGTGTTGATTAAGCTTTGAAACTGGCAGTGGCAAGAACATTAAAGCAAGTAGTGTTAGCATCAATAAAATAAACTCATATTGAAGTTCCCTTTTACACAGCAGGAAGCACAGCTTCGAGAAATTTGACCCAAGAGGGGGTCATATCCAACAATATGAGAACTTTCAGTGTATCTAAACAAGTTAATAGAAGTCCTGGACCTTTCTAAAATGTCCCTTATTGTCTCAGTCAGGGCAAAATGAAAGATTTTCTGGTCTGTGCGACTTACCCAAGAAGTATTATTTATAGTATCAGAAGTGCAATTTTAGAGTATATGTGAATAATTCACTTAAAGAAATAGACATGTACTTACTTCTCTTCCACATATTATTTATTGGATACCTAATACATATTGTGCGGAGCACTGTAAGTAAAGCATAGAGAATGAACAAGTGGCTAAGTATGTAAAAGGTGTAAAAGGACATATCATGGGATTAGACTGAAAATAATAAAAAGTACAGATACTTCAGTGTTGACCATTGGCATAAAATTCTCTTTTCCTTACATTTTTCCATCTCTCTCTTATTTAGCTTGAGAGTGACTTCATTAACCACCTGAGCCAATATTTAGCCATTACACATTCGTTTGTAGTATTATCATCTCAGATAACTAGTATTAGTTATCTCTAGTATTATCATGCTCATGCAAGTTCTCCCTTGTTAAGTTTACTAGCATCCTCAAATCCATTTAGGGTAAAACATTGATGTTAGCATAGGTTTTCATGCATCGGTCATAAAGGATATAGGAGAAAATCAACACAAGCTCTGCTTGGAAGATTCAGATAAACGTCAAGATGAGATATTCTTTATTTTACAGATGAAGAGGTGGTTTTGTAGTGGAGTAGAAAGAATATCATTGATGTAAAGTGGTATAGATACCCGATGCTCCATAAAAGATGTTTTGAATAACAATAAAAAATGCAAAATATAATAAAAAGATGTTTTGTATAATTTAACTTCACAACTTGTAGTCTGTCAACTGGGAGAGTAAGGAGACAAGACAAATAAAAATGTAGGGAATTAGGCATCAGAATATAAATAACTATATTTTATTTTTTCTATAGAGTTATTTTCAACATATCCTATAAAGTATTCCATAATAACATTTTACCATTAAATATATACTCAGGTTTCAACCTTATAAGAAATATTCAGGTAAACATTCCATAAATTTCCTTCTCCTTCTGCACTGCCCATGGACATTCAAAGTAATTTGAGGAAAGCTTATATCTTCAATGAATAAAGCCCAAACTAACATTGTATTTTGTCAGATCGAAGTTTAACTCTGGGCCTGGTGATGAGGAACTTAACTCTATAACTTTGGATCTTTATTTCCCCATGCTGGGGGTATGGCAAGTTAAAAATGAGGTCAGCAATACGTATAACAAGGAGTGTATCTGCAGACTACCAAGGATTGTTCCACACAGTCTCTTTGACAAATTCTCAAATGGCACAAAATATTCTTACTACTCTGCTACATGCTTTGAAGATCATGAATTTTACCACAGGACTATAAATTTTCTGAAACCTCACAGGTAAAATTCAGATCAAAAGTAACCAAAGAGCCAGAGAGATGATAGATAGATAGATAGATAGATAGATAGATAGATAGATAGATAGATAGATAGATACAAAATATAATCAATAATTAACAAAATTTGACCAAGAGTTTATATAATTAGCAATTTTTACAATATTTTAGAGTAATATCTATACTTACATTAACTTATTTTTCCATACTGTTCTATGAATACCTCACATAGACATTTCTCACTGTTATCAAACATTATTGAATTCATTACATATATATATATATGCACACACACACACACACATACACGTATTGATACCTACCCATCAAATCCATCCAGTTTCCTTCATTCTTAATGCTAATAAGTGTTATTTTAACTAATTATTACATTAGCCATGCAAGATAATTATTAATATATGTTCTGTTTTATAAATGATAGAACAGTTTCATAATAAATTGTTTGCATAAGGTCACATAGTGTGGAAAAGCTGAGATTTTGGTATGGGTTTATTTGAAAATAATATTCACATATACCCCTATTCTTCACACAGTTCCACAGTCATTTTTCTTCTTTTTATCACCTATTCATTCTCCACACAAGCAATAGAGTAATTTAATACACAAAAGTGACCAAATCATTTTCCTTCCTAAAAATTCCTTGAGTGGTTCCCTTTTTTTACAACAAATAAATTTTTAATAACCAAATTCTTACAATGACACACAAGAGCTTTCCTTCTTTCATTAAACCTTTGAAGATGAGAGACTGGTATATCAAACCTCACACCAATAACTTTAGAATAGCACAATTTTTTTACTACTTTCTGATGTGCCATGTTCTCTTTCATCATATTGCTTCTGTGCTATTTCTTCTTCCTGGAACATCATCATTCTCATCTCTGGAGACATCTCCAACACCTGAGTTTGAATTCAACAGATGTGCTATGTTCTTTCACACATCCAAGTCTTTACACATACCATTTTCTTTACCTAGAATGCCCTTTCTATATTTCTCTGGGTGACAAGTTTTTACTGTTCTTTCAAGAACAAACATATATGCTAGCTCTTCATGAAGGAAATGTATTTCCTTCAAATATTTTCACTTTGTATGCTCTATAACACATAAAATACAATATGAATTGTGCTTCCAGGACTGCTATAGGGAGGTAAGACTTTGGTTAATTTCTCTACTGACATAAAATCACTCTATTCTTTAGGTTGTTATAGCAATTTGTACATATTTTCTTATATTTTTTATCATACTCTATGATTACATGTTTAAAAGGTTGGCTTGCTTCCCATAGTCCACTGAACTTTCTGAGGAAGGCAATATGACCTTACACTCATTGTATTCTTCATACTGCCTAGCATAAGGCTTGATATGTTATTGTGGCATGAATAGATGGACAGAATAGATCTTTAACTTCAAATTCAGACAGTGAAGAAAGGTAAGCATTTAATGAGTCTAGGTTCATTAAAAATATATTCATTCTTATCATTTGGAAATCATTTATTTATAGGGGAACAGTTGAACAAGAAATTAATAAACTCATTAAGCTGTTACTTTTCAGAATATTAATTTTTCTCTCTTTAAAAATTAAAAAAAAATTGTTGTTCAAGTACAGTTTTCTGCCTTTCCCCCCACCCCTCCTCACCACCCCACCCCTACCCACCTCCCTACCCTGTTTCCACTCCACCCTTGTTATTGTCTATATGTCCTTTATCATTGTTTCTATAAACCTTTCAATAAAATATTTTTAAGAAAATAAAATGCACCATGACCAATGTGGCTTAGATGGTTGGATGTCATCCCACAAAGTGAAAGGTCACCTGTTCGATTCCTTGTCAGGGCCCAGGCCTATGTTATGGGTTTGGTCCCTGGTCAGTGTACTAAGGAGAGGCATCTGATGGAACAGATAGATGTTTCTCTCTTACATTCATGTTTTTTCCCTCCCTTCTCCTCTCTCTAAAATAAACAAATACATACATACATACATACATACATAACATAAGCTTTCTGAAAAAATTATGAATTGTTTTCACAGATTGTTTGATATATATACTATACAAACATTTGAAGTGATAAGCCAAAATTAAAATAAATTCATTAATTAATGAATGAACAAAGAAATAAAACAAGTCTCTCCCAAAAATCATGTAACAATAAATAATTAATATCAACTCTTTGTTCATGTATCCATCCAGCCATTCAGAAACATATTTAGTTTTGTTTTTATTACTTGAGGCCTACAGTTAAAAAATTATCTGGTAAAATGACAGAGCAAGGTACTTCCCATAGTCTTCTTGGCCATTTTGTCCATTTAATGGCTAAGAATAAGCTTCTAGTGGGTAAGAAGTGAATATGAGCTTTCACTTGACCAATAGCAGCACAAGAAAAATTAAAGTCAAGAGACAATTTGGCAATCCCTTGAGACCTTTATGATGGGTTTGGGTCTGGAACTGCCAACCTATGAATAATAATTGGAGCCACTTACCTGCTTTTGAATGCTGTTGTCAAATTTAATGAGGGTGTTTGTGCAGTCTTAAAGACCCTTTCAAATAACTATTCTGTAAAATCCTCATAGGACTCTGACACATTTCTATGTTAGAGTTAATATGAAGGTATATAAATAGAAAAATCTCCACAGTTTATAATAAAATCCCAAGTGAGTTCATTATAATTATGTTTAATTCATCAAGTGACAAGAAATTTAATAAAGACTAGGATCTGGCACCTCTTTTGAGTAGAGAAAGATTCTGATCAATCGAGTTTTGCATTTTTCTTTCCTTGTTGTAGCTTACAAGTAAGAAAGTTGCAAATGAATAGACCTGACCTGAGATTTATTGTGAAGACAGAATTATTAAGATACTTTAATGGGTCTTACTTTGAGGACCTAGAGTATATTTAAAGTGATATGGCTGGAAGTTTATTCAGGATTAGTTTCCAATGTTGTAACATTGATTGTTATTGGGAAAATGAAGTCTAGGTATCTCATAAAGAGTGTTATTATAGTAAAAAATGATCTAAATATGTCTTCACAATGAGGAAAACCAGGGAAAATGCTGATTCTGTATTTTTATCATACTCTATGATTACATGTTTAAAAGGTTGGCTTGCTTCCCATAGTCCACTGAACTTTCTGAGGAAGGCAATATGACCTTACACTCGTTGTATTCTTCATACTGCCTAGCATAAGGCTTGATATGTTATTGTGGCATGAATAGATGGACAGAATAGATCTTTAACTTCAAATTCAGACAGTGAAGAAAGGTAAACATTTAATGAGTCTAGGTTCATTAAAAATATATTCTTATCATTTGGAAATTATTTATAGGGGAACAGTTGAACAAGAAATTAATAAACTCATTAAGCTGTTACTTTTCAGAATATTAATTTTTCTCTCTTTGTCTCTGTTAGATAATTTTTCTCTATATATATTAGATAATTTCTAAATTACACCTTGTCATAAGTATCTCTGTACTTTGGCTTAGGCTTTTACCTTTCCCAGGAAAAATCCTCATGATGCCTCCTCAGTGGTTAAATCACATTCAACAAGATGCAGCTTACCTACCTACTCATCATCTTCCTTTATTAATCTTTTTGTAGCCACAATAACAGCATCAACTTAAAATTAATGCCGGCCTTATATATAATCTATAATAGACATAGCTTTAATTTTATAAATGAAGCAATTGCAAGCAAGAAAATAAAATGGACTTTTGTAGGTGATATAAACCACTGGTAAAGGAACTAGAAACAGAAAACTTTGTAACCATGAGACTGGTGCTCTACTCAATAAAGTACCATTCCTCCCAGTGACTTTATCCTCATCTAAAATCTTGCAGTCATTTTCTGTGACTCATTTAAACATCACTCACGAACTACCTTGTCAACTCTCTTATATTTGCAATTTTAAGTCACTGTTTCATCTTTGCATCAATAATTCCATTTTGTTGTTGTTGTTGATGGCTTGAGTTCTTAACTTGATTGTAAACTACTTAAGATCAGAGACTATATTCTTCCTTGTTTATTTCCTTCCTTCAGGATGTATCAACAGGTAGGGTGTTTATTAGATTGAAAGTGTGTCACACTAATTATGTTTTAATTTTTTCAGAGAGGTAGCCAATTTTTAGGATAATGGATGTGGGAAATGTTTACATTTAAATTTTCACAAAGTATTTACCTTCAGAAAGAGAGACACATTTTAACAAAATGTTATCTGTGTTTATTTAGATTAAGAAAATTAATCTTTTAAATAAGTAGGTATACACTTTGCTTTATGAACTTATCTATAAATAAATATATATGTAAGTAGTTGCTATTAATTTGATATTTATGTCATATTTCTCCTTTTCCTAATAGTACTGTAATTTTATGTAAGAGGTGTATTATATTAATAGCTTCAGACTTAGAGGTTGCATTTAAGTCAAACTTCCAAATATAATGAAACCACTGCCTTTTAAGGAAGTATCTTAAATACCCATTTTACATGATTTAGGCTTCATATTCATTCTCTACAGAATAGTTGTTGCTTTCCTGAAAGTAGAATCAAGGCTTTTGCAATTAGTTACCACATTTTTTATTTAGTCTAAATTAGGAAAAATAAATGTTTCATTTATAAAAACCAGCAAAATGTTTCTGCATAACAGTTGCTTGTTTGTATTTTACATTCTGAAATCATTTAATCTCCCTCAATAACTTCACATTTACTCAAGCATTCCCCTTCTATTTTATATGTTTAATAAAATCATGTCAGGGATAAATGTGAGATTATACATTGGTGATTCTATGAGCATAAATTTAATTTATGAAGTAGCAATGCAGTATCTGAGGCCTAATAAAAAATAAAATTGATGAATGATAGTTAATTAAACAGAACCCATGCTCAGTATACCTGCTCAGTTAGTTTAACCAAACCTTTCGAGGTTTAGAGCTATAGTTATTATAAACTAGCATTCCACTAAAAAATAAATTATGTTTATGAAAAAATAATTTCTTCTGTTAAAGATGGGTAGATGCTGATAGAAACTAAATAACAATAGTGCATGTATGAGTGCCATTATATCTACTTATTAAGGCTCTGTCTTATTCACAAAGAGTTTGAGGTAACATGTTCCACATCCATGTACAATTGCATGTAGCAGAGACTCACTGGGCTGGACACACCCTAGGATGAACCTCAATGAATCATGCCCCTGAGTAATATCCTCCCCCTGAGTGCAGACAGAACCTGTGACTTGCTACTAACATAAAATATGACTAATATGATGCAATATCTCCCATTTTATAAGCCTCCCTTCTAGTAGACTGAAGTAAGACCTTTTCTTGTTGGTCTTGAAAAATCAAATATCCATGTTGTGAGCTGTCTATGGTAGGGAAATGTGAGATTTCTAGGACCTGAGAATGTTCCCTGGCCTATAACCAGCAAGAAAACAAGAATATCATTCTATAGCCACAAGTAACTGAATCATTCAACAATCTGAATGAAAACACAATGCCCAGCTCCAGAATGTAATGCATCTTGGCCAATGCTTTTACTGCATCTTTTGGAGAACCCGAGAAGAGGATGTAGTGAAGCTAGGCTCATACTCCTGACCAACATGCACTATAACATTCCTTGTATAGCTCTAAATGGCTAAGTTTGTGGCAGTATGTTGCCCAACAATACAAAATTAATGCATTCATTCAATTTATTGCAAAAATATGGTGGTTCATTACAGAACAGGACAGGAATACAAAACTGGCAAGGGCTGAAATCTGTATAAGAATTTATAACTTTCATTCATGGGTTCCCTGTTTTTCTCTGGGTTTATGCTCTGTTCTAGTATATACTGATACTAGACAACTTCAGTGACCATTTCAACTTGCAACAGGCCCGTTCCAGCCTCCTCAGTCTCAGTGTTAAGTCATGTCCTTTAAACTGTGGCTTTCAACAGTAACTGCTACAATTATCTTTTTTTCCTTTTGAATTGTTAGTATTTAAACTTAAATTCTGGAGCAAAAAAATTTGCACTAAATTATCTTTTCATACCAGGATGTGATTTAATTCATCACCTAGCCTATGGATTGGCAGCCATCGTGTTAAGCATCTATCTATGGTTTGATGGGCTGTGCCCAGGAAATGATGAGTAACTGGGTAAAATTGATGTCTACCAATGGCTTTGTCTTGAAGGCTTATGTACTGGGCAGTTTCTTTTAGGAAGAATTATGAGAAGACCTGTAGTAAATTTGAAAGCTCAAGCATGTATTACTGAAAGCATCATAAAATACTGAGGAAGAATAAATTATATGAAGTTGGCAGACTGAGCTCATTTGACCACACTACATTTTATGTAATAAAATACAAGAAAAGATAATGCAAAAAAATAACTTCATACACTAGTGCTAGAGGACAACTGCTCCACTAGATCAGATATTAAGAGGAACTCAGACAGAGAAAGACAAAGAGAGGGAGCAAGAAAACAGGATTAGGTGTATACTCAACCAATAGTGCATTGTAACATCTGAGCTACTAGTGGATTCTTCCCTTTTTACTTGTGCTTTGCAGCAAACAAAGCTGTATTTTCCTTTTTTAACAAAGATTTAATTTATTTATTTTTAGAGAGAGTGGAAGGGAAGGAGAAAGAGACGAAGAGAAACATTAATGTGTGGTTGCTTCTAATGTGCCCCCAACTGGGGAACTGGCCAGTAACCAAGGTGTGTTCCCTGATCGGGAATAAACCAGTGACCCTTTGGCTCATAGGCCAGCACTCAATCCACTGAACCACACTGGGCAGGGCCAAAGCTGTATTTTTCTTCTCCTCTGAATTATCTGCTTATATCTTCTAATCATTTTTCTATTGGCCTACTTCCATATTCTTACTGAGCTTTAACAATTCTATATATTATTAGATCAGTAATTTCTGGTAATATATGTTTTAAACATTTTTCAAGTTTATTATTTGTCTTTAATTGTTTCTACATGATATGTTTAACTAAGAATTAATAATAGGTAATACTGTTTTGTTTAATTATTTTTAACTACAGTATTCTGTCTTTCACTCCCAGCCCACGCCCCCGCGCCCTCTACCTCTATCCCATTTCCACCCCCCCTTAATTGTTGTGCATGTGTCCTTTATACTAGTTCCGGTAAATCCTTCCCCTTTTCCCCCTGAAATTCCCTCCCCTTTCCCCTCTGGTCGCTGTCCCCCTGTTCTAAATTTCAGTGTCATTGTTTTTTATTTTGCTTGCTTGTTTCTTTTCTTGTTTAGCTTCCTGTTAAAGGTGAGATCATAAGGTATTTGTCTTTCACTGCCTGGCTTATTTCACTCGGCATAATGCTTTCCAGTTCCATCCAAGCTGTTGCAAAGGGCAGGAGCTCCTTCTTTCTTTTTGCTGCATAGAATCCCATTGTGCATATGTACCATAATTTTTAGACCCATTCATTTATTCACGGACAACTAGGTTGCTTCCAGGTCTTGGCAATTGTAAATTGTGCTGCTATGAAAATTGGGGTGCATAGGTTCTTTTGGATTGGTGTTTTAGGGTTCTCATGATATAATCCCAGCAGTGGAATTGCTGGGTCATAAGGCAGGTCCATTTTTAGTTTTCTGAGAAAATTCCGTACTGTTTTCCATAATGGTTGTACCAGTCTGCAATCCCACCAACAGTGAACTAGGGACCCCTTTTCCCCACAACCTCTCCAACATTTGTTGTTTGTTGCTTCGTTTATGATAGCCATTCTGACTGGTGTAAGGTGATATCTCATTGTGGTTTTACTTTGCATCTCTCTGATAGCTAACGATATTGAGCATCTTTCCATGTGTCTCTGGATATTCTGTATGTCCTCCTTGGAGAAGTGTCTATTCAAGTCCTTTTCCCATTTTTTAATTGGGTTGCTTGTCTTCTTGAATGGAGTCGTGTAAGTTCTTTGTATATTTTGGAGATTAAACCTTTGTCTGAGGTATCATTGGCAAATATGTTTTCCCATACAGTTGGTTGTCTTTTTATTTTAATACTGTCTTCTTTATCCACACAGAAGCTTTTAATTTTGATGAGATCCCATTCATTTATTCTTTCCTTTATGTCCCTTGCTCTAGGGGACATATCAGTAAAAATGTTGCTGCATGAAATATCTGAGATTTTCTTGCCAATATTCTCCTCTACACTTTTAAAGGTTTCACAGCTTATATTTAAGTCTTTTATCCACCTTGAATTTATTTTGGTGTATGGTGTAAGTCCGTGCTCGAGTTTCATTTTTTGGCACGTAGCTGTCCAGTTCTCCCAACACCATTTGTTGAAGAAACTATCTTTACTCCATTTTATGTTACTGCCTCCATTGTCGAATATTAATTGACTGTAGAGAGTTGGGTTTGTTTCTGGGCTCTCTCTTCTATGCCATTGGTCTATGTGCCTGTTTTCATGCCAGTACCATGCTGTTTTGATTACAGTGGTCTTGTAATACAATTTGGTATCAGGTACTGTGATTCCTCCTACTTTGTTCTTCTTTCTCAAAATAGCAGCTGCTATTCGGGGTCGTTTATGGTTCCATATAAAGTTTTGAAATGTTTATTCTATGTTTGTAAAACATGCCATTGGTACTTTAATAGGTATTGCATTGAATCTGTAAGTTGCTTTGGGTAGTATGGACATTCTGATGATGTTAATTCTTCCAATCCAAGAACACAGTATATGTTTCCATTTGTTTGTGTGTTCCTTGATTTCTTTCTTCAGGGCTGTGTAGTTTTCTGCATACAGGTCTTTCACCTCCTTGGTTAGGTTTATTGCCAGATATTTTATTTTTGTTTTTGCTATATCGAATGGGATTTTTTCTTTCATTTCTGCTTCTGCTGATGCATTGTTAGTATACAAAAATGCCTTTGATTTCTGGATATTGACTTTGTAACCCACTGTTTTACCAAATTCACTTATTAGTTTAAGGAGTTTTTGAGTAGAGTCTATAGGATTTTCCATGTACGATATCATGCCATCTGCAAACGGTGACACTTTTGTTTCCTCCTTTCCAGGTTGAATGCCTTTTATTTCCTTTTCTTGTCTGATCACTGTGGCTAAAAAGTCCAGTACTGTATTGAATAGAAGTGGTGAATGTGGATATCCTTGTCTTGTCCCTGATCTTAGTAGAAAAGATTTTAGTTTTTGTCCATTGAGTATGATGTTGGCTCTAGGTCTCTCATATGTGGCCTTTATTACATTGAGGAATGCTCCCTCTATTCCCACTTTGCTGAGTGTTTTTATCATAAATGTTTTTATCATAAATGGGTGTTGTGCCTTATCAAAAGCTATTTCCATGTGTATTGATATGATGATGTTTTTGTCTTTGCTTTTATTTATGTGGTGTATTACATTTACCGATTTGCAAATGTTGAACCATCCTTGCATCCCTGGAATGAATCCCACTTGGTCATGGTGTATAATGTTTTTAATATATTGTGGGATGTAATTTGCCAATATTTTGTTGAGGATTTTAGCATCTATGTTCATCAGCAATATTGGCCTGAAGTTTTCCTTTTTTTAAATATATATTTCAATTTTATTGATTATTCCATTACATTTGTTCTATTTCCCCCCTCTATTCCCCTCCAACCTGCACAACACTCCCCCAGAATTCCCCTCCTTTAGTTCATGATCACGTGTCTCAAGTTCTTTAGATTCTGTATTTCTCCTACTATTTTTCCCTCCCTCCTATCTATTTTCTATCGACTGTATATGCTACTTATTTTCTATACCTTCTCCCCCCCTTCTCCTTCTCCCATTCCCTTGTTGTTAATCCTCCACGTGATCTTCATTTCTATGGTTCACTCCTGATCTAGCTGTCCTCTTAATTTGCTTTTGTTTTAGGTGTCGTTGTTGATAACTGTGAGCTTGCTGTTTTTTCACTGTTCATATTTTTTATCTTCTTTTTCTTAGGTAAGTCCCTTTAACATTTCATATAATAAGGGCTTGGTGATGATGAACTCCTTGAATTTGATATTATCTGAGAAGCACTTTATCTGTCCTTCCATTCTAAATGAAAACTTTGCTGGATAGAGCAATCTTGGTTGTAGGTCTTTTGATTTCATGACATGGAATACCTCTTTCCAGCCCCTTCTTGCCTGTAAGGTCTCTTTTGAGAAATCCACTGACAGTCTGATGGGAACTCCCTTGTAGGTAACTGTCTCCTTATCTCTTGCTGCTTTTAAGGGTCTTTCATCTTTAATCTTAGGTAATGTAATTATGATGTGCCTTGGTGTGTTCCTTCTTGGTCCAACTTCTTTGGGACTCTCTGAGCTTCCTGGATTTCCTGGAAGTCTATTTCCTTTGCCAGAATGGGGAAGTTCTCTTTTATTATTTGTTCAAATAAGGTTTCCACGCGTAACTGTTCCTCTTCCCCTGATGGTACCCCTATAATTCGGATGTTGGAGCCTTTAAAGATGTCCTGGAGATTCCTAAGCCTCTCCACATTTTCTTGAATTCTTGTTTCTTCATTCTTTTCTGTTTGGTCATTTTTTTCTTCCTTCTGGTCTGCTCCCTTGATTTGAATCCCAGTTTCATTTCCATTAGTATTGGTTTCCTGTGAATTTCCATTCATCTAAAGTAGTTTAGCCTTCATATGTTCCTCTAATTTGTGACTAAAATCAACCAGTTCTGTGAGCATCTTGATCACCATTGTTTTGAACTGTGCCTCTGAAAGTTTGACTATTTCTTCATCATTTAGATTTATCGGCTCTGGGGCTCTGAGTTGTTCTTGAGTCATATTTTTATCTGTTTGTGCCTGTTACGTATGAGGAGCAGAGCCTTAGTTGTTTACCAGAGCAGGGCCACCCAGGTCGCTGGTTTGTGACGCTGTAAGTGGGGGCAAGGTCAGAGAAGGAGCAATGGCGGTCCCTTCCACTCGCCCAATCCAGCTTACTGCTCGCCCCCGCCTGTTTATCTGAGTGCAAATATGCGAGCCTGCTGCCCTGCTCTAGCTGCTGGGGCCTGTGTGATCTGTCTTAGTGCTCGCCTTTTCACTGGTTTATTTGTGTGCAAATATGCATGAGGGACTGTAGACAGCCAGCCATGACTCCTCTCTGGGTTCTGCCCCTATCTAGCCAGCACCTGGGATCCGCACCCTAGGTTGCCTGTGCACCACCCAAGTCTGGGGATCTTTTTTGCCCGACCTGCTCCGCTTCTGGCTTCGCCCCTCTTACCGGTTTAGCTGAGCATTTTATTGTTTTCGGACCCCGTATTTGATTTTCTGTGTGGTTTGGTTGCGTTTATTGTTGTTAAAACTTTGTTGTTTTTAGTTTTGGATGAGCGTTTCACCTATGTCTCCATCTTGACTGAAGTCCTGGCCTGAAGTTTTCTTTCTGTGTTGTGTCTTTATCTGGTTTTGGAATTAGGATGATGCAAGCTTCATAAAAAAGTTTTGGAGTCTTCCTTCATTATGAATTTTTTGGAATAGTCTGTGTAGATTTGGGGCTAGCTCTTCCTAAAATGCTTTGTAGAATTCCCTTGTAAAACCATCTAATCCAGGGCTTTTGTGCGATGGGAGTTTTTTGATTGCTGCTACAATTTCCTTTGCTGTTATTGATCTGTTCAGTTTTTCTGCTTCTTTTTCATGAAGTTTTGGAAGATTATATTTTTCTAGAAATTGGCCATTTCCCCTAGGTTTTCAAATTTCTTGGCATACAGTTCTTCATAGTAATTTCTTACAGTCCCTTCTATTTCTGTGGTATCAGTTGTAATCTCTTCTCTTTCATTTCTGATTGTGTTTATTGTGTCCTCTCTCTTCTTTTCTTGATGAGCCTACTTAAAGGCTTGTCTATTTTGTTTATCTTTTCAAAGAACCAACTTGTGAATTCATTGATGCTTAGAATTGTGCTTTCAGTCTCTAAGTCATTTAATTCTGCTCTGATCTTGGTTATTTCCTTCCTTCTACTTGCTCTGGGCTGTTTTTGTTGTTGTTTCTCGAGTTCTTGCAGGCGTAGGGTAAGGTTGTTTGAAATATTTCTATCTTCTTTAGGTAGGCCTGTATTGTTATAAACTTCCCTCTCAAGACTGCCTTGGCTGTGCCCCATAAGTTTTGAGTTATTGTGAGATCATTTTCATTTGTTTCCAGAAACTTTTTGATTTCTTCCCTAATTTCATTCTTGACCCATTCATTGTTTAATAGCATACCCTTCAGTCTCCATGATTTTGGGTGTTTTGGTTTTTTCCTTTGGTATTGGTTTCCAATTTCAGACCCTTGTGGTCAGAGAAAATGCTTGGTATGATTTCAATTTTCTTGAAATTGTTGAGGCTCTTTTTGTGTCCTATCATGTGGTCTATCTTTGAGAATGTTCCATGTGTATTTGAAAAGAATGTGTATTTAGCTTCTGTGGGATGAAGGGCTCTATATATATCAGTAAGTCCATTTCATCTAGGGTGTTGTTTAATGCCGCAATATCTTTGTTGATAATTTATTTTGAAGATCTGTCCATTTTTGATAGTGGGGTGTTAAAATCCCCTACTATAATTGTGTTGCTGTCAATATCTTTCTTGAAGTCCTCTAAGATTTTCTTGATATATTTGTGTGCCCCTATGTTGGGTGCATATATATTTACGATGTTAATGTCTTCTTGGTGGATTCTTCCTTTGAGTATTATGAAGTGACCTTCTGGGTCTCTATGGCCCTTTTTTTGAAGTTTATTTTTTTTCTGGTATGGGAATTGCTACCCCAGCTTTTTTTTTCTTGTTTGTTTGCTTGGAAAATTTTTTTCCAGCCTTTCACTTTTAGTCTGTGATGGTCTTTTGTCCTGAGGTGGGTCTTTTGTAGGCAGCATATGTGTGGGTCATGCTTTCTTATCCATTGAGCTGTTCTGTGTCTTTTGATTGGAGCATTTAATCCATTTACATTTAAGGTTATTATTGATAGGTACTTATTCATTGCCATTTTTGTACCTGCATTCCTCTCTGCCTCTCTCTTTTCCTTCCTTTCCTTAAAGCAGTACTTTTAGTATTTCTTGTAGCGCTGGTTTGGTTAAGGCATATTCTTTTAGACTTCTTTTGTCTGAGAAGATCTTTATTTGGCCTTCTATCTTGATTGAGAGCCTTGCTGGGTAAAGTAGCCTTGGTTGTAGGCCTCTGGTTCTCATTACTTGGAATATTTCTAGCCATTCTCTTCTTGCTTGGAGTGTTTCCATTGAGATGCCAGTAGCTAACCTTATTGGGGCTCCCTTGTGTGTTACTCCCTTTTTCTCCCTTGCTGCCTTTAAGATTCTCTCTTTGTCTTGGAATTTTTCCATTTTGATGATGATGTGTCTTGAAGTGGGCCTCCTTGGGTTCCTCTTCATTGGGACTCTCTGTGATTCCTGGATTTACGTGACTATTTCCCTCATCAAATTATGGAAATTTTCTCTCATTACTCTTTCAAATGTGTTTTCTATCCATGTTCTTCTTCTTCTCCTTTTGGTATTCCTATTATTTGGATATTATTACGTTTCATATTGTCTTGCATTTCTCTTAATCCCTCTTCATTCTTTCTGAGCCTCTTTCCTTTTCCTTTTCTTTCTGTGAGCTGTTTTCTATTTTGTCCTGCAACTTGCTAATGTGATCATCTGTCTCATTGACTCTACTTTTAATACTTTCTACTGTGTTCTTCAATTCAGAAATTGTATTCTTCATTTCCTCTTGGCCCTTGCTAGTAGTTTCCATTTCCTTTTTCTTGTTGATATAGTTTGCGGTGAGATCATTGTAGGTCCCCTGTAGTTTCTGGTAGCTCATTGTGAGCTCTTTGAACTTCTTGATAACCAGTGCTTTGAATTCAATATCTGATTCTTGACTTGCCTCTATTTCATCTAACATTCTTCCTGAGGGTTCCTCCTTTCCTTTCATTTGGGGATTGTTTCTTTGTCTTCCCACTGTTTGTGAGACTCTTCTTCTTAGCTTCAACTTCTTAGATTGATCTGTTTTAACTCCCTGGGTTTATGGTGTGAACTTCTGTGGTGGAATGCCTGTGAAATTTAGTGGTGCAGTCTCCTTTGGTTATTCTGTCTTTCTCTGTTTCCACCTTCTCAAATATGCAGCAACTTGTGGGTTCTGTCCTACAAGAAAGGAAAATTTGTCTCTGACTCTACTGTTGGGAAGCCTCTTTTTTGGGTCCAGCTCTAGTCTTTTCCCACTTTCAAGTTGTTTGTGTCTCATGTGGGTAAAAGAAAGAAAAGAGACGTCCGCCAAGATGGAAGCGTAGGTGGGGATGCCACTTGCTTTCTCACACAACCAAGTTTAGAGACAATAAAATATTAGCAACAGAAAACACAGCCAGAACACAGAAAATCGAACTTTTTGGAAGTCTATAACAACAAATTCTTCAGCTTGACCAGTAAGAGGGGCGAAGCCAGCAGCTGGAGTAGCACAGGTGCATAGGAAAACTTGGTAAGACTGACACAGGTGTGCAGATCTGAGGGATGGGGTTGCAATGGGCAGACCCCGGGAGTGACCCAGTGAGTGACCAGCGGACTCAGCAAGGGCACATGGTGACTATGGTCGCACATTTGTGCACAGATTGACCAGTGAGGGAGTGGGCTGTGAAACGGGATCAGGTAGGCCCCAGCGGCAAGAGGCAGTGGAGGGGGCAGCAGTTTCCTAGCTGTGTCCCCGCCCCCACATACAGCGTCACAATCCAGCGACCTACGCTGCCCGGGCCTGGTGAATGCCTAAGGCTCGGCTCCTCATACTTAATGGACGGGAACAGACCAAAAATGGCTCAAGAAGATATCAAAGCCCCAGAGCCCATAACTCTAAGCGACAAAAAATAGCAAAACTTTCAGATGCACATTTCAAAACACTGGTGATCAGGATGCTCACAATACTGGTTGATTTTAGTCACAAATTAGAGGAACATATGGAGGCTAAACTAATTGAAATGAAGGGAATTGCACAGGAAACCAATAGTGATGAAAAGGAAACTGGGGCTCAAATCAAGGGAGTGAACCAGAAGGAAGAAAAAAATTGTCAAACAGGAAAATATGAAGAAACAAGAATGCAAAAAAATGAGGAGAGTCTTAGGAACCTCCAGGACATCTTTAAATGCACCAACATCTGAATTATAGGGGTATCAGAAGGGGAAGAGGAATAGCAACCAGTGGAAAACTTATTGGAACAAATAATAAAGAAGAATTTCCCCAATCTGGCAAAGGAAATAGAGTTCCAGGAAATCCAGGAAGCTCAGAGAGTCCCAAAGAATTTGGACCCAAGAAGGAACACACCAAGGCACATCATAATTATACTAGCCAAGATTAAAATGAAAGAGAGAATCCTAGAAGCAGCAAGAGATACGGGGACAGTCAACTACAAAGGAGTTCCCATCAGACTGTCAGTGGATTTCTCAAAAGAGACCTTATAGGCAAGAAGGGGCTGGAAAGAGGTATTCCAAGTCATGAATACCAAAGACCTACAACCAAGATTACTCTATCCAGCAAAACTTTTGTTTAGAATGGAAGGACAGATAAAGTGCTTCTCAGATAAGATGAAATTCAAGGAGTTCATCATCACCAAGCTCTTATTATATGAAATGTTAAAGGGACTTACTTATCTAAGAAAAAGAAGATAAAAAATATGAACAGTGAAAGGACAGCAATCTCAAAGTTATTAAGAACCATACCTAAAGCAAATGCAAACTAAAAGGACAGCTAGATCAGGAACAGAAATATAGAAATGAAGATCTCATGGAGGGTTAGCAACAGGGGAGTGGAAGGAGAAAGGGGGAAAGGTACAGAAAATAAGTAGCATAGACAGTAGGTAGAAAATAGACAGTGGAGGGCAAGAATAGTATGGGAAATATAGAATCTAAAAAAACTTGTGACACATGGTCAGAAACTAAAGGGGGAAATGGTGGGGGAGGGGGTGCAGGGTAAAGGGGAATGAAGGGGGGAATAGAACAACTGTAATGGTATAATGAATAAAATCAAAAAAAAAAAGAAAGGAAAGAAAAGAAAAGGAAAGAAATAAAAGAAAAAATGCAGGGGAATGGAGGAAAGAGTGATAAGTTTGGAAAGAAATGAAAAAGAAATAAAACCGAAAACACAAAAAAGAGGACAAAAGTATTGAAAGATAAAACAGTAATAAAACTTAAAAATAACAAATTACTTAAAAACAGAAAAAAAGTAAGAGGAAAGGAAAAAGAAAGAAAAAAGAAGAAGAAGAAAAGGAAAAGAAACGTTGCTTTTTGATTTCGAACTGGCCAAACCAGTTTTTCTGGCTGTAGGTGGCTGAGGGTCAAGTAGTGTGTTCTACTGTGGGCCCTCTCTCAGTAGCCAAACCCTAAGTGCCTCTCTCTAGCTCCCTATGATGGGGATCTAGAACTTCCTCAGAGAGCTCTTTTCCCAGGGGTTAGCACTGTGGGTTGGGTTGTGGGGCATAGGGGCACCTGCTCCGGCCAGGCTGCCTCGTGCCCACGTGATTGAGCATAGACCTGCCCCTGTTCTGTGGGGGAACTCCAGGCTCTCTTCTCAAACTCGGGTTCACTGACAGGCTGGGTGAGGAGCAGACCAGGCGGCTGTGTCTATCGGAGGAGTCAGAGCCCCACACTGTGCCTATCAGTTCTCCGGGGCTGGTGACCACAGAGTCTGTGGTTGAGGCCCTTTGTCCTTAGCACCTTCTCTGCAAACTGTAGCAAACAAGTCTTTCTTGGCTCCCAACCTTGCTTGGCCAGAAAGGGAGGGAGTTGAGGATCCCAGCTCTCTCCCAAGGACTCCTCGGCAGGCCCAGGACTCCCAACGAATCCGAGGGAGATGAACCTGAAGTCTGAAGCCAATCTGAGGGCTGGGCTCCCTCCTAGACACGCTGGGTGCATGTCAAGGCGCAGTGCACGCTGTGCCCTGGTCCCCCGACTGTGCACTGGCCGAAAACCCTCCTGCTCCTGTCTTTGTTTTGGTCCCTTTTCTTCTGCCAGCTCAGGCCTCCTGACAAGTCCGAGGGAGGGAGATGCACGGGGATCCGGTCCGGAGCGCTTAGCTCCGACCCAGGCAAGCTTGGTGCCAGCAAAGGCACCCTTTGCCCCGAGCACTGGTCCCCGGATTGTGCACCCCCCGAATTCCCTGCTGTACCTGTCTTTGCTCCATCTCTGAGACTCTACTGTACCACTGCTGTCTCCCTACTGTCTGGATCCTCCGTGACCTTCAAGATTTCTGGTCCCTTATTTTCATATATGCTGAGCAATTGCTGGCTGCCTGGCTTCTCCTCCGCCGATGGGACAGGATTCTCTCCCTTGTGTACAAGGAACTGGAATCTGCTCTGTCCTATTCTGTCGCCATCTTGCCTCCCCAAGGACCAGTAATACTTTTAAAAATAAGACATATACATTGATATTTTGGGTTTTATGTAGCTCAAATTATCGATGATTTTTGTGTTTGTTTTTTGTTTTTGTTTATATATTTAGAAATGTTTTTTTCTACTTGAGACCATATAATCATTAACCTATTCTTTTACTTAGGTCTTTTTTATTTATGGTTTGATTTTTTACATATGTTTTAATAAATTTATAATTTATGTGAATGTATGATATATTTATCAAATTGATATTATATATTGGTATATAAACATATTTATGTATAATAGATAATGATTCTTAAAATAGTTAGCTAACTGGTTCCATAACATGTTAAAAACTCTACCCTTTTCTTTTCATTTTGATTAATTTTATTACATACTTAATATATTTACTACATAATTAATTATTATATAAACTAAAACTTTGGGGTATTTCTTGTCTCCTTTCATTTGTCTATTAATCTATATTTTTGTAAAATATTGTGTTTTGTTTTAAAGTTCACGTGAAAATTTTACAGCTTTATTGAGATATAATTGGCAAAATTGCAATATGTTCAAAGTTTACAACATGATTTATGTATGTATGCATTGTGAAAGAATTATTACCATTGAGGTAAGTGATTTGAGGTAACACAACAATTATTTCACATATTTACCTTTTTTTTAATTAAAACATGGTATTTAGTCTCTTTTCAATGTTCAGTTATACAATATAGTATTATCAACTATAGTCATCATGTTATATATTAGAACTTCAGGCTACATTCATTTTATAGATGAAAGTTTACACCCTTTATCAGCCTCTTCCTATCCCCTAGTTCCTTCCTCTCTGCAATTTCATTTCCTGGCAATTACCATTCTACTTCTTTTCTGAGTTTGATCTTTTTTTTTCTAATTTAATTTAATTTAATTATTTATTTATTTATCTTTAGAGGGGAAGGGAAGGAGAGAGGGAGCGAAACATCAACGTATGGTTGCTTTTCATGCGTCCCCTGCTGGGAACTGGCCTGCAGGGAACCGGCCTGCAACCCAGGTATGTGCCCTGAATCGAACCGCAATTGTCTGGTTCATAGGCCCGTGCTCAATCCATTGAGCTACACCAGCCAGAGCCCTGAGTTTAATCTTTTTAAGATGCCACATATAAGTGATGCCATGCACCATTTGTCTTTGCCTGGACTATTTCACTTAGTATAATAATCCCAATTTTTATTCCTCTGTTGTAAATGGCAGAATTGTTTATTTTGTAAGGCTGAATAATATTTCATTCTATCTATCCTCTATCTATCCTCTATCTATTTATCTATCAGCACCTACATAATTACATTTTCTGTTTCTTTTTTATTGTTGTTCAGTTACAGTTGTTCCCATTTTTCCCTCATTAACATTTTCTTTGTCTATTCATTTGTCAGTGGAAAGTTAGATTGTTTCCAAATCTAGCTATTGTGAAAAATGCTGCAATGTGAACAGACAGTTCTCCAAGGAAGACATAGAGAGGGCCCAGAGATATAAGAAAAGATGCTCAGCATCACTAACCATCAGGGAGATGCAAATTAAAACCAAAAAGAGATACCATTTCACACTAGTAGGAATGGCCACCATAAACAAAGCAACAAACAACAAGTGGTGGAGAGGATATGGAGAAAAGGGAACCCTAGTGCACTGTTGGTTGGAATGGAGACTGGTACAGCCACTGTGGAAAGCAGCAAGGAATTTCCTCAGAAAACTAAAAATGGAACTGCCTTTTGACCCAGCTATTCCACTGTGGGGATTATATCCTAAGAACCCCGAAACACCAATTCATAAGAACCTATGCACCCCAATGTTCATAGTGGCACAAAAGTGCTGGAAGTAACCTAAGTGCCCATCAGTAAATGAGTGGATCAAAAAACTGTGGTATATTTATATGATGGAATACTACCCAGCAGAAAGACAGAAAGAGCTCCTACCCTTCTCCACAGCATGGATAGAACTAGAGAGCATTATGCTAGGTGAACTAAGCCAGGAAGTGAAAGACAAATATCACGAGATCTCACCTTTAAGTGGAACCTAATCAACAAAACAAACAAGCAAGCATAATAGTACCAGAGACATTGAAATGAAGAACATTCTGACAGTAATCAGAGGGGAGGTGGGAGACAATAATGGGGGGGAGAAAGGGGGAAGGTTTTCAGGAACAACTACAAAGGACACATGGACAAAACCAAGAGGGGTGGAATCAGTGGAGGGAGGTGGGGATGGCTGGGGTGGGAGACCATGGGGAAGTAAAAGCAGACTACTCTACTTGCACAACAATAAAACAACCTAAAAAATGAAATGAACAGGGTGTATAGATATCTCTCTTCAAAGTAGTGATTTTTTTGTGTGATTTTTATGTCTTTTGAAAATATACACAAAAGTAAAATTGCTGGGTCATATGATACTTCTATTTTTAATTTCCTGAGGAAATTCCATATTGTTTATGATTGTGGTCTAGCAGTTTACATTACCACCAGCAATGATTTCACTTCTACATCTTCACTAGTATTTATGTCTTGCCTTTTTGAAAAAGACATCCTAACAGGTGTGAGGGTGGTTTCTCACTGTGATTTTGATTTGCATTTCCTGATGAAAAGTGATGAGGAACACCTTTACAAGTACCTGTTGACCATTTGTATGTCTTCTTTGGGAAAATATCTATTCAGCTCCTTTGCCCATTTTTTATGTTAACTACTTATTGAATATATGATTTACAAATATTTCCTTATTACATACATTGCCTTTTCATTGTGTTGCTGATTTCCTTTGGTATGCTGAAAATTTTTAGTTTAAAATAGTCCACTTGTTCATTTTTGTTTTTGTTGTCTTTGATCTTGGTGTAGAATTCAAAATTTATTGTGAAGACTATTGTCTAGTTTACCCTTTAAGTTTTCTTCTAGTAGGCTTATAGACTTGGGTCATACAATAAAATCATTAATTTCTTTTGAGTTATTTTTTGGTGAATGGTGTAAGATAGGGGTGTAATTTCATTCATTTACATGGAAATATTCATTTTTTCCAACATTATTTATTGGAGATGCTATCCTTTTCCCA
The DNA here is from genome assembly GCF_021234435.1 of Artibeus jamaicensis. Taxonomy (NCBI): domain Eukaryota; kingdom Metazoa; phylum Chordata; class Mammalia; order Chiroptera; family Phyllostomidae; genus Artibeus; species Artibeus jamaicensis. Next base: position 21,954,403 of record NW_026521506.1, read on the forward strand.
TTGAAAGTTCTTGGTTCCTTTTTCAATTATGAATTGTCTCTATATCTCTATATGCATGTGTTTATTTCTGGGTTCTCAGTTTTGTTCCATGGATATTTATGTCTGTTTTAATGTCTGTACCTTATAATCAGGATGTCTGTCATGTTTAGCTTTGTACTTTATTTTTCATGCTCGTTTTGATTATATGGAAATCTTTGTGGTTCTATACCCATTTCTCATTTCTATAAACTATGCTATTTGAATTTTGATAGGGAGTGCATTGAATGTATTACAACTTAGGATTATATGAACATTTCGACAATAATAATTTTATGAAACATGAACATGGGGTATCTTTCCATTTATTTGTACCTTCTTCAATATCTTATAGTTTTGAATATACAGATATATCTTTTGGCAAGTTACTGGCATGGCTGTTTCAATGGGGCAACCAGCTGTACTCTGTAATTGAATGAGACTGGACAACATGCTCTGTGTTTGGGGGTGCTGCTAGCTGAACTCATTGCCCTGGCAAGGCTTCTGGCTTCACTCTGAATTTGCTCAAGGTCACTGTTTAGGCTCCCTGATTATGCAGGGACAGACACTATACTCAACAGTTGGGCAGGGCTGCAGGCTTGGCTCCTCGAGCAAGTGGGTTTGTAGGATGGGCTTCATAGCTGCCAGACATTTGTGGCCAAGCTTTCCAGTTGGTTCAGTGCTGGCAACTATGCTCAGCAATTGAGTGAAACTGCAGATATGCTTGCCTGCTCAGGTGAAGCCATAGAATGAGCTCAATAGCCACTAAAGTCCTTTGGCTGTGGAACCACATCAGGCAAAACTGCAAACTGAGATCCCGGCCAGATGAGGACATCAGCTTAACTTTGCAGATGGGTAGAACCATTGTTTGGGATACCTTCTTAGATGCTGGTTGTATTTAACTCCAAGAACATGGAATTTAAGATCTGAGGTCAGCTGTAAGTTCTCCCTCCCTTCTTCATCTATCTGATCCCCAGTGTGTGAGCCCCACAAGTTCTTGTAGTAATCCCAGTAAGGTGAGACACTAGTGGGCCTTCTGTGAAGAGCCCCACAGTGCTGGGATAGCTGGATGTTTACCCTCAACTCTTTTTCCCTTTGTAGTAACCAGAAGCCCAGAGAGTCCTCACTGCTGTATTCATGGACTGCTGTATTCATGTTGTGGTCAGAGAATATCTGCTCCTCTTTTCCTTCTAATGCAGTCTTTGTGGTCCAGGGACATGCTTCAGTCTAACTCCTGAGTTCTGGATTTTTTTAAAGGTGCTTTGTGCCCTGGCTGGTGTGTCTCAGTGGATTGAGTACCAACCTGAGCAGGCTTGATTCTGAGTCTAGGGCACATGCCTGAGTTGCAGGAAGATCCCCAGTAGGGAGTGTGGGAGAGGCAATCACACACTGATGTTTCTCTCCCACTTTTTCTCCCTCCCTTCCCCTCTCTAAAAATAAATAAATAAAATCTTTTTGTAAAAAAAGGTGTTTTGTACTTTGTATAGTTGTTAGTCTTGTGAGATGAACTGAACTTATGAACAATCTATGATGACCTATACTTATTCATTCATAATATTGTCATGATCTGTCATATTCTGATAATGATATGTACAATCTTCACTATCCTTCATTGGTATTTAGAAATTTTCTTTTTCTTTCTTTCTTTCTTTCTTTCTTTCTTTCTTTCTTTCTTTCTTTCTTTCTTTCTTTCTTTCTTTCTTTCTTTCTTTCTTTCTTTCTTTCTTTCTTTCTTTCTTTCTTTCTTTCTTTCTTCCTTCCTTCCTTCCTTCCTTCCTTTTCTTTCTTTTCATTCTTCCTTTCCCTTTTTGTTTCTTTCATTCATTTATTCTTTCCTTCCTCTCTTCCTGTGTTTCTTTTATAATTCAATTTACAATACTTCTGGCTTTTGCATACTTTCATGTTATGATAGCTCATAGAGCCACATAATTTTCTATTTTTCATTATAGATAATATACTTTATTGATATAAATTATTATTTTTATTCCAATTGGTACTGTGCCTGATTTTCATGTTTATTTTGCTTGGTTTTTTTAATTCAAGTTGTTTATTCTTAAAACTCTCTTTACAATAGAAAATTGATTTCAGGTTTTTTTGAAACAATTTTTAAGCATTTATCAAAGAATCGAATTTTTCTTTTTTAAACCTTTTTAAAAAATTATTTTATTGTTGTTGAAGTACACTCGTCTGCTTTTATCCCCACCACACCCCGAGACCCCAGCCACCCTCACCTTTCTCTCCTGTTTCTACCCCCCTTTGGTTTTGTCCATGTGTCCTTTATAGATGTTCCTGAAAACCCTTCCCCCTTTGCCCCCATTATTCCCTCCCACCTCCCCTCTGGTTACTGTCAGATTGTTCTTAATTTCAATGCCTCTGGTTATATATTGCTTGCTCATTTGTTTTGATTGCCTTATATATACCTGTCCCGTGTGTATGTGTGTGTGTGTGTGTGTGTGCGTGTGTGGCTTTTTAATCTTATTGTTGCTGCATCAATCATAAGTAACTCATCACATCATAAAACAGCTGAGAACCTGAAAGTATTTTTCTTTTAATAAGAAATATAATTAATTTTAACTTATCATTACTAATATTGGATTGGATTTTACTTTTCTCACCTTCTTATAAAGCCCTCTGTGTTTCTAATTGTTCTTATTGTTTTATCCACACTAAGACTTTCTATAGGATACTTTTGTTTACTATTATTTTCTACATGATTTAAAAGACAGACAGTCTGCCCTTAATTTCAGAATTGGTTATATCAAATCATTTCAAAGCATTCTTAAATTTGTATCGAACTTACCACAAAGCAAAAAAGAACAATGTTTCTTATTGTCCTTTGCAGAAAAGCAGTTAATCACTTTTACTCAACCCCCTTCCTCCATTTTCCTAATCTCTTATTTATTCTGTGATTATCACTTTTATCTATAGATGGTGTTTCTTCCAAGGCTATGATGTCATCAGATTTATAACCATATTTATAGTAATACTTATATTCAGTCTCATATACTTAATTTGATTTCATGCATCATACCCAGTTCCTTCCAAAGACAATTTCTTCATTTGTTGCCATGTGAATTATTGATTTTACCCTTTTTGGGGAAAGATATTCAAGTTATTTATTCAGGAAGCATAATTTTAGAAAGTTTGAAATGTCTGATTACACTACTCTCCTGCCTATATTCCCCCAGTTGTTTCCCATCTCACTCAGAGGAAAAGCCAATCCTTATAATGACTTATTAAGGCTCTATATAATCAGATCCCCCATCTCTAAGCTTATCCCCTGTGACATTCTTTCTTTTCCATACTTTTCCAGCCACACTATCTCCCTTTTTATTCCTTAAATATACCAAGCATGCTCCTGACATTTTTTTTCTGTCACTATTCCCTGTGATTGGACTAGTCATCCCCAGAAATTTTCATAGCCCCTTTCCTCACTTCATCTAATGTCTATTTACATGAGACAATATTAGAAAAATCTTCCTTTTCACTGTCTATAAAACAGAAACTCATTATTCTTCACCCTGGTATACTGAGATGTTCTTACACTGATTTAGTTTCCTTTATAGCACTTATACTAATTGATATCTTCTGTTTGTTTATTATGTATCTCTTTCCAATGAAAATAAAGTTCATGAAAGCAGGAATATTGTCTGTCATCTTTACTGAGGTATTAGTAATGCTTTGGACTATACCTGACATATGGTAGGCTCACAGTAAATAGTTGTTAAATTAAATGATAAATACACTGCTTTCCATGCCTCTCATACAGGACTGGCAACTTGACTTAGTTATAGAATTTCCAGGCACTCTCTTCAGCAACCCTTTGCAGTGATCCAACTTTCCCTGACCTAGCCACCTTTGGGATTGCTTGCTTTGATCAAATCATAAGGCATTCAATAATATGAATATGGTTCAAATATTTCAGATCTATTCAAGTAAATAAGCATTCAAGCATGTTGTATTTTCAGAGTCTCACAGAGTCTCCTTCCATTCTCAAACCACACATGTTACTGTGGAATTTGAATATCTTCTACTAGCACAAAGGCTATCTTACTCTTTCTCAGAAAAAAAAAATAACCGAGTAGCCCACTATGCCTCCATAATTTTGATCTGGTCCTTATTATTTCTAGTGGGGATTCTTTAAAGTTTTTAACATGTACATATCACTCATACCTTTTTTTAGTGCTAATGAAAGTTATTCATGTTTTGTACATTCCACTGATCATGTAAATAAGAAAATAGGGAAGGGTGAGGAGTGAGGATGGCAGTGATCTTAATGCTCCCACGCTTGGTAATTCTTTATTTTATGTTGTTATTTGGATATCTTCCCAATGACTCTAACTAAAGCTTTCAAGCTTCCTTATTTAGTTTAAAAATTCAATTATTGTCTTGAGCACACAGAATCAAGACTCCAAATCATTTTGTCGTTTCTTCACTTTTGCTTCATATGATTCTCACCACAGTTGTTCTTCTACATTTTATTTACCATATGTCCATTCTTGTCTATTTTTAGCTCCAAAAATTTTGCATCAAATGATTGCTGCTTCAATACAACCATTTCATTATAGCATCTTACCTTCCTCTTTCCATTTGGTGTCTGTCCCCTGAGATTTTTAGCATGGGGATTAAATCACTCTGTACTTTTTCCTTCTTTCTAACATCACCACCACCAAACACCTGATTGCTTATCAAAATCTACTTTAATTGCAGGATGAAATTGAAGTTACTCTCCAGTATTATCTCCCACTAGACAAACTCAATATTCTCTGAATTCTAGCGTCTATGATGCCAACATTTGACTTAATGGCAGGCACAAGACTGAGAGAACAAGGAAATCATGGTCATAAGAAACAAATGCCCTCATTCAAATCCTGGTTTCCAGATTGATTTCATGTTCATTAAATAACTATTTCAGCCTCACATCCCTCATTTATAAAATGGGAAATGAAGTACATATATTTTAATGTCTTGAGACAGGTAAATCAAGTTGGAACTGAAAACAACAGCCACACAGTCTGCATCTCATTTCTGTTGTAGCTTGGAAACAGCACATTGGATGTCTTATATATTCTTGGTTCTTGCTCTTGAATGCTTAGTGATAGACAATTTAGTTTGGCAAGATCTCTGTTGTTCTTTCTCTATTTTATATTACTGACTAGGACAATGCCAGAATTTTCTGATTTACCTGTAGTGTATTTAAATGCAGTGCAGCAAAAAAAAAAAATTAAAAGATGCTTCTACTTCTAAAGATTGCCAATACAGACCGGAGTTGTTCTTATTGCAGCTACATTTTGTAAGCAAACAGCAGAAGGTGACTTTGACCATTCTGTTTTTGAATAATATCTTTATTATTTTGAGATATTATAATATCTTAATTATTTTGAATCTGTTCAGAATGATCCAGGAATTATGCACAGAAATTTGTGATAACTCCCTCCCCACCCTTGACAGTCTATGAAAGCACTTTGCACTTACTTTAAGACTCATAATAGCACTGAGGTTCCATCACTTAGGACACTAACCAAGGGTTGCTAGGGAGAAATGAAAAAAAAAAACAAACAGTCTCTTCTAGACCATGTGTGTCAAACTCTTTTTCACCAGGGGCCATATCAGCCTCACAGTTGCCTTCAAAGGGCTGAAATAATTTTAGAACTGTATAAATGTAACTACTCCTTAACTGTTAAGGAGTTGAAATTACATTCGATCCTTTGAAGGCAACCACAAGACTGACGTGGACCCTGGTGAAAATGAGTTTGACACCCCTACTCTAGACAATCCTAAATCACTGACAAGATACCAAGCTGTGCCAAGAACATACCCTTTGAGCTCTTCAGCAAAGAGCAAGTGGATTGTTCATGTATTTAAACAATTTAGATCTGCCATTAAGAAAATTAATATTTAATTGAACTTTATAGATTGTATTTGTTTGTCTCCACATTCCTCAGTTCCACCGAGCTTCTGGCAATGATTATTATAATGGATTGGCTATATCCCATCCACTTCATAGAAATATGCTAGACATGGCAGTCAGGATAACTGGAGTACAAACTTCAAACCCAAGGTCTTTTTAAAAATTAATTTTATTATTCCAAAATTTGATTCTGACATGTTAATCAAGCATCAGTCTTCTGTCTTTTAACTCTGGGACTGTCAATACTGTCTAAATATTGCCCATGTTTATTTCTCATCATGCATACCAATGCAGACTTTAACACTCAGGAATAAGGTTTTTCTTCTTTTGAGCATAAATAGATTTTTAAAATTTAAAAATATTTTATTTATTTATTTTTATAGTTAGGGGAAAGGAAAAAGAGAGGGAAAGAAACATCAGTGTGTGGTTGCCTCTCACATGCCCCTCACTGGGGACCTGGTCTGCAACCCAGGCATGTGCCCTGACTGAGAATTGAACTGATGACCCTTTGGTTTGCAGGCCAGCACTCAATCCCCTGAGCCACACCAGCCAGGGATAATTTTCTTTCAAATTGGGGGTATTGGTATTGGCTGGTAATCAATTTTAGTTAAAACATCAAATGAAATCAGTTTGTTATGCCAGGGCTAGCCCCTATTCTCTGTAACTGTAATCAGTGGCTTGGGTCTCATTCTATATCAGATACATGACCTAAAACCAAGGGCAAACACCATAATACAATTGTACTATGGTTGTTTGACATATAGCAGCTATCATCTATTCAAATATCAGCATTCGTTTGAGTTAAAATCACTATACAATCTTGGGTGCTGATTATTGTACTGATGACTATCCATTCCACTCTAGCCACCTAGCACTAGAGACTGGTTAGCTTCTGTCATCTGTGCCGTCACTTGGTACACCTGGATTCTTGTTCTTATTTACTGACAAATGTTGTCAATATATCAGGATGCTTTGATGTTAACCTCATCCAATTTTATCATGTTCAGAAAGGGTTTGGAAACAGGCAACTATTTCAAACATCTAATATCTTTGATAAAGAACCAAATATTCTCTCAATAAATATCTAATGAACTTATAAAGGGGCCACATGGTATTTAGAAATTAAGACACCGAAAGTAATCAGATACTATATCTGCCTTCAAGAATTCATGTTTCAGCAGGAAGGATAAACCATTTATGCTAATAATAGTAATAAAATTATAAGTGCAAAGTTCAGGGGAATGAAAATGTACAAAGAAAAGTGTGGGGCGTCATTATGAGAGTTTAGAGGAAAATGATTTTCCTTTTAACTACATGCTCAGGGAGCTCCAGTGTGAAGTGTGGTATAAATAAAACAGACTCATTTTCAATCCTAGCTGAGTGGCCTCATGAAAGCCACTGAGTGGTTTGGTACATTATTTAACTCATTTATAAAATTGCCATAGAACTAGTAAAGTACCTAATTTCCCCAGCATATATCTCTAAATGTGGTACAGTGATTTTCATTCACTTTCACATAATTATGGAATTGAATGAGCTGCTTAATTTTTTAAAAATTATATTTTAGTTAATTTCCTAGTGGTGGTAGGCTAATTCAATTATCCTGAATTTTACCACTACTCACTATTAAGTGAGCATACACTCTCACAAACCAAAATATGGATACCATTGGTTAAACTGCTATATAACTGCTGTAGCCCCTCTCTTGGAATCCCTGAAAGATTGCCTTATGTAACAAACCAGTCTGTAGTCTTTAACCATCAGGTGGCTATGAAATATACCAGGTTATTTCTCTCTTGCTCTGATTTCCACTTGTCCATAGCTGATGCATAAGGGTCCAGTTGCAAAAATCTTATATAAACTATGACCAATTATGAGAAAAAAATCAATGATTATATTAAGCACACTGTGCTGATGTTTCCAGTCCTGAGAGTGTCAAAGCATATCTAAATTCCATGAAGGGGGAAAAAAGTAGGACAACTGTAATAGCATTAACAATAAAATATTTAAAAATTTTTCTTAAGATAAGAAATGATAAATTCCATGCAGAGGTGGGGAAACACTGTTGTAATTTGTTACTTGCAACCTGAAGCAGCTATACTTGTACTTAGTTTCTCAGTTTCCTTTGAAATTTGTATCTACTTTTTCCATCAGCTTTTGTCCAAATCATCAGCAATTTTATCATGAAAATATATGCCATAAACATCTGATTCTCTTAATACTAGGAGCTTAAAGCAATCAGTCCATGGGTCTAGGCATCAACTGAATGCTTTACTGACCTGCATATCCTCCTCATACTTCTTCTGGCACTGTCCCTCATTCAACCACTTTCTCCTCCACTGATTACAAATAACCTCAATTTGTTGAGAGACAAACTGATTGAGTGTGAAAGTTACTCTGTAGACAACAGGGCCTTAGCTCAGTGAAGAAGAAGAATAATGTACTTTGCCTGCAAAATCAGAAGTTACAGTGATATTTACAAAAGTGTCATGAGATACCCCTCATGCTATCAAGGTGCATTTTTGGTTGTTGTTATTTTTATAACTACTCTCATCATCATAGTCAATTTGAAATTAATTCAAAACTATAAAAATTATTGGTACAGTTCTATAATCACTGATAATCTCATTTGTTCGATTGAAACCAAAATTTGCTTGAGGTATTAAGCAAGAGATGTTTAAATTAAGCTGCTGAAGGGAGAGGAAAAAAATAACAGTGGCTTAATATAACAGGAATATCTTACTCATTTAAAGTGCAGAAAGAAGAAATCTTGACAGTCACGGAGGAACTAGACTGTAGGGAGACAACAGCGGTACAGTAGAGTCTCCGGGACGGAACAAAGAGAGGAACAGCAGGGAAATCCGGGGGGTGCACAGTCTGGGGACCAGTGCTCGGCAGGCGGCGCCCCTTGATGAGCACCCAGCATTCTGGACCAGTGCCCCGTGCAACTCCCTATTTTGGATTTGTCTGGAGGTTGGGGCCTGCCAAAACAAAGATAGGACATGAAGGGATTTCAGCTGGTGGATGGTTTGGGGGCCAGCGCCCCGCGTGCAGAGTATCTGGGTTATTACCCGGCGTGCTTGGGCCAACGTTCAGCATCTGGGCCAGTCCTCTATGCTGCTCCCTCCCTAGGATTTTTCGGCAGGGGCCTGCCAAGGGACCCAAACAAAGACAGGAACAGAAGGGATTTCAGCCCAGGCACAGTTTGGGGGTCCAAGTGCCCAGTGCGCAGTGTATCTGGGTGAGTACCTAACATGCCTGGGCCAACGGTCAGCGATTGGACCAGCTCCCCATGCTGCTCCCTCCCTAGGATTTTGCCGCGGGCCTGCCAGGGGACCCAAACAAAGACAGGAGCAGAAGGGATTTCAGCCAGCCCACAGTTTGGGGGATCAGTACACACCCCGCAGCGCACCTTGAGGTACACACAAAGTTTCTAGGTTGGCGGGGCCCAGTCCTCAGATCAGCTCCCGGCTTCGCGTTAATCTCCCTCTGACTATCTGGAAGCCCCGGACCTGCGGAGGAGTCCCTGGGAAAGAGCTAAGATCCTCAACTCGCTTCCTTTCTGGCCAAGCAAGGTTGGGTGCCAGGAGAGACTTGTTTGCTAGAGTTTACAGAGAGGGTGCTGAGGACTCTGTGGTTGCCAGCCTCTGAAATCTGATAGGTACAGTGTGGGACTCTGAATCCAATAGACACAACTGCCCAGTCTGCTCCACACTCAACCTGGCAGCGAACCTGAGGTTGGGCAGAGGGTCTGGAGCTTCCCCACACAACGTGGGCAGGTCTGTGCTGGATCCACTGGGAACCAGGCAACTTGGCCAGCCCAGGCACCCGCGCCCCCCCCCCCAACCCAACCCACAGCAGTAACCCCTGGCAAAAGAGCACTGTGAGGAAGTTCTAGTTTCCCACTGGAGGGAGGTGGGGAGAGGTGCCAACAGTCTGAGTCCTGAGAGAGGACTTGCAGAAAAATCACACTAATCTACCCTCAGCCAACTGCAGCCAGAAAAAACAGTTTGGCCAGTTTGAAACCAACAAGCGATGTTTCCTTTTCTCTCTCTCTCTCTCTTTTCTTTTTTTAATTTTATTTTACTTTATTTTATTTTTTCTTTTTATTCTTTTTTTACATTTCCTTCTTTTCCTTTCCTTTTCTTTATCTTTTTGCTTTTAAAAAATAATCTGTTATTTCTTTTAAATTTTATTAGTTTTATCTATCGATACTTTTCTCCTCTTTACCAGATTTTCTGTTTTATTCCTTTTTCCTTTCTTTCCAAACTTATAACTCTTTCCTCCATTACCCTACCTTCCTTTTTTCTTCCTTTTATTTCTTTTCTTGTCTTTTCTTTCTTTTACCCACAAGAGACACAAACATTTGAACATACGAAAACACCAGAGCTGGGCCAATAGAAGAGGACTCTGAACAGTAGATTCAGAGAGACAAATTGCATTTTGCTATAGGAGAGAACCCACAAGTTGCTGCATATTTGAGTAGGTGGAAACAGAGAAAGACAGAATAACCAAAGGAGACTGCACCACTAAATTTCACAGGCATTCCACCACAGAAGTTCACACCATAAACCCAGGGAGTTAAAACAGATCAATCTAAGAAGTTGAAGCTAAGAAGAAGAGTCTCACAAACAGTGGGAAGACAAAGAAACAATCCCCAAATGAAAGGAAAAGGAGGAACCCTCAGTACGAATGTTAGATGAAATAGAATCAAGTCAAGAATCAGATATTGAATTCAAAGCACTGGTGATCAAGAAGTTCAAAGAGCTCACAATGAGCTACCAGAAACTACAGGGGACCTACAATGATCTCACCGAAAACTATATCAACAAGAAAAAGGAAATGGAAACTATTAGCAAGGGCCAAGAGGAAATGAAGAATACAATTTCTGAATTGAAGAACACAGTAGAAAGTATTAAAAGTAGAGTCAATGAGACAGATGATCACATTAGCAAGTTGCAGGACAAAATAGAAAACAGCTCACAGAAAGAAAAGGGAAAGGAAAGAGGCTCAGAAAGAATGAAGAGGGATTAAGAGAAATGCAAGACAATATGAAACGTAATAATATCCAAATAATAGGAATACCAAAAGGAGAAGAAGAAGAACATGGATAGAAAACACATTTGAAAGAGTAATGAGAGAAAATTTCCATAATTTGATGAGGGAAATAGTCACGTAAATCCAGGAATCACAGAGAGTCCTAATGAAGAGGAACCCAAGGAGGCCCACTTCAAGACACATCATCATCAAAATGGAAAAATTCCAAGACAAAGAGAGAATCTTAAAGGCAGCAAGGGAGAAAAAGGGAGTAACACACAAGGGAGCCCCAATAAGGTTAGCTACTGACATCTCAATGGAAACACTCCAAGCAAGAAGAGAATGGCTAGAAATATTCCAAGTAATGAGAACCAGAGGTCTACAACCAAGGCTACTTTACCCAGCAAGGCTCTAAATCAAGATAGATGGCCAAATAAAGAGCTTCCCAGACAAAAGAAGTCTAAAAGTATATGCCTCCACCAAGCTAGTCCTACAAGAAATACTAAAAGTACTGCTTTAAGGAAAGAAAGGAAAAGAGAGGCAGAGAGGAAAACAGGTACAAAAATGGCAATGAATAAGTACCTGTCAATAATAACCTTAAATGTAAATGGATTAAATGCTCCAATCAAAAGACACAGAATGGCTGAATGAATAAGAAAGCATGACCCACACATATGCTGCCTACAAGAGACCCACCTCAGGACAAAAGACCATCACAGACTAAAAGTGAAAGGCTGGAAACAAGTTTTCCAAGCAAATGGACAAGAAAAAAAACCTGGGGTAGCAATTCCCATATCAGAAAAAAGACACTTCAAAAAGAGGGCCATAAAGAGAGACCTAGAAGGTCACGTTATTATACTCAAGGAAACAATCCACCAAGAAGACATTAACATCGTAAATATATATGCACCCAAAATAGCAGCACCCAAATATATCAAGAAAGTCTTAGAGGACTTCAAGAAAGATATTGGCAGCAACACAATTATAGTAGGGGATTTGAATACCACACTATCAAAAATGGACAGATCTTCCAAACAAAATATCAACAAAGATATTGAGGCATTAAACAACGTCCTTCATGAAATGGACTTAACTGATATATACAGAGCCCTTCATCCCACAGTAGCTAAATACACATTCTTTTCAAATACACATGGAACATTCTCAAAGGTAGACCACATGATAGTACACAAAATGAGCCTCAACAAATTCAAGAACACTGAAATCATACCAAGCATTTTCTCTGACCCCAAGGGACTGAAATTGGAAACCAATACCAAAGGAAAAAACCAAAACACCCAAAATCATGGAGACTGAATGGTATGCTATTAAACAACGAATGAGTCTAGAATGAAATGAGGGAAGAAATCAAAAAGTTTCTGGAAACAAATGAAAATGATCTCACAACAACCCAAAACTTATGGGGCACAGTGAAGGCAGTCCTGAGAGGGAAGTTTATAGCAATACAGGCCTACCTAAAGAAGATAGATACAGGTCAAACAAACAACCTTAACTTACGCCTGCAAGAACTCAAGGAACAACAACAAAAACAGCCTGGAGCAAGTATAATGAAGAAAATAACCAAGATCAGAGCAGAACTAAATGACACAGAGACTAAAAGCACAATTTTAAGGATCAGTGAATCCAGGAGTTGGTTCTTTGAAAATATAAACAAAATAGAAAAGCCTTTAAGTAGGCTCATCAAGAAGAGAAGAGAGCAGACACAAATAAACACAATCAGAAATGAAAGAGGAGAGATTACAACTGATACCACAGAAATAGAAAGGGTTGTAAGAAATTACTATGAAGAACTGTATGCCAAGAAATTTGAAAACCTAGGGGAAATGGACACATTTCTAAAAAAATAAAATCTTCCAAAAACTCAATGAAAAAGAAACAGAAAACCTCAATAGACCAAAAACCCCAAAAGAAATTGTAGCAGTAATCTAAAAACACCCATCATACAAAAGCCCTGGACCAGATTGTTACACACGAGAATTCTATAAAGCATTTAAGGAAGAGCTAACCCCTATTCTCCACAGACTACCCCAAAAAATCCAAAAGGATGGAAAACTCCCAAACTCTTTTTATGAAACCAGCATCATCTTAATTCCAAAACTAGATAGAGACACAGCAAAGAAAGAAAACCTCAGGCCAATATCACTAATGAACATAGACCCTAAAATCCTCAACAAAATATTGGCAAATCGCGTGTAACAATATATCCAAAAGATCAAACACCATGACCAAGTGGGATTCATCCCAGGGATGCAAGAATGTTTCAACATTCACAAATTAGTAAATGTAATTTATCGCATAAACAAAAGCAAAGACAAAAGCCACATGATCATATCAATAGATGCGGAAAAAGCTTTTGATAAGGTACAACACCCATTTATGATAAAAACACTCAGCAAAGTGGGAATAGAGGGAGCATTCCTCAATATAATACAGGCCGTATATGAAAGACCTACAGGCCATATCATACTCAATGGGCAAAAACTAAAATCTTTTCCATTAAGATCAGGGACAAGACAAGGATGTCTATTTTTACCATTTCTATTCAATATAGTACTGGAAGATTTAGCCACAGCTACCAGAGAAGAAGAGGAAATAAAAGGCATCCAAATTGGAAAGGAGGGAACAAAACTGTCATTGTTTGCAGATGATATGATAGTGTACATGGAAAATGCTATAGATTCTACTCAAAAACTTCTTGAACTAATAAATGAATTTGGTAAAACAGCAGGATACGAGTCAAAATATCCAGAAATCAAAGGCATTTTTACATACTAACAATAAATCAGCAGAAGCAGAAATCAAGAAAAAAATACCATTTGATACAGCAAAAACAAAAATAAAATATCTGAGAATAAACCTAATGAAGGAGGTAAAAAAACCGTATGCAGAAAACTACACAGCCCTGAAGAAAGAAATCAAGGAAGACACAAACAAATGGAAACATATGCCTTGTTCATGGATTGGAAGAATTAACATCATCAAAATGTCCATACTACCCAAAGCAATATACACATTCAATGCAATAACTATTAAAGTACCAATGGCATATTTTACATAGAACAAACACTTCAAAAATTTATATGGAATCATAAACGAGCCCGAATAGCACCTGCACTTTTGAGAAAGAAGAACAAAGTAGGAGGGATCACAATACCTGATATCAAACTGTATTACAAGGCCACTGTAATCAAAACAGCATGGTACTGGCATAAAAACAGGCACATAGACCAATGGAACAGAAGAGAGAGCCCAGGAATAAACCCAACTGTCTACAGTCACTTAATATTTGACAAAGGGGACAGTAACATAAAATGAACTAAAAGTAGCCTCTTCAGCAAATGGTGTTGGGAGAACTGGACAGCTACGTGGAAAAAAAATGAAACTTGAGCACCGACTTACACCATACATGAAAATAAATTCGAGCTGGATAAAAGACTTAAATATAAGTTGTGAAACCATTAAAATCCTAGGAGAAAACATTATCAAGAGAATCTCAGATATTTCACGTAGCAACTTTTTTTTTTACTGATATGTCCCCTAGAGCAAGGGACATAAAAGAAAGAATAAACAAATGGCATCTCATCAAAATTAAAAGCTTCTGCATGGCTAAAGAAAATAGTATTAAAATAAAAAGACAACCAACTGTATGGGAAAACATATTTGCCAATGATACCTCAGACCAGGGTTTAATCTCCAAAATATACAAAGAACTTACACAACTACACTCTAAGAAGACAAGCAACCCAATTAAAAAGTGGGAAAAGGACTTCAACAGATACTTCTCCAAGGAGAACATACAGAGGATCCAGAGACACAAGAAAAGATACTCAATATCTCTTAGCTATCAGAGAGATGCAAAGTAAAACCACAATGAGATATCACCTTACACCAGTCAGAATGGCTATCATAAATGAAGCAACAAACAACAATTGTTGGAGAGGTTGTGGGGAAAAGGGGTCCCTAGTTCACTGTTGGTGGGATTGCAGATTGATACAACCATTATAGAAAACAGTATGGAATTTTCTCAGAAAACTAAAAGTGGATCTGCCTTATGACCCAGCAATTCCATTGCTTGGACTATATCCTAAGAATCCTAAGATACCAATCCAAAACTACCTATGTACCCCAATGTTTATAGCAGCACAATTTACAATAGCTAAGAGCTGAAAGCAACCTAGGTGCCCAGCAGTAAATGAATAGATAAAAAATTATGGTACATATACACAATGAAATTCTTTGCAGCAGAAAGAAAGAAGGAGCTCATACCCTTTGCAACAGCTTGGATGGAACTGGAAAGCATTATGCTGAGTGAAATAAGCCATGTGGTGAAAGACAAATAGCATGTGATCTCACCTTTAACAGGAAGCTAAATAACAAAACAAACAAGCAAGCAAGATAAAAACAACGACGCTGAAATGGAGAACAGGGGGACAGTGACCAGAGGGGAGAGGGGAAGGAATTTCAGGAGGAAAAAAAGGAAGGATTTACAGGAACTAGCATAAGGGACACATGGATAACTGCTAAAGGGCGTGGAAAGGGGAGGGAGGTGGGGGGCATGGGCATGAGCTGGGAAGGGAGTAAAAGAGAGAATACTGTAGTTGAAAAATAATTTAAAAATAAATTTTAAAGCAGAAAAGTGCAGAAAAATATATCCCTGGTGGGCAGGGAGCTCTCCTTTAAGCAGTAGTTAGAGTCCCCAACTTCTTCAATCTTTAATCCTTCAGTATAGAATACATTCTGATTATAGTGCAAAGTATTTGAATTCTGAAATTTTTTCAGGTGATAAGGAAACATTTAAAGACCTGATTTACATCTAATAACTGTCCCTTCTTTCCTTTAGTTCTTGTAGTAGGAAATATTGTGGATATGCAATGTGCTAGGCTCTATGCTAGATGCTGAGGATAAAAGCTTTAAACAATTAAGACAAAAATCAATGCCTTTATTGAATTTATAGTCTGAAAGAAGGCAGACTCAAAAAATAAGTGCCCAATTATTTACAGATACAATTATTTAATTACAGGCAAGAATTATTGTGAAAAGTTAATAGATGTGAATGATAAAGATATGACATTTTCCAAGAAGGGTTTATTTGCATCAAAATGCAGGCACAATGCCCCAGGCAGGAAAAAAAAAAACATGTGCAATGTGGTTGTCTGGAGTTTAGTATGCAAAAGTGGAAAGGACATAAAATGAGACTAGAAATAAAGGTGGGGATGTAATGAAGACCTTGTTTTTTACCCTAAATTCAATGAGAAGTCACTAAAGAGTTTTTGACCAGATAGTGATTTGATGAGATGTAGAAATATCATTCTCACTACTATTAGAAGAGGAAATAATGTTTTTGGGTAAATGAATCTTGGGATCACAATTAGGAGGTAGCTGCAGCAATTATGGCTAGAAACATTAATTGGCTAGACATGGACAGTATGACTTAAGGCTTATTTAGAATGTAGTATGAAGCTTTTGGTGGTTGTTTGACAGTAAGAATCTGTCAGAGAGGAAGGATTCAAGCTTGAATGCCAGGTTTATGGCTTCCACAACTACATTGATGGTGGGGCCAGAATATTAAATTCTGTTTTGGCCATGCTGAGCTTGAGATCTTAGGGAGAGATTAAATTGAAGTTACTGAGAAAGCAGTTCAACATACAGGTCAGTAGTTCAGAAAAAAAAAAGCCAAGTTAGAGAAAGATTTGGGAGTCATCAGCATATATATGTGCTATTTAATGCTTCAACACAGAATGAGGTCACCTCAAAAAAGGTTGACCATATCATTTATAATCCAAACCCAGAGTGTTTAGAGAGTTAAAGGGACACCATTAATAATTATGCTAGGACAGCAAGCATAAACCAGAACTGTCCTGTGTAAATTATGACTGTCCTTAGTAAATATTTAAAAGCCAAACAGAAACAGCAGTCAGTGTAAGGAAGGATGAAAACCAGAGAAATGTAGTGTCTTAGGGGTCAAATGTTGCTGAAAGTGATTGACTAAACCACTATTTAGTAAAGCTTTCTGTTGTATGCTTCCATAGTACCCTGTACTTTTTGTTCATTTAATTACTGAAATTATATGTTTTTTTAAAATTTTAATTGTTTTACAAGTATAGCTTTCTGTCTTTTACTCCCATCCCAGCCCACCCCCACAGCCCTCACCCTCTCTCCCATTTCTACCCCCCTTAGTTTTTGTCCATGTGTCCTTTATACTTATTACTGTAAACCATTCCCATTTCCCCCTGAAATTCCCTCCCCTCTACCCTGTGGACACCGTCAGCCTATTCTCTATTTCAGTGTCTTTCGTTATATTTTGCTTGTTTGATTGTTTTGTTGTATAGATTTCTGTTAAAAGACAGATCATGTGGTATTTGTTTTTCACCTCCTGGCTTATTTCACTTAGCATAATGCTTTACAGTTCCATCCATGCTGTTGCAAAGAGTAGAAGCTCCTTCTTTCTTTCTGCTGCATAGAATTCTGTTGTGTAAATGTACCATTGTTTTTTGATTCATTAACTTATGGGCACCTAGGTTGCTTCCAGCACTTGGCTATTGTAAATTGTGCCACTATGAACATTGGGGTACATAGGTTCTTTTAGGTTGATGTTTCAGTGTTCTTAAAGTATAATCCTAGCAGTGAAATTGCTGGGTCAAAAGGCAGATCTAGTTTTAGTTTTCTGAGAAAATTTTATACTGTTTTCCATAAAGGTTGTACCAGTCTGCAATCCCACCAACAGTGAACTAGGGTTCCCTTTCCCCACAACCTCTCCAACAATTGTTGTTTGTTGCTTTGTCTATTATAGCCATCCTGACAGGTGTAAAGTGGTATCTCATTGTGGTTTTAATTTGCATCTCTCTGATAGCTAGCAATATTGAGCATCTTTTCATGTGTCTCTGGAT
Organism: Artibeus jamaicensis; assembly: GCF_021234435.1. NCBI lineage: Eukaryota > Metazoa > Chordata > Mammalia > Chiroptera > Phyllostomidae > Artibeus > Artibeus jamaicensis. The sequence continues at coordinate 21,972,274 of NW_026521506.1, forward strand.
CCTTTGTATGTTCTCCTTGGGGAAGTATTTGTTCAAGTCCTGTGCCCATTTTTTAATTGGTTTGCTTGTCTTCTTAGAGTGGAGTCATGTAAGTTCTTTATATATTTTGGAAATCAAACCCTTGTTTGAGGTATCATTGGCAAATATGTTTTCCCATACAGTTGGTTGTCTTTTTATTTTAATACTGTCTTCTTTATTTATGCAAAAAAAATTTATTTTGATGAGATCCCATTAGTTTATTCTTCCTTTCATGTCCCTTGCTCTAGAGTACATATCAGTGAAAATAGTGCTGTGTGAAATATCTGAGCTTTTCCTGCCTATGTTCTCCTCTAGGAATTTAATGGTTTCATGGCTTATATCTAAGTCTTTTATCCACCTTGAATTTAATTTGGTGTATGGTGTAAGTTGGTGCTCGAGTCTCATTTTTTTGCACATAGCTGTCCAGTTCTCCCAACACCATTTGTTGAAGAGTCCATCTTTTCTCCATGTTATGTTGCTGCCCCCTTTGTTGAATATTAATTGACTGTAGAGACTTGGGCTCATTCCTGGGCTCTCTATTCTGTTTCATTGGTCTATATGCCTGTTTTTATGCCAGTACTAGGCTGTTTTGATTACAGTGTCCTTGTAATACAGTTTGGTATCAGGTATTGTGATCCCTCCTACTTTGCTCTTTTTTCTCAAAATTGAGGCAGCTACTTGGGGTTACATATGGTTCCATGTAAATTTTCGAAGTGCTTGTTCTATGTTTGTAAAGTATGCCATTGGTACTTTAATAGGTATTGCATTGAATCTGTAAATTCCTTTGGGTAGAATGAACATTTTGATGATGTTAATTCTTCCAATCCATGAACATGGTATATGTTTCCACTTGTTTGTGTCTTCCTGATTTCTTTCTTTAATGTTGTGTAGTTTTCTGCATACAGGTCTTTCACCTCCTTGGTTAGGTTTGTTCCCAGATATTTTATTTTTCTTTTTGCTATATTGAATGGTATATTTTTCTTTATTCTGCTTCTGCTGTTTCATTGTTGGTGTACAAAAATGCCTGTGGTTTCTGGATATTTACTTGTATCCTGCTGTTTTGCCGAATTCATTTTTTAGGTCAAGCAGTTTTGGGGCGGAATCTATAGGATTTTCTGCGTACACTATTAGGTCATCTGCAGAAAGCGACAGTTTTGTTTTCTTGTTTCTTATATGGATGCCTGTTCTTTTCTTGTCTGATTGCTGTAGCTAGGACTTCCAATACTACATTGAATAGAGGTGGTGAAATTAGACAACCTTGTCTTGTTACTGATCTTAGTGGAAAAGATTTAAGTTTTGCCCATTGAGTATGATGTTGGCTGTAGGTCTCTCATATATGGCCTTTATCATGTTGAGGAATGCTCCCTCTATTCCCACTTTGCTGAGTGTTTTTATCATAAATGGGTGTTGTACCTTATCAAATGCTTTTTCTGCATCTTTTGATATGATCATGTGTTTTTCGTCTTTGCTTTTGTTTATGTGGTGTATTACATTTAGTGTTTTCTGAATGTTGAATTATATGGTTTAATTGATATCTGTCTTTCTACCCAAGGAGTGCCTGACATATGGTTGTCAATCAACAAATATTTGTTGAATGAATGAGTAAAGGATGATAAAATTGAAAAGTTCCCATTGAATTTAGTAAAACAAAGATTATCAGTGCTCTTACGAACAGTTCTTTCAAAGCATAGTGCTTATATGAAGAATAGCATGCTTATGAAGAACAGTTTTGGTGTACTAGTGGGAAACTGAGTCAATTTGCACTGAAAAGAGAAGTGAACAATAGAGAGGAGTGGGAGATGAGAAAGGAAAGATAGTAAAAATTGACAACTCTTTCAAGAAGTTTGGCTGTGAGCCACTGGTTTAATGAACACCTCTTCTAATGGGCTGATTTTTCCTTTGGGTACTAGGAGAATGCCAGCTTGTGAGTTTTTTTTTTTTTTTTTCTGAAAGTGACTTCACTAGATAAAGACAGAAATGCCTCATTTAGGAGCTTTTAAATGACTATGAGATGATTCCATATGTACTATATATTTTGTGTATAGTTTGCATGGTTTTCTTAAGAATGCAATGTAATTTCAATTTTATGATGTAATAAATTATTAAGAGAATTATTTTAAGGGTCATGCATTTTTTTTCTATTGCACTTGGTAGCTCAAGTCCTGTACTGGAACCATGTGAAATTATCAGAAAGTTACATGATTTAGCCAGTTCTTTGTCAGACCCAAAAGTGTTTGTATTCCCTGTGTGTTTACTAATGGAAGTTTGGGGTAACGATTATGTGGATTCTAACTCTTTCCCCCCTCATTATATCATCACTGTTGAGGATAATTTATTTTATATTCCTCAGTGTCTCATATCATTTTTTAATTCAGTGCTAGGAAATTTTTTATTTCTGGAAATAAAAATGTGCTGAGCACAAGTTCAATTGTTTTCTTACAGCCATGCAGAAAAGGCAATTCTGTCAGATCCAAAAGATCCTGTTAGAAGGAAGAAGCAATGTTAACATTCTTCTACAACATTCTTTGCTCTAACAGGATATGACAGTATCTCCTTTTCTGCATGGCTGTCAGGAAATTACTAAACTTGTAGTCAGCACATTTTTATTTCCTGGTTTTTGGTTTGTTGTTCCCTATTTTGTTAGAGATTTTATTTTTGTGAAATTTGCCTAAATCCTGTATGGAAACACATAGGATGGGCTTTAATTAATGTCTATGGCCATACCACCCTGAACACCCCTGATCTCGTCTAATTTCTGTCTCATTTAATTAGCTACATTTTTTCTCACATAAAATAATATTACACAGCCATCATTGCCAGAAAACATGAATGAAAGGCAAGAAAATTATAAACCATAACAGATAACATTCAATGTGTATATGTGAATGCACATGTGTGTGTATGATGCAAAGACAATTTCAAACTTTCAAGTTATGTTACAATCAAGTATTTCTGTCCTTAGAGAAAACTATTACAATATGCTGAAAAATTCACATACCAGTCACCTAATCTCATGTAATTTTCACTACTGCATTCCTCAACTTGTGTCTTTTGCAAATGTGTCTGAAAAATGATCAAACTTAAACTAAACATACACAGAAATAACCAAAAATGAAGAAACATGTACTGCTTCTCACTGTATATACATATGAGAATATAATTTTGGGCATGGATAATACAAGTTACTTTTTGCTAAATGACTCGGTAGTAACTGTAAGAAAATAGATTCCAGTATATTATGGCAATATATAGTTGTACAAACAGAATGCATTCTTTTGGGGGGAATATATCAAGGTTTTAATATCATTTGCATTCTAAATCAATACAAATAACTACCTTAACTAACTATAAACTTATTTCAATTCCAAGGATAATGTGATATATTTTATTATTTCTTTACAATTATTTATTGTTCGTGCTTACAGTCTTTAGCCTACATAAAAATTGCTTCTCAATCTTTGCTTGGTGTATCATTGTTATAATAAAGGTATTTTTGTGTTTGTTTTTTATTTTTAAATCAGCTTGTATTAACTTTTTTATTTAATTATTTTTAAGTACAGTTTTCTGTCTTTTATAGCTTGTACTAATTTAATGGAATATTAACAGAAAATGTCAGTTTCTTAGCTCTTTATATCAGCTGTGTATCTAGTTATTCACAAAAGGTTTACATTTAGATATTGTCTTAGTAGATTACTTCCATTAAGTACTTGAGTACTTTGCAAACAACTAATTAACCTTTTGAACCTCATTAAAGAGTAGTAGGAGAAAGACAATTACTGAGACTGGAATTTGGTCAGACCACTAAGTCTAATACATTATTATTAGGAAAGAAAAAAATCCTTTAATCTTCTTAATGACTAGTGATGATCAGAGCAGCTTGTGTTAAATATTTATTTAAGAGAACCCATATCTGAAAGAAAGGGCTTCAACAAAGGGCTGGGTCACTGGCTCTATATTAATGCAGAAGACAATGTCCTCAAATTCACCTGCTCTAACCCTTACTACAGTAGGAATGGTTACAAATTATACTTTCTTGCATTCATTTAACACTTCACATTTGGCAAAAGTCTGTCATCTACATTATTTCATTTGCTCCTTCAAACAATTATATGATGTAGATGGCTCAATGCTATCTTCATTTCAGAAATAAGTTAAGGTGCCAGAAGGATAAATGACATCTCAAGTATCACACAGCTATTAAGTGTTAAAGCTTAGATTCAAACAGTGATTCTACCACTGCAGTTTTTCCTGTGACACAACTTCATGACTGTGTATTATTAACCAATTATTCTCTCTGACTTCAGTAGAGTTATTTTTTCTTTATAAGCCTCAATCATGTTTTATCTGAATTTATTAATGGATGGCATAAGGGCAACTCTGGGGATATCTCTACTTCTGATGGTCTGTAGATCTATGCAAAGTACCTGTTCTTGACATTTTGGGATTCACCAGGCCCTAGAAAATAAGATGTGGTTTGGTTGTTCTCTCTCTTTTGGAAAGTTCTAGGTAATTGCTACACTGAGTAACCGGCTAAGTTGCTCTATGATAGAAATGTGCTGCCTAAATATATCCACACAAAAAAAAACATTTTGAGCAAATATATAAAAGTTGGAAATCAAATATTTATTGAGTATTAACTACTTAAAGAACCATGTGTTCAGAATTAAGGTAGGGAAAAAAGTAATGGAAATTAAGAAGCTTGCTCTCTAGATGGGGAACCCAACTGAACTGAGACACTGGCCAGCTTTCTTTTGATCTTCATAAGTTATAACTTGTTGAGAGGTAAAGGATCCAAATGAGCTGAGGAAAGATAGAGGAAGGCATAAACATGGAAGAGATGAGATGGCATACATATATGTGGTACTAAAATGAGCTGATATTGAGAGAAGAAAGTGTGCTGTGCTATGTAAAATGAGATAGGAGATCCAGGTAGAAGGAACTAGCAAAGCAGAAACAAGACAAAAATAGTTACCCACAGTTGACTAGTAGAGCAAATGTGGAGTTGAGAGTTAGGCTTGTGACAGAGGAAAAAGAAACTGTCTCCTTAACTCTAAATTTTAGGAATTTGTGAGACTGGATTTTGTTTAGTAGAGTCGTCATATTTAGCAAATAAAATGACAGGATACTCAGTAAATTAAAAATTTGTATAAAAATTGAACACATTTTAATGTATCTTCTCTGTGATATTGGAACATATTTATGTTCCAGGACTGTTTGCTGTTTATCTGAAATTTAAGTTTAACTGGGTACCTTTTATATTTTTTCTGGCAACCTCATTGGTAACAGGAGACATGTTACCTAAGAGCACTGCTCTTTGGAGGAGGCAAAATAGTCTCCAAAATATGGTAGCAATTGAGCAGGGGTGTGGAGGCTCAGAGGAAGATGCTGAGTAGGAAACCACCATGGCGAGGTTTGGGACTAAGAAATATAAAGGCTATCCTCTCTAATTTCCAATTTTAAGTTCCATTATATGGAGAATTGGAGATATTATTTAACTTGCTGGGTTTTAGTTTCTTCTTTGTAACACATTGTGGATTTTTATTTATTTATTTATCTTTTAGAGGGGAAGGGAAGGAAAGAGGGAGAGAAACATCAATGTATGGTTGTCTTTCATGCATCCCCTGCTGGGAACTGGCCTGCAGGGAACCGGCCTGCAACCCTGGTATGTGCCCTGACTGGGAATCGAACTGCGATTGTCTGGTTCGCAGGCCCGCACTCAATCCACTGAGCTACACCAGCCAGGGCCACATTGTGACTCTAAATCAGCTTCATTGTGGCATTGTGAGGATTACATTAGTACACATATACACATACATTTAGATAGGGATACATAGGTATTTAATATATTTACATATATGCCATATATGTAAACAGTTCCTGGAACATGTTAATTGCTCAATAAGTTGTAAATATTATTACTAAAATATTTTATGGTATGAGCCTTGTCCTGGTTAATACCTACAATAATTTATGAAAGCTTAGATTTTCCAAAAATCCCACTTATTTCAAGGACAAGCCAGAATTTCCAGGAGGCATAAGAATAGATATTATTTTAATTTGGGGATTAAATGAAGTTGCAAACTTGAAACTTGATGAAAGTAGAGTTCTTCATTTATGTTTCTTGGCTAACTTCATTGATTAACTTATCCTTCATTTATGCATTTGCTCAAACATTCATTAAGCAGTATTGTGCCTGGCACATAATGACTGCTCAATAAATATTAATTTTTTTAAGATTTTTTATCTTTAGAGGGGAAGGGAAGGAGAGAGGGAGAGAAACATCAATGTATGGTTGCCTTTTTGTGCATCCCCTGCTGGGAACTGGCCTGCAGAGAACCAGCCTGCAACCCCGGTATGTGCCCTGACTGGGAATCGAACTGTGATTGTCTGGTTCGCAGGCCCGCGATCAATCCACTGAGCTATTCCAGCCAGGGCATATTAATTATTATTCATGGCATCATCTAATTATTACAAACTGTTGTTAAGTATTATGAAGGATATCTGCTAAGGGATTAAATGAGAAGAGTAGATGACATCAGAAGTATCAAGAAAGTGATATTTTAGCTAAGTTTTGAAGTAGGAGTAAGAATAAATTAGTCAAAGTTTAATGGGAAGAATATTTTAAGCAGAAAGAAAGGGTATATATACAGTGGAATTCTATGCAGCAGAAAGAAAGAAGGAGCTCCTACCCTTTGCAACAGCATAGATGGAACTGTAAAGCATTATGCTGAGTGAAATAAGCCAGGTATTGAAAGACAAATACCATATGATCTCACCTTTAACAGGAAGCTAAACAACAAAACGAACAAGCAAGCAAAATAAAAACAAAGACACTGACATAGAGAACAGGGGGACAGCAACCAGAGGGAAGAGGGGAAGAAATTTTAGGGGAAAAGGGGGAGGGATTCAGAGGAACTAGTATAAAGGACACATGGACAACAGCTAAGGGGGGTGGAAATGGGAGGGAGGTGGGGGGCATGGGGGTGAGCTGTGATGGGAGTAAAAGACAGAAAACGACTTGAAAAATAATTAAATAAAAAAGACAAAAAATAAAGGGCATATAAAGATGTGGGAAACATCAAAGTACATGTATTTTTGTCACTGACAAGAACCTTAGTCTGGGGGAAGGACAGAAATCAGATTGAAAGTTTCACAGACTGAAGCTGAGAAGGGAGGTAAGACACAGGTCACAAAGTACCTTGTAGGCATGTTAGAATTTTGGAACTTTTTTTCACAAAATCCTGTGGAAAAAATAAGCAAAAGAGTTCCATACATGTTCAGGTCTTTTTTTTCCCAAAGATCCTTCTAGCTACCAGGAAAATGACTTGGAGTATATCTATGTCATCTAAATTATATTTATTATGACATTAAATATATTAAATGTTTGTAACTTTAATGTACTTAGCCTGAGCAGGGGTGTGGAGGCTAAGAACTTTTATGTAACGTGCTTCCAACTTAAAGTGACCTTTAACCCATTCAACCAAATCTTGTTGCAGTTACTGTTATCTGGAATGTCTGTGTGCAGGCTTGATATGTGTATACCTGAGCTGCCCTCAAAATTGCCTTCTGCAATGGTCCTTTCCTAAAGCCTCTCAAGTAGAAGTGATACGTTCTGTAAATTTTCAGAAAACAGATCCTGTATCTCTGTTTTTTTTTCCATATTGTACATTATAGTTTTAAAATCCTTTCTTAACTCTCTCACTGGAGTGTCTGTTCTCTGAAGGAATCAGTGATGTCCTCTGTCAACCTCATGGACATGCTGTAAATAGCACACTTTTCAAAAAACATAAATAAATGAGCAAACACTCTTAATCAATGCAAAGTAAAAGGAAAAGAACAGTCTGAATTGGCATGATTTGTTTTAAACATTAATGTCCTCTTTACTGATCCTTTTATGTTAGCAAGGGTAAGTTTTATCACTTTCAATGTAAAATAATGTATACTACTCTGGGCTGAGAACAAAGGAACAAGTGCCTTTTTTGCTTTTAAAATGTTTTCTGTTTTAGCCTGAGGGCAACCACTTTTTTATTTGAAGGTTCTAGTCATTTGCTGACTGGATAGAACAAGAAAAATTGTTCAATCCCTCCCACACATACACAGGTATATCTGCGAAGTTGCTAAATTTGTGCAATAATGCAATGAGTAATTATTTATCACTAGTTAATTTTCAGATAAGTAGCTATCGTGTATAAACAAATTTTTGTCAAAGCTTGAGTTAAATGGATTTTAATTCTACAGGAGACATAAAATGTTGATATTCATGAGATTATGTGCAGTGTGTCCTTTCAGTATCAACCTCACCCTCCTATTCACACACACACACACACACACACACACACACAGACACACACACTTCACCATTTCTACCCTCCACGGGTGAGTGAGAGGCAATTCTATGTCCAAAGATGTTTGATTTTTTTTAGTTTATTATTATCTTCTGGAGACTATATATTAAAGGAGAAGGAAATGAACACCAGGTTGTCACTCTGGAAGCCTGCACTTCTGATTATGACATTTCCCACTATAAATGCAAGAAGCTAATACAAGCAGGAAGAATTTTATTGACACTTACTATTTTTTGGACCAATGTTAATGAGAACTGATCAAGAAGGGAGAAAACTGATTATGTGTAACTACTATTATCCAGATGCTTATTATTTAGCCTTGTTGAAACATATCAAGATCTATAATTTGAATCTGTAAAATTTATCAAAGATAACTGGGATTTATGTTTGTATTGTTATCCTTCCTTCACAATGCCCTTTGTGGATGATATTGTATTGTTCTTACTGCTAAACTTAGTCCTAGAGATGAAAGTTTTGAGTTAGCTTCTCTTCTGGGATTACCACACCAAGACATTTATTTTTTTTTAATTTTCTTATTGATTATACTGTTACAGTTGTTCTATTCCCCCTTTCATTCCCCTCCATCCTACCTCCCATCCCCACCATTACCCCCCCTTTAGTTTATGACCATGTGTCTCAAGTCCTTTAGATTCTATATTTCCCATGCTATTCTTGCCCCCCATCTATTTTCTATCTACTGTCTATGCTACTTATTTTCTATCCCTTCTCCCTCCTTCTCCTCCTCCCACTCCCCTGTTGCTAACCCTCCTTGAGATCTTCATTTCTATGTTTCCACTCCTGATCTAGCTGTCCTTTTAGTTTGCTTTTGTTTTAGGTGTGGTTTTTAATAACTGTGAGTTTGTTGTCCTTTCACTGTTCATGTTTCTTTAACTTCTTTTTCTTCTATAAGTCCCTTTAACATTTCATATAATAAGGGCTTGGTGATGATGAACTCCTTGAATTTGATCTTATCTGAGAAGCACTTTATCTGTCCTTCCATTCTAAATGAAAGTTTTGCTGGATAGAGCAATCTTGGTTGTAGGTCTTTGGATTTCATGACTTGGAATACCTCTTTCCAGCCCCTTCTTGCCTGGAAGGTCTCTTTTGAGAAATCCGCTGACAGTCTGATGGGAACTCCTTGGTAGGTGACTGTCCCCTTAGCTCTTGCTGCTTCTAGGATTCTCTCCTTCATTTTAATCTTGGCTAATGTAATTACGATGTGCCTTGGTGTGCTTCTTCTTGGGTCCAAATTCTTTGGTACTCTCTGAGCTTCCTGGATTTCCTGGAAGTCTATTTCCTTTGCCAGATTGGGGAAATTCTCCTTTATTATTTGTTCACATAAGTTTTCCACTGGTGGCTGTGCCTTTCCCCCTTCTGGTACCCCTATAATTCGGATGTTGGAGCATTTAAAGATGTCCTAGAGGTTCCTAAGACTCTCCTCATTTCTTTGAATTCTTGCTTCTTGACTCTTTTCTGTTTGGCCATTATTTGCTTTCTTCTGGTCCACTCCATTAATTTGAGTCCCAGTTTCCTTTTCATTGCTATTGGTGTCCTGTGCAATTCCATTCATTTCAGTTAGTTTCGCCTTCATATATTTGTCTAATTTGTCGCTATAATAAACCAGTTCTGTGAGGATCCTGATGACCAATGTTTTAAACTGTGCATCTGAGAGTTTTGCTATTTCTTCATCGCTTAGATCTATGGGCTCTGGGGCTTTGAGATCTTCTTGCGCCATTTTTGGTCTGTTCTGGCCCTTTAAGTGTGAGAAGCAGCACCTTGGACTCCCAGGTCGCTGGGTTGTGACGCTGTATGTGGGGATGTGGTCAGAGTGGGGAAATGGCGACCCCCTCTGCTGTTTCTCACAGCTGGGTGAGGATAAGTGCCTTAGGTGGTTCACCTGGGCTGGGCCACTAAGAGTCCGTGGGTTATGAAGCTGTATGTGGAGGTGGGGTCAGAGCAGGGAAATGGCGGCGTCCTCTACTGCCGCTTGCCGAGGCGGTCCAACTGCCCACTCCCTCGCCTGTCCGCCCACGCACAAATGCATGACCACAGTCAACAGGCAGCACCTCTCCCCCCCTGTCTCCCCTGCGGTCGCTCGCCTGGTCACTCACTGGGTCGCTCACTAGGTCCAACCCTGGGCCTGAATTCCATGCGTCTGGATTCCGTGCCTGAGTCCATCTGACCGAGACCTCCTGTGCAACCCCGCTTTACCAGCCGCTGGTTTCGCCCCTTCCCGGTCAGGCTGAAGAATTTGTTGTTAACGGACTTCCGAAAAGTTCAATTTTCCGTGTTCTGGCTGTGTTTTCTGTTGCTAATATTCAGTTGTCTCTAAACTTGGTTGTGTGAGAAGACACGGTACATCCACCTATGCCTCCATCTTGGCGGAAGTCACCAAGACATTTATTGAGTTCTCTAAATAAATTTATCAAAGATTTTGAAAAAATAAGTTAACCATCTAAAGTTATCTCTGCAATGAATGGGTCAAGAATGAAATTAGGGAAGAAATCAAAAAGTTTCTGGAAACAAATGAAAATGATCTCAGAACAACCCAAAACTTATGGGACACAGTGAAGGCAGTCCTGAGAGGGAAGTTTATAGCAATACAGGCCTACCTAAAGAAGATAGATACAGGTCGAACAAACAACCTAACACTACACCAGCAAGAACTCAAGGAACAACAACAAAGACAGCCCAGAGCAAGCAGAAAGAAGGAAATAACCAAGATTAGAGCAGAATTAAATGACATAGAAACTAAAAGCACAATTTTAAGGATCAATGAACCCAGGAGTTGGTTCTTTGAGAAGATAAACAAAATAGACAAGCCTTTAAGTAGGCTCATCAAGAAAAGAAGAGAGAGGACACAAATAAACACAATCAGAAATGAAAAAGGAGAGATTACAACTGATACCACAGAAATAGAAGGGATTGTAAGAAATTACTATGAAGAACTGTAGGCCAAGAAACTTGAAAACCTAGGGGAAATGGACACATTTCTAGAAAAATACAATCTCCCGAAACTCAGTGAAAAAGAAGCAGAAAATCTAAATACACCAATAACAGCAAAGGAAATTGAAGCAGTAATCAAAAAACACCCATCACACAAAAGCCCTGGACCAGATGGTCTCACAGGAGAATTCTACAAAGCATTTAAGGAAGAGCTAACCCCTATTCTCCACAGACTATTCCAAAAAATCCAGAAGGATGGATATCTCCCAAATTCTTTTTATGAAGCCAGCATCATCTTAATTCCAAAACCAGATAGAGACACAACAAAGAAAGAAAACTTCAGACCAATATGGCTGATGAACATAGATGCTAAAGTCCTTAACAAAATATTGGCAAATCTCATCCAACAATATATCAAAAAGATCATACACCATGACCAAGGGGGATTTATCCCTGGGATGCTAGCATGGTTCAACATTCGCAAATCAGTAAATGTAATACATCACATAAACAAAAGCAAAGACAAAAATCACATGATCATATCAATAGATGCGGAAAAAGCTTTCGATAAGGTACAACACCCATTTATGATAAAAACACTCAGCAAAGTGGGAATACATGGAGCATTTCTCAAAATAATAAAGGCCATATATGAGAGACCTACCACCAATATCATACTCAATGGGAAAAAACTAAAAGCTTTTCCACTAAGATCAGGAACAAGACAAGGTTGTCCACTTTCACCACTTCTATTCAATATAGTATTGGAAGTTTTAGCCACAGCGATCAGGCAAGAAAAGGAAATAAAAGGCATCCAAATAGGAAAGGAGGAAGCAAAACTGTCACTGTTTGCAGATGACATGATAGTGTACATGGAAGATCCTATAGACTCTACCTCAAAACTGCTTGAACTAATTAATGAATTTGCCAAAACAGCTGGTTACAAAGTCAATATCCACAAATTAAAGGCATTTTTGTATACAAACAATGAATCAGCAGAAGCAGAAATCAAGGAAAAAATCCCATTCGACATAGCAAAAAGAAAAATAAAATATCTGGGAATAAACCTAACCAAAGAGGTAAAAGACCTGTATGCAGAAAACTACACAGCCCTGAAGAAAGAAATCAAGGAAGACACAAACAAATGGAAATATATACCTTGTTCATGGATTGGAAGAATTAACATCATCAAAATGTCCATACTACCCAAAGCAATACACAGATTCAATGCAATACCTATTAAAGTATCAATGGCATATTGCACAGACATAGAACAAACACTTCGAAAATTTGTATGGAACCATAAAAGAGTCCGAATAGCAGCTGCTCTTTTGAGAAAGAAGAACAAAGTAGGAGGGATCACAATACCTGATATCAAACTGTATTACAAGGCCACTGTAATCAAAACAGCCTGGTACTGGCATAAAAACAGGCACATAGACCAATGGAACAGAATAGAGAGCCCAGAAATCAACCCAACTCTCTACAGTCAATTAATATTCGACAAAGGGGGCAGTAACATAAAATGGAGTAAAGATAGCCTCTTCAACAAATGGTGTTGGGAGAACTGGACAGTTACATGCAAAAAAATGAAACTTGAGCACAGACTTACACCATACACCAAAATAAATTCAAGGTGGATAAAAGACTTAAATGTAAGCCGTGACACCATTAAAGTCCTAGAGGAGAACATCGGCAAGAAAATCTCAGATATTTCACGCAGCAACTGTGTTACTGATATGTCTCCTAGAACAAGGAATATAAAGGAAAGTGTAAACAAATGGGATCTCATCAAAATAAAAAGCTTCTGATTGATCTCAAGATGGCGGTGGACTAGGACGGAGCAGATACCATTTCCTAGTACAAAAGAGACAGAAACCTATCCCATCGGAGGAGGTGAGGCCAGCAAGCCAGCAGTTGCCAAGCATATATGAAAATAAGAGACCAGAAACCTCATAAATCACGGAGGAACCCGACGGTAGGGAGACAGCAGCGGTACAGTAGTCTCTGGGACGGAGCAGGGAGAAACAGCCAGTGCAGGGTAGGGGAACCAGCGCCCTGTGGAGAGAGCCCAACGGCTCCTGGGACAGCCTTCAGCACCCAGACGGCTCCCTCCCTGGGATTTTTCTGCTGGGCAGGCCGAGTGGCCCAGGCAAAGAGGTGTGGAGTGCAATTTGGGGAACTAGTCGATCCACACGCAGTGTGTCTGGGCGGGTGCCTAAGGGCACCTAGGCCAACATTCTGCGCCCAGGAAAGCTCCCTCCCTAGGATTTCTGGGCCGGGGACCTGCCAAGTGGCCCAACCAGAGGGGAGCAGAGGTGATTTCAGTCTGTGCATAGCTCGAAGGTCCAGCGCCTGGTGGGAACTGTGTCTGGGAGAGTGCCTAAAGGCGCCTGGGACAGCCTTCAGCTCCCAGACGGCTCCCTCCCTGGGATTTTTCTGCCAGGCAGGCCGAGTGGCCCAGGCAAAGAGATGTGGAAGAAACTTCAGCCTGCGTGCAAGTTGGGGAACTAGTCGCTCCACATGCAGTGTGTCTGGTGAAGTGCCTGAGGGCGCCTAGGCCAACGTTCAGCGCCCAGACGGCTCCCTCCCTGGGATTTTGGGGCCCGGACCGGCCAAGAGACCCAACCAGAGGGGAGCAGAGGAGATTTCAGCCTGCACACAGTTCTGGGAGCAGCACCCGGCATGGTGCTGCTACATCCCTAGGGTTTTTTTTTTTTTTTTTTGCCAGAGGTTGGCCAGGGGACCCAGACAAACACAGGAGCAGAAGGGATACACACCACGCAGCGTGCCATGACGTGCACATAGAGTTTCTAGGTCAGTGCCCAGTCCTCAGATCGGCTCCCAGCTTCCAGTCTACCCCCCTCAGACTATCTGGAAGCCCTGGGCGCTGAGGGGTCCTGGGAAAAGAGCTGAGACCCTCAACCCCCTCCCTTTCTGGCCAAGCAAGGTGGGGGGCCAGGAGAGACTTGTTTGATAGAGTTTACAGAGAGGGTGCGGAGGACAAAGGGCCCCAACCAAAGACTCTGTGGTTGCCAGCCCAGGAGAACTCAGAGGTGCAGCCTGGGGGTCTGAATCCAGTAGACACGGCAGCCTGGTCTGCTTCACACCCAGCTTGGCAGCGAGCCCAGGATTGGGCAGAGGGTCTGGGGCCTCCCAACTGAACGGGGGCAGGCCTGTGCTCAATCCCCAGGGAACCAGGCAACTAGGCCAGTGCAGGTGCCTGCAAACACAGCAAACCAGACTATGGCAGTAACCCCTGGGAGGGGAGCGCTGCGAGAAAGTCCTAGTTCCCCATTGTAGGGAGCTGGGGGAGAGGCGCCAAGTGTCTGGATCCTGAGAGGGGCTGGCTAAAAAAATCAGAACAATGGACCCTCAGCCAACTGCAACCAGAAAAACCGGTTCGGCTAGTTTGAAGCCAACAAGTGACATTTCCTTTTCTGAGATTGGTTTTTGTTTTTTTTTTCTTTTTTTTTTTTTTAATTTTATTTAGTTACTTTTCAAGTACATTTTTTTTATCTATTTCTCCCATCCCACCCCACCCCCCCGCCCGGTCTCCCCCCTTCCTCCCATTCCCCCCCCAGTCCTCATCTCTGTGTCTTTCATACTTGTTCCTCAAAATCCCTCCCCCTTTTTCCCCTTAAGTTCCCTTCCCTCTCCCCTCTGGTCCCTGTTCACTTGTTCTCTATTTCAGCGTCTTTGTTTTTATTCTGTTTACTTGTTTGTTTTATTCTTTAGCTTCCTGTCAAAGCTGAGATCATATGGTATTTGTCCTTCAATGCCTGGCCTATTTCACTCAGCATAATGCTTTCCAGTTCCATCCATGTTGTTGTAAAAGGTAGTAGCTCCTTCTTTTTGAGAGATTATTTTTGTTTGTGCGTTTTTTGTTTTTTGTTTTTTTACTTTACTTTATTTTATTTTTATTCTTTCTTTTTCTATTTACCTTTCTTCCTTCTCCATTCCTTTTCTTTATCTTTTTGCTTTTTAAAAGTAATCTGTTATTTCTTTTAAACTTTATTACTGTTTCATCTTTCCATACTTTTGTCCTCTTTTCCCGGATTTTCTGTTTTATTTCTTTTTCTTTTCTTTCTAAACTTATTGCTCTTTCTTCCATTCCCCTACCATTTTTTTCTTTCTTCCTTTTATTTCTTTCCTTATCATTACTTTCTTTTACCCACAAGATTCACAATCAACTTGAAAATATGAAAACACCAGAGCTGGACCCATAGAAGAGTCCTCCCAATAGTAGAGTCAGAGAGACAAATTGCACATTGTTGTAGGAGAGAAGCCACAAGTTGCCGCATATTTGAGTAGGTGGAAGCAGAGAACAACAGGATAACCAAAAGAGGCTGCACCATTGAAATTCACAGGCATTCCACCACAAAAGTTCATACCATAAACCCAGGGTGTCAAAACAGATTAATCTAAGAAGCTGAGGCTAACAAGAAGAGTCTCACAAACAATGGGAAGACAAAGAAACAATCCCCAAATGAAAGGAAAGGAGGAATCCTCAGAAAGAATGTTAGATGAAACAGAGGCAAGTCAACTATCAGATACTGAACTCAAAGCACTGGTGATCAGGAAGTTCAAAGAGCTCACAATCAGCTACCAGAAACTACAGGGAAGCTACAATGATCTCACTGTGAACTATATCAACATGAAAAAGGAAATGGAAATTATTAGCAAGGGCCAAGAGGAAATGAAGAATACAATTTCTGAATTAAAAAACACAGTGTAAAGCATTAAAAATAGGGTGGATGAAACAGAAGATCGGATGAGTGAATTGGAGGACAAAGTAGAAAGCATCTCACAGAAAGAACAGGAAAGGGAAAAGAGGCTCAGAAAGAATGAAGAGAGATTAAGAGAAATGCAAGACAATATGAAACGTAATAATATCCGAATAATAGGAATACCAGAAGGAGAAGAAGAAGAACAAGGGATAGAAAATATATTTGAAAGAGTAATGAGAGAAAATTTCCCTAATTTGACAAAAGAAAAAGTCACACAAATCCAGAAATCACACAGAGTCCCATTCAAGAGGAACCCAAAGAGGCCCACTTCAAGACACATCATCATCAAAATGGAAAAATTCCAAGACAAAGAGAGAATCTTAAAGGCAGCAAGGGAGAAAAAAAATAACATACAAGGGAGCCCCAATAAGGTTAGCTACCGACTTCTCAATGGAAACACTCCAAGCAAGAAGAGATTGGCAAGAAATATTCCAAGTAATGAGAACCAGAGGACTACAACCAAGGCTACTTTACCCAGCAAGGCTCTCAATCAAGATAGAAGGCCAAATTAAGAGCTTCCAAGACAAAAGAAGTTTAAAAGAATTTGCTGCCACCAAGCCAGCTCTATAAGAAATACTAAAAGGTCTGCTTTAAGGAAAGGAAGGAAAAGAGACAGACAGAGAGGAACACAAGTACAAAAATGGCAATGAATACGTACCTATCAATAATAACCCTAAATGTAAATGGATTAAATGCTCCAATCAAAAGACACAGAATAGCTCAATGGATAAGAAAGCATGACCCACACATATGCTGCCTACAAGAGACCCACCTCAGGACAAAAGACCATCACAGACTAAAAGTGAAAGGCTGGAAACAAATTTTCCAAGCAAATGGACAAGAAAAAAAAGCTGGGGTAGCAATTCTCATATCAGACAAAACAGACTTCAAAAAAAGAGCCATAAATAGTGACCCAGAAGGTCACTTCATAATACTCAAGGGAAGAATCCACCAAGAAGACATTAACATCATAAATATATATGCACCCAACATAGGAGCACCCAAATATATAAGGAAAATCTTAGAGGAATTCAAGAAAGATATAGACAGCAACACAATTATAGTAGGGGATTTTAACACCCCACTATCAAAAATGGACAGATCTTCCAAACAAAATATCAACAAAGACATTGCGGCATTAAACAACACCCTTGATGAAATGGACCTGACTGATATATACAGAGCTCTTCACCCCAAAGAAGCTAAATATACATTCTTCTCAAATGCACATGGAACATTCTCAAAGATAGACCACATGATAGGTCACAAAACAAGCCTCAACAAATTCAAGAATATTGAAACCATACCAAGCATTTTCTCTGACCATAAGGGACTGAAACTGGAAACCAACTCCAAAGAAAAAAACCCAAAACACCCAAAATCATGGAGACTGAACGGTATGCTATTAAACAATGAATGGGTCAAGAATGAAATTAGGGAAGAAATCAAAACATTTCTGGAAACAAATGAAAATGATCTCACAACAACCCAAAACTTATGGGATACAGCCAAGGCAGTCCTGAGAGGGAAGTTTATAGCAATACAGGCCTACCTAAAAAAAAAAGAAACATTTCAAACAAATGACCTTACTCTACGCCTGCAAGAACTTGAGGAACAACAATAAAAACAGCCCAAAGCAAGTAGAAGGAAGGAAATAACTAAGATCAGAGCAAAACTAAATGACATAGAGACTAAAAGTACAATTCTAAAGATCAATGAATCCAGGAGTTGGTTCTTTGAAAAAATAAACAAAATAGACAAGCCTTTAAGTAGGCTCATCAAGAAAAGAAGGGAACGGACACAAATAAACACAATCAGAAATGAAAGAGGAGAGATTACCACTGATACCACAGAAATAGAAGGGATTGTAAGAAATTACTATGAAGAACTGTATGCCAAGAAATTTGAGAACCTAGGGGAAATGGACACATTTCTAGAAAAATATAATCTCCCAAAACTCAATGAAAAAGAAGTAGAACAGCTGAATAGACCAATAACAGCAAAAGAAATTGAAGCAGTAATCAAAAAACTCCTATCACACAAAAGCCCCGGACCAGAGGAGTTCACAGGAGAATTCTACAAAGCATTTAAGGAAGAGCTAAGCCCCATTCTTCACAGACTATTCCAAAAAATCCAAAAGGATGGAAAACTCCCAAACTCCTTTTATGAAGCCAGCATCATCCTAATTTCAAAACCAGATAGAGACACAACAAAGAAAGAGAACTTCAGGCCAATATCGCTGATGAACATAAACACTAAAATCCTCAACAAAATATTGGCAAATCGCATCCAACAATATATCCAAAAGATTATACACCATGTCCAAGTGGGATTCATCCCCGGGATGCAAGGATGGTTCAACATTCGCAAAACAGTAAATGTAATTCATCACATAAACAAAAGCAAAGACAAAAACCACATGATCATATCAATAGACGCAGAAAAAGCTTTCGATAAGGTACAACACCCATTTACGATAAAAACACTCAGCAAAGTGGGAATAGAGGGAGCATTCCTCAATATAATAAAGGCCATTTATGAGAGACCTACAGCCAATATCATACTCAATGGGCAAATTCTAAAAGCTTTTCCACTAAGATCAGGAACAAGACAAGGATGTCCACTTTCACCACTTCTATTCAATATAGTATTGGAAGTTTTAGCCACAGCGATCAGGCAGGAAAAGGAAATAAAACGCATCCAAATAGGAAAGGAGGAAACAAAACTGTCACTGTTTGCAGATGACATGATAGTGTACATGACAAATCCTATAGACTCTACCAAAAAACTGCTCGAGTTAATTAATGAATTTGGCAAAACAGCAGGATACAAAGTCAATATCCAGAAATCAAAGGCATTTTTGTATACAAACAATGAATCAGCAGAAGCAGAAATCAAGGAAAAAAAATCCCATTCGATATAGCAAAAAGAAAAATAAAATATCTGGGAATAAACCTAACCAAAGAGGTAATTGACCTGTATGCAGAAAACTACACAGCACTGAAGAAAGAAATCAGGGAAGACACAAACAAATGGAAACATATACCGTGTTCATGGATTGGAAGAATTAACATCATCAAAATGTCCATACTACCCAAAGCAATATACAGATTCAATGCAATACCTATTAAAGTACCAATGGCGTATTTCACAGACATAGAACAAACACTTCAAAAATTTATATGGAATCATAAACGAGCCCAAATAGCAGCTGCTGTTTTGAGAAAGAAGAACAAAGTAGGAGGGATCACAATACCTGATATCAAACTGTATTACAAAGCCACTGTAATCAAAACAGCCTGGTACTGGCATAAAAACAGGCACATAGACCATTGGAACAGAACAGAGAGCCCAGAAATCAACCCAACCCTCTACAGTCAATTAATATTTGACAAAGGGGGCAGTAACAACAAATGGAGTAAAGATAGCCTCTTCAGCAAATGGTGTTGGGAGAACTGGACAGCTACGTGCAAAAAAATGAAACTTGAGCACCAACTTACACTATACACCAAAATAAATTCAACGTGGATAAAAGACTTAAATATAAGCCATGACACCATTAAAATGCTAGAGGAGAACATTGGCAAGAAAATCTCAGATATTTCAGGCAGCAAAATTTTTACGGATATGTCCCCTAGAGCAAGGAATATAAAGGAAAGAATAAACAAATGGGATCTCATCAAAATAAAAAGCTTCTGCATGGCTAAAGAAAACAGTATTAAATTAGCAAGACAACCAACTGTATGGGAAAACATATTTGTCAATGATACCTCAGACAAAGGTTTAATCTCCAAAATATACAAAGAACTTACACGACTCCACTCTAGGAAGACATCGAACCCAATTAAAAAATGGAAAAAGGACTTGAACAGACACTTCTCTAAAGAGGACATACAGAATATCCAGAGACACATGAAGAGATGCTCAATATCGTTAGCTATCAGAGAGATGCAAATTAAAACCACAATGAGATACCACTTTACACTAGTCAGGATGGCTATAATAGACAAAGCAACAAACAACAAATGTTGGAGAGGGTGTGGGGAAAAGGGGACCTTAGTTCACCGTTGGTGGGATTGCAGACTGGTACAACCATTATGGAAAACAGTATGGAATTTTCTCAGAAAAATAAAAATTGACCTGCCTTTTGACCCAGCAATTCCACTGCTAGGATTGTACCCCAAGAATCCTAAAACATCAATTTCAAAGAACGTATGCACCACAATGTTCATAGCAGCACAATTTACAATAGCCAATAGTTGGAAGCAACCTAGGTGCCCATCAGTAAACGAATGGATCAAAAAATTGTGGTACATATACACAATGGAATTTTATGCAGCAGAGAGAAAGAAGGAGCTACTACCTTTTGCAACAACATGGATGGAACTGGAAAGCATTATGCTGAATGAAATAGGCCAGGCATTGAAGGACAAATACCATATGATCTCACCTTTGACAGGAAGCTAAAGAATAAAACAAACAAGCAAACAGAATAAAAACAAAGACGCTGAAATAGAGAACAAGTGGGCAGCGACCAGAGGGGAGAGGGAAGGGAACTTAAGGGGAAAAAGGGGGAGGGATTGAGGAACAAGTATGAAAGACAGAGAGATGAGGACTGGGGGGGGGATGGGAGGGAGGGGGAGACCGGGCGGGGGTGGGGTGGGGTGGGATGGGAGAAATAGATAAAAAAAAATGTACTTGAAAAGTAACTAAATAAAATTTATATTTAAAAAAATAAAATAAAATAAAAAGCTTCTGCGTGGCTAAAGAAAACAGTATTAAATTAGCAAGACAACCAACTGTATGGGAAAACATAATTGCCAGTGATACCTCAGACAAAGGTTTAATCTCCAAAATATACAAAGAACTTACACGACTCCACTCTAGGTAGACATCTAACCCAATTAAAAAATGGGAAGAGGACTTGAACAAACACTTCTCCAAGGAGGACATACAGAACATTCAGAGACACATGAAGAGATGCTCAATATCATTAGCTATCAGAGAGATGCAAATTAAAACCACAATGAGATACCACTTTACATCAGTCAGGATGGCTATCATAAAAAAGCAACAAACAACAAATGTTGGAGAGGTTGTGGGGAAAAGGGGGTCCTTAGTCCACTGTTGGTGGGATTGCAGACTGGTACAACCATTATGGAAAACAGTATGGAATTTTCTCAGAAAAATAAAAATTGACCTGCCTTTTTACCCAGCAATTCCACTGCTGGGATTATATCCTAAGAATCCTAAAACATCAATATCAAAGAACCTATGCACCACAATGTTCATAGCAGCACAATTTACAATAGCCAAGAATTGGAAGCAACCTAGGTGCCCATCAGTAAATGAATGGATAAAAAAATTGTGATACATATACAAAATGGAATTCTATGCTGCAGAGAGAAAGAAGGAGCTACTACCTTTTGCAACAACATGGATGGAACTGGAAAGCATTATGCTGAGTGAAATAGGCCAGGTGCTGAAAGACAAATACCATATTATCTCACCTTTAACAGGAAGCTAAATAACAAAACAAACAACCAAGCAGAAAAAAAAACACAACAAAAAACAAAGACACTGAAATAGAGAACAAGGGGATAGTGACCAGAGGGGAGAAGGAAGGGAAGTTAAGGGGAAAATGGGGGAGGGATTTGGAGGAACAAATACGAAGGACACAGGGACGAGAACTAAGGGGGGTGGAAATGGGAGGGAGGTGGGGAGCAAGGGGCGGGGGAGGCTGGGATGGGAAAAATAGACAAAAAACTGTACTTGAAAAATAACTAAATAAAATTTTTTAAAAAATTTTAAAAAATTTAAAAAAATAAAGTTATCTCTGAAAATGAAAAAGGTCAAAAAATGCATGCCATTTTAAGTAGGTTCAGCAATTCACAACGGATGTTTCTCTGATGTGCCTGAACCATTCTAGCATCTTACCCAGATCATAAATAACTGGATGAGTAATATGATCTAAAAAAGAAACAGGGATCATTACTTGGATGAAAAACTAAGTTCAAGGATAATGTGTCCCAACTTGAAATGAGAATTTATTTTTCCCTCCAAGGTAATATCTGGAGGCAGATTCTGTATTTACATATAACTCAAAATGACAGCAACATTTAAAACTATCTTCATGTATTTTATCATTGTATCACATGTAGTATAAGCTGTATGTGATTTCTAAAAACATTAAAAAAACCCTAAATTATTTTCTCCCTCAAATGTAACACACTGTCAGCACGGGAAAACCTACTAGCAGTCTGTCCATACACACTATAAAGGACCTACCTATACAGCTGAGTTGCAGTAACTTTAAAAAGAACATTTTGAAATACCACGTGTTTTACCATGTAGTAGATATGATCTATTGTTTATGAAATGTATGGATATAACCTCAACAGAACCAGAAACATAATGTAAGGGAGCCATGTGGCATTGGAAAGACTTCAGCTTAATATAAAAAGACTTTCTGAGCTTGGATTACCCACATTCTGTTGGGAGAAACAGCCATGAACATTTATGATTAAAGGCTCTGCCATATGTAGAATATGTTACTGCTTGAGACTATGTTAGAGTTTGGGCAGAGCCTTGATTGGGAATAGTGGTACAGATTTCAATTTAGTGTAAATATTGGGAGAAAGAGAGAGTAGATCTAACTGCCTGAAAATGGCAAAGTGAAGTAGGAGGATCTCAAATACACAAGCAGAAGAAATGCTGGAATCTTACTGGAGATTTTCCAGAAGTCCAGAAAATATTGGAGTGGACTTTTTTTCCCAGTTACTTCACATTCATTGACTCATTTATTGTTCTCAGGAACCCCAAGTACTATTGTAATGATTTTACAGATGGAAAGAATAAGGTGCATAAGACTGTGACAAAAATAATTGCACAATATCACAGTGGAAGACATTGGCAGAACTGGAATTCAGACCCAAGTTTGTTTTACTCTAATTCCCTTAGAGTTTACAGTATAACACATTGCCTCTAGGCACCTATGTGTATTATTTTGAATAATATTTTGAACAACCCTTAATGGTTATATTTGTTTGTTAAGGGTAGAATATTTTGAAAACCATGTCTAAAGAATAAGGTAGGTAACAATACTACTTTTGGTAAACTATAACAAGACAAAAAACAAGGCAATATAACAAAGCACTAGACACATATGTACATCCAAAAGTGGTTGTAAGCCTGTAATTGAAGAAGTGAAAACTCTTTGACCAGGGATAATGTGTGCATTCTGAAAGTAGGCATGCACTGAGATGAGTTTGGTGAAGAAGGGGAACATTACCCTTTTGTATTCATTAGTATTCCCTCAAAGTCCCAAATGTAGCACATACTACATTGCATTTTATGTGCTATATTCAGGCACATACTACAGTGCCTGAAACTTTGGAGGAAATAAATAATTAGGTAGGGATCAAGTCTGATCCCAAATATCTCATTTTCACTGATGTTTGTGCAATTACTTCTCTTTTATTCCATTAAACTGTTGTTTATTTAGAGTTAGAAGCCACATATAGCAAATAGTAGCACTAGGTTTAGAGTTTCTAGGTGAATGTTTGCTTTTAAGTTGTCACCTCATCCCATCCGATCATTATTCTGAAAATTTCAGTATGTTAAAACAGCTTTTCCATTTACCTTCCATCCCTAAGAACAATGTGGTTTTATTTAAATAAATATACTCTACACATATTTTCTGTAGACTTATCCACAGCTGCTTGACCAGTTGATATGATCTCATTTTTGTGCATAAAATATGGAAAAACAACCTTCTGTTAAATTGTAAGAGTACAATTAGGAAACACAACATATTTCTCAATAGTTTCTTTTGAGCCACTTGTTTCATATTCTCTAAATAAGGAAGATGAGAAGAACTGAGCCCTGAATTTTATGACTCAAGTACAACATTTTTCTTTATTTTGTTTTGTTTGTTTGCTTCTTTAAACATTAAAACAAAGCATCTTGTGGTTTCTAAATGCTATTACTGAAGTAATAATCTTTTCAGGGATAGTAAACAAAGCATTTCATGTTTGTCTCTGATAGTGGTACCATATGGTTTCTGTTCAAAAGTATCTCCTCTCATTGTCATGATTAAATAATTTATTATCTACATAGGTGGTATGAAAGTCTGACAAAACAAACATGTTTTATTAAAGTTAAAATATGCTTAGAAGAAAATTATACTATAGTTCCAAATGTTGTATCATTCTGTAATATATTACATTTTTTGAACTATTATTCAATGCCCTCACTAACTTTCACTAAAATTAGTTACTAATAATTTTCAACAAATGTAATCCAGGTATGCTTTAGTTTGTCTAGTAAAATGGAAACACAGAGAGATAATTAATTATTATGTATCTGTAATCCTATGAGTACATTTAGCAAGTGGAAGTTTGTAATGCTCAATAACACTAATCAATCACTGAGTCATACTTAGGTGACTGCTAATTAGTTAGCAGATAAGCAGGCATAAATAAAATGAGTGGCCCCACTTTAGTTACAAAGGGGAAACAAAAACAGAAGAAAAGCCTATGAATACATGGTTCAGACTGATATTGATTAATTAGGCAGCATGAGAAAGGCTTTCAAAATATATTTATGAGCACGGGTATGTCTAAATATAAATCTTTAACTGGGATTACACCTGTCCCCTTGCTTTCTCCAAAGAAAGCATATTAGGATGCCTTGGGGACCTCCATGGGAAAGATGAGCATGATAATCTTTCTGACATTTGCAGGAGAAATGCTTTTTTAAGTTATTCAAAATTAAGATAATTTGGGATCTTTTCAGGTTTTCCCCTCCTTGTGGTTTCCACATTGAAGTAAGTTTAACATAACATATCATCACCTTTTTATTTTACACATTATTCATACACATTAAACACTTATTCATAATTAGTCTTCTTTTGGGAAGGCTAGGACAAGAAAATAAAGCAGGTAGAAAGTGTCACTAGGGTTTCAAGAATGCTGATGAAAATGACCAACAAAACCACAGAAAATAAGTGACTTTCTTTTAAGTGTCAACATTTTCTTGATAAAGTAACAAAAGTCCTTCAAGGAGCTACTTTCTGAAATCAAGGGGTACAGCTTTCAAGTCCAATAGAGCCTAACAATTTAAGGGAAAAGAATGATGGCAGGGGTGGGGCGAGCGGTGGTGGGAAAATGGAGATAACTCTACTCGAACAACAATAAAAAAAGAAGAAAAACAAAAGACATTTTATATAGTGCGAAATCCAGTTTGTGTTAAAAGAATCATTAATTATTTTTATATAAGAGCACGCATCATACTCAGAATGATTCAATTGTTTTGACTGACCAGGGTGTTTATTCATTTTGATCTTTTCATGAAATGATCAAGTTAATGAAAATGAGAAGGCATGTGGTACAGTATAGAGTGATACATACCTGGGTTTATTATTAAAGTTATACCACTTACTTGCTATGTGATATTAAATAATTGACTTTAAACTCTGGGTATCAGTTTTCTCACTTATAAAATCTTAGTAGGAGAATCTAACTGTGAGGATTAAATTGGGTAACATATATAGTACAATGATCCTGGTAGAGTACCTGGTACATATAGACAATAAAAATCAGAATTCCCATTCTCATTTTCTTAGCTCACTGAGTGTTTGTGGACACAAGCATAAATCGATAGAAGTATTTTGTATTCATATTTTTCAGCATACTAATTAGCTTTATTCTCAATTCATAATCTGTCTCTTAAAATATTTATGTGACTAGTTCATCCAATGAAACCTAGATTAATAGCTGATCTTTATAGTAATTGACAGTGACTTATTCCAAGCATTATTAGTCTCTGTTTTTCTTGAGTCAAGTAGACTATATTGTTCCAAGTTTAAGTAAAGTATTTTTAAATAAAATGTTTTGTGTTCTGTGAGTGTAAGTGATATGTTCAACTATTCTATCATTATATATATATATATATATATATATATATATATATCCAACAACAGTTTACATACTACTTATCTCTGATATTATAATTTATAAGAAAAAAAAGTTAAGCTTACATGTAGGTAGTAATATGGAAGCCAAGTGGGCACCATTGATATTATGGATAGAAAAATTGCAGGGGATCATAGCCAGTAGGATGGATAAATGAGGAAAGAAATATGGAGAGGAGGAACCAATAAACACAATAAAAACATGCCCCATACAAAATAAATACATAAAAGTTATCGTATATTAGTTACTCTTTAGACCACATTTTTGAATGAACATTATCTTTTCAAATTTTATTAAAAGTGCTGTGAGATAAGTACTGTCACTGTCTATATTCTACAGATGATAAAACTGTGACACAGGAATGTGTTAAACTGAAGAAGATTGTGGAGGTAACTAGCAATAGAGCTGGGATTTAAATACATAACTATAAAAAGTTCAAGTCTGTTTTCTTTCTCTATGCAATACTGCCTCTTGTCTTCTAAGACATGGGTCAGGAAACTATGACCATAGGCCATATCTGGCTCTGCAGACATTTTTTTCTTGTAAATAAAGTCTTATGAAAACATAACCACATTCATTCACTTACATATTGCCTATAGCTGTTTTCTTGCTACAATATCAATGAAAAGTTGTGACAGAGACAAAGGTGAAAATATATACTATATGCCCTACAGAAAAAAAAATTGCCAACCTTCTGTTCTAAGAGTAGCTAGATAAGCTTAGCTACCAAGAATAATATTTTTCTGGAAAGAAAGCTAAAGTAATTGTTAGTTACTAAAATGGAATTGGGATAAAATCCAATTAACAACATTAGGACACTGTAAGCCATGTTATCTCATTTCAACCCTCCAATAACTTTATGTAGTAGATATTATAAATGCTTTCATAAAAAGTTAGAAACTGAAACTCAAAGATTTTAAGGTACTTATTTATTCAAAGTTGCACAGTTACACAGTGAACATGGCTGATCTTTGAACCCATACCTGTATTAGTTTAAGTGTAGTGCTTTTCTTTCACATTTGAAAACCATATTAGGAATATATGCAATTAGCAGCAGGGGGAATATTAAGCCAAGTTTCCCAAGTTCTTTGAGTGGAAGGATCTCCTGTTTTCTCAACACACTGCAAGAACAAATTGATAAGAAAGACTGTGTAAATTCCATCAGGTAGGAAGAAAAGAGCAGAGTTATTACTAAATAAGGATATGGCAAGTGCCTGATTTATAGGTGAAATCTATAAATATCACCATAGGAAAATGTGTTAGGAATGTTTATAATAAATTCATTGGGAAACCAGTGAAGAGAGTGGTCCTGAACAGTCTTGATTCCAGGGCTAATCAGGAAAAGGTTTATAATCAAAATAAAGGACTTTTGGAAAATTGCTCTAGTAATAATATAGATCACTCACACTCAAGGTCACAGGGTAGGAGAAAACTGCAACAGGAATGATTTGTTTGTGATTACGAATAAAATCTTTCATCCACCTTGAATTTATTTTGGTGTATGGTGTAAGTTGGTGCTCGAGTTTCATTTTTTTGCACATAGCTGTCCAGTTCTTCCAACACCATTTGTCAAAGAGGCTATTTTTACTCTATTTTATGTTGCTATCCCCTTTGTCGAATATTAATTGACCATAGAGACTTAGGTTCATTTCTGGGCTCTCTGTTCTGTTCCATTGGTCTATGTGCCTGTTTTTATGCCAGTACAAGGCTGTTTTGATTACAGTGGCCTTGTAATACAGTTTGGTATTGGTTATTGTGATCCTTCCTACTTTGTTCTTCTTTCTCAAGATTACAGATGCTATACCATATGATCTCATCTTTAACAGGAACCTAAACAACAGAACAAACAAGCAAGCAAAATATAACCAAATACAATGAAATAGAGAGCAGGCTGACAGTGACCAGAGGGGAGAGGTGAGGGAATTTCAGGGGAAAAGGGGAAGGGTTTACAGGAACAAGTATAAAGGACACATGGACAACAATGAAGAGGGGTGGAAATGGGAGGGGGGTGGGGAGCACTTGGCGGGGTAGGCCAGGGTGGGAGTAAAAGACAGAAAACTGTACTTGAACAATTAAAGTGAATGAATTTTTAAAAATAATAAAATCATGTTATCATCATTAAATCAAGTTCAACTATGGTAGCTCTCCAAATTCCAATGTTATTTTTCTCTGTGTTAGAGCCTGAGGTGATTGTACTATGCAACAGATTGAGATCCAGTTTCAAGTGGAAGGAACCATTCTGGAGCCTACTTCAGTAAATTTTCATAGGGTATTCCCTCTTCCTCAGTCTGGTAAACTCTTCTCATGCTCCAGGCCCAAATCAAAGGTTGTATCCAACTTCACTCATAAAGTGGGGTATGTTATATACCATTGTGTGTATTGCCCCATATTTATTTTGTCCAACTGTTTCTCACCAAAGACTGAATTATTTGAGCGCAGGGGCTTATTTTTACTGATGCATTTTAAATTTTACTTTATTTTATTTTCTAACAAAGGGGTTTTCTTTTCTTAATTTTATTTATTTATTTTTTATAGAGAGGGAAAGAGAAGTAGAAAGAGAGAAACATAGACCTGTTGCCTCTTGCACACCCCCAACTGGGGACCTGGCCTGCAACTCAGGGTCTGCCCTGACTGGGAATCGAGCTGGCCACCTTTCAGTTCACAGGCTGGTGCTCAATTCACTGAGTTACACCAGCTGGGGCTATTAATCCATTTTTAAAATGCAAGCATCTAATGCAATACTATGCACATAGTAAACATGCTATAAATATTTTTAATGAATTAGCACCTTTGAAATAAAATTATATGGTTAGGAAGATTAAATATAGATGCCCTGATAAGATTTGAACTAATGTTTTTTTATATTCAAATCATGTGAATTTCAGGTCTTCCTCACTCTTAACCCCCTCTGTATGTATAGAGTACAGAAGACTTCCTGAGGGACAGATATATCTGGTTAACTGTTGTATCCTCAAATCTTAACACTCTGCCTAACAAATGCAATAAGCTAATGAAGTATTTGATAAGATATTTGTCAAATAAAAGAATCAACAAAAAAGTTTTACAGATAAGAGGCAATGCCAATGTCTTAGGCAATATATATATAAAAACAGAATTAAGAATCCAAAAAATGATTATTTTCTAATTTGTAAATGTTCCCTAACAAACTGCTATATGAAAGGGTGAAAGACGTTTGTGGATACAAAACAGGTTGCTAATAGGTAATCAGAAATCTGGCATACAATAAAATGAAAATAGGCTACAAAGGTAAATGAATTTGTCTAGCACAGACTCTGGTTATGCAAGCAGTATCTCTATTTCAAGATTTACTTGACACATTGAGCTTAGATCTCTGGGAAGTGCCTGAGAAGTATTTGATTAAAGTTCTAGACCTTATTTTCAACTGAATAAAATGTAACTGAATATCCATACTCATTTTGCTGAGTTGTAATCCTGTAATGACAGTTACTGCACAGACTACATTGTCATTTACTGGGAAGGAGACAAAGGCATATCTTTTCAAACACTCTTCCAACAGTAAGATGTCAACAACATTTATTGAAAGCTTTCTGTGAAACAATCTTTCCCTATCACTCTTATTCAGATTGAGTCACTGATTCTCTCTACCTGAAGACTTAGACTTGCTTAGTGCCTGAATCAGAATTGAACAGGGCTTGTTGGATTGTCATCATACCTGAGGTGGGAGTGCTGGTGAGTTATTCTGTCTAGTATAAACTAACTACTTGGTAAGCCTATATACTCCTGGTTTTCAACCAGAGTTTTGTATCAAAACTGTCTGAAGAACACTTTAAATAAAGCTTATTCAAAATATCTAATTTTTAACCACTCTCTATCATCACCTCTCTGGGGGAGATTCTGGGATGCCCTTGTTGAAGAGAAAAGTGAATTTGCAAAATGTAAATATGTAATTGTTCTTCAGGTAATTAAGGCATTTTTTGCTCTTCTGCTCCATGAGAAAAATTAGCATAGTATAAGATCTCTAAAGAGATACCTGAATCTGTCCCATGTTGATTGTGTCCATATCATTAGCCTGATAGGCGGTTTTATATAGTGCTAAAGAGTATAATCTCACCATGGCTGGTGTAACTCAGTGGATTGAGTGCTGGCCTGCAAACCAGAGGATTGTGGTTCGATTTCCAGTCAGGGTACATGCCTGGGTTGCAGGCTGGTTCCCAGTGGGGGACACACGAGAGGCAACCATACAGTGATATTTCTCTCCCTCTCTCTTTCCCTTCCCCTCTAAAGATAAATAAATTTAAAAAATAAAAAAGAGTATAATCTCCATATTTGAATCCAGGCTCAATAATCTATTGGTTGAGTGACCTTGAGAAAATTAAATAAACTCTCTGAGCTTTAACTTATTCATCTCTAAAACAGAAATAATAATGCCAATGTCATAGGCTTAATGGGATGATGATTCAAGGAGAAAAAGTGTAAAAATCTTACAATTTCTTCAGTTACAGTTTATATTCAATATTATTTTGTATTAGATTCACGTGTACGGCATAATGGTTAGACAATCATATGATTGATAAAATGTTACACTTGATATTTACATTATCCACCTGCCACCATAGATAGTTATTACCTCTCCTATATTTTACATTACCAAGACTATTTTCTAACTACCAATCTGTACTTCTCAATCCCTTCACACTTTTTACTCAATTTGGATTATGTTTAACCTTCCTCCCCTCTGGCAACCATCAGTCTGTTATCTGCATCTGATGATCTTAATGATTCAATACCAAAGCAAGTAATTTGAATGTATTGTAATCAAATAAAAATCTTATTTTCTTTAATATGACATTTTGGTTTTATTTTTTTATTTGACTCAAACTGGAGTCACTCAGTGTCCTGACTCACCCACCTCCCTCTCCCCTGCTTAATCATGAAGCTTCAGGACAATCAGGTCATCATCCAGTTGTCTTAGAAACAAAATCTTGGGTCTATTGACTATTGAGACAGAGATTTCAATCAAATTAAACATACTATCTTGGCCTCAGTTATATTTTAGCTCCAGACCTAAGAAAGCATAACAATTCTATAGAACAAATCCTTGCAAAGTTAGACAGAATAATTCCATGGCTGACATCAGGAACAGATACAATGATCAGTTACCCCCCCACTCTAGCAGCAACCAATCAGCTGAGACCACAACCCCGAATGTATTAGTTACTGTGAAGAATGATTTTTCCCTATGTAATCTATCCCTTGGAAACCACTGGAGACCAGGTCTTTGAGCATGAGCTATCTGTGACTCCAGGCATGGCATCATGTCCTTAATAAACCCTTATTTTCTTGGCTGCAAACTCCTGTTCCTGTCTGATTAAACTTTGATGTGCACAGGCAAACAGACCCCTTTTGTCCAGTAAAAGTAATTTTGCTGAAATCACTAAAAAACTTCACATTTTCCATTTCTCCATTTCTCTGTCTCTGTTGGAAAAGAGTAATGATTTTTTCTCTCTTTTCAGTCTTCTAAATCTTGCACAAAGTCTTCCCATTAGTAGATTCTAAATTAGAACCCTATGGCAAGAGAATGTAGGAAATGCAGTTTCTAAGGTTCCGGGTCCAAAGGTACAGGAAAGAGCATGAAAAGAAATGAAAATAGTACTGAGATATCAAATGACCATGTAGTGCAATCTAATACAACACTCAACAAAGGATCTATTGAAATTACCACTTACATTTATTGGTCTCCCTATAGACTAGCACTACATTTTTTCCACTGGGTTTTGATATTGCACTCAGGACTCAGTCCCATTTAACTGAGGCAATATGACATCCAACCTGGTGTAGAACACGAACTTTGGAAACAGGGAAAATGGGGTCGAGACCTTTACTCCAGCACAGGTTAGCTGTGTCCCTGAATAAGACTGGATTTCTGATTATCTCTCTAGGGCCCTGATTACTACATTAACCTCTCTCTTTGTCTTGGTTCCAGCTCTATACCACTTCTGACTTCTTTGGGTCATCCTCCTATAGCTTCTTTAGTTTCTATAGTAACAAATCCCTCCATATATGACATTTATAATTTCCTTTGTTGGACATCATAAAGTGAGGTTTCTTGGAGAAACAGAAAGAATGATAGACTAGGAATTAAATCCCAGTTGTAGCACACAGGAGCTGTGCACCATTGAAACTTTTCTTAATCTTATTGTATCTTTTCTTCAAATTTGTAAAATGGCAATAATATTTACCAAAAGTAGTCTCTTCCTATGTTGTTTAGGCTAATGGAATAATTTAGCTAGTATGGATTCCTCAAGAATATGTATATTTGGTGGAAGGATTTTTAGATTTGTATTTTTCAATCGCAATTTACATTTAATATTATTTTGTACTTATTTCACTCAGAACGAACATGACTCCAAGCAAAGTGTTTAAGCAAGTTTCGAGGTCAAGAGGGATGGGCCAATGTTAATAACCCAGAGAAGTGGGTTCTTAAAATGTGGATGTCCTCATGCTGATATGGATAATTAAAATATAAGAACAAAAAGTACAAAATACTGCAGACATGAGGGCAAAAACCTAGAGATAATCTGAGTGCATATTAGAGATATTGTTACTCATGCCATTGCATTTTATTTGTACCTCATACCTAAATTCCTAGGACTCTCAGATCCATTTAATGAGCCAGAGCAAAAGAGATTGTATTTCCCACAATTGTTCTGAAGCTCAAATAAATTTGAGAATGAACTAAAAAAATGTTAATCACTGTTAAATAAGGGATTACAAGTAGTAATGATAGCAAGGAGATGTATTTATGTATTTATTTCTTATTTTATATTTTTCAAGAACAGACTTACAGTGTTGTGCCATTATTGGCTTATGTTGAGTAAATTCACTGTTGTTTTATGAATGTTTATTTTTTAATCAGCATATACATATTCTATGAAATGCCAATGACTTTATTAGAATTAAACAATTACACTAAATACAATCTAAACATCTATACATCTTTTTATATAAGACAGTTTTCCTATTACAGTATTTTCAAAGATAAAGCACAAAATATGGTTTCTGATACTACATTAGCAAGTTTCTATACAGTAAAACCAGAAACAAGAAGTTTAGAATACTGAAAACAATCATAAGAAGAGACATACAATTTTAAAAATATGAAACAAAGTAGAAATATATTAAGTTATGACATCATTAAAGCCCTAGAGGAGAACATAGGCAGGAAAATGTCAGATATTTCACACAGCAATATTTTCACTGATATGTCCCCTAGAGCAAGGGACATAAAGGAAAGAATAAACAAATGGGATCTCATCAAAATTAAAAGCTTCTTCACGGCTAAAGAAAACAGTATTAAAATGAAAAGAGAACCAAGTGTATTGGAAAACATATTTGCCAATGACACCTGAGACAAGGGTTTAATCTCCAAAATATACAAAGAACTTAAATGACTCCACTCCAAGAAGACAATTGAACAGACATTTCTCCAAGGAGGGCATACAAAGGATCCAGAGACACATGAAAAGATGCTCAATATTGCTAGCTATCAGATAGATGCAAATTAAAACCACAGTGAGATACCACCTTACACTGGTCAGGATGGCTATCATAAACAAAGCAACAAACAAGTGTTGGAGAGGTTGTGGGGAAAAGGGGACCCTAGTTCACTGTTGGTGGGATTGCAGACTGGTACAACCATTATGGAAAACAGTATGAAATTTTCTAAGAAAACTAAAAATGGATCTGCCTTTTGACCCAGCAATTCCACTGCTAGGATTATATCCTAAGAACCCTGAAACACCAATCCTAAAAAAAAATCTACGTTCATAGCAGCACAATTTACAATAGCCAAGTGCTGGAAGCAACCTCAGTGCCCATCAGTAAATGAATGGATCCAAAAACTATGGTACATTTAAACAAAGGAATTCCATGAAGCAGAAAGAAAGAAGGAGCTCCTACCCTTTGCAACAGCTTGGATGGAACTGTAAAGCATTATGCTAAGTGAAATAAGCCAGGTGGTGAGGGACAAATACCATATGATCTCACCTTTAACAGGAATCTAATCAACAAAACAATCAAACAAGCAAAATGTAACCAAAGACACTGAAATGGAGAACAGGCTGACAGTGACCAGAGGGGAAAGGGGAGGGAATTTCAGGGGGAAAGGGGAAGAAGGGTTTGTAGGAACAAGTATAAAGGACACATGGACAGTAACAAGGGGGGTGGAAATGGGAGGGAGGTGGGGAAGACTGGGGGTGGGCTGGGATGGGGGTAAAAGACAGAAAAGTGTACTTGAACAACAGTTAAAATTTTTAAAAATGGAAAAAGTAGAGATATATAAGTAATAATTCCAATAACTTATGATTAACTTATAGCTTCCTCTTTTAAATTTGGTTGCTTAAGCAGGACAATATCTCAGTTGAACAAAGGAATTGCACAGTTCAACAATCACTGGACTAGAAAAAAAATTTAAATGTCTGAGATCAATTTCAGCTACCTATCATTTACTATACACTTGGACAATGCATTTTACTTCTGGTGCTTGGTCTTGTCATCAGTAAAGGGTAGTATCTACTATCATGGATTTGATTTCACCTATTCTATGGTGATGCTGACACACTTGTTACTTTTTATATTCCTAGAACTTTATGCCTGTCTACATCCTATCTTACATGTCCATCCCTTTTTCTGGACCTTACAGAAGTAAATTTCTTTTATCATACCCCATCCTTTTGTTAATCCTTCTAGTAGTAGTCATTTCCTCACCCCAACTTTAATATACATTTAGGGGCTCCTAAAGAAATGTATTCAGACAATAACGGCATACTTCATTCATTTCTGTCAAATTGTTCTTGTGCTATTAATTCCTTCCTACTCTATAGATAAAATTTTCTCCTTCATCAAGAAATTTGATCTATCTCTCCACCTTTTTGAATTTGGTTTAGCCTGTGATTGTTTTAACCAATAGAACACAGGTGGCAAACACAAGGCCTGCAGGCTGAATCCGGCCCTCCTCCTTGTTTTATTTGGCCCTCCACCTTGTTTCTACCTGGTAGCAGTGCTGAGTTCCTTGTGCCTAGTTAAGGAGTAGTTATATTTATACAGTCCTAAAATTACATCCAGCCCTTTGAAGGCAACTGCAAGGCTGATGTGGCACCCAGTGAGAATGAGCTTGACACCCTTGTAATAGAATATGGCAGGAATGATGCTACTTAACTTCTGAAGCTAAGTCATACATAGCCATGCAGGTTCTACCTTGACTTTTTGTAACCCTCTATCTGGGAGCAGTCAACAGCTGTGTAAGAAATCTGATTTGTTAAAGGTGAGATCATATGGTATTTGTCTTTCAGCACCTGGCCGGGATGGGAGAAATAGACAAAAAAACTGTACTTGAAAAATAACTAAATAAAATTAAAATAAATAAATAAAAAAAAAAAAGAAATCTGATTTGTCTGAGGCATTGATGTTGTAAAGGAAGCCCATGTTACTCTTATGGATTGACATCATGGAGAAAGAGATTCCCAATCAGCTTCCACCCATTCCAACTGTTCCAGCCCTGGAATCAAACATAATAATGAAGAAGCTAGCTTATGGGACACTCCAGTGAGAACCACTCAACTGAGCCTATTGAAGCATAAACATATTGAAGATAATTAATTTTGTTTTATGCCATTGACTTACAGTGCAGTTTTTTGTTTTATTTTTGTTTTTTAAGTATGTTATTGATTATGCTGTTACAATTGTCCCAATTGTTCTCTCCACTTAATCCCCTCCTCCCTGCACCCCCCAGCTTCCAGCACCCTGCCTTAGTTTATGTCCATGGGTTGTACATATAAGTTCTTTGGCTTCTCCATTTCCGTACACTATTCTTAACCTCCCCCTTTATATTTTGTGCCTACCATTTATGCTTCTTACTCCCTATACTTCCCCCCCATTCTCCCTCCTCCCCCTCCCCACTGATAACCCTTCATTTGATCTCCATTTCTGTGATTCTGTTCCTATTCTAGTAGTTTGCTTAGTTTTTTATTTGTTTTTCAGGTTCAGTTGTTGATACTTGTGTGTTGTCATTTTACTGTTCGCAGTTTTTGATCTTCTATCTCTTGGATAAGCCTTTAATATTTCATAAAATAAGGGTTTGGTGATGATGAACTCTTTTAACTTGACCTTCTCTGAGAAGTGCTTTATCTGCCCTTCCATTCTAAATGATAGCTTTGCTGGATAGAGAAATCTTGGATGTAAGTCCTTCCCTTTCATGACTTTGAATACTTTTTTCCAGCCCTTCTTTTACAGGGCAGTTTTTTATGTAGTGATAGATACATGAAAATAATCTCTTTTTTCCAAGACATATTATTATTCTGAGTTGTACTGGTTTAGGAATGATTCGAGTGTGGACTCTTTTAGGAACTATTTACCCTTCCTATGAAAGCAAAAAAGTGTTATAATGGAGGAATTAACTGTATTAGTTAGTATAACAAGTACATATAATGCATTTGGTTAAAGGTGATGGCAAGATATAATTATGTAATTATACATATGCAGAAATATTTTGTGTTCCACTAATTCACATAGAATGTATTAAGTTGGTGGATTTAGAAGACTTTTCCTTTATCAGTTAGACAAATAAAAATATAGGTAAGATGAAGGGTGGGGGAAAGAGAACAAATACTGCTCACATTTTTGTGATCCAAAGAATGAGGCAAATTGAGCACTAAAATTTTAATGAATATAGTAGAAGACCCAAATAATAATTACTTTTCCCCCATAGTCCCTATATTTGCAAACCACTCTTCATTATAATGATATTGTAATTAGAAAAAATGTAAATTAGATCATTAATAATCCTGAACAGAATTATATGTGCTTTTGTAAGTGATAGCTTTCTGAGAAAATTTGGATAAATTGTAAGAGAATTAGAATAGAAGAGAATGCAAAACTTGAAATCATATCTGGAAAGTCTTGGGTGGTAAATAAAAATGATACACTGAGCCAGGGTGCTCTAGGTTCTTGTCTCTCAGAGTGTGTCCATGAAACAGCATCATCTAGGAACTGATAAAAATATAGAATGTTGGGTCCACTATAGAACTAGCTGATTTAGAAGCTGAATGTTAAAAGAATACCAGGACCTTCATATGACACTAGTATTTGCTAAGCATATATATAGAGCATCTTAGGGAGAGTATGTATTTGGATTTATTTTCCTACTGCCATGGTCACAGAAATTTTTGTATAAATAAATCAAGTGTTATTGAATTCAAGTTGCCCTACTTCTCCTGCTTGTTGTCATTAATTAATTGAAGGAATTTTGGATTGGCAGCCATCAGAACTTGCTATTTTAGTTGCCTTTGTAAGTTGCTTTAGGCTACAAGCAACTTACAGATTGCTACTTCAATTGTTTTCCCTGTCTCTTCCTGCTGCCATAAAGTAATAATATTGCACAGAAGGAGAAGGGTAGAAGAGTCCGTGTCTTTCAGTTCAGTGTAGACAATTCCCAGTCCTCTTCCAAAGTGTGTTGCAGTGGGCTTAATTTCAAGTATCCTAGTGTCATGTCTTGCAATCTGGTTTTCTTCAGGGATTGCTCCTATTCTATGAGACAATTATATATATATATATATATATATATATCCATATATATATATGTCTCCACAGCTCTGTTGCACACAGAATTCAGATCATCTAACCTGAGGGAAAGGCTTCCTGAGGGAAACAAAATTTAAGACCTTAACATTGATTGGTATAAGTTAAACAGATGAAGGAAGTCACTATTTTGTTCATGGTTAGCTATTGTTAATCTTGCGGAGGGAAATGAGACTGGGGTCTTCTATGTCACCATTTTTCTTATATCACTCCATAAAATCTGGCATTTTTAGTATTGCCCCCTTATTTTTATTAATTTAGTAAACATTTTCTACTCAATGTCATCTCATCCATTTTCTATTTTCATTTTCCACATGTGTTATGTTAGTAAATGTCAAGGGAATCTCTAAATCTTGAAGAATTGCATTGCAGAAAGAATAATAGTAACCTTCTGAATTATTTCTAGCAAGGCTTATTTCATATAATTTTGGTTGTAATGACTTTAAAAGATGCAGTGGCAAGTTTATTTATTTTGGGGGTTAGTCATTTGTGCAAATTATTACAGTTTTACAAATATTTTCTTTACAAGTTGATCATGCTTCATAATTTCAGAAAACAATATCAGTGAGTATTTTTTCTTATTTGTTGAACTTTAAATGTTTCTTAACATTACATGTATCTAAAACTAGACCATGTGCCTTGACATGTTTCCACTATGGAAAACACATCAGCAGATTATAAATATCTTCAAAACTTGGGATAAAGTAACTTTTAGTTTCATCTTTTCATAAAAATTTAAGGAGAGGTACAGATCTAGGGATAAGTGGTCGATTCCATAAAATCTTTATTTTTTTATTTTTTATTTTTTTCTCTTTTTATTTTTTTTAATTTTATTTAGTTATTTTTCAAGTACAGTTTTTTGTCTATTTCTCCCATCCCAGCCTCCCCTGCCCCTTGCTCCCCTCCTCCCTCCCATTTTCACCCCATTTAGTTCTCCTCCCTGTGTCCTTTCTATTTGTTCCTCCAAATCCATCCCCCTTTTTCCCCTTAATTTCCCTTCCTTCTCCCCTCTGGTCACTATCCCCTTGTTCTCTATTTCAGTGTCTTTGTTTTTTTTTGTTTGTTTGTTTGTTTCGGCTTGCTTGTTTGTTTTGTTATTTAGCTTCCTGTTAAAGGTGAGATCATATGGTATTTGCCTTTCAGCACCAGTCCTATTTCACTCAGCATAATGCTTTCCAGTTCCATCCATGTTGTTGCAAAGGGTAGTAGCTCCTATTTTCTCTCTGCAGCATAGAATTCCATTTTGTATATGTATCACAATTTTTGATCCATTCATTTACTGATGGGCACCTAGGTGGCTTCCAACTCTTGGCTATTGTAAATTGTGCTGCTATGAACATTGTGGTGCATAGGTTCTTTGATATTGATGTTTTAGGATTTTTAGGATATAATCCCAGCAGTGGAATTGCTGGGTCAAAAGGCAGGTCAATTTTTATTTTTCTGAGAAAATTCCATACTGTTTTCCATAATGGTTGTACCAGTCTGCAATCCCACCAACAGTGAACTAAGGACCCATTTTCCACACAACCTCTCCAACATTTGAGGTTTGTTGCTTTGTTTATGATAGCCATCCTGACTGGTGTAAAGTGGTATCTCATTGTGGTTTTAATTTGCATCTCTCTGATAGCTAACAATATTGAGCAACTCTTCATGTGTCTCTGGAGGTTCTGTATGTCCTCCTTGGAGCAGTGTTTGTTCAAGTCCTTTTCCCATTTTTTAATTGGGTTGTGTGTTTTCTTAGAATGGAGTCCTGTAAGTTCTTTGTATATTTTGGAGATTAAACCTTTGTCTGAGGTATCATTGGAAAATATGTTTTCCATACAGTTGGTTGTCTTGCTAATTTAATACTGTTTTCTTTAGCCATGCAGAAGCTTTTTATTTTGATGAGATCCCATTTGTTTATTCTTTCCTTTATATTCCTTGTTCTAGGGGACATATCAGTAAAGAAGTTGCTGCGTGAAACATCTGAGATTTTCTTGCTGATGTTCTCCTCTAGGACTTTAATGGTGTCACGGCTTACATTTAAGTCTTTTATCCACCTTGAATTTATTTTGGTGTATCGTGTAAGTCTGTGCTCAAGTTTCATTTTTTTGCACGTAGCTGTCCCGTTCTCCCAACACCATTAGTTGAAGAGGCTATCTTTACTCCATTTTATGTTACTGCCCATTTTGTCGAATATTAATTGACTGTAGAGGGTTGGGTTGATTTCTAGGCTCTCTGTTTTGTTCCATTGGTCTACGTGAATGTTTTTATGCCAGTACCAGGCTGTTTTGATTACAGTGGCCTTGTAATACAGTTGATATCCGGTATTGTGATCCCTACTACTTTGTTCTTCTTTCTCAAAAGAGCAGCTGCTATTCGGGCTCGTTTAATGTTCCAGATAAATTTTTGAAGTGTTTGTTCTATCTGTGAATTATGCCATTGGTACTTTAATAGGTATTGCATTGAATCTGTATATTACTTTGGGTAGTATGGACATTATGATGATGTTAATTCTTCCAATCCATGAACAAAGTATATGTTTCCATTTGTTTGTGTCTTCCTTGATTTCTTTCTTCAGGGATGTGTAGTTTTCTGCATACGGTTTTTTTACCTCCTTAGTTAGGTTTATTCCTAGATATTTTATTTTTCTTTTTGTTATATAGAATGGGATTTTTCCCTTGATTCCTACTTCTGCTGATTCACTGTTGGTATACAAAAAATGCCTTTGATTTCTGGATATTGATTTTGCAGCCCGCTGTTTTGCCAAATTCATTAATTAGTTTGAGCAGTTTTTGGGTAGAGTCTATAGGATTTTCCATGTACACTATCATGTCATCTGCAAACAGTGACAGTTTTGCTTCCTCCTTTCCTATTTGGATGCCTTTTATTTCCTTTTCTTGCCTGATCGCTGTGGCTAAAACTTCCAATACTATATTGAATAGAAGTGGTGAAAGTGGACATCCTTGTCTTGTTCCTGATCTTAGTGTAAAAGCTTTTATTTTTTCCTATTGAGTATGATATTGGCTGTAGGTCTCTCATATATGGCCTTTATTATTTTGAGAAATGCTCCATGTATTCCCACTTTGCTGAGTGTTTTTATCATAAATGGGTGTTGTACCTTATCAAAAGCTCTTTCTGCATCTATTGATATGATCATGTGATTTTTGTCTTTCCTTTTGTTTATGTGATGTATTACATTTACTGATTTGCGAATGTTGAACCATCCTAGCATCCCTGGGATAAATCCCACTTGGTCATGGTGTATGATCTTTTTGATATATTGTTAGGATGAGATTTGACAATATTTTGTTAAGGATTTTAGCATCTATGTTCATCAGCAATATTGGCCTGAAGTTTTCTTTCTTTGTTGCGTCTCTATCTGGTTTTGGAATTAAGATGATGCTGGCTTCATAAAAAGAATTTGGGAGTTTTCCATCCTTCTGGATTTTTTGGAATAGTCTGTGGAGAATAGGGGTTAGCTCTTCCTTAAATGCTTTGTAGAATTCTCCTGTGAGACCATCTGGTCCAGGGCTTTTGTGTGATGGGAGTTTTTTGATTACTGCTTCAATTTCTTTTGCTGTTATTGGTGTATTTAGATTTTCTGCTTCTTTTTGACTGAGTTTTGGGAGATTGTATTTTTCTAGAAATGTGTCCATTTCCCCTAGGGTTTCAAATTTCTTGGCCTAAAGTTCTTCATAGTAATTTCTTACAATCCCTTCTATTTCTGTGGTATCAATTGTAATCTCTCCTTTTTCATTTCTGATTGTGTTTATTTGTGTCCTCTGTCTTCTTTTCTTGATGAGCCTACTTAAAGGCTTGTCTATTTTATTTATCTTCTCAAAGAACCAACTCCTGGATTCATTGATCCTTAAAATTGTGCTTTTAGTTTCTATGTCATTTAATTCTGCTCTAATCTTGGTTATTTCCTTCCTTCTGCTTGCTCTGGGCTGTCTTTGTTGTTGATCCTCGAGTTCTTGCAGGCATAGGGTTATGCTGTTTGTTGGAAATATTTCTATATTCTTTAGGTAAGCCTGTATTGCTGTAAACTTACCTCTCAGGACTGCCTTCACTGTGTCCCATAAGTTTTTCGTTGTTGTGAGATCATTTTCATTTGTTTCCAGAAGTGTTTTGATTTCTTCCCTAATTTCATTCTTGACCCATTCTTTGTTTAATAGCATACCATTCAGTCTCCATGATTTTGGGTGTTTGGGTTTTTCCTTTGGGTTTGGTTTCCAATTTTAGTCCCTTGTGGTCAGAGAAGATGCTTAGTATAATTTCAGTTTTCTTGAATTTTTTGAGGATCATTTTGTGTTGTATCATGTGGTCTATCTTTCAAAATATTCCACGTGCATTTGAAAAGAATGTGTATTTATCTTCTTTGGGATGAAGGGCTCTCTATATATCACTTAAGTCCATTTCATGTAGGGT
The DNA here is from genome assembly GCF_021234435.1 of Artibeus jamaicensis. Lineage (NCBI taxonomy): Eukaryota > Metazoa > Chordata > Mammalia > Chiroptera > Phyllostomidae > Artibeus > Artibeus jamaicensis. The sequence continues at coordinate 22,014,373 of NW_026521506.1, forward strand.
GTTGTTTAATGCCACAATATCTTTGTTGATAATTTGTTTGAAAGATCTGTCCATTTTTGATAGTGGGGTGTTCAAATCCCCTACTATAATTGTGTTGCAGTCAATATCTTTCTTGAAGTCCTCTAAGATTTTCTTGATATATTTGGGTGCCCCTATGTTTGGTGCATATCTGTTTACAATGTTAATGTCTTCTTGTTGGATTCTTCCCTTGATTATAATGAATTGACCTTCTGGGTGTCTCTTTATGGCCTTTTTTTTTTGAAGTCTATTTTGTCCTATATGAGAATTGCCACCCCAGCTTTTTCTTGTCCGTTTGCTTGGAAAACTTGTTTCCAGCCTTTCATTTTTAGTCTGTGATGGTCTTTTGTCCTGAGGTGTGTCTCTTGTAGGCAGCATATGTGTGGGTCATGCTTTCTTATCCATTGGGCTATTCTGTGTCTTTTGACAGAGCATTTAATCCATTTACGTTTAAGGTTATTATTGATGGGTACTTATTCATTGCCATTTTTGTACCTGTGTTCCTCTCTGTCTCCCTCTTATTCTTCCTTTCCTTAAAGCAGTCCTTTTATTATTTCTTCTAGAGCTGGTTTGGTGGAGGCATATTCTTTTAGGCTTCTTTTGTCTTGGAAGCTCTTTATTTGGCTATCTATCTTGATTGAGAGCCTTGCTGGGTAAAGTAGCCTTGGTTGTAGGCCTCTGGTTCTCATTACTTGAAATATTTCTTGCCATTCTCTTCTTGCTTGATGTGTTTCCATTGAGAAGTCAGTAGCTAACCTTATTGGGGCTCCCTTGTACGTTATTTCTTTTTTCTCCCTTGCTGCCTTTAAGATTCTCTCTTTGTCTTGGAATTTTGCCATTTTGATGATGATGTGTCTTGAAGTGGGCCTCCTTGGGTTCCTCTTGATTGGGACTCTGTGATTCCTGGATTTGTGAGACTTTTTCTCTTATCAAATTAGGGAAATTTTCTCTCATTACTCTTTCAAATATGTTTTCTATCCCTTCTTCCTCTTCTTCTTCCTCTTCTTCTTCTTCCTCTTCCTCTTCCTCCTCCTCCTCCTCCTCCTCCTCCTCCTCCTCCTCCTCTTCTTCTTCTTCTTCTTCTTCTTCTTCTTCTTCTTCTTCTTCTTCTTCTTCTTCTTCTTCTTCTTTCTTCTTCTTGTATTCCTGTTATTTGTATTTTATTACATTTCATATTGTCCTGCATTTCTCTTAATCCCTCTTCATTGTTTCTGAGCCTCTTTTCATTTTCTTTCCCTTTCTGTGAGATGCTTTCTACCTTGTCCTCCAACTCACTAATCCTAACCTCTGCTTCATCTATCCTACTTTTGAAACTTTCTACTGTGTTCTTCAATTCAGAAATTGTATTCTTCATTTCCTCTTGTCTCTTGCTGATAGTTTCCATTTCCTTTTTCATGTTGCTGTAGTTTGCAGAGAGATCATTGTAGTTCCCCTGTAGTTTCTGGTAGTTCACTGTGAGCTCTTTGAACTTCGTAATAACCAGTGCTTTGAATTCACTATCTGATAGTTGATAAGCCTATATTTTATCTCACATGCTTTCTGAAGCTTCTGCTTTTTCTTTCATTTGGGGATTGTTTCTTTGTCTTCCCATTGTTTGAGTCTCTTCTTGTTAGTCTCTGCTTCTAAAATTGATCTGTTCTGAAACCCTGGTTTTATGATGTGAGCTTCTGTGGTATGATCCTTGTGAAGTTCAGTGGTGCAGACTCCTTGAAGTTTCTTGATGTTCTCGGTCTCCACCTACTCTCACGCTGGTCCTTGCGCTGGTCCCTGCGTTGGTCGCCTACCACTGCTGAATGTCCCGGGTCTAGTAACCGTCTCCTCAAGCACCCAGGCCCGTTACTACAGCAGCCCAGGGGCTGGGAATGTCCAGGCTTCTGTACCTGACTCCCCGGCGTCCAGGCCTGTAGCTATGGCAGCGGCACAGGGGCTTAGAATGTCCCAGCTCCGGTACCTGACTCCCCAGCTTCCAGACCTGTCGCTATGGGAGCGACACAGGGGCTGAGAATGCCTCAGCTGCGTATCTGGCTCCTCTGCTGCCAAAGGCCGTCACAGGGGTTTGGAGCATCCCAGCTTCTGTATCTGACTCCCCGGCATCCAGACCTGTTGCTATGGCAGTGGCACAGGGGCAGAGAATGCCCCGGCTCCCGTATGTAGCTCCTCGGGGCCCAGGACTCTCTCTATGGTGGTGTCACAGGGGCCTCAGGTGTCTCATCTCCTGCAACTGACTCTTCTGTTGCCCAGGCCAGTAGCTATGGCATCGGCACCGGGGCCGAGAATGTCCCAGCTCCGGTTCCTGACTCCTTTGTCACCCAGGACCGTCACAGGGGCTTGGAGTGTCTGGCTCCCGTACCTGACTCCCCGGCTCCCAGGCCTGTTGCTCTGGCAGCAGCACAGGGGCCGCATGTGTCCGAGCTGCAGTAGCTGACTCTGCCGCTGTCTGGTGTTTCAGCGTCAGTCACAATCTCTGGCCTTTTAATTTCATAAATGCTGGGTAACCGATGATTTATTGTGCTGTTTCTCTATAGATCTGTCAGGATTTTCACCCATGAGTACTGGAGCTAGCATCAGCTCCGTCTTACTCCATCACCATCTTCCCAGCATCCTAAAATCTTAAATTATGTTATGTTATTTCACATCATTTGTCTATATTTGCAACCTTTTTCCCACAGGCTATTGTTAGGCACATTGTAAAATTATCTAATTTAAGCGTGATAATTCTGTGATGTATAAATTAGCATTATCTTAATTTCAATAACAAATAATTATGAGTCTTATAAAGGTTAAGTAACTTCCTCAGGGTCATGCAACTATTAAATGATAAAACCAGATCTATAAACTCATTTCTGATAGACATTATCCAAAGCATATGCCATGCTTCAAATTAACTAGCACACCATGCTTCTTCGCTAAAACTTGTAGTTCACTTGATAGTTGGTCTTAAAGCAAAAAAAAGTGAGGAATTCTTTTAAAAATAATAATCTTCCATTCTCATTGGTGTGGCTCAGTGAATTGAGACCCATTCTGCAAACTAAAAGATCTCCAGTTATATTCCCAGTCAGGACACATTCCTGGGTTGTGGGCTAGGTCCGCAGTTGGGGGTGTATGAGAGGCAACTACACCATAATGTTTCTCTCCCTCTCTTTCTCCCTTCCCCTCTCTGTATAAGTAAGTAAGTAAGTAAGTAAGTAAATAAATAAATAAGATCTTAAAAATAGAAATAAAATAATAATCTTCATTGTTGTTACTATTTTATTCTTGATGTCATTATCCTCATTATCATCAAATATAATTTAAGACTACAGCTGTCCATGTTCTTACATCTCTTTCAAAATGTACAGTTCTCATAAGCTCACACTAGGGAGGTGGTTCAATACTAACCTTTTCATTAGTTGTCAGAGTGCTATAATTTAACCATTAATCATTGTAAAAATATTGTTATTAAATTCAGTTGTTAATTTACTTATTCAATAAGCACTTTTGGAGACTATGATAGTTTTAGGGAGAGTTTAATCTGTTCTGATATAATTCTTTATTTTTTCTTAAATGATGAAAGAAAAATATTTCTATGGGCTCATCTCTGAGTTTCTATATACTCTCAGAAATTTCATGTATGAATAGACATTAGCATATAGCTGAGTCTAGTTTATGGGAACCCAGAACATAATTATGGCCTAGCAGTTACTGGAACTTTTAAAAGTTAGGTGATGAATATATTTCTGACCAACATCTATAGCATGGTAAGCCCAATCAGACTGTGAATGCATGGTGTATGTATGTGTGTGCATGAATAAATGGAATACCAAAAATATATACTAACAAGATTTGTCTTTCTAACTATTTAAGTATGGTTTATGTCCCTCAGTAGAGTTTCAGAGTTTTCTCTGAAAAGGTCCTATACATTTCTTGTAAAGTTATCCACCTTTTTTGTCTTCTAGCTCCTATTGTAATAGTATGTTATGTCATATTTCCTGATTATTGTTTGTAGGTAGGGGGTATAATTATGTGTATTAAATTTAAACACCTGCTAAATTACTTTTCTGTTGATTATTTTGATTACTTTCAACTGTAATGCCATACAATATTCAGTAATGCTAATGTGGACATTGCCTGATCATTTCTAACAGTTATTTTTTTATTTCATCTGGTTATATAATTGTATTCTTTGGTCCTTTTCAGAATAATGTTAAATCACAGTGGTGATACAGACTTTAATAATAATTGTTATTATTCATAATAATTATTTTCCAGGAATACATCACATGCAAGACACTAACTATTCTAAGTGCTTCACTTGATTAGTTTACTTAATCCTCATAATAACTTTATAAGAATTCAAACTTGAGTTCAAGCCAACATGGAGGCATAGGTAGAAATGCTTTGCTTCCTTGCACAACCAAAAGGAGGATAACAACCAGTTTAAAAATAATAAACAAATAGAATTGCCAGAAAGTAGAACTGCCTGGAACTCTGACAACCAAGGAGTAAAGAAACATTCATGGAGAACAATTATGCCATGATGCAGCAAAAAGGGTGTCCCCTTGGTGAATACCTAGGGATCCACCCCTTACAACATAGCAGGTGATCCAAGACAAAGAAATATGGTCCAAATAAAAAAAAACAGATCAAAACCCAAGAAAAAGACCTAAGCTACCAGGAGATAGACAACCTATCTGATACAGACTTCAAAACACTGTTAACCAGAATGCTCATGAAAAATGATTGAGCTTGGTCACAAAATAAAGGAAGAAATAAAAGCTATACAAAGTGAAATAAAGGAAAATATACAGGGAACCAACAGTGAAGAAAATGAAACCACGACACAAATCAATGATTTGAAACAAAAGGAGGAAATAAGTATCCAACCAGAAAAGAATGAAGGAATAAGAATTAGAAAAAATGAGAAGCTTAAGAATCTCTTTGGCAACTTTAAACATTCCAACATCTCATCATGGAGGTGTCAGAAGGAAAAGAGGAAGAACAAGATACTGAAAACTTACTTGAACAAATAATGAAGAACAACTTTCCCAAACTGGTGAAGGAATTAGACTTCCAGGAAGTCCAAGAAGCGTGGACCCATGGAGAAACACACCAAGGTACATCATAATTAAGTTAGCCAAGATCAAAGATAAAGAGAGAATCTTAAAAGCAGCAAGAGGAAAGGAGAGAGTTACCTACAAAGGAGTGCCCATAAGACTGTCAGCTGATTTCTCAAAAGAAACCTCACAGGCAAGAAAAGGCTGGAAGGAAGTATTTAAAGTCAGGAAAGGCAAGGACCTACATCCAGGATTACTCTCTCCAGAAAAGCTATCATTTAGAATGGAAAGGCAGATCAAGTGTCTTCCAGATAAGGTTAAGTTAAAGGAGTTCATCACCACCAATCCCTTATTGTATAAAATGTTAAGGGGATTTATCTAAAAAAAAAAAGAAGATCAAAGTAATGAACAGTAAAATTACAACAAACTCAAAACTATCAACAACCAAACCTAAAACACACAAACAAACAAACAAAGAACTAAGCAAATAATTAGAACAGGAACAGAATCACAGAAATGGAGATTGCATGAAGGATTATCAGTGGGGAGAGAGAGGGGAGAATGGGGGGAAATGTACAGAAAATAAGAAGCATAATTGGTAGGTACAAAATAGACAGGAGGATGTTAAGAAGAGTATAGGAAATGGAGAAGCTGAAGAACTTATATGTACAACCCATGGGCATGACCTAAGGGGGGGGGATGTTAGAGGGTGTGGGGGTATAGGGCAGAGGGTGATAAAGGGGAGAAAAATTAGGACAAATGTAATAGCATAATCAATAACATACACTTAAAAAATTCAAACTTGACAATTTGACTTCAAAGTCCTCTCTTTTTTTCCAAAAACAGTATTTCTTCTCCCAGTGATTACTGAAATAAATTACTTTGATGAAAAGCCTTAGAATACAATCTATAAATCACCTATATCATCATATGGAGTACTAAAACAGGCACATTCATGGATATTTCTTCCATAAACACACCCTCAAATATTAGCAATGCAGCCTAAACTTTATTTCATTAAGCTTATTAGCTGATTCTTATGAACAGCAAGTTTTTTTTGAAATTCAATTCTAGGTCACTGCAAAATGGCTGTGAGGCAGATTTATGAATAATCTACCTCTGGATTTGTTTTTCTTTTTTTTATTGCTGTTCAATTACAGTTGTCCCCATTATCACCCCATTACTCTCTTGTCCTACCTTCCTCCACCTCCCACATTCAATACTACTCCCTTATCTCTTCCCTGTTGTCTTTGTCCATGGGTCCTTTATACATGTTATCAACAAATATCAATTTTTTAAATCTTTTTTTATTATTGTTCAAGTGCAGTTGTCTCAATTTTCTCCCTACCACTCCCCCCCCCCACCTCAGACTTCCATTCCCCATGGCTTTGTCCATGTGTCCTTTATACATGTTCCTTGACAACCCTTCCTCCTTTCCCCTCACATTATCCCCTCCGACCTTCCCACTGGTTATTGTCATTTTGTTTTTAACTTCAATATTTCTGGTTATATTTTTCTTGCTTGCTTGCTTTGTTGATTAGGTTCCACTTAGAGGTGAGATCATATGGTATTTGTTTTTCACCACCAGGCTAATTTCAATTAGCATAATGCTTTCCAGTTCCATTAATGCTGTTGAGAAGGATAGGAGCTCCTTTTTTCTTTCAGCTATGTAGTATTCTACTTTGTAGTGTAAATGTACTATAATTTTTGATCCATTCATTTACTGATATGCACTTAGGGTGCTTCCAGCATTTGGCGATTGTAAATTGTGTTGCTATGAACATTGGGGTGCATAGGTTCTTTTGGATTGGTGTTTTAGGGTTCTTAGGGTATAATCCCAGCAGTGGAATAACTGGGTCAAAAGGCAGTTCCATTTTTAGTTTTCTGAGAAAAATTCCATACCGTCTTCCACAGTGACTGCACAAGTTTGCATTCCCAGGAACAGTGCACTAGGATTCCCTTTTTCCCACAACCTCACCAACACTTGTTTTTTTATTTGGTCATGATGGGCACTCTGACCAGTGTGAAGTGGTATGAGAATTTTTATTCTGGTATTTGTTTTACAGAACAATGGAGGGTTCTGATTTGTATTATTACAGTTTTTTAAATTGCTATTCTTCTAGCAATGTATCCATCTATTCCAATTTTACCAAGAACATATATAAAATGTTTTACAAATTTGATTAAATGTCTGATTTTCCCATTTGTCTTCCCCTTTTGACTATTAGTGTAGACAGTAACTGTGTGAATAAATTTTCAGACGTGAGGCTTTCTATGGTTTTTTGGAAGTAACACACTTTTTCACAGTATTATGATTTCTTTTAAGAGCTTTTCTTCACATTTGGTTTTCTGCAATTTAAATATGACATTATTAGTGGTGGGTTTTATAATTTATTATCTTGTTTGTTTTGTATTTTTCTGGACTTTTGTTCTCTGAGTGTCTTGAATCTGTAATTTGGTGACTGTAATTAATTTTGCAAAGTTTTCATACAGTTTTTCTTCAAATACTTTTTTTCTCCTAACCTCTCTCTATTCTCTTTTTGGTATTATGTAGATTCATATTTTGCATCTTTCTTAGGTGAACTGTTAAGTTTTATTCTTTTTTCTCCTTTGCATTTTACTTTGAGAAGAGTTTTTGTTGACCTATCTTTGAACTCACTGATTCTTTCCTTGGCCATACCATGGCTACTGATGAGCCCATCAGTTCTACTGATGAAGAACTACAGAGGCAGTTCTTATTCTTGTTTCTGGGTTTTTGATTTCTAGCACTTCCTCTGAATTTTATCTTAAAGTTTCCATTTTTCTGTTTGCTTTACTCACCTGTTCTTGCATGTTGTTTTCTTTTTTTCCATCAGAGGCCTTAATATATTAATAATAGTTATTTAAAATTCCTCATCCAAAAAAATCAAAATCTGTGGCATATTTGGTTCTGATAATTTATTTGTTTTTACAGACTATGTTTTTATCTTTTTTCTTTTTGCCTGCATTGCAATTTTTAGTTAATATCAAACATGATATACTTGGGTAATAAGGACTGAAGTAAATAGGTCTTTAGTGTAAAGTTTATATTTGTCCAGCTAGGAGTTAGCCTATATTCAATGATTGCTATAAGTATGCATAGCAGGGACTTCAATATCCTCTAGTATACTTAAAAAAAAAAGTTCTCTCTTGACTTTGGGCTTCCCTAACTACTCTTCCTGAGAGAGAGTCTGTGTCTCACAGCTCTATTAGGTGCAATCTACTGCTATTATACTGGGGCCCCAGTGGTGATATGGTAAGGTGTGGAGGAGACAGGCATCCCCAACTCTTCTGATTATATCCCAGCCTGTTAGCTGATCTGTGTGTGTCTGTGCTGCGACATTCACTGGCATTTCTCCAAGAGTACAGATTTTTTTCTCCTCCTGTTTTCTTTCTTATTCTCTACACATAGTATTCCCAGTGTATTTCCTTAAAACCTTGACTTCACTTTACTGTTTCTTTTCTCTCCTAGGTGAGGCAGTAAGATTGGAAGAGGCTGAATGGGAGGATTTATCTTCTCCCTCTAGGATAAAGACATGACAGATTAGTTTCCCTTGGTGGGTTATTTTTGTTATGAAAAAGACTATGGACATATTTACAAGGATTATTCTTCCTCTTCCCAAGCCAGGGCGAAGAAGCAGTCTTTCTCAGATCTTCATCATGAGAACTTGGTGGAGCTCCTGTTATAAAAGCCTATGTAAGTTTGGGGGCATCCTCCAAGATTGTAGCCCCCAGGAATTTCTCATTTCCATTCCATACTCAGTTTACAGAAATTTGTGAAAATTGTCCTCTAAATGTTTCTAAAGCTTATAGTTTTCAGTGGCTTTTACTCCAGGCAAGTAATTCCTGGGTTTTGTCTCTTGCTGGGGATACTGCTGGCTTTCTAGATTTTGCAGTGACATCTCATCTTGAGAGTTCAATTCTCTGATTTTCTCTTAAAGTCATTGATCTTTAAGTTTGTCCAGATTTTTCTTATTGTAAGGGCAGGAGTGATGCCTTTCAAGCACATTACATGTCAAAACTGAAAGTGGAAGTACTGTTACATTCACTTTTGCTATTTCCCATATTTATCCAGGCAATGCCTACTTCTCCTTAAAAGAATTGTGCTTTTCAGAATTGTTCAGTTCTAATCCTCATGGGTGATTTGATTTTATCCCCTGATAAGTCATTTAGGCTTCCTTTATTTTTCTCTAGTATTCTCAGTTACTATTAATACAAATATAAGTGGAAACAACCAATTATAAAGATAGCTTAATTTATATGCTAATTAATCCACATTTAAAAAATTAAGTCATTTTAAATATAAATTAGACTATATACAAATTGATTTAAGAATATCACAACATTAATCTACACATCAAATTAAATGGAAAATAGTCAAGTGTGTAGAGTATTTGTATTCAAGGTGATTCTTACTTCCCATTACCACAAGCCAAAAATCCACCCCTCCCTGAAAAAAATCCTCTCATCTCTTCCTTGTCTGCTTTCTAGTATAGTTTTTTTGAAGCTTTAAGGTTTTATTATTTTATTATTTTTTAATTTTTTATTAATTATTCTTTAAGTACAGTTTTCTGTCTTTTGCTCCCATCCCAGCTCACCTCCCCAGTGCTCCCCACCTCCCTCCTATTTCCACCCTCCTTAGTTGTTGTCCAATTGTCCTTTATACTACTTTCTAGTATAGTTTTATAAATAAACTCCTTTTAAAATAAACTGATAATAATTCTAAGACTTTATTACTGTGTTAACTGAAATATTATCTAAGTTAATAACAACAAGTGCAAAATAAGTTAGCAAAATAAGCGTTATATTGAATTATTTACATTTTATAGGGTTTTTTGCTTAATAAAATATTAACTTTGGTGATCTTTGCAGATTTTTGTCCTCTACAAAATGTTACCATACAATTGCCTAGAATTGGTGTCTAACACATTAGTGCCTAAATGTTGGGGAAAGAATATATAATGATAATTAATGGCATTAGCTTTAGAGTCAGCCAGACCAGAATTGAAACACAGCTCTAACAGAAGGTAAATAAATACCAATACTTTTAATCTCTGTACCTCATTTTCTTCATATAGTAAGTAGGAATTACAATACATATTTTTAGGATTGTCATGAATTAGATATTAACACTTCAGGTGTCAAGTATACAATACATTGTCAATTAATGCTATGGTAGGCAGGGTTTCTAAAATGGCCCTCTGAAGATACTTTACCCTAACCCTATAACTTTTGAATATGATGAAGTATCACTGATGTGATCATGTTATGATATATGGCATGTTGGCCTTCAAATAAGGTTATTACCTAATTGGGCCTAATCTAAGCTCTTTGTCTCTTAAAAGCTGAGGGTCTTCTCTGATAGGTGGTAAAAGGAGAGGACAGAAACATTTAAAACACAAGGGGGACCTAATGCACAATTTCCAATTTAAAGCTAGTAAATGCCAATATTTTGAATGTATTAAATGCCACTAAGTTGTACTCTTTAAAATAATTAAAACAATGTATTTTGTGTTCTGTAAATTTTATTGCAATAAAAACATGAAGAGTAATAAGACATTCAACAAGGCAATAAAATGTACCCCATCATGGTGAGGAGGGTGAACAATAAATTGAAACTTTTCCTGGGGTACCTGGTAAGATTGAACTAGAAGATGGATTTACAGGAACTAGTATAAAGGGCACATGGACAACAACTAAGGGGGGAAATGGGAGGGAGGTGGGGAGCACGGGGGGGTGGGCTGGGATGGGAGTGAAAAACAGAAAACTGTACTTGAACAATAATTAAATAAAAAAAAGAAACTTGAAAATACTTATTATAGCCCTGGCTGGTGTAGCTCAGTGGATTGTCTGCGAACCAGACAATCGTGGTTCGATTCCCAGTCAGGGCACATACCCGGGTTGCAGGTCGGTTCCCTGCAGGCCAGTTCACAGCAGGGGATGCATGAAAGGCAACCATACATTGATGTTTCTCTCCCTCTCTCCTTCCCTTCCCCTCTAAAGATAAATAAATAAAATCTTTAAAAAAAAAGAAAATACTTATTATAAATTTGTTCAGTACTTAAAGAAAAATGGGCATATGAGAAAATGCATGGGAAATCTCAGCATGAAAATGAAAACAATAAAAAGAATAAATAGAAAAATACAGTATCAGGAATAAAAATAAAGCAATGCATAGGCTTAACAGCAGAATGAAGATGGCAGCAGAAAGGGTCAGTGGAAAGGAAAATAAATCAACAGTAATCTTAAAATCTGAAGAACAGGGAAAAAATTTTCAAAAGGCATCCCCAGTGATTTGTGAGATAATAGCCTTCTGATATTTGTGAGATAATAGTCATGTCTCTCTTCTCTTCACTGAGTTCCAAAGTAGAGTTGAGAAAGAGTATGTCAGAACAAAATGTGTGAAAAAAGTAATGGCTAAAATTGTCTTATTTTGGTTTAAAAGAAAACTACATATGTAAGAAACTCAGTGAATACAAGCTGAATAAATACAAAAAAAAAAAAAACCCTGCACTTAGGTACATCATTGTTAAACTATGTGGCATGAATGATAAGCAGAAAATTTTTAAAGTAACAGGGAAAAGTGGCAAATTACATACAAGGGAACAATCACATGAATATCAGCTGAGTTCTTATCAGAAATTTAAAAAAAACAAGCAAAATATAACCAGGGAAATTGAAATAAAGAAGAAACTGACAGTAACCAGAAGGAAGGGAGAACAATAATGGGAGAAAATAGAAGGACCATGAAGGAACGTGTATAAAGGACTCACAGCCAAAGCCAAAGCAGGGTAGGATCCAAAGTGGGAGATGGGGATGGATGGGGTGAAAATGGAGACAACTATACTTGAACAGCAATTGAAAAAGTTAAAAATAAAAAATAAGTAAGTAAAAAAATAAAGAAGTGGTAAAAAGAAGAAATAATGGAGACCCTAAGATATCTGCATATGTTTAAAATGCCAAGAGAAAAAAATGAACCTTGTATTTTAAACCCAATGAAAATGGCTTTGGAAAAGTGATGGCCAAACTAAATTTAAAGAAAACTAAAATTCGAAAGAATTGGTCACCAGAAGACATGCACTATAAGAAATATTGAAGAATGTTCTATAGGCACAAAGAAAATTGTATTTAACTGGAACAGTATTGGACCAGGTTAAATATATAGTCACATATAAACAATTTTCCCTCCTTTTTAATTCTTTAAAAGACTTTTAAATAAAAAATAATAACAAATAATTACACAGTACTGTGTGTTTCATTACATATGTAGAAGTAAAAATACAGCAAAAGAAATTGGGAAATAAATAAAATTATACTATTTTATGGTTCTTACATTTTGTAATAAGTGGTACAATATTAATTTTAAGTAGAATATAATGAATTACATGTGGATGCTGGAATTTCCTGATCAACTATCAATAATAATAATAATAATAATAATAAGTCATATTAGAAAACATAGAGACACTATAATGCAATAATAAAATTATTCAGTTAATCCAAATAAGGTATTATAAAAGATAAGGAGAATCATAGGAATGTATGCATGTGCTCACATGTGCTTGTGCACACACTCACACATAGAAAACAAATAACAAGCTGGAATGTCAACTATACCAGATAGACTATGAGTAGCCAGTCATAATTCTCATCTACTGATGCTCATGCCTTTAATAATGCTCTTCACTTGACCGTACATAGGACTTGTGTTCTATTTTTTGGCAGTCTGGTTATTTTTTATTTTTAAATTTGTTGTTGTCCATTTGGTTGTGTGAGGAGTAAAGTGTATCTACCTACACTTCCATCTTGGCCAGGAGATGTTTCTAATGAACACAATATGGTAAAGATAATAGGATGTCAATCTCATGATTATGTTTATTTTAGAAGACTTCATTTTAGCAGCCTGGAGCAAAGAAATTCTCCTGGCTAACTTGATAGGTTAAGCCTCCAATTGTAGCAATCAAAAATTTCTCTAGACATTGAGGAATATCTACTCAGGGGCAAAGTCGCCATCTAATTGAAAACTACTGCATTATATGCTTATATTAAAATAGGAAAAGTTTTAAAATTATTGACTAAGCTTTTACCTTAAGAAGCTAAACAAAAGTAAGTCAAACTTAAAGTATAAAAATGAAGTAAATGATTAACGATAAATCAATGAAATAGAAAATCAAAAGCAGGTAAAAGTAATGCATACTCGATTCTTTGAAAAAATTAACAAAATAGAGACTCCTGGCCAAGATGGAGGTGTAGATAGATACACTCTTTACTCTTCACATAACCAAAAGAAATACAACAACAAATTTAAAAATAAAAAATAACCAGACTGCCAGAAAACAGAACTGTGTGGAAGCCTGACAACCAATGAGTTAAAGAAGAAACATTCATCCAGACTGGTACAAGGGGTAGAGACAGACAGCTGGGGTAAAGAGGACTCACAGCAAGGCAGAGGCTGGAGAACTGAGGTGGGCAAGGTAGCAGGTGGCAGAGGGGATGGTCCCACATTTACATGCGGATAAACCAGGAGGAACAACTGGGAAGAGAGACAGAACGAGCAACCTAGGGTTCCAGCACTGGAAACTGAAACCTTAAAATCTCTGACTCAAAAAACCTGTGGGGGTTGAGATGGCTGGAGAAACTCTCAACCTCACAAGACAAATCACTAGAGATACCCACAGTGTCCTACAACATACAAAAACCCACATACCTGGGAGTTAGCAACAGAAGGGCCCAATTTGCTTGTGGGTAGTGGAGAAACTTACTGATAGCTTGCTAGAGCCAAGAAGGCAGCATTATACCCTCTCACACCCCTCCGTCACATACATGCCCCCAGTGCAGCCAAGTGGGTTGCCCCACCCTGGCAAAAACGTAACAGTCTTCCCCTATCCTATAACAGGTGCACTGAGACAAACAATGTATGGCCCAAATGAAAGAACAAATTAAAGCTCCAGAAAACAATACAAGTAAGTGATAAGGAGATAGCCAACCTATCAGATGCAGAGTGCAGAACACTGGTAATCAGGATGCTCACAAAAAAAAAAAAAAGAAAAAGGAGAAGGCTATGAAAAGTGAAATAAGGAGAACCAACAGTGAAGGGAAGGAAACCAGGACTCAAATCAATACTTTGGACCAGAAGGAAGAAATAAACATTCAAGCAGAACAGAATGAAGAAACAATAATATCAAACAATGAGAAGAGGCTTAGGAACTTCTGGGGCAACTTTAAACATTCCCACATCTGAATCAATAGGGTGCCACAAGGAGAAGAGGAGGAGCAAGGTATTGAAAACTCACTTAAAAACATAATGAAGAGGATGCTGGGAAGATGGTGATGGAGTAGGATGGAGCTGATGCTAGCTCCTGTACTCATGGGTGAAAATCCTGAGAGATCTATAGAGAAACAGCACAATAAACCATCGGTTACCCAGCATTTATTAAATTAAAAGACCAGAGATTGTGACCGACACTGAAACACCAGACAGCGGCAGAGTCAGCTACTGTAGCTGCGACACACGCGGCCCCTGTGCTGCCGCCAGAGCAACAGGCCTGGGAGCTGAGGAGTCAGGTACGGGAGCCAGACACTCCAAGCCCCTGTGACGGTCCTGGGTGACAGAGGAGTCCGGAACCGGAGCTGGGACATTCTCGGCCCCGGTGCCGATGCCATAGCTACTGGCCTGGGCAACAGAAGAGTCAGTTGCAGGAGCTGTGACACCTTAGGCCCCTCTGATGCCCCAATAAAGACGGTCCTGGGTGCCAGAAACCCAGCTACAGGAGCTGGGACAATCTCAGCCCGGACTGGATGCCTGGGAGTCAGGTACAGGAGCCGGGATGCTCCAAATACCTGTGAGGGCCCTGGGCGGCAGAGGAGCCAGCTATGGAAGACGGAACTTTCTCAGCCACTGTGTCACTGCCATAGCGATGGGACTGGACACCAGGGAGTCAGATACAGAGGCCGGGACACTCCAAAAACCCTGTGACGTCCTGGAAGGCCGAGGAGTAAGATACGCATCCGAAGCATTCTCAGCCCTTGTGTGCTCCCAAGGCAAAAGGTCTGGACGCTGGGGAGTCACGTAATAGAGCTGGGACATTCTAAGCCTCTGTGCCATTGCCATAGAGAGAGGACTGGAAAATGGGGAGTTAGGTAAGGAAGCCAGGACACTCCAAACCCCTGTGACGGTACTGGGTGGCTGCAAGGACTCAGCTACAGGAACCAGGACATTCTTGGCTACTGTGCCCATGCCGTAGTACAAGCCTGGGCACTTGAGCAGGCGGCTACTAGACCCGGGACATTCAGCAGTGGTAGGTGACCAACGCAGGGACCAGCCCAAGGCCCAGCGTGAGAGTAGGTGGAGACCGAGAACATCAAGAAACTTCAAGGAGTCTGCACTACTGAACTTAACAAGGATCATTCCACAGAAGTTTACACCATAAAACAAGGGTTTCAGAACAGACCAATTTTAGAAGCATAGACTAACAAGAAGAGACTCAAACAATGGGAAGACAAAGAAACAACCCCCAAATGAAAGAAAAAGCAGAAATTTCAGAAAGAATGTTAGATGAAATATAGGCTTATCAAATATCAGATAGTGAATTCAAAGCAGTGGTTATTACAAAGTTCAAAGAGCTCACAGTGAATTACCAGAAACTACAGGGGAACTACAATGATCTCTCTGCAAACTACATCAACATGAAAAAGGAAATGGAAACTATCAGCAAGAGACAAGAGGAAATGAAGAATACAATTTCCGAATTGAAGAACACAGTAGAAAGTTTCAAAAGTAGGATAGATGAAGCAGAGGATAGCATTAGTGAGTTGGAGGACAGGGTAGAAAGCATCTCACAGAAAGAGCAAGAAAATGAAAAGAGTCTCAGAAAGAATGAAGAGGGATTAAGAGAAATGCAAGATAATGTGAAACGTAATAACATCCGAATAATAGGAATACCGAAAGGAGAAGAGAAGAACAAGGGATAGAAAACATATTTGAACGAGTAATGAGAGAAAATTTCCCTAATTTGATAAGAGAAAAAGTCTCACAAATCCAGGAATCACAGAGTCCCAATCAAGAGGAACCCAAGGAGGCCCACTTCAAGACACATCATCATCAAAATGGCAAAATTCCAAGACAAAGAGAGAATCTAAAAGGCAGCAAGGGAGAAAAAGAAATAACATACAAGGGAGCCCCAATAAGGTTAGCTACTGACTTCTCAATGGAAACACTTCAAGCAAGAAGAGAATGGCAAGAAATATTCCAAGTAATGAGAACCAGAGGCCTACAACCAAGGCTACTTTACCCAGCAAGGCTCTCAATCAAGATAGATAGCCAAATAAAGAGCTTCCAAGACAAAAGAAGCCTAAAAGAATACGCCTCCACCAAACCAGGTCCATTAGAAATACTAAAACTACTGCTTTAAGGGAAGGAAGGATAAGAGGGAGACAGAGAGGAACACAGGTACAAAAATGGCAATGAATAAGTACCTATCAATAATAACAATAAACGTAAATGGATTAAATGCTCCAATCAAAAGACACAGAATAGCTCAATGGATAAGAAAGCATGACCCACACATATGCTGCCTACAAGAGACCCACCTCAGGACAAAAGACCATCACAGACTAAAAGTGAAAGGCTGGAAACAAGTTTTCCAAGCAAACGGACAAGAAAAAACACCTGGGGTAGCAATTCTCGTATCGGAAAAAATAGACTTCAAAAAAAAGGCCAAAAAGAGAGACCCAGAAGGTCAATT
The DNA here is from genome assembly GCF_021234435.1 of Artibeus jamaicensis. NCBI lineage: Eukaryota > Metazoa > Chordata > Mammalia > Chiroptera > Phyllostomidae > Artibeus > Artibeus jamaicensis. The sequence continues at coordinate 22,031,186 of NW_026521506.1, forward strand.
CATTATAATCAAGGGAAGAATCCACCAAGAAGACATTAACATTGTAAACAGATAATAGGGGCACCCAAATATATCAAGAAAATCTTAGAGGACTTCAAGAAAGATATTGACAGCAACACAATTATAGTAGGGGATTTGAACACCCCACTATCAAAAATGGACAGATCTTCCAAACAAATTATCAACAAAGATATTGTGGCATTAAACAACACCCTAGATGAAATGGACTACACTGATATATATAGAGCCCTTCATCCCAAAGAAGCTAAATACACATTCTTTTCAAATGCACATGGAACATTTTCAAAGATAGACCACATAATAGGACCCAAAATGAGCCTCAACAAATTCAAGAAAATTGAAATCATACCAAGCATCTTCTCTGACCACAAGGGACTGAAATTAGAAACCGACCCCAAAGAAAAAAACCCAAAGCACCCAAAATCATGGAGACTGAATGGTGTGCTATTAAACAAAGAATGGGTCAAGAAAGAAATTAGGGAAGATTTCAAAACATTTCTGGAAACAAATGAAAATGATCTCACAACAACCCAAAACTTATGGGACACAGTGAAGGCCATCCTGAGAGGGATGTTTATGGCAACAAAGGCCTACCTAAAGAAGATAGAAATATTTCAAACAAACAACCTAACACTACACCAGCAAGAACTTGAGGAACAACAACAAAGACAGCCCAGAGGAAGCAGAACGAAGGAAATAACCAAGATTAGAGCAGAATTAAATGACATAGAAACTAAAAGTACAATTCTAAGGATCAATGCATCCAGGAGTTGGTTCTTTGAAAAGATAAACAAAATAGACAAGCCTTTAAGTAGGCTCATCAAGAAAAGAAGACAGAGGACACAAATAAACACAATCAGAAATGAAAGAGGAGAGATTACAACTGATTCCACAGAAATAGAAGGGATTGTAAGAAATTACTATGAAGAACTGTAGGCCAAGAAACTTGAAAACCTAGGGGAAATGGACACATTTCTAGAAAAATACAATCTCCTAAAACTCAGTCAAAAAGAAGCAGAAAATCTAAATACACCAATAACAGCAAAAGAAATTGAAGCAGTAATCAAAAAACTCCCATCACACAAAAGCCCCGGACCAGATGGGTTCACAGGAGAATTCTACAAAGCATTTAAGGAAGAGGTAACCCCTATACTCCACAGACTATTCCAAAAAATCCAGAAGGATGGAAAACTCCCAAATTCTTTTTATGAAGCCAGCATCATCTTAATTCCAAAACCACATAGAGACACAACAGAGAAAAAAAACTTCAGGCCAATATTGCTGATGAACATAGATGCTAAAATCCTCAACAAAATATTGGCAAATCGCATCCAACAATATATCAAAAAGATCATACACCATGATCAAGTGGGATTCATCCCAGGGATGCAAGGATGGTTCAACATTCGCATATCAGTAAATATAATACATCATATAAACAAAAGCAAAGACAAAAATCACATGATCATATCAATAGATGCGGAAAATGCTTTCAAAAAGGTACAACACCCATTTATGATAAAAACACTCAGCAAAGTGGGAATACAGGGAGCATTTCTCAAAATAATAAAGGCCATATATGAGAGACCTACCGCCAATATCATGCTCAATGGGAAAAAAGTAAAAGCTTTTCCACTAAGATCAGGAACAAGATAAGGTTGTCCACTTTCAACACTTCTATTCAATATTGGAAGTTTTAGCCAAAGCGATCAGGCAAGAAAAGGAAATAAAAGGCATCCAAATAGGAAAGGAGGAAGCAAAACTGTCACTGTTTGCAGATGACATGATAGTGTACATGGAAAATCCTATAGACTCTACCCAAAAACTGCTCAAACTAATTAATGAATTTGGCAAAACAGCGGGCTGCAAAATCAATATCCAGAAATCAAAGGCATTTTTGTATACCAACAGTGAATCAGCAGAAGTAGGAATCAAGGAAAAATCCCATTCTATATAGCAAAAAGAAAAATAAAATATCTAGGAATAAACCTAACTAAGGAGGTAAAAAAACCGTATGCAGAAAACTACACATCCCTGAAGAAAGAAATCAAGGAAGACACAAACAAATGGAAACATATACTTTGTTCATGGATTGGAAGAATTGACATCATCATAATGTCCGTACTACCCAAAGTAATATACAGATTCAATGCAATACCTATTAAAGTACCAATGGCATAATTCACAGATAGAACAAACACTTCTAATATTTATATGGAACCATAAATGAGCCCAAATAGCAGCTACTCTTTTGAGAAAGAAGAACAAAGGAGGGGGGATCACAATACCTGATATCAAACTGTATTACAAGGCCACTGTAATCAAAACAGCCTGGTACTGACATAAAAGCAGGCACATAAACCAATGGAACGGAACAGAGAGCCCAGGAATCAACCCAACTCTCTACAGTCAATTAATATTCGATAAAGTGGGCAGTAACATAAAATGGAGTAAAGATAGCCTCTTCAGCAAATGGTGTTGGGAGAACGGGACAGCTACGTGCAAAAAAATGAAACTTGAGCACCGACTTACACGATACACCAAAATAAATTCAAGGTGGATAAAAGACTTAAATGTAAGTCGTGACACCATTAAAGTCCTAGAGGAGAACATTGGCAAGAAAATCTCAGATATTTCACGCAGCAACTTCTTTACTGATATGTCCCCTAGAGCAAGAAATGTAAAGGAAAGAATAAAAAAAATGGGATCTCATCAAAATAAAAAGCTTCTGCATGGCTAAAGAAAACAGTATTAAATTAGCAAGACAACCAACTGTATGGGAAAACATATTTTCCAATGATACCTCAGACAAAGGTTTAATCTCCAAAATATACAAAGAACTTACACAACTCCACTCTAAGAAGACACCCAACCCAATTAAAAAATGGGAAAAGGATTTGAACAAACATTTCTCCAAGGAGGACATACAGAACATTCAGAGACACATGAAGAGATGCTCAATATCATTAGCTATCAGAGAGATGCAAATTAAAACCACAATGAGATACCACTTTACACCAGTAGGATGGCTATCATAAACAAAGCAACAAACAACAAATGTTGGAGAGGTTGTGAGGAAAAGGGGTCCTTAGTTCACTGTTGGTGGGATTGAAGACTGGTACAACCATTATGGAAAACAGTATGGAATTTTCTCAGAAAAATAAAAATCGACCTGCCTTTGACCCAGCAATTCCACTGCTGGGATTATATCCTAAGAATCCTATAACATCAATATCAAAGAACCTATGCAGCACAATGTTCATAGCAACACAATTTACAATAGCCAAGAGTTGGAAGCAATCTAGGTGCCCATGAGTAAATGAATGGATCCAAAAATTGTGGTACATATACACAATGGATTTCTATGCTGCAGAGAGAAAGAAGGAGCTACTACCTTTTGCAACAACATAGATGGAACTGGAAAGCATTATGCTGAGTGAAATAGGCCAGGTGCTGAAAGACAAATACCATATGATCTCACCTTTAATAGGAAGCTAAATAACAAAACAAACAAGCAAGCAGGAAAAAAAAAAACAAAGACACTGAAATAGAGAACAAGGGGACAGTGACCAGAGGGGAGAAGGAAGGAAAGTTAAGGGGAAAAAGGGGGAGGGATTTGGAGGAACAAATAGGAAGGACACAGCGACGAGACCTAAGGGGGGTGGAAATGGGAGGGAGGTGGGGAGCAAGGGGTGGGGGAGGCTGGGGTGGGAAAAATAGACAAAAAACTGCACTTGAAAAATAACTAAATAAAATTAATTATAAAAAAACTAAATAATAAGTACATCTGGGTAATTTGAAATAATTCAATATTGTAAGATTTGAATGAGTCAATGTTGTAAAATGCTAGTTATTTTTAAATTGAAAAATCTGTATCTCATCATCTTAATAAAGATTTGAAATTCAAATTAGAGAACTGAATCTAAAATTTATATGGAAATATAATAAGTCCAGAGTAATGAGAACCTTATTTTAAAAAAAAGAAATTTTAAAAATTTATAGTTTCTGATTTCAATACTTACCATAAAGCTATATTAAGTAATACAGTATGACATTGTCCTGAGGATATAAAACGAGATTAAAGGAACAAAATCTGTACAGAAATATACTCATATATGTAGAGAATTGTTTTTGTCAAAATTTCTCAGGCAAATAGATTAGCATAGTAAAGTGTTTTTAACAAATGACGTTATTAGGAAAAATATTTACATGGTGGGAGGGAGAAACTTTAAACTCTACATATTACCCTGGAAAAATTTAACATGAATTTTTTTAATTTATTTATTTATTTTCTTCAAGTACAGTATTCTGTCTTTTATTCCCATCCCAGCCCGCCCCAATGTGCTCCCCACCTCCCTCCCATTTCCACCCTCCTTAGTTGTTCTCCATGTGTCCTTTATACTAGTTCCTGTAAATCCGTCCCCCTTTTCCCCTGAAATTCCCTCCCCTTTCCCCTCTGGTCGCTGTCCCCCTGTTCTCTATTTCAGTGTCATTGTTTTTATTTTGCCTGCTTGTTTGTTTTATTGTTTAGCTTCCTGTTAAAGGTGAGATCATATGGTATTTGTCTTTCCAAACCTGGGGTATTTCACTCAGCATAATGCTTTCCAGTTCCATCCATGTTGTTGCAAAGGGTAGGAGCTCCTTCTTTCTTTCTGCTGCATAGAACGTCATTGTGTATATGTACCATAATTTTTTAATCCATTCATTTACTGATAGGCACCTAGGTTGCTTCTAGCTCTTGTCTATTGTAAATTGTGCTGCTATGAAAATTGGGGTGCATAGGTTCTTTTGGATTGGTGTTCTAGTGTTCCTAGGATATAATCCCAGCAGTGGAATTGCTGGGTCTAAAGGCAGGTCCATTTTAAGTTTTCTGAGAAAATTCCATACTGTTTTCCATAGTGGTTGTACCAGTCTGCAATTCCATCAACAGTGAACTAGGGACTCCTATTCCCCACAACCTCTCCAACCCTTGTTGTTTGTTGCTTTGTTTATGATGGCCATTCTGACTGGTGTAAAGTGGTATCTTGTTGCGGTTTTAATTTGCGTCTCTCTGATTGCTAAAGATATTGAGCATCTTTTCATGTGTTTCTGGATGTTCTGTATGTCCTCCTTGGAGAAGTGTTTGGTCAAGTCCTTTTTCCATTTTTAATTGGGTTAGTTGTCTTCTTAGAGAGGAGTCGTGTGAGTTCTTTGTATATTTTGGAGATTAAACCCTTGTCTGAGGTATCATTGGCAATTATGTTTTCCCATACAGTTGGTTCTCTTTTTATCTTAATACTGTTTTCTTTAGCTGTGCAGAAGCTTCTCATTTTGATGAGATCCCATTTGTTTATTCTTGCCTTCATGTCCCTTGCTCTAGGGGACATATCAGTAAAAATGTTCCTGCATGGAATATCTGAGATTATGCTGTCCATGTTGTTCTCTAGGACTTTAGTGGTGTCACAACTTATATTTAAATTTTTCATCTACTTTCAACTTATTTTTGTGTATAGTATAAGTTGGTGTTCAGTTTTATTTTTATTTTTTTCATGTAGCTGTCCAGCTCTCCCAACATCATACTTTGTCGAAGAGGCTATTTTTAGCTTATTTTATGTTACTCTCCCCTTTGACGAATATTAATTGACTGAAGAGGGTTGGGTTTGTTTCTGGGCTCTCTGTCCTGTTCCATTGGTCTATGTGCCTGTTTTTATGACAGTACCAGGCTGTTTTGATTAGAGTGGCCTTGTAATACAGTTTGATATGAGGTATTGTGATCCCTCCTACTTTGTTCTTCTTTCTCAAAAGTGCTGCTGCTATTCGAGGTAATTTATGATTCCATATAAATTTTGAAGTGTTTGTTCTATGTCTGTGAAATATGCCATTGGTACTTTAATAGGTATTGCATTGAATCTGTAAATTGCTTTGGGTTGAATGGACATTTTGATTATGTTAATTCTTTCAATCCATGAACATGGTATGTTTCCACTTGTTTGTGTCTTTCTGATTTCTTTCTTTAGTGTTCTGTAGTTTTCTGAATACAGGTCTTTTACCTGTTTGGTTAGGGTTTATTTATTCCTGGATATTTTATTTTTCTTTTTACTATATTGAATGGGATTGTTTCTTGATTTCTGCTTCTGCTGTTTCACTGTTGGTATACAAAAATGCCTTTGATTTCTGGATATTTGTGTCCTGCTGTTTTGCCGAATTCATTTTTTAGGTCAAAAATTTTTTGGGTGGAATCTATAGAATTTTCTGTGTACACTATTATGTCATCTGCAAACAGTGATAGTTTTGTTTCCTTCTTTCTTATTTGGATGCCTTTTCTTTTCTTGTCTGATTGCTGTAGCTAGGACTTCCCATAGTACATAGAATAGAGGTGGTGAAATTAGACACCTGTCTTGTTACTGATCTTAATGGAAAAGATTTAAGTTTTTCCCATTGAGTATGATGTTGGCTGTAGGTCTCTCATATATGGCCTTTATTATATTAAGGAATGCTCCCTCCATGTGCACTTTGCCCAGTGTTTTTATCATAAATGGGTGTTGTACCTTATCAAATGCTTTTTCTGCATCTATTGATATGATCATGTGTTTTTGTCTTTGCTTTTGTTTATGTGGTGTATTACATTTACTGATTTGTATCCTAGAAGATTACACCATCCTTGTATCCTTGTGATGAACCCCACTTGGTCATGGTGTATGATCTTTTTAATATGTTGTTGGATGCAGTTTGCCAATATTTTGTTGAGGATTTTAGCATCTATGTTCATCAGCAATATTGGCCTGAAGTTTTCTTTCTTTGTTGTGTCTCTATCTGGTTTTGGAATTAGGATGATGCTGGCTTCATAAAAGGAGTTTGGGAGTCTTCCATCTTTTTGGATTTTTTGGAATAGTGTGTGAACAATAGGAGTTAGCTCTTCCTTGAATGCTTTGTAGAATTCTCTTGTGAAACCATCTGGTCCAGGGCTTTCATGTGATGGGAGTTTTTAGATTACTGCTCCAATTTCATCTGCTGTTATTGGTCTGTTCAGGTTTTCTGCTTCTTCATTGAATTTTGGGAGATTATATTTTTCTAAAAATTTGTCCATTTCCCATATGTTTTCAAATTTCTTGGCATACAGTTCTTCATAATAATTTCTTACAATCCCTTCTATGTCTGTGGTATAAGTTATAATCTCTCTTTTTTCATTTCTGATTGTATTTATTTGTGTCATCTCTCTTCTTTTCTTGATGAGCCTACTTAATGGCTTGTCTATTTTGTTTATCTTTTCAAAAACCAGCTTCTGGACTCATTGATCCTTAGAATTGTGCTTTTAGTCTCTATGTCATTTAATTTTTCTGTGATCTTGGTTATTTCCTTCCTTCTGCTTGCTCTGGGCTGTCTTTGTTGGTCTTCCTTGAGTTCTTGGAGGCATGGGCTTAGGTTGTTTGTTTGAAATGTTTCTACCTTCTTTACGTGAGCCTGTATTCCTATGAACTTCCCTCTCAGTAATGGCTTTACTGTGTCCCATAAGTTTTGGGTTGTTGTGAGATCATTTTCATTTGTTTCCAGAAACTTTTTGATTTGTTTTCTGTTTTCATTCTCGACCCATTCGTTGTTTAATAGCATGCCATTCAATCTCCATGGTTTTGAGTGTTTGAGGTTTTTTCCTTTAGCGTTGGTTTCCAGTTTTAGTCTCTTGTTGTCTGAGAGAATGCTTGGTATGATTTTATTTTTTTTTAATTTGTTGAGGCTTTTTTTGTGTCCTATTATGTGGTCTATCTTTGAAAATGTTCCATGTGCATTTGAAAAGAATCTGTATTTACCTTCTTTGGGATGAAGGGATCTTTATATATCAGTTAAGTCAATTTCATTTAAGGCATTGTTCAATGCCACAATATCTTTGTTGATTTTGTTTGGAAAATCTTTCCATTTTTGATAGTGGGGTATTGAAATCCCCTACTATAACTGCGTTGCTGTCAATGTCTCTCTTGAAGTCCTCTAAGATTTTCTTGATATATTTGGATGCTCCTATGTTTGTTGCATATATATTTATGATGTTAATGTGTTCTTGGTGGATTCTTTCCTTGAGTATAATAACGTGACCTTCTGGGTCTCTCTTCATGGCCCTTTTTTTGAAGTCTATTTTGTCTGATATGAGAATTGCTACCCCAGCTTTTTTTTCGTCCGTTTTCTTGGAAAACTTGTTTCCAGCCTTTCACTTTTAGTCTGTGATGGTCTTTTGTCCTGAGGTTGGTCTCTTGTAGGCAGCATATGTGCGGGTCATGCTTTCTTATCCATTGAGCTATTCTGTGTCTTTTGATTGGAGTATTTAATCCATTTACATTTAAGGTTATTTTTGATAGGTACTTATTCATTGCCATGTTTGCACCTGTGTTCCTCTCCGCCTCTCTCTTTTCCTTCCTTTCCTTAAAGCAGTCCTTTTAGTATTTCTTGTAGGGCTGGTTTGGTGGAGGCATATTCTTTTAGGCTTCTTTTGTCTTGTAAGCTCTTTATTTGGCCTTCTATCTTGGTTGCAGGCCTTTGGTTCTCATTACTTAAAATATTTCTTGCCATTCTCTTCTGGCTTTGAGTGTTTCCACTGACAAATAATTAGCTCACCTTATTGGGGCTCTATTATATGTTACTTCCCTTTTCTTCCTTGCTGCCTTTAAGATTCTCTCTGTCTTGGAATTTTGCCATTTTAATGATGATGTGTGTTGAAGGGGGTCTCTTTGTTTTCCTCTTGATTGGGACTCTCTGTGATTCCTGGATTTGTTTTACTTTTTCTCTCATGAAAATAGGGAAGTTTTCCCTCATTATTGTGTCAAATATGTTTTCTATCCCTTGTTCTTCTTCTTCTCCTTCTGGTATTCTTATTATTCGGATATTATTATATTTCTTATGGTCTTGCATTTCTCTTAATCCCTCTTCACTCTTTCTAAGCCTCTTTTCCTTTTCTTGCTTTTTCTGGGAGTTTTTTTTTTCTACCTTGTCCTCCAACTCACTGATAGAACTTCTGCTCCATCCAGTCTACTTTTGATTCCTTCAACGGTGTTCTTCAATTCAGAAATTGTATTCTTCATTTCCTCTTGTCCCTTGCTGATAGCTTCTATTTCCTTTTTTATGTTGATATAGTTTGCGGTGAGATTGTTGTAGCTCGCCTATAATTTCTGGAGCTCATTGTGAGTTCTTTGAACTACTTGATAACCAGTGCTTTGAATTCAATATCTAATAGTTTACTTGCCTCTATTTCATCTAACATTCTTCCTGAGGCTTCCTCCTTTTCTTTCACTTAGGGATTGTTTCTTTCTCTTCCTATTGTTTGTGAGACTCTTCTTGTTAGCCTCAGATTCTTAAATTGATCTGTTCTGACTCCCTGTGTGTTTGGTGTGAACGTCTGTGGTGGAATGCTTGTGAAATTCAGTGGTGCAGTCTCTTTCAGTTACCTGTCATTCTCTGCTTCCACCTACTTCTTTTTGTGTGTGTGTGATCAGTTGGAGGATGAGGCAGAATGGTTTACGGCAGTGAGAGAGTATTTTATAATATTTACAGTCACAGCCAGTAGAGAAGAGATAGAAGATCTATAGGCTATATATAGTGTTAACCGTAATCTTCCACCCAACTTGCCACTTTTAAGAGAGGATGGACACAAGACAAGTCTCTTGTTGAAGGGGAAAGGCTAGTGAGTTGGTCTAGAAAGCAGTGAGTTTGCGGTTGGTCAGATTCTGGAGTAAGGTGAGAGTGAAGGATAATAAATAGGTGTAGTGTATGAGCAAATAGAGTTAATTACTCCAGTAATAGAATTCAGGAAACTGTGAAGTGGACTAAGATCCAGGAGATGTGTTGTGAAGTATTTATAGTTGTATAGAACAGCTATTATTTGCAATATTAGAGCAACAATCATATGACAGACTCTATGTGTTCTGTCTGAATAAGGGGTATGAAACTTTTGGTAGTATGCTAAAGGAACATAGGTGATGTGAAGAATAGAAAATCAGCAATATACTGTGTAAGAGAGAACGGGGGAAACCTGTCAAATGATAAAATATAACCAGCCAAGGCAAAGAAACCTATACAGACAGAGGAGGAATACAAAGATATTATTAAAATATAAAATATGTGAGAATAATGGGAAAATTAATAATTATACAGATATGCAGCCACTTGTGGCTTCTCTCCTATGGCAAAGTGAAATTTGTCTCTCTGACTCTACTGTTGGGAAGCCTCTTCTTTGGGTCCATCTCTAGTCTTTTCACATTTTCAAGTTGTTTGTGTCTCTTGTGGGTAAAAGTAAGAAAAGAAAAGAGAAAAAAATGCAGGAGAATGAAGGAAAGAGTGGTGAGTTTGGAAAGAAAGGAAGAAAGAATAAAACAGAAAATATAAAAAAAGAGAAAAAGGTATTAAAAGATAAAATAATAATAAAATTAAAAAATAACAGAGTACTACCCTGGTTGATGTAGCTCAGCGGATTGAGCACGGGCCTGTGATGCAAAGAGTCACTGGTTTGATTCCCAGTCAGGGCACATGCCTGGGTTGCAGGCCAGGTCCCCAGTAGGGGACACATGAGAGGCAACCACACATTGATGTTTCTCTCCCACTCTTTCTCCTTCCCTTCCCCTCTCTCTAAAAATGAATAAAATATTTTTTTTTTAAATGGCAGAGTACTTGAAAAGAGAAGAAAAAGAAAAGGAAAAAAAAGAAACGTTGCTTGTTGGTTTCAAACTGGCTAAAGGTGATTTTTCTGTTTGCGGCTGGCTGAGGAGTGATTAGTGTTTTCTTTCAGCGAGCCCTCTCTCAGGAGCCAAACCATCAGCACCTCTCCCCAGCTCCCTACAATGGGAAGCTAGGACTTCCTCACAGAGCTTTTTTCCCAGGGGTTACCATGGTGGGTTGGGTTGCGGGGCACGCGGGCACCTGCACTGGCCAGGCTGTCTGGTTCCCACAGGATCGAATACAGACCTGCCCCAGTTCTGTGGGGAAACTCCAGGCCCTCTGCCCAACCTCAGGTTCATTGCCAGGCTGAGTGAGGAGCAGACCAGGCAACTGTGTCTATCAGAGTCAGAGACCCACACTGTACCTATCAGATCTCCGGGGCTGGTGACCACAGAGTCCGTGGTTGAGGCCCTTTGTCCTTAGCACCCTCTTTGCAAACTCTAGCAAACAAGTCTCTCCTGGCACCCCACCTTGCTTGGCCAGAAAGGGAGGGAGCTGAGGTTCCCAGCTCTCTCCCAAGGACCCTTCCGTAGGCCCAGGGCTCCCAAAGAGCCCGAGGGAGATGAACCAGGAGCCTGAAGCTGGTCTGAGTGCTGGTCACTGACCTAGACACCCTGGGCACACGTCAAGGCGCACTGCACGCTGTGCACTGGTCCCTGGACTATGCAGTGGTCCAGAACCCTTCTTCTCCTGTCTTTGTTTTGGTCCCTTAGGCCGTCCCAGGCCTCCTGACAAGTCCGAGGGAGGGAGATGCACGGGGAACTGGTCAGGAATGCTGGGTACTGACCCAGGCGTGCAGGGCACCCACTCAGACGCGCTGTGCGCCGGGCACTAGTCCCCAAGCTGTGCACCGGCTGAAGACCCTTCTGCTCCTGTCTTTGTTCTGGTCCCCTCAGCAGGCCCATGCCTCCTGAGGAATCTGAGGGAGATGCATGGGGAACTGGTCCAGAGTGCTGGGTGCCAACCCAGGCACGTTGGGCACCAACCCAGACACTCTGTGCGCCAGGCACTGGTCCCCGGACTGTGCACCCCTGGAATTCCCTGCTCTTCCGGTCTTTGCTCCTCCCTGAGACTCTACTATACCACTGCTGTCTCCCTACCATCTGGATCCTCCATGACCATTAAGATTTATTGTCCCTTATTTTCATATATGCTGAGTAACTGCTGGTTGCCTGCGCTTCTCCTCCACCGATCAGGCAGGACTCTCTCCCTTGTGTACAAGGAACTGGAATCTGCTCCGTCCTACTCCGTCACCATCTTGCCTCTCCTCTAATATGAGGTTAACCATGGACTTAATTATAAATCTAAAATTATAGTTTATGTAAAACTATGTAGGAAAGCATCTTTACAAGTTTCACAAAGACTTCTTAGACAGACACTTTCCGTAAACAGTTAATAATAAAATTAACTTTATTAAATTTAGAAATTCTCTTTATCAAAACTCATTATTAAGAAAATGAGCCCTGGGTGGTGTAGCTCAGTAGATTGAGCACAGGCCTGCGAACCAGAGGATCTCGGTTCAATTCCCAGTCAGGGCACATGCCTGGGTTACAGGCCAGTTCCCAGCAGGGGACACACGAAAGGCAACCATACATTGATATTTCTCTCCCTCTCTCCTTTCCTTCCCCTCTAAAGATAAATTTCAAAAAAAAAAAAGAAAATGAAAAGATAGTCCATAAAATGGGAGAAGATATTTATATATATAAAGTTTTCACAATTATATTGTATAAAGTATTTTCCAATTAAATAAGTAAAACTAAATAACACTGTATGTGTATGTATGTATGTGTGTGTGTATTTCCTTTAAATTGCACTTCACCAAAAATATATATATATTAATTGGCAATAAGTTCATGAAAAGTTGCTGAACACCATTAGTCATCATGGAATGCAAATTCAAAACATAATGAGATACCACTTTACACCCACTGAAACGGCTAAAATTAAAAAGACTGACAACTCTGAATGCTGGCAAGGATGTGAAGCTTCCACATCTTTCATACATTGCTGGGGGGAATGTAGAATCTTATAGTAACTTAGGGAAGCTGGCATTTTCTTATAAAGTTTAACGTGCACTTTATACATGATCCTGGAATTCCATCTCATAGTATCCCTCCTAGAGAAATGAACATATTGGTCCATATAGATACTTTTACCAGTATGACTTAGAGCACCTTTATTCATGGTATTCAAAAACAAACAAAAAACACAGAAATGTCCACCAATAGGAAAATGGGTAAACAAATTGTTGTATGGTCATATGGTAAAATAATATTCAGCAATATAGAAAGAGTTAACTACTGATATGTACAATAGCATAGATAAATATTGACAATATCTTGTTGAGTATGGAAGTAGACAATAGCATGCATATAGTGTGAATGTATTTTCATGGACTTCAAGAACAGGGAACACTATAGTTATAGAAAGCAGAATAAGGACTACTTATGGGGAGCTGGGAATTGGTTAGAATGGTGTATTAGGGAACATTCTAAGGCAATACAAATATTTCATAAATTAATCAGTATTTGGTTATATGCGTGTGTATAAGGCTGTACAACTGCTGGCTCTTAACTAGCTCTAGAAAGCCAGTTAAGTGCATTTTTTCCAATTCCACTTTCAATGTCAAGTCAGTAGCTTGAAGTAGGCCATTTGTGGAAATATTTTTGTTGTGGAAGTCAGCAAATGTTACATAACATGGCTTCGTTTTTCAGAGAACTGTGTTTTTCAAAATATTATTGGATTGTATAAAATTGTAAACTTTTTATTGAATTATTCACTTAAGCTCTGTAATATTGAATATATAGTGACTCTTTACCAAATCAAAAATTTCAATACACCCTAAATTATTTCCACCTTAGAGACACAAATCATACATCTGCCTTTTCATTGTTAAATAGTTATCTTGGGCCAAACATCAAGTTTGTATTCAGATCAGGATTGTACTTTGTTCAAGGAAACTGTGAGACCATATTTTTAACTTAATTTCCCCCCCTCTGTATACATAGTATACACTATGATATATGCATCCTGGGTTAAAATCCTTGTTTAAAGTCCTTTCTATTTTCTCCTTCAGTAATCTTATTCTTATCCTTTAAATAGTTTTAAAAAATAGATGCTCCATCTTTAAATTATACAAAACATCTTTTTTGCAACATATTAAATAACTGTAGTTGGTATTTGTCTTTCAGCACCTGGCCTATTTCACTCAGCATAATGCTTTCCAGTTCCATCCATGTTGTTGCAAAAGGTAGTAGCTCCTTCTTTCTCTCTGCAACATAGAATTCCATTGTGTATATGTACCACAATTTTTGGATCCATTCATTTACTGATGGGCACCTAGGTTGCTTCCAACTCTTGGCTATTGTAAATTGTGCTGCTATGAACATTGTGGTGCATAGGTTCTTTGATATTGATGTTTTAGGATTCTTAGGATATGATCTCACCTTTAACAGGAAGCTAAACAACAAAACAAACAAGCAAGTAGAAAAAAAAAGACACTGAAATAGAGAACAAGGGGATAGTGACCAGAAGGGAGAAGGAAGGGAAGTTAAGGGGAAAAAGGGGGAGGGATTTGGAGGAACAAATAGGAAGGACACAGGGATGAGAACTAAGGGGGGTGGAAATGGGAGGGAGGTGGGGAGCAAGGGGCGGGGGAGGCTGGGATGGGAAAAATAGACAAAAAACTGCACTTGAAAAATAACTAAATAAAATTAAAAAAAGAAAAATAACTGAATAAAATTTAAAAATAAATAAATAAAATTAATGCAGAAAAAAATAACTGTAGGTGGTGAGTGTGAGTGTGTGTTCTCTGTCTTTTTTTTCCCCACAAAACAGGATGAGTAGGAAACGTTTAACCGAAGTAGTGTTTCTAGTTATATTACTACACTTTGAGCAAATAACAATTGCATGGCTATGTTTGTTCATTTTTTAAAAAATGGATCCCATAATTTACAAAGAAGTAAAGCCTTTTTAAATAGTGCCTCTAATTATACTTGAGCCTGAAAAAGGCTCATATGATTTTATTGCTTTGCTAAAATTATGTTTGGAATTAGTTTTAACAGAACATTCTCTGCAAGTAAATTGTCTCTTACTGTTCACTTCAAGTTCAAAATCAGACAGACTGTCTGAATCAAGGAGATATACTGTCCACAAATGAGATGTTTTCAGAAAATAACTATAGATTTAAATGTGCCAAGATGTGTTTTCAGCCTTAAAAAATAAAAGCATTGGGAAAATATTATGATTAATAATGGTATTATTAATAAATTTCATCTTTTTATTTTAGATGTGCAGACTTGCTATACTAATTTTAGGCAGATGACACATACAAATAGCTGAATTAGAGATCATTGCTTCTATTGCATCTTACAGAAAATACCTTATCTACATGGCATGTTTTAGCTTAATGTCTGTAAGGCTATTTGGGAATTGGGATGCTTTCTCTGTTCATTCACAACCTTACTTTCTGTGGCTTTGTACTGGAAAACCAGTAGGGCCCTTTGTTACATAAAGACATGTTTCCTTGATAAAGATTTCTTCTAGTGATGCAGTTACTGGATTTAGTATATGTCCCAGTGTTTAAGAAGATGTAATTGGGAGTTTATCAGACCTAGGCTTGAATCTATGCTCAGTCACTTTCAAATTGTATGGCATTATTGAAGTCAGTTAGCTTCCATGAGCCTCTCTATTATTGGAATAACAGTCATAGTGGAGTTTAAATGAAATAACATAGTACTGATACCTAACAAATGATCAATACATATTTTACAACTTATTGTGTTAATCAAATCCCCTAAATTATTGGCTCTTTTCAAGCTGGCAGATTTGCTTATTTATCTTTTACTCAGTGCCCAGAGAAGGGTCAGAGACACTGTAAATGCTCTGTTGATGTATGTGGGTCATTTGTGTTTTGAAATATCTTTTATATTATGAAGAATTTCAAACATATAACACTATGAAGGGAATGGTATAATGAACCTCCATGCAATAACTCAGTTTAACCCATTTTCAACTCACAATCGTTTTATTTCATGTATATTGTTTTACACTCCCCTTTTCCCATACTTCTTAGAGCTAATTGAGTTAATTCCTATTCCTTTCTGCAATAGCATCTACTGCCCTTCCTCAGCTGGCACACTTAGGAGATACAAAGACATTTGAAAAGAAGCATAAGCAAAAGAAAATTGTAAAGCAATATCTACTGTCATGATCACAGAAAGCATTTCCTGAGCTTGAGAAAAATGTGGATTTTCTGCTGCTGTTTTTATCCCACAGGGTAGATAACTGAGTCTTGATTAAGAAACAAGGGACAGATTATTAGAATTTAGAGTCTTTCTGAAAATGACACATACAGTACAATGATCAGTTTTTCTCTCTTGGATTGAAGGGAACTAGCTATTTTTCTTGCACTTTTAGATAAAATATAGAATTTGCTTAGTAGTATAATATAAATTAATTTAGATTAATTTATAGTCATTTATAGAAGATGAAATAGCTATTCATCATACAGCTGTGAGTCAAGAGAGTAAGGATTTTCTTCTTGGTATCAGTCATTTCACATAGAAGAAATAAAATATCTCAAATTATTCCTAATAGTTATTACTTACAAAGTTCTCTTTCTCATGAAGTGCATGTTACTGTTGTTTATTGGGTTCCATTTCTTTTAGATTCAGTGAATACATTCCATTTGTTATATATAAGAGTTGTAGGAAATAGCAGAAGTCACAATAGCAATATTCTCATAATCATAAGCAATGCTCTGACTGCTCCATATTTTCTAATATTTACCTTCTTTTAAAGAGGCAAGTAAATAGTAATGGCAATAGCAGCTGTATAATGGTTTGGGAAGAAGTTTGACATTATTTCTTAATGTAATAGCATACTTCCTTAAAGGTTATTTGAACTTGCCTTATGTTATACCAGGAAAGAGCAGAATAATTTTTGTTGTGCCAGGATTCATTGATTTTGGGTGGCAGTATTGACTGCATGCACATCTGAGATTAATACAAATAGAAATCCTGCAAGCATATCTTGGTTGTATTGGCAGGCTGTCTAAGATGTCAAAAGGCATCTTCAACCAGCACAGAAAACAAGGTTACATTATAACTTTATAAATATATTAAAGTACCTACCTAATCTTCATTCTTTTACACATTTATAATCATGTTAATATTCACTTTGCCATTCAATTATTTATCCAATATATAGTTATTGCAGAAGTATTCAGTACCTAGTGTTGTACTAGGCTGCAGGAATATACATGAATCAAGTACAATAGTTCCTATCCTTAAGAAACACAGTCTGGTTAAGGAGGCAGATATCATCACAGAAAGCAATACCAATTTGATGATTAGAGGACCAAACTAACCTTACATACAGCTAATTTGGAAATAATAGTATGGATTCTAAATACTAGTGGGATATTTAATATTAATGTTTGACTTTGAGAAGAATTGCTCCATATATTTAACAAAAATATATATTGCTAATTAATACTTGACATTTAATAAAGTATTTTCAAATTGGGACCTCACAGTAAACCTATAAAATAAATCCTTGTATACTTATCCCCATTACTCTGCTGCCTTCTACAACAAAAATTCTTTCAGTTTTCTATACTCCCTAACTTACATTTCTCTAATTTCTTCCTTAAAATCATTTCAACTAGGATTTTACCAACATTAGTCTGCAAAATATGCTGTTATCATGCCACCAATAATCTCTGGGTACTGAATTCAATGTTCAATTCTCATTCTTCATCTCATTTTGTCCTCCTTGTTATGCTTTATTAGGCTTTCAGGCCCCACTCTCAAGGTCCCCTTTCTATCTCACTGCATGTGCCTTCTGTATCCTTTGCTGGATTCTCTTCTTCTCCCTAACTTCTTAATACTGGGGTGCCAGGGCTCAGTTCTCAGATTCCTCTTCTTTTTAAAAATATTTTATTTATTTATCTTTAGAGGGGAAGGGAAGGAGAGAGGGAGAGAAATATCAATGTATGGTTGCCTCTTGGGTCCCCTGCTGGGAACTTGTCTGCAACCCAGGCATATACCCTGACAGGGAATCGAACCGCAATTGATTGGTTCACAGGCCTGTGCTCAATCCACTGAACTACACAAGCCAGGGCAGACTCCTTTTCTTTTGATTTACACTTAACACCTACATGACCCAAATTAATTCCATTACTTTAAATGTCACCTACATGCTGCTGACAAGCCCTTGGTACATATCTTCAGTACAGACCTCTCCCCTGAAATCCCAATTCATATATCTAATTGTTTACTTGATACTCCATTTAAATTTTTAATAGGCATTTCTAATTTAACAGGGATAAAAAGTCCTAATTTCCAATTTCCACCATGCTGTGCAATAACTTCCATGTCTTCCATCTCCATACATGGCAGCTTAATTTATCTACTTGTTCTATTTAATAACTGGAGTTATATTTAACTCAACATTCACATAAAATTAATATTTAACCTGCTAGCATATCATTTTAGTTCTTATTTCAAGTAACATATTTATTGAGTACTTATTAAGCACTAGGCACTGTTCTATTTACTGGGGATAAGGCAATACTAAAAGGAATACACTTTCCAGCTCTCGCAGAGCTCACATTCTAGTGGGTAGCCTATTTTGAGTGTGTCTACCTTCAAACTATATTCAGAAACTGACTACTCACCACTTCCACCTCCACCTCCCTAGTGTTAATCACCATCATCTGTTATTCAGATTACTGTAATGGCTATTCAATTGGTCTCCATGCTTCTGCCCTTTACCTTCCTACCATCTATTCTAAAAAAAACACCAAAACAGTCAGAACGATGCCATAAAAACACGAGTCAGATTATTTAATTTCTATACTCAAAATTAAGAATGTTTTTCTTCCAGACATTCACATGGTTCATCCCTCTCCTCTTTTGTTTCTGCTGAAATGTCACCTTATTGAAGATACCTACTTTCATCACACTATAAAAATAGCACATTTTTATAGGGGTGGGCTGGAATGGGAGTAAAACACAGAAAACTGTACTTTAAAAATAATTAATTAAAAAATTTTAAAAATAGCACATGGATGTGTACATAACCATGCACACATATACACTGGTTACTCATTATCCTTTTACCTTGATTTAGTTTATCTTCTGATAATATATTACTGAGCTTTTTGTTTAGTTGTTTATGTATTTCTTTCCATCCTGGAATGAAAGCTTCAGGAAAGTAGGGATATTTTAACGATTGTTGAATCAAGTATCTGTTCTCGAGGAGAAATCTACCTAGTGGAACAGCTTGTCATACAGTTTTTAACAAAAGACAAGATGGAATTACAGAAGCACAAATTATTCATTCTAACTAGGAGACTCAGAGAAAATGTCACATACTAAGTGGCATTACATCTTGACTTTAAAGAATATATATGATTTTGATAGAAAAGGATGGCAAAAACAGCCCATGTAAAAGAAACAACAACAGTGGGATAGACTACAAGAATTCATTAACATGTTATACATTCAGGGGTGATGGGCTGGACAGTCATTAATAAATATGGAAGAACTTAGAGAAACAATGCTGAAAGTATAGATGAGGTGATATTTGCAAGGGGCCTGTGTGACTTTTAAAGAGTTTAGGCATTACTTTTATAGGCAATGAAAATCCACTCAATGACTTTATAGGAAAAGAATAGGCATGATTCAATTTGTATAATTGGAAGATTAATCTAGCAATAAGGTCAAGACTGGATTAAAGAATCAAGAAGCAAATTATGAACATTTTGAAATAGTCTAGAGAGAAAATAATGAGTACCTGAACCCCTGTGCTCATTTGCTGTGTGAATTTTCCTTTTAGGTCCTGCCCAACTGAAACAGTTTATCATTTTTGTATCTTCAGGGTTATGTTGTCTTAGCATCATGTTTGCTTCTTTCTGGCTAGACATAGCACGCTCATATTTTGCAATATTGGCAGGGAAGCAGGGAGATGGGAGAAAGACATGGTTGTCTTCAAAGAAAGTATACATAAATAGAATAATTAAAATATGTATATCAGTGTCAACTACAAATCTAAAGCAGAGGAATAATTAGGTAGATAATAATTATACAATTTATGGAATTTTATGCATCCACTAGAAGACAGTTTAAGAACTATTATAAATGTAAAACACCAATTTATTCACCCATCTATTGAACAAATATGTATTTATTTATTTTTATTTATTTTTAATTTATTTTTTATTGATTATGCCATTAGAGTTGTTCTATTACCCTCCTTCATTCCCCTCCACCCTACCCCCCATCCCCACTATTACCCCCCTTTAGTTTATGACCATGTGTCTCAAGTTCTTTAGATTCTATATTTCCCATACTATTATTGCACCCCCATCTATTTTCTATCTACTGTCTATGCTACTTATTTTCTGTACTTTCTCCCCTCTCTCCTCCTTCCACTCCCCTGTTCCTAACCCTCCTTGAGATCTTCATTTCTATGTTTTCACTCCTGATCTAGCTGTACTTTTAGTTTGCTTTTGTTTTAGGTGTGGTTGTTAATCACTGTGAGTTTGCTGTCCTTTCACTGTTCATGTTTTTCTAACTTCTTTTTCCTAGGTAAGTCCCTTTAACATTTCATATAATAAGGGCTTGGTGATGATGAACTCCTTGAATTTGGTCTTATCTGAGAAGCACTTTACCTGTCCTTCCATTTTAAATTAAAGTTTTGCTGGTTAGAGCAATCTTGGTCATAGGTCTTTGGATTTCATGACTTGGAATACCTCTTTCCAGCCCCTTCTTGCCTGTAAGGTCTCTTGAGAAATCCGCTGACAGTCTGATGGGAAGTCCTTTGTAGGTGACTGTTCCCTTATCTCTTGCTGCTTCTAGGATTCTCTCCTTCATTTTAATCTTAGCTAATGTAATGATGATGTGTCTTGGTGTGTTTCTTCTTGGGTCCAAATTCTTTGCGACTCTCTGAGCTTCCTGGCTTTTCTGGAAGTCTATTTCCTTTGCCAGATTGGGGAAGTTCTCCTTTATTATTTGTTCAAATAAGTTTTCCACTGGTGGCTGTTCCTTTCTCCCTTCTGGTACCCCTATAATTCGGATGTTGGAGCATTTAAAGATGTTCTGGAGGTTCCTAAGACTCTCCTCATTTCTTTGAGTTCTTGCTTCCTGACTCTTTTCTGTTTGGCCATTATTTGCTTTCTTCTGGTCCACTCCATTGATTTGAATCCCAGTTTCCTTTTCATTGCTATTGGTTTCCTGTGCTATTCCATTCATTTCAAGTAGTTTTGCCTTCATATGTTTCTGTAATTTGTGGCTATAATCAACCAGTTCTGTGAGGATCCTGATCACCAGTGTTTTAAATTGTGCATCTGAGAGTTTTGCTATTTCTTCATCACTTAGATTTATAGGCTCTGGGGCTTTGAGATCTTCTTGAGCTATTTTTGGTCTGTTCGTGCCTGTTAAGTATGAGGAGCGGAGCCTTGGACTCCCAGGTCTCTGGGTTGTGATGCTATACGTGGAGGCGGGGTCAGAGCGAGGAAATGGCTGCCCCCTCTGCTGTTTAGCTTTGCTGGGTGAGGAGCAGAGCCTTAGGTGGTTCACTAGGGCCAGGCCACTCAGAGTCGCTGGGTTATGATGCTGTATGTGGAGGCAGGGTCAGAGTGGGGAAATGGTGGCGCCACTCCTTGCGGAGACCCCGCTGGGTCCCGTCCAATTGCCCACTCCCTCGTGGGATTGTCTATCCACGCAGGAATGCGTGACCACAGTCAACCCACAGCCCTGCTCTCTCGCTGTTTCCCTGAGGTCGCTCTCTGGGTCTCTCACTAGGTCCAACCCTGTGCCTGGATTTTGCGCGCCTGAGTCAGTCTGACCCAGTTTTCCTGTGCAACCCAGGTCCGCCAGCTGCTGGTTTCGCCCCTCTTACCAGTCAGGCTGAAGAATTTGTTGTTATCAGAATTCCGAAAAGTTCAATTTTCTGTGTTCTTGCTGTGTTTCTGTTGCTAATATTTAGTTGTTTCTAAACTTGGTTGTGTGAGAAAGCACAGCGTCTCCACCTATGCCTCCATCTTGGCGAAAGTCCTGAACAAATATGTATTTAAATGCTGTTTATGTGTCAGGCGGTATTATACATGATATGGACACACCTAGTGATCAAAACAAGGTCACTGTTCTGAAGGAACTCAGCTCCTGGGTGTAGAAAGCTTATTCTATAACTATCACTGAGAAAAACAGGGTGCAAACCTGCAAATGCCCTTTCTAAAACAGATTAGAATAGATACAGAGTATGTATAAGAAACACTTAGAGAAATTGTATCTGGTCAGAAAAGCCATCAAAGCCTCACTCATCCTCAGAAAACTTGTGATCAGAAAGACAAACCATCCACTTAAAAATGGGTAAAGGACCTGAACAGGTGCTTCTCTAAGGAGGACATAGAGAGGGCCCAGAGACTTATGAAAGGATGTTCAGCATCACTAGCCATCAAAGAGATGCAAATTAAAAACACAATGAGATACCACTTCACACTGGTCAGAATGGCCATGATTAACAAATCAAGAAACAACAAGTGCTGGAGAGATTGTGGAGAAAAAGGAACCGTAGTGCACTCTTGGTGGGAATACAGACTGGTGCAGCCACTCTGAAAACCAGTATAGAATTTCCTCAGAAAACTACAAATGGAACTACCTTTTGACATTGCAATTCCATTCCTGGGGATATATCCTAAGAACCCTGAAACACCAATCTAAAAGAACCTATGCACCCCAATGTTCATAGCAGCACAATTTACAATAGACAAGTTCTGGAAGCAACCTAAGTGCCCATTAATAAATGAATGTATCAAAAAACTGTGGTACATTTACATGATGGAATTCTACACAGCAGAAAGAAGTAACTCCTACCCTTTGTGACAGCGTGGATGGAACTGGAGAGCATTATGCTGAGTGAAGGAAGCCAGATGGTGAAAGACAAATACCATATGATCTCACCTATAAGTGGGAACTAATAACAAAACAAACAAGCCAGCAAAATGTAACCAGAGGCATTGAAATAAAGAACAAACTGACAGTAACCAGAGGGAAGGGAGGAGGGTATAATGGGGGAAAGAAGGAGAAGGGTCATCAAGGAACATATATAAAGCACCCATGGACAAAGTCAAAGGGGGGTAGAATTGAGGGTGGGAGGTGGGGATGGATGGGTTGGGGAAACTAGGGGTGGGAAAATGGAGATAACTGCACTTGAACAACTATATGAATAAATAAATAAATGTCAAAAATAATAAATAATTTCTGCACAGTATAATTATGATTTGTTGTTTTCCTATTTAATTTTTTTAGAATTTCCATTGAATGCTGCTTTTATATTCAGTGCATTAATTTTCTATGCTTGTATAACAAATTGCCACAGAATCAGTGATTTAAATATGTGCATTTATTGTATCATAATTATAAGGGTCAGAATTCCAGGTCTGGCTTGGTTAGCTCTTCCACTCAGGGTCTTGCAAGGTTGTAATGAAGGTGTTAAGTGGGCCACATTCTTCTCTAGAGGTTCAAATGAGGAAGAATCTGTTTGCAAGTTTACTTATGCTGTTGGAATAATGAATTTCCTTACTTCTATGGTATTGAGTGTCCTTGCTTCTTATGGACTGTTAGCTGGAGACCTCTTAACAAGTAGAGACTACTTTCAGCTCCTAGAGGCTGCTTGCATTTCCTAGAAGTTGTCCCCTATTCTTTGCTACATGGACTTTTCCAAGCTGATCCTTTACTATAGCAACACAGTAAGGGGAACCTCTAGAGCAAATCTTATATAAGGTAACATAATCATATAAGTGACTATCACATTTTCCAAATTACAATACAAAATACAAAATTTTAAAAAGACCAGCTACACATACTTTGCACATTCAAGGTGAGGCTATTACACCAGGGTGTAAAGATGAGGACGAATGTATTGGTAACAATTTTATTATATCTGCCACTATCAGAAACCTGAAATATTTAATAAAATTTGATGATGGTTAAAAAATAAGTTGCATTACTTTCTTTTCTATTTTTGCTTAGATAATAACTCCAAATCATAAGAACTTAAAAATAAGGAATTATTTCTGTTTCTCTTTTCATGTTCAGCACTGATCAAACTAATGAATTGTTTCACATGTTTCTTCATTCCAGGATCAAGGATGCAAGGAGCAGACACCATCTGCCATATGCTATTCTCTTGCCAAAGGAAAAAGCAAGAGAGCTGGCAGAAACTTGAGATGCCAATTACAGCTTCTGCCCTCAAGTGGCACACCTCACATTGTCACATATTTCTTTGGCCAGAGCAAGTTTTATGACCAAATCTGATGGCAGGGATACAAGAAAGTATAGTCCTGCCACAGGTGAGCACTGAAAGTCATGTAGCAAATTGTGGGGATATATAATTGGAAACATTATATACAATCTCCCACCATTTAATGATGTTTATCATTGAATGAATAAAATTATAATCATAAATTTCTAGCAGTAAAGTAAAATCTTACGCAAAATATATTCTAACATATAAAATCAATTGCTTGATTCAAAAAGCTGAAAAATATAGGAAGGCCTTATTTGATTAAACAGGAATAGCCTATATTCTCCTTTTTCATGAATAAAACTTAATGCTTCCCTTGATTTCCTTAACCTGTTCTAATGTTACTTTGGGGGATAAATATTGAAATATTAACTTAATAAAAAAACTTACATCAATATTCTACTAATTTAATCTCTAGGAAAGACATGACACATCATTTATTGAGATTTAAAAGAAGGAAAAATAAAAAGAAACATGCGCCTATTCTACTGGGTGCCAATTCAATAAGTAGTAGGATATTTATCACATCAGAGATGTAATACAAATAGACTTGGAGAAACACTTTACAGATGCCCTATTGCACAGGTGGCAAACACAAGGCTTGTGGGCCAAATCTGGCCATCCACCTTGTTTTATCTGGCCCGGCACCTTATTTCTACCTGGCAGCAGTGCCAAGCTCCTTGCCCCTAGTTAAGGGGTAGCTACATTTATACAGTCCTAGAGTTACATTTGGCCCTTTGAAGGCAACCACAAGGCTGATGTGGTTTCCAGTGAAAATGAGTTTGACACCCCGGCATTGGGTTTTAATTCAAACAAGATGTTGCTGAACTTTTGTCATGTGCTCATCCATGTGCTTAGCCTGTACTATAGTAAGGAGTGGGGGATAAAGAAATGAAAATTAGAAGATAAATTTCCTGTTCTAGGGTCAGAGGTGGCCTTGTGGTGGGAAGGGAGAATTTGAGAGGTAGTTACCTTAAGGATTTAAATGTTATCAGTAACAGCAAGCCATTGAAGAGCTTCAGTCAGGATACAACCAACAACTGTTTTAGACCAAAGTTTCTTAAAGTTTAACATGCATAGAAATCACCTGACATACTGCTAAAATGCAAATTTTGATTCAGTAGAACTGGGATGGGGCAGCAATTCTGTATTTTCAACATGCTTCCAGGGCATAACAGTGTTGCTGTCCAAAGGCTATACTTTGAGAAACAAGGTTTTAGATAGATCTTGGCTCACTAGAAGAACAAATTAAGTGGGAACAAGAATAAAGGCATCTATATACCCAAATTCATGGTCCAACTTTTAAGGGGTCTTTGTAATTTGTGATCATTACCTATTTATTTTGAGAAAACATTAAATATGTCTATCAACTAATCTCTAAGGAAAGCATCCTTAAAGTAAGATTTAGGCCCTGGCTAAATACTAAGCAGAGATTTAGAAATCTGCAAATACCGTGTCTCACAAGTCTTCTGTTCTACTATTGGTTAAGAAAAGAGATGTTGGAAACTGCTAAAAAATTTGAAATAGAAGCAAGGTCAATTAGTTATAACATGAAAGGGGCAGAGATTAGTATAGAAGTGGAAACAGCCACTGAAGAGTGAGGCAAAGAGAAATTGGCAAGGAGGTGGGTGAAAAAAGGAGGTGAACACAAAAATCCAAATATATTCTGATATAAGAATAAAATGAATTGCAATACTGTACATTTTTCATCCTTAAGAAATATCTTTTAATATTTGGATTCATTTCTTTTGTCTTTGTATATAATAGTAGAGTAAAATAAAGGTTGACTTCCTAAAATGCCCTGACTTCTGGAATAATTCATTAGCAGACATTTCAAAGTCTAATAGATAGGACACCTTGGAGATCATCTAGTGATAGCTCTGTTTTATATATGAGGAAACTGAGGCACATTGGAGAAGATGGGATACAGTATTTGATCTTTTGTTCAGTCCCCGGTGCCCGTGTCCCAACACTTGATTCTAAGGTGACTGGAAAGCTTAGTTTAATATTTATAAAATACATTAAATATCAAATGGGATGTTTTATTTAAATGCATATTTTCACACTAAAAATGTAAGCTGTGACAAGCTGATGTGAAAGCTATCATTTTAATATATTCAGTTTGACATATTTCCACAAAAGCAAGCTGTTCATAACTGCAGATTCATTGTTAGTGTCTCAATGTTGTGTGTCACTGAAATCTGTACTTTAAAACTCAAGAATAGGAAGAAAACTGATCATCATTAGGTAATGATAATGCTGATCAAATGTGAAATTTTCTGCAGGGATAGGAAGAGAGGGTGGAGATAAATCCATGCTAATTCTAAAACAGCATGTGCCTGTGTCTCCAATGATGTATTGCTTGCTTGCCAAAGGCATCAGACAAAGTAGTTCTCCTCAGAAGTAAATTGAAAACAATGCATATGTATTTGCAATGCTAATGTTCATAGCTCATAGCTTTTTAACTGTGTGCAAAAGGAAGTGTTTAGCAAATTTCTAATCAATTATATATGTGTGTATATATATATATATATATATATATATATGTGTGTGTGTGTGTGTGTGTGTATTTTTTTCTTTATTTAAAGTAAAACAAGGAGTATAACACATGAGGCTGGCTATATAAAAATTAACTAACAAAAATTACTCTTCTGGGCTTTTATGAGCATGGTTCTAACTTTGAATAATCAAATTGTAAGATAGAGCTTGGGATAATTTGAGATAATCTTTTGGGTTAATTTAGATCAGTAAAAGGGGTATTTGAAAGCAAAAAGAAAAGAGGAAGAAGAAACACTGAAATCAAAATTCCTATGTTTGCTTTTCTACATTGACTGAATCCATGAAACTGTTGTTTAACTTATTACATACTTGTTTTTAAGAAGGAACTGGATTTTCAATCATAGTACTACCATGCTTATTTGAATACATGTCATACTATCAAAGTGCTCAATTTTATGTATCCTCTGCTGAAATGTCAAGGACTGTTTATACTTCTACCCTTCAAGACAGCATGGATGGAACTGGAGAGAATTATGGTAAATGAAGAAAGCCAACCAGTAAAAGACAAATACCATATGATTTCACCTTTAAGTGAAACCTAGTGAACAAAATAAACAGGCAAGCAAAATATAATCAGAGACATTGAAACAAAGAACAAACTGACAGTAACTAGAGTGCAAGGGGGAGAGGGATAACGGGACAAAGAAAGGGAAGGATTGTCGAGGAGCATTAATGAAGAACCAATGGACAAAGCCAAAAGAGGGTAGGATTGAAGGCAGGGAGTGGAGATCGGTGGGTGGGAGAAAGTGGTGGCGTGAAAATGGAGATAACTGTACTGGAACAACAATAAAAAAAGAAAAAAGAAACAGATAATTTATAAAAGTACCGTTTATAAGGATCTGTGAACAAACTATACCGACACAGTGAAGGTCAGTAGTTCTCAGTGAGGATGGGGTTAACATCACACAATGATTACTTTGACAAATATAAGAACTTTCTTTTTGTTTCCTCAGTGATGGTGGGGTTTGCTACTAGCCTTTTAGTAGATAGAAGCCAGAAGAAAATATTGACTTCAAATATCCTACTACATCTTTATAATATCATTGTAGTTATCTGAATCTAGAAGCTAATTCTATTTTACATATAGAAACTAAGCATTTTTGCATGAATTTAATATATGCTAAAATTTCCAGGGATACAATCACTGTAAATCAAGATAATTTGCTTATCATTTTGTGTCTTATGTTTTAAAATGGGGGAGAGGATGAAGATAACTGTACTTAACACTAAAAATAAATAAATAAAATTATGTTTCTGATAAGGTTATTGCTCATGATATTTGATTATGGAGTATAATGCAACTGTATTAGTATGTATTTTATGCTATTACTTTCTCGGAGATTCTAGGTGTATGTACAAGTTTATAACTACTTTATCTTCATTATTTTCTCTAGTTATGTATGAACATGTGCATGTGAAAATATCTGTAGGTGTTTAAATACTTTATTTTCCTTCTGTTTTATAGTTAGAGTGATATATTGATATTTTTGAAAGTATAAATTCAACACATATTTATTGACTAGTCACTTCATGCTAGATATTGTTCTACACACTGGAGATAAAAAGTAAGCAAAAGAGAAAGAAATCTTTGCCTTCATTCTAGTGGGGAGGTAGATATCATAGAAAGTGAATGCAAAGAGTAAATCCTAAGAGCCCTGAAACACCAGTCCAAAAGAATCTATGCACTCTAATGTTCATAGCAGCACAATTTACAATAGCCAAGAATTGGAAGCAACCTAGGTGCCCATCAGTAAATGAATGAATCAAAAACTATGGTACATTTATACAATGGAATTCCATGCAGCAGAAAGAAAGAAGGAGCTCCTACCCTTTGCAACAGCATGGATGGAACTCACAAGCATTATGCTGAGTGAAATAAGCCAGGCAGTGAAAGACAAATAGCATGTGATCTCACCTTTAACAGGAACCTAAACAACAAAACAAACAAGCAAGCAAAATATAACCAAAGACACTGAAATAGAGAACAGGCTGACAGGGACCAGAGGGGAGAGGGGAGGGAATTTCAGGGGAAAAGGGGAAGGATTCACAGGAACAAATATAAAGGACTCATGGACAAAACCTAACAGGGGGAGAAATGGGAGGGAGGTGGGGAGCACTGGGGGTGGACTGGGATGTGAGTAAAAGACAGAAAACTGTACTTGAACAATAATTAAATTTAAAAAAGGAGTAAATGACCATGTGTTAGAAGTGAAAAGTTATATAGAAAGGAAAAGAGAATGAAGCAGGGTGAAAATGAGAAGAAATGTCTATTGTGAGGAGATTGTAAATACTGCAATTTTACATAAAGTGGGGCTGACAATCTTCATGGAGATGGTGACATTTATACAAAAGCTTGAAGGAGGTTGAGGGAAGAAAATTTAGAACAGATAGGTCTCTAGGATATACTCTCTTTCTTCTGTATTTTCCCTCTTCCTCTCTCATCCTTGGTGGTTTCCTCTTCCATTCTTTCTCTTGCTTTGGTTTTCCATTCCCCTTTTAGGCCTCTCACTGGCTATTAAAGGCCATATTGAACATTGTCTATATCCTTCAGGATTAAAGAGATTGATTATCCTCTACTTAAGATAGCTTTATAACAATTAAAGCTTCTGATATTTTGAAAACATAGACCTTTATTTATTTTTATTTTTTAACTTAATTATTGTTCAAGTACAGTTTTCTGTTTTTTACTCCCATCCCAGCCCCCCCCAGTGCTCCCCATCTCCCTCCCAAGAGTTTATATGATCACAAAAGAAAGGTCTGATTTACAGACCTTTCTTTTGTGATCATATAAACTCTTGGGCTATAAGTTGTGTGGGGTGATATTAGTTTGCTATCAAATCTGATTGAAATAATTCACTATCAATCTCATCATTCTATTACTACTCCTTTAGTATCTGCTTAGTCCTTTGCTCGTAGAATGTCTTCAAGAGATTTTTGTTGAGTTATGTTTAACCTCACCTATTGGGCTGAAAAATAACTCCTATATTACAGTTAAGTGGGTGATGAAGTAATTTCTATAATTCCAATATGTTTTTCTCAGAAACACACCCAAAAGCACAGCTATGTAGATAGAAGTCAGCAGACTGCTTCCAAAATGTATTTTGTTTTTAAATAACCTTGTTCAGAATTCTATCTCTTGGGATTCAAAGAGGAAAACAAAACAAAAAATCTTGCAGTTAAAGTCAAGAGGTTTATATTTCAGGTGTATACAACGAGTCCCAAAGTAATCAGTGGAAGCACATAACTGAAATTAGTATTTTCAATATCAGAGAAATTTTGTTGACTGGCTTCACATATAAAATTTAAAGAGCATATATTGGATTTTGACAGTAAAAATTGTATGCTACATATAAAAACCAGTATTCCAAAGTGATTCTGTCATTGTTTACTTTAATTGGTAAATGTAAAATAAAAAAACAACACCTTCCCATTTTTATAAATGAGATGTTTTTATCAAATTAATAAAATCCAAAAGAATGTTGAATGTTTTACAGTAAACATGAAGCTGCCTGTCCAATCATCCTCCCCTGTCAATTAATGGGAGATGTTTTGTAGGAATGAGAACAGTTGCTTCTTATCCACAGCAGTTTTATGGGTGGCTGACAAGTAAATATCAAGGTCACTCTCAAAATCAAGGTAACTAGTTCAAATCAAGGTCACCCTTTTGAGAAATGTAGATGTGGTACCATAGCAGAGTAGTAAACCAAACCAATTGAGGAGAAAACAGAGCCAGTGTGCTATGAGTTTGGAAAGAGGTGAACAACAGTTAAGACTTAAAGAATGTATAAATATGAGTGCTGGTACCAATGGTGGCATTTAATGAGGCCCCAGAAGTATTAGACTTTTGGCTTTCAATGGTGTTTTCTCTGTTTTTTTTTTAAGTGTTTATCATTGGAACAATGGGTTTTTGAAGACTCATTCCCTCATTAGCTATCTAGATGACCTTAAGTAATTTATTTAAAATATCTTAGGCTCAGTTTCTTTATCTGTAGAATGATAATAATGATTTTTTCTGGATGACAAATCAGGAGTTTTTGAGAGAACTGAATGAAATTGTATTTGGAGGTATTTTGAAACCTTTAAGTTGCTAAATAAAGCATTTATGAAGCATTTTTCTATGAAGTTACTAGTTCTTAAACATAGAACAGGTAGAATAGTGTTTGTACTAGGTGCATTTATTGTATTGGAGATCCTTTTGTCATTACTGAGCTATTAGTTGTCAACATATACATACATAACACTGAGGTTATTGTACTTTTTTCTATGTACCCCTGCAATCAGTTTTCATGGAATACTGTATTTTCAATCATATACTCCTTGCTCTGTAATCACTGCTGAAATACCTAAAATGTGGCACAGAAATTGTTGCCAGCTTTTTTCAATGACATTCTTTGCACGAACTTGTCAAAATAGATGTTTATTTGACCAAAAATAGCATGTAAAAATCTTAATATTCAGATGCAACGTGACATACCTGCCCAATGACTCCAAAGTTTCAGTCAATGGCAGTTAATACTCAGTCAATATTGCAGCTAAAAGAATCAGTGCCTTGGGTCATTTCTACAGGTTTTTCAGTTGCCAAATTTACTACACATCCCTCCAAAATTTATACAGAAAATCAGTCTCTGAGAGTCTGTCTTCAACTTTGTGCTTGGTGCTCTGTCATATCATGATATATGCTATTCACTTCTTAGTTTTCCATGGGAAAGAAAATGAGAATCGACTGCTTTCATTTGTCTTTCTATTGCATATTACTGTCTCCCTCTTTACCTCACTATTTTTCATTAAATGATCTGATAGTAACTCAACTTGGTCTCTATACATTGAAAGCCCAAATGATTTAATATCTCATTATGGTTTTGCTTGGTTCTGACCAGTTATCTTGGTGTTATATGTAATTCTACTTGCAGTTGCATGCATATGTAAGCTGTAAGGATGGGTCCTAATCCATAGTTTTCCATCAGTTATCAAGGCTCTCTTTAGAACATAAAGTTATCTCACATCTAGGAAAGAACAGATTTTTTGCCTATGGGGCTTGTTAAAATTAACCTTCTTCTGCTGTTCAAATGAGGGAAGATACAGCTATCCTTTAATTGGACCAGATGTTTGGAAGTGGCAATAAAGGTTCTAGCTAAGCACAGTGATTTAGATGACAAAAAAAATTTGAGTGTCTCCACTGCCAACTCAATTAAAAAATGGTACATTTGTATTTGAGAAGAGTTTGTCAGCTGCACAAAAGGATGATTGCAATGCTATGAAAAATCAAAAGAAGCTTTTGGCCAGACTTATATGTACACTGTACCAGGACATATGCTTGTCTGCATCAGGCTGTGGGAAACTTCAAGTTGTAAGTCAAGAAAATGACATGGTGAGACAAAATCATTTCCTGAGCTTGTGACTGTACTCAAAACAGAGAGAGGCTTTCCTATTCTGTGGAATGTTTTCATTATGCATCTTAGTCATTGTCAGAAGATGGATACTATGTATTTTGAAAAGTTTAAGTACAGCAAATAGTCTTGAGGTTAAAATGAAGGTTTTTAAGCTGTGCACTTTGATCTGAGCCTCACCAAAATAGATGGTGCTAGCTTTGGCTTGGTGAATTGTTGACAACTATTGATTGTCCATTTGACAGGAGCACAATTAGTATAATTTGCCAAGGTATGTGTAATCTAAAGTGGAAATCCTAAATGTGAAATGAAAAAGGTAGTTAATGTGAGCCTGTCTCCTAGAACTGGTTTTTTAAATTATTTATTTATTTTTTAAAATTAATTTTATTTAGTTATTTTTCTTTTTTTAAATTTTATTTACTTATTTTTCCAGTACAGTTTTTTGTCTATTTTTCCCATCCCAGCCTCCCCCGGCCCTTGCTCCCCACCTCCCTCCCATTTCCACCCCCCTTAGTTCTCATCCCTGTGTCCTTCCTATTTGTTCCTCCAAATCCCTCCCCCATTTTCCCCTTAAATTCCCTTTCTTTTCCCCTCTGGTCACTATCCCCTTGTTCTCTATTTCAGTGTCTTTGTTTTTTTTTTTCTGCTTGCTTGTTTGTTTTGTTGTTTAGCTTCCTGTCAAAGGTGAGATCATATGGTATTTGTCTTTCAGCACCTGGCCTATTTCACTCAGCATAATGCTTTCCAGTTCCATCCATGTTGTTGCAAAAGGTAGTAGCTCCTTCTTTCTCTCTGCAGCATAGAATTCCATTGTGTATATGTACCACAATTTTTGATCCATTCATTTACTGATGGGCACCTAGGTTGCTTCCAACTCTTGGCTATTGTAAATTGTGCTGCTATGAACATTGTTGTGCATAGGTTCTTTGATATTGATGTTTTAGGATTCTTAGGATATAATCCCAGCAGTGGAATTGCTGGGTGAAAAGGAAGGTCGATTTTTATTTTTCTGAGAAAATTCCATACTGTTGTCCATAATGGTTGCACCAGTCTGCAATCCCACCAACAGTGAACTAAGGACCCCTTTTCCCCACAACCTCTCCAACATTTGTTCTTTGTTGCTTTGTTTATGATAGCCATTCTGACTGGTGTAAAGTGGTATCTCGCTCGTTGTGGTTTTAATTTGCATCTCTCTGATAGCTAAAGATATTGAGCATTTCTTCATGTGTCTCTGAATGTTCTGTATGTCCTCCTTGGAGAAGTGTTTGTTCAAGTCCTTTTCCCATTTTTTAAATGGGTTGGGTGTGTTCTTAGAGTAGAGTCATGTGAGTTCTTTGTATGTTTTAGAGATTAAACCTTTGTCTGAGGTATCATTGGCAAATATGTTTTCCCATACAGTTGGTTGTCTTGCTAATTTAATACTGTTTCCTTTAGCCATGCAGAAGCTTTTTATTTTGATAAGATCCCATTTGTTTATTCTTTCCTTTACATTCCTTGCTCTAGGGGACATATCAGTAAAAAAAGTTGCTGCGTGAAATATCTGAGATTTTCTTGCCAATGTTCTCCTCTAGGACTTTAATGGTGTCACTGCTTACATTTAAGTCTTTTATCCACCTTGAATTTATTTTGGTGTATGGTGTAAGTCTGTGCTCAAGTTTCCTTTTTTTGCACATAGCTGTCCAGTTCTCCCAACACCATTTGTTGAAGAGGCTATCTTTACTCCATTTTATGTTATTGCCCCTTTTGTTGAATATTAATTGATTGTAGAGAGTTGGGTTTGTTTCTGGGCTCTCTGTCCTGTTCCATTGGTCTATGTGCCTGTTTTTATGCCAGTACCAGGCTGTTTTGATTACAGTGGCCTTGTAATACAGTTTGATATCAGGTATTGTGATCCCCCCTACTTTGTTCTTCTTTCTCAAAAGAGTAGCTGCTATTTGGGGTCATTTATGGTTCCATATAAATTTTTGAAGTGTTTGTTCTATGTCTGTGAAATATGCCATTGGTACTTTAATAGGTATTGCATTGAATGTGTATTGCTTTGGGTAGTATGGACATTTTGATGATGTTAATTCTTCCAATCCATGAACAAGGTATACGTTTCCATTTGTTTGTGTCTTCCTTGATTTCGTTTTTCAGGGCTGTGTAGTTTTCGGCATACAGTTTTTTTTACCTCCTTAGTTAGGTTTATTCCTAGATATTTTATTTTTCTTTTTGCTATATCGAATGGAATTTTTTCCTTGATTCCTGCTTCTGCTGATTCACTATCGGTATACAAAAATGCCTTTGATTTCTGGATATTGACTTTGTAACCAGCTGTTTGCCAAATACATTAATTAGTTCCAGCAGTTTTTGGGTAGAGTCTATAGGATTTTCCATGTACACTATCATGTCATCTGCAAACAGTGACAGTTTTGCTTCCTCCTTTCCTATTTGGATGCCTTTTATTTCCTTTTCTTGCCTGATCGCTGTGGCTAAAACTTCCAATACTATATTGAATAGAAGTGGTGAAAGTGGACATCCTTGTCTTATTCCTGATCTTAGTGTAAAAGCTTTTATTTTTTTCCCATTGAGTATGATATTGGCTGTAGGTCTCTAATATATGGCCTTTATTATTTTGAAAAATGCTCCCTGTATTCCCACTTTGCTAAGTGTTTTTTATCATAAATGGGTGTTGTACCTTATCGAAAGCTTTTTCCACATCTATTGATATGATCATGTGATTTTTGTCTTTGCTTTTGTTTAGGTGATGTATTACATTTACTGATTTGAGAATATTGAACCATCCTTGCATCCCTGGGATGAATCCCACTTGGTCCTGGTGTATGATCTTTTTGATATATTGTTGGATGCGATTTGCCAATATTTTGTTGAGGATTTTAGTGTCTATGTTCATCAGCGATATTGGCCTGAAGTTTTCTTTCTTTGTTGTGTCTCTATCTGGTTTTGGAATTAAGATGATGCTGGCTTCATAAAAAGAATTTGGGAGTTTTTCATCCTTCTGGATTTTTATAATAGTCTGTGGAGAATAGGGGTTAGCTTTTCCTTAAATGCTTTGTAGAATTCTCCTGTGAAACCATCTGGTCCAGGGCTTTTGTGTGATGGGAGTTTTTTGATTACTGCTTCAATTTCTTTTGCTGTTATTGGTGTATTTAGATTTTCTGCTTCTTTTTCACTGAGTTTTGGGAGATTGCATTTTTCTAGAAATTTGTCTATTTCCCCTAGGTTTTCAAATTTCTTGGCCTACAGTTCTTCATAGTAATTTCTTACAATCCCTTCTATTTCTGTGGAATCAGTTGTAATCTCTCCTCTTTCATTTCTGATTGTGTTTATTTGTGTCCTCTCTCTTCTTTTTTTGATGAGCCTACTTAAAGGCTTGTCTATTTTGTTTATCTTCTCAAAGAACCAACTCCTGGATTCATTGATCCTTAAAATTGTGCTTTTAGTTACTATGTCATTTAATTCTGCTCTAATCTTGGTTATTTCCTTCTTTCTGCTTGCTCTGGGCTGTCTTTGTTGTTGTTCCTCGAGTTCTTGCAGGCGTAGAGTTAGGTTGTTTGTTTGAAATGTTTAAATCTTCTTTAGGTAGGCCTGTATTGCTATAAACTTCCCTCTCAGGACTGCCTTGGCTGTGTCCCATATGTTTTGGGTTGTTTTGAGATCATTTTCATTTGTTTCCAGAAACTTTTTGATTTCTTCCCTAATTTCATTCTTGACCCATTCGTTGTTTAATAGCACACCATTCAGTCTCCATGATTTTGGGTGCTTTGGGTTTTTTCTTTGGGGTTGGTTTCTAAGTTCAGTTCCTTGTTGTCAGAGAAGATGCTTGGTATGATTTCAATTTTCTTGAATTTGTTGAGGCTTTTTTTGTGTCCTATCATGTGGTCTATCTTTGAAAACGTTCCATGTTCATTTGAAAAGAATGTGTATTTAGCTTCTTTGGGATGAAGGGCTCTATATATATCAGTAAAGTCCATTTCACCTAGGGTGTTGTTTAATGCCACAATATCTTCGTTGATAATTTGTTTGGAAGATCTGTCCATTTTTGATAGTGTGTGTTAAAATTCCCTACTATAATTGTGTTGCTGTCAATATCTTTCTTGAAGTCCTCTAAGATTTTCTTGATATATTTGGGTGCCCCTATGTTTGGTGCATAAATGTTTACAATGTTAATGTCTTCTTGGTGGATTATTCCCTTGAGTATAATGAAGTGACCTTCTGGGTCTCTCTTTATGGCCTTTTTTTTGAAGTCTATTTTGTCTGATATTAGAAATGCTACCCCAGCTTTTTTTTCTTGTCCGTTTTCTTGGAAAACTTGTTTGCAGCCTTTCACTTTTAGTCTGTGATGGTCCTTTGTCCTGAGGTGGGTCTCTTGTAGGCAGCATATGTGTGGGTCATGCTTTCTTATCCATTGAGCTATTCTGTGCCTTTTGATTGGAGCATTTAATCCATTTACGTTTAAGGTTATTATTGTTAGGTACTTATTCATTGCCATTTTTGTACCTGTGTTCCTCTCTGTCTCCCTCTTATCCTTCCTTCCCTTAAAGCAGTCCTTTTAGTATTTCTTGTAGAGCTGGTTTGGTGGAGGCGTATTCTTTTAGGCTTCTTTTGTCTTGGAAGCTCTTTATTTGACCATCTATCTTTATTGAGAGCCTTGCTGGGTAAAGTAGCCTTGGTTGTAGGCCTCTGGTTCTCATTACTTGGAATATTTCTTGCCATTCTCTTCTTGCTTGAAGTGTTTCCATTGAGAAGTCAGTAGCTAACCTTATTGGGGCTCCCTTGTATGTTATTTCTTTTTTCTCCCCTGCTGTCTTTAAGATTCTCTCTTTGTCTTGGAATTTTGCCATTTTGATGATGATGTGTCTTGAAGTGGGCCTCCTTGGTTTCCTCTTGATTGGGACTCTCTGTGATTCCTGGATTTGTGAGACTTTTTCTCTTATCAAATTAGGGAAATTTTCTCTCATTACTCGTTCAAATACGTTTTCTATCCCTTGTTCTCCTTCTTCTCCTTCTGGTATTCCTATTATTCGGATATTATTACGTTTCCTATTGTCTTGCATTTCTCTTAATCCCTCCTCATTCTTTCTGAGCCTCTTTTCATTTTCTTGCTCTTTCTGTGAGATGCTTTCTACCTTGTCCTGCAACTCACTAATGCTATCCTCTGCTTCATCTATCCTACTTTTGAAACTTTCTACTGTGTTCTTCAATTCGGAAATTGTATTCTTCATTTCCTCTTGTCTCTTGCTGATAGTTTCCATTTCCTTTTTCATGTCGATTTAGTTTGCAGAGAGATCAGTGCAGTTCCCCCTAGTTTCTGGTAGTTCACTGTGAGCTCTTTGAACTTTGTAATAACCAGTGCTTTGAATTCACTATCTGATAGTTGATCAGCCTCTATTTCATCTAACATTCTTTCTGAAGTTTCTGCTTTTTGTTTCATTTGGGGATTGTTTCTTTGTCTTCCCATTGTTTGAGACTCTTCTTGTTAGTCTCTGCTTCTAAAATTGATGTGTTCTGATACCCTGGTTTTATGGTGTAAACTTCTGTGGTATGGTCCTTGTGAAGTTCAGTGGTGCAAACTCCTTAAAGTTTCTTGATGTTCTTCGTCTCCAGCTACACTCACGCTGGTCCTTGTGCTGGTCCCTGCATTGGTCGCCTACCACTGCTGAATGTCCCGGCTCTAGTAGCTACCTCCTCAAGCACCCAGGCTTGTACTACGGCAGCGGCACAGGGGCTGAGGACGTCCTGGTCCCATAGCTGGCTCCTCTTCCGTCCAGGGCTGTCACAGGGGTTTGGAGTGTCCTGGTTTCCGTACCTGACTCCCCGGCATCTTGTCCTGTCTCTATGGTAGTGGCACAGAGGCTTAGAATGTCCCAACTCCCGTACCTGATTCCCCCGTGTCCAGTCCCGCCGCTATGGCAGCGGCACAGGGGCTGAGAATGTTTCACTCCTGTAGGTGGCTCCTCTGCCGCCCAGGGCCGTCACAGGGGTTTGGAGTGTCCCGACTTCCATACCTGACTGCCCGGCGTCCAGTCCAGTCGGTATGGCAGCGGCACAGGCACTGAGAATTTCCCGGCTCCCGTAGCTGGCTCCTCAGCTGCGTCACAAGGGTTTGGAGCATCCCGGCTTCTATACCTGAGAGCTTCTGTACCTGACTCCCCAGGTCCAGTCCTGTCGCTGTGGCAGCAGCACAGTGGTTGAGAATGACCCAGCTCCCGTAGCTGGCTCTTCAGGTCCCAGGCCTGTCTCTATGGCAGCGTCACAGGGGCCTTTGGTGTCCCAGCTCCTGCAACTGAGCCTTCCGTTGCCCAGGCCGACAGCTATGGCATCAGCACAGGGGCCAAAAATGTCCTGGCTCCGGTTCCTGACTCCTCTGTCTCCCAGGACTGTCACAGGGGCTTGGAGTGTCCGGCTCCTGTACCTGACTCCCCGGCTCCCAGGCCTGTTGCTCTGGTGGCAGCACAGGGGCCGCATGAGACCCAGCTTTAGTAGCTGACTCTTCTGCCGTGTGGTGTTTCAGCGTCGGTCACAATCTCTGGTCTTTTAATTTCATAAATGCTGGGTAACCGATGGTTTATTGTGCTGTTTCTCTATAGATCTGCCAGGATTTTCAACCATGAGTACAGGAGCAAGCATCACCTCCATCTTACTCCGTCGCCATCTTCCCAGCATCCCCTGTTTTTTCTTTTTAACTCTAAGTCTAAAACACATGGGCATTAGGGAGGGGAAAAATCACTTTTCCTTGCCAATTGCCATTATATTGAATGATTGCATACTTAAGCAATGTAAGATGTAGTTTATGATTGTGTTTACCTAAAACCAGGGTGTCTACAACATCTACATCCATTGTTCTTGGATGCTCTCTTTATTTTGCTAATGTAGCTAAGAAGACATTACACATGGTGTTTATCTTACTATTTATATTTTAAAGCAAGTTATTAAAAGTCATCATAAATGAGGATATGTAAATATATTTTCTACATGCATCCTTACTTTGAAAAGTAATTAGCAACATGTTGCAAGGTGATACTGATTTTGTCACAGTATGTCTTTCTAATAATAATATGGGCCTGTGTGCCATTTCTTTATACCATCAAAATAAATTGTGATTCAAGTGTAGACATCCAACATAATTTGTTGCAATTAATTCATACAATAAGCAATTGATAACAGACAAATGGATTTC
Source organism: Artibeus jamaicensis (assembly GCF_021234435.1). Taxonomy (NCBI): domain Eukaryota; kingdom Metazoa; phylum Chordata; class Mammalia; order Chiroptera; family Phyllostomidae; genus Artibeus; species Artibeus jamaicensis. The sequence continues at coordinate 22,070,321 of NW_026521506.1, forward strand.
ATTTTTTCATTTATTTTGTTTTTTTTTAGGATTTTATTTATTCATTTTTAGAGAGAGGGGAAGGGAAGGAGAGAGTGATCTGCCGTGACTAGGAATCAAACTGGCAACCTTTTGGTTTGCAGCCCACACTCAATCCACTGAGCTAACTGCAGCCAGGGCTGGAGTGCATTGTAAATATTCATTTGTGGACATCATGATTAACATTTGCATAGCACTTTAGAAAGCAGTGGCACACATGCCATCATACTGTACTCTCATAATACCTCTCAGGGATGAATAGTGGATATTATCATACCCATTGTAAAAAGGGATATACCAAGTTCTGCACTATTTCCACTTTATACTACTTCTATAAATTCAGTTACAGAACAATCAGTATTGTAAATTGTGATTGAAAAGCCACAATTACAAATATTTAGAATCCTAAATTTTTAACAAATTACACATGTATTGACATGGAAAGCAATTGGTTAAAGTTATCTAACGTATAAGCTACACTATTATTGACTCTTCCATGGCAATGATTAATGAAACATTCCATCATATGCTCAAAATAGTTGTAGTGGGTAGTTTGAGTCACAATTCTGACCATTGGCAATGTGGGAAATACCTCGTTGTGAGTAGGGATATCAGCCTCCAAAAAATAGGCTACCATCCTGGATAATTTGATAGCTTTACTGATTTCGTGTTTCTGGAAGTAGCTGAATTGCCCTTCCTTCATGACTACATCCTATCTTCCTAAGCATCATCTCTTGCCAGGCTCTAATAAAGTAGTTATTGTCCCTTTTCCTTTCAGGTCTAGAGTTGGTAATGGCTTCCTACTTATACTAGTGCCTGGGTACTTCAACATTTTTTGTTGCTTTCCTTAACCATGTGCACAACTCTGAATAGTCCTTTGATTAAATTATCTTTGATATCAAAGCTGAGTCTATGATTTTTTATGTTTCTTACTAGTAACCTGACTAATGGTATTACAGTTGATATAGCTAAGCTTCTTTTATGCCACATGGTAAAGGTCTTTAAATAAATGATTGAAAAATTTATCTTTGATTAAATTGTATGTATTTTATAATTTTGTTTTAATTATTGAAATATTTTCTATTTTATTTTCTAACTGGTTATATTTGATATATAGTCTTGAATAGATGTAATGACATTAAAAAGTGTTCACAATAGAATACAAAGCCAGAATAAAAGAGAACAACAAACTATGTAAACATATAGAATATGATCCCAATGAAAAAATCACCAATATTTTTAAAATATCTTTTAATAGTTAAATCTTGGGTGATTTTAAAATAGAATTACTCATTATTTAAAAGTTGACCTTTGAAGACAGATATAGCTCAAATTCTTGGAAAATATGCAAGGCAGTGACTGGTAAGTGGAAAATTGTTGACTTGGAACTTCTACTTTCCTAGTCACACCTAGCCACTAAAAATGGTAAGCTGTTTTTAAGGGTCCCCAAACTTTACTTCATTAGTAATTAACTGTACTGAAGAACCAGTTACTGGTTAGATTACTCAAAGAACTGAATATCCTTGAATGCATGCTATGAATTTTCAGGAATTAAAAAAAAAGGTTTACATTCTTTTTAGAATGTAAAAGTTTTCAGTTCTATAAGAGCTACTTTTTATTCCTAAGACATCTTAAATTTGTGCAACCTTGTGCATCTCCTTTCCAAGATCTTTTGATTAAAGTGGACCATATTTGATAGTTATTTGTTTCACAGAATCTGAAAGTTCTCAGAGCACAAATGCTTAATTCCATTAATTTAACTTTCATAAAATGGATTTTGTTTTGTGAAAATATAAATACAAAATGAAAGTATTTCTTTTTCCCATTGCCTTAGATTCACACGAAAGAATTCTCTTAGCTGAATGTAGCTAGCACACTCAATTTTCATATGAAAAAGTTGTGAATAATTACCTATTCTCATTTGAGTTTTGTTACAACTCTGAGAACTTTATTGCCACTATTTTTCATTCCTAATTTATTGTTTTCACATGAATTAATAGGTGCTTGTCTATATGCAGCATCTAGTCACTTAATAACTGGCCTACCATTTTTATGTAACCTCATCTCTCTAGTTAAAACACTTTCACATGGTAGAAAATAATTGACTTTGAAATTCCTGATATCTGAGATTGAATCCTAAATACATCTTTAAGATGTATACATGTACATAAGTTATTGAAATCCTTAGCCTCAGCTTCCTCATTCATGAAGTGGAGATGATATTAGCATCTGACTCTTGGGCTGTCATGAGCTTTTTAAATAAAATTATATATGTAAAGCATCACATACATTACCTGAAATATAGCTAGTTCTCAAAAAGTATTCTGCCTTTTACCCAAATATGGATAGAGAGATTTATCTGGAGATAGTGACATAGCCTAGTGGGAAGAAGGTTACCATCAAATTTATCTTCTGGATGTCCCTGAAATCTCCCTCATAGAAAGAACAGGCTCCCTTAATTTTAAATTGACCTTGTCATGATTAGGCTCATATTTTTATGTTTTGGTCTACTCTGTTCCTTTTATGTATCAGTGACATGTTTTCCTAGTTGGATTTGAGTTCTTGAGAGGTTTGTCTTTTCTTCTTACAAATCCTCCAGATTTTTTGCAACAGTGATAGACATTCAACAAATACATACTGAATACTTGCTTAGAATTAAAGGCAGAGAATTTAGATTTGTAGGGAATTTTAAAGTCAACTTACACAGTAACTTTATCTGAATGAGTTATGAGAAAACGAGGTTCAGAGAAGTTACAAAGCTTCCCTGATATTCCAGACCTAGCATGCCTCAGAGCAGCATTTTAGTTCAGCTCTGATTCCTATGCCAGTTCTCCTTTCATTAATCAATGCTGTCTTCCTTAACATGATGAATTCAATGGATTGGAAGGTGTAGATTACTATCATGTGTCAGTATTTTGGAGAACAGATCTTCTCTTGGTGGTATAATTTATGTAGATTGGTAGTTTTCCCATGTTAGCTTGCATTCGGAATCATCTGTAAGGCTTGCTACAATACAGAATGTAGGGCTCTGCCCCTAGAGTTTCTGATGTATGTCTTATTGGAGCTTAAGATTCTACATTTCTAAAAAATGTGTAGGTGATGCTGATGCTCCTGGCCCACAGACCATTTTTTGAGAGAAGCTAACCTAAATTTATTACGGATTTTTTCTCTTTCTCTTAAAGTCATACTTGACCCAAGGAAGGATGGTGTAATCTGTTCTTCCTACAATGGACAGAGTACATGACAGTACTTGGAACTAGCCTTACTTCAAAAGCATTATTCGTTTGTTCAAAAGAGAGCTATTGAGCACCTAATATGTAGTGCATGGTGTTACAGAGGATCTGAAGGTGCATAAGAGCCAATGACTAGGCTCGTGGTGGCCTTGTGACCTCATGCAAGAGAAAAAGTCCACTTTAAAAGTGAGGAATCAGCTATAATTTAAGAAGAGATGGAATTGAGGAAGTTTAAATATAATTGTAGATGTGCTCCAGAAGTAATTATATTGATAAGATTCTGTTAATTATCAACACAATTCTAACAAACTTTGGGAACATATAAGTAATTTCTGAAATGCTGAATATTATTTTAATATAATTGTACACTGTAATAGAACATTTGGAATTTTTTCAAATTTATTTTTCATCTGAGCTATTATTAATTACAATGGTGCTTGAGGCTTGAGAAAACAACTAACAATGTTTATAAGTGGGAAAAATATTCTAATCCTGGAATTTCTGCCAATTCAATTGGCAGAAGTGAAACCAGTTGCAAATATGATGAACTCAATGACAAATGCATAAAGCAAATTAATGATTTTAGCCAGGATTCTTTTCAGCTTCCTTTTAGATACTTGTAACGAGGGTCCATGGACCACTAGGGGCTGTATATTTGAACTTCAGGGGATCCTGACTCCCTTGAAACTATTAAAAATGTTTCAGCACAAACTTGTTCTCTTCTGGTTTAGAGGGTTTATCACTTGTATCAGATTCTCAGTGGAGTTAAACACTTTCCTACTGGAGTACCAAGAGACAAATAAAATAATTATAACCCAAGGGCTCTGACTTAACTTTTGTCCTTGAATTCCACCTACCTACATCAAGTATCATGAGGGCTTTCTCCTGACAATTTTCATGAAAAGGTAGAGTGTTATTAAGAGAGAAAAACCGTTTGCTTAAAAAATTTGTTTCCAGCCTTTCACTTTCAGTCTGTGATGGTCTTTTGTCCTGAGGTGGGTCTCTTGTAGGCAGCATATGTGTGGATCATGCTTTCTTATCCATTCAGCTATTTTATGTCTTTTGATTGGAATATTTAATCCATTTACATTTAAGGTTATTATTGATAGGTACTTATTCATTGCCATTTTTGTACCTGTGTTCATCTCTGTCTCTCTCTTTTCCTTCCTTTCCTTAAAGCAGTCCTTTTAGTATTTCTTGCAGAGCTGGTTTGGTGGAGGCATATTCTTTTAGACTTATTTTGTCTGGGAAGCTCTTCATTTGGCCTTCTATCTTGATTGAGAGCCTTGCTGGGTAAAGTAGCCTTGGTTGTAGGCCTCTGGTTCTCATTATTGGAATACTTCTTGACATTCTCTTCTTGCTTGGAGTGTTTCCATTGAGAAGTCAGTAGCTAACCTTATTGGGGCTCCCTTGTATGTTACTCCCTTTTTCTTCCTTGCTGCCTTTAAGATTCTCTCTTTGTCTTGGAATTTTGCCATTTTAAAGGCCACTGTAATCAAAACAGCCTGATACTGGCATAAAAACAGGCACATAGACCAATGGAACAGAACAGAGAGCCCAGAAATCAACCCAACTCTCTACAGTCAATTAATATTCAAAAAAGAGGGCAGTGACATAAAATGGAGTAAAGATAGCCTCTTCAACAAATGGTGTTGGGAGAACTGGACAGCTACGTGCAAAAGAATGAAACTTGAGCACAAATTTACACCAAAATAAATTCAAGGTGGATAAAAAACTTAAATATAAGCTGTGACACCATTAAAATCCTAGAGGAGAACACTGGCAGGAAAATCTCAGATATTTCACAGCAATATTTTTAATGATATGTCCCCTAGAGCAAGGAATATAAAGGAAAGAATAAACAAATAGGATCTCGACTTCCGCCAAGATGGAGGCATAGGTGGATATGCTGTGCCTTCTCTCACAACCAAGTTTAGGACAACTAAATATTAGAAATAGAAAACATAGTCAGAACATGGAAAATTGAACTTTTCGGAAGTCCGTTAACAACAAATTCTTCAGCCTGACTGGTAAGAGGGGCGAAATCAGCAGCTGGCAGAGCGGGGTAGCACAGGAAAACTCAGTCAGACGGACTCAGGCACATGGAATCCAGACGCACTGAATCCAGGCGCAGGGTTAGACCTAGTGAGCGACCGAGCAAGTGACCAGGCAAGCGGCCTCGGGGGAAACAGCGGAGGAGCGGTGCTGCGTGTTGACTGTGGTTGCACATTTCTGCGGGGGTGGACAGGCGAGGGAGTGGGTGGTTGGACTGGGCCCTGGCGGGTCCCTCGGCAAGCGACAGTGGAGGGCGCCGCCATTTCCCTGCTCTGACCCCACCTCCACATGCAGCGTCATAACCCAACGACTCTGAGTGGCCCGGCCCAGGGGAACCACCTAAGACGCTACTCCTCACCCAGCTGTGAGAAACAGCAGAGGGGGTCGCCACTGTCCCCGCTCTGACCACGCCCCCACATCCAGCGTCACAACCCAGCGACCTGGGAGTCCAAGGTGCCGCTTCTCACACTTAAAGGGCACTAACAGACCAAAAATGGCGCAGGAAGATCTCAAAGCCCCAGATCCTATAGATCTAAGCAATGAAGAAATAGCAAAACTCTCAGACGCACAGTTTAAAACACTGGTCATCAGGATCCTCACAGAACTGGTTGATTATACCCACAAATTAGACAAATATATGAAGGCGAAACTAATTGAAATGAATGGAATTGCACAGGGCACCAATAGCAATGAAAAGGAAACTGGGACTCAAATCAATGGAGTGGACCAGAAGAAAGCAAATAATGGCCAAACAGAAAAGAGTCAAGAAGCAAGAATTCAAAGAAATGAGGAGAGTCTTAGGAACCTCCAGGACATCTTTAAACACTCCAACATCCGAATTATAGGGGTACCAGAAGGGGGAAAGGCACAGCCACCAGTGGAAAAATTATTTGAACAAATAATAAAGGAAAATTTCCCCAATCTGGCACAGGAAATAGACTTCCAGGAAATCCAGGAAGCTCAGAGAGTCCCAAAGAAGTTGGACCCAAGAAGGAGCACACCAAGGCACATCATAGTTACATTAGCCAAAATTAAAATGAAGGAGAGAATCCTAGAAGCAGCAAGAGCTAAGGGGACAGTCACCTATAAAGGAGTCCCCATCAGACTGTCACTGGATTTCTCAAAAGAGACCTTACAGGCAAGAAGGGGCTGGAAAGAGGTATTCCAAGTCATGAAATCCAAAGACCTACAACCAAGATTGCTCTATCCAGCAAAACTTTTATTTACAATGGAAGGACAGATAAAGAGCTTCTCAGATAAGATCAAATTCAAGGAGTTCATCATCACCAAGCCCTTATTATATGAAATGTTAAAGGGACTTATCTATGAAAAAGAAGTTAAAGAAACATGAACAGTGAAAGGACAACAAACTCACAGTTATTAACAACCACACCTAAAACAAAAGCAAACTAAAAGGACAGCTAGATCAGGAGTGGAAACATAGAAATGAAGATCTCAAGGAGGGTTAGCAACAGGGGAGTGGGAGGAGGAGAAGGGGGGAGAAGGTACAGAAAATAAGTAGCATAGACAGTAGATAGAAAATAGAAGGGGGGCAAGAATAGCATGGGAAATATAGAATCTAAAGGACTTGAGACACATGGTCATAAACTAAAGGGGGGGTAATGGTGGGGATGGGGGCGTAGGGTGGAGGGGAATGAAAGGGGGAATAGAACAACTATAACAGCATAATCAATAGAAAAATAAAAAAACAAATAGGATCTCATCAAAATAAAAAGCTTCTGCGTGGCTAAAGAAAACAGTATTAAATTAAAAAGACAACCAACTGTATGGGAAAACATATTTGCCAATGATACCTCAGACAAAGGTTTAATCTCCAAAATATACAAAGAACTCACACGACTCTACTCTAAGAGGACAACCAACCCAATTAAAAAATGGGAAAAGGACTTGAACAGACACTTCTCCAAGGAGGACATACAGAACATCCAGTGACACATGAAGAAATGCTCAATATCTCTAGCTATCAGAGAGATTCAAATTAAAACCACAACAAGATACCACTTTACACCTGTCAGGATGGCTATCATAAATAAAGCAACCAACAACAAATGTTGGTGAGGTTGTGGGGAAAAGGGGTCCTTAGTTCACTGTTGGTGGGATTGCAGACTGGTACATCCATTGTGGAAAACATATGGAATTTTCTCAGAAAAATAAAAATCGACCTGCCTTTTGACCCAGCAATTCCACCGCTGGGATTATATCTTAAGAACGCTGAAACACCAATCCAAAAGAACCTATGCACCCCAATGTTCATAGCAGCACAATTTACAATAACCAAGAGCTGGAAGCAACCTAGGTGCCCGTCAGTAAATGAATGGATCAAAAAACTATGGTACATTTACAGAACGGAATTCTATGCAGCAGAAAGAAAGAAGGAGCTCCTATCCTTTGCAAGAGCATGGATGTAACCGGAAAGCATTATGCTGAGTGAAATAAGCCAGGCGTTGAAAGACAAATACCATATGATCTCAACTTTAACAGAAACCTAAACAATAAAACAATCAAACAAGCAAAATAAAACCAAAGACACTGAAATAGAGAACAGGGGGACAGTGACCAGAGGGGAGAGGGGAGGGAATTTCAGGGGGAAAAGGGGACGGATTTACAGGAACTAGTATAAAGGACACATGGACAACAGCTAAGGAGGGTGGAAATGGGAGGGAGGTTGAGAGCATGGTGGGTGGGCTGGGATGGGATTAAAAGACAGAAAACTGTACTTGAAAAATAATTAAATAATAAAAAGAAAAAGAAAACCATTGTCAGAGGCAGCTCAGACCTTTTTCACCATCTGCATCCTTATCTGGGTTAATTACTTGTTGATCTCATATACTCAGTTAATCACTCTTTATTTAATTGTCATTTAGGTTTCAGCCCATATATATAATTAATAGTGATAGCATCTAGAAAACTCCGGGATCAAAGTAGATGCATATTGGTGAGTCTGCATGGATATCCCTGGAATAAATACTTATGTAATATACTCTTCTTTGTCCTTTTTATCTGTCTAAACTGTACTATATTTTAAGGTTTAGCTCAAATGCCTCTTCTTTCCATGAACTCTCCTTTAATAGGTAAATGCAGAACTTTTTGGTCTTCTTCCTCATAATACAGTGTTGTTTTTGGACTTTATCAGCCATTTTGTCACTCAGTTATATTGTTTACCAGTATTTTATATGAAGAGAATGAATGGTTCATATGGACATACTGTGGTCCAAGCACAATGACATGAACAGAGAAGGCACTTAAAAATCACTCTTGAACAAATACAAGGAATGGTCTCAGAATGTTAAAAGCATTTGCCAGATTTGAAAAGTTAAAACCTTGGTATCCTCAATGTGAAACCTTCTTAGAACTTAGTAGTTAACTCTAAGCATATCAATGTCCCATAAATTCATAGGAGCAACACAGTTGGCAAAAAACCTGGCATGTGGTACAGAACATCTGTGCCTTCTAGGAAAAAATAACTGAGTCAGCACCTGCCATTGTCAATTTCTCCTGTATCCACCATGTGCTAATGGCTCCTATATCACGGATTCAACTAACATTTTGAGTAGATGAGAACTATTTGGATTTTCAGCTTTGCTTCTTGGGTGATATAGACAACTTTAATCCCCAAAGAATATGTTTTTGAACATGATATATGCTAGATGTTGAAGATGCTTGCTCACTGATATCTCATTAATTCAGAATCATATGGTCATCAGTTATTTTGAAAATGCAGACTCACACTAAATGACCTAATACTTGAAGTATAGCAAACATTTTTATCTGCTGTCTGTAAATTGATCCTTATAAGAGCCCTAAAATATATATGTGACTTACTCAAGGTCATTCAGGTACTCCATGACCTTTCCATTGAACTAGGCCACCACCCTAATTCATATATCCCTGATTACTGAACACCAAACTCAAAAAAAACCAAATTCTTTTTTCCTGAAAATCACCTTTCCTTGGCAGCTATATGATGTAACACTACCACTTTTAAAAAACAGAGTGAAGATAAAGTACAGACAAAATTAGATTTGACAACCTAATGGAGCACCCTTCTTTGTTATTTGAAAAGAACATCATTCAAGCATCATCATTCAACAGCTTTCAGTTCCAGCAAGTAAAGGGTATATTTACTTGGCATTTGAAGGAGAATTGAAACCAAATCACACAGTGTAAAGCAACACAGAATTCCACTTTGATTAGTTATATTTCATAACTGGCCCTTGATTGGAAAGTTTTCTCTAAGATTACAGTAAACAGTGTGTTACTTATTTCCTTTAATTAATGAGAAACAAAAACCTTCCAACGGTCAAACTTTATCACATTATTCAATACATATTTACTGATTTTTTAGTGTTTCTCAATTTACAGAAGCTTGCAAAAGAGAAACTTCTGAGTAAATACCTTGTCCTGGTTGTTTTAGGGTCCCCTATCTGAAAACTAAGAAATCCTAATTCTGATGGCTTCTTCTGAGGTATATTACTATCTTAAAGCTCATGGACAAAGAAAACACAAACCATTTATGATTTTATATTTTTGCATCTGCTCTTATATCTTCCAGGAATGTCTTTCCTTTTCATCTAGTAATGTCTACATCATCTTCATCACCTATGCTAGAATTCATTTCTTCACTGAAGCTCCTCAATTTCTGCAAGTGGGAATATCCTTTTCCTCCTCTATGTTCCCACAATATTTTATTCATTCCTTTATTCTACACTTGCTGAATCTCTTTAAAATTCATTGTTTACTTCCCTGTTTCCCCATCTTGACAGAGAGCAATTTTAAGGTAGAACTCATATCTGACTTTTTCTGTTATCCACAGTGCCCAGGATATCATTACTCCTCCCTTATTCCCTTCTAGCATTTACTGAGTGCCAAATACCATCTTAAGAACCTTATAGAGGTCAATTTATGAGGCAAGTAATGTTATCCTGATTTATACTCTAATTACACAGTTGAGAAGTCTGGGTTTTAAGTTAAAGTAAAATTCACTTAACATATAGTTAACCATTTTAAAGCAAAAAAAAATCTTTGGTGTGCCATTTAATTTATTCATGATGTTGTGCAACCATCACCTTTATCTAGTTTCAAAATATTTTCATCACCACATAAATAAACTCTTATCTATTGAGTAGTCACTCCCCATTCCATACCACCCCCACCACCCCCACTCCTGGAACCTACTAACCTACTTTCTTTCTCTACGGATGTGCCTATTCTGGACATTTTGTATAAATGGAACCTTACAAGATGTGACCTTTCCCATCTGAAAAGCCTGGATCTTATTTCAATCCTACCTAAATTTGAAGTCCATTACTTTATCTATTGTACTGTATCTTTGTGCTTTACATTATAGGTGTTCACTATGTATTTGATGAATGAATGAAGGATTGTAGAAGGGACGCTGATCAAACAATTCATTTTCTACTTCATCTAGTTATTTATGATGTGACCCACTTTCATAAGTGAACTTTCTGAAGCTTTTACAAAGTGTCAGTCAAACTGTAGCTTAGAGGTAGCTGAACAGAAAGAAAGGTGCTGAGGGGAACAGGTTTGCAGTGAATTTTCTGTTTAGGATCCATATTCAAATTAACACTTTTGATTGATTTACTCACAATTACATTTTTGGGATAAATGTAGAAGAGCCTAAGTGATTGGAGAGAGGATTGCTGGCTTTGCCATTTGTGAATAGCTTATCAATTTGGTTGCCAGGGCTAGAGGAGTGGGCTCCTAGAGAATAAATAAATTCAATTTTTCTCTAGTAACCACTTTGCTGCAATGTGGACAATTGCTTGGACATAAACTGGTTTTGAGGGGCTGGTTTCTATGGGCTGCCAAGAGAATTTGAGAAGTGCCTCCTTGCTTGAAGATAGTGTAATTTATTAGGAGAGGTGTTAGAGTGTCATTTATGTATTTATTTATTTTTTTGGATTCACAATGTGAGAGATGGCTTTGGGCACTACTTGAAAAGCAATCAAATGCATGACATTAATCTTTAATGACTGACTTGTATGGTGTCTGGTTATAACTAGGGAAATTCCAAATAGATAATTCTTACTATTTCATGTTCCTGTCAAAATGCACATTAATTTTATATTGCCTACATGCACTGTGTTTCAGGAATCTTTCTCAGTTTTTTTAATTCTTTTTTAAAATTAATTAATTTATTTCTTGTAGTTCAAGTACAGTTGTCTCCATTTTCTCTCCAACACTCCCCCTACCCCAGCCATCTCCACCTCCCACCCTCGATTCCATGCACCTTTGTCTTTGTCAATGTGTCCTGTATACATGTCAAAAGGCTTTTTTAAGGATGTCTCTATTTTTACTACAAATTATGTCAGCTATACCGACATAACAACAGAAAATTAGTATACTTAATTCTTAGACCATCTGCTCTTTGGGGTGCTATTTCAACTCATGTTTTGCTTGTTTTGTTTTATGACACTAAGAAAAAAATTCAGTTTCAGTTACAATTACTTCAGAAAAAAAGAAAATGACAAATCAAATAAATACTTTTCTATCTCCAAAGAAAAAGGAAATAAAACCCATCAAAATATTAAATGGTTTTCTCTTGTGTCTGTATAGATTTGTAGAAAGAGACAGTTATCACCTGAGTTTGAGGCATAGCTAGTTGATCATTTATGCCACTTTATACCACTGTACATATAATGGCTTAACTTATACTTAAGTTCAAATTTTGATTTTGAAATAATCATAGATTCATGTGCAATTTTAAGAATTAATACAGAGAAAAATTCAACACCTATTTGTGATAAAAACTCTCAGAAAATAAGGAATAGAAGGAACAAAGCTCAACATGATAAATACTGTATATTAAAAATCATCCTTAAACTCAACGGGAAAAAGCTAAAAGTATTTTTCTTAAGATCAGGAACAAGACAGGGATGTCCACTTTTACCTCTTTTATTCAACATAGTACTGAAAGTTCTAGTCACAGCAATTAGACAAGAAGAAGAGCTGAAAAGCATCCAAACTGGAAAGGAAAGAGTAAAAACTGTCAATATTTGCAGATGACATGATGCTGTATATGGAGAACCGTAAAGATTCTACAATAAAACTACTGGAACTGATCAATGAATTCAGTAAAATTTTGTATTCAGCATGATACAAAATAATTATCCAGAGATCAGTTGCAGTTTCATACACCCATAATGAACTATCAGAAAGAAAATGAAAAAAATTCCATTTACAATTATATCAAAAAATACATAGTAATAAATTTAAACAAGAATGTAAAAGACCTGTACTCAGAAAATTATGACACTGAAGACAGAAATTGAAGAAGATGCAAATTAAGGGGAGGAATACACCATCTCCATTGACAGGAAAAATTAACATTGTTAAAATATCTGTACCAACCAAAGCAACCTATAGATTCAATGCAATGCCTATTAAGACAGTATAGGGAACCGTTCCACATGGCATGGTGAGTGTAGCCTAGCCCCTAATTTGGAAAATTGATGGGATTGAGTCAGCACACAGGACCCACACCCACAGATGTGTTTCCCCAGGGGGAATCAGGTCTGCATTATATCTAGGCTGCTTTGAGGCTTGCTTTTTGCTAAAACTTCCTCACCCTGAATTGAGGCAGAAAATGTTTCTTGCATATCTTTGAAGTGACTTCCTAAAATCTATGCTAAACTTCCCAAGGATGGAGTGCAATCAGTTCAACCACTTTTTCCTTTGCATTTGCAAATGCCCTTTTTCTTTGTAGTAATTATCCACTTCCTCTCCTTTGTTATCTGTAAAAGGTAATCACTTAAAGTGAACCTGTGCATAGTAAATGAGGCCCATGCTCAATGTAATGTGCCCAGAAAAGCAATAAAAGTCTGTCCAGGCAGGGGTTGAGGCCCTCTCTCACTCAAAGAGTGACCTTGCCATCCCCTTTTCTCCATAGGACTTCCGTAGTACTTGTGAATGTGTTCTTCAAAGCCAAAACACACAGACCCCATGGGCCAGGGTCCACATCAAGATACCAATGGCTTATTTCACAGAACTAGAAAAAATATTCCAAAATTTATATGGAATGACAAAAGATCCCCAAATAGCCACAGCAATCTTGAGAAAGGGGAACAAATTGAGGGGAATCATGCTACCTGATATTAAAATATACAAGGCCAAAACAATCAAAACAGCTTGGTACTGACATAAAAACAGAGCTATAGATAAATTGAACAGAATAGAAAGCCCAGAAATAAACTCATACCTTTATGGTTAATTAATATTCTACTAAGGAGGCAAGAACATACAATGGAGTAAAGATAGTCTATTCAATTGGGCAGATAGATGCACAAAAAATGAAACTATATCACTTTCTTACACCATATACAAGATTAAACTCAAAATGAATTAAATACTTAAATGTAGATTGTGAAGCCACAAAAATCCTAGAAGAAAACAAAGGTGGTAAAATATCTAACACTGCTCATAGCAATATTTTTTTCTGATATATAGCCTCGGGCAGGGAAAACAAAAAAAAAAACCATAAACACATGTGGCTACATCAAATTAAAAAGTTATTGCACAGCAAAGGAAAACATCAACGAAATGAAAAGACTATCACAGAATGGGAAAGAATATGTGCTAATGATATAACTGATAGGGGGTTCATATCCAAAATTTATTGAGTTTATAAAACTCAACAAGAAGACAAATAATCCAATTTAAAAATAAGCAAAAAGGCTTCTTCCAAGATGGAGTAGTAGGTAGATATGCTTCACTTCCTCTCACAAACAAAAGAAGGAATCAAACAACTTAAAAACAAAACAAAAAAAAAAACAACCAGAACTGCCAGAAAAATCGAACTGTATGGAAGTTTGGCAACCAAGGAGTTGAAGATGAAACATTCATCCAAACTGGTAAGAAGGGAGGAGAGGGCAGCCTGAGTGGAGAAGACACACAGCAAGGTAGGGAAATGTGACTGGTGGATTGTGCAGTCCCACATTAGCATGTGGATAACCTAGGACAAACAACTAGGGAGCAAGAGAGACTGAGCAACCCAGGGTTTCAGTGTGGGGAAATAAAGCCTCGGAACCTTTGGCTATAAAAACCTGTGGGGGTTGTGGCAGAGGGATAAACTGCCAGTCTCTTAAGAGCTGGGCAAGAGCCAAGCAATCAGCATTCCCCTCCTCTAACCCCTTTCCCATACACAGCACCACAACTTGGCAAACTGCGTTGGCTTGCCCTGATGAATACCTAAGGCTGTTCCCCTGAGATCATAACATGTATGCAGAGAAAAAGAAATATAACCCAAATGAAAGAACAGATGAAAGATTCAGATAAATAACTAAGCAACAAGGAGATAGACAACCTATCAGATGCAGAGTTCAAAACACTGAAATCAGGATGCTCACAGACATGACTGAGTATGGATGCAAAATAAAGGAAGAAGTGATAGTTATACAAAGTGAAATGAAGGAAAATACACAAGGAACCAACAGTGAAGGGAAGGAAATGGGAACTCGAATCAATGATTTGGAACAAAAGGAAGAAATAAACACTCAACCAGAACAGAATGAAGAAACAAGAATTCAAAAATATGAGGAGAGGTTTAGGAGCATCTGGAACAATGTTAACCATCCCAATATCTGAATCATAGGGATGCCGGAAGGAGAAGAGGAAGAGCAAAAAACTGAAAGTTTATTTTAAAAAATAATGAAGGACGACTCCCCCAATTTGGTGAAGGAAATAGACATGCAAGTCCAGGAAGCTCAGAGAGCCTAAAACAAGTTGTACCCAAGGAGGATCACACCAAGACGCATCATAAGTATATACCCAAAGTAAAGATAAGGAGAGAATCTTAAAAGCAGCAAGAGAAAAGATGAGAGTTACCTACAAAGGAGTTATCATAAGGCTGATTTCTCAAAAAAAAAAAAAAACTTGCAGGCAAGAAGTAGCTGAAAAGAAGTATTCAAAGTGATGAAAGGAAGGACCAACATCCAAGATTTCTCTATTCAGCAAAGCTATCATTTAGAATGAAAGGGCAGATGAAGAGCTTCCCAGATAAGGTAAAGTTAAAAGAGTTCATCACCACCAAGCCCTTATTATATAAAACATTAAAGGCACTTATCAAAGAAAAAGAAGGTCAAAACTATGAAGAGTAAAATGACAACAAACTCATAACTATCAACAACTGAGCCTTAAAAAACAAAGACAAAAATAAAAACAAACTAGGCAAACAACTAGAACAGGAACAGATTCACAGAAGTAGAGAACACATGGAGGGTTATTAGTGGGGAAGGAGAGGGGGAGAATTGAGGAAAAGGTACAGGGAATAAGAAGCATAATTTGGTAGGTAGAAAATAGACAGAGGGAGATTAAGAATAGTATAGGAAATGGAGAAACCAAATAACGTGTATGTACAAACCAAGGACATGAACTAAGTGAGGAGGAATGCTGGAGGAAATGGGAATACCAGGTAGAGGGAGATAAAGAGGAGAAAAAATAGGATAACTGTAATACCATAATCAACAAAATATACTTTAAAATGTAGGCAGAGACCTGAATAGACACTTCTCCAAAGAGGAGATACAGATGTCTAATAGACATATGAAAATATGCTCAATATCACTAATCACCAGAGAAATGCAAATTCAAGCCACTATGAGATATCATTTAATACCTGTCAAAAGGACTATTATGCATAAAGCAACAAACAAATGATGCTGAGAAAGTGGGGAAAAGGGAACCCTCATACACTGTTGGTGGGAATGCAGATTTGTGCAGCCACTGTGGAAAGCAGTATGGAGTTACTTAAAAAAAATTAAAACTGCCTTAAGACCTAGCAATTCCAATTCTGGGAATATATTCAGAGAAAGTAAAAACACTAATTTGAAGAAATACATGCATCCTTACGTTCATTGCAGTGTTGTTTACAATAGCCAAGATTTGGAAGAAACTGAAGTGTCCATCAGTAGATGAGTATATAAAAAAGCTGTGGTACATTTTCACAATGGAATACCACTCAGCCATAAAAAAAACAAATCTTACCCATTGTGACAACATGGGTTACCTTGTAGGTAACTGTGCTGTGTTATATGCCAGTCAGAGAAAGATAAAATATGATTTCACTTATATGTGGAACATAATTAATAAAATACACTAAGAAACCAAATAGAAAGAAACTCATTGATACTGAGAACAGACAGCCAGCTATTAAAGGGGAAGGGTGAAGGGATTAAGCAAAAAAAAAAAAAATAGAGACATTGATAACAGTATGGTGGTTACCACCAAACACTGGTCATCAGGATGCTCACAGAACTGGTTGATTTTAGTCACAAATTAGAGGAACACATAAAGGCTAAACTAATTGAAATGAAGGGAATTGCACAGGAAACCAATAGTGATGAAAAGGAAACTGGGACTCAAATCAAGGGAGTGAACCAGAAGGAAGGAAAAAATGACCAAACAAGAAAATAAGAAGAAACAAAAATTTTAAAAAATGAGGAGAGACTTAGGAACCTCCAGGACATCATTAAACACTCCAACATCTGAATTATAGGGGTACCAGAAGGGGGAAAGGAACAGCCACCAGTGGAAAAATTATTTGAACAAATAATAAAGGAGAATTTCCCCAATCTGGCAAAGGAAATAGACTTCCAGGAAATCCAGGAAGGTCAGAGAGTCCCAAAGAAGTTGGACCCAAGAAGAAACACACCAAGGCACATCATCATTACATTAGCTAAGATTAAAATGAAGGAGAGAATCCTAGAAGCAGCAAGAGCTAAGGGGACAGTCACCTACAAAGGAGTTCCCATCAAACTGTCACTGGATTTCTCAAAAGAGACCTTACAGGCAAGAAGGGGCTGGAAAGAGGTATTCCAAGTCATGAAATCCAAAAACCTACAACCAAGATTACTCTATCCAGCAAAACTTTCATTTAGAATGGAAGGACAGATAAAGTACTTCTCAGATAAGATCAAATTCAAGTTCATCATCACCAAGCTCTTATTATATGAAATGTTAAAAGGACTTATCTAAGAAAAAGAAGATAAAAAAGATGAACGGTGAAAGGACAGCAAACTCACAGTTATTAACAACCACATCTAAAACAAAAGCAAACTAAAAGGACAGCTAGATCAGGAGTGGAAACATAGAAGTGAAGATCTCATGGAGGGTTAGCAACAGGGGAGTGGGAGAAGGAGAAGGGGGGAGAAGGTACAGAAAATAAGTTGCATAGACAGTAGGTAGAAAATGGATAGGGGGAGGGCAAGAATAGTATGGGAAATATAGAATCTAAAGAACTTGAGATACATGGACATGAACTAAAGGGGGGCAATGGTAGGGATGAAGGGTTCAGGGTGGAGGGGAATAAAAGGGGGGTAATAGAACAACTGTAATGGCATAATCAACAAAATAAAAAATAAAATAAAATAAACATTAAACTTGATAAAAGTTAGATCTTAGTTGTTCCCAACACTAGAAGAAACAAAAATGTAATGTGATAGAGGTTTTAGCTAACACTACAATGGCAATCATAGTGTGATATAAATGTATAAATCTATATATTGTATACCTTAAATAAATGTGTATATAATATATACAGGGTCCAGCAGAAGTAAGGCCTGCTAAAGTTTGGTTGGTAGGGTAATAATATGGGTGTAATAATTTATAGTTTTAATTCAAACATTTTACCTAAAATGTCATATGGTGTGTTGGAGAGTGATATTGTTATGTTTCAGAATTATGTGCTTACAATTTTGTAATAAAAGATTTTATAATCAAAAAAACAAAAAACAACAACAACAACAAAAACAGTATGCTGGTTACCAGAGAAAAAGGGTGTGGAGGAGATAGAAGCAGCTAAATAGGTGTGGGGGGGGATCTGCCTGCAGGCCCCCCTCTTTGGCCACCACAGATGACAATAAGTCTACCAAAACATAATCTGCTTGGGGAGGAAAGGTGGGGGGATCTCTCAAAGGAGGAGGACCAAGAGTCTTTTCCTCAATGGGCTTTTATTGGGTTCATTTTGCACAGTAATACAGGTAAAGCTATTAATCATTATCAGGTAATAAGGATCAAATAATAGATAACACACAAAGAACTCTAAGGTCTTATTTTGAGTCAGCATCAGTTAGCTAAAGGGCCATAAAACTTTGAGGAACAAACTCACTTCCTGCTTGGACCCTTATCATTTAATTGAGAGTATTCTAAACACTGCAGGTTTCACAGGATTTTACATATTCTTTCTTGGGCCCAATCACCCTAGGGGACTGCCCTTTCCAGCACAGGGCTGCATTGACCTCTGTCATTGTTTCAGGCTTAAGTCAGGTAGGCGAAGCAAGGTGCCAAGAGATTAGGAGACTTCTTGCAGACAGAATGAGGACTCAGGCTATGTCAAAGCTGAGGGGCAAGGGTCCATCACCCCCTTTTGTTGTAGCTCCCCAAGTCCTTCCCTGGGGCCTTCATGTGATTGTGCCTGTCTTAGGTGGTTTCCCCTTGGGGAATCTTACCCATTATTGGCTAATCAATCAAGCACTGGGGGCCAGTTATGGATGAAGTAAAAGGAGCAGAAGTGGCACTCCTGCCAGGGAAATAAGCTTTGTCTCCCTAGTGGCTTAACGTCTGAAGGTCACTCACTCAGCTTTAGCCATGGGGGGTTACAGCTTCTGAAACCAGGCAGGTTGGTTCCCAAGACAGGGGGAATAAATGATGATGGAAGGAAAGTTCACTTGGGGTGGTGAACACACAATATAATATACAAGTGATGTACTATAGAATTGTACACCTAAAGGCTGTATAACTTTATTAATCAATGTAATCCTAACGAACAGTAAATAGATAAATAAATAAATAACTAGAAATAATGGACAGACTCAGTCTACTCTTTACATATTTTTCCCCAATGTTTTGCAGAATAATAGTATACAAAATGACAACCAAGATATAGAAAGTGACATAGTCAAGATATAGAACAATTTTATTACCACAAGAATCTTTGTGTTACCTACTTACTGCCACACAGTCCTCCTTTGAATTTCTATTGCTAATCTGTAGCAACCACTAATGTGTTGTCTATTTCTATAATTTTGGAATTTCAAGATTGCTATATAAAGCCCTGGCTGGTGTAGCTCAGTGGATTGAGCGTGGGCCTGAGAACTAAAGGATCGTGGTTCAATTCCCAGTCAGGGCACATGCCTGGGTTCCAGGCCAGTTCCCAGCAGGGGACACACGAGAAGCAACCATACATTAATATTTCTCTCCCTCTCTCCTTCCCTTCCCTCTAAAAATAAATAAATAAAATCTTTTTTAAAAGATTGCTACATAAATGTAATTATACAGTATAAAAGTTTTTGAAACTGGCTTTTTCAGTCATAATTCTCTGGAGATTCATCCAAGTTGTTACATGTAACATTATACTTAATTGGTAGGCAGATTACAGGTATTTTACAGGACAAAATTAGATAATTGAAAACATTCAGTCTTCAAAATTTTTGTTTTCCAGAGTTTTATAGAACTCAATGATTAAGATGGGAAGTTAACACATTAATTATGCATATGTATCTAATCCATGCGTGAAGTCCATTTCCATATGGCACTTATTCCAGAAGCATAAACTCTTCAAGGGCAGTGAGCATGCTGTGCTTAACCATCAGTATTGATTTTCTGTTGTAGACTGCACTTACCACAAAATCAAGAAACTACAAAAATAATCCAAGGGTTTGAAAAGTGGCAAGTTGCCCTGCCTGGTGTAGCTCAGTGGATTGAGCGCGGGCCTGCGAACCAGAAAATCGCAGTTCGATTCCCAGTCAGGGCACATGCCTGGGTTGTGGACCAGTTCCCTGCAGGCCAGTTCCCAGCAGGGGACCCATGAAAGGCAATCATACATTGATGTTTCTCTCCCTCTCTCCTTCCCTTCCCCTCTAAAGATAAATAAATAAAATATTTTTTAAAAAGTGGCAAGTTGTGTTTGCTCCTGTGGTTGACTTTCAGAAAAATAATTTGCTAAGGTTCATTTATCATGTGTAGTTTCTCAGGAAGACTATAAAAATAGATCTACATGTCCTAGTATGATATATGAATTAAATAAAACAAGATATCAAAATATAAGTTTTACTACTATTTTTAAGTCAACCAAAAGAGTTTTTTTTAAACTTACATTTACCGGTTTCTTGTAAAGGGTATTATATAAAATGGAGATGAACAGCAGATGGAGAGGTACATAGACAAATCCCAGAATGATTCTTAGTGCAGGAGCTTCTCTCCCCATGAAACTGGGATGTGCCCAAAATCTCATAAAGTCTTGTTCAATACTTTTTATAGAATTTAATCCAGAACCCCCATTCCTTCCTTCCAGGGGTCACAGGGTGGGGGCTGAAGTCTCCACCCTGTAATCACTTGGTCCTCTGGTGACCAGATCCATCCACTTATGGGTCCACCCTAAGTCACCTCAGCAGAAACACAGGCATGCTCAAAAAGGAAATCCTAGTGCATTGTTGGTGGTAATGTAGACTGGTGCGAAAACTGTTGAAAACAGTATGGAACTTCCTCAAAAAATGAAAAATGGAACTGCCTTTTGACCCAGCAATTCCACCGCTAGAATTATACCCTAAGAGTGCTGAAACGCCAATCCATAAGAAGCTACGCACCCCAATGTTCATAGCAGCACAATTTATAATAGCCAAGTACAGGAAGCAACCTAAGTGCCTATCAATAAATGAGTGGATCCAAAAACTATGGTACATTTACACAATGAAATTCCACACAGCATAGAGAAAGAAGGAGCTCCTACCCTTTGAGACAGCATGAATGGAACTGGAGAGCATTATGCTAAGTGAAATTAACCAGGTGGTGAGGAACAAATATAATATGATCTCACCTTTAACTGGAACATAATCAACAACAAAAATGCAAACAAAATATAACCGTAGATATTGAAATTAAGAACAATCTGACAAAAACCAGAATGTAGTGGGGAAGTGAAAGTAGGGGGAAGGGTTTTCAGGAACTACTGTAAAGGACACATAGATAAAACCAAGGGGGAGGGTGAAAGTGAGGGAGGGAGGTGGGTTGGGCTGAGGTCGGGGGGAGAAGTGGGGGGGGAATACACACAACTATAACTGAACAACAATAAAGTAATTTTTTAAAAAGGGGGCTCCTTATCAATGAAAAAACACACTGCTATCACTCAGGAAATTCCAATGGTGTTATGAACTCTGTGACAGGAACAATGCAGAAGGACCAAAGATATATTTTTTATTTAATTGTTGTTCAAGCACAGTTTTCTGCCTTTTACTCCCATCCCAGCCCCCCCCCAAGTGTTTAGCACCTCCCTCCGATCTTCACCCCCTTAGTTTTTGTCCATGTGTCCTTTATAATAGTCCCTGTAAACTCTTCCCCTTTTCCCCTGAAATTCCCTTCCCTCTCCCCTCTGGTCCCTGTCAGCCTGTTCTCTATTTCAGTGTCTTTGGTTATATTTTGCTTGCTTGTTTGTTTTGTTGTTTAGGTTTCTGTTAAAGGTGAGATCACATGCTATTTGTCTTTCACTGCCTGGCTTATTTCACTCAGCATAATGCTTTCCAGTTCCATCCATGCTGTTGTAAAAGGTAGGAGCTCCTTCTTTCTTTCTGCTGCATAGAATTCCATTGTGTAAATGTACCATAGTTTTTTGAGCCATTCATTTACTGATGGGCACCTAGGTTGCTTCCAGCTCTTGGCTCTTGTAGATTGTGCTGCTATGAACATTGAGGTACATAGGTTATTTTGGATTGGTGTTTCAGAGTTCTTAGGATATAATCCCAGCAGTGGAATTGTTGGGTCAAAAGGCAGGTCCATTTTTAGTTTTCTGAGAAAATTCCATACTGTTTTCCATAATGGTTGTACCAGTCTGTGATCCCACAGACAATGGCTTAGGGTCCCATTTTCTCCACAACCTCTCCAACACTTGTTGTTTGTTGCTTTTTTATGATGGCCATTCTGACCGATGTAAAATGGTGTCTCATTTTGGTTTTAATTTGCATCTCTCTGATGGCTAGTGATGCTGAGCATCCTTTCATGTGTCTCTGAATCCTCTATATGTCCTCTTAGGAAAAGTGTCTGTTCAAGTCCTTTGTCCACTTTTGAATGGAGTTGCTTGTCTTTTTAGAGTGGAGTCATGTAAGTTCTTTGTTATTTGGAGATTAAACCTTTGTCTGAGGTATCATTGGCAAATATGTTTTCCCAAACAGTTAGTTCTCTTTTTATCTTAATAGTGTTTTCTTTAGCCATGCAGAAGTGTTTTATTTTTATAAGATCCCATTTGTTTCATCTTTCCTTTATGTCACTTGCTGTAGGGAACATATCATTAAAAAGATTGCTGCGTGAAATATCTGAGATTTTCCTGCCAATGTTCTCCTCTAGGACTTTAATGGTGTCACAGCTTATATTTAAGTCTTTTATCCACCTTGAATTTATTTTGGTGTATGGTGTAAGTTTGAGCTCAAGTTTCATTTTTTTGCATGTACCTGTCCAGTTCTCCCAAAACCATTTGTTGCAGAGGCTATCTTTACTGCATTTTATGTTACTGCTCCCTTTGTCGATTATTAATTGACTGTAGAGAGTTGGGTTTATTTCTGGGCTCTCTGTTCTGTTCCATTGATCTTGTGCCTGTTTTTTTTTTAATTTTATTTATTTATCTTTAGAGGGGAAGGGAAGGAGAGAGGGAGAGAAACATCAATGTATGGTTGCCTTTCATGCATCCCCTCCTGGGAACTGGTCTGCAGGGAACCAGCCAGCAACCCCGGTATGTGCCCTGACTGGGAATCGAACCTCGATTGTCTAGTTCGCAGGCCCGCGCTCAACCCACTGAGCTACACCAGCCAGGGCTTGTGCCTGTTTTTGTACTAGTATCAGGCTGTTTTGATTACAGTGGCCTTGTAATACAGTTTGATATCAGGTATTGTGATCTCTCCTACTTTGTTCTTCTTTCTAAAAGTTGCAGCTGCTATTTGGGGTCATTTATGGTTCCATATAAATTTTATTTCTTATTATACCACAGCTCCTTCTTCCACTTTTAGGCCTTGGTAACCACTGATCTGTTTTCTTTCCCAAGAGTGCTGTCTTTTTCAGAATGCTGTATAAATAAAATAATAAAATAGGTAAACTTTTGATTTGGGCTCCTTTCTTTTTATGTGTATTTAAAGCTCATCTATTTTTGTTTTCTAATTAAATTTATTGAGGTGACGTTGGTTGAGAAAATTATATGCATTTAAAGTGTATAATTCCAAAATACATCATCTGTATATTGTATTGTACATTTAGCATCCAAAGTCCTTCCATCACCATATATAAGTCAAAAAGTTTCTTTGAGATTTTGTTAATAAACCAAATGCAATTTAAAAATTTTTAATTCACTAAATTCACTAGTTATTTTGTCTGTGCTTTTGCTGTCATCTCAGCTTTGCTTAATATAGACATCATACCTTGATTAGCAGGAAAAACAGTTGAAAACTTGAGTTACCTTGCTGGAATACTATGTGAAATGAAATACTCTGGTATAATTAAAATGGCTTATATGTGTTTAAGAACAGTATTTCAGGTTGAATTTTTTGGCACATATTGCATCATGGTGAAGTGGAAAGAATTAGACATTTGAGATTCAGAGAAACTTAGATTTGAGTCCCATACCTATAGCTTACTAACTGGGTGACATTGGCAAGATAACACAAACCTCACTTCTACATATATTATATGGGATATTCATACTTATTCTACTCTAGAATTATCTCCATCTCTCTGTTCCTATTTTAACCACAATTTCTTGTAAGAGGTGCCTAGAGTTTCTGTCTTAACTTTCTTACCTCACATTTTTGATCAGCATAATCCAATAGGTTTTCATATCAGTTATTCTAATGATTTTTTTGTCAAAATGACCAGTACTTCAAAGTTCCAGCTTGGCAGCTTTAGATCATCTAGAGGAACAATAGGGCCAGGTCTACCAAGGGTCTATTTTACTTGAAAGACAATATTATCTTCAGAAAGACTTCTTTTACCACAAGAAGAGATGGTCTTTTTGAATGTTGTCCAATGTCAGTTCTGGAGATGAAGGGAGGATATGTGGAAAAGTTTCTAAAATCTTCTTAATGTCTATTACTCTGATTTTTCTCAAGCCTAGCTGTAAAAGATCTGAATCCTGGATTGTGCGAATCACTATAATATGTGATAAAAATAGTAATAGAAAGAACTATATCACTCAAGTCAATGTAGGATGTCAACAGCATAAACTTACATTATTTTTTAGCCTAAATATGTACTAGAGCATAACACTAAGTGCTACTGTGCAGCATCTATAAGGACAAGATACAGCAGCTTCTTCATTTGGAGTGACTTTGAAGTATAGAGTATTGCAAATGCTAGAGCGTGGGAGCAGATATAGCTGTGTAAGTCAGAACCATGCCAGTCCAGTCTTCATTTGAAGTGTAAGACATCACTCAGTACTTTGTCATCAATTTTGTATCCTTAAGGTAACCTTGTGTTTGTAACGGTGGTACTGCTGAGGCCATCTGAGTTATGAGTAAAAACTACAGTGGCTGGATCAGGAAAGGACAGGAGAAAATAGCAGATGCTATATGGTAGCTAACAGGGCTACTTGAGAAGCATACACCAAACATATCCCTTAACAATTCCTAGAACTCTCTACAAGGAAATTAAAAGGAAGCAAAGATGACATTGGTTTTCTATTTTATTCAAAGTGAAATCTGTATTCTTTCTCCTGAATTCCCAGGATCTACATGATCTAACTTGTATGTATTTCTTCAACTTCATCCCATACAACCTTCTTCTTTTCTCATAACATTCCATTCACACTTCCTGTCTTTATGCTTTTTGAATAAACTAATCTTGTTTACACCTCATGGCCTTGAACTCTTGGCTTTTATGCTTGGAGTGTTCTTCTGGTTATCCTGCTCTCATTCAGGTCTCATCTCAAATGTCACCTCTACAGAGAGGGCTGAACTAAACACCATGTCTAAAGTGAATCACTTCTTACTTCCTCACCCTGCAGTTAATCTCTATTATATTTTAGTTGTTATTTTATAACATATTTTATTACATGAAAAAAAGTTAAAATAACCTGCTTACTGTTGGATTCCCTTCCCCCAAATATAAGCTTAATGAAAGCAGAGACCTTGCCTGGTCTGTTTGAGAGAGTACACTCAGTACTTAGAACAGTCTTGCACAAGGAGAAGACACTTAATAACTGCTTAATAAGTAATTACTTATAATTAGTAATTATTTTTATGTTATGTGTTTAATAGAGAATATAAGTATACCACACAGATGTTATTTTATAATTCTCTAATTACATATTCTAGATACATTATATGATATATAACTATATAATTATAAATGAATATTTATGGGTTATATTTATAATAATTAAATATGAATGATTAATAATTAAGTATAAATAAAAGGCTGAGAGTTTATTATATAGCTATGAATTCCAATGTTTATTGGTCATGTGGGTGGGTGCCTTTGATCTCACAGTAATAAAGCATACTGCTATCTGCTTTCTGCCTAGCTTTTTGGCTATACTGAACAATGAGCTCCTCCAGTATGCCTCCTGTATCTTTCCCATAGGCTGTTCTTCTTTAGGAAACACTCTTAGTATATATATCTATGCCCCATCTGAATGATTTTTTTTTCATTTTTTAAAATTTTATTTAGTTATTTTTCAAGTACAGTTTTTTTGTCTATTTTTCCCATCCCAGCCTCCCCGCCCCTTGCTCCCCACCTCCCTCCCATTTCCACCCCCTTAGTTCTCGTCCCTGTGTCCTTCTTATTTGTTCCTCCAAATCCCTCCCCCTTTTTCCCGTTAACTTCCCTTCCTTCTCCCTTCTGGTCACTATCCCCTTGTTCTCTATTTCAGTGTCTTTGTTTTTTTTTTTTTCTGCTTGCTTGTTTAATTTTTAGCTATCTTTCATCTTTCAGTTTCAGCTTACATGTCACATTTTGGGGGGACTTGGTTTGTACTTACAGAAAAAGTTTCCTTGCATCCCTAACATGTCATGCAGTTACCAAGCTCACTCGAACATCTAGAGTTCCTCAGTAAGAACTTGTTATCCTACTATAAGTATCCTGCATAGGGTAAGGCCACTTTTTCATTGGTGTACCTATATCCACTTGACTTGTCAAGGGCATTGTTCTCTTTGTTTCTGATCTGGGATAACTTACAAATCCCCATGTGAGCTCCTTTTCTTGTGGTGTCTTAGAACAGAAGGACGGTCCACAAACATGGAAATTACTGATATCAATATTATTAATGGCCTTACTTGTTCTCTGGCCTCTCTGATCCCTTCTCTAATTTGCCTTTGTATCTGAACACTCTACATGTTGTCCACAGGATTTTACTGAGGAATGGAGATGGCTCTCACCTTTTAGTTGAAAGAGAACAGGTTGTTTATGTGCTCTCTGGAGTATCTCTGCCTTTTCTAGAAGATGCTTCTAGGGCATACATTTGAATATTTGAGGCAAATATTTTCATTTTACAGTTCTTAGTTTCCTTCCTGTCGAGAAAAGTGGGATCAAATGGATACTCTGCCCCAAGGATGACAGCTGTGGCTTAGGGGTCAGTGAAGCACCTACCTTTTATCTCTTTTCTTCTCCAACATTATGATTGCATATGAATCTATCAACTATATAATCCTTGGAGCTTGACAATTTAATATAATAGCCTCTGATACAGTAAGTCCCTGTTGTGCAATTGAGAGTTGATTGACCATGACCTGGATTGTTCCACTGAGCCAAATCACACCCATAGCAAAGCTTCCCTGAAGGGCAACCTTATCTTCATAAACTCTAAAATCTCTAAACAGTTTCTGGACATCCATTCATGATATTCATGATAATACTGGTGATGACAACAAGAACTATGTTGGTAATGAACATTTATTACTCACTAGGATGTAAGTTCTGTGAGAGCAAGTCTTTTTACTAGTCAATTTAGTTATGTACCCCAAATGCCCAGAACAGTGTCCAGTACATAGTACAGAATCAGCAAATATTTAAAAATTAATGAATAGGCATTTATTATACACTAGAACTTGCACTAAAGGTCTTACAAAATGTTCTCTTTTAATTTGTGAAAGAATTTCATGATAAACTATTTATGCAGTCATTTTACAGGTAAGGAAACTAAAGTTTAGAGATGTTAAATACAGCTTTTCCAAGACCTTAGAGCAAATAAGTGATGGAAATGAAATTCAAATCAGCGCAGTAGAAATTCACACCTCATACCCTTAACCACGATATTCTTTGTGGAGATTGATTGATGTATTTTGTGTCAATAAAATGCAAATTAAAAGGATAATTCATGAAGAAAGCATTTTGGTTTTAGCCAAAAATGCTTAAGTGTGAATACGTGTTCTGCAAACTGTGAAATTCATATTAACTAGAAGGGTGAGTAACTTTGGGGATGGGTGCAGGAAAGCTCTATAATCTCTTTTCAGGTTAAACTGGCTGCCTCTCAAGAGGATAAAATATCTTCCTCAGGAAATTCAAGTTCCTTCAGAATGTTCTATGTACACATTACCTTTGACAGCAGTTTTGAACTGTGTTTCTAGTGACCAGCTGAAATGAACACACTGCATTAATAATTGGTTCACAGTATAAAGGTGCAGTAATGGCTTTTAGTTAAATGCCTGTATGTTTCATGGTTTTGAAGTTAATTATTGTGCCACGTGTATGTTTTCCCATACCTTACACTTTCAAGACTTATGTTCAGTGGATCCATATATAGGCTCTGTAATGTAGTATTTGAAAGCATACGTTTGAAGACTAGAATTTGAATTTTGTTTTTGCCCCTTACCTGTTGACCAAGGCAAATCAATTCACTAACTGCTGTTGAATGTTCATATTTGTGAAATTAGAAAAATAGTATCTACTATTCAGTATTACAACATTAAAATAAAGTAAATAATATTAATCACTGGAAATAGGTTTTGATATGTAGTAAGAGTTCAATAAATAGTCAATGTAACTTTTTCTCACCAAATTCCTAAAGAAGACTAGCACTTCATATGCTATACAAAGAACATTTGTTCTTTTGGGTTTTAGTTATAGATGTTATCAGTAACAACAAAATAGAAAGTTCATTACTTCTTAATCCAAAGGACCAGGATTCAAGTCTTGGCTCAATAGTTTAATAGCTCCGTGATCTTAAACCTTTGCAAGCCAGACATGCTTTTCTTGACATTTACGTTTTCCTTGCTAAGGTACAAATGACGTATTTAGACATGTAATTTAATTTTTAAGATCCTTAAATTGAAGGGTAGGAAAGTTTTTTTTTCCTACCATCTTAGGTTCTCTAGTGAAACCTAAGAGTTAAACTAACATAAAACATAAACAGGAGAGAAGCACATGTACCTGGGATTCTTCATCAAAAAATCTAAGAGCTGAAGAAACAGTTAGGGTTGAATGCTGAACCAGTCAGAATATGCTCTGATGTTCAAATTCGGATAAAAATATTATCATTTTGTCTGTTCTGTTAAGTGGAACAAACATAACTTTTGACTCACATAATGGCAATCTCTACAATGTGGACCAAGTCCAAATCATTCCTGAATTCTTTTATTATTATTATTATTATTTTTAATTTATTTTTTATTGATTATGCTGTTACAGTTGTTCTATTCCCCCCTTCATTCCCCTCCACCATCCCCACCCGTCTCCACCATTACCCTCCTTTAGTTTATGACCATGTGTCTCAAGTCCTTTAGATTCTATATTTCCCATACTATTCTTGCCCCACCATCTATTTTCTATCTACTGTCTATGCTACTTATTTTCTGTACCTTCTCCCCCTGTCTCCTCCTCCCACTCCCCTGTTGCTAACCCTCCTTGAGATCTTCATTTCTATGTTTCCTCTCCTGATCTAGCTGTCCTTTTAGTTTGCTTTTGTTTTAGGTGTGGTTGTTAATAACTGTGAGCTTGTTGTCCTTTCACCGTTCATGTTTTTTTTTTTACTTCTTTTTCTTAGGTAAGTCCCTTTAACATTTCATATAATAAGGGCTTGGTGATGATGAACTCCTTGAATTTGATCTTATCTGAGAAGCACTTTATCTGTCCTTCCATTCTAAGTGAAAGTTTTGCTGGATAGAGCAATCTTGGTTGTAGGTCTTTGGATTTCATGACTTGGAATACCTCTTTCCAGCCCCTTCTTGCCTGGAAGGTCTCTTTTGAGAAATCCAGTGACAGTCTGATGGGAACTCCTTTGTAGGTGACTGTCCCCTTAGCTCTTGCTGCTTCTAGGATTCTCTCCTTCATTTTAATCTTGGTGTGTTTCTTCTTGGGTCCAACTTCTTTGGGAGTCTCTGAGCTTCCTGGACTTTCTGGAAGTCTATTTCCTTTGCCAGATTGGGGAAATTCTCCTTTATTATTTGTTCAAATAAGTTTTCCACTGGTGGCTGTTCCTTTCCCCCTTCTGGTACCCCTATAATTCGGATGTTGGAGTGTTTCATGATGTCCTGGAGGTTCCTAAGTCTCTCCTCATTTTTTTGAATTTTTGTTTCTTCATATTTTCTTGTTTGGTCATTTTTTCCTTCCTTCTGGTTCACTCCCTTGATTTGAGTCCCAGTTTCCTTTTCATCACTATTGGTTTCCTGTACAATTCCCTTCATTTCAATTAGTTTAGCCTTTATATGTTTGTCTAAATTGTGGCTATAATCAACCAGTTCTATGAGGATCCTGATCACCAGTGTTTTAAACTGTGCATCTGAGAGTTTTGCTATTTCTTCATTGCTTAGATTTATAGGCTCTGGGGCTTTGAGATCTTCTTGAGCCATTTTTGGTCTGTTTGTGCCCGTTAAGTATGAGGAATGGAGCCTTGGACTCCCAGGTCGCTGGGTTGTGACACTGTATGTGGAGGCGGGGTTAGAGCAGGAAAATGGTTGTGCCCTCCGCCGCAGCTGGGGCTGCTAGTTCTCGTCCAATCGCCCATTCTCTCACTTGTCCATCCACACACGAATGTGTGAACATGGGACCACAGTTAACCCGCAGCCCTGCTCCCTCGCTGTCTCCCTGCGGTTGCTTGCTGAGTTGCCCACCAGGTCCAACGCTGCGCCTGGATTCCGCGCACCTGAGTCCATCTGACCGAGTTTTCCTGTACTACCCTGCTCTACCAGCTGCTGGTTTCGCCCCTCTTACCGGTCAGGCTGAAGAATTTGTTGTTAACAGACTTCCGAAAAGTTCAATTTTCTGTGTTATGGCTGTGTTTTCTGTTGCTATAATTTAGTTGTCTCTAAACTTGGTTGTGTGAGGAAGCACGGCGTCTGCACCTATGCCTCCGTCTTGGCGGAAGTCTCCTTCCTGAATTCTTACTGCCTTTTGTTAGTTTCCATGAAATTGTTCTTACTTCTCATGCATCAGAATAAAGCTCTTCCTCATTTTTCTTTTTTTCCTTTTGGGGTATGACAATGTCGATTATGAACTGTGTTTAAAGTTGTAATGAGCATGAATTATTTGAACTGTGCACACAGGGGGTCCTAATCTAGAAAAGTGAGAGGTGACTAATGTCACATTTATATTAGAGTGCTCCTTTCACAGTCTCCATTTTTATTTAATTTCTTTAAAAATTGCCCTTTGTAACTTAAAATTTATAATTAATAATTTGGCAAAAAACAAACCCACATAGACAGGGACAACATCATGGTAATTACTAGAGGGACGGGGGGGGTAAGATAGAAGAGGGTAAAGAGGGGAAAAATGGTAACAGAAGGAGACTTGACTTGAGGTGGTGAACACACAGTACAATATACTGATAATGTGTTATAGAACTGTGCATCTGAAACCTATATAATTTTATTAAGCCGTCACCCCCAATAAATTCAATACAATTTTGTAATAATTAATATACTTAATAAGACACCAGAAATGACTAACTGTAAAGACATAAAGTATATATGGCCTATATTTGGAAACAATGAAAACATTGTAAAATGTTAAATGTAAGTTTTCAATCAATATATGATTGCCAATAATTATAACACCATTCATATCTTCATAAAAATATGATCTTGCAAAAGAAGTGTGATTATTTTGTAAGTCAAATATCCTCAAGAACTTTTCTAAAAATCTCACTTCAGAATTGACATTCAGCAAGGCATCTAGTATACTGTAGGTCTTTAATATATGCTTATTTTTTCATGGTTGTTCAACTACACTTGTCTCCACTTTCTTCCCACCCTCCATCTTACTCACTTTGGGTTTGTCCATGGGTCCTTTACACATGTTTCTTGATGACACTTCCCCTTTTTTCTCCAATTACCCCTTCCCCATCCCCATCTAGATATTGTCGGTTTGTTCTTTATTTCACTGTGTCTGGTTATATATTGCTTGCTTGTTTGATTCATTGATTAGTTTCCACTTATGGGTGAGATCATGTAGTATTTGTCTTTCATGCCTGGATTATTTCACTTAGCCTAATGTTCTCCATATCCATCCATGCTGTCACAAAGGGTAGAGCTCCTTCTTTATTTTTGCTGTGTAGTATTCCATTGTGTAAATATACCACAGTTTTTTATCCATTCATTTACTGATGGGCACTTAGGATCCTTTCAGCACTTGGCTCTTGTAAATTGTGCTGCTTTCTGTAAACATTGGGGTGCATGTTCTTTTGAACTGGTGTTTCAGGGTTCTTAGGATATATTCCCAGCAGTGAAATTGCCAGGTCAAAGGGAAGTTTGATTTTTAGTTTTCTGAGGAAATTCCACAGTGTTTTCTATAGTGACTGCACTAGTCTCCATTCCCATCAGCTGTGTACTAGGGTTCCCTTTTCTCCACAACCTCACCAGCACTTGTATGTTTGTTTATAATAGCCAATCTGACTGATGTAAAGTGATATCTCATTGTGGTTTTTAATTTGCATCTCTCTGATGGATAGTGATGCTGAGCTACTTTTCATACATCTCTGGGCCCTCTGTGTGTCCTCTGTGGGGAAGTGTTTCTTCACGTCCTTTGCCCATTTTTTAATTGTATTATTTGTCTCCCTGGAGTGGAGTACTGTGAGTTCTATACTAGGGAAATTATAGAGCACTGAAGAAAGAAGTTAAGGAAGACACAAATAAATAGAAGCATATACCATGTTAATGGGTTGGAAAAAATTAACATAATCAAAATGTCCATACTACCCAAAGCAATTTACAGATTCAATGCAATACCTATTAAAATAGCAATGGCATATTTCACAGACATAGAACAAACACTTCAAAAATTTATATGGAACCATAAACGACCCCGAATAGCAGCTACTCTTTTGAGAAAGAAGAACAAAGTAGGGGGGATCACAATACCTCATATCAAACTGTATTACAAGGCCACTGTAATCAAAACAGCCTGGTACTATCATAAAAACAGGCACATAGACCAATGGAACAGGACAGAGAGCCCAGAAACAAACCCAACTCTCTACAATCAATTAATATTCAACAAAGGGGGCAGTAACATAAAATGGAGTAAAGATAGCCTCTTCAACAAATGGTGTTGGGAGAACTGGACAGCTATGTGCAAAAAAATGAAACTTGAGCACAGACTTACACCATACACCAAAATAAATTCAAGGTGGATAAAAGACTTAAATGTAAGCCGTGACACCATTAAAGTCCTAGAGGAGAACATCGGCAAGAAAATCTCAGATATTTCACGCAGCAACATTTTTACCGATATGTCCCCTAGAGCAAGGAATACAAAGGAAAGAATAAACAAGTGGGATCTCATTGAAATGAAAAGCTTCTGCATGGCTAAAGAAAACAGCATTAAAATGAAAAGAGAACCAATTATATGGAAAGATATATTTGCCAATGATACCTCGGAAAAGGGTTTGATGTCCAAAATATATAAAGAAGTCCATACATTGTTTTAAATGAAAAAAATTGAATGCATTTTAAAAAGAAATTTGTTTCAACAACAAAATATGGCCAGAGCAGTAAGCAACTAAAAATATTTTAATATTTTAAGTGTCCAACTTACTTTTATAATATTTTTCAGCTTTATTGAGATATAATTGACTCATAACATAGATTTCAATTTTAAGAAGTGCAAAACATAAAACAATATCAATATGTTATATAACATTCCTGATGATTAGTCAAATTGTCTGTTTGCTTGACCATGTCTGGTACAGGTAATGTATTGCTTTATAAGTCAATCTATTCCATTTTCAGACAACTTTAATTGGTAGAGAATTCTTTGACTTCTTTTTATTGAATGGGCTCTGGTTTCTGTAACATCATGTTTTTAACCTGTTTTGCCCTCAAAAATCTATGTAAAGTCAGTATACTGCTTGTTTTCTTAAGTACCCCTTCAGATACAATAGTTCCCTCTCACCTGCTGGGGATACATTCTTAAGACCCCCAGTAGATACTTGAAACTGAGGATAGCACTAAACCATATGTATGCTATGTTTTATACCTGTGATGAAATTTAATTTATAAATTAAGCATAATAACAGATTAATGACTAACAATAAAATAGAATAATTATAAAAATATACTTAAATAAAAGCTAAGTAAAATGCTCTCTTTTTTATTCTCTTTCTCAGTGAAATAGCATGAGTGTCTTTTTCACAATTTCATGGATAGAAGATTCACCCATACCATAAATCTTAGCAAATTGTATGATCTCAGTGTACGATTTTTCTTTTCTTATTTTTCTTAAGTTGAGAACTTTTACCTTTCTTATTTAGTGAAAGCACATTGCAGCTTCTCTTGTAATATCTGAATTGCCAGATTTCCTACTCTTGTGCTTTGAGACCATTATTAAGTAAAATAATGATTACTTGAACACAATCACTGTGATACATCTACAGTTGATTTGATAACTCAGATGACTACTAAGTTACTAATGGATGGGTAGTTATAAGGTGTGGACAGTCTGAACAAAGGGGTGATTTATGTCCCGGGAGGGACAGAGTGGGACCTTGTGAGATTTCATCACACTACTCATACTCAGAATGGTGCACAATTTAAAATGTATAAATTTTTGGGTGTGTATTTTAAAGATTTTGTTTATTTATCTTTAGAGGGGAAGGGAAGGAGAGAAGGAGAGAAATATCAATGTATGGTTGCCTCTCATGAGTCCCCTGCTGGGAACTGGCCTGCAACCCAGGCATGTGCCTTGACTGGAAATCGAACTGCAATCATGTGGTTTAAAATATATAAATTTTTATATCTGAAATTTTTAATTTAATATTTTCAGATCGCATTTGACTATGGGTAACTGAAAGTGCAGAAAGTAACACTGTGGATAATGTAGATTATGGTATTAGAAGTAAACTGTATGTCTATGCCAAGTGTTTTCTCCTCTGGTGTGCATATCCCACAATGTCTCCACGGTTGCTCATATAGTATTTCAGGACTTTTCACTATCATGTATACAGTTATCTATTTGTACTTACATGTCTATAAATATGGCTATGTCTTACTATTCTTCACTAGTTTGAGAAGGAAATCTAAAACAAAGTGAAAATCCTTTACATGTTTATAAACTAATGTATAAAATCTCAGCTCTGTTGTAGTGCTGGTGTTTCTTTGTGAAGGATAAGTCTAAACATTTTTCAAATGGCTAATGGAAATGCAGAAGATTTTGGTAAATTTTCTAACATGTACCTTAAATCCACACCATGCATGTATATCTATATTTCATGAATATTTTATCATACACCCAATTACTACACTCATTTCACACATGAAAATTGATGTGTTTTAAAATTAGGTATACTGTTTCCAAATGTGATTCTTTATGTTTACCCTCCTGGCAATATACTGGATAATATCTTGATGAGAGGAGAAGAGCACCTAGATGACATTTGAGTTCCCCTTAAACTATCTCCCCAGCCACAGGTATTCATTATGAAAAATGACTAGAGTGGGGTAGTTTGTGTATCCTGTTCCCCCCACCCCACAAAGGGGAAATGAACAAATCAATTTATATGTGTAGTGGACACAATTGTTGCAATAACTGCCCTTTTTAAAAATGGATGATGCCAATGCCAGTTTTCATATGGTTCCCTCCAAAGGCTTTTATTTATATAAACTACAATAGTTTTAATGAGGTAATTGTGTAAAATATTGCTGTCCAATCTACTGAGCAATTATATTTTCAAGTAACATTTTTGATCCTAGAGATGAAATAAAGGTCCCAATGTTAAATTTATTTCAAAATCAGGAGGTAAAAAACTTTCAGAGCTGAGGCACTGTTTCCATTTATATATTTTTATTACAGACAATATTTTTGTTGTTGGAAATCTAGAGAGTGAATACTTTGAGGACAGGAATTAGACTTTATTTCTCTTTCTCTTTCTAGTAACTGGTACTGTGCATGGTACAAAGCAAGCACACAATGTTTACTTAGTTGGACAGACAAATAAGTACTAGATTGTTACCATTGATGTAAAGAATAGATAATATCCTGGATGTTGTAGGGGCTGGTGGATGTGAGACTGAGGGATAAGGTGTTACAGAGAAAGTTTTGTGAGAGTGAATCAAATGTGTGGCATTTGTTTAAAAGCAAATTTCCTGGGAGCTGTCACCAGCAAAACTTTATTTAGGCTATTAAAAAGCCTCAGGAGCCCTGGCTTGTGTGGCTCAGTGGACTGAGTGCCAGGCTGGGAACCAAAGGGTCTCCAGTTCGATCCCCAGTCAGGGCATGTGCCACAGGGAGTCTGCCACAACAGATTCTGATCCTGGATCTTTCACTGTGCAATTGTGGAACTATGACTTTCCCCAGATTTATTGTCTGTTTTTTTCAGTCTGAATAGAGAACAGTCTGAATAGAGATCCCCTTATCTCTGAAATGTTCTGATTTTATATTGGTCATTTTCTGAACATGGTTGACTAACCAATTAAATTGTTTCTGAATGTAGATACAGCTTAGGAGAAATAGGGCAACCAAGAATTTAATGAAAGCCTAAACACAAAAATATGTCCCTGTATTTCATGAAAAAACATTCTGAAAAGTTAAAATGCCTTAAAATAACCAGACATAAGATGGATTCTGAGTACTTCCATACTTCGGTCAAGTATGTATAAGTAGTGAATCAAAATAATTTTTTCAGAAAGCAGCAAAAGTTGGGTATAGCTCTGGATTTTGACTGGATATATTGAACCATTGAAGCATACAATGATCATGTGTGATTTCCTATATAAAAATTAAACAAAAAGCAATAAAATGCACTTTTGTTTATCTACCTATTTTAAATAAATTTAGTTTTTCACTACTGTGAATTGAATATCCATTTTAATTATTCACTAATTTGATTTTATAAGTTTGTTTTTTCATTTTTAAGTCATTTTAATTGCAATTTTAGTATAGTTCTCCCAATTTTTCCCCATTTGCCCACCGCTGCCCAACCAACCTCCTGCTCCCATAGTAAATCCCCACACTGTTGTCTATGTCTGTGGGTCACACATATATGATTCTTCGTGTAGTCCCTTTCCTTTCTTTCCAACATTGTCCCCCTCCCACCTCCCTTTTATATTGCTGCTAAGAAAACTGAAGTTTAGAATAAAGTACTAACCTCTTCCCCACAAAAATTTAAGTAGTCATGACTGCTCAGTAACAATTAACCATATATTCTCTGTTGAATATATTGATTTAAGTCAATGTTTGTGGATAATACTGCCAGTGGATTCCTATTCAAGTGAAAACTTTCCTGTATTAAATTTTGTTTAACATAGTTGCTAGGATTTTAAGAGAAATATTTATTAACTAATGCAGAGTCTAATAATGTCTGCTAATACATTTTAATTAAATGATTCAGTTAGAAAATAAACAGATATTATGTTCTACTTTTAGAAGTTATAATTACTCAGTAAATTTTGAAATTATTCTGAAAAAGATAGTGCTTCCAAGTGAAAATGGCTAAATAAAACTGCATCATAGATCCTTTCTCTTTTATTAAGAAAACATGATTATAAATACTTGAGGAAAATATTTACTAATAAAACATGATTATAAATACTTCAGGAAAAACAGTATCAACTAAACCAAGAGTGTCTACAACATTAAGCCATAGATTTTAATAACTGCTTGCCAGATAAACTAAAGATTCATAGTTCAGTGAGGGTAGGGGGAGAACATGGATTCTAACTTGCTCTTAGTTTCTAGCCCAGCTTTCCTGATTAATCAGAACAATTCTAAAACTGATCCTGAATATTCCAAAATTTGGAGGACAGATTACTGGGAGAGTATCCTTATCTATTCACTTTTTAAGTAAAATACAGTAAAATGGTTTCTAGAAAGAAACGGGCAAAATGGGGAAAGTGGAAAACAACTGAAGATAGAAACAAAGACTAGAACTGTGCCTTGAATTGAACATATCATTGGAACCCAAAAATATCTCACTGTGAGAATATGTTATATGTCATAACTAGGTAGAGTGAATTTTATACAAAATATTAAGCAAAAAAAAGTCAAAAGGTGTGAAAAGTTCAGTGGTTTTATCCAGGAACATGCCAATTTTTCCCCAGCTGTGTTCCTCACTCTCTTCATACACATATGGTACAGAAAAATGCTTAAAACACAAAAAAGTCAACCTATAAACCAGTGCTTGAGAGAACATCATCAATGCAAGTCCAGATAGTGCAAGAAAGAAATTTTAAAAGACTTAAGCTTAATAATACACGAGAATAAAACTACATGCCTAAAATAAAGCCACCTATGCTAAACAAGGTAAAAAGAAATGGGACAATTATGCCAATAGAATTTAATAGAAATTCCTCCCCCACCCCATGAAATAAAAATGTGTTCAGAACTTATGCACAGAGACAACGGTGTGGTGATTGTGGGGGGGAGGCAGGTGGAGGTGCGGGAAGGTATAGGGGGATAAATGGTAATGAAAAAATATAATGAAAAATGAACTATTTAGAAAAGTTAAAATGGCAAAGCTAATATGTAGAAAACAAAACTTTCAATTAACATTAAACCAATATAAAAACTGAAAATATTTCCCACAATCATTTCATTTTTTTCATTTCATGTTTTAGAATAATTTAATAACAACCAGAATCCAGTAAGAGAATATCTCAAATATTACAAGATCAGACTGTACATGGTTGAAATAATAATGTCATAGTGGAAAGACCTGAGATCAGTTCAGTAAATGCGCATGACTGAGAAAGTGCTCAGAGTACTAAGAAAGGAATTAATACAGAGCATCAAGAGTTAGGCACTATAGATAGATATTACATAGAATTATATTTCAGATTTCAATGTTGAAGAAAACAATGAATTTAACAGAAAAAATAGGCAATCCAGAAATTGACCCAAGTATATATGGAAGTTGCTTATAGTATTTACAGGTGGCATTAATTGTAAGTAGGGTCAGGAATATTTATGTAATAGATTGCTCTGAATCAAATGGTTAACTGTTTGTAAAAATGCAAGTATGGATCTCTATTCTACTCTTTATTTCAAATACATTCTACATAGTGAAAAACTTTAAAAATGAAATAATAAAACATTAGCTTACAGAAAATAAAGTCATATATCTTCTGTTACTATAACTGAAAAGCAAGGCAAATCTTAAGAATAATAAAAACAAACCCTCACCTGAGTGGCTCAGTTGATTGAGCATCTTTCCACAAAGTGTCACTGGTTCAATTCCAGGTCAGGGCACATGCCTGGGTTGCAGGTTGGTCCCTGGTTGGGGCACATACAAGAGGCAACTGATCAGTGTTCATCTCCCTCTCTTTCTCCTTCCCTTTCTCTCTCTCTAAAAGAAAAATAAAATATCTTTAAAAAGAAATGTATTTATTTTTTACCTTTGATCTTTATTGTATTTTTCTTTACCCTTATGCCCCCTCCCACCCACAATCACCAAACTGTTGTCCATGTCCATGAATCTTTTTTCCTTCTTGCTCAATCCTTCTGCCCTCTAACCTCTGCCCCCCCTAATTAGATTTCATCCTGCTCTCCATCTATGAGCCTATCCCCATTTTCCCTCTAAGGTTCAGTTTGTTCATTACATTCCACATATAAGTTAAATAATATGGTATTTGTCTTTCTCTAACTGGCTTTTAAAGAAAAATTATCTGAAATAAGAAAATTGTTCATGAAATAACACCCATTGAATAAATATCTTTTATTTATATACAATATGATAGGCCCCAACCTAGAGGCTAAGGAATCATAGTAGTGACTAGGAGGTCAAATTCTCTGGACACATGATGCTTACCTTAACTTAAGGGAAACAGACAATAAACAAACAAACACAAAAAATATATAATTT
Organism: Artibeus jamaicensis; assembly: GCF_021234435.1. Classification (NCBI taxonomy): domain Eukaryota; kingdom Metazoa; phylum Chordata; class Mammalia; order Chiroptera; family Phyllostomidae; genus Artibeus; species Artibeus jamaicensis. The sequence goes on from NW_026521506.1 coordinate 22,109,858, forward strand.
CAAATCGGTAGACTAAAACACACAGATTGTTGCATAAAATTTTTATACAAAATGCTTGAAGACTTAGCCTGGTTCAATTATTAAATTTGTAGAATATAAAAATATATATTCAAGTATTCAGGATAGAAAAGCAAATCATCTATGAAGAGAATAAATCTGATTGTCTTCTCTGTTTTCCAAATTGATTTTAAAGGGCAAAAAAATTCATAAGAATATGCTTCTAAATTCCCAAGGAAAAGAAGATGAGATTCAAGATTATTATATCAAAGTTATTCAAAAATAAGGACAGCAGGCAGGCATCCTCAAAAACTGAAAGAACTAGGAATACAGGATCCAAAAGTTCTTTTTTCTGAGTTGTACAGGAAGTCTATATGGTTTTATTAACCAACATCACCCCAACAAATTCAATAAAAATGAAATAAAAGTAAACATCTTACACATTAAAATAATAATAAAATAAAAATAAAACAAGCAAGCAAACATAACCTAGGTTTTATTCAGCAAATTGTTATTTTAGAGGTGGTTCAAATGAAAGAACTTAGAGATGGGGAAGATAGTCAATGAAAGGTCAATTACATTTTAATCCACTGAAACCTAGAACTAATAATAAAATGTAGAAATTATAGTCATGAAATATGATATACATATTAAAAATCATGACAATGTAAAATTAATGACATAATTCACAAAAATTGGGTGGTAGGGAGCCAGGGAGATGGGAAAAAATGTGAGAGAGTTAATGTGGTAATCTTTTACAGCAAGCAATTAATTAATAAATATTAAAAATCATTTAATTAAAACTAACAATGACTAATTTTTCATATTTTACAATCTATGTTATTACTCTTAGAGATATATTTTAAAATGCTATCTTATAGTGAAGAACTATGTATCTGAAGTGAAACATTTTCTTGTTTCTTTTCCGTTTCTTAAATTTGAGTAAAATTGTAATTAAAATTATACTTATAAAATTCCATTAAGTTAAATACATACACCATAACATTTTCTTAGTCTTCGTGTCGGGAATAGATGCAAAGAAAAGATGTTTAGAATAATTGCTGTTAGTTATTTTATGACTGTGGTGGGATTGCAGGTTTTACTTTTATTTTGCTAGAAAATGAAAGAGTTTATGCTTTTTATTCTTAGTGGTGTTACTATACCACTTTTAACAGAAATATTAAGTTAATTTTCCCTTAAAATGGTTGCGTATTAAGAGAAGAGGGTCAAAAGGGAGAAAATGGGGACATCTGCAATAGTGTCAACAATAAAAATTAAAAAAAAATTGCGTGAAATAAGCATTGGCTGATCTTCTAGTTGAAGGGCAATGAATGTGTCTCTACTGAACAATGTAACATTAAACAATGCAACTGAATTCTATAGTTCACACTTCCAAAGTGGTTTTTCTAGCTCTAACATTACTACAACGCCATAGAATTTCCCAATACTTTTTTATATTAAATTTTATTTAGTTACTTTTCAAGTACATTTTTTTAATCTATTTCTCCCATCCCACCCCACTCCCCCCGCCCGGTCTCCCCCCTCCCTCCCATTTTTTTAAGTCTGAGTTCTCCAGGAAGGAAGGTGGAGCATAAGAGAAGGGCTTTTATGCAGGCAGGTTATTTGGGGATGTAATCTCAGGGCACCAAGGATCAAGAATGGGGGGGGGTCAGTAAATGTAAAATGGGAAATGAATAAAAATAATACAAGCATATGACATTAAGTTAGTTATAGCTATGGGCAACTGTAGTTTCCCCCCACCAGGATTTGAGCTGCTGTGTAATGTACATTTCAAATTTTTTCACTTATAGGACAAAAAAAGCATTTACTGAACAGCAATCTCAATCTTGCACTGGCCAAGGGTTAACTCACACATAACATGAACATGTAAAATATGACATCCACTTAAATTTAAATTTTAGATGAAGAGCATTTTAAAAAATCATTGTTTAATTACAGATGTCCCCATTTTCCCCCATTACTCTCTACTACCCTACCCACCCCCACCTTCCACTTTCAGCCTCTCCCCATTGTCTTTGTCCATGGGTTCTTTTTAAAAAAATTATTTGTCAACTACAGTATTCTGTCTTTTACTCCCATCCCAGTCCATCCCTCCATGTCCCCCACCTCCCTCCCATTTCCACCCCCCTTATTTGTTGACCATGTGTCCTCTATACTAGTTCCTCTAAATCCTTCCCCTTTTTCCCCTGAAATTCCCTCCACTCTCTCTTCTGGTCGCTGTCCCCCTGTTGCCTATTTCAACGTCATTGTTTTTATTTTGTTTGCTTGTTTGTTTTGTTGTTTAGCTTCCTGCTAAAGGTGAGATCATATGGTATTTGTCTTTCACCGCCTGGCTTATTTCACTCAACATAATGCTTTCCAGTTCCATCCAAGCTGTTGCAAAGGGTAGGAGCTCCTTCTTTTTTTCTGCTGCATAGAATTCCATTGTGTATATGTACCATAATTTTTTGATCCATTCATTTACTGATGGGTTCTTTATACATGTTCTTGACAACCCTTCCTCCAAACAACAAAAATTGTGCTGCCGTGTAGAAGTTTCTTGATATTTGGTGAATGAATGAATAAAAAGGTAAAATATAGAGCCCTAGAAACATATATAGTAGGTTGGTCTATAAAAAAATGTTAACATCAATAGGAAAAGAATGGGCACCAAGAAATAGTGCTGAGAAACTTGGTTACTCAAATGAGAAAAATAAAAAATGGATTCACACCATGCATAAGAATCAGTTCTACATCAGTTAAGAAAGTAAAGGGAAAGACAAAACTTTGAAACTCTTAGAAAATAGTATACAGTCATCCCTCGCTATATTGTAGTTCACTTATTGCGGCTTCACTGTATCACAGGTTTTTAAAAATATATATCTAATTCTGGATTGCAGAGTTTTGCTATATTGCAGGATTTTGCCATATACTGTATCCATATAGAATTTTATATGTTGTTAAAATTGCATAGGTTTGAATGTAAGAAGTGTTTAAGAGCATATGAAGTGTCTATAAGAGTGTTGGAAAGGTTAATAAGAGAGTGGGAAAAGTTTATAGGAGTGTGGGAAGGGTTTATAAAGCCTTAAAATATAAATAAATAAAATAAATATAACACTGCTACTTTGTGAATTTTCACCTATTGTGGGGGTCTCTAGAATGTAAGCCCCATGATAGGTGAAAGATCACTGTATTACAGTACCCATAAGACCTCCAGATAGATAATGGGTTTGTTAGATACAAAAAAAATACATACTGTGAAGGAGAAGAATGATCATTTTGACAAAATTCAAGTAAAAAACACTAGCACATTAAAAAACAGAGTAAAGCTAGAATGAAATGTATTACTTCTTGGTGTCCAAACTTTTGGCATCTCCTTCACACTGGAAGAAGAGTTGTCATAGGCCATACATTAAATACATTTGACACGTTATCACAAAACATTCTCATAATGTTTTAAGTAAATTTCTGAATTTGTGTTGGGCCACATTTATAGCCGCCCTGAGTCACATGTGACCTAAGGGCTGCAGTTTGGACACCCCTGTATGAGATGCTATGTCCACAGCAGTTACTGTCCCAAATATAGGATCCAGGTGTTGGGTGCCAAGGACAGAAATCTCATGTGTATAGGTAAACAAGAGAATTGGCAAATAAGTTTGGAAATTTAAAAATATTATGCCCTGCTCTCTATCTATGAGTCTGTCTTTATTTTCCTTGTGATTTCAATTTGTTCATTAGATTCCACATGTGAATGACATCATATGATATTTGTCTTTCTTGACTGGCTTATTTCACTTATCATAATGTTCTCCAAGTCCATCCATACTGTCACAAAGGGTAAAACTTTCTTCTTTTTATGGCCAAATAGTATTCCATTGTGTAAATGGCCCATAGTTGTTTTATCTGTTCATCTACTGATCGACACTTGGGCTGCTTCAATATCTTGGTGATTATAAATCATGCTGGAATGGATATAGGGGTGCTTATGTTCTTTCAAATTAGTGTTTTGGGTTTATTTGGATATATTCCCAGAAGTACGATCATTGGGTCAAAAGGCAGATCTATTTTTAACTTTTTGAGATATCTCCATACTGCCTTCCACAGTGGAATCTGCATTCCCTCCCACAGTGTAAAAGTGTTCCCCTTTCTCTACATCCTCACCACCACTTGCTGTTTTTTGAGTTATTTATTGATGATAGCCATGCTGACTGGTGTGAGGTAATATCTCTTTGTGGTTTTAATCTGCATTTCTCTGATGATTAGTGAAATTGAGCATATTTTCATATGCCTTTTGGACATCTCTATGTCCTTTTTGGAGAAATGCCTATTCATGTCTTTTGCACATTTACTAATTGAGTTGTTTTTGGGGGGTTGGCATTGACTTTTATAAGTTATTTATAAGTTTTGGATATTAGTCCCTTTCAGATGTATCACAAATATGTTCTCCCATTCTGTGTGTTGCCTTTCTATTTTGCTGATGCTTTCCTTTGCTGTGCAAAAACTTTTTAGTTTGATGTAGCCTCATTTGTATACTTTTTCTTTTGTTTCCTTTGCCTGGGAGAGATATCCAATAAAAGAGATCAGGGTGACTGCTAAGGGTGAAGATAGGTTAGGGGGTGGAGGGATTGAGCAAAATAGAAAAAGGACTCATGGACATGGGCAACAGTGTGGTGATTATGGGGGGGGAGTGTTTAAGGGGACTAAATGGTAATGGAACCAAAACACAATTTTTAAACAAATAAAATAAATTTTAAAATCCTCAATTTTGCTTGTGACTGATACAAATTAACTCTCTTAGTGTGCCAGTGTAAATGTGAATTGGTGTAACCACCTTGGAAAATAATTTGCAATACTTAGAGTATGACTCATCAATTCTATTTCTTTTTTTTTCTATTTCTAGATATATATCATAAGTAAATTTTTGCACACATGACTAAGAAGATACGGCATTGGCTTTTTGGTTGCAATGTTGTTTAAATTGGAAAATCAAAAGTAACTTATCCACTGCTAGGAGAGTTGATGAATAATAATTAATCATAGTATATTCATAAATTTAAAGGGGATAAATTAGATCTATATCTATCCACTTAGACAAATCTTGAAAACAAGTATATAAGAATATATATAGTGTAAAAGAATTTCTGTGTATTTTGAGAACACAAAAACATTGCATATTGTTTATGAGGATGTAAATATCTGGTGAAATTGCAAAGTTATGTGTGTGAGATACATGTCAAGTCCTGAATAGTATTTACTTTTAACAAGAGTAGAAAGATACTTACATAGGAAAGACATACAGATGAGACATCGACTGTGTGGATGAAAGTTTGTTTGTTAAAGAAGGGAAAATGGGGATACATGATGATGGAAGAAAACTTGGGGTGGTAAACACACAATACAGTGTACAGATGATGTATTGTAAAATTGTATAGCTTGAACCGGTATAATTTTATTAACCAACACCACCTCAATAAATGAAATAAAAATATTTTGTCAGTTTAAGAAAGATTTGGAGAAGACATGGTTCTATGTTTCTATCTTAGATCTAGTTTCTTGTATTGGTACTCCTTAGACAAGCAATATATCACAGAGGATAAAATTGTGGGCTGTGGGACTCTACTGTCAGGAGATGGAATCTCAGCTGCACCATTTATTGTCTATTCAGTCTTTTGCATTTGATCCTTACTCTCTGATTGTTGCTTTATTTATCAGTAGTAGCACATACTTCATGAGTTTGTTCTTAGAGTTGTCTAACTCTATGATAACACATGTAAAAAAACAGAATGATGCCCAACAAAAAATAAGCGGTGACTATTATTACTATTTTATTATGTTTACAATATTTCATAATACATAGATGGGGAAAAAGCATAAAAACAGCTTTGTAGTCAAATTTATGATCTCTGAGTTACAATTTCAAACAATTAAGGAAAGACTATACTGCAATAATAAAGTACTAATTGTCATGAGAGAAGCTGGTCTATGTTGAGGTACAGAAAAACATTACAACATAAAAATGGCATGCAGGTGGTTGAAATTTCAGGGAATACTTTCTAAAGGAGTTGATCACATTGCTGAGACTTGAAAACCATAAATGGAACCACTATCCTGATGAGGTTTCCAATCACTGCTTTACTGGAGAAATGCTTTAATACTTTCCATTTGCCTTAAGTTCATTAATACACCAAAAGGCAGTTACTATTAATTTTCTAAACTATTTTGTCAACCTTGAAATCTAAAGTGACATATGCCACAACCTCTGTCTCAAAATATTTCATATGAAGAAGTGAAAGTGTGGCAGTGTTTCTTGGTAGAAAGATATAAAATAGAGATGCCAATGAAAGAACTGACAGCCTGTAAGGGTAGAGCTAAAATATTGGGAAGACATTAAGTAAGGCCTCTACCCTTTCAGTGAATAAGCCTCAGATGGAAACACACTAAAAACCTTTAAGAACTGATCAAAACAATTGCTTGCTGCTGTTCTTCTTCTGGCACCCCTATAATTTGGATATTGGAACATTTCATATTGCCCCAGAGAATCCTCAGCCTCTCTTCATTTTTTCTATTCTTGTTTCTTCATTCTGATCCAGTTAGATGTTTATTTCTTTCTTTTGTTCCAAATTGTTGCTTTAAATACTGGTTTCCTTCTTGTCACGGTTGATTCCGAGTATTTCGCTTTATTTCATTTTGGGTATCTTTCATTTTTTGACCAAGCTCAATCGGATCTGTGAGCATTTTGATTACCAGGGCTTTAAATTCTCCATCAGATAGGTTGGCAATAGCCTCATCGCTTAGTTCTTTTTCTGATGTTTTGCTGTGTTCCTTCGTTTGGGCCGTATTTCTTTGTTGTGACACACCTGATATGTTGTAAGGGGCCAGGGCCTTAGGTATTCATCCAGGCAGGGCAACCCTCTTTGCTGCACTTCTTGTGTGGGAGGAGCTAGAGAGGGAACAATACAGCTTGCCTGCTCATCTCTAGGGCACTTTCAATAGACTCTCATGTCAGATGAGAAGTATCTCTCACTGCTACACCCCAGGCACAGTCAGCTTTGAGTCTCAGTTTTCCCCTTCAGTCCCTTCCACACAGCTCGCCAAGCTTGGCATTTAGCCCCACCCCTCAGCCACATCACTGTGGTTTTTCTAAGGGTCTGCCTTACCAGTCTGGTTGTTTTGGTTGATTTTTCTTTAATTCCTTGGTTATTGGAGTTCCATAAAGTTTGATTTTCTGGCAATTTTGGTTGTTTATTAATTTTAGATTGGTTGTTATCCTCCTTTTGGTTGTGTGAGGAAGCAAAAGGTTTCTACCTACACCTCCATCTTGGCCAGAGAGATGCCAAGATGGCAAGATTTTTTTGCTTGACTCAGCAAGAAAGTGAAAACTCATTTGAACAGATAATGAAGGAAAACTTCTCCAATCTGGCAGAGTAAAGAGACTTGCAGGAAGTCCAGGAAGCCCAGAGAGTCCCAAAGAAGTTGGACCCAAAGAGGAACACACCACGGCACATCATCATTAAGTTACCCAAGATTAAATATAAAGAGAGAATCCTGAGAGCAGCAAGAGGAAAGGAGAGAGTTACCTACAAAGAGTTCTCATAAGACTGTCAGCTGATTTATCAAAGGAAACTTTGCAGGCAAGAAGGAGCTAGAAAGAGGTATTCCAAGTCATGAAAGGCAAGGACCTACATCCAAGATGACTATCCAGCAAAGCTATCATTTAGAATGGAAGGACAGATAAAGTGCTTCTCAGATAAGGTCAAGTTAAAAGAGTTTATCATCATCAAGCCCTCATTATATGAAATGTTAAAGGGACTTATATAAGAAAAAGATTAAAAAATGAACAATAAAATGACAACAAATTCACAACTATCAACAAATGAACCTAATGTGGTTATATTAACTTTAAGATGCCTTTAGATATCCAAGTAGAAAATTTAATATAATAGTTTAGAACTCAGTAAATGTGTCAGGGTTGGAAAATGTGGGCTCTGCCATGTAGTAGCTGTGTGATTTCAGACAAGTTATTTTACCTCTCTGAACCTTTGTTTCCTTACTGGTTAAAAGGTAATAATAAGAGTACAGGTATCTTCAGTTTTTGAAAATTTCAGATTATGCCACTTTGCTTTTACAAAAACCTACATTAGTACCCTTTTGGCTAACAGAAAAAAAATTGAACAAGATTTTTACTTCCATGAAAGAAAGTCTGAAAAATGAAAATAGTGGTCAGCATTTGTTTTGCAGCGAGCTCTTACAGAAGTTTCACGTACCCCCAGCAGAGAGAGCAGTGCTGCCAAACTCCTACTAGGGACCTCACTCAGCATCTCAGCATCAAGACACCAAACTATGAACTGTGTTTGTGAGTATCTGTGCTTTATCTAGATTTATCTTGTGCAATTAATAGCTAGATGAATTCTAAAATTTCAAAAAAGTTTAAGAGTTCCTGAAGGTGTTATGCTTAGCATATACGATATGCTTTTGTAGGTGATATTTTGGGTTTGCAAACATTCTAAATAATTTCCATATAAATGCATGGTAATTGTTTCTTTGCTTTTCATTATTTGAACTTAGGATAGGTTTCCTAGGAATGCTCTATTTTCAGATAGTGGGGGAAACCTATATCAGTTTACCAGGGTTATCTGTTGAGTTTTACAATTAATTCTTCAATTCAGTTTAGGATTTACTGAAAACATTTTATGGATTTTTTTCATACACTAAGTGTAATTCCTAGAACTTAGTAATATTGTGAGATTTCATCTTTCTCTGTAACTTTTTGTGAGATGTTAGAAAAGTTTCATCATGGACTACTGAACAGTCACCATCTTGAACCTGCATCCCTCAATATTTCTTTTTAAATCATGAAAAATATTAACTTCTGTCCAAGGGCATTTTTGCACTGTAGAAACTTACCAATCCAGTAATAACATTGTTCTAAGATTTCTTGCTGACCGTGATATTTTAGAGTGAGACCTGTATCATTTTGACCGCTTAATACCAAAGCTATGAGTTCTGGAAATATTGGAGACTTTTACGTTCCATAGACATGCAGAGGTTTTAAAATGCTTATCAAATGTTGAGGAATATGTTATTTAGATAATCATGCTATACAACTGTCCAGAAATATCAAAATGATTGATTTTCCTAGAGACTAGTTGAAAGAAGACAAAAACTTCTGCAGACAGCCTGTACCGAAATGAGAAGCTTCAATAGTTATTTCTTTTTGAGTTTAATAAAAATTCTTATTAAAACACCCACATTAATATTAATAGAGTGTAATATGAATTGTTTGATAACAATAGATAACATGTACTGTTAATTATTCTTTTCTAGGCACTACGTTAAACAGTTTACATATATTCTCTCATTTAATCAAATACTCTGAGATACATATGATTATAATGCCCATATTATATGAGGAACTTGAAAGTTTGAAACATTCAGTGTCTAGTCCAAGGTCACTGAGCTGGTTATTGAAGGAGCTATAATTTACATCATGCTGCAGGCTTGGTATTTCTCATATATTACAATTCTCATCTGTAATTGCCCTTTTAAATAAATGTCATTTTGTTCACATATTTGTTTTGATCATTCCTTTTTATTTTTTAAGTATTTTTATTGATTAAGCTATTACAGTTTTCCCAATTTTCCCCCTTTATCCCCCCTCCACCCTGCCCCCCAACCCTCCAGCATTCCTGCTTACTTCATGTCCATGAGTTGTACATATAAGTTCTTTGAATCCTCTGTTTCCTATACCATTTTATTTTTCCCCATCTATTTTATGCCTAGTAATTATGCTTTTTTCCTGTATACTTCCCTTCATTCCTCCCTTACCCCTCCCCACTGAAATCCCTTTGTGTGATGTTCATTTCTCTGATTCTGATTCTCTTCTTATTCTGGTTGTTTGCTTAGTTTTTGTTTTCATTGTTTTTCTTTTCTTTTAGGTTCATTTGTTGATAGCTGTGTTTGTTGTTATTTTATTATTCTTATTTTTATTTTCTTTTTCTTAGATAAGTCCCTTTAACATTTCATATAATAAGGGCGTAGTGATGATAAACTCCTTTAACTTGACATTATCTGAGAATCACTTTAGCTGCCCTTCCATTATAAATGAAAGTTTCACTGGATAGAGCAATCTTGGATGCTGTTCCTTGCCTTCCATGACTTCAAATACTTCTTTCCAGCCCCTTCTTGCTTGTAAGGTTTCTTTCTCTCTTCCTTCCTTCCTTCCTTCCTTCCTTCCTTCCTTCCTTCCTTCCTTCCTTCCTTCCTTCCTTCCTTCCTTCTTGTTTGATGTAGTTCCATTTGTTTATTTTTTCATTTATTTCTGTCTGCAAGGTTTCTGTTGAGAAATCAGCTGACAGTCTTATGGGAACTCCTTTGTAGGTAACTCTCTCCTTTCCTCTTGCTGCTTTCAGGATTCTCTCTTTATATTTAATCTTGGGTAACTTAATGATGATGTGCCTTGGTGTGTTCCTCTTTGGGTCCAACTTCTTTGGGACTCTCTGGGCTTCCTAGACTTCCTACAAGTCTCTTTACTCTGCCAGATTGGAGAAGTTTTCCTTCATTATCTTTTCAAATAAGTTTTCAGTTTCTTGCTGTTGTTCTTCTTCTGGCACCCCTGTAATTCAGATATTGCAATGTTTTGGGTTGAAGAAAAACAGTGGAAACAAAAATGAAGCAAACAACCAGAACAGGAACAGAATCAGAGAAATGGACATCACACGGAGGGATTTCAGTGGGAAGGGGGAAGGTAGAAATGGGGAGGAAAGGTACAGGGAAGAAGAAGCATGGTTAGTAGGCCTAAGGTAGACAGGGGAAGATAAAAATGGGATGGGAAACAGAGGACTCAAAGAACTTATATGTATAACACGTGGATGTCAACTAAGGGATGCTGGATGGTTGGAGGGGCAGGGTGCAGGGGGGATAGAGGGGGCAAATTGGGAAAACTTTAGTACTAAAATACATAAAATATTAAAAATAAAATAAAATATGCTGAAGTCAAAAAATATTTATATAACCACGTTAGAAGTCTTTTTTCAATCTTGTGACTCTACTCTCTACCACTAAAATCTACTTCAGACCCAATCTTAAATATCTGTGTAAATTATCATCCAGTGGATCAAGCCAAACAAGCAAAATGCACACACACTACCCCCTACCCTTGTCAGACTCAGTCTTGACTCAGGACTCTCTTCATCACCCTGAGTATTCAATTTTTAGATGTTTATGTCTATGAGCTATTCCTTCAAAATATATTATAAACCCTATCATTTTCTCTATCTGCACTAATACCACACTCGTATGAACCTCCATCATCTGTCTTGTATATTATTATAAAAGCTTCTCAAATAATCTCTTTGTTTCCACTACTGCATTAACACACTGTTTGAATTATGTTTTTAAAATGTAAGTCAAATTATATTCTTCTCATATATATACCCCTTGGCTGGTTTCCCATAGTTCTTACAATAAAACATAAAGTCATTAAGGGGCCAAGGTTGTCCGTGACCTGGTTCCTATATACCTCCCTGACCTTATTTCTAATTGCTCTTGTTCACCATGTTATGGCAACATCAACCTTCACTTTGTTTATTAAATATGCCAACTCGTTTCTGCTTCATGGCCTCTGAAAATGCTTGTTATTTCTGCCAGGAAGTCTCTGAACCAGATTTTTACAGTGTTCTTTCATTATTGTCATTCAGATCAACTGTAACCACACCCACCTCAATTGTCTGTCATTCTCTGACCACCCACTTTAAGCTATCCTCCACCTGCACTCCATCATTTTGTATGACATTATTGCAATCCATTTTCTTCAAGACAGTTATCATTATTGGAAATCATCTTGTTCACTTTTTTTGTTTCATGGAAATAAATGAAGAACTACCAAATGAGAAAAGCAATAACTATTTATTCAGAGCTGTCTATAACAAGGGAGTCAGCTACCATCACTTGTGTTTTAAGCAGAGAAGAGAAAGTTTTATAGTAAAAAAAATGGAAAGTTTCAGGTATGAACTGATTAAGTGTTGTTGGCATGAGAAAGCTTCTGAATGCTAACCTGAAGCTGGGCATAGTATGTGTTTGGCGATGGGTGTGTATTCGACTTTCTTTGATTGGTCCTAATTAAAAGTGGGGGGAAATTAAGAAAGCTTTCAATTATAGGTCAAGTCTTGGGCATTTTGGGTCAACTACTAAAGAGAGAAGTCTGAGTTTTTATAAGCTTGACTTATAGCAGGCTGTTTTTAGGGGGCAAGTTGCTGCACATTATGGATCAAATTTCTATTTTTTATACATCACCTGCAGATTGTCCATTTGTATATTCAGGCTCTCTGTTGCTGGTCATTTGTGTCTCCCAAATAAATTTAAATTCCAAGAGAGCAAGTCCCTTGTCTGTTATTCAATTAAAGGCATAAGGCAATTCAAGTCCCTTGTTTGCCATTGAGTGGCACATAGTAGGCACTCAATATATATTTGATAAATGAATGATTGAAAGGTCAACTGAGTGCTCAGTCTTTACCACTGTATATTTATTGCCTTTAAAAGCTAAAAGCAAAGTAAAAAATGCATAAGGACAGAACTTTCTTTTTGGTCAGCATGATTGGTTGATTTTGTTGATACATTGATCTGATGTAACTCAAGCACACTGATTTGGTCGTAGTAGCATAACCACCTTGCCATTAAAATGAACATTATATTCTATCATAAATTATTCATCAAGGCAGAATATGTAAAGTATTAATGGCAACTCTTAACAATAAATGGGTATCTTGGCAAAGACTACAGTGGGGTGGTTTTGTGAAAAGACAAGCTAGTCATGACAGGTTAATTCATAATCTGATAGACTTGGAAGAAGATGATAACAACCAGGCTTTAAATTTTTTTTAATAAAGGGCTGGTGTATGAAATTTTTGTTTTCTCATCTACAGGCATTTTAGGTACAAAAGATCAATATTGTCATTGAATGCCAGAAATGAATCTTTTCCACTCCATCCATCCCTGTAATCCTCAGAGCATGTAAGCATAGGTTATCTTAGCTACTCACTCTGACCAGTTTACATGGCTGGCCTCTTCACTAAAGTGTGAGTTCTTTAAAGGGAACTATTTGTGGGAACTGTGACCCATTCTTTTATTTCACTTCCTACCATAAGTTTACATCAATGTTTCTAAGATAAAGAAATTAATATTCTTCAAATTTTGTGTGATATAGTAATTTGCAGCACAGATCTATCAGGCCCCCCACTCAGGTCCATTAGTCTAAGCTTGTAAAACAAGGGAACGTACCCAGAGGAAAACTTTCTGTCCTAGTAGCTTATATCATAGGATACCATTTCATGTGATTTTTCAGCATTGTTAAACATGGTATCATAGGTACAACAGCAACACTAGTTCTGAAAGCCACAGTTGACATGATTACAATATTGACTCTGAAATGCTTTTGGAATAAATGAGATTGCATGATACTTTAGTTTTGTATGAGAGACTGGTTTTATTCTAAACTCTTAGTTTTTAGAAAATTTATCTTGCTTGATTGGACTAAAAAAAAGGGTCACACGATTACAAGAACTTTTGGTTTAAATGTAAATTAGTAAAATATTTCTGAGGGACAATCTGTCAAAATATGTTCAAAGCCCTAAGAATTCTGACATATTGCTTGCAGGAGTTGGCCCTTCCAAAATGGAAAAATAACACAGTATATATATATGATGGAATAATAGACAACTGTACATTCTTGCCTTGAAGGGATATTTAAGAATATGAACACATGTTCATGTTACTGTGCTAAGTTTTCATTAAATTTATTGCGGTAACATTGGTTAATAGGATCACATAGATTTCAAAAGTACGTGTTTATGATACATGGTCTTTATATTGCATTGTGTGCCCATCATCCCAAATCAAATAATCTTCCATCACTATCTATTTGGTTTTCTTTACCTTTGAGTACACCCTACTCCCTTCTCTCTAGTAACCACCATACTGGTGTCTGTGTTTATGAACTTCAGTTTTATATCCCACATATGAGTGAAATTATATGGTTCTTAGCTATTTTTGATTGACTTCACTTAGCATAAGCTAAAAAATGATATGCGTGTATACAATAATCTAATTTTCAAAAATACTAAGTATATCATTGGCTGAGAGTACAAGGCAACCAAAGAGAGGGGAAAGGAAAAAATATGAAAGGAATGAAAGATAAAAGAGAAACATCGTCAGGTCAGGATTGGAAAGCAAAGAGTCAGTTGGAAATCTTCCAATGTCTTCCTCTCCTGAACTAAAGATTCCAGCCTGCAGCCAGGTAGGGGTTGCAGTCACAACACGTCCTTTGAGGTCTAGGTTAATACTGTGCTATATCAAAAGATCAGCCATGTCTCAGCCTGCCTTGTTCATTGGCCAGAGAATTATGCTGGCATTACAGATTTGTAATTCAAATATTTATTGATTTATTTTCAAGTTCTCAATTACTGCAGTGTTTTATAAAATGTGATATCATAGAATAGTTATCCATTCATTTCCAAATACTTATGCATTAATAGGCATTAATGAATTGCAGGATATTAAGTGATATGGAATATGGTTACCCATATGCTTTCTCTCATAGTCTTACATACATCTAGTCACAAAAAATACTTAAATTTCATTGTTGAAACTAAGTTGATAGGATATGGTAATAAGCTGACATATTGTACAAATTCATTTAAAAATTGTATCAAATTGATTCCTTATGATGAAATGGCATAATCATTGCATCAAAGGCCAACTCTCACTAAAACAAATTACTTTGAGGAGCATAATTCACTAGTGATTAAATAACAGTCAATGTAGAAATATGTAACAGTATCTTTAAAAGATAGTTTACTGACAATACATATGTTGCAAAGTATATTGGCTGAAGACAGATGCTATGTAATAATTGGGCTTTTTATATTCCACAGTAAATATTTTCTAGGTTATCTGTGAAATTAGATCTGAATTTTAAATATGCATAAATAATTTATAGTTGATTCAGCACTGAACAAAATAGACAAAAACCCAATTGCTATTTTTAGTGCTTAAATTCTTGGACTAGGGTACTACAAACTAAATATAATGTATAAGAGAGAAGTATATCATATAGTGTGCATTCATTTTTTCCAAGCTGTTTTTGAATTTACAGATACTTCATATTACCATATAAACTTTATTTTTTCCTTTAGATATTTTATTTATTTTTTATTGATTATGCCATTACAGTTGTTCTATTCCCCCCTTCATTCCCCTCCACCTTACTCCCCATCCCCATTACCCCCCCTTTAGTTTATGGCCATGTGTCTCAAGTCCTTTTGATTCTATATTTCCCATACTATTCTTGCCCTCCCATCAATTTTCTATCTACTGTCTATGCTACTTATTTTCTGTACCTTCTCTCTATCTACTGTCTATGCTACTTATTTTCTGTACCTTCTCTTCCCTTCTCCTCCTCCCACTTCCCTATTGCTAACCCTCCTTGAGATCTTCATTTTTATGTTTCTGCTTCTGATCTAGCTGTCCTTTTAGTTTGCTTTTGTTTTAGGTGTGGTTGTTAATAACTGTGCGCTTGCTGTCCTTTCACTGTTCATGTTTTTTTAACTTCTTTTTCTTAGATAAGTCCCTTTAACATTTCATATAATAAGGGCTTGGTGATGATGACCTCCTTGAATTTGATCTTCTCTGAGAAGCACTTTATCTGTCCTTCCATTCTAAATGAAAGTTTTGCTGGATAAAGCAATCTTGGTTGTAGGTCTTTGGATTTCATGACTTGGAATACCTCTTTCCAGACACTTCTTGTCTGTAAGGTCTCTTTTGAGAAATCTGCTGACAGTCTGATAGGAACTCCTTTGTAGGTGACTGTCCCCTTAGCTCTTGCTGCCTCTAGGATTCTCTCCTTCATTTTAATCTTGGCTAATGTAATGATGATGTGCCTTGGTGTGTTTCTTCTTGGGTCCAACTTCTTTGGGACTCTCTGAGCTTCCTGGATTTCCTGGAAGTCTATTTCCTTTGCCAGATTGGGGAAATTCTCCTTTATTATTTGTTCAAATAATTCTTCCACTGGTGGCTGTTCCTTTCCCCCTTCTGGTACCCCTATAATTCAGATGTTGGAGCGTTTAAAGATGTCCTGGAGGTTCCTAAGACTCTCCTCATTTTTTTGAATTCTTGCTTGTTCACTCTTTTCTGTTTGGCCATTATTTGCTTTCTTCTGGTCCACTCCATTGATTTGAGTCCCAGTTTCCTTTTCATCGCTATTGGTTTCCTGTGCAATTCCATTCATTTCAATTAGTTTCACCTTCATATGTTTCTCTACTTTGTGGCTATAATCAACCAGTTCTGTGAGGATCCTGATCACCAGTGTTTTGAACTGTGCGTCTGAGAGTTTTGCTATTTCTTCATCACTTAGATTTATAGGCTCTGGGGCTTTGAGTTCTTCTTGAGCCATTTTTGGTCTGTTTGTGCCCTTTAAGTGTGAGGAGCTGAGCCTTGGACTCCCAGGTTGCTGGGTTGTGAGGCTATATGTGGGGGCGTGGTCAGAGGAGAGAAATGGCAGCACCCTCTACTGTTTCATGCTGCTGGGTGAGGAGCAGAGCTTTAGGTGGTTCACCATGGCCAGGCCACTCAGAGTTGCTGGGTTCTGATGCTGTATGTGGAGGCGGGGTCAGAGCGGGGAAATGGTGGCGCCCTATGCTGCTGCTCCCTGTGGGGCCTGCTCAGTCCTGTAGTCTCACCGCCCACTCCCTCGCTTATCTATATGCACATGAAAGCGCAACCATAGTCAACCCGCAGCCCTGCTCCCTCCTGTTTCCCGCGGTCGCTGGCTGAGTCACTTACTAGGTCCAACCCTGCGCCCGGGTTCCGCACACCCGAGTCCATCTGACTGAGTTTTTCTGTGCAACCCCGCTCCAACAGCTGCTGGTTTCGCCCCTCTTACCAGTCAGGCTGAAGAATTTGTTGTTATCAGACTTCCGAAAAGTTCAATTTTCTGTGTTCTGGCTATGTTTTCTGTGGCTAATATTTAGTTGTCTCTAAATTTGGTTGTGAGAGAAGGCACGGCATCTCCACCTACGCCTCCATCTTGGCGGAAGTCTCCCCATATGAACTTTAGAAACAGCTAGATAGTTTCTATAAAATACCTTCTAGAATTTTGACTGAGATTGCCTTAAATCTATAGATTAGTTTGGGAAAAAGTGATATTTTAATAATATTGAGTCTTGAAACACTATCTGAGATAGAGTAGTGTGTGTGTGTGTCTATATGTGTGTGTATGTGTGTATATGTATATATATAGTGTTTGAAACACATTAGAAAATTTAGTGATTGCTTAAAAAGCATAGTCTTTTGACCCTTTGCTTTTCCAGATGACACACATCTAATATAAATTAATATATTCATACTACAAAATATTCAGCTGGAAATAAGCAAATAGTGCTGCATTTTTTAAAAAAAAATTGGAGACGTTTATGAAATTTTAACTATTTGAAAAATAATTGTACTAATGGATAGCTGACTAAAGTTCAATTGCCAAATCTAAACTTTTGCTTCAGTTTTTGCTACTGTTTTCCTCATTTTAAGAAACAACTTCTAAAAATATTCCTGAAGCTATAACATAAAAAATCTAATTAAAATTCAATAGTAACTTTTGCCAGACTGCATTTTGATATCTTTTATGGAATTTGAAACATATCATACATGCACACAAACACATCAAAAATCCACATTATAAGAAAACATGCATTTGCAGTCATTACTTTTTGAAAAGGCATTTTCTGGCAGCTGCAGGCACTCACACTTTTTGCAGCATCCTCACAGCAATTTTGTTCTCACCAGAAATACAAAACTTGTCTGGAAAGAGATGAGACTGGTTATTCAATAATCCTACCAGTAATTACACATATAAAACCATGTTTCTCCTAAAGTAGGTACTAATTACAAAGGCAAGTTTCTTTCCATTTATTTTGAGATTTGGCTTAACAGCCAATCATGTACCTAAAAGTCCATATTATTCTTTCATTCAACATATTTTAACTAAGTCCTTATGGCAGGCACAGCGCTAAACCCTGGAGACAACTTAGTACATGAATCACAAGTAATTTCTGTATTAAGAATGGAAAATATGGTATACATACAAGACACATTAAGTTGAAAGAATATACAATTTATGTATGTATGCATGCACGTATGTCTGTATTTGATGTAGGAAGTGAGAAGGAGAGGGTTTCCATAATGACTTTCAGGTTTTTCACATGGCTTACTTGATACATAATTTACCAATTTAGAGTAAGAAAAGATGAGAGTTACTTACAAAGGAGCTCCCATAAGACTGTAATCTGATTTCTTAAAAGAAACCTTATAGGCAAGAAGGGGCTGGAAAGAAGTATTCCAAGTCATGAAAGGCAAGTACCTACATCCAAGATTATTCTATCCAGCAAAGCTCTCATTTAAAATAGAAGGGCAGATAAAGTGCTCCTCAGATAATGTCAAGTTCAAGTAGTTCATCATCACCAAGCCCTTATTATATGAAATGTTAAAGGGACTTATCTAATAAATAGAAGAAAATAAAAAAATATGAACAGTATGGCCCTGGCTGGTGTAGCTCAGTGGATTGAGCACGGGCCTGCGAACCAGACAATCATGGTTCGATTCCCAGTCAGGGCACATGCCTGGGTTGCAGACCAGTTCCCTGCAGGCCAATTCCCAGCAGGGGACGCATGAAAGGCAACCATACATTGATGTTTCTCTCCCTCTCTCCTTCCCTTGCCCTCTAAAGATAAATAAATAAAATCTTAAAAAAATATGAACAGTAAAAGGACAACAAACTCACAATTATCAAAAACTGAAACTAAAAAAACCCTCTAAGCAAACAACTAGAACAGGAACAGAATCAGAGAAATGGGGATCATGTGGAGGGTTTTCAGTGGGAAGGGGAAGGAGAAGAATGGAGGGTAAATTTACAGGGTATAGGAAGCATAATTGGTGGCATAAAATAGACGGGGGGTTAATAATAGTATAGAAAACAGAGAAGTCAAGGAACTTATATGTACAACCCATGGACATGAACTAAGGTGGGGGAGGCGAGAGAGTTGGAGAGTGCAGAGCAGAGTGGGGATAAAGAGGGGAAATTGGGAAAACTGTTATAGCATAATCAATAAAATATACTTAAAATTTGGTAATCCTGTGGGATCCTGTTTATTTTGAGTTGGCCTGAAGATTTGATGGGGTAAAATTCCTCCTGAGTTCCATGTTCTATAACAGTAGGAAGAAACCGTTACGCTTTTTCTCTAGTTTAGGCTCCTCATATTCTGTGAGCTAAATCCCAAAATCCATCGAAAAATGAGAGAGAGAAATCAGACTGACATACAGCAAGCCTCCATAAGAATTCACTGACCGCCCTGGCTGGTATAGCTCAGTGGATTGAGCGTGGACCTGTGAACCAAAGGATCGCGGTTCAATTCCCAGTCAGGGCACATGCCTGGGTTACAGGCCAGTTCCCAGCAGGGGATGCACAAGAGGCAACTGTACACTGATATATCTCCTTCTCTCCTTCCCTTGCCCTCTAAAGATAAATAAAATAAATACAATCTTTAAAAAAAATTCACTGACCTAAAGTGGTAAAAATTAAAGTTGCTCATTTTTTCTCTTAATCTTTGACTTACAGAAATGTCACACATAAAAATCAGAGTAAATTAATATGCTGTATGTTAAATGAATATATCAAAATCAACTTTGGACTGTTGTTGAAAACTAAAAAAAGACATATTTAAATGAATTTTATATTTAAATACATTGTCATTTTAAAACTATAGCCATAGTTAAGTGGCCTGTTGTTTAAGCAGACACAATGGAACAGCTGGTCAGCTGGAGTATTTTCCTGAAGAGTTGTAATTGGGAAAAAATGAAGAATATGTAAGTGAAGCAGGTTGCTGTGCTTTATGAATTTTTATTCTACTCATTGAATATTCATGAGCCCCAAATCAACATGCCAGAAAAATTCTTTGTCCATTTTCTGTGTGTGTGTGTGTGTGTGTGTGAGTAGTTTCGTCCATCTGTAAGAAAGCTTTGCTATCTTGGAAACAAATTACTTTACTTCTGTGAAAAACCCTAAGAAAACTCAGCACTCTGGCATGCATCTAATATTTTATCAGGAAGACATAATGATTTTCTTGATTAACAGGATGAAGAAGGTTGTGTGTGTATTGACCTCCACTCCAGATAAAAACAACTGCATAACCTTTCTCTGTTACACTGTCAGTAGACCAGTGAGCAGATTCTTCTCAGGTTTCCTAGCAATTGGAAGTCACACTAAAGTAACAGCATGTATAACAAACAGGAAAATATCAGCCTACCTAATTCAGCTATTGGATTAGTAATGGAAGAAATGAATTTTCATAAATGTGGATTGCTGAAATTACACAACTTTTTGGACAAAGAAAAGTTATAATTTTTTGTTGCTTAGAAGGGTCAGAAATGTATTTGCCCCACTGTCATTTTGGTATCATCATTTTTTTCATGCGTGTCTTCCCCTGAGTAAAGTAACTAAATCAAATATATACTTTTAGATCCATAGCTACTTTAAAACAAAATGAAAAAAACTGCTAAGATTCTGGTCCTTAGATTCTCTTTCATTTTGCAATGCTTTGACAAACCAACAACTGTGCTGTCAAGTTTAGAATTTAAATAGGCTTTCACAAAAAGCTTCATGAACACCAGCTGTAATGTCAGCAACCAACTCCATCTTATTTTGTCTTTAACATAAAGCGTAGACTCAAGATGACTCTTGCCAGCCACAGCTTGGGAGATAGACTGTAAGGATGATTTTTCCCATCTGTGAGAAGTCAAACAGAATCTCAAGACAAAATGTATGCTAGAAGTGTCTATATCTCTTGGAAGTTGGATTGATACTACATTTTGGAAAATAATGTCATTGTTTTAAAATTATCCTTCTAGGTAATGCAGTTTAAGCTGGGTATGACACAACATTCAGTTGCTGAACAGGAACACACCCTGCCAGTAAGGCCAAGCTGACACCATTGCTTTTTCGATGTTTGGAACATATTTGGAGACTCCCAAAGATAGAACACTTTCATTGGCTTGGTGTAGGCAGAAAGGAAGAGAGGAATTAGGGAAGAGATGGAGATGATGACAAGCCAATAATCCTATACTAGATGAAGTTTGCTACAGTAAAGGATATAAAGAGACAAGACCAAAGAAAGAACTGAGGGAAGAAAGGAGATACAATAGAGAGATGAAAGTGAAATTTGGTAGGAAAAGCAAAGGGTTTTTGGAACTATGCATATATCTTATAACATAGAGTAAGAGCAGATGGAGAAACTCAACTAGAAAAAAAAGAACAAATGACAAAATTGTACATTGTGAAGAGGAAAATTGAAATAAGCCATTGAACAAAGTGAAAACAATAGAGACTTTTGTACTGAGGGGAGAGAGATACCAAAAAACATTTGAATATGTACAACATTCCTATTTATATTTGTGGAAATTTAAATATATATGTTGTATATTGGCCCATTGTACAGAATATGGAACTGATAAATATGTGGATACAGAATCTCTGCTAAGCTGCTTCTTTGCAGGATGGCCACTCTTACCTGATTCTTAGCTACCACTCCTGCATCTTGATCATAGGACTATGTGCTGTTGTGTCTGGCAGAGATTCATTTCCATTGGGAGGTAATGGAGAATTATCTCCTCTTTGATCATGATTCCTAAATGCTTGAGTGTAGATTGTGCTGTCAGGGAGGGTGGCCAGTAGAGTATGTGACTATTGAGCATTTGAAATGTGTTAGTCAAAATTCAGATGAGCACTAAGTGTATTCCCCAGACTTTGAATAATTAATATAGGTATAAGAATGAAAAGTATCTAATTTCTGTTTTTATATTCATGGTATTAAAATGATCACATATTTGACATTAATAAATAAATATTATTTAAATTAGATTTGTTTCATTTCATTTTTTAATGTGACTACTAGAAAACTTAAAATTACACATGTGTTTCATTTTTGTAGTTTGCACAATAACTCTACTAAACAGTGTTCATTTAGAATGTAGGTAAGGATGAGATTTTTAACCTTGTGCACACCATGATTTCTATTCCAGTTTAGTTGTTACCCCCTCGGTACAAAATATGCATGTTCTATACTGACATGGGTTTACCCTGGGAAATGCACATAGAAAATGGTTGTTTTGTGAATTACAAAAGCAACCATTTTCTTAGAGAACATACTTTGTGTTTATGGATGTTTTATGATTCAAGAATATGTTTTAGGTGAATCAAAGAGGCAGAAGCTGAAAATAAACCAGCTCATTTCACTCTTCACTAGAAGTTTTATCTTAACATCTTTATTGTGAATTTGGCCTTTCAATTTCATCTATTGTTTTCTTTCTGGCTGACAATATCTGCTGAATGGGGCATAGCAATAATCATTAAGCTTGGATTAAAGTGGGGGACTGAGCTCATAAGTAACTTTACATATTAAAGCTATTCCAGTTTTTCCTAAATAATGAAACCAAACAAGTCTAAAGGATTTGTTGAAAAATATGTTCAAAAATTGGTTTATAGGCCTTATGTTACTTTAGCTCTGTGTATCTGTATCCATTGATAGGATTCCTGAGTGTTGCCAGGATAAAATTGGAAGAATAACATTATTTTTATTCCTGACATCCCAGTTATCATGTACTATTTATATTGTGATGAACCAAGAACCATGCTGTCAATGATAGGGGGAACCCCAGAGCCTTTCTATGTTGCACATGCAAGATTTTTTTCCTTGTTAAGATGACAATACTTCATAAAATGCCTTTGGATTAAAAATGAGATTTTTCTAACACAGAATGCAGCTTCTAACTATATATACAGGCTCAAAAGTAGACAAATACATAAAAAGTTATTTTCATCCAGCTAATATTTAACATGACTTTACTACTGAAGGGTGCAGTGTGGGATACCAAGAAAGGAAGGCTTCATAAAGATTATTATCTAATACAAGATATGTACTTCCTACCCATGCAAAATTAACTATTAATATTAGCATAGCTATAAATGCTGAGGGAACATGGAGCATTCAGATGAAAATAGCAGCTAGAGGTCATGTGAAGGACAATTCCACAACCAGATAATATGTGGTAGTAAAAAGAATTTTGAGTCTGGACATCTGGGATTAAGTTAAGATCCTATTAAAAAGCTGGGTGAATGATCTTATCTCCCTGAACCTAGGTGCCCAGGGTTGTTTGTCTTTTTTATTTATCCTCCTGCAATAATACTCTAATGGACATAATTTAGACCCTTTTACTCCTTTAAGTATCAGTAAATGAAGGTTATATGCATGGGAGACTTGGTTAAAATCTTCGACAGTACAGAAAATGTACATGTCAGAGAAACACAATTAAATATATGCTTTTAAAAATCAATATCCTTAATGGTTGTACCAGTCTGCAATCCCACCAACAGTGAACTAGGGTCCCCTTTTCCCCACAACCTTTCCAACATTTGTTGTTTGTTGCTTTGTTTATGATGGCCATTCTGACTGGTGTCAAGTAGTATCTCATTGTGGTTTTAATTTGCATCTCTCTGATAGCTAGCAATATTGAGTATCTTTTCATGTGTCTCTGGATCTTTTGTATGTCCTCCTTGGAGAAGTATGTGTTCAAGTCCTTTGCCCATTTTTTAAATGGGTTGCTTGTCTTCTTAGAGTGGAGTAGTGTGAGTTCTTTGTGTATTTTGGAGATTAAACGTTTGTCTGAGGTATCATTGGCAAATATGTTTTCCCAAACAGTTGGTTCTCTTTTTATCTTAATACTGTTTTCTTTAGGCATTCAGAAGCTTTTTTATTTTGATGAGATCCCATTTGTTTATTCTTTCCTTTATGTCCCTTGCTCTAGGGGACATATCAGTAAAAATGTTGCTATGTGAAATATCTGAAATTCTCTTGCCAATGTTCTCCTCTAGGATTTTTAATAGTGTCATGGCTTATATTTAAGTCTTTTACCCACCTTGAATTTATTTTGGTGTTTGGTGTAAGTTTGTGCTCAAGTTTCATTTTTTTGCACATAGCTGTCTAGTTCTCCCAACACCATTTGTTGAAGAGGTTATTTTTACTCCATTTTATGTTACTGACCCCTTTGTCAAATATTAGTTGCCCATAGAGACTTGGGTTTATTTCTGGGCTCCCTATCCTCTTCCATTGGTCTATGTGCCTGTATTTATTCCAGTACCAGGCTGTTTTGATTACAGTGGCCTTGTAATAGTTTGGTATCGGGTATTGTGATCCCTCCTACTTTGTTCTTCTTTCTCAAAATGTTCATAGCAGCACAATTTACAATAGTCAAGTGCTGGAAGCAACCTAGGTGCCCATAAGTAAATAAATGGATCCAAAAACTATGGTACATTTACACAATGGAATTCTATGCAGCAGAGAGAAAGAAGGCGCTCCTACCCTTTGCAACAGCATGGATGGAACTGGAAAGCATTATACTGAGTGAAATAAGCCAGGCAGTGAAAGACAAATACCATATGATCTCACCTTTAACAGGAACTTAAACAACAAAACAAACAAGCAAGCAAAATATAACCAAAGACACTGAAATAGAGAACAAGCTGACAGGGACCCGAGGGGAGAGGGGAGAGAATTTCAAGGGAAAGGGGGAAGGATTCACAGAAACAAATATAAAGCACACATGGACAAAAACTAAGGCAGGGGGGATGATGGGGAGCACTTGGGGGTGGGCTGGGATTGGAGTAAAAGACAGAAAACTGTACTTGAATAATAATTAAATAAATTTTTAAAAATCAGTATCCTCTACCTATAAAAGTCCTGTGGTCATTTTAGCCAATGGAGTATTTCCAAAGGTTCTTTTTATTTACTTCTTTTTAGAATATAACATCTGCTCATATTAGCAACCTTTCCTGTGTCTTGTCTTCAACTTCTTCATTCCCTCATCTACACAGATTCCCATTCCCAAGGTTTTCTTTATTACTAGGGTAGGCAGAACAATTTAAATCTACTTTTGACTCATCCTTAATCCATCCTAGCCAAGCATTTCGAATGGTTTGTGGGGTTCAGCAGGAGAGGAAAAGTAGTGATAGAACTAAAAAATGGTAGCAAGATACTTTGGAAAGACAGTTTTCAAGATTCTTAAGTCATATTTTATAATAACAATGTTTTCCACTCCCCCAAATGATAAATAGCATACCTTTGGTTTTAAACACTGCATACGCTTAGATTCTTTAGTCAGCTGAATTAAAAGGCCACTTCGCTTAGGACAATCCATGGAGTCAATATAAATAGGGGCTAGTATAAAGGTTGAGAGTACAAGTACTGTACTTTCCAGAGTTTTCTCCTTCTTCTATTATTTTTATTCATTATTTGTATGAACTTCATCATCCTTTGTAAACGTGTAGGCTGAGGTGCATTGAAAGGGTCTCCTATTCATTCATTCCAATACAAATCTCAATTTCTTGTGTAAATCTGCCAAAGCATTTTCTTTTTTTTAATTTTTTTTAATTTTATTTGGTTACTTTTCAAGTACATTTTTTTTCTCTCCCCCCCCCCGCCCAGTCTCCCCCCTCCCTCCCATTCCCCCCCCCAGTCCTCATCTCTGTGTCATTCATACTTGTTCCTCAAAATCCCTCCCCCCTTTTTCCCCTTAAGTTCCCTTCCCTCTCCCCTCTGGTCACTGCCCACTTGTTCTCTATTTCAGCGTCTTTGTTTTTATTCTGTTTGCTTGTTTGTTTTATTCTTTAGCTTCCTGTCAAAGGTGAGATCATATGGTATTTGTCCTTCAATGCCTGGCCTATTTCACTCAGCATAATGCTTTCCAGTTCCATCCATGTTGTTGCAAAAGGTAGTAGCTCCTTCTTTCTCTCTGCTGCATAAAATTCCATGGTGTATATGTACCACAATTTTTTGATCCATTCATTTACTGATGGGCACCTAGGTTGCTTCCAACTCTTGGCTATTGTAAATTGTGCTGCTATGAACATTGTGGTGCATAGGTTCTTTGAAATTGATGTTTTAGGATTCTTGGGGTATAATCCTAGCAGTGGAATTGCTGGGTCAAAAGGCAGGTCAATTTTTATTTTTCTGAGAAAATTCCATACTGTTTTCCATAATGGTTGTACCAGTCTACAATCCCACCAACAGTGAACTAAGGTCCCCTTTTCCCCACACCCTCTCCAACATTTGTTGTTTGTTGCTTTGTCCATTATAGCCATCCTGACTGGTGTAAAGTGGTATCTCATTGTGGTTTTAATTTGCATCTCTCTGATAGCTAGTGATATTGAGCATCTCTTCATGTGTCTCTGGATGTTCTGTATGTCCTCTTTAGAGAAGTGTCTGTTCAAGTCCTTTTCCCATTTTTTAATTGGGTTCGATGTCTTCCTAGAGTGGAGTCGTGTAAGTTCTTTGTATATTTTGGAGATTAAACCTTTGTCTGAGGTATCATTGGCAAATAGGTTTTCCCATACAGTTGGTTGTCTTTTTAATTTAATACTGTTTTCTTTAGCCATGCAGAAGCTTTTTATTTTGATAAGATCCCATTTGTTTATTCTTTCCTTTATATTCCTTGCTCTAGGGCACATATCCGTAAAAATGTTGCTGCCTGGAATAAGCATTTTCTAATAAAAACCCATCCTAATATATTCATCAAATGTGTGCAATAGTGTTGCCCAAGTCCCAATCTGCCTGTATTACTTTGTCATCAGTGTCTGTAATTGGATCTCAAAATTGTTTCCTTTAGTCAATTTGAATACTAGATGTGCCATAAAGCTAGAGTACTCATCAATTATTTATACCTTTCTGAGGCAATCTTATTTAATCCTCACAACAATCCTGTAAGACAGAGCCCTAAATTAGTCACACTTTACCAATAGAAAAATGAAGATCTCAGCAGTGAAACCATTTATTCAATACCACACAACTGGCAGGTGGCACAGCCAGAATTTAAAATCAGGTGTGCATAAGCACAGTTTTGCCTCTCAGAAACTGGCTAGAAAAGCCTGCATAGAAAAGGGGGCAGTTGAGTATGTTTCTAAATAATAGTGAGTGAAATTTTGATAGATGGAGATGTATGGAGATGGAAGTTCACAAAGAGCATTTCAGATTGAGAGCACTACAGCAAAAAAAAAAAAAGGTATCATTGGGAGATGATCCATCATACAAGTCTGTGATGACACAGGAAATTAGTTCACAACAAAATATATTTAATCATGAGTATAAGATTAATTGCAAACTGTATTTAACTATCCCTCTCAACCAGAATCTTATATATGAATCTAAAGCTTCAGATCTTTTTTAAATTATTATTTTATTTTAATTGCTGTTCAAGTACAGTTTTCTGCCTTTTACTCCCATCCTAGCCCACCCCCAATCCTCCCTACCTCCCCTTCCTCTTTCCACCCCCCTTGTTTTTGTACATGTGTCCTTTATACTTGTTCCTGCAAACCCTTCCCCTTTTCCCCTAAAATTCCCTCCCCTCTCCCCTCTGGTCACTGTCAGCCTGTTGTCTATTTCAGTGTCTTTGGTTATATTTTGCTTGCTTTTTTGTTTTGTTATTTAGGTTCCTGTTAAAGGTGACATCATATGGTATTTGTCTTTCACCACCTGGGTTATTTTACTTAGCATAATACAGAGAATCCAGAGACACATGAAAAGCTGCTTAATATTGCTAGATACCAGAGAGATGCAAATTAAAACCACAATGAGATACCACTTCACACCACTCAGAATCACCATTATAAAGAAAGCAACAAACAACAAGTGTTGGAGAGGTTATGAAGAAAAGGGGACCCTAGTGCACTGTTGGTGGGATTGCAGACTGGTACAACCACTATGGAAAACAGTATGGAATTTCCTTTGAAAACCAAAAATGGATCTGCCTTTTGACCCAGAAATTCCACTGCTGGGATTATATCCTAAGAACCCTAAAACACCAATCCAAAAGAACCTATGTACCCCAATGTTCGTAGCAGCACAATTTACAATAGACAAGTACTAGAAGCAACCTAGATGCCCATCAGTAAATGAATGGATCAAAACATTATTGTACACTTACACAGTGGAATTCTATGCAGCAGAGAGAAAGAAGGAGCTCCTACCCTTTGCAACAGCATGGATGGAACTGGAAAGAATTATAGCTTCAGATCTTGTCATCCCAAATCACTTCAAGACAGCAGATGAGGATTATAGCTATTTCTTTTTCATGAAAAAATAACTTATTGAGTCATGAAGTAAAGTTAAAAAGAATAACAAGACAGTATCAGGTAAAATAAAAAATCCTAAAAAAGAAATTAGAAAAATATTAAAATTATTAAGAAAAAATGATTTTATTTATAATAACTTTCATAATAAAGAAAAGTGGGAAAGGAACACTAGTGCTTACAATAAATATTGATGGAATGTCTAATACAAATGTACTTTTTTTCACATTTTTTTTGTTCAGGTAGAGTTGTCTCCATTTTCCTCCCAAAACTCCCCCCACTCCAGCCACACCCACTTCCCATCCTTAATCCTATCTCCCTACGGCTTTGTCCATCGGTCCTTTACATATGTTCTTGACAACCCTTCTCCCTTTTCTCCCCATTACCCCCTCCCATCCCCCCTCTGGTTAATGTCAGTTTGTTCTTAATTTCAATGTCTCTGGTTATATTTTACTTGCTTGTTTGTTTTATTGATTAGGTTCGACTTATAGGTGAGATCAGATGGTATTTGTCGTTCACCTCCTGGCTTTTTTCACTTAGCATAATGCTCTACAGTTCCATACATGCTGTTGCAAAGGATAGGGGCTCCTTTCTTCCTGTTGCATAGTATTCCATCATGTAAAAATAGCATTAATTTTAAAATCATTTTATTATTTTATTTTATTACTTTTATTTTTGTTTTATTTTTCCTTTTTATTTTTTAAATTACTCTATTGTTGTTCAATTACAGTTGTCTGCATTTTCTCTCCACCATTCCCCCCAACCCCAGCCAAACCCACCTCCCTCCCTTGCTTACACCCCGCCCTGGTTTTGTCTATGTGTCCTTTATAGTAGTTCCTGAAAACCCTTCTCCTCACTGTCCCCTCCCCCCTTCCTCTGGGTATTGTTAGATTGTTCTTAATTTCGATGTCTCTGGTTATATTTTGTTTGCATTTTTTTGTTGATTATGTTCCAATTAAAGGTGAGATCCTAAGGTATTTGTCTTTTGCCACCTGGCTTATTTCACTTAGCATAATGCTTTCCAGTTCCATCCATGGTGTCTCAAAGGGTAAGAGCTCCTCCTTTTTCTCTGTTGCATAGTATCCCATTGTGTAAAGGTACCATAATTTTTTGATCCAATCATTTACTGATAGGCACTCAGGCTGAAATGTACTTTATATGAGAATTCTCCTTCAGTCACATCATCATCAATACTTTGTTTTAATCATATATTATTGTTAGTAGAAGTCTACTGACTTGTTTGAACAAATTTGATTGAATTCATTTTATTAATGACTGTCATTGTCATGAATATCATTATAAACTTCACTTTCCTTGGTTATTGTAAAAATATGGTTTATTCCCCCGCTAAGTAGCCTCAGAAAAAATTTTTGACTTTTTTGCATGACATATTTATAGTTTTCTTTTATTATATATTCCAGTTAGGCTGTCAAAATCCTCTTTATAACTACTTTCTACTATTTATCTGCTGCAGCTTATTAAAGCTTATTATAATTCTGTGTAAAGTTAAACTACCTCTGAGTGACAGCCTGGAATACTTCTTCATGGATAAACTTATGACATCTATTTTGGCTGCTGAAAGCATTTGTTTGTTTGTTTGTTTACATTCTGGTTTTCATATGTGCTCTGAAGGAAGCTATGGACACAAGAGCTAGGTAAGGAGAGACAATTATAGGTATTCTAAGGTACAATCAATAAAGATAATTTTAACAAGAGTTATAGCAGAGAATCCTTTTAATCAAAGCATATGAAATGAAGATAATTAATATTTTAATCATGTATTCCACGTCATATCAACTCTGAAGTATTATAAAGTTATGTTTTAAAATTATAATTTTAATTTTTAAAGTCATAAAATAAATATATAGAAAGTAGGAAAACATTTTATCATATTTCAGAAGTCTAGAGTTTGAACTCAGGATCCAGATTTTCTGGGTTTGAAACTCATTCTGCTTTCTAGCTGTGTGACATTGAAGAAGTCACTTTATTTCTCTATGTTGCAGTTTATACATCTATAAAATGGTAATACTTGCATAATACTTACCTCTTAGGGTTGCTGGAACAATGCATAAGTTTATATATATGCATATGAAACAAATAGAATGTCAGTAGGTATATAGTGAATGAAATTTAAATGAGGCCTTTTATTAACATAAGAGCTGTTTTACATTTTCTTTTGTTTTTATTTCTAATCTTTGAACAAAATTCATTCTATGAAATTTATATACTTATAGAATACTGCAAGCTCTATTGTAATGTCAGAGACTTTCTTGTCTCATTTGTTATTTTTAAAAATATTTTATTTATTTATTTTTGAGAGAGGGGAAGGGAAGGAGAAAGCATGGGAGACAAACATCAATGTATGGTTGCCTCTCAGGTTTCCCCTACTGGGGACTGGCCTGCAACCCAGGCATGTGCCCTGAAGGGGAATCCAACCAGTGACCCTTTGCTTCATAGGCCTTTGCTCAATCCACTGAGCTACAGCAGCCAGGGCTTGTTTGTTACTTTAATTCAGTGCCTAACACAGTGCTTAGGTAATTAAAATCTCATTATATGTTTGCTGAAAGAATGACTAAATGAATCATGATTGAAAAATTTATTTTTAGGTATCATAATGCAATGTCATTGTATATGGTGCAGTAAAATTATTTCTCCTACAGTTAAGAGTAAAACATCACTGTTGTCAGGGCCAGATTCAGTTATCATGACTTTCGTGATAAATACCTTGTTCTTTGGAGATTATCTCTTGGTATTTAACTTAACCTGATGATATATTAATGTGAAGAATGATGAGCTAGCAGTCATGTTTTAAACAAGTTATTCATTTTATCATTAGAAAAATTGTGATAGATGGAAGGCAATGCAAGTATATTTAGGATCTGTTTTGACTTATGCCTCCGATAAACAAAGAAAATTCTTGTAGGACATATTGAGAGTTATACTAAATTGGAATCCTTAGACTGCTTCTTTATGATATCAATACAGTTGTCTGAAGAGTTTTTAAAAATTTACTTAAATGTTTGTTGTGTAAGCTCTGAACATTTTTTATTTTTTTTAATTTTTATTTTATTGATTATGCCATTACAGTCGTTCTATTCCCCCCTTCATTCCCCTCCACCCTGCACCCCCACCCCTACCATTCCTCCCCTTTAGTTTATGACCATGTGTCTCAAGTTCTTTAGATTCTATATTTCCCATAATATTCTTGCCCTCCATCTATTTTCTATCTACTGTCTATGCTACTTATTTTCTGTACCTTCTCCCCCCTTCTCCTCCTCCCACTCCCCTGTTGCTAACCCTCCATGAGATCTTCATTTCTATGGTTCTGCTCCTGATCCAGCTGTCCTCTTAGTTTGCTTTTGTTTTAGATGTGGTTGTTAATAACTGTGCACTTGCTGTCCTTTCACTGTTCATGTTTTTTTATCTTCTTT
The DNA here is from genome assembly GCF_021234435.1 of Artibeus jamaicensis. Lineage (NCBI taxonomy): Eukaryota > Metazoa > Chordata > Mammalia > Chiroptera > Phyllostomidae > Artibeus > Artibeus jamaicensis. The sequence goes on from NW_026521506.1 coordinate 22,141,499, forward strand.
TTCTTAGATAAGTCCCTTTAATATTTCATATAATAAGGGCTTGGTGATGATGAACTCCTTGAATTTGACCTTATCTGAGAAGCACTTTATCTGCCCTTTCATTCTAAATGAAAGTTTTGCTGGATAGAGCAATTTTGGTTGTAGTTCTATAGATTTCATGACTTGGAATACCTCTTTCCAGCCCCTTCTTGTCTGTAAGGTCTCTTGAGAAATCCGCTGACAGTCTGATAGAAACTCCTTTGTAGGTGACTGTCCCCTTAGCTCTTGCTGCTTCTAGGATTCTCTCCTTCATTTTAATCTTGGCTAATGTAATGATGATGTGCCTTGGTGTGTTTCTTCTTGGGTTCAACTTCTTTGGGACTCTCTGAGCTTCCTGGATTTCCTGGAAGTCTATTTCCTGTGCCAGATTGGGGAAATTCTCCTTTATTATTTGTTCAAATAATTCTTCCACTGGTGGCTGTTCCTTTCCCCCCTTCTGGTACCCCTATAATTCAGATGTTGGAGCGTTTAAAGATGTCCTGGAGGTTCCTAAGACTCTCCTCATTTCTTTGAATTCTTGCTTGTTCACTCTTTTCTGTTTGGCCATTATTTGCTTTCTTCTGGTCCACTCCATTGATTTGAGTCCCAGTTTCCTTTTCATCGCTATTGGTTTCCTGTGCAATTCCATTCATTTCAATTAGTTTCACCTTCATATGTTTCTCTACTTTGTGGCTATAATCAACCAGTTCTGTGAGGATCCTGATCACCAGTGTTTTGAACTGTGCGTCTGAGAGTTTTGCTATTTCTTCATCACTTAGATTTATAGGCTCTGGGGCTTTGAGTTCTTCTTGAGCCATTTTTGGTCTGTTTGTGCCCTTTAAGTGTGAGGAGCTGAGCCTTGGACTCCCAGGTTGCTGGGTTGTGAGGCTATATGTGGGGGCGTGGTCAGAGGAGAGAAATGGCAGCACCCTCTACTGTTTCATGCTGCTGGGTGAGGAGCAGAGCTTTAGGTGGTTCACCATGGCCAGGCCACTCAGAGTTGCTGGGTTCTGATGCTGTATGTGGAGGCGGGGTCAGAGCGGGGAAATGGCAGCTATCTCTGCTGCCTCTGTTGCTGGGACCCGCTTGGTCCCGTCTCACTGCCCACTCCCTCGCAGGTCTATCCGCGCAGAAATGCGCCAGCACAGTCAACCTGCTGCCCTTCACCCTCACCAGATCCGCTGGTCACTCACTGGGTCGTGCTCACTAGGTCGCTCACTGGGTAGGCCCTTTGCAACCCCACCCCTGGGATCTGCGCACGAGTTCGTAGGACCAAGTTTTCCTGTGCAACCCTGCTCTGCCAGCTGCTGGTTTCGCCCCTCTTACCGGTCAGGCTGAAGAATTCATTGTTATCAGACTTCCAAAAAGTTCAATTTTCTGTGTTCTGGATGTTTTCTCTTGCTAATATTTTGTTGTCTCTAAACTTGGTTGTGTGAGAAAGCACCACGTCTCCACCTATGCCTCCATCTTGGCGGAAGTACCTGAACTTTTTTAAGTGTAAGTGTCTAACTTACATGTAATTGCCCTGGCATACATTTCAAAGATGACTGTTTCCAGTAAACACATTGCCAGGCACAGGAGTAGATAGAGAACCAGTTTGCTTTCACTCACTTCTTACCCAGACTCCTCTGTTTTAGATATCTTGGTTGATTTAATAAGTGTACATTTGGACAGCTCAATTTATTTTTCTGTGGTCTTTTTTATTTTTTAACTTTATTTTTATTATTGATACTGTTACAACTGTCCTCATTGCCCTCTACCTATCTCCGCCCTTCCCTTGCCCCTCCTTCCCTCTGGCCATTACCAGACTGTTGTTGCTGTCCATGGGTTAGGCCTATATGCTCATTGGCTACTTTCTTTCATCCAATTTACCTCTCTCCCCTCCCCTCTGACAGCTGTCAGTCTCATGTATCTATGCCTCTTTTTCTATCCTGTTAATCAGTTTATTTTGTTCACTACATTCCACATATAAGAGGGATCATATGATATTTATCTTTTTATGACAGGCTTATTTCACTTAGCATAAGAATCTCCAGGCCCATCCATGTTGTCACAAAAGGTAAGATTTTCTTCCTATTACAGCCAAAATATTGTGCAAACATACCACTGTTTTTTTGGGGGGGTGGGGAAAGAGAATAATAGATTTGAGAGACAAACATTGATTGGTTACCTTCCATGTACACCCCAACTGAGTATTGAACCCACAAACTTAGTTTATGGAACAATGCTCCAACAAACTGAAAAATCCAACCAGGGCTGTACTACTGCTTTTTTATCTACTCATCTACTGATGGGCACTTGGGCTGTTTCCAGATATTAGCTATTGTAAATAATGCTGTTATGAACATAGAGGTGCATATCGTCTTTCATACTGGTGTTTTGGAATTCTTAGGATACACTCCTTGAAGTGGAATTGCTGGGTTAAAAAAAGTTCCATTTTTAATTTTTTGAGGAAACTCCATACTGTTTTCTAGAGTGGCTTCACCAATCTGCATTCCCACCAACAATGCACTAGAGTTCCTTTTCCTGCACATCCTTGCCAGCACTTGCTATTTGTTGATTCACAGATGATATCTCATTGTGGTTTGAATATGCATGCCTCTGATGATTAGTGATGTTGTGCTTTTTTTTTTTATATGTCTATGGACCATCTGTATGCCCTCTTTGGAGAAATGTTTATTTAGATCCTCCTCTCATTTCTTAATTAGATTGTTTGTCTTCCTGGTGTTGAGTTATAGAAGTTCTTTATATATTTTAGAAATTAACCCCGTATCATATGTATCATTGGCAAATATGTTCTCCCATATAGTGCATTCCCTTTTTATTTTGTTGATGGTTTCTTTTGCTGTGCAGAACCATTTTAGTTTGATGTAATTCCATTTGTTTGTTTCTTTTGCTGTAGGTAATATATTGGCAAAAATAGTGCTACAAAAGTTGCATGAGATTCTGCTGCCTATATTTTTTCCTAGGGTTTTTATGTTTTGTAATTTACATTTAAGTTTTTATTCATTTTGAGTTTATTTTTGTATATGGTGTAAGAAAGTAGTATAGTTTCATTTTTTGCATGTATCCGATTAATTTTCCCAACAACATTGATTGAATAAACTATATTGTATGTTCTCACTTTCTTTGTCAAATATTGATTGATCCTAAGGACGTGGTTTTATTGTTTCATTTATCTACATGTCCGGTTAATGCCAGTAACTTGCTCTTTTGATACTATGGCCTTGTAGTATAGCTGGATATCAGATAGAATGATTCCTCCAACTTTGCTCTTCTTTTTCACAATTTCAATGACTATTTGCAGTTCTTTGTGGTTCCATATATATTTTTGAAATAATTGTTCTAGTTCTGTGAAATACACCATTGGTATCTTCACAGGAATCACATCGAATCTATAGATTGCTTTGGGGAGTACAGACATTTTGATGATTTTAATTCTTCTTAACAATTAACATGGTAGATGTTTCCACTTATTTGTATCATCAGTGTCTTTTCACAGAGTCTTACAATTTTCCAAGTGCAGTTTTTTATATCCTTGGTTAAATTTAATCATATGTATTTTTTATTCAATTATAAATGGAATTATTTTCTTAGTTTACATTTCTGATAGTTCATTATCAGAATGTATAAGTACAATTAATTTTTGGATATTTATTTTGTATCCTGTTACTGTATTGAATGAATTTATCAATTTTAGTAATTTTTGGATGGAATCTTTGTGGTACTCCATATGCAGTATCATGTCATCTACAAATAATAAGTTTTACTTCTTCCTTTCCAATTAGGATACCTTTTAGTTATTTTTCATGCCTAATTGCTGTGGCTAAAACTTTCAGTACTATATTTTAAAAAAATGGTGAAAGCAGACATTTCTGTATTGTTCCTGAACTTAAGGGAATCACTTATAATTTTTGCCCATTGAGTATTGTGTTGCTAGTGGGTTTGTCGTACATGCCCTTTATTACATCAAGGTATGTTCCCATTATTCCCACTTTCCTGAGAGTTTTAATAAATGGATGCTAGGTTTTGTCAAATCTTTTTTAGCATTTATTGAGATAATCATGTGATTTTTTCTTAATTTTGTTTATGTGTTGTATTACATTTATTTATTTGTGAATGTTGTACTAACCTTGCATACCCAGAATAAATTCCACCTGATCATTGTGTATAACCTTTTAAATATTTTGCTGTATTTAGTTTGTTAATATTTGTTGAGGATTTTAGCATCTATATTTTTCAGGGAAATTAGCCTGTAATTTCTTTTTTGTCATATTTTAATCTGGTATTGGAATTATGATCATGATGGCCTTGTGAAATGAACTGAAGAGTCTTTCTTCCTCTTGAATTTTCAGAGTAGTTTAAAATGTATAGGTGTTAATTTTTCTTTATTTTTTTTTTTTTGTTAAAATTTGCCTGTGAAACCATCCTTTCCAGGCCCTTGGTTTTGGAAAATTTGCTTACTACTGCTTCAATTTCATCACACGTAATCTGTATATTCAATTTTCTGATTTTTCTCTTATTCAGTTTTAGAAGATTGCAGGTTTCCAGGAACTTATCCATTTCATATAGATTTCGAGGTTTTTTGTCATATGGTGTTTATAATATTTTCTTACAGTCCCTTGTATTTCTTTGTTGTCACTTGTTACTTTTCCTCTTTCATTTCAAATTTTATGTATTTGGGTCTTATCTTTTTTTCTTGACAAGTTTGGTTAAAGATTTGTGAATCTTGTTTATCTCTTCAAAGATCAATATCTCTCTTTCATTGATCTTGTGCATTTTTTGGACTACATTTATTTCAGCTCTGATTTTTATTTTTTATTTCTTCTTACTTTGGGTGTTTCTTATTCTTTTTCTAGTTCTTTTAAGTGTAAAATTAGTTGTATTTTATTTGAATTTTTTTTCTTGAGGTAGACCTGTAGTGCTACAAATTCTCCCCCAACCCCCACCCCTCAGGACTGTTTTTGTTGTGTCCCTTAAATTTTGGATTAGTGTATTCTCATTTTCATTTGTTTGAGGGTATCTTTTAATTTCATCCTTGATCTCATTATTAACCTGTTAATTTTTTAGTAAAATAATATTCATTCTCCATGTTTTGTATTTTTTCAGTTTTTTTCTTGTGATTGATTTCTAGTTTTATACCATTATGGTCAAAGATGCTTGATATAATATCAATCTTCTTAAATTTATTAAGACTTGTTTTGTGTCCTAACATGTGGCCTATCCTGGAAAATGTTCCAGGAGCACTTGAAAAGAATATATATTCTGTTGCTTTGAGTTGAAATGCTCTTAAGTTATTGATTAAATACATCTGATTTAGTGTGTCATTTAAGGTCTCTGTTACCTTGTTGATTTTCTGTCTGGAAGATCAATCCATTGATGTCAATGGGGCTTTAAAATCCTCTACTACTACTGTTTTACTGCTGATATCTCTTTTTCTGTCTATCAAGATTTACTTTACATATTTAAGTGCTCCTGCATTTGGGTGCATAAATGTTTCAAGTGTATATCCTCTTGATTGTTTCCCTTATCATTATGTAGCATCCTTTATTATCTCTTGCTATACCCTTTGTTTTAAAATTTGTTTTGTCAGATATAAGTATTGCTACTCCAGCTTTTTTCTTGTAATTTGGCAGTTAGTTCTTTCCCTTTCCCTGGTCCGGGGTAAGTGTCAATGATTGCCAGTGGGTCTGTCAATGGTAACCAATACTGACTTGGGAGTAGAGGCCTGGGGACACACTACAAAAGATGCCTGAAGCTGGACAGTGACTGGAGACCAGCCAAGCCACCTACATTCATGATACTTTTGGGTGGGAGAAGAGGTTCCTGGATGAAACTTGAACTGAGCTGGCAGAGGGCAACTGGGTGATTTTTCTCCAGATGTTCTAAAGGGAACAGGATTTAAAGCAGAACCTTGCCATTATTTCTAAAGACCTTGGTGATAACAGCACTGTGAACAGATTTTTGACTCGTGTTATTTTCAGTTCTGATGAAGTAGTTGTAATGAAACTCTTTTTGATATCATACTCTGTCTTTTTCCTTTCCCTTACTTTTGTTTCCCAGATATTTTAAGCAGAAACATGCTATTAAATAGAAGATCCCTTTCTTTTCTACCAAACTCTGTCTTTGAAGATTTGCCTGGTAGGTAGTGAGCAGTAAGATCCCCCCACTACTGGTTGGGTTCAGTAACAATACCATATGGAGAGAAGTGTTCTGCCCCAAAAAATATGGCTTCTGAGTGAAAGAGTGACTCAGTACTGGGTTCTAGTGGCTATCCCATCATCTCTTTACTCAGAGCCATAAACCCAATATCTCCTCATGTGACTCTAGGTCACTCTGCTCTCCCTCTGCTGGAGCCCTGGGTAAATGGTTGCAAACAGGAAATTGTTCATTAAACCTTTAAGAGTTTGCCTGTTTGTCTAGTTGACTCTTGTGTCTCTTTAGTGGGCAGAATCCCCCTTGTTTTTTACAGCCAGATGTTATATATGCAACCTTCCTGACTATGGTGGCCTGAGATGGGGAGCCCAGCTTCAGGTTTAGATCCCACACTTCTCAGGAGGAAACCCTGCAGTTCAGCTATCCCTCTGGAATCTGAGCTGCTGACCATGGCAATGGAACCAGCCCTTTTGATTTCTCCATCCTTTCTATCAGGCTCAGTATTGCTTCTTCTGTAAATCCTTGGTTATAAGACCTTCAGCTCATCTCCAGCTAGTCTTCAGATGGTTATTCATGTTGCTTGCTCTATATTTTAGTTGTAATTCCAAATTGGTCTGGGAGGAAGTGAGTAGAATATCCACCTACTGTTCCACAATCTTGAATTTTCCCACTCTTATGTTATGAATTCACCAATAATTAGTAAGCCCAGGAAACTCTAAGCTTCCATCCTCAATTCAAAAAAACAGTAAGATCACAGGTCCAGTCTCTCTCTCTCTTTCTCTCTCTGTTGGTAACCACTATGCCTGGTTTCAGGAGCTGTAACACCGCCCCCCCCCCCATGGCTAAGGCTGAGTGAGAAACTTTCAGACGTTAAGCCACTAAAGAGACAAAGCTCATCTCCCTGGCAGGAATGCCGCTTCTGCTCCTTTTTTTATAACTTGCCCCCAATGCTTGATTAGTTAGCCAATGACAGGTAAGATTCTCCAAGGGGGAAATGACCTAAGATGGGCATGATCATGTGGAGGCCCCAAGGAAGGACTTGGGGGCTATGGAGAAAGGGGGTGATAGACCCTCACCCCTCGGCTTTGAAGAAGCCTGAGTACCATGAGTCCACGAGAAGTCTCCAAAAATTCCTTGGCTATCTGCCTCCCCTGCCTGACTTAAGCCTGAAACAATGACAAAGGGCAGTGCTGCCCTGTGATGGAAAGGGCAGACTCCCTGGGTGATCAGAACTGAGAAAGAATGTGTAAAATCCTGTGAAGCCTGCTTTGCTAAGAATGCTCTTAGTTAAATGATAAAGGTCTGAGAAAGAAATGAGTTTGTTTCCCAAAGTTTTGTAGCCTTTTAGCTGATAGACCCTGACTCAGAATAGGCCCTTGTAGTTCTTTGTATGCTATTTACTGTTTGATTCTTACAGCCTGACAATGATTAATAAACTGTGCCTGTATTCCTGTGCAATATAAACCCAATAAAAGCCTATCTAGGCAAGGGTCAGGGTGCTCGTACCTTGAGAGGGTAGCCAAGCTGCTCTGAGGCACTCCCCCCTTGAGGGAGTAGCTGTGCAGTCCCTTTCCCTCCACAGGACTCAGTAGTCCCTGTGAATTTGTCTAATATCTCATCCATGATGCCACGGGCACTGCAGGTTGGTGCGCGTGTCATATCTCCCCCCTCAACCTTGCTATATGACCCTAGCTATGATATGTAACTTCCAGGTTTTATAAGTAATAAACCTGTGCCTTTTAAAAATTTCTTGATGATATTGCTGAAAAGAGTATTGCAATCATAGTAAGAACCATGAGGGCCAGTTCAGGTTCAAAATTTGTCATTGGTAGGCTAAGACCAGAAGAGAAAAGTACATTAATATGCATCAATAAAAATTTCATAATTATAAGTAAAAAAGGTTATAGAAAATTTGCTATATATTTAAAGTGAAATGCATACCATTTTAATATATAAAATGTGTTTTGAAAAAAGGGCACATAATGAGAAAAATGGATGAAAGATATAACTTTCAGACACAAAGTAAGAAACACACATGGTGGATAAATCTCACTAGTAATAAAAATAAAAATTAGAATAAAATTACATTTCCCCTTATGAAATTGGCAGGGTTTTTAATAAGTATTCATGGTGACAAAATTGTGGGAAAAAAAGCACTTTCAGACTCTGGTAGTGGTTGTGTAAATTGATATACCCAATCTACAAAGAAATTTAGTGAAACAGAATGTCCTAAAATTGTTCATACCCTTTTACTTAGTTTACTTCTAATAACATATTATATAAAAATAATTATATAGAGTTCCACCCAGGGTAGAAGCATAGGTAGAAATACTTCATTTCCTCACATGATCAAAAGAAGGATAACAACCAATTTAAAAACAATAAACCACCAGAACTACCAAATTAGCAAACAACATGGAACACCAAAAACCAAGAAGTTAAAGAAATATTCATTCAGGCCAGCATGCTGAGACAAAGAAATATGGCCCAAATGAAAGAACAAATCAAAACTCCAGAAAAGAAACTAAGTTATGAGGAGAAAGACAACCTATCAGATGCATAGTTCAAAACACTGGTAGTCAAGATTCTCACAGAATTGATTGAGCTCAGTAACAAAATGAAGGAAGAAATGAAGGTTATACAAAATAAATAAAGCAAAATATACAGGGAACTAACAGTAAAGAGAAGAAAACCAGGACTCAAATTGATTTGGAACAAAGGGAAGAAATAAGCATCCAACTGGAACAGAATGAAGAAACAATGCAAAAAAAATGAAGAGAGGCTTAGGAACCTCTGGGACAACTTTAAGCAACCCAACATCCAAATCATGGGGGTGCTGGAAGGAGAAGAGGAAAAGCAAAACATTGAAAACCTATTTGAACAAGTAATGAAGAAAAAACCCTCCCCCAATCTGGAAAAGGAAATAGACTTCTAGGAAGTCCAGAAAGCCTAGAGAGTCCCAAAGAAATTGCACCCAAGGAAGCACACATCAAGGCACATCATAATTACATTACCCAAGATTAAGTACAAGGAGAGAATCTTAAAAGTAGCGAGAGAATAGGAGACAGTCACCTACAATGGAGCTTCCATAAGACTATCAGATGATTTCTCAAAAGAAACCTTTTAGGCAAGAAACAGCTGGAAAAAAGTATTCAAAGTCATGAAAGGCAAAGATCTACATCCAAGATGACTATCCAGCAAAGCTATCATTTAGAATGGAAGGGCAGATAAAGCGCTTCCAAGGTAAGGTCAAGTTCAAGGAGTTCATCATCACGAAGCCCTTATTATATGAAATGTTAAAGAGACTTACCTAAGAAAAAGAAGATCAAAAACTATTAACAGTAAAATGAAAAGTTCACAACTATCAACAGCTGAACCCCAAAAACAAAAACAAAAACTAAGCAAACAACTAGAATAGGAACAGAATCACAGAAATGAAGATCACATAGCGGGTTATCAGTGGGGAGAGGGCGGGGAAGAATGAGGGGAAGTACAGGGAATAAGAAGCATAATTGGTAGGCACAAAATAAACAGTAGGAGGTTAAGAATAGTATAAGAAATGGAGAAGCCAGAGAACTTATATGTACAGCCCATGGACATGAACTAAGGGTTGGGGGTGCTGGAGGGTGCAGGGAATGTGCAGGGAGGAGGATAAAGTGCAGGAAAATATTAGGACAACTGTAATCAATAAAATATATTTAAATTATTTTTAGCATTATATCTATAATATTGTAGGTAGTGAGTAGATTTTTTTATTGAATGAATTAATGAATAATCTGAATAGATATTGATTTAATTTAAAGATTTTTCATAAAGTGATGTCTATGCAAGGAGAGAAGAAAAAAATTTCTGGATCCATCTGCATAAGCTAAATTCTCATGGAAAATATATAAGATCATATTGAAGTATCCTAAGGCAAAATTTGGACTTTTTAGAAAAATTTGAAAATGTAAGAAAAAGTAAGGCATAATAGGCCTATTTTTCTTTACATACATAAATGTTCATGTCAAGAGACAAGAAATAAAATTGAAGGGATAATGATTTGCAAAAATAGTTAAAATAATTGCTTCATATTACTAAGGTAATAATAAGAAATGATCATCAGGAAATTGGAACACAGCTCGAGGCTTATTTCTTAACATAGTGCACATATTTCTGATGCAATTTTGGAAGGGCCCTGAAAATTGATGTTCTTTCCTTTAAAGACCCTATACATGCAACAAGAAAATCAAATTACTCCCTTAAATGCTTTGGTGTGATGAGATTGGCAATTGAAAGCTAAAACTCTTTGTGAAGGAAGAGAAACAGGAATTTTGTTCTCAAATATTGGTGAGTAAAACCACTGGTGGGTTTGTGGCACAAACCCCCAATAACAAGGTAACTGCCTCTGTTACATCTGCATTCTAAAACCGAAAGAAATGACCAAGTTTAAAAGGTGAGAACTTGTAATTTTTGGTGTACACTTACTGAATTTTTGTTGGTAATTAGTGCATCCACACTAGATTGCAATCTAAACTGTAGTATTTCATGGAGGACATAAGCAAAAAATCTTACCCTCATCTAGAAGACAGAATTAAGCAAATAAATGAATAAAATTCATGGTGTATTACTTGATGACATATGGGGAAAATAAACTGCAGAGGAATGGAAGAGAATATAGAGTGGGGGTTGCTTAACTGTCCCAGAGCCATATGTAGATTACAATCAAGAGCAGTCCTAGCCCTCATGTGCTAATTATTGTAAATAAAAAATGGGCATAGTATATTTGTCTTGATGATCTCAAGATAAACAATAGACATGATGTTGTAAATGTCTATGATGAAGGGAGGAGTTTGTATTAGAGGTACACAGAGTTCTTGGTCATCCTTTCACTGCTGCAACAGACATGTAGAAGTCTGAGATTGGTCATTCTTAACCAGATTAATGGCATCTTCTGGACTTCTGTTATGAAGGCAGGAACACCTTTAGGAGCAGTGTTCTGATCCAGATTCTTTTGATATTAAGGACTTACTCTTGGTCAAGATCAAAAACTCTGGAAGATAAATTTTTGGGAAGATGGTGGCTAGGTAAGAGGGAGCAGATTCCACTCCCCCCTACACATTGGAGAGAAACCTGGCTGATCTATGGAGGAACAGAGCAGACAGCCAACAGTACCACAGCATTTATGAAAATAGGAGATCAAAAATTGTATAGGATGTTGAAAAACCAGATGACAAGGAGAATGCTTCACAACAATAAGGGCCCAGAAATCAGTGCAGGGACCAGGGAGGTTGCAGCCCCAGGCCCATTGGGCACCAGACCTGCCAAAGGGCTCTTGGAAGAGAGATGGGTCAGCACACCCTCCCCAGCCAAGCAGGGTTTGAGCAGCACTGGGAGAGATCTGGTTGCTTGAAGTCACAGAAAGGGCAGTAAGGACTGAGTGGCAAACACATGGGGACTGTGAGCACCCACACGTAGCCCTGGGAAGAGTGTGTGCCAGAGCCTATGGGACTGGAAGTGGCCTGGCCAGGCATACATGCCCACAACCTGGAGAGAGAGAGCTGTGTGGAACACCTGGGGACCAGAACTCGGGACCTGCAGAGAGTGTGCACACATCAGGAGACCCAGACACCACATCTGTAAACCTGCCCCTCAGCCTGCTACAGCAAGCAAGAACACAAAAACCGCTTTGGCCAGTTTGACACCAAGAGGGGTGTGTGTGTGTGTGTGTGTGTGTGTGTGTGTGTGTGTGTGTGTGTTTATTTTTAATTGTTTGATGTTTTTAAAGTAATTTTTATTTTTTATTATTTTTTATTTCTCAATCCCTTTTGCTTTTCCTTCCCTTTTTTCTTATTTTATTCCTTCTTCCTTTCTTTCCAATTTTATCTCTTCTACCTTCTTTGTATGCTTTTTTTTTAAATAACCACAAGTAAGGCAAAAAAACCAAAAAAAAACAAAAAACGAGGAACTGTGAAAAGACCACAGTTGGAACCAAAGAGGGGACATCCCGACAGCTGAGATAGAGAGATAAATTTCACTTTGCTATTATAAAGAACCTGCAAGATACCACATATTTGTATTATTATTTTTACATTATTCTTACATCTTTTATTTGAAAAATATTTTTGTATTCCTCTCCTTTCTGTTTAGTCTTCTTTGCTTGGTTGGTCATATTATATTGTATGACAGGTTTTCCCTGTCCTCTCATTCACAGAGTATTGCTAATCTATTGTCCTTCACTTCACCTGTGTTCCATTAGCACACTACTGAAGGTCCAATACTCCCTATTCTTGGTATCTAGATCTCATAGATTATGCCATATGATTTTTACTCTAATATTATTGTAAATAATAGCTGTTCCATACTATTGCAAATACTACACAACATCCCTCCCAGATCTTAGCCTACTTCATTGTTTCCAGAAGCATAATACTATAGTAAATAACTCAATTCTCTCACACACTACACCTATTTACTATCCTTTCCTCTCACCTTACCTCACAATCTGACCTCCCAAAACCTCACTGTTTTCTAGATCCAACTCACAATCCTTCCCTCCCCAACAAGAGACTTATCTTCTTTCCATCCTTTCTAAACACTGGCTAGTTGGGTGGAATATCATGGTTATCACTATATATAGCCAAAAGATCTCCTAACTCTTTCTTACTGGCTGCTACTATAAATAGCACAGAATACTCCATTGCTGTCTTAAACCATTTTGTCGTACCCCTCCAAGTGATCACAAAAGAGTTTGTGGAAGCAGTGAACACCAGGATACTCAAACAAGACCACACCACTGAATCTCACAGGTATTCTACCAGAGAAGTTCACACCATAAATCTAGGGAGTCAGAAAAGATCAATTTAAGGAGCTGAGATTAAGAAGAAGAGTCTCACAAAAATTAGGATGACAAAGGAACAATCCCCAAATGAAAGGAAAGGAGAAAACCTCAGAAAGAATGCTAAATGAAATAAAGGCAACTCAACTATCAGATATTTAGTGAAAAGCAATGGTTATCAGGAAGTCCCATAAGCTCACAGCAAATTACCAGAAACTACAAGAAAACTAAAATGAACTTCCTGCAACTACATCAACATGAAAAAAGAAATAGAAAGTATCAATAAGGTCCAAGAGGAAATGAAAAATACAATATTTAAACTGAAGAACACAGTAGAAGGAATCATAAACAGGGTCAAATCAAAAGATCAGATCAGCAAGCTGGAGGACAAAGTAGAAAAAAATATCCAGAAAGAGCAAGAAAAGGAAAAGAGGCTCAGAAAGAATGAAGTGGGATTAAGAAAAATACAAGACAATATGAAACGTAATAATATCCGAATAATAGGAATACTGGAAGGAGAAGAAAAAGATCAAGGGATAGAAAACCTATTTGGAAAAGTAATGATGGAAAACTCTCCTAATTTGATGAGAGAAAAAGTCACATAAATTCAGAAATCAAAAAGAGTCCCAATCAAGAGGAACCCAAAGAGGCCTACCTCAAGACACATCATCATTAAAATGGCAAAATTCCAAGGCAAGGAGAGATACTTAAAGGTAGCAAGGCAGAAACAGTAAGTAACATACAAGGGAGCCCCAAGAAGGTTAGCTGCTGACTTCTCAATGCAAACGCTCCAAGCCAGAAGAGAATGGCAAGAAATATTCCAAGTAATGAGAACCAGAGGCCTGCGACCAAGGCTACTTTGCTCAGAAAAACACTTAATGAAGATAGAGGCAAAATAAAGAGCTTCCAAGACAAAAGAAGTCCAAAAGAATACACCTCCACCAAACCAGCTCTGCAAGAGTTGCTAAAGGGACTGCTTTAAGGAAAGGAAGGAAAATAAAAAGAAAGAGAGAGAGAGAGGAACACAGGTGCAAAAATGGCAATGAATAACTACCTATCAATAATAACATTAAATGTAAATGGATTAAATGTTCCAATCAAAAGTCATAGAAAAGCTGAATGGATAAGAAAGTATGACCCACACATATGCTGCCTACAAGAGACCCATCTAAGGACAAAACCTACACAGATTAAAAGTAAAGCAATAGAAACAAATTTTCCAAACAGACAGGAAAAAAAAAGCTGTGGTAGCAATACTCATGTCAGACAAAATAGAGTTAAAAAAAGGGGCCAAAAAAGAGACCCAGAAGGTCACTTCATAATACTCAAGGGAACAATCTACCAAGAAGACATAAACATTGCAAAATATAGACACCTAACATAGAAATACCCAAATACATAAAGAAAATCTTAGAGGACTTCAAGAGAGATACTGACAGCAACACAATTATAGTAGGGGATTTTGACACCTCCCTGTCAAAAATAGACAGATCTACCAAACAAAATATCAACAAAGATATTGTGGCATTGAACAATACCCTAGATGAAATAACCTTAACTGATGTATATAAAGTCCTTCATCTCAAAGAAGCTAAACACACATTTTTTTCAAATGCACATGGAATATTTTTAAAGATAGACCACATGACAGGACACAAAAAAAGCCTCCACAATTTCAAGAAAATTGAAATTATACCAACATTTTCTATGACCACAAGGGAATGAAACAAGAAACCAATCTCAAGGGTAAAAACCCCAAGCACTCAAAATCATGGAGATTGAATAGCATGCTATGAAACAATGAATGGGTCAAGAATGAAATTAGAGAAGAAATAAAAAAGTTTCTGGTACCAAATGTAAATGAACTCACAACAACTCAAAATGTATGGGACACAGCCAAGGCACTCCGGAGAGGGAAGTTCATAGCAATATAGGCCTACTTAAAACAGAAGGAAACATCTCCAATAAACAACCTAAGCCCATGCCTACAAGAACTCGAGGAACAACAACAAAGACAGTCCAGAGCAAGTAGAAGGAAGAAAATAACCAAGATCAGAGCAGAATTAAATGACACAGAGACTAAAAGCACAATTCTAAGGATCAATGAGTCCAGAAGCTGGTTCTTTGAAAAGATAAACAAAACTGACAAGCCTTTAAGCAGGCTCATCATGAAAAAAAAAGAGAGAGGACCCAAATAAACACAATTAGAAAAGAAAGAGGAGAGATTACAACAGACACCACAGAAACACAAAGGATTGTAAGAAATTACTATGAAGAACTGTATGCCAAGAAATTTGAAAACCTAGGAGAAATGGACAAATTTTTAGAAAAAATATAATATTCCAAAACTCAATGAAGAAGACGTAGAAAGCCTGAACAGACCAATAACACCAGATGAAATTGAAGCAGTAATCAAAGTATTCCTGACACACAAAATCCTTGGACCAGATGGTTTCACAGGAAAATTCTACAAAGCATTTAAGGAAGAGCTAGCCCCTATTGTTCACAGACTATTCCAAAAAAAATTAAAATGATGAAAGACTCACAAACTCTTTTTATGAAGCCAACATTATCCTAATTCCAAAATCAGATAAAGATGCAACAAAGAAAGAAAACTTCAGGCCAATATCACTGATGAACATAGACTTTAAAATCCTCAACAAAATATTGGCAAACCGCATCCAACAATACATTAAAAATATCACACACCATGACCAAGTGGGATTTGTCCCAGGGATACAAGGATAATTCAATCTTCACGAATCAGTAAATGTAATATAGCACATAAACAGAAGCAAAGATGAAAATCACATGATCATATCAATAGATGCGGAAAAAGCTTTTGATAAGGTACAACACCCATTTATGATAAAAACACTCAGCAAAGTGGAAATACAGGGAGCATTTCTCAAAATAATAAAGGCCATATATGAGAGACCTACAGCCAACATCATACTCAATGGTCAAAAACTAAAAGCTTTTCCACTAAGATTAGGTACAGTGCAAGGTTACCCACTTTCACCACTTCTGTTCATTATACTATTGGAAGTTTTAGCCACAGCAATCAGACAAGAAATGTAAATGAAAGACTTCCAAATCAGAAAGAGGAAAACAAAACTGTCACTGTTTGCAGATGACATGATAGTGTACTTGGAAAATCCTATAGACTCCTCTCAAAAACTTTCAGACCTAATAAATAAATTTGGCACAACAGCAGGATACAAACTCAATATCCAGAAATCAAAGTCATTTTTGTATACCAACAAAGAAACAGCAGAAGCAGAAATCAAGAAAAAATTTCTATCAATACAGCAAAAGGAAAAACAAAATACCTAGAAATAAACCTAACCAAGGAGGTAAAAGACTTTTATGCAGAAAACTACACAACACTGAAGAAAGAAATCAAGGAAGACACAAACAAATGCAAACATATACTGTGTTCATGGATTGGAAGAATTAACATCATCAAAATGTCCATACTATCCAAAGCAACTTACAGATTCTATGCAATACCTATTAAAGTACCAATGGCATATTTCACAGATATAGAACAAACACTTCGAAAATTTATATGGAACCATAAACAACCCCAAATAGCAGCTACTCTTTTGAGAAAGAAGAACAAAGTAGGGGGGATCACAATACCTGATATCAAACTGTATTACAAGGCCACCGTAATCAAAACAGCCTGGTACTGGCATAAAAACAGGCACATAGACCAATGGAACAGAACAGAGAGCCCAGAAATCAACCCAACTCTCTACAGTCAATTAATATTCAAAAAAGGGGGCAGTAATATAAAATGGAGTAAAGATAGCCTCTTCAACAAATGGTGTTGGGAGAACTGGACAGCTATGTGCAAAAAAAAAAAATGAAACTTGAGCACAGACTTAAACCATATACCAAAATAAGTTGAAGGTGGATAAAAGACTTAAATATAAGTCGTGACACCATTAAAGTCCTAGAGGAGAACATTGCCAGGAAAATCTCAGATATTTCACACAGCAACATTTTTACTGATATATCCCCTAGAGCAAGGGACATAAAGGAAAGAATAAACAAATGGGATCTCATCAAAAGTAAAAGATTCTGCATGACTAAGGAATACAGTATTAAAATGAAAAGAAAACCAACTCTATGGGAAAACATATTTGCCAACGATACCTTATTTTTACTTAAGATATCTTTTTTCTTTGGTACTGTCCAAAATATACAAAGAATTTACATGACTCCACTCTAAGAAGTCAAGCAACCCAATTAAAAAGTGGGCAAAGGACTTTAACAGACACTTCTCCAAGGAGGACATACAGAGGGTCCAGAGACACATGAAAAGATGCTCAATATTGCTAGCTATCAGAGAGGTGTAAATTAAAATTACAATGAGATACCCCTTTACACCAGTCAGAATGGCCATCATAAACAAAGCAACAAACATGTGCTGGATAGGTTGTGGAGAAAAGGGGACCCTATTGCACTGTTGGTTGGATTGCAGAGTGGTACAACCACTATGGAAAACAGTATGGAATTTTTCCAGAAAACCAAAAACGGACCCGCCTTTTGACCCAGTAATTGCACTGCTAGGAATATATGCTAAGAACCCTGAAACACCAATCCAAAAGAACCTATGCACCCCAATGTTCATAGCAGCACAATTAACTATAGCCAAGTGCTGGAAGCAATCTATGTGCCCATCAGTAAATGAATCGATCCAAACCATGGTACAGTTACACAAATGAATTCTATGCAGCAGAAAGAAAGAAGGAGCTCCTACACTTTGCAACAGCATGGATGGAACTACAAATCATTTTGCTGAGTGAAATAAGCTAGGCGATGAAAGACAAATGCTATATAATCTCACCTTTCACAGGAAGCTAAACGACAAAACAAATAAGCAAGCAAAATAAAAATAAAAACACTGAAATAAAGAACAAGGGGATGGTGACCAGAGGGGAGGAAAGTCAGGGGCAAAAGGGGAAGGATTTACAGGAACTAGTATAAAGGAGACATGGACAACATCTAAGGGGGGTGGAAATGGCGGGAAGTATGGAGCACTGGGTAGGTGAGCTAGGATGCTAGTAAAAGACAGAAACCTGTACCTGAACAACAAGTAAATAAAATAAATAAATAAAAAGAATAGAATTGAACCTGAAACTAGAGTTCAGCTAATTATTTGTGAACAACAAATAAGATTTTGCGGGACTTCCACCAAGATGGAGGCATAGGTGGATGTGCCGTGCCTTCTCACACAACCAAGATTAGAGAAAACTAAATAGTAGCAACAGAAAACACAGCCAGAACACAGAAAATTGAACTTTTTCGGAAGTCCGTTAACAACAAATTCTTCAGCCTGACCGGTAAGGGGCGAAACCAGCGGCTGGCGGAGCAGGGTTGCACAGGAGGACTCGGCCAGACACACTCAGGCCCATGGAATCCAGGCGCAGGGTCAGACCTAGTGAGCGACCCAGCGAGCAACCAGGCCAGCGACCGCGGGGGAGACAGCCGGGCCCGGGGCTGCGTGTTGACTGAGATTGCGCATTTGTGCGAGGGTGGAAAGGCGAGGGAGTGGGCGGTTGGACCGGGACGGCAGGTCCCCATGGCAAGCGGCAGTGGAGGGCCCCGCCATTTCCCTGCTCTGACCCCACCTCCACATACAGCGTCATAACCCAGCAACCTGGGAGTCCAAGGCACTGCTTCTCACACTTAAAGGGCACAAACAGACCAAAAATGTCACGAGAAGATCTCAAAGCCCCAGAGACAATAGATCTAAGCGATGAAGAAATAGCAAAACTCTCAGATGCACAGTTTAAAACACTGGTCATCAGGATCCTCACAGAACTGGTTGATTATAGCCACAAATTAGACAAATATATGAAGGCGAAACTAATTGAAATGAATGGAATTGCACAGGGCACCAATAGCAATGAAATGGAAACTGGGACTCAAATCAATGGAGTGGACCAGAAGAAAGCAAATAATGGCCAAACAGAAAAGAGTGGAGAAGCAAGAATTCAAAAAAATGAGGAGAGTCTTAGGAACCTCCAGGACATCTTTAAATGCTCCAACATCCGAATTATAGGGGTACCAGAAGGGGGAAAGGCACAGCCACCAGTGGAAAAATTATTTGAACAAATAATAAAGGAGAATTTCCCCAATCTGGCAAAGGAAATAGACTTCCAGGAAATCCAGGAAGCTCAGAGAGTACCAAAGAACTTGGACCCAAGAAGGAACACTCCAAGGCACATCGTAATTACATTAGCCAAGATTAAAATGAAGGAGAGAATCCTAGAAGCAGCAAGAGCTAAGGGGAAAGTCACCTACAAAGGAGTCCCCATCAGACTGTCAGCAGATTTCTCAAAAGAGACCTTCCAGGCAAGAAGGGGCTGGAAAGAGGTATTCCAAGTCATGAAATCTAAAGACCTACAACCAAGATTGCTCTATCCAGCAAAAGTTTCATTTAGAATGGAAGGACAGATAAAGTGCTTCTCAGATAAGATCAAATTCAAGGAGTTCATCATCACCAAGCCCTTATTATATGAAATGTTAAAGGGACTTATCTAAGAAAAAGAAGTTAAAGAAACATGAACAGTGAAAAGACAACAAACTCACAGTTATTAACAACCACACCTAAAACAAAAGCAAACTAAAAGGACAGCTAGATCAGGAGTGAAAACATAGAAATGAAGATCTCAAGGAGGGTTAGCAACAGGGGAGTGGGAGGAGGAGAAGGGGGGAGAAGGTACAGAAAATAAGTAGCATAGACAGTAGATAGAAAATAGATGGGGGGGCAAGAATAGCATGGGAAATATAGAATCTAAAGGACTTGAGACACATGGTCATAAACTAAAGGGGGGTGATGGTGGGGATGGGGGGTAGGGTGGAGGGGAATAAAGGGGGAATAGAACAACTGTAACAGCATAATCAATAAAAAAACTATTAAAAAAAGATTTTGCTAAATTAGTGTCTAGTCTGGTCCTAGGTAATACATGTTGTCATCTGTGAGTCTTACCTAAGTCATGTGAGGAAAAGTGTCTCTTCTGAGTAACACCCTTTCTGAAACACAAAGTGTCAGAGGATTTCTTTTTTTTTTAAGATTTTATTTATTTATCTTTAGAGGAGAATGGAAGGAGAGAGGGAGAGAAATATCAATGTATGGTTGCCTCTTGTGTGTCCCCTGCTGGGACCTGGCTTGCAACCCAGGCGTGTGCCCTGACTGAGAATCGAACCACGACCGTGTGGTTCGCAGACCCTCACTCAATCCACTGAGCTACACCAGCCAGGGCGGATTTCTTAATCTTAATGTTTTATGGAAGCCCTGAGCACAAGTAAAATGCAACATTGTCAGATGTAGATGAAAAAATAATGAATAGGGCAAAGTGTTAGAAAATCAGCTAGTTTGCTTACCTCATCTACATTATGAACACACATTCTTTATTGAACCTTTGTATTGTAGTACCACTCTCACATTCTCCCTTTGAAACAAGTCCCTTGACCTCACTGGTCATCTTTCCATCTAGGTCCCTGAATTCAGGCTTCTCATTTCAGCATGAGCAAGAAGCCTTGCTTTTCTTTCTATTTCACCTCTCTACCATAATAATAATCAAGACTGATCCCTTGATCTAACTCAAGTTTGATGAGTAGTTTTCACATACATTTTACCTTAGAGACCTAATAATAAGGGAAGATTGAGAAACCATTTGGCAAGATAATTAGGGATCAGCCAAGCTTAACAAATTTTTATTCTATAAAGACCAAGTTATTAACTGAGGCCATTTGGAGGTCAGATGTTGAGCTTGCAGCCAGGATTCAAAACTGAAAAAGTTGTTTAGTGCCTTTGACCTCTCAAGGATTGTCTTTATATTCTTTTGGTAATAACCTTAAAAACACACTTTCCTCTTGCTCTTTCCTAGCTCCTCCAAAACTAGCCCTTATTTACTCAAAG
Organism: Artibeus jamaicensis; assembly: GCF_021234435.1. NCBI lineage: Eukaryota > Metazoa > Chordata > Mammalia > Chiroptera > Phyllostomidae > Artibeus > Artibeus jamaicensis. The sequence continues at coordinate 22,162,429 of NW_026521506.1, forward strand.
AACTAAAAAGATACCTTCAGAAAATGCACTGATAATGCCAGTCACTTACATATGCATAAAATGACTATAAGAGCTTAATATGTGAGCCTCCTGAGAGATAAGATTATGGTGGTTGTAGATGTTATTTTGTTTGTTGCTTGGTTTTTTTTGTCCCAGGCAATTAGATAAAGAGAAGTTTTATATTACTTAATAAATAGTAGTGTGGTCTGTTAGATTAATAGTTGGTTTGAACACCTTTTGTGCTTTATATAGTACTAGAATAGTATGTACTAATGAAGACACATTCTGAAATTCACCAGTGTTTAAATCAAAGCAAATTTATGAATTTGCATCCAAGTGAAAGCCTCCTACTGGATCAAGCCAGAGTGTGTAGAGGGCAGATTTTCTAGCAGGCTCTTTGAGTTTTCTGGTTTACTAGAAGTCTGTTGCCTGCTAGTCCTGTCTTCCCACTTTTCCACAGCTTTCTATTTCCACTCTGACCTCATTTTCTAATGTTCTCCCACTCATTCACTTCGTTCTGCTTCCCTGAATATTTCAGGCATGCTCCTGCCTTAGGGTCCTTTTTAGTGATGTATCTGTTCTGGATGGAATGTCCCCTCTACAGATATACACTTGACTATACCCTCATCTTCTTTATGTATTTTTTTCAAATGTCTCTTTCTTAGTTAAGACCACCCTGAAACCCGTAGTTAAAATGTGACCTACATCTCTGTGTTCCTATCCCTACACCCCTTATCTGCCTTACCTCATTTTACTTGTTATTGCACAGCCCTCATTACATTCCAACATCCTATAATTAATGTATTTTGTTTACTGTCTTCCTCCACTAGAGTGGGATTTTGAAAATTTTGTTTAATGCTGTGCCTTAGTGTAACAGGGCACAGCCAGCAGGGCCCCCCTCAAAAAAAGAATTTGGGATGGGGTCCAGAGCTCAGGGTGTCCAGGAAATATTAAGATGCTCTCATCCCCCTCCAGGGGGAAGGGACAAATGGAACCAGGGCCATTGAGAGCTATTTTGCATAGCAACAGTTTTGCAGCTAACCTCTGGAATGGTCATTTAACATATTTATAACCTTTAACTGGTTTCATATATATATTAAATAGCTGTGGCCAAATCTTGAGCCATGGAGAAGGGAGTGGCTTCTACCCAGGACTTAACTGGGGGCTAGTTTCCTGAGTTACAGCGCCTGTGTGAGAGCTTGTAATTGATTGGCTCCACGCTATGGGGCCATACCTGCCCAGACTAATGATGGCAGCCCTGTAAAGCTGGAAGGGTATGAGAGTCCTGGCAGGTGTAACTGATTGTAGGAGGAGTTGGAAATGGGGTTGCAAAGGAGTATGGGTGCGGAGATTTAAACCCAGATGCAGCAGCCATTGTAGGAGAGAGCCACGCGGTCTCAGCTGGGTTAAGACCTCCTCTTGCTGAGGCGAAGAGGAGAGAGCCACATGTTTTCAGCAAAGTGAAAGGAAAAGCCACACAGCTTTGCCAGAATGGAAATACCTGAAGCCAGGTGAAGAAGAAAGCCACATGCTTTTGGTGGAGTGCGAACCCCTGCAGCTTTGGTAGAAGAGGCCCACGCGGCTTTGGGGTGCCCCCTTTGGCCATGTGGCCTGGAAAGCAGGAGAGACTTTGACTGGAACTGAGTACAAAGAACTCTTGCCAGTGGACTGTGAGAGGGTGCCACATAACTTTTGGATTAACTAGAGAGAGATCCTGCCTGCACGGTGACACAGCTGACGGTGCCAGTGGCCTGAAACACAGACGTGTGCTCTTTTCCTGATTTACAGTACCCGGAGTTGGGACAGTGGGAGAAGGGAGCTCTGTGTATGTGTAGGTGTATACCCTAAAGGACTTTGATATTTTAGTGGAGACGTTAGGCCTGAATAGCATTAAATAAACATTTTGTTTCCTTTTCACAAATCTCTGGCATTGAGAGATGTCTTTCCAATTGGTGGCGGACAGAAGAGCCCAGTAGATATCAGTATTTCCGTCTTTGGGAGGGGCCCCTGTTGTTCTGTAGCACCTTCTGGCATCCCTAGGTGGGCCAAATATTGCCCCTCCCTTGGACCTCTGTTCTGTAACATTCGGACCTGAAGTCATGCTCAACACATAGTAGACAATCAATAATTATGTGATAATAATTAAGTTAATTAACTATGTTAAGTAAAAATGATTTTTTAAAAATAAAAGAGCACATATATAGTTAAATAGTCTTTCATGACATAAAACTCTTTCTAATACACATGTTAATGCAGATAATGATCTGTTTTAAATTAACAGCCCAATATATCACAGTTGTTTTTGGTGGAAATAATAATTGTTGTGATCAGAAAAAGATGCTTGCCAGGCCTTTTGTTTATCTTGGAGATGGAAACCATTCCACATGTATTGCAAAATCTTCCATTACTAGTATCACAAATGCTACATATTTTCTACTCTAGGTGTATTTCCTGATGATAGGAAAGGTTAAAACTTAGGTTTTGACAGAGTCTCCAATATCCTTATAAGCAAAAAAATGAAAAATGTTTTCTCTCCTCTCACTAATCAGATATACTTAAGTCATGACTTTCATGCAATGGCTCTCCTATCCCATAAATACACTTCTCCCTTCTTGGTCAAGGCAGTCCTTTCTTATAATAACTTGCTTTCATTTACGATGGCTGATTTAAGTCAGAGAATAAACTGTGAAGAAGAGGAGATGTGCAACTGTGGAGTTAATGGTATGCAAACCCCCACTTTGTTTTTGCTATCTTGTAAAGAAGACTGATCATATTTGAAGAAATGTAGAAAATGATTGCTGCAAGGTAAAAAAAATCAATTTTGATCATCACTAAGGAACAGAGTAAATCTGAAAATCAAATGTTCATTCAGGATTTCTAGCCCCAAGAAACCAAATGAAGGGAGTCACAGTCTTGTAATCCCAGAGTTACCAATCCCACAGAGTGAGAAATTTAGGAAGCCCATATTGTTAAGAATCTGCTAAAATAACATTCAGAGCAACCACTGAAAATGAATGCTGACTGTGAACTGTTCATTTGAAAGAAGACTTGGAAATGCATATGTAACAAATGCAAGGAAGCTCAAGGCAAGGCTAATTGTTGGAAACTGCCCTGCCTGGTTTCAGTCATTGTAACATCTTTGCATTGCTTAGTGAGCGAGCCACAGGAGACAAAGCTTGTCTCTGGTGGCAAGTGCTGCTTCTGCTCCTTCTCCTGCCCCCAAAGCATGGTCGATGTCCATGGTAGGTATGACCCCTCAGAGAGGGGCAACCTAGGCCAGACATGATCACTTGGGAGGCCATCATGGAAGGACTCAAGGTTGGAACAAAGAGGGAGGGATGGACCTTTGTCCCCCAGCTATTGTGACATAGCCCAAGTCCCCATTTCTGTCTGGGAGAATCACTTCTTGCCTCCAATCCACTTAAACCAGAAAACCTATGATGAGGAAGGTGGTGCAGCCCTGTGCTGGAAAGGGCAGGTATCTGGGGTAAATCAGGCATAAGAAAGAATATGTAAAAATCCTGTGAAAATCTGCTTTGTTTAGAATACTTTCATTTAAATGATAAGGATCCAAGCAAGAAGTGTGTTCCTCAAAGTTTTATGGCTCTTTAGCTATCTGACCCTGACTGAGAATAAGCCCTCATGGTTCTTTGAATGCTATCTATTGTTTGATTGTTACCTGCATTCTTATGCAAATGAACCCAATAAAAGCCCCTTGAGGAAGGGGCTCTTGGCCCTTCCCCTTTGAGGGATCAACCACCTTTCATCCCCAAGCAGATCATGTCTTGGTAGTGTTTACTTTCATCCATAGCGGACAGGGGGACTTTGCAAGCAAAGTTGCCCCCACAGCTAATGGTTAAAAATAGCAGGGCCTGACAATAGACATATGAAAATATGTTCAATGTCACTAATTTTTAGAGAAATGCAAATTAAAATCACAACGAGATGTCACTTCATACCTGTTAGAATAGCTGTCACTGATTAATCTTAAAAATAAAGAACAAGAAAACAAGTGCTGTCGAGGATGTGGAGAAACAATGCATCCTTGTGCATTATTAGTGGGAATGCAGACTGGTACAGCCACTGTGTAAAGCAGTATGGAGCTTCCTCACAAAATTAGAAGTGGATCTGCTTTATGACCAAGCAATTCTACTTCTGAGAATATATCTGAAGAAACCTGAAACACTATGGAGTGACCACACTGTTTTTTGCCTAATATTGTGACCAACTGATTTTCAGACATTTGTACAGTTACTTTCCTATCTCTGTTTCTCAGATGGTATCTCTAGAAAGCAACACTGACGAGTCAGCCAATCTCAAACTATAATCCTCAGTACTTGCTTCGTGTGTAAACCATTGAATACCAATTACTGTGAAGCTGTACTAAACTGTACATGTAAATTTTGGTCATGTGCCTTATCTAGTACTATACTGACACTCCTGTTCCTGTTTATGAAGTCTACTAAAATTTTTCTTCTTTTTTATTTTTATTGTTGTACAAGTACAGTTTTCTACCCTATCCCCTCCCTCTCCCCCACACCCCAGCCATCCTTACCTGCCCTCCCCGATTCCTCTTTTCATTGGTTTTGTCCATGTATCCTTTTATACATGTTTCTGAAAACCCTTCCCCCATTCCCCTCCATTATTCACCCTCCCCTCCCCTCTGGTTACTGTCCATTTGTTCTTAATTTCAATGTTTCTGGTTATATTTTGCCAGTTTGTTTGAAGTATATTAAAATTTAATGCAATCCTGCATGTTATATCAAATCCCCCACCATGTATGGGTCTCTAGTGATGGTGACATATGTCACCCCTCAAGCGTTTGTAACTCCTCAAATGAATTTCTTCACACTGAGTCATCTGCCTTCTTAAAACCCTCAAAATATATTCAGACCCCCCTGATTCTTGTTAAATTAAAATAAAAAAGAAAGCTCCTTGTCAATCTACTGTGACTTGATGTACCAAGAAGCACTACATTCAAAGGGCAACTTGTGCATATGGTGACCATGGATATATGTACTATGACCTGAATAATTTCTCATGCAATAAAATAACTGGTATTATCTGAAAGGAACTCAGGTTCTGCTTCTGACTCTCATCTGGTAAGCTTCTAAGTACCACATATGTGCTGGCAGACTTGGGACCAGATCAATGCATAACTGCAAAAGCTGTCTAGCTCATGTAGTTTTATACATTTTTTCAGTGTTAGTCACTTTATTTTAACATCATTTAACCATTCCCAAATATTAATTGGGCCTGTCTTACAATTCAAGCAATTGACTGGGCCTCAGGGAACACATTGATGAGCAAGATGTGGTCTCTACATTAAATATATTTCATGGATAACAGTGATGATAAAAATGTAAACAGTCTTATTCACAGTAGAGAACAGTGAACATTAAACTTTGGAAGCTCAGAGAGAAAAGAGAGGATGAAGGAAGAAGGACGAGGGGCTCACAACAGTATTACCTGAGGGCAGTAGGCTAAGTGATTCTGAGGGTCTTTTTCCAACTCTGTTCCTTTATTTTTCATTCAGTATGGTATGTTCACTATAATTACTGCTGATTTCCCATTCAACCGTGCTCTATATACTTGAAGCCCAGTATTAAGGCCCTAAGAGAATAATAGATGCTACCTATCAGTAATTGAGAAGATACTGATTATGAAAACTTTACAGAGAGTATGCAACACTTAGCCTCCATCTCATTAAACCTCAACTAGGATGAAAAAGGAGAGAAGAGAAAGATAATTAAGAATTACAGTCTGATAAGCTTTAGAGAGATCAGAACAAGACAGTAATGTTGCTGAGTAATGAAAGGGTGATAAGAAGGGAAAAAGAAAGGCAGTAGTGTGAAGAGTATCACAGCAAATGGGAGAGTGTGGCACATATATATCCAGAGCAACTGATGAGCTGGGATTTATGTGAATCACTAGGAAGCATGCTTAATATTCTCTCACAAAATGACAAGGTATTTTACCAAATTATTTCTAAAACAGATTCTGTGATATTTAAAACATTCCAGATGGCATGTGTTTCAGCATCTCCAAATTACTAATAGTTATAATCCACAGGTATTGTCCTATTAATTGATAAAACTTTCAATATGATAAAAAGTGGCCATCAGTAATTTATTTTAGATGCAATATTTATTCATGCACAGGCTGGAATTACTCTGCTTATGACACAGAAGGGGCATTCCCAAATGTGTGTTTCTTTCTGCATCATAACTTGTCTCAGTCCTCTGAGCCTATTGACACCACCCTTCATCTGTGCTCTGCTTGCCTAACTCCTAGTCATTTCTCAGGTCCCAAGTTCTGTCATTTTCACAGATAAGCCTGTTCTTGCCCTCAAATGTAAGTCAGGCACACTTCTAATAGGCTATTGTAACACTGTAAAGTTTTTGCAATACACTAATACTTAATTATAAAATCATTTGTTATTATGTAATGTCTATTTTCTCCAACCCTTTCCTAGTTGGAATGCAAACTCCATGAAGGCAGGGGTCACCATATTCCCAGGCCTTATCAGAGAGTCTAACACATGGTAGATACTCATTCATTATTTGTCAAGTGAATAGATGACTCAACATTAATGGAATTATTAGACCAAAAATGTTTGGATATATTTGGATTTCCTGATATACAGATACTAGTTTGATTTTGATATATGTTGTACAATTAAACTTCACCACTAAAGTTATATAGAAATACCTATTTCACTACATGCCCTCAGAATTATTTTCTCAACTAGAAATTATAATGTTCTTTTCTTAAATTTAAGGAGATTATTTCTTCATTTAGAAAAAAAAAACTTTTTGATGGTGTTAAATGCATCTATAATATTTTAACATATACATGAATGTAGCAACATTATTCAAATTCATCAATGCCACTATTATCAATAGTTTGCATTTCTGATTTGATTTAGTGAAGATAATATTGTTCTTAAAGAATTGTGTGCATATTTGGCTTAATTGAGATTACTATGTTGAACGTAATATGCCCTGGCTTATTAAAAGTTCTTGTTTGCTAAAAGTTAAACTAAAAATTAATTTTGTCTCACCTCTTTAAAAATATTTAAACTGTTATGTAATAGAAAAATATTTAGACCCTGACCTCTGACTATGAATCAACATCAAATCCTTATAAGATAAAAATAACTAGGTAGGGGGCTTTCAAGATGGCGATGGAGTAGGACGGAGCAGATACCAGTTCCTAGTACAAAAGGGAGAAAAACCTGTCCGATTGGAGGAGGAGAAGCCAACAAGCCAGCAGTTGCCAAGCATATATGAAAATAAGGGAGCAGAAACCTGGACGGTCACAGAGGAACCAGAAGGTAGGGAGACAGCACTGGTACCGTAGTCTCAGGGACAGAGCAAAGTAAAACAGCAGGGATCTCTGCTGGTGCATGGTTGGGGGACTAGCACCCCGTGGCGAGTGCCCAAGGGCACCTGGGACACAGTTCAGCGCCTGGGCGGCTCCCTCCCTGGGATTCTTCAGTGGGGCCAGGCCGGCCAAGCAGCCCAGGCAAAGAGGTGTGGAAGGGATTTCAGCCTGCCCACAATTTGGGGAACTAGTCGCCTGAGGCGCAGTGTATCTGGGCGAGTGCCTGATGGCGCCTAGGCCAACGTTCAGTGCCCGGAAAGCTCCCTCCCTAGGATTTTTCAGCCAGGACCTGCCAAGTGACCCAACCAGAGGGGAGCAGACAGGATCTCAGGCTGCACATAGCTGGGGGTCCTGCGCCTGGTAAGAAGTGTGTCTGGGCGAATGCCTAACAGAACCTGGGGCAGTTCAGCACCCAGGCGGCTCCCTCCCTGGGATTTTTCTGCCAGGAACTGCCAAGTGGCCCAACCAGAGGGGAGCAGAGATTTCAGCCTGCACACAGTTTGGGGGTCCAGCACCTGGCACAGTGCTGCTCCATCCCTAGGATTTTTTTGGCTGAAGTTGGCCAGGGGACCCAGACAAAACACAGGAGCACAAGGGATACACACCATGCAACGTTCCATGATGTGCACACAGAGTTTCTAGGTCGGCGCCCAGTCCTCACAACGGCTCCCAGCTTCCAGTCCAACCCCCTTGGACTATCTGGAAGCCCCAGGTCCTGGGGAAAGGGCTGAGACCCTCAACCCCACCCCCCCTTTCCAGCCAAGCAAGGTGGGGTGCCAGGAGAGACTTGTTTGATAGAGTTTGCAGAGAGGGTGCTGAGGACAAAGGGCCCCACCCGAGGACTCTGTGGTTGACAGCCCAGGAGAACTGAGAGGTGCAGCCTGGGGCTCTGAATTCAATAGACACAACAGCCTGGTCTGCTCCACACCCAGCTTGGCAGCGAACCAAGATTGGGCAGAGGGCCTAGAGCTTCCCCACAGAACAGGGCAGGTCTGTGCTCAATCCCGAGGGAGCCAAGCAACTAGGCTGGTGCAGGTGCCCGCAATCACTGCAAACCAGCCCATGGCGGTAACCCCTGGGAGGGGAGCGCTGTGAGGAAGTCCTAGTTCCCCATTGTAGGGAGCTGGGGAGAGGCACCAAGTGTATGGATCCTGAGAGGGGTTGGCTGAAAAAATAACAACAATCAACCAGCAGCCAACTGCAACCAGAAAAACTGGTTCAGCTACTTTGAAAACAAGTGACCTTTCCTTTTTTTCTTGTTGTTTTCGAGGGGTTTTTTGTTTGTTCGTTTCTTGTTTTTTGTTTCTTGGTTTTTTTTCTTTTCTTTTCTTTTTATTCGTTTTTTATTACTTTACTTTCTTTTTCCTTTCCTTTTCTTTATCTTTTGGCTTTTTAAACATAATCTGTTATTTCTCTTAAATTTTATTACTGTTTCATCTTTCAATACTTTTGTGCTCTTTTCTGAGATTTTCTGTTTTATTCCTTTTTCTTTTCTTTCTAAACTTATTGCTCTTTTTTCCATTACACTACTTTTTTTTCTTTCTCCCTTTTATTTCTTTCCTTGTCTTTTCTTTATTTTACCCTCAAGAGTCAAATCAACTTGAAAATATGAAAAGACCAGAGCTGGACCCATAGAAGAGTCCTCCCAATAGCAGAGTAGGAGAGACAAACTGCACTTTGCTATAGGAGAGAAGCCAAAAGTTGCTACATATTTGAGTAGGTGGAAGCAGAGAATGACAGGATAACCAAAAGAGACCGCAACACTGAAATTCACAGGCATTCCACCACAGAAGTTCACACCATAAACCCAGGGTGTCAAAATAGATTAATCTAAGAAGCTGAGGCTAACAAGAAGAGTCTCACAAACAATGGGAAGACAAAGAAACAGTACCCAAATGAAAGGAAAGGAGGAACCCTTAGAAATAATGTTAGATGAAATAGAGGCCAGTCAACTAACAGATACTGAATTCAAAGCACTGGTTATAAGGAAGTTCAAAGAGCTCACAACGAGCTACCAGAAACTACAGGGGAGCTATAACGTTCTGACCGCAAACTATATCAACATAAAAAGGAAATGGAAACTATTAGCAAGGGCCCAGAGGAAATGAACAATACAATTTCTGAATCGAAAAACACAGTAGAAAGCATTAAAAATAGGGTACATCAGACAGAAGATTGGATTAGTAAGTTGGAGGACAAAGTAGAAAGAATCTCACAGAAAGAATAAGAAAGGGAAAACAGGCTCAGAAAGAATGAAGAGAAATTAAGAGAAATGCAAGAGAATATGAAATGTAACAGTATACGAATAATAGGAATACCAGAAGGAGAAGAAGAAGAACAAGGGATAGAAACATATTTGAAAGAGTAATGAGAGAAACTTTCCCTTTTGAAAGAGTAATGAGAGAAAATTTTCCTAATTTGATAAAAGAAAAAGTCACACAAATCCGGAAACGACACAGAATCCGATTCAAGAGTAACCCAAAGAGGCCCACTTCAAGACACATCATCATTAAAACGGCAAAATTCCAAGACAAAGAGAGAATCTTAAAGGCAGCAAGGGAGAAAAAAGAAGTAACATACAAGGGAGCACTATAAGCTTAGCTACTGACTTCTCAATGGAAACACTTCAAGCAAGAAGAGAATGGCAAGAAATATTTCAAGTAATGAGAACCAGAGGCCTACAACCAAGGCTACTTTACCCAGCAAGGCTCTCAATAAAGATAGAAGGCCAAATAAAGAGCTTCTAAGACAAAAGAAGCCTAAAAGAATACGCCTCCACCAAACCAGCTCTACAAGAAATACTAAAAGGACTGCTTTAAGGGAAGGAAGGATAAGAGGGAGACAGAGAGGAACACAGGTACAAAAATGGCAATGAATAAGTACCTATCAATAATAACCTTAAATGTAAATGGATTAAATGCTCCAACCAAAAGACACAGAATAGCTCAATGGATAAGAAAGCATGACCCACACATATGCTGCCTACAAGAGACCCACCTCAGGACAAAGGACCATCACAGACTAAAAGTGAAAGGCTGGAAACAAGTTTTCCAAGCAAACGGACAAGAAAAAAAGCTGGGGTAGCAATTCTCGTATCAGAAAAAATAGACTTCAAAAAAAAAAGGCCATAAAGAGAGACCCAGAAGGTAACTTCATTATACTCAAGGGAAGAATCCACCAAGAAGACATTAACATTGTAAACATTTATGCACCAAACATAGGGGCACCCAAATATATCAAGAAAATCTTAGAGGACTTCAAGAAAGATATTGATAGCAACACAATTATAGTAGGGGATTTTAACACCCCACTATCAAAAATGGACAGATCTTCCAAACAAATTATCAACAAAGATATTGTGGCATTAAACAACACCCTAGATGAAATGGACTTAACTGATATATATAGAGAGCCCTTCATCCCAAAGAAGCTAAATACACATTCTTTTCAAATGCACATGGAACATTTTCAAAAAGAGACCACACGATAGGACACAAAACCAGTCTCAAAAAATTCAAGAAAATTGAAATCATACCAAGCATTTTCTCTGACAACAAGGGACTGAAATTGGAAACCAACCCCAAAGGAAAAAAAAACCAAAACACCCAAAATCATGGAGGCTGAATGGTATCCTATTAAACAATAGATGGGTCAAGAATGAAATTGGGGAAGAAATCAAAATGTTTCTGGAAATAAATGAAAACAATCTCACAAAAACCCAAAACTTATGCGACACAGCCAAGGCAGTCCTGAGAGGAAAGTTTGTAGCAATACAGGACTACCTAAAGAAGCTAGAAACATTTCAAACAAACAACCTAACCCTACCCCTGCAAGAATTCAAAGAACAACAATAAAGACAGCCCAGAGCAAGCAGAAGGAAGTAAATAACCAAGATTAGAGCAGAATTAAATGACATAGAAGCTAAAAGCACAATTTTACAGATCAATGAATCCAGGAGTTGGTTCTTTGAAAAGATAAACAAAATAGACAAGCCTTTAAGTAGGCTCATCAAGAAATGAAGAGAGAGGACACAAATAAACACAATCAGAAATAAAACATGAGAGATTACAACTGATACCACAGACATAGAAGAGATTTTAAGAAATTATTATGAAGGACTGTATGCCAAGAAATTTGAAAACCTAGAGGAAATGGACACATTTCTAGAAAAATACAATCTTCCAAAACTCAATGAAAAAGAAGCAGAAAATCTAAACACACCAATAACAGCAAAAGAAAGTGAAGCAGTAATCAAAAACCTCCCATCACACAATAACCCTGGACGAGATGGTTTCACAGGAGAATTCCACAAAGCATTTAAGGAAGAGCTAACCCCTATTCTCCACAGACTATTCCAAAAAATCCAGAAGGACAGAAATCTCCAAAATTCTTTTTATGAAGCCAGCATCATCTTAATTCCAAAACCAGATAGAGACAAAAACAAAGAAAGAACACTTCACACCAATATCGCTGATGAACATAAATGCTAAAATCCTGAGCAATTATTGGGGAATAGCATCCAACAATTTATCAAAAAGATCATACACCATGACCAAGTGGGATTCAACCCAGGGATGCAAGGATGGTTCAATATTCGCAAATCAGTAAATGTAATACATCACAAAAGCAAAGACAAAAACCACATGATCATATCAATAGATGTGGAAAAAGCTTTCGATGAGGTACAACACCCACTTATGATAAAAACACTTAGCAAAGTGGAAATAGAGGGAGCCTTCCTCAATATAATAAAGGCCATCTATGAGAGACCTACAGCCAACATCATACTCAATGGTCAAAAACTAAAAGCTTTTCCACTAAGATCAGGAACAAGACAAGGATGTCCACTTTCACCACGTCTCTTCAATATAGCATTGGAAGTTTCAGCCACAGAGATCAGGCAAGAAAAGGAAATAAAAGGCATCCAAATAGGAAAGGAGGAATCAAACTGTCACTGTTTGCAGATGACATGATAGTGTACATGGAAAATCCTATGGACTCTACCCAAAAACTGCTCAAACTAATTAATGAATTTGGCAAAACAGCTGGTTACAAAGTCAATATCCAGAAATCAAAGGCATTTTTGTATACCAACAATGAATCAGCTGAAACAGAAATCAAGAAAAAAATCCCAATCGATATATTAAAAACAAATGTAAAATATCTGGGAATAAACCTAACTAAGGAGGTAAAAAACCTGTATGCAGAAAACTACACAGCCCTGAAGAAAGAAATCAGGGAAGACACAAACAAATGGAAACATATACCTTTTTCATGGATTGGAAGAATTAACATCATCAAAATGTCCATACTACCCAAAGCAATATACACATTCAATGCAATACCTATTAAGTACCAATGGCATATTTCACAGACATAGAACAAACACTTCAAAAATTAATATGGATCCATAAATGAGCCTGAATAGCAGCTGTTCTTTTGAGAAAGAAGAACAAAGTAGGAGGAATCACAATAACTGATATCAAATTGTATTACAAGGCCACTGTAATCAAAACAGCCTGGTACTGGCATAAAAACAGGCACATAGACCAATGAAACAGAACGAAGTGCCCAGAAATCAACCCAACTCTCTATAGTCAATTAGTATTCGACAAAGTGGCCAATAACATAAAATGGAGTAAAGATAGCTTCTTCAACACATGTTGTTGGGAGAACTGGACAGCTACGTGCAAAAAAATGAAACTTGAGCACAGACTTACACCATACACCAAAATAAATTCAAGGTGGATAAAAGACTTAAATGTAAGCCTTGACACCATTAAAGTCCTAGAGGAGAACATTGGCAAGAAAATCTCAGATATTTCACGCAGCAACTTCTTTACTGATATGTCCCCTAGAGTAAGGAATGTAAAGGAAAGAATAAACAAATGGGATCTCATCAAAATAAAAAGCTTCTGCATGGCTAAAGAAAACAGTACTAAATTAGCAAGACAACCAACTGTATGGGAAAACATATTTGCCAATGATACCTCAGACACAGGTTTAATCTCCAAAATATACAAAGAACTTACACGACTCCACTCTAAGAAGACACCCAACCCAATTAAAAAATGGGAAATGGACTTGAATAAACACTTCTCCAAGGAGGACATACAGAACATTCAGAGACACATGAAGAGATGCTCAATATCGTTAGCTATCAGAGAGATGCAAATTAAAACCACAATGAGATACCACTTTACACCAGTCAGGATGGCTGTCATAAACAAAGCAACAAACAACAAATGTTGGAGAGGTTGTGGGGAAAAGGGGTCCTTAGTTCACTGTTGGTGGGAGTGCAGACTGGTACAACCATTATGGAAAACAGTATGGAATTTTCTCAGAAAAATAAAAATCGACCTGCCTTTTGACCCAGCAATTCCACTGCTGGGATTATATCCTAAGAATCCTAAAACATCAATATCAAAGAACCTATGCACCACAATGTTCATAGCAGCACAATTTACAATAGCCAAGAGTTGGAAGCAACCTAGGTGTCCATCAGTAAATGAATGGATCCAAAAATTGTGGTACATATACACAATGGAATTCTATTCAGCAGAGAAGAAGAAGGAACTACTACCCTTTGCAACAGCATGGATGGAACTGGAAAGCATTATGCTGAGTGAAATAAGCCAGGGGTTGAAAGACAAATACCATATGATCTCATCTTTAACAGGAAGCTAAGCAACAAAACAGACAAGCAAGCAAAATAAAAACAAAGACACTGAAATAGAGAACAAGAGGATAGTGAGCAGAGGAGAGAGCAGAGGGAATTTAAGGGAAAAATGGGAAGGATTCAGAGAAACAAATATAAAGGACACATGGACAAAAACTAAGGGGGGTGGAAATGGGAGAGTGGTTGGGTGCATGGGGCTGGGTGGGCTGGGATGGGAGATATAAACAGAAAAGTGTACTTGAAAAATAACTAAATAAATTTTTTTAAATTAAAAAAAACATTAAACTGTACAATTTAGATAGTAGACTTTTACTGTATATTAATTATATGTAAATAAAGTTGTTATAAAAATAAATAATACAAACATCTAAAAATTATCTAAAAGGAGGAAGTAAAACTAAGCTACAAGATTGTGGGTGTCAGTTAGAATGAAGCTTAAAACCTGCATATATTTTGACATATTTTATAATATGGAAATAGTTAAATATTTATTCATCTTCTCATCCAATCATCAAATATATACTGAGAACCTACATGGAACCCACATTTTAGCCACAGATTCAGATATGTAAAAATCTTGAAAATTATAAATGTGATAGGATCTATAAATGCTAGGGATATAATGGTGAGCAAAGTAGAAAAAAATCTTTCTCATTGGGAAATTACAACCTAGTGGGGAAACACAGTGTGCTAAATAAATTAATAAAATATCTGGTGTAGTGATGCTTATACTTCTGTTTTTAAAAACAAAGTGAAGCAAGAGATGTGGGTCTTTGTCTAAAACAGGATGCCTGGAGAACTATTTTCTGAGAAGCAAAGATCTGAAGCAGGTGAGGGAGCTAGCTATGAAGATGCCTAGCCACATCATTGCAAGTAGAAGCAAGGGCTCAGCAAAAGCCCTAAGAAGTGACCACTTAGGAAAAGTTGAAGGAGATCAATGTAACTTAAGCAGGCAGTCTGAAGGAAGGTTGTAATAGAAGTTTAAGGTCAGAGCTAACAATTTAAGAGAGGGGAGATTTTGTAGTCTAGACTACTGTAATAATTTAATTTTACTCTGGTTGAGATGGGGAGGCATTTGACCATTGAATCATTGGACTGTTTTCAGCAGAAAGATATGAAATATTTTATGAAAATTCTTAATGCTTTGTTGAGAACAGACTGTGTGGGTAGTGTAAGGAAATAACAGGAAGATCTGTTAGGAGACAACAGAAGAGATTCAAGAAGTAGATGCTGCTACTTTGTATTGATATTAGAGTGTTAAAAGTTCAGGTGGATCAAGAATATAGTTTAAAGATAAAGCTAGCAACATGTACTAGGTTGTGATAATAGAAGGCAAGAATTATTCTAAGTTTTGGATGGAGCAACCAGAAGAATGAAGTTGGCATTTACTGTTGTAGAGCATTCTGTAGTAGTAATGAGTTTTGCTGGAAAAAAGAGTTTGGTTTAAGATGTGTTAATTTTCAATTGCATATTAGTCTTCCAAGTGGTGAGATGTAGCAGGGGGTAGTAAATTATATAATTCTGGAGGACAGTGAAAGGTCCAAATTGAGTTTCAGTGTAGATATTATATTTAAAGCCATATCATCCAATGATTTCATCAAGGAGAGTAAGTTTTGAGGAATGTGCCTCATTGTTACAAATTAGCAGAATAAGGAGAATGAGAGTCATAGAACACTAAGTGAATTTGGTCTAACCAGGGTATATGTACAGATTTTATTTCATTATCATTTATTGCTTTGCAATTTATAGTCATGAAAAATAAAAGACAATCACAATGTAAAACAGTGAATTCTGGTGGATCCATTAATGGAATACAATGCAATGAGTTAAAATGTTGATGAGACATGTTTTATTAATGTGGATAAAGGTTCTTTGCATACTATTAGAAAAGACAGAATTATGTAGGGTGATTAGATTATAGACTGTGTGGAATGATGTAGTTCTGAGAGGTTATGGAACATATTCAGTGTTAGGCTGAAGAGTTTAGAAAAGATCTCCTTTAATAGAACAATTATTCAAGGTCTATATTAATATGATCATTTTTATAAGCCATGTGAGGGTAATAGATCTTCTAGCACAGTTGTCTAACCTGTGGCCCACAGGCCGCATGTGGCTCAGGATGGCTATGAACACAGCCCAACACACAATTTTAAATTTACTTAAAGCATGATAAAATTTTTCATGATTACATGTTGCAGTGATATAATGTATAGCCCAAGACAACTCCTCTTCCAATGTGGCCCAGTGGTGCCAAAAGTTTGGACACCCCTGTCTAAAGTATGCTCATTAATTCTTTAGCATGGGTTAAAGGCTGAGAAATATATCTTTCTTGTTGACAAGTTTAGAGGTGTTCAGAGTGTTAACAGTAAGACTATGACCTCAGGTCAGACTTATGGTCAATATAAACACATTTCAATATCTATATGATGATTCTTGAAAAATAACTCCATAATAGCTTACTTTATCACAGGGTCTTTTCTGTGTTGAGATTCACATCACCAAGATATGGTCAATTATTCTATCAGTTGACCCTGATTCTGTATCTCAGTTCTTGAATTGTAGAGTTCTTGAAGAAGGGTGAGTGGGGAGGATTTTCATCCTTATGGGTTCTAGCTCATGTCATAATTCAGAAGTGTCTGCTGAGTGATGGGGCCTAGAGAGAAATTTTATTTTTTTCCTGGATATCTCAGGGAGTTATGAGAAAAATGACTCTGGTTCCGTTGCCCTCCATCAGATATTAAACAGAACAAAAAATTAGAACTTCTGATCAAGATGGAGGCATAGGTAGATATACTGTGCCTCTTTGCACAACCAAAAGAGTGACAACAAATTTAAAACAAACAGACAAAACAGACAAAACAACTACAACTGGCAGAAAATCAAACTGTATGGAAGTCTGAGAACCAACGAGTTAAAGAAAAAATATCCATACAGACTGGTAGGAGGGGTGGAGGTGAGCAGCCAGATAAAGAGGACTTGCAGCAAGGCAGCAGCTGGCAGACTGGGCTGGCAGACCAGGCTATCCCACAATTGTGTGTGGATAAACCAGGAGGAACACTGGGGAGCGAGACAGACTACAAAACCCAGGGTTCCAGTGAGGGAACATAAAGCCTCAAAACCCCTGACCGAAAACACCTGTGCAGGTTGCAGTGGCAGGAGAAACTCCCAGCCTCACAGGAGAGTTTGTTGGAGAGACCCACAGGGTCCTATAATGTACAAATGCCCACTCATTTGAGAATCGGCATCAGAAGGGCCCAATTTGCTTGTGGGTGGCAGAGGAAGTGACTGAAAGCTAATAGAGAGCTGAACAAGCAGCATTGTTTTCTCCCCTCTCCCTCCCCCACATACAGTGGCACAATGCAGCCAAGTGTGTTGCTCTGCTCTGGTGAATACCTAAGGCTACACCCCTTACTATGAAACAGGTAAACTGAGGCAAAAAATATGGCCTGAATGAAAGAACATATCAAAGCTCCAGAAAAAATACAACTAAGTGATGAAGAGATAGCCAGCCTATCAGATGCACAGTTCAAAACACTGGTAATCAGGATGCTCACAGAAATGGTTGAGTACTGCCACAAAACAGAGGAAGAAGTGAAAGCTATGCAAAGTGAAATAAAGGAAAATGTACAGGGAACCAACAGTGACAGGAAGGAAACCAGGACCTGAGTGAACAGTTTGGACCAGAAGGAAGAAATTAACATTCAACCAGACAGAATGAAAAAACAAGACTTCGAAAATATGAGGAGGGGCTTAGGAACAACTTTAAATGTTCCAACATCTGAACCATAGGGGTGCCAGAAGGAAAAGAGGAAAAGTAAGGAATCAAAAACTTATTTGAAAAAATAAAGAAGGAGAACTTCCCCAATCTGCCAAAAGAAAGAATTCCAGGAAGTCCAGGAAGCTCAGACAGCCCCCAGAAAATTGGACCCAAGGACTCACACACCAAGGCACATCATCATTACATTAGTCAAGATTAAAGATGAGACAATATTAAGAGCAGCAAGAGAAAAGGAGAAAGTTATCTAGAAAGGAGTGCCTATAAGACTATCAGCTGATTTCTCAAAAGAAACCTTACAGGCAAGAAGGGGGTGGAAAGAAGTATTCCAAGTCATGAAAGGCAAGGATCTATATCCAAGATTACTCTATCCAGCAAAGCTATCATTTAAAATGGAAGAGCAAGTTCTTTGTATATTTTGGAGATTAAACCTTTGTCTGAGGTATCATTGGCAAATATGTTTTCTTATACAGTTGGTTGTCTTTTTAATTTAATACTGTTTTCTTTAGCCATGCAGAAACTTTTTATTTTGATGAGATCCCATTCTAGGAAGACATTTAACCTAATTAAAAAATGGGAAAAGGACTTGAACAGACACTTCTCCAAAGAGGACATACAGAATATCCAGAGACACATGAAGAGATGCTCAATATCATTAGCTATCAGAGAGATGCAAATTAAAACCACAATGAGATACCACTTTACACCAGTTAGGATGGCTGTCATAAACAAAGCAACAAAGAACAAATGTTGGAGAGGTTGTGGGGAAAAGGGGACCTTAGTTCACTGTTGGTGGAATTGCAGACATGTACAACCATTATGGAAAACAGTATGGAATTTTCTCAGAAAAATAAAAATTGACCTGCTTTTTGACCCAGCAATTCCACTGCTAGGATTATACCCCAAGAATCCTAAAACATCAATTTCAAAGAACCTATGCACCACAATGTTCATAGCAGCACAATTTACAATAGCCAAGAGTTGGAAGCAACCTAGGTGTCCATCAGTAAATGAATGGATCCAAAAATTGTGGTACATATACACAATGGAATTCTATTCAGCAGAGAAGAAGAAGGAGCTACTACCCTTTGCAACAACATGGATGGAACTGGAAAGCATTATGCTGAGTGAAATAGGCCAGGCATTGAAGGACAAATACCATATGATCTCACCTTTGACAGGAAGCTAAACAATAAAACAAACAAGCAAACAGAATAAAAACAAAGACACTGAAATAGAGAACAAGGGGGCAGTGACCAGAGGGGAGAGAGAAGGGAATTTAAGGGGAAAAATGGGGAGGGATTTTGAGGAACAAGTATGAAAGACACAGGGATGAGGACTGGGGGGAGGGAATGGGAGAGAGGGGTAGACAGGGCTGGGGGGCTGGGATGGGAGAAATAGACAAAAAATGTACTTGAAAAATAACTAAATAAAAAAAATAAAATGGAAGAGCAGATAAAGTGCTTCCTAGATAAGGTCAAGTTAAAGGAGTTCATCATCACCAAGCCCTTATTATATGAAATGTTAAAGGGACTTATGTAAGAGATAGAAGATCAAACACTGTGAACAGTAAAATGTCAACACACTCACAAGTATCAGCAACTGAACCTAAAAAACAAAAACAAACTAAGCAAAAAACTAGAACAGAAATACAATCACAAAAATAAAGTTCACATGGAGGGTTATCGGCGGAGAGAAAGAGGGGGTAGAATGGGAGGAAAGGTGCAGGGAATAAGAAGCATAAATGGTAGGTACAAAATAGACAGGGGGAGTTTAAGAATCATATAGGAAATGAAGAAGCAAAAAAACTTATATGTACAAGTCATGGATATGAACTAAGCAGGTGGGGAACATGGATGGGAGGGGGTATGCTGGGTGGAGGGGAATAAAGGGGGGGAAATATGACAAGTGTAATAGCATAATTAATAAAATATATTCAAAAAGATTCCTATTAAAATTCAAGCTCCATGAGGGCAATAAACTTAGTTATTTTGTTCATATTTATAACCCTCTATCTAAAACAGTTCCGATGTAATAGACTTAATAAATACTTAGTGAATACATTCAAATGAAAATCTGAAACAAGAAAAATTTCCAGGTAGTGTTGGTTCTTCCAGGGCAGTGGTTCTCAACTCTAGCTGAACATAAAAAAACTACTGAGACAATTTCAAAAGCAAAGATGTCTTGGGATTTCCAATTTAGTTAAAATGGGGTATGTTCCGTGCATCGACATTTTAAATATCTTCCCAGGAACTTGTAAGGTATACTTCAAACTGAGAACAAATGGTTTAAGCAGTTACCAAACACTCAGTCTACTCAAAAGACTAAAATGTTAATTTTAGCCCATAGGATTTTAGTGGCTTTCTTATGCATCATAAGCTTTGGTTTCAGAGGCATGTCTGGTCTTATGTAGGTGTCTACTGGGGCTCTTGATCCTAGAAGTCCAGCTGATGTTCATCCTGAAGGGCCAGAAAAAATAGTCTAAATACAGTTAGGAGCTTAAATAGTTGAGCAGATTTGAAAGACTGTGAGGGTACAGTGACCTAACCTTACAACCAATGACGCTGACAGCATGACAATGTGGTCTGAATAGTTTGTGAAGAGAGAAGGATTCAAAGGCTGGAAACACACCGAGGGCTGACAACTCTATTTTTATGCACTAACATTTCTTTTACTGGTGAAAAGCAAAGTGTGCATTCTTTTCATACCACATAAATTATTATGATTAAAAGACCAAGTAACAGTACACAAAATCACAAATCTCTTTTGATGTAAAAATGCTCCAGAATGTCATACACGTAATTTAATGTATAATGTCGCATTCCTACTTACCCATATCAGAGAAGATTATGACATAGAATAGATTATGAAATGAAACCTTCCAACAGTCATTGTTCACATTGCAATCCAATTCCTACCTTTTATTTGTTTTGAAAGAATATCATAGACTAAATCTGTAGATAAACAGGTAGCACTTTATTTTGTTTTATCCCAGCCTCACAAATTGGGCAGAAAATTCCTTTGGGTTCCTTTAGCTATGGATTATCATTTTAGAATGCCCTCTCTGGAACTGTTCACAAGAAGGTTATTAGGAAATGACATTTTTTTTACCCTTTGAAGTAAGAATAACAGTGAAAGTAACTTTCATGAGAACTTGTGGGAATATTACTCATTGTGACAGTAGGTGAGTATATTCACAGGTAGAAAAATTATTGAAGAATTATCTTTTTGAAACAAAAAAACAGGATTCTATTCTATGTTGAGGTGAGACAGACATGTGTTCTTTTTTACTCAATTGTGTAGCTATATCATTTTTGAAAATGAGATCTTCAGTCTCTTCTTTACATGTACTACATGAAGTGCATTAGCTTGGTCATTCTAAACACAATTGGGGGCAATTGTAGCTAAAATCAGTTAGTTAAATTTGCACAACAACATTAACCTAGAAAGACTTCAGGTTAAGGTCGATTATTTAGCCCCCAAAAATGGAGCAGGAAGAGGCTATTTATTTGAATTTCCTTTGTATCCTGCAATACATTATATAAAATGAGAACAACTGTTCTTAATAATATTATGTCAACAAAGATAAAATATTACTGAAATAATTATGGAAAAGAGCTATGCATCCATCTTATGTTGTGTCTGCACAAAGGAAGTTAAATAAGTTGGATGATTGGTATCAGAAAACATTGTTGGCTGTCACTCTCGGTTATAAAATGAATTGGCAGATATTCCAGAAAAACCATAAGCTATTATTCTTAGGAGATCCTGTTTTCCCAGAGCATTAGCAGAGGGGAAATTTGGGGTCTATATATTCCAAAGAAAAAGATTAGTGTCATAAAATATCAGACTGATCAGATTCATAGTATAATTTGAAAATATGTGGTACATATTGATTTTCAGTATCACTCTCAATTATATTCTACATGACTTCTTAATAAAAAATAAAATTGTAATAATGACATTACTTTGAGTAAAAATGAGGAATAAGTCATTAGGAGATTTGGAGTCAATTTTGGTAATTTTGCAGTGTGGTAACCCATTAAGAATGGCCTTGGTAACATTCAATGACATTAAGACACCGACCATTAAGAACTTAAAGTTATATACAGCAGAATTTCAGATAAAATTAAGTTATTTGGAGTTTCTAATATTCTGGAAAGAATAGATGCATTTTTAAGTAATCTTAAAAATAAGATAAGTTTTAGAAATGGGTCCAAATAAGATGAAAATTGGACAGGATATGTACAAAATGGACTGCAACTAAGGTAAAAGTGGTTTCAAGGTGAAACGAAATGCTTGTAAACAACATTTCTACTCTGAATCAAAAGTCAGTGTGGCACAGTATATAGTGAAAAGCAAGTGCAATGACTGAGGAAGAATGTCCTGCCTTAGTCTGAAGTGCATAAGAATATTAAATTAATTTGAGTCACTGAACTTTGCGCAAGAGGTAGAAATTCTAGAGAGGTCCCAGAGGAGAATCATAAGGTCCATTTAAAAATATATAAAATAGTTTTGATGACTATTGGCAAAGATACATGATTATAAAGATGAGATTATTAAGGGAGGATGCAGTTAATGTTTTTCACATATGTGAAAGATATTTCATTATAATGATGGTGATTACTCTATTTCCCTGTTCCATGAATACTTTTACATAATCTATTTTAAACTTAGGCAATGTTTAAAATATCTATTTTTAGTATAAATTGTTAATTGATGCTTGATAATAATAACCAGCTATTATCTGTTTAGAATGAAAAATAGACAAATGCATCTTTTATACAAAATTAATTTTTCAAAGTTGTTAGCCACTTCCTTCTTTCCCTCAAACTTATTTGGTACTTCCCATTAAAAAAAAAGAAAAACAATCAAGAAAAAGAAACCTTTATGTGATCTTCATTATTATATGTTTCTTATTAAAATTCCTTTAGTACTTACTGTAAACTTCGAATTAATACATTATATTTTGTTTTATTTTTTTACCGGCCACAAATAATTTAACAGTGATTTAATCAGCATGTAGAACTAATGTACACAAAAATTTTCTCATTCATTCATTCATTTAACAAGACTTTACTGAGTACCTACTACTGTGCTCATACTGTGGATACAGATAAGAACAAGACAGACACAGACCTATGTAGTATTGGATAGAATGACACAGACACTTACAATTGAATGAAGTAAATAGGCACTACTAAAATGTACACAAAAACTACACAAATGTAATCGTTCAAAGTACTGTGTGGTTGGTTCTTTGGAGTTATAGAACAGGTGACCTAATTTTTGGGGAATGTAAACTAAATGTTTTTTGTACGTAATGTGTTATGTAAAGCAGATTGTAACTACAGAGAAGAAAATGTGTCCAAGTCTGTTTTTATATTAGATAATTACAAATGTATAAGTTGATAATAAATACTGACTGATGTTTCAAAAACTGGTCAGATTTTATTCATTAGCACACATCAAGATTAAAATTATATGGGGCATTCAGGTTTGGTAAGAAGTGGGGAAGTGGCCAATTTGTTCTAACATAAGTAAAAAGCTGAAAAAACTGACAAAAAAACAAGTCTTTTGAGTTACATAAGAAAAGTGAGGTCATAGGACCACCCTCTGATCCCCCAAACTGGAGAGACAGACAAATAAAAACAGAGAATCACAACTTACCAGAATAGAAACCAATGAGTAGAAAACTCTGTACCAACAAGTTATGGTTCTCACAACTGGCTGATAAGGAAAAAAAAAACCCACAAATGCTAAAAGACAGAAAAAACAGTTTGAGAGCAGTAAGGATTAGAATCTTACTCAGATATGGTCAGGGTGTTGAAATGATCAAACAAAGAATTTAAAACTATTTTTTAATATTCCAAAGACTAATGTATAAAGCACACAGCATGCAAAAACAGATGGACGGTAAAGCAGATAGAATTTCTAAGAAAGAACTCTCCGCCGCCAAATGCTAGAGATCAAAAACATTGAAACAAAAATGAAGGATGTCTTTGATTAGCTTGATAATAGACTAGACGCTACTAAGTTTTACTTTGAGTTTGAAGATATCTCAATAGACATTTTAAAAACTGAAAAGCAAGAGAACAAAGAATGAAAAAAGAGCAAAATATTAAAGAATCATAGAACAACTTCAACACTTGTAACATGTGTATAATGGGACTACTAGGAGAATAAGAAATAATTAGAAGAGAAAAAATATTTAAAACAAGAATAAGAATTTCCCCAAATAAATGACAGATTACCAAACTACAGATCTAGAAATAGAAAGTTCAGAGAATGTCACATAGAATAAATTCCATTAAAACTATATGGATCTATCATTTTCAATTTACAGAAAATTAAAGATGAAGAAAAAATCCTGGATAAAGTTATGCTTTTTAAAAATATATATTTTTATTAACTATGCCATTACAGTTATTCTATTTCCCCCTTCATTTCCCTCCACCCTGCACACCCCATCCCCCACCATCCCCCCTTTAGTTTATGACCACGTGTCTCAAGTTCTTTAGATTCTATATTTCCCATAATATTCTTGCCCCCCATTTATTTTCTACCTACCATCTATGCTACTTATTCTCTGTACCTTCTCCCCTCTCCTCTTTCTCCCACTCCCCTATTGCTAACCCTCCACATGATCTTCATTTCTATGGTTCTTCTCCTGATGTAGCTGTCCTCTTAGTTTGCTTTTGTTTTACGTGTGGTTGTTAATAACTGAGTTTGCTGTCCTTTCACCGTTCATCTTTTTTATCTTATTTTTCTTAGATAAGTCCCTTTAACATTTCATATAATAAGGGCTAGGTAATGATGAACTCCTTGAATTTGATCTTATCTGAGAAGCACTTTATCTGCCCTTCCATTCTAAACAAAAGCTTTGCTGGATAGAGCAATCTTGGATGTAGGTCCTTGGATTTCACGACTTGGAATACTTCTTTCCAGCCCCTTCTTGCCTGTAAGGTCTCTTTTGAGAAATCCCCTGGCAGTCTGATGGGAACTCCTTTGTAGGTGACAGTCCCCTTATCTCTTGCTGCTTCTAGGATTCTCTCCTTCATTTGAATCTTGGATAATGTAATTATGATGTGCCTTGGTGTGTTTCTTCTTGAGTCCAACTTCCTTGGGACTCTCTGAGCTTCCTGGATTTCCTGGAAGTCTATTTCCCTTGATAGCTTGGGGAAGTTCTGCTTTATTATTTGTTCAAATAAGGTTTCCACTCGTGGCTGTTCCTCTTCCCCTTCTGGTACCCCTATAATTCAGATGTTGGAACATTTAAAGATGTCCTGGAAGTTCCAACGCCTCTCTTCATTTTTTTGAATTCTTGTTTCTTCATCCTTTTCTGTTTGGTCATTTTTTTTCTCCTTCTGGTCCACTCCTTTGATTTGAGTCCCACTTTTCTTTCCATTACTATTGATTTCCTGTGTATTTCCATTCATTTCAATTAGTTTGCACTTCATATGTTCCTCTAATTTGTGACTAAAATCAACCAGTTCTGTGAGCATATTGATCACCAGTGTTTTGAACTGTGCATCTGAAAGTTTGGCTATTTCTTCATTGCTTAGATTTATTGGCTCTGGGGGGCTGAGTTGTTCTTGAGCCATGTTTTGATCTGTTCGTGCCTGTTACGTATGAGGAGCAGAGCCTTGGTTTTTTACCAGGGCAGGGCTGCCCAGGTCGCTGGTTTTTGACGCTGTATGTGAAAAACACACCTTACCTATATAGAGGAGCAAAGATAAAACTTACATTCTAATTCTATCACAGCAAATATGGTAAGGCCAAACGAGTTTTTAAACTTGTCAATTTTGATGCCTTTTAGTGCTTCTGCCATTTTTGTTCCCCCCTTCCACATCTGCAAAATGATTCCCTTTGAGCACTTTTTATCATCTGGGAAAACAAAAGAAAAGTCATTTGAGATGAGATTGAGTGAATAGGCAGGGTAGGGTAGGGGGGCATGCCATTTCTGGTCCAAAACTGCTCAACGTTCAGCCTGGTGTGGGCAGGTGTACTTATAAATCACCCACCATGAAATGGTAAAACTTGTCTTTTTTTTTAATATTAAATTTTATTTAGTTACTTTTCAAGTACATTTTTTTAAATCTATTTCTCCCATCCCACCCACCCCCTGCCCAGTCTCCCCCCTCCCTCCCATCCCCCCCCCCAGTCCTCATCTCTGTGTCTTTCATACTTGTTCCTAAAAATCCCTCCCACTTTTTCCCCTTAAGTTTCCTTCCCTCTCCCCTCTGGTCGCTGCCCACTTGTTCTCTATTTCAGCGTCTTTGTTTTTATTCTGTTTGCTTGTTTGTTTTATTCTTTAGCTTCCTGTCAAAGGTGAGATCATATGGTATTTGTCCTTCAATGCCTGGCCTATTTCACTCAGCATAATGCTTTCCAGTTTCATCCATGTTGTTGCAAAAGGTAGTAGCTCCTTCTTTAGAAATTCACTGAAGCTAAATGCAGCCTCTTACAACAGTGCAAGCTGGTACACTGATACAGATAGGTTCCTAGAACACTCACCTAGTGGAGGAAGCCTTACTACAAGGCACCTGCACTCCAGAAGATAAATTTGCCTTTTTGGTGGTCCTCTCTCATGTGTGTGTGTGTATTTGTTTATGTGTAAATGAAATGAAGGGATAACAAGAAGGAATCAGGATTATTATAATATACCAATACTATCTATGAAGAGGTATAGTGCTATTTGAAAGTGGACTCAGATCAGTTGTATATGTATATTTTAACCTCTAGGCCTATCAATAAGAAAATAAGTAGAACTAATATACTTAGAGAAGAAAGAAAATCTAAATATATAAAATATTAATTTAAAACTACAAATTACAGGAAAATACTTGAAGAAAATATAGGGACAAAGAAAAATAGTAATCAAAGAGATAATAGTTACATATAAGGAAAGTATTAGTCCAGCCAAATAATCAGTCACTAAAATAACAATGGTATAAATGCACCATTTAAAAGACAGAGATTTCAAGTCCTTTGCTGATGTTTTATTTGGGTCGCTTGTCTTCTTAGAGTGGAGTCATGTGACTTCTTTATATATTTTGGAGATTAAACCCTTGTCTTGAACAGAGACTTCTCCAAGGAGGATATATAGAGGATCCAGAGGTACATGAAAAAGATGCTCAGTATCACTAGCTATAAGAGAGATGCACATTAAAGGCACAATGAGATACCACTTCACACCAGTCAGAATAGCCATCATAAAGTAACAAGCAGCAAGTACTGGAGAGGTTGTGGAGAAGAGGGGACCCTGGTGTACTGTCGATGAGATTGCAGAGTGGTGCAACCACTATTGAAAACAGTATGGAATTTTCTTAGAAAAGTAAAAACAGAATTGCCACTTGACCCAGCAATTCCACTGCTGGGATTATACCCTAATAACCCTGAAAAACCAGTCCAAAAGAACCTGTGTTCCCCAATGTTCATAGCAGCACTATTTACCATAGCCAAGTGCTGGAAACAGCCTAAGTGTCCATAAGCAAATGAATGGATCCAAAAACTATGGTACATTTACACAATGGAATTCTATGCAGCAGAAAGAAAGAAGGAGCTCCTACCCTTTGCAACAGCATGGATGGAACTGGAAAGCATTATGCTGAGTGAAATAAGCCAGATGGTGAAAGACAAATACCATACAATCTCACCTTTAACAGGAACCTAAACAACAAAACAAACAAGCAAGCAAAATATAACCAAAGGCACTGAAATAGAGAACAGGCTGACAGTGACCAGAGGGGAGAAGGGAGGGAATTTCAGGGGGAAAGTGGAAGGGTTTGCAGGAGCTAGTATAAAGGACACAGGGACAAAAACGGGGGGAGTGGAAATGGGAGGAAGTTGGGAAAAGCTGGGTGTGGGCTGGGGTTGGATTAAAAGGCAGAAAACTGTACTTGAACAACAATTAAAATTTTAAAATGGCTGGAAAAAGAAATAAAAAAATAAAATAAAAAGACAGAGATTTTTTTAGGATGTATCAAATAAGAAGACATCATGTTGTCTACAAAAAAAACCCCACTATAAATATCAAACACATATAGACTAAAAGTAAAAGAATGGAGAGAGAAAAGCAAATTAAATCCAAAGTGAGCAGAAGAAATGAAATAATAAAAGTTAGAACAGATATTGAAATTTAAAGCAGGGAACCAATACAAATTATCAACAAAACCAAAGAATAATTCTTTGAAAGCTGTAATAAATTCGTAATCCCCTACTTGCACTAGCAAAAAGGAGAGAGGACACAAATTACTAATATGAGAAAGGAAGACAGGACAACATTAAAGATCCCATAGACATTGAAAGAATACTACACTAATATTATGAACAACACTTTACAAAGAAATGTGATACACTACATGAAATGGGCACATTTCAACACCTTCTGCCAAAGCTCATAACCAAAGAAATAGACAGTCTGAATAGGCTTATGAATAACCTTCCTAAAAACAGAGCATCAGGCCCAGGATTACTGGTGAATTCTACCAAACATTTAAGGGAGAATTTATGCTTATTCTTGCAAAACTACTCTGTATCATACTATAAAGGAGGATGCACATCATTATACATTTGTTAGAATGCATAGAATGTACAACACCAAAAGCGAACCTCTGTGCAAACTATGGACTTTTAGTGATGTGTCAATATATGTTTATCAGTTTTAACAAATGTACCACTTTGCTCAAGGATGTAAATAATGAAGGATGCTGTGCCATATGGTCAGGCAGAAGGTATGTCAGAAATATCTATACCTTTTGCTCTGTTGCTGTGAACCTTTATTTAATATGCTCTATAAATGAAGACTTATCAATAGACAAAAATGAAAAAACAATACCATAGATCCCTGGCATCTGTGTACTTCATATTCATCATTTGACTATGTATGAATCCTTTATTAATTTTGAGGCAAGGTCTGATTCATATTTGCCATTGCTGTTGTATGCAACAGTCAATTTCTTAGTGAGCAATCCTCGTAGCCAATTAACATATACATTCTAAAAAGTGTGGTTCTTTTTTCCTCATTCATATAATTAATCACTTCTATCAAGTAATCTCAAGGAAAATATACTATTTATTTGTATAAACCTAATGACTGCCATTCCTTTGAATGGCATTCCTTTGAATCCATCCTTTGATCAATGCCCTCATCAACTTTTTTGGCCAATTTCTGTATCTGGTTGTAATGTTATGGTACTTTGACTGTGATTTCGTTTCTACCTATTTCTTGTTCTCTACTCTCAATCTTTCAGTTTTTGTAACCAAACTAGAATTTCCCCCAATATGAGCTCATAGCTATTATCTTTACTCACCCCTTCCAAAACAACCACCAACACAGGATTTTTGTGTATAAAACAGTTAAGGATTGTTGGCATGTAATGAATAAAATGTTACAGTGTTTCATCAAATGGCAATTTGATATTTCACAATAGAAGTTAATATTATTAAGATATCTTTAACACATTCACCATAGAATATTTCTCACAAACTACCCTGGTCCATTTGGTACTCCGATGTCTCACAAACACTGGTTTTACTCTTTCACCTCTTAATTCTCTTCCTCAGAAGGCTGGGAAATAGTTCTCTTTTAATTCTTTCTCTTTTTAACTTTAAAAAAAATCTTGCTCAGGTACAATTGTCTCCATTCCCCTCCTCCACCCCAGCCATCCCCACCTTCCACCCTTCATTCTATAACCCTTTGGTTTAGTCTATGTGTCCTTTATAGATGTTCCTGAAAACTCTTCCTCCTTTCTCCTCCATTATACCCTTCCCCCTTCCCTCTGGTTACTGTCAGTTTGTTCTTAATATTAATGTCTCTCATTATGTTTTGCTTGTTTGTTTATTTTGTTGACTAGTTTCCACTTATAGGTAAGATCATGAGGTACTTGTCTTTGGCTGCCTGGCTTATTTTACTTAGCATAATGCTCTCCAGTTCTATCCATCCTGCTGTGAAGGATAGGAGTTCTTTCTGTCTTTCTTCTGCATAGTATTCCATCATGTAAATGTACCATAGTTTTTTGATCCATTCATTTGCTGATGGGCACTTACGTTGCTTCCAACATTTGGCTATTGTAAATTGTGCTGCTATGAACAATGGGGAGCATAAATTCTTTTGGATTGGTGTTTCAGGGCTTTTATGTATAATCCCATCAGTAGAATTGCTGAGTCAAAATGCAGTTTCATCTTTTGGTTTCTGAGGAAATTCCATACTGTTTTTCACAGTGGCTGCACCAGTGTGCATTCCCACCAACAGTGCACTAGGGTTCCTTTTCCTCCATATCTTCTCCAACACTTGTTGTTTATTGATTTGTTTATGATGGCCATTCTCACAGGTATGAAGTGGTTTTAATTTGCATCTCTCTGACCAGTAGTGATGTTGAGCATGTTCTCATGTCTCTGGGCCCTCTCTATGTTCTCCTTGGAGAAGTGTCTATTCAAGTCTTTTGCTCATTATTTAATTGGATTGTTTTTCTTCCTAGAGTAGAGTCATGTGAGTTTTTTAATATATTTTAGAGATCAAACCCCTTCCTGATGTATCATTGGCAAATATGTTTTCCCATATAGTTGGGTCTCTTTTCATTTTACTGCTTTTTTCTTTAGCTATGCATAAGCTTTCTATTTTGATGAGATCCCATTTGTTTATTATTTCCTTTGTGTTCCTTGCTCTAGGACACTGCTGCCTATATTGATTGCTATGTGGAATATGTGAGATTTTCTTGCCTACGTTCTCCTCTAGGACTTTTATGGTGTCACAACTTATATTTAAATCATTTTTCCACCTTGAATTTATTTTTCTGTATGGTGTAAGTTGGTGATTGAGTTTCATTCTGTTGCCCGTAGCTGTCCAGATCTCACAACACTATTTGTTCAGGAGGCTATTTCTACTCCATTTTATACTTCTGCCCCTTCGTCGAATATTAATTGACCATAGAGACTTGGGTTTATTTCTGGGCTCTCTATTCTGTTCCACTGATCTATGTGTCTATTCTTATGCCAATAACAGGCTGTTTTAGTGGTGGTGGCCTTGTAATACAGTTTGATATCAGGTATTGTGATCTCTCCTACTTTGTTCTTCTATCTCGAAACTACTGCGGCTATTCAGGGTTATTTATCGTGCTGTATAAATGTTGAAATGTTTGCGCTATATCTGTGAAACATGCCATTGGTACTTTAATTGGGATTGTGTTGAATCTATAGATTGTGTTGGTGTCTATAACTTTCTTGAAGTCATCCAAGATTTTCCTTATATATTTGGGTCTCCTATGTTGGGTGCATATATGTTTATAATATTTGTGTCTCTTAATGGATTCTTCTCTTGACCATTATGTAATGTCTTTCTGTTTCCCTTCTTATGGACTTTGTTTTGAAGTCTACTTTGTCAGATATACATATTGGTATCCAGCTTCTTTTACCTGTCTGTTTGCTTGGAATATCTTTTCCCAACCCTTTACTTTTAGTCTGTGTAGGTCTTTCATTCTGAGGTATGTCTCTTGTAGGCAGTATATGTGTGGGTCATATTTTCTTATTCATTCAGCTACCCTATATATTTCATTGGAGCATTTGATTCATCTACATTAAGGTTATTATTGACAGGTACTTATTCATTGCCATTTTACTTCCTTTGTACCTGTGTTCCTCTCTCTCCCACTGTTTTTCTTTCTCTTCTTAAAGCAGTCCCTTTAGCTTATCTTGCAGTGCTGGTTTGGTGGAGGTGTATTCTTTTAGCTTTCTATTGCCAAGACAGCTTCTTATTTTGCATTCCATTTTAATTGAGAGGCTTGATAGGTAGAGTAGTCTTGGTTGCAGACTTTTGCTTTAGAATATTCTTGTCATTTCCTTCTTGCTTGTAATGTTTCTATTCAAAAGTCAGCTGCTAACCTTGTTATGGCTCCTTTGTATGTTACTGGTTTCTCTCTTGCTGCCTTTAAGATTGTCTCTTTGTCTTTGAATTTTGCCATTTTAATTATAATGTGTATTGGAATGGTCTTCTTTGGGTTCCTTTTGATTGAGACCTTCTGTGTTCCTGGATGTGTGTGTTTTTTTCTCTCATCAAATTAGAGAAGTTATCCATCATTAGTTTTTCAAATAGGTTTTCTATTCATTGTTCTTCTTCTTCTCCTTCTGGTATCCCTACTGTACAGATATTATTTTGTTTCATGTTGTTCTACAGTTCCATTAACCCCTCTTTGTTCTTTTTGAGTGTTTTTTTCCTCTTCTTGTTCTTTCTGGGAGTTTTTTTGTACCTTGTCTCCCAACTTGCTGATTTGATCCTCTGGTTAATCTAGCTTGTTTTTGATTACTTCTACTGTGTTCTTCAATTCAGAAATTGTATTCTTCATTTCCTCTTGGCCCTTGTTTATTGTTTCTATGTCTTTTTTGAATGCTAATATATTTTGCAGTAAGTTCCTCATAGTTTCCCTGTAGTTTTTGGTAATTCGCATTGAGCTCATTGAAATTACTTATAATCATCAGTATCTGCTAGTTGACTTGCCTCTATTTCATTTAGCATTCTTTCTGAGGATTACACCTTTCTTTTTGATTGGGGGCTGTCTCTTTGTTTTCTTATTATTTGTGGGACTCTTCTTGTTTGCTTCTGTTTCTCAAATTGATGTGTTTTTAACTTCCTGAGTTTGTGGTGTACATTTCTATGGTAGGAGGCCTGTGAGATTCAGTGGTACAGTCTCCATGATCTCCTGAACTTGATGCTCTTGAGATGCCCTTTATGCCTTTTATGTTGGCTGTCTAGATGTAATTGGGTTTTGATTGTCATTGGGTTGTTCTTAGGTAGGTCCTTCCCTCCAGCTGGTTGACTGAGGGTCACTCTGTCCACTACATCTTGTGTGCTGTTGTGCAGGTACTGCCAGAACAAATACAGATAACCCAGGAAATATGCCCACACTTGCAAAAATAACTCCCCCTGCCTTCTCACTATCAATTGTAAATGAACCAGTACTAATAAAGGTTAAAGAGATTAAGACTATTCTAAGAAAAGAGAGTGTATATGAGGTGACCTACAGAAAGAAAAATTATTTTGAGAGGAAAAAGGGAGGAATACTAATAAAAGGTAGGAGTTGTAGCAGTGCTAAGAAAGTAAAATATACAACATGAATACAATAGGGAATGAAGAATATGGAATAAAGTATGAGAAGGGAGTCATATAGCATTAGGTTTAAACAGAAATTAAAATAACCTAAATAAAATAAAGTGAGAGAGAGAGAGAGAGAAAAAGGAAGTAAAAATGGTTAATTAATAAAAATATAGAGTGACATTGGAGAGAAAGATCCAACACAGTACTACTAACAACAAACAAGCTCATATTAATATAAGTGGTATGGAAGTAAGAGGGAAAAAAGAGACAAAGAAAAACTTAAGAGATGTTTAGAGGAATGGGAAGTGATTTTGAAATGACAGAGGGAAAGTGAACACTAAGAGTGAGGAACACAAACTAGGCTAAGACAGGGAAAGATTAAAATTTGAGAGGCATGGAAAAATAAAAAAGGAGAATAAAGAAAAATAAAAGAGCAGGATAAAAGAGAAATAGAAAGACAAAAATAACAGGTTATGACTGGGAAAAATTTAAAAATTGAGAGAAAAAGAATATGAAAGGGGACCAGTATAATTTGATATTTAAAATAAAAATTAGTGAAGCTCTAGAGATGAGATTAAAAAGATACAACTACCTATCCACAACCAACTAGCAAAAAGTGCTAAAGGTGGAGAGAGAACACAGATATTTTAAGAGTGCGGGACAGGGGGGAAGGATGTGAGATGACAATTGACAAGAAAATTGGTTTTGTGTGTCTGGACATGGGAGAAATAGTAAGAGTATGGAATGGCAACGAGTTGTAGCAAGAAACAAAACAAAAGTTGAAATGAAAATAATGCAAAGAAAGAAGTTAAAATGTGGTATGAGAAGGGAGGGTCAAAATACGTGAACTGAATACACTTTAGTATAAAATCTAGTGAATTAATATGCACAAATTTTCTGGACAAGAAATGGTTGTTAAAAAGCTATGCAGGAAAGAAATAATTATGGGGAAGAGCACAGTGGATTTTGTCTCCATAGCCTCTAGCATTTACCACTGTTTTTTCTTTCTGGATCTGTTTGTAGTGATGTCAAATGTTGACTCTGTATGACCTTAGGCAGCTTGCTCTGAGACTGCCAGGGATCAACATCTGTGACTGTCTCTTTCAGTTGTTAATCTAGTCACTCTGCACTCAGCAGGCAGGCTTAAGCCCTTTGGGCAGGGCAGAGACCCTCCTGGGGTTGGGGCTGTTGTTTCTCCTCAGGCTGCTGCTGCTTGGAAGAGAGTGGTCTGCCTGAGAAAAAGGGCTGCTGCCGTATGGGGGATGACTCAGTACTGGTATCCCAGTATCTATTCTCTCACCTCTTTCTCCAAAGCTTCTGTCCCCAGTCTCTCCTTAGGCATCGCCATCCAACACTGACCCTGCCTTTGCCTGAGCCCCAGGTAAGTAGCTGCAAATAAAAATTTGTGTGTTGGCCCTTTAAATGTCTCTTGCATCTCCAGCCATCTGTCTCTGCAACCTTGGCAGTTTTCACCCCTGGTTGTTATCTGTGTACTTTTTGTACTCTGGTGCTCTAGGTTTGGAATCCTAGCTTAGGATTTAGACCCCATGCTTCTCAGGGGGATCCAACTGGCCTCTTAATTTTCCCTCCAGTACTGCTGCCTGTGAGTACCCAGCCAGATCTCTTGAGTCTCCACTGCACTCCTTAGCAGACAGGTTGTGCCAAAGCTGATTCTTCGTCTGCCTGAGGTGTAAGGCTTCTCTCTTTCACTAGTGTTCAGTTATTTGTTCCAGGTGGTTTCTCTACAATTGAGTTGTAATTCCAGATTGGTCCTGGGAGGAGGTTAGTATAACTTGCATTCACTTCATCATCTTCCTCTCATGAATGTTTCTTATGTTGATGACAATTTTACAAACAATGAGAGTATTTTAAGCTGAATTAACTACTGTAGCATATAGTTATACAAACCAAAAATAATTTTGCTTGGGCAGAAAATAGTAAAGAAGGAACAAGCCAAGTTGATGAATTATTACAAAAAATGTATGATTTTGTAATATAAGTTCTTTAAATACTTAAGTCTTAATGAAATTTGTAAGTGATATTTAAAAAACATGTGGAACTTTCAGTTCTAAGTTATAATAAGTGATACATGATAAAATATTTGTCATAATTTTTCCTCTTTTAAATAATTGACCCCATCATATAGTAAATATTAGAAAAGCAATATCATGTAATAAAATGTACATAAACATTATAGTCAAACAAGCATGTAGGAATCAACATTATCTGCTTCTATGATCTTAAGATAGAAATTTGTTTTATTTTTTAAGTTCCTTTATCTTTCAAATGATGATAATACCTATATTACAATGTTGTGATGATTACCTAAGTATCATTACTAGGTTAAACTTTAATATGGTCAGCAGAGAGTATTATACTGATTTCCATAAGTTTACTGTGATTGCACAGGTGTTAACATTTAAAGAAACTGAATGAATTATATAAGGATATTCTATAAATGGGAACTTTATGTATAATTTATAATTGTGTTTAAAATTATTTCAAACTAATTAAGGTAAATGATAAAGAGACATTTTGGGAACAATTAGAGAGATCAGAAAATAGAATAGGCAATAAATGATATTAAAGAGTTAATGTTAAATTTTTAAGAGTTGTAATGTTATTTGATGATGTGGGAGAATGTCCTTACTTTTTAGGATATGTGTGCTGAAATATTTAAGGTTTAAATATCAAATAAATCTGCAATTTATTTTTAAAAGGATTGGTAAAATACATAGCATATGTGTACACATGTAATATACACATATATAATAAAGTAGACTGATAACAATTGTGGAATCTAAGTGATGGGGATATAAATGCTCATTGTATTAGTTTTATAATATTCCCATAAGTTTGGATAATTGAAAACTAAATGTTTAAAATTAAAATGCTCCTCTTTAGTACTAATTCTATTTTTATTTAGATATTTGTTATATCTTGCTGTCATAATATCCAGGTCCTATGGCTTGACTGCAGTTAGCAGAATGTAACTTGTTTCATTATTTTACTCTCTTATAGTGAATCTTGTCTACCATTTTGACTGATTCCTTGGTGATCAACTTTTACCATGGCTCAATCAAGTCAACCATGTAGAGTTGACTCAGTTTAAAGCAATTCCACCACAGAGCATCTTGATTATTTCTATAATACTCATATTTCCAGCCAGTAATTTTTCAAGATCCTATGTATGCATGACTGCATTTAATCAGATTCATTAGCTTGAGAAGTTTTACAATGGAATTCCTTAGAAGATAGGTAGAAAATTTTTGAAATAATTTTTAATTTACCAGTAAAAGTCTCTAGTGAAGGAATCTCCCACGACAAGTCTGTTTCATTCAGAAAGTTCACCATTCTTTCAAGTCTCTTTTAGTTCTTGTCATTTTATCCTTGATATAATAGAAAAAATATTTTGCTTCTTGATAGTAATTCAGACTATATGGGAGGACTGTTATTAAATATTCTCTTATATTGTCTTCTTTGCTTAAGAATCCCATTCCTTTAATTTCTGATGAAAGCTACTATTCTCCAGATCTTTAATAGATTTCACCATAAGTTTTTCTAGCTCCAGGATGCTTATTTGCTATTTTCTGAATATATGAATAGATAATTGTCTTTGTATGTATTAAAATCACCCTGAAACTCAGTACTTTAGAGGAAAGCAACATCAGATTTTAAATGTGGATCAAACCCCAGGACCTCACTCCTCTAAAAATTAAATGTGGTTACCTCTCCCAAACGCCCACACAAGTCAGAGATTTGCCTTAAGTGTTTCACCTTGCTTAAATGTTCTCACTTTGAATTGTGGTTAATAATATAACAAATAGAGAACTGCATTAGAAAATACTTTAACATTTTCTTTTTTGCACTTTAATTGCTAGTATTTAAGCTTCAAGTGGACTTTTTAACTTTTGTAGTCTACTTGAAGTGGTTTTCTAAGCATGAGATGACATCTTCAAGGGAAAAAGCAAAATGATTATTATCTGGTAAGGGGTTAAAATATTCATTCTCTTCATACACCTTGAAGTAAGTCAGCTATCTTTCCTATCCTAAAAGACTACTTGGAGTGTGTTCTATTACCTATTTCAGTGCTCAAAATTTGAAGCACATTACATTCTGCTATATATAGAAAATTTATAGAGATAATATGTGTGCTTTATGAACATTATTAATTCATCCTTGTTAATGTCCTCAAACATGTCTGAAAATCACTTCAGTCACTGCCAATCTAGTGTTACACAGCTATCATCTAAAATAATATGATTCATAATAATATCACCTGATAAACATAATGTACACCTTATTATAAATTCAAGTTCATGTCCGAATGTATTCTGGTTCCTATGAACTATGTCTTCATAGCCTACTTATCCCAATAACAATTTATTTATAACTTTTGCATTGTTACAAATAACTTTTGGTATATAAGGTTTCATAATGTTTTCTTAGATTATTAGAATATTATTTTTAGATTAAAATAATGTTCTTACAAACCATTATTATTAAAATATATTTCAATAAGTTTATGAATTTAATTTAGTGCTAATATGTCCTTGGAATTACATTATATTTTAATCAGATCAGAAGCAAATTACAATTAGCTTAATTACTTAACTTTTATATCTGGGGAAAGAAAGTAGTGATAAATTCCAAGCCAACAATAATGTTTAAAGTTAATATAGTCCAATTAAGATAATATTTGGCCAAAGTCTTAAGTCACTGAAGAAATATAGAAGGATGTAATATATTTAAAACATTTGGGCTGATAATGGAAGGTATCATTTAAGGTCAACTATTAAAGAGGAAATGACATCCAAGGTCCCTTCTAGCCATGAACTGTGACCTAAAGTTAGTCTGGCTTTGCTTGTGAGCACCAATCTGAGTTTAAACTTCTTTTACTTTTCAGTCAGTCCCTTCTCAACAAGACTTTAGCTGGCAGATTTAAGTTAAAGAAGGAAAGGATAAATTGGTTGAATGCCATCAGTAAGCTAAGTTTATGAAAAGTGACAATTTACTTTTAGGTATATGTGTCCAAGAGATCTAAAACTAACTAATCAACACTTGGATCACTTACAGAAAATTCATGTGGAAAACATAGTATACTAAAAGGCCATAGTGTGTAAGGCTACAAAGGGAGCTATAGCCAAGAGTCCTAAGTAATCATTGGCCTACATTGTACCCTTCTAAGGATACATATGGGAAAACGCCTGACTTCCTTAGAAATGATGGTACATATCAGAGGCAAAGATTACATTTAGTACCTTTTATTGTGCAATTTATAATAGTAAAAAGGCAATTTACATTTCAAGGCTGGTTAGAAACCAATATAGATTACATAGTAGAATTTCTCCCCTTGGTATAAACATATCTTATTTCAGTTATTCAATCAAACACTAAATGGTTTTACATCAAGGAAATTCAAAATGTAAAAAGGCACATAACATGAACTCAGGTAGCCTCTAGATGGTGAGAACAACCTTTGGCCAATATCCAGCAAGGAAATAGGAGCCTCAGTTATAACTGCAAAAATGTGCTTCCAACATTGTGAATAAGGTGGGAAGTTAATTCTTCCCTAGAATCTCCAGATAAAAATTTAGTTTAGCTACCACCTTAAGTGAAAAATCTGCTGCAGAAGATCCAGTCAAGCTCTCCTAGACTTGAGACATACAAAACTGTGAGATAATAAATAGATGTTGTTTTAAGGCATTAAGTTAGTTGTAATTTGTTATGCAACAATAGAAAGTTGGTATAATTATATACATTAATTTAGATTATGTACATGAAGTATAGTATTACATAATATTGTGTTATTTATGCAAGAATCTTAAGAGTGGTGATAGTGGTTGATGGTTTTGATGTAGGAATAGTAGCTATGAAGGTGAAGTATTGTATTAGATGATGATACTATATGCATCTATTCATCCATTGTTTTAGTCTATGTTAAAATTTGGAATTGTCAAATTATATATGGAGCCCAGGCATGGATGTTCTTAGAGTTTTATGCTGCTGTTGTATATGAAACACATTTTATGGACTCAGATACTCTTTGCTCCCCTGTCCTTGGGAAACTTGGTCCTTTGTATTGTTCCAGTTGCAATAACCATATTGGTTGCTTTTTTTCCCAGGTGCTACCTTAGCCACCAACTTCAATGTAGGCACAACCTGATAGCACATAACTTAATGACAACCCTATGTGTCTCTCACTTCGTGCCCAAGAGATACTGAGATGTGAGACACTTAGATATACTTGATACCTATGCATACTTTGAAAAATGAGAGATAGAAACTTGGCAGGTATATTCCCCTTTTTGTCTTCTCATCAACCAAACTGTCCTGAGATTCATCGGAAAATATTCTCACAGTCAAGTAAACAATGCTTGTTTTATTAAGCAGTAGCTGGCTTGGTAATGTGCAATTGTATTTCATTTTCTCTTTTCCTGCTGTGTTCTCCATTTCTCACATTGCTGCTACTGCTGGGACTAGTCCTCTAACATGTAATAACACATTAGCTTTTACCTGAAGTTC
Organism: Artibeus jamaicensis; assembly: GCF_021234435.1. NCBI lineage: Eukaryota > Metazoa > Chordata > Mammalia > Chiroptera > Phyllostomidae > Artibeus > Artibeus jamaicensis. Next base: position 22,201,885 of record NW_026521506.1, read on the forward strand.
TGTCTTCTGGAGAACTCATGCTAAAACATGAAACCCTTGTATGGATTATGTCATTTGCTTAATTAATTGAGGTGGGACTAGGTTTACTCAGAAGACCGGGGATTTCCCAGTTACGATTCAGCAGAAAGTATCCAATATTCTCTTTTTTAAGAAGTTACCTTTTGGTGCTACTATGGAGAGAACTTCCACCAAGATGGAGGCATAGGTGGAGACGCGGTGCCTTCTCACACAACCAAGTTTAGACACAACTAAATATTAGCAACAGAAAACACAGCCAGAATACAGAAAATTGAACTTTTCAGAAGTCTGTTAACAACAAATTCTTCAGGCTGACCGGTAAGGGGCGAAACCAGCAGCTGGTAGAGCGGGGTTGCACAGGAAAACTCAGTCAGATGGACTCAGGAGTGTGGAATCCAGGTGCAGGGTTGGACTTAGTGAGCAACCGAGCGAGTGACCAAGCGAGCCACCTAGGGGAAACAGTGAGGGAGCAGGGCTGCGGGTTGACTATGGTCGGGCATTTGTGCGCGGATAGACAAGCGAGGGAGTGGGCAATTGGACCAGGACCCAGCGGGTCCCCGCGGCAAGCGGCAAGGAGGGCGCCGCCATTTCCCTGCTCTGACCCCACCTCCACATATAGCGTCATAACCTAGCGACTCTGAGTGGCCCCGCCCTGGTGAACCACCTAAGGCTTTGCTCCTCACCCAGTGGCAGAAAACAGCAGAGGGTGCCGCCATTTCCCCGCTCTGACCACGCCCACACATAAGCGTCACAACCCAGCGACCTGGGAGTCCAAGGCTCCACTCCTTACACTTAAAGGGTGGGAACAGACCAAAAATGGCTCAAGAAGATCTCAAAGCCCCAGAGCCTATAAATCTAAGTGATGAAGAAATAGCAAAACTCTCAGATGCACAGTTTAAAACACTGGTCATCAGGATCCTCATAGAACTGGTTGATTATAGCCACAAATTAGACAAATATATGAAGGTGAAACTAATTGAAATGAATGGAATTGCACAGGAAACCAATAGTGATGAAAAGGAATCTGGGTCTCAAATCAATGGAGTAGACCAGAAGAAAGCAAATAATGGCCAAACAGAAAAGACTGAACAAGCAAGAATTCAAAGAAATGAGGAGAGTCCTAGGAACCTCCAGGACATCTTTAAATGCTCCAACATCCAAATTATAGGGGTACCAGAAGGGGGAAAGGAACAGCCACCAGTGGAAAACTTATTTGAACAAATAATAAAGGAGAATTTCCCCAATCTGGCAAAGGGAAATAGACTTCCAGGAAATCCAGGAAGCTCAGAGAGTACCAAAGAAGTTGGACCCAAGAAGGAACACACCAAGGCACATCATAATTATATTAGCTAAAATTAAAATGAAGGAGAGAATCCTAGAAGCAGCAAGAGCTAAGGGGACAGTCACCTACAAAGGAGTTCCCATCAGACTGTCAGTGGATTTCTCAAAAGAGACCTTACAGGCAAGAAGGGGCTGGAAAGAGGTATCCCAAGTCATGAAATCTAAAGACCTACAACCAAGATTACTCTATCCAGCAAAACTTTCATTTAGAATGGAAGTGCTTCTCAGATAAGATCAAATTCAAGGAGTTCATCATCACCAAGCCCTTATTATATGAAATGTTAAAGGGACTTATCTAAGGAAAAGAAGTTAAAAAAAAAAAAACATGAACAGTGAAAGGACAGCAAACTCACAGTTATTAACAACCACACCTAAAACGAAAGCAAACTAAAAGGACAGCTAGATCAGGAGTGGAAACATAGAAATGAAGATCTCTAGGGGGATTAGCAACAGGAGAGTGGGAGGAGGAGAAGGGGAGAGAAGGTACAGAAAATAAGTAGCATAGACAATAGATAGAAAATAGATGGGGGGGGGCAAGAATAGTATGGGAAATATAGAATCTAAAAAAACTTGAGACACATGGTCATAAACTAAAGGTAATGGTGGAGACGGTGTATAGAGTGGAGGGGAATGAAGGGGAGAATAGAACAACTGTAATGGCATAATCAATAAAAAATAAATTAAAAAAATAAAATAAATTATGCTACTATGAAAAAAAAAAGAAGTTACCTTTTACCTAGCTTTTGTATACTAAATTTTACATGAAGGAAGACTTCCCTGCCTTGAGTGGTGTGGCTCAGTTAGTAAGAGCATTGTCCTGTAGCTGAAGGGTGGAGATCCAATTCCTGGTTCAGGTGCATACGATCCCTGGTATGGGCGTGTATGGGAGGAAGTAAATTGACGTTTTTCTCTCACGTCAATGTTTGTCTCTCACTTCCTCTTTCTCTATGTAAAAGTAATGGCAAAAAATGTCCTCGGATGCTGGGGGTGGGCAGGGAAGGAAATTTCCCTCAGTTGATTATACCCTACTTTCACCCATTTAGCTAAGGTTATCTGTCAGAGCATCTGAGTTTTGCCTGGCCTAAAATCCTGACTGGATAATTTTATCCTCTCTACTTTGTCTTGACAGCACTGTAAAATGTGGTTAGCAGCCTACTCTGCCTTCTCACTACAGAACTGTGGTACAAATTAAGTGAAATAATGCATGTAAGTATCCTTTTAGGTAATGGTATGGCTACAGTGTTTGTGTTAATGTGGTTACTAAATGCAGATTGGAGACTCAAATGGGCTACATGACATCTACAGAAAGAAGTATTAAGCTGTTCTCAGCCTTTAGTATTATGGGTTTTTTATTTTTATAAATCTTCAGAGCACAAGTATAACCTTTTCCCATGGACCTTTGTAAAAAGATTTCTACTAGTCAACTCAAGAAATGGTTCCAGGTTCCTCTTCCCATTCTTGAATATACTTTCTTCTTTGGTTTATTTTTTACACATGCTGTCCATTTTTCTTTAATTTTTAAAAATACTTTATTTTCAAAGCAGTTTACAGCAAAGTTGAGTAGAAATTACATATCCCCATATTACCTCTGCCACCTCCCCCACACATGGAGCCTCCCTCACTATCAAAATTTTGAACCATAGTAGTGCATTTGTTACAATGTAACTGCATTGGCACATCTTTATCAACTAAAGTTCATACATTACATTACTGTTTACTTTTGCTGTTGTACCTTGTATGAGTTTGGACAAATATATAATGAAATGTATTCACATTTATGGTATTATACAGAATAGTTTTACTGTCCTAAAAATTCTCTGTTTTCTGTTTATTCATTCTTGCTGTCTTCATGGTTTTGCCTTTTTCTGAATGTCATATAGTTGGAATGATACAGTATGCAGACTCTTCAATTTGGCTTCTTTCACTTAGTAATATGCATCTAAGTTTGATCCATGTCTTTTTATAGGTTGCTAGCTCATTTCCTTTTAGTACTGAATAATATTCCACTGTCTGGGCATTTATCCATCACCTACTAATAAACATTGTTGCTTCCAAGTTTTGACAATTATGAATAACTTGCTATAAACATATTTACGCAGCTTTTGTGTGGACATGAGTTTTCCATTCCTTTAAATAAATACCTAATTGCTGGAACATATGGCAAAATATGTTTACTTTTCTAAGAAACTGCCTAACTGGGGAATGACATCATCAAGATAGTAGAATAGGTGGTCTCAGACTTTACTTCTCCTCACAAAAATACCAACCAGCAATTACCCACAGACAAGATGCTCTTCAGATAATACCAGAACCTATGAGTGAGGCTGAATCATACACCCCAGAACACACACACAAAACTGAGAAAAATGCATCAGAAAGCAAAAGGAGTAGTTTCATGTTGGCCAATTTTGCTGTCCTCAAGGCCCTCATAGCACAACAACAGGGTCTCCCCAGACCTATACTTTCTCCATTGAATAAAGAAAACCCAACACATGTAAACAGGGACCCAAAATGGAATGTATTTATTAACACATTTAAACTTCAGTCACCTTCAAAGTACTCTCCATTTGATGCAATACACCCATTGAGATTTTTCCCCACTGCTCAAGACAGTTTTTTAACTTGTCAATCTTGATGCCTTTTTGTGCTTCTGCCATTTTGTTTCACCTCTTCCACATTGGCAAAATGTTTCCCCTTGAGGATTTTTTTTTACCTTGGAAACAAAAACAAGGTCACTCAGGGTGAAATTGGGTGAATAAAGTGGGTGGGACATGGGAGCCATGCGTTTTTGGTCAAAAACTGCTGAACATTCAGCCTGGTATGGGCAGGTGCACTCGTAAATCACCCATCATGAAATGGATAAACGCACTGAAAGTCTTCAAAAAATTGCTGAAGCCAACTGCAGCCTCTCACAACAATACCAGCTGGTACAACTGATACAGATGGGTTCTTAGAATACTCACCTAGTGGGGGAAGGCTATACCACAAGTAGCCCACCCTCCAAAAGATAATCTCTGAATTTTGGGGGTCTCCCCTCATATATCCAGCTTTCTCAGTGTTATGAGACACTTCTCAAAAGACTCAGTCTGGTGTCACCTCATGGGGATCACTGGGAAATCAGTGGGGTGAGACAATTGGGGGTCAGCTAGAGACAGAGGAGGGGATTGAGTCTTAGACCAAGCACGCTGATCTTGGCAGATTGCTGGTGCCTGCACCTGAGCAGAGATAACAGCCAACAGCTCTTCCCATTTACAAAATAAATCCAGTGGTCCTATCTTGCCAGGGAGCTTAGTTGGTAGTTCTGATTGATTTGCGTCCCCAGTTAATGGGCTGATTGTCCCAGGGACCCCATTCTATGAATCCACCCAGGTAGGGAAGCAAGCCAGTAGCTTTCCCCAGCTGTTGGACATAGCTTCCATCCCTGCAGGGCTTGGAGGTCTGGCTAGAGAACCTCAACAGCTTTGGAGCCTACACTACCTCCTTCCCAGGCAGGGAAGCAAATCAGCACCAAAATGCTAAGTGCAATCTCCAGTCCCACCTGGACAGGAAATCTGGCCAGAGAATTCACTTTACTGTGGAACCCATCTGAGCTAGGAATTAAGTCAGAAGCCTTGTCCAACTGATGAGCATAGCTTCTAGACACTCCACACAACAATGTAGTCCATTCTATAGCCTGCCAGGCAGGAAGTCAAGCTAGTAGCATACCAAAATGTTGATCATAACCTCCAGCCCTGACATTAGGATAGCCTTAGAGCTCAGCCTATGATCCCACCTGGGCAAGGAGCTAAACCAACAGCCTCACCCAACTGTGGGGCCTAACCTCTAGTCACACCTGATTAGAGAGCCTGAATAGTGACCATATGCAGCCTTGGACACAAGCATATGGTATCTCCTACCTGTGGAGCCTAGACAACAGCCCTGACTGATTGCTAAGCACATCCTAGGCCATGCAGAGAGCCCCAAACAGCAATGCTGACCAATGGAGGACATAGCCTGTGGCCCCACTTGACAATGGGACTCAGAGAGTGACACCTTCTGATTGCAGAAGTCTCCAACCCCATCCAACTACATAGCACATCTGGTAGACAAACCCCTTCAGGTATCCTAGCCAGTGACCTCTCCCAATAACAAAGCACAGGCAGAAGCCCACTGGATCATAGAATGCAGCATATGGTCCCACCCAACTTTAGGGTACAGACTGCAGCACAGACTGATACTGGAGCATAGTGTGAGGCCCTATTCATTTTTGAAGACTACTATGAACAATTAATATGCCGAGAAATTAGAAAACCAAGAATAAATACTTATATTCCTGGAAAAATACAATCTACTGTAGACTAAATCATAAAGAAACAGAAAACCTAAGCCGACTAGTAACAAGCAAGGAGATTGAATCAGTAATCAATAACCTCCCCACAAGAAAAACACAGGTCCAAATAGTACCATTTGCAAATTCTACCAAACATTTAAAGAATAAATGCATTATCCTCAACTCTTTCAAAAAATTGAAAAAGAAGGAACACCACTAAATTTATTTTAGGAGGCCAGCAATACCCTGACACCACAGTCATATAAGGGTACTAAAGGAAAAACATTACAAGCCAATGTCCCTAATAAATATAGATATAAAATCTCTCAACAAAATATTACAAAACAAACTTAACCACACAATAAAAGGATCACAAACACCATGATACAGTGGTATTTATACCTGGAATACAAGGTTGGTCCAACATACACAAATCAGTAAATGTGATAACTCACATTAACAGAATGAAAGATAAAAATCATATAATCATTTCAATAGATGCAGAAAAAGCCTTTGACAAAATTCAACATCCTTTCTTGATAAAAACTCACAAAGTTATTTACAGAAGGAATATACTTCAACATACTAGAGGTCATATATTTATGGTTTGCATGTAAATGCCCTGTTGTCTAAGTGCCATTTGTTGAAAAGACTATCTTTTTCTCTATTCCTATTCCTTTTAGTGGTCACGTGCTCTTGAATTTACTCTAGGCTCTCTTCCTTTTCCATATGGTATATTTGCACTTTGTAATCCATCTACAAGTTTACCTCAATACTATCTAGCTAAGACTGCTAGTAGCCCCATAATATTTACTTTCCCCTTGTTACTCAGTAATTGAACCCCAGCATTTTGGTGAACACATGGCCAAGATTAAGAATTGCATTTATACATTCTTTGCAGATATATGTGGCAAGTTACCATGTTCTCGCCAATAAGCCATAAGCATTTGTGATATGTTTGTGTTGCCTCAGACATGTCTTTAAAGGGAGAAGACATGGTGAACCACTTCCTTTATCCTGATGCTTAGAAGATGACTGGCTTAGAAGAAGATGGCTTAGAAGCACCTCATGTCAGCATAAAAATGAGGTTAATACCAAAAGGTTTGTGAAAGGGTAAACTGAAAGTCTTATGGATCCCAGATAACTATGAGGCCCACAAACATAGCTAACCTTAGACCGCCTACCTCCACTCTACTCTTCATTGCGAAACAAAAATAACTTTCTCCCTTTCTTGAACCCCTATTTTGGGGAAGTTCTGTTACACGAAGCTGAATCCATTTTCCATGTTTAACATTCTCTAATGTAGTCATATGCTTTCATCCCCAGATTCTAATACTCAAGTGGTTATGGTTTGGCATCATTTGAATGTCTCATAGGCACCTCACATTCAGCTAAGTTCAACATCCCACCCATCTCACAAGAAAAACAGAAACCCATTTTTCCACCAAGGTTTCAAGTATCAGTAAATTTTGTCCTCATCCTCTTAGTCACTGAACGAATAAATCGGGAAATAAATTTTGACTTCTCCCTCTTTGTGACTGTCACGATTTTCTTGAAATTTCATTGCTCTTGGGTAAGTGAATATGCATACACACACTTTGAGTAAGAGATCTTATGTTAAGTTTTTGAATCACTTCACTTTTGTCTCTACCATCATTCCAGGGCTATTTTTGCATCTTTTACTGCCACTTACTTGCCTCCCAGCACAAGTTCTTACCCATCTAAAACATTGCCACTGAGCAGAGAGATATTCTGCTAAGAGTCCAAGTCTGATCATAATTTATTTACATGGTCATAACCCTTTAATTCCCCCCTTTACCTTCAGAATAAAGTCCAAACTCATTATTATGACATACAAATAACTCCTCAATATGTCTGTTGCCTATTTCTGAAACAGTTCTTTAAACTATCACTGCAAGTCATTATTAGGAAGGTCGAGAAATCAATTTATCTGGTTGTGACCAGCATCTTCTTTTAAATTAATAAGAATGCAATAGAATACAATAGAAAATAGTAGAATTAATCAAACATAGTAAGGGTATTTCATGAAACATTTGTTTCAGTTATATATGTATACTCCTGGGTCATAGTAAAAAATATATTTTAACAGCTTTATTAATATGAAATTGATATACAAAAACTGTACATATTTAGTGTACACAATTTGAGGGTTTTTAACATATGCAAACACCCATGAAATCATCACCATGGTAAAGATTATGTTAATAAACATAACCATCCTCCAGAAGTTTCCTCATGCCTTCTTTTTTCTGTATTAAGAACACTTTACTTAAGATCTGTCCTCATGAAAATTTTAAAGCACCGTAGAGTGTCCTTAGCTCTAGGCACAATGTTGTGCAGCAGGTCTCTAGAATTTATCCATCTTGTATAATTTAAACTATATATCTCTTGAACAAAAACTCCAAATTTCATCTCTTTACTCTTAATGATACAGGTGTGGAACATGGTTCAGGATGGGTGTGTAAGCTGAGAAGTCCCTCGGAATATAGAAAAAAGAAAAAAATCCCAAAGCCTCCACTGCCATGGCTGGGGAATGAGAAAGTGGATGGACTGGTTTACTTTCCACGTCATTAACAGCTAGCCAGTGTTATAGTTATGTAAAATAGCTTTCCCATCATGCTTGGGTGTGACTTTGATTCCTGATGTAGCTCCCCATCTAGAGGTGGTTCCCAAGTTGCTGTGCCTATGCTGAAAGCAGGAGGATGACTCACTCATGGACAGGGGATCCCATGTGAAAGTCACAGAAATCTAAAATCCTGTAATGGGAATGTTTTATAGTTTGTTATGACTAGAGGGTAAACTTTGTAGTGGATGTAGAACATCATGTGAAATGCAGATGGGAAGGCATAAATGTCTCAGATTTTACTTTACCCTGCAAGCAATAGGGTGCCACACAATATTCATAAGCAGGAACTCAGATGACCAGATCAGGGTTTGGAAATTGTAACTCTAGCAGGACTATGAAGGTTGAAATGGCTTTTGAAGAGGAATGAATTGCATAGCTGACTACATTTTTCCTTGCCATCCGCCTCTGATTTTATGTGCTGAAAGCCCATACTGCTATTGAGCTCAGGACCCCCTGTGAACCCGAATCTTGGGAGCACTTACTGGGCTATGAATATGAAGGTGTGCTCTGTGCGTGGAGCCAGCTTCAGGTGGAGCTTCTGTCACAATTATATTCTACTCAGCTGAATATAATTGGCCCTTGTGGGACTTTGATGGCAGTCACTTGGGGATAGACATGGAAGGTGGGAAACAGTACTGAGCAGAAAAACAGGGGATAGATGATTACTGTATGCATATTCATTCTACATGAGAAAATGAACACGTTTCACAAAGCAACACAATAAACACAGTTATAGTTCCTGATGTCCTTTGCTTCTATCAGTCAAAAATCCTGAATTATCTGTCAGGTCTCATAAATAGGCTTAATATGGTTACCAATCAGAGTTGGCCCTGACACCTGGCCAATTCTTTACTGCTGACAGTACAGCTTAATGTGAGATATTTCCCTTTATTTCCTCAAGAGGAGTCATGGAAATAGGATCAATGTAGGCTTTATAGTCCAACTCTATTTAGAATCTTCATTCAACCAGTTGTAAACATTGGTTTATCTACCATGGAATAAGAATGCTCAACTCAGAACAAATAAATACATTTCAGGAGATAACAACTGTCAAAATCTTGGGACATAAATTAGGTCACAAATAATGGTGCTGATAAAGTTAAAGTTTATGTTAAAAATACTTTAAAGGTAATTAATGTTTATTGATTACCACATGCAGGCATTATGCATGTTTTACATATATAGGTACATTTAATGTTCACATTTTAAAGGTAAGAAAACTGAGGTTTGCAGATATTAATTTGCCTAAAGTCATAAATCTAGCAAGTCACAAGGCTGATACTTGATTCCAAAGCTATGTGGCATGACATATGTTTAATCATTATCTGGTATAACTACAATTGCAGGGATGTGTCTTTTTAAAATGTTGCATTTTGTTCTTTCTTCTCCATAGCTAATTTGGGTGCTTCTCTTTAGAAGACAGAAATAATGCTTACCATTTTTCATCTTTGATTAGTACCATTAGTAAAACTTACCTGTATGGGTTTATTTTTACAATCATGTATGTAATTTTGAAATCAAATTTCAAAATAACTTGCTAGTTTGACTATTCCGGAAAAAAACTGATTACATTTATGATTGGTGACAGAAATGAAAAAAATCTCAGGAACATTTAATTTTATATTAATTTCCAGCTGCAGTTACTAAAGCTTAATCAATCTTCCTCATAACTAATACATTACTAGAAAAGAAAAAGTGTTGTGTCATTTTTCAATCAGTTGGAAATAAGTAATTTTTATTTTTATAGCACAAGTATTGTGTTATAGAAAAAAGGTGTTCTACCTGTTTTCTGACTTATTCTTATTTTTTCTTCTGACTCACTGCCAATCAATCACCTGCTGTGCTACTTGAAGCAATATTGGCCCAAACAATCCCTCTATGATTTTTACCTGAGTTAGGCTTTTGCACTCTTACCTCCCTTTGAAAACCATTTCTTGAAAACTGACTGAGTATATGTGGAGAGCAGGACCAACAAAATGGCATTGGTCTGGTGAAAACAGCATAAAGTACGTAGAAAAAAATGGTGTCAAACATGTCAACCAAGATGGCTGCCAGTCAGCCATGACACTTGGGTTCAGGAGGAAAACTATCTAAGTCAGAGAAGAACCATCTGGTGAGGAGTCACACTTAAAGTATCTGCCTACGTGGTCACAGCAGACACATCTGGCAAGAAAACACACCCAAGATATCTGCACACGTGATCATAATAGCCATGTCTGCAAAGTGAGACCACCCATAAATAGGCTTCTGGAGAAACTCCACACTCATTATCCAGGTGCCAAATAGAACAAATATGTACTACCTATAGGCTCCTGGGCAAATTCCTCATTTGGCATCAGGGGTGCCAAGACACTTATCAAGAGACCCAGATGGGTGAGGTCCACCACTTTCAAGGTATTACTGAGGCAGGCTCCATACCACTGCTGAGACAGCCAAGCTCCACACACCAGAGTGCTGCTCCATGCCACGCTGATCTCCCTTGGCATTGGCCACCAGAGACTCTGACCCACTGGACTGAGGACTTTGTCTGTCCTGCTGCTCACCAGGCTCTGGAGATCCTTCCTTGAAAGACAGTGACAACTCCTTGCCCACTGCGCTGTCTCTTAGAGCTGAAGACTGAGACTCTGGGACTTGGGTTCGTCATATCCCATTGATTGTTGTGTGTGTGTGTGTGTGTGTGTGTGTGTGTGTGTGTGTGTTATAATTCTTTTAGACTGTTAGAGTATGAGTAGGATACAAACGTATGCTGACTTTCTACTTTGAGTGAACCTGCATTCAATAAAAGCTGAGTGAATAGCATAGTTACTTTGTGTGACTCTTGTCTATTCCTTGATGCTGGGTTGCTAGCAGTGAAGTTGCATGGCTGACTTAGGAAAGACTATATTGCAAATGAACGTATGCTTGAGACAGTACCCAGTACTGCACTATGTTACCTTTATGTCCGCAGCTCAGCTAGCCAGACTCATTGCAAGTTCAGGACAAACCTTTGTAATGGAGCCAGTTTGTAAATTTTGAGTAATTGTGGAACACTCATACAGTCACCTCTTACCCAGAATAAAATCTTTTCTTGCATTTTATAGGGGATTATAATTCTCTGCTATCCTGAATCAAAGGGGGGAAAGATACATTTACTTTCTTGCTGAGATTTCTGCCTAGAAGATTGATACTTGTGCAGATTCTGCCTACCAAAATTTATTCAACCCTTATTTGCTGTGTTATTTCACTTAATTCTTAAAATTTTTAACAGCAGATGTCATTATTATCCTCAAATTACTGAGAAGAAAACTGGAGATTGGAGAAGTTAAGTGATTTTCCTAAGATCATACAAAAAACAAGTGGCAGAACAGGAATTTTGAATTAGGTCCTTTCTTTTTTCTTTATTTTTTCCCTGCAATACATAACTCGTATGTTGTATTATGTGTTAACAATGCCAAGTCAATTCTCCTTCTATCAGCATTTCTCCCTTCATACCTTCTTTTGCTTCCTCCCAACCTCCTTTCCCTCTGGTTCACTATATAATCACTGTGTTATTGTCTATGTCTATGAGGGTTTTTCTTTGCCTAATCCGTTCACCTTTTTTAATTTTTTTTTATTTTTTAATTAATTTTATTTAGTTATTTTTCAAGTACAGTTTTTTGTCTATTTTTCCCATCCCAGCCTCGCCCACTTGCTCCCCACCTCCCTCCGATTTCCACCCCCCCTTAGCTCTCGTCCCTGTGTCCTTCCTATTTGTTCCTCCAAATCCCTCCCCCTTTTTCCCCTTAACTTCCCTTCCTTCTCCCCTCTGGTCACTATCCCCTTGTTCTCTATTTCAGTGTCTTTGTTTGGTTTTTTTTCTGCTTGATTGTTTGTTTTGTTGATTAGCTTTCTGTTAAAGGTGAGATCATATGGTATTTGTCGTTCAGCACCTGGACTATTTCACTCAGCATAATGCTTTCCAGTTCCATCCATGTTGTTACAAAAGGTAGTAGCTCCTTCTTTCTCTCTGCAGCATAGAATTCCATTGTGTATATGTACCACAATTTTTGGATCTATTCATTTACTGATGGGCACCTAGGTTGCTTCCAACTCTTGGCTATTGTAAATTGTGCTGCTATGAACATTGTGGTGCATAGGTTCTTTGATATTGATGTTTTAGGATTCTTAGGATATAATCCCAGCAGTGGAATTGCTGGGTCAAAAGGCAGGTCGATTTTTATTTTTCTGAGAAAATTCCATACTGTTTTCCATAATGGTTGTACCAGTCTGCAATCCCACCCACAGTGGACTAAGGACCCCTTTTCCCCACGACCTCTCCAACATTTGTTGTTTGTTGCTTTGTTTATGATAGCCATCCTGACTGGTTTAAAGTGGTATCTCATTGTGGTTTTAATTTGCATCTCTCTGATAGCTAACGATATTGAGCATCTCTTCATGTGTCTCTAAATGTTCTGTATGTCCTTCTTGAAGAAGTGTTTGTTCAAGTCCTTTTCCCATGTTTTAATTGGGTTGGGTGTCTTCTTAGAGTGGAGTCGTGTAAGTTCTTTGTATATTTTGGAGATTAAACCTTTGTCTGAGGTATCATTGGCAAATATATTTTTCCATACAGTTGGTTGTCTTTTTATTATAATACTGTTTTGTTTAGCCATGCAGAAGCTTTTTATTTTGATGATATCCCATTTGTTTATTCTTTCCTTTACATTCCTTGCTCTAGGGGACATGTCAGTAAAAAAGTTGCTGCGTGAAATATCTGAGATTTTCTTGCCAATGTTCTCCTCTAGGACTTTAATGGTGTCATGACTTATATTTAAGTCTTTTATCCATGTTGAATTTATTTTGGTATATGGTGTAAGTCTGTGCTCAAGTTTCATTTTTTTGCACGTAGCTGTCCAGTTCTCCCAACACCATTTGTTGAAGAGGCTATCTTTACTCCATTTTATGTTACTGCCCCCTTTTTTGAATATTAATTGACTGTAGAGAGTTGGGTTGATTTCTGGGCTCTCTGTTCTGTTCCATTGGTCTATGTGCCTGTTTTTATGCCAGTACCAGGCTGTTTTGATTACAGTGGCCTTGTAATACAGTTTGATATCAGGTATAGTGATCCCTCCTACTTTGTTCTTATTTCTCAAAAGAGCAGCTGCTATTTAGGCTCGTTTATGGTACCATATAAATCTTTGAAGTGTTTGTTCTATGTCTGTGAAATATGCCATTGGTACTTTAATAGGTATTGCATTGAATCTGTATATTGCTTTGGGTAGTATGGACATTTTGATGATGTTAATTCTTCCAATCCATGAACAAGGTATATGTTTCCATTTGTTTGTGTCTTCCTTGATTTCTTTCTTCAGAGCTGTGTAGTTTTCTGCATACAGGTTTTTTACCTCCTTAGTTAGGTTTATTCCCAGATATTTTATTTTTCTTTTTGCTATATAGAATGGGATTTTTTCCTTGATTCCTGCTTGTGCTGATTCACTGTTGGTATACAAAAATGCCTTTGATTTGTGGATATTGACTTTGTAACCAGCTGTTTTGCCAAATTCATTAAATTAGTTCGAGCAGTTTTTGGGTAGAGGCTGTAGGATTTTCCATGTACACTATCATGTCATCTGCGAAGTGTGACAGTTTTGCTTCCTCCTTTCCTATTCGGATGCCTTTTATTTCCTTTTCTTGCCTGACTGCTGTGGCTAAAACTTCCAATAATATATTGAGTAGAAGTGGTGAAAGTGGACAACCTTGTCTTATTCCTGATCTTAGTGGAAATGCTTTTAGTTTTTTCTCATTGAGTATGATATTGGCCGTAGGTCTCTCATAGATGGCCTTTATTATTTTGAGAAATGCTCCCTGTATTCCCACTTTGCTGAGTGTTTTTATCATAAATGGGTGTTGTACCTTATCAAAAGCTTTTTCTGCATCTATTGATATGATCATGTGATTTTTGTCTTTGCTTTTGTTTATGTGATGTATTACATTTACTGATTTGCGAAGATTGAACCATCCTTGCATCCCTGGGATGAATCCCACTTGGTCATGGTGTATGATCTTTTTGATATATTGTTGGATGCGATTTGCCAATATTTTGTTGAGAATTTTAGCATCTATGTTCATCCGCGATATTGGCCAGAAGTTTTCTTTCTTTGATGTGTCTCTATCTGGTTTTGGAATTAAGATGATATTGGCTTCATAAAAAGAATTTGGGAATTTTCCATCCTTCTGGATTTTTTGGAATAGTCTGTGGAGAATAGGGGTTAGCTCTTCCTTAAATGATTTGTAGAATTCTCCTGTGAAACCATCTGGTCCAGAGCTTTTGTGTGATGGAAGTTTTTTGATTACTGCTTCAATTTCTTTTGCCGTTATTGGTGTATTTAGATTTTCTGCTTCTTTTTCATTGAGTTTTGGAAGATTGTATTTTTCTAGAAATGTGTCCATTTCCCCTAGGTTTTCAAATTTCTTGGCATAGAGTTCTTCATAGTAATTTCTTACAATCCCTTCTATTTCTGTGGTATCAGTTGTAATCTCTCCTCTTTCATTTCTGATTGTGTTTATTTGTGTCCTCTCTCTTCTTTTCTTGATGAGCCTACTTAAAGGCTTGTCTATTTTGTTTATCTTCTCAAAGAACCAACTCCTGGATTCATTGATCCTTAAAATTGTGATTTTAGTTTCTATGTCATTTAATTCTGCTCTAATCTTGGTTATTTCTTTCCTTCTGCTTGCTCTGGGCTGTCTTTGTTGTTGTTCCTCGAGTTCTTGCAGGCGTAGAGTTAGGTTGTTGGTTTGAAATGTTTAAATCTTCTTTAGGTAGTCCTGTATTGCTATAAACTTTCCTCTCAGGACTGCCTTGGCTGTGTCCCATATGTTTTGGGTTGTTGTGAGATTGTTTTCATTTGTTTCCAGAAACTTTTTGATTTCTTCCCTAATTTCATTCTTGACCCATTCATTGTTTAATAGTATACCATTCAGTCTCTATGATTTTGTGTATTTTGGGTTTTTTCTTTGGGGTTGGTTTCCAATTTCAGTCCCTTGTTTTCAGAGAAAATGCTTGGTATGATTTCAATTTTCTTGAATTTTTTGAGACTGGTTTTGTGTCCTATTGTGTGGTCTATCTTTGAAAATGTTCCATGTGCATTTGAAAAGAATGTGTATTTAGCTTCTTTGGGATGAAGGGCTCTATATATATTAGTTAAGTCCATTTCATCTAGGGTGTTGTTTAATGCCACAATATCTTTGTTGATAATTTGTTTGGAAGATCTGTCCATTTTTTGATAGTGGGGTGTTAAAATCCCCTACTATAATTGTGTTGCTATCAATATCTTTCTTGAAGTCCTCTAAGATTTTCTTGATATATTTGGGTGCCCCTATGTTTGGTGCATAAATGTTTACAATGTTAATGTCTTCTTGGTGGATTCTTCCCTTGAGTATAATGAAGTGACCTTCTGGGTCTCTCTTTATGGCCTTTTTTTTGAAGTCTATTTTTTCCGATACGAGAATTGCTACCCCAGCTTTTTTTTCTTGTCTGTTTGCTTGGAAAACTTGTTTCAAGCCTTTCACTTTTAGTCTGTTATGGTCTTTTGTCCTGAGGTGGGTCTCTTGTAGGCAGCATATGTGTGGGTCATGCTTTCTTATCCATTGAGCTATTCTGTGTCTTTTGATTGGAGCATTTAATCCATTTACGTTTAAGGTTATTATTGATAGGTACTTATTCATTGCCATTTTTGTACCTGTGTTCCTCTCTGTCTCCCTCTTATCCTTCCTTCCCTTAAAACAGTCCTTTTAGTATTTCCTGTAGAGCTGGTTTGGTGGAGGCGTATTCTTTTAGGCTTCTTTTGTCTCGGAAGCTCTTTATTTGGCCATCTACCTTTATTGAGAGCCTTGCTGGGTAACGTAGCCTTGGTTGTAGGCCTCTGGTTCTCATTACTTGGAATATTTCTTGCCATTCTCTTCTTGCTTGAAGTGTTTCCATTAAGAAGTCAGTAGCTAACCTTATTGGGGCTCCCTTGTATGTTATTTCTTTTTTCTCCCTTGCTGCTTTTAAGATTCTCTCTTTGTCTTGGAATTTTGCCATTCGATGATGATGTGTCTTGAAGTTGGCCTCCTTGGGTTCTTCTTGATTGGGACTCTCTGTGATTCCTGGATTTGTGAGACTTTTTCTCTTATCAAATTAGGGAAATTTTCTCTCATTACTCGTTCAAATACATTTTCTATCCCTTGTTCTTCTTCTTTTCCTTCTGGTATTCCTATTATTCGGATATTATTACGTTTCATATTGTCCTGTGTTTCTCTTAATCCCTGTTCATTCTTTCTGAGCCTCTTTTCATTTTCTTGCTCTTTCTGTGAGATGCTTTCTATCTTTTCCTCCAATTCACTAATCCTATCCTCCGCTTCATCTATCCTACTTTGGAAACTTTCTACTGTGGTCTTCAATTCAGAAATTGTATTCTTCATTTCCTCTTGTCCCTTGTTGATAGTTTCCATTTCCTTTTTCATGTTGCTGTAATTTGCAGAGAGATCATTGTAGTTCTTCTGTAGTTTCTGGTAATTCACTGTGAGCTCTTTGAACTTCATAATAACCACTGCTTTGAATTCACTATCTGATAGTTGATCAGCTTCTATTTCATCTAACATGCTTTCTGAAGTTTCTGCTTTTTCTTTCATTTGGGGATTGTTTCTTTGTCTTCCCATTGTTTGAGACTCTTCTTGTTAGTCTCTGCTTCTGAAATTGATCTGTTCTGAAAGCCTGGTTTTATGGTGTGAACTTCTGTGGTATGATCCTTGTAAAGTTCAGTGGTGCAGACTCCTTGAAGTTTCCTGATGTTCTTCGTCTCCACCTACTCTCAGGCTGGTCCTCGCGCTGGTCCCTGTGTTGGTCGCCTACCACTGGTGAATGTCCCGGCTCTAGTAGCTACCTCCTCAAGCACCCAGGCCCGTTACTACGGCAGCGGCACAGAGGCTGGGAATGTCCCGGATCCCATATCTGGCTCCTCTGCCGCCCAGGGCTGTCACAGGGGTTTGGAATGTCCCGGTTTCCGTACCTGACTCCCCGGCGTCTAGTCCTGTGTCTATGGCAGTGGCACAGAGGCTTAGAATGTACCAACTCCCTTACCTGATTCCCAGCGTTCAGTCCCGTCGCTATGGCAGTGGCACAGGGGCTGAAAATGTCCCGGCTCCCGTAGAGGGCTCCTCTGTTGCCCAGGTCTGTCTCAGGGGTTTGGAGTGTCCCGGCTCATGTACCTGACTCCCCGGAGTCCAGTCCTGTCACTATGGCAGCGGCACTGGGGCTGAGGATGTCCTTGTTCCAGTAACTGGCTCCTCTGCAGCCTACGGCTGTCACAGGGGTTTGGAGCCTCCGGCTTCTGTACCTGTCTTCCCAGTGTCCAGTCCCGTCGCTATGGCAGCGGCACAGGGGCTGAGGACATCCCGGCTCCCGTAGCTGGCTCCTCAGGGCCCAGTCCTGTCTCTATGGTGGCATCACAGGGGCCTTTGGTGTCCCACCTCCTGCAACTGACCCTTCCGTTTCCCAGTCTGGTAGCTATGGCATTGGCACCGGGTCCGAGAATGTCCCAGCACTGGTTCCTGAATCCTCTGTCTCCCAGGACCGTCACAGGGGCTTGGAGTGTCCGGCTCCTGTACCTGACTCCCCGGCTCCCAGGCCTGTTGCTCTGGCGGCAGCACAGGGGCCGTATGAGACCCAGCTCCAGTAGCTGACTCTGCCGCCGTCTGGTGTTTCAGCGTCGATCACAATCTCTGGTCTTTTAATTTCATAAATGCTGGGTAACCGATGGTTTATTGTGCTGTTTCTCTATAGATCTGCCAGGATTTTCACCCATGAGTACAGGAGCTAACATCAGCT
This sequence comes from Artibeus jamaicensis, assembly GCF_021234435.1. Lineage (NCBI taxonomy): Eukaryota > Metazoa > Chordata > Mammalia > Chiroptera > Phyllostomidae > Artibeus > Artibeus jamaicensis. Next base: position 22,220,023 of record NW_026521506.1, read on the forward strand.
CCATCTTACTCCGTCGCCATCTTCCGAGCATGGCCATTCACCTTTTTTTTTTACCAAGTCCTCCAAACCCCTTCTCCTCTGATAGCTCTTAGTCTGTTCTCTGTAAATATGAGTCTGTTTCAATTTTGTTTATTTTTGTTGTTGTTTACCAAATTCCACATGTGAGTGAAATTCTATGGCACTTATCTTTCTCTGACTGGCTTATTTTACTTAATATAATGCCTCTGGGACTGTCCATGCTGCCGCAAAGAGTAAGAATTACTTCTTTTTTTTTTTGAGTTACTTCTTTTTTATGGCCACGTAGTGTTCCACGGTGTAAATGTACCACAGATGTTTGATCCACTCATCTATTGATGAACACTTTGGCTGCTTCCAAATCTTTGCTATTGTAAATAATACTGCCATAAACATAGGGGAGCATATATTTTTTTGAATTAGTGTTTAGTGTTTCTCTGGATATATTGCCAGAATTGGAATTGCTGGGTTCTATTTTGAATTTTTTGAGGTAAAACCATATTGCTTTCCACAGTGGCTGCACAAATCTGCATTGCTCCCAACAGTGCATGAGGGGTCTCTTTCCTTCCCATCCTCACCAACACTTGATGTTTGTTGATTTACGGATGGTTGCCCTTCTGACGGGTGTGAGATCACATCTCTTTGTCATTGCAATTTTCATTTCTCTGATGATTAGTGACATAGAACATCTTTTCATATGTCTGTTGGCCCTGTGTATGTCCTCTTTGGAGAAGTGTCTATTCAGATATTCTGCCCATTTTTAATTGGATTTTTTTTGGTGTTGAGTTTTAGAAGTTCTTTATATATATCAGATTTATTATTGGTGAATATGTTCTTCCATTCAGTGGGTTGTCTTTTCATTTTGTGGATGGTTTCCTTTGCTGTGCAAAGACTAGTTTGATACATGTAGTCCCCTTTTTTTATATTTTGCTTCCCTTGCATAAGGAGATATATCAGAAAAATGTTACTATGGGAAATGTCTGAGATTTTACTGCTTATATTTTCTTCTAAGATTCTTGTGATTTTCAGTCTAATATTAAAGTATTGAATTCATTTTGAGTTTATTTTCATGTGTGTTTTGAGGTTGTCTAGTTTTTATTTTTCACATATTTGTCCAATTTTTCCAAATCATTTTTTAGTAGACTGTCTTTACCCTATTGTATATTCGTGCCTCTTTTGTCAAATATTACTTGACCATGAAGGTGTGGGTTTATTTCTGTGTTCTCTCTTCTACTCCATTGATCTATGTGTTTTAAGGCCAGTACCATGCTATTTTGCTTACTATGGTCTTGTAGTATAGTGTGATATTAGGTAGCATGATTCCTTTAACTTTGTTCTTCTTTACCAAGATTATGGTTGCTGTTTGGGATCTTTTGTGGTTAACTATAAATATTTGGAATATTTGTTTTAATTCAGTGAAATACATCATTGGTATCTTGATAGAAATTGCATTGAATCTATAGATTGCTTTGGGCAGTAAGGACATTTAAATAATATTTTTCTTATTCAGGAACACTTTATATGCTTTAATTTCCTGGTATCTTGAGTTTCTTCAGTGTCTAATAATTTTCTGAGTACTGGTCTTTTACATCCTTGGTTAAATTTATTCCTATGTATTTGTGATACAATTGTAAATGGGATTGCTTTCCTAGTTTCTCTTTCTGATAGTTCATTATTGGTGTACAAAAATGCACTGATTTTTGGATATTTATTTTGTATCCTGCTATTTTACTGAATCCATTTATCCATCCAAACACCAATAGTAGGGTTTGTTTTGTGTTATTTTTTGTTTTTCTGGAATCTTCAGGATTTTCTGTGTAAAGAATCATGTCATCTCCAAATAATGACAGTTTTAATTCTGCCTTTCTGATTTTGGTGATTTTATTTCTTTTCTTGTATGATTGGTGTTACTAGGATATACAGTGCTGTGTTGAAAAAGAGTGGCAAAAGTAGACATTCCTGTCTTGTTCCTTATCTTAAAAAAATGCTTGCAAAGTTTGCCCATTAGGAATAATGTTGGGTGTGGATTTGTCATATATGACCTTATTTCATTGATGCGCAAGGTTTTTTTTCTGATGTTTCTTTCCTTAATGTCTGCTAGGCTCCCATGGTAACATTCTTTTTGGAATTCCAATTAGTCTTGGATTGTCCCTTCATTGGTAACTTTTTATGTACACCCTGTGTTATAATGATATGTATTTGGATATGTCTTCCAATTGAGTTTCCTCTTCTTGAGAGTAAACAGCAGAACTTACTTATTTCTTTATTCTCCATAATGTTGACCTTGAGGCATGGCACTGTTTAAAATGTGAAGATATTTAATAATACTTACAAAATTGATTATTTTTCTCTCAGCTTTCTCCTTCACTACATAAATTAATATTCAGAACAAAACCTTCAATTAATGTCTAATTTTCCAAAGATTTTATTTATTTATTTTTAGAGAGGGGAAGGGAAGAAGAAAGAGAGGGAGAGAAGTACCAATGTGTGGCTGCCTCTCGCATGCTCCTTACTGGGGATCTGGCCCAGAACCCACACATGTGCTGGATCAGGAATTGAACTAGTGACCCTTTGGTTCACAGGCCAGTACTCAATTCACTGAGCCACATCAGCCAGTGCAATGTCTAGTTTCTTTAAACATAGCTTTCAAGTGTCAGTATTCCCATCAGAATGAAGGAAAATAAGTGACATAAATGTCATAAGTGACAGTAAAGGATGATCAGATATTTCATGGCTAGTCAATAAATGTCATGGTTTAGAGAGCTCACTAATAATCTTTTCACACAGGCTATCTGGAAGTTTTACATACATTCTGCCTTTGCTGACCTGTGAATTAGGTAGTATATTTCCACTGGACAGATGTGGAAATTGAGGCTTGAAGTGGCTAAGTAACTTGGGCAAGATTATTTAGATAATAAGTAATGAAGCTGGGACTAGTATCTGGGTCTTGACTTCATGTTCATGTAGCCTTTTCAAAAACATTTCATCTAGTGACACAGGTAGAACTATGGAAGTCATTGCCATCTTTCTCTCTCCTTTCTATACTTTCTAAACACCTCTACTAGCCTTTTCCTTTTTAAAACTACCACCAGCCTGGTCTGAATGATTGTAGATTTATACAGCAGCTTCCAACTATTGGTTTTTCTGCCTCTGGTATTCTTCTCTGACCTATTTTTTGTAAGAATTAAAATCAGACTAATAACTCACTTGCTCAAAACCCTTAAATAGCTTTGAATCTCCTTAGCTTGGTACCCAAAATCCTTGTCAGTTTCATTGGTTCCAATCTTCCCTCTTTTATTATAATTTACTACTCCTTCACCCCAAAATGAACCTAAATCTATCTGTTATCTTATTTCTGCACCATTTCACCTGATGTTCTCTTTGACTTTATGGAAATGTTATGTTTTTCCTTCTCCAGACTCCTTTTCATCTGGTTTGCATTTATTCATTCTCTAGGCTATTAAGAAGATACCACCTCTTCCTAGTAGACTGATGCTCCAAGTTTACTAAAGGGCCTCATTATCTATGGTGCAGTATAGACTCTCATGCTTATTATTATAGAATTTATCACATTGTAATGTAATGAAATATTGTATTTTCTATTACACTGTAGCTGTATTCAGATAAATAGAAACAGGTGATATACTTTTTCTTTAAGACTTTTTGGAGAGCCCTAGCTGGTGTGGCTGAGTGGATTGATTGCTGGCCTGTGAACCAAAGGGTCACTGGATCAATTTGAAATCAGAATACATGCCTGGGTTGCAGGCCAGGTCCCCAGTAAAAGGCATGGGAGAGGCAGCCACACATTGGTACTTCTCTCCGTCCATCTCTTTCTTCTCCATTCACTGAGTACTCAGTTTAGACAGTACTTCTCTGTCTAAAAATAAATAAGTAAAGTCTTTTTAAAAAAAAAACTTCTTGGGCAACTGAAAGATGTATGTCTGGTGCACTGCTGTGAGAGTTGGAGGGAATATGTTTGCACTTAAGTTATCTAAAGGTAAGCAGTGCTGTGGGTCTGAGCTTTATTCTAAGCCAGGTCATGCTTAACTTATACTTGTAGTATTTAAATAATTGACTCCTGAATAATTCTGAATAACAGTAGATAAGTAACAACTAAAGAAGAACTCATGCTCTTTTAAAATATTCCCTCTAAATTGTCAACAAAACAAACTAATAGAAAAATAGGACTGATTTTATTTAACCTTTCTGAAATACCACATTAAACTTATTAAGCATTTATTATTTGAGTGTTGTTTTCAGAATTCAGAAATATTAATAACTTAAACCCAAGGGTCAATAACATGACCCTTTTGATAATGCAAATGTACAATTATTTGATACAAGAAGTTAAATTGTCATCATTCTGTATAGTTTACAATGGACACTTTAGATGGTTCATGGGTAGGAGCCACTTTTTCATATTCAATACTTAACACAGTGTTTGACATACAGTATTCTAATAAATCTTTAAATAAATTAATGTTTCCACATATATTAAGTTGTTTGATTCTCAACACAGCCCTGGCTTTCAGTGCTGACGTTTCCAGATACAAAATAAACAAACAAAACCAGAAAAGAAACAAAAACAAAATACAACACTTAAAGATATAAGAAAATGGACAAAATTCCACTTACCAGCTCTCTAAAAGCATGCTTGATAAATAAGAGCTAGTCATTAAATTTCCTTCAGAGCTTGGACCTTGTTACAGTCAAAATTTTTGTTTGTTTGTATACATATTTGGGCACAGAGCTACAACCCATGTGAAGATAGTGAAGAAACACAGAAACTGAGTGCTACATGAGAAAAAGGTTGAGACAGTGTTCCACAGCTAGGCAAGATGAGTGGAGAGAATGTGGAGAAAGAAAGTTAAACAACAAAGCCCTCTTCTCTGTGTCCCATGAGTTCTTTAGTAAAATCTACATCTTTCTCCAAAGTTTTTATTGTAAGTTCATTCTTCCTGAGAAGTATAAGAATGTGTTGACTGTCTCAGACATTCAGCCAGAACTGAACATTTCACTACCTGGAAGTTAAGTAACATGACCACCAATCATTTCAATTTTGGGTGATGTTGGAAATGTGATTATTTATTATGTAAATAATTAATGAGTAGCTTCTTAATGGCAGGTACTGGGAATACAGAGCAGTGAACCAGATTTCCAGGATACTTTCCTTATGGAATTTATATTCTAGTGGGAAAGCCAAAAATATAATATGGACACAATAAAGGCTGTGATAAGTGCTTTGAAGAAAAAATAATTAAAAAATCTTATGTGACAGATAGTAAAATAAAATTGGGAATACTTTCAATAGCATAGTCAGTGAAGGTCTCTTTGAGGGGTGATGTTAACATCAGATTTTTAAAAGGAAAAGTCCAACCTAGGTTACAAAAAGGAGGAATATAATTCCATGAGGAGGAAGCAGCATTAAAAATATTGACTCAAGAGATAGACTGGCCTGTTCCAAAATTTTTCTGAAGACCATTGTAATTGTAAAAAGTGGCATGCTTGCATGAGATGCTACCAAAATAGAGAATTTATTGGAATTCATAATTCAATATTTATCTTAGTCTATTCAGGCTGCTATGACAAAAATATCATACAGGCTGACTTATAAACAACAAAAAATATTTCTTATAATCTGTGGACTAGGAAGTCCAAAATTAAGGTTTCAGCAATTTTCGTGTCTAGTGAGATCTTGCTTCCCAGTTCATGGACATTTATTTACTTTTTTTTCTGTGTCTTCATATGGAAGAAAGAGGAGGAAGCTCTCTGAGGGTCTTTTTTGTTAGGCTACTAATCCCATTCATGAAGGCTCTGACCTCATGACTTAATCACCCCTGAAAATGTCTAATATTATCATACTGGTCATTAGGTTTTAACATAAACATTCTCTCTATAACAACATTCTTTCTACTTCATTTCTGTCCCTCATGGTAATGATAAAATAATGATGGTATTTATATTGAACTATCTACTTTGGGTGATAATGAACAATGCTGAATGCAACATATTTTTGTACAATGTTTAATTAATAAGTTTTCTGTATACCATTTTCACTATTAAAGGAATTACCTTTTGTTTTGTAACAGTGGCTGATGGATCATCTTAGTACCAGTGTCTATTTTACCTTGTTGCCTTTTCCAAGAGAATGGAAAGAGTTTATTTCTTAAGTCTAAATGACAGTAGAGCATTAATGTGATGAATAGCTTTAATTTCAATAAGTGTGTCCAAGCCTAAAGAAGCCCAGGAGCATTCCACTGATATATTCCAAAAGCAATGTCATTATCCATCAATAGTTACTGAATCAATTCATCCAAAAACCCAAAAAGCAAAATTCAATTTCAGAAATAAATGAGTTATGAAAAAGAAACTCACAGAGATTTTACATGAGGATCTTTGCTTTGCATATGACCCAGAATTAGATGATATTTTGCCAACTATGAACTAAACCCAGAAAGCAGGTTAGGCTCCAAAAGCACCTGGTAATTTTCATAACATTGAAAGGAAATAAAACACTACTACATTGAAGAAGCTTTCTTACACTATGGAGCTTAAAACCATTATGAATCACAGTAGACTCCTTATCTGTGACTTTTAAACACTGCTAGCAATTGAAGTGCTTAGAATGCAGTAGCATTGGTCAGAAATGAATGCCAAAATAAAGTGGACATTCACAGAAGGCTCTTAAGCAATAATGTTTCTTGTATTATATAGATCTTAACAAAGGACATATGCATAAGAACTTTCAAAATTACTTTTTACAACCCTTAATGAAAAAAGCACAGTTAAGAATATGGGTTCTGGATAGTACCCAAATGTTTGGATTTGAATCCTGGTTACACCACTAGTTAGCTGTGTAACTTTGACGAAGTTGTTTAATCACTGCATGTCTCAGTTTTCACATCAGAAAAATGAGAATAATAATAGCTTATAGCGTTGTGAAAATTGAGTTAATACATTTAAATAACATAGAATAGTTTATTGAAACCTAATAAGCCCTCAATAAATATTAGCTATTTTTATCATTCTACTCCAATATCTTATATTTTAAGATAATCACCAACATGTTATAAGATTTTCCCTTATAATAAAAAGCCCTATTGCAAATTATACCATAATATGCCACTAAAATCATTATAATTAAATGTAGAAAGCCACAGTATTAAGGTATATAGTTTCATAAAGATGGCAGATTCTTGTAGTCATCTTTTTAAGAAAAAAATTTTGACAAATATACTTTTTTCTTCTTTTCTTTTTTTACTCACATCCCAGCCCACCCCCTTAGTGCTCCCCACCTCCCTCCCATTTCCACTCCCCTTAGTTTTTTGTCCCTGTGTCCTTTATACTTGTTCCTGTGAATCCTTCCCCTTTTCCCCTGAAATTCTCTCCCCTCTCCCCTCTGGTCTCTGTCAACCTGTTCTCTATTTCAGTGTCTTTGGTTATATTTTGCTTGCTTGTTTGTTTTGTTGTTTAGGTTCCTGTTAAAGGTGAGATCATATGGTATTTGTCTTTCATTGCCTGGCTTATTTCAGTCAGCATAATGCTTTCCAGTTCCATCCATGCTGTTGCAAAGGGTAGGAGCTCCTTCTTTCTTTCTGCTGCATAGAATTCCACTGCGTATATGTACCATAGTTTTTTGAGCCATTCATTTACTGATGGGCACCTAGCTTGCTTCCAGCGCTTGGCTATTATAAATTGTGCTGCTATGAACATTGGGGTGCATAGGTTCTTTTCTATTGGTGTATTAGGGTTCTTAGGATATAATCCCAGCAGTGGAATTGCTGAGTCAACAGGCAGGTCCATTTTTAGTTTTCTGAGAAAATTCCATACTGTTTTCCATAGTGGTTGTACCAGTCTGCAATCCCACAAACAGTGGACTAAGGTCCCCTTTTCCCCACAACCTCTCCAACACTTGTTGTTTGTTGCTTTGTTTATGATGGCCATTCTGACCAATGTAAAATGGTGTCTCATTGTGGTTTTAATTTGCATCTCTCCGATATCTACTGATATTGAACATCTTTCATGTGTCTCTGGATCCTCTATATGTCCTCCTTGGAGAAGTGTCTGTTCAAGTCCTTTTCCCATTTTTTAATTGGGTTGGTTGTCTTCTTAGAGTGGAGTCATGTAAGTTCTTTGTATATTTTGGAAATTAAACCTTTGTCTGAGGTATCACTGGCAAATATGTTTTCCCAAATAGTTGGTTCTCTTTTTATTTTATTTTTTTAATTTTTAATTAATTTTATTTAGTTATTTTTGAAGTACAGTTTTTTGTCTGTTTTTCCCATCCCAGCCTCCCCCGCCCCTTGCTCCCCACCTCCCTCCCATTTCCACTCCCCTTAGTTCTCGTCCCTGTGTCCTTCCTATTTGTTCCTCCAAATCCCTCTTCCTTTCTCCCCTTAACTTCCCTTCCTTCTCCCCTCTGGTCACTATCCCCTTGTTCTCTATTTCAGTGTCTTTTTTTTTCTGCTTGCTTGTTTGTTTTGTTGTTTAGCTCCCTATTAAAGGTGAGATCATATGGTATTTGTCTTTCAGCACCTGGCCTATTTCACTCAGCATAATGCTTTCCAGTTCCATCCATGTTGTTGCAAAAGGTAGTAGCTCCTTCTTTCTCTCTGCAGCATAGAATTCCATTGTGTATATGTACCACAATTTTTGGATCCATTCATTTACTGATGGGCACCTAGGTTGCTTCCAACTCTTGGCTATTGTAAATTGTGCTGCTATGAACATTGTGGTGCATAGGTTCTTTGATATTGATGTTCTCTTTTTATTTTAATACTGTTTTCTTTAGCTATGCAGACACTTTTTATTTTGATGAGATCCCACTTGTTTATTCTTTCCTTTATGTCCCTACATACATAATTTTGAAAAGTACTTTTAGAATACTAAAATTCTCAAAAAAAAGCTCCTAAAATATGACTTACTTTTTGGCATACCAATTTCTTATCAGTGCAATCAATTGTTTTGTTTAGAAAAGTAATACATGTGTTTCTATAAAAACAAAATTACATATCATTTTCCTGAGGCTGCATCCTCTCTCAGTTTCCATGAAACTACAAGGTTATTCTAATTTGTGAATTTTAAGACAAAAATTAATGATACATAAGTGAAAGAACATAGAAAGAGTGGGTGCTAGGAGACTATGGGTAAGATGACAAAACATCTTGAGAAAGAAAAATATAGTTAGAAACAAATCAGACATGAGAATAATAGTGTACGAAATACCTAAGCCAAATCAGGCAAAGAATAGAACAGTCAATGGATAAGTGTGTGGTAAAGGCTGCAAGAATATTCAGGTCTATTTTACCTATTAATCTGGTTGGTCACACTGGAGAAACAGTTAAACTGTATTTTATTCAGCTACATTTCATAGGGATGCAACCAAGGATCTTAAAAGTAATATTCTCTGTGCCAAGCATTTGGCAAGGTGTAGTATGTGTCAATGATGCAGTGATTCTTCTAAAGACATAGCATACAAAGGAAGGGGAGCATTGAACATGATTTATAATTAGCCCTTCTAATAGCCATCCCTAATGCTTACCAAAGTACCAGGAGAAAAGTTTCATTTAATTTTTTAAAAATAAGCTGCAATTCCAACTGAGATGTGGCACTTTCTCATTCAGTCATGAGACATATAGACATCACATTCTCCAAATACCTATTCAAACCATTAGAATGACACAGTGCAGCTGTTTGCCTCATATATGAAATATATGTTTACAACCAATGAGATTGAGCACATTATTGCACATATCTATAAGCTTCAATCTCTTTGGTTCCATTTTTTTTAGACAATGGTAGCACAGAGTAAAGAAATTCCTAAAGTTATTTAACTAGTTTATTTTTAATAAGAAGATATTTTATACCTTGCCTATGAATTTACTTTAATACTTTAATTATATATAGTAAAATTTATAAAACATATACATTGTAATTGTAGAACACATGAAAATGTGAAATGTATAAAAATCAACATAATCAACCTATGAAAATAGGATGTGTTTTAATATTTTCAATATTTTTCTTTTGTTAGTTTAATAGAAAAGTTGACCTCTGTTTATCAACAAGAGATCCACCAGTCTAGGACACATGTTCCAAATGCATGTACATTCTGATAGAGCTTCTCCATCTAGAATACTGATGAAATCTATAGACTATCTTGGTGAGGTTCTACTCCTGACTCTACAACATGTCAAATGTGAGTGACCATACACAAGTTACACAACGCAAAAAGGGTTAGTTAACCCCTCTTTGCCTCAGTTTCCCCATATGTAAAATAGGTGATATTAATACCATCTTTACCATCTTTTGGGATGGTCATGAAAATTAAGTGAGATAATATTAATAGATATAAAGTTCTTAGAACTATATGCAACAATTTGATAATTCCCTTGGGAGCATGCACTAAAGAAACACTCTATATTTGTGTTCACATGTATGTGTGCATGCACATGTGCTGAGGAGTGAGGATAAGATGGAGTGGAAGTAGTCAGATAAAGTGTGAAAATATAAATTATTTTTGAGAAATCTTGAAGAATAAGCAATTTTCCAGGCAAACAAGATGAAAAGAGAATCTCAAATAGGGGCAACTTCATGAAAAAAATGTGGTGGTCTCTGTGAACTTAAAGTAATTCAGTAAAGGTGTAGGGAATGTGTTTTAGGGAGGAGAAGGGGGTGTCTACTAAGCTAAGAAATTGGTTGTCTAGTAGGCTGAGACTCTGAACAGAAGTTGTGTCCCCTGTTAGGAGCTTTGCATGTCTGGAAAAGCCTAGAGAACTGAAAGGATGAGCTCAATAGAATAATTTTGGTGATGGAAGGTCTGATTGAGGAATTGTCTGAGACAGAATTTATTGTGGCAGAAGGATTTAGGAATAGTGAGCTGGATATACTAACCAGTTCTTGGTTGTTGGTGACATGGGAGATGATTTGAAGGCCAGAATGTGGAATGAATTCTGGGGTCTAACTGGTGATCCTGATCTGCTGGGCCTCGTGTGTAGTCATAATGACACAGCATTGCATTTTCTGCTTCTCTGCAAAGATGAGAATAAATAGCTGCACACCTCCCTGTGAGGTCTCTATAAGGTGATTACAGTTTTCAGAGGAAATCACTTACTGCCTGCCATTCCAGATTGATGAAGGAATTCCATGCAGACCATTTGGCTGGCCGCCTTCCATGCACAGCAGAACAGGCTTTTGCCATCAATGCCAAGGTTTCAAATTGGCATTTTCATAAAAACAGGCAAAGCAGCTCATTATCTAATTGATGTTCATAAATTATGGCGGCTGAGGGAGTTAATGTCAATGCACATGGTGTTGAGCCATTTTTTGGATGGCCCTCAAATCTTGGCTTGGAATATTCTCTGCACAGAGGCCTATATTTTGTTATTTAAAAAAGAATTTAAACCTCCTTACTTGAACAGCTTTCACATACACAATCTCTAGAAGCAAACATTAGGACTCCTTACCAAGTTCTTTTTTGTAATCTATTGTAAGTAAAGGAAATGTACCATGACATTTTGAGATAAATTAGAGGTGACACATAATACAGCTGTACATATCTCTTAGCCCAAACAAGCTTTCTGCCTAACAAGAGTTGTTTCTGTTTGTTTGGGTTTAATTACTCCAGGAAATGATCAGTCAGCTTCATCTTAGGATCCTCACACTTCAGTAATGACAACTATCCTTAACTTGTTAGCAGAATAAACTCAATATCACAATCCATGCACATGGTACATCAGTTGAGACAATAAGGAATGAGACAAAATTTTAAATAAATTATGGTGTTTTGGCCAGCAAACACAGGATGATTAGATAGTAAAAGGAATGAATGAAATCAAGCAGATGACTCAAACTCTCACCCAAGCCCCACTCAAATTGCATGAGCTAACTTTGAATAGGTAGCCCAGGAAAGTTCACAGCTATGCCTCTCAGTGTTCAGGTTTCTAAAAATCATGCAACACATTCAATATCTCCCATATAGCTCTAAAACAAATAAGCAATATGTTTGTGGTTGTATTAATGCAGACAGTGCATGTATAAATAACATTACAGATAATATCCCTATATAGTAACAACAGATGAAAATACCAACTTATAAATTATGCTGGATTATTCATTTTTATCTTGGCTACAGTAGGAGCTCTGTTTTGCAGAAGCCCCTTGCCTCTATTGCTCAAAGTTAGAGTTAGCCAAAAGTGAAGTTGTATGAGATCTGGGAGGCAGCAACAGCCATTGTGTTCTGAGAGTTGTCACTGTTTAAATGCAGTAAAGACAGACACAGCTCTTTATCACTAGTCCTGTTGACAAGAACTTACCTAGGATCACCACTGGAGCATCCCTAATAATTAACGAAAGTGGTAGACAGAAAAGGTCCACAACAATGAAAAGACTCTACATCAGCTCCCTTCATGGGATTAATACAGATTTCTCTATAATCTCTGATTGTTCTCCTGTGCAAGAGCACATTAGTGAATTTTGTCTGAACTTTCAACTGCCCTTTGCGAACATTTACTTCTCAAGCTCCTCCCACAATTGTACATGATCTATTTGCTATGATGAACTCTTTATTCTAAAACAGATTGATATATAGCATAGCACAAAATTCTGATCTAAACTTTATTTCTTGTGGACAGAGATGTTTTGGTTAAAGCTAAAAATGTAGTTTCCTCTATCTGCATTTCAACATTAACAATGTGCATGGTGCATTTTATTTTATACTGTCATTACTCAATCTTTTGACATAAGTAGTTTTACTCCTGACCATCTCCTCACTGACTTTCAACTGTTAATCACAATATTATTATGATAATGATCGTTAATTAAACACTCAATTGATGAAAACACTGCTGAGCACTTTACATCCATACTTTTAAATTCTTCACAAGAACCCAGTGAAGTAGGCACTAGTGACAGTCCAATTTATAGAGGAGGACATTTAAACTTTCAGAGATGTACAATAGCTGGATAAAAGTCACCAAACTAATGAATGGTAGGGCAATAATTAGAATAAAGATTGACTTAGCTCTGATATTTTAAAAGCTAACATAACCAGAGACATTGAAATGAAGAATAAACTGACAGTAACCAGAGGAGAGGGTGTAGAGGGATAATGGGGAAAATGGGGAAGGGCTATCAAGGGATATGTATAAAGGACATGTGGACAAAGACGAATGGGGAAGATTTGAGGGTGGGAGGTAGGAATGGGTGGGGCTGGGGGGCATGGTATGGTAAAAATGGAAAGAACTGTACTTGAACAAGAATAAAAAGCACAAATAAATAGTCCTGACTGATGTAGTTCAGTGGATTGAGAGTGGGCCTGTGAACCAAAGGGTCTCTGGTTCTATTTCCAGTCAAGACACAGGCCTGGGTTGTGGGCCAGGTCCTCAGTAGGGGACTCACCATAGGCAACCACACATTGATGTTTCTCTCCCTCTCTTTTTCCCTCCCTTCCCTTCTCTCTGAAAATAAATAAATAAAATCTTAAAAAACAAATAAAAGCTCATTGTGAAAATATACGTATGTTTTCAAGATGCTATTCTTCCCCCATCTGCATATAATGAAGTATTTTTGAAGAACTTTGGATTAGATGTAAAGCATCACAATTAACTAATGCTACATCTATCAGTTCACATTTGATAATTCCTAGAGGTTACTATGAGTAGGTGTTATTTTTTCTACTTTATAGGTAAGAAAACTGAGGCTCAGAGAGGTTAAAACATCTAGCATAAACAAAATAGCCATAAGTAGCAGAAACTGTATTCACACCCAATTCGTAGTGCAAGGACAATATTTTATGCAAGATATATGTATAGAGAATATGTTTGAAAGGGGGGAAAGAATAGAGAGAATGTAGCTATGGGGAGGCTGACTTCTGAGTTGGTGAGTAGTCAAGTAATTTGGAGTAGATGAGACTACAAAAGTTGTCCTGGCTGGTGTGGTTCATAAATTGAGTACTGTCCTGTGAACCAAAGGGCTATTCGTCCAATTCCCAGTCAGGGCACTTGCCTGTGTGGTGGGCCAGGTCCCCATTAGGGGGCACATGAGAAGCAAGGACACACTGATGTTTCTCTTCCTCTCTTTCTTCCTCCGTTCCCTTCTGTCTAAAAATAAAGAAAGAAAGAATTTTTCAAAAAGTTGCTGGATCCAAATCATAAAGGGCCTACCCTGATATGTTGAAGATTTTTTTTTGCCTTGAAAGCAATGGGTTGCACTCTAAAAACAATGGGTTGTGTAAATTTTCACTAGTGAATTAGATTTTAAGCCTAAGTTTTCTGACTTTAAAGGCCATGATAGAGTATAGCTTCCACTGCGTACTGTCATCACTGTTTTCTGTTACACCACCTAACATGGAAATTCACAGTTTACAGATCACATTTACAGCCATTATTTCACTCAATCCTCACAGTTAACCCTGTGAAATAAATATTACTTTTAACCTGATTTAAACGAAGAAACTAAAACTTGCTAATAATGCCTAAAGAAATGCACAGATGTATAGAATGTGGCAGATCCCACAATGAATCCCCAGGAATATCATAAAAACATTATGCTTTTTCACTTCCAATTGCCTACATGATAATCTGTGAATTTCTGCTTTAAACACAATATTCAAATACACAATTTTCTCACCAAGGCCTGCCTCTCCCATCATGTCTTTCTGAGTAAAAGCACCACTCTCCAGCAAGTTATCCAAGCCAACACACCACACACACACACACACACACACACACACACACAGCAGAAGACATCCCCCAAACCTAGACATCTTATGCGTTATACCTTCATTATAGTTTAAAAGTACTATCAACTGAGTCACAAAAATGAGTATTGAAATGCTGATTTTTTAACCTTTAATATCCCATTTTTATAGCTTGATCACTCCTTTTCTGGTTCTCTGTAGTAACACCAAGAAAAATTTGATAATTGGTAGAGACTTGAATATGGAAGTATGATGAAGTTTGGTCTAAGGACATAGAACTTTGTTCTACCATCTTAATAAAAGGCTTCCTCATGAAGATTTTTAACAATTCAATTGAGTCATAATTGACATACAATAAACTGAACATCTTTAAAGAGTACACATTGGAAATATATAATATGTATACCTATTATATACTATATATATATATAGCCATGAATCCATCATCACAATGAAGATAAAGAACATAACCATCACATCCCACAAATTCTTTCCTGTCCCTTGCTAGTTTCTGTCTACATCATCTCACCTACTCCCTAAGAAATAATTAATCTGCTTTCTGCCATTACACATTAGTTTACATTTCCTATAATTTTTTGTAAATGAAATTATATATTTCCAACCAAGAATTACATGCCATGTAAACTTCCATTCAGGTGTGAGCAACATGTAGACATTTTAATACTTACAAGTTCTCAAACATTTATTTCTTTTTAAAATTATTTTATTCTTGTTCAAGTACAGTTGTCTGCATTTATCCCTCACTACCCCCCTGACCTTACCATCCCCAGCTCCATCCCTTGCTTCCCATCCTTTGGTTTTGTCCATGTGCCCTTTATAGTTGTTCCTGAAGACACTCCCCTCTTCCCGCCATTATCCTCTCCCACCTCCCCTCTGTTTACTATCAGATTGTTCTTAATTTCAATGTCTTTATATTTTGCTTGCTTTTTTGTTTTGTTGATTAGGTTCCACTTCAAAATTTACTTCTGACTTCCTTTCTCTTTAGCTCAGGATGACATATAACCATTAATTGCATGACTCTGTGAGTTTCATATTCCTATGGAGCCCCATATGTATGTAATTAAATTTTTCATGTTTGAAAGAAATTTTATTTCTCATAACTTCTTCAAAAAATTAGTACAAAATATTTTAAACAAAAATGAAGATAAAAACTAAGAAGCAGAAAATATAAGAATCAAGAAGTAGAACCCAATATAGTAAAGAGGTGAAGTAAATTTCCAGGATGATTATAAAGGGGCATTTTAGCACAGCAGCATGTGTCAGTCTCAGAGATTAACCAGTCAGTTGGAACCAGCAGACATACTACTACTTGAAAAGTGACTTCAAGAAAAGACATTAAACTGATTGATTGCTTATTTTTTTCATGCGGTAAATAGCCAAACATTGCCCTATGTGTGTTAGAAGCATTCCTGTTAGATACTTCAATGTCTAAGCAAAGAGACAAACAAAAAAATTAAGAAAAAATTAACTCCTTGAAGAAGAGAAATCTGTACAAGAAATAAAATATAATCAAAGTGATCCAGATGCAAACATATTTATATATTAGTAATAATAATTTGAGAACTGAATATCAATTTAAAAAAAGCATGATTGCATAGCCTTATTCAAATTATGGTAATTAAAACAATGTTGAGTGGGTGATGGGTAAGTATGGTGATAAAAGATTGATAATTTCTTTTGTGTGTAGTAAACAGTGAAGAAAATGTATTTATTTATAACTATAAAATCTTGGCAAATAACATAAATATTAGTTTAAGTATGGAGGAACTACTGAAAGAAAAAAACGTTAGGTAAGAATAGTAGTTCACTTTGGAGAGTGGGAGTCAGGGACTGATGAGAATATGGTTGGAGACTGGGACAGCCATTTTGGTTATAAGCTTTGAAGAACAATTTGACTTTAAAATTATGCACCTATAGGACCTTAACAACAATAAAATTAAACCGAATACAGCTATACCTTGGTAATCATTGGCTTCAGAACTCATCAAACCCTATACTTGTTGCATTTTTACGAGAAACAAGTGTTTCAGCACTTGGAGCTTCCTTGGGACTTGTCGCACTTGCTAGAGCTTGTATGAGTCATGAAGCCGGTCTGCAAGAGAAAATGCTTCATCATTCAGAACTTGTTGGTTTGGGCTCAGATATTTCGAATAAGACTATACCCAAGGATGAGGAATAAACTCAGAGTTTAGTTACTTTTTGTAGCACACTTGAGTCTGAGTGTATTGATTCTATATGAATGTAAAGCTCTGAGGTGATAAAGAAACACTTGGTGTTTCTTCTTATAAGAAAAGAGCTTATTTCTTATATTTTCTGCAGCACAGTGTACAGGTGTTATATTGTGTTCTTCAGTTAAAAGTTATGTGGAGCTGATTTAGGCCTTAGGTTAATCATCACCTTCTGAAATCAGCCAGACCAGTGATTTTCAAGAGTTTTGCCATAAAAAATTTTAAAACATGCAATACCTCTTTAGTCAGGGGCACTGACCTCTTTTCTCTTAGATTGTCAAGTAAAAAATGACAACAGCTAACACAATAGCCATCCAGTGTGAATGCCCTGTCTTGAACCATGTATATATAAGTTGCATCTCATGGATCACATTGCGTAGTAAGTTTGTGTCTTATTGGTTAATTCTTGGTACCAGAATTATTTACATGCAAGTATAAGTACCTGATTTTTTAAGTCACTTTGGAGCAAAAAGAGTAGGTAATTAATATAATTATTTCTAGTAAATCAATCAAAATTATACCTTTCTTGTCAGATCAGTAAAAAATATAGACAATTGTTTGGTGTGCTACATAATTAGCTTAGATGTGCCACGAGATAAAAAATGTTGAAAATTGCTGAGCTTAAACACGAAGTTTTTCATCTGTCTTTCCATTTTGTATCTCTCAACTTTAGATCATCCCACTCTCTCCTCCTCATCTGATTCTGTGGTCATCCAAGGAAGTAGAACAGTATAATGGAATAGAAACTTTCAATAAATGTTTTTTTTTAAATTTTATTTAGTTACTTTTCAAGTACATTTTTTTTTATCTATTTCTCCCATCCCACCCCACCCGCCCGCCCGGTCTCCCCCCTCCCTCCCATCCCCCCCCCCCAGTTTAGTCAAGATCCTTGAGCTGGGTGAAGAGCAACAATAAGAAACAAAGGCAATTGCAATTGATTTGTAGTAATAACTAGTTCTTATATTTAAGCCCAAGAATACCTTAGAATGCCTCAAATTTAATTTATATTAAATTATACTTTAAATAAATGTAGCAGTAAGCTACTGATAAGTAATTATGGATACTTAGTTACACCCTTTAGACAACTTATTAGGACCATATATTTTACTTTATTAAGCCTGATTCAACAAAAATTTTTCAGCACCTATCATGTACCAAACACTAAAAATACAAAGATGACATATTCTGGTAGGATTCATAAGGCATTAGAGAGAAATATACTACTGGCCAAATGTTGGTAAATGCAATTAGAAGTGCAGCCTGTTATGGTAGCCCCTGTAGGTGAATTTAGGAATGAGAAAAAAATGGAAGGTGTTTTGTCACAGATTGGAAGATGGCATGTGGGTAAATACATGCATCCTATCATCTGTTTTTGCTTTATTACTCAGAGTACTTATGTAATAAAAAATAATGAAGTAAATGTCAGTATTTGGCATCCATATTTACTCTATTAAGGTATAAGAAGAATGGGCTGGGCTGTTTCATACAAAGAAGCCTTCTTTAAAGAGGCTTCATGCCATCTTGATTCCTTCTAAGGGGTCATGCCAGTTAATGGGTGCAGTTTGTAAGGGAGCACCTATAAGAAAATATCTGTATGAAAGTCCAAAGGAATTTTTACTCTTCAATTCCCTGTGAACCTAGAGGTAGATTAGATATTTTTGGAACGTGCCACAGGCAGCCAGGCAAGTTAAGGATTTCATTCCAGCCCATCTCTGTTCTGAAATAATGAAAGAAACCAGAAGAAATTGTACCTGTCAAATCTGTCAGGGACTAAAAGCAAGAAGAGATCATTTTGACAGTTTTTAGCAGTCATTCTGCTTATCACCTATGTTACAATTGCACTATATGTTCCTGAGGAAGTTATGGGTGAGCAGTGATGTCTTGGAAAGGGTGAGGGGTGGGGGTGGAGAGAGAGAGTGGGAAAAGAAGGAAATGACTTAATATATGTTGGATATACATAGAGCAGACAATATAGTCATATTACCATATTCTGGTTTTATTTTTCTGTTCTAATTTTCTTGCTCTGGGTTTTAGTCACAAATAAAAATGAGCTTCCTGACACCCATGGGCAGTTGAGATGCATTATGTTAATTTCATTTTCAACTTCACTTCAGGGAAGACAAACATAAAATAAAGCAAATACTATTGGCCAGAAGATAAATATCTGTGCCTAGATGAAAGAGGAAAAAAAGAACATAAAAAAGAAAAGAAAGAGGGAGTATTGGCAATAAAAGAATACATTGGTAATGTTTCAAAATAGATTTACTGGGAAATACACTAGATTATTCTGAGCCTTAAATCATGCATTTATTAGTCAGAAAATTGTCTGAGTGTTATCTAATCCAGTTTTTTGTGTTTAAAGTAACTGATTATGCTTTTGCAAAGACTTTTTAAAAAATCTAATCTAGGGTTTAAACTCTAAACGCAGGTTATCTAAATGCATTGTGTTAATTTAAGAGTTTAATCTACAACTAACTTTTAATATATAACGGAGATTTGGGATTACCATTTGTTTCTTGAATGGAGTGTCAGAAAAAGTGTTAGATTTAAATCAGAAGACCTAGAGTGAATTTAGGATTCTATTCTACTTACTAGCTTTGTATCTTTGGACAAGTCACTTAAACTCCCTGAGCTCCAGTTTCTTATTTTCCAAATGGGATAAAAACAGCTACACTGTATTACATTAAACTATATTATGGTCTGTTTTAGGACATGTCGAATGAGATTATATAATAAATTATTTTGGAGTCCTAAAGAACTGTAAAAAGTATAAGGTATTAATTACAGGCAATAATAACTATTGATAATTTTTATTATGGTAAAATATACATAACTTAATATTTAGCATTTTTATTATTTTGAGTGTATTGTTTAGTTGCATTAAGTACATTTACATTGTGTACAAACATGACAATCTTCAGAATTTTCATCAGTTCAAAGTGAAACTTTGTACCCATTAAATAATAACTTCCCATTCCATAGCCCCCACATGCCAGCCTCTGATAACCACTATTCTACTTTCTGTTTCTATAAATATTACTACATGAGGTAGCTCATATAAATGTAATCATACAGTGTTTGTCTTTTTGCATTTGGTTTATCTCATTTAGTACAGTTTTCAAGGTTCATCTTTGTTGTAGACTATTTCAGAAGTTCCCTTTAAAGCATAAATAATTCATTGTATGTATATACCACATTTGATTTATACATTCTTCTGTGAATGGATATTTTACTTGTTTCTATCTATGAGCTATTATGAATAATGCTGCTGTGAATGTGGGTGTACAAATATCTGTTCGAGTTTTTCCTTTCAATTATTTTGTGTATATGCCTAGAAGTGGCATTTCTGGGATCATATGGTAATTCTATCTTTAATTTTTTGAGGAACTACCAAAGATTTATAGGTCCATCACCTCCAAATAATGTGCAGTAAAATTTCAGGGTAAAAAAGTATTCTTCCTTCCATTTCTTCTTTTCTTCATTACTTCCATTCTTCACACTGAGCCCCCCTACACAATAAAGAACCTATACTAGGCATGGAGAATACAGTGTTAAGTCAGATGTGTTCACTGTCCTTTATAATCAATTATAATAGAAGCTTTAATAAAAAAGAACTTGATTTTGAATATTCACATAATAGATTCTAAATGTTCATTGGTTGAGAAGGCTTTTACAATTGTATACCTTAAATTCTCTATAAAGTTTTTCAAACTTTAGGTAGCATTTAATTAATTGTGAAATAAATGTTGTAAGTCAAAGAAAACATTTATTTTAAATGTGATATAATAAAATACAATAGGGAATTTCAGAAAAATAGATCATATGTTAAGGGTAAATGTTATTTTATGATACTTTTGATTTGGAACACACAAATAAGTATGTTTTAAATAGCAATTAAAATTATTTCTTACCATGAAAGAATCACAAGAAAGGTTTATTAACCACACAGGAAAGGTAATTATTTTTCTTAAGATGAGATTGGGTATGTTCAGGGTGGTATGGCTGTAGACATAATTCCTTTTTTTAAATGGAGCAGCTAGGACTAAATGGGTAGATATTTTCTTCTTCAGCAATTACCTTGCTATTCTTAAGCCCTTCTAATATTTGCCAAAATCAATTTTTCATATTTTAGATATTTTACAAATATTCCAGTATTGTAGAGCAAAAGAAAAAAACAGTTTTGATGTTTTCAATTTTTAATATATAAATATAAATAAATTTTATATGAAAAATTTAATTAGTATCATATAATTATTTTTAATCATTAATTTCCTGTTATTCTATTTTTATTTCTTTCAAGATTTTATTTGTTTACTTTAGACAGAGTGTAAGGGAAAGAGAAAGAGAAATTGATGTGTGGTTGTCTCTCATGTGCCGTCTACTTAGGACTGGGCTGCAACCTAGGTATGTTCCCAGATTGGGAATCGAGCCAGTGACTCTTTGGTTCACAGACCAGTGCTCAATTCCCTGAGCCACATCAGCCAGGGATATTTTATTTTGTTTTTTTTTAATCGTTGTTGAAGTATAGTTCTCTACATTCCCCCCACCACTCCCCCCACGAAACCAACCCCACCTCGCATCCTCAATCCTACACCCTTTTGCCTTTGTCCATGTATCCTTATACATGTTGCTTCATGGCTTTTCCCCTTTTTCATCTGGTTATCCCCTCCCATTTGGTTACTGTCAGTTTGTTCTTTATTTCAATGTCTCTGGTTATAGTTTGTTTGCTTTTTTCTTTTGTTGATTATCTTCCAGTTAAAGGTCAGATCATATGGTATTTGTCCCCCACCACCTGGCTTATTTCACTTATCATAATGCTTTCCAGTTCCATCCATGTTGTTGCAAAGGGTAAGAGTTCCTTCTTTCTCTCTGGTGCTTAGTATTCTATTGTGTAAATGTACCATAGTTTTTAGATCCACTCATTTACTGATGGACACTTAGGTTACTTCTAGCACATGGCTATTGTAAATTGTGGGGCCATAAACATTGGGGTGCATAGGTTCTTTTAGATTGGTGTTTCAGAGCTCTTAGGGTATAATCCCAGCAGTGGAATTGCTGGGTCAAAACGCAGTTCCATTTTTCATTTTTTTGAGGAAATTCCATACTGTTTTCCACAGTGGTTGCACCAGTCTGCATTCCCAACAACAGTGCACTAGGGTTTCCTTTTCTCCACAACCTCACCAGACTTGTTTGTTCATTTTTTTTTATGATGGCCATTGTTACCAGTGTGAAGTAGTATCTCATTGTGGTTTTAATCTTTATCTCTCTGATGGCTAGTGATACTGAGCATCCTTTCATATTTCTCTGGGCCCTCTGTATTTCCTCCATGGAGAAGTGTCTATTCAGGTCCTTTCCCCATTTTTTAATTGGATTGCTTGTCTTCCTGGAGTAGTCATGTGGGTTCTTTTTATATTTTGGAGATCAAATCCTTGTCTGAGGTATCTTTGGCAAATATATTTTCCCATACAGTAGATTCGCTTTTCATTTTGCTGATGTTTTCCTTAGCTGTGCAGGAGCTTTTTATTTTGATGAAGCCTTATTTGTTAGTTCTTTCCTTTGTGTCCTGTCCCTTGGTCTAGGAAACATATTGCTGAAAATATTGCTGCATGTTATATCTGAGATTTTCCTGCCTAAATTCTCCTGTAGGACTTTTATAGTGTTGTGACTTATATTTAAGACCTTGTTTTAGACCTACAACCAAGATTGCTCTATCCAGCAAAACTTTCATTTAGAATGGAAGGACAGATAAAGTGCTTCTCAGATAAGATCAAAATCAAGGAGTTCATCATCACCAAGCCCTTATTATATGAAATGTTAAAGGGACTTATCTAAGAAAAAGAAGTTAAAAAAACATGAACAGTGAAAGGACAGCAAACTCAGTTATTAACAACCATACCTAAAACAAAAGCAAACTAAAAGGACAACTAGATCAGGAGTGGAAACATAGAAATGAAGATCTCAAGGAGGGTTAGCAACAGGGGAGTGGGAGGAGGAGAAGGGGGGAGAAGGTACAGAAAATAAGTAGCATAGACAGTAGATAGAAAGAGAGAAGGTACAGAAAATAAGTAGCATAGACAGTAGATAGAAAATAGATGGGGGGCAAGAATAGTATGGGAAATATAGAATCTAAAGAACTTGAGACACATGTTCATAAACTAAAGGGGGGATAATGGGGACAGGGAGGTAGGGTGGAGGGGAATGAAGGGGGGAATAGAACAACTATAATGGCATAATCAATAAAAATAATTTTTAAAAAAGACCTTTTTTTAAATATATTTTATTGATTATGCTTTATGGTTGTCCCATTTTTCTCCTGTTCATTGTGCTACACATTATTCCCTCTCCCACCATTATTGCCCCACCTTAGTTCATGTCCATGGATCTTATATTTAAGTATTTTATCCACCTTGAGTTTATTTTTGTGTACGGTGAAAGTTGGTGCTCAAGTTTCATTTTTTTGCATGTAGCTATCCAGATCTCCCAACATCATTTGTTGAAAAGGCTATTTTTACTCCATTTTATACTTCTTCCCCTTTGTCAAATATTAATTGACTGTAGAGACTTGGGTTTATTTCTGGGCTCTCTGTTCTGTTCCATTGATCTATGTGTCTATTCTTATGACAGTACCAGACTGTTTTGATCACTGGTGGCCTTGTAATATAGTTTTATATCAGATACTATGATGCCTCCTAGTTTATTATCATTTCTCAATATTGCTGGGGCTATTTGTGGTCATTTATGGTTCCCTATAAGTTTTTGAAATATTTGTTTATATCTGTGAAATATGTCATTGGTATTTTAATAAGAATTGCATTGAATCTTTAAATTGCTTTGTGTAATATGAACTTTTTGATTATGTTAATTTTTCCAATCCATGAACACAGTATATGCTTCCATTTGTTTGCATCATCCTTAATTTCTCTCTTCAGTGTTGTGTGGTTTTCTCAGTACAAGTCCTTTACCTCCTTGGTGAGGTTTATTCCTAGGTACTTTATTCTTCTTCTTGCTATAGTAAGTGGTATATTTTCCTCTGATTTCTGATGCTAATATTTCATTGTTGGTGTATAAAATTTTTTTCAACTTCTGAATTTGACTTTGCATCCCTTGTTTTACCAAATTCACTTACTAGGTCAAGTAGTTCTTTGTGGAGTCTGTAGGGTTTTCTATGTATGCTATCATATCAATTGCAAAAAGTGACAGTATTTCCTCCTTCCCGATTCGGATGCCTTTTATTACTTTATCTTGTCTGATCACTGTTGGTAGGATTTCCAATACTATGTTGAGTAGAAGTGGTGAAAGTGGAAAACCTTGTCTTGTTCCTGATCTTAGTGGGAAAGCTTTTAATTTTTGCTCATTGAATATAATGTTGGATGAAAGTTTCTCTTATATAGCCTTTATTATGTTGAGATATGCACCCTCTACTCCTACTTTGTTGAGTGTTTTTATCATAAATGGGTGCTTCACCTTATCAAATGATTTCTCACCATCTATTGATACGATCCTGTGATTTTTGTCTCTCCTTTCATTTATATGATGTATTATGTTTATTGATTTGTGAATATTGTACCATTCTTGCATCCCTGGGATGAATCCCACTTAATCATGTTTTGTGATCTTTTTAATGTATCTCGATTCAGTTTCTCAATAGTTTCTTGAGGATTTTAATGTCTATGTTCATCAGTGATATTGACCTCTAATATTCTTTCTTTGTTGTGTCTTTATCTGGTTTTGGGATTAGGAATATGCTGGCTTCATAGAAAGCGTATGGGAGTCTTCCGTATTCTAGGATTTTTTGGAATAGTCTGAGAAAGATAGGAGTTAGCTCTTTCTCAAATGTTTTGTAAAATTCTCTTGTGGAACTGTCTGGTCCAGGGCTTTTGTGTGATGGGAGTTTTTTTATTACTGTTTCAATTTTTTCAGCTGTTATTGGTCTGTTCAGGCTTTCTACTTCTTCTTCATTCAGTTTTGGGAGATTATATCTTTCTACAAATTTTCCTATGTCACCCAGATTTTAAATTTCTTGGCATATAGTTGTTTTTGGAACTGGAGAGCATTGTGCTAAGTGAAATAAGTCAGAAGGTGAAAGACAAATATTATATGATCTCACGTATAAGTGGAACCTAATCAACAAAACAGAAAAATCAAGTAAATATAACCAGAAACTTTGAAGTAAATAATAAACTGACAGTAACTAGAGGGGAGGGGACAGAGGGATAATAGGGGAAAATAACATAAGGACCATCTAGGAACATATATAAAGGGCACATGGACAAACCAAAATGGGTAAGTTGAAGGTGGGAGGCAGGGATGAGTGAGGAAAGAGGCATGGTGGGAGGAAAATGGAAACAGCTGTATTTGAACAACAATAAAAAATATTATAACCCTGGCTGGTGTAGTTCAGTGAACTGAACACAGGCCTAAAAAAGCAAAGGGTCACCAGTTTGATTCCCTGTCAGGGCACATATGTGGGTTGTGGGACAGGTCTGCAGTAGGGGGTGAGTAAGAGGCAACCACACATTGCTGTTTCTCTCCCTTCCTTTCTCCTTCCTTTCTCCTCTCTGTAAAGATAGATAAAATCTTTTTGAAAACTTGGAAAATATCCCAGATTCTCCAAAATTATAATAATGACATTTACAAATATAACATGTCATGTTTTTGTATGAATCAAATGAAATATTTTACCTTATTCCCTGAATTCTCTATCTAATTTTTTTATCAATGTTAATTTAAGCTAGGCTTCTAGGTAATAATCACTGAAATTAAGACAGCCTACATATGGTACTTTAACTACAATTTACCACTCTGCCCTTGGGAGAAGGCTGGTTGAAAATAAAGAGTTGTTTCCAATTCATCAACCTGTGACTTAGGAAATAAAAGGTTTCCATATTTACCATTAGAAACCAGCTTTTCAAGACCTAAGTTAGCAATGAATTAATCTTTGTTCCACTCCATTTAGCAGTCAGCAGGTGCACAAACCATTTTTCTTGGAAATAAGATTTCTCCTTTTTATGTAAATCAATGGACAAGACTAGCCCTGTGATTAGAACTACATTTGTCATCTTAACCTCAGAAAGTCATAAAAACCAGTCAAATGCCACCCAAGAGGGCTAAACTTGGAAATGAAAGCCCATACTTAGAAATGGAAGGAAAATGTAGAAGGGTTGGTGCCCAAAAGAACTCTGTGGCTTCCTAATCCTCTTTGTCAGATTTCATTGAAAATGATCAGCTCTAATTTCTCGCTGACTAAGACAGATTTTTCTGAGAATTTTTCTTTAGTGTTATTATTTGAATACCTGTAAGTGCTATAATTATGGTATGAGAAAGGTGATACAGGAGCACAGAGTAGAAAGTAAAAGTTCTTTTATGCAGGAATATGATGGGGGTGGTAATGCTTATGTTGGATTTCTTTTTATATCTCTGTTAAAGGGTGAGTAGACTTTAACAAGCAGACATAAAGAAGATTAGGAGAGTGATGACAGGAAGACAGGATGAAGAAGTTTATAATCAGGTAAATATTTTATTTTATTATTTTTTAAATTAAATTCTTGTTCTACTACAGTTATCCCAATTTCCCCCCATTGCTTTCCCTTGCATAGCTCACCCCATGCTCCTACAGTAAATCCCCACCCTGTTGTTCATGTCCATGGGTCATTTATACTTGCTCTTTAACTATGCTCTTCCCCTTCATCCTTCCTTTATATCCCTTCCCCTCCCTTCTGGTTACTGTCAATCTTCCTTGTTTCCATGACTGTGGTTTTGTTTTGCTCTTTTGTTTGTAAAACATGGGATTTCCTCAAAAAACTAAAAATGAAACTACCTTTTGACTCAGTGATTCCACTGCTTGGAATATATCCTAAGAATCCCAAGTCACTAATTCAAAAAAACTTATGCACCTTTATGTTCATAGTAGTGCTACTTACAATAGCCAAGTGCTGAAAGCAGCCTAAATGCCTATCAGGAAGGAGTGGATCAAAAAACTGTGATACATTTACAAAACAGAATGCTACACAGCAGAAGGAAAGAAGGAACTCCTACCTTTTGTGACAGCATGGATAGAACTGCAGAATGTTATACTAAGTGAAATAAGCTAAGCAATGAAACAGAAATACAATATGATATCATGTATAGGAGGAACCTAATGAACAAAACAAACCAACAAAATAAGTGTTTTTTAAATTTTTATATAATGAAGACATCATTTTGAATTCAGACATTCACAAAACTTTTTTAAAAGTTCAGTTGTGTTGCATGGAAGGAAAGGAGATAATTTACACTCTTTAGCCTGGCATAAGACCTATGCATGTATAATTCCCTTTTCCTGAAATTCTTGTCTCTTTTCTTATTGTTTTTGTTTGCCCAACACTTGTAAATATATCTCTAAAATACGGATATAAAATGTAATGCTTTATAAGCATGGTATAATAAATTTTACTTCTGTATACTATATTATGGAAATAAATGACATGGTATTCTTATAAATAAAGTTGTTATATTTATTCATACTTTATTAAAATTCTAGAATGTTTATACATATGAATGCATAGTTGAAAATGTATATTTAAAGAAGCAACTAGATCATTTCTTAACTGTGGCTTCATTTATATTTTAATATGATTGCTGATTAATATACATAATCCCCTCTGACTTGAATTCATGTGTTAGACATTGAGTGACAAAATCAGACTTCAGAGTTCATGTTAGCCTCCACAAAAGTCATTCTTTTTCTTTTTTAAAAAATATTTTTAGAGTTTATTTATTTATCTTTAGAGGGGAAGGGAAGGAGAGAGGGAGAGAAACATCAATGTATGGTTGCCTTTCATGCATCCCCTGCTGGGAATTGGGAATTGGCCTGCAGGGAACTGGCCTGCAACCCAGGCATGTGCCCTGACTGGGAATCAAACCGCAATCCTAAAAGTCATGCTTTTTATAGTATAGCAAACCTAAAGAACTCTTTCCTCAATTATTGAGAAAATAGTTTATAATATTTTATAATATATTTAGATGCTTAGAGATTTCATGAAAGATCTTGAGGTACATGACCTTTAGAACATGCTAGAGGTCCCTTCACTTCTGTTGTCTTGCCCTTGGCTAGAAAATCTCTGTTCTTTGGGATACATGATATTAGTCATTAGGTTAGTAAGGATGTCTGAGTACCAGTATTGGGATTATTTTTCTCTCCTCATATAACCTTAAGTTAGTAATTTAAAATTTCTTGCTTTTATTCCCATATGAAAGGAAAAGGGGAAGGCCGGAGTTAATGTTATATAAAACCCTCTGAGGGTCAATGTGCATTACATCCCTATTTAATAAGTGTCTGAATAAAGGTAATGATATTTTATGATTTTTCCATAACTGATCCTTCAGTGAAACTTTTGATTAAAACGTTAGTTACATTTAAGGTTCAAATCAGGCTACAGAGGCAATATAGTAAAGTAGTTATGTGTACACACTTTACATCCAGGGTGATTGAAGTCAAATCTCAGTTGTACCACTTTCTAGCTATGTGACTTTGCAAAAGCCATCCATCCTCTTGTTTAGTTTCCTCATTTGTCCAAAGTGTTAATAATAGTATTGGGTAGATAAGGTTTTAGTGAGACTATATATATATATAGTCATTCTCTCTCTTTACATGTATATAGATGTATGTCTCTCTCTCTATATATATGATGTCTATGGTATATATATATATATATATATATATATATATAGAGAGAGAGAGAGAGAGAGAGAGAGAGAGAGAGAGAGAATGTATTTATAAATTTAAAGGTCTGTCCAGAAGATATCCAGCCATGTAATATAAGAAATAGAGACATTTATTGAAAAAGATACAAGATGTAAAAATCACTGTACATAAGACAATGACACTTCAGTCCCCTTCAGAGTAGGCAATTTGGGACCTCACACAGTTCTCCCAGTGGTCATCAGCTACCTCATCATATTTTCCTGAATCTCATCAACAGTCTGAAATCTCTTCCCTTTGAAAGATGACTTTAGTTTTGACAAAATCCAAAAATTACAGGGCTCCAAATCTGGCTGTAGGGGGGCTGAGTCACCTGGGTGATTTGTTGTTTCACCAAAAAACTGGCATGAGACATGATGTATGAGTGGAAGTGTTGTCATGATGAAGCTGCTAATCACCCATTGACCATACCTGTGGCCTTCTGAATCATCTAAATAGTTTCTGTGGAGGAATGTTCAAGCTTAATGCACAATTTGTTGTAGATTCATTGCTCTACCTACTCAATCATTTTGAATGTGATGCCCACACAGTACACATGGTCACTCAACAACATCTACCACTCTCACTGACTACTACAGTGAAGTCATCGTTCACTCATACACATTCCAGTCCACTTTCCTTGGCTGCCAGGTTGTACTGATGTCACACAAACCATTCTTGTTATATTAACAATGGTTGGCCCTTTTCTGGACAGACCTTGTATATTTATATGCATGTATGTAAATATGTACATTTCTATGTATGCCAGTGTTATCTATTATTGTTTCTGTATACAGAAGTTGCAATTGAGAGATACAGCTTTTAGTCCTAATTCTAGTATTTACTACCAGAAAGGCTTTAAATATGTTCTTTCTCTTCTCTGGGTTGATGTGTTTTCATCTATGAAATGAGAGGTGTTTACCTTTATTTTCACATGCTGGTCATGCTGTATATTATACAAAAAATTGTCATTATTTTATAATATCCCATAATATTTTATACACTAAGCTATTTTTTAAAAATCCCAAACTCCATTTTATATAATTTTTTCCTTTAGGATAAATCATAGAAAGATATGTATTTGTGGAAAATCATTTATGTTCTATGTTTTAACATTGAAAAAGATGCCAGTGTTGGCTGAGATAGGGGTTACTAAAGATCATTGAGTCTGACAAACCTAGTTTTCATTAAACATTCCAGAGGATTCAAAAGGTAAATTCTTGGTGCACAGTTTTCCACTATCCTTGTATGACAGGGTTTTTTTTTTTTTTTTGTACATTTCATGAACATATTTCAACTTAGTACTTCTTTCAGGCATTTTTGAAACTATCTGTGGAAATGAAGGTTTTTTTGTTTTGTTTTGTTTTTTGGTTTCCATTTTTTCCTTTAGCTGACATTATTTTCTGAATTCCATCTTCAATTTATTTGTCAAAACCACAGTCCCAATGAAAGAAAAGCAACCTGAATTGGGCAAAAACTATATAGTTGTTCAAAAAGCCTCTTACTGTCCTGAGGGTCTTGTTCTTTACGATTTGAAAGAGTCCTTAGATCTCATGAAATATAACAAGAAAACCAGTAAAGGAATGTGATAGGGGTAAGTGTTACATCAGTGATAAAAATTACTTTGCAACCAACAGGCTTATTTACCAGTTGAGTGAACTATCTTACAAAATATGGTTTTTGGTTTTTTTTTTTAAATGTTCTTTTTTTTTTACATTTTTTTTATTTAGTTACTTTTCAAGTACATTTTTTTAAATCTATTTCTCCCATCCCACCCCACCCCCCCGCCCGGTCTCCCCCCTCCCTCCCATTTCCCCCCCTCCCAGTCCTCATCTCTGTGTCTTTCATACTTGTTCCTCAAAATTCCTCCCCCTTTTTCCCCTTAAGTTCCCTTCCCTCTCCCCTCTGGTCACTGCCCACTTGTTCTCTATTTCAGCGTCTTTGTTTTTATTCTGTTTGCTTGTTTGTTTTATTCTTTAGCTTCCTGTCAAAGGTGAGATCATATGGTATTTGTCCTTCAATGCCTGGCCTATTTCACTTAGCATAATGCTTTCCAGTTCCATCCATGTTGTTGCAAAAGGTAGTAGCTCCTTGTTTCTCTCTGCAGCATAGAATTCCATTGTGTATATGTACCACAATTTTTGTATCCATTCATTTACTGATGGGCACCTAGGTTGCTTCCAACTCTTGGCTATTGTAAATTGTGCTGCTATGAACATTGTGGTGCATAGGTTCTTTGAAATTGATGTTTTAGGATTCTTGGGGTATAATCCTAGCAGTGGAATTGCTGGGTCAAAAGGCAGGTCAATTTTTATTTTTCTGAGAAAATTCCATACTGTTTTCCATAATGGTTGTACCAGTCTGCAATCCCACCAACAGTGAACTAAGGTCCCCTTTTCCCCACACCCTCTCCAACATTTGTTGTTTGTTGCTTTGTCTATTATAGCCATCCTGACTGGTGTAAAGTGGTATCTCATTGTGGTTTTAATTTGCATCTCTCTGATAGCTAACGATATTGAGCATCTCTTCATGTGTCTCTGGATATTCTGTATGTCCTCTTTAGAGAAGTGTCTGTTCAAGTCCTTTTTCCATTTTTTTAATTGGGTTCGATGTCTTCCTAGAGTGGAGTCGTGTAAGTTCTTTGTATATTTTGGAGATTAAACCTTTGTCTGAGGTATCATTGGCAAATATGTTTTCCCATACAGTTGGTTGTCTTTTTAATTTAATACTGTTTTCTTTAGCCATGCAGAACAAAATATGGTTTTTGAATACAGAGGTAATGAGATAGAACCAAAAATTATGCTTTTAGTGTGAAATGTTGGTATTATGTAACCAAGACTATATATGCTTACTCTGACTAGCAAAGCTAATATTTAAAGCATAGGTTTTGATAAGAGAGAGACCCAAATTGAAACTCTAGCTCCACAAATTACTAGAGCTTTGGGTAATCCTCAATATTTTCTCTGAGCCTCAACTACCTCCATAATGTGGAGATTATTATTAATAACTATCCCATTTTGCTTGTTAGTTTAGTTCGCTCAGCTCTGGGGGAGTTTGGGAGGCTGGAGAGATGGAGTTACAAGGAAAAAGTTCTCCATGGACTGGGCAACAGTGTGATGATTGCAGGGGCAGGAGGGTGGGTGGAGGTGGAAGTGTATATAGTTGGAATAAGTGATAATGGAAAAATACAATAAAAATGAGCTATGAAAAATAGCTACATCATGAAGTCTTATCAAGATTAGATTGGGTAATTATGATTATTACATGGTACTTAATAAGATTGAAGATTTACTTTTGCTTATGTTTTATTTTTATTTTTGGTGTTTAAAGAAGATGCACAAAAATGAGGTTATAATATAAATCCTTTGGGGCAAATATTGAAACATTTCAGCATAAATTATATGGGCCTCTTTATTCCTTAAATCATTGGTCTTTGATAAAAGTAACAGAAGGTGATAAATGATATCCAGTGTTCAACAATTCACTTAAAAATGTATAGTTGAGCCCAGGTTCTAACAAATCTTGTATGAGTTACTGTAGCTTGGCTTAAAATTCATTATGGTTTCTATAAAAAAATAATGTGTAACTGGTGATTTTGCAAAAGCTACCTTAAACTGAGACTTATTAAAGTTTGAATAAATGTCCTCAATTATTTTCATGTCAATATCTCTCACAACTTAAACCATAGATTTAATCATCATTAAATCAAACATAAAGTTTTAGAAAAAGAAAGATAGCATTTACATTTGGAGGAGGAGAGACTACAGTCTTTTATATGGTGTTTACTAAAACAAATTTAGAAAAAAATATTTTATTCTCAATAACTAACAATCCATTACTACATAAATTATATTTTAAAAGATAATGAAATTAAGACTTTTTAATTAGCCAAGTCATTGATGATGATGATGATGATGAAAATAATGATAGCAGTGTTGATGGTAATGACAATAGAGGTCTTTTAAAGGGTAATAAAGGACTTTTCCATGATTTTAAGTTAGTGTGCCTTGGATCTTTCATCTTTATCACAGAGCCAGGCTTTTAATGTCCTTGTAAATTTCAAATAAAGAATAACCTGGAAAGTATCCTACAAATATTTCTCAACTGATAAATCTGGTGATTTTTAAAATAAGTATAGTGTAGCATATTATTATATCTTATATTT
This sequence comes from Artibeus jamaicensis, assembly GCF_021234435.1. NCBI lineage: Eukaryota > Metazoa > Chordata > Mammalia > Chiroptera > Phyllostomidae > Artibeus > Artibeus jamaicensis. The sequence goes on from NW_026521506.1 coordinate 22,252,869, forward strand.
TGCTTTTATTTTTCAGTTACAATTTACATTCAGTATATACTTATTAGTTTCGGATAAACAGCACAGTGGTTAGAAAATCCTGTACTATACAGAGTGCTCTTCCCAATGTTTCAAGTACTCAACTGGCCTCATACATATTTATGATAATATTATTGACTATGTTCCCTATGCTGTAACCTATAGCTCAGTGACTCTTCTGTGACTACCAATCTGTACTGCTTAATTTCTTTACCTTTTTTTTACCCAGCACTCCAAGCTCCCTCATGTCTGACAACTGTCAATTTGTTCTTGGTATCTGAGTCAGTTTCTATTTTGTTTGTTTGTTTGTTTCTACATATTAGTGAAATAATATGGATTTTGTGTTTGTCTGACTTATTAATTTAGCATAATATCGTCTAGGCATATCCATGCTATTAAAAAGGTAAGATTTCATTCTTTTTTCAGCCTAATAGTATTCCATTGTGTAAATATACCACAACATTTTCATCCATTCATCTATTCATGGGCACTTGGGTTGCTTCTGTAGCTTGGCTACTGCAAATAATGCTGCAATGAACATAGGGGTGCATATTAAATTTCAAATTTGATTTTGGGTCTCTTCAGATATATTCCCTGAAGTGGAATTGCTAGGTCATAAGACAATTTCTTTTCTTAATTTTTTGAGGGAATTTCATACTGTTTGTCACAGTGGTTGCAACAATCTGCCTTCCCACAAACAGTGCACTAAGGTTCCCTTTTCTATTATTTGAAGTCAAGCAGAACTTACAATACTTGGCTTGTCACTTTTTGTTTTGTGTTTATGGTCAAATTATTTAATCTTTCTGAACTATGGTTCCCTCATTTGTAAAATGGTGGTTAAAACCTACAAGTGTTGTTGTGAGGATTAAATGAAATGATGTGCATAAGGTAATTAGAATGATTTCTGGCACATTGTAAGTGCTTAGTGAATATTTAGTTTCATCTCCTTGATCAGTGTATATTCCCTCCCCTGTATTTGGGGGCAATATTGTGTAAAAAAATTGGCTCTGGAGCCATAATGCATGGGTTCAAATCTTACCTTTCTAATTATCAGAATTTAGTAAATGACCTTGGAACCTTGGTCAAGTTATTTAAATTTTTTGTATTTCAGTTTATTTGTCTGTAAAGTGCAGAATAGTACAAAGGATTTGATAAGAAGGAAATGTGATAATGCATATGAGACACTTGAAACAGTGCCTAGAACATAGCAAATATTCAGTAAATTGTTTTTTTTTATTTTATTTTTATTTTTTAATTTTTTAAATTTTTTTATTGATTATGCTGTTACAGTTGTTCTATTCCCCCTTTATTCCCCTCCACCCTAGCCCCCATCCCCACCATCACCCCCTTTAGTTTATGACCATGTGTCTCAAGTCCTTTAGATTCTATATTTCCCATGCTATTCTTGCCCCCCCTTCTATTTTCTATCTACTGTCTATGCTACTTATTTTCTGTACCTTCTCCCCCCTTCTCCTCCTCCCACTCCCCTGTTGCTAACCCTCCTTGAGATCTTCATTTCTATGTTTCCACTCCTGATCTAGCTGTCCTTTTAGTTTGCTTTTGTTTTAGGTGTGGTTGTTAATAACTGTGAGTTTGTTGTCCTTTCACTGTTCATGTTTCTTTAACTTCTTTTTCTTAGATAAGTCCCTTTAACATTTCATATAATAAGGGCTTGGTGATGATGAACTCCTTGAATTTGATCTTATCTGAGAAGCACCTTATCTGTCCTTCCATTTTAAATGAAAGTTTTGCTGGATAGAGCAATCTTGGTTGTAGGTCTTTAGATTTCATGACTTGGAATACCTCTTTCCAGCCCCTTCTTGCCTGGAAGGTCTCTTTTGAGAAATCCGCTGACAGTCTGATGGGGACTCCTTTGTAGGTGACTGTCCCCTTAGCTCTTGCTGCTTCTAGGATTCTCTCCTTCATTTGAATCTTGGCTAATGTAATTACGATGTGCCTTGGTGTGTTCCTTCTTGGGTCCAACTTCTTTGGGACTCTCTGAGCTTCCTGGATTTCCTGGAAGTCTATTTCCTTTGCCAGATTGGGGAAATTCTCCTTTATTATTTGTTCAAATAAGTTTTCCATTGATGGCTGTGCCTTTCCCCCTTCTGGTACCCCTATAATTCGGATGTTGGAGCGTTTAAAGATGTCCTGGAGGTTCCTAAGACTCTCCTCATTTCTTTGAATTCTTGCTTCTTGACTCTTTTCTGTTTGGCCATGATTTGCTTTCTTCTGGTCCACTCCATTGATTTGAGTCCCAGTTTCCTTTTCATTGCTATTGGTGTTCTGTGCAATTCCATTCATTTCAATTAGTTTCGCCTTCATATATTTGTCTAATTTGTGGGTATAATCAACCAGTTCTGTGAGGATCCTGATCACCAATGTTTTAAACTGTGCGTCTGTGAGTTTTGTTATTTCTTCATCGCTTAGATTTATTGGCTCTGGGGCTCTGAGATCCTCCTGCGCCATTCTTGGTCTGTTCGGGCCCTTTAAGAAGCGGCGCCTTGGATTCCCAGGTCACTGGGTTGTGACGCTATATGTGGGGGCGTGGCCCGAGCGGGGAAATGGAGACCCCCTCTGCTGTTTCTCACAGCTGGGTGCATAGGAGCAGTCCCTTAGGTGGTTCACCTGGGCCGGGCTGCTCAGAGTCGCTGGGTTATGACGCTGTATGTGGAGGTGGGGTCAGAGCAGGGAAATGGCGGCGCCCTCCACTGCCGCTTGCCATAGGGACCTGCTGTCCCGGTCCAACCGCCCACTCCCTCGCCTGTCCACCCTCACACAAATGCGCGACCTCAGTCAACAGGCAGCCCCGGGCCCGGCTGTCTCCCCCGCGGTCGCTTGCCTGGTTGCTCGCTGGGTTGTTCATTAGGTCTGACCCTGCGCCTGGATTCCATGGGCCTGAGTGTGTCTGGCCGAGTCCTCCTGTGCAACCCTGCTCCGCCAGCCGCTGGTTTCGCCCCTTACCGGTCAGGCTGAAGAATTTGTTGTTAACGGACTTCCGAAAAGTTCAATTTTCTGTGTTCTGGCTGTGTTTTCTGTTGCTAATATTTAGTTTTCTCTAATCTTGGTTGTGTGAGAAGGCACGGCACATCCACCTATGCCTCCATCTTGGCGGAAGTCCTCTAAATTGTTTTTATTAGTTCTAAATTTATTTAAGTTTGCAATGAAATAAATGCATACATCTTTTTGAATCTAAAATATGGCCCAATAATTGTGAAGATGATGTTGAGTGGTGCATTTCTTTGAAGGTAATAGTTGTGTTATATAAGCATCAGTTAATATTCTTCAAAGCTGTCCTAAGAATTATATACACATTTATTCAAAATAGTAACAAAAATGTATTGGATGACTATAGCTTATTAAGAAGTAAAATGAATGACAGATATGGTATAAGGAACAGGAGAGAAGGATTGGAAAATATCTGTTATAATGTACCTGTACTACCTATGAAACAGTATAGTAATGAGGTTAAGCTATAATTAGTTGTAAATGTATATTTCAAACTTTAGGAAAATCACTGAAAAATCAAAAGAAGTAAAATTGATATTCTAAGATGAAAATAAAATAGAATCATATAAAATGTGGGATTAAACCCAGAGAATGTAGTGTTCGCTGGTGTAGACCAGTGGTTGAATGCCGGCCTACAAAACAAAGGGTCACCAGTTCAATTCCCAGTTAGGGCACATGCCTGGGTTACAGGTCAGGTTCCTCAGTAAGGGGTGTGCAAGAGGCAACCACACAAGCCCTGGCTGGTGTAGCTCGGTGTGTTGAGCACAGGCCTGTGAACCAAAGGATTGTAGTTCAATTCCCAGTCACAGCACATGCCTAGGTTGTAGGCCAATTCCCAGCAGGGGACCCACAAGAGGCAACCATACATTGACACTTCTCTCCTTCCCTCCTTCCCTTCCCCTCTAAAGATAAATAAATAAAATCTTTTTAAAAAGAGGTAATCACACAGTACTGTTTCTCTCCCTCTCTTTCTTGCTTCCTTCCCCTCTCTCTAAAAATAAACAAATAAATAAAAACTGAAAGAAACCCAGAGAATGCAGAAAAATAGGGAAAAAGCAAAAATGAAACAAAGAAAAATGGCAACTAATATAAAATAGTTACAAGTATGCCAGATATTAATCCACCCATATCAATAATCACTTTATATGTAAATGGTTAAATGCAACAATTAAAAGACTATTGTTATGGATCAAAAATAAGACCTAACTATATGTTGTCTAAAAGAAGTCCACTTTATATGTAAACACAGGCCTGCATTAAAAGTAGATATGGTAAAAGTTATAACAAAATCAAGAGAAACTTGGAATAACTATATTAATTATGAGGAAAGTCAGACTTCCTAAGTATTATGAATAAAGGAGGCATAACATAATGGCAAAGTTGTCAATTCTCTAAGAAGACAAAGCATAACAACATAAGAGATATAACTCTTATAAGGCAAAAATTCTTAACATGCATACATCTAAGATAACAATAGAATATTAAAATATTACTAGCAAAATCGGGTAGAATGGCAAGGAGAAATAGATTTATTCACTGTCATATTTGAAGACTTCAACACTACTCTACCATTAATTAACATCAGCAGGCAGAAATCCAGTAAGGATGTAGTTGAATAGCACTGAGCTGGACCTGACATTTACAGAATTCCTCATCCAACAGCAGAATATACATTCTTCTCAAGTTCATATGGAATATTCACCATGATAGAACAAATTCTGGGCCATAAAAAACACCATAACAAATTTAAAAGTATAGAAACCAAACAAAGTTTGTTCTGAGATCAGAAATGAATTAAAATTATATGACATTCTGGAAAAAATAAAAATGTGAAAACAGTGAAAAGATTTTTGGTTGCTTGGATTTCTGGGGGAGGGAGCATGGAAATATAGAGCATTTTTAGGATGGTGAAGCCATTCTGAAAGATCTTGCAATGGTAGATATATAGCATTATGCACTTGTCAAAACTCATAGAAATGTACAACACAATTGTGAACACTAATGTACACTGTGGAGTTTAGTTAAAAATAATATGTCAGAATTGATTAGTTAATTCTAACAAATGTACCATACTAATAGCTGTTAATAGCAGAGGGAACTGCTTAGGAGAGAAGGTATATGGTAATTCCCTAAGCTATCTTTTTAATTTTTCTTTAAACTTAATGCTGCTCTAAAAATGAAAATCCACAAATTTAAAAATTACTTGTACACAGTGTATTTTCTTTAGAAATGATTGACAGAGAGATATCAGTGGGAAGTTAATGGAAATTAGACATTATTATTTATCACATTTCTTGCCATGAAAGATTTTCTCTAGTGCTTTACCAAAATCCCAGTGATTTTTGAATAGACATGGCTAGACCTTTCATTTAAATTTTTATACAATATTTAATGCACTAACTCAGGGATTGTCAAACTCATTTTCACCAGGGGCCACATCAGCCTCGCAGTTGCCTTCAAAGGGCTGAATGTAATTTTAGGACTGTATAAATGTAACTATTCCTTAAGTAGGGGCAAGGAGCTCTGTGTTGCTGCCGGTAGAAACAAGGTTCCGGGCTGATAATAAAAGGTGGAGGGCCAGATTCAGCCCACAGCCTTGTGTTTGCCACCTGCATGCTAACCTGTAAGGATAAGAAAAAATGTTAACAAAATATGCAACCAAACAAAACAAAGGTAGTGTTCTGATTTGGGAGCACAAATATTTGACAAAATGTTGATAAACTGGATTGAGCAGTACATTCAAAAGATCATACACCATGATAAAGTAGGATGCAGCCACATTTAAAAAACAGCTTTACGAAAATAGAATTCACATACTACATATTTTACAATTTTAAAGTATAAAATTCAATGTTTTTTAATATATCCACTCTTTGCGTACAACATGGAATTGTAGAAGTAGAAAAGTTTTCCTTGTTGATGAATAGAGCTGGTTATCACCCATATTTGCAAACTGGTTTAGGATGACCCAGGCAATCTTAAGGTATTAACTTGCTTTAAGGACTTCCTGGAGTAGCATTGTTGACAAGCACCTGACAGTTGCAAAAATAAGTCTTTATTGGAGTAAGGTACCTTTACCCTGGAACTCAAGAAATTCTAAATATATTTTTTTCTTGACACGTTAACAAATTAGCACAAACTTAGAGACCTACAACATCACACATTTATCTTAAAAGATCTATAGGTTAGACAACATTAGAAGAATCTATGGATTAGCATCTATGTATCAGAAGTTCAACAATAGTCTCCCTAGGCTAAAAGTCATCCCTTTGCCTTTTCAAGGTTCTAAATAGGATACTTACATTCCTTGACTTATACAACTTTAAAGTAAACAATACTGTACTTCTTTGATGATTCTTTCTTACCATTCTTTCCCACAGTCATATCTCCTCAACATTTTCTTTTGCCTGCCTGTTCTACTTTCAGGGACCTTTGTGATTACAGAGGGATCACCTGATTAATTCAGGGCAATACCTCTGTTTTATCTTAAACTGATTAGAAACCTAATTCCATTTCAGTCTTCATTTCCCACTGTCCTATAACCTAACATATTCACATGTTCCAAAGATTAGGATATAGACATCTTTGTGAGTATGACATTATTTTGCTTACAAAAATTCTCAATATGGATATTTTTTAGTGTCAATGAGTAGGACACAGTCAAGAGCAGCTGAACATGTAGCATGCTATGAGCAAGAACAAACAAATAAACAGGTGAAAGAAATGGAGTAAAAAGCTTCATATGTTGAAATGATTAGATATTATTTTAAAAACTGTGGTTATTATGCCCTGGTTGGTGTGGCACAGTGGTTGAACACTGGGCTGTGAACTGAAAGTTTGCCAGTTCAATTTCCAGTCAGAACACATGCCTGGGTTGCTGGCCAGGTCTCCAAATGGGGATGTGCTAGAGGCAGCCGATTGATGTTATTCTTACACATTGATGTTTCTCTTCCTATTTCTTTCTTCCTTTCCCTCTGTCTAAAAAATATTTTTTAAAAATCTGTGGTTATTATATCACAATATACAACTCAAAAGTTAAAAACTGTCATGATCTAGGAAAACAAAAACATAGAACTGTCAAATTTACCAAATAAACAGACTTCTAGAAATAAAATATATAATGAACAAATATAAAACAAAATGTATATTTCATCTTTTGATAGAAGTAGATCAGGTAATTCAGATGAGCAATAATACTGGGAAAAGCTAAAAGCTCTGGACAACATTTTTGTAGGATTGCTTTAAAACATTGTAGAACTAATAGAGAAGTGGAGAATTACAGGACCAATAATGAAAAAAAGGAACAAACCCAGAGAGGAAATCACGGGTTTTAGATGTTTTCCACCCAGGGGAATCTACGTACTCTGGAAGATGCTACTGAGAGGCTAAACAGCCTCACATTCAAGGCCTTCACAGTGTGATCTTGACTGAAAATTTAAGTTTATCTCCCCTTACTCCTATAGTACATTCTCAATCACTTAGACATTCATGAGGAAACTGTTGAGTTAAATTGAACAGTGGTAATACATATTTCTGGCTCAAGTTCTATCTGTTATTAGTTGTGTCCAAGCTTATTAACTAATTATACTAAAGGTCATTTTAAGTAAGAAGCAGGCAATATTAGGTAAGCTCTGGTTATATGACTGGAAAAAATGATCAGTTTAACTTCCAAAATTCTGATAATAGTTGTGATCAGGACTCTTGTTATTAAAATTGTAACACAGAAGTCACCATTATGCTAGCCAAAGCATCAGCCATTTTATACAATTTATTATCTGCGTTGTTGTCTCCATGTGTCTTACTATCTATTAAGGAAGCCAAATATAGTAATTTTCTCTGGTCAAGGTCTATTTATTACTCATTTAGTTCAGTAAAAGGTAGGTTATAATGATGATAGGAGTCCAAGATCATTAGGGCTCTATAGAGAACCAAGCTGAAGGGCAAGAAAAATAAATAAGTAAATAAATAAATAAATAAAATAAACCATAACTGTTTGATTGGAATGTTGACACACTGTTGATGACAATTTTGTTATTATCATTACTTGCTTTATGAAACTAAAATAATACTGCATGGGAAAACATTTTGGCTGATTGCTTTCACTATATTTGTTTGAAAATGACTAAAATTTTAAAATTGTAATGTTATATTTTCAATAAGCATTCTAATTTACTCTATTTCGATATAATTATTATAATAGATAAATTAAGGATTGAAAAATAACCAAACATTATATTACCAAATTGAAAAAAATAGGTCAAGTATTTCTTTTCCTTCTTAATTCTAGCATTAATCAAATTTCAAATGGAAAATCTTTAGTAATTCCTAAACTTGGTTTATTATTAAGCTACTTGCCTTTTCGAGACAATGGGATATCTGTTTCTTGCTTTTCATTTAAAACAGTTTTAAATTGGAGGATTTTTCTGCAAAACAGATTTCAAAAAGGAAATGCAGCCATCTTCATAAATAATTAACTAAATATCACTGTGAATGATCTTTTGCCAGAGTGAATGTATTTTAAATTTCTTATTTTGCCAACAGATCTATGTGATTCTGAGTTGTTTCCAGTTATGATAAACCTGTCATATTTTAAACCTAAAAGATAGTTGAATATTTTAATATATTTTCTATTATAACTGATTATTTAGGAGGGGTACCATCATATATCATATTATCCAAAGACAGTCTTCTGAGAACCAATACCTTTTATTTTTTGGAAGGCAAAATGAAGACATTGTCTGTTAACATGAAGAAATCAGAATCTGTGAATGATTGTTGACTATGAAGTTGACCTACATTACTTGCATAAAAATCCAAGTACCTAAGACTTTTTTTACATGGTCAATCTCTTCTTCCTCTGCCCTTTGCCCATTTTCAAGTCTCCTTCACAAATATAAAATCTTGTGGCAAATTCAGAACCTACAAAGGTGGTTATGTCAGGATGTCATGATCTCTCTTCTTAAGGAGCTCATTAACTAGGATGATATTCTATCTTGGCTACACATTAAATTAATAGGAAGTAATTTTTTATTAATTTTATTGATTGACTGATTGATTGAGAGAGAGAATTTTGTTGTTTCACTACTTTATGAATTCATTAGTTGTTTCAAGAATGTACCCTGACTGGGGAGTGAACCTAAAACTTTGCATCAAACAATGCTCTAACCTACTGAGCTACCTGGCCAGGACTGGAGTGATTTTATAAAAGTCCCAATATTCAGATCACATTCTGGAACACTGAAATCAGACTATTTGTGGGCAAGGTATCCAGGCATCAGTATTTTTTTAAAGAGTCCCAGTGTCTCCAATGTATAGCCAAAGTTGAATAACACTGGCTAGATCAGTGGTTCTCAAATTTTAGAGGTGTGTCAATAATTCATTTCAGGGAATGCTGGGAAGATGGTGATGGAGTAAGATGGAGTGATACTAGCTCCTGTACTCATGGGTGAAAATCCTGGCAGATCTATGGAGAAACAGCACAATGAACCATCGGTTACCCAGCATTTATGAAATTAAAAGACCAGAGATTGTGACCGACGCTGAAACACCAGAGGGCGGCAGAGTCAGCTACTGGAGCTGGGTCTCACTCGGCCCCTGTGCTGCCGCCAGAGCAACAGGCCTGGGAGCCGGGGAGTCAGGTACGGAAGCCAGACACTCCAAGCCCCTGTGACGGTCCTGGGAGACAGAGGAGTCAGGAACCGGAGCAGGGACACCCTTGTGCCGATGCCATAGCTACTGGCCTCGGAAACGGAAGGGTCAGTTGCAGGAGCTGGGACACCAAAGGCCCCTGTGACGCCGCCATAGAGATAGGCCTGGACCCTGAGGAGCCAGCTACGGGAGCCAGGACGTTCGCAGACCTGTGCCGCTGCCATAGCCACAGGACTGGACACCGGGGAGTCAGGTACAGAGGCCGGGACTCTCCAAACCCCTGTGACGCAGCAGAGGAGCCAGCTACGGGAGCCGGGAAGCTCTCAAATCCCGTGCCGCTGCCATAGCGACGGGACTGGACGCCGGGAGTCAGGTATGGAAGCTGGGACTCTCCAAACTGCGCAGCAGAGGAGCCAGCTGCGGGAGCCCGGAGGCTCTCAAATCCTGTGCCACTGCCATAGCGACAGGACTGGACGCCGGGGAGTCAGGTACGGAAGCCAGGACACTCCAAACCCCTGAGACAGCCCTGGGTGGCAGAGGAGCCCTCTACGGGAACTGGGACTGTCTCAGCCCCTGTTCTGCTGCCATAGCGAAGGGACTGGACACTGGGGAATCAGGTACGGGAGTTGGGACTTTCTAAGCCTCTGTGCCACTGCCATAGAGACAGGACTGGACGCCGGGGAGTCAGGTACGGAAGCCGGGACACTCCAAACCCCAGAGACAGCCCTGGGTGGCAGAGGAGCCCTCTACAGGAACTGGGACTGTCTCAGCCCCTGTTCTGCTGCCATAGCGAAGGGACTGGACACTGGGGAATCAGGTACGGGAGTTGGGACTTTCTAAGCCTCTGTGCCACTGCCATAGAGACAGGACTGGACGCCGGGGAGTCAGGTACGGAAACTGGGACACTCCAAGCCCCTGTGACGACCCTGGGTGGCAGAGAGAGCCAGATACGGGAGCTGGGACATTCCCAGCCTCTGTGCCACTGCCGTAGTAACGGGCCTGGGTGCTTGAGGAGGCGGCTACTAGAGCTGGGACATTCAGCAGTGGTAGGGGACCAACGCAGGGACCAGCGCGAGGACCAGCGTGAGTGTAGGTGGAGACTAAGAACATCAAGAAACTTCAAGGAGTATGCACAAGGATCATACCACAGAAGTTCACACCATAAAACCAGGGTTTTAGAACAGATCAATTTTAGAAGCAGAGACTAACAAGAAGAGTCTCAAACAATGGGAAGACAAAGAAACAACGCCCAAATGAAAGAAAAAGCAGAAACTTCAGAAAGAATGTTAGATGAAATAGAGGCTGATTAACTATCAGACAGTGAATTCAAAGCACTGGTTATTACAAAGTTCAAAGAGCTCACAGTGAACTACCAGAAACTACAGGGAAACTATAATGATCTCTCTGCAAACTACAGCAACATCAAAAAGGAAATGGAAATTATCAGCAAGAGACAAGAGGAAATGAAGAACACAATTTCCGAATTGAAGTACACAGTAGAAAGTTTCCAAAGTAGGATAGATGAAGCGGAGGATAGGATTAGTGACTTGGAGAACAAGGTAGAAAGCATCTCACAAAAGAGCAAGAAAATGAAAAGAGGCTCAGAAAGAATGAAGAGGGATTAAGAGAAATGCAAGACAATATGAAATGTAATAATATCCGAATAATAGGAATACCAGAAGGAGAAGAAGAAGAACAAGGGATAGAAAACGTATTTGAACGAGTAATGAGAGAAAATTTTCCTAATTTGATAAGAGAAAAAGTCTCACAAATCCAGGAATCACAGAGAGTTCCAACCAAGAGGAACATAAGGAGGCCCACTTCAAGACACATCATCATCAAAATGGCAAAATTCCAAGACAAAGAGAGAATCTTAAAGGCAGCAAGGGAGAAAAAAGAAATAACATACAAGGGAGCCCCAATAAGGTTAGCTACCGACTTCTCAATGGAAACACTTCAAGCAAGAAGAGAATGACAAGAAATATTTCAAGTAATGAGAACCAGAGGCCTACAACCAAGGCTACTTTACCCAGCAAGGCTCTCAATCAAGATAGATGGCCAAATAAAGAGCTTCCAAGACAAAAGAAGTCTAAAAGAATATGCCTCTACCAAACCAGCTCTACAAGAAATACTAAAAGGACTGCTTTAAGGGAAGAAAGGATAAGAGGGAGACAGAGAGGAACACAGGTACAAAAATGGCAATGAATAAGTACCTATCAATAATAACCTTAAACGTAAATGGATTAAATGCTCCAATCAAAAGACACAGAATAGCTCAATGGATAAGAAAGCATGAGCCACACATATGCTGCCTACAAGAGACTCACCTCAGGACAAAAGACCATCACAGACTAAAAGTGAAAGGCTTGAAACAAGTTTTCCAAGCAAACGGACAAGAAAAAAAAGCTGGGGTAGCAATTCTCATATCAGACAAAATAGACTTCAAAAAAAAAGGCTATAAAGAGAGACCCAGAAGGTCATTTCATTATACTCAAGGGAGGAATCCACCAAGAAGACATTAAGATTGTAAACATATATGCACCAAACATAGGGGCACCCAACTATATCAAGAAAATCTTAGAGGACTTCAAGAAAGATATTGACAGCAACACAATCATAGTAGGGGATTTGAATACCCCACTATCAAAAATGGACAGATCTTCCAAACAAATTATCAACAAAGATATTGTGGCATTAAACAACACCCTAGATGAAATGGACTTAACTGATATATATAGAGCCCTTCATCCCAAAGAACCTAAATACACATTCTTTTCAAATGCACATGGAACATTTTCAAAGATAGACCACATGATAGGACACAAAACGAGCCTCAAAAAATTCAAGAAAATTGAAATCATACCAAGCATCTTCTCTGACCAGAAGGGACTGAAATTAGAAATCAACCCCAAAGAAAAAAACCCAAAGCACCCAAAAACATGGAGACTGAATGGTATGCTATTAAACAACGAATGGGTCAAGAATGAGATTAGGGAAGAAATCAAAACATTTCTGGAAACAAATGAAAATGATCTCACAACAACCCAAAACTTATGGGACACAGCGAAGGCAGTCCTGAGAGGGAAGTTTATAGCAATACAGGCCTACCTAAAGAAGATTTAAACATTTCAAACCAACAACCTAACTCTACGCCTGCAAGAACTCGAGGAACAACAACAAAGACAGCCCAGAGCAAGCAGAAGGAAGGAAATAACCAAGATTAGAGCAGAATTAAATGACATAGAAACTAAAAGCACAATTTTACGGATCAATGAATCCAGGAGTTGGTTCTTTGAGAAGATAAACAAAATAGACAAGCCTTTAAGTAGGCTCATCAAGAAAAGAAGAGAGAGGACACAAATAAACACAATCAGAAATGAAAGAGGAGAGATTACAACTGATACCACAGAAATAGAAGAGATTGTAAGAAATTACTATGAAGAACTGTATGCCAAGAAATTTGAAAACCTAGGGGAAATGGACACATTTCTAGAAAAATACAATCTTCCAAAACTCAGTGAAAAAGAAGAAGAAAATCTAAATACACCAATAACAGCAAAAGAAATTGAAGCAGTAATCAAAAAACTCCCATCACACAAAAGCCCTGGACCAGATGGTTTCACAGGAGAATTCTACAAAGCATTTAAGGAAGAGCTAACCCCTATTCTCCACAGACTATTTCAAAAAATTCAGAAGGATGGAAAACTCCCAAATTCTTTTTATGAAGCCAGCATCATCTTAATTCCAAAACCAGAGAGAGACACAACAAAGAAAGAAAACTTCAGGCCAATATTGCTGATGAACATAGATGCTAAAATCCTTAACAAAATATTGGCAAATCGCATCCAACAATATATCAAAAAGATCATACACCATGATCAAGTAGGATTCATCCCAGGAATGCAAGGATGGTTCAATATTCGCAAATCAGTAAATGTAATTCATCACATAAACAAAAGCAAAGACAAAAACCACATGATCATATCAATAGATGGGGAAAAAGCTTTTGATAAGGTACAACACCCATTTATGATAAAAACACTCAGCAAAGTGGGAATACAGGGAGCATTTCTCAAAATACTAAAGGCCATATATGAGAGACCTACAGCCAATATCATACTCAATGGGAAAAAACTAAAAGCTTCTACACTAAGATCAGGAACAAGACAAGGTTGTCCACTTTCACCACTTCTATTCAATATAGTATTAGAAGTTTTAGCCACAGCGATCAGGCAAGAAAAGGAAATGAAAGGCATCCAAATAGGAAAGGAGGAAGCAAAACTGTCACTGTTTGCAGATGACATGATAGTGTACATGGAAAATCCTATAGACTCTACCCAAAAACTGCTCAAACTAATTAATCAGTTTGGCAAAACAGCTGGTTACAAAGTCAATATCCAGAAATCAAAGGCATTTTTGTATACCAACAGTGAATCAGCAGAAGCAGAAATAAAGAGAAAAATCCCATTTGATATAGCAAAAAGAAAAATAAAATATCTGGGAATAAACCTACCTAAGGAGGTAAAAAACCTGTATGCAGAAAACTACACAGCCCTGAAGAACGAAATCAAGGAAGACACAAACAAATGGAAACATATACCTTGTTCATGAATTGGAAGAATGAACATCATCAAAATGTCCATACTACCCAAAGTAATATACAGATTCAATGCAATACCTATTAAAGTACCAATGGCATATTTCACAGACATAGAACAGACACTTTGAAAATTTATATGGAACCATAAATGAGCCCGAATAGCAGCTGCTCTTTTGAGAAAAAAGAACAAAGTAGGGTGGATCACAATACCTGATATCAAACTGTATTACAAAGCCACCGTAATCAAAACAGCCTGGTACTGGCATAAAAACAGGCACATAGACCAATGGAACAGAACAGAGAGCCCAGAAATCAACCCAACTCTCTACAGTCAATTAATATTCGACAAAGGGGGCAGTAACATAAAATGGAGTAAAGATAGCCTCTTCAACAAATGGTGTTGGGAGAACTGGACAGCTACATGCAAAAAAATGAAACTTGAGCACAGACTTACACCATACACCAAAATAAATTCAAGGTGGATACAAGATTTAAATGTAAGTCATAACACCATTAAAGTCCTAGAGGAGAACATTGGCAAGAAAATCTCAGATATTTCACGCAGGAACTTCTTTACTGATATGTCCCCTAGAGTAAGGAATGTAAAGGAAAGAGTAAACAAATGGGATCTCATCAAAATAAAAAGCTTCTGCATGGCTAAAGAAAACAGTATTAAATTAGCAAGACAACCAACTGTATGGGAAAACATATTTGCCAATGATACCTCGGACAAATGTTTAATCTCTAAAATATACAAAGAACTTACACGACTCCACTCTAAGAAGACACCCAACCCAATTAGAAAATGGGGAAAGGACTTGAGCAAACACTCCTCCAAGGAGGACATACAGAACATTCAGAGACACATGAAGAGATGCTCAATATCATTAGCTATCAGAGAGATGCAAATTAAAACCACAATGAGATACCACTTTACACCAGTCAGGATGGCTATCATAAACAAAGCAAAAAACAACAAATGTTGGAGAGGTTGTGGGGAAAAGGGGTCCTTAGTTCACTGTTGGTGGGATTACAGACTGGTACAACCATTATGGAAAACAGTGTGGAATTTTCTCAGAAAAATAAAAATCGACCTGCCTTTTGACCCAGCAATTCCACTGCTGGGATTATATCCTAAGAATCCTAAAACATCAATATCAAAGAACCTATGCACCACAATGTTCATAGCAGCACAATTTATAATAGCCAAGAGTTGGAAGCAACCTAGGTGCCCATCAGTAAATGAATGGATCCAAAAATTGTGGTACATATACACAATGGAATTCTATGCTGCAGAGAGAAAGAAGGAGCTACTACCCTTTGCAACAACATGGATGGAACTGGAAAGCATTATGCTGAGTGAAATAAGCCAGGGGTTGAAAGACAAATACCATATGATCTCACCCTTAACAGGAAGCTAAACAACAAAACAAACAAGCAAGCAGGAAAAAAACCCAAAAACAAAGACACTGAAATAGAGAACAAGGGGATAGTGACCAGAGGGGAGAAGGAAGTGAAGTTAAGGGGAAAATGGGGGAGGGATTTGGAGGAACAAATAGGAAGGACACAGGGACAAGAACTAAGGGGGGTGGAAATGGGAGGGAGGTGGGGAGCAAGGGACAGGGGAGGCTGGGATGGGAAAAATAGACAAAAAACTGTACTTGAAAAATAACTAAATAAAATTAAAAATAAAAAAAATAATTCATTTCAGGGATGGTTGGGACTGAGTAACACACTGTGATTTTTGATTCAGGGGGTCTGTGGTGGGCCTTTTAAATTTGCATTTTTTAACAATTTACTAAATGATAGGTCAGTGGTTCTTAATTCTAAATTAACATTACAATGACTTCAAATGCTAGAAAGCAAAACATGGTAATGCCTATGTCCTACCTGCAGATGTTCTGGTTTAGTGGGTCTGAAATGAAGTCTAACCATTAGTTTTTAAAAGTTCCTTGGTGATTCTCATGCACCTCCAGGTTTGAAAACTAGTGCTCTTTTTGAAGCAAAAATCACATGCCATGACTGCAAATCTAAATCACCTCAGAAAATTTATAAAATTCTGATGTCTAGATTATACATCATACAAAAGAAATCATATTCTTTTGTAGTGGGACTGAGACATTATTTTTCAATGGTTCTCCATGTGATCCCAATACACAACTAAGGTTAAGAAGATATTGAGATGGAGGACAGAGACATATGCATATGTAGAAGAAGTATCATGGAGTATAATGAGGGAAATTGTATTGTGCACAGGGCAAGCACACCAACTCATCATGGTCACATTCAATCTCCCATAAAATGAGATACTTCAAATTAATCTTGATTAACTTAACTAGATCTACTGTCCATTGAACAAAAACCATTTAACCCAATAGCTTTAGGTATTCCTTTAGCTTTCCTAAATTAAAATATTATCTGAATAATATTTTTACTTCCAGCCAAGATGGAGGCATAGGTTGATACACTGTACCTCCTCACACAACCAAAAGAATGACAACAACAAATTTAAAAACAAAAAACAACCAGGCTTCCAGAAAAATTGAGCTGTACAGAAATCTGACAACCAAGGAGTTAAAGAGGAAACATTGATCCAGGCCAGTAGGAGGGGTGAAGGCAGGCAGCTGGAGAGGACTGGTGGCAAGGCTGTGGCTGGAGGACCAGGATGGGCAAGGCAGCAGTTGGACGACCAGAGGAGGTGGCTGCTGGCTGACTGTGTGGTCCCACATTTGCTTGCAGATAAACCAGGAGGAACAACTGGGGAGCAAGACAGAACATGCAAGTTGGGGTTCCAGTGCCTGGAAATAAAGTCTCAGAACATCTGACTGAAAAAAAACCTGTGGGGGTTGTGGTGGCAGGAGAAATTCCCAGACTCACAGGAGAGTTAGTTGGAGAGAACACAGGATTCTAGAGTGTACACAAACCCACCCACCCTGGAATCAGCACCAGAAGGGCCCAATTTGCTGGTGGGTAGCAGGGGAAGTGACTGAAAGCCAGCCAAAAGCCAGCCAAAAGCTGAGCAAGTGTCATTGCTCCCTCTCAGACCCCTCCCTGACAGACAGCACCACAATGCAGCAAAGTGGATTGCCCTACCCTCGTGAATACCTAACGCTCCACCCCTGTCTACATGACAGGTGTGGTGAGATTTTTAAAAAGTGGCTCAAATGAAAGAACAGATCGAAGTTCCAGAAAAAAATACAACTAAGTAATGAAGAGATAGCCAACCTATCAGATTCACAGTTCAAAACAGTGGTAGTCAGGATGCTCACAGAAATAGTTGAGTATGGTAAGTCACAAAATAGAAGAGTGAAGGCTATGAAAAATTAAATAAAGGAAAATGCACAGGGAACCAACAGTGATGGGAAGGAAACCAGGATTCAAATCAATGGTTTGGACCAAGAATAAGAAATTAACATTCAACCAGAACATAATGAAGAAACAAAAATTCAGAGAAATGAGGAGAGGCTTAGGAACCTATGGGACAACTTTAAATGTTCCAACATTCAAATCATAAGGGTGCCAGAAGGAGAAGAACAGTGAATTGAAAACTTATTTGAAAAAAAATAATGGAGAACTTCCCCAATCTGGTGAAGGAAATAGCCTCTCCAGGAGTTCAGGAAGCTCAGAGAGTCCCAAAGAAGTTGGACCCAAGGAAGAACACACCAAAGCATATCATAATCACATTACCCAAAATTAAAGATAAGGAGAGAACAAACACTTCTCCAAGGAGGACACACAGAGGGCCCAGAGACATATGAAAGGATGCTCAGCATCACTAGCCATCACAGAGATTCAAATTAAAACCACAATGATATACCACTTCACATTGGTCAGAATGGCCATCATAAACAAAGCAACAAACACCAAGTGCTGCAGAAGTTGTGGGGGGAAAGCATCCTAGTGCACTGTTGGTGGGAATGCAGACTGGTGCAGCCACTGTGGAAAATAGTATAAAATTTGCTCAGAAAACTAAAAATGGAACTGCCTTTTGACCTGGCAATACCAGTGCTGAGATTATACCCTAAGAATCCTGAAACACTGATTCAAAAGAAACTGTACACCCCAATTTTAATAGCAGCACAATTTACAGTAGCCAAGTGCTGGAAACAGCCTGAGTGCCCATCAGTAAATGAGTGGATCAAAAAACTGGAACATTTAAACAATGGAATACTATGCAACAGAAAGAAAGAAGGCGCTCCAACCCTTTGCAAAAGTATGGATGGAACTGGAGAGCATTATGCTAAGTGAAGTCAGCCAGGCAGTGAAAGACAAATACCATATGATTTCACTTATAAGTGGAACCTAATCAACACAACAAACAAGCAAACAAACTATAACCAGAAACATTGAAATAAAGAACAAACTGAGAGTAACTCGAGAGGAGGAGGAAGAGGGACAATAGGAAAAATAGGGGAAGGGTTTTCAAGGAACATGTACAAAGGACACATAGACAAAGCCAAAGGGGGTAGGTTTGAGGGTGGGAAACAGCAGGAATGGATGTGGCGGAGAAGATTCTATGGTGAGGTGAAAATAGATACAATTATACTTGAATAACAATAAAAATAAAGGGTATTATGCTAAGGGAAATGAGTCAGAGAATGACAAGTACTTTATAGTTTCACTTATTTATAAAATTTAAAAAAAGAAGATGAACAAACAAAACATAACGACAGAAACAAACTGATGGTGGCCAGAGGGGAGAGAGGTAGAAGGATGGATAAAAATGGTAAAGGAAGATGATAACTAGACTTAGTGGGATGATTACATTTTAAGGCATCAAAATGTCAAATCACATTGTACCCTTGAATCTAATAAAATGTCATATGCCAAATATATTTAAATAAAAATTAATTAAATAATGTATGATTTGGAGTTATAATGAAGTTTAGAGAGAAATTTATTAAAGTGCCAATATTAAAAACAAATAAAAATTATAGTTTATTCACTTAAAAAATCTAAATTAGATCACATAAATCCTAAGTAGAAGAAAACTATAATAAAATAAAAAGTATAAAATTAATAAAGCCAAAATATGTTTTCTTAAAAAGATCAGTAAAATTGATAGCCCCCAGCAACATTGATAAAGAAAAAAATAGAAAACAGAAATTCCCAATATCTAGAGTGAATGAGAAGCTATCACTATATAACTGACATGTATTAAAGCATATTAAAGAAATATTATAAACAAACATGTTAATTATTTTTTTAAGATTTTATTTATTTATCTTTAGAGGGGAAGGGAAGGAGAGAGGGAGAGAAACATCAATGTATGGTTGCCTTTTGTGTGTCCCCTGCTGGGAACTGGCCTGCAGGGGACCTGCCTGCAACCCAGGCATGTGCCCTAACTGGGAATTGAACCGCGATTGTCTGGTTCACAGGCTCTAATTATTTTAATAACTTAAATGAAATAAAAACATTTTTTGAAACACAAACTATCAAAACATTTATAAATGACATAGAAAACATGAATACCCCTAACATATTCATAAAGTAAATATATCATTGGTTTAAAACTTCCTCATAGATAATACTACAGGCCCAGATAGTTTCACTGTTGAATTATAACACATAATGGAGAATTAATACCAATCAGTGGAGGAGAAAACAGTGGAGAAAATACTTACCAATTCATTTTACAAGGCCAGTGTAGGTAGCCCCTATACAAAAACAAGAGCAAAAATTGCAGTAAAAGAAAAAGCAATATCATTTGAATATGGATGAGAATAAATGCAAACAAATTAAACCCAGAAATATATTTAAATGATAGTACATCATGACCAAATACAGTTTATCCCCAGAATTTATGGTTAATAATAAATTAATCAATGTGATTAACTTGATTAGGAGATAAAAAGAGAAAGTCATTTGATCATCTACCTAAAAGCAAAAAAAAAGATTTGTCTAAATTCCTTTCATGACAAAAACTTCCAGGAAACTAGGGGTAGAAGGAAATTAATTTTGATTGATAAATTGCATATGCAATAGACAAGCAAAAAACTACAGTTGCAGTCATTCCTTTTTTTCTTTCAAACTTCTTTTTATTTGATAAGCATATTATGGAGAAGTCATTCTTCATAGCGAAATACTAAACATGTTTTTCTTGGATTAAAAACAAAGTAAAGATAAAATTTGAATCTGTAGCATTAATTACATAATGCAGTGATTTTAAGTTTCCTGATTTTGATTATTGTATTGTCATAATATAATGCCATTGTTCATAAGAAATGTACACTGAAGTATTTAGGTGCAAGTGAGTACAGTATCTATACATTAATGTCAACAGAGTCACATAGAGTGGAGAGAAGGGCAGAATAAAACAGTCACAGAGAAAGAGAGGGAGGGAAGATAATAAGCACTTCAGGCAAAAATGTAAGGAAATGGTTAAATCTTGGTAAAGAATATAACAAGTTTTGTACTATCCTTGGCACTTTTCTTTATGGTTTAAAATAGAATGAATAAATTGAGTTTCATTTAGAATGTCTGACCTATTGAGACCAGTTAATAAATGATGGGCATCATTATTAATAATGAATAATTGAATTAATTTAAATAGTAGTTGACACAAGAAAGTTATTTGACTCTATGATAACTCTGAACCAAATATATTAAATTTAATCTTTTTTTCTAAAATATTTTCATAGCTACCCCATTAATAGTGTGTTGTATTTTATTCAGATAATAAAATTTCTAAGATCTTTTTTTAATATTTTCTTTATTTATTTTTCGAGAGAGGGGAAGGGAAGGAGAAAGAGAGGGAGAGAAACATCAATGTGTGGTTGCCTCTCATGTGTCCCCTGCCGGGAACTGGCCTGCAACCCAGGCATGTGCCCTGACTGGGAACCGAACCACGATACTCTGGTTCGCAGGCCCGCGCTCAATCCACTGAGCTACGCCAGCCAGGGCAAATTTCTAAGATCTTAAAATCAATTATTTATCTTTCTAATATTTTAATACAAAGGAAAAGCTGGTGATATGAACAAAAACGATATTAATTTATTGACAAATATCAGGTAGTTTCCTAATATAACCTATGTAAATGCAAAATAGCAGTGTTATTGACTAATTGATAAATGATGTGGGTTAGTTCACAAATTATATAATTTCCCTGGGAGAGCAACACTGAGTGCTTAATGATTTAAATTTTTGCTACATCTTTGCTTAGTAATGTATTCTTCTTGGATATTAACTAATATCAGTAATGTCAGATGTTGTAAAACAATAAAATGCTCATGCTAATTTCTTATCAGAAAAACCAGAGCTGGGTCCGAGAATGTGTAAAAAGTCTGACATTGAATTTCTAGGTTGGGATTAACCACAATTTTGGGTAGGAGTCCTCCCTACAAAGCATTTGTATTCACAAATTCAACTGCTTCTTCTTTTTGCCTAGAACATACATCATTCCACTTATTTCCTTTATTATAAATAAGAATTGAGGAAATCGCTACTATAGACTATTTGCTATATACCAGGCATTATACAAAGGCACTTTCAATATAGTTTTCTAGTTAAATGCTTAACCACATCCCTGTAAATAATCATTTTATCTGAGGAATATGAGAATCAGGGAAGCTCAATGACTTGTTTAAGGTCAAACAACCATTATAAGCCCATACGCCATATGCGCCTATAACTACACCATATTGCCTTGGTTTTTGGCAATTAATTTACTTCAGTTTCTTTATTTTCAAAGTGAATATAACCAAGATTTAGCAGATAACAGTACTGTATAGATTATGAAATGATAATGCAATGCTTTAATATGAATATTAAACATATCCAAAATGTTAGTGATTCCAACTCTTGCCTTATACTGTCCCTTGATATAAGTAGATATAGTATATAACTATATTTTAGTAGAAAAATATATTCTTCCAAATTGTGTTTTAAAATATTTACTCTTATTATGGCATTCCATTTAATAAAATCTATAATTAGCCAACAATGGCAGGTTTTTTTCTCATTTGGACAAAATAAAAAATTAAAATGGCTCTATGAAAAGACTATTGTATACAATTTATCAATCTCAGTTTTTCTTTGGAAAAATGGATCATTAAGTGCCCACTCTATGAGACACCAATATATACCCCATTATAGGAACGATTCACATAGGAAAATCAAACAAATATTTCAACTTAAACTGGAAAATAAATGAAGTTCCAAAATATATTTGAAATGAGGAATTAAGGTAAGCAAAGTAGCAGATGAGGTTTAAATTGTTAGTCTGGAAATCAGTAGAACTGATTCACAGTTAAGTATGCATTTAATAATACATGGGGTAGAAAAAGAAATACTATATATAAGTGAGAAATTATACTGTGAATATGTGAAATTTCAATAAATATTCTGCATACCCTTCTATAGCCTTGGTGTGGTAATACAGGAAAAAAT
The DNA here is from genome assembly GCF_021234435.1 of Artibeus jamaicensis. Classification (NCBI taxonomy): domain Eukaryota; kingdom Metazoa; phylum Chordata; class Mammalia; order Chiroptera; family Phyllostomidae; genus Artibeus; species Artibeus jamaicensis. Next base: position 22,275,532 of record NW_026521506.1, read on the forward strand.
GTGAAGCTTGTACATGATATAGAATTATTGTCTCCATTCATTCAGGGTCCATCTTTTTTCCTCTTCTGACAACAAAGTGAAATCAGATGGGGTATATTCTTGTTTTTAAACCTTTTGGTAACCTATATCATACATAAAATCTACACAAATTACAGTCGTTCAGATTGACAAAGTTTTCAAAATGACCACACCTACACAGCCAATATCCATAATTAGAAATATAACATCACCAGCATCCCAGAGGTCTAGTTTATGTCCTCTGGCAGTCACTACCCACCCTCATTACTCTTCAAGGCAAAAAAAAGTCCTGATTTCTAATGGCATATTGCTAAGCAATTTTTTTGCTGCATAGAATAAAAAAGTATGCACTATTATGTCTACCTTCATTTGTTCAACAGGTTGGTAAGATTCATCCATATTGTTGTATGTATTATATATAAGTCATGTATTCCTATTGCTATATAGCATTTCATTGTGTGACCATGTCAAATATATTTATTTTTTGCACTCTTGATTTTAAGTTTGGAAAGTATGACAAATGATGTCACAATGGACATTATTTTACACATTTTTGTAATAATTAGCACTTATATATCTTTTTGGACATACACTTAGAAATGAAATTTTGAGTTACAGAGTATACAAGTGTTCATCTTACAAATGGCTTGTATCTAGACTATAAAATAACTCCTACATATCAATAACAATAAACAGTCCAAAAATATTTGCAAAAATTTGAACAGAATATTTACAAAATAAAAAACATGGTTGCCAAAGTGTTTATAGCTATTAATAAGGGAAATGAAGAATAAAATCACAACAATTTTCCTTTACACACCTACTATAATGACTAAAATATTGAATGAAGAGCAACTGGAACCCACATACATTATTGGTGGTAACATAAAACTGTACTACCACTTCGAAAATAGTTTTGTATTGTACTTTCTTAAAAATATATCTATCATATGATCCATTATTCTACTAGTATGTATATATGCATGCAAAAGGAAATACATGAGGTCTATCCAGAAGGTATCCAGCCATGTGATATAAAAAAATAGAAACATTTACTGAAGAAGATACAAGAAACATTGTACATAAGATAATTATACCTCAGTACCCTTCGGAGTAGGCACCTTGGGACCTCACATAGTTCTCCTAATTGCCATCAGCAGCCCCATCATATTTTCCTGAATCTCACTGATGGTCTAACATCTCTTCCCTTTGAAAGGTGATTTTAGTTTTTGGAAAAGTCATAAGTTGCAGGACACCAAGTCTGGGCTGTCAGGGGACTGGGTCACCTGGGTGATTTGATATTTTACTGAAAAATTCTGCACAAGACATGATGCATGAGAAGGTAATTGTTATGATGAAGCTGCCAATCACCAGATGCCCATAGCTGCAGCCCTTTCAATCATCCAAATAGTTTCCATGGAGGAATGTTTGAGATTAACACAAAATTTGATACAGATTTTTTACTCTGCTCACTCTGTCATTTTTAAAAAATATTTTATTTATTTATTTTTAGAGAGAGGGGAAGGGAAGGAGAAAGAGTGGGAGAGAAAGATCAATGTGTGGTTGCCTCTCATGTGTTCCCTACTGGGGACCGGGCCTGCAACCCAGGCATGTGCCCTGACTGGGAATTGAACCGGCGACCCTTTGCTTCACAGGCCCGTGCTGAATCCACTAAGCTACACCAGCCAGGGCTCGCTCAGTCATTTTGAATGTGACAGCCACACAGTACACATGCTCACTCAATGGTGTCTACTGCCCACACTAACTAATATGGTGAAGTTGTCATTGTTCACCCATGCACATTGCAGTCCACTCTCCTTGGCTGCCGAGGTACATAGATGTCATGCAAACCATTATCATTATATTAATGGTGGCTAGACTTTTTCCAAACAGATCTCCATATGTCTATAGAAAGACTTTGAAATACATGTTCATAGAAGCTTTTTTCCCCCATAATAACCAACCCGGAAACAATTCAAATGTCCATTAATAGATAAACATATGAACACATTTTGGTATATTATACAGTTGAGTAATAGTAGTTAAGAAAAAGGAACAAACTATTGATGTGCACAACTACATCAATGAATCTCAAAAACATGCTAAGTGAAAAAAGGCACAAAAGAGCACATGCAATATTATATGATCACATTTACATGAAATTCTAGAGTAAGCAAAACGAAACTACAATATGATAAAGCAGATTAATGGTTGTGTAAGTTTGGAGATAGTAAAGATTTAATTTAATGGGGCATGGGGGAACTTTCTAGGGTGATAGAAATTTTCTATTATTTGAGAGTGGTGTGATTTTACAGATGTATACAGTTGACAAACCATTAAAATGTAAAGTTGAAGTGGGCTCATTTTATTGAACGTAAATAATTTTACAAAAATTACTCTTTGCAACAACATGGATGGAACTGGAAAGCATTATGCTGAGTGAAATAGGCCAAGAATTGAAAGACAAATACCATATGATCTCACCTTTAACAGGAAGCTAAACAACAAAACAAACAAGCAAGCAGAATAAAAACAAAAGACACTGAAATAGAGAACGAGGAGACAGTGACCAGAGGGGAGAGGGGAGGGAATTTAAGGGGAAAAAGGGGGAGGAATTTGGAGGAACAAGTATGAAGGACACAAGGACAAGAACTAAGGGGGGTGGAAATGGGAGGGAGATGGGGAGCACAGGGCGGGTTGGGCTGGGATGGGAGAAATAGACAGAAAACTGTACTTAAAAAATAAGTAAATAAAATTAAAAAAATAAAAGTGTCACATAGATAGAAAATTGTTTTTATTTTATTGTTATCATATTACCTGAAAGAAATGTACAGCTTCTGAAAAGAAACTGTTTATCATTTCCTCACGTATCTTTTCTAACACTGATTCATTTTTTTAAAAAGTATGTTGAAACATCTATGCCCTGTGAGAAATTTTTAATGTGGAAATGCTCTGCTACAATATCAAATTAGATTGCATTGAAAAATAAAACACTGCAGTCATGTGTAACTCAAAGACTATTTCCAAATACCAAAGGTTATTTCCTAATACCAGAGGCAGTTTTCAACTGTCTACAAGGTGAGTTAACTCCATAGTCCCCATTCATAATAAAAGTTGTACTACTTTTCTACAGCTGATGAAGCTGAAAATGGGCCCTGTGCTTTGGGAATTTAGTTTCTCATTCGGACTTCGCAGAAGAAAACTTATTTCACATTTTTTAAGTTAAAAATAATTTTAAAATACAAAGGTATTCTAAGTTTCTGCTCGGTGGAATGTCCTGAACATGTCTTATCTATTTGAAACTGTCTCAGAAGACTATTTTAATTATTTAAATAATATATGCTTGGAGAGAGTCTAGAAATTATTTAGTAAAGGATGCACACTATTTATAGAGTAAGTGTATTAGCAGCAAGTATATGAGCATTCTACTTCCATCTTCAAATTCACTAATAATCCTTTTTTTTTTCTTACTGAGTGTAAGTATTCCAGCAAGCAAAAAACAGTGAACATGTTAGCTTTTGTCCCCAGGATTGGAGCTATAAAATTATTTTTATTTTATCTAGTTTTTATTTCTCTTGATGCTGGAAGAACAGTGAGTTCCAATCAGGTTCATTTATTGCTTTCTTTTTTTTTTTATTTGGTTACTTTTCAAGTACATTTTTTTTTCTCTTCTCCCCCCGCCCGGTCTCCCCCCTCCCTCCCGTTCCCCCCCCCAGTCCTCATCTCTGTGTCTTTCATACTTGTTCCTCAAAATCCCTCCCCCTTTTTCCCCTTATGTTCCCTTCCCTCTCCCCTCTGGTCGCTGCCCACTTGTTCTCTATTTCAGCGTCTTTGTTTTTATTCTGTTTGCTTGTTTGTTTTATTCTTTAGCTTCCTGTCAAAGGTGAGATCATATGGTATTTGTCCTTCAATGCCTGGCCTATTTCACTCAGCATAATGCTTTCCAGTTCCATCCATGTTGTTGCAAAAGGTAGTAGCTCCTTCTTTCTCTCTGCTGCATAAAATTCCATGGTGTATATGTACCACAATTTTTGTATCCATTCCTTTACTGATGGGCACCTAGGTTGCTTCCAACTCTTGGCTATTGTAAATTGTGCTGCTATGAACATTGTGGTACATAGGTTCTTTGAAATTGATGTTTTAGGATTCTTGGGGTATAATCCTAGCAGTGGAATTGCTGGGTCAAAAGGCAGGTCAATTTTTATATTTCTGAGAAAATTCCATACTGTTTTCCATAATGGTTGTACCAGTCTACAATCCCACCAACAGTGAACTAAGGTCCCCTTTTCCCCACACCCTCTCCAACATTTGTTGTTTGTTGCTTTGTCTATTATAGCCATCCTGACTGGTGTAAAGTGGTATCTCATTGTGGTTTTAATTTGCATCTCTCTGATAGCTAATGATATTGAGCATCTCTTCATGTGTCTCTGGATGTTCTGTATGTCCTCTTTAGAGAAGTGTCTGTTCAAGTCCTTTTCCCATTTTTTAATTGGGATCGATGTCTTCCTAGAGTGGAGTCGTGTAAGTTCTTTGTATATTTTGGAGATTAAACCTTTGTCTGAGGTATCATTGGCAAATATGTTTTCCCATACAGTTGGTTGTCTTTTTAATTTAATACTGTTTTCTTTAGCCATGCAGAAGCTTTTTATTTTGATGAGATCCCATTTGTTTATTCTTTCCTTTATATTCCTTGCTCTAGGGCACATATCCGTAAAAATGTTGCTGCGTGGAATATCTGAGATTTTCTTGCCAATGTTCTCCTCTAGGACTTTAATGGTGTCATGGCTTATATTTAAGTCTTTTATCCACCTTGAATTTATTTTGGTGTATGGTGTAAGTTGGTGCTCAAGTTTCATTTTTTTGCACGTACCTGTCCAGTTCTCCCAACACCATTTGCTGAAGAGGCTATCTTTACTCCATTTTATGTTACTGCCCCCCTTTGTCGAATATTAATTGACTGTAGAGGGTTGGGTTGATTTCTGGGCTCTCTGTTCTGTTCCATTGGTCTATGTGCCTGTTTTTATGCCAGTACCAGGCTGTTTTGATTACAGTGGCTTTGTAATACAGTTTGATATCAGGTATTGTGATCCCTCCTACTTTGTTCTTCTTTCTCAAAAGAGCAGCTGCTATTCGGGCTCGTTTATGATTCCATATAAATTTTTGAAGTGTTTGTTCTATGTCTGAGAAATACTCCATTGGTACTTTAATAGGTATTGCATTGAATCTGTATATTGCTTTGGGTAGTATGGACATTTTGATGATGTTAATTCTTCCAATCCATGAACACGGTATATGTTTCCATTTGTTTGTGTCTTCCTTGATTTATTTCTTCAGTGCTGTGTATTTTTCTGCATACAGGTCTTTTACCTCTTTGGTTAGGTTTATTCCCAGATATTTTATTTTTCTTTTTGCTATATCGAATGGGATTTTTTCCTTGATTTCTGCTTCTGCTGATTCATTGTTTGTATACAAAAATGCCTTTGATTTCTGGATATTGACTTTGTATCCTGCTGTTTTGCCGAATTCATTAATTAGTTTGAGCAGTTTTTGGGTAGAGTCTATAGGATTTTCCATGTACACTATCATGTCATCTGCAAACAGTGACAATTTTGTTTCCTCCTTTCCTATTTGGATGCCTTTTATTTCCTTTTCCTGCCTGATCGCTGTGGCCAAAACTTCTAATACTATATTGAATAGGAGTGGTGAAAGTGGACATCCTTGTCTTGTTCCTGATGTTAGTGGAAAAGCTTTTAGTTTTTGTCCATTGAGTATGATATTGGCTGTAGGTTCCTCATAAATGGCCTTTATTATATTGAGGAATGTTCCCTCTATTCCCATTTTGCTGAGTGTTTTTATCATAAATGGGTGTTGTACTTTATCGAAAGCTTTTTCTGCGTCTATTGATATGATCATGTGGTTTTTGTCTTTGCTTTTGTTTATGTGATGAATTACATGTACTGATTTGCGAATGTTGAACCATCCTTGCATCCCTGGGATGAATCCCACTTGGTCATGGTGTATAATCTTTTGGATATATTGTTGGATGCGATTTGCTAATATTTTGTTGAGGATTTTAGCATCTATGTTCATCAGCGATATTGGCCTGAAGTTTTCTTTCTTTGTTGTATCTCTATCTGGTTTTGGAATTAGGATGATGCTGGCTTCGTAAAAGGAGTTAGGGAGTTTTCCATCCTTTTGGATTTTTTGAAATAGTCTGTGAAGAATGGGGGTTAGCTCTTCCTTAAATGCTTTGTAGAATTCTCCTGTGAATCCATCTGGTCCAGGGCTTTTGTGTGATGGGAGTTTTTTGATTACTGCGTCAATTTCTTTTGCTGTTATTGGTCTATTCAGGTGTTCTACTTCTTTTTCATTGAGTTTTGGGAGATTATATTTTTCTGGAAATGTGTCCATTTCCCCTAGGTTCTCAAATTTCTTGGCATACAGTTCTTCATAGTAATTTCTTACAATCCTCTCTATTTCTGTGGTGTCAGTTGTAATCTCTCCTCTTTCATTTCTGATTGTGTTTATTTGTGTCCGTTCCCTTCTTTTCTTGATGAGCCTACTTAAAGGCTTGTCTATTTTGTTTATTTTTTCAAAGAACCAACTCCTGGATTCATTGATCTTTAGAATTGTACTTTTAGTCTCTATGTCATTTAGTTCTGCTCTGATCTTGGTTATTTCCTTCCTTCTACTTGCTTTGGGCTGTTTTTGTTGTTGTTCCTCGAGTTCTTGTAGGCGTAGAGTAAGTTCATTTGTTTGAAATGTTTCTGTTTTCTTTAGGTAGGTCTGTATTGCTATAAACTTCCCTCTCAGGACTGCCTTGGCTGTATCCCATAAGTTTTGGGTTGTTGTGAGATCATTTTCATTTGTTTCCAGGAACTTTTTGATTTCTTCCCTAATTTCATTCTTGACCCATTCATTGTTTAATAGCATACCGTTCAGTCTCCATGATTTTGGGTGTTTTGGGTTTTTTCCTTTGGGGTTGGTTTCCAGTTTCAGTCCCTTATGGTCAGAGAAAATGCTTGGTATGATTTCAATATTCTTGAATTTGTTGAGGCTTGTTTTGTGCCCTATCATGTGAATCTTTGAGAATGTCCCATGTGCATTTGAAAAGAATGTGTATTTAGCTTCTTTGGGGTGAAGAGCTCTGTATATATCAGTTAGGTCCATTTCATCAAGGGTGTTGTTTAATGCCGCAATGTCTTTGTTGATATTTTGTTTGGAAGATCTGTCCATTTTTGATAGTGGGGTGTTAAAATCCCCCACTATAATTGTGTTGCTGTCTATATCTTTCTTGAATTCCTCTAAGATTTTCCTTATATATTTTGGTGCTCCTATGTTGGGTGCGTATAATTATGATGTTAATGTCTTCTTGGTGGATTCTTCCCTTGAGTATTATGAAGTGACCTTCTGGGTCACTCTTTATGGCTCTTTTTTTGAAGTTTATTTTATCTGATATGAGAATTGCTACCCCAGCTTTTTTTTCTTGTCCATTTGCTTGGAAAATTTGTTTCCAGCCTTTGATTTTTAGTCTGTGATGGTCTTTTGTCCTGAGGTGGGTCTCTTGTAGGCAGCATATGTGTGGGTCATACTTTCTTATCCATGACGCTATTCTGTGTCTTTTGATTGGAGCATTTAATCCATTTACATTTAAGGATATTATTGATAGGTACTTATTCATTGCCATTTTTGTACCTGTGTTCCTCTCTGTCTGTCTCTTTTCCTTCCTTTCCTTAAAGCAGACCTTTTAGTATTTCTTGTAGAGCTGGCTTGGTGGCAGCAAATTCTTTTAGACTTCTTTTGTCTTGGAAGCTCTTTATTTGGCCTTCTATCTTGATTGAGAGCCTTGCTGGGTAAAGTAGCCTTGGTTGTAGGCCTCTGTTTCTCCTTACTTGGAATATTTCTTGCCAATCTCTTCTTGCTTGGAGTGTTTCCATTGAGAAGTCAGTGGCTAACCTTATTGGGACGCCCTTGTATGTTATTTCTTTTTTCTCCTTTGCTGCCTTTAAGATTCCCTCTTTGTCTTGGAAGTTTGCCATTTTAATGATGATGTGTCTTGAGGTGGGCCTCTTTGGGTTCCTCTTGAATGGGACTCTGTGAGATTCCTGGATTTGTGTGACTTTTTCTTTTGTCAAATTAGGGAAATTTTCTCTCTTTACTCTTTCAAATATGTTTTCTATCCCTTGTTCTTCTTCTTCTCCTTCTGGTATTCCTATTATTCGGATATTATTACGTTTCATATTGTCTTGCATTTCTCTTAATCTCTCCTCATTCTTTCTGAGCCTCTTTTCCCTTTCCTGTTCTTTCTGTGAGATGCTTTCTACTTTGTCCTCTAATTCACTAATCTGATCTTCTGTTTCATCCACCCTATTTTTAATGCTTTCCACTGTGCTTTTTAATTCTGAAATTGTATTCTTCATTTCCTCTTGCCCCTTGCTAATAATTTCCATTTCCTTTTTCATGTTGATATAGTTCACAGTGAGATCATTGTAACTTCCCTGTAGTTTCTGGTAGCTGATTGTGAGCTCTTTGAACTTCCTGATCACCAGTGCTTTGAGTTCAGTATCTGATAGTTGACTTGCCTCTGTTTCATCTAACATTCTTTCTGAGGATTCCTCCTTTCCTTTCATTTGGGGATTGTTTCTTTGTCTTCCCATTGTTTGTGAGACTCTTCTTGTTAGCCTCAGCTTCTTAGATTAATCTGTTTTGACACCCTGGGTTTATGGTATGAACTTTTGTGGTGGAATGCCTGTGAATTTCAATGGTGCAGCCTCTTTTGGTTATCCTGTTGTTCTCTGCTTCCACCTACTCAAATATGCAGCAACTTGTGGCTTCTCTCCTAGAACAATGTGCAATTTGTCTCTCTGATTCTACTATTGGGAGGCCTCTTCTATGGGTCCAGCTCTGTTCTTTTTATATTTTCAAGTTGATTGTGACTCTTGTGGGTAAAAGAAAGAAATGATAAAGAAAGAAATAAAAGGAAGAAAGAAAAAAAATGGTAGGGGAATGTAAGAAAGAGCAATAAGTTTAGAAAGAAAAGAAAAAGAAATAAAACAGGAAATCCGGGAAAAGAGGACAAAGGTATGGAAAGAAGAAACAGTAATAAAGTTTAAAGGAAATATCAGATTACTTTAAAAAAGCAAAAAGATAAAGAAAAGGAATGGAGAGGGGAGAAAGGTAAATTAAAAAAAAGAAAGAATAAAAATAAAATAAAGAAAAGAAAAAAAAACCCAAAAAACGCACCAAAATAATCTCTCAGAAAAAAAAAAAAAAAAAACCCTCAGAAAAAGGATTGTCACTTGTTGGCTTCAAACTAGCCGAACCGGTTTTTCTGGTTGCAGTTGGCTGAGGGTCGATTGTTGTGGTTTTTTTTTTCAGCCAGCCCTCTCAGGATCCAGACACTTGGCGCCTCTCCCCCCAGCTCCCTACAATGGGGAGCTAGGACTTTCTCGCAGGGCTCCCTTCCCAGGGGTTACTGCCATAGTCTGGTTTGATGTGTTTGCAGGCACCTGCACTGGCCTATTTGCCTGGTTCCCTCGGGATTGAGCACAGGCCTGTCCCCGTTCAGTTGGGAGGCCGCAGACCCTCTGCCCAATTCTGGGCTCGCTGCCAGGCTGGGTGTGAAGCAGAGCAGGCTGCTGAGTCTACCGGTTTCAGTGCCTCAGGCTGCACCTCTGAGTTCTCCTGGGCTGGCAACCACAGAGTCTTTGGTTGGGGCCCTTTGTCCTCCGCACCCTCTCTGTAAACTCTATCAAACAAGTCTCTCCTGGCCCCCCCCTTGCTTGGCCGGAAAGGGAGGGGGTTGAGGGTCTCAGCTCTTTTCCCAGGACCCCTCAGCGTCCCGGGCTTCCAGATAGTCTGAGGGGGGGGAGACTGGAAGCCGGGAGCCGATCTGAGGACTGGGCGCAGACCTAAAAACTCTGTGTGCTCGTCATGGCACGCTGCGTGGTGTGTATCCCTTCTGCTCCTGTGTTTGTCTGGGTCCCCTGGCCAACCTCGGGCACACTCCCGGGATGTCCGGGACTGCGCAACCAGCGCTTCCCGGTCCTGCGCCGCCCCGAACCCTTCCGGGTCCGCACCGGCCCCAGCTCTTTCCGACCCTAGTGGCGTCAGCCTAGAGTTCTCTGCGCCCCCACTCGCGCGCGAAACCGTCTGGCGCTAGGACCAGTAGCCCCGGCTCAAAGAACCCTGCGCCAGTGCGCGCCAGAGTCCGGCTATGGGTGCGAGCAGGAAACCGTCAGGGAGCGTCTTTGTCCTACGGCGCCTCTCTGAACTCTCTGCGCCTGCGAGCTCGTCCTTCTGGAACTGGCGTAACCGGCAGCGGGCTTCCCAGACCCCTGGTGTTGGCTCAGAGGCCTCCGCTTTCAACAGACCTTCTGGGACCCGGAGTAACCGGCAGGGCGCTTCCCATTCGTGTGGCTAGTCCCCAAAAGCTTCCACTTTCCCCCTGGCTCGCTGCCAGGCCGGATAGGAAACAAGCCAATCTGCCTTCGCAGGAGCACACCTCAGTCCACTTTCAATAAAACAAAACAGATCAAAACTTTCCGGACATCCTGTCTCTCATTCCTGCTCAGTCCCCAACCAAACCCATGAGGCTAATGCGTCTCTGGATTCCTCCCAGGCTTGCAATCACTGAGTCTGCAGTTGAACCGAGCCCTGTGTCTTTGTACCCCTCCCCAAAAATGCAAGCCGGCAAGCAGACAGGTCTCTGCCCGGTGTTGTCCAGTTTTGCTTATACATGAAGCAGGGGAGCTGCTGGCCCACACTGGTGGCCACTGGAGCCGCTGGGTGCCCAAGCTCCTGTGGTAGACCTCTCTGGTGTTGGTCTCAGACCGATGGTTCTGGACCCCGGCTGTAGATGCAGCACCGGGGCCACCTGGCCTGGGGCACCAGCCCCGCCGCTGCTTTGTCTTTAAACGGGTCCCCAAAGCCCCACTGACCTGCCGCTTTCTGGTGTTTCAGCGTCCAACAGAGTCTCTGTTCTTTTAGTTTCACAAATGCTGGATAACTGATGGATTGGTGCGCTGCTTTTCTATAGATCTGCCAGGATTTTCACCCACGAGTGCGGGAGCTAGAATCCGCTTCCTCTTACTCAGACGCCATCTTCCCCCCATTTATTGCTTTCTACATGTGTCCTCATGGTTTAGATATTTAGAATATTTTCAAGTAATATTCAGTTTTATTAAATCGAGAAATATATGCATATATAAGAAAGTATTATGTACATGTGCATATTTCTATAAATCAAAGCTGAGATAAAAGTAAATAGATAGTTGTCTATTTTTAACATAGCACTGTATGATAAACATTTCCTCTGTCATAAACTAATCATAAAATATTCTTTTTTATTATTGTTCAAGTACAGTTTTCTACCTTTACCCTTCACCCCCCCACAACCACCCCAGAGCCCCCCACCTCCCTCCCATTTTCACACCCCCTTGTTATTGTCCGTGTGTCCTTTATAGTTGTTTCTGTAAACCCTAGGCCCTTTTCCCCCATTAACCCCTCCCCTCTCTCCTCTGCTCACTGTCAGCCTGTTTTCAATTTCAACTTATTTGGTTATACTTTGCTTGCTTGTTCATTTTGTTGATTAGGTTCCAGTTAAAGGTCAGATCATATGGTATTTATCCCTCACCACCTGGCTTATTTCATTTAGCATATGCTCTCCAGTTCCATTCATGCTGTTGCAAAGGGTAGGAGCTTCTTTTTTTCCTGCTGCATAGTATTTCATTGTGTAAATATATCATAGGTTTTTTTAATTTAATTTAATTTTTTCTATTGATTATGCCATTACAGTTGTTCTATTCCCCCCTTCATTCCCCTAACCCCACACCCCCGTCCCCACCATTACCCCCCCCTTTAGTTTATGACCATGTGTTTCAAGTTCTTTAGATTCTATATTTCCCATACTACTTTTGCCCCCCCATCTATTTTCTATCTACTGTCTATGCTACTTATTTTCTGTACCTTCTCCCCCCTTCTCCTCCTCCCACTCCCCTGTTGCTAACCCTCCTTGAGATCTTCATTTCTATGTTTCCACTCCTGATCTAGCTGTCCTCTTAATTTGCTTTTGTTTTAGGTGTGGTTGTTAATAACTGAGTTTGCTGTCCTTTCACTGTTCATGTTTTCTTTAACTTCTTTTTCTTAGATAAGTCCCTTTAACATTTCATATAATAAGGGCTTGGTGATGATGAACTCCTTGAATTTGATCTTATCTGAGAAGCACTTTATCTGTCCTTCCATTCTAAATGAAAGTTTTGCTGGATAGAGCAATCTTGGTTGTAGGTCTTTGGACTTCATGACTTGGAATACCTCTTTCCAGCCCCTTCTTGCCTGTAAGGTCTCTCTTGAGAAATCAGCTGACAGTCTGATGGGAACTCCTTTGTAGGTGACTGCCCCCTTAGCTCTTGCTGCTTCTAGGATTCTCTCCTTCATTTTAATCTTGGCTAATGTAATGATGATATGCCTTGGTGTGTTTCTTCTTGAGTCCAACTTCCTTGGGACTCTCTGAGCTTCCTGGACTTTCTGGAAGTCTATTTCCTTTGCCAGATTGGGGAAATTCTCCTTTATTATTTGTTCAAATAATTTTTCCACTGGTGGCTGTTCCTTTCCCCCTTCTGGTACCCATATAATTTGGATGTTGGAGCGTTTAAAGATGTCCTGGAGGTTCCTAAGCCTCTCCTCATTTTTTTGAATTCTTGCTTTTTCACTCTTTTCTGTTTGGCCATTATTTGCTTTCTTCTGGTCCACTCCATTGATTTGAGTCCCAGTTTCCTTTTCATCACTATTGGTTTTCTGTGCAATTCCATTCATTTCAATTAGTTTTGCCTTCATATGTTTCTCTAATTTGTGGCTATAATCAACCAGATCTATGAGCATCCTGATCACCAGTGTTTTAAACTGTGCATCTGAGAGTTTTGCTATTTCTTCATCTCTTAGATTTATAGGCTCTGGGGCTTTGAGATCTTCTTGAGCCATTTTTGGTCTGTTTGCACCCGTTAAGTATGAGGAGCGAAGCCTTGGACTCCCAGGCCGCTGGTTATGATGCTGTATGTGGGGGCGTGGTCAGAGCAGGGAAATGGCAGCACCCTCTAGTGTTTCTCGCCACTGGGTGAGGAGCAGAACCTTAGGTGGTCCACCAGGGTAGGACCACTCAGAGTCGCTGGGTTATGACGCTGTATGCGGAGGCAGGGTCAGAGCGGGGAAATTGCGGCGCCCTCTGCTGCTGCTCGCTCCCGGGGCCTGCTTGGTCTCGTCTAACCGCCCGCTTTCTCGCTGGTCTATCTGCGCATGAATGCGTGACCATAGTCAAATCTCAGGCCTGCTCCCTCGCAGGTTCCCCATGGTTGCTTGCTGGGTCGCTCACTAGGTCCACCTGTTGCAACCCTGCGCCTGGGTTCTGCGCACCTGAGTCTGTCTTACCGAGTTTTCCTGTGCAACCCCACTCTACCAGCTGCTGGTTTTGCCCCTCTTACTGGTCAGGCTGAAGTATTTCTTGTTATCAGACTTCCGAAAAGTTCAATTTTCTGTGTTCTGGCTGTGTTTTCTGTTGCTAATATTTAGTTGACTCTCAACTTGGTTGTGTGAGAAAGCAAGGTGTCTCCACCTATGCCTCCATCTTGGTGGAAGTTGTATCACAGGTTTTTGATCCATTAATTTGCTGATGGACACTAGGTTGCTTCTAGCAGTTGGCTATTGTAAATTGTGCTGCTATGAACATTGGGGTGCATAGGTTCTTTTGGAGTGGTGTTTCAAGGTTCCTAGGATATAATCCAAGCAGTGGAATTGCCAGATCAAAAGGCAGTTCCATTTTTAGTGTTCTGAGGAAATTCCATAATGTTTTTCACAGTGGTTGCACCAGTCTGCAATCCAACCAATAGTGTACTAGTGTTCCCTTTTCTCTACAACCTCTCCATCACTTGTTTGTTGATTTGATTACAATGGCTATTGTCAGTGGTGTGAAGTGGTATCTCATTTTGCTTTTAATTTACATCTCTCTGATGGCTAGGGATACTGAGTATCTTTTCATATGTCTCTGTGCTCTCCGTATGTCCTCCTTGGAGAAGTGTCTGTTCAAGTCCTTTTCCCATTTTTTAATTAGGTAGCTTACTGAAGGAAATCAAATAGGTGTTGTATTCTAAGTAACCATATCAGGAAAAATTGAGGTCTCTTGTGAATAACCTTCGCAAGATAATTCCGTGTATTTGATACTTTTTCATTTGAAGCTTCACATTTTTTTCATCAAAGTTCTAGAAACCTATCATCATAAAGCAAAGAAACACTTAATAGGATACAGTACTCTTTTTTAGTTCTTATGAGTTTTTTCACATGCTTTATATAACCTCCTCTTCTATGAATGCATGCAAGTATGTATTCACTTACACAAATGTATATTGGAGAAGTAACATTCAATCTTATTGTTGTTTTAGAATTCTTAGTATGTAGTGCACTTTGCACTTCTATAGTTAAAGGTTATTTGACATAAGGCATTTTCAGCAGTTTTTGTTGAAATAATACAGTTTGGTAGAACCAACTCGTATTTGATCTGTTTGTGCTACCCAAAACACAAGAAATACATACTTCAGAGAGTATAAATAATGTCATTCATAGAGTAAAAGATCTATAAACTTAACCATATTGTTTACTGTCAGGCAAAGAACTATGATGATACTTGCTTTCAAATGACTAATCATGGAGAGAATTGTATGGAAACAGAATTCAGGTTTCTTGAAAAAATAAATAATAATAATAATACTGAAATGTTTGCAGTTTCTCAGATTAGGTAGGGGTCATAGGGAATAACCAGGGTGTCTTTTTTTAATAGTATTAATGAGTGTTCACATAGGCACTTCTTGAACTCTTGTAATAACTGAGAACTTGCTAGCTCTTAAAATAGTGTATTTCATCATTGGCCTACTATCAGTTAGAAAGGATTTTTCCATATAAAATAAAAATCTATTGCTCTGTGACTTCTACAGACTAGTTCCAGTTATTCCCTTGGAAATTGTAGGAAAGAAATCTTAATATAGTTCTTCTTTGAAAATACTATTCGCTTTAAGCTTCCACTCTATTGAAATGATAAGAGGCTAAAGAAAGCCCTTTATTTATATAGTCATTATCATTGAAAGAAATCTTAATTTCTATACTGAAAAGTGTCATTTTATTTCTAATACTATGAAAAAGCCATGTTTTAAACATTTGAAATGTTAAATATTGAGTGAACTGAGGACTTAAAGCATATGAATTTAATTTTTGTTAAAGGAAGAAAAAGAAATTGAGCAAAATAACATTTATTGACCATCTTTTGGGCACTGAGAACTATGCTAACTACTTACACATATATTATACATATACACAGACAAACAGTGCTGTTAAGTGATATTTATTCCCATTTCTAAGATAGGAAAAGTTAAACTTTAATAATTTATACTATTTTTACATATCAGTTTATCTATAAGACTCTGCCTGAGCTTTCCTTAATGCTCTATTGTTTTCTTTTCTTTTATATTACTTTATTATTTTTCAATTACATTTGTCTGAATTTTTTCCTCACCACTTCCCCCCACCCCAGCAAAACCCACCTCCTTCCCTTTCTTCCATCGTCCCCCTTGGTTTTGTCCATGTGTCCTTTACAGTAGTTTCTGAAAACCCTTCCCCCCACTGCCCCTTCCCTCCTCCCCTCTGGCTATTGTTAGATTGTTCTTAATTTCAATGACTCTGGTTATATTTTGTTTGCTTTTTTCTTTTGTTGATTATGTTCCAGTTAAAGGTAAGATCATTCATATGGTATTTTTCTCTCACCACCTGGTGTATTTTACTTATCATAATGCTCTCCAATTCCATCTATGTTGTCTCAAAGGGTAGGAGCTCCTTCTTTCTCTCTGCTACATAGAATTCCATTGGGTAAATGTAACATAGTTTTTTTATCCATTCTATTACTGATGGGCACTTAGGTTGCTTCCAGCACTTGGCTATTATAAATTGTGCTGCAGTGAACATTGATTGGGGTGCATAGGTTCTTTTGGATTGGTGTTTCAGGGCTCTTAGGGTATAATCCGAGCAGTGGAATTGCTGGGTTCTGTTCTTCTTTAGTAAAAAAGCCTGGCTTACAAGTTTTGCTCCCCCAGTTTTCAGATGTTTTCCCTTCTCTTTTTCAGTTATTAGATTCCCAAATCCCAACAGCAAAAAGTATATGAAATTACATGTACTTTCATGTGACCTGGCCAATGTAAAAATCACTCATATTCCCTCCAAGCTGCAACTTTCTCTGGGACCTTCATTATGTTGCAGTAGTTTGAAAAGCTGAGCTCCTACACAGTCTTGCCTGAAATTTAAACTACTTTGCTTGAGCCTTAGTTGGCTCTTAACCACCTCTTTTCTCTGGATAGCAGGTATAATCCCTGATATCACTAATTGTTGTCTGGGGCTCTGCTCCAAAATGGTTGTTTACCAACAAATTTATATTGATTTGATTAACTACTCAGTCAATTGAAAGACTACTCAGTCTTTAACTGAGTAAACATGTAACTGAGTATCTATAATGCTAGGACTAGGGATAAAGACATATATGAGCTCACAGTCTATTGAGATGATAGAGGTGGTACCTAAATCAATTATTTGTTTGTTGAAGAATTGGGGAAGCAAAATAAATGAACAGTAGCTAGGAGTGGTGTTAGGGATGCTTTCCCAGAGTAGGTGACACTTGTGAATGAGTTGGATTCAGATGCAGCTCACTATGATAAACAGAGGGTGTGGGTGACATTTTAAATAAGAGAATTTGCCTTTGCTCAGCCCACAAGCAAAAGATTTGCATTCTGCTTGGAACATATAATATAGGAAAACTTAGAGATAATTAGAAGAAATAGACAGGTGCCAAATTACAAAGAACCTTGTTCCAATGCTCAGGACTTTGCACTTGGCACAGTGGTTATAGGCTTTCTCACCTTATCACTGGCCTGGAAATCCTTGGACTTCAAATCTAGAATTTAAGGTCTACTGCTGGAGCATTCTTTCCAGTCCCAAATCTCATTTTTATTCTCCATCTTAGTATATTTTGGAGTCCAGGCTCTCTTCTTTTCCCCAGAAAAGAAGAGCAACTGTCATATCATTTATCAGAGCAGGGCTGTCTACCCAAAACAAAACTTGGAAAAATGGCCCTGTTCTTATAATTATTAAATGTGCTTCACAATGTTTATAGAAAATGGATGAAAAGGCCTAATTTTTAAGATTTCTATGTTCCAAAAGATAATTTTTACAAAGAGTATGACACAGATTTTATCATATATTTTACTTTGGAGGGCAAATTCCTTTAGCTCAGAGGAACTGCACATGCTAAGAAGTCCAATCCTGCCCTCCCACCTCATTTTAATTCTTGTCCTGGATGGAAAGAAAAATATCTAGGCTTTCTGGGTATTAGCATTAAAAAAAACATGGCAAAACCAATTGGACTTGACTAGGGGAGTAGCATGATAACGAGCTGGAATTTCACATATTCCAGCAATAACTCCATGTTACAGTTTCATCATGGAACTTCACTGTGTTGTTACTTGTGGCTGAACCCTTCTCATTACTACGTTTAGCAGATTATTAAGTCCATTAAAAACTACCTGATTTCATCATTCAAAAAAGATGGTGGTGACATAAATTTGGTTCACTTAAATGATTTGAAATACTATTTAACATTTTAGGGTAGCTCTCATGTTATTGTTCCTTGGAATTCTATAGAAATAATCATTGCAGAAAACCATGCATTTTTGGAGCAATCTGTGAATCTGTTAAGATATTTGTAATCACAGCACTTTTAAACTCACTTTCTGCAACATTCTTATGTACTATACATTGACATTCAGTAAGAAAAAGAAAATCCAGATCTTTGGTGATGTTAATGTTGGTGTGTTTTTAAACAGAAAACATTCAATTTCCATGTGTTTAATCATGAGTATCATACAGAGATTAAAAAGAAATAATCATTCTCACTCTTTCATTGCTTTTCTTTCTGTAACCTCATGGTTGAAGAGAGAGCTTCATACAGAGTCTATACAGAAACAAAAATAAAGCTACGCTGTTTTACTGAATTGTAAAATGATATGATTTCAAGATTTGGTGAGTGGGAAGATAGGGAGAGAAGACTGTGTCCATATCACTCTGTCACCTAAGACATTCCTTGAACTGTTACTTAATCGAGAAAAATACAGTCATGACATGTCATGTCATGCTGAGCCTAGATGATCCCAAGATTGCAGCTGAGGATCAAAGATTCACCTTAGGCTTAGGTGAGAGGGATAAGAAGAATCTGGTATAGGGAGCCAAGTATTGGCTAGACATTTAGACTAATGTGTGTCTGACCCATACAGACCTGCTTATCCCATTTCCCAGTCCTTATATAAATATAGTCATTCTGGTGCCAAAATGAACTTATAACAGTTTACAAAAAAACATGTAAAACAAATTAAACACTATAAAGTAATTAACTTTTGTTCTGGTTAGTACATCTTAGACACACAAAAATTATATGTAGTTTATTATATATATAATAAATATATATTATATATATATATATAATAACCATATGGTATGTCCACAAGGTATCCAGACATATAATATAAAAAATACAGACATTTATTGAATAACATACAAGATACAAGAAACACTGTACATAGGACAATGATGTCTCAGTCCCCTACAAAGTAGGCACCTTGGGACCTCACACAGTTCTCCTGATTGGCATAAGAGGTCCTGTCATATTTTCCTGAATCTCATCAACAGTCTGAAATCTCTTCCCTTTCAAAGGTGATTTTAATTATGGGAAAACTCATAAGTCACAGGACACGAAATCTGGACTGTAGGGGAGCCAAGTCACCTGGGTGATTTGAAGTTTCACCAGAAAACTCTGCATGAGATGTGATGAATAAGCAGGCATGTTGTCTGGATGAAGCTGCTAATCACCAGTTGCCCATAGCTGTGGCCTTCTGAATCATCTGAATAGTTTCTGTGGAGGAATGTCCAAGTTTAACAAAAAAATTGATGCAGGTTTGTTGCTCTACTCTCTCAGTCATTTTGAATATAATGGCTACACAGTACATATGCTCACTCAATGGCATCTACCACCCACACTAACTAGTACGGTGAAGTCATCATTTTTCATGCTCGTGTATTCCAGTTCACTCTCCTTGGCTTCAAGGTTTCATAGATGTCATGCAAACTGTTCTTGTTATATAAACAATGACTGGACTTTTTTCCAGACAGGCCTCATATATATTCAAATTTCTGGAATGTAATACACTTCATTTGAAGTTCTCTTTAGTTAGAGGTATTAGAAATAATTTCACAACTATTTTATAATGTTTTATGCAATGAACAGGTATTACTTTTATAATAATAAAAATTCACCTGATACTTAAAAAGAGTGAGAAAATTAGTGCCAAGAAAATTAAAGAAGGAAAACATAAGGTGAAGCCATTGTTGAGGTTAATACAAAAAATAAATTCCCCAAGTTACTGTGAACTTGCATTCATTAATTCCTTCATTTACAGATATTTTTATTTATGTACCATTTTCTAAAAATTGGGAGGTATAAAGTTAAAAAAGATACTTTTTCTATTTTCATAGAACTTGAGTTATAGTGGGGAAGGCAGATATTAATCAAATAATTATACAAATAAGTGAAAATGTACTTCAGTGATAAGTAATATGGAGAAAGGAGTAATTATGCCAAAATATAATACAGTAAAATACCTTGTTTGATTTAGAAAAAAATGTTGTTCAATGATTGATTAATTGATATAACACCTTGCTATTCAGGAGCCCTATATTTGCCTCTGAGCTTCCTAGTACCCAAAGCAACAGAAATATGATTGATTATATGATTCATTCCTGAAAAAAGTATAACTATTTGTAAAAGCAAGTCAAATTTTTGGTAACAGTCTTGAAAACATAATACACCTTAACAATGTTAACTGCATTTCCACAGTAAATGAGTCTATTACCAATCACAGAGACTGGATTTTTGTATTGCATTTCATTGCTGCAGTTTCTGTCCCAAAATCTCAATCACTCAAAGATTATGTAAGAAATGTGAAGATCATTATTCCTCTAATTTCACTTGCAATAGTTGCACACTATCTGTACATTAGCCTAACACTTGATGTTTTCTTTCTAGGTAGTGCTTCATTTGCACTTCATTGGGATTTAAGTTTTAGCATTGTAGCAGAATATTCTCATGCCTAGAATTGTTGTTCTCTGGTTCAATATATCTGCGGAAATACATATCCATCTCTCAAATATCTCAGTGACTCAACAATGAAACAATAAGGACACTAGTGACTCTTATTAGTGAGTTCTTACTAAACAACAGGCAGAGTGCTAAACACTTTATATATGACATTTAATTTAATCCACTTCAATTTTTATTAAATTTATCATGAAGCATTAGTTAATAACATATACATTTCATATAACTTAATATACCATATCTATGAGGTTGAAAAATATTTTTGGTCTTTCTATTTTTATTGTTTTTATTTATTTAATTTAAAATACTTTTTAATTTAGTTATTTTTCAAGTAAAGTTTTTTGTCCATTTCTCCCATCCCAGCCTCTTCTGCCCTGTGCTACCCACCTCCTTCCCATTTTCACCTCCCTTAGTTCTCCTCCCTGTGTCCTTCCTATTTGTTCCTTCAAATCCCTCCCCCTTTTTTCTCTTAAATTCCCTTCCCTCACCCCCCTGGTAACTGTACCCTTGTTCTCTATTTCAGTGTCTTTGTTTTTTTTTCTGCTTGCTTGTTTGTTTTGTTGTTTAACTTCCTGTAAAAGGTGAGATCATAGGGTATTTGTCTTTCAACACCTGGCCTATTTCACTCAGCATAATGCTTTCCAGTTCCATCTATGTTGTTGCAAAAGGTAGTAGCTCCTTCTTTCTCTCTGCAGCATAGAATTCCATTGTGTATATGTACCACAATTTTTGGATCCACTCATATACTGATGGGCACCTAGGTTGCTTCCAACTCTTGGCTATTGTAAATTGTGCTGCTATGAACATTGTGGTGCATAGGTTCTTTGAAATTGATGTTTTAGGATTCTTAGGATATAATCCTAGCAGTGGAATTGCCGGGTCAAAAGGCAGGTCAATTTTTATTCTTCTGAAAAAATACTATACTGTTTTCCATAATGGTTGTACCAGTATGCAATCCCACCAACAGTGAACTAAGGTCCCCCTTTCCCAACAACCTCTCCAACATTTGTTGTTTGTTGCTTTGTTTATGATAGCCATCCTGACTGGTGTAAAGTGGTATCTCATTGTGGTTTTAATTTCCATCTCTCTGATAGCTAACGATACTGAGCATCTCTTCATGTATCTCTGGATGTTCTGTATGTCCTCCTTAGAGAAGTGTCTGTTCAAGTCCTTTTCCCATTTTTTAATTGGGTTGGGTGTCTTCTTAGATTGGAGTCATGTAAGTTCTTTGTAGATTTTGGACATTAAAACTTTGTCTGAGGTATCATTGGCAAACATGCTTTCCCATACAGTAGGTTGTCTTTTTAATTTAATATTGTTTTCTTTAGCCACAGAGAAGCATTTTATTTTGATGAGATCCCCTTTGTTTATTCTTTCCTTTATATTCCTTGCTCTAGGGGACATATCAGTAAAAAGGTGGCTGTGTGAAATATCTGAGATTTTCTTGCCCATGTTCTCCTCTAGAAGTTTAATGGTGTCATGGCTTATATTTAAGTCTTTTATCCACCTTGAATTTATTTTGGTGTGTGGTGTAAGTTGGTGCTCAAGTTTCATTTTTTTGCACATAGCTGTTCAGTTCTCCCAACACCATTTGTTGAAGAGGCTATCTTTACTCCATTTTATGTTACTGCCCCCTTTGTCAAATATTAATTGACTGTAGAGAGTTGGGTTGATTTCCGGGCTCTCCGTTCTGTTCCATTGGTCTATGTGCCTGTTTTATGCCAGTAGCAGCCTGTTTTGATTACAGTGGCCTTGTAATACAGTTTGATAGCAGGTATTGTGATCCCTCCTACTTTGTTCTTCTTTCTCAAAAGAGCAGCTGCTATTTGGGCTCCTTTATAGTTCCATATAAATTTCTGAAGTGTTTGTTCTATGTCTGTGAAATATGCCCTTGGTACTTTAATAGGTATTGCACTGGTTCTGTATATTCCTCTGGGTAGTATAGACATTTTGATGATGTTAATTCTTCCAATCCATGAATACAGTATATGTTTCCACTTCTTTGTGTCTTTTCTGATTTCTTTCTTCAGGCTGTGTAGTTTTCTGCATACAGGTCTTATACCTCCTTGGTTAGGTTTATTCCCAGATATTTTATCTTTCATTTTTCTATATCGAATGAGATTTTTTCCTTGATTTCTGCTTCTGCTGATTCACTGTTGGTATACAAAAATGCCTTTGATTTCCAGATTTTGACTTTGTAACCCGCTGTTTTGCCAAATTCATTAATTAGTTCAAGAAGTTTTTGGGTAGAGTCTATATGAAGTTCCATGAACACTACCATGTCATTTGCAAACAGTGACAGTTTTCCGTCCTCCTTTCCTATTTGGATGCCTTTTATTTCCTTTTCTTGCCTGACTGCTGTGGCTAAAACTTCCAATACTATATTGAATAGAAGTGGTGAAAGTGGACAACCTTGTCTTGTTCCTGATCTTAGTGTAAAAGCTTTTAGTTTTTCCCCATTGAGTATGATGTTGGCTGTAGGTCTCTCATAGATGGCCTTTATTATATTGAGGAATGTTCCCTCTATTTCCATTTTGCTGAGTGTTTTTATCATAAATGGGTGATGTATCTTATCGAAAGCTTGTCCACGTCAATTGATATGATCATGTGCTTTTTGTGTTTGCTTTTGTTTATGTGATGTATTACATTTACTGATTTGTGAATGTTGAACCATCCTTGCATCTCTGGGATGAATCCCACTTGGTCATGGTGTATGATCTTTTTGATATATTGTTGGATGTGATTTGCCAATATTTTTTTGAGGATTCTAGCATCTATGTTCATCAGCAATATTGGCCCGAAAATTTTTCTTTGTTGTGTCTCTATCTGGTTTTTGAATTAGGATGATGCTGTCCTCTTAAAAAGAATCTGGGAGTTTTCCATCCTTCTGGATTTTTTGGAATAGTCTGTGGAGAATAGGGGTTAGCTCTTCCTTAAATCCTTTGTAGAATTCTCCTGTGAAACCATCGGGTGCAAGGCTTTTGTGTGATGGTAGTTTTTTGATTACTGCTTCAATTTCTTTTGCTGTTATTGGTGTATTTAGGTTTTCTGCTTCTTTTTCATTGAGTTTTGGAAGATTGCATTTTTCTACAAATGTGTCAATTTTTCCCTAGGTTTTCCAATTTCTCGGCATACAGTTCTTCATAGTAATTTCTTCCAATCCCTTCTATGTCTGTGGTATCAGTTGTAATCTCTCATGTTTTATTTCTGATTGTGTTTATTTGTGTCCTCTCTCTTCTTTTCTTGATGAGCCTACTTAAAGGCTTGTCTATTTTGTTTATCTTCTCAAAGAACCAACTCCTGGATTCATTAATCCTTAGCATTGTGGTTTTATTCTGTATGTCATTAAGTTCTGCTGTAATCTTGATTATTTCCTTCCTTCTACATGCTCTGGGCTGTCTTTGTTGTTGTTCCTCCAGTTCTTGCAGGCGTAGGCCAAGGTTGTTTGTTTGAAATGTTTCTATCTTCTTTAGGTAGGCCTGTATTGCTATAAACTTACCTCTCAGGACTGCCTTCACTGTGTCCCATAAGATTTGGTTTGTTGTAAGATCTTTTTCATTTGTTTCCAGAAACGTTTTGATTTCTTCCCTAATTTAATTCTTAACCCATTCATTGTTTAATAGCATACCATTCAGTCTCCATGATTTTGGCGCTTTGGGTTTTTTCTTTGGGGTTGGTTTCCAATTTCAGTCCCTTGTGGTCACAGAAGATGCTTGGTATGATTTCAATTTTCTTGAATTTTTGGAGGCTCGTTTTGTGTCCTATCGTGTGGTCTATCTTTGAAAATGTTCCATGTGCTTTTGAAAAGAATGTGTATTTACCTTCTTTGGGATGAAGGGATCTATATATATCAGTTAAGTCCATTTCTTCTAGGTTGTTGTTTAATGCCTCAATGTCTGTGTTGATATTTTGTTTGGAAGATCTGTCCATTTTTGATAGTGGGGTGTTAAAATCCCCTACTATAATTGTGTTTCTGTCTATATTTTTCTTGAAGTCCTCTAAGATTTTCTTGATATATTTGGGTGCCCCTATGTTTGGTGCATATATGTTTATGATGCTAATGATTTATTGGTGGATTCTTCCCTTGAGTATAATGAAGTGACCTTCTGGGTCTCTCTTTATGGCCCTTTTTTAGAAGTCTATTTTCTCCGATATGAGAATTGCTACCCCAGCTTTTTTTTTTCTTGTCTGCCTGGTTGGAAAACTTGTTTCCAGCCTTTCACTTTTAGTCTGTGATGGTCTTTTGTCCTGAGGTGGGTCTCTTGTAGGCAGCATATGTGTGGGTCATGCTTTTCTATCCACGCAGCTATTCTGTGTCTTTTGATTGGAGCATGTAATCCATTTACATTTAAGGTTACTATTGATAGGTACTCATTCATTGCCATTTTTTTTACCTGTGTTCCTCTCTGTCTGTCTCTTTTCCTTCCTTTCTTTAAAGTAGACCTTTTAGTATGTCTTGTAGAGCTGGTTTGGTGGAGGCGTATTTTTTAGACTTCTTTTGTCTTGGAAGCTCTTTATTTGGCCTTCTATTTTGATTGAGAGCGTTGCTGGGTAAAGTAGCCTTGGTCGTGGGTCTCTGGTTCTCATTACTTGGAATATTTCTTGCCATTCTCTTCTTGCTTGGAGTGTTTCCATTGAGAAGTCAGTAGCTAACCTTATTGGGGCTCCCTTGTATATTACTTCTTTTTTCTCCCTTGCTGCCTTTAAGATTCTCTCTTTGTGTTGGAATTTTGCCATTTTGATGATGATGTGTCTTGAAGTGGGCCTCCTTGGGTTCCTCTTGATTGGGACTCTCTGTGATTCCTGCATTTGTGTGGCTTTTTCTCTCATCACATGAGGGAAATTTTCTCTCATTACTCTTTCAAATACATTTTCTATCCCTTGTTCTTCTTCTTCTCCTTCTGGTATTCCTATATATTGGATATTATTACGTTTCATATTGTATTGCATTTCTCTTAATCCCTCTTTATCCTTTCTGAGCCTCTTTTCATTTTCTTGCTCTTTCTGTGAGATGCTTTCTACTTTGTCCTCCAACTCTCTAATCCTGTCCTCCGCCTCATCCGTCCTACTTTTGAAACTATCTACTGTGTTCTTCAATTCAGAAATTGTATTCTTCATTCCCTCTTGTCCCTTGCTGATATTTTCTATTTCCTTTTTTCATGTTGATGTAGTCTGTAGAGAGATCATTGTAGTTCCCCCTGTAGTTTCTGATAGCTCATTGTGAGCTCTTTGAACTTCATAATAACCAGTGCTTGGAATTCACTATCTGATAGTTGATTAGCCTCTATTTCATCTAACATTCTTTCTGAAGTTTCTGGTTTCTCTTTCATTTGGGGATTGTTTCTTTGTCTTCCCATTGTTTGAGACTCTTCTTCTTAGTCTCAGCTTCTAAAATTGATCTGTTCTGACTCCCTGGGTTTATGGTGTGAACTTCTTTGGTATGCTACCTGTGAAGTTCAGTGGTGCAGACTCCTTCAGGTATCTTGATGTTCTCCATCTCCACCTACTCTCACACTGGTCCTCTCGCTGATTCCCCTGCTGGTCACCTACCACTGCTGAGTGTCCCGGCTCTAGTAGCCGGGCCCTCCAGTGCACAGACCCGTTGGTACAGCACCGGCACAGGGGCCGAGTGTGTCCCAGCATCTGTAGTTGACTTCTCTGGTGCCCAGGTCTGTCACAGGGGCTTGGGGTGTCTGGCTCCCATAGCTGACTCCCCAGCACTCAGGCCCATCTCTATCGTGGCGGCACAGGGGCCTCCAGTTTTCTAGGTCTTGTAGCTGACTCCTCTGGCTCCCAGGCCCATAGCTATGGCAGCTGCACAGGGGCCGAGAATATCCCGGCTCCCGTACCTGACTCCTCTGTTGTCCAGGACCGTCACAGGTGCTTGGTGTGTCTGGCTCCTATAAGTGACTCCCTGGCTCCAAGGCCTATTGCTATGGTGGGGGCACGGGGCCTCGCGTGTCCCAGCTCCCGTAGCTGACTCTGCCGCCGTCTGGTGCCTCAGCATTGGTCACAATCTCTTGTCTTTTAATTTCATAAATGCTGGGTAACCGATGGTTTACTGTGCTGTTTCTCTATAGATCAAGCAGGATCCTCACTCACAAGTACAGGAGCTAGAATCTGCTCCGTCCATTCCGTTGCCATCTTCCCAGCATCTGAAAACTATTTTTGTCCGTACTTGTATGTTGAGGAAATTGAAACATAGAAATGGAAAAGTAGCATGGTCAAGGTCACATATCTACTATGTGGCCAAGCTGAGTTGTGAACCAAAGGCCATGCACTGAACTACCAAGCTCTTTCTAGTTCCTGCCATTGCTAATTTGCCAGTGACTATTTTCCATGTAAGACCCTCCCTGGATTGGCCCAGCCCTTTTGCTATACAATTATTCAGGCACTAATTAATTAATTAATTCGGCTAATATTTATGAAGGATGTCTTATGAGTAAGCAATGCTCTAACCATTAGGGATATGATGGTGAGCAATACACACACACACACACACACACACACACACATTAGCTGACAGAGACTTATTCAAGCACGTATTTACAAACTGAGATAAGTGTTACGTATGAAAGTCTACACAGGAGAACCCAATATAAGCCATGATATCAGGGACTTAATATTTGAAGAATGTATAGTATTTGAATAAGCCAAAGTGTGGTGTATTAGTGGGAGTAGGGATAGTTGAAGACTATTTTAAGCAGAAAGAAAGCTTTGTGAGAAAGCTCTGAGATTGTAAGGAATGTACCAAGTTGAGGAAATGAAATAAAATCAGCCCAGCTGAAGAGGACAATAAAGAAACAGATATAACAAGGTTGAAAGGTTTGATAGGAACATAACTCTTCTCATATAACCCTTATGAGTATGTGAGGTTGTGATAAAAACTATGTTTTCATCAGAAGACTAATGGAAATTTATGGATGGGTTTTAAGCAGGTGGATGTCATACAAAGGATTTTTTTTTTGTATTTTAAACTGGTAAACAGGTGGGGAAAACATAGGAAAAGACAGAAGTAGAGGTCAGGCAAACTACTTTGGACACTAATACAGGCAACTGAGTGGCTGCAGAGGCCCCCACTTCTATTCTATTTTTAATTGATACAAAATTGACATACAACACTGTATAAATACAAGGTGTGCAATTTGTTGATTTAATGCATGTATATAATGCAACATGACTACCACCATAGCATTAGATTACATCCCTATCAACTTACATAATTATTATTTCCCATTTGTGGTGAGATTTAATAGCTAGTCTCTTAGCAACTTTGAAATATGTGACATAGTATTTTCACTATAATCAATACATTGTGCATTAGACCTCCAGATATTATTCTCCTTCTAGCTGCAAATTTGTAAAGTTAAGTATCTCCCTCACATCTATTCTAATGTCTGTATTTTCAGGCTTATATCACAGTTAGGTAGGATTCTAACTGCATTCACAACATTTGAATTATCTAATAATTTAGACACATTCTGTTATGAAGAAATTGATTAATTTGGTAAAATAACTGGTTAATTTAGAAGTAATTTAATTACCAATAAATCTCATACTAACAAACTCGATATACAAAAATGTAACTTACATATACATATGATGTAATACAAACTGTATTTTAAGCTCCACATCTGCATAGACAAAATGGACAGATCAATTTTTCTAGCATGCTCAATTTAATTACGTAATTTATAAGCGAAAATCAAGTAATATAATCCCTGTCACGATCTCATAGCTTAATCACTTGGGGTAAATTCTCAACCCTTAATACTGTATTTTCTTACATTACTAAGTAGTGGAGGTAGGGGATGCTTACACCTTATCTTAGAATTGTGGGAGTGGTGCTTGATCATTGCTAGCAGTACATTGAGTTTTCTTTTTTTTAAATATATTTTATTGATTATGCCATTACAGTTGTTCTATTTCCCCTCCTTCATTCCCCTCCACCCTGCACACCTCTCCCCCACCATTTCCCCCTTTAGTTTATGACCATGTGTCTCCAGATCTTTAAATTCTATATTTCCCTTACTATTCTTACTGCCAAGATGGAAGTGTAGGTGGAAACACTTTGCCTTCTCGCACAACCAAGTCTAAAAACAATAAAGTTTTAGCAACAATAAACAGCCAAACTACAAAAAAATGAACAATACGGGAGTCTGACAACAATAAACCACTCAGCTGGACCAGTAAGAGGGGTGGAACCAGCAGCGGAGCAGGTTAGGCAAAAAAAGATCCCTTCTCCCAGGAATCCAAGGACGAATCCCAGGTGTGGGGTAATGATGGGAAGACCCAGTGAAGGCGCAAGGTGGCTGGCTGACCACGGTCACATCTTTGCACGCAGATAAACCAGCCAAGGAGTGAGTATTGAGACACACCAGTCACACCCCAGTGGTGGGAAGGAGCAGAGGGGACAGCTATTGCACCCTCTGTGACGCCACCCCCACACACAGCATCACAACCCAACAACCTGGATGGCCCCACCCTAGTAAACAACTAAGTCTCCTCTCCTAATACATAACAGGCACAAACAGATCAAAATATGTCTCTAGAAAAACTCAGAGCCACAGAGCCCATTAATCTAAGCAAACAAGAAGTTGCCAACCTATCAGAGGCACAGTTCAAAACACTGGTGATCAGGATGCTCACAGAACTGGTTGATTTTAGCCACAAATTAGAGGACACATGAAGGTTAAACTAATTGAAATGAAGGGAAGTGCATAGAAAACCAATAGTGATGGAAAGGAAACTGGGTCTCAAATAAAGGGAAGGGACCAGAAGGAAGGAAAAAAAGACCAAACAGAAAAATATGGGAAAATGTCGACGGAAAAGAACAGACTGGATTCTAGCTCCTGTACTTGTGGGTGACAATACTGGCAGATCTATAGAGAAACAGAATGATAAACCATGGGTTAAACAAAATTTATGAAATTCTAAGACCAGAGATTGTGACCGAGATGCTGAAACACAAGACAAGGCAGAGTCAGCTACAGAAGCTGGGACAAGGGCGGGCCCTGTGCCACCACCATAACAATGGGCCTGGGAGCCAGGGAGTCAGCTATGGGACCCGGAAACCCCAAGCCCCTGTGATAGACCTGGGCGCCAGAGAAGTCAACTACTGATAATGGGATATGCTCGGCTCCTGTGCCGGTGCTGTACCAACGGGTCTGTGCACTGGAGGGCCCAGCTACTGGAGCCGGGACACTCAGCAGTGGTAGGTGACCAGCAGGGGGATCACAGAGAGGACCAGTGTGAGAGTAGGTGGAGACGATGAACATCAAAATACCTGAAGGAGTCTGCACCACTGAACTGCACAGGTAGCATACCAAAGAAGTTCACACCATAAACCCAGGGAGTCAGAACAGATCAATTTTAGAAGCTGAGACTAAGAAGAAGAGTCTCAAACCATGGGAAGACAAAGAAACAATCCCCAAATGAAAGAGAAACCAGAAACTTCAGAAAGAACGTTAGATGAAATAGAGGCTAATCAACTATCAGATAGTGAATTCAAAGCACTGGTTATTATGAAGTTCAAAGAGCTCACAATGAGCTATCAGAAACTACAGGGGAACTACAATGATCTCTCTACAGACTACATCAACATGAAAAAGGAAATAGAAAATATCAGCAAGGGACAAGAGGGAATGAAGAATACAATTTCTGAATTGAAGAACACAGTAGATAGTTTCAAAAGTAGGACGGATGAGGCGGAGGACAGGATTAGAGAGTTGGAGGACAAAGTAGAAAGCATCTCACAGAAAGAGCAAGAAAATGAAAAGAGGCTCAGAAAGGATAAAGAGGGATTAAGAGAAATGCAAGACAATATGAAACGTAATAATATCCAATATATAGGAATACCAGAAGGAGAAGAAGAAGAACAAGGGATAGAAAATGTATTTGAAAGAGTAATGAGAGAAAATTTCCCTCATGTGATGAGAGAAAAAGCCACACAAATGCAGGAATCACAGAGAGTCCCAATCAAGAGGAACCCAAGGAGGCCCACTTCAAGACACATCATCATCAAAATGGCAAAATTCCAACACAAAGAGAGAATCTTAAAGGCAGCGAGGGAGAAAAAAAGAAATAACATACAAGGGAGCCCCAATAAGGTTAGCTACTGACTTCTTAATGGAAACACTTCAAGCAAGAAGAGAATGGCAAGAAATATTCCAACTAATGAGAACCAGAGGCCTAAAACCAAGGCTACTTTACCCAGCAAGGCTCTCAATCAAGAGAGAAGGCCAAATAAAGAGCTTCCAAGACAAAAGAAGTCTAAAAAAATACGCCTCTACCAAACCAGCTCTACAAGACATACTAAAAGGTCTGCTTTAAGGAAAGGAAGGAAAAGAGACAGAGAGGAACACAGGTACAAAAATGGCAATGAATGAGTACCTATCAATAGTACCCTTAAACGTAAATGGATTAAATGCTCCAATCAAAAGACACAGAATAGCGTCATGGATAGAAAAGCATGACCCACACATATGCTGCCTACAAGAGACCCACCTCAGGACAAAAGACCATCACAGACTAAAAGTGAAAGGCTGGAAACAAGTTTTCCAACCAAGCAGACAAGAAAAAAAAAAGCTGGGGTAGCAATTCTCATATCGGAGAAAATAGACTTCTAAAAAAGGGCCATAAAGAGACACCCAGAAGGTCACTTCATTATACTCAAGGGAAGAATCCACCAAGAAGTCATTAACATCATAAACATATATGCACCAAACATAGGGGCACCCAAATATATCAAGAAAATCTTAGAGGACTTCAAGAAAGATATAGACAGAAACACAATTATAGTAGGGGATTTTAATACCCCACTATCAAAAATGGACAGATCTTCCAAACAAATATCAACAAAGATATTGAGGTACTAAACAACAACCTAGATGAAATGGACTTAACTGATTAGATATAGATATAGATATAGATATAGATAGAGATAGAGATAGAGATAGAGATATAGAGATATATAGATATATATATCCCTTCATCCCAAAGAAGCTAAATACACATTCTTTTCAAAAGGACATGGAACATTTTCAAAGATAAACCACATGATAGGACACAAAACGAGCCTCCAAAAAATTCAAGAAAATTGAAATCATACCAAGCATCTTCTGTGACCACAAGGGACTGAAATTAGAAACCAACCCCAAAGAAAAATCCCAAAGCACCAAAATCATGGAAACTGAATGGTACACTATTAAACAACGAATGGGTCAAGAATTAAACTAGGGAAGAAATCAAAACGTTTCTGGAAAGAAATGAAAATGATCTCACAACAACCCAAAACTTATGGGACACAGTGAAGGCAGTCCTGAGAGGGAAGTTTATAGCAATACAGGCCTAAGTAAAGAAGATAGAAACATTTCAAAAAAACAACCTTGGCCTACGCCTGCAAGAACTGGAGGAACAACAACAAAGACAGCCAGAGCATGTAGAAGGAAGGAAATAATCAAGATTACAGCAGAACTTAATGACATACAGAATAAAAGCACAATGCTAAGGATCAATGAATCCAGGAGTTGGTTCTTTGAGAAGATAAACAAAATAGACAAGCCTTTAAGTAGGCTCATCAAGAAAAGAAGAGAGGACACAAATAAACACAATCAGAAATGAAAGAGGAGAGATTACAACTGATACCACAGATATAGAAGGGATTGTAAGAAATTACTATGAAGAGCTCTATGCCAAGAAATTTGAAAACCTAGGGGAAATGGACACATTTCTAGACAAATATAATGTCCCAAAACTCAGTGAAAAAGAAGTAGAAAACCTAAATACACCAATAACAGCAAAAGAAATTGAAGCAGTAATCAAAAAACTCCCATCACACAAAAGCCCTGGACCAGATGGTTTCACAGGAGAATTCTACAAAGCATTTAAGAAAGAGCTAACCCCTATTCTCCACAGACTACTAAAAAAATCCAGAAGGATAGAAAACTCCCAAATTCTTTTCATGAAGCAAGCATCATCTTAATTCCAAAACCAGACAGAGACACAACATAAAAAGAAAACTTCAGGTTAATATGGCTGATGAACATAGATGTCAAAATCCTCAAGAAAATATTGGCAAATCATATCCAACAATATATCAAAAAGATCATACACCATGACCAAGTGGGATTCATCCCAGGGATGCAAGGATGGTCCAATATTCTCAAATCAGTAAATGTAATACATCACATAAACAAAAGCAAACTCAAAAATCACATGATCATATCAATAGATGCGGAAAAAACTTTTGATAAGGAACAACACCCATTTATGATAAAAACACTCAGCAAAATGGGAATACAGGGAGCATTTTTCAAAATAATAAAGGCCATATATGAGAGACCTACAGCCAATATCATACTCAATGGGAAAAAACTAAAAGCTTTTCCATTAAGATAAGGAACAAGACAAGGTTTTTCACTTTCAACACTTCCATTCAATATAGTATTGGATGTTTTGGCCACAGCTATCAGGCAAGAAAAGGAAATAAAAGGCATCCAAATAGGAAAGGAGAAAGGAAAACTGTCACTGTTTGCAGATGACATGATAGTGTACATGGAAAATCCTACAGCCTCTACCCAAAAACTGCTTGAACTAATTAATGAATTTGGCCAAGCAGCTGGTTACAAAGTGAATATCCACAAATCAAGGGCATTTTTGTATACTAACAATGAATCAGCAGAAGCAGGATTCAAGGAAAAAATCCCATTCAATATAGCAAAAAGAAAAACAAAACAACTGGGAATAAACCTAACCAAGGAGGTATAAGACCTGTATGCAGAAAACTACACAGTCTGAAGAAAGAAATTAGAAAAGACACAAAGAAGTGGAAACATATACAGTGTTCATGGATTGGAAGAATTAGCATCATCAAAATGTCCATACTACCCAGAGGAATATACAGATCCAGTGCAATACCTATTAAAGTACCAAGGGCATATTTCACAGATATAGAACAAAGACTTCAGAAATTTATATGGAATCATAAATGAGCCCAAATAGCAGCTGCTCTTTTGAGAAAGAAGAACAAAGTAGGAGGGATCACAATACCTGCTATCAAACTGTATTACAAGGCCACTGTAATCAAAACAGGCTGCTACTGGCATAAAACAGGCACATAGACCAATGGAACAGAACGGAGAGCCCGGAAATCAACCCAACTCTCTACAGTCAATTAATATTTGACAAAGGGGGCAGTAACATAAAATGGAGTAAAGATAGCCTCTTCAACAAATGGTGTTGGGAGAACTGAACAGCTATATGCAAAAAAATGAAACTTGAGCACCAACTTACACCACACACCAAAATAAATTCAAGGTGGATAAAAGACTTAAATATAGTTCGTGACACCATTAAAGTCCTAGAGGAGAACATGGGCAAGAAAATCTCAGATATTTCACGCAGCAACTTTTTTACTGATATGTCCCCTAGAGCAAGGATGTAAAGGAAAGAATAAACAAAGGGGATCTCATCAAAATAAAAAGCTTCTGTGTGGCTAAAGAAAACAGTATTAAATTAAAAAGACAAACAACTGTATGGGAAAACATATTTGCCAATGATACCTCAGACAAAGTTTTAATCTCTGAAATATACAAAGAACTTTCATGACTCCACTCTAAGAAGACAACCAACCCAATTAAAAATGGTAAAAGGACTTGAACATACACTTCTCCAAGGAGGACATACAGAACATCCAGAGACACATGTAAAGATGCTCAGTATTGTTAGCTATCAGAGAGATGGAAATTAAAACCTCAATGAGATACCACTTTACACCAGTCAGGATGGCTATCATAAACAAAGCAACAAACAAAAAATGTTGTAGAGGGTGTGCTGAAAAGGGGTCCTCAGTTCACTGTTGGTGGGATTGCAGACTGGTACAACCATTATGGAAAACAGTATGGAATTTTCTCAGAAGAATAAAAATCAACCTGACTTTTGACTAAAGAATTCCACTGCTAGACTTAAATCCTAAGAATGTTGGAGAGGTTGTGGGGAAAAGGGGTCCTTAGTTCACTGTTGATGGTATTGCAGACTGCTACAACCCTTATGGAAAACAGTATGGAATTTTCACAAAAAATAAAAATTGACCTGCCTTTTGACCCAACAATTTCACTGCTAAGATTATATGGTAGGAATCCTAAAACATCAGTATCAAAGAACCTGTGCACCGCAATGTTCATAACAGCACATTTTACAATAGCCAAGAGTTGGAAGCAACCTAGGTGCCCATCAGTAAATGAATGGATCAAAAAATTGTGGTACAAGAAAACCAAGTAGAAAGCATTAAAAATAGGACAGATGAAACAGAGTTTCGGATTAGTTAATTGGAGGACAAAGT
Organism: Artibeus jamaicensis; assembly: GCF_021234435.1. Taxonomy (NCBI): domain Eukaryota; kingdom Metazoa; phylum Chordata; class Mammalia; order Chiroptera; family Phyllostomidae; genus Artibeus; species Artibeus jamaicensis. Next base: position 22,310,121 of record NW_026521506.1, read on the forward strand.
AGAAAGCATCTCACAGAAAGAACAGGGAAAAGAAAAGAGGCTCAGAAAGAATGAAGAGGGATTAAGAGAAATGCAAGACAATATGAAACGTAATAATATCCAAATAATAGGAATACCAGAAGGAGAAGAAGAACAAGGGATAGAAAACATATTTGAAAGAGTAATGAGAGAAAATTTCTCTAATTTGATAAAAGAAAAAGTCATAGAAATCCAGCAATCACACAGTGTCCCATTCAAGAGGAACCCAAGGAGACCCACTTCAAGATACATCATCATTAAAATGGCAAAATTCCAACACAAAGAGAGAATCTTAAAGGCAGCAAGGGAGAAAAAAGAAATAACATACAAGGGAGTCCCAATAAGGTTAGCCACTCACTTCCCAATGGAAACACTCCAAGCAAGAAAAGAATGGCAAGAAATATTGCAAGGAATGAGAAACAGAGGCCTACAACCAAGGCTATTTTACGCAGCAATGCTCTCAATCAAGATAGAAGGCCAAATAAAGAGCTTCTGAGACAAAAGAAGTCTAAAAAAATACGCCTTCCCCAAACCAGCTCTACAAGACATACTAAAAGGTATGTTTTAAGGAAAGGAAGGAAAAGAGACAGACAGAGAGGAACACAGGTACAAAAATGGCAATGAATAAGTACCTATCAATAATAACCTTAAATGTAAATGGATTAAATGCTCCAATCAAAAGACACAGAATAGCTGCATGGATAGAAAAGCATGACCCACACATATGCTGCCTACAAGAGACCCACCTCAGGACAAAAGACCATCACAGACTAAAAGTGAAAGGCTGGAAACAAGTTTTCCAAGCAAACGGACAAGAAAAAAAAGCTGGAGTAGCAATTCTCATATCAGAGAAAATAGACTTCTAAAAAAGGGCCATAAAGAGAGACCCAGAAGGTCACTTCATTATACTCAAAGGAAGAATCCACCAAGAAGTCATTAACATCATAAATATATATGCACCCATCATAGGAGCACCAAAATATATAAAGAAAATCTTAGAGGAATTCAAGAAAGGTATAGACAGCAACACAATTATAGTGGGGGATTTTAACATCCCACTATCAAAAATAGATGGATCTTCCAAACAAAATATCAAAAAAGACATTGCGGCATTAAACAACACCCTTGATGAAATGGACCTAACTGATATATACAGAGGTCTTCACCCCAAAGAAGCTAAATACACATTCTTTTCAAATTCACATAGAACATTCTCAAAGATGGACCACATGATAGGACGCAAAACAAGCCTCAACAAATTCAAGTATATTGAAATCATACCAAGCATTTTCTCTGACAAGAAGGGACTGAAATTAGAAACCAACCCCAAAGAAAGAAACCCAAAGCACCCAAAATCGTGGATACTGAATGGTATGCTATTAAACAACAAAATGGTAAAGAATGAAATTAGGGAACAAATAAAAAATTTTCTGGAAACAAATAAAAATTATCTCACAACAACGCAAAACTTATGGGACACAGCGAAGGCAGTCCTGAGAGGGAAGTTTATAGCAATACAGGCCTACCTAAAGAAGATAGAAACATTTCAAACAAACAACCTTACTCTATGCCTGCAAGAACTGGAGGAACAACAACAAAAACAGCCCAAAGCAAGTAAAGGAAGGAAATAACTAAGATCAGAGCAAACTAAATGACATAGAGACTAAAAGTACAATTCTAAGGATCAATGAATCCAGGAGTTGGTTCTTTGAAAAAATAAACAAAATAGACAAGCCTTTAAGTAGGCTCATCAAGAAAAGAAGGGAATGGACACAAATAAACACAATCAGAAATGAAAGAGGAGAGATTACAACTGACACCACAGAAATAGAAAGGATTGTAAGAAATTACTATGAAGAACTGTATGCCAAGAAATCTGAGAACCTAGGGGAAATGGACACATTTTTAGAAAAATATATTCTCCCAAAACTCAATGAAAAAGAAGTAGAACACCTGAATAGACCAATAACAGCAAAAGAAATTGAAGCAGTAACCAAAAAATTCCCATCACACAAAAGCCCTGGACGAATGGGTTCACAGGAGAATTCTACAAAGCATTTAAGGAAGAGCTAACCCCCATTCTTCACAGACTATACCAAAAAAATCCAAAAAGATGGAAAACTCCCAAAGATTTTTTATGAAGCCAGCATCATTTTAATGCCAAAACCAGATAGAGATACACAAGAAAGGAAACTTCAGGCCAATATCGCTGATGAACATAGATGCTAAAATCCTCAACAAAATATTGGCAAATTGCATCCAACAATATATCAAAAAGATCATACACCATGACCAAGTGGGATTCATCCCAGGGATGCAAGGATGGTTCAACATTCGCAAATCAGTACATGTAATTCATCACATAAACAAAAGCAAAGACAAAACAACATGATCACATCAATAGATGTGGAAAAAGCTTTCGATAAGGTACAGCACCCATTTATAATAAAAACACTCAGCTAAGTGGGAATAGAGAGAGCATTCCTCAATATAATAAAGGCCATCTATGAGAGAGCTACAGCCAATATCATACTCAATGGGGAAAAACGAAAAGCTGTTCCACTAAGATCAGGAACAAGACAAGGATGTCCACTTTCACCACTTCTATTCAATATAGTATTAGAAGTGTTGGCCACAGTGATCAGGCAGGAACAGGAAATAAAAGGCATCCAAATAGGAAAGGAGGAAACAAAACTCACTGTTTGCAGATGACATGATAGTGTACATGGATAATCCTATAGACTCTACCCAAAAACTGCTTGAACTAATTAATGAATTTGGCAAAACAGCAGGATACAAAGTCAATATCCAGAAATCAAAGGCACTTTTGTATACCAACAGTGAATCCGCAGAAGCAGGAATCAAGGAAAACATCCCATTCGATATAGCAAAAGGAAAAATAAAATATCTGGGAATAAACCTAACCAAGGAGGTATAAGACCTGTATGCAGAAAACTGCACAGCACTGCAGAAAGAAATCAGGGAAGACACAAACAAATGGAAACATATACCTTGTTCAGGGCTTGGAAGAATTAACATCATCAAAATGTCCATACTCCCCAAAGCAATATACAGATTCAGTGCAATACCTATTAAAGTACCAATGGCATATTTCACAGACATAGAACAAACACTTCAAAAATGTATATGGAATCATAAATGAGCCCGAATAGCAGCTGCTCTTTTGAGAAAGAAGAAGAAAGTAGGAGGGATCACAATACCTGATATCAAACTGTATTACAAGGCCACTGTAATCAAAACAGCCTGGTACTGGCATAAAAACAGGCACATAGACCAATGGAACAGAACGGAGAGCCCGGAAATCAACCCAACTCTCTACAGTCAATTAATATTTGACGAAGGGGGCAGTAACATAAAATGGAGTAAAGATAGCCTCTTCAACAAATGGTGTTGGGAGAACTGAACAGCTATGTGCAAAAAAAATGAAACTTGAGCACCAACTTACACCATACACCAAAATAAATTCAAGGTGGATAAAAGACTTAAATATAGGTCGTGACTCCATTAAAGTCCTAGAGGAGAACATGGGCAAGAAAATCTCAGATATTCCACGCAGCAACATTTTTACCGATATGTCCCCTACAGCAAGGAATATAAAGGAAAGAATAAACAAATGGGATCTCATCAAAATAAAAAGCTTCTGTGTGGCTAAAGAAAACAGTATTAAATTAAAAAGACAAACAACTGTATGGGAAAACATATTTGCCAATGATACCTCAGACAAAGTTTTAATCTCCGAAATATACAAAGAACTTTCATGACTCCACTCTAAGAAGACAACCAACCCAATTAAAAATGGTAAAAGGACTTGAACATACACTTCTCCAAGGAGGACATACAGAACATCCAGAGACACATGAAGAGATGCTCAGTATTGTTAGCTATCAGAGAGATGGAAATTAAAACCACAATGAGATACCACTTTACACCAGTCAGGATGGCTATCATAAACAAAGCAATAAACGACAAATGTTGTAGAGGTTGTGGGGAAAAGGGGACCTTAGTTCACTGTTGGTGGGATTGCAGACTGGTACAACCATTATGGAAAACAGTATGGAATTTTCTCAGGAGAATAAAAATCAACCTGACTTTTGACTAAAGAATTCCACTGCTAGACTTAAATCCTAAGAATGTTGGAGAGGTTGTGGGGAAAAGGGGTGCTTAGTTCACTGTTGATGGTATTGCAGACTGCTACAACCCTTATGGAAAACAGTATGGAATTTTCTCAGAAAAATAAAAATTGACCTGCCTTTTGATCCAGGATTTCCACTGCTAGGATTATATCCCAAGAATCCTAAAACATCAATATCAATGAACCTATGCACCACAATCTTCATAGCAGCACAATTTACCATGGCCAAGAGTTGGAAGCAACCTAGGTGCCCATCAGGAAATGAATGGATCCAAAAGTTGTGGTACATATACACAATGGAATTCTATGCAGCAGAGAGAAAGAAGGAGCTCCTACCCTTTGCAACAGCATGGATGGTACTGGAAAGTATTATGCTGAGTGAAATAGGCCAGGCATTGAAGGACAAGTACCATATGATCTCACCTTTGACAGGAAGGTAAACAATAAAACAAACAAGCAAACAGAATAAAAACAAAGACAGTGAAATAGAGAACAAGTGGGCAGCGACCAGAGGGGAGAGGGAAGGGAATTTAAGGGCAAAAATGGGGAGGGATTTTGAGGAAAAAGTATGAAAGACACAGTGATGAGGACTGAGTGGGGTGGGGGAATGGGAGGTAGGTGGGGAGATTGGGCGGGGGCCTGAGATGGGAGAAATAGACAAAAAAAATGTACTTGAAAAATAATTAAATTAAAAAAACCTAAAACTTTAAGAATAAATGTGTGTGGATATCTCTGAAAAAAAATATGGCTCATGTACAGAATGGAATTCTATGCCGCAGAGAGAAAGAAGGAGCTACTACCCTTTGCAACAACATGGATGGAACTGGAAAGCACTATGCTGAGTGAAATAGGCCAGGTGTTGAGAGACAAATAACATATGATCTCACCTTTAACTGGAAGCTAAACAACAAAACAAACAAGCAAGCAGGAAAAAAAAAACAAAGACACTGAAATAGAGAACAAGAGGACAGTGACCAAAGGGGAGAAGGAAGGAAAGTTAAGGGGGAAAAGGTGGAGGGATTTGGAGGAACAAATAGGAAGGACACAGGGAGGAGAACTAAGGGGGTTGGAAATGGGAGGGAGGTGGGTAGCAAGGGGCGGGGAGGCCTGAATGGGAGAAATAGACAAAAAATCTGTACTTGAAAAATAACTAAATAAAATTTTTTAAAAATCACACACACACAGAAAAAAAGAATTATAAAACATTAATTTCAAAGAACCTATGCACCACAATGTTCATAGCAGCACAATTTACAATAGCCAAGAGTTGGAAGAAACCTAGATGCCCATCAGTAAATAAATGGATCAAAAATTGGTGGTACATGTACACAATGGAATTCTATGCTGCAGAGAGAAAGAAGGAGCTCCCAACCTTTGCAACAACATGGATGGAACTTTAAAGCATTATGCTGAGTGAAATGGTCCAGGTGTTGAAGGACAAATACCATATGATCTCACCTTTAACAGGAAGCTACACAAGAAAACAAACAAAGAAACAGAAAAAAAAACAAAGACACTGAAATAGAGAACAAGAGGACAGTGACCAAAGGGGAGAAGGAAGGGAATTTAAGGGGAAAAGGGGAGGGATTTGGAGGAACATATAGAAAGGACACAGGGACAAGAACTAAGGGGGTGGAAACGGGAGGGAGGTGGGGAGCACGGGGTGGGGAAGGCTGAGATGGAAGAAATATACAAAAAAACTGTATTTGAAAAATAACTAAATGAAATTTTTTTAAAGTGCAAGTAAATTGGTCCAACTTAGTGTTCTCAATTATTTAATAATAAAGGGAGCTAAGACTCTTCGTAAGCCTCATTATTACACAACTTCAGCCTGTTCCGTTTTCAAAAAAGGTTATTTGACATTCATTGAGCCAATGTTTTTGGCTTATATAGTGTGAGATGTCACTGCGCAATGGGGCGTTGAGCTATTTTTTAGGATTTCCAGCCTTAAATCCCTGAAGTACCTTTGTTTGGGCTAGTCAGAATGTTTCAGATGTTTTTGCACAAGGAGAAATATTGTTTTAGTGTCTTTTTTTAAATGAAAATATGCAAAAATGTTGATTCAGCTCCATATTGCACAAATTGTATCTCAAACTGCTGTCCAGGGCTTGTGACATCCATCAGTGTGGGAAGTGGAGCACAAAGGCCACCCTTCCTGGGTGGACATTTGGTGAGGAGATAATTGGGGATTTTATTTTATCTTTTTACTTTTTAAAAATTGTTCTTCAAGTGAAGTTGTCTCCACTTAGTCCTCCACCACTCCCCCTAACCAAGCCATCTCTACTCCTGATCCCGCCCCCACCATTGTTTTGTCTATGTGTCCTCTATAGATGGTACTGAAATCCCTTCCTCATTATGCCCCGCATTACCCTCCCCCCCCCCGTTCCTCTGGTTACTGTCAAATTGTTCTTAATTTCAGTACCTCTGGTTATACTTTGCTTGCTTGTTTGTTTTGTTGATTAGGTTCCATATAAAGGTGAGATCATATGGTATTTGTCTTTAACTGCTTGGCTTATTTCACTCAGCATAATGCTTTCCAGTCCCATTCATGCTGTCTCAAAGGGTAGGAGCTCCTTCTTTCTTTGTGCTGCATAGAATTCCATTGTGTAAATGTACCATAGTTTTTTGATCCATTTGTTTACTGATGGTCACATAGGTTGCTTCCATGTCTTGGCTATTGTAAATTTCAGTGCTATGAACATTGGGGTGCATACGTTCTTTTGGATTTATGTTTCAGGGTTCTTAGGATATAATCCCAGCAGTGGAATAGCTCAGTCAAAAGGCAGCTCCATTTTTAGTTTTCTGAGGAAATTCCAGACTTCCACAGCGGCTGCAACCACTCTGCATTCCCACCAACAGTGCATTAAGGTTCCCTTTTTCCCACAAGCTCACCAGCACTTGTTGTTTGTTGGTTTATTTATGATGGACATTCTCACCAGCATGAAGTGGTATCTCACGGTGGTTTTAATTTGGATCTCTCTGATGGCTACCGATGCTGTTCATCCTTTCATAAAATATGTATGTCCTCCTTGGAGAACTGGCTGTTCAGGTCCTTCACCCATTTTTTAATTGGGTTGTTTGTCTTCCCGGAGTGGAGTTGTGTGAATTCTTTATATATTTTGGAGATAAAAACCTTGTCTGAGATATTATTGGCAAATATGTTTTCCTGTATGGTTAGTTCTCTTTTCATTTTACTATTGTTTTCTTTAGCTGTGCAGAAGCTTTTTATTTTGATGACATTCTGTTTGTTTATTTTTTTCCTTTAGGCCCCTTTGTTTGGGGGACATATCAGTAAAAATATTGCTTCATGGAATATCTGAGATCTTCCTGCTTATGTTTTCCTGTAGGACATTTATGGTATCATGGCTTACATTTAAGTATTTTATCTACCTTTAATTTATTTTTTAATATGGTATAAGTTGGTCATCAAGTTTTTTTTTTTTGCAGGTAGCTGTCCAGATCTCCTAATACCATTTGTTGGAGAGGCTATTTTTCTTCAATTTTATGCTTCTGCCCCTTTGTCAAATATTAATTCATCATGGAGACTTGGAATTACATCTGGGCTCTCTATTCTCTTTCATTGTTCTATGTGTCTGTTGTTATACCAGTTGTTGGTTTCTTCTTGTATGTGCCCTGACTGGAGATGGAACCTGCAATCTTTGTGTATGGGGATGATGCTCTAACCAAATAAACAACCTAGGACAACAACCTGTTGCTCTAATAGGAATGTCCAATGTTTGGCATCTCTTTGCCACACTGAAAGAAGAATTGTCATGGGCCACACATTAAATATATAAGTATGTGTAATCACAAAAAAATCCATAATATTTTAAATAAATTTACAATTTTGTGTTGGGCCACATTCATAGCCATCCTGAGGTACATGTGGCCCATGGGCCATGGGTTGGACACCCCTACTAGAGCATGGATTCTTAAACTTAGTGACACATTGTAATCACTCGGGAAAGCTTTAATGAAATAATTGGCCCTGGCTGGTGTGGCTCAGTGATTGAGTGTTGACCTTCGAAACAAAGCTCATTCCTTCGATTCCTGGTCTAGGGCACATGCCTCGGTTATAGGCCAGATCCCCAGTAAGGTGTGCACAAGAAGCAACCACTCATTGATATTTTCCTCTCTTTCTCCCTCCTTTCCCTTCTTTCTAAAAATAAAAATATATAAAAATATATCTTTTATTTTTTAAATATTATTCCTATACCATGAAATTCACTTTTTTAAAGGTTTTATTTATTTATTTTTAGAGGGGAAGGGAAGGAGAGAATGAGAGAAATATCAATGTATGGTTGCTTCTGGTGTACCCCCTACTGGGAACTGGCCTGCAACCCACGAATGTGCCCTTACTGGGAATTGAACCGTGATCGTCTGGTTCAAAGGCCCATGCTCAATCAACATAAAATATATTTTTAAGTAAAAAATTTGTTGCCCTGGTCTCACACATAGTGGTTGTGATTGAAATGATATATAGTGTGACCTGGGCTTTCAGAGACTTAACAATTCTAATGCACACCCAAGTTTAAGAGCTCGGGTTCTAGAGTTAGAGGATTTCTTAGATGCTTGAACTTCATGAGAAGGCTTGTTGATTATACGGAGGCAGTATTTTATAAGATCCGAGAGTACATATTCTCAATTTTTACTAAGTTGGAGTTTCCAATCTACAATGTCATATATGTCTCTTTATGCAAATTATTTAATTCAGATTTTTAATGAACAAATTAAATCAATATTGTAAAGTATTCAGCAGGATCTGACCCATTGAGTACTTTCAATACCTATTAGCAATTCATAAAATTGATTATTACTAATAAAGTAAATAATACACATAGATCATTTATTAAAACACCAGTCACACAAAATGTTTATTTATATTATTATTATCATTATTTATATAGGTCATGATTGCCTTCTGTGGTCCACATGACCAAATGTAAGCCCTGTGCAGCAGCTAATTTTTAAAGGCCTTAACTAAGAAATAAATCTATCGCTGCACTTAAAATATAGACTAGAATTAAACACCTCACGTTTTTAAAGATGAAGTTGGATAACAGCCTATATTATACCTTTTTATTTTCAAAATATAGCTCTAATAATCAAGTTAAGAATTAACGTTATTAGGAAGTATTATATCCTATAAAGGTAGAAGGGTTAACTTTCTCCTGTTTTAGATAAACATTTTTTGTACTTGTTTTAATATTTTATAACAAGTGAAAGATTACTTACATTTTTATTTAAAAATGATATACAAAGAAGTGATATTTAAGACAACAAGATATAAATGACATGAATAATAAAATTAAGAGGGTTGGGTCAAATTCTCACTTGGAAAATACAAGACTTCAACTAATGTGATGTTAGATCTATTGCAAATGCTTACTTTTATAATTTTTTATATTGACATAATATGAAATTATAGAAATTTGTAAAAATAGTACAAAGTTCCCCCGTATACTGGTACTTCACTAAGTTTTCTCTCATGTTAACATCTTACATTACCATAGTACATGTTATCAAAACAAAGAATCTAACTATAGACCATTGTTATTGACTAATGGACGAAATTAATTTTGACATCACCAGATTTTTTTCGAATGCTTTTTTTTTTTCTGTTTCAAAATCCATTGCAGGATACTACATTTAATTTGTCATGTCTGTTTGCTCTCCTTCAGTCTGTGGCATTTCCTAAATTTTTCTTTGTCTTTTTGATCTTAACATTTTTGAAAAGTAATGGTCAGTTGATTTGTAGAATATCTTTTAAAGTGGGTGTATCTGATATTTTCTTGTGGTTAGACTATGGTTGTGTATTTTTAGGAGAAATACTAGAGGTGGTATAACAAATCAGGAGATATAAGGTGGATATGATTTAACCTTAAGCAGTTTGTTAAGGTGTTGTCTGATGAATTTCTTCACTATAAAGTGACAATTATTCCATTTGTATTTTAAAAATATCTTGAGGGTGGTACTTTGAGACTATGCAAATATCCTATTTCTCCTCAATTTTTTGTTTAAAAATTTTATCATTTATTAGTGCATCTTGCTTGCAACAATTATTAATTAGTGTCATGAAGATGTTGATTTCGCTCTCATTTCTCTCATTCTTTCACATTTATTAATTCGAATTCTTTTTTATATGAATGAATTGTGCATTTTATTATTTTTTATTGTTGTTCAAGTATAGTTGTCTCCATTTTCACCCCACCATGCCCCACTCCCCATCAATCCCTGCCTCCCACCCTTGAACCTACCCCTTTTGGCTTTGTCCATGTATCCCTTATATGTTTTCCTTGATGGTCCTTCCCCTATTATCCTTCTCCCCTCTCCTCTCTGGTAACTATTTGTTCTTTATTTCAATGTCTCTGTTTGTATTTTTGAATTCTTCAGTAAGAAAAAGTTATTGCTTCTTCTACATTTATAGATTTATTTATCTCAGTATGGACTTTTCATGGATATACATTTTTCCCTATAGGTTTCCATCCAGTACTGTAATTGATTATTTTGTTGTTTAAGTTGTTTCTGCTTTATCCATTGGGGACTGTTTTAGGTTGATGTCTCCACTTTTCATTGTACCTTTTGCTTTGTACAACTTTTTTTAACTTTTGGCACTGCATGTCTCAGAATCACTTTGTATTTTTTGTTCCAATCTTAGAATGAACCACTTTTTCAAATAACTTTTTTTTGTTTCCACTGGAGAATTGTATTTAGAAACCAATATCTAGGTACAAGGTGTGTTTATTGTTACTAGGGCATCACTACTTCTAGGCCTTGTCAGTGAGCAGAGCTTGAAAACCTATATATGTACAATAACCTGTGGCTACACACACCTATATTTACTTGTCTATGTATATCAGTTTATACCTATATTTTATCTATCTATGTATCTGTTAAGTAAAATATGATTTCACACTAATATCTCTAATTCCAATCTAACACAATGAGATTCATGCCAGGATTTTCCCTTTACTTTCTGTAAGTTCTTTCTCTTACAGTATGAACTTGGTTATAATTTTCTATAACATGTTTATTTATTTCTTCAACTGTGGTACATACATACAGTAGTTTAATAATTACTCACCTACAAGTATATACCTATGGGTTATTATTAACCAAACTATTTATTAACTGAAGTATATTAGTTATATAGTTTTGTTTTTACTTATACTACATTTAATAAAATATTTTTCTGAAGTAACTTTAGCCTCAAATATATTTATCCAAATATTTGCTGATGCTTAAATTTTCTTAATAGGTAATAAAGTATTTCTATTCCCATATTCAAGATGAGATTTATCAATACTCTATGCCTTAATTCAATCCAATGGCACATTATGGGTAATGTGTAATTTTGAAGCAGACCATCATATATTTTGGATAGTTTTGACCAGTAAACATTTCTTAACTTGAAAACAAAAATTGTCTTTCCAGCTTCCATATGTCAAATTCCATATTTAAATACTACAGAAGTTGAGCTATAAAATAATCAATTAGTTTTTATTATATAATTTATAGGCATATAATGGGAGAATTACATATATCTACTTGTATGTGTCAGTAATCTAGTAGGAAAAAAAAGAACTTTATTACTATTGTACCTGGGAGCCATAACTAATTTCATACTATAAACTTATTTTTCCCACTGTTAGTGAACTGTGGCTGTCCAAATAAACATATGCAAATACATACAATAATATAAATATACTTATTCAGATAAAAAGTTCTATGAATGCATGCTCTGTGACATCTCTTTTGTGGAATAATTGTAAATGCATTACTAATCTTATAAAAACTCCTCTGATATTACTGCATTTTTTTCATAAGAAGAGACAAATAAAGTAAAAGATATGTACCTTGTGTGGATAACTGAAGTTTGTAACCCATAAGTTCTCCAGTGACTTTTTAATAAGAGAAAACCGATCTTTTAAAATAAGATTATTTTATGAATCAGAGGAAAATAGAACATTTATCATTATTAGTACCATTGTAGCTTTTCTCAGCTGCATGAGAGCTAGTGCATATTTATAGATTTTGTTTTCTGCATGTTGGCATTGAGCCAAATCAGAGGCAAACGAGGAAGAAGACTGGCACCAAGTCAGAAATGCCTCTGATTCTAGGCCAAAAGTGATAGGGTAATACAAAGACACAGAAGGGCTTGTTATTCATCCTAAGGCCTTGTTATTCACTGTCCCCCAGTACATAGTGAGTGTGGCTTGAATTAAGATGGATGTTGTATTCCTTGGTGCCCTTTAAATCTTTTTGTTTCTGATCACATTCTTTCACCCTGTTGTTTAACTCGAAGTGTATGCTCAAGAGGCATTTCTTGAATGAATGAATGAATGAATGAATGAATGAATGAGTGAATGAGTTTCCAAGTGTTAGCTATGATGGGCCATTGGAAAGAGAACCACAACCTGAAGCTCAACAGTGAATGACAGGCACACCCATGTTTTCCCAGCTGTCTTCTGGGTGAAATTTAGTAGTGAGTGCAGCTGAGGTTTCTGAAGAATCTTTTATCTACACACCACACTCTGGACAAAGGCCTTATGAGCTCAAAAGGATAATGAAGCTGAAACTTTTGATGAGTTTTTTCAGGATTTTGTCTTCAGTAATTGATCATTCCTTCAGCCTATTGATTTTCCCTTTAAAGAAAAATTACTTTCTTTCTTTTTTCTATTTACGATGAATGAATAGCGGCATTCATCATTGTGAGCAATTCTTACTCCAATTTAATTTAGCTGTCATCATAATATATCCCAGTCTTAGGAATAAAGTATGATTATTGTTTGAAATCATTTTCTCATCTTTTCCTGTCTCCTGATTGATCAAAACCAATATTAACTAAGTGATTTCAGAGTTTCAGATGTGCAAGTCACATTCCCATAGGATATAAACTTGCTACTTAGCACTAAATAATTATTTGAAGGCAAATGGAAAAAGAAAAGGAAAGCAAATAGGAAGTTTATTAGCAGTATCTGTAGTCCTTAAAAGCTTAAATAAAATACCTTGTAGTTATAGCAATCTATTTAAGCTAAAAAAGTTTAATTTCAATTGAATGTAAAAATTCTACACATTTTCTCTCCAACATACATACATTTTATGTTTTATGTCACAATTTGAATATTCTTATATAGTGTATCTATTAATAAATCATTGGAACTATAATTATTTTAATATGTTTGTATTTTAATCTTTATTCTTGAATTAAAAGTGATTGATATACTACTGCCATCACAGTAGTAGAATATTCTGAATTTGGCCCTGGCTTAGTTGGTTATAGTGACATCCCAATACACCAAGGTTGCAGATTCATTCTTCAATCAGGGTACGTACAAATATCAACCAAATAAGGGGAAAAGTGAATCAATGTTTCTCTAAATTTTTCTCTCAATGAATGAATGAGTGAATGAATGAATGAATGAATGAATGAATAAATAAATAAATAAATAAAATTTATAAAAGAATATTCTTATTCTGACTATGTATTTACCTATACCATTGCTGGGTTCCCTACTGATGGGTCTGCTTCTGATGGTGAAGACTCAAGATAATGCCTTGTGATACTAAGGCAATTTTTTTGCCTAGTATATTTGTATGTAGATAATATACATCTATGCTTTCTTACCTAAGAGAGATCAATATCAGGATTTTCAGTAACATCAGCCACATATACACAGAATATGCCAATATACATAGGTATTAAATATTTATACATTTTACTGATATGCTATTAAAAGAACTCATGTGTTTCCTACATCTTTAAAATTATTCATATCTCTACATAGCATATTGTAGTGTTTGAGGGCATGGACCTTTCAACCAGAAGGCAAAATTTGAATACTGGCTCTGCTGCTTAGTAGCTATCTGAACTTGGACAATTTATTTAATATATCTGTGTCTTGGATTCCTCAGTTTTATAATTCATATAAATACAATACCTACTTTATTGCATTGTCATAAAATTAAGTTAGTTAACATTTACAAAATTTTAGAATAGTGACAGTTACCAAGTAAATATTTTATATATATATATATATATATATATATATATATATATATATATATATTTATTTATTTATTTATTAAATGGTTACAATTAATGTTTCAAAAGCTTTGAGAACATCCTTTTGTAAAAACTCAGAAGCAAGGACTTCCACCAAGATGGAGGTGTAGGTGGAAGCACTGTACCTCCTCACACAACCAAGTTTAAGTTTTAGCAACAAAAACACAGCCAAACTATAGAAAATTGAACTATACAGAAGTCTGACAATAATGAACCCTTCAGCCAAACCAGTAAGAGGGGCAGAGCCAGCAGCAGAGAAGGGTCAGGCAGGAAAGATCCACCAGAACAACCTGGGCGCACTACTCAGGTGCACCAGCAGAAGTGAGTGAATCCCAGGTGTGGAGAAGCGGGTGGACCCACTGAAGGCGCAAGGCGGTGGACCCACTGAGGGCTGATCGTGGTCACACATTCACGCACAGATAAACCGGTGAAGGAGCTAGCAGTGAGACGGACCTTGCAGGCCCCAGAGGCAGGAAGCAGCAGAGGGAACCGCCATTGTACCTCTCTGACCCCGCCCTCATACAGCCTCAGAAACCAGTGACCTGGACTTGGGTGGCCCAGACCTGGTGAACAACTAAGGCCCCGCTCCTCATAAGTAAGAGGCACAAACAGAGCAAAGCATGGCTCAAGAACAACTCAGAGCTCTAGAGCTGAGAAATCTAAGCTATGAAGAAATAGCTAAACTTTTGGATGCACAGTTCAAAACACTGGTGATCAGGATGCTCACAGAACTGGTTGATTTTAGTCACAAATTAGAGGAACATATGAAGGCTAAACTAATTGAAATGAATGGTAATGCACAGGAAACCAATAGTAATGGAAAGGAAAGTAGGACTCAAATCAAAGGAGTGGACCAGAAAGAGGAAAGAAATGACCAAACAGAAAAAGGATGAAGAAACAAGAATTCAAAAAAAAAAAATGAGGAGAGGCTTAGGAACTTCCAGGACATCTTTACATGTTCCAACATCTGAATTACAGGGGTGCCAGAATAGGAAGAGTAACAACCATGAGTGGAAAACTTATTTGAACAAATAATAAAGGAGAATTTCCCCAATCTGGCAAAGGAAATAGACTTCCAGGAAATCCAGGAAGCTCAGAGAATCCCAAAGAAGTTGGATCCAAGAAGGAACACACCAAGGCACATCATCATTACATTGGCCAAGATTAAAATGAAGGAGAGAATACTAGAAGCAGCAAGAGATAAGAGGACAGTCACCTACAAAGGAGTTCCCATCAGACTGTCAGCAGATTTCTCAAAAGAGACCTTACAGGCAAGAAGGGGCTGGAAAGAAGTATTCCAAGTCATGAAGTCCAAAGACCTACAACCAAGATTGCTCTATCCAGCAAAACTTTCATTTAGAATGGAAGGACAGATAAAGTGCTTCTCAGATAAGATGAAATTCAAGGAGTTCATCATCACCAAGCCCTTATTATATGAAATGTTACAGGGACTTATCTAAGAAAAAGAAGTTAAAAAAACATGAACAGTGAAAGGACAGCAAACTCACAGTTATTAACAACCACACCTAAAACGAAAGCAAACTAAAAGGACAGCTAGATCAGGAGTGGAAACATAGAAATGAAGATCTCAAGGAGGGTTAGCAATAGGGGAGTGGAAGGAGAAGGGGGAGAAGGTACAGAAAATAAGTAGCATAGACAGTAGATAGAAAATAGAAGGGGGGCAAGAATAGTATGGGAGATATAGAATCTAAGGAACTTGAGACACATGGTCATAAACTAAAGGGGGGGTAATGGTGGGGACGGGGTGGGTAGGGTGGAGGGGAATGAAGGGGGGAATAGAACAACTGTAATGGCATAATCAATCAATCAATCAATCAATCAATAAAAGAAAATAATTGCTGATATTTTTTAGTGCCTAATACTGTTCCTTGTTCTGTTCTAATTATTTTGCATATATTACTTCATTTAATCTTCATCATTTCAGTATGAAGTAAGTATAATTATTAACTCTGGTTTAAAGAGAGGACACCGAAGCCTGTTTACACACCTGTTAAGTAAATGAGCGAGAATTTTGACAAGTGAATATGGTGGCTAGAGTCTAATTCTCAACAACTTATTCAAGAATAAACTTACCACATGATCAAAGTTAGGAGAGCACTGCAATTAAGATTGAGAAACAACTCAAAATGCATTTGGTTCAGAGTTCTGCCGCCGACTAGCTGAATACATTTGAACAAGTCACTTAATATTTGTTAACCTCATTTTTTAAATCTGTATACTAGTACTTATCTGTCAAGTTTGTGATAAGAATTAAAATAAACAATACAGAATCTGGGACATATTATTAATTTCTTAGAACAAAATTTGTGATTGTTAAGTCTTCTATCTAGGATTCTTAGATGATTAATTGAGATAATTTCAGTAAAAACATTTTGAAAACTACAGACTATAAGACAAATAAAAGAAGTTATTTCTATTAATTAACAGTATGAATATGAATAGCTAATAACTTCAGCATGCTAGGCAATGAGGAAAAACTTTTATATATTAGCTAAAAAACTTTATAGAAATTTTGAGAAACCCCAAAATTATGAAGTACTATTTTACATATGAAAAAACTGAGTCACAGAAGAGCTAAGTAGCATATGTTATAACCAAGAAGTAGTGGAGTTTGGAGTTTTTTTTAACATAATTAACTGCAAAACTGTATGATTTATAGCATAAAACATACTGATTCAAAAATTTTAGAAGCAATCATTTCAGTGTAACAAAATAATTCTATTGTAACTTGGGAACCAGTTATTTTAACTGGTGAAGTGATATATTTAAGACTATTGATTTCTATTGTAATAGTTGATACATTTTAGGCAAGACTGAATATACCTTGAGGAGGAGAAGGGAGTTGGAAAATCTCCTGAAAGAAACAAACTTTTGTAGTTTATTTATTTTTTCCCGTTTTTTATTATTTTTATTGATGTTCAAGTAGAGTTGTCTCCATTTCCCCCCACCATTCCCCTCAGCCCCACTCATCCCCATCTCCCACCTTGAATCCTACCCCCATTTGGCTTTGTCCATAGGTCCTTTATACACATTCCTTGATGCCCTTAACCTTCTTTTCCCCATTATACCTCTCCCCTTCCCCTCTGGTTATCATCAATTTGTTCTGTATTTCAATGTCTCTTGTTATGTATTGCTTGGAGCTTGTTTGTTTTGTTGATTAGGTTCCAATAACCTTTGACAGAGTATGGATGGATCTGGAGAACATTATGCTAAGTCAAATAAACCAGGTGGTGAAAGATAAACTTTTGCACTTTAAAAGATGTTATAAAGTGCTCAGATTATTTTATCCATCTAGTTTTGCATCAATCCATCTATACATTACTTTCTTCCTTCATATATTCAATAAATATCTGTAAATCTGGACTAGTGTTTGCTCTTATACTTGCATTTCACAGCACTGGAAGAAGATATATCTGAGTTCACATTGCAGCCTCAGAACTTCCTAGTTGCATAGTTCATAAAAGTTATACACTCTCAAACTGCAAATAATAATAGTATCTATTTTATATAGTTGTTGTGAGTCCTCAATGTGGTGATGCATCTAGAACACTTAGCACATTGTCTGGCATATGACAACCACTTAGTAATTCTTAGTTATCATCATCATCTTTTTTATCTTACCACAAATGTTATTTAATTTGTGGAAAACTTTTTATTTTAAAATTTCACTCTGTATTAACTGGTTCTCAAGAAACAAAGGACTTATTTCTCTGGACATAATGGGTTATCTGGGAACAGAAGCACTATTTCCCTAGATGCAATCTTAGAAATATTACTCAGATTCCTAGGTTGTTCTGACCCATTAAATTAAACCCATTATGTCATTTTATAAATGTTATTTATCTAGTTTCAGCCAATAGATAGGCCAAAGTTCTTCAGAGCCTTAGCTAAAAGGCTAGAAAAAACAGTAGTGAAGAAAGGTGTTGAAAGGAAGGGTTGCAACTATGTTGAAATAAGCTAGCTATGCAGGGGAATGAAATCAATAAAAATGAAAGAGTCTAGGTTGGAATAAATGGATTGATTGAAAACTAATAAGTTATTAAAGAAGCAGAGACAGGCCTGGAAATGAGGCCAAAATGAAGGTTTGGTAGATAGTGGGAAAAGGTCAGTGCAGATGCAGGACACTCAGTTCCAGGAATAGGGACTAGAGAGACACTAAGGAGAAGGCAAAAGATTTACCCTTCCCTGAGGTAATATAGGACAGAGGTTCTAGATCTAACTTCACTTTTCCACCTACATTTTTGCCTTTGAACTTGACAGCTAAGCAAAGAATAAATAGACCAAGGAGGACTGTGTGGACAGCATGAAGGTCATGAAGAGTTACTAGAGATGTAATTCAGGGGGTCAACACTTCATATTACATTAGTCTTTATATTTGCAGATGATTGGGCTTAATATGGACTCCATGTGGACTTAATATTACATCCTGCTTCCAGGAAAATGGACAAAATACTGTAACTTTGAGCTTTGCTTGGAATGATTCAGTATTTTTCACTGCTAATGAAGCAGTCACAAAAGGATAAACATTTAGTACATTAACATAAAATCTTTGGAAGATTATATAAAGCTCAGCATTTATTAACAACACAACTACATTATTTTTAACAAGCCGGAACACAACATTCATTTATTCTTTTTGCCATTTGCAGAGGTCACCAGATATAGAGGTCCCTGGCAACATTACTAGTGAGCTATATACTTTAATACATAATGTAAAAGCTTTTTATAGAGGAATATAAGTTTAGCTAGTGTCCACTCAGTAGTAAGGTATGCAGATTTTCTCCCTATATCGAATCAAAATTGTTGACATGTTGCTCCATAGAGTCCTTAAAATCTGACATCTCCCTGGATTTATTGTAAACCCTGTACAGAGGATTCTGAACATCACAGAGCACTATCTGCCATGGTACTTTGTCTCCAACAGTCATTGCTCAATAACTTCATCTGCCTGGAAGAAGTTGGCACTGTGAAGATTAGACTACTTTGTTTGGCCAGTTATAGGGCAATGGAAAGATGTTTACATAGTCTAAAATGTATTGATTGATTGTTTAAACATTTTCTTCCCCTGCCTCTCAGGAGAATATTAAAGTTATAGGCAAGACAGAAATAGCTCTGCAAAGCACAGTGCAATACATATACTGATAGGTATACTTCTCTCTCAGAAAATAAAAGTAAAAAATTCTGAATGTTTGAATTTTGCAAAGTTTACATTCTTTTCTCTTTTTTATTCTTGTTCAAGTACAATTGTCTCCTGATTCTTTTTATAACAGTAATCTAAATTTAAACTGCTGTGTATTCCAAACAGTCCAGTCTTCTCAGGAAAAAAAAAGTATGCTTAATATAATTATAATTTTTCTTATGCCTCAGAGTCACTATCAGTGGCACTAAATACTGCCTGTGCTAGTTTCCCATTGCTTTTGCAAAAAATTACCACAAACTCAGAGTCTTAACCAATACAAATTTATCAACTTTTTGTTTTATAGGTCTGAAATCTGTAAAAAGGTTTCATTGAGTTAAAAATAAAAATATTGGCAGACCTTCCTTTTTGAAGGGTCTAGGAGAAATTCTGTTTCCTTGCCTTTTCTAGCTTCTAGAGGCTGCTCGCATTCTTGGCTCATGCCCCTCTTCCTACATCACTACATCCTCAAATCCAGCAATGTAGTTTTCTTCAAATATCCCTCTCTTCTGACCTCTACTTTTATTGCCTCTTTCTGATACTCTTGCCTCCCTCTTCTCAGGATTGAACCCATCTGGATAATCCAAAATAATCTCTTCATCTCAAAATATTTCATTGTACATGTTCTCAATAACTTGTTGGAACTTTTTTTCTCCCTTAGTGACTAGCTCTTTTGTACACTGTTTTTTCCAAACTGGTTTTCTCCTTCTAAATTTGTAAAAAGAATAACATGATTCGAATTGATAGATATAAGGAAAGAGAGAAAAAATAATAGAGAGAAGAAGAAGAGTAAAGCTAGACTCTGAATGAAATCTGAGGTAAAATCTTCTGTTAGTAAAGGACATGGTATGCATGTTGTCCATTTAAAATACTTTATTTCTTGCTTCTGATTTTCAGATGTGTTCAGAAGGGTTTAGTCTCCTAAATTATTTAGTACCACCTAATTATTCATAATCTGCCTCCCCATTTAATTCTTTTTTTTCTGTTTTTTTACTCACACTGACTTCATGTTCCCTAGAATGCCCTTCTCTCATTTTTATCTTTTCCAGAATCCTTTCCAACCATAAAGACTTCTCAAAGAATTTTTGACCCTTTCTTTCCAAATTAATCACTCTCTTCTTTGTGCTGCCGTTGAATTGTGTTCCTGTTAAAACAGTTTTTACTCTATCAGATTTTGTTGTTCATATACAGGTCTTCCCCTGTTAAACTGTGAGTTCCTCAGCTTCATGCTGTTTAGTTTTGTATTTGAACACATATCAAAGTCCCTGATACAGAGTAAATTTCTGGGGAGACTAACAGAGTTTGTTGAGTACATACCGAATATGGTCAAGAGGCTATGCTGGCCAGGTGAAATGGACACTTGCTAATTCTAAAGTCTGATCATCACCACCTCATTGTTTTTCTCTTGTTAAAACTCTGCAAGGGGGACTTCCGCCAAGATGGAGGCATAAATGGATGTGCCGTGCCTTCTCACACAACCAAGTTTATAGACAATTAAATATTAGCAATAGAAAACACAGCCAGAACACGGAAAATTGAACTTTTCAGAAGTCTATAACAAAAAAATTCTTCAGCCTGACCGGTAAAGGGCTAAACCAGCGGCTGGTGAGTTGTTGCACAGGAGGACTCGGTCAGAGAATCCAGGCGCAGGGTTGGACCTAGTGAGCGACCGAGAAGGAGACAGCGGGGAAGCGGTGCTGCGTGTTGACTGTGGTCGCCCATTTGTGCGGGAGCGGACAGGTGAGGGAGTGGGCGGTTGGACCCGGCCCGGCGGTCCCCGTGGCAAGCGGCAGTAGAGGGCGCCGCCATTTCCCCACTCTGACCACGCCCCCACATATAGCGTCACAACCCAGGGACCTGAGAGTCCAAGGCACCACTTCTCACACTTAAAGGGCCAGAACAGACCAAAAATGTTGCAAGTTCTCAAAGGCCCAGAGCCCATAGATCTAAGCAATGAAGAAATAGCAAAACTCTCAGACGCACAGTTTAAAACACTGGTCATCAGGATCCTCACAGAACAGGGTGATTATAGCCACAAATTAGACAAATATATGAAGGAGAAACTAATTGAAATGAATGGAATTGCACAGGACACCAATAGCAATGAAAAGGAAACTGGGACTCAAATCAATGGAGTGGACCAGAAGAAAGCAAATAATGGCTAAACAGAAAAGAGTCAGGAAGCAAGAATTCAAAGAAATGAGGAGAGTCTTAGGAACCTCCAGGACAACTTTAAACGTTCCAACATCTGAATTATAGGGGTACCAGAGGGGGAAAGGCACAGCCACCAATGGAAAACTTATTTGAACAAATAATAAAGGAGAATTTCCCCAATCTGGCAAAGGAAATAGACTTCCAGGAAATCCAGGAAGCTCAGAGAGTACCAAAGAAGTTGGACCCAAGAAGGAACACACCAAGGCACATCATCATTACATTAGCCAAAATTAAAATGAGGGAGAGAATCCTAGAAGCAGCAAGAGCTAAGGGGACAGTCACCTACAAAGGAGTCCCCATCAGACTGTCAGCAGATTTCTCAAAAGAGACCTTACAGGCAAGAAGGGGCTGGAAAGAGGTATTCCAAGTCATGAAATCCAAAGACCTACAACCAAGATTGCTCTATCCAGCAAAACTTTCATTTAGAATGGAAGGACAGATAAGGTGCTTCTCAGATAAGATGAAATTCAAGGAGTTCATCATCACCAAGCCCTTATATGAAATGAAAGAGCCTGTATATGAAATGTTAAAGGGACTTATCTAAGAAAAAGAAGTTAAGAAACATGAACAGTGAAAGGACAACAAACTCACAGTTATTAACAACCACACTTAAAACGAAAGCAAACTAAAAGGACAGCTAGATCAGGAGTGGAAACATAGAAATGAAGATCTCAAGGAGGGTTAGCAACAGGGGAGTGGAAGGAGGAGAGGGGGGAGAAGGTACAGAAAATAAGTAGCATAGACAGTAGATAGAAAATAGGTGGGGGGGCAAGAATAGTATGGGAAATATAGAATCTAAAGGACTTGAGACACATGGTCATAAACTAAAGGGGGGGTAATGGTGGGGATGGGGGTAAGGTGGAGGGGAATGAAGGGGGGAATAGAACAACTGTAACAGCATAATCAATAAAATAAAAGAAAAAAAACTCTGCAAGGAATACCTTTTGAATGGATGCATAATGGTAAAATATGAAGTTATTGGGTATTATCACTTTAGTGCTTATTGTCTTTGTCACCCCAAAAGGGAACCTCAGCAATATTAACAGCCACAACTTAGTACTGAACTTGCCTTATCTTGTTTATAGTTCCAAGTAGTTCTTTGAGGTAGGTATCCTTATCCACATTAGACAGTCAGGAAACCAATGGTAAAAAAAAGGCTTTTGCTCAAGAGCACACTATTATCAAGGGTCAGAACTGGAATATGAACCCAGATCTGCCCAAAATCACATTATTACGTGTGAGAAGTAGAATAAGAAACCAGATGTAACTTTTCTCTTAACCTCTATGCTGTATGACTTCCTAGATTTACTGTTTCAGAGGGGTGACTAGAGTATGTGTATGTGCTCTTAGCACTTAATGTAAAAATTATATGTATGTGTATATGTATATAAGCATATATACATACATATTCTTTGCTAGTAGCTGCATATTAACTTGATTTATAGAAGTACCATATTTTGTTGAACCATTGCATTGTTGATACTCATTTAAGTTATTTCCAGGATATAATGTTTCTTTTTGGGCATTACCAAACGATGTACCTATAAATATGCTATTTATGCTTTACCCAATGAAACCTTTATTTCTGTCAGTATATCACCTATAGTGGGATTATCATACCAAATGTTACAAATATTTACTTTAATAAATATTTCTTAGATACTTTCCAATAACACTGCCATTAATAAATAGTTGTAAAAGCAGTTTATACAACTATCTATTTCCTCACCACCCACACCCATCAACCAATATGTTCATCTGTTGTTTTAAAAAAATATTGTTAGGTGCATTTTAAAATATATTTCCCTGACTCCCAGTAAAGGAGTGCATAGAATCATATTTATTTCATTTTTTCTGATCTTAACTCAAACACAATAATAAAATACATAATGCAAAAACTACCAGTAATCTAAGGAGAAATACACAAAATCACAATTACTGTGGAAATTTTGAATAAACCTTTAAAAACAATGAGAGATGAAGGAGATTTTAAATGAACATTAATATTATTAATAATCTACTATGTATATACTTCATATGTTATTTGTAGAACATTCTTCTCATATGTTGATGGAAGCTTTATGGAAACTGTTACTCTTTGATAATAGGTAAACAACAGAATATTTGCATTTTAATTTTCTGTTAAGAACCTAGAGGGGATGCTGGGAAGATGGCGACTGAGTAAGATGGAGCTGATACTAGCTCCTGTACTCATGGGTGAAAATCCTTGCAGATCTACAGAGAAACAGCACAAGAAACCATCGGTTACCCAGCATTTATGAAATTAAAAGACCAGAGATTGTGACCGACACTGAAACACCAGACGGCGACAGAGTCAGCTACTGGAGCTGGGTCTCAGGTGGCCCCTGTGCTGCCGCCAGAGCAACAGGCCTGGGAGCCGGGAACTCAGGTACGGAAGCCAGACACTCCAAGCCCCTGTGACAGTCCTGGGAGACAGAGGAGTCAGGAACCGGAGCGGAGACACCCTTGTGCCGATGCCATAGCTACCGGCCTGGGCAATGGAAGGGTCAGTTGCAGGAGCTGGGACACCAAAGGCCCCTGTGACGCCGCCATAGAGATAGGCCTGGAACCTGAGGAGCCAGCTACGGGAGCCGGGACATTCGCGCACTGCCATAGCAACGGGACTGGACGCCGGGGAGTCAGGTACGGAATCCGGGACTCTCCAAACGTCTGTGACGCAGCAGAGGAGCCAGCTACGGGAGCCGGGAAGCTCTCAAACCCTGTGCCGCCGCCATAGCGACGGGACTGGACTCCGGGAGTCGGGTACGGAAGCCTGGACACTCCAAACCCCTGAGACAGCCCTGGGTGGCAGAGGATCCCTCTACAGGAACTGGGACTGTCTCAGCCCCTGTTCTGCTGCCATAGCGAAGGGACTGGACACTGGGGAATCAGGTACGGGAGTTGGGACTTTCTAAGCCTCTGTGCCACTGCCATAGAGACAGGACTAGACGCCGGGGAGTCAGGTACGGAAACCGGGACACTCCAAGCCCCTGCGATGGCCCTGGGCGGCAGAGAGAGCCAGATACGGGAGCTAGGACATTCCCAGCCTCTGTGCCACTGCCGTAGTAATGGGCCTGGGTGCTTGAGGAGGCAGCTACTAGGCCGGGACATTCAGCAGTGGTAGGGGACCAATGCAAGGACCAGCGCAAGGACCAGCATGAGTGTAGGTGGAGACGAAGAACATCAAGAAACTTCAAGGAGTCTGCACCACTGAACTTCACAAGGATCATACCACAGAAGTTTACACCATAAAACCAGGCTTTCAGAACAGTTCAATTTTGGAAGCAGAGACTAACAAGAAGAGTCTCAAACAATGGGAAGACAAAGAAACAATCCCCAAATGAAAGAAAGAGCAGAAACTTCAGACAGCATGTTAGATGAAATAGACGCTGATCAACTATCAGACGGTGAATTCAAAGCACTGGTCATTACGAAGTTCAAAGAGCTCACAGTGAACTACCAGAAACTACAGGGGAACTATAATGATCTCTCTGCAAACTACAGCAACATCAAAAAGGAAATGGAAACTATCAACAAGAGACAAGAAGAAATGAAGAATACAATTTCCGAATGGAAGTACACAGTAGAAAGTTTCCAAAGTAGGATAGATGAAGCAGAGGATAGGATTAGTGAGTTGGAGGACAAGGTAGAAAGCATCTCACAGAAACAGCAAGAGAATGAAAAGAGGCTCAGAAAGAATGAAGAGGGATTAAGAGAAATGCAAGACAATATGAAACGTAATAATATCCGAATAATAGGAATACCAGAAGGAGAAGAAGAAGAACAAGGGATAGAAAACGTATTTGAACGAGTAATGAGAGAAAATTTCCCTAATTTGATAAGAGAAAAAGTCTCACAAATCCAGGAATCACAGAGAGTTCCAACCAAGAGGAACATAAGGAGGCCCACTTCAAGACACATCATCATCAAAATGGCAAAATTCCAAGACAAAGAGAGAATCTCAAAGGCAGCAAGGGAGAAAAAAGAAATAGCATAAAATGGAGCCCCAATAAGGTTAGCTACTGACTTCTCAATGGAAACACTTCAAGCAAGAAGAGAATGACAAGAAATATTTCAAGTAATGAGAACCAGAGGCCTACAACCAAGGCTACTTTACCCAGCAAGGCTCTCAATCAAGATAGATGGCCAAATAAAGAGCTTCCAAGACAAAAGAAGTCTAAAAGAATATGCCTCCACCAAACCAGCTCTACACGAAATACTAAAAGGACTGCTTTAAGGGAAGGAAGGATAAGAGGGAGACAGAGAGGAACACAGGTACAAAAATGGCAATGAATAAATACCTATCAATAATAACCTTAAACGTAAATGGATTAAATGCTCCAATCAAAAGACACAGAATAGCTCAATGTATAAGAAAGCATGACCCACACATATGCTGCCTACAAGAGACTCACCTCAGCACAAAAGACCATCACAGACTAAAAGTGAAAGGCTGGAAACACAAGAAAAAAAACCTGGGGTAGCAATTCTCATATCAGACAAAATAGACTTCAAAAAAAAGACTATAAAGAGAGACCCAGAAGGTCATTTCATTATACTCAAGGGAAGAATACACCAAGAAAACATTAACATTGTAAACATTTATGCACCAAACATAGGGGCACCCAAATATATCAAGAAAATCTTAGAGGACTTCAAGAAAGATATTGACAGCAACACAATCATAGTAGGGGATTTGAACACCCCACTATCAAAAATGGACAGATCTTCCAAACAAATTATCAACAAAGATATTGTGGCATTAAACAACACCCTAGATGAAATGGACTTAACTGATATATATAGAGCCCTTCATCCCAAAGAACCTAAATACACATTCTTTTCAAATGCACATGGAACATTTTCAAAGATAGACCACATGATAGGACACAAAACGAGCCTCAAAAAATTCAAGAAAATTGAAATCATACCAAGCATCTTCTCTGACCACAAGGGACTGAAATTAGAAACCGACCCCAAAGAAAAAAACCCAAAGCACCCAAAAACGTGGAGACTGAATGGTATGCTATTAAACAACGAATGGGTCAAGAATGAAATTAGGGAAGAAATCAAAAAGTTTTTGGAAACAAATGAAAACAATCTCACAACAACCCAAAACTTATGGGACACAGCGAAGGCAGTCCTGAGAGGGAAGTTTATAGCAATACAGGCCTACCTAAAGAAAATAGAAACATTTCAAACAAACAACCTAATCCTACGCCTGCAAGAACTCGAGGAACAACAACAAAGACAGCCCAGAGCAAGCAGAAGGAAGGAAATAACCAAGATTAGAGCAGAATTAAATGACATAGAAACTAAAAGCACAATTTTAAGGATCAATGAATCCAGGAGTTGGTTCTTTGAAGAGATAAACAAAATAGACAAGCCTTTAAGTAGGCTCATCAAGAAAAGAAGAGAGAGGACACAAATAAACACAATCAGAAATGAAAAAGGAGAGATTACAACTGATACCACAGAAATAGAAGAGATTGTAAGAAATTACTATGAAGAACTGTATGCCAAGAAATTTGAAAACCTAGGGGAAATGGACACATTTCTAGAAAAATACAATCTTCCAAAACTCAGTGAAAAAGAAGCAGAAAATCTAAATACACCAATAACAGCAAAAGAAATTGAAGCAGTAATCAAAAAACTCCCATCACACAAAAGCCTTGGACCAGATGGTTTCACAGGAGAATTCTATAAAGCATTTAAGGAAGAGCTAACTCCTATTCTCCACAGACTATTTCAAAAAATCCAGAAGGATGGAAAACTCCCAAATTCTTTTTATGAAGCCAGCATCATCTTAATTCCAAAACCAGATAGAGACACAACAAAGAAAAAACTTCAGGCCAATATCGCTGATAAACATAGATGCTAAAATCCTCAACAAAATATTGGCAAATCGCATCCAACAATATATCAAAAAGATCATACGCCAGGACCAAGGGCGATTCATCCCAGGGATGCAAGGATGGTTCAATATTCGCAAATCAGTAAATGTAATACATCACATAAACAAAAGCAAAGACAAAAATCACATGATCATATCGATAGATGCGGAAAAATCTTTTGATAAGGTACAACGCCCATTTATGATAAAAACACTCAGCAAAGTGGGAATACAGGGAGCATTTCTCAAAATAATAAAGGCCATATATGAGAGACCTACAGCCAATATCATACTCAATGGGAAAAAACTAAAAGCTTTTCCACTAAGATCAGGAACAAGACAAGGTTGTCCACTTTCACCACTTCTATTCAATATAGTATTGGAAGTTTTGGCCACAGCGATCAGGCAAGAAAAGGAAATAAAAGGCATCCAAATAGGAAAGGAGGAAGCAAAACTGCCACTGTTTGCAGATGACATGATAGTGTACATGGAAAATCCTATAGACTCTACCCCAAAACTGCTCAAACTAATTAATGAGTTTGGCAAAACAGCTGGTTACAAAGTCAATATCCAGAAATCAAAGGCATTTTTGTATACCAACAGTAAATCAGCAGAAGCAGAAATAAAGAGAAAAATCCCATTTGATATAGCAAAAAGAAAAATAAAATATCTGGGAATAAACCTAACTAAGGAGGTAAAAAACCTGTATGCAGAAAACTATACAGCCCTGAAGAACAAAATCAAGGAAGACACAAACAAATGGAAACACATACCTTGTTCATGGATTGGAAGAATTAACATCATCAAAATGTCCATACTACCCAAAGCAATATACAGATTCAATGCAATACCTATTAAAGTACCAATGGCATATTTCACAGACATAGAACAAACACTTCAAAAATTTATATGGAACCATAAATGAGTCCGAATAGCAGCTGCTCTTTTGAGAAAGAAGAACAAAGTACGGGGGATCACAATACCTGATATCAAACTGTATCACAAGGCCACTGTAATCAAAACAGCCTGGTACTGGCATAAAAATAGGCACATAGACCAATGGAACAGAACAGAGAGCCCAGAAATCAACCCAACTCTCTACAGTCAATTAATATTCAAAAAAGGGGGCAGTAACATAAAATGGAGTAAAGATAGCCTCTTCAACAAATGTTGTTGGGAGAACTGGACAGCTACATGCAAAAAAATGAAACTTGAGCACAGACTTACACCATACACCAAAATAAATTCAAGGTGGATAAAAGACTTAAATGTAAGTCATAACACCATTAAAGTCCTAGAGGAGAACATTGGCAAGAAAATCTCAGATATTTCAAGCAGCAACTTCTTTACTGATATGTCCCCTAGAGTAAGGAATGTAAAGGAAAGAATAAACAAATGGGATCTCATCAAAATAAAAAGCTTCTGTGTGGCTAAAGAAAACAGTATTAAATTAGCAAGACAACCAAGTGTATGGGAAAACATATTTGCCAATGATACCTCAGACAAAGGTTTAATCTCTAAAATATACAAAGAACTTACATGACTCCACTCTAAGAAGACACCCAACCCAATTAGAAAATGGGAAAAGGACTTGAACAAACACTTCTCCAAGGAGGACATACAGAACATTCAGAGACACATGAAGAGATGCTCAATATCATTAGCTATCAGAGAGATGCAAATTAAAACCACAATGAGATACCACTTTACACCAGTCAGGATGGCTATCATAAACAAAGCAACAAACAACAAATGTTGGAGGGGTTGTGGGGAAAAGGCGTCCTTAGTTCACTGTTGGTGGGAGTGCAGACTGGTACAACCATTATGGAAAACAGTATGGAATTTTCTCAGAAAAATAAAAAATCGACCTGCCTTTTGACCCAGCAATCCCACTGCTGGGATTATATCCTAAGAATCCTAAAACATCAATATCAAAGAACCTATGCACCACAATGTTCATAGCGGCACAATTTACAATAGCCAAGAGTTGGAAGCCACCTAGGTGCCCATCAGTAAATGAATGGATCCAAAAATTGTGGTACATATACACAATGGAATTCTATGCAGCAGAGAGAAAGAAGGAGCTACTACCCTTTGCAACAACATGGATGGAACTGGAAAGCATTATGCTGAGTGAAATAAGCCAGGGGTTGAAAGACAAATACCATATGATCTCACCTTTAACAGGAAGCTAAACAACAAAACAAACAAACAAGCAGAAAAAAGAAACAAGCAAAAAACAAAGACACTGAAATAGAGAACAAGGGATAGTGACCAGAAGGGAGAAGGAAGGGAAGTTAAGGGGAAAATGGGGGAGGGATTTGGAGGAACAAATAGGAAGGACACAGGGACGAGAACTAAGGGGGGTGGAAATGGGAGGGAGGTGGGGAGCAAGGGGTGGGGAGGCTGGGATGGGAAAAATAGACAAAAAACTGTACTTGAAAAATAACTAAATAAAATTTTTAAAAGAGATTATAAATCATTCAGTTTTTTAAGATGCATTCCAAGATTATTGCTGCAAAGAGGCAATCAAATGCAAAATACATAATGTTAAATACTTCCCCCCAGTTTTAAATTACTATAAAATATCCACTAAGCAAAACCACTGACATAATAAATAATACAAAGTAATTTGACTGTGACTTTAATGTTAAAAATATTTTGTTAGGCTAATGAAGTTTTCCAGTGAAATACATAAAAATATTGTAATGCAGTATTAATAAAGAAATAATTATGATTTGAAATAAATGGGTGAGACAAAAAAAAGAACCTAGAAAGTATTTATTGCACTATGAATATTCTTTATTTTACTCTATATATTTACATAATAAAGTCTGTCCAGTTCCTTCTGAGAAGGATTTCCTGAGGATATAGCCTTAGCTATAGAAGAGTATAGATGTATGCATATCTATTAGTTTTTGACTGCTGTGAAACAGATTAGCACACATTTACCAGTTTTAAACAACAAACATTTATTACTTTATGGTTCTATAGGTTAGAAATCTGGGCAGATCCAGAATAGACTCTCTGCTGTACTTTTTATAAGGCCAAATTAAATGTACTGGCCTAGCTGATTGCTTATTTGGAAGTTCTAGGGAAATATCTGCCTCCAAGATCATCCAGGTTGGTGGCAGATTTTAGTTTCCAGCAGCTTTAAGTCTAAGTTTCCATTTCCCGGAGGGCCGTTACAGAACCATGGGTTACTTTCAGCTCACAGAGGCCACTGTTGTTAAATCCTTGCCCCGCATCTCTTCCCTCTAATGGCGAGCAATGAACCTACATCCTGTCAAATCTTTCTTCTGCTTGAAACCTGTTGATATCCACTCCTAGTCTCAGCTTGAGGAAACTCTATACTATCAAAGGGTTTATATGATTAAGCTATGCCCATCTGGAAAATTTCCATATTTTGAGGTTCACTGATTAGTAACCTCAATAACTTCATCAAAATGAATTTTGTCATCATCTGTATCATCATTATAGAAGAAGAACCAAGGATTGGAGATCATGAGGAACACCTTAGAATTTTGCCAAGTACAGCATGGCTGAGACACAAGTAACTTTGGAAATGTAGATAAAAATATCTTTTTAGTGTGTGTTTATATGAAAAGAAATTGAAATGCTACTACTCGACAGAGAAAGATGCTAAGTATCTAGACATAGACAATCAAGGTTAGGTAGCATGTAGTCTATCCCAAGCCAAAATTACAAATTACCATATCTGGAGGCACTGAAAAGTGTTATTAACTTGACTGGATTTAATTTCAGGTCATTTTGTTATTACAAAAGAGAAGCATGCCCATTATAGAACATATATAAAATATGAGAAATCATAAAGAAAAAAATCAAAGCTAGTTCAAAAAGCACCACCAAGGTAAGTAAGCACTGTTTACACTCAAACATCCTGAAGGATTTTTTTTTACTTTAAACCTCCAAACTTTTGGTTTGACAAACAAGGTAGTATGTGGAGATGTGTTATGTGAGAAGCTAAGAAAAGAGGTAAACTCCTTGTACTTTGAACTTCCTGGAAGAGAAAGATAAAAATGCCAGGAATATGGAATGGACCTAAAGAAGCATGGCTAGAGATGGGAAAGAAGTATCAGGAGATGATTCGAGGAGACTTACAGTTTTGAGCAAGAGGAGAGGAGGATTAGGAAGCTGTGAAAGAGATTGGAGAAGTTGTAAAAGAAATGAAATATTAGAAGTGGGAAAGATATCTATGTGTTGTATATTAAAAAGACCTGCTGACTCTTCATAAAAGCTTTCAGAAGACCCCACTTATATTTTAATGTTGTCTGGACTCAGATTTGTGTTTCAATTATCTGTCTATCATCTCTCTCTCTCTCTCTCTCTCTCTCTCTCTCTCTCTCTATATATATATATATATATATATATATATATATATATATATATATACATATACATATATATCATCTATCTAAAATATAGTTGGCATACAACATTATATAAGTTTCAGGTATAAATATAATGATTTGACATTTATCTATCTTAAGATGTGAACATCACATTAATTCTATAACTATCTGTCACCATGCAAAGTTATAGCACTATTATTTACTAAATCCTCCTTCACCATTTCATTCATTCCTCCACCCACCTCTCCTCTGTTGTCTTTTAGATGGGATACCATGCTTGAGCCTTCCCTCAAGATAGCCCAGGACATTCCAGTTTAAGAAACAAAAAACATTTTTTTCCATCTTTTTACCAAAGTATCAAAAAATGGTGCTTTCATCCTATTCTTGTTTTTCAATTTTCTCAGTTCTTTCCCTGAATGTGCAATGAACTGAGTGTGAAAGGAAATAGCTCTGCCCTCTCATAACTTTTTTTTTGCATGGCACATCCATCTTTGCTGGAGTTTTTAAAATGTTTCATTTTGTTTTACTTCTATAAAAAGAAAATTAGTAGTGTTTTATTCCTGTTTATTTATGTGTCAAATATATACAAGTTAAATTTTTAAATATGTTTGTTTTATGTTTCCTTAATTAAAAAGATTTACTATTATTGAGGTGTGGAATCTATCTCATTTCCTTCAAATCATTCACTTCTATTAGCAATTGTTTTCAGAAAGAAGCTATGTGAGTTCTATCTTCTAATACATACTTGATGTGCACTTCTTATCTGTTAAGCACTGTTCAAAGCACTGGGAATTATTTGCAGTGATGGGTTGTCTTTAATTCAATAGTAAGCAACTGGGATTCAAGAAATTTATTTGGATTAGCACACTGAAGAAAGAAGAATCTAGAATGTTTCAGCTTCTAACCATGGGGCAAAATTCTTATTCTTTGTTTTATCTTTCAAACAATATTTATAGTACAGAGAGTGTTTTTTGAAAATAAAGACTATAGGCTACTTCAAATAGATGTTCTATTCTTTAATACTTGAAACCGTCAAGGAAAAAGGATTTTAGCTTCAGCTGCCTCTAGAATTAGGAAAGCAATAGCAGTAGTAGCAGTAGTAATAACTTTTTTCAAGAATATTAAAGAGAAAATTTATACTGAGAGATTTTAAAAAACATTTTATTTATTTTTAGAGAGAGGGGAAGAGAGGAAGAAAGAGAGGGAGAGAAACATCAATGTGTGGTTGCCTCTTATGCATTCCCTACTGGGGACCTGGCCTGCAACCCAGGCATGTATCTCGACTGGGAATCGTACTCGAAACCCTTTGGCTCTCAGGTCAGCACTCAGTCCACTGAGCCACATCAGCCAGGGCCTGAGAGATATTACATATGGCCAAATATATCTAATATCTAGCTTACTCTTATTAATAAAGTAGGGTTAGCCAAGGCCTGGGATTAAGTGTGACTTACCTGCCTTGCATGTGTATTGTGCATGTGTGTTGTTCTCAAGAATTCTGACTCTCTATGGTGTTGGGAACCACCCTACCTGGTTTCAGAAGCTGTAATCCTCCCATGGCTAAGGCTGAATGAGAGACCTTGGGACCCTAAGCTACTAAGGAGACAAAGCTTATCTCCCTGGCAGGGACACCACCTCTGCCCCCTTTACTTCCCCTTGCCTGGCCCCCAGTGGATGAGTGATTAGCCAATGGTGGGTAAGATTCTTCAAAGAAGGGATGACCTAAGAGAGGCACAGTAATGAAGGGGCCCTCAGGGAAGGACTTGGGGGGCTATAAAAAAAGCGAGTGATGGACCCTTGCCCCTCAGCTTTGACAGAGCCTGAGTACTCATTCTGTCTGTGAGAAGTCTCTTAATCTTTTGGCTGCCTTACTTCCCCTGCGTGACTTAATCCTGAAACAATGACAGAGGGCACTGCAGACTTGGGCAGGAAAGGGTGGGTTTCCGGAGTGATCAGGCCTAAGACTGCATAAAATCCTGTGAAACCTACTTTTCTGATACCCTCAATTTAAATGATAAGGGTCCAAGCATGAAATGAGTTTGTTTCTCCAAAGTTTTATGGCCCTTCAGTTATCTGACCCTGACTCAAAATAAGCCCTCAGAATTATTTCAATGTTATTTATTGTTTGATCATTACTGCCTGACAATAATTGAGCTTTACATATATGCCCTGTATTCCTATGCAAATAAACCGAATAAAAGCCATTGAGGAACAGACCCCTGGTCCTTCTCCTTTGGGAGATAGGCTACCTTTCATCCCCAAGAATATCATGTTTTGGTAGATTTATTCTCATCTGTGGCAGCTGGTAGAGGGGGGGCCCACAGTAGGGTTATTCAGTTGGTTGGAACATCCTCCCATACACCAAAATGTTGCAGGTTCAATCCTCCAGCAGGGCACATACCTAGGTTGTGGTATCAAACCCTGGTCAGGTCCCTCACAGGAGGTAACCAATCAATGTTTCTCTCTCAAATCGATGTCTTTCTCTCTCCTCCTTTCTCCCTTCTGCTCTCTCTAAAATCAATAAACATTCTCTTTTGAGTGAGAATTTAAAAAAAGAAAAAAATTCTCATCCTCCTATTTAAATCATGTCTGTTGGCTCTAGAACATTTAAAATGGCACTCAACTACTAAAATGAAAAAAAAGAGAAAGATCTGGAGATACTAGTTTTCTGTTTTAATTTAACTTAATTCAAATTCAAATTTAAATGATTTTTTAATTTTTAAATTTTATTTATTTTATTTTTAGAGAGAGGGGACAGGAAGGAGAAAAAGAGGGAGAGAAACATCCCATGTGTGGTTGCCTCTCACATGTGCCCTACTGGGGACCTGGCCTGCAACCCAGGCATGTGCCCTGACTGGGAATCGAACCAGCAACCCTTTGCTTCACAGGCCTGTGCTCAATCCACTAGGCTACACCAGCCAGGGCAATTTTTAAATGTTTACCAAACTCATCTCATCCATGTAAAGTTTTAGAGAGCAGGTATCTCTCTCTCTCTCTCTCTCTCACACACACACACACACACACACACACACACAGAGCCCTTTTCTCTCCTGCTCCATCATCTTGTTAAATTTGACCAAAAGCAACCACTTACAATGAAATTCAGCTTTCTTTTTACTTTGGTACTTTATATTTTCATTTCTTTAGCTTTTCTAATTTAGGTATTTTCTATTGACTTTCTACTATTGAGGACAAAGACTATGCTCTGTTTCACTGCACTTTGAGCCTGATTTTAGCCCAATCTCACACAGAAATATTTTCCTCCTTGAAATTCCTCAATAAAACTGTTAATACTTTTTATTTTGACAAATTTTCAACATTTTCATTATTTTGGATATGGAATTATTTCTTGTAGGTCAACCATGTAGTAATGTACAATGATTACACCACCCTTTTTGCATTTTTCACCTACTTCTGAGTTAACAAGTTGTCTCTTTATTGGTTTGCCTAATAAATACATATCAAATTAACTCATTCTGAAACTAGCTTTGTTACAATAAATTTAAACATGTCAAGAAATCTATTATTTTCCTTCTCTTTGCCTTGAGAAATATCCTTCTTGGAGCCCTTGGTCATTGAGTTCTGAGTGGGAATACTTGCTCTCTAGGCTGGCTGCACAGCTGTCATCCTGATATCTCCTTTGGTTTTCTATCTTGGGGATTATGTATACTTCTCTTATGTATTGTGGTCCCTGTTTCTCAGATCCTTTATGTGGTTCATATTTGATGCACTCCTCAGATTCCCTTTCAATGAAGGATTTGTTATGTAGTTGTTGCAAGTTCTGTCTACATACAGCTATCCCCTGTCAGTCCCTATCAGGATTGCTTCAGCTTCAGAAGGTTACCTTATCCAAGGCCATATCCCTTCTGGAGCAAACTACAACCAAATATAATTGATACAAGAGTTTAAACGCCTGACATCATGGCTCAATTAGGGACAATTTTAAATAACCAGTCAGTTTAGCTCCCAATCTCCTACTAGTGTCAGCCAAAATTTTCTTTGGGCCTTCATTGCAACTCATCCTCTCTTTCAGCACAATCTACTCTTTTCCTTATACAGGTGTTGATTTAAATGGTGTTCCTGAATAAATATCCTGCATGCCAAACTTCACCTCAACCTTTTTTGCATAAAGACCCAATATGCAGTAATTTGTCTTCTTTTTTTCTTCTTTTGCTGCCTATTTCTGGTGGAGCAATTTCTTTAGTTGTAGTTTCCTGAAAATAGCTAATTTCTAGAGTTTCTATACTTCTTCAATACTTTTAATGCATTAGTTGTATACTAAACTGGAATTCTGGTATAATCTACAAAAATTCAGTAAGCAGGGTGATTTCAGAATAGCTTAAAAATAACTATAAATATATCCCACTTTACAGATTCTGGTGTGATTAAAAAATAAAGTAAACTGGGGACTTCCGCCAAGATGGAGAAGTAGGTGGAGGGTCCACCTCGCCTCTGTGCACAACCAAATCTAAGAACAACTATTTTTAACAGCAGTCACAACCAAGCCACACGGAAAATTGACAATACGGAGTCCAAAGGACAACTAGATACTCGGCTGGACCGGTACGAGGAGCGAGGCCAGAAGCAGAGCAGGTTAGCAAGAAAAAATTCCCGGGGCGGTGCGCGGCGCGCGCAGGCAACCAGGGCTGATTGCCAGCGAGCTGGCTGCCGGAGCGCACAGGGAATAGGCGCGGTGGGTCGCTCAGTCGCGCGCATTTACGTGCGGAGAAACCAGTGAGAAGGGAAACCTGCGCGTGCAGCAGGCTCGCAAAATTAGGATCGGATAAGCAAGCCCGAGGCGTTTGAGTGACTGGCTGCGCTGGGCTAGCGGAGAGGAACGCCATTGCTCCCTCTCTGACCCCGCCCCCACACACAGCGTCACAAACCAGCGACCTGGGTCGCCCCGTCCTGGTAAACAACTAAGGCTTCGCTCCGCTCACTAAACAGCACGAATAAACCAAAAATGGCTCTAGAACAACTCAGAGCCCCAGAACCGATAGACCTAAGTGATGAAGAAATAGCCAGTCTTTCAGATGCACAGTTCAAAACACTGGTTATAAAGATCCTTACAGAACTGGTGGATTTTAGTCACAAATTAGAGAAACATATGGAAGCTAAATTAATTGAAATGAATGCTGATACAAAAGATACCAATAGTGATGGAAAGAAAATTGGGACTCAAATCAAGGGAGAGGACCAGACAGAAGAAAAAGATGATCAAGCAGAAAGGAATGAAGAAATAAGAATTCAGAAAAATGAGGAGAGGCTTGGGAACCTCCAAGACATCTTTAAACGTTCCAACATCCGAATTATAGGGGTACCAGAAGGGGGAAAGGCACAACCACCAGTTGAAAAATTATTTGAACAAATAATAAAGGAGAATTTCCCCAATCTGGCAAAGGAAATAGACTTCCAGGGAATCCAGGAAGCTCACAGAGTACCAAAGAAGTTGGACCCAAGAAGGAACACACCAAGGCACATCATAATTACATTAGCCAAGATTAAAATGAAGGAGAGAATCCTAGAAGCAGCAAGAGCTAAGGGGACAGTCACCTACAAAGGAGTTCCCATCAGACTGTCAGCTGATTTCTCAAAAGAGACCTTACAGGCAAGAAGGGGCTGGACAGAGGTATTCCAAGTCATGAAAACCAAAGATCTACAACCAAGATTGCTCTACCCAGCAAAACTTTCATTTAGAATGGAAGGACAGATAAAGTGCTTCTCAGATAAGGTCAAATTCAAGGAGTTCATCATCACCAAGCCCTTACTATATGAAATGTTAAAGGGACTTACCTAAGAAAAAGAAGATAAAAAAGATGAACAGTGAAAGGACAGCAAATTCACAGTTATTAAGAACCACACCTAAAACAAAAGCAAACTAAGAGGACAGCTAGATCAGGAGCAGAACCATAGAAATGAAGATCACAGGGAGGGTTAGCAACAGGGGAGTGGGAGGAGGGGAAGGGGGTAGAAGGTACAGAAAATAAGTAGTATAGACAGTAGATAGAAAATAGATAGGGGGGAGGGTAAGAATAGTAGGGGGAAATACAGAATCTAAAGAATTTGAGACACATGTTCATGAACTAAAGGGGGAAATGGTGGGGGAGGGGTATGCAGGGTGGAGGGGGAAGGGGAGGGGGGAATAGAGCAAATGTAATGGCATAATCAATAAAAAAAAGAAAAAATAATAAAGTAAACTGATAAATAAAGTGACATTGGGTTTTGTGACAAGAAATTTAATTCGAGAGACTATTCGTGTTGCTTTAAGAATGTTCACTATATTACTAGAGGTAAGGACAAAGGGTGGGCAATAAATATAGAATGCAAAGCTATAGTACACAATAATATATAAATAAAAATAAGTATAGCTACTTATAACTTATCAACTGTGATTTATTGAAAAAATTATTTTAGATCTATGTGTCCTCATTATGTACCATACACTGTGCCAAGTACTTAGATACATTATGAACAATAGTTTTTAAGCTAACCCACTGAGGCACATACTATTAAAATTTATTTTACTAAAAAGAGACTGAGGATCAATGAAGTTTGTTTTCCAAAAATTACTAAGTTATTAAGTAGTGAAATTGGTGTTAAAACTTAGTTTTTAGCTGATTCTGGGTTATGCTCTTTACATCTAGACTGCACAGCCTGCCCTATGAGAAATGTTCATTTGTTTATTTATTTTCAACTTTATTGAGATAAAATTGACATATAAATTGTGTAAGTTTAAGGCATAGAATCTGATTATTTTATACACAAATATTTGGAAAATGATTAGCACAATAAGTTAGTCAGCACAATCATAACTCACACAATTACTTTTCCTTTTGTGGTGGGAACATTTAAGATCTACTCTTCTTAATGATTCTCATGTATATAACATAAAATTTTTAACTAAAGTCACTATGCTATACATTAGATCCCCAGAACTTACTTCATTTTATAACTAGATGTTTGAACCTTTTGACAGACATCTCCTCATTTCTCTTATCCCAGCCCCTGGCAACCGACATTCTTATCTCTTTTTCTCTGAATTCAGGTTTTCTAGATTTCAAATATAAGTGAGATCATATAGTATTTGTATTTGTCTTTGTCCAACTTATTCCACTTAGTACTGTGTGATGCCCTCAAGGTCCACCCATGTAATTGTAAACTGCAAGATTTTCTTGCTTTTTTTTTTAGTTTCTTTTTTTAAATTGTTATTTACTTAGTTTCCAAGTAAAGTTTTCTGTCTATTTCTCCCATCCCAGCCCACCCCTGCCCCATTCTACCCACCTCCCTCCCATTTCCATCCCCCTAGTTCTTGTCCTTGTGTCCTTCATATTTGTTCCTACAAATCCCTCCCCCTTTTTTCCTTTAATTTCCATTGCCTCTCCCCTCTGGTCACTGTCCCATTGTTCTCTATTTCAGTGTCTTTAAAAATCATAAAACATCAATTTCAAAGAACCTATGCACCACAATGTTCATAGCAGCACAATTTACAATAGCCAAGAGCTGGAGCAACCTAGGTGCCCATCAGGAAATGAATGGATCAAAAAATTGTGGTACATGTACACAATGGAATTCTATGCAGCAGAGAAAAAGAAGGAGCTACTACCTTTCCAACAACGTGGATGGAACTGAAAAGCATTATGCTGAGTGAAATAGGCCACGTGTTGAAAGACAAATACCATATGATCTCACTTCTTTATTTTTTTACTTTTTGGACTTTTTAAATTTTTAATTAATTTAATTTAGTTATTTTTCAAGTACAGTTTTTTGTCTATTTCTCCCATCCCAGCCTCCCCCACCCCTTGCTCCCCACATCCCTCCCATTTCAACCCCCCTTAATTCTCCTCCCTGTGTCCTTCCTATTGGTTCCACCAAATCCCTCCCCCTTTTTCCCCTTAACTTCCCTTCCCTCTCCCCTCTGGTCACTGTACCCTTGTTCTCTATTTCAGTGTCTTTGTTTTTTTTTTTCCTGCTTGCTTGTTTGTTTTGTTGTTTAGCTTCCTGTTAAAGGTGAGATCATATGGTATTTGTCTTTCAGCACCTGGACTATTTCACTCAGCATAATGCTTTCCAGTTCCATCCATGTTGTTGCAAAAGGTAGTAGCTCCTTCTTTCTCTCTGCAGCATAGAATTCCATTGTGTATATGTACCACAATTTTTGGATCCATTCATTTACTGATGGGCACCTAGGTTGCTTCCAACTCTTGGCTATTGTAAATTGTGCTGCTATGAACATTGTGGTGCATAGGTTCTTTGATATTGATGTTTTAGGATTCTTGGGATATAATCCCAGGAGTGGAATTGCTGGATCAAAAGGCAGGGTGATTTTTATTTTTCTGAGAAAATTCCATACTGTTTTCCATAATGGTTGTACCAGTCTGTAATCCCAACAACAGTGAACTAAGGACGCCTTTTCCCCATAGCCTCTCCAACATTTGTTGTTTGTTGCTTTGTTTATGATAGCCATCCTGACTGGTGTAAAGTGGAATCTCATTGTGGTTTTACTTTCCATTTCTCTGATAGCTAATGATATTAAGCATCTCTTCATGTGTCTCTGAATGTTCTGTATGTCCTCCTTGGAGAAGTGTTTGTTCAAGTCCTTTTCCCATTTTCTAATTGGGTTGGGTGTCTTCTTAGAGTGGAGTCGTGTAAGTTCTTTGTATATTTTGGAGATTAAACCTGTGTCTGAGGTATCATTGACAAATATGTTTTCCCATACAGTTGGTTGTCTTGCTAATTTAATACTGTTTTCTTTAGCCATGCAGAAGGTTTTTATTTTGATGAGATCCCATTTGTTTATTCTTTCCTTTATATGCCTTGCTCTAGGGGGACATAGCAGTAAAAAAGTTGCTGCGTGAAATATCTGAGATTTTCTTGCCAATGTTCTCCTCTAGGACTTTATGGTGTCACGGCTTACATTTAAGTCTTCTATCCACCTTGAATTTATTTTGGTGTATGGTGTAAGTCTGTGCTCAAGTTTCATTTTTTTGCACGTAGCTGTCCAGTTCTCCCAACACCATTTGTTGAAGAGGCTATCTTTACTCCATTTTATGTTACTGCCCCCTTTGTCGAATATTAATTGACTGTAGAGAGTTGGGTTGATTTCTGGGCTTTCTGTTCTGTTCCATTGGTCTATGTGCCTGTTTTTATGCCAGTACCAGGCTGTTTTGATTACAGTGGCCTTGTAATACAGTTTGATATCAGGTATTGTGATCCCTCCTACTTTGTTCTTCTTTCTCAAAAGAGCAGCTGCTATTCGGGCTCGTTTATGGTTCCATATAAATTTTTGAAATGTTTGTTCTATGTCTGTGAAATATGCCATTGGTACTTTAATAGGTATTGCATTGAATCTGTATATTGTTTTGGGTAGTATGGACATTTTGATGATGTTAATTCTTCCAATCCATGAACAAGGTATATGTTTCCATTTGTTTGTGTCTTCCTTGATTTCTTTTTTCAGGGCTGTGTAGTTTTCTGCATACAGGTTTTTTACCTCCTTAGTTAGGTTTATTCCCAGATATTTTATTTTTCTTTTTGCTATATCAAATGAAATTTTTCCTTGAATCCTGCTTCTGCTGATTCACTATTGTTGTACAAAAATGCCTTTGATTTCTGGATATTGACTTTGTAACCAGCTGTTTTGCCAAATTCATTAATTAGTTCAAGCAGTTTTGGGGTAGAGTCCATAGGATTTTCCATGTACACTATCATGTCATCTGCAAACAGTGGCAGTTTTGCTTCCTCCTTTCCTATTTGGATGCCTTTTATTTCCTTTTCTTGCCTGATCGCTGTGGCCAAAACTTCCAATACTATATTGAATAGAAGTGGTGAAAGTGGACAACCTTGTCTTGTTCCTGATCTTAGTGGAAAAGCTTTTAGTTTTTTCCCATTGAGTATGATATTGGCTGTAGGTCTCTCATATATGGCCTTTATTATTTTGAGAAATGCTCCCTGTATTCCCACTTTGCTGAGTGTTTTTATCATAAATGGGCGTTGTACCTTATCAAAAGATTTTTCCGCATCTATCGATATGATCATGTGATTTTTGTCTTTGCTTTTGTTTATGTGATGTATTACATTTACTGATTTGCGAATATTGAACCATCCTTGCATCCCTGGGATGAATCCCACTTGGTCCTGGTGTATGATCTTTTTGATATATTGTTGGATGCGATTTGCCAATATTTTGTTGAGGATTTTAGTATCTATGTACATCAGCGATATTGGCCTGAAGTTTTTTCTTTGTTGTGTCTCTATCTGGTTTTGGAATTAAGATGATGCTGGCTTCATAAAAAGAATTTGGGAGTTTTCCATACTTCTGGATTTTTTGGAATAGTCTGTGGAGAATAGGGGTTAGCTCTTACTTAAATGCTTTGTACAATTCGCCTGTGAAACCATCTGGTGCAAGGCTTTTGTGTGATGGTAGTTTTTTGATTACTGCTTCAATTTCTTTTGCTGTTATTGGTGTATTTAGATTTTCTGCTTCTTTTTCGTTGAGTTTTGGAAGATTGTATTTTTCTAGAAA
Source organism: Artibeus jamaicensis (assembly GCF_021234435.1). NCBI lineage: Eukaryota > Metazoa > Chordata > Mammalia > Chiroptera > Phyllostomidae > Artibeus > Artibeus jamaicensis. Next base: position 22,352,575 of record NW_026521506.1, read on the forward strand.
TGTGTCCATTTCCCTTAGGTTCTCAAATTTCTTGGCATACAGTTCTTCATAGTAATTTCTTACAATCCCTTCTATTTCTGTGGTATCAGATGTAATCTTTCCTCTTTCATTTCTGATTGTGTTTATTTGTGTCCTCTCACTTCTTTTCTTGATGAGCCTACTTAAAGGCTTGTCTATTTTGTTTATCTTCTCAAAGAACTAACTCCTGGATTCATTGATCCTTAGAATAGTGCTTTTCATTTCTATGTCATTTAATTCTGCTCTAATCTTGGTTATTTCCTTCCTTCTGCTTGCTCTGGGCTGTCTTTGTTGTTGTTCCTTGACTTCTTGCAGGTGTAGGTTTAGGTTGTTTATTTGAAATGTTTCTATCTTCTTTAGGTAGGCCTGTATTGCTATAAACTTCCCTCTCAGGACGGCCTGCACTGTGTCCCATAAATTTTGGGTTGTTGTGAGATCGTTTTCATTTGTTTCCGGAAAAGTTTTGATTTCTTCCCTAATTTCATTCTTGACCCATTTGTTGTTTAATAGCATACCATTCAGTCTCCTTGATTTTGGGTGCTTTGGTTTTTTTTATTTGGGGTAGGTTTCCAATTTCAGTCCTTTGTGGTCAGAGCAGATGCTTGGTATGATTTCAATTTTCTTGAATTTTTTGAGGCTCGTTTTGTGTCCTATTATGTGGTCTATCTTTGAAAATGTTCCATGTGCATTTGAAAATAATGTGTTTTTAGTTTCTTTGGGATGAAGGGCTCTATATATATCAGTGTAGTCCATTTCATCTAGGGTGTTGTTTAATGCCACAATATCTTTGTTGATAATTTGTTTGGAAGATCTGTCCATTTTTGATAGTGGGGTGTTCAAATCCCCTACTATAATTGTGTTGCTGTCAATATCTTTCTTTAAGTCCTCTAAGATTTTCTTGATATATTTGGGTGCCCCTATGTTTGGTGTATATATGTTTACAATGTAAATGTCTCCTTGGTGGATTCCTCCCTTGAGTATAATGAAGTGACCTTCTGGGTCTCTCTTTATGGCCTTTTTTTTGAAGTCTATTTTCTCTGATATGAGAATTGCTACCCCAGCTTTTTTTTCTTGTCCGTTTGCTTGGAAATCTTTTTTCCAGCTTTTCACTTTTAGTCTGTGATGGTCTTTTGTCCTGAGGTGGGTCTCTTGTAGGCAGCATATGTGTGGGTCATGCTTTCTTATCCATTGAGCTATTCTGTGTCTTTTGATTGGAGCATTTAATCCACTTGCGTTTAAGGTTATTATTGATAGGTACTTATTCATTGCCATTTTTGTTCCTGTGTTCCTCTCTGTCTCCCTCTTATCCTTCCTTCCCTTAAAGCAGTCCTTTTAGTATTTCTTGTAGAGCTGGTTTGGTGGAGGCGTATTCTTTTAGGCTTCTTTTGTCTTGGAAGCTCTTTATTTAGCCATCTATCTTGATTGAGAGCCTTGCTGGGTAAAGTAGCCTTGGTTGTAGGCCTCTGGTTCTCATTACTTGGAATATTTCTTGCCATTCTCTTCTTGCTTGAAGTGTTTCCATTGAGAAGTCAGTAGCTAACCTTATTGGGGCTCCCTTGTTTGTTACTTCTTTTTTCTCCCTTGATGCCTTTAAGATTCTCTCTTTGTCTTGGAATTTTGCCATTTTGATGATGATGTGTCTTGAAGTGGGCCTCCTTGTGTTCCTCTTGATTGGGACTCTCTGTGATTCCTGGATTTGTGAGACTTTTTCTCCTATCGAATTAGGGAAATTTTCTCTCATTACTCATTCAAATACGTTTTCTATCCTTTGTGCTTCTTCTTCTCCTTCTGGTATTCCTATTATTTGGATGTTATTGCGTTTCATATTGTCTTGCATTTCTCTTAATCCCTCTTTATTTTTTCTTAGCCTCTTTTCATTTTCTTGCTCTTTCTGTGAGATGCTTTCTACCTTGTCCTCCAACTCACTAATTCTGTTACATCCCGTCCTCGTGAGCAAGAAGGGTCCGAGACTACTGGGTAGTCAGAGGTGTTTTATTGGCCAAAGTTTCAAAGTTTACCTGCGCAGAGGCGAACTCTCGGGGTGCCTCCGGAGACACACAAGTGCCAAAATGGCTACAAATGAGAGTTGCGCCTAACGCTTACAGGCTAGGATTCTTATAGAGGCGAGCAAGCAAGCAACTTCCAGAAGCAGAAGGTGGCAGTTAGCTATTGGCTCAGGGGCTATACTAAGGTGCATGATCTGACCAAGGATTGCTTACTAGAGCTCGTGGACAGCTCGTGATAGTATGGCTGATTGGCTCTTAAACCTCATGCTGTGGTTGTGGTCTTTTTACCCCCCCACCCTGCTTGGCGTTCCAGGAGCTGACTTAACACAATCAGGTCTGTACCTCCTTTAAGTGCACCCTGTCCTTATGGTCGAGCGAACAGCTAAAATTGAGAACAATCACTCCCTCATTTCCCTGGCTCCTTCAATCCTATCCTTCGCTTCATCTATCCTACTTTTGAAACTTTCTACTGTATTCTTCAATTCGGAAATTGTATTCTTCATTTCCTCTTGTCCCTTGCTGATAGTTTCCATTTCCTTTTTCATGTTGATGTAGTTTGCAGAGAGATCATTGTAGTTCCCCCGTAGTTTTTGATAGTTCACTGTGAGCTCTTTGAACTTTGTAATAACCAGTGCTTTGAATTTACTATCTGATAGTTGATCAGCCTCTATTTCATCTAACATTCTTTCTGAAGTTCCTGTTTCTCTTTCATTTGGGGATTGTTTCTTTGTCTTCCCATTGTTTGAGACTCTTCTTGTTAGTCTCTGCTTCTAAAATTGAACTGTTCTGAAAGCCTGGTTTTATGGTGTGAACTTCTGTGGTATGATCCTTGTGAAGTTCAGTGGTGCAGACTCCTTGACGTTTCTTGATGTTCTCCGTCTCCACCTACTCTCACGCTGGTCTTCACACTGCTCCTTGCGTTGGTCACCTACCACTGCTGAATGTCCCAGCTCTATTAGGCGCCTCCTCAAGAGCCCAGGCCCGTTACTACGGCAGCGGCATAGGGACCAAAAATTCCCGGCTCCTGTAGCTGATTCCTCTGCTGCTGCCCAGGACCATCACAGGGGTTTGGAGTGTCCCGACTTCCGTACCTGACTCCCTGGGATCCAGTCCTGTCTCTATGGCAGTGGAACAGAGGCTTAGAATGTCCTAGCTCTGGTACCTGACTCCCCAACGTCCAGTCCCGTGGCTATGGCAGCGGCACAGGGGCTGAGAATGCCTCGGCTGTGTTGCTGACTCCTCTGCCTCCCAGGACTGTCACAGGGGTTTGGAGCATCCCATCTCTCATACCTGACTCCCCAGCGTCCAGTCCCGTAGCTACGGCAGCGGCACAGGGGCTGAGAAGGTCTCGGCTCCCGTAGCTGTCTCCTCAGGGCCCAAGCCCATCTGTATCGTGGCATCACAGGGGCCTCTGGCGTCCCAGCTCCTGCAACTGACTCTTCTGTTGTCCAGGCCGATAGCTATGGCATCAGCACAGGGGCCAAGAATGTCCCAGCTCCGGTTCCTGACTCCTCTGTCACCCAGGACCGTCACAGGGGCTTGGCGTGTCCGGTTCCTCTACCTGACTACCCGGCTCTTATGCCTTTTGCTCTGGTGGCAGGACAGGGGCCTCATGTGTCCCAGCTGGTGTTTCAGCGTTGGTCATAATCTCTGGTCTTTTAATTTCATAAATTCTTGGTAACCGATGGTTTATTGTGCTGTTTCTCTATAGATCTGCCAGGATTTTCACCCATGAGTACAATAGCTAGCATCAGCTCTGTCTTACTCCATTGCCATCCCATAGATCTGATCTCACCTTTAACAGGAAGCTAATCAACAAAACAAACAAGCAAGCAGAATAAAAACAAAGACACTGAAATTGCAAGATTTCCTTTTTATTCATCACTGAATAATATAACACTGTGTGAATATAGATTTATTAGTATATTTTATACAGGTATTGCTCTCAGTGGCATTCCTGAATAAATATACCACATGCTAAATTCTTGCCCAGCATTGTTTAATATAGAAATTAAAATAAATATGTATTAATAAATTTATTTACTATTTATAATATATTATATTTATTAATAAATATAATATACACAACAATGGTACTTAATGTGTATCACTGTTTTCCCATTCATCGATTAAGTTTTCTTTCTCTTACTTCTATAAACTGTAAAGTAAACCATGAGAAACTTGCTCCCAGCATAGTAGAGTCTCTCCTTATATAAAGGTCATTTTCCTAAGTGAAATTTAGAGCTTAAAACAGGTGTTCCACTATTGCTTTTTAAATACTTTAAATTATCCATATTGTATTTATATTATGCTTAACCTAGCATAGTCAGTCTTTTTCTTCGTTTGTTGAAGCAGATTGTTATTTGAAACAGAATGCCATTTTTAATATTGAGCATACATTGAAAGAATTGACTTGATAGTGACATTATGTTAAATGAGAAATATGTATCATTAATCACTGAATTTACACTGAGCACTGAACACAAACAGCTTAAGTCACATACGTTACTTGTGCCTAAAGATGATAAAATCCTGTAGCAGAAATTGCAAATCTCTTCTACTAAGGATCTTTATGAAAAGAGGGCACAAGGTTTGGAGATTTAAAAAGATGACAGAGAAGGGATGGGTTATCTTTTAGTGCTGATTTGGAGAAAAAAGAAAAGAAGTCTAGGACAAGTAAACCAGAATACTAAAATTCCATTCATGACTATCAGGAAAGATAGTTTTCTAACAGAAACTATTGATATGTGTTTTAGCATAAAATAATCACAATTTGAGTGAATATAAAAACTTTTCAAGTAGATAGGAAGTTTAATAAATAGCTAATCAACATGACATATAATTTAAAGTTACCCAAGGTTGTTTTGTTTTTGTTTGTTTGGGTCTTTCTTTCTCAGGCTAATCTAAATTACTCTCTACCTTTGGAAGTCAAGATGATCCTAGAAGGCAAAACTCAACTCCAAATTTCAAAAATTGAAGAGATATTAAATTATTGAATGGTGAAGCAAACATGATAAAATGCCTCTTTGTATTTCTTATACAATAATGCAAATGAAATTAATTTCTTTAAACTTCATAGGAACAGGAATACTTGAGTGTTTAGAAAGAAACTGTTGATAAAAGGAAAGTTGATGTTACTATTATCACTTTGCTATATAAATATGTGTTATAATCTTTTTACTTCATATTATATCTGTATTGATTTTATTGCACAAACAGATCATGATTTTCTGTTACAACATGATAAATTGCCTCTTTGTATTTCTTATACAATAATGCAAATGAAATTAATTTCTTTAAACTTCATAGGAACAGGAATACTTGAGTGTTTAGAAAGAAACTGTTTTTTTTTTAATATTTATTTATTTATTTATCTTTAGAGGGGAAGAAGAGGGGGCAAGAAACATCAATGTATGGTTGCCTCTAGTGTGTCCCCTGCTGGGAACTGGCCTGCAGGGAACTGGTTTGCAACCCAGGAATGTGCCCTGACTGGGAATTGAACCGCGATCCTCTGATTCGCAGACCTGCACTCAGTCCACTGAGCTATACCAGCCAGGGCCTTAGAAAGAAACTGTTGATAAAAGGAAAGTTGATGTTACTATTATCACTTTGCTATATAAATATGTGTTATAATCTTTTTACTTCGTATTATATCTGTATTGATTTTATTGCACAAACAGATCATGATTTTCTGTTACAACTATGACCAGCATCCCTTTGGCTGAATATTTCTTATATGAACTGAAGGTCTTTAAACTCAAATTCCTGCACTAGAAATGGTGAGGGACTTAAGCATCAGTGTTGAAGAATAACTGTATTTGAAAATTACAATATTATTTAATGTAAAAATAGTTTTCAGTTGCAGCTGATAGATCAATAAATGTTATATGAGACACACTTGGTCTCACACCAAGTGTGTCTCATATAACATACTTGGTGAATGTCAGAGGAAACACAGCAGTCTTTGGACTCTTGCCCATCATTTTCTTTGTCTCATACTAACCCATTTTATGATGAATCTCTAATTGTATAGAAAATATATTACACAGAGTAAAACTTGTACATAGGCACAGAGCTGAGAGTCATAGAGTTGGTTTTATTTTTTCATTTTTTGGTATAATTTTGTCACTAAGAAGCTACCACTTTTGCCCCAGTTCTCCAACTTTAAAATTGATCTATGCGTCTGTGACAGAGACTAATCTGTAGTGACTTAGATACTAAAAATATTTATTAGTTTTTAATAAACAATATAAACCATCCAGAATCAATAGGCAGGTTACTCTGTTTCATTTGATCATTATATACTTTGACTACTTTTTTTTATTACCATTATTTCTGAACACTGTCCTCAACAGCATAGTTAAAGGTGGGTTTCAGGCATGTGTGTTGTGTTTCTCTTTTTTAATTTTTATTGTTGTTCAAGTAGAGTTGTCTCCATTTTTACCCCACCATGCCCCCACCTCCAATCATCCACACTTCCCACCCTTGAACCTACCCCCTTTTGCTTTGTCCATGTATCCTTTATACATGTGTTTTTATGGCCCTACCCCTATTAATTATCCCCTATTATCCCCATTATTCCTCTTTCCCTTCCTTTCTGGTTACTGTCAGTTTGTTCTTAATTTGATTGTCTCTGGTTGTGTTTTGCTTGCTTGTTTGTTTTGTTGATTCCACCTATAGGTGAGATCATAGGGCATCTATCTTTCACTGCCGGGCTTATTTCACTTAGTGTAATGCTGTCCAGATCCATCTATGCTGTTGCAAAGGTAGGAGCTCCTCCCTTCTTTCTACTCAGTTGTATTCCATTGCATAAATGTACCATAGTTTTCTGATCCATTCATTTACTGATGGGCACTTAGGTTGCTTCCAGCACTTGGCTATATATTTGTGTTTCAGCATTCTTAGGGTATAGTCCCAGCAGTGTAATTGCTGGGTCTAAACGCACTTCCACTTTTTAGATTTTGAAAATTTTTCACTTTTTTCCACAATGGCTACACCAGTCTGCATTTCCACCAACAGTATACTAAGGTCCCCTTTTCTCCACATTTTCACCAGCACTTGTTGTTTGTTGATTTGTTTATGATGGCCATTCTGATCAGTGTGAGGTAGTATCTCATTGTGGTTTTAATTTGCATCTCTTTGATGGATAGTGATGCTGAGCATCTTTTCGTATGTCTCTGGCCCCTTTGTATGTCCTCCTTGCAGAAGTGTCTGTTCAGGTCCTTTGATCATTTTTTAATTGGGTTGTTTTGTTTTCCTGGAGTGTGTTCTTTATATATTCTGGAGATCAAACTTTGTCTGAGGTATAATTGGCAAATGTGTTTTCCCATACAGTTGGTTCTTTTTTCATTTTACTGTTGTTTTCCTTAGCTGTGCAGAAGCTTTCTATTTTGATGAGATCCCATTTGTTAATTCTTTCCTTTATATCTCTTTCTGTAGAGGACATATTGGTTTAAATATTGCTGCATGAAATATCTGACATTTTCCTGCCTATATTCTCCTCTAGGACTTTTATGTTGTCATGATTTATATTTAAGTCTTTTACCCACCATTAATTTATTTTTGTATATGGTGTAAGTTGGTGGTAAAATTTAATATTTTTTGCAGGTAGCTGTCCAGACCTCTCAATACCATTTGTTGAAAAGGCTCTTTTTCATCCATTTTATGCTTCTTCCCCCTTTGTCAAATATTAATTGGCCATAGAGGCTTGGGCTTATTTTTGAGCTCTCTGTTCTGTTCCATTGGTCCATGTGTCTGTTTTTTTTTTAATTTTATTCATTTATCCTTAGAGGGGAAGGGAAGGAGAGAGGGATAGAAATATCAATGTATGTTTGCCTCTTGTGTGTCCCCACTGGGAACTGGCATGGTACCCAGGCAGGTGCCCTAACTGGGAATCAAACAACAATCCTTTGGTTTGTAGGCCCGTGCTCAGTCCAGGGCTATGTATCTGTTCTTATGCAAATAGCAGGCTTTTTGCCTTATAGTGGCCTTGTAATATAGCTTGATATCAGTTATTGTGACCCCTCCTACTTTGTTCTTCTTTCTCAAAATTGCTCCAATATTTGGAGTTACATATGGTACCACATAAATTTTTGAAATGTTTGTTCTATATCTGTGAAATATATCATTGGAATTTTAATAGGGATTACACTGAATACAGAAATTGCTTTGGGTAATATGGACATTTTCATAATGTTGATTGTTGCAATCCATGAGTGTGTGTTCCTTTTCTTAATAAGATGAATAGTATAGAAAAATTCTAATGTGAGGTATTCAGTAATGTTGCAGAGTGGAAATTTTTAAGTTAGAGAAAAAAATTAGAACTACTGAAAAATGCTTCTCTTGAAAATTATGAAATAAACACAGAATAAGTAGAAATGAAATAGAAGGAAGAAATATGTATATGTAAGAATAACTCATAAATAAAATTATAAACAATAGAGAACATAACAAACTTCAAGTCTATAACATTTGTAAAACTTAAATTACTGAACAGATTTTTCAACAAAATATAAAGTAAAAATAAATATCAGAAAATAAGTAGAGAGGATGCTGGGAAGATGGCGACAGAGTAGGAGGGAGCTGATGCTAGCTCCTGTACTCATGGTTGAAAATCCTGGCAGATCTATAGAGAAACAGCACAATAAAACATCGCTTACCCAGCATTTATGCAATTAAAAGACCAAAGATTGTGACCAACGCTGAAACACCAGACAGCGGCACAGTCAGCTAATGAAGCTAGGACACACGAGGACCCTGTGCTGCCGCCAGAGAAACAGGCCTGGGAGCCAGGGAGTCAGGTACGGGAGCCGGACACTCCAAGCCCCTGTGACGGTCTGGGAAACAGAGGAGTCAGGAACCGGAGCTGGGACATTCTTGGCCCCTGTGCTGATGCCATAGCTACTGGCCTGGGCAACAGAAGAGTCAGTTGCAGGAGCTGGAACACCAGAGGCCCCTGTGATGCCACCATATAGATGGACTTGGGCCCTGAGGAGCCAGCTACGGGAGCTGGCACATTCTCAGTCCCTGTGCCACTGCCATAGCAACGGGACTGGATGCTGGGGAGTCAGGTATGAGACGCGGGATGCTCCAAACCCTGTGACAGTGCTGGGAGGCAGAGGAGTCAGCAACACAGCTGAGGCATTCTCAGCCCCAGTGCCGCTGCCATAGTGACGGGACTGGACGTTGGGGAGTCAGGTACCGGAGCTAGGACATTCTAAGCCTCTGTTCCACTGCCATAGAGACAGGACCGGATCCCAGAGAGTCAGGTATGGAAGCCAGGACACTCCAAACACCTGTGACGGCCCAGGGCAGCAGAGGAGCCAGGTATGGGAGCCCGGAAATTCTCAGACCCTGTGCCACTTCCATAGTGATGGGACTGGACGCGGGGGAGTCAGGTACAGAGGCCGGGACACTCCAAACCCCTGTGATGGTCCTGGGCGAGAGCAAAGGAATCAGCTACAGGAGCCGGGACATTCTTGGCCCCTATGCCGCTGCCATAGTAACGGGCCTGGGCTCTTGAGGAGGCGCCTAATAGAGCCGAGATATTCAGCAGTGGTAGGAGACCAAGCAAGGACCAGCGCCAGGACGAGCGTGAGAGTAGGGGAGACGGAGAAAATCAAGAAAGGTCAAGGAGTCTGCACCACTGAACTTCACAAGGATCATACCACAGAAGTTCACACCATAAAACCAGGCTTTCAGAACAGATCAATTTTAGAAGCAGAAACAAACAAGAAGAGTCTCAAACAATGGGAAGACAAAGAAACAATCCCCAAATGAAAGAGAAACCAGAAACTTCACTAAGCATGTTAGATGAAATAGAGGCCGATCAACTATCAGATAGTGAATTCAAAGCACTGGTTATTACAAAGTTCAAAGAGCTCACAGTGAACTACCAGAAACTACGGGGGAACTACAATGATCTCTCTGCAAACTACATCAACATGAAAAAGGAAATGGAAACTATCAGCAAGGGACAAGAGGAAAGGAAGAATACAATTTCCGAATTGAAGAACTCAGTAGAAAGTTTCAAAAGTAGGATAGATGAAGCGGGGGATAGGGTTAGTGAGTTGGACGACAAGGTAGAAAGCATCTCACAGAAAGAGCAAGAAAATGAAAAGCAGCTCAGAAAGAATAAACAGGGCTTAAGAGAAATGCAAGACAATATGAAACGCAATAACATCCGAATAATAGGAATACCAGAAGGAGAAGAAGAAGAACAAGGGATAGAAAACGTATTTGAACGAGTAATGAGAGAAAATTTCCCTCATGTGATGAGAGAAAAAGTCACACAAATGCAGGAATCACAGAGAATCCCATTCAAGAGGAACCCAAGGAGGTCTACTTCAAGACACATCATCATCAAAATGGCAAAATTCCAAGACAAAGAAAGAATCTTAAAGACAGCAAGAGAGAAAAAAGAAATAGCATAAAATGGAGCCCCAATAAGGGTAGCTACTGACTTCTCAATGGAAAAACTCCAAGCAAGAAGAGAATGACAAGAAATATTCCAAGTAACGAGAACCAGAGGCCTACAACCAAGGCTACTTTACCCAGCAAGGCTCTCAGTAAAGATAGATGGCCAAATAAAGAGCTTCCAAGACAAAAGAAGCCTAAAAGAATATGCCTCTACCGAACCAGCTCTACAAGGAATACTAAAAGGACTGCTTTAAGGGAAGGAAGGATAAGAGGGAGACAGAGAGGAACACAGGTACAAAAATGGCAATGAATAAGTAAATATCAATAATTACCTTAAGCATAAATAGATTAAATGCTCCAATCAAAAGACACAGAATAGCTCAATGGATAAGAAAGCATGACCCACACATATGCTGCCTACAAGAGACCCACCTCAGGACAAAAGACCATCACAGACCAAAGTGAAAGGCTGGAAACATATTTTCGAAGCAAACGGACAAGAAAAAAAAGCTGGGGTAGCAATTCTTATATCGGAGAAAATAGACTTCTAAAAAAGGGTCATAAAGAGAGACCCAGAAGGTCACTTCATTATACTCAAACGGAGAATCCACCAAGAAGACATTAATATTATAAACAGATATGCACCAAACATAGGGGCACCCAAATATATCAAGAAAATCTTAGAGGACTTAAAGAAAGATATTGATAGTAACACAATTACAGTAGGGGATTTGAACACCCCACTATCAAAAATGGACAGATCTTCCAAACAAAGTATCAACAAAGATATTGTGGCATTAAACAACACCTTACATGAAATGGACTTAACTAATATATATAGCCCTTCATCCCAAATAAGCTAAATACAAATTCTTTTCAAATGCACATGGAACATTTTCAAAGATAGACCACATAACAGGACACAAAAACGAGCCTCAAAAAATTCAAGAAAATTGAAATCATACCAAGCATCTTCTCTGACCACAAAGGACTGAAATTGGAAACCTACCCCAAAGAAAAAAACCCAAAGCACCCAAAATCATGGAGACTGAATGGTATGCTATTAAACAACGAATGGGTCAAGAATGAAATTAGGGAAGAAATCAAAACGTTTCTGGAAACAAATGAAAATGATCTCACAACACCCCAAAACTTATGGGACACAGTGAAGGCAGTCCTGAGAGGGAAGTTTATGGCAAAACAGGCCTACCTAAAGAAAATAGAAACATTTCAAATGAATAACTTAACCCTACGCCTGCAAGAACTCGAGGAACAACAACAAAGACAGCCCAGAGCAAGCAGAAGGAAGGAAATAACCAAGATTAGAGCAGAATTAAATGACATAGAAACTAAAAGCACAATTTTAAGGATCAATGAATCCAGGAGTTGGTTCTTTGAGAAGATAAACAAAATATACAAGCCTTTAAGTAGGCTCATCAAGAAAAGAAGTGACAGGACTCATACGATCAGAAATGAAAGAGGAGAGATTACAACTGATACCACAGAAATAGAAGAGATTGTAAGAAATTACTATGAAGAACTGTATGCCAAGAAATTTGAGAACCTAAGGGAAATGGACAAATTTCTAGAAAAATACAATCTTCCAAAACTCAGTGAAAAAGAAGCAGAAAGTATAAATACACCAATAACAGCAAAAGAAATGGAAGCAGAAATCAAAAAACTCCTATCACACAAAAACCCTTGACCAGATGGTTTGACATGAGAATGCTACAAAGCATTTAAGGAAGAGCTAACCCCTATTCTCCACAGACTATTCCAAAAAATCCAGAAGAATGGAAAACTCCCAAATTCTTTTTATGAAGCCAACATCATCTTAATTCCAAAACCAAATAGAGACACAACAAAGAAAGAAAACTTCAGGCCAATATCGCTGATGAACATAGAAGCTAAAATCCACAAAAAATATTGGCAAATCGCATCCAACAATAGATCAAAAAGATCATACAGAAAGACCAAGTGGGATTCATCCCAGGTATGCAAGGATGGTTCAATATTCGCAAATCAGTAAATGTGATACATCACATAAACAAAAGCAAAGACAAAAATCACATGATCATATCAATAGAGGTGGAAAAACTTTCAATAAGGTACAACACCCATTTATGATAATAACACTCAGCAAAGTGGGAATACAGGGAGCATTTCTCAAAATAATAAAGGCTATATATGAGAGACCTACAGCCAATATCATACTCAATGGGAAAAAACTAAAAGCTTTTCCACTAAGATCAGGAACAAGATGAGGATGTCCACTTTCACCACTTCTATTCAATATAGGTTTGGAAGTTTTAGCCAGAGCGATCAGGCAAGAAAAGGAAATAAATGGCATCCAAATAGGAAAGGAGGAAGCAAAACTGCCACTGTTTGCAGATGACATGATAGTGTACATGGAAAATCCTACAGCCTCTACCAAAAAACTGCTTGAACTAATTAATGAATTTGGCAAAACAGCAGAATACAAAGTCAATATCCAGAAATCAAAGGCATTTTTGTATACCAACAGTGAATCAGCAGAAGCAGGAATCAAGGAAAAATCCCATTCAATATAGCAAAAAGAAAAATATAATATCTGGGAATAAATCTAACCAAGGAGGTAAAAAACCTGTATGCAGAAAACTACACAGCCCTGAAAAAAGAAATCAAGGAAGACACAAACAAATGGAAACATATACCTCATTTATGGATTGGAAGAATTAACATCATCAGAATGTCCATACTACCCAAAGCAATATACAGATTCAATGCAATACCTATTAAAGTACCAATGGCATATTTCACAGACATAGAACAAACACTTCAAAAATTTATATGGAACCATAAACGAGCCCGAATAGCAGCTGCTCTTTTGAGAAAGAAGAACAAAGTAGGAGGGATCACAATACCTGATATCAAACTGTATTACAAGGCCACTGTAATCAAAACAGCCTGGTACTGGCATAAAAACAGGCACATAGACCAATGGAACAGAACAGAGAGCCCAGAAATCAACCCAACTCTCTACAGTCAATTAATATTCGACAAAGGGGGCAGTAACATAAAATGGAGTAAAGGTAGCCTCTTCAACAAATGGTGTTGGGAGAACTGGACAGCTACATGCAAAAAAATGAAACTTGAGCACAGACTTACACCATACACCAAAATAAATGCAAGGTGGATAAAAGACTTAAATGTAAGCCATGACACCATTGAAGTCCTAGAGGACAACATCAGTAAGAAAATCTCAGATGTTTCATGCAGCAACTTTTTTATTGATATGTCCCCTAGAGCAAGGAATATAAAGGAAAGAATAAACAAATTGGATCTCATCAAAATAAAAACCTTCTGCATGGCTAAAGAAAACAGTATTAAATTAGCAAGACAACCAACTGTATGGGAAAACATATTTGCCAATGATACTTCAGACAAAGGTTTAATCTCCAAAATATACAAAGAACTTACACGACTCCACTCTAAGAAGACACCCAACCCAATTAAAAAATGGGAAAAGGACTTGAACAAACACTTCTCCAAGGAGGACATACAGAACATTCAGAGACACATGAAGAGATGCTCAATATCATTAGCTATCAGAGAGATGCAAATTAAAACCACAATGAGATACCACTTTACGCCAATCAGGATGGCTATCATAAACAAAGCAACAAACAACAAATGTTGGAGAGGTTGTGGGGAAAAGGGGTCCTTAGTTCACTTTTGCTGTGATTGCAGACTGTTACAACCATTATGGAAAACGGTATGGAATTTTCTCAGAAAAATAAAAATTGACCTGCCTTTTGACCCAGCAATTCCACTGCTGAGATTGTATCCTAAGAATCCTAAAACATCAATATCAAAGAACCTATGCACCACAATATTCATAGCAGCACAGTTTACAATAAATAGCCAAGAGTTGGAAGCAATCTTGGTGCCCTTCAGGAAATGAATGGATCAAAAAGTTGTGGTACATCTACACAATGGAATTCTATGCAGCAGAGAGAAAGAAGGAGCTCCTACCTTTTGCAACAACATGGATGGAACTGGAAAGCATTATGCTGAGTGGAAAAGGCCAGGAGTTGAAAGACAAATACCATATGATCTCACCTTTAACAGGAAGCTAAATAACCAAACAAAAATCAAGCACAATAAAAACAGACACTGAAATGGAGAACAAGGGTACAGTGACCAGAGGGGAGAGGGAAGGGAAGTTAAGGGGAAAAAGAGGGAGGGATTTGGAGGAACAAATAGGCAGGACACAGAGAGGAGAACTAAGGTGTGTGGAAATAGGAGGGAGGTGGGGAGCAAGTGGCGTGGGATTCTGGGATGGGAGAAAGAGACAAAAAAACTGTACTTGAAAAATAACTAAATAAAATTAATAAAAAATAAAAAAATGTGAAGCAGTATAGATTAGTGAAACATGATTCTATGCAATAGAACCAAAGCATTTTGTATCTTGACAATTAATATATCTTTGACATTAGAAAAGTTCATTAATATTTTTCTCTTATTTTCCTGAATTTAAATTGGAATAAATAAATAAAATATATTTTAAAAAAAGAAAGAAAAAAATAAATAGAAACAAGTATAGTATAAATGTTATCTTGAGATATTAAAAAACTAAATCAATTTGATGCTACATTTAGAGAACATATTCCTAGAAAATATAAATAATCAATGTAAGAAGTAAAAATTTTGAATAAGTCAATAAATTATATCTGTTTATTCTGTAGTTAAAATACCTTATTGATCACTATCACACTATGCAAAATAATGACAAGGCCCAAGGAGATTTAAAGTACTATTTTTACAAATCTTAAAGAAAGAGGTAATTTTTTAAAATATTTTTTATTATTGTTCAAGTACAGTTGTCTCCATTTCCTTCCCACTATTCTCTCCAACCCCACCCATCACTACCTCATAACCTTGATCCCACCCACCTTTGGCTTTGTCCAACTGACCTTTACACATGTTCCTTGATGATCCTTCCCATTCTTTCCCCTAATCTCTCTCCTTCCCCTCTGGTTATTGTCAGCTGGTTCTTTTTTTTTTTTTTTGAAAAATATTATTCTTTCAATGTTTTACTAATCATTTTTTTAAAGATTTTATTTATTTATCTTTAGAGGGGAAGGGAATGAGAGAGGGAGAGAAACATCAATGTATGGTTGCCTTTCGTGCATCCCCTGCTGGGAACTGGCCTGCAGGGAACCGGCCTGCAACCCAGGCATGTGCCCTGACTGGGAATCGAACCGTGATCCTCTGGTTCACAGGCCCGTGCTCAATCCACTGAGCTACACCAGCCAGGGCTGGTTCTTTTTTTTTAAATATATTTTATTGATGATGCTATTACAGTTGTCCTATTTTCCTCTTTTATTACCTTCTACACTGCAAACCCCATCCCACTCAAATTCCCCCCCCCCCTTTAGTTTATGTCCATGGTTCATACATATAGGTTCTTTGGCTTCTACATTTCCTATACTATTCTTGCCCTCCCCCATCTGTTTAATACCTACCATTTATGCTACTTATTCTCTGAACCCTTTCTCCCTCTCTCTCCCTCCCACTCCCCTGTTGATAACCCTCCATGTGATCTCCATTTCTGTGATTTTGATCCTGTTCTAGTTGTTTACTTTGTTTTTGTTTTAGGTGTGGTTGTTAATAACTGAGTTTGTTGTCATTTTACTGTTCATGGTTATTACCTTCTTTTTCTTAAATAAATCCCTGTAACATTTCATATAATAAGGGCTTGGTGATGATGAACTCCTTGAACTTGACCTTACCTGAGAAGCACTTTATCTGCCTTTCCATTCTAAATGAAAGCTTTGCTGAATAGAGCAATCTTGGATGCGTGTCCTTGCCTTTTATGACTTGGAATATTTCCCTCCAGCCTTTTCTTGCCTGTAAGGTCTCTTTGGAGAAATCAGCTGACAGTCTGATGGGAACTCCCTGGTAGGTAACTGTCTCCTTATCTCTTGCTGCTTTTAAGGGTCTTTCATCTTTAATCTTATGTAATGTAATTATGATGTGCATTGGTGTGTGTTTCCTTAGGTCCAATTTCTTTGGGACTCTCTAGACTTCCTGGGCTTCCTGGAAGTCTTTTTCCTTTGCCAGATTGAGAAAGTTTTCCTTCATTATTTTTTCAAATAAGTTTTCCATTTCTTGCTCCTCCTCTTCTTCTGGCACCCCTATAATTCAATCATTGAAATATTTAAAGTTGCCCTAGAGGTTCCTAAGCCTCCCCTTGTATTTTTTGAAGTCTTGTTTCTTCATTCTGTTCTGGTTGGATGTTAAAATCTTCCTTCTGGTCCAAACTGTTCACTTGAGTCCTGATTTCCTTCCCATCACTATTGATTCCCTGTACATTTTCCTTTATTTCGCTTAACATAGCCTTCATTTTTCATCTAATTTGCAGCCATATTAAGCCAATTCTGTGAGCACCTTGTTACCAGTGTTTTAAACTGTGCATCTGGTAGATTGGCTATCTCTTCATTGCTTAGTTGTATTATTTCTGGAGTTTTGATCTGTTCTTCCATTTGGAGCATTTATTTTTGTCTTGGCATGCCTGTTATGCAGTTAGGGGCAGAGCCTTAGGTGTTAAACAGGGCGGGGCAACCCACATAGCTGTGTTATGATGCTATATGTGGGGGAGGGGTCCAAGAGGAAACAATGCCACTTGCTCAGCTCTCTGCCAGTTTTCAGGCACTTCTGCTGCTACCCACAATCAAATTGGACCCTTCTGGTGCTGATTCCTGGGTTGGTGAGCTTGTGTAAGTTCTAGGACTCTGTGGATCTTTCCAATGACCTCTCCTGTGAGGCTGGGAGGTTCTCCTGCTGCCACCTAAACCCCCACAGGTGTTTTCAATCAGAGATTTGAGTCTTTATTTTCCCACACTGAAACTCTGGGTCCCACACTCTGTCTGGCTCCCCAGGCATTCCTTCTGGTTTATCTGCAACCAGTTTGCAATCCCCCACCTCTCTGTGTCCATCAACCACTGCCTTGCTTGCCACCTCCTGCCCTTCCCTCCCTGCCAGCTGCTGCTTTGCTGTAAGTCCTTTCTGCTCAGCTGCCTGTCTCTCCTCCTCCTAATGGTCCGATGAATGTTTCTTCTTTAACTCCTTGTTTGTCAGACTTCTATACAGTTCAATTTTCTGTCAGTTTTGGTTGTTTTTTGTTTTTAAATTTTTGTTGTTCTTCTTTTGCTTGTGCGAAGAGGCACAGTGTGTCTATCTCCATCTTGGCTGGAATTCCAGTTTGTTCTTTATTTCAATAAAGAAACAAACAATTCTTATCTAGTAAAACTCTTTCAGAGAAGAAAATCTGTCCTATTCATTATGAGACTGGAATAACCTTGACATCAGTACTTGACAGGGATGGTGCAATAAATAAAAATTATAAGGCT
This sequence comes from Artibeus jamaicensis, assembly GCF_021234435.1. NCBI lineage: Eukaryota > Metazoa > Chordata > Mammalia > Chiroptera > Phyllostomidae > Artibeus > Artibeus jamaicensis. The sequence continues at coordinate 22,370,411 of NW_026521506.1, forward strand.
ATATCATTAACTAGAATACATATAATAAACTTCAACAAAATATCAATAAATTCAATACATCAATGAATAAGATATATGATGCATTATAAAAAAGTAATATCTAAGAATTGTGAAAATTGTTTCATATCAGAAAATCAATTATTATAATTAAAAATTGAATCCCTATTTATTATAAACCTATTAAAGAACTAGGAATATGAGGGTTCCTTTAATTCATAATGGGTGTCATTCGCAAACCCATAATAATCACCATAGTTACTGTTATCTCTTTAAAATGTCTCATTTACTGCTCAAGATCAAGTCAAGAATGCTGTCTATCTTTGCTACTATTAATTATAGTATTGGACAGGCTAATATATGAAATAAGACAGGAAAAATGTAATGTAAAGCTTATAAAGGAGACTTCTGGCCAAGATGGAGGTGTAGGTAAAAACACTGTACCTCCTTGCACAACCAAATGAAAGACAACAACCATTTAAAAACAAAAAACAACCAGAACTCACAGAAAATTGAACTGTATTGAAGTCTGACAACCAAGAACTTAAAGGAAACATCCATCTAGACCAATAGGAGGGGCAGAGTCAGGCAACCTGGATGAAGAGGATTAGGCAAGGTTGCAGCAGGCAAACTGGGTGACACAGAAGACAGTGGAATGGGCACCCAAGGCTGGAACTGGGCCATCCCACATTCATGCACAGATAAACCAGGTAAAACAAAGTAGGAGCAGGGACTCCCAGCCTTACAGCAGAGTGCCTTGGAGAGACCCATGGCACTAGAATATACACAAACACACCCACACAGGAATCAGCACCAGAAGGGTCCAGGTCCAATTTGCTTGTGGACTGAAAGGAAGTGACTGAAATCCGACAGAGAGCAAACCAAGCACCATTGTTTCCTCTCAGATCCCTTCCCCGCATACAGCATCACAACACAGCATAAAGGTTACCTCTCCTGGGTGAACAACTAAGGCTCTGCCCCTCACCACATAAAAGGCATGTCAAGACAAAAAAAATGGCCCAAATTAAAGAACAGGTCAAAGCTCCAGAAAAAAATACAACTAAGAAATGAAGAGATAGCTAACCTATCAGATGCACAGTTCAAAACACTAGTAATCAGTGTGCTCACAGAATTGGTTGAATTTGGTCACAAATTAGATGAACAAATGAAGGCTACACTAAGTGAAATAAAGGAAAATGTACAGGGAACCAGTACTGATGGTAAGGAAACTGGACTAAAATCAATCGAGTGGACCAGAAGGAAGAAAGAAACATCCACTCAGAAAAAAATGAAGATAGAAGAATTTTAAAAAATGAGGAGAGGCTTAGGAACCTCCAGGACATCTTTAAACATTCCAACATGTGAATTATAGGGGTACCAGAAGAGGAAGAGGAAGAGCAACAAATTGAAAACATATTTGAACAAATAATGAAGGAGAACTTCCCAAAGTTGGCAAAGGAAATAGACTTCCAGGAAGTCCAGGAAGCTCAGAGAGTCCCAAAAAAGTTGGATCCAAGGAGGAACACACCAAGTCCCATCATAATTACATTAGCCAAAATTAAAATGAAGGAGAGAATCCTAGAAGCAGCAAGAGATAAGGAGACAATTACCTACAAGGGAGTTCCCATGACTGTCAGCTGATTTCTCAAAAGAGACCTTGCAGGCAAAAAAAGGCTGGAAAGAAGTATTCCAAGTCATGAGAGGCAAGGACCTGCATCCAAGATTACTCTATACAGTAAAGCTTTCATTTAGAATGGAAGGGCAGATAAAGTGCTTCTCAGATAAGATCAAGTTCAAGGAGTTCATCATCACCAAGCCCTTATTATATGAAATGTTACAGGGATTTATCTAAGAAAAAGAAGATAAAAAGCATATATAGTAAAATGACAGCAAACTCACAGTTATTAACAAGCACACCTAAAACAAAAAGAAAAACAAACTGAGCAAACAACTAGAATAGGAACAGAACCACAGAAATGGAGATCACATGGAGGGTTATCAACAGAGGAGTGGGGAGGGGAGAGGGGGAAAAGGTACAGAGAATAAGTAGCATAGATGGTAGGTATAAAATAGACAGGGGGAGGCTAAGAATAGTATGGGAAAAGTAGAAACCAAAGAACCTATATGTATGACACATGGACATGAACTACAGGGGGGGAATGTAGGTGGGAGGGGGGGCACAGGGTGGAGGGGAGTGAATGGGGGAAAATTGGACAACTGTAATAGCATAATAAATATAATATATTCAAAAAAGTTTATAAAGGATATAAGAAAATGATGGTACTTTTTAGAGTTTTTAATTTTTTACATAAAATTCAAGAATATATCTATAGAAACTATTAGAATTAATAACAAATCCATTAAATTTATTGTATGCAATTAGATAATGATGTAATTAAAGTATTTGCACAAAACTCAACTACTAATTAGAAATTATCATTAAACATTGGCCATTTGCAATAGCAACAATATCGAAAAATACCCTCATTAGGATTAAATATGGAAAATATATGTGATACCTCAATGGACATAATTATACAACTTTATTGAAAGACATAAATGCTGATCTGTTGGGAGCCACCCTTCCTGGTTTCAGGAGCTGTAACTCCCCGTGGCTAGGGCTGAGTGAGTGACCTTCGGACCATAAGCCACTAAGGAGACAAAGCTTATCTGCCTGGCAGGAGCACCACTTCTGCTCCTTTTTTCATACTGGTCCCCAATGCTTGATCAGTTAGCTAATGACAGGTAAGACTCCCCAGGGGGGGAATGACCTAAGACAGGTATGATCATGTGGAGGCCCCAGGGAAGGACTTGGGAGGCTATGAAGAAATGGGGTGTGTAGGGGACCGGTTTGTTTAAGTCTGGCAAATGTGACTCAGCTCTGTATAAAAAATCTACAGAAGCGAAGTGGTGGGCAGGATCCAGACCTTCAAACTGAGTTTTCCCATGGGAATCAGGCCTAGAAAATGCATACAAATTGTTATGGCTTGCTAAAACTCCATCACCCTGGTCTAAAACAACAAATGTGTATTGTCTATCTTCAAGGTAGATAATATCCAAAGCCTGTATGAATTTACACAAGGACAGAGCTAATCAGCTCTTCGTGATTCCCTTCTGCATGTTATTTTCATTTCCTTGATTGTACCTAAAATGTAGACAGTAATATTCTATGTAATAGATAATAAAATTTTCTCTGATGTAAGACACTGGGAAAACAATAAAAGCCTGTCTAGGCAAGGGTCGAGGGGCTCCCCTCTTGAGGGAGTGGCTGAGGCACCCATAGGCACTCTCCCCTTGAGAGAGTAGTTGTTCCTGTTCCCTTTTTCTCCACAGGATTGCTGTCGCCTGTGCATTCATTCTTGCTGTCAGCCACAACAGGCAGACTCTGCTGGCTAGAGTCCATCACAAGAGTGATGGACCCTTGCCCCTTGGCTTTGACAAAGCCTGACTCCCCTGAGTCCTTGAGAACCCTCGCCCCTTGGCTTTGACAAAGTCTGACTCCCCTGAGTCCTTGAGAAGTCTCCAAAAATTCCTTGGCTATCTCCCTCCTGTGTCTGACTTAAGCCTGAAACAATGACAGAGGGCGGTGCAGCCCTGTGCTGAAAAGGGCAGGCTCCCTAGGTGATCAGGCCTGAGAAAGGATATGTAAAATCCTGTGAAGCCTACTTTGCTAAGAATATTCTTAGTTAAATGATAAAGGCCGAAGCACAAAATGAGTTTGTTTCCCAAAGTTTTGTAGTCTTTTAGCTGATAGACCCTGACTCAGAAGAAGCCCTAATAGTTCTTTGTATGCTATCTACTGTTTGATCCTTACTGCCTAACAGTGATTAATAAACTTTACCTATAAACCTGTTTAATGTGAAACCCAATAAAAGCCTGTTGGGGCAAAGGTCAGTGCGCTTTCCCCTTGAGAGAGTGGCCAGGCCATTCTGAGGCGCTCCCTGCTTGAGGAAGTAGCCATTCTGTCCCTTTTCCTCCACAGGACTCAGTAGTCCATGTGAATTTGTCTTTAATCCCATCCATAACGCTGCGGGCCTTGTGGGCCAGTGCACGCATCATTGATCTTCCAAATTCATAGAATGAACATCACTAAGAATGAATCCTAAAAGTAAACTCTGGTCTTTAATGTGACTTGGTTAAAAAGTAATAATTAAAAAGTACCATTCTGGTGAGTGATGATAATGGGGTATGCATGTGTGGGTTCAGGGCTTATGTAGAAAACCTCTGTACCTCCCTCCCATTTGTAAAATTGAAAATGCTTTAAAAAATAAAGTATTAGAAAAAAGCACTCTAAAAAATGACCATAAAACTAAGGATTTTAGCATGTTTGTACCTAAAACATCACAATATCATGTTGGTATTAATTTCCTCAAAAATTATCTTGAGTATAATATTTGCAAATCAAAATTCTAGACAAGATTTAATGGAACCTAAGTAGCTGAGTTTAAAATACAGTGAAAGTGCTAAGAATAATTGATATAATTGTGAAAAAATATATAAGATGGGAAACTTTACCTTACTAAATGTGAAGACATTAAAAAGCTAATATCATTAAAAATGCATGAATTGTCAAATGGATACTAAATGAACCAATTGAATGAGTAAAAACTCCAAAAACTAAATGATGTATATGTAAAACAAATGTTAATGACTAGTGGTAATCAAATGCTTGGGTTCACATCCTTGTTCTTCCATGTAGTGGTTTTGTGACATTGGGGAAAATATTTGACCTGTTTGCTTTACATCAGCTTCTTTGATGATAAAATGGAAATAATAATACCTTCTTTGTGTAAGTGTTATGAAGATTATATGATATAATGCAAATAAAATGACTAACATAACATATGTCCAAAGGTTGTTAGCTATTATATGAGCATTTGGTATATGGCAGATGTGTCATGGAAAATTAGTTCTGAAAAGCTGAATTATAAAACAAATTCTACTGAAACAATTTACAATCAATGCAAAAACATAAAATGAGGCTTTTAAAATAACACCGTAAATCTTCATTCCAGATAAACTTGAAAAGGAAAAAAACACATTTTAGGGAATGTAGAAGAAAGTATAGGAAAATATCTCAATTATACCAGAATAGAAAACAATTGTAAACAAGATATAATAGGTATACATAAAAATAAAATGACTAATCATTAGACATCAAAATTGAAATTTTCTGAAAGACAAAAGCAACATGAACTATATCAACTATAATACCTGACTCAGAAGATATTTTCAATGTATGTAACTGAAAATAAATAACATCCATAATATATAAAGAATTAATAATAAGCAATAAGAAAAAGTCAAATTAGAAAAAGTCAAATAAGCTAATAGAAGTATAGCCAAAGACTAAGGACAAGTAATTCATGGGAGAAGAAACATGAAAAGACATTAATCTAGGAAATATACACAAATTTGTTAATATACAGTAAAATACAAAATTAAGATATACTAAGGAAACAGTATAAAAATGTCAAGTTTGGGAAAAGGAAATGGACACAGTAGACTCCTTTATACTGCCGGTGGGCATGTAAATTGCTAGAACAAATCTGAAGAGCAGTTTGCCAATTCCTAATAAAGTTGAAGGTAGTCTGTAAAAGCCAGTAGTTTTACTCTCTGATACGTGCCCCCCAAAAAAAATCCTGTATCATAACATCTATGTTCTGAATTGTGTTCTCCCAAAATTCATGTGCTGAAGTCCTAACCTACATAAATTCAGAATGATTATACCTGGGGACCTGGCCTTTAAAGAGGTGATTATGTTCATCAGAGTGGGCCTTAATTCAATCTGACCTATTGTTTTTTTTAAGGGGAGGAACTTTGCTTTTTTTTTTTACTGTTAATCCCTGAATATTTTATTATCGGTGGTTGGGAAAACTGCTTTACAGTTATAGTTATATCACATTATAGTTGAAGATAGTAATAAAACCATAAACTATGCACAAATAGAGTCTTATCCTTTTTTTTCTCTGGAAATACACTGATTCTATATCTAATCATATCTTGAGATATATTATAGTTTCTCAGGCAAAAACATTATCTAACCACTTGCAATGACATTTAGATAAAATACATAACTCAGTAATTTTATGTCTGAAAATTAAATGACAACCTGGTTGTCGCTTAAATATTTTTTATGTTTTTATTTTTTATTAATTTTATTTAGTTTTTTCTTTTTTTAATTAATTTTATTTAGTTATTTTTCAAGTACAGTTTTTTGTCTATTTCTCCCATCCCAGGCCGCCCCCCGCCCCGTGCTCCCCCCCTGCCTCCCATTTCCACCCCCCCTTCGTTCTTGTCCCTGTGTCCTTCCTATTTGTTCCTCCAAATCCCTCCCCTTTTTTTCCCCTTAAATTCCCTTCCCTCTCTCCTCTGGTCACTGTCCCCTTGTTCTCTATTTCAGTGTCTTTGTTTTTGTTTTGCTTGCTTGTTTGCTTTGTTATTTAGATTCCTGTTAAAGGTGAGATCATATGGTATTTGTCTTTCAGCACCTGGCCTATTTCACTCAGCATAATGCTTCGCAGTTCCATCCATGTTGTTGCAAAGGGTAGTAGCTCCTTCTTTCTCTCTGCAGCATAGAATTCCATTGTGTATATGTACCATAATTTTGTGATCCATTTATTTATTGATGGGCACCTAGGTGGCTTCCAACTCTTGGCTATTGTAAATTGTGCTGCTATGAACATTGTGGTGCATAGGTTCTTTGAAATTGATGTTTTAGGATTCTTAGGATATAATCCTAGTAAGGGGAGGAACTTTGGACACAGAGAAAGAGAGCAGGGATTCATGTGTGCAAAGAAAAGTCCATGGGAAGACACATTGGGAAGGCAGCCATCTGCAAGCCAAGGAGCAAGGCCTCAAGAAAAATCAAACCTGCTGACACCTTGATCTTAGACTTCCACCCTCTAGAACAATGAGAAAATAAATTTACATTGTTTAATCCACTCAGTCTGTGGTGTTTTGTTATGGCAGCCCAAGCAAACTAATACAATATATATCCATGTATACATAGATTTTCATAATGAGACAAATGAAATAATCTAAGTATTCATCAATAGATGGATAAAAATACCATTTTAATTTTCCAGAAAAATAATTCTCAGTTTGTACTACAATTAAAAACAATTTCTCACTTGATTCTTCTAACATTTTGTCCAATTTTTGCCTTTGAAGGCATAACAGCTCTTCAGTATGTACTAAGAAAAAAGCACAGAAAGTGCTATTGCTGCAGCAACTGCTGGTGCTGCTGATCTCATAACCCAGCATCTCCTTTCCAGATACGCAGCTGACAAGATTTGCTGGTAAAATGTGAGGCATCCTAACTTGTTAATTTATTGAACATTGTTCTTTAATAAAAGACTTATTCTTTATGTTCTTTAATGGAAGACTTATTCATGACATGTTGAGTTTTTTTTAAATAGTAAAAAATAGTCAAATGGCACTTAATGTTAAGTAATATCAATATTTTAATTACTAACCTAATATTACTAACCGAATTACTAACCTGACAGCTTTAATGTGATGTGGAGAGTTTTACTTTATCAAATTGAATAAATAAAAACAAGAAATGTGACACAACTGAAATGAGAAAAAACACTTGACATGCAATCTCATTATTGAAAACAACAGTATCAGGGAAGACAATTTAAATAAAAGCCACTGAAATGAGATAAAATTCAAGAAAGATTTTTAAGAGTTACTACAAATATTTTTGCTGGGGGCTTTAGAACAAGGAAACAAATGGGGGAAATAATTATCCAACATTTATGTTAATGTACCATACAACCCCAATTATCCAGGCTGCTTGGGGAATCAGGTGTTTGCTTAATTTTTTTGGTTAACTGAGTTTCTCTAAAATTCAATTGTATTCCAACCATTGTTGTTGAAAATTGTTCTAAACCAGTTGAATAGTGTGTAGGAACTATAATTGTATTTTCCTTTGTGGATCTTTTAATGCTTTTAAGTTCATTGTTCTTTGTAGAATTTCTCATGTTTTTCAAGGTCATAAATTCCAATTCTGCAGAACTATGATGGTAGACCTGGACTCATGGGTCAAGCTAGGATACATTGGAAATTATTTTAAAAAAATAAATACATAATGTGAAATTCTTTTGCATTGAGTTTCCTTTTTCTTTTAAAGCAGTGCCCTCCTGGCCCTGGCTGGTGTAGCTCAGTGATTGAGCACGGGCCTGCAAACCAGACATTCGCGGTTCGATTCCCAGTCAGGGCACATGCCTGGGTTGCAGACCAGTTCCCTGCAAGCCAGTTCCCAGCAGGGGACGCACGAAAGGCAACCATACATTGATGTTTCTCTCCCTCTCTTCTTCCCTTCCCCTCTAACGATAAATAAATAAAATATTAAAAAAAAAAAAAGCAGTGCCCTCCTGTGCAAGCAGTGAAGGTGATTGTGTTCTAGGCATGTGTCAGGGGTCCTTAGGGAGTCTCCTGACTCCCAAAATGTTCCCAGCCACATCTATCACTAGATATGTACAAACTTAAAAATGTAAATTAAGCATTTTAAAATACAATTATTTCTGCAAGAGCTTCAATTGATTTATCTATATTATAGTTTAGTTTGATCCAATTGCTTTCTACCAAATAAAAGCAAATATAATGTAACTTTTTAAAATAAATTTTCATCTCTTTACTTTTTTAAAGATTTTATTTATTTCTTTTTAGACAGAGGGGAAGGGAGGGAGAAAGAGAGGGAGAGAAACATTAATGTGTAGTTGCCTCTCATGTACCTGCTACTGAGGTTATGGCCCTCAATCCATGCATGTGCCCTGACTGGAAATCAAATCTTCAACCCTTTGGTTCTCAGGCTGGTGCTCAATCCACTGAGCCACACCAGCCAGAGCTAGAATGTAACTTCTAATTAGGAAAGGGATTTTAGAGCATATAGGATTTCCAGGGAATCATGCAGTGCCTACATAATAATTAATGAAAGAAAAAATGTATCTTTACTGGGATTTTTAAACTTCTCATTATTAAAGTAGCCAAAGTTAAATAATCACACAATTTTGTGATTGCCCATTTTACTAAATATTATCTTTTAAAACAGTGCGTATTCTATGATGGTAAGGTCTTATTCACAGTACACATCACACTTGTATAATTAAGATGTAAAGTTAAGTTTAATAATTGTACTCACTGTATTTAGGATATTATCTGGTACAGAGTAGACATTTGATAAATATTTGTTGAAGAAATGAATGCATTAATGAAGTAAAAATATTTGTTAACCGTAAACACAAATAGAAGGGATTTTTTTTAAAGATTTTATTTATTTATCTTTAGAGGGGAAGGGAAGGAGAGAGGGAGAGAAACATCAATGTATGGTTGCCTTTTGTGCATCCCCTGCTGGGAACTGGCCTGCAGGGAGCCGGCCTGCAACCCAGGTATGTGCCCTGACTGGGTATCGAACCGCGATTGTCTGGTTCGCAGGCCCGCACTCAATCCACTGAGCTACACCAGCCAGGGCTAGAAGGGATTTTTATAAATAGCAATTGGTATTATTGTGTCAAAAGTACTCTGAATGTTTAAAAATGAGAAAGTTGAGTTCCAGAGATGTTACATATATTCATAATATCTTATATTTCTTCTTCATAATTTTTTTCATAATTTATTACCGAATAATGGTTGTTAGTCTACCATCTGAAATATGAGTTATAAAATGGCAGGGGCCAATGAACTTTTATTTGTTATACTGAAAAACCTGAGTATCTGCCATATAGTAAGTGTTTGACAAATATTGGTTGAATAAATCAATGATTAAAATTTCATTGATAGCATATCAGCTTGTTTGAGTTTTAAAAGAAATGTTTCAGGGGATGCCTTGTGTTTGTGATTAAAACGTCCATTTACAAATGAAACTTATTCCATCCAATGTAATTCAGCAATCACATAATTGAATTTCTGAGTTGTTACTTTGTCTACAGGATATGGTATAAGAGAGAAAATAATTTATGTAAAATTAATAACAAGCACATTTTTGAGCTATGTTGGAAGATATTTTAAATACTTTGAACTATTTCAGCATTAATTTTACTTTATGTACAATATGAAATCTGTAGGCATCATATATATATATTGACAGATGATAAACAGATGATGATAGATAGATAAATAGATAGATAGATAGATAGATGATAGATAGATAGATAGGTAGAGAGCCTGTTACCTCATCATGTTATAGTACATATTGCTAAATACTTTAGGACATATAGCATGCAACAAACTAATTACCATTTGTCATAGCCACTGAACTTGGCTTTAAACATACAAATGTTTAATCCACAATTTTTGTTTTCAAGTAGATTACAATGTGCTGAGAAAGATAAATGCATGATATAATGTATGGTTTAATAAATATGTGTATAAAGTTATTTGAGAAGGATTCATTCTCCTTGAGTGGAGGAAGTGAATAGATATGGTAAGAAAGTGAAAGAGAGGAGGTTTTATTTATATTGAACTTTGAAGGATGAGTATGCTTTTATCATTGAAGTTAATAATGACAGATATTTTAGGGAGAAAGGGGTGCATGAAAACTTGGTCAGGGACTTCCAGTCAAGATGGAGGCATAGGTAGACACACTGTGCCTCCTTGCATAACCAAATTAAGACAACAAAAATTTAGAAACAAGAAAACAACCAGTACTGACAGAAAACTGTATGGAAACTGAACTGTATGGAAGTCCGACAACCCAGGAGTTAAAGAAGAAACATTCATCCAGACTGATAAAAGGGGCAGAGTTGGGCGGCTGGGTAGAGAGGACTTGCGGCAAAGCTGCAACTGGTGAACCCGGGGCATGTAAGGTGGCAGCGGGTAGACCCAGTGAGGTGGCAGATTGTGGAAGGGCATGGTGCACAAAGCAGCTGGAAGATGAGGCAGTCCCACATTGCACACAAATAAACTAGGTGAAACTGGGGAGCAACCCAGGGTTCCATAGCAGGGAAATAAAACCTCAAAACACCAATTGAGAACACCTGTGGGGGGTTGAGATTCCAGGAGAGAATCCCAGCCTCACAGCGAGTTCATTGGAGAGACCCACAGGGTTCTAGAATGTACACAAACCCATCCACATGAAAACCAGCACCAGAAGGGCCCTGTTTGCTTGGAGGAAGTGGTGGAAATGACTGAAATCTAGCAGAGAGCAGAACAAGAGCCACTGTTCCCTCTCTGACCCCTCCTGAACATACAGCATCACAACCCAGTGATGAGGGTTGCCTGCCATGGTGAACACCTAAGCCTCTGCCCCTCACTACACAACAGGCGGGTCAAGACAAAAAAAAATGACCCAAACAAAAGAACAGATCAAAGCTCCAGAAATAATACAACTAAATGATGAAGAGATAGCCAACCTATCAGATACACAGTTGAAAGCACTGGTAATCAGGATGCTCACAGAATTGTTTGAATTTGGTCACAAATTAGATGAAGAAATGAAGGCTATGCTAAGTGAAATAAAGGAAAATATATAGGGAACCAATAGTGATGGGAAGGAAACTGGACTCAAATCAATGGAGTGGACCAGAAGGAAGAAAGAAACATCCAACTAGAAAAGAATGAAGAAACAGAATTTTTAAAAATGAGGAGAGCCTTAGGAACCTCCAGGACATCTTTAAACATTTCAACATCCAAATTATAGGGGTACCAGAAAGAAAATAGGAAGAACAACATGTGGGAAGTTATTTGAACAAATAATGAAGGAGAACTTCCCCAAGTTGGCAAAGGAAATAGACTTCCAGGAAGTCCAGGAAGCTCAGAGAGTCCCAAGGAAGTCGGACCCAAGGAGAAACACACCAAGGCATATCATAATTACATTAGCCAAGATTAAAATGAAGGAGAGAATCCTAGAAGCAGCAAGAGATAAGGGGACAGTCACCTACAAAGGAGTTCCCATTAGACTGTCAGCTGATTTTTCAAAAGAAACCTTGCAGGCAAGAACAGGCTGGAAAGAAGTATTCCAAGTCATGAAAGGCAAGGACCTACATCCAAGATTGCTCTATTCAGCAAAGCTTTCATTTAGAATGGAAGGGCAGATAGAGTGCTTCTCAGATAAGGCCAAATTCAAGGAGTTCATCATCACCAAGCCATTATTATATGAAATGTTAAAGGGACTTATCTAAGAAAAAGAAGATAAAATACATGTATAGTAAAATGGCAGCAAACTCAGTTATTAACAAGCACACCTAAACAAACAAACAAAAAAAAACTAAGCAAACAACTAGAACAGGAATAGAACCACAGAAATGGAGATCACATGGAGGGTTATCAACAGGGAAGTGGGTGGAAAAGAGAGGGGGAAAGGTACAGAGAATAAGTAGCATAGATGGTAGGGAGAAAATAAACAGGGGGAGGGCAAGAGTAGTATGGGAAATGTAGAAGCTAAAGAACTTATCAGCATGACACATAGACACAAACTAAAGCGGGGTAATGTGGGTGGGAGAATGTGTGCAAGGTGGAGGCGAGTGAAGTGGGGGGGAATGGGACAACTGTAATAGCATAATCAATAAACTATATTTAAAAAAGAAAACTAGGTCAGAAACATGAAAGAGTATTAAATATTTGACGGCATTACAGTAGATTATGGAATATATACTTTGGCCAAGTTTTAAAGAGCCTTTTCTATTGAGCTACGAAATGTGAACTTCATCCAAAGACTAGCATAAGGTACTAAGTATATGAAAGCTGAAGACTAATGTAATTGGCATTGTTTTGGTATAATCACTCTAATAGTGTGGGTAAGTGTTTGGTTGGGGGGGATTTGGATGGAAGAGGCCAGTATCAATATGGTTTCAATAACTCAATTGAGAGATAATGAGAAATTACAAAAATGGCACTGATGATAAAGAAGAAAACAGAAATGAAAGATAGAGTTTACATTGTTTCTGGGAATGGTTTTATTGGTTTCACTAGGGTCAGGTCACATTGTATTCTATATTCTGTGTTATACTATCTTTACATTTAAATTCAATAGGCATTATGAATGGTTAGCTAATACACAAGGTTCTGTGTATATTAGGTAAATAGATTAATAAGATGCACTTGGCCCTCAAGTTGCTCACAGTCCACTGGCACTACATTCTACAGGAGATACACTGGAGCTTACAATTCACTGACAACTTAAGTAAATGATATTCAGTATAGCATTTAGTATAATATTTACAATAACTTATGAGAGAGACAAAATATATTCAGCCAGGGGATATAAAGAGAATACTTCAAAAAGAAGATGTTTAAACTCCTGAAGAAAATTTGAGAATGGCACCTCATATACTTGGTACAAGGAAAGAATGAAATGGATGAAGTTTCCGGGACAGATTTCAAGAGACTGGAATGCCATGCTCAGAAATTTGGCTATTTTTTTAGTAAATTTGTTATGTAAACTAGATGGCTTTTAAGCAGACTAGATCAGCTCTGGTTTTCAAAATGTATTCAGGTGAGAATATGGATATCAACTGAAGGAATGAAATCTTGGAAACCAGGAGAACATTTAGACAGCTGTTTTGGTAGTTCAGGAGAGTGTTAATGAGGCCAAGCACGGAAGGATAGCAGTCAAAATGTAGAAGAGAGGAGGAATTGGAGACATATTTAGAAAGTAAAAGCTACTGGACTGATGTAGTAAGTAAGAGAGAAGAAAAATTCTATAATAATCCTAACCACAGAATTTTTTTTACATCATGCAATCCTGGAAGTGCCAACATAGAAGCAAGCCAAACCTGACTGACAATGTCTTATAATCAGTGTGTGCTTATGGCTTCATTTTCTGTAAAATGATGCCCTTCTATGGAAAATAACACTGAAATATGTGGCAAAATAATCTCAAATATTATTTCTAAGTAGCATAATGATCATGGCACCCAAACTGGACTTCTCATCTAACTCAGACTATAAATGGCACCATGAGTAATTTTGTTGTAGTTGATATATACATAATAGAAAAATTGGTTTACATATATGCTTTTGCTGAGATTATCTCCCTCATTATCTTTCAAACAACTAGGTATAAGATACCTAAAATAATGCAGTTGTTTCTAGAAAATCTTACAAACCCTAAACAGAAAATGTAGTTGACATGTTAACATTAAAAATGTCTACTACCTGTTGATTTTTAAAATGTTGCCTGCATGACAAAATAGCCTATTGTGGAAGAATTATTCAGAGATCAGTAGCGCATATCTCAGCATTGAGATAAAGGACTTTACAGTTCAATATGGTTGGGTTTGGTGATTACTCAGTCTTTCTAAGCTAGATTCTCCACATAGGCAAATTAGAATTTATGATGATAGTGGCATTTTCTTCCTAGGATTATTTTGACAATTTACTTATACTGCCTATGTGAAGTTTTTTGTTAATGTGGTTGCTAACATAACTGAAGAACCTATAAAGATAACATTTTACTATTTGTTATGAAGAAAATTAACATATGAAACAAAATTAAAGAGAAGCAAAAAGAGAGAAAAGGTGAAAGCTGAAAAGGGAGAAGGAGAAATAGAGATAGAGGGAGAGGAGGAATCCTAATATCATTGGATCTCAATAAATTCCTGAGCATTTTACAAGCAAACTTTCTACATTTCCTTTCACTTCTGATTGAGATAATTTCAGAGGAGTTTCCATATTCTTTACTGACACTGTTTAATTTAGTATTTTAAGAAGTTTTCTATGAATCATTCATCTGGATTTTATTACATGAGCAAATCACACTGATTAAATTACCTAGTAGGTTTTTCTCCTCCCTGCCATGTTAGACTGTTCCTGTGTCTGTATTCATGATGGGCTTGCCTCTTTTGTCTTCTTAGATCATTTAGTATCCAATTCAGTACAGTCACAATGCTGACTATTGTGCCATGTGGATAGGGTTGTTGAGAACAGGATATAGTGCATGACTTTGGAAGCCAGGATCAGCAAGGTACATGGTTTGGATGCAAGGATACTAGAATTATTAAGTATTCAGCAAATAGTCCCTTTTTACTGTGCTGTCTCACTTAGAGTTGTTCTGAGTAAATTTGCCAAGAACTTATTCAGACACTATCAGAAATATTACAAGAATGTTATTTCTACCTTTTAAACATGATTTTAAAAATTCCAGTCCCCTATCATGTTCATGACATTTTTCCTAGTTGTTGGGCTTAGAGGAAGGTGAGAGCATGACAAGGTGACAGAAAGGTACAACTATTGATAAGGTTAAGAAACATGGTGGAATAAAACATGCATCTTAATAAGTTAGAAGTAAACATTAAAATTTTAAAAGAGAACTTATAGTTTTTAAATCAGCAAAATAATATTAGATATTTACACTGGAAAGCAGAAAATGAGAAATTGAGGTGGAAAACATTAATTGAGCAAAGAAATTATTAAATGTATAGGTAAATTTTAACCAACACTGCTTAAAATAGAAATAATGATGTTTAATTTGAGGAATTAACATATAGAATTAAAGTATGAGAAAACAATTAAAGAGAAAGAAGGGGAAAGGTCTAGTCAAAGAACATGTATAAAGGACTCATGAACAAAGCCAACAGGGTAGTGACTGATGGTTGGAGGGAGTCTGGGTAGGATAGGAAAGACCAATGGGGGAAAACTGGGAGAACTGTAACAGAACAATAAAATAAAAAAGAAAATAATTAAATGAAAACATTAACCAACAGAAAATAAACCAAAACAAAAATTCCAGAAAGAAAGCTTATAATTTTGCATTCTAAAGGCCTTTTCTTTTATTCAGAATAAAGTAGTAATGTTGATAAACTTTAGAATCAAATATTAAGATATTAAGGGTGGGCTGTCTCTGTGTCTCCAGTTGCTGCTGGGGGCTGCTGCCCCAGATAGCTGTGCATGGACTCCACTTGCACCACCAGCCTCCATGAATCCTCAGGTCCACAATAGTTCCAGCCTCGGAGGTGAGTGCCTCACAGACCTGCTGGTGTTCAACTTCCTCCAGCATAGCCCCAACGACAACTTCCAGGAAGAACTCAAGAGGCTGGGCTGTGCCCTGCCCATGCCCACTGTCCCCCAGAAGGACTTTGAGGAGAAACTGCAGAGAGATGGCAGCCAGTGAAGCCACTTTGTCTGAGAGGTCTAGAATAGAGGTTCTGAGACTCAAGAAGACATCATCAGAAACATAGCCTGACAGCTCATCCAGATTGGGGATATGATGGACCACAGGGTCCCCTGAGTCTGGTGCACCACCTGGTGATGCAGTTTAGGGATGGGAGCCTGTCTGAGGAAGACTAGAGGGAGTGCCTGGCCATCACAGTGGACCAGGTCTTGCAGGCCTGCCCTAGAGACATGGAGGAGGAGAAGACAATGCTGCTGGTGACCATGCTGCTGGCCAGGAAGGTGGCCAGTCACACTCCATCCTTGCTGCACAAGGTATTCCACACAAGAGTGAATTTTATTAACCAGAACTTGCTCACCTATGTGAGAAAGTTATTCAGAAATGAGATGGACTGATGGTAGCTGCAGATGATCTGCTCAGTACCTACATCTTGTGGAGACAGAGCCCAACCACTTACATGAAGCTCCTAAAGCAGATGGACTCAGCATAACAGCTGTTTGTTCCTACTATTTTAAAGGTGATGGTTGAATCTGGTGTCCCAGTTAGAAGTCTCCCCATTGAAATACTTGAATGAAAATGGCAACTTGCACATATTCAAACAAGCTCGATCTCCTCTTATGAATCTACCTGTTATAGCTTTATTTTTTCAGCTGTGTGGGTCCCCACTCAAAATTAAAGTTAAAAGCAGATTATAGGACAGAAGTTAAAAACACACTTCATGTTTTTTGTCCAAAAGACAGAACACTTTATTAAAGTGCAGCCTTGGGGGAAAAAATGATGTTAAGAGCAATTGTTGAAAGCATACAAGTTGTCTGTGTAGCTTCCAAAATTTGCAACAGTAAATTAAAAAAATAAAATTCAAAACATTTTCAAGCAATCAAAAAAAAGAAAAAATAAAAATTATTTAAAAACTCAAATAGAAAGCACAGGTTATTATCATGGAAATAATTCCAATAAGTCATCAATTAAAATAAAGGCTAAGATAACATTCCCAGGTAAATGACAAAACATTTCAAGTTGCATTAAAAAATTAACTATATACTGTTCGTAAAATACACACTAAAAATGTAAGATTAACAGTAAAAAAAGAATATATTCATGTACATCTACATGTATGCACACACACCAAATATAGCTATATGTGCAAATGTGTATGTATGTATCAAACACTAAATAATTCAATATAAACAAAGCTGGTGTAGCATTATTAAAAGTAGATAAAGTATTTTACCAGTGTCATTACAAAGGTTAAAATCATCTACCTAAAGACTTCATAATATATTATATGAAAAAATGAACTGCTATTAGTTTTCTCTTGCTTGCTGTACAATGTGATCCCAATGGATATATTAGAGCCCTCTTTTCCTTCTATCTATACAAAACTACATCTGTGTATTGTTAATGGCTTTAAAATGGATGAACCAAATTGATGAGAAAGAAAAGCATCTCTTAGGCATAAGAAAAAGGAAAAATGAACATACACAATGTGTATAAAAAGATTGTATAAAAGATACATGCACAAAGCCAAAGTGGGTAGGTTTGAGGGTGGGAGGCAAGGATGGGTGGGGTGCATGGTAGGGTAAAAATGGAGAAAACTACTTGAACAACAATAAAAAGTAAAAAAGAATATAGTTAAGATATAAGGGCTTGAGAAAGTACTGCAAAATACTATAAAGTAGTATGTAAATGTAAGCTATTATTGCTCATTTTTGTATTGCTTTCTTTGCTTTTCTTTATGTTTAATATAAATTATTAAATCTTTCTAAATACAGAAAAAATACCAGGACATATTTCAAAAAATAAATGTTACTATTTGTGGTAGCTAAGAATTAGTAGAAACTTAGGTGTCTATTACAAATATAATCAGTAATGGATTAATATTATGGCATATTTTAAAGGGGTCAAACTAATAAAGTAGATGGGCATACCACATTATGGCTAAATTTTACAAATACAGTGTTAAGTAGAAAAAGGAATACAATAACTTCTATTAACTATTGTTATTCATGAAATTTTAAAATGCATGCTTATGTGAAGGAATAGAAAGCATTTATTGCCCTGGCTGGTGTAGCTCAGTGGATTGAGCATGGGCCTGCAAACCACACAATCACGGTTTGATTCCCAGTCAATGGTTTGATCCCAGCACATGCTTGGGTTGCAGGCCAGTTCCCAGCAGGGAATGCATGAGAGGCAACCATACATTGATATTTCTCTCCTTCTCTTCCCCTGTAAAAGATGAATAAATTTTTAAAAAATCTTGTTTAAAAAAAAAGAAAGCATTTTTTCAGGGATTACTATGTGCCTGGTACTTTTCCAAGGGCATCACCTGTATTAAGTCATTAAATCCTCACAATCAGACTAAAAAAATGAAAATGAAGAGTGCTAAGCAGTTTTTGCCACCTTACATAGCTATTTTTTTACCTTTTTAAGAAGATTTTATTTATTTATCTTTAGAGAGAAAGGGAAGGGGCGAGGTAGAGAAATATCAAAGTATGGTTGCCTCCCATACGTCTCCTGCTGGGAACTGGCCTGCAACCCAGGCATGTGCCCTGACTGGGAATCAAACTACAGTTGTTTGGTTCTCAGGCCCGTGCTCAATCCACTGAGCTACACCAGCCAGGGCTTTACATAGCTATTTAAAAGGAGAGCTTAGATTTAAATTGAAGTACAATCTGATTTCAAATCTTCACTCTTACCCACTCTGGTATACATTATATAGTTTTGCAAATACACATACATGTCCACTGAAGATGGGGCAGGAATCAGGACAAAATGATAGAATGACAAAACAGGAAACTTGCACAGATCAGTAATGAAAGAAGGACATGTCCTGAGGATTTTGATTAATACACTATTCTACTTTTGAAGTCAAAAAAGAACCCCCCCCAAAAGAGAGACAGATAGACAGAAAAGGACATAGGTTCAGATTAGTGGAATTTAGAAGATAAGAGTTGATCTTGTTGCCTGTCTTGTTGCTGAAATATTGCAATTTAATATTAATAACATTTCTATATTTATTATTTAATGTTCTCCTTCTTTCTTCCACATTTGAGATGTGAAACTACATCTAGACATTGCCTGGAAACCTTTTTCTGTTTGATGGCCATACTTTCACTGTTCAATTGACAAGTAATAACAGAAATATAGTGAAAAGCTCAGTGCCCCAGCATCTACGTTGCTTTTCTTTTCTTTTTTTAAATCTATTTACGTTGCTTTTCTTCTGATGTTATTTTTATATCTTTTAAGCTCTTGCTTCAAAAAGTATAGCTGAAAACAAGCACAAAGTGAGGACAGATACTAAATGTTTTGAGATAAGTTTTATAGAGACATAAAACAATGTTATAATTTTTGATAATGTCACTTATTGGTTCAAAATAAATCTGATTTCCTCAACAACCTGTTTAAAAAGAAGTACAAGAATGAGCAAGTCGCTAGTCACCAGACCTAGACATATATATATGGGGTTTGCCACCAGTAAAAGATCAATAATGCTAGAGCTACCAGGTCAATACATAAGAATACACTGAAAAGGAAGGCCTGAGTTGATGATGATATAAAAAACTTAAAATATCAGAGAGTAGCACCAAGACATCTGGGAGACAGAAGAAAAAGTGACCATTCCTTGATTTATGCAAACCTATTGTGTTATTCAAAGAGTTCTGAAAAGCAGACACAAAGAAGGAATTCCTCATGCAAGAGAATTTTCAGGGGTATTGTTTGTGATGGGCAGTAGAAAGAGGAGTTCAGAAGAACCATCAGCAGCAATACATATCTAAACCTTGTAAAGGAGAGACTGAACAAAGAAGTGTTGCATGGATGTATTTTAGACTACAGAGAAGTCGTAAGAGAGTTCTCCAAGGCAAATGGGAATTCTGGAGACAATGTCAGTCATCAGAAGTCTCAACTCTTCCTCATGCTGGTGTTCCTTAGTATTCCTGCTTCACTTCATCACTGAGAGAAGCCTGGACAAAAGGAGACCTTTCATGTGAGGTGATTACAGTATAGTAGCAAAATCTGCTGGTCGACCATAGACAAAGATCTGAAAGCAGCTGGATATCTAAAAGGTTGATTCTTATGTCTCCAAATCTATTATATACTCAAGACTCTACTAAATAGTAAAGGGAGTAGGGATAAATGTACAAGCATTATAGAAACTATGTATCTTCCACAAATTCATGTTGAATCCCAAAACCTCAATGTAATGCTAATAGGAGGTATAGCTTTAGGAGGTAATTAGGTTTAAGTGGGGTCATGAGGGTGGAGCCCCCATGATGGCATTAGTGCCCTTATAAAAAAGGAAGAGAGGGACTCTAAGATGGCATCAGTCATACTATTTAAGGAGAAGAGACTCATGGATGTCAAACTAGGGAACCTGCCAAGCTGGATACTGATGTGGGATTTCACCCCTAAAGGCATTGGTGGAGCACTTTAAAGAGGTTACTACCGGTATTACAAGTATGTCAATGTGAAGAAAGGGAATGTTGCTGGAGTTTCTATGATACTGGCAGCTTACATGCTTTTTTACTGCTGTTCTTATAAGGAACTCAAACATGAGTGGCAATGCAAGTACCACTGAAGAGGACCCACTGTGGACCCCATATTCCTGACCATTATCTTTGCACAGCACCTCTGAATCTTTCCATACTGTAATTAACACCTGTAATAAAAATGACTGGTGGAAAAAAATACCTCAGAGTTTCCTATCTCTTTGGCATGTGAGGACACAGTGAGAAGGTAAGTGTCTGGAAGCCAGGAAGTAGATTTGCCAGGAACCAAATATGCTGGCTTCATGAACTTACACTTCTCAGTCTCCATAATGGTGAGGAATAAATGTCTGTTATTTAAGCCACACAGTTTTAAATGTTTTATTATAGCAACCTGAGTAGATTAAGACAGTAGGTGATAAAGCTGAAGAAGATGCAGGTCATGCTTTAAAGGTGCTAACAATGTAGTGATGGAAGCAAACACATTCAAACAACAAAAAGGAGGAAACAGAAAAGTGCAAAATACTATGTTAAAACATATATTGTGTTGCCATCATAACACTGTTTCTTGGGTACTTTTGCCTTGGAGTTGGCAGGGAAACAGTTATATTTAGTAAATAAATATAAAACCATTCCTTTGCACATTATAATTCTGTCATTTTCCTTACCATTCCATAATATTTGATAGCACCATCAACTTGAAGGTTGTGTTGTGGATACAAGTGAGAAAAAGAGCAATGAGTTGACCCTGTGATAACCAGTATTAAAAAGATGCAGAAAAAAACATATATTGTAGAAATAAAAAATAATCATTTCAAGTAGGTGAATTAACAAGTTTTGCAGAGGAAGTGGCATTTGTTTTTGGTCTTGATGAAAAAAGATTTCAATAGGCATATAAAGAATAGAAAGGTATTGACTGATGCAGGAAGAGCTTGAGCAGATGAAAGGAAAACTTGGTATAATTTAGAATTGACAAGTATATCCCTAGCTGGCCTGGCTCAGTGGATTGAGTGCTAGTCTGTGAACCAAAGAGTCACTGGTTTGATTCCCAGGCAGGGCACATGCCTGGGTTGTGGGACAGACCCTGAGTTGGGGTGATGTGAGAGGCATCCACACATTGATGTTACTCTCCCTCTTTTTTTCTTTCTCTTCCCCTTTCTCTATAAATAAATAAATAAATAAATAAATAAATAAATAAATAAGCAGAACTGACAAATATTGAGGCAATCACTATGGGGGCATTGGTTATTTGGAGACTTTTTTAGTAGAAAAAGATGGAACTGTGGATTGAGACTGATTGTAAAAGTGGATTGGTTATCTGTTTTAAAGGTATGTGTGTGTGCATGTACATGTGTATGTGTGTATGTTCTGTTTCTTCCTACAGTGCAGTGAAGCGTCACTGAAGACTTTGCTGAAGAATGTTAGTGGGATGTAATATGATCAGACTTGATTACTAGAGAGCTTTTTTAGATGATAATGTGTAACTTAGATATTAAAAGGGTTAGATTAAAGATAGAAAAGAGACTGAAGATAGAGAAGGCAGTAAAAATGGCATCACTTCAGTTCAGGGAAAACATGATGAAATAAGGAAGTGGAAAAGGGAACAAAAGAAAGAAAATAATTCACAACACATATGTGAGATGGAATTGACAGGACCTGGTAAGTAACTAGGTGAAAGATAAGAACAAAACAAACATTATTATAGCAAAATCTCCTTCTACTCAAAAGCCACATTGTAATTATATTTACAAATTGATCTCTGCGTATTAATAGGGAGGATTTTGTGTAGAAAACTGAACCAAGTCCTTGAACTAAATATATGCTTCTATTACAAATTCTTAAATTGGCATTGTATTTTATTATAAGGGTCTTATAAGTTTGGTAAATGTTTTTTTCAACCTCATATTATAACTTGAATTATTCTGTGCAAACTAATTCGATTGATTTCCCAGACTGTGATCATTTATGAAACTTACTGCTATATTTTGAGAACCTGCCTGAAGCCACATCTGACATCTCTTCTTAAATACAATGGAAACTGAGTAATAAACATATGGAAATATTGTGAACTTTAGTTATTTCTATAAAACACGTATATGTATAAACAATTGGTATCTATCTCTTGGAAAAGAGTTGGAATAGATTAGATCCATGGCTCCTCTCAGAGTTTATGCTGGACCTAATCACTATATATCTAAGTTGGAAATTTGGGTGGAATGGAAAGTCTGTTTTTGCTCTGAAAACATCAAATCTAAACATGACAGGCCATTCATTCACTTGACAATTACTTTTGGTGCCTGCCATATGCCAGACACTATAACTTTTAACTGCTATTATTACTAACACTAATGAAAAAGTATACAAATATACTAATAATGGTCAGATTATATCATTCTATTTAAATTATTTCTTTCTGCTAGAATATATCAATCCTATGAAATTATCTGTATGTCTTAAAGACTCAGTCCTTAAATTAACTTCTGCCAAAACCAAGGTTTGTTAGTATCCTCTAGAAATCTTCAATCCCCAGGGGTACTTAAGATTCATAAACAGGTTCCAGCTCAGTATACAAAGTGATTTCACATAATTGATAGGTGCAATTATCCTTCTAGAGGGTCTCCCAGTTCCAAAAATAGGACTTTTATTACCATTCTGTTTTTTTTTTTTTGCTTTGCACTTTACAGATATACCAAATGCATGTTAAAATTTACTATTTTATTCAACAACTATATTAGATCTACTATATGCTGGACACTATTTTATGTACCTAGATCATACTTCTGTATCAGACATACATGATATCTTCCCTCATGGAATTTAAAATCTAGTGGAGGAGAGGGACAATATATAAATAAGTGAATAAATAAGATTTATTTCGAATGACATAACCCATGGATATAACAAACTAATGTATCTGATAGAGTGTGACAAACACAAAATGTAGAATCATAGACCAATGCCTCCATAAATACCTCTTTTCTTTCTTTATAGACATATCAAACTCATGACAAGAATACTTCATTGTTTACATAAACTATTTAGTGAACATCTATGCTATTGTACTATTCTAGGCAATGAGAATATAGAAATCAACCAGAAAATATCTTTGCCAAATGGAACTCATATTCTAGTGGGCATGGCATAATTCATCATAGGTTCCATTGATAAGGGTGGTCAGTGTGTCCAAAGTTTTTCCCAAATAATGTGGTACCAATACCACATTATATTAATCAACTTCTATAAAGAAATTTGGAGGTGACAGCCCTCAGAGCAATAAATGTGCTATGATGAGTCTTAAATTCACTTAAATATCACAAATCATTAGAATGCTAAAGTTGAATATTTCCAATTTGTAAACTATATAGTGTAAGCTCATGGATCCTCACTATTTACAACACAAAAGATGAGTCATAAGAAAAGTTGTCTTCCAAATTACAATTAGTATAGAGCAGATAATCATTTGGAAATCATTTATTTATAGGGAAACAGTTGAACAAGAGATTAATAAACTCACCAGGCTGTTACTTTTCAGAATATTAATTTTTAATACTAAAGCTCTAATGAAAAAAGAAGACATTATACACATAAAAGCAGAGCAGTGTCTAACACTTGAAGAAACTGCTATTAGGTTTCATTAGGATGGATTGAAAGAGTGTTCAACCCGTAGCCCGCAGGCCACATGTAGCTCAGGATGGCTGTGAATGTGGCTCAACACAAAATCATAAATTTACTTACAACATTATGAGATTTTTTGTGTGTGATTACATGTCACAGTATATTTAATGTGTGCCCCAAGACAACTCTTCTTTTTCCAGTGTGGCCCAGAGACACTAATAGTTTGGACACTTCTGGAAGCAATATCATAGAAACCCTTATAGTGAGAAATATGTTGTTCTATTTAAAAATATGTTAATTATCTTGTTCTTGAGTGGTAGTTCAAGAACTACCACTAATGGAAACATTGCCAGTTCCATAGTACATGCAGAACACTGAATTACTAAGGGTCAAAAAGACAGAACACAGCCTCTACCAGAATTTATGACTGATCAATGGAAACACAGAAGTCTATGTAATTTTACAATGAACAAATTAAGCAAAATGTTATCCGAAAGAAATATATTAATATTGACTTTAAGATTGAGAAATTAATTTGTAATCATACTACCAGTAAATATCAGTTATTATTAGCTTTCATAATTAACTTTAGCATATTCAGTAGTAAATTAATTCTATGGAAATTCTCACAGAATTCAAATTTACTGGCCTGAACACAAAATTAATTGTTATCTAAAATTGTTTCCTTTTTTAAAGGTTGCTTTCAATCATATGACTATGTTTTTTTTTAACATGACATTGGTTACTTGTTTAATGATATTTCCATTTTTAGCTAGCTATTTAACTGGCATTATGCACACATAGTCAAGTCAGTGCTTATAACTAATGCATGTTGGTTCTTTTATGGAATAGAAACCCAAGCAGCTTACCAGTTAATGATATGTCATGATGCTATATTATATGTATGGAGGAATATTTTGTCTCTGGAAATGTTTAGCATTGCTGGCATATGGCAATAATCAAAAGCAGACCAATTTCAGTCAATTTTACTCTTGCTTACAAATTCCTTAGAGAAAACTTGCAGCAGTTTATTGCCTATACTCAGAGAAGACTGTTCCCATTGTTCTACTCTTTATATGTGCAATTGTCTATTGACTTCTTTGCTTTTTTCCTAGATATCTCACCTATAATGTCTGCAAATCTAATCCTCCTTATGTTTTCCTGATCTTAGTAAATCAAACCACCATCCACCTGACTCACAATAACAACATCTAAAGTAACTACAGATTTTTACCTGACTTCACCTCCCCTTCCCATGTGACAACAGTTATGAAGCCTTGCTTCATTAATTAAGATTCTATTTCAAAAATAAATATCCAGTCATCTACTTCTCTCTATTCTTACTGTGCATAAAATTGTGATCTCTCACCTGATGATTAAGTCTCCTGCTTTGTGTCCTATTTCTACTTTTGTTTCCTCCAACCCATTTACCTTCATCACACTTTATTATATTTTAAAAATATACATGTGAGGCAGCAACTTTGCTGCCTCACATGTTACAATGTCTTCTCATTGACCTTAAGATTAATTACAAAAGTAAAAGACTCTACATGATCTGCCCAGGACTCCCAATTACCATCTTTTAAACTTCTTTGTGTCTTCACTAAAACTTTAGGTTTATAAGGGCAGGATTGTTTGTCTTATTCACTGTTGTATCCTCAGTGCTTAGAAGAATGTTCAACATATAATAAACACTCAATAAATACTTTCCAAATAAATATTTTTTATCTCACTTCCCAATGCTTTCTGTTGGAATGAACTATATGGAATTGCCATTCCTGTAGTCCCCAAATAATAACAGTTTCTTATGGTTGAAGTTACTTATTCTATTTACTATAAACCCTCTTCAGTTACCCCAAGGGCGCATGAATTTTCCCATCTTAGAGTCTTGACAAATCTTCCTATAGCCATCAATTCTGTACCAACTTTGAACCACCTCCATGTTTTTTTCTTGACCAAATATTACTCATCTTTTAGGTCTCACTTAAATATAACTTCCTCCAGGATTTTTATGAGATATCTGCCTAGAGTAGGTCTCCTGAAGCTATTTTTCATTTAATACCTAATACTTTTTCTTAGGAAGCACTGTGAAGACCAAATTGTTGTTTATCTTATTTACCAATTTATCTCTAGTAACTTGCCAAGTGTTTAACATGTGCTCAATAATTACTAATAGAATGAATGACTTAATGATGGGACATAGGTAGTATATGGAGAGACATACCAGAATAAGAGATGTGTTTCTTTGTTTTTTAAGTTTGTGAAATGCATCTTTAACAAGAAAAAGAACAAATATTGAAAATTGAAACACCAGAAAGGGGATAAAGGATTATCCCCTTGATTAGAAGATTGTTATCCCCAAGATTAAGGTCCTTAAGGAAGGAAGAATAGGATTCAGAGAGATGAAACTAATGCAGACCTGTACATTCATCTACTGATTAAACATTTACCCTTGGATGGACCAGAAGCACTAAAGCTTGATATACCTAAAATCTAATCTATCATTTCCCCTGGTCAAGCAGGATAGGTACAAAAGCCATGCTCTCCCTCCAGTATACTTGGGCTCAGTGAATGGCAACACTATCCATCCAGTTTTCCAAGTCAGAAACCTGGGAGTCACACTTCACTTCTCAATCTTCCTTAGCTCGTACATTCAATCTATCAGCAAGTCCTTTTAAATCTATCTACACATGATCTGCCTCCTCTGCTAGACTGTGTGACCAGCAAAAAAAAAAAAAGAACTATGTTGGTCTTTTTACTACCAGGTTCCCAGAACCTAGGACAGTGCTTAGTGTACAGTAAGCAGTGAATAAATATTTTTGAATAAATGAATGAACAGAAAATGTAACACTTTAATTAAGGAGGACGTAGTTAAAGGAAGCTGAACAGAGCTGGTTTCTACAAAGAACAAGGCCTAACAGTTATATCAGTAAATAGTATCAATAAAACTAGGCCTGGAGATGCTGGGAAGATGGCGACGAAGTAAGATGGAGCTGATGCTAGCTCCTGTACTCATGGGTGAAAATCCTGGCAGATCTATAGAGAAACAGCACAATAAACCATCAGTTACCCAGCATTTATGAAATTAAAAGACCAGAGATTATGACCGACGCTGAAACACCAGACAGCGGCAGAGTCAGCTACTGGAGCTGGGTCTCACGCGGTCCCTGTGCTGCCGCCAAAGCGACAGGCCTGGGAGCCGGGGAGCCAGTTACGGGAGCTGGGACATCCTCAGCCCCTGTGCCGCTGCCATAGTGACTGGACTGGACGCAGGGAAGTCAGGTACAGGAGCCAGGAAACTCCAAACCCCTGTGACGGCCCTGGGCAGCAGAGGAGCCAGATATGGGAGCCGGGACATTCCCAGCCTATGTGCCACTGGCGGAGTAATGGGCCTGGGTGCTTGAGGAGGCGGCTACTAGAGCTGGGACATTCAGCAGTGGTAGGCGACCAACGCAGGGACCAGCGCGAGGACCAGCGTGAGAGTAGGTGGAAACAAAGAACATCAAGAAACTTCAAGGAGTCTGCACCACTGAACTTCACAAGGATCATACCACAGAAGTTTACACCATATAACCAGGCTTTCAGAACACATCAATTTTAGAAGCAAAGACTAACAAGAAGAGTCTCAAACAATGGGAAGACAAAGTAACAATCCCCAAATGAAAGAAAAAGCAGAAACTTCAGAAAGAATGTTAGATGAAATAGAGGCTGATCAACTATCAGACAGTGAATTCAAAGCACTGGTTATTGCAAAGTTCAAAGAGCTCACAGTGAACTACCAGAAACTACAGGCGAACTACAATGATCTCTCTGCAAACTACAGCAACATGAAAAAGGAAATGAAAACTATCAGCAAGAGACAAGAGGAAATGAAGAATACAATTTCCGAATGGAAGAACACAGTAGAAAGTTTCAAAAGTAGGATAGATGAAGTGGAGGATAGGATTAATGAGTTGGAGGACAAGGTAGAAAGCATCTCACAGAAAGAGCAAGAAAATGAAAAGAGGCTCAGAAAGAATGAAGAGGGACTAAGAGAAATGCAAGACAATATGAAACGTAATAATATCCCAATAATAGGAATACCAGAAGGAGAAGAAGAAGAATAAGGGATAGAAAACATATTTGAACAAGTAATGAGAGAAAATTTCCCTAATTTGATAGGAGAAAAAGTATCACAAATCCAGGAATCACAGAGAGTCCCAATCAAGAGGAACTCAAGGAGGCCCACTTCAAGACACATCATCATCAAAATGGCAAAATTCCAAGACAAAGAGAGAATCTCAAAGGCAGCAAGGGAGAAAAAAGAAATAAAATACAAGGGAGCCCCAATAAGGTTAGCTACTGACTTCTCAATGGAAACACTTCAAGCAAGAAGAGAATGGCAAGAAATATTCCAAGTAATGAGAACCAGAGACCGACGACCAAGGCTGCTTTCCTCAGCAAGACTCTCAATCAAGATAGATAGCCAAATAAAGAGGTTCCAAGACAAAATAAGCCTAAACCAGCTCTACAAGAAATACTAAAAGGACTGCTTTAAGGGAAGGAAGGATAAGAGGAAGACAGAGAAGAACACAGGTACAAAAATGGCAATGAATAAGTACCTATCAATAATAACCTTAAACGTAAATGGATTAAATGCTCCAATCAAAAGACACAGAATAGCTCAATGGATATGAAAGCATGACCCACACATATGCTGCCTACAAGAGACCCACCTCAGGACAAAAGACCATCACAGACTAAAAGTGAAAGGCTGGAAACAAGTTTTCCAAGCAAACGGAAAAGAAAAAAAAGCTGGGGTAGCAATTCTCATATCGGACAAAATAGACTTCAAAAAAAAGGCCATAAAGAGAGACCCAGAAGGTCACTTCATAATACTCAAGGGAAGAATCCACCAAGAAGACATTAAGATTGTAAACATATATGCACCAAACATAGGGGCACCCAAACATATCTGCACCAAACATAGGGGCAACCAAATATATCAAAAAAATCTTAGAGGACTTAAAGAAAGATATTGACAGCAACACAATTATAGTAGGGGATTTGAACACCTCACTATCAAAAATGGACAGATCTTCCAAACAAATTATCAACAAAGACATTGCAGCACAAAACGGCACCCGAGATGAAATAGACTTAACCAATATATATAGAGTGCCTCATCCCAAAGAAGCTAAATACACATTCTTTTCAAATGCACATGGAACATTCTCAAAGATAGACCACATGATAGGACACAAAGTGAGCCTCAAAAAATTCAAGAAAATTGAAATTATACCAAGCATCTACCCTGACCACAAGGAACTGAAATTAGAAACCAACCCCAAAGAAAAAAACCCAAAGCACCCAAAAACATGGAGACTGAATGGTATGCTATTAAACAATGAATGGGTCAAGAATGAAATTAGGGAAGAAATCAAAACGTTTCTGGAAACAAATGAAAATGATCTCACAACAACCCAAAACTTATGGGACACAGTGAAGGCAGTCCTGAGAGGGAAGTTTATGGCAATACAGGCCTATCTAAAGAAAATAGAAACATTTCAAATGAACAACTTAACCGTACGGCTGCAAGAACTCGAGGAACAACAATAAAGACAGCCCAGAGCAAGCAAAAGGAAGGGAATAACCAAGATCAGAGCAAAACTAAATGACAAAGAGACTAAAAGCACAATTTTAAGGATCAATGAATCCAGGAGTTGGTTCTTTGAGAAGATAAACAAAATAGACAAGCCTTTAAGTAGGCTCATCAAGAAAAGAAGAGAGAGGACACAAATAAACACAATCAGAAATGAAAGAGGAGAGATTACATCTGATACCACAGACATAGAAGGGATTGTAAGAAATTACTATGAAGAACTCTATGCCAAGAAATTTGAAAACCTAGGGGAAATGGACACATTTCTAGAAAAATACAATCTTCCAAAACTCAGTCAAAAAGAAGCAGAAAATCTAAACACACCAATAACAGCAAAAGAAATTGAAGCAGTAATCAAAAAACTCCCATCACACAAAAGCGCCAGACCAGATGGTTTCACAGGAGAATTCTACAAAGCATTTAAGGAAGAGCTAACCCCTATTCTCCACAGACTATTCCAAAAAATCCAGAAGGATGGAAAACTCCCAAATTCTTTTCATGAAGCCAGCATCATCTTAATTCCAAAACCAGATAGAGACACAACAAAGAAAGAAAACTTCAGGCCAATATCGCTGATGAACATAGATGCTAAAATCCTCAACAAAATATTGGCAAATCGCATCCAACAATATATCAAAAAGATCATACACCATAACTAAGTGGGATTCATCCCAGGGATGCAAGGATGGTTCAATATTCGCAAATCAGTAAATGTAATACATCACATAAACAAAAACAAAGACAAAAATCACATGATCATATCAATAGATGCGGAAAAAGCTTTCGATAAGGTACAACACCCATTTATGATAAAAACACTCAGCAAAGTGGGAATACAGGGAGCATTTCTCAAAATAATAAAGGCCATATATGAGAGACCTACAGCCAATATCATACTCAATGGGAAAAAACTAAAAGCTTCTACACTAAGATCAGGAACAAGACAAGGATGTCCACTTTCACCACTTCTATTCAATATAGTATTGGAAGTTTTAGCCACAGCGATCAGGCAAGAAAATAAAATAAAAGGCATATAAATAGGAAAGGAGGAAGCAAAACTGTCACAGTTTGCAGATGACTTGATAGTGTACATGGAAAATCCTATAGACTCTACCCAAAAACTGCTCAAACTAATTAATGAATTTGGCAAAACAGCTGGTTACAAAGTCAATATCCAGAAATCAAAGGCATTTTTGTATACCAACAGTGAATCAGCAGAAGCAGGAATCAAAGAAAAAATCCCATTTGATATAGCAAAAAGAAAATAAAATATCTGGGAATAAACCTAACCAAGGAGGTAAAAAACCTGTATGCAGAAAACTACACAGCCCTGAAGAACAAAATCAAGGAAGACACAAACAAATGGAAACATATACCTTTTTCATGGATTGGAAGAATTAACATCATCAAAATGTCCATACTACCCAAAGCAATATACAGATTCAATGCAATACCTATTAAAGTACCAATGGCATATTTCACGGACATAGAACAAACACTTCAAAAATTTATATGGAACCATAAATGAGCCTGAATAGCAGCTGCTCTTTTGAGAAAGAAGAACAAAGTAGGAGGGATCACAATACCTGATATCAAACTGTATTACAAGGCCACCATAATCAAAACAGCCTGGCAGTGGATAAAAACAGGCACATAGACCAATGGAACAGAACAGAGAGCCCAGAAACAAACCCAACTCTCTACAATCAATTAATATTCCACAAAGCAGGCAGTAACATAAAATGGAGTAAAGATAGCCTCTTTAAGAAATGGTGTTGGGAGAACTGTACAGCTACGTGCAAAAAAATGAAACTTGAGCACAGACTTACACCATACACCAAAATAAATTCAAGGTGGATAAAAGACTTAAATGTAAGTCCTGACACCATTAAAGTCCTAGAGGAGAACATTGGCAAGAAAATCTCAGATATTTCACGCAGCAACTTTTTTACTGATATGTCCCCTAGAGCAAGGAATGTAAAGGCAATAATAAACAAATGGGATCACATCAAAATTAAAAGCTTCTGAGTGGCTAAAGAAAACAGTACTAAAATAGTAAGATAACCAACTGTATGGGAATACATATTTGCCAATGATACCTCAGACAAAGGTTTAATGTCCAAAATATACAAAGTACTTACACGACTCCCCTCTAAGAAGACACCCAACCCAATTAAAAAATGGGAAAAGGACTTGAACAAACACTTCTCCAAGGAGGACATACAGAACATTCAGAGACACATGAAGAGATGCTAAATATCGTTAGCTATCAGAGAGATGCAAATTAAAACCACAATGAGATACCACTTTACACCAGTCAGGATGGCTGTCATAAACAAAGCAACAAACAACAAATGTTGGAGAGGTAGTGGGGAAAAGGGGTCCTTAGTCCCCTGCTGGTGGGATTGCAGACTGGTACAGCCATTATGGAAAACAGTATGGAATTTTCTCAGAAAAATAAAAATCGACCTGCTTTTTGAACCAGCAATTCCACTGCTGGGATTATATCCCAAGAATCCTAAAACATCAATATCAAAGAACCTATGCACCACAATGTTCATAGCAGCACAATTTACAATAGCCAAGAGTTGGAAGCAACCTAGGTGCCCATCAGTAAATGAATGGATCCAAAAATTGTGGTACATATACACAATGGAATTCTATGCTGCAGAGAGAAAGAAGGAGCTACTACCCTTTGCAACAACATGGATGGAACTGGAAAGCATTATGCTGAGTGAAATAGGCCAGGTGCTGAAAGACAAATGTTATATGATCTCACCTTTAACAGGAAGCTAAACAACAAAACAAACAAGCAAGCACAAAAAAAAAACCCAAAAAACAAAGACACTGAATTAGAGAACAAGGGGACAGTGACCAGAGAGGAGAAGGAAGGGAAGTTAAGGGGAAAAAGGGGGAGGGATTTGGAGGAACAAATAGGAAGGACACAGGGACGAGAACTAAGGGGGGTGGAAATGGGAGGGAGGTGTGGAGCAAGGGGAGGGGGAGGCTGGGATGGGAAAAATAGACAAAAAACTGTACTTGAGAAATAACTAAACAAAATTAATTATAAAAAAACTGTAAAATGAAGATGCCACAATCTTCAAATTTTAAAATCTGAATTATTAACTAGGTGATATTCTTTCATGTACTGAAATACATACATATTGCATAAAATACACACCTATTTAAATACACATAAAAAAACTGTGCCTGTGTATAATTAATTGGGTCTTATGAATGGTTGTGCGTGTTGATTTCATTGATATATAATTTATTACACATGTCCCAAATGTTTCAGGATAAACCATATTGTGAGAGACCCAATGATGTCACTTATGATAATGTCCCTGATACTGACCTAATCAATGGATGTTTAATCTAAATCCAAGTATGAGATTTCTACCATCATGATCTTTCATAATTGAATTTAGTTACATTGAACAGAAAAACTTGTCTTATGTTACTTCCTTGTGCATATAGGTCACTACTCACTAAACAGATTTTATCTCTCTAAGGAAGTCAGTTCATCTCTGTGTAAGCTCAATTGCTTCCTCCAAATTTTGAGAATGAATACAGTAAAAACAGCAACAACGACATCAACAACCACAACGATATTATGTTTGAACCACTCAGACCATTCTTTTTTTGTTTATTTCACCTTATTTGTTTTTAGTTTGTTTTGTTTTATTTTATTTTATTGTTGTTCAAGTGAAGTTGTCTTCATTTTCACCCCACCATGACCCCCCTGTCACACCCATCCCCACCGCTCACGCTCAAATCTACCCCCTTTGGCTTTGTCCATGCGTACTTGATACATGTTCCTGGGTGGACCTTCTCCTATTTTCCTTTGTTATCCCTCTCCCTCCTCCCCTCTGATTACTGACTGTTTGTTCTTTATTTCAATGTTTCTGGTTATATTTGCTTGCTATTTCTTTTGTTGATTAGGTTCCACTTATACATGAGATCATAATTTATGATAGCGAAGTGCTGGAAGCAACCTAAATGTCCACCAGTAACTGAGTGGATAAAAATCTATGTTACGTTTGCTTTTGACTTCTGGAAAACATAGAGGCATAGGTAGATGCATTGTGCCTCTTCACACAACCAAAAGAAAAACAACAATGAATTTAAAAACAAAAAACAACCAAAACTGCCAGAAAATCAAACTCTATGGAAGTCCAACAACCAAGGAGTTAAAGAAGAAACATTCATCTAGACTGGTAGGAGGGGCGGAGATGGGCAGCTGGGGTGGAGAGGACTCCTGCTGAGGTAGTGGCTGAAGGACTGGGGTGGGCAAGTCGGTGGCTCACAGACCAGCTGACAGAGTGGACAGTCCCACATTTGCATGGGGATAAACTGGGAGGAACAACTGGGGAGCAAGACAGACCAAGCGACCCAGGGTTCCAGTGTGGGGAAATAAAGCCTCAAAACCTCTGACTGAAAAAACCTGTGGGATTGTGGCAGCAGAAGAAACTCCCAGCCTCACAGGAGAGTGCACTGGAGAGACCCACAGGGTCATAGAAAGTACACAAAACCATCCACCTGGAAATCAGCACCAGAAGGGTCCAATTTGCTTGTGAGTAGCAGAGGAAGGTACTGAAAGCCAAGAAGAGCTTAGCAAGTGGCCCTGTTCCCTCTCAGACCCCTCCCCCACATAAAGTACCACAACACAATGACATGGGTTGCCCCACCCTGGTGTAAGGCACCACCCATGACTATAAGACAGATATGATGATATTTTTAAAAGTGGTCCAAATGCAAGAACATATCAAAGTTCCAGAAAAAATACAACTAAGTGATGAAGAGATAGCCAACCTATCAAATGCACAGTTCAAACCACTGGTAGTCAGGATGCTCACAGAAATAGTTAAATATGGTCACAAAATAGAAGAAAGAGTAAAGGCTCTGAAACATGAAATAAAGGAAAATGCAAAGGGAACCAACAGTGATGGAAAGGAAACTGGGACTCAAATCAAGGGAGTGAACCAGAAGGAAGAAAGAAACATCCAACTAGAAAAGAATGAAGAAACAAGAATTTTAAAAAATGAAGAGAGGCTTAGGAACCTCCAGGACATCTTTAAACATTCCAACATCCGAATTATGGGGGTACCATGAGGGGAAGAGGAAGAGCAACAAATTGAAAATATATTTGAACAAATAATGAAGGAGAACTTCCCCAGGTTGGCAATGGAAATAGACTTCCAGGAAGTCCAGGAAGCTCAGAGAGTCCCAAAGAAGTTGGATGCAAGGAGGAACACGCCAAATCCCATCATAATTACATTAGCCAAGATTAAAATGAAAGAGGGAATCCTAGAAACAGCAAGAGTTAAGGGGACAGTTACCTACAAAGAAGTTTCCATCAGACTGTCAGCAGATTTCTCAAAAGAGACCTTGCAGGCAAAAAAAGGCTGAAAAGAAATATTTCAAGTCATGAAAGGCAAGGACCTGCATCCAAGATTACTCTCTATACAGTAAAGCTTCCATTTAGAATGGAAGGGCAGATAAAGTGCTTCTCAGATAAGATTAAATTCAAGGAGTTCATCATCACCAAGCCCTTATTATAGGAAATGTTAAAGGGACTTACCTAAGAAAAAGAA
Source organism: Artibeus jamaicensis (assembly GCF_021234435.1). Classification (NCBI taxonomy): domain Eukaryota; kingdom Metazoa; phylum Chordata; class Mammalia; order Chiroptera; family Phyllostomidae; genus Artibeus; species Artibeus jamaicensis. The sequence continues at coordinate 22,405,802 of NW_026521506.1, forward strand.
GATAAAGAACACGTATAGTAAAGTGACAACAAACTCACAATTACTAACAACCACACCTAAAATAAAAACAAACTAAGGCAACAACTAAAACAGGAACAGAACCACAGAAATGGAGATCATATGGAGGGGTAGCAACAGGGGAGTGGGAGGAGGAGAAGGGGCGAAGTACAGAGAATAAGTAGCATAGATGGCAGGCAGAAAATAGAAAGGGGAGGACAAGAATAGTATGGGAAATGTAAAAGCTAAAGAACGTAGGACACATGGACATGAACTAAAGGGGGGGAATGTGGGTGGGAGAGGGTGTGCATGGTGGAGGGGAATGAAGGGGGGAAATGGGACAACTGTAATAGCATAATCAATAAAATATATTAAAGAAAATTAAATATAAAAAATACATTATTTTCCCCTGGTGCTGTGGTGACCAATAGTAAAAAGGTAGATTCAAAGTTCCACCATACCCTATGCATTGCTTATATATTTTGTTTGAGGAAGTATAAATTTCTTTCCTTGTAGTTCCCTAATAAGAAAAAGTGAATAAAACTTAGAAACACTGACAGCTTTAAGGTTTCTTTCTTTTTTTCCCTCTGAGTCTAATAAGTAAATGTCAATGTTTTTTTTTTTCTTTTAAGAGAAAGTGTCTAAGCCCTGAAATTCTAGCAATCAGATTTTTAGGGTTCTTTGCAGTATGCTTTCCATGGATTTTATTTTTTTTTATTTTTATTATTTTTAGAAATTTTTTCCAAAATTTTATTTTAAAAGTTGCTTTCCTATACAATATAGTTGTATAATAAGTATAATGTTCATGCAGTTGTTTTACTACTTAAGAATACTTTTTATTTTTGTATAAATAATAATAATAAATTTTAAATTAAAATGTTCATATCTTTATTTCTCTTACAAAGCTGAACATTTATTGATCTTTAGTTTCTTTCATTTGAACCCAGTGGGTTTAGTTTTTACAGACTTCTTTCATAGACAAGCAGTAGGTTCAACTTATTCTCCTGCAAAAGGTTATGTGTGGAACCACTCAGTCTCCATAAAAAGACTCATGTCTTCATCAACTGCTAAGATGAGAAGCCTATGCTCCCACACAGCTTACCCCAACCTCATTCTCAGGAAATCTAGGTTATCAGAATTGTTATTATAGTATTCAAGCCATACTCACCAAGCCATCGCCAATTTTATAGGATTGATTTGTTATGATCATCTTTGTGACTCAGTACACCTTATGTTTATTTATCACTTCATAGGTGCCAAAGATTCTTTGGTATCTTCCCCAGGATACAAGGCATCAAAAAGAGAAATAGACAAAAAAAAAACCTGTACTTGAAAAATAAAATTTTTTAAAAAGTTGAAAATCTTCTACAGTTTCTAAAATCTTTTTGAAGTTATTCTCTCAGATGTGAGATGAGGGTAGTGACTACAACTTCAAGGGGTAGCTAGCAATAACAAGAGTGTATTTATTCCATTGGGCTGCTGTGAGATTGAATGAGCAAATACAAGCAAAGCTCTTAGAACAGTGTCTGGCACATTGTCAATACTTAATATGAACTAACTACCCTTTTATTATACCATTTTACAGGGAGAAATATGAGAATCTTATGGCTTAAAAAACTTACTCTGAATCACATAGCTTTTAAGTATCAGATTTATGACTTCAACCCAGATTTATCATACTGTGAAACTCATGTTATCTTTATTACCAGAGAGATCTGAAACCTGAGCAATCGGGATATTTTTGTCCACTTTGATACTTTTAGTAAAGATTAATTGAAGGAATATTAGACTGTTTGTTACATTCATAAATCTGTAGTAAGGAATATTGTACATGCACTGTAATCTGTACTTTTCACAACTACCCAATGCTTTAAGAACTCTTATTATTAGATTCCACTTATAGGTGAAATCATATGGTATTTGTCCTTCACTGACTGGCTTATTTCACTTAGCATAATATTTACAGTTCCAACCCATGTTGTTGCAAGAGGTAGGAGTTCCTTCTTTCTTTCTGCTGTGTAGTATTCTACTGTGTAAATGTACCAACTAGCAAACTAGAACCAGAGACATGGAAACATGGAACAGACTGACAGCTACCAGCAGGGAAGGGGTGGGCGAATGGTGGAAAAAAGAAGAAGGGAGTAGTCAAAGAACATGTATGAGTGATCCATGGACATGAACAACAGAGAGGGGATTGACTGTGGGCAAGAGGGGTGGCCTGGGTGGAAGAGGGCAAAGGAGAAAAATCAGGGCAACTGGATATAACAATAACTTTTTTAATGATCAAAAATGAACTCTTGTTATGTTCTTTGTACAAATAAAATGAGCGCATAGATAATAAGTATCATGCCCAGGGCCTCACAGGTAGGATTCTAACTCTTCTGTCTAATTCTAGGAACCACACTTACAACCAATTTTATTGCCTTTCGCTATAATTTCTGGAAGTCATTGTATTCCTATGTCTCTCTCAAGAAACCAAGAATTGACATGTGCCTTCAATATGCCAAAGCACAGCCCATCCTTTCACTTTTTTATAGTTTCAAATTACAGCCACACATGTGTTTTTATCATCCTCAAATATTTGATTTTATTTTTCTATTGTATTATATAAATGTGATTTGTTTATTTGTATGTTATACACATATATAATCACATGTAATGTGTACATATACACACATACAAACATAAATATATACACAAAAATAGGAGTTACAAAAATCTTTGAGTGGACTCTATCATAAATTATTCCATTCATGTATATTTATAGACACTACTAGGTATATATATATGAATAAAATATAATATATTATATAATAAATATATAATGCTTTCCTTCCTTCCTCATTTCCTTTTTTTCTTCTTTCCTTTTTTCACAAGTATTCATCAAACCTTCTCAGAAACACTAGGACATAAGAATGTTAGGCAGCTGTTCTGCCTGCATGCATTATCTAGTAAGCATCCAAATCTGACAGTGGAAGTCAGCCACCACATTTCATGGTAATGTTATTATATATTTACATGGACAGTGAAAGTCTCTTCATGCTGCTCAAGAGATTCAGGAAAGACAGCTAAGTGTGTCACACTGCATTCATAGATTAAGTAGTCCCCATTACTGTAGTCTTGATTTGAGAAAGCCAAATGTCTGGAGCCCTCGGGTGAATATTGCATGTTCTTTGTTATCTGAAAATAGCATGTCATGGCTGGAGTTAATTACCTAGAGAGCTCTGCACAGAATCCATGTACCTGTGTCACGCTTTGCTTCTAAACTAGAACAATATAATTGAAACAAATAAAAATAAATTTTTATATTACCACTAATGAGCTTGCTTCTTAGTATTGCTAGTGACATTAAAAAATAATAGCAGGCCCTGGCTGGTGTAGCTCAGTGGATTGAGCATGGTCCTGTGAACCACACGATCGCGGTTCGATTCCCAGTCAGGGCACATGCCTGCGTTGCAGACCAGTTCCCAGAAGGGGACTCACGAGAGGAAAACATACATTGATATTTCTCTCTTTCTCTCCTTCCCTTCCTCTCCAAAGATAAAAATAATAATAATAATATTAGGGTTGACATAATGTCTCTATGGTAATTATCATGCTACTTCTCCTTTCTTCCTGTATTCTTCTCATGTTACCCTTTAATGTGTTTCTGCTCAAGTCAATTCAATTTATTAGTAGGCAAGAGGCATGAAATAGTGCTGATTTGCTCTGGGTCTACTTACAACTATAAAACTCAATTTTCAAGTTCAGTCTTCAATTGGATACACATGACCCAAACAATAACTGATTTGGGGGATACCATTATTTACAGAAGTTTAACCTAATGTAAATACAAAAGATATATATTAAAATGTCATACATATTTTGCATTTATATAATCTATACATTTCCTTCTTGTTTATCCCTTACAAAGGGATTTTAGGGTTTTAATCTATGAAATGATAACCTACTATTCATCATGGAATTATAAAACGTGAAGAGACCCAAGAGATCTTCCAGGGCAGTTTGTAAACTAGGATGTGCATGTCTGCATACAAGGTGTTACATGGATGTGGTTAGTCTAAAAGAATGTATTTTCGGTTCCCTCAATTCTTCATGTCATCTTTCTGAAATCAATCTGCCTAAAAGCAGCTTGAGTGAGGGTTTGAGGAAGTTCTCCTTTTTCAAGTCTCTTTTCAAGTCTTCCTTCTCCATTTATAAAAGAAAGTCAGTGTTCTCAAATTGTCCCTGACATCACAGCATGGGCTATTTCTCTGGAAGAGGAAAACCTCTAAAGTAAGAGACACAGGCTGAATTTCAAATAATTGTAATGTGAATCAAAGTATCACTGGGTGACACATTCTTTGCAGTCCATATGGTTTCCAATTTTCTTTTCAACCACATTTAAGGAAGACCTAAACCAGTCAAAAGCTGATATATCTTTGATATGCATCAAGGTTCAAATAAGTATGAGACATTACTAGTATATAACTCCATTCCCATCTTAATATTTACAAAAAAAATTTAGGCCTAACATATATACATGCACACAGACACACACTGAAACACACACCAAAAAGTTCTCAGTGGATGAACTAAATTATAAGCATGATGTACTATTTTATCTATTTATCTAGGGGAAAAGAAACTCATTGAAAAATTATTATTCCACAGAGGCTGCAGCAGTCTGCATTCCCACCAACAGTGCAAAAATGTTTCCCTTTCTCTAAAACCACAATGAGATACCACTTTACACCAGTCAGGATGGCTATCATAAACAAAGCAACAAACAACAAATGTTGGAGAGGTTGTGGGGAAAAGGGGTCCTTAGTCCACTGCTGGTGGGATTGCAGACTGGTACAACCATTATGGAAAACAGTATGGAATTTTCTCAGAAAAATAAAAATCGACCTGCCTTTTGACCCAGCAATTCCACTGCTGGGATTATATCCTAAGAATCCTAAAACATCAATATCAAAGAACCTATGCACCACAATGTTCATAGCAGCACAATTTACAATAGCCAAGAATTGGAAGCAACCTAGGTGCCCATCAGTAAATGAATGGATAAAAAAATTGTGATACATATACAAAATGGAATTCTATGCTGCAGAGAGAAAGAAGGAGCTACTACCATTTGCAACAACATGGATGGAACTGGAAAGCATTATGCTGAGTGAAATAGGCCAGGTGTTGAAAGACAAATATTATATGATCTCACCTTTAACAGGAAGCTAAACAACAAAACAAACAAGCAAGCAGAAACCCCCCCCCCAAAAAAAACAAAGACACTGAATTAGAGAACAAGGGGACAGTGACCAGAGGGGAGAAGGAAGGGAAGTTAAGGGGGAAAAGGGGGAGGGATTTGGAGGAACAAATAGGAAGGACACAGGGACGAGAACTAAGGGGGGTGGAAATGGGAGGGAGGTGGGGAGCAAGGGGAGGGGGAGGCTGGGATGGGAGAAAGACAAAAAACTGTACTTGAAAAATAACTAAAAATTAATTAAAAAATAAAGTATACAATTGGAAAAAAATGTTTCCCTTTCTCCACATTCTTTCCAGCACTTGTTTTTTTTTTTTTTGCTTTATTGATAATAGCAATTCTTACATGTGTGAGGTGGTATCTCACTGTGTTTTTATTTGCATTTCTGTGATGATCAGTGATGTTGAACATCTTTTCATATGTTTGTGGAATCTAATGAGTGACTTAGACTCATTGATAGAGAACAGATGATAGCTAGCCATGGGGAAGGTGGAGGTTAAGGGGTGGAGAGATTGAGCCAAAGGGAAAACTGACTCTTGGACATGAACAACAGTGGTGATTACTTGGGGGAGGGTGTATAATAGGGTTAAAATTGTAATGGAAAAATATATATTAAAATTAAATTTTTAAAATGGATTAAATATGAAAAATAAAAGCCCAAAATTATTATCCAATGCTTTTAAGAAATATATTTTTGTTTAACTTTTTCATTTTGTTACTTTGTTTTTAATTAGAATAATTAATTAATTATTAATGTTTAAATGAATGCATATATGTGTATATATATATATATATATATATATATATATATATATACATATTTTTATGCCAGTGAAATATGATCTGATTTCCATGATCTGATGTTTCATAAAAGGCTTAAGTACAAAATATATTACACTAGTATAAAATATTGTGGAAATGGCTATATGAGTTACAAGACAAAAAGGATAATTATAGTATAGATCATTCATGTATTTTTTAATGAATAATGGTGTAACTAATTGTTTTAGTAAATAAATGCTATTGGATGAACTTGAAAAATTGTTAAATATGTTTAATTCAATATTTGTAGCATTCTATAAAGCACACTCTTTGTGACTATTTAAATATATAGTGAACATTTTTAGCTTTTAATTTATAATTTTGTGATGGAGTTTTTTTATGGTCTCTGAAAGCAAAAATAGCATGATGAATACTGTTCCAGTACAGCAATCATCAAGTAGTTTTCACAGAAGAAAGCTTCCTTCAACTAATATTTTATTAGGAATCTCAATATATGAAACATGTGTTTGGAATAGCTGTGCACCCCCTTTTCATCCCACTTCAATCTAACTCCAGCATCAGTCCTTGATGTATCTTCTTTGTAGATCCTGGAAAACTGTTTTCAACTCACTGATCTAGTACAACCTCCTGTTTTACAGTTGAGAAGTAGTGTCTCAGGGCCAAACTCAAGTTATCTGACTTGCCCAAACTCAAGTTATCTGACTTGCCCAAACTCAAGTTATCTGACTTCAAGGCAAAATTATAAAACAGACAATCACAAGATACCACTTTACTCTTATGGTTCAACCTAGTCTTTAATAAATAATTGAAAAATGGGTACTTGATATATAACTCCTTTGTCTGTGTTTCTTTAAACACATTGATTTTAAAGCTTTTAAACACATTGTGAAAACCTGCATCATAGTTCTTCTGTTTGATTAAATAGTTGACACTATTACAGATGTCCCCATTTCCTCTTTGCCTTTGCCCACCTCCAACCATCCCAAACCCCCTTCCCTCTGGCCATCACCACAGTGTTGTCTGTGTCTATGAGTTATGCATACAACTTCTTTGAATAAGGGGCTTAGATTATTCAAAGAGTAGAGTAAAACTTCAGTATTGTTTAATGCAAGTAAAATACAAATTTGATTAGGTCAGTTGTTTTATGTTTATAATATGATTAAAGAAATAAAGTTTTACCACTGTTTAATTTGAGATATGGTATAAACAAGGGCATAAATAAGTAAAATATATGTAAACAGTATTTGTATCCATATTCAGGGTTCTGTAGCATTAAGTCCAAATTCTTTTTAGTATAAAAATTAATATAACCAGAAACATTGAAATATAAAATAAACTGACAGTTATGATAGAGGAGGGAGAGAGGTATGGTGGAGGAAAATAAGGGAAGGACCATCAAGGAACATGTATAAAGGACACATGGACAAAGCCAAAGGTTATAGGTTCAAGGGTGGGAGGTGGGGATAGGAGGGGCAGGGGACCATGGGGCAGTGAAATTGTAGACAACTGTACTTGAACAACAATGAAAAAAGAAAAAAAGACTTAAACAAAAATTTTAATTACTAGACACAAATTAATAAGAGAAAAGTTTGTAGCTCTAATATTTTGAAACTTCTGTTTCAAAAGCTTGATTATCTACGAACATAGCTATATAGATATATATTATTTAACATATTTTAAATTGAATTTAAATACAGAACATATGTCTTATCTACATGAAGACATGTAACTGTTTGAAAATTTTATGTATTCATTGTAAAATGAGTCATGTTTGTGTCTAGTTGAATAAGCCATCATTGTTTTTCTAGCAGAAATTTTTTTTAAAAAAATAGACTTTCGCCCTGGCTGGTATAGCTCAGTGGATTGAGCATGTGCTTGTGAACCAGAGGATCTTGGTTCAATTGCCAGTGAGGACACATGCCTGGGTTGAAGGCCAGTTCCCAGTAGGGGACACATGAGAGGCAACCATACATTGGTACTTCTCTCCCTATCTCCTTCCCTTCCCCTCTAAAGATAAATAAATAAATAAATTTTAAAAAGTAGACTTTCCTCTTCTAACCACCCTCTAACACAGTGTCATCTTCAGCTTAATTCTGCAAACAGAATTATACCATTCAATATGTTTCTAATTTATTTTATTAGCATTAACTTGATATCTTATGCACCACCTATAAAATAAAATATTAAATAACAGTTTACTGGTATTAATAATGACAGTCAAATTAGCTATTCTCATTGCCTGCACAAATTGCTCCTGGTTAATTAAATGTATGCATAGGAAATATGTCCCATTATGTTGTCAGTATTTCCTGCCTTTCTCTTAGCTTTATGTCTGCACTTCTCTTACCTCTGATACTACTATCTTCCTTGCACACTCTCAGGCTCATTGGCCTCACTGCATTTCAATTCTCGCAACACCCTAGCATATTCTTGCTTCACAGTCTTTGCACTGGCTGTTTAATTTCCCTAGACACATCACTCTCTCACTTTTTTCAAGTCTCTTCCCCAACGTTTCTTTGCCAATACTGTCTACCATTAGTATTATCCTGCTTTATCGTCTTTTGAATTTATTACCACCAAACAGGCTATATAACTTCTTTGCTTTGTATTGTGATCCCTTTGTTCCCCAAATACAACTTCCACAAAGAAAAACTTTTTTTGTGTCTGAATGAATAAATGAATCTTGATTTCAAACATGGTGAAAATTTTTTTTAATTTATATTAAAGAAAATAGTAATATAAGAGGTCTGTCCAGAAAATGTCCAACTACTTTTTTTCTTTTGTCTTCCATCTCTCCTTTTTCTTTTTTTAAAAATTTTTATTTAGTTATTTTTCAAGTACAGTTTTCTGTTTATTTATCCCATTCCAGCTACTGTTAATATAATGAGTACAGTTTGCATGGCATCACTGTAACCTGACAGCCAAAGACAGTAGACTGGAATGTGTATGCATGAACAATGACGACTTTACTGTACTAGTCAGTAGAGCAATACATGCTGTTGAGTGAACATACATAATGTGTGGCTGTTGTATTCAAAATAACTGAGTGAGTAAAGCAACAAATCTTCAAATTTTGCATTAATCTTGAACATTCCTCTGTGGGAACTATTTGGAGAATTCAGATGGCCACAGCTGTGGGCAACTGGTGATTGGCAGCTTCATCATGACAGTGTGCCTGCTCAGGCATCACATACCATGTAGAGTTTTTGGCAAAACATCAAATCACTCAGGGGTCTCAGCCACACTATAGCCAAGATTTGGAATCTGATGATTTCTGGCTTTCTCCCAAACTAAAATCACATTTGAAAAAGAAGAGATTTCAGACCATTGATGAGATTCAGGAAAATACAATGGGGCAGCTGATGGCTATTGGGAGAATTGTGTGAGATCCAAGGTGCCTACATTGAAGGGGACTGAGGCATCATTGTCCTATGTACAATGTTTCTTGTATCTTGTAGCTGCTCCAATAAATGTCTCTATTTTTTATATTACATACCTGAACATCTTCTGGACAGAACATGTATGACTGTGGGACCTCCTACTTATGGAGGATACTAGCTTAGGAAATAATCCAGGAAGAAGATAAAGTAATGCTTTTTTATAAATGTTACTTTTTTTTTGAGAGAGGGAAAGGGAGGGAGAAAAAGGAGGAAACATCAATATGTGATTGCCTCTCACACATCTCCTACTGGGGACCTGGCCCATAACCCAGGCATGTGAGCTGGCTGGAAATTGAACAGGTTACACCTTGGTTCATAGGCCATCACTCAAACCACCGAGCCATACCAGCCAGGGCAGATAATAGTAATTATATACAGAGAAATACATTTAATGATTATTTCGAATTAACAAGGAGGACAAGAGAAAATGAGAACTTAAAGAGTGTAGACAATTTAGCAGTGCTAAATACAAGTCATTTTGCAAAATAAGACTGAAAAAGAAATGCTGCCTGCATGATCTTTACTATGACAAATTGTTCCTACTACCCAAACTAATCTATAGAAAGAGCTAAAATGTTAATACTACCCAAAGTAATCTATAGATTCAAAGCAATTCCTATTAAAATACCAATGGCATATTACATAGATCTACAACAAATATTTCAAAAATTTCTATGGAACCAAAAAAGACCCTGAATAGCCTCAGCAATCTTGCAACAAAAGAACAATGTAGGAGGAATCACAATACCCAGTATCAAACTATACTATAAGGCCACAGAAATCAAAATAGTCTGGTACTGGCATAAGAACAGACACATAGATCAATGAAACAAAACAGAAAACCCAGAAATAAACCCAAGTCTCGATTGTCTATTAATATTTGATAGAGGGGGCATGAGCATACAATGGAGTGAAAATAGGTCTTCAATAAATGGCATTGAGAGAACTTGACTAGTACATGCAAAAAAATAAAACTAGACCAGTAACTTCTACTAAATACAAGAATAAATTCAAAATGGATAAAAGACTTAAATATAAGTTGGGACACCATAAAAGTCCTAGAGGAAAGCATAGGCAAGAAACTTTCAGACATCCCACATAGCAATATTTTTGTATATTTAGTATATTTATTTTTTGTACATTTAGATATTTAGTATATCTCCTAGGGCAAGTGAAGCAAAGGAAAAACATTAGCAAATGGGACTACATAAAACTAAAAAGCTTCTGCACAGCTAAAGAAAACATCAGCAAAATGAAAAGTAAACCAACTGTATAGGAGAACGTTTGCCAATGATACATCAGACAAGGGTTTGATCTCCAAAATATGTAAAGGCCTCATATGACTCAACACCAGGCAGACAAACAATCCAATTAAAAACTGGTTAAAGGTTCCATATAGACACTTTTCCAAGGAGGACATACAGATGGTCAATAAACACATGAATTGATGCTCAGCATCGCTAGCCATCGGAGAGATGCAAATTAAAACCACAATGAGATGTCACATCACAGCTGTCAGAATAGCCATCATTAACAAGTCAACAAACAAGTGCTGGTGAGGATGTGGAGAAAAGGGAACCCTAGTGCACTGTTGGTGGAAATGCAGCCTGGTGCAGCCACTGTGCAAAATAGTATGGAATTTCCTCAGAAAACTAAAAATGGAGCTGGCTTTTTAAACCAGCAATTCCACTGCTGGTAATGTACCCTAAAAATATCGAATCACCAATTCAAAAGAACTTACGCACTCCTACATTCATAACGGCACTATTTACAATGGCTGAGTGCTGGAAACAGCCTAAGTGCCCATCAGTAAATTACTGGATAAAAAGATTGTGGTATATTTACATGATGGAATACTACACAGCAGAAAGAAGGAACTTCTATATTTTGCAACAGTGTGGATGGAACTGAAGAATGTTATACTAAGTGAAATAAGGCAGTTGTAAAAGACAAATACTATATGACCTTATCTATAAGAGGAGTATAATGAACAAAACACTAATGAACAAAATATCACCACTGACATGGAAACATTGAGCAAGCTAAAAATTGAACAGAGGGGAGGGGGGGACAATGGTTGAAATAAGGGGAAGGGACTAGACACAGAACATGTATGAATGACCTACGGACGGAGACAATGATGTAAGAATTTATTGAGAGACCGGGGGTTGGGATTTGGCAGAGGAGGCTGTAAGGGGAAAAACTGGGGCAACTGTAATAGAATAACAATAAAAATGACTTAAAATAGTACTTCAGGCATGGGAACAAGGAACAGATTGAAAGTGACTAGAGGGCAGGAGAGAGAGGGATAATCTAGGAAAGAAGGGAAAGGAACTACACAATGAAAATGTATAAATGAACCACAGACATGAATAACACTGTGGGAAATGAGTGTGGGAGCAGGCGGTGGGATGGGCAGAGGAGGGCATAAGGGAAAAATTGGGACAATTGTAAAAGAATAACAATACAATTATTTAATAAAAATAATTTCATGAAAAATATGAAAAAGAGCTCTTCATCATAATACATTTGGTAAACTATCTCAGACATCTGTTGTAGCCTTATATATTGTATGTCTATGTGTGATGGGCTGATGAGATTTTTTCCACAGTGTAGTCCCAATTTTTTCTATAATTGGGTCTACCAAAGTTGTTTCCATAAGCATTTTATATAAGTGATTCGATTATGAAATAGTCTTAAAAATTAAAAGAGAAAAATTGATGGAAAGAATAAATAACATTTTTCACAGTATGTTTATCCATTCAACACATTATTATTGAGTGTTCACAATTTGCACATGGTTATTTTGGTGACAGAAAGAGCTAAAATATAAATAAGGAGGATGGCTGCCTTTGAACTTACAAATAATTATGATAATTTCCTGATACTAGGCTGCTAGGTTGCTATTACTGTGAATTAAACATTGTGGTAGATGTTTTACATTATGATCTCATTTAATCCAAAAAAAAAAAACTTTAGATCTAAGCATAATTATTACATTTATTTTAAAAATATTTTATTTATTTATTTTTAGACAGAGGAGAAAGGAGGGAGAAAGACAGGGAAAGAAGCATCAATATATGGTTGCCTCTTGCACGCCCCCTAATGAGGACCTGGCCTTGCAGCCCAAGCATGTACCCTGACTAGGAATTGAACTGATGAGCACTTGGTTCACAGGCTGGTGCTCAATACATTGAGCCACAGCAGCCAGGGTTATTACACTTATTTTTTAAACATTTTTAATGTATTGTATTGATCATGCTATTACAATTGTCCATTTTTTCTCCTCTTTATTCCTCTCTGCCCTGTACTTACCCCTTGCACCAACATTCTCCCTTCTCCCACATAGTTCATGTCCAGGGGTCCTACATGTAAGTTCTTTGGCTTCTGCATTTCCTACACTATTCTTAACTTCCCCCTGCCTATTTTGTAACTACCAATTACGCTTCTTATTCCCTGTACCTTTTTCCCCATTCTCTCTCCTTCCCCTTTGCACTGATAATCCTCCATGTGATCTTTATTTCTGTGATTCTGTTCCTATGCTAGTTGTTTGCTTAGTTTATTTTTGTTTTGGTGTTTTTTAGGTTCAGTTGTTGATAGTTGTGACTCTGTTGTCATTTTAATGTTCATAGTTTTGACTGTCTTTTTCTTAGGTAAGTCCCTTTAACATTTCATATAATAAAGGCTTGGTGATGATGAACTCTAACTTGACCTTATCTGGGAAGCACTGTATCTACAGTGACTGGAAAACTGCATCTAATAACATTAAACAACTATTTATTGAATGAATAAACTAACTTTTATGGTAACAAATTATATTTCACATGGCAGGATGATATCTTTCACAATGTAGTCTTAGATTACCTTTCAATGTTATTTTGCCATAGCCTCCTCTACTGAATACTTTTTATGCTCTAACTTACATTCATTGTATAAAAAATCCACTATTTTCTCAGAGGATGTACACATTTTTTATCACATGGGGCTTTCCAACATGGACACTGACTTCATCAAGACACCAGGTATCAAAATGACTAGCATCAATAAATCAACAAGCAATGTGTTGGCAAGGACGTGGAGAAAAGGGAACCCTCATGCACTGTTGGTAGAAATGCTACTTAGAGCAGCCACTGTGAAAAATGTATGGAGTTTCCTCAAAATAATTAAGTGAAACTGCCTTTTGACCCCATGATCCCATTTCTGGGAATATAACTGAAGAAACATGACACACTAATTGAAAAGATCTTATGCACCCCTATGTTCTTTGCAGTGCTATTAACAATTATGGCCAAGATCTGGAAATAGTCCAAGTGCCTTCAGTAGATGAATGAATAAAAAAGCTGATGAGAGAACATTTACACAGTGGAATACTACTCAGCCATAAAAGGGAAAGAAATCTTAACTTTTGCAACAGCGTGGATACAACATGAATGAACCTGAAAAGTATTATGCTAAGTAAAATAAGCCAGTCAGAAAAAGACAAGTACCATGTAATTTTACTTACATGTGGAATTTAATGAACAAAACGAACAAAATAGAAATAGATTCACAAATATGGAGAACAGCTGTTCAGAGGGGAGGGTTTTAGAAGCTCAATGGAAAAGTTGAAGGGATTAAGCAAAAAAAAAACATAGAAAACAGAATGGTGATTTTCAGAGGGAAATTAATGTGGGGAGAAATAGAAGAGGGTAAAGAGGTGACAAATGGTGATGGAAGGAGACTTGACTTGGGGTGGTGAACACACAATACAATATACAGATGATGAATTATAGACTTGTACATGTAAAACCTATATAATTTTGTTAACCAATGTCACCACAATGAATTCAATAAAAATTAAAAATAAAAGGGAGCAAAAAATGTTTCTATAGTGAGTTGGCTGGCAAGATGAAGTTTTATATGATGTAGCAGTAGCATGGGAGTGACATTTATCACCTTTCTCATGCTCTACTGATTAGAGACAACTCACAGGTTCTGCCCATACTAAAGGAAAGAGAATTATAAAAATGCGTGAATATCAGAAGGCAGGGTTTAGGTCACTTTATAATCTGCAATGTTGGCATTGCAGCTGGATGGACAGTAATGCCATTTACTATGATTAGGAACAAGATCAAGTTTATAATGGAGCTATAGGTGGGTCAGTTTAGAGATCATAAGTTCCCTAATGGGCATGTTATGTTTGAAGAGCCCTTGAGGCATCCATTTACAGATTTAGAAAGCAAAATATACATATCTGATATTTGGAACAAAATTTCCAGCTGGAAGCCCTGGCTGGTGTAGCTCAGTGGATGTAGCTCAGTTCGCAGGGCCTGCGAACCAAAGGATTGTGGTTGGATTCCCAGTCAGGGCACATGCCTGAGTTGCAGGCCAGTTACCGGCAGGGGATGCACGAGAGGGAACCATACATTGATATATCTCTCCCTCTCTCCTTCCCTTCCCCTCTAAAGATAAATAAATAAAATCTTTAAAAAATAAGGAGCTTTGTTATGTTTAAAAAATTCCAGCTGGAGAAACTAATTGAGAGGATTATCAGCACATATTGGCAGCTGAAGCATGGGAGTAGAAGAGATCATGGAGGCAGAGGATGTCAGTGTCCAAAAGAACTTCAATCTGTAAGTCCACTGAAAAGGAGAAGTACTGATAAAATGAATATTGACTCATGGGTCAGACATTATGTTAAGTGTTACCCAGTATATGTGTCTTGAAATCAGATGAGGTGTCTGAGCTGGGACAATAAAAAGACTGTGAACTTTTTTGGACAATCATATATTAATTGTTATTGTATCTAAAATATAGAATAAATTTTGCATATAATAGATGTTAAATCTACTGTAAACTAAGGAACTAACCTTATTTACCTGTTAGGAACACACATGCACATACACACATTCATATTCATAGTCTATTCCTAAAAATAGGAAGTTACAGTTTTCTGAATTGTGTTTCTTCTTCATCCTCTTTATAATATTTAAATAGACATTTTTTACAGATTATAAAGCTAAACTTTCAGATATAACCAAATCACAAAGTTCATATTATAAGGAATATAACAACCAGTGCTGTAAAGTTAATAAAGTAACTCACTATAACAAATATAAAAAAGTAACTTCCAATAATGGTTGTGTCCAAACATAATTCTTTGTGTTTTTCTATAACTTGTATGGTGGCAAGTTTTAATATGTAATTAGAAATTGACTCTTAAAGTCATACAGTCTGGATGGCATTGTTAGTTAACAGGAAAATGAACATAGGTTACTGAGAAGTGATTGCATAGAAGTTAAAGAATGAAGAACTTAAAAAGATTCTTGGTTAGCTCTGTCACTGAAAATCTTTCTGAAGTCAATATATATACTAAAGCAAACTCAACAGTAATTCTAGGTGGGTAAAAAATAAACAAAAGACACAACTAGAAAAGGGCTTTAGTGCATTCTTTACATAGTTGAAAAATCGGTTCAATAGTTTGTATATCTCAGAAAAATGTGAATGAAAAACCATCACAGCATACAAAAAAGGTTAATTCCTAATGTATAGGAATTTAGAGGAAGCCAGTAAAACTAGCAGATCAAAACATCACAAGTGAAAGAATCAACCCCCAAAAGTCAAAATAAACTAAGCTTTATCTGCATTAAAATATTGAGATCTCATGGAATCTAGACCTTGTCACTTTACCCTGCTCAAGTACAGTTTGATGATATGTAGATAGATGTGGCAAAATAATGAATAATTGTATTGGACAACTTTGGGATAACAAGAGCTGAGTTTTAAGAATTTGATGAAACCTTTAGTTGATGCAATCCACTATATTATGTTTCTCCCCAAGAGTGTAACACAATGTACAGTTAAAAAGTAAAATAACACCCTGGCCAAGTGGCTCAGTTGATTAGAGCGTCATCTTTGCGGGTGCAATCTCATTCAGAGCACATATCTAGGTTGTGGTTTTGATCTGGGGTTGGGGTGCAGATGGACAGCAACCAATGGATCTCTCTCTCTCTCTCTTCTATCAATAAAAAATATCAAAAAAGCAAAATAATTCTTTCAAAATCTTAATGTTTTATCTAGCATTTCATAAGCAGTGCTTTTCATTAAATTAAATAGAGAAAACACAGTAAAATCTCAGACATTTCTTGTAGCAATATTTTTTCTGCTGTATCTTCTCAGGCAAGGGAAACAAAAGAAAAAATAAACCAATGAGACTACCTCAAACTAAAATGGTTTTTTTCAACAAAGGAAATCATTAACAACATGAAAAGACAACCCCACTGAATGGAAGAACATAGTCTCCAATGATACATCTGATAAGGAGCTAATATTCAAAATTAATAAAGAACTTACACAACTTAACACCAGAAAAGCAAACAATTCCAGTTGAAAAATGGGCAAAGGGTCTGAATAGACACTTGTCCAGGGAGGACATGCAGATGGCCCAGAGACATATGAAAAGATGCTCAACATTATTATTATCAGAGAAATTTATATATTAAAACCATAATGAGATATCACCTCACACCTGTCAGAATGGCTACCAAAAAATCAACAAAGATGTATGTGCTGGTGAGGATGTGGAGAAAAGATGATCCTTGTGAATTATTGGTGGGAATGCAAATTAGTGCAGCTCCTGTGGAAAACAGTATGGAGTTTCCTTGAAAAATAAAAAATGGGGGGTGGGCTGGGATGGGAGTAAAAAACAGAAAACTGTACTTGAACAACAATTCGATTAAAAAATGGAAAGGCCTTTTGACCTAGAGATTTGACTTCTGTGAAGATATTCTAAAAACAAAAAATTAACTCAAAAGAATACATGCACCACTATGTTCATTGCAGCATTATCTACAGTAGCCAAGATCTGGAGGCAGCCCAAGGGTCTATCAGTAGCTGAATGGAAAAAAAAAAGCTGTGGTACATTTACACAATGGAATACTACTTGGTAATTAAAAAGTAGAAAATTTTACCTTTTGCAACATCATAGATAAAACCTGAAGAACATTATACCAAGTGAAATAAGCCAACCAGAGAAAGACAAATATCATATGATTTTACTCATATGTGGAATCTAATAAACAGAATATACTAACAAACAATATAAAAACAGACTCATAGATACAGAGGACACAGTGACAACTGTCAGAGGGGCAGGAGATTGTCAGAGGGCTCAGTGAAAAGGTGAATGGATTAAGCAAAAAAGCCCCTCACCAACACAGACAATAGTATGGTTATTACCAGAGGAAAAGGAGGGTTAAGAGAGGTGAAAGAGAGCAAAAGGGGTAATGGAAGAAGACTTAACTTTGGGCAGTGAGCGCACAATAGAATATAGATGAGTATTATGAAAGAAATGTCTCAAAAAAAGAATAAACGTGTCTAAAATCCCCCCTAAAATTTACCTATAATTTTACCTATAGGTTTCTGCTTACAGCATAAGATTGGTTGGCTTGTTAATGCCAGAGATGTAAGCTACCATGAAATCCACTCTTCCTTTCTTTAATTTAGGCCCAGTTTTATTGCTTTTATCTTTCTAAGGATCCTCACATTCTTAGACTCCATTGTTTGTTTCCTCTCTTCTGTCATCAAGAAAAATAACAGTTCCCCCTGGCTGGTATAGCTCAGTGGATTGAGTGCAGACCTGGGAACCAAACAACCATGGTTCGATTCCCAGCCAGGGCACATTCATGGGTTGCAGGCCAGTTCCCAGCAGGGGACACACATACAAGAGGCAACCATACACTGATATTTCTCTCACTCTCTCCTTCCCTTCCCCTCTTAACATAGATAAATAAAATCTTAAAAAAAAAAGAAAAATAACAGTTAAATTTTGGGGTGTCATTTTTTCCCACAAAGAAATAACAGTTTATGAGAATTACAGTATAGGTATCAAGATAAGAAATAGAGAATTGTAAAGCCAACCTGAGATGCAGATGCTGAGATTGATTGCCCAAGTTCACGAGCCATAATTTAAAAGTGTCAGTCACAATGCATGATGGACTTTGTAGGTATCCCCAAATAAGTAAAATGTTTAACTAATCTAATAAATTAATGTTCCAGAATGCCACATCTGACTGAAATTCTTAAAAAGAGGCAGATGAATTAACTGATAGATACAAATAGATGTGGAGAAAGAATTTATATTATGATATTTAAAAACATTTTATTTCTTTATTTTTAGAGAGAGGAAGGGAGGGAGAAAGAGAGGGAAAGAAACATTAATGTGTGGGTGCCACTCGCATTCCCCCCACTGGGGAATGGCCTGCAACCCAGGCATGTGCTCTGACTGGGAATCAAACCAGTGACACTTTGATTTGCAATCTGGCACTGAATCCACTAAGCCACACCAGCCAGAGCTTATGGTATGATTTTAGAATACTCACAAATCTCTAGATAAATTAAACAATAATACATCATAATATTTAATTTAAAAATTACATTCCTGTGTTGGGTACTAGAAATGAGTTCACAATATCCAGCCACTAGAGAGTCTTCCTTTAAAAAGAAAATGAATGGGAAAGGGTGATTAGTGTTAATTCACTAAGTGAGCTGATTGTTATTATTTCAGGCTGGTTGGTTAGGAAGCTAAGATATGAACATAGATAACATATATAAAGCAGAATATAATCAGACACTATGAGAAAGGCTCCACAAAATGTTGTGAGAAGACAGGAAAGTGAGGCAGTATTATGATTAAGGGTGTTAAATAAATCTTCAAGGATGAGTTATTATTTTTGATAGGGACCACATATGATATGTAGAAATGGGAGTTCTACCCTTTAAGAGGAAGATAACATTGTTTGCAAAGGTAACAAACTAAAAATCTGTATACCCCAAACTATTCAATGTGGTTACAGCATAAATGGTAGATAATGGGAAATAATAAAAGATAAGTCTGCACAATCAGTTTGAAGTTGAAATAATCTAATTCAAATTTCCACCCTTTACCATATGAATAACCTTGGATAATTTAGTTAATGAGAGCCTTAGTTTCCCCATCTTTAAAATGGTGACAATATGATTTATTTGAGATTAACACAAAGAATATATATATGATGTTTCTAGCATATTTGTTGCACAGAATATATGGTAAATAAGGTAATTCCAATTTCTTTAGTTTTTGTTCTTGAAACAATACTGTACCTACTTATAATTTTTACAGATAAAATTTACTCTGTATAATATATATATTTCTGAAATTTTCTATGTATGTATACATATTTTATAACTAATGTTGCATTGATGTGTGCCCCTGTGGATAAATTTTTAACAATATCCTGTAAATAAAACTTTTGAAAAGAGAATAATTTCACCCTGCTTCCTCAATTTCTCCATTTCATGAATCCAGGTTTTCAAACACTGTGTTTTCTTAATGAGGAGTATACATATATGAACTTGCTTTCCAAACAAACTTTGACCTTGGAGAGGTATATGCAAATCCAGCCTCATAGCCTAGAATGTACCTTAATAGCAAAGATGTGTGATCAAAATCTCAGTTTGAAAACACTATAGGGAATACCTCATTGACTATCAGAGAGATTTAAAAAAAACATAGGACATTGTGAGTTTTTATATATCCATAAGATTGGCAGGATAAAAGACAGGTTAACAGACATGACATAGTATATGTTCAGTTTTCTCTTGTAGCAGAAAAACCAATTTTGACATTTGCCTTTTAGAAGAACTCAGGCAAAAGAACCTAGCAATCTGCCTAAGATTCAGTCTGAAAAATCTTTTTCAAAACATGTTGAATGTGTCCTTCAGAGTTACTATGGAAGGAAAGGTTATGAAAATATACAAAAAAAAGTTTCTGAAACTGGCAGATTAAAACATAGAGGCAGTACAGCACAGCCTAGATTAGAATCACCAATTTGCTCTGAGAATTAAACATGGCAGCACTGCACTCGGACTTCATTTGCAATTTGGCATTCTTGACCCAAAAAGGTTTTGGGTGAGGGAATGGTGAAGAAATGAAACTAATTTGGTACTTAATTTGCTGATAGAAGAAACAGAAATTGTGTGTTTGAGGAAAATCTGGGCTAAAATAACACTTTGAAATGTAACTTACTAGAAAGTATTCAATTAAAGGAGATTTCAGTGCTCAGTCCATGTGACTCAGAGAAACCAGAATCACCTGAACTATAGAGATAATTAATATATTTGTTTTGACGAAGGAGCATTTGCAAAATGTAGTCTCCAACTGGGACTGAGGTGGTAACTCAGACAACACAGTACATGCTTTAAAATTATCAGCCATCTCCAAATATTGTAGAGGATTGGAGTGCTTTGAATGTTAGAAACACCTGGCTGACTTTAAAATTAGATGGTAGATAGATATATAGATGATAGATAGATAGATAGATAGATAGATAGATAGATAGATAGATAGATAATAGATGATAATAGAAAGATGGATATAGATATAATGATTTACCATTATGTTACATCATGCTATTAAAAATACACACCCAGAACTCTTTCCCTTTATGACCCCTGTTTACATTGGGTGTGAAGGACATAGTAAGTATATTGGTACCTTCACTTAGCAAGTGAGAAAAAATAGTGAGTAACTTCTCAATAGTTACATAGCTAATAACTTGTATATCTATCCGAGTTACTATAGCTATGGAGCAAACCATCTTAAAACTGAGTGGCTTAAACCAGAAGAATTTTATTATATTTTATATATTATGTATTTGGGGGATTTAGACAGATCTTAGTTGGATTATTCTTCTGCTCCTCATGGCCATTGACCAAGGCCAATTAGTGGTACTCAGCTTGTGCAAGGAATATTCTGTAGGGTCCAACTCTGCTTTACTATCGTCTGACACCCTAGAAGGTGTGACTGAAAGAATTGTGGGATCAGCTGGGACTTTTGACCAAAGTGTCTACATGTAGCACCTCCAATATGGTCATCTCAGAAAACTGACACTTCCTATACTATGCTTGGCTTCCCCCAAACACAGTGTCTGAAAAGAACTAAGTAGAAGATATCTGACCTTTTCTGACCTAGCATTGGCAGTCACAGAGCATCTATTCTGCTGCATTTCTAGCAATTACAAGCAAGTAATATCACCTACACAGTTTGAAAGGGGGAAAATTAGACCCCACCTCTTGTTTTGAGTGTGTCAAAGTCAAATTGTAAGAGAGAAAATTTGGGGGCCTTCCATAGGAAATACAATGTGTTTTAAGTGCCAAGACTAAAACTAATGTCTCATGATTGTTAGATTTTCCTGGTTCCTGAATCTGTATATTGCATATATATGCAAGTATGTAACCATAGACATATGCAGATATATATAGTGACAAACACAGATACACACATTATAAACTAAAATATAATCTCCATAAAGGCAGCACATTGCTTATTTTTTCTAGTTTTTGTCATTATTATACTCCTACAGTAATCAGCATGATAGATACTCAATACATATTTGTAAAATGAGTAGATGAATGAATACTTAAATATTGAATGTAGGCAAAGTAGTCATAGTATACCATTTCCATTTTCTATATAAAAATGATAATAGGAATTTGTATTCTAATCACATTAATCATAGCTATTTTTAGTTTCATTTTAGAGATTAGCTCACTAGTCTCAATTGATACTTACAGTAATAATAAACAAATAAATTTTAATCCTAGAAAATGGGAAATAATTTAGTGCCTCTCTATACAAGTAGTCCAAGGACTAAATCTATTCAGGGGTGCATTTACAATGTAGAATTTTGATGAACAACCTCTATGGCCTTGTATAAGTGACTACGTCACTGTTTTTTCCTCAAAGTTATATGTGTTCGTATTTACAATGAAGACCCCTCTATGGATTCCTGGAATTGTTACAACCCACTTTTGCTTTATCCTTTTTGTGTATTATGATCCACAGTAAATATTTTACCTTGTAATAATTTTAAAGTTGCATCCTAAACTAGATGAGAAATACGGGAAGATAGCCCAGCTTAATGCATACCGAGAAGACAAAGACATGTCCTGTCTTCACTTCTAAGTATTTTTTCCTTGACTAGAAAATATTCCATTTTTAAACTAAAAGTAAATGATGGACTGGGGGCAATCCTGAAACAATTTACAACAAGCAAGTATGTGAACAGAGCAATTTGTTTTAGGGGAGAGTTTGTCATTTGTGGTAAAAGAGGTGTTTTCTAGGAGGAATAATTAAACTTGGGCTACATCCAAAATATATATTCTTCCCCTGAGAACAAACAAGTCAGTTTCACAATGGTCATTTCTTTCAAGTGCACTAGAGAAGCTGTTTCAAAAGTCATACATAGACAATAAATATGTTCATTGACTACCTTGGTACAGTTTGGTTCTTTTAGGCTTATAATTCATGTAAATGAAACCCCACTGAGTCAATCACTTTGTTCACAACTCATTTTGACACTTGATTTACAGCCCATTTTCAATAAGAATGACAACTTTAGTTTATGAAACTTTTATGACACTGAAAACATTGGATTCTATGTTCTCAAATTTCTGAGTCTTGAAATTTTTTTAAGTTCTTTCTTTTCAAGATTTTATTTATTTATCTTTAGAGGGGAAGGGAAGGGGGGAGAGAAATATCAATGTATGGTTGCTTCTCGTGCATCCCCTGCTGGGAACTAGCCTACAATGGCAACCGGCCTGCAACCCAGGCATGTGCCGTGTCTGGGAATAGAACCGCAATCCTTTAATTCGCAGGCCCGCACTCAACCCACTGAGCTACACCAGTCAGGGCTGAAATTAATATCCAGAGGGGACACAGATTGGGTGGAGAGTTGACTTAGCATTTGTGGTCCCTGGCTCCTATTTTTCCAGACAGAGAAGCCAGCTCAAAGAGAAGTGACATTCCAAGAATATACGAGTATACAGCTAGTCTGAACCACAAACAGAACCTATGTTCCCAAATTCATAGTGGATTTATCCCAGGTATTTCCCACACTATAACAACCTTTTGAAACTTGTTAACCTTTTTCATTTAAATAGAGTGATCTCAGTCACTACAATACTGATTCCAGATATTTTGTGTTTAAAATAAGAAAACACTGCATTGTAAAGTATGACTCATATCTTATTTTGTTAGTTTGTTTTTGTTGTCAGTGTTGTTGTTTGTTTGTTTTAGCTTTGGGTTAAAATTATAACCCTGGCTTACAGTGTTTCTTCCTACTCGTGCTGTACCAGTGAAGTATGAATGTCAGTAACTTATAGGCTGCATGAGGGAGAGGAGCAGTTGGCAAATAGAACACATGACAAGAATTACTGAACTGCACCAGACCAGAAAGGGATTCATCAAGAGAAAAAATGATTATTTATGTAGCACCTTCTAAATGCTCTAACTTTTTACCTAATAATAGTAGAAAACTATAAGGTAAGTCACCTCAGTGTGGGCATAGGATAACAATCAGTATTTCAGTTTCAATTTATTCTAAGTTTTTATCTCACAGAAACATTTAAATGAGGTTATTGTAGAAGATCATAAAATAGAAACAATTTTGTGTTTTTCTGAATACAAAAGTAATAGATGTTTCTTATAAAATTTAAAATATAAATATACTACTAATAAAATTCAGTTAAGCTCAATAATATTTTGCAGTCTTTACTGCTAGTCTTTACTAACATATACATAGAGTTATGAACATACATGTATATACCTATATACACACAAAATTTATATTTCATTAACATTTCATAGCCTGCTGTTTTGGGCCTTAAATTACATGAGTACTTTCCAGGCCATTGGAAATTCTCTCTAAGCAACATTGTAATGACTATGTAAAAGACAATAATATGGGTATCACAGGTTCTTTTGCCATTGTTCTTTTGAATATCCAGGTAACTTCCAAATCTGTTATTATTAACAATGTCATAGTAAAGATCTTTGGTAGATTAATTATTCTGTGTGTTCCCAATTATTACTATGGGTAGCTTTTTAGATATTGAATTATCTGATCAAATGCTATAAATAATCTCAGTTTCTTCACACATATAGTCAGTTTCTTCCCCCAAATTGTTGGTGTTTGGGAGGTTTCTTACTGATCTTTGTGGTTCCCATTGCAAACTTAAGAATTAAGGTGATTTGGTTTAAGTTGGTGTTCGCATTTCAATTTTTGCACATAGCTGTCCAGTTCTCCCAACACCATTTGTTGAAGAGGTTATTTTTACTCCATTTTATGTTACTGCCCCTTTGTCAAATATTAATTGCTTGTAGAGACTTGGATTTATTTCTGGGCTCTCTGTTCTGTTCCATTGGTCTATGTGCCTGTTTTTATGCCACTACCAGGCTGTTTTGATTACAGTGGCCTTGTAATACAGTTTGGCATAAGGTATTGTGATCCCTCCTACTTTGTTCTTTCTCAAAATTTCAGCTGCTATTCGGGGTCATTTATAGTTCCATATAAATTTTTGAATTGTTTGTTCTATGTCTGTGCAATATGCCATTGGTACTTTAATAGGTATTGCATTGAATCTGTAAATTGCTTTGGGTAGTATGGTTACATTATACACCAAAATAAATTTAAGGTGGATAAAAGACTTAAATATAAGCTGTGGCAACATTACAATTCTAGAGGAGAACATTGGAAGGAAAATCTCAGATATTTCATGCAGTAACATTTTCACTGATATGTCCCCTAGAGCAAGGGACATAAAGGAAAGAATAAACAAATGGAATCTCATCAAAATTAAAAGCCTCTGCATGGATAAAGGAAAAAGTATTAAAATAAAAAGAGAACCAACTGTAGGGAAAACATATTTGCCAATGATACTTCAGACAAGGCTTTAATCTCCAAAATATACAAAGAACTTACACGACTCCACTCTAAGAAGGCAAGCAACCCAATTAAAAAGTGGGAAAATGACTTTGACAGATACTTCTCCAAGGAGGACATACAGAGGATCCAGAGACACATGAAAAGATACTCAATATCTCTAAGCTATCAGAGAGATGCAAATTAAAACCACAATGAGATACTACTTTACACCAGTCAGAGCGGCCATCATAAACAAAACAACAAACAACAAATGTTGGAGAGGTTGTGGGGAAAAGCGGACCCCAGTTCACTATTGGTGGGATTGCAGACTGGTACAACCATTATGGAAAACAGTATGGAATTTTCTCAGAAAACCAAAAATGGACCTGCTATTTGACCCAGGAATTCCCCTGCTGGGATTATATCCTAAGAACCCTGAAACACCAATCCAAAAGAACCTATGCACCCCAATGTTCATAGCAGCACAATTTACAACAGCCAAGAGTTGGAAGCAACCTAGGTACCCATCAGTAAATGAATAGATTAAAAAACTATGGTACATTTTCACAATGGAATTCTATGTAGCAGAAAGAAAGAAGGAGCTCCTACCCTTTGCAAAAGCATGGATGGAACTGGAAAGCATTATGCTGAGTGAAATAAGTCAGGTGGTGAAAGACAAATACCATATGATCTCACTTTTAACAGGAAGCTAAACAACAAAACAAACAAGCAAGCAAAATATAACCAAAGACACTGAAATGGAGAACAGGCTCACAGGGACCAGAGGGGAGAGAGGAGTGAATTTCAGGGGAAAGGGGAGGAATTCATAGGAATGAGTATGGAGGACACATGGACAAAAACTAACTGGGGTGGAAATAGGAGGGAGGTGGGGAACACTTTGGTGGTGGGCTGGGATAGGAATGAAAGACAGAAAACTGTACTTGAACAATAATTTTTAAAAAATTAAAGTGATTTGCTTGCATTTGCAGTATGCTTCCACTAGGTCTGCTCAGGTACTTGTGAGCTGAAAAGCCATGTTTCAGCCATAGGCATAATCAACTGAATAATTTTAGCAATAGCTAAATTTTAGGTTGATATATTATTTTTCTTAGGAATTATGAAATAAGGCAGGCAATGAAAGACAAATACCATATGAACTCACCTATAAGTGTAAGCTAATCAACAAAACAAACAAGCAAGCAAAAGAGACATGGACAAGAAGAACAAACTGATAGTAACTAAAGGGGAGTGGAGAGAAGATGGCAGGGGAGAGAAATGGTAGGGTCATCAGGGAGCATGTATGGAGGAATCCATGGACAGGGACAATGCATGGAGGGTTCAATGTGGAAGGTGGGGGTGGGTGGGGAGGGGGAGACTGATGGGAGAAAATAGGGACAACTATAATTGAACAACAATAGAAAAGAAATAACAGGTAAAAAACCAATTATGCATAATGCATTAAGAATTATCATATTCCAAAGAATGCTACCCAATTCAGGCATATCTTAAAGGAATGAATTCACATGGCAAGGATCATACATTTCTCTCTCTACTTCTTCTTAATGAATCATAATTTAGCACTTCATGTTCAAATACAGTAAACTGGTCCAAGGATTACATTTAAGATTGTGCTTAATATCCCCAAATGTCACTGAATGACTGAGCTAATTATATCTTATTTAAAAATTGATTTCATCAAAACATGAGTAGGAGTCTTCTTTATAACATGCTCTAACCTCCTTCTATTCATAAAAACTTCCTGAAGCATGATTGAATCTAGAATTTCTGCTGCTTCACTATGTGAATTTCTCCAAAATTTTTCCTCTAGAATGTAACTTGCAAATAAGATATTTATTCTTTATAGATTTGATTGCAGCCATTAATTTTTAAGGTTTTTTGAACTAAAAATGAAAAAATAAAAGTATACACCAGACAATCTCTCCCATAAAACTCCGTGAGAAGTAAGGAATATGAGCACTTTTATCATAGGAGGAAACTTAGGAGTTGAGATTTTGAAGTAGCCTCTCCAAAGACAAATAGTTAACAGTAGAATCTGCCTGACTTCCCAAGCTGTTTTGAATGCACAACTCCAAGATTTAAGTTCCTAACAGTAGTTGTTTTTTCTCTTCTCTCAAGTCCTGTTTATTTGAAGATCTCTGAACCAAAAATAGAGGAATTACAGTCATGCTATGCATTTCTCCATTGTCTGATGCTAATCTACCAAGTGAGCCTTTCTGAACTGGATTTCCTTTCATCTGACTATCATGTCATGCCTCAGTGGAGTTTTAAAACTGGTAAATAAAGGGTTATAGCACAGCACTGAAATAAAGAAAAATGTAGGATTTAAATCATTTGTCTTTCTTATTTTCTTCAGAGCTAGCATTGTTAAGAAAGTGGGAAAAAACACACCTTTGTTTTTATCTTTAACATTAATTCAGCTTATGGACTTGAACATATCTGAATCTATATGTCTCAGGAAAGACAAGGAATACTCATTCAATTTATTGTACACTTTATGAATATTGTAAAACATTCTTATTCTTTAATTAATATGAACTCATACATTAGGAAAAACATATACTGTAAATTTATTCTATGCCAAGAAAATAATTATTTATAAACATGATAATACTATAGAATATACCTTTATGTAGATAGAAGAATTTCTATTTGTTGGAGATATGGAATATATGTATCATATAATTCAGTTATTTTCCTCCCTCCACATTTTATTGTTCTGCAGATATATAGCAAGTACCTCCTATATATAGTTAGCACCTATGTGGCAAGTATATAATAAGCACCTACTCTGTGGTAGGCCCTGTGCTGGGGGTTGAGAACAGGGAAGAGGCTATGAGAGTACATTTATCATGTCAAAGTTTTCCAGGAATAATAACTAGGATTTGTTTAGTGCTTGAAAGACTGTAATACACAAAGTCATTTAATTTTAAGAACCACAAGCAGGAGGGATTAGTATACTCATTTTACTGATAAAGAAACTAAAATTCAGAAAAGTTTAATGATTTTCCCTAGGTGACACAACAAATAAGAGATTGAGTGAGATTAGAATGTTAATGTGTCTGATCTCAATGTTTGTGAGAATTAGTCCTAACCGTGGCTTTTATTTCTTTTTCTGTGATAATGTGTTTTGATTTTTATTATTCAGGTAATTTAACAGACATAGGAGTTTAGGCACAGAATATTATATCTGGAAAACCAACAACCTTTAAGAAAAGATTACATTGGTGTTTCTTCTCAATAAACAAACAAATTAAATACTTATTAGACATAAACAAGTGAAATAAAGAATAACAATTAAAATTATTTTATTCAATTGAACAGACATTTAGTATCTCTTATAGGCAGAATACCATTGGGAATATAAAGATTAAAAAGGCATGGGCCCCTAGGTCCTGGAGATTGGAGTCTAATTGGGGAGTCAGAGATGTATAAATGATTCTAATAATAAAGCCAATTATTGTAAATGCTGTAACAGAGATTAAGAAAACATGCTATGGGATTTAGAGAAATAGAGACATTAGGTTTCCACAGGGATAATTGAGTTATACATTTTGGAGAGCATTGGATTAAATATGAATTTTAAAGAAAATAAATATTGCTTGCATAAACCACTGGGAGGCATTAGGAGAAGGGTGAATAGTTTGAGCAAAGGTTGAGCACAGTGGTTCTAAAACTCTTGGAATTCAATGTCACTAATCTGTGGATGGTAAAAATGGCCACATAACCAAACATCTTTATTTTACTTCTTAATAATAACCATATTAAAATGATGATGGGTATTTAAATATATTAGCAAGCAACTGATACTAACACATTCATTATAGATGGAAAGCATTGGATGATGAAGTCTGATGAAGTAGAGAGAGAGAAGTTGACACATAGAAAGCCATGTGCATAAAGATCTGACCAATAAAACTGTTAGACAAGCTCACAGCTCATATATCAAGAGTGTAAAACTAAGGAATTAATAATAGTAAGCATGCCTCTTGATCAATCAAATATTGTCTCACCTTTTCCTTAAAGTATGATATTCACAGCAGCCAAGCACATATTCTCTAGGCAAAAAAAAAAAAGGACGTCTCTTTCTAAATAAATTGAATGGCCCCAGAGCAAACTTCTCTATGTTCTGGTAGTAATGCATCTCCTGGTTTAATAATCTAGAATTCATCAAGCCCTGCCCAACGCAGAAATAAAGAACTACAGCACTGAAAACAGTGAGATTAAGTTAAAATCTCCGTAAGAAAGAGTTGGTCTCCTAACATTACTCTTGTATTTGGCTCCCAGATTGCCTATAGCCAAGTGTGTGTAATCCATACACAACTGAACAACTCTCTGTGACCTAGCAATGCCACTAAACCTCCCAAATTTTTACTTTTCTGCTCTCCAAACTGGGCAAAAGAATACATAACCTGAATTTTTATTAAAGTGACTTTATTGAATTTAATATGATGAATATTTATTAAGAATGTATCAATGCCACTATAACATGAAAGAGTGGGGAGCAGGGGTGAGAAGATGAGGATGTATAGATTCTGAGTTCATCTTATACAATAGTTCAAGAAAGTACCCAGAGGGGAGGGAGAGAGGGATAATGAGGGAAAATAG
This sequence comes from Artibeus jamaicensis, assembly GCF_021234435.1. Lineage (NCBI taxonomy): Eukaryota > Metazoa > Chordata > Mammalia > Chiroptera > Phyllostomidae > Artibeus > Artibeus jamaicensis. Next base: position 22,435,612 of record NW_026521506.1, read on the forward strand.
GGGAGGGGCCATCAAGGAACATGTAGGAAGAACACAGGGTCAAAGCCAAAGGGGGTAGTTGCCAGGGTGGGTGGTGGGAATAGGTGGGGTGGGGGGAGAGATGGGGTGGAAATGGATGCAACTGTACTTGAACAACAATAAAAAATAAGAAAGTGAACACATATTAAAAGACAAAATATGAATAATTAAGAAATATGTTTAAACTTACAATTTTTCTAATAGTCCAGGGGTGATTGTATCTAAACTAAGATTTGAGCTCAGTATTGAAGCTTGGCATTAGATTTAATGGAGAAAGAAAATGACACATGGTATTAAAGAAATCAAAAGATAGAAATATGCCAAGTGAATTTGGAAATTAGCCTTAATGCAGCAGAGGCATAAAAAATTTTTAAAAATATTAGTAATCAGTTTTAAAAAGTAGGTTAAGGAAGATGAACCCATTATTTAAGCACAAATATTTTCCTCAGAGTAACTGGAAGACTGATTGTAGCAGAGTAGGGTTTCACACCATGAGGACCTTGCTAGTAAGAAAGGTTGAACAAACTTTGAGGATTGCATGGTCAATTCATATCAAAAATTTAGTTCCTTATATTTTAGCAAGCTCTCCTACACTACATGTCTGCCTATTTGTGTTAATAATAGGAATAATTTCAGAATATTAATAATAGCTAGCATGTGTCGTGTCATCTTGCCTATCTGCTTTTGCAGATCTTTACTGATAGAGCTTTCTTAGGCTCATTGCTCTTTGATTTAATGTTAAGAGTCACCCTCAAAATAGTGTTTTCCCCATCCACTGCTGTGACACAGAGACTCTGTGAAACGCTCCCTCCTAATGTGAGAACCATTGACTCAGAGTCTCACTTGGTTCTACTTTCTACTCATACTCTCAAACTATGCATGGCATCTTGCCTATCTGCTTTTGCAGAATCCTTACTGATAGAGCTTTTTAAGGCTCATTTCTCTTTGATTTAATGCTATGAATTAGTTTCTAGGTTTCTACCTTGGCTTCACTGAAGTTATGGTAGTGTTTTTCCCCTTTGTGCTATGATCAGTTCTGGCTAACTCCACATCTGTCCCAGCCCCAGTTTCTATTCTGAGCCCAAATAAAGCCCTAGAATCTCTGTTTACAAAGGAAGGACATTCAGATGCTGACAAATTTCTTACTTAATGCCAGGCCCTCTGCTACATGCTTTATGCAAGTTATTGTTATTAATCTTTAAAAGAGTTGTGTGACATAGATATTATCACTTCTGTTTTCCAGATGAAAAAATTAAGGGTCAGAAACATGAGCTGACCATTTTCCAGTCATAAAATTAGGAAGGAACATGGTTCTTTTTTGTTGTTGTTATTTTTAAAGATTTTATTTATTTATCTTTAGATGGGAAGGGAAGGAGAGAAATATCAATGCATGGTTGCCTCTCATGAGTCCCCTGCTGGGAACTGGCCTGCAACCCAGGCATGTGCCCTGACTGGGAATCGAACCGCCATCCTCTGGTTCGCAGGCCCGCGCTCAATCCACTGAGCTACACCAGCCAGGGGAAGGAACATGATTCTAAATGAGGTCTGCCACAATCCAAAGCTGGACTCTTGCCAATTCACCATACTACCTTTATCTTTGGGTTTTCTTAATCATACAAACTCTTCAGATTTTAAAGTTACTGATCACACCATCAGGTCCTCAGTCACTTCAACTACTTATCTTCAGAAATGATTTCCACTAGGCTCTGTATTTAGTTGTTCTTCTCTGGTAAGAATCCACTGTTATTATTTATGTATATCTAGATATAGATATATTTATTTGCTATATATCATGACTTCCATGAAACATGTGCTGACTTCACTAAAATAGAAATAAAGTAAACAAGAAAATTAAAAAAAAACAGTTGCATTCAGTAACACTGCTGAAGGTTATCTAAGACATAGAATATTTATTTGAGTCTATGAGTAAATCAAGAATACTCTAATTATCATTCTCTTTAATGTTACCCTGGTTGCTATGCTTTGCTTTGGAATCAATGTGAAAGGAAGCAAATATATATGGTATTGCACAGCATTAAAGACAAAATGCATTATAAGCAACAAGTGCATATTTTAAAGCAGAGTGAAAGAGGCAATTTCCTTTAAAAGCTAATAATTTGATACTAACTACTAAGGGAAGAAGCTGTTCCTTTGATAGTCTGTCTTCATTGGCAATCTATTATCTAAAATTGCAAGTATTTAAATAAAATTTAACACAAAGGAAGTTCAGAAACATCTTTGTATTTCAAATCGAAAGAGTAGATCAGAATGTGTATAATGATTTAGTCCTGCAAGGTCACCCTATAATTTCTGTTTTTATTTTAATTGAAAAGAAAGAGCCAGACTATTGAGGGACCTCAATAGGAGTTAGGTATCAGTGGAAATTTTGCTTTTTCTCACAACACATGGCAAGAGAGTACCTAAAAAAAGCACATTGAATGTGTATTTTATAAAACTCCTAATGTACAAAAGAGAAAAAAGAAAAAATATACAAGGAAAAAGAAGTCAAACTGTCTATCCAACCAGTCTAAAACCTAGACTTCCTCTTGCTTATACAACAAGGGCAAGGGTTTTGTGTTTATTTTTCTCAATAATAATATTATATGGGAGAAATATAAATCAAAGCAATCTGATGATGTAGTTAAGAGGAAGAAAATAGCATTGCAGTTCATCTTGTTTATTACAGACAACATGAAACAAGGTTTGTCTGAAGAAGGCATTTTATGGGGAGCATAGTTATTTAAAAGCACACTTGATAGTGAAGGCTGGCTATATCTAGCATTACTTGAAGAGCAGAGCACAAGACTGAAATATAATTTAAAACCAATGGATTTGGTTTGATATTATTAAAGGCTACAAAATGTGATTTATAAATATTTTTATATGATTTATGTCTATGGGTTAGTGGTAGATTTGTTTATATTTACTACTTTTATATTTTACAAAATACCATATTGTTTCTGAAATTGTATTTTCCCACAAATGCTATAAGATAAATTTGCATAATAGTGTATAAAATCTCATCAAGGGAAATGTATCTATCTCCAATATAGTAAACATTGCTCCCAAAAAGTACAGTTTACCAATTAATGCCATTGTGGGTTTCTGTTTTTCATTATTTACCTTTTAACATCTAACATTCAGCAGAATATTTCTCTTCATAATACAATATAAGCTTTCCACATCCAAACATATTCAACTTGAATATATTATCAATTACAGATATGAAATTCATTAATGTAAATTTATTCTAAATGAGGATGGTTAAAAATGAATGTTTAGAGTGATGAGTAAAAACACTTGATTTTTGTATCACCATTGCTTTAATCAGAAGTTACACTGGAGATGCTGGGAAGATGGCGACGGAGTAAGATGGAGCTGATACTAGCTCCTGTACTCATGGGTGAAAATCCGGGCAGATCTATAGAGAAACAGCACAATAAGCCATCGGTTACCCAGCATTTATGAAATTAAAAGACCAGAGATTGTGACTGACGCTGAAACACCAGACGGTGGCAGAGTCAGCTACTGGAGCTGGGTCTCACGTGGCCCCTATGTTGCCACCAGAGCAACAGGCCTGGGAGCCTGGGAGTCAGGTCCGGGAGCCGGATACTCCAAGCCCCTGTGACGATCCTGTGGGAGAGAGGAGTCAGGAACCAGAGCGGGGACATTCTTGGCCCTTGTGCCGATGACATAGCTACTGGCCTGGGCAATGGAAGGGTCAGTTGCAGGAGCTGGGACACCAAAGGCCCCTGTGACCCCGCCATAAAGACAGGCCTGGGCCCTAGGAGCCAGCTACGGGAGCTTGGACGTTCTCAGCCCCTGTGCTGTTGCCATATCGACAGGACTGGACGCGGGGGAGTCAGGTACGGAAGCCCAGATGCTCAAAACCCCTGTGATGGCCATGGGCAGCAGAGGAGCCAGCTATGGGAACTGGGACATGCTCAGCCCGTTCTGTTGCCATAGCGACGGGACTGGACACTGGGGAATCAGGTACGGGAGTTGGGACATTCTAAGCCTCTGTGCCACTGCCATAGACACAGGACTAGACGCCGAGGAGTCAGGTATGGAAACGGGGACACACCAAACCCCTGTGACAGCCCTGGGCAGCAGAGGAGCCAGATACGTGAGCTGGGACATTCCCAGCCTCTGTGCCGCTGCCATAGTAACGGTCCTGGGTGCTTGAGGAGGTGGCTACTAGAGCCGGGACATGCAGCAGTGGTAGGCGACCAATGCAGGGCCCAGCGCGAAGACAAGCGTGAGAGTAGGTGGAGATGCAGAACATCAAGAAACTTCAAGGAGTCTGCACCACTGAACTTCACAAGGACCATACCACAGAAATTTACACCATAAAACCAAGGTTTCAAAACAGATCAATTTTAGAAGCAGAGACTAACAAGAAGAGTCTCAAACAATGGGAAGACAAAGAAACAATCCCCAAATGAAAGAAAAAGCAGAAACTTCAGACAGCATGTTAGATGAAATAGAGGCTGATCAACTATCAGATAGTGAATTCAAAGCACTGGTTATTACAAAGTTCAAAGAGCTCACAGTGAACTACCAGAAACTACGGGGGAACTATCATGATCTCTCTGCAAACTACAGCAACATCAAAAAGGAAATGGAAACTATCAGCAAGGGACAAAAGGAAATGAATAATACAATTTCCGAATTGAAGAACACAGTAGCAAGTTTCAAAAGTAGGATAAATGAAGTGGAGGATAGGATTAATGAGTTGGAGGACAAGGTAGAAAGCATCTCACAGAAATAGCAAGAAAATGAAAAGAGGCTCAGAAAGAATGAAGAGTGATTAAGAGAAATGCAAGACAATATGAAACGTAATGATATCCGAATAATAGGAATACCAGAAGGAGAAAAAGAAGAACAAGGGATAGAAAATGTATTTAAAAGAGTAATGAGAGAAAATTTCCCTAATTCGATAAGAGAAAAAGTCTCACAAATCCAGGAATCACAGAGAGTCCCAATCAAGAGGAACCCAAAGAGGCCCACTTCAAGACACATCATCATCAAAATGGCAAAATTCCAAGACAAAGAGAGAATCTTAAAGGCAGCAAGGGAGAAAAAAGAAATAACATACAAGGAAGCTCCAATAAGGTTAGCTACTGACTTCTCAATGGAAACACTTCAAGCAAGGAGAGAATGGCAAGAAATATTTCAAGTAATGAGAACCAGAGGACTACAACCAAGGTTACTTTACCCAGCAAGACTCTCAATCAAGATAGATGGTCAAACAAAGAGCTTCCAAGACAAAAGAAGCCTAAAATAATACGCCTCCACCAAACCAGCTCTACAAGAAATGCTAAAAGGACTGCTTTAAGGGAAGGAAGGATAAGAGGGACACAGAGAGGAACACAGGTACAAAAATGGCAATGAATAAATACCTATCAATAATAAACTTAAAGGTAAATGGATTAAATGCTCCAAACAAAAGACACAGAATAGCTCAATGGATAAGAAAGCATGACCCAGACATATGCCACCTACAAGAGACCCACCTCAGGACAAAAGACCATCACAGACTAAAAGTGAAAGGCTGGAAACAAGTTTTCCAAGAAAATGGACAAGAAAAGAAAGCTGGGGTAGCAATTCCCATATCAGACAAAATAGACTTCAAAAAAAGAGTCATAAAGAGATACCCAAAAGGTCACTTCATAATACTCAAGGGAAGAATCCACCAAGAAGACATTAACATCATAAATATATATGCTCCCAACATAGGAGCACTAAAATATATAAAGAAAATCTTAGAGGAATTCAAGAAAGATATTGCCAGCAACACAATTATAGTAGGGGATTTGAACACCCCACTATCAAAAATGGACAGATCTTCCAAACAAATTATCAACAAAGATATTGTGGCATTAAACAACACCCTAGATGAAATGGACTTAACTGATATATATAGAGCCCTTCATCCCAAATAAGCTAAATACACATTCTTTTCAAATGCACATGGAACATTTTCAAAGATAGACCACATGATAGGACAAAAAACGAGCCTCAACAAATTCAAGAAAATTGAAATCATACCAAGCATCTTCTCTGACCACAAGGGACTGAAATTGGAAACCAACCCCCCCAAAAAACCCCAAAGTACCCTAAAACATGGAGACTGAATGGTATGCTATTAAACAACGAATGGTTCAAGAATGAAATTAGGGAAGAAATCAAAAAGTTTCTGGAAACAAATGAAAATGACCTCACAACAACCCAAAACTTATGGGACACAGTGAAGGCAGTCCTGAGAGGGAAGTTTATAGCAATACAGGCCTACCTAAAGAAGATAGAAACATTTCAAACAAACAACCTAACCCTACACCTGCAAGAACTCGAGGAACAACAACAAAGACAGCCCAGAGCAAGCAGAAAGAAGGAAATAACCAAGATTCGAGCAGAATTAAATGACATAGAAACTAGAAGCACAATTTTAAGGATCAATGAGTCCAGGAGTTGGTTCCTTGAAAAAATAAACAAAATAGACAAGCCTTTAAGTAGGCTCATCAAGAAAAGAAGAGAGAGGACACAAATAAACACAATCAGAAATGAAAGAGGAGAGATTGCATCTGATACCACAGAAATAGAAGGGATTGTAAGAAATTACTATGAATAATTGTATGCCAAGAAATTTGAAAACCTAGGGGAAATGGACACATTTCTAGAAAAATACAATCTTCCAAAACTCAGTCAAACAAAGCAGAAAATCTAAATACACTAATAACAGCAAAAGAAATTGAAGCAGTAATCAAAAAACTCCCATCACACAAAAGCCCCAGACCAGATGGTTTCACAGGAGAATTCTACAAAGCATTTAAGGAAGGGCTAACCCCTATTCTCCACAGACTATTCCAAAAAATCCAGAAGGATGGAAAACTCCCAAATTCTTTTCATGAAGCCAGCATCATCTTAATTCCAAAACCAGATAGGGACACAACAAAGAAAGAAAACTTCAGGCCAATATGGCTGATGAACATAGATGCTAAAATCCTCAACAAAATATTGGCAAATCGCATCCAACAATATATCAAAATGATCATACACCATGATCAAGTAGGATTCATCCCAGGGATGTAAGGATGGTTCAATATTCGCAAATCAGTAAATGTAATACATCACATAAACAAAAGCAAAGACAAAAATCACATGATCATATCAATAGATGCGGAAAAAGCTTTCGATAAGGTACAACACCCATTTATGATAAAAACACTCAGCAAAGTGGGAATACAGGGAGCATTTCTCAAAATAATAAAGGCCATATATGAGAGACCTACAGCCAATATCATACTCAATGGACAAAAACTAAAAGCTTTTCCACTAAGTTCAGGAACAAGACAAGGATGTCCACTTTAACCACTTCTATTCAATATAGTATTGGAAGTTTTAGCCACAGCGATCAGGCAAGAAAAGGAAATAAGAGGCATCCAAATAGAAAAGGAGGAAGCAAAACTGTCACTGTTTACAGATGACTTGATAGTGTACATGGAAAATCCTATAGACTCTACCCAAAAACTGCTCAAACTAATTAATGAATTTGGCAAAACAGCAGAATACAAAGTCAATATCCAGAAATCAAAGGCATTTTTGTATACCAACAGTGAATCAGCAGAAGCAGGAATCAAGGAAAAAATCCCATTTGATATAGCAAAAAGAAAAATAAAATATCTGGGAATAAACCTAACTAAGGAGTTAAAAAACCTGTATGCAGAAAACTACACAGCCCTTAAGAAAGAAATCAAGGAAGACACAAACAAATGGAAACATATACCTTGTTCATGGATTGGAAGAATTAACATCATCAAAATGTCCATACTACCCAAAGCAATATACAGATTCAATGCAATACCTATTAAAGTACCAATGGCATATTTCACAGACATAGAACAAACACTTCAAAAATTTATATGGAACCATAAACGAGCCCGAATAGCAGCTGCTCTTTCAAAAAAGAAGAACAAAGTAGGAGGGATCACAATACCTGATATCAAACTGTATTACAAGGCCACTGTAATCAAAACAGCCTGGTACTGGCATAAAAACAGGCACATAGAACAATGGAACAGAACAGAGAGCCCAGAAATCAACCCAACTCTCTACAGTCAATTAATATTCGACAAAGGGGGCTGTAACATAAAATGGAGTAAAGATAGCCTCTTCAACAAATGGTGTTGGGAGAACTGGACAGCTACGTGCAAAAAAATGAAACTTGAGCACAGACTTACACCATACACCAAAATAAATTCAAGGTGGATAAAAGACTTAAATGTAAGTCGTGACACCATTAAAGTCCTAGAGGAGAACATTGGCAAGAAAATCTCAGGTATTTCACGCAGCATCTTTTTTACTGATATGTCCCTTAGAGCAAGGAATGTAAAGAAAAGAATAAACAAATGGGATCTCATCAAAATTAAAAGCTTCTGCATGGCTAAAGAAAACAGTATTAAATTAGCAAGACAACCAATTGTATGGGAAAACATATTTTCCAGTGATACCTCAGACAAAAGTTTAATCTCCAAAATATACAAAATACTTACATGACTCCACTCTAAGAAGACACCCAACCCAATTAAAAAATGGGAAAAGGACTTGAACAAACACTTCTCCAAGGAGGACATACAGAACATTCAGAGACACATGAAGAGATGCTAAATATCGTTAGCTATCAGAGAGATGCAAATTAAAACCACAATGAGATACCACTTTACACCAGTCAGGATGGCTATCATAAACAAAGCAACAAACAGCAAATGTTGGAGAGGTTGTGGGGAAAAGGGGTCCTTAGTCCACTGTTGGTGGAATTGCAGACTGGTGCAACCATTATGGAAAACAGTATGGAATTTTCTCAGAAAAATAAAAATCGACCTGCCTTTTGACCCAGCAATTCCACTGCTGGGATTATATCCTAAGAATCCTAAGACATCAATATCAAAAAACCTATGCACCACAATGTTCATAGCAGCACAATTTACAATAGCCAAGAGTTGGAAGCAACCTAGGTGCCCATCAGTAAATGAATGGATCCAAAAATTGTGGTACATATACACAATGGAATTCTATGCTGCAGAGAGAAAGAAGGAGCTCCTACCTTTTGCAACAACATGGATGGAACTGGAAAGCATTATGCTGAGTGAAATAGGCCAGGTGCTGAAAGACAAATACCATATGATCTCACCTTTAACAGGAAGCTAAACAAGAAAACAAACAAGCAAGCAGAAAAAAAAAACAAAAAAACAAATACACTGAAATAGAGAACAAGGGTACAGTGACCAGAGGGGAGAAGGATTGGAAGTTAAGGGGAAAAAGGGCGAGGGATTTGGAGGAACAAATAGGAAGGACACAGGGACGAGAACTAAGGGGGATGGAAATGGGAGGGAGATGGGGAGCCAGGGGCGGGGGATGCTGGGATGGGAAAAATAGACAGAAAATCGTACTTGAAAAATAACTAAGTAAAATTAATTAAAAAAATCAAAAAGACAGTTTATCTACTCAGAAAAAATGTAACCATTCTGATAAATGATGGGGGGAGAGGAAATTAAATCTTTAGTTTGTAAGAAGGTTTTATATCGTGTATTTTGTTCTCTATTTTTATTTACCTAATTCTCACTAATAGCCCCAAATTAGTAGTATGTCCAGTACTTTCACTTATGCTGATCCACATATGTTATGTCTGAGAGTCAAAATGGCGCTAAGAAAGGCTGCTGGCCATCTAGTTCCCACACTACTCACCTCTCCTGGCCAAAACCTTAAAATGAATCTTTATTTCCAAACTATATAATTAAATATTACTTAAGTGTTTCTGAACCGTCAACAGAGCTTGTCCAAAGAATCAAAAAGATTGGCAGTAATATAAGAGCTATAACTTTTGGATTCCGCACAAAATCTTCCTCATATTAGCTTTCATAGCAACTGAAACTAGTAAAATGATGCTTGAATAAGCACAGCCCTCATCCATTAGGATACCGTTGACCCAGACAAAAAAAAGTAACCTGTTAGAATAGTTAGCTGTCTTATTAGAAAGGAGAAAGCAGAGGATAACTAGCTTTTATGGAAGCAGATGTAGTAAAAAGGAAGAGTTGTAAACTTATGAGAATATAGATATACTAAGTATATTCATTAAGGCGTATTTTCCAAGATATACTGCCATCTTCATTTCTCTTATTCAGTCTATCAGTGTGCCATAAAAAATAACTTCTTAATATTACAGCATCAGGTACCAGTGAAAGAAGTATAGTGGTTAAAATTTCTAGATACTGTTAATAATATTTAAATACCTACAGCTTATGGATATGCTATTTTTTAAAATGATGTTTATTTTTATCTCTTTTAACAGGTTAGGAAAACTGCTGCTGTGCTCTTCCTACTACCATTTAAAATCTGTTGATGCTTTGATTTTAGCACAATCCCAAGAACATTGTGATTAAGGTAAAGCAGATAATGATGTACTCAGGCTGATAAGAGATAGTACTATGTATATTTGAATAGCATGGACTTAGAAGGTAAGTTAGATGGATTTGCATTTGAATCTTGGATCTGTTACTACCTATATAACATTTTACATCCTACCTACTCTATGTATTTGGATTTATTTAACTGAGGGTGAAGTAATAGTAGTTTTTACATCATAGAGTTCTTATAAGAATTAAACAAAATAGTTTATTCAAAGCTTTTTCACAGTATCTTACACATAGTTCAATAAAGGTTACATATAATACTTATATCAACCAAGATTTTGTCATTGAATTTTTCATTGTCTACTATATATTAAACCCCAATTACCAGGAACTAGATAAATTATTTTTTAATTTGTATTTATTATGCCTATTTCATAGATTAGAAAACTCAGACTCAGATATTTTAGATAACTTACCCGAAGACACATAGCTAAAAGTAAAAGTATTGAATAAAAGTCTGTTTTATCCCAATTTACATAATTTTACCATTGTACATATTGCTTATTACATTAATATTTATTATAATTATGATTAATATTCTGGTGAGGAAAGAGGTAATTCAGTTGGGAATTTGTTAACTGGTTCTCTAAAATAAAATAGCAGTATATTCAAGATGTCAAGATTAGGCCACTTCCAGGAACAACTGTCATGACAGGTCAAAGCCAATATTACCATGTTCTACCATTATCAGCATAATTGTATGATTCTGTAGAGTTTGTTTCTTGTTATTCACAGAAAATCAATGGACCTGGTTTTTATAGTTTAACAAAATAGAGCATATGTAATCAATATGAATTGAGATGCTCTTTTAAGTGTATAATCAAATTTTTTTTTAGCTTAAAGAATGTTAGTGTGTCACATTGATTCAATCACCATTCTGAAATGTTCTATTAAAACATTTTAAAGCATAATTTAGAAAAATGAAAGATACTGGTACTAGAAACAACAGGTGTAGCAGCAAACATATGTTGGGACTGACATAACAATGGTGAAAGAACATGTAGCTGCCAAAGAATCATGGCAGTCTGAGCCTACAAAATCCTTTTATTAGCTGTCTTTGTAGTATCCAGAAGGGTAATTAGGGATTTGAGCAGCATCACACAGGGTAATAGAGGGGGCCAGGAAGAACTGCAGCATAGCACAATAGCATGTGCCAGTCAGAGGAAGGTTGCGCATTCAGTTTGAAAAATCAATGAAAGGAAGAAAATGCTATTAGTGCCTGTGATTGTTGGAGGGCTGACTTCAAGTTGATGGGTGAAGCTGAATCAAGTTGCTGTGAACCAAGAAAAGGCTCACAAATCTTTACTTCTAGAAATACCATTTTATGCCTACCCTGATATTCTGATCTACAAAATTTCAAAGGGACTCTGAATTATATCAGTACCCAGTTTTTAAATAGGCAGGTATTTCCACCATGAGGCCCCATGGGTTCCCTGGTATAGCCTCCTAAACCACTATTCATATCAGACTATGTACAAGCTATAAAACTTAAAGAAATGTTTGCTAATAATCCAGATGAAATGATTAATAAAATTAACCAAGAATAATAACAAAATTATAAAATGCATTCATTCTGGTTTTTTTTCAGTAAGTAGTTATTAAATACTTGACATATGCACAAGCTACTAAACAATGTGTAAGAGATACTAAGAACTCTGTTATGTAGTCTTAATCTGAAGAAACTGAGGAAAAGTAGATTATGTTGCAGAGGTTAAAATCGTGAGCATAAGAATGATGAGTGTCTTGGCAAAATATATATGTAAATGACAGTGATTCAATGGTTGAAACTCACTTAAATGCTCTGCATCTTAGTTTCCTTGTTTGAACAATTCTCATTTTTAATTTTAAGTAGTTGTCAAAATTAAAATTTTAAATATATATGAAAGTCACTCCCTTTCTGGAAGATGAAATAGATATGTTTCTTGTTCCTGCTAACTTCAACTAAAAATACTGGGTATCATATATAAAAGAAACATAAGACTACATTGAAAGATACAGACTCTGGCTAGAAGTGAAGTAACACTGGCCAGGGAGCTCAAACCCCAAGAAGGAATGTTAGTAACTTTCCCAGTTTCTTTTTTTGTATTCATTATATATCCTAGCCTTGCAACTAAAGAAAGTAGCAAGTTAGAAATGCCAACAGGCACAGACAAGAAGAGGCAAAGTAAAATCTTGCTCCCCATGATCAAAGGACCAGAAAAGAGGAAAACTGGGAAGACAGACAACTTTCTAAAATAAACACTCTGCTGCAGCAAACCACCCATTAAAAATGTCTCTACACCCACCCAAGCCACCAAAGGCTAAGTGGGGATCCTTGGCTTCCACCCTTACTAAACTGTAACAACAAGTTTCCCTAACATGTAGGCAGGTATGGTGCCAGAAAAGTTCAAGGAGTCATTTTGGATTTTTATCCTTGACAAGTGGTGTTGAGCTCCAGCCCCAGAAGTGTCAGTGAAGAGTACATTGAAAGCATAATCTTTTATTTCCACCTGGCAATAACAAGGTACCCAGCAACTCCCTGCAAGGGTGATTTTTGGAGATGACTCCTGGACTGTCAGGACTTTTACCATAACCCAGAGGTAATGAGACCGCCCCCCTTTAGTGTTATTAGTGGAGGTTACTAGAGGAGAAATAATGAGGTACTCTACTTCTCAATCCAGGGAAGTATCCATAGAGGCCCAGTGGCAGATTGAAACTCCTTCTTTCACTCAAAAAGAATACCTCCCCTCCCTAGGTGTCAATGGAGGCTAAATAACACAATATAGATGTCTACCCACACCTGGCAATAAGGAGACAGTGCCACCCCTCCTGCCACAGGAGAATCAGAGAAACCTATCTAAAATAGAAGTTTAAATAAGATCCAGAATATAACAACACAATACACAAGAGACTACTATTTTGATCAAAAATCATTTATCATGTGAAGAACTAGGAGAATATCAACCTAAATGAAAAAATAAAATCAATGGGTATCTTCACTAAGATATAGAATTATGAGAATTATTTGCCAAACATTTTAAAGAAGCTATCTTAAAAAGCTTCAACAAAAATTTGTATAAACACTTGAAACAAATGAAAATATTAAAATTCTCAGTGAAGAAACAGAGGAGGTAAGGAAGAAACAAACATAAATTTCAAAACTAAAAATACAAAAACCAGTGATAAAATTCAGTGGATGAGCTCAATAGCCAATTTGACGGGACAAAGGAAAATAATCAGTAAACATTCATATAGAACAATATACAAATTACTCTATATAAACAACAGAAAGAAAATAGACAAAATATATAAATCAACAGAACCTCAGAAACTACCAAAAAAAAAGTTATAACATTCATGTCATCAGAGACCTAGAAGGAGAAAAGAAAAGGATAGGTGGAAAACTTCCCACATTTGTCAAGAGATATAAATAAGTGTACAGAATCAAAAAGCTGAGCAAACTCCAAACAGGATAAATACAAATACATTATAAATAAATGCACAACATAGCGCATAATACTCTAAAAATGTAAGACAAACAATAAATTCTGAAAGCAGCCAGCAAAAAATAACACCATAATTATAGAGGAAAGAGAATTTGAGTGACAGTGGATTTTTATCAGAAATTATGTAGGCTGGAAAGATATATGCATAAAACTTTTCAATTGCTGAGAGAAGAGGACTGTCAACCCAGAATCCTATACCTGATGAAAAGATTCATCAGAGACTAATTACAAACATAAGGAAGACAATAAGTGATATCACTACAAACTGGAAAACATTTGACAACTTATGTGAAATGGATTAATTCTGTAAAAGATACAAACTATCACAACTCATAAATATAAAATATATAATTTGAATAACCCTATAAACATAAAATGTTGAATTAATAATTTAAAACTAGTCAAAAAAAGAGATATCCAGGCCCATTTGGTTACAATGGGGAATTCTACCCAAAATTTAAATTAGACTCAACATGATTGGATAAAGAAAATGTGGCACATATATACAGTGAAATACTAGTCAACCATCAGAAAAAATGAAATACTGCCATTTGCAACAACATGGATGGATCTTGAGAATAAAAGCTAAAAACCATATGATTTCACTCCTCTGTGGAGTATAAAACTGAAAGCAACAAATGAACAAACAAGACATACAAACAATCGAAAACTCATAGACACAGACAACAGGATGGTGGTTACCAGAGGGAAAGGGGGAGTAGTAAAGGATAAAGGGGACCAAATAAATCACAAGGGAAGAAGATTTGACTTGACAGATAATGTATTACAGAGTTTTACACTTGAAACCCATATAATTTTATTAACCAATATCACCCTCAACAAATTTAACAATTTTTTTAAAAATAGAACAACTCGTGAAGAAAAAAATGGCTCAATAATGCATTTCACTTTGGTGAAAATTCAACTGCACTGGTATTTTACCCTGAGAAGAAGAGAAAAAACATTTATCATTTTTCTCCAACTAAGAAAAAACTAGAGAGAGAAGGTTGAATGACTATAAACACCAGTAGTTTACCTTCAATAAACAAGAGTTAAGAAAATGAAATGAAAAAACATTTTTAAATTTCCCAAAGAACCAGGAGGTATAGGAATAAAAGTACCTAGTGAAGACTAGTTGTACTGTCGTGTTCCTTTTACCACCCACTACAGAATAATTAAAGGACAGCCAAACTCACACAGTTTGCTGGGGATTGGATTGTTGCTTGGGATTTAAGAGTGAATAGTGGGGAGTAAAACATCTGAGCATGAGCCTGACTCTCAATTCAGAGAAATTACCTTAAAATAAAAAGGTGATCACAGAGTCTAGCTCTACCTAAAAAAACTATGCTATTTAATAATTTTTTCAGTGTTAATATTTGTATTTATTTTATTCTTGCCTTTATATACCTACCTATCTATTCACTCATGAAAATTTTTTTAAATGCTCTATGTGAATGGATTCCATTTTTTAACTCAAATTATGCCATTAACATTTACCCATATCATGTAATGTTTACAGAAACTGTGAAATTTATGGCAGCATTTCTATTGTAGGTATAGAACATTATTTTCTGTTTGGCATACAATTAGAAAGACAGTTTTACTTATATATAAAGAAATGAAGTCTTGATTCCTCTTGAATGTAAATATTTATAAGAATCTCTAATGATTTTTTAAGATACATTAATAGTAGCAGTAGTGAAATTTTAAGATCGGCAGAGTAATTATCTTTAATGCCCCTGGTGTAGCATCATATGTGTTTCTCCTCTCAGCTTTCAATAATTCTTTAATTTTACTCCAATATCTCTTCCATCACCACTGTACCACTGAAACTGCTCTTGTTAAGGGCAACAATAATCTCCCAGTGCCTAAAGCCAATGGGTGACCCTATTTTTGATTTTATATAACTTGGAGTCTAAGCAACAGTGGACACTGGTAAAAAATTGTTCACCTTCAAGCCTTTGTTCCAGTGCTTCCCATGATACCATTTTCTTTTGATATTCCTCCAGTTTCTCAGGTACTTCATTTCAGGCTGTTTAAGTGGCTTCTCTTTCTTACCCAGAACCTTAAATGGTGGGATTTTTTTTTTTCATGCTCTGTCTTAACTTCTTTTCTCACTCTTCAAACTCATACTAGATCATAAGAGGTACTCTCAGAGTTCCAATGTGCAGCTGATATTTCAAGTGTGGATAGCAAATAGGTAGGTTAAGAAGAGAAAGAAAGAAAATTCCAAGAAGGAACACCATGTGAAGACAGCAAGACATACTTGAATAAATTAATTAATCATAACGACATTAACATTTATTGAATATTTACTATATAATAGACACTATTCTAAATGTTTTCAAAGTATTAAATTACTTATTCCTGTCAGTTTGAGGGGAAGGTGGAGAGGAGTAGTGGGGGAAAAGTGGGGGAAGGGTCATCAAATAACATGTACAAGGGCACATGGACAAAGACAATGGTGGGGTAGGATCAAGGGTGGGAGGTGGGAATGGGTGGGGTGCAAGGAGTGGCAGGGGGAAAGGAGAGAATTGTACTTGAACAATAAAAAAACACAAAAAATAAAATCCCTCTTTTGTAAAATTATGTTAAAAATAAATTGCTTATTCAACATACAACCAGAGACACTAAAATAAAGAACAAACTGACAGTACCCAAAAGAGAGGGGAGAGAAGGATAATGAGGGGAAATAGGGGAAGGTCCATCATGGAACATGTATAAAGGACACATGGACAAAGCCAATGGGCTGAGGTATGAGGGTGAGATGCAGGGATGGGTGGGGTGGGGGAGGCGGGGCCATGGTGGTGTAAAAAATGGAGACAATAGTATTTGAACAACAATAAAAAATCAGTTGTGCAGAAAAAAATAAATAAAATGCATGTGCATGCATTGGGTTGATAAAAATAAAATAAATTGCTTATTTTTAAAATATATTTTATTAATTATTCCATTACAGTTGTTCTATTTCCCCCTTCATTCCCCTCCACCCTGCACACCCCCTCCCCCACCATTCTCCCCCCTTTAGTTTATGACCATGTGTCTCAAGTTCTTTAGATTCTATATTTTCCATATTATTCTTGCCCCCCCTATCTATTTTCTACCTACCATCTATACTACTTATTTTCTGTACCTTCTCCCCCCTTCTCCTTCTCCCACTCCCCTGTTGCTAACCCTCCATGTAATCTTCATTTCTATGGTTCTGCTCCTGATCTAGCTATCCTCTTAGTTTGCTTTTGTTTTAGGTGTGATTCTTTTTTTTTAATATTAAATTTTATTTAGTTACTTTTCATGTACATTTTTTTATCTATTTCTCCCATCCCATCCCACCCCCCGCCCGGTCTCCCCCCTCCCTCCCATTCCACTCCCCAGTCCTCATCTCTGTGTCTTTCATACTTGTTCCGCAAAATCCCTCCCCCTTTTTCCCCTTAAGTTCCCTTCCCTCTCCCCTCTGGTCGCTGCCCACTTGTTCTATATTTCAGCATCTTTGTTTTTATTCTGTTTGCTTGTTTGTTTTATTCTTTAGCTTCCTGTCAAAGGTGAGATTATATGGTATTTGTCCTTCAATGCCTGGCCTATTTCACTCAGCATAATGCTTTCCAGTTCCATCCATGTTGTTGCCAAAGGTAGTAGCTCCTTCTTTCTCTCTGCTGCATAGAATTCCATTCTGCATATGTACCACAATTTTTTTGATCCATTCGTTTACTGATGGGCACCTAGGTTGCTTCCAACTCTTGGCTATTGTAAATTGTGCTGCTATGAACATTGTGGTGCATAGGTTCTTTGAAATTGATGTTTTAGGATTCTTAGGATATAATCCTAGCAGTGGAATTGCTGGGTCAAAAGGCAGGTCATTTTTTATTTTTCTGAGAAAATTCCATACTGTTTTCCATAATGGTTGCACCAGTCTGCAATCCCACCAACAGTGAACTAAGGTCCCCTTTTCGCCACACCCTCTCCAACATTTGTTGTTTGTTGCTTTGTCTATTATAGCCATCCTGATTGGTGTAAAGTGGTATCTCATTGTGGTTTTAATTTGCATCTCTCTGATAGCTAGTGATATTGAGCATCTCTTCATGTGTCTCTGGATATTCTGTATGTCCTCTTTAGAGAAGTGTCTGTTCAAGTCCATTTCCCATTTTTTAATTGGGTTCAATGTCTTCCTAGAGTGGAGTCATGTAAGTTCTTTGTATATTTTAGAGATTAAACCTTGTCTGAGGCATCATTGGCAAATATGTTTTCCCATAGAGTTGGTTGTCTTGCTAATTTAATACTGTTTTCTTTAGCCATGCAGAAGCTTTTTATTTTGATGAGATCCCATTTGTTTATTCTTTCCTTTACATTCCTTACTCTAGGGGACATATCAGTAAAGAAGTTGCTGCGTGGAAACCCTGAGATTTTCTTGCCAATGTTCTCCTCTAGGAGTTTAATGGTGTCACGACCTATATTTAAGTCTTTTATCCATCTTAAATTTATTTTGGTGTATGGTGTAAGTCTGTGCTCAAGTTTCATTTTTTTGCATGTAGCTGTCCAGTTCTCTCAACACCATTTGTTGAAGAGGCTATCTTTACTCCATTTTATGTTACAGCCCCCTTTGTCGAATATTAATTGACTGTAGAGGGTTGGGTTGATTTCTGGGCTCTCTGTTCTGTTCCATTGGTCTATGTGCCTGTTTTTATGCCAGTACCAGGCTGTTTTGATTACAGTGGCCTTGTAATACAGTTTGATATCAGGTATTGTGATCCCTCCTACTTTGTTCTTCTTTCTCAAAAGAGTAGCTGCTATTCGGGCTCGTTTATGATTCCATATAAATTTTCGAAGTGTTTTTTCTATGTCCGTGAAATATGCCATTGGTACTTTAATAGGTATTGCATTGAGGATGCTGGGAAGATGGCGACGGAGTAAGATGGAGCGGATACTAGCTCCTGTACTCATGGGTGAAAATCCTGGCAGATCTATGGAAAAACAGCACAATAAACCATCGGTTACCCAGCATTTATGAAATTAAAAGACCAGAGATTGTGACCGACGCTGAAACACCAGAGGGCGGCAGAGTCAGCTACCGGAGCTGGGTCTCACGCGGCCCCTGTACTGCCGCCAGAGCAACAGGCCTGGGAGCCGGGGCCTCAGGTATGGAAGCCGGACACTCAAGCCCCTGTGACGGTCCTGGGAGACAGAGGAGTCAGGAACCAGAGCGGGGACACCCTTGTGCCGATGCCATAGCTACTAGCCTGGGCAACGGAAGGGTCAGTTGCAGGAGCTGGGACACCAAAGGCCCCTGTGACGCCGCCATAGAGACAGGCCTGGACCCTGAGGAGCCAGCTACGGGAGCCGGGAAGCCCTCAAATCCTGTGCCGCTGCCATAGCGACGGGACTGGACCCGGGGAGCCAGGTACGGAAGCCCGGACTCTCCAAAGCCCTGAGACACAGCTGAGGAGCCAGCTACGGGAGCCGGGAAGCTCTCAAATCCTGTGCCGCTGCCATAGCGACGGGACTGGACGCCGGGGAGTCAGGTACGGAAGCCGGGACTCTCCAAAACACTGTGACGCAGCTGAGGAGCCAGCTACGGGAGCCGGGAAGCTCTCAAATCCTGTGCCGCTGCCATAGCGACGGGACTGGACGCCAGGGAGTCAGGTACGGAAGCCAGGACTCTCCAAACCCCTGTGAAGCAGCTGAGGAGCCAGCTACGGGAGCCGGGAAGCTCTCAAATCCTGTGCCGCTGCCATAGCGACGGGACGGGACGTCGGGGAGTCAGGTACGGAAGCCTGGACACTCCAAACCCCTGAGACAGCCCAGGGTGGCAAAGGATCCCTCTACGGGAACTGGGAGGGTCACAACCCCTGTGCTGCTGCCATAGCAAGGGGATTGGACACTGGGGAATCAGGTACGGGAGTTGGGACTTTCTAAGCCTCTGTGCCACTGCCATAGAGACAGGACTATACGCCGGGGAGTAAGGTACGGAAACCAGGACACTCCAAGCCCCTGTGACGGCCCTGGGCGGCAGAGAGAGCCAGATACAGGAGCCAGGACATTCCCAGCCTCTGTGCCACTGCCCTAGTAACGGGCCTGGGTGCTTGAGGAGGCGGCTACTAGAGCCGGGACATTCAGCAGTGGTAGGCGACCAACGCAGAGACCAGTGCGAGGACCAGCGTGAGTGTAGGTGGAGACGAAGAACATCAAGAAACTTCAAGGAGTCTGTACCACTGAACTTCACAAGGAACATACCACAGAAGTTTACACCATAAAACCAGTGTTTCAGAACAGATCAATTTTGGAAGCAGAGACTAACAAGAAGAGTCTCAAACAATGGGAAGACAAAGAAACAATCCCCAAATGAAAGAAAAAGCAGAAACTTCAGAAAGAATGTTAGATAAAATAGACGCTGATCAACTATCAGACAGTGAATTCAAAGCACTGGTTATTACGAAGTTCAAAGAGCTCAAAGAGCTCACAGTGAGCTACCAGAAACTACAGGGAAATTATAATGATCTCTCTGCAAACTACAGCAACATCAAAAAGGAAATGGAAACCATCAGCAAGAGACAAGAGGAAATGAAGAATACAATTTCCGAATTGAAGTACACAGTAGAAAGTTTCCAAAGTAGGATAGATGAAGCGGAGGATAGGATTAGTGAGTTGGAGGACAGGGTAGAAAGCATCTCACAGAAAGAGCAAGAAAATGAAAAGAGGCTCAGAAAGAATGAAGAGGGATTAAGAGAAATGCAAGACAATATGAAACGTAATAATATACGAATAATAGGAATACCAGAAGGAGAAGAAGAAGAACAAGGGATAGAAAACGTATTTGAACGAGTAATGAGAGAAAATTTTCCTAATTTGATAAGAGAAAAAGTCTCACAAATCCAGGAATCACAGAGAGTCCCAATCAAGAGGAACCCAAGGAGGCCCACCTCAAGACACATCATCATCAAAATGGCAAAATTCCAAGACAAAGAGAGAATCTTAAAGGCAGCAAGGGAGAAAAAGAAATAACATACAAGGGAGCCCCAATAAGGTTAGATACCGACTTCTCAATGGAAACACTTCAAGCAAGAAGAGAATGGCAAGAAATATTTCAAGTAATGAGAACCAGAGGCCTACAACCAAGGCTACTTTACCCAGCAAGGCTCTCAATCAAGATAGAAGGCCAAATAAAGAGCTTCCAAGACAAAAGAAGTCTAAAAGAATATGCCTCCACCAAACCAGCTCTACAAGAAATACTAAAAGGACTGCTTTAAGGGAAGGAAGGATAAGAGGGAGACAGAGAGGAACACAGGTACAAAAATGGCAATGAATAAGTACCTATCAATAATAACCTTAAATGTAAATGGATTAAATTCTCCAATCAAAAGACACAGAATAGCTCAATGGATAAGAAAGCATGACCCACACATATACTGCCTACAAGAGACTCACCTCAGGACAAAAGACCATCACAGACTAAAAGTGAAAGGCTGGAAACAAGTTTTCCAAGCAAACGGACAAGAAAAAAAAGCTGGGGTAGAAATTCTCATATCAGACAAAATAGACTTCAAAAAAAAGGCTGTAAAGAGAGACCCAGAAGGTCATTTCATTATACTCAAGGGAAGAATCCACCAAGAAGACATTAACATTGTAAACATATATGCACCAAACATAGGGGCACCCAAATATATCAAGAAAATCTTAGAGGACTTCAAGAAAGATATTGACAGCAACACAATCATAGTAGGGGATTTGAACACCCCACTATCAAAAATGGACAGATCTTCCAAACAAATTATCAAAAAAGATATTGTGGCATTAAACAACACCCTAGATGAAATGAACTTAACTGATATATATAGAGCCCTTCATCCCAAATAAGCTAAATACACATTCTTTTCAAATGTACATGGAACATTCTCAAAGATAGACCACATGATAGGACACAAAAGGAGCCTCAACAAATTCAAGAAAATTGAAATCATACCAAGCATCTTCTCTGACCACAAGGCACTGAAATTAGAAACCAACCCCAAAGAAAAAACCCAAAGCACCCAAAAACATGGAGACTGAATGGTATGCTATTAAACAATGAATGGGTCAAGAATGAAATTAGGGAAGAAATCAAAACGTTTCTGGAAACAAATGAAAATGATCGCACAACAACCCAAAACTTATGGGACACAGCGAAGGCAGTCCTGAGAGGGAAGTTTATAGCAATACAGGCCTACCTAAAGAATATAGAAACATTTCAAACAAACAACCTAACCATACGCCTGCAAGAACTTGAGGAACAACAACAAAGACAGCCCAGAGCAAGCAGAAGGAAGGAAATAACCAAGATTAGAGCAGAATTAAATGACATAGAAACTAAAAGCACAATTTTAAGGATCAATGAATCCAGGAGTTGGTTCTTTGAAAAAATAAAGAAAATAGACAAGCCTTTAAGTAGGCTCATCAAGAAAAGAAGAGAGAGGACACAAATAAACACAATCAGAAATGAAAAAGGAGAGATTACAACTGATACCACAGAAATAGAAGAGATTGTAAGAAATTACTATGAAGAACTGTATGCCAAGAAATTTGAAAACCTAGGGGAAATGGACACATTTCTAGAAAAATACAATCTTCCAAAACTCAGTGAAAAAGAAGCAGAAAATCTAAATTCACCAATAACAGCAAAAGAAATTGAAGCAGTAATCAAAAAACTCCCATCACACAAAAGCCCTGGACCAGATGGTTTCACAGGAGAATTCTACAAAGCATTTAAGGAAGAGCTAACCCCTATTCTCCACAGACTATTTCCAAAAATTCAGAAGAATGGAAAACTCCCAAATTCTTTTTATGAAGCCAGCATCATCTTAATTCCAAAACCAGATAGAGACACAACAAAGAAAGAAAACTTCAGGCCAATATCGCTGATGAACATAGATGCTAAAATCCTCAACAAAATATTGGCAAATCGCATCCAACAACATATCAAAAAGATCATACACCATGATCAAGTAGGATTCATCCCAGGAATGCAAGGATGGTTCAATATTCGCAAATCAGTAAATGTAATACATCATATAAACAAAAGCAAAGACAAAAATCACATGATCATATCAATAGATGCAGAAAAAGTTTTCGATAAGGTACAACACCCATTTATGATAAAAACACTCAGCAAAGTGGGAATACAAGGAGCATTTCTCAAAATAATAAAGGCCATATATGAGAGACCTACAGCGAATGTCATACTCAATGGGAAAAAACTAAAAGCTTTTCCACTAAGATCAGGAACAAGACAAGGTTGTCCACTTTCACCACTTCTATTTAATATAGTATTGGAAGTTTTAGCCACAGCGATCAGGCAAGAAAAGGAAATAAAAGGCATCCAAATAGGAAAGGAGGAAACAAAACTGTCACTGTTTGCAGATGACATGATAGTGTACATGGAAAATCCTATAGACTCTACCCAAAAACTCCTCAAACTAATTGATGAGTTTGGCAAAACAGCTGGTTATAAAGTCAATATCCAGAAATCAAAGGCATTTTTGTATACCAACAGTGAATCAGCAGAAGCAGAAATAAAGAGAAAAAATCCCATTTGATATAGCAAAAAGAAAAATAAAATATCTGGGAATAAACCTAACCAAGGAGGTAAAAAACCTGTATGCAGAAAACTACACAGCCCTGAAGAACGAAATCAAGGAAGACACAAACAAATGGAAACATATACCTTGTTCATGGATTGGAAGAATTAACATTATCAAAATGACCATACTACCCAAAGCAATATACAGATTCAATGCAATACCTATTAAAGTACCAATGGCATATTTCACAGACATAGAACAAACACTTCGAAAATTTATATGGAACCATAAACGAGCTCGAATAGCAGCTGCTCTTTTGAGAAAGAAGAACAAAGTAGGGGGATCACAATACCTGATATCAAACTGTATTACAAGGCCACTGTAATCAAAACAGCCTGGTACTGGCATAAAAACAGGCACATAGAACAATGGAACAGAACAGAGAGCCCAGAAATCAACCCAACCCTCTACAGTCAATTAATATTCGACAAAGGGGGCAGTAACATAAAATGGAGTAAAGATAGCCTCTTCAACAAATGGTGTTGGGAGAACTGGACAGCTACATGCAAAAAAATGAAACTTGAGCACAGACTTACACCATAAACCAAAATAAATTCAAGGTGGATAAAAGACTTAAATGTAAGTCATAACACCATTAAAGTCCTAGAGGAGAACATTGGCAAGAAAATCTCAGATATTTCACGCAGCAACTTCTTTACTGATATGTCCCCTAGAGCAAGGAATGTAAAGGAAAGAATAAACAAATGGGATCTCATCAAAATAAAAAGCTTCTGCATGGCTAAAGAAAACAGTATTAAATTAGCAAGACAACCAACTGTATGGGAAAACATATTTGCCAATGATACCTCAGACAAAGGTTTAATCTCTAAAATATACAAAGAACTTACACGACTCCACTCTAAGAAGACACCCAACCCAATTAGAAAATGGGAAAAGGACTTGAACAAACACTTCTCCAAGGAGGACATACAGAACATTCAGAGACACATGAAGAGATGCTCAATATCATTAGCTATCAGAGAGATGCAAATTAAAACCACAATGAGATACCACTTTACACCAGTCAGGATGGCTATCATAAACAAAGCAACAAACAACAAATGTTGGAGGGGTTGTGGGGAAACGGGGTCCTTAGTTCACTGTTGGTGGGAGTGCAGACTGGTACAACCATTATGGAAAACAGTATGGATTTTTCTCAGTAAAAATAAAAATCGACCTGCCTTTTGACCCAGCAATTCCACTGCTAGGATTATATCCTAAGAATCCTAATACATCAATATCAAAGAACCTATGCACCACAATGTTCATAGCAGCACAATTTACAATAGCCAAGAGTTGGAAGCAACCTAGGTGCCCATCAGTAAATGAATGGATCCAAAAATTGTGGTACATATACACAATGGAATTCCTATGCTGCAGAGAGAAAGAAGGAGCTACTACCCTTTGCAACAACATGGATGGAACTGGAAAGCATTATGCTGAGTGAAATAGGCCAGGTGCTGAAAGACAAATACCATATGATCTCACCTTTAACAGGAAGCTAAACAACAAAACAAACAAGTAAGCAGAAAAAAAAAACCAAAAAACAAATACACTGAAATAGAGAACAAGGGGATAGTGACCAGAGGGGAGAAGGAAGGGAAGTTAAGGGGAAAAAGGGGAAGGGATTTGGAGGAACAAATTAGAAGGACACAGGGACGAGAACTAAGGGGGGGGGAGGAAATGGGAGGGAGGTGGGGAGCAAGGGGCAGGGGAGGCTGGGATGGGAAAAATAGACAAAAAACTGTACTTGAAAAATAACTAAATAAAATTTTAAAAAAAATAGGTATTGCATTGAATCTGTATATTGCTTTGGGTAGTATGGACATTTTGATGATGTTAATTCTTCCAATCCATGAACAAGGTATATGTTTCCATTTGTTTGTGTCTTCCTTGATTTCTTTCTTCAGGGCTGTGTAGTTTTCTGCATACAGGTTTTTTAACTCCTTAGTTAGGTTTATTCACAGATATTTTATTTTTGTTTTTGCTATATAGAATGGGATTTTTTCCTTGATTCCTGCTTCTGCTGATTCACTGTTGGTATACAAAAGTGCCTTTGATTTCTGGATATTGACTTTGTATTCTGCTGTTTTGCCAAATTCATTAATTAGTTTGAGCAGTTTTGGGGTAGAGTCTATACAATTTTCCATGTACACTATCAAGTCATCTGCAAACAGTGACAGTTTTCTTTCCTCCTTTCCTATTTGGATGCCTTTTATTTCCTTTTCTTGCCTGATGGCTGTGGCCAAAACTTCCAATACTATATTGAATAGAAGTGGTTAAAGTGGACATCCTTGTCTTGTTCCTGATCTTAGTGGAAAAGCTTTTAGTTTTTGTCCATTGAGTATGATATTGGCTGTAGGTCTCTCATAAATGGCCTTTATTATATTGAGGAATGTTCCCTCTATTCCCGTTTTGCTGAGTGTTTGTATCATAAATGGGTGTTGTACCTTATCGAAAGCTTTTTCCGCATCTATTGATATTATCATGTGGTTTTTGTCTTTGCTTTTGTTTATGTGATGAATTACATTTACTGTTTTGCGAATGTTGAACCATCCTTACATCCCTGGGATTAATCCCATTTGGTCATGGTGTATAATCTTTTGGATATATTGTTGGATGCGATTTGCCAATATTTTGTTGAGGATTTTAGTGTCTATATTCCTCAGCGATATTGGCCTGAAGTTTTCTTTCTTTGTTGTATCTCTGTCAGGTTTTGGATTTAGGATGATGCTGGCTTCATAAAAGGAGTTAGGGAGTTTTCCTTCCTTTTGGATTTTTTGGAATAGTCTGTGAAGAATGGGGGTTAGCTCTTCCTTAAATGCTTTGTAGAATTCTCCTATGAAACCATCTGGTCCAGGGCTTTTGTGTGATGGGAGTTTTTTGATTACTGCTTCAATTTCTTTTGTTGTTATGGGTCTATTCAGGTGTTCTACTTCTTTTTCATTGAGTTTTGGGAGATTATATTTTTCTATAAATGTGTCCATTTCCCCTAGGTTCTCAAATTTCTTGGCATACAGTTCTTCATAGTAATTTCTTACAATCCTTTCTATTTCTGTGGTATCAGTTGTAATCTCTCCTCTTTCATTTCTGATTGTGTTTATTTGTGTCCTCTCTCTTCTTTTCTTGATGAGCCTACTTAAAGGCTTGTCTGTTTTGTTTATTTTTTCAAAGAACCAACTCCTGGATTCATTGATCTTTAGAATTGTACTTTTAGTCTCTATGTCATTTAGTTCTGCTCTGATCTTAGTTATTTCCTTCTTTCTACTTGCTTTGGGCTGTTTTTGTTGTTGTTCCTCGAGTTCTTGCAGTCGTAGAGTAAGGTCATTTTGTTTGAAATGTTTCTGTTTTCTTTAGGTAGGCCTGTATTGCTATAAACTTCCCTCTCAGGACTGCCTTGGCTGTATCCCATAAGTTTTGGGTTGTTGTGAGATCATTTTCATTTGTTTCCAGAAACTTTTTGATTTCTTCCCTAATATCATTCTTGACCCATTCATTGTTTAATAGCATACCATTCAGTCTCCATGATTTTGGGTATTTTGGGTTTTTTCCTTTGGGGTGGTTTCCAGTTTCAGTCCCTTATGGTCAGAGAAAATGCTTGGTATGATTTCAATATTCTTGAATTTGTTGAGGCTTGTTTTGTGCCCTATCATGTGGTCTATCTTTGAGAATGTTCCATGTGCATTGGAAAAGAATGTGTATTTAGCTTCTTTGGGGTGAAGAGCTCTGTATATATCAGTTTGGTCCATTTCATCAACGGTGTTGTTTAATGCCGCAATGTCTTTGTTGATATTTTGTTTGGAAGATCTGTCCATTTTTGATAGTGGGGTGTTAAAATCCCCCACTATAATTGTGTTGCTGTCTATATCTTTCTTGAATTCCTCTAAGATTTTCCTTATATATTTTGGTGCTCCTATGTTGGGTGCATATATATTTATGATGTTAATGTCTTCTTGATGGATTCTTCCCTTGAGTATTATGAAGTGACCTTCTGGGTCACTCTTTATGGCTCTTTTTTTGAAGTCTATTTTGTCTGATATGAGAATTGCTACCCCAGCTTTTTTTTCTTGTCCATTTGCTTGGAAAATTTGTTTCCAGCCTTTCACTTTTAGTCTGTGATGGTCTTTTGTCCTTAGGTGGGTCTCTTGTAGGCAGCATAAGTGTGGATCATACTTTCTCATCCATGACGCTATTCTGTGTCTTTTGATTGGAGCATTAATCCATTTACATTTAAGGTTATTATTGATAGGTACTTATTCATTGCCATTTTTGTACCTGTGTTCCTCTCTGTCTGTCTCTTTTCCTTCCTTTCCTTAAAGCAGACCTTTTAGTATTTCTTGTAGAGCTGGCTTGGTGGCAGCAAAGTCTTTTAGACTTCTTTTGTCTTAGAAGCTCTTTATTTGGCCTTCTATCTTGTTTCAGAGCCTTGCTGGGTAAAGTAGCCTTGGTTGTAGGCCTCTGGTTCTCATTACTTGGAATATTTCTTGCCAATCTCTTCTTGCTTGGAGTGTTTCCATTGAGAAGTCAGTGGCCAACCTTATTGGGATGCCCTTGTATGCTATTTCTTTTTTCTCCCTTGCTGCCTTTAAGATTCTCTCTTTGTCTTGGAAGTTTGCCATTTTGATGGTGATGTGTCTTGAAGTGGGCCTCTTTGGGTTCCTCTTGAATGGGACTCTGTGTGATTCCTGGATTTGTGTGACTTTTTCTTTTGTAAAATAAGGAAATTTTCTCTCATTACTCTTTCAGATATGTTTTCTATCCCTGTTCTTCTTCTTCTCCTTCTGGTATTCCTATTATTATGTTTCATATTGTCTTGCATTTCTCTTAATCTCTCTTCATTCTTTCTGAGCCTCTTTTCCCTTTCCTGTTCTTTCTGTGAGATGCTTTCTACTTTGTCCTCCAATTCACTAATCCGATCTTCTGTTTCATCCACCCTATTTTTAATGCTTTCCACTGTATATTTTAATTCAGAAATTGTATTCTTCATTTCCTCTTGCCCCTTGCTAATCATTTCCATTTCCTTTTTCATGTTGATATAGTTCACAGTGAAATCATTGTAGCTTCCCTGTAGTTTCTGGTAGCTGATTGTGAGTTCTTTGAACTTCCTGATAACCAGTGCTTTGATTTCAGTATCTGATAGTTGACTTGCCTCTATTTCATCTAACATTCTTTCTGAGGATTCCTCCTTTCCTTTCATTTGGGGATTGTTTCTTTGTCTTCCCATTGTTTGTGAGACTCTTCTTGTTAGCCTCAGCTTCTTAGATTAATCTGTTTTGACACCCTGGGTTTGTGGTATGAACTTTTGTGGTGGAATGCCTGTGAATTTCAATGGTGCAGCCTCTTTTGGTTATCCTGTTGTTCTCTGCTTCCACCTACTCAAATATGCAGCAACTTGTGGCTTCTCTCCTACAACAATGTGCAATTTGTCTCTCTGACTCTACTATTGGGAGGCCTCTACTATGGGTCCAGCTCAGGTCTTTTCATATTTTCAAGTTGATTGTTACTCTTGTGGGTAAAAGAAAGAAATGATAAGGAAAGAAATAAATGGAAGAAAGAAAAAAATGGTAGAGGAATGGAAGAAAGAGCAATAAGTTTAGAAAGAAAAGAAATAAAACAGAAAATCCGGGAAGAGAGGACAAAAGTACGGAAAGATGAAACAGTAATAAAGTTTAAAAGAAATAACAGATTACTTTAAAAAAGCAAAAAGATAAAGAAAAGGAATGGAGAAGGAAGAAAGGTAAATAAAAAAAAGAAAGAATAAAAATAAAATAAAGTAAAAAAAAAACCGCACAAATAAAAATAATCTTTCAAAAACAACCTCAGAAAAGGAAATGTCACTTGTTGGCTTCAAACTAGCCGAACTGGTTTTTGTGGTTGCAGTTGACTGAGGGTCGATTGTTGTGATTTTTTTTCAGCCAGCCCCTCTCAGGATCCAGACACTTGGCGCCTCTCCCCCAGCTCCCTACAATGGGGAACTAGGACTTTCTCACAGCGCTCCCCTCCCAGGGGTTACTGCCATAGTCTGGTTTGCTGTGTTTGCAGGCACCTGCACCAGCCTAGTTGCCTGGTTCCCTCGGGATTGAGCACAGGCCTGCCCCCGTTCAGTTGGGAAGCCCCAGACCCTCTGCCCAATCCTGGGTTTGCTGCCAAGCTGGGTGTGAAGCAGACCAGGCTGCAGTGTCTACTGGATTCAGAGCCCCAGGCTGCACCTCTGAGTTCTCCTGGGCTGGCAACCACAGAGTCCTTGGTTGGGGCCCTTTGTCCTCCGCACCCTCTCTGTAAACTCTATCAAACAAGTCTCTCCTGGCCCCCCACCTTGCTTGGCCAGAAAGGGTGGGGGTTGAGGGTCTCAGCTCTTTTCCCAGGACCCCTCAGCGCCCCGGGCTTCCAGATAATCTGAGGGGGGTAGACTGGAAGCCGGGAGCCGATCTGAGGACTGGGCGCCGACCTAGAAATTCTGTGTGCTCGTCATGGCACGCTGCGTGGTGTGTATCCCTTCTGCTCCTGTGTTTGTCTGGGTCCCCTGGCCAACCTCTGGCAAAAACAAAAAAACAAAAACCTAGGGATGTAGCAGCACCACGCCGGGTGCTGGACCCAGATCTGTGTGCAGGCTGAAATCTCCTCTGTTCCCCTCTGGTTGGGTCTCTTGGCCAGTCTGGGCCCAAAAATCCTAGGGAGGGAGCTTTCTGGGTGCTGAACGTTGGCCTAGGCGCCCTCAGGCATTTGCCCAGACACACTGTTTGTGGAGCGACTAGTTCCCCAACTTGCGTGCAGGCTGAAGTTTCTTCCACACCTCTTTGCCTGGGCCACTCGGCCTGCCCGGCAGAAAAATCCCAGGGAGGGAGCCGTCTAGGCACTGAAGGCTGTCCCAGGAGCCGTTGGGCTCTCGCCACAGGGTGCTGGTTCCCCTACCCTGCACCGGCTGTTTCTCCCTGCTCTGTCCCAGAGACTACTGTACTGCTGCTGTCTCCCTACCGTCTGGTTCCTCCGTGACCGATGAGGTTTCTGGTCACTTATTTTCATATATGCTTGGCAACTGCTGGATTGCTGGCCTCACCTCCTCTGATTGGATGGTTTCTGTCTCTTTTGTACTAGGAACTGGTATCTGCTCCGTCCTAGTCCACCGCCATCTTGAAACCTTAGGTGTGATTCTTAATAAATGTGCGTTTGCTGTCCTTTCACTGTTCATCTTTTTTATCTTCTTTTTCTTAGGTAAGTCCCTTTAACATTTCATATAATAAGGGCTTGGTGATGATGAACTCCTTGAATTTGATCTTATCTGAGAAGCATGTATCTGTCCTTCCATTCTAAATGAAAGCTTTGCTGGATAGATCCATCTTGGATGTAGGTCTTTGGATTTGATGACTCTGGATACTTCTTTCCAGCCACTTCTTGCCTGTAAGGTCTCTTTTGAGAAATCAGCTGACAGTCTGATGGGAACTCCTTTGTAGGTGACTGTCCCCTTATCTCTTGCTGCTTCTAGGATTCTCTCCTTCATTTGAATCTTGGCTAATGTAATGATGATGTGCCTTGGTGTGTTCCTTCTTGGGTCCACATTTTTTGGGACTCTCTGAGCTTTCTGGATTTCCTGGAAGTCTATTTCCTTTGCCAGATTGGGGAAATTCTCCTTTATTATTTGTTCGAATAAGTTTTCCACTGGTGGCTGTTCCTCTTCCCCTCTGGTACCCCTATAATTCGGATGTTGGAACATTTAAAGATGTCCTGAAGGTTCCTAAGTCTCTCCTCATTTTTTTGAATTCTTGTTTCTTCACACTTTTCTGTTTGGTCATTTTTTCCTTCCTTCTGGTCCATTCCTTTGATTTGAGTCCCAGTTTCCTTTCCATCACTATTGGTTTCCTGTGCATTACCATTCATTTCAATTAGTTTAGCCTTCATATGTTCCTCTAATTTGTGACTAAAATCAACCAGTTCTGTGAGCATCCTGATCACCAGTGTTTTTAACTGTGCATCTGAAAGTTTGGCTATTTCTTCATCGCTTAGATTTATCAGCTCTGGGGCCCTGAGTTGTTCTTGAGCCAGGTTTTGATCTTTTCATGCCTGTCATGTATGAGGAGCAGAGCCTTAGTTTTTCACCAAGGCGGTGCCACCCAGGTCACTGGTTTGTCATGCTGTATGTGGGGTTGGTGTCAGAGAGGGACAATGGCAGTTCCCTCTGCTGCTTCCTGCCCCTGGGGCCTGCACAGTCAATCTCACTGCTAGCTCCTTGACCGGTTTATCTGAGCATGACTGTGTGACCATGAGTGGCCCTCAGTGGGTTTACCGCCTTGCACCCTCAGTGAGTCCACCTCCTTCTCCACACCTGGGATCCACCCTCGGCTGCTGGAGCACCTGGGTTGTGCACCCAGGTCGGTCTGGTGGATCTTTCCTGCCCGATCCACCTCTGCTTCTAGCTCTGCCCCTCTTACCAGTTTGGCTGAAGGGTTTGTTGTTGTCAGACTTCCATGTAGTTCAATTTTCTGTGGTTTGGCTGAGTTTTTGTTGCTAAAACTTTGTTGTTCTTAAACTTGGTTGTGTGAGGAGGTACCGTGCTTCCACCTATGCCTCCATCTTGGCGGAAGTGCTCTAATTGCTCATTTCTAACAGCCATATGAGAGAAGTATTACTTTATCATCTCCATTTACATGTCAATAAGGTGGGGCACAGAAAAGTTAGGTAATTTGCCTAAATTATGCTGCTGGTCAATGGGTAAATCAGGATCTTAACCTAGGTAGCCCGACTCCCAAACCTGCCTTGTGACTACTATGCTAGGGTTCACTGTGGCTCTAGCACTGGGAATGAAGGAAGAATGGTGGGAGGAGAGCTTGAATAGCTCAGTAAGGCCTTCAAAGGCCATTTCAAAAGTATAAACCTTGTATCTCTCCTTCATTTTCAAATGCCATGCAGTCCCCACTTCATGCTGCTAACTCCTACTAATAGTTCAGTTCTAGGTTTACATTTGATTCCTTCAAGAAAGCCTTCCCTGACTACCTCAGGCTTGATTAAGTTTCCATTGTTTCCCATTCATAAAACTTTTCATACTACTTATTTTCCTAGCTAATTTCTCTTATGCTTTGAGACTCAATAGAAATTTCATTTCAGGGAAGCTTCCCCTGATCATCTCACACAAAGATTCTCTTTCACAACAACAACCTTCTTCCCATTTACACCCAGGTGTTCAGTTCCTGTTCCTGACTCAGTGCTCATTTCACTGAGGCAGAGATCTAGTGTGGGTCATTCACCACATTATCACCAACACCTAAATCATAACATAGAGCAAACATTAAATAAATGAAGTTCAACTACAGTACTAGTAGTAAACAACATAGTTGTCATCATTAATGAGTACCTAATATGTGCCAGGCATATAGATTATGTTCATGAGGCATTAATAATCTTCCTAATTACCCAGCAAGGGGATGTTATGAATTCACTATTAAAAGAGAATAAAATAATGCTTAGAGAAAGTAAGTGCTTCCTTAGATCAATAATAAAAGTAATGATTTCCAGTCATTTAGTGCTTATGTCCCATGCCCCAAGCTAAATGTTGTTCTCCTAAGATACCTAGGACGAAGAAATTACTATTGTCAGGTTACAGATAAAGGAACTGAGGCTCAGAAGACAGATAGTAAGACTATCTGCCTAAGATTATACATTTGTACATATAAGAACAGATATGAAGCCAGAGATCTCCAATACTGAAACCCAAGCTCTTTCTACCGTATAACCGCTCTTACTCTTCTATCATAAAAGGTGCTTAACAAAATACTTTGTGCTGATCCAAAGTGTTTACTGGCAGTTAACTTTTTGATTTGCTTCTTCTTTTATTCTCTTAATCAAAACATAATTAATGAATTAATATAATGTCTTTAGTACATAATTTCAAGATACACATGTATCTGACAAAAAATTTAAAAAATAAGTGTTAATTGTTACAAATAAAAAAGACAGTGATTTCTGGAGTAGAGAACCGCTTTTCTACCATGAAACTCAAATTTGTAATTTGAAGTCTTCTTGAAGATTTCAGGTCTCCCAACCAGTTAATCTTTAACAATAATATTTAATAATAATTATTTGTCATAAATCTATTCAGCTACATTAATTTCTTTGTGAAATGTTACTTGCAGACAATAGCACAGTAAAGGTAAATATCAGAGTATGGTATTAACTTTGTTCAAACAACATTAGCAAAAGTATTGATAAAAATATGTTGTTATTAAGTTTTTAATCATATCTCATATAGATGATTACCTAATTATCATTTCCAAAGCCCTTGCAATGTTTAATTTAGCCTTATATATTTTTAAATGGCAGCTAAAATAAATCATCTTGCCAGAACACTAGTAATGAAACAAGAATGTCCACTGTCTTAAATAAAATTCAAATGAGAAAAAATATTTTACATTTTTCGTATATCACAAATGAGTGAAAGGAAATAACACAAAAACATACTTTTTATTAGATCTTTATCTTAAAACCAATTTCATAGGAAAATATGTGTTCTTTAAGTCAAGAATGACAATAATAGAGGTGCCAATTAATATTTACAATTAAACTTTCAATGATATATATGTCAAGAGGAAGTGAAGGTTAATTAAAGTAAAAACAGGTCTTACCAGGAAAAAAGGACAACATGCATTTTTTATCTATTAACCATTGGAGTGAGTATGAATATCAAACATTAAGACATTTGAATTTGAAGCTCTGAATCTTAGGAAAAGAGTCTCCAGATGTATTTAATTATCTCATAGCTGGTCAAGGTACACCTTGAATTACAGTGAACCCTAACTATCTGTTCACACCCACAATACCATCAATCATAAATGCATAATGTGCAGTTGTTTTCCTAACACCTCTAAGTTCTTTAATTAATTCTTTTATAGCCTGATCTACTAAACTGATCAATAAGACTGTAAGAGCCCAGGGGAGTTGATATGCCTTCAGCACAGCAAAATAGTTAGCTTTTGCAAAGCTCAGTATTTGATAGTTAAGATCAGGTGGGAAATTCTTGCTGAAATGAAATATTTTAACCATCTATTGACATTTGAAACTAGTTTGCTTTCTGACTTTTCATGACAGAACAAATCCAATAAGCAAACTAGAGAATAAAACTCCACTTCTGTGATAAAATGAAGTTAAGCAAAGGGAGAAGCAAACATTCACCCTAATACCCGTAGTGGCATAAATTATTTCAACTGGATTTTCTCTGGGAGGCCACTACCAAGAGATAGTGAATAAGCTCTCAGGGAAGTTTCTGAATTCCATGTGTATTATAGTGGTTCTATTTAAGGTACCCAGTGTGAACAAACAAACCCTGTAGGTTTCTTGAAGTTCCTCTATTATCAAACCCTCCTGATGCACTCAAAATATTCAAAATATGTGTACACATACACACAAATTGTTTTCCTTCTCCTAATTAGCATCTTTTTATTTCATCCTCCTATGACCCTCTTTATTACAGATACTATTACTTACAAGTCATAGGAGTGTCCTTATTAGGGTAGCTATAACATGTAGATCAGTTCAACAAATATTTCCTGCTACTAGGGATCATCAGGATAGGTGTTGGAGACACAGAAATAATTATAGGGGGAAAGATCTAAAAGTCATATTTAAAGACTTCTGTTTCAGCTTCTGCAATGATGCCAAAGTTAAAGCACTTCGGCTGCAGTTCTTTAGAAAAATGTAGTTTACTAGCTTTGTACTCATGGAGCTCCCATGTCTTAGCTCAGAGGTTCATGAAGTACTGTTCCCCAAACTAACTACATCAGATTCACCTAGGAACTTGTGAGTCTTACAAACTCTTGGCCCCACCCATTTTCACTGAATAAGAAACTGAAGGTGGAGATCATCAGTGCGCATATTATCAAACCCTCTTGAATATTCAAGTTTGTTTGTGAACCACTATCTTAACTCATAGGCTAGGCCTCTGTGGGTACATCTTTTCTCTTTTATGTCTTATTTAGAGCCAAAAAATCTCCAGTAGCATTGGTTTTGACCCAGTTTCAGGTCTAGCTTTCTTAAAGATAAAATATCACAAGGAATAAATTCAAATGATCCTAGTCTTGAGCTGAGCTCAGCCTCAAGTTGATCTGCTAGCTGAATGAAGCCATATGAATGAACCCAGGTTAGAACTACAGACTAACTGCCCAAGCAACATACAAAATTATGATATATAACCTCCAGCCAAGATGGAGGCATAGGTGGAAACACTATGCCTCCTCGCAAAACCAAGTTTAAAGACAACAGAGATTTAATAAGAAAAACACAACCAAAACAGACAGAAAATTGAACTGTTCAGAAGTCTGACAGCAACAAACCATTCATCCAGACCAGTAAAATGGGCAGAGTCAGCGGCTGGTGAACAGGGTTGGGCAGGAAAAAGTGGCCAGACAAACCCAGACATGCAGGCAGTGGTTGGCAGATCCCAGGCATGGGGTGGCAAGGGGCAGACCCAGTGAGGGCACAAGGATGCTGGCTGACCGCAGTCACGCATTCATGCGCAGATAAACCAGAAAAAAAAAGAGCAGTGAGACAGAGCACAACACAGGGCTCCAGTCCTGGGAATTAAAATCTAAAAGCACCAATTGGAAAAACTTTTCTAGGTCGAGGTGCCGGGAGAGTCTTCCAGGCACACAGAGAGTTTGTTGGAGAGACCCACAGGGTCCTGGGGGTGCACAAGCCCACGCATCTGGAAACCAGCACTAAAACGGCCCAATTTGCTTGCAGGAAGCAGCAGAGGGGACTGAAATCTGAGAAAGACCATGGAACAAGTGCCATTGCCCCCTCTGACCCCGTCCCCAAATACAGCATCACAACAGCACCCAGCAACCTGGGTCACCCCACCCTGGTGGACACTTAAGGCTCCGCCCCTCATATGTAACAGTCATGAACAAACCAAAAAATTATGGCTCAAATGGAAGAATAGATCAAAGCCCCAGAGCCACTACTTCTAAGCAACCAAGAGACAGCCAAACTATCAAATGCACAGTTTAAAACACTGGTGGTCAGAATGCTCACAGAACTGGTTGATTTTAGTCACAAATTAAGAGGAACAAATGAAGTCTAAACTAAGTGAAATTAAGGAAAATGCACAGGGAAACAATAGTAATGGGAAGGAAACTGGGACTCGAAACAATGGAGTGGCCCATAGGAAGAAAAAAAATGACCAAACAAAAAAGTATGAAGAAACAAGAATTTGAAAACATGAGGAGAAGCTTAGGAACCTCCAGGACATCTTTAAACATTGCAACATCCGAATTATAGGGGTAACAGAAGGGGAAGAGGAACAGCCACAAGTGGAACACTTATTTCAACAAATAATAAAGGAGACCTTCCCAAATCTGGCAAAGGCAATAGACTTCCAGGACATCAAAGAAGCTCAGAGAATCCCAAAGAAGTTGCACCCAAGAAGGAACACACCAAGTCACATCATAATTATATTAGCCAAAATTAAAATGAAGAACAAAATTCTAGAAGCAGCAAGAGATAAGGGGACAGTCAACTACAAAGGAGTTCCCATCAGACTGTCAGCTGATATCTCAAAAGAGACCTTACAGGCCAGGAGGGGCTGGAAAGAAGTATACACTTGGTCACGGTGTATAATCTTATTGATATATTGTTGGATGCGATTTGCCAATATTCTGTTGAGGATTTTAGCGTCTATGTTCATCAGCGATATTGGCCTGAAGTTTTCTTTCTTTGTTGTGTCTCTGTCTGGTAACAAATGGTGTTGGGAGAACTGGACAGCTACGTGCAAAAAATGAATCTTGAGCACCGACTTACACCATACACCAAAATAAATTTAAGATGGATAAAAGACTTAAATATAAGCCATGACACCATTAAAGTCCTAGAGAAGAACATTGGCAGGAAAATCTCAGATATTTCACGCAGCAGCATATTTACTGATATGTCCCCTAGAGCAAGGAATATAAAGGAAAGAATAAACAAATGGGATCTCATCAACATAAAAAGCTTCTGCATGGCTAAAGAAAACAGTATTATATTAGCAAAACAACGAACCGTATGGGAAAACATACTTGTCAACGATACCACAGACAAAGGTTTAATCTCCAAAATACACAAAGAACTTACACGACTCCACTCTAAGAAGACATCGAACCCAATTAAAAAATGGGCAAAGGACTTGAACAGAAACTTCTCCAAGGAGGACATACAGAAGATCCAGAGACACATGAAGAGATGCTCAATATCGTTAGCTATCAGAGAGATGGAAATTAAAACCACAATGAGATACCACTTTACACCAGTCAGGATGGCTATCATAAACAAAGCAACAAACAACAAATGTTGGAGAGGGTGTGGGGAAAAAGGGACCCTAGTTCACTGTTGGTGGGATTACAGACTGGTACAACCATTATGGAAAACAGTATGGAATTTTCTCAGAAAAATAAAAATCAACCTGCCTTTTGACCCAGCAATCCACTGCTGGGATTATACCCCAAGAATCCTAAAACATCAATCTATGCACCACAATGTTCATAGCAGCACAATTTACAATAGCCAAGATTTGGAAGTAACCTAGGTGCCCATCAGTAAATGAATGGATCAAAAAATTGTGGTACATATACACAATGGAATTCTATGCAGCAGAGAGAAAGAAGGAGCTCCTACCCTTTGCAACAACATGGATGGAACTGGAAAGCATTATGCTGAGTGAAATAGGCCAGGAGTTGAAAGACAAATGCCATATGATCTCACCTTTAACAGGAAGCTAAACAACAAAACAAACAAGCAAGCAGAATAAAACCAAAGACACTGAAATAGAGAACAAGTGGACAGTGACCAGAGGGGAGAGGGAAGGGAATTTAAGGGGAAAAAGGGGAGGAATTTGGAGGAGCAAATAAGAAGGCCCCAAGGACGAGAACTAAAGGGGGTGGAAATGGAAGGGAGGTGGGGAACAAGGGGTGGGGGGGCCTGGAATGGGAGAAATAGACAGAAAACCGTACTTGAAAAATAAGTAAATAAAAATTAAAAAGAAAAAAAAGCATACTGATAGAATTAGAGTTTTTAAAAGTCACAAATAAATGGGGTAGTTTACATATTCACTTATGGGAAACAGAATATTGAAAATATATCAGTTCTGCTTAAATTATTTATGAATTACTGCTTTACAGGTAGTTTCCACAAATAGCAAGTAAGCTTAGGCTGCTGACTTCTGCTCCCTAAAAAATGTGGAAAAATATAGAAGAAACTGGGAGAAGGATTCACAACATAATCTAAACAGCAAAACATAAGAAAACCCTGGGGAAGACAAGGTTGGTGAGCTGGCGCTTGTGTTTGAAGTGGAGGCATGGTGGAACAGGGAAATGAGTAAGGACTGGCCTTTCAAAAATTATTGTTTTGGACTTCCGCCAAGATGGACGCGTAGGTGGAAACACCTTGCATCCTCACACAACCAAATCTAAAAACAATAAAGTTTTAACAATAATAAACGCAACCTAACCACACAGAAAATCAGCAATACGGAGTCTGAAAACAACGAAATGCTCAGCTAAACTGGCACAAACAGATAAAAATATGGCTCAAGAACAACTCAGAGCCCCAGAGCCCATAAATCTAAGCGATGAAGAAATAGCCAAACTTTCAGATGCACAGTTCAAAACACTGGTGATCAGGATCCTCACAGAACTGGTTGATTTTAGTCACAAATTAGAGGAACATATGAAGGCTAAACTAATTGAAATGAATGGTAATGCACAGGAAACCAATAGTAATGGAAAGAAAATTGGGATGCAAATCAAGGGAGTAGAGCAAAAGGAAGGAAAAAAATGACCAAACAGAAAAGTGTGAAGAAACAAGAATTCAAAAAAAAAAATGAGGAGAGACTTAGGAACCTCCAGGACATCTTTAAACGTTCCAACATTCGAATTATAGGGGTACCAGAAGGGAAAGAGGAACAGTCATGAGTGGAAACCTTATTTGAACAAATAATAAAGGAGAACTTCCCCAATCTGGCAAAGGAAATTGACTTCCAGGAAATCCAGGAAACTCAGAGAGTCCCAAAGAAGTTGGACCCAAGAAGGAACACACCAAGGCACATCATCATTACATTAGCCAAGATTCAAATGAAGGAGAGAATCCTAGAAGCAGCAAGAGATAAGGAGACTGTCACCTCAAAGGAGTTCCCATCAGACTGTCAGCGGATTTCTCAAAAGAGACCTTACAGGCAAGAAGGGGCTGGAAAGAGATATTCCAAGTCATGAAAACCAAAGACCTACAACAAACATCGCTCTATCCAGCACAGTTTTCATTTAGAATGCAAGGGCAGGTAAAGTACTTCTTAGATAACACCAAATTCAAGGAGTTCATCATAACCAAGCCCTTATAATATGAAGTGTTAGAGGGACTTACCTAAGAAAAAGAAGATAAAAAAGATGAACAGTGAAAGGACAGCAAACTCACAGTTATCAACAACCACACCTAAAACAAAAGCAAATTAAGAGGACAGCTAGATCAGGAGTGAACCATAGAAATTAAGATTACGTGGAGGGCTAGCAAGGGGGAGTGGGAGAAGGAGAAGGGGGGAGAACGTACAGAAAATAAGTAGCATAGACAATGGATAGAAAATAGATAGGGGGATAAGAATAGTAGAGGAAATACAGAATCTAAAGAACTTGAGACACATGTTCATGAACTAAAGGGGGAATGGTGGGGAAGGGGTGTGCAGGTGGAAGGGAACAGAGGGGGGAATAGAACAAATGTAATGGCATAACCAACAAAAATTATTGATTTAATAAAATATAAAGAATTCACTAAAAAAAAGAAAAAGAAGTATCCAAAATCATGAAATCCAAAGACCGATATCCAAGATTGCTCTGTCCAGAAAAGCTTTCATTAAGAATGGAAGGACAGATAAAGTGCTTCTCAGATAAGATCAAATTCAAGGAGTTCATCATCACCAAGCCCTTATTATATGAAATGTTAAAGGGACTTATCTAAGAAAAAAAAGATTGAAAATGTGAACAGTGAAAGGACAGCAAATTCACAGTTATTAACAACCACACCTAAAACAAAAACAAACTAAGAGGAAAGCTAGATCAGGAGTGGAACCATAGAAATGGAGATCACATGGAGGGTTAGCAACAGGGGAATGGGAGGCAGAGAAGGTATGTAGAATAAGTTGCATAGACGGTAGTTAGAAAATAGACAGGGGAGGGCAAGAATAGTATGGGAAATATAGAATCTAAAGAACTTGTGACACATGGACATAAACTAAAGGGGGTGAATGGTAGGGGAGGGAGTGCTCAAGGTGGAGGGGAATAAAGATAGGGAAATGGGACAACTGTAATGGCATAATCAATAAAATATTTTTTAAAATCATGATATATAATAACATGTTCTTAAGCCACTAAACTTTGGATTATATTTAAGGCAGTGATAACTAAACCCTGGTACCTGGACTATGTAGTGAAAAACATGAGGGAGCTATTGGAAAGGTTTATGATAGAGAGTAACAGGATCAGATCTGCCTAGTTACTCTAGCTACTATATAGAAGAAAGGATGGATAAGGAAAATGGGCAAAGGGATTAGTAAATATATGCACAGATATTAACCCTGAATCAGAGCTATATGTGTCACTTACTCTTGATTGCATTATGTAATATCAAGATGCTGTTATAACTCTTAATACCTGGAAAACTATGAAATGAGTTCATGTTTGAAAAGGCAGGAAAAGGCATGTTTGGCCCATTTAATAGACTGCATCTTTCCTTCAGTTAGGCCACTTAGGTAACCATACAATTCTTACTGTGATATAATGTGCTCTATAGCCATCAATGTCTTCAAAGGCAAGGTGCAAACACTTTGTTGGCATAATGATCTCACAACCACAGAAAAGGAATTGCTTGATTTTTTCACCACAGTCTACAAATTTTCATTACCTGCTTCACATAATCTATATGTAATTTTAGAGTTAAATATAGAAACTCAATTAGTTAGTGTTTGTCATAATTCAATTGTTAAAATCAGTTTCTGGTAACATGAGGGAGAGTATAGTAGAGGGAATAATAGTAATCTAGTCTAGACAAGAAATATATTATTATGAATAAGAGCAGAGGCCCAGAAATTAGACAAACCAAAGTTTGGATCCTAAGTCTACATTAAAAAGAAAATGTGTTACCTTGGGCAACATAATCCTGTTTTAAGGCTTCATTCCATATGTGTGAAGGGGTTAATAATGACATAATGTACCTTAAAGTATATCAGCACAGTGCCTAGAACACAGGATTTAGTAGACAGCACGTGATATTGAGAATTGTCTCTAGCAACATACGACATTGAGAAAATCATTTATCCACTTTGGGCCTTCATAACATTGTCTGCAATGTGAGAGGTTTGGGACCCTGCAAGCAATATTGCTTTAGAAATCTAAACATATTCTTTTATTGGATCATTTTCTAAATTTTAATTGTTTCAAGATAAAGTGCAGCATTTTGCCTTTCACAATGATTTGCCATGTGAATAACAAGAGAAAGCTAGAAACAAGATTAACTGCCACATTTTTAAAGCTTTTTCAAGTGCATTTTTAAAAGTTTTATTATTTTATTTTATTTTTTAAAATAATTTTATTTAGTTATTTTTCAAGTACAGTTTTTTGCCTGTTTCTCCCATCCCAGATCACCCCACCCCGTGCTCCCCACCTCCCTCCCACTTCCATCCCCCCAGTTCTCATCCCTGTGTCCTTCATATTTGCTTCTCCAAATCCCTCCCTTTTCCCCCGTTAAATTCCCCTTCCCTCTCCCCTCTGGTCACTGTCCCCTTGTTCTCTATTTCAGTGTCTGTTTTTATTCTGCTTGCTTGTTTGTTTTGTTGTTTAGCTTCCTGTTAAAGGTGAGATCATATGGTATTTGTCTTTCAACACTTGGCCTATTTCACTCAGCATAATGCTTTCCAGTTCCATCCATGTTGTTGCAAAGGGTAGGAGCTCCTTTCTCTCTGCTGCATAGAATTCCATTGTGTATATGTACCACGATTTTTTGATCCATTCATTTACTGACGGGCACCTATAATTTTTATTAAAAATATGAATATATTCCCTGTTTCTTTGGAGTGTAGTTTTATTTACTGTGTTTCAAGAATTCTTTTGTGTTAGACATAATTTTCTCTTCTAGAAAAGGTAGTGAAAAAAAGGATTAGTAGTCAGCAATCATCCAAGCCATTGCCTAAGAAAGCTGTTTGTAATAATATGTTGTATCTTTCTGTTAGGAGTCCAGCTGTGTCCCTCTATAGAACTTAATAATGGAGGCCATGTGATGCTCATAAATTTTTTGAAATTTAATTTCTTAAAGTCACTTTCAATATACTCATTGCTCTATAAAATATAAATTCTCTACATCAAAATAGTCACATCTGGGCAGTTTTTCTTGAACCCTTATGCATGGAACTTCTACATGTCTGTAGTATCTGTCAATGACACAGATGACCACATAATTCCAAGAACTGGGCCACATATATAGGTTATTGTATGACAAAAATGGAGACCAATAAAAAATAGTACCCTAATATATAGAATATTCTGCAGGGATATAGGGCTGAAATTCTCTCTTTCTGAAAGATACTTATTTATTTCTTTGTTTATTCATTCATTTATTTTTCTAAAATACATATCTGATTGTGCTACTACCTGCTTAAGGATCTCAATTCCTTTGCCTTTGCCCCCAGTTCCAATATTATCAGCACAACTATTTTCTATATGATACAATCAAAACTCATTAGTAATGATCTAAAAAGTTTTCCTCGTCTCTTCCAACCTACTTTCTAACTTCAAAATTTGCCAACATCTCTAATCTTTATCCTCACACAAATTCACCACTCTATACTCCCCAGATTTCCCAG
Organism: Artibeus jamaicensis; assembly: GCF_021234435.1. Taxonomy (NCBI): domain Eukaryota; kingdom Metazoa; phylum Chordata; class Mammalia; order Chiroptera; family Phyllostomidae; genus Artibeus; species Artibeus jamaicensis. The sequence continues at coordinate 22,479,047 of NW_026521506.1, forward strand.
TGCATTTGCATATGTTCTTCCCTTTGCTTGAAATGACTCCTGCTCTGCTGTTTTCCATAATTGCCCTAGAAAGTTATGTGAACAATTTTGTGCTCTAACATATTATGTACACTTCTCTACAATGACCTTTGTAACTAGTTGAACTTGTATGTTATATGTATTTATTTATTGTTTGGGTAACAAAGAATATATCTTATTTATCTTGGTATCCCCAGAAACATTGGTAACCACCAATGAAATCATGAAAAATCCAATATAAATTATAATTTTTCATTAATAACATCAAGCTAGGGTTTATGAGAATATAAAGAGGTAAGTACCAGGTAAGAATCAATCATGGAAATAAGTCAAATAGAATGATAATTACAGATGAGTAATAAGACCAATATAGAGGGATATGGTCAAAAGTCATAAGTTGGAACAACAATTCTTAAACCTGGACATTAACTACATAGACATTTTATACCCTTAACACAAATTTACTCAACATGGGTCATACACCTAAATTCAAAATGCAAAACTATAAAATTCCTAGAAGGTATCATAAGAGAACACCTGAACAACCTTGAGTATGACAATGACTCTTAGAATACACCACCAAAGATGAGATTCATGAAATAAATAATTAATAAGCTAGACTTAATTAAAAGTAAAATCTTCTGCTCTGTGCAAAGAATTGAAAGATAAGCCACAGATGGAGAAAATATGTGTCTTTGCAAAAGACATATCTGATAAAGGACTATTATCTGCAATAAGGAAGCAACCAATTTAAAAAATGGACCAAGGACCTTAACAGACACTTCAGAAGAAGAGATATACAGATGTCAAATAAGCATATGAAAACTTGTCCATTTTATACTCGGGGATATGCAAGTGAAAACAACAACATACCATTATACATACCTATTAAAATGCCAAGTCCAGAACTCAAAAAACACTGACAATACCATACACTGGCAAAGATGTGGAACATCAGGAACTCTCATTCATTACTGGTGAGAAGGCAAAATGGTACAGCCACTTTGAAAGACAGTTTAGTGGCTTCTTATAAACTAAACATACTCTTGCCATATGATCCAGTAATTATGCTCCCTGGTTGTCTGCACAAAGGAGTTGATTGCTTACATCCATGCAAAAACCTGCACATGTATGTTTATAGCAACTTAATTTATAATTGCCAAAACTCAGAAGCAACCAAGATGTCCTTGACTATGTAAATTATTCATACATGCAGATAATAAAATTATTATTTAGCCCTGACAAGAAATGAGCTTTCAAATCCTGGAGAGACATGGAAAGACCTTAAATGCTTATTACTACATAAAAGAAGACAGTCTGAAAAAGCTACATACTGTATGGTTACCACTATATAACATTCTAAGAAAGGCAAAAGTGTGGACACAGTAAAAAATTAGTGGTTGACAAGAGTCAAAATCATGGAGAGGGATGACTAGGTGGGGACATGCAGATACGGAGGGCAGTGAAAAGATTCTATTGTATATGATACTATAATGGTGAATACATGTCGTTATACATTTATCCAAACCCATAGAATATGCAACACCAAGAATAAGTCCTAATGTAAACTAGAGAGTTTGGGTGATAATGATGTGTCAGTGTAGGTTCATGAACTGTAACAAATGTAGCACTCTGATGGGGATGTTGATAACAAATACCTACAATATAACACTAAAATAAACCTTACCATTGATTGGATCCCAGGATTTGATATTTTAAAACATTGTTTTTAGTACAAAATATTGTTACAGTGATTTATAATGGTTATAAATAAACTATGCACAAAAGTTGTCATATTTTATTAGTTCCCTTACAAATGAGTGAAGGAATATTTTCTTCCTGATTGATATTGTGCATTTGTTTTCTTATGTAATGTTATTATATGATGAAATGTTTCTCTCTGCTACATAGCACATTATACAAAACTACTCCCCTGAGCCCAGCCCTTATCTTCTGAGAACAGAGCAGCATTATAGAGACTTAGTTTAATCGCTTCATTCTCTCAGAAGATTCAGATTATATGTTGAGGGATAATTAATCACCTTGAGGACTCTGTAGCTTTAAAAAGTCCTTAAAATGTACACATCATCACCTTGGGTGGCTTTGGTGTCTTAAAAACTGTTCTCTTTGATCTGCATCCTGAGAAAGGTGGTCTCAGAAACCATGTATTTCTCTGGTGCTCTGTCTCTTGGGAGATCCTCATGTTTACTGTCTTAGTTCCTGAAGCTCAATGAAGAATATCTCCATTTTAGATATACAAGTATAATGCTCTCCTTGGTTTAGAACATAATTAATATTGTGTCTGATTTCAGAATAAGGGGATTTTGTCTGGTATGAGGCACTTATGTTTAACTGGTTGAAAGTCATACTGGAACACTGACCCAAGGCTTGCACTAAGCCTGACCTGCTCTACCTCCCACTAAAGTGTGTTGCAACTGTCACCAGAGAAGCTGACATGAAGCTTTGCTATATAACCTCTCCTTCCACCTCCTTTCCAAAAAATAGAAGGAAATAAAAATTTCTTGAAACTCTTGATGACCTATTATCAACAAAGACATGCACAAATGAATACTGACAGCTTTGTGTTGTAAAAGTTGTTGCCATTGTACAAAATATGGAAACTGAGGCACAGAAAGATAAAATATGTAAAGACTCATTTTCCCTAGTTCACATGGCTGCAAAGTGGTGGAATTAGGTATGTAACTAGTCCTCTCCTGCTCCAAAGCACTGTTCATCTTCAAGTGCATCTCACTAATCAACTACTTATATAAGGTGTCAGAGAAAATCTAGAAGAGAGTGCACAAATGTTCAGTGTGGGGCGGGGGTGGAGATAGAAGTATTTAGCTCCCTGTCTCTTTCAGGATCTTCTTGTAAATTTGTGGACAAACTTCTGTTAATTTTCATGGTTTTCTTTTTTGTTAATATATTTTATTGATTATGCCATTACATGATTTTCTATTCCACATACAAACTATTTATTTTCCTGTGTAAATTACTTTAAAAACTTATGTGAATACTGTGAATAATTAGCTTTTACAGCTTCCTTTTTGAGTTTCAAAGGACTCCACAACCATTAATTAATCACCTACATCTGGTAGGCAAGACAAGAATTATTGCCTTCATTGAACCAAAGGAAATTGAGAGGTCGAGCATTTCCTTGAGGTTCCCACAGCAACCAAATGATGGAGTGAGTCAAGAATTGAAAAGAATACTTCCTAATTTCAACTCTATATTTAGGCATTGATTTTTTCTGGTATAAGAAGGGCACTGCTGCTAATGATACTGAGCTATTATTTTTGTCTATCACTCAGAGGAAGATGTGTTTATTAGAGACAAGAAAGGAACAGAAAGATAAAGAGAAATGGGCACAGAGACAACTTTTTGGTAAAAGAAATGAACTGTGTTATTCCTTGGGGCAGTGTGGGGATGGGGGTAGAATAGGGAACTTTGTGGAAGAAGGGAAAGCTCAAGCTAAACAGGAGGAAAGCAACCAGGTCAGTAGGCCAGACTTTTCTTCACACTCCATGTCCTACTACCTTGCAGACTAGTACTGGATTGGCCAAAAAGTCTGTATGTTTTCTTTTTTTCATAAAATAAAAGACATTTTTCATTTTCACAAATGACTTTATTGATTTGGATATTTTGAGTATTTTGGCTATTTTCCATGATTGTCTTCTAATGGGTAGAGGCCAGGGGTGCTGTTAAACATCTTCCAATGCATAAGACAGCCCCAGAGCAAAGAATTATTTGGCCAAAATGTCAATAGTACCAAGAAACTTTGAAAACCACTTTTGACATGTTCAATCAGTCACAGAACCTTCTCTATACACTGCACAAAACTTTTTTTTGTATTTCAGTTGCATTTTACCTACCTTGAAATAATAAAACACAATATGCCAAAAATGCTGCCTATTTTCTTCCATCTTCAATATTAAAATGATTGCACAAAAATTCACCAACTTTGATGATTTTTTAAATGCATACTGATAAGACAGCTGTCACAATACAATCTAACAAATTTGTTTTGAATAAAGTTAAAGACAACTAAGCACTACTACAACTATTGTATGGGAAAAAAACTAAATGAAGTTTTTTGCCAATCCAATATAAAAACAGGTTATACAAAGAAGACACAGATATAAGATTTCAAAACTTTGACTCGCCACCACTGTAGCATTCCTTGAACATCTTTGCTCACCACCACTGTACTGTTCCTTGAACATCTTCAGGAAATATAAAGAAAAGCAAAGATAAAAAGGCACATCACTTAAGAAAGTGAAAAATATTATAAGGGTCTAGCTCTGGCTGGTGTGGTTCAGTCAGCTGAGTGTCAGGCTTCAAACCAAAAGGTTGCTGGTTTGATTCTGTCAGAGCACATGCCTGGGTTGATGACCAGGTCCCCAGTAGGGGGTGTGAGAGCAGCAACCACACATTGATGTTTCTCACCCTCCCTTTCTCCCTCCCTTCCCCTCTGTCTAAACACAAATAAATATTCTTCTTTTGTTGTGATGTTCTTTTTTAATTTTATTGTCGTTCAAGTACAGTTGTCTGCCTTTCTCCCCACCTCTCCCCCCACCCCAACCATCCTCACTTCCCTCTCCTGATTCCACGCCCCCTTGGTTTTGTCCATGTGTCCTTTATAGTTGTTCCTAAAAACCATTCCCCCTTTTCCCCCTATTATCCCCTCACATCTCCCTCCTGTTTACTGTCTGTTCATTCTTAATTTCAATGTCTCTGGTTATATTTTGCTTGCTTGTTTGTTTTGTTGACTAGATTCTACCTAAAGGTGAGATCATATGGTATTTGTTTTCTACCACATGGCTTATTTCACTTAGCATAAGGCTCTCCAGTTCCATCCATGCTGTGGCAAATGGAAAAGAAAAAATGCTAAATTGTACTTCATTAAATGTGGGAGCAACTTTTCCCACAAGTACCCCTGTCTGCCACAGATGAAAGTAAGCATGACAAGACATGATCTGCTCTGGGAGGAGAGGTGGCTGATCCCTCAAAAGTGAAGGGCCATCAGCAGTGGCTAGTTTCTCAGGGGAAAAAGTCCTCGAGCCCCCTCCTCCAGGAGCTTTTATTGGGTTGTAATACACAGGAATATAGGGCAGCAAGGATCAAACAGTAGATAACATTTCAAAGAAATGTGAGGGCTTCAGAGTCTGAGTCAGAGTCTGTCAGGAACAGAGTTTTGCAGAAACTTCAGGGTTCCCTGCGTGGACCCTTAACATATGAATGAAAACACTCTTAGCAGAGCAGGTTTCACAGGTTTTTCAGGAATTCTTTGTGATGCCAGATTTTCCCCCCTGGGATCCACTCAGGCAAGGCAAGGAGCTGCACCCCTCCCATCAGGTATTCAGGCTTCAGGGGATTAGAACCAGGAAGCGCTTCTCCCAGAAGACAGGGGATTCGGGCTATGTCACATAGCCGGGGAGCAAGAGTCCATTGCTTATTCTTTGTTGCAGCCCCCGAGTCCTTCCATGATGGCCTCCCAAATGGTGGAGTGTGGCTTAGGTTGCTCTCTGCTGTGAGGAGACTTACCTGTCATGGACCTCCAACCATGCTTTGGGGGCAGGGAGAGGAAACTGAGGCAGCATTTGCTACCAGAGACGAGCTTTGTCTCCTGTGGCTCACATTCCAGAGGTCACTCACTCATCCTTAGCCACGAGGAGCAGGGGGGCGGGATGGGTTATGGTTACAATTCCTGAAACCAGGCAGAGTGGTCCCCAACAATTAAAATTAGAAACTTTGGCTCTGAGAAACACTGTTAAGAAAATAAAAAGGCAAGCCACAGAAAATATATCACATATATGAAAAAGGACTGGTATCTTCAATATATAAAGAACTCACTACATTCAACAGTAAAAAAGCAAATTAACAAATGGGCAAAACACTAACAGGCAAAATTTACCAAGGAGGAAATACAACTGACACTTAAGCACATAAAAATATGTTCTACATTATAAGTAATTAAGTAAATGCAAATGAAAATTATGATGAGATAGTCCTATGTACATATTAGAATACATACAATTAATAATTATGATAATACCAAATGCTGGTGAGAATGTAGTGAAGATGGAATTTTCATTTATTGATGGTGGGAATGCGAAATGGTACATCCATTGAGAAAAATAGTTTGGCAGCTTATATAAAGTTGAACATGAATTTATTATATAACCCAGGAATTCCACTGCAAGAAATTTACCCTAAAGAAACTGAAAAATATGTTCATAAAAATTCCTGTTCCCAAATATTATGAAGCTGTATTTGTAATCTCTAAACACTAGATATATTCTAAATGGTCTTCAAAGGGTAAATGGACAAATTATAGTATATCTATATGGAATACTAGACAGCAGCAAAAAATAAACTATTGACATACATACATAAACACACAATTTGAATAACTGTCAAGAGAATAATGCAGAGTGAAGGAAGCCAATCTCAAAAGAGAACATAAACATAATTTTGACTATATAACATTTTTTAATATATAAAGCTATAATAATGGAGAAAAGATCAATGGTTAATAGGGATTATGGTAAAAAAGAAGATGCAACTACAAAAAGGGATCTCAGGGGAGTTTTGTAAGTGAGGAAATTATTCTGTACCTGATTACCTGGTGGTCACACAAATCTATAAATGTTTCAAAATCCATAGAACAGTACATAAAAACATTATCTTATATTAATTTAAACATAAAGTGTTAAAACAGAGTTATTGGTCTTCCTCATTCAACAAGTGTTATTTAGATTTTAGTGCAAATTATTTTAAGGCTGATTTTTTTCATAAGTTCAACTAAAATTAGTTAAACTCACGTAGGATTCATTCTGGTAATTATTACTTATATTCAACAAAACCAACCAATTATATAAGCTTTCTTTCAAAAAATACTGAGTCATGTCAACATTTACCGCACCTCTACCATGCAGCCTCAAGCAAGAGTTATTGGTCAGGGAGGATTAATTATAAGATCCCTTCTAAGAATATTGTACAGAAAAAAATGTTGCATAGATATTTCAACATATTTGGTTTTTTAAATATATTTTATTGATTATGCCATTACAGTTGTCCCATTTCCCCCCTTCATTCCCCTCCACCCTGAACAACCGCTCCCTCACTATTCCCCCCTTTAGTTTATGTCCATGTGTTACAAGTTCTTTAGATTCTACATTTCCCAAACTATTATTGCCCTCCCCCATCCATTTTCTGCCTACCTTCTATGCTACTTATTCTCTGTACCTTCTTCCCCCTTCTCCTACTCCCACTCCCCTGTTGCTAACCCTCCATGTGATCTCCATTTCTATGGTTCTGCTCCTACTCTAGCTATCCTATTAGTTTGCTTTTGTTTTAGGTGTGGTTAATAACTGTGAGTTTGCTGTCCTTTCATTGTTCATCATTTTTATCTTCTTTTTCTTAGATAAGTCCCTTTAACATTTCATATAATAAGGGCCTTGTGATGATGAACTCCTTGAATTTGACCTTATCTGAGAAGCACTTTATCTGTCCTTCCATTGGAAATGAAAGCTTTGCTGGATAGAGCAATCTTGGATGTTGGTCTTTGGATTTCATGACTTTGAATACTTCTTTCCTGCCCCTTCTTGCCTGTAAGGTCTCTTTTGAGAAATCAGCTGACAGTCTGATGGGAACTCCTTTGTAGGTGACTGTCCCCTTATCTCTTGCTGCTTCTAGGATTCTCTCCTTCATTTTAATCTTGGCTAATGTAATTATGATGGGCCTTGATGTGTTCCTTCTTGGATCCAACTTCTTTGGGATTCTCTGAGCTTCCTGGATTTCCTGGAAGTCTATTGCCTTTGCCAGATTGGGGAAGGTCTCCTTTATTATTTGTTGAAATAAGTATTCCACTTGTGGCTGTTCCTCTTCCCCTTCTGGTACCCCTATAATTCAGATGTTGGAATGTTTAAAGATTTCCTAGAGGTTCCTAAGCCTCTCCTCATTTTTTTGAATTCTTGTTTCTTCATACTTTTCTGTTTGGTCATTTTTTCCTTCCTTCTGGGCCACTCCATTGATTTGAGTCCCAGTTTCCTTCCCATTACTATTGTTTCCCTGTGCATTTTGCTTAATTTCACTTAGTTTAGCTTTCATTCATTCCTCCAATTTGTGACTAAAGTCAACCAGTTCTGTAAGCATCCTGATCACCAGTGTTTTGAACTGTGCATCTGATAGGTTGGCTATCTCTTGGTTGCTTAGAAGTATTGGTTTTTGGGGTTTGAGCTGTTCTTCCTGAGCCATAAGTTTTTGGTCTGTTCATGACTGGTATGTGTAAGGGGTGGAGCCTTAGATATTCACCAGGGCGAGGTTATCCAATTGCTGGGTTGTGATGCTGTATGTAGAAGTAGGGTCAGAGAGGGACAATGACATTTGTTCTGCTCTCTCTTGGATTTTGATGCCATCTGCTTCTTTCTGCAAGCAAATTGGGTCTTTCTGGTGCTGATTCCTGGGTGTGTTGGCCTGTGCACCCTCCAGGACCCTGTGGGTCTCTCCAGTGAACTCTCTGTGAGCCTTAGAGCTTCTTCTGGCACCTCGACCCCCAAAAGTTTTTGCAATTGGTACTTTTAGACTTTATTTCCTGGTGCTGGGGCCCTGGGTTGTGTGGTCTTTCTCATTGCTCGTTTTTTTGCTTGGTTTATCTGCATGCGAATGTGTGACCGTGGTCAGCCAGCTGCCCCACGCCCTCACTGGGTCTGCCCGTTGCCACCCCACGCCTGGCCTGGGATCCGCCAACCCCTGTCTGTACACCTGGGTCGGCTGGTCACCTTTTCTTGCTCAACCCTGCTCCACCAGCTGCTGGCTCTGCCCCTATTACCAGTCTGGTTGAATGGTTCATTGTCATTGTCAGACTTCCGTACAGTTCAATTTTCTGTTTTAGTTGTGTTTTTGTTACTAAAAACTTGTTGCCTTTAAACTTGTTTGTGCGAGGAGTCACAATGTTTCCACCCATGGCTCCATCTTGGCCGAAAGACTCCAACATATTTGGGTTTTTTAAATATTTTATTTATTTATCTTTGGAAGAAGAGAGGGAGAGAAACATCAATGTATGGTTGCCTTTCGTGCATCCCCTGCTGGGAACTGGCCTGCAGGGAAATGGTCTGCAACCCAGGCATGTGCCCTGACTGGAAATCAAACCGCAATTGTCTGGTTCGCAGGCCCGTGCTCAATCCACTGAGCTACACCAGCCAGGGCTATATTTGTTTTTTTTATAACACATTCTTTTTTTTCCCCCTGAACTTTATTTTTATTTTATTTTATTTTTTAAATTAATTTTATTTAGTTATTTTTCAAGTACAGTTTTATCTATTTCTCCAATCCCAGCCTCCCCCGCCCCTTGCTCCCCACGTCCTTCCCATTTCCACCCCCCTTAGTTCTCTTCCCTGTGTCCTTCCTATTTGTTCCTCCAAATCCCTCCCCTTTTTCCGCTTAACTTCCCTTCCTTCTCCCCACTGGTCACTGTCCCCTTGTTCTTTGTTTCAGTGTCCTTGGTTTTTTTTTTTTTCTGCTTGCTTGTTTGTTTTGTTGTTTAGCTTCCTGTTAAAGGTGAGATCATTTTTCCCATCTCAGCCCATCTCTTTGTTTCCCATCTCTTTTTATTATAATGCGGTTTTCTTTAGCCATGCAGAGGCTTTTTATTTTGATGAGATCCCATTTGTTTATTCTTTCCTTTATATTCCTTGCTCTAGGGGACATATCCGTAAAAATGTTGCTGCGTGGAATATCTGAGATTTTCTTGCCAATGTTCTCCTCTAGGACTTTAATGGTGTCATGGCTTACATTTAAGTCTTTTATCCACCTTGAATTTATTTTGTTATATGGTGTAAGTCTGTGCTAAAGTTTCATTTTTTTGCACGTAGCTGTCCAGTTCTCCCAACACCATTTGTTGAAGAAATTATCTTTACCCCATTTTATGTTACTGCCCCCTTTGTCAAATATTAATTGACTGTAGAGAGTTGGGGTGATTTCTGGGCTCTCTGTTCTGTTCCATTGGTCTATGTGCCTATGTTCCATTGGTCCATTGGTTTTTATGCCAGTACCAGGCTGTTTTGATTACAGTGGCCTTGTAATACAGTTTCATATCAGGTATTGTGATCCCTCCTACTTTGTTCTTCTTTCTCAAAAAAGCAGCTGCTATTTGGGCTCGTTTATGGTTCCATATAAATTTTTGAAGTGTTTGTTCTATGTCTCTGAAATATGCCATTGGTACTTTAATAGGTATTGCATTGAATCTGTATATTGCTTTGGGTAGTGTGGACATTCTGATTATGTTAATTCTTCCAATCCATGAACAAGGTATATGTTTCCATTTGTTTGTGTCTTCCCTGATTTCTTTCTTCAGGGCTGTGTAGTTTTCTGCATACAGGTTTTTTACCTCCTTAGTTAGGTTTATTCCCAGATATTTTATTTTTCTTTTTGCTATATAGAATGGGATTTTTTCCTTGAGTCCTGCTTCTGCTGATTCACTGTTGGTATACAAAAATGCCTTTGATTTCTGGATATTGACTTTGTATCCTGCTGTTTTGCCAAATTCATTAATTAGTTCGAGCAGTTTTTGGGTAGAGTCTATAGGATTTTCCATGTACACTATCATGCCATCTGCAAACAGTGACAGTTTTGCTTCCTCCTTTCCTATTTTGGATGCCTTTTATTTCCTTTTCTTGCCTGACTGCTGTGGCTAAAACTTATAATACTATACTGAATAGAAGTGGTGAAAGTGGACATCCTTGTCTTGTTCCTGATCTTAGTGGAAAAGCTTTTAGTTTTTCCCCATTGAGTATGATGTTGGCTATAGGTCTCTCATAGATGGCCTTTATTATATTGAGGAATGCTCCCTCTATTCCCACTTTGCTGACTGTTTTTATCATAAATGGGTGTTGTACCTTATCAAAAGCTTTGTCCACGTCTATTGATATGATCATGTGCTTTTTGTCTTTGCTTTTGTTTATGTGATGTATCACATTTACTGATTTGCGAATATTGAACCATCCTTGCATCCCTGGGATGAATCCCACTTGGTCCTGGTGTATGATCTTTTTGATATATTGTTGGATGTGATTTGCCAATATTTTGTTGAGGATTTTAGCATCTATGTTCATCCGCGATATTGGCCTGAAGTTTTCTTTCTATGTTGTGTCTCTATCTGGTTTTGGAATTAAGATGATGCTGGCTTTATAAAAAGAATTTGGGAGTTTTCCATCCTTCTGGATTTTTTTGGAATAGTCTGTGGAGAATAGGGGTTAGCTCTTCCTTAAATGCTTTTTAGAATTCTCCTGTGAAACCATCTGGTCCAGGGCTTTTGTGTGATGGGAGTTTTTTGATTACTGCTTCAATTTCTTTTGCTGTTATTGGTGTATTTAGATTTTCTGCTTCTTTTTCACTGAGTTTTGGAAGATTGTATTTTTCTAGAAATGTGTCCATTTCCCCTAGGTTTTCAAATTTCTTGGCATAGAGTTCTTCATAGTAATTTCTTACAATCCCTTCTATGTCTGTGGTATCAGTTGTAATCTTTCCTCTTTCATTTCTGATTGTGTTTATTTGTGTCCTCTCTCTTCTTTTCTTGATGAGCCTACTTAAAGGCTTGTCTATTTTATTTATCTTCTCAAAGAACTAACTCCTGGATTCATTGATCCTTAGAATAGTGCTTTTAGTTTCTATGTCATTTAATTCTGCTCTAATCTTGGTTATTTCCTTCTTTCTGCTTGCTCTGGGCTGTCTTTATTGTTGTTCCTCAAGTCTTGCAGGCGTAGGGTTAGGTTGTTTGTTTGAAATGTTTCTGTTTTCTTTAGGTAGGCCTGTATTGCTATAAACTTCCCTCTCAGGACTGCCTTCACTGTGTCCCATAAGTTTTGGGTTGTTGTGAGATCATTTTCATTTGTTTCCAGAAACGTTTTGATTTCTTTCCTAATTTCATTCTTGACCCATTCGTTGTTTGATAGCATACCATTCAGTCTCCATGATTTTGGGTGCTTTGGGTTTTTTTCTCTGAGGTTGGTTTCTAATTTCAGTCCCTTGTGGTCAGAGAAGATGCTTGGTATGATTTCAATTTTCTTGAATTTTTTGAGGCTCGTTTTGTGTCTTATCATGTGGTCTATCTTTGAAAATGTTTCATGTGCATTTGAAAAGAATGTGTATTTAGCAACTTTGGGATCAAAGGCTCTATGTATATCAGTTAAGTCCATTTCATCCAGGGTGTTGTTTAAAGCCACAATATCTTTGTTGATAATTTGTTTGGAAGATCTGTCCATTTTTTATAATGGGGTGTTAAAATCCCCTACTATAATTGTGTTGCTGTCAATATCTTTCTTGAAGGTCTCTAAGATTTTCTTGATACATTTGGGTGCCCCTATGTTTGGTGCATATATGTTTACAGTGGTAATGTCTTCTTGGTGGATTCTCCCCTTGAGTATAATGAAGTGACCTTCCGGGTATCTCTTTATGGCTCTTTTTTTGAAGTCTATTTTGTCTGATATGAGAATTTCTACCCCAGCTTTTTTTTCTTGTCCATTTGCTTGGAAAACTTGTTTCCAGCCTTTCACTTTTAGTCTGTGATGGTCTTTTGTCCTGAGGTGGGTCTCTTGTAGGCAGCATATGTCTGGGTCATGCTTTCTTATCCATTGAGCTATTCTGTGTCTTTTGATTGGAGCATTTAATCAATTTATGTTTAAGGTTATTATTGATAGGTACTTATTCATTGCCTTTTTTGTACCTGTGTTCCTCTCTGTCTGTCTCTTATCCTTCCTTCCCTTAAAGCAGTCCTTTTAGTATTTCTTGCAGGGCTGGTTTGGTGGAGGCGTAATTTTTTAGGCTTCTTTTGTCCTGGAAGCTCTTTATTTGGCCTTCTATCTTGATTGAGAGCCTTGCTGGGTAAATTAACCTTGGTTGTAGGCCTCAGGGTCTCACTACTTGGAATATTTCTTGCCATTCTCTTCTTGCTTGAAGTGTTTCCATTGAGAAGTCAGTAGGTAACCTTATTGGGGCTCCCTTGTATGTTATTTTTTTTCCCTTGCTGCCTTTAAGATTCTCTCTTTGTCTTGGAATTTTGCCATTTTGATGATGATGTGTCTTGCAGTGGGCCTCTTTGGGTTCCTCTTAATTGGGACTCTGTGTGATTCCTGGATTTGTGAGACTTTTTCTCTTATCAAATTAGGGAAATTTTCTCTCATTACTCTTTTAAATATGTTTTCTATCCCTTGTTCTTCTTCTTCTCCTTCTGGTATTCCTATTATACGGATATTATTACGTTTCATATTGTCTTGTATTTCTCTTAATCCTTCTTCATTCTTTCTGAGCCTCTTTTCATTTTCTTGCTCTTTCTGTGAGATGCTTTCTACCTTGTCCTCCAACTCACTAATCCTATCCTCCGCTTCATCTATCCTACTTTTGAAACTTTCTACTGTGTTCTTCCATTTGGAAATTGGATTCTTCATTTCCTCTTATCCCTTGATGATAGCTTCCATTTCCTTTTTCATGTTGCTGTAGTTTGCGCAGAGATCATTGTAGTTCCCCTGTAGTTTCTAGTAGTTCACTGTGAGCTCTTTGAACTTCGTAATAACCAGTGTTTTGAATTCACTATCTGATAGTTGATCAGCCTCTATTTCATCCAACATTCTTTCTGAAGTTTCTGCTTTTTCTTTCATTTGAGCATTTTTTCTTTGTCTTCCCATTGTTTGAGACTCTGCTTGTTAGTCTCTTCTTCTAAAATTGATCTGTTCTGAAACCTTGGTTCTATGGTGTGAACTTTTGTGATATGATCCTTGTGAAGTTCCGTGGTGCAGACTCCTTGAAGTTTCTTGATGTTCTTTGTCTCCACCTACTCTCATGCTGGTCCTCTCACTGGTCCCTGGGTTGGTCGTCTACCACTGCTGAATGTTCTGGCTCTAGTAGCAGCCTTCTCAAGCACCCAGGCCTGTTACTATGGCAGCGGCACAGGGGCTGAGAATTTCCCGCTCCTGTAGCAGGCTCCTCTGCCACCTGGGCCATCACAGGGGTTTGGAGCATCCCAGCTTCCGTACCTGACTCCCCGGCGTCCAGTCCAGTCGCTATGGCAGTGGCACAGGTGCTGAGAACTGCTCAGCTCCATAGCTGGCTCCTCTGGGCTCAGGACCGTCTCTATGGTGGCATCACAGGGGCCTCCGGCATTCCAGCTCCTGCAACTGACTCTTCTGTTGCCCAGGCCAGTAGCTATGGCATTGGCACAGGGGCCGAGAATGTCCCAGCTGCGGTTCCTGACTCTTCTGTCCCCCAGGACCGTCACAGGGGCTTGGAGTGTCCGGCTCCCACCCTGACTCCCTGTCTCCCAGGCCTGTTGCTCAGGCGGCAGCACAGGGGCCGTGTGTATCCCATCTCCAGTAGCTGACTCTGCAGCTGTCTGGTGTTTCAGCGTCGGTCACAATCTCTGTCTTTTAATTTCATAAATGCTGGGTAACCGATGGTTTATTGTGCTGTTTCTCTATAGATCTGCCAGGATTTTCACCCATGAGTACAGGAGCTAGCATCAGCTCCGGTTTACTCCATCGCCATCTTCACTGCATCCCTATAACACATTCTTACCAGTTCTTTGGTTTCCTCTAGTTTTTTATGAGCCCATAAAAGCACTTGAGTGGACTTTTTTTCATAAATTTGAAATGAACGACCTCACAGCTTTGTTTATTCTACACTACTGAGAAGAGGGAGAGGGTATTATAAATTAAGGATGACATTTAAAATTGCACCATTTATTACTTTTGCATTGAATTCTATGTAATTAGTGGTTTAAAGCTAACAATTAGTTTAATGAACATTTACCATGAACCTCTAGTTGTCAGTTATGGTATTAGGTGGTGGAGATATAACAATGAACAAGCTATGGGTCCTGACCATAGGGATATCAAAATCTAATAGAGAGCATTGGAATAGTGATATGAACAGAAACCACCAGTGAGTAATCCATTTTGGAGGTATAGTTTGTTACTTCATTGAGTATGAAAGGTCACTGGTGAGTGTACCTATTAAAATTGACCCTTCTGAAACTTATTTACATCAGCACATTATTTCCCTCAAATTCCTGTGAGGGAATGAGTGAGAACAAAATGTCAATATAGTACATGAGATACGTCCCTTCACTTTTGGACTCCTCGTTTTACCCATTCAGCTTGTAGAAATTAGGATATGCATTTATTTTGCATCTTTAGAAAATCATGTTCCTGATATAATATAGTCTATTGATATAAAATAAACATAGTTTATTTAAGATGCATTCAACCAGCCCTCTATTATATTCCAAGCACTGGTGACATCAGGGTCACACAAATAAATACCATGAACAATTATGTTTTAAGTGACTCAAAATCTAGTGAAGAAAGAAAGACACATTTACAGTTAAAAATAAGCATATATATATATGCTTATTTAATATAAGCATATATATATATAATAAGCATATTATATATATTATATATATATATAATATGCTTAGGTAGCATAGAGGAGGTTGGATCAAATCTCATGGGGAGGCAAAGCATGGCTTGAAATTTTATATTCTAATATGTTGAAAGATACTGCAGCATTTGACATTGTGGATTCCTATCATAGTGACTTTCAATAGTATACTTCCAGGTATCGTTTTATAGTTTGTTAATAGCAACTTTCTTTTAGCTTCTAGATATCACATTATCCTGGTTCTTATTTGATCTTTATAGGTCCTCTGTCTGTTTTCCTTTACTCCTGCTGTCTCTGACCTTGAAATGCTACTGTCTCCTAGTGTTATGGACTGAAAGTTTGTGTACTCCCCAAATTTATATATTGAAATCCTACTACCTCTAATGTGATAATATTAGGAGGTGGGATCTATTAAAGGTGGTAAGATCACGAGGGTGAAGTCCTCATGAATGTGGTTAGCATCCTTACAAAAGAGCTCTCACTCATGTGAAGATAATGTGAAGTCAGCAGTTTGCAACCTAGAAGACCCTCACCAGAACCTGACCATCTGGGCACCCAAATCTCAGAATTCCAGCCTCCAAAACTGTGAAAATAATTTTCTGTTAGTTGTAAGTCACCTGGTCTGTTGTACTTTTTTACAGTAGCCCAAACTAAGACACATGGAGCTCCATCCTTTGTCTTACACTCTGTTCATCCAACAAGAATTTCCTTGGAACTGTCAGCCAGCCCCATTGATCACATTAGCACATTTATTACCTCTGTCCTTAGCTTCTCCATGAGTTTTATGCATATATCTAATTGTCTGTTATATCTCATGCATTTACTCATGTATATATTCATCTGAAATTGTATATTTTAATATACCGGTGAGCAAAAACAGATGTGGTCAATGTCACACATACTCTCTTGGGCATCTAAAATTTCAGTATACTCAAACATGAAAAAATGCACTTTTTCCCCCTAAAGGAATATTATTATTCCCCCTAAAGGAATAATAACAACACTTTAAAGTAGTTATTGAGATCCATGGTTTTGATAATTTTATATTCATGAATCTATTCAATCCCAGTAGTAAAACTATGAGATAGATACTATTTTATCTCTTTTGAAGATGAGGAAACTGAGTCAAAGAATCATTAAATGTCTTTCCCAGGTTCCCACAGAAAATAATTGGCAAAGCTGGGCTATAGATCAAGATGGTCTCTTTTTAAAGTCTGAGTTTATATCTGCTACTCAGGGGTGTCCAACTCATTTTCACCGGGAGCCACATCAGCCTCGAGGTTGCTTTCAAAGGGCCGAATGTAATTTTAGGACTGTATAAATGTAACTACTCCTTAACTAGCATCAAGAAGTTCAGTGCTGTTGCCAGGTAGAAACAAGGTGAAGGACAGATTTGGCCCAAGAGCCTTGTGTTTGCCACCTGTGTGCTATATCATTTCTATTCTGGAACTCCATCCAGTATAGTCTTTCTTAGAAACACCACTATGTATCATCTTGTTCTTGAACTCTCCCTCTTACTTACCCTTACCCTTTCTCTTTCATTCTCCTTCTCTCTTCTCCCCTCCCTTTTGCTTCTTCCTTCTCTCTCCTCCTCTCCCTCCTTCTTTCCCAACTTCTTCCTCCCGGACCGTACTCCTTCCCCTTCTCCTCTTTCTTCTCTCTCTGTCCCTCTCTCTCTCTCTCTACTCTCTCTGTTACCCAAGCAATCAATCACAAGCACAAAATCTTGTAAATTTGACCTGTTTTAGTAATTTGTATTGTCATATTGCTTAGCCTCTATATTTCTACTACATCTGCCACTTAAGCAGCCCTGGTCATCTTTGGAGTGAGACACTGCAACTGCTTCTTCACAAAGATTGCAACTTTAAGCATTTTTCATTTTTAACTAAAATTTCATAGAGCTCCTATTATAACTTATCTAAAAAGTCAAGGCTGATCATATGACCCTTTTGTTTAAGCCTTTATTCCCTCTTTCTCTAAGAACCTCAGGACGTGGAGCCCTTCATGATCTGGTCTCTACTTTTTGTCCAGCAGCATCTTTTCTCAAGTCCATCCTTCTGGGTCATTCACTAGAAATGGTTGTAATAGCCACATGTATCATGTGTTTTCTGATCTTCACACTATGCTCATGCTCTCCCCTCTGCCTGAAATATTTTCCCCAACTCGATCTAGCTAATTTCTGCTCACATTTTCAAAAGTCAGTTGAAGCATCTTCTTCTGACAACCTTCTCTTGACAACCAGAGGCTTTGGTGCCTTCCCTCTTGGATTTCACAGCACCCATGCTTTCCTCATCCCTACACTTATTGCGTCTAATGATTGTGTATAGGCCTACCTTAGATGCTCCTGAAAATCAAAAACATATTATTTTTATAACTTTATTTTATTTAGATTTTATTTATTTATCTTTAGAAGGGAAGGGGAGGAGAGAGGTAGAGAAATATCAATGTATGGTTGCTTCTTTTGTGTATGTACCCTGCTGGGAACTGGCCTGCAACCCAGGCGTGTGCCCTGACTGGGAATTGAACTGTGATCCTTTGGTTCACAAGCCCATGCTCAATCTACTGAGCTACACCAGCCAGGGACATATTATTTTTCATTCTCAACATCCTTATCTCATAATATTTATTACACAGAAAACTGAAATTAATATATCTGATTATTTAATTAATTTCAACTTCCCTACTGGTATATAAGGGATATCCATGATGGTAAGAACTATGTCTATTTTTGTACCACATTATGTTCCTAGTACCTAGTGCAATATCTGGCATAGAATAGATGAAAGACATAATGAAAACTTCACTTGAATGACATTTTTTTTTTGCCAAGTAGAGGGGAACCCAGAAGAAGCACAGAGCATGGTCCTTGACTTGTGGCAATTTAATGTCAGGTATACAAAACTAGAACAAATGTTTAAG
Source organism: Artibeus jamaicensis (assembly GCF_021234435.1). Lineage (NCBI taxonomy): Eukaryota > Metazoa > Chordata > Mammalia > Chiroptera > Phyllostomidae > Artibeus > Artibeus jamaicensis. The sequence continues at coordinate 22,497,419 of NW_026521506.1, forward strand.
CAGTAAATACTCACAAGACCAATGTTGTGGTTCAGTTCACACACTCTTCATTATAGGTGGGAGGACAGGTGAATACAAAGTAAAGGTGATACTTCTATGACGTTACAGAAGAGATATTGAAGGAGCTGAGTCCTTGAATGACACTCATTAGCACATCCTGAGCACTTAAGCCCAGAGGAGGATAAGAGATTTTAAAGGTTAAGTAAAATAACATAGGCGTTGCATTCTACAGCCTATTATGTCAAGCAGATGAGGAAGAAAGTACAATTTGTATACTTTCCACTCCCTCCTCACATGATCTGGTAGCCATTGTAGGTGAGAGAAGTAAGGTCTCCAAGTATGGAGAAGTATGGCTCCAGATCATATGACATTCCAAGGGTGGTGTATACAGGGGTGTGCAAAAGTAAGTTTAGAATTTTGCATATGCAAATAATAAAAATAAATAATTTAATAATTAATGAACAGGTAATAATACAAGAATAAACTCTGTACTTCATGTATTATCAATGTAAACCTACTTCTGCTCACCACTGTACTTAGTTTCCACATTTGTACAGCATTTCAACAGATTTTCTAGCTTCAACATATTACCCTATGTATTTTATTCTTACATATTTGATATGGTTTCTAAGTCCCTGAAAAAAATTCTAAAAGAGATGACATTTTTCTTTTCTCTTTAGTCTCTTTACCCACACTTTTGGGTGTGGGGACATGCCGAGTCCAAAGTAGCCCCTACAGAAACTGCAGTCCACACAGGTTGAATTCATTGCCTAGGGTTATAAAGGTAATAAGTAACAGAATTGGGATTCAAAGGATTTAAGGATTAGATATATTATGTGGAAAAGGCAGGCACACAGAAGGCACTAGATACATTCTACTTTATTACCCTAATTAATCCTGCCTAGAGATAAAAGGCTGAACAATACAACCCTTTGAGGTTCTTTTCTGTGCATTTAAGAAAATCAATTTTATTGGCCCTGACTGGTGTAGCTCAGTGGATTGAGCTCGGGCCTGTGAAGCAAAGGGTTGCCAGTTCAATTCCCAGTCAGGGCACATGCCTGGATCGAGGGCCAGGTCCCCAGTGGAGGACATATGAAAGGCAACTACATATTGATGTTTCTCTCTCACTCTTTCTCATTCCCTTCCCCTCTCTCTGAAAAATAAAAAAATAACATATTTTTAAATCAATTTTATTGTTACTATATTACAGTGGTCTCAATATTTTCTCATATGGCCCCTCCATACCTTCCACCCTCCTGCTCTCACAGTCAATCCCTACACAACTGGCCATGCCCATAGTTCATTCATACATGTTCTTTGTCTAGTCCCTTCTCCTTTTTTCTAATATTATTCCTCTCCCTACTCCCTTCTGGTTACTTTCAGTCTATTCCATGTTTCCAGCTTATGGTTCTATTTTGTTCATTAATTTATTTTGTTCATTAGATTCAATTTATAGGTGAGAGCATATGGTATTTATTTTTCACCAACTGGCTTATTTCACTTAGCATAATGCTTTCCAGTTCCATCCATACTGATACAAAACGTAGGAGTCCTTCATTCTTCCTGCTGCATAGTATTCAATTGTATAAATGTACCACAGTTTTTTGTTCCACTCATTTACGGATGGACACTTAGGATGCTTCCAACACTCAGCTATTATAAGTAGTGCCACTAAGAACACAGAGCTGTGAAAGTTCTTTTGAATTGGTGACTCAGGATTCTTAGGGTATAATCCCAGCAGTAAAATTGCTGGCTTAAAAGGCAGCTCCATTTTTTGATTTTTGAGGAAATTCCATTCTATTTTCCACACTGACTGCACCAGTCTGCATTCCCACCAACAGTGCCCAAAGATTCTCTTTTCTCTGCATCCTTGCCAGCCAGCACTTGTTTGTTGGTGTATTAATGATGGCCATACTGACAGGTGTGAGGCAATAGCTCCATGTGGTTTTAATTATCATCTCTCTGATGGCTGGTGATGTTGAGCATCTTTTCACAGGTCTCTGGATCCTCTGTATGTCCTCCTTGGAGAAGCATCTATTCAGATCCTTTACCCATTTTTTAATTGGATTGTTTTTCTTCCTGGTGTTGAGTTCTTTATATATTTTGGAGATAAAACTCTTGTCTGAGGTATCATTGGCAAATATGTTTTCCTATAAAGTTGGTTCTCTTTTTATTTTAATTCTGTTTTCTTTAGCCATGCAGAATCTTTTTAGTTCGATGTAGTCCTAGTTGTTTATTTTTTCCTTTATCTCCCTTGCCTTCAGACATATGTTGGGAAAAATATTGCTACTTGGTATATCTGAAACTTTCTAGCCGGTGTTTTCCACACAAACTCTTATGTTGTCATGACTTATATTTAAGTGATTTGTCCATTTTGAGTTTATTCTGGTATATGTTGTAAGTTGGTGGTCAAGTTTCTTTCCTTTCTTTTCTTTTTTTTTTTTTGCATGGACAAATTCTGTTCTGCCAAAACCATTTGTTGAAGAGACTGTCATTACTACATTTTATGCTCATGCCCTCTTTGTCAAATATTAATTGACCATAGACTTGGATTTGTTCTGGATTCTCTATCCTGTTCCATTGAACTATGTGTCTTTTCTTATGCCAGTACCACACCGTTTTTTTAATGTGCAAACTTTTCTTTTTTAAAAAAGCTTTATTTATTTGTTTTTAGAGAGAAGGGAAAGGAGGGAGAAAGAGAGGGAGCGAAACATTAATGTGTGGTTGTCTCTCATGTTTCCCCTGGCCTGCAACCTTGGCATGTGACCTGACTTGGAATCAAAGTTCTAACCCTTTGGTTCACACGCCCACTCTCAATCCACTGAGCTACACCAGCCAGGGACAGACTATTTTGATTACAGTGGCCTTGTAGTGTAGTTTGATATCATGTATAGTGATTTCTCCTATTTTGTACTTCTTTCTCAAGGTTGCTGAGGCTATGCAGGGTCTTTTTTGGATTCATAAATTTTTAAATATATGTTTTGTTTATTTTTAGAGAGAGCGGAAGGGAGGAAGAAAGAGAGGGAGAGAAACATCAATGTATGGTTGTCTCTCACATGCCCCCCACTGGGGACCTGGTCCACAACGCAGGCATGTACCTTGACTGGGAATTGAACCAGCAACACTTTAGTACCCAATAGTACCCAGCACTCAATCCAATGCTCCACACCAGCCAGGGATCAATATATTTTTGAAATGTTTATTTTAGATCTGTGATATATTCCATTGGTATTTTACAAGGAACTGCATTGAATCTATAGATTTTTTAGATAGTATGGACATTTTAATGATGTTAATGCTTCTAATCCATGAACATGGTATATGCTTCCATTTATTTGTGTATTCTTTAATTTCTTTCTTTAGTGTTGTGTAGTTTTCTGAGTACAGGCCTTTTATCTCCCTGGTTAGGTTTATTCCTAGGTACTTATTTTTCTTGTTGCTATACTAAATGGGATCCCCCTCCCAGTTTCACCTGCTGCTATTTCATTTTCGTTGTACAAAAAACGCCATCAATTTCTAATATTGACTTTGTATCTTGCTATTTTGCTAAATTCACTTATTAGGTTGGGTAGTTTTTTGGTGGAGTCTATAGGATTTTCCATGTACACTATATATCATTTCCAAACAATGACAGTTTTACTTCCTCCTTTCCAATTTGGATGCCCTTTTTTTCTTATCTAATCACTATGGCTACAACTTCTAGTACTAGTTGAATAAGAGTGGTGAGAGTGGATACCCTTGTCTTGTTCCTGATCTTAAGGGGAAAGGTTTTAGTTTTTGCCTGTTGAGTATAATGTTGACTGTAGGTTTCTCATATATGGATGATCTTTACTGTGTTGAATTATGCCCCCTATATCCCTGCTTTGCTGAGTGTTTTTATCATAAATGGGTGCTGTACCATATCAAATGCTTTTTCCACATCTACTGATATGATTGTGTGGTTTTTGTCATTCATTTTTATGTTGTGTAATACACATTTATTAATTTGTGAATATTGTACTATCATTGCACCCCTGAGATGGATCCCACTGGATCATGGTGTATGTATGATCTTTTTAATGTATTTTTAAATCCAGATTACCAGTAGTTTGTTAAGGATTTTAGCGTTGATGTTCATCAGAGATATTGGCATGTAATTTTCTTTCTTCCTGTGTCTTTACCTGTTTTTTTAAATTAGGATGATACTGGTCTTGTAAAAAGAATTTGGGAGTCTTTCCTCTTCCTTACTTTTTTGGAATAGTTTCAGAAGAATAAGAGATAGTTCTTCCTTAAATGTTTGGTAAAATTCACCTGTGAAGCCATCTAGCGTTTTTTTGTGCCAGAGGTTTTTTTTATACTCCTTCAATTTCACTCATTGTTATTGGTCTATTCAAGCTTTCTACTTCTTCTTGATTCAGCTTTGGCAGATTGTATGTTTCTAGAATTTTGTCCATTTCATCCAGGTTGTCCAATTTCTTAGCATATAGTTCTTTATAGTAATTTCTTACAATCTTTTGTATTTCTATTGTACTGATTGTAACTTCTCCTCTTTCATTTCCGATTTTATTTATTTGGGCCCTCTCTTTTTTTCTTGATAAATCTGGTTAAAAGCTTGCCAATTTTGTTTATTTTTAGAAAGGACAGGCTTCTGGATTTATTGATTATTTGAATTGTTCTGTTAATCTCTATGTCATAATTCTTCCCTGATCTAGATTATTTCCTTCCTTTTACTCACTCTGGACAGTGTTGTTTTTTCTCTAGTTCTTTTACATGTAGGTTTAGGTTGTTTATTTGAAATTTTTCTGTTGTTTAGGTAGGCCTGTATCACTAAAAACTTCCCTCTCAGGACTGCCTTTGTTGTGTCCCATAGGTTTTGGGTTGTGGTGTTTTGAAATATGATCTTTTCACAAATAACCAAGGCTATTATAAGACCATGTTTTACCTCCTAAGTAAAGCCTATTATAAAGTATGAGCCACCCATGTGTTGGAATTCTTTTTCTAAATTTAAGTGAAATATATTACTACAAAATAATGTGTCTGCATAATTTTTACTTTTCTCTATGATTTAATTAGCCTCAGTCTTTTCTAGTCTTTGCTCGGACTGGTGCCCTCTCAATCTCTTTAGCTTTTTATTATGAACACTTAGTAATAGACAATACATATTCATATAGCTGCCAAGCCTACAGCCAGGATATTATAGCATATTTTCCTTTTTGTTTGCATCGTAAATAATAGGTTATAATTTTTTAGTATTTTACTTAGGTGCTTGAATTCCATATGTAAGAGTGGAAATAATGCAGAGCTGAAAAATTTTCCTTTCCCACTCATGATACCTGACCACAATTGTTAATGATTTTTGCTGCTGTCATTTTAATTACTTTCCTCCTTCTCCATATTCTGGGCACTTAGAGTTTGCATTTATTGTACTCCTGTAGTTTAGTCCAAGGGTTGGCAAATTATGGAACTGGGCCAAGTCTAATTTGCCACCTATTTTATTAAATACAGCTTCTTTAAACTATAGCCACATCCATCACTTACATATTTTCTGTGATTGCTTTTGTGCTACACTGATAGAGTAGTGTAACAGATGCCTTATGACCCACAAAGCTAAACATATTTATTATCTGGATCTTTGCTGAACTTTGATTTAGTCCATACTGCTTTTCATATAATCCCATAGAATACAATCTTGTGTGAAATTAGAGCACTAAACATGTCCCATCCTTACAACTAAGCAATATTTTTACCACTTTAGGTAATCTCTTCCAAAAATAACAACATTCCACATTGACATTTTCCTGAAACTCAATTTTCCACAAATTTTACTGAGAAAACTTCCCATTGCCTACCTGGAAAATCCTGCTGGGTTGATATTTCTGCTGTGATTGGTTGTCTTGCATTACATCATCACATTTATAAATTAACAAAATTTTTTTAAAAGAAACCAAGGTTTCTTGCCTTCATTGAATTATAGAAAACTGGACTTCACTACCACTCTGTTTTTGCTAGTTTTACTTTACTTTGAAATGTTGTACATATTTCAACAAAAAGATTCAGAAAGCAGTTGCTGATCAATTTAATGAGCCCATAAGGGAACATTGAAACTTGGATTGCACTTGATAAGTACAGTCCAATACTGACTTAGAAAATAAATTTTAAATTTTTAGATTAATCAGAAGACTTGTAGAAAATGTAAAGAATACTCAAGAATAGTTGTTTTAATAGAAAATAATGTTTATGTATATTTGACATGTCATATCCATAATCAACCTGTATTTTTCTAAATTCACATTTCCTATTACCTCAGGTCCTACCTTTGCCTTCAACTCTAGGAAAATATTTTTTGTATGCTGAGCCATGCAAAGATATAAATCTATAATACATTCCCTTTTTAAAAAGAACTATGGATAAGGGATATATCTTGCTCTCAGTGTAGGTCTGTAATGTCACATATAAAGGATAATACACCTTTAAGTTGCATATTCTAACTGGGATCATTACACCCACACTATCTAAATTTCCTTCTGCTGCTTTAACATCATAAGTTATCCTATCTAGTTACACGAAAACTCACAATTCCTTAAGGATAAATATTTTAGATAACAACCAGATAGAGGTTGTTTTTTTAAATTTTTATTTAGTTATTTTTCAATTACATTTTTTTGTCTATTTCTCCCATCCCAGACCCCCCCCCGCCCTGTCTCCCCCCTCTCTCCCATTCCCTTCCCCCAGTCCTCATCCCTGTGTCTTTCATACTTGTTCCTCAAAATCCCTCCCATTTTTCCCCTTAAATTCCCTTCTCTCTCCCCTCTGGTCGCTGCCCCCTTGTTCTCTATTTCAGTGTCTGTGGTTGTATTTTGCTTACTTGTTTGTTTTATTATTTAGCTTCCTGTCAAAGGTGAGATCATATGGTATTTGTCCTTCAATGCCTGGCCTATTTCACTCAGCATAATGCTTTCCAGTTCCATCCATGTTGTTGCAAAGGGTAGTAGCTCCTTCTTCCTCTCTGCAGCATAGAATTCCATTGTGTATATGTAGCACAATTTTTTGATCCATTCGTTTACTGATGGACACCTAGGTTGCTTCCAACCCTTGGCTATTGTAAATTGTGCTGCTATGAACATTGTGGTGCATAGGTTCTTTGATATTGATGTTTTAGGATTCTTGGGATATAATCCCAGCAGTGGATTGCTGGGTCAAAAGGCAGGTCAATTTTTATTTTTCTGAGAAAGTTCCATACTGTTTTCCATAATGGTTGTACCAGTCTGCAATCCCACCAACAGTGAACTAAGGTCCCCATTTCCCCACACCCTCTCCAACATTTGTTGTTTGTTGCTTTGTCTATTATAGCCATCCTGACTGGTGTAAAGTGGAATCTCATTGTGGTTTTAATTTGCATCTCTCTGATAGCTAGTGATATTGAGCATCTCTTCATGTGTCTCTGGATATTCTGTATGTCCTCTTTGGAGAAGTGTTTGTTCAAGTCCTTTTCCCATTTTTTAATTGGGTTGGGTGTCTTCTTAGAGTGGAGTCGTGTAAGTTCTTTGTATATTTTGGAGATTAAACCTTTGTCTGAGGTATCATTGGCAAATATGTTTTCCCATAGAGTTGGTTGTCTTGCTAATTTAATACTGTTTTCTTTAGCCACACAGAAGCTTTTATTTTAATGAGATCCCATTTGTTTATTCTTTCCTTTACATTCCTTGCTCTAAGGGACATATCAGTAAAAAAGTTGCTGCGTGAAATATCTGAGATTTTCTTGCGGATGTTCTCCTCTAGGACTTTAATGGTGTCATGGCTTATATTTAAGTCTTTTATCCACCTTGAATTTATTTTGGTGTATGGTGTAAGTCTGTGCTCAAGTTTCATTTTTTTGCACATAGCTGTCCAGTTCTCCCAACACCATTTGCTGAAGAGGCTATCTTTACCCCATTTTATGTTACTGCCCCCTTTGTCAAATATTAATTGACTGTAGAGAGTTGGGTTGATTTTTGGGCTCTCTGTTCTGTTCCATTGGTCTATGTGCCTGTTTTTATGCCAGTACCAGGCTGTTTTGATTACAGTGGCCTTGTAATAGAGTTTGATATCAGGTATTGTGATCCCTCCTACTTTGTTCTTCTTTCTCAAAAGAGCAGCTGCTATTCGGGCTCATTTATGGTTCCATATAAATTTTTGAAGTGTTTGTTCTATGTCTGTGAAATATGCCATTGGTACTTTAATAGGTATTGCATTGAATCTGTATATTGCTTTGGGTAGTATGGACATTTTGATGATGTTAATTCTTCCAATCCATGAACAAGGTATATGTTTCCATTTGTTTGTGTCTTCCCTGATTTCGTTCTTCAGGGCTGTGTAGTTTTCTGCATACAGGTCTTTTACCTCCTTGGTTAGGTTTATTCCCAGATATTTTATTTTTCTTTTTGCTATATTGAATGGGATTTTTTCCTTGATTCCTGCTTCTGCTGATTCACTATCGGTATACAAAAATGTCTTTGATTTCTGGATATTGACTTTGTATCCTGCTGTTTTGCCAAATTCATTAATTATTTTGAGCAGTTTTGAGTAGAGTCTATAGAATTTTCCATGTACACTATCATGTCATCTGCAAACAGTGACATTTTTGTTTCCTCCTTTTCTATTTGGATGCCTTTTATTTCCTTTTCCTGCCTGATCACTGTGGCCAAAACTTCTAATACTATATTGAATACAAGTGGTAAAAGTGGACATCCTTGTCTTGTTCCTGATCTTAGTGGAAAAGCTTTTAGTTTTTTCCCATTGAGTATGATATTGGCTGTAGGTCTCTCATAAATGGCCTTTATTATATTGAGGAATGCTCCCTCTCAGATAGAGGTTTTTATTTCTTGTTTTTGGTGTGGTCAACACAAAAATCAATAGTCCCTCTGAAATGCTATCTTTCATGTATTACCTCTATTTGGGTGGTAAGGAAGAATAAAGAGAGTAGCAGGCCCTGGCTGGCATAGCTCAGTGGATTGAGTGTGGGCCTGCAAATCACACGATCATGGTTCAATTCCCAGTCAGGGCACATGCCTGGGTTGCAGGCCAGTTCCTGGCAGGGGACGCATGAGAGGCAACCACACATTGATGTTTCTCTCCTTCTCTTCTTCCATTCCTCTCTAAAGATAAATTTAAAAAAAAAGAGAGAGTAACAGAATGTTTCTAAGTTTAAAATACATTGCACACTTGATGAAGGCATATACAGCTGACCTGCTTTAGGTACTAATATATTTCCTCTTTATGAAGCATTACTTCCTGTTGCTATAAAACAGTCTGGTGGGCTTTTTGGCACATCCACCATGTTACCTTTTAGAATAGCACACTCATCTATCTGGAACTTAAAGGCATCAATAGGTATTGGTTCCTTATATCATTTGGGTCTTAGGAGCAAAAAAAGTTTAAGTCTAATAACTTGAAAGTTATAACGTTCTTATGGTTTTATTTTAACCCATCTGTTTTGAATGAAGGAAATGTATATGTTGATTGTGCTTTAATACCCAGTCAGCATCCAAACATCACTGTTTAAAAACAAGGCACATATTTGCCACTTTTTGATTATCTATTCTTCATTATAAGTTGAATATTTTTATTATTTTTATTTATGAATTATATCAAAGGCATAATAGGTATGTATAACATATGTATTGTATATACACTTTGAATATAATTGGAAAATATGAACATTTATATACCCACTATTCAGCTTAAGAAATAGAGCATTGGCAGCACATTTGAAAATCTTGTATGGTCCCTTCTAAATTGCTTCTTCTTCCAATCCAGAAGTAACTACTGTCTTGAGTTTGTGTTAAGCAGGCACTTGCTAACTTCATGGTCTGAGCACATATGCATTACCTACTCTAAAAAAGATATATACTGACTTGTTTTACCAATTTTAGTTAGTTAAATAGAATTGTATGCCCTTCTCTAGATCTTATTTTTCAGTAAATATTATTTTAAAGATTCTTATTGATGTATATATCTGTTTTTCACTGCTACATAGTATTTCATTGCATAAATATGCTACATACTTACCTATTTTATGGTAATTATGTTTTGCTGACTTATATTATTGTCTTTCCACCACATATGAATTAAGCTCCACAAAAAAATGTATTTTGTTTATTTTATTACTGTATCAAAAAGAAAAAAAGAGTCCACTATTGGAATTCAATGAATATTAAATATCAAAAACAAATAAAATTCTTCCTTATATGAACTTTTAAATATACAGAAGACAGAAATAGGTATATCCCAGTTGTCAATAATAATTTTTATAAATAAAAAATACAAATTTAAAACCACAAGAAGATACCTTTCCAAACCAAAAGAAATATTTTAAGTGACAACAAAAATGATTAATCAAAATGTGATGCAAAGCAAACTGACACAGTACTTCTAGGGATTTGAACTGGTAACAGCACTGGAAAATATTTTGGCATTATCAGGTAAAAGAGGAGATAAATATACCATATAACCATACAATTGCACTTCTAGGTATATGATCTAGATAAATGCTAGCACCAAGTAACAAGTATAGGAAAGCTCCTATCAAACCATTTTCTATAGAAAAGCAAACAAAAACACAATAAAAACAACTCAGATTGTATTCATTTATTTATTTATTAGTTATCACTACATATCTGCTAAGTACTTCAAAAGTGTTAATTCATTATATCCTTGGAGCAATCCTATAAGGTAGATACATTAAATCCTCATTTGAATGGTAGGAAAAATGAGGCACAGAGAAGTTTAAGTAAAATACTAATGATTTTAATCTAGGAAGTCTAGCTCCAAAGTCTAAATTAATATGATCTCACCTTTAACAGGAACCTAATCAACAAAACAAACAAGCAAGCAGGATATAACCAAAGACACTGAAATAGAGAACGGGGGGACAGTGACCAGAGGGGAGAGGGAATGGAAATTAAGGGGAAAAAGGGGAAGGGTTTACAAGAACAAGTATAAAGGACACATGGACTAAAACTAAGGGGGGTGAAAATGGGAGGGAGGTGGGGAGCACTGGAGGGATGGGCTGGGATGCGAGTAAAAACCAGAAAAGTGTACTTGAACAATTAAAATAAATTTTTAAATATATAAATAAAGTATCTTCTCAATAGTAACATTTCACAGAAGAGTTAATGAGAGAATTCTAAAGATGGACAAGATGGCCTTAACTCTAATGATGTTCAAGCACAGAGTGAACCAGTTCTAGTACATTTCTCTATCATCTCATTGACATATTCTAATTTATCACATAATTATATGAGACATCATTTTTTTCAGTTGTCCACACCATCCAATTTTCCTTTGGGCACAACCTGAAGTGAAATCCTCCTGCCAATAGGGGTAATGGGCTGAATTTTCTCTAGAGCACTATTCCAGCCTGAAGTTTTTGTGATTGAAGTTTTATATCAAACAGATTCTTTATTCCATAAAAAATGGTGAAAGTGTATTTATCAACAAGCTGTAATATCCCTCAGGCTATCTCAGTTAAAAAATCATAAAATAAACTGCCGCTTCTAGCAGAGTCATCAGTTTAGGTTTAGCAGTTAAAATATAGATGTGCCTCAGGACACATCAAAAGAACAATATTCCTAAAAGGAAAATAAAAATTTTAAATTGTTTTTATATAATGATTATGGACATAGCTAACTCTTACTATTGTTTTTATTAGTTACCTCCATTTACATGGCTTATGAATGTTTCAAAATAATTTTATCTGTATTAGCTCCTCAAACCTAACACAACTCCTACTAGCTTTTCAGGTCAGGGGTTATGCTGTAGGCAGTTAGACAGGCATTAGCAGAGTAGGAATGGGAGTCCACAGAAGGTCACCAGGGTGGAAAGCCCCAGGTGCCTAGAATGGAAAATTGTAGGGTGGGACCTCACCCTTCAGGGTGACCTTTCCTCCCCTAGCATGTTGCAGGCCATGTGCTTTAGATTCCCTGGCATTTCATATCACTGGTCATGCAGTTCAGACCCTTCCTGATCTTTCTTTCCCTACTATATTGCTAGTCATGTGATAGGCCCCATTAGAGGAGGAACTTAGGGGGCCATAGAATAGCCTCATAAAACTCCTATACAAACTCTTGTAAGACCACTCCCTTAAGCATTAAGCCCTATAGACAATGAGGTTCTGACCTGCCTCAAAGAACCTTAGGAATAAATCTTCATGTCTGTTAACCACAGAGACAGTTTTGTTATGTCAAACTAGACATAACATCCAGGTCTCAGTTGTGTTTCAGCTCCAGGCCCAGAAAAGCAGCAAAATCAAATAAGCAATACCCTGGTTGACATCAACACCAGCTTCAGTGACTAAAGACAACTTGCTCTGGCACTGACCAATTAGTGGATACCACCAAGCTGAGGAGACACACCTGGAAAGCTGATAAATATCTTATTGCAATCCTTTCCTGACAGCTTTATATAAAAGACCTAAAGAAGAACCCAGCTCAGGTTCTTTCTTTTGAGCACGCTCTTGCATTTCACCACCCTCTTCTTTCTCCAGGGTTCATTTTCTCTCTCTTTCTCTCTCTCTCTCAGCACACCTGTGCCTTTCCCTCTCTCCTTCCCCCAGGTGTATTCTCTCTACCTTTCTTTTTCCTAAGCTCAAGGACCCTTCTTTGGACTCGGTAACTTGTGTCCTGACCCCTGCAGCCCAGCTGGCTCACATTTTTTACCTCTATGATTTTTAAATAAACTTTCTCTTAAAATTTCACTTTCTTGGCTTTAAGTTCTTTCTTCTCCAAATGCAAATACCAACATTGTCTGGTCTGTCCACTGGTAATATGTGGTGGTGCTTTTGCTGCTAACAGTTATCTATTTTTTCTGTGATTTTCAAATAACTGTATTGAGTTTCTTGACCTAATCCTATTTACATCGGAAAAAGTCTTATTGTGATCTAATTTTTACTCAGTTGCAGAAAGAATCCTAGGGCATTTTCTGAAACAAGGAGTTGAAAAAAAATCTCACCATTGGGCTGACAATCTAAGATGATGAGGTAATTAAATTATAAATCATCAAGTGATGACAGGTGACTACCACCGGGGAGATATATTTCACAACTGGTGTTATTTTAATTACCCACATCCTACAAAACACAGACTTTCATTCAGAAGACAGAGAAACTGATAGGGAGGACTCCATTAAAAAATTATTCTTGAAGGAGGGATTTGCACTTTTACAAGAAAACAAGTAGGCAGTGACAGATAATGAATATCATGTAGAAGCACCCTGGAAGAAAAAAAAAGAGGGAAGTGCATAAATGGTAGAGAAATGGTTCATTTGTATAAAGATATGTATTGTTATGTTTTGAGAATAATGGTGCGTGCATATACATTCTGTTATTCAAGTTGGCAAAATATTATAGCATTTGTTATTTAATTTGCTTCTATCAAAACACTATGTAGACATGAAAGGTTTTATGGTGAGACCAGTGGGGTTATAGATTCTACTTGGCAAGCACCACATAGGTGGTGATTGATGGAGCTGAGACTAGCACTCATGCCATCTGAATGCTTTTTCTAGGCACTACCTACTCTACCACTTTTGTCACTGTTCATTTTTCCCTTGAGTTTTTACTTGTGTAAATATCAATAACATCATCTACTTCATAGTGTTATTATGATTTAATTTTAAACTACTTTTCATATGTAAATATGCATAGTACATCTATCTTTTTACTCATTTAGCAAATAATTCTTAAGTGCCTGCAAACATACTAATCACTATCTAAAACTCTAGGCATATAGTAGCAAAACATACTAACTTCTTCCTATATGGAGCTTATATTCTAGTGAGGATGAAAAACATATCATATGTCCATTTTAAGTGCTCCATAAAAATCTAAAGCAAAGTAAAATGAATCCAGAGAATACTGAGGTGCAGATGGGATGTTTTTTTTGGTATGGTTGTGATTGATACAATGATAAATGAGCAGAGACTTCAAATAAATGAAGAGTTTTTCAGATAGGCAAGAGTATATACAAAGGCTATGAGGATAGAACATTCCTAAAGTGTTCAGAGAACATCAAACAGATCTATATGGTGATGCAACGTGACCAAGGTGAAGCATAGTAGGAGACACGTTCAGAAAAGTATATGAGAGCAAGAGGATTGTAGATCATGCAGGATCTTGCTCATTACAGGAAGGACTGTGGTTGTCACTGTCAGTGAAGTGTGGAACCGCTGGAGAATTTTTTAAAGATTTTATTGATTATGCCATTACAGTTGTTCTATTTCCCCCCTCTGTTCCCCTCTACCATGCACACCCCTCCCCCACCATTCCCCCCCTTTAGTTCATGAACACGTGTCTCAAGTTCTTTAGATTCTGTATTTCCCCTACTATTCTTACCCTCCCCCCTATCTATTTTCTATCTATTGTCTATGCTACTTATTTTCTGTACCTTCTCCCCCCTTCTCCTTCTCCCACTCCCCTGTTGCTAATCCTCCACTTGATCTCCATTTCTATGGTTCACTCCTGATCTAGCTATCCTCTTAATTTGCTTTTGGTTTAGGTGTGGTTGTTGATAACTGTGAGTTTGCTGTCCTTTCACTATTCATCTTTTTTATCTTCTTTTTCTAAGGTAAGTCCCTTTAACACTTAATAAGGGCTTGGTGATGATGAACTCCTTGAATTTGGTCTTATCTGAGAAGAACTTTATCTGCCCTTCCATTCTAAATGAAAACTTTGCTGGATAGGGCAATCTTCATTGTAGGTCTTTGGTTTATGACTTGGAATACCTCTTTCCAGCCCCTTCTTGCCTGTAAGGTCTCTTTTGAGAAATCCGCTGACAGTCTGATGGGGACTCCTTTGTAGGTGACTGTCCCCTTATCTCTTGCTGCTTCTAAGATTCTCTCCTTCATTTTAATCTTGGCTAATGTAATGATGATGTGCCTTGGTGTGTTCCTTCTTGGGTCCAACTTCTTTGGAACTCTGAGCTTCCTGGATTTCCTGGAAGTCTATTTCCTTTGCCAGAATGGGGAAGTTCTCTTTTATTATTTGTTCAAATAAGGTTTCCACTCGTGACTGTTCCTCTTCCCCTTCTGGTATCCCTATAATTTGGATGTTGGAGCATTTAAAGATGTCCTGGAGGTTCCTAAGTCTCTCCTCATTTTTTTTTTGAATTCTTGTTTCTTCATATTTTTCTGTTTGGTCATTTTTTCCTTCCTTCTGATCTACTCCCTTGATTTGAGTCCCAGTTTCCTTTCCATTACTATTGGTTTCCTGTGCATTACCATTCATTTCAATTAGTTTAGCCTTCATATGTCCCTCTAATTTGTGACTATAATCAACCAGTTCTGTGAGGATCCTGATCACCAGTATTTTGAACTGTGTATCTGAAAGTTTGGCTACTTCTTCATTGCTTAGATTTATCAGCTCTGGGGCTCTGAGTTGTTCTTGAGCCATATTTTTATCTGTTTGTGCCTGTTACGCATGAGGAGCAGGAGCGGAGCCTTAGTTGTTTACCAGGGCGGGGCCACCCCGGTTGCTGGTTTGTGACGCTGTATGTGGAGGAGGGTCAGAGAGAGAGCAATGGTGGTCCTCTCAGCTCACCCAGTCCACCTCACTGCTCACCCCCACCTGTTTATCTGAGTGCAAATGTGCGAGCCCATCGCCCTGCGCCACATGGTGTCAGTGCTCGCCTCTTCACTGTTTATCTGCACGCAAATGTGCAACCAACCACAGACAGCCAGCCGGCCGCGCCTCTTCCCTGTGTCCGCCCATAGCTAGCCAGCACCTAGGATCCTTGCCCTTGGTGGCCAGCGCACTGCCCAGGTTGGGGATCTTTTTTACCCAACCTGCTCTGCTGCTGGCTTCGCCCCCTCACTGTTTTAGCTGAGCCTTTCATTGTTTTTGGACTCCATATTGTCGATTTTCTGTGTGGTTTGATTATGTTTATTGTTGTTAAAACTTTGTTATTTTTAGATTTGGTTGTGTGAGGATGCAAAGTGTTTCCACCTATGCCTCCATCTTGGCGGAAGTCCCATTGGAGAATTTTGAATGAGCAGTGACAAGATCTGACTTAACTTTCTAAATGATTACTCTGCTATATTGGGAAGAGGGCATAGAATGACAAAGTGAAAGCTGTTACAAACCTGAAACAAGAAGAGAGATAATAGTGATTTGGACAAGTTGGTATTGGTGGAGTTAATGAGAAGAGACTGAATATTGCATTTATTAGTTAGGTAATGCTAAAAGCTTTTGCTTACAGTTTGAATGAGAAAGAAAGTAGAAATAAGGGTGACCCCATTCATTTTGGCCTACACAGCTAGAGGAATGGAGTTACCACTAAAATGAGGAAGACGATGAAAAGCCAGGTGTGGGGTTGCAAGGCAGAATAGAAATTCACTTTGAGAAAGTTAAATTTGACATAAATAATACCTGTTTGTTCCACTCATCTACTTTTGAGCAACATATGATTTCATCACTTAGTAGCTTAAAACAAAAGCAACAACTACGTTTATCTTGTTCAAAAGTCCTCTATTTCTTATATCTTGATAGGGACAGCTCAGTTCTGTCCCATTGTTAACTGGGATGACACAAAATTAAGAGCTGGAATAAGCTAAAACATCACTTAGATGTCTGATACTTTATATTAGCTGTCATAATTTGTCCTTTATAACCTCGCCTTTGAAGTTACACAATGTTAATTAGGACACATTCTATTATGGAGGCAAATCACAAAGGCCTATTCAGACTCAAGCAGAGAAGAAATAGGACCTCTGGAAGGGAGAGCAACATGGTTCTAGAAAACTGTGATGTAAGCATTGTTTGTTACCATTTTTTGGTAAAATAATTTATCACAACATTCAAGGGCAGATTTTGAATAAGCATGTCAACATGGCTGCTTGGAGTTTAAAGTAGTAGTGTTGCCAGAGATATAAAATTGGAATTCTTCAACAAATTATATTCAGATAAGTAGGGAATTAGTATAAATAAAAGAATTAATCTAAGAACTGAGTCCTGGAAAATTGCAATACATACAGGTCAGAAAGATAAAGGGAAAGCAGCAAAGAATGAGAAGGAAAAAAGGGAAGGAAGGAAGGAAGGGAGGAAGGGAAGGAAGGAAAGAAGGAAGGAAGGAAGGAAAGAGGGAAGGAAGGAAGGAAGGAAGGAAGGAAGGAAGGAAGGAAGGAAGGAAGGAAGGAAGAGTCTGGAAGCCAAGAGAAGGAGATATTTAGAGCAGAGTCTTCAAGTAGTCAACTATATAAAATCCTGCTAAGATGTTGAAAAGATGAAGCTGAATAACTGATTCTTATTATTGGAAAGGTGCAAATTACTGCCCCACCTTGATAAGAACTAGTTTTGGTGAGTCTAACTGTAGATACCTTTATGTAATATGTTTGAAAAAAGAGAGAAGAGAGCTCAGTGTGTACCACGTGCAGAGGCAGCAGCAGAATGTGTTTTTTTTTGTTTGTTTGTTTTTAGGCAAACATGAAGGTAAGAATAGGAGTCAGAGAATAGGAATAGAGAAGTTGGGAATGGAGAATTAAGTTCCTTTATTTTTATATAATGTATTAATTCAATATAGGTGTTACTCATTATAATAATTTCCTGTTGCCATTGTAACAAATGACCATACTTTTTTAGTAGATTAAAGCAACAGAGATGTATTTTCTTAGAGTTCTTGAGATAAGAGGTCTGAAATGGGACTTAAAGGGCTGACATCAAAATGTGATAACTGCTGATTCCATCTGAGGTTTCCAGGGAAGAAATTTTGTTCATTTTTTCTACCTTTTTCTAGAAGCTGCTAGCATTCCTTGGCTTGTGGCTACATCATTCCAATATCTGCTTCCCTCATTGAATTTCCTTCTCTGTCTAACCTTTCTAGGGTCTTCTCATAAGGACACTTGTAATTTATTGGTCCCACCTGGATAATCTCTACATCTCAAGATTCTTAACTGATCTCATTGATAAAGAACCTTTTACAATATAAGGTAACATTTACAGGTTCCAGAACTCAGGTGGTAACATCTTTGGGAGAACATTATTTGGTTAAACATACCTACCAATCTAAGATAGATGTCTAAATTCAGAATAAAAGCTGTCTTTCTTAGAAATTGTTTTTTCTTTCTAATGTAATGTTTTCAAATATATACCCTTTTCCCAAGTTATTTTCCTCATGCTAGAAATACAAGTTACTTCTACTGTCCTCAATTTTTCCATATTATTAGAACAGAAAACGGTCATAATTATTGGTCTGTTTAAAAGGGAACATATGATGTGTGTGTATTTATGATATCTTTGCCTCCATGAAATCTTATATACCTAAATGCACATGTCTGAAAAGAAAGGAGGGAGCTCAGTGTGTGCCAAGTGCAGAGGCAGTAGCAACACATGTTTTGTTTGACTCAAACATGAATGCTCTGCAGGTGACTACAGTGCTAATTGCAATCAACAAAATGGGACGATTTATTATATGATTAGTATTTGCACCAAATACAGAATTAAAACTACCCTTGACCATGAAGCTAAATAAATAAACATATTATATGAGGACAAATATTGGTTAATATTAAAATAATTTACCTGGCTGGTATAGCTCAGTGGGTTGAGTGTGGGCCTGTGAACCAGAGTATCACGGTTTGATTCCCAGTCAGGGCACATGCCTGGGTTGCAGGCCAGTTCCCAGCAGGGGATGCATGAGAGGCAACCATACATTGATATTTCTCTCCCTCTCTCCCTCCCTTCCCCTCTAAAGATAAATAAATAAAATATTTTTAAAAATAATAATTGGCATTTGTAATATGAATTTTTCATTTTAGCCTATGTATATTATCTCCTATATCCCTCAACACTACATGTGAATAGAATAGTATACATATTTAAAAAACGAATAACTAAATCCCAGAGAATCTAAGAGATTTTTTTCAAGGTCATACAATAGATGGAATTGGACTTTCTGTGTTGGGGGCTGGGATAAGCCTGAAACAGGCTGATACAATCAGACCTGAGAGATACGCCTTGAATGGCAGGATGTTGCAGTCAAGAGCCATAAAAACCTCCCCTCCTGGACACGCGGGTGGCACACCAATCAGTGCCTTGATCACGCGCCCGCCATGCACCCCCCGGCCAATCGCAGGCTAGAGCACGCTTTGAAGCCACCTATCTACTGCACTTCCTCCACTGCCCTCCTCTATATAACTCCCTCCATTTTGAAATAAAATTTGCAGCTTGATCAGAATCCTTTGTCTTGCTGCCATTCTTCGCGCCTCCTGTCCCATCCCCCTTCATCCGTTACAGGTATATCGGCGGACCCCGTTGACTGCCTCGCGGGCCGAGGCATTTCTGAAATTCAGTAAACATTGATTAAGAATCTTAGTTTCTCAATGGAAGTTCTCTTGCACTATTTTTTAACCATCTTCTTCTCCTTTGTCTTATAATGGCTACAGACCCAAATAGGTATGTGTTTTGATTGGAGGATAAAGTACTAGATTACCATAAAGTCTGTGCCTGCAGATCTATGATTTTCTGCACTCTGAAACTGTGACCTTATTGAAGACATCAGTAGATAATATAAACTATATTTTTTCAGAAGCCTAATTAACCTTGAGAATTATAATAGAGAAAATATTATTGACAGTGCATCAGTCTGAATTATTTGTCAAAAATAAAGCCAACAAACATGTAGCAGAAATTATGAAGTTTGAGGATTCATATCAATCTGAGTAGTAAAAGGTAAGTAGTTTAACTAATATAAAAGCCTAAGTGTTATAACATAACAAATATTTATCTTTACTTCAGTACAAGTCCAAGGCTGTTCCTAGTGGGCAGTTCTTCACCATATAATAACTCAGAGCTCTGCTGTGTTCATGTCCTCCAATTGTAGTCACAAGGAGAGAGAGGAGCGGGTGAGCAAAAGTGTGGAAGATTGCACAGAGGATTTTAGAAGCAGATATAGAGGCGGTACATCACTGTGACACATATTTCATTACCCAGAGCCCAGTCACATTTAGAGCAAGGAAGGAAGGTCCCTTTTAGAGCAAGGGAGAAAGGGATGACATTCTGGATTGTTTTGTCCTCCTGTGTTGTAAGGAAGAAAATAAAAATTTGGTGAATCACATAGCATTCTCTCTTCCACAAGAGAGGCACATCAAGTGCTATGACATTATATATGTATAATGCATACTGATGCACAAGCCCCAAATTTATCCCCTACCAGTCCTTCCCATATGATGGTATATTTACATTTTTAGGGTCAAACATGGTTGAACAAAGCATATGCTTATGTGTAGTGTGCATGGTTGAAATGATCTTGGCTACCTCCATCACCATTTTGACTTGCTAGAGAAAAATCAGCTGCAGCACATTTATACCGTTTATTAAAACTCCCTGAAATCATGATTGCTGCAGTCCTCTTTCACCATCTTCATCATAGCACCTTAGTGCATACACTAAGATATATTAGTTTATAATCCACAAAGAACTTCACAGACTTGATGCCATTTAAGTTTCACAATAATCTTCTGACATTGGGACAGGACACATTTCTCTCCTTTGATAGAACAAAAAAAATGAAGTTCTGAGAGGTTAAGAAATCTTTCATTTGACCTAGCTAGGAGGGAACCAAGCTGAAACTGGAACCTAGGTCTCAGATACCAGGCATTAAGTATGGTACCATTTCAATTATGCTGATCTACCTCTCACACTTGACAACATCTCTAGAGAGAGTCCTACATGAAGTCTAGTCAAGAAGAAACTGTAGATACAGGCATTGAAAGAGATTTGTTTTTTCAGTATGAGCTTCATCAAACAGTCAAAAACTCTGTCAGTTAATAAATATTTATTGAGTATGCACAGGAAGGAATAACACTATTACGTAATGCCTTTGAAAGAAATTTATAATTTGTTAAGTATTTGAAAATTGACTTTCACAGGGTGAAAAACTTCTGCCATACATTTGGGCAGATTATTGATCTCAGTGCAACAGCTTTTTGAACGATTTCAATTCAGCAAGATTTTATGTTATTGATAAGCCAGGCCAGTTTTTCACCTGGTCTGACCTGGAGGCAGTGGCAATAGAAACAAATCAATTAGTATGTTGGGAAGAATTTTTTCATTTTCCACACAAATAATCATTACACTTATTCTATGTTAAAATAAAAATAAAAAGTCATGTTGTGAACAAATAGGTGAAAACAGCTAGAAGCTGTTAACCTTGCCTGACTACAGTGTTTCTTGGCTGCCAGGTGTTTCCAATGCCATTAGAATGGCAGATCTCACTGTGCACATGTCTTGAAGGCAGAAATGAATTGCCTACTCTTTGCCTTTATATTCAGGACTTGGATATGACCTTACCTTCTCTAAGTTAAACTATATAACTCTAAAACAACCCATGACAGGATAGATCAGCAGTCTACAGAGATACCCGCCCCCCAAAATGAGAAAGGTAACTAATATTAAGGCTTACAAGCTTTCACTATCAGAAGGAAGTGTGTTAGCCATGGAATCATATAATAATAGCAACATTAAATGAACAACTGCAATGTGCTAGGCATATGCTAATCATGTTTCCAGCATAAGTTTAATGAACCTTTGTGTGACAACTAGCAATTAAAGTAACCTTTTTATCACCCTTATTTTACAGATAAGGCAACCAAGATTTAGAGTGATCAAATGCTTTTTCCTAGGTCCCAATAATAGTAAGTTATGGAGTCAAAATCAGGATTCAGATGCATGTGAATCAGACTTCAGAACCTGAACAGGAAGGAACTCAAATGGTTTGCCACCTGTCTGCTCTTCAGAATGACCTATGGAGCTTGCAAATAAAAATGCTTCTGTTTTGCCTCATATATGAGTATACTAGATCTGAATTATAACCATCAAATCTGAGCATCTACATTTGGAAATATATTCAAGGACAGCCTACTCTGCAATTAAAACAAGAAACCACAGTGCTAGGCTATATAGCATAGAGACAGGAGAGTCACTCGTAGTTGGAAGACTACTAAATTGGTCCTCAAGATTTTAGTCTCTTGGTGAACACATGCTGTATAGTCTCCTCCCTTCTGGTGGGAGGGGCTTATAGTATTATCGGATAACACATAACTTAATTAACTTACAGGTCAAAAGTGATGGGATAATCATTTCTGTATTTGTTACTTTATATAAGACTCCGCCATCTTAGCAGATTGGAGGAGAGATTCTTCTGCTGACCATTTAGATGCAAACAGAAACATTGTGATAAGGAATGGTGCAAAGCTTTTAGGAGCTGAGAACAGTCCTCTACTGACAACCACTAAGAAAAAGGGGACTCTTACAGTTTCAAGAAACTGATGTGTCACAATCATGGAAGTTTGGAAGAGGACCCTGAGTTCCAGAAACAAAGCTAGCACAGCCAATACATGGTTTGCCAATACAAGAGAGGACCTAGTTAAGCTATGCCCAGTCTCCTGACTCCTAGAAACTGTGAAATAATAATTGTGTGTTGTTTTAAACCACTAAGTTGTATAGTTTCTTATGCATCAATAGATAACCAGTACAGTTATCAAGAAAAAACTATGTGTGTTCATTCAAGCATTATCCAGGAGAGAGGCCGTCTTTGTCCAAGAAGGCTACCAGTGGTAGCTATATTTCTATTGCAGTGATAAGTCCATACCCAATGTAGCTATTTAGCCAAATCTCTTCTTCTGATTCCAGGATAAGCATGCACATGTCTGAATTAGATTTTACTTCTCCCAGAGTATATCTAAAATATGTTAACTAAAGGTCAGGAGAGCTTTGGTCCCTTGATAATGCCATGAAATATGAAATGGAATTAATTAGCATCCTGGTTTAGACCTCACTCTCTGTGATCTTAGTTAGTGTGGACATACCAGTTACAGAGCAACCATTTGGGGTACTAACAAGGCAGGCTTCTGAAGCTGTTTCCCCTGGTAAGAGACCTGTGTATCATTGTTCTTCTATTGACTAAAAATCTATCAAGTGCCTACCTACTACCCACTAGCCTCTGTCATTTCACACTATAGGTTATTTTATTGAAACTGTTTCATCAATAAGCTACTCATTTGACAAAAGTCAGCCAATCATTGAAACTTAAGGAAATACCAAGTAGAGTGGTATGTGTAGGCAGACAGATGAACACACACACATAAAATGACATGTATAAAAATCAGTACAGTATATTGTCCAAAATCTAAAGCATCTGTTTTTTAAAAATTTTTATGAGAGAGATCTTTTACAGCATTGCACTCACAAGTTTGACATTCACTATGCTTTAACTGGGGGTTCCTTGTTGGTAAAATTATCTCAGTAAGCATCGTGCACTGGAATTCTCTTATTTGTTTTAATAGCCAGTTTAATGGAGAAATTCTGGTGCCAATGTCCTCCATTTGTCCTCTACTGACATTGTACCTGGCAAGCTGCAGAAAGTAGTACAAAAGCTAATTTCTAGATAAGCATATCTTAGGACACCATACAAAAATCATCTACAGGTTTGGACTGCCAGATTGAATTTTCTGAACATAATAGCTGAGTTGTAGCAGCAACAGAGTAGATATGTATTCTCTGATGCATTTCTGCCCACTGATACTGGAGATGGGCAGTTATAGGAATAGAGCCTATTATTACCTTCTTTTTGCAAGAAGATTTATCATGGATTCACACGTTTTCCTGCCTATCAGAGGTTCAGTAACCAGGATGTTTATAAAATATCACTGAAAGGAAAAGGGATGGACCTGAGTAAGGATGAACAAATACTATTTCCAGTATTAGTTGATACCAACATCTACAAATATTAAATAAAAGATTGTACTGCTTGGTATGAAAATGCAGTTGCTGTCCTTGTTGATTATTGTGTAATTCAAATACTTAGGGAATATCTGATATGGTTCATCTCCATGTTAGATGATTGGTAGGTCGTAGTGAACACAAGTTAACACAGTTTTTGTCCTCATTTCATTAGAGTCTAGTTGAAAAGAGAAATAAGCCAATTGCACAAAAAGGGATAAATTCCTGGACAGAGTGGAAAATAAAATAGTAATTGATTACACTTATATGATCCTTTCCAGATTTACCTTAACGACTCTTGAGAGAAGTGTTGTTAATCTCCATATCACCTATGAGGAAACTGAAGAGAGATTAAACTGATGTGTGGCAGACTGATTGCAAAGCACTAACTAAACCAGATCTATTCAACTTCAAATCCAAGGCAGTGTCATCAATTCTCAAAACAGGGATTTTCTATAGAGACCATGGATTATCAGGTGGATGTGGTTTCATGTGAATTAATATGAAAAAGGGGAAATTAATGATTTTAAAAAGATGGACAAGGTGAAAATCTTATAATTAGAGGTACTTTATAGTTAAAGTAGAAATTGAAGAATGAGATAACAGGGAAGGAGGCAGGATATGGACCCCAGCCAGCAGCAGAACTAGTAACAAAACAGCCCTAATAAAGTTGAACTTACCCTCTCGCTTTCACTGCACATCCCTGTGTACCACTAAAAGACATTCTTTCTTTAGTCATTTGGACAGAAGAAATGTATGTGACTAAATACAGACAAGGTTTGTGGAGTTTGAAGATGACAAGTGTTTCTCAATCTGGATGGTCCTTTTCACTAAGTTTACAAAAGATAGAAGATCTATTATCTTTCTTCAATTGGGATTATTATCTGTTTAGCATGAGTTATACTATAAACGTTTCACAGATGCCCAAAGGAGCAGACGAATTGAGTTTTTGCCACATCTGCTAACCTACTTAGTGACTCCACTTTGGGAAAGTGTCAAGGACCAAGAAGCATGAGGAAGCATCTATATTTCGATATCCCATATCTCTCCTTGCTGTGCCTCCATCTAGTGAGAGTAGAGAGAAGAAAGCATCATAAGAATTATCCCAGGAAACACACTTTTGCTATTCACATGGGATTTGGAGGTGATGACAACCTCCTGTTTCTCCCTCATTGGGAGCAAGCAAACACATATACTGATGGGCTTCCAAAAAACTAATCTTGGATCAAGAATAATGCAACAAAAAAGAAAGACTATAAAGTTAGCAATTGCTGTACTACCCTTGTATGAAAAAATATTCAGAATCCCTACTACCCACGGGCATTCATGAAATTAGCAGTGTTATTAAGAAATGACAACAATTTTCTGTTTTTTGCAGGTAGTTTCTCAGGCAAAATATTGTTCTATTGCCTCCCAATGGTACATAAAGTCATCTGCAATGCATTGGCTACATTGGTTTAGTATCTACCTTGAAGAATAACATCAAAATAGTTCAGAAAAAAGTAAATATAAATATAAAGGTACTTTTTGTATTTAAAGATACTCTTTGTAAATATACTGTTTCCATAGTAGCATGGGTGCAGCCCATGTCACAGGAAAGAAAAGTAAGGAGGTATAGAAAGATGTATTAGATAGAGTATTAATAGAGAAGAGATAGTATGCTCAAATTGGGATAATTAAAATCACCACCAAAAGGACACTTAACTGATTTGTGGATATGGGAGGATGTTGAGGAAAGGTGCAGTATTAGGGAAGAAAGCAGTTACCAGAACTTGAAAACAGAAAATCTGTTATAGTTGCCTTGGGAGGTATAGTGACCTCTAGTTTTGATTACAGCTAATTCAAGGTGACACCCTATAAAGGGATAGGTACCTGAGACTATTAATGCCCCTAGTAATGAATCAGATATCTTGTTTGGAGCTCTCCGATGGCCTAATCCAACAGGAATTCAGAAGATATAGAACTCCATTGATGTTGTTAATACAGGTCAGACTTTTGAGGTATAGAGACTGGTTGAGAAGGGCTAAGACTGGATCTGGAGAAACAAAAATATATCTAAACCAGAAACCAAGGATTCCTATACACCAGAATGAAATGGTACTAAATCTTATTAGTTACATTCTTTACTGGATGCCTTCCATATACCACCACCACAGCACATGTAAACCTTTATCTTCACTCAAGATCAAGTTCAAATCTACCTTCCAGAAAGCTTTTCAAAATAAATAACTATCCTTACTTGGTGCATTTTCTTGCTAAGCTCATTTGCCTCTTCTAACTTAATTCCTTTTATTGTAATGATTTGTGATCGTGTACTTTCTTCTTCACCAGACTCTTAGCTTCTGAAGAACAGACTCTTCATTTGATAAATTTCTATGTGTCTTCTACTGTTCAGTGTAAGGCATTATGGGTACTAAGTATGCAATGCCACAGGTCTTCAACAACAGCCAAGTAGTCAGGTATAATGAAGACAATACTCATCTTTGTATAGCAGAACATTTAAATGCTTCTACTACTTACTAGTTCTGTGTCCTGGGGAAAGTTTCTTAATCTCTTTGAAACTGATTTTCTTCATGTATAAAAATAGAAATAATAACTATAGTAATTAATTTCTTATAAAGTTGTGATTAAACAAAATATATAATACATCTAGACATGTAATAAATGATCAATATATTATAACTATTATCATAAAAGAAAGAATGAATGAATTAAAATGTAAAAACCAGAAGAAAAGGGAATTATTTCTTAAAGTCTTCATAGCACAATTATTTTTAAAATATATTTTTCAAAATCATATTGCTTGGCCTAAGGGAACTTCTAGGAATAAACCATTTTTAATGATTAAAACATGGACTTTGCTTACATAAGGCTAACCTACTGGTATAGTATAATATTTTTAGTGTACTGAAACTCACAGAAAAATATTTGGGGGGTCACACAGGTTATTGAGGTGCTATGGCCTGAATGTTTCCCTTCAAAATTAATGTGTTGACATCCTAACACCCAATGTAGAGTTTTGAGGAAATTGGACCTTTGGGAAGTGCTTAGGAAATGAGGACAGAGCCCTCATGAATGGGATTGGTGCTCTGATAAAAGAGACCCCACAAAGTTCCAAAGACCCCTTACACTTTAGGAGGACACAGTGAGAAGGTATCTGCTGGGAATTAGGAGATGGCGCTTACCAGAGCATCATCCTGCTGGTTCCTCAATCTTAGACTTCCCAGCACATGAAACCATGAGAAATAAATTTCTATTATCCATAAACTACCAAATCTCTGTTGTTTTATTGTAGCAGTCCAAATAAACTAAAACACAACATTTGAGAAACATTATTTTAAAAATGTCTACAACCCTCACAATTGCTTGAAAAAAGAATAGAATACCTAAGAATAAATTTAACCAAGGCTAAAATAAAAACCCTGTAACTGGAAAACTATAAGACACTTAAGAAAGAAATTGAAGAAGATACATAGGACAACAAACTCACAATTATTAACGACCACACCTAAACCAAAAACAAAAGCAAACTAAGCAAACAACTATAATAGGAACAGAATCACAGAAATGGAGATCATATTTAGGGTTATCAACAGGGGAGTAGAAGGGGAGAGAGGGGAAAAAGGTGCAGAGAATAAGTAGCATAGATGGCAAGTAGAAAATAGACAGGGGGAGGGTAAGAATAGTATGGGAAATGTAGAAGAACTTATACGTATGACCCATAGACATGAACTAAAGGGAGGGGGATGTGGGTGGGAGGGAATATGCAGGGCAGAGGGGAGTGAAGGGGGAAAATGGGACAACTGCAATAGCATAATCAATAAAATATATTAAAAAAGAAAAAGAGAGATAGGAGAGAAGAGAAACCTAGGTATGGGGAAACAAACAAACGAAACTGAAACAGAGGTATACAGTTTGACCCTATTGGAACTCCAAAATTTACTGAAAGAATTTATAGAAAAAAATCTAAGTGTGGTGATTGGTTTTTGCATCTCTTCAACATGGTTCTGAATTAAGTTTAACAGCAGCTGAAATGCACCAATTGGCATATTTTTATATCCTCAACAAATACTGGGTTTCAAATTATAGTAATAGCTGGAGATCCTAATAGTTTTAACAAGGTACCCTCTATAATCTTAGGAAGGTTCTTGAACATAAAAACAAAGGACAAACATGTATTCTTTGCTTTGAAAAAAAAAGAAATAAATTGAAGAAGATACAAATAAGCAGAACTGTATATCTTGTTCATAGATAAGAATAATTATCATCATTAAAATGTCCATACTACCTAAAGCAATTTATAGATTCAATGATATTTGTATCAAGATACCAATGACATAGTTCACAGAACTAGGACAAATATTCCAAAAATTTATATGAAACCCAAAAGACCCTAAATAGCAACAGCAATCTTGAGAAAGAAGAGCAAAATTGGCAGAATCACACAAACTAATATTAAACTATACATTAAAGCTATAGTAATTAAAACAGCATGGAAACAGCATAAAAACAGACATACAGATCAATGAAACAGACATACAGATCAATGAACCAGAAATAAACCCATAACTTTATAGTAAATTAATATTTGACAAAGAAAGCAAAAACATACAATGGTATAAAAATAACATATTCAGTAAAATGGTTTGGGGAATATTGGACACCTACAGTCAAAAAAAGGGAAGCTAGACCACCTTCTTGCACCATATACAAGAATAAACTCAAAATAGATAAAAGACTTAAATTTTTAAATTGAAACCATAAAAATCCTAGAAGAAAACACATGCAGTAAAATCTCAGACATTTCTTACAGCAACATTTTTTACTGATATATCTCCATGGACAAAGGAAACAAAAAAAAATTAATGAGACCACATCAAACTGAAAAACTTTTGAAAAGCAAAGAAAACAATCAACAAAATGAAAAGATAGCCCACTGGGAGAACATATCTGCTGATACCTCTGATAAGGGGTTAATATCCAAAATTTATCAAGAAACTATACAACTTAATACCAAAAAAATCATTTCCATTACAAAATGGGCATAGGATCTGAATACATACTTTTACAAAAAGGACATACAGTTGGTCAATAGGTATATGAAAAGATTCTGAACATCACTAATCATCACAGAAATGCAAATTAAAACCACAATGAAATATCACTTCACACTTGTCAGAATGGCTACAAAAATAAATTAACAAACAATGAGTGCTGGCAAGGATGGGCAGAAAAGTGAACCCTTATTGTTGGTGGGATTGCATATTGCTATGGCCACTGTGGAAAACAATATGGATTTACCTCAGAAAATTAAAAATGGAACAGCCTTTTTACCCAGTGATTCCACTTCTGGTAGTATATCCAAAGAATCTCAAAACACTAATTCAAAAGTATATATGCACCCCTATGTTCATTGTAGCATTATATGCAATAGCTAAAATTTGAAAACAGCTCAAGTGTCCATCAGTACATTAGTAGATAAAGAGGCAGTGGTACACTTACACAATGGGATACTACTACACAGCCATAAAGAGGAAGGAAATCTTAGCCTTTGCAACAGCATAGATGGACCTGAAAAGCAATATGCTAAGTGAAATAAACAAGTCAGAGAATGTCAAATACCATATGATTTTACTCATATGTGGAATCTAATGAATAAAATGAACTAATAAGCAAAATAGTGACAGACACATAGATAGGGAACAGGCTAAGAGCTAGTGAGGAGATAGTGCTGGGTGAGGGAGGTAGAAGGATTGAGCAAAAAAGAAAAAAATAATTATGTACATGGACAAAAATGTGTAATTGCCAGGAAGAGGGAGAGAGGTGGAGTGTAAAAGGGTGATAAACAGTGATCAAAGGAAACTTTGCTTGGAGTGGTAAACACACAATACAGTGTATAGGTGATGTATTATAGAATTGTGAATCTAAAATCTATGTGATTTTGTGAACCAATGTCACCCCAATAAATTCAAGCAAAAGGAAAAATAAAATAAATAAAAATGTCTGCAACCCAACATTTTAACTTTTGCACTTTGGAGTTTTGAGCAAGATGAATTTACTGCATGAAAAAGAACCACTAGTGGCCACTTAGAATGGCAATGGCTAGCAACATCCTGGATTTTTGTACTAGCTTGCTGAACATCTCCAAATGTTTCCTTCTTAAAATTTCTAGTGATGAAAAAGAGTTCAAATGGAATGACCGTTCTGTCCCAGGCTGCCCTGCAAAAAAATGTCAATTAGACTTAAATCACATACTGGAGGAACAATATGTTGTCCTCTAATAATTTATCTATCTCTGCAATGATGACCAGCTCATATCAAGGAGCAATTTCTCCTTATAATTGATATAATTTCTCCAGTATAATTGATTGAAATCAAACTCTAATTTGAATGTGATTATGCCAATAAATGTCATACTTTCTGTGGTTATAAATCATAATGATGTGAGGAGTTTTGTTCTTCTCATGGTCTTAATTTGCAGCTTTTGACTCCCTGTATACTAATAAGTTAGGGCCTTTCAGTGAGGATCTATGACCTACCATGTCCTTGAAAGTCTGAAGCAATATGACAACTTTCCTCCTGGTCTCTCAGTACCCATTGGCCAAGTTTCTGTGGCATAGGAGGGGGTGTGATTCAGCACATCATAGAAGCAATCTAGACCCCAATACTGAGACCTTTTCTACAAATTTGTATATGCTGATAAGGGCCATATTTTGGGAGAAAAGCACTCTAAATCCTCAAGGGCAAGTTCACAACCTGGAAGTTCTGCATGGCAGGATTTAGCCTTCCTGTTTATGCACAAGCCCTCTACTCTAAAATACCTCTATAGGATTCAAAAATTTAAGAAATACCAAATCTGCTCATGAAAGCTATTTTTGTTTGTTTTTAACTATATTTTATTGGTTATGCTATTACAATTATCCCTTTTTTCTTCCCTTTATTTCCCTCGACCCCCACACCCCCCTCACCTTAGTTCATGTCCATGGGTCATACATATAAGTTCTTTGGCTTCTCCATTTTCTATACTATTTTTAACCTCCCCCTGACTATTTTGTAACTACGAATTATGCTGCTTATTCCCTATACCTTTTTCCCTGTTCTTCTCCATCCCCCTCCCCACTGATAACCCTCCGTTTGATCTCCATTTCTGTAATTCTATTCCTGTTCTAGTTGTTTGCTTAATTTTTTTATGTTTAGTTGTTAATAGTTGTGAGTTTATCA
Organism: Artibeus jamaicensis; assembly: GCF_021234435.1. Lineage (NCBI taxonomy): Eukaryota > Metazoa > Chordata > Mammalia > Chiroptera > Phyllostomidae > Artibeus > Artibeus jamaicensis. The sequence goes on from NW_026521506.1 coordinate 22,528,365, forward strand.
TCATTTTACCATTCCTAGTTTTGATCTTCTTCTTTTCCTTAGATAAGTCCCTGTAATTTTTCATATAATAAAGGCTTGGTAGTGATGAACTCCTTTAACTTGACCTTACCTGGGAAGCACTTTATCTGCTCTTCCATTCTAAATGATAGCTTTGCTTGATAGAGTCTTCTTGGAGGTAGGACCTTGCCTTTCATGACTTTACATACTTCTTTCCAGCCCCTTCTTGCCTGTAAGGTTTCTTTAGAGAAATCACCTGATACTTTTATGGGAAATCCTTTCTAAGTGACTCTCTCCTTTTCTCTTGCTGCTTTTAGGATTCTATCCTTCTCTTTAATCTTGGGTAATGTACTTATAATGTGCCTTGGTGTTTGCTTCCTTGGGTCCAAATTCTTTGGGACTCTCTAAGCTTCCTGAACTTCCTAGAAATCTATTTCCTTTGCCAGATTGGGTGTGTTTTTCCTCATTATTTTTTCAAATAAGTTTTCAATTTCTTGCTCTTCTTCTTTTCTTTCTGGCAGCCCTATGATTCAAATGTTGGAATGTTTAAAGTTATCCCAGATGTTCCAAAGCTTCTCCTCATTTAAAAAAAAATTCTTGTTTCTTCATTCTGTTCTGGTCGAATGTTTATTTCTACCTTCTGTTCCAAATTATTAATTTGAGACCTAGTTTTCTTCCCTTCACTCTTGTTTCCTTGTGTATTTTTCTTTATTTCACTTTGCATAACCTTCACTTTCTCCTCTATTTTTCAAGCACACTCAACCATTTCTATGAGCATCCTAATTACCAGTGTTTTGAATTCTGCATCTGATAGGTTACTTATGTCTTCATTACTTAGTTCTTTTTCTGGAGTTTTGATCTGTTCTTTCATTTGGACCATATTTCTTTGTTTCTGTGCACCTGTTACATTGTAATGGGCAGAGCCTTAGGTATTCTCCAGGGTGAGGCAACTCACATCGCTATGTTGTGACACTGTCTATCTGTGGGGGAGGTGCCAGAGAGGGAACAATGCTGCTTGCTTGGCTGTTGGCCAGTTTTCAGTCATTTCCCCTGCTACTGTTACCAAACAAGAGGTCGGAGGGGGCAGTATTTGGCCAACCTATGCTACAAAAACTGCTACAGAACAGGGGTCCTTCCCAAGGACAGAATACTAATATCTACTGTGCTCTTCTGTCCACCACCAATTGGAAAGACATCTCTCAATGCCAGAGATTTGTGAAAAAGAAACAAAATGTGTATTTAATGCTATTTAGGCTTAATGCCTCCACTAAAATATCAAAGTCCTTTAGGGTATACACCTACACCCACACAGTGCTCCCTTCTCCCACTGTCCCAACTCCGGGTACCGTAAATCAGGAAAAGAGCACACGTCTGTGTTTCAGGCCGCTGGTATCATCAGCTGTGTCGCCATGTAGGTAGGATCTCTAGTTAATCCAAAGTACTGTGGTACCCTCTCATGGTCCACTGGCAAGAGTTCTTTGTACCCAGTCTCCCCTGCTTTCCAGGTCATGCAGGCAAAGGGGGTACCCCAATGTCACATGGGCCTCTTCCACCAAAGCTTCAGGGGTTTGCACTCCACCAAAAGCATGTGGCTTTCTTCTTCACCTGGCTGCAGGGATCTCCATTCTGGCAAAGCCGCATGGTTTTCCCTTTCACCTGGGAAAGAGGGGGTCCGCACTCTGCCAAAACCATGTGGCTCCCTCTTTCACCTCACCAAGAGGGGGTCCTCACTCTGCTGAAACCGCGTGGCTCTCCCTACATGACTGCAGGGGTCCTCACTCTGCCCCAAACCGAGTGGCTCTCCCTTCACCTGGACAAGAGGGGACCCTTACTTTGCTGAAACTGTGTGGCTCTCTCTTTCATGACTGCAGGCATCCTCACTCCGGACAAAACCACACGGTTCTCTCTTTTTCACCTGGGCAAAGCTGAGTGGTACTCTTTCACTCTATTGAAAATCGCATTGCTCCCCCTTCTACCTGGCTCAAAACTTGGCCACAGCTATTTAACATATCTATGAAACCAGTTAAAGGTTATAGATATGTTAAATGACCATTCTAGAGGTTAGCTGCAAAACTGTTGCTATGCAAAACAACTCTCAATGGTCCTGTTCCATTTGTTCCTTCCCCCAACTCACACCTGTGGGGGGAAGGGGTGAGGACATCTTATACATCTCTCCAATATTCCTATACACTTTGAATTCCGGACACCATTCCAAATCTTTTTTGGGGCCTCCCCCTTGGCTGCACTCTGTATCACATTACCCACAAACAAATTGTGTTATTCTGTTGCTGATCCCCAAGTGTGTGGGCTTTTATACATTCTAGAACCCTGTGAGCCTCTCCAATGAACTGTCCTGTGAGGCTAGGACTTTCTCCCACTGCTGCAATCCCACAGGTTTACAGGCAGGGGTTTTGAGTCTTTCTTTTGCTGCAGTGGAACCCTGGGTTGCGTGGTTTGTCTGGCTCCCTAGTTGTTCCTCCCAGTTTATTCCACACACAAATGTGGGACTGCCACCTGCCTCCTTATCCACCTATTCTTCCAGCCACTGCCTTTTCTCACATCCTCTCTGCCCTGGCTACCTGTCTCCACCCCTCCTCCCAGTCTGGCTGAATGTTTCTTCTTTAACTTCTTGGTTGTCAGACTCCCATACAGCTAGATTTTCTGACAGTTTATGCTGTTTCTGGCTTTAAATTTGCTGTTTTCCTTCTTTTGTTTGTGTGAGGAGGCAAAGTGTATCTACCTATGTGACCATCTTGGATGGAAGTTGAAAGCTCATTTGTTTTAACTATATGTTACATTACACAACCTTTGTCCTTCATAAAGCCAAAGTTCTGTTCTGAAAATTGTAATATGCAGCCCTAAGAAGTCTGTGGAAAATGTTATTTGAACCCTGTTCTTGACTGGTTCATGCATGGCTCCATCAGGACACAACCAACAAGAACTTGGCCATCTGCTTGGTCTTTTTTTTTTTTTTCACTTTAGAACAATGTGTGAAATTTTAGAAGAATATATGTAATATCCCCCAATTTCAACTTCTGTACCTTGGTTTGACAGAGCTTTAGCTGGGGTCTGTGTTACAGCATGATGCCCTTCTGTTCTATGTACATCTATTTAAGAAAGTGTAGTCTATGATTCTGACTTCTAATAGCTGCGGACTCTAGAAAATTTAAAGTAACATATGAATCATGCCAAAATAAAGCATCAGAGTAAGAAATCATACTCTTCTTCAGCCACGATCTATTCCACAGTGACTGCAAACCAAGGTTAAGAACAAACTTTTGTATAGTATGAAATTTTCTAAAAAAAACTAAAAATGGACATGCCTTTTGATCCACCAATTCCATTGCTGGTATTATATCCTAAGAACCCTAAAACACTAATCCAAAAGAACCTATGCACCACAATGTTCATAGCAGCACACTTTACAATAGCCAAGAATTGGAAGCAACTTAGGTGCCCATCAGTAAATGAATGGATCCAAAAATTGTGGTACATATACACAATGGAATTCTATGCAGCAGAGAGAAAGAAGGAGCTCCTACCATTTGCAACAGCATGGATGGAACTGGAAAGTATTTTGCTGAGTGAAATAAGCCAGGTGTTGAAAGACAAATACCATATGATCTCACCTTTAACAGGAACCTAAACAACAAAACAAACAAGCAAGCAAAATAAAAACAAGGACACTGAAATAGAGAACAGGGGGACAGTCACCAGAGGGGAGAGGGGAGGGAATTTCAGGGGAAAAAGGGGAAGGATTTACAGGAAATAGTATAAAGGACACAAGGGCAACAACTAAGAGGGGTGGATATGGGAGGGAGGTGGGGAGCACTGGGGAGTGGGCTGGGATGGGAGTAAAAAACAAAAAACTGTACTTGAACAATAATTAAATAAATTTTTTAAAAATATAAAAAAAGAACAACTTTTCATTTGCAATTACAAGAGTAAGCACATTTGTTGGTTGACTGACTATCGGCGTTACAGCACACCTTGAGAACTGCTCTGGTTGTTTAAGTGTCATGTTATATAAAGGAGTCCCATAATTCCAAAAATAGATAATTAAAATATCAATAATCTCAAGTGTATATTCTATGTAAAATCAACAACAGATGAGCAACAGCAACAACAACAACAAAAAGATAGCCAACCAATAGTTGCCATAGCTTGGGGTACAGAAAAAATGAAATAATTCAAAACCATAGAACACCTATGCAGCAAATATGCTCAAATGTCAAAGAAGAAAAATATGAAGAAAAATTAGGTTAAAAGCCCTTAAAGAAGCAACTACACATGTGCATAGCATTATTTTGCTTCACTTCAGCTACATCTGATTAACCAACTATATTAACTATATTCACAAAGCAAGGATCTCAGCAGTGAATTTCTGTATTATAATAAAGTGTCTAATTTTTTAAGAAATATTTTAATTCTAAAATTTTCTTAGCAGCTCATAAAGACTTTGCTACAAGAAAAACTGGGTAGCCAACTTCATTAAGGACTCTGTGGAATATGCCCTTTGCGGAATATGGCTAAAATATATGAGGTCCGTCCAGGAGGTTTTGAGCCAAATAATATGAAAAATATAGACATTTATTGAAGAAGATACAAGATATAAGAAACATTGTACATAGAAAAATGATATCTCAGTCCCTTTCAAAGGAGGCACCTTGGGGCCTCACACAGCTCTCCCCATCACCATCAGCTGCCCTGTCGTATTTTCCTGAATCTCATTGGTCTGAAATCTCTTCCCTTTCAAACGTGATTTTAGTTTTGGGATAAGCCATAAGTTGCAGGGCACAAAATCTGGGCTTTAGGGGTGGCTAAGTCACCTGGGTGATTTGACGTTTCACCAAAAAGAGTATGGATGAGACATGATACATGAGAGGGCACATTGTTGTGATGAAGCTGCAAATCTCCAGTTGCCCATAGCTGTGGTCATTTTCATTGTATTGCATCTCTCAATTTACGAAGAACATTGAGGTGGTACTCCTTATTGATTGTTCAGCTTGGAGTTGCATACTTATTTTTTGATTGGGAAGGTTTATTGATTGGGATTAGTGACAGTGACAGTTACCACCTCTAAGCCTGAATAGATGGAGGGAGGAGTGACCAGTACCCAGAAAGAGACAGTCATGAAAAAAATGTCAATATAAGTGGAACAGACAGGATATGACAGGTTCAGCAGCCCTCGAGGGAAAGAGCCAGGAAACAAATGTTCTTATCCAATCTTCTCCTTCCCTCATATCTAATGCTGTAGCTCTCCATTGGGAAATTTGACTAGAAACGCAAGGGTAAGGAGTTCATGTAGGAGGGTAGAGAGACAATGTTTAAGAGCAGGTGGATGGGAATAAGAACAATGGCAAATTGCTCTTTCTTTGATCTCCTTTCTAATGGTTTTCAGCCCCTAAGCATCTTCTAATATCTACAATTTCTCTCTTTGAAGGTCTGCTACTATTACAGATGTCCCTCTCAGTTAGAAGCAAAGATAACATGGACATGACCCTTTGTGTCTGCAAGAAACTGTTATGCAGCCTCACCAGAAACTCAGGAAGCATAAGCAGCCCTATAAAGATGTCCTTATTTTGGCTCACCAATAGGTAGCTAACTGTCTCATGCCCTTTAGATTTCTCTGGTGCAAATCAGAATTAGGCTAGAGACTATGAGGTACACAAATTAAGATACCCAAGTTATTCTCTTGAAACTCCTTTCCATAAATTTGAAGTGAGGGGCAAGCATTCCTCATCATTCAAGGAGAAGCTTGAATGTCAATAAGGCCATAAATAACCTCAGACTCTTTCTTCCAAAGGTTAGTGTCCTCAGCTGAAAGAAATTATATATTTAGCTTTCTCTGGAAGAAAAGTGCTGGTATAGGCTCTACCTGTCCCAGTTTGGAATCCATACTTGTTAGTGAACAGTAGCCAGAGATAGCAATACTATCACTTTTTCAAATTGGGTGATGACCTCCTTTGTGGCTGGAGTTGCGGATACATATGATTAAAAGCCCTACAAGTACCACATAGATACAAAGAGCAAATTCCCAAAACAGCCAGACATAGAATGATGGTAAAACCTGCTTATTAGACAAATAGTAACTATTATATCTACTATAGTATGAACCCAGATTCTTAGAAATGAACTTTTAAAAAGTCTGAGAATAATAAAAATTTTAAACATTCTGAACAGATGATATGTAATGCTAGTTGTAATGCTAATACAACTAGCTAGTTGTAATGCTAGTTGATGTGGGAGGATTCAAGGGTATACTGAAATACATGGTCAAGGACAAATTTAGTGCAGAACAAAAATTACAAGAGATGATTTACTGAAGGTCATGGAAAAAGTCATTACTTTAACACCTTAAGCACAAAATCCCTGTGGCTCCCACAATTGCACTTTACAATAGACTTTGGCACTTGTAAAATTGACTCATAACTGAAATGCCCTGTTCACTTTCTTATAAAGCAGTGTTTTTCAAGTTTTAGCCTTTATAATCATCACCTGAGAAATAGGTTACAAAAACTCAGAATCCTTGATCTTCCTTCTAGAAATTCTGACATATTAAATATAGGATGAGACTGGGGGGGGATCAGCAGGTTAAATAATCATGTGGTGATTTTTAAGAGATGACCCACAAACTGAAAAAAAATTTTTCTAAAACAAAATTATTTGCCTTTGGGTCAAAATGAACATTTTTAACTTTGCAACTTATTTCTACTGCTTTCCCTGGCTTTTCTCTATATATAGACCAGTGAAGGGATCCCCTTAACATCAATCTTTACCAAAAACCATCCAGCACCTTCTTAAACATCCATTACAGGAAACTTACTACTTTTAAAACCAGTTTATTAGAGAGCTCATATTCATTAATTCAATTTGACTATACTATGCTTGTTAGCATTTTTTCCTAGTTTCTTTTCCAGTTTCCACATAAGATGCAGGACTAGGTTTGGGAGTAGATGTACATTCAGTCCAGATTATCTGTTCTATGTAAGACTGACACTGTTTGCTTGTAGATATCCAGTAGTTTATTTCATTATTTCAACCATTTTTGAAAGCATGATTTTTCCCCATAGCTTTGACATTACTATCTAAATCCAATTGACCATAGGTATATCAGTTTATTTATGGATGCTAAATTCCATTTCATTAACTGATATGTTTAATCTTATGCCAGTACCATACTATGTTGAAACTGTAGCTTGGTAGTAAGTTTTGAAAGAGGAAAGACCAAGTAATCCAAATTTGTGCTTCTTTTTTAAGATTATTTTGGCTACTCTGGGTCCCATGAATTTGCATATGAGTTTTAAGGTAAGCTTGTCAATATCTGCAAAAACAAACCCAACTGATGTGTTGATTAGGATTGCATTGAATCTATAGATATACTTGATGAGTTTTTCTGTACTAACAATAATGCCTTCTGATCCATGAACATGGGATGAATTTTCACTTATTTATGTATTCTTTAATTTTTCAACAATATTTTGTTATTTTTAGAGTAGTAGTTTTGAACCTTTAAAAATTTATTGCTAAGTATTTTATTCTTTTGGACACTTTTGTAAGTTGGGCTAACTTATTAATTTTATTTTTGGATTGTTCATTTTCAGTTATAGACATACCATTTTTTACTTTATTAAAATACTGATTTATTTCACATGTATATTTCCATCTATATGACCACCACTACTACTATGTCCTATCATAACATTCCATACATACTTAAAACCAAACAAAGGGTGGACTTCCATCTTTAAAAACTAAACCTGCATTATGGACAACACATTCTTGGCAATGGAACCTGGGCAACATTTATCAGACATGGTAGAGAAAGTTCTCACTCTGTATTATAAAAGACAGCCAAATATTAACTGTTACAGAAATGAAATAAAATGGAAATTTTTAACAAACTGTTTAAACTATTCTCTTTTTTAAAATTTTCTTTAATTATTTTTCAAGTACAGTTTTCTGTCTATTTCTCCCATCCCAGCACACCCAACCCCATGCTATCCACCTCCCTCCCATTTCTACACCCCTTAGTTATTGTCCCTGTGTCCTTTATATTTGTTCCTCTAAATCCCTCCCCTTTCTCCCCTTAAATCAATCCCCTCCCCTCTCCCCTCTGGTCACTGTCCCCCTGTTTTCTATTTCAGTGTCTTTGTTTTTATTTTGCTTACTTGTTTGTTTTGTTGTGTAGCTTCCTGTTAAAGGTGAGATCATATGGTATTTGTCTTTCAACACTTAGCTTATTTCAATCAGCATAATGCTTTCCAGTTCCATCCATGCTGTTGCAAAGGGTAGTAGCTCCTTTTTTCTCTCTGCTGCATAGAATTCCATTGTGTATATGTACCACAATTTTTTGATCCATTCATTTACTGATGGGCACCTAGGTTGCTTCCAATTCTTGGCTATTGTAAAGTGTGCTGCTATGAACATTGTGGTGCATAGGTTCTTTGAGAGTGGTGTTTTAGGGTTCTTAGGATATAATCCGAGCAGTGGAATTGCTGAGTCAAAAGGCATGTCCATGTTTAGTTTTCTGAGAAAAATCCGTAATTTTTTCCATAGTTGTGCTACCAGTCTGCAATTCCACCAAGAATGAATTAGGGTCCCCTTTCCTCCACAACCGCTCCAACACTTCTTGTTTGTTGCTTTGTTTATGATGGCCATTCTGACTGGTGTAAAGTGGTATCTCATTGTGGTTTTAATTTGCATCTCCCTGATAGCTAGTGATATTGAGCATCTTTTGATGTGTCTCTGGATCCTCTGTATGTCCTCCTTGGGGAAATGTCTGTTCAAGTCCTCTTCCCACTTTTTAATTTGGGTCCTTGTCTTCTTAGAGTGGAGTCGTGTAAGTTCTTTATATATTTTGGAGTTAAACCTTTGCATGAGGTAACATGAGAAAATATGTTTTCCCATAAACTTGGTTCTCTTTTTATTTGAATACTGTTTTCTTTAGCCGTGCAAAGCTTTTAATTTTGATGAGATCCCATTTGTTTATTCTTTCCTTTATGTCCCTTGCTCTAGGGGACATATCAGTAAAAATGTTGCTGTGTGAAATATCTGAGATTCTCTTGCCAATATTCTACTCTAGGACTTTAATGGTGTCACAGCTTCTATTTAAGTCTTTTATCCACCTTGAATTTATTTTGGTGTATGGTGTAAGGTGGTGCTGGAGTTTTATTTTTTTTGCACATAGCTGTCCAGTTCTCTCAACACCGTTTGTTGAAAAGGCTATTTTTACTCCATTTTGTGTTACTGCACCCTTTGTTGAATATTAATTGCCCATAGAGACTTGGATTTATTTCTGGGCTTTCTGTTCTCTTCCACTGATCTATGTGCCTGTTTTTTATGTCAATACCAGGCTGTTTTTTTTTTAATTTTATTTAGTTATTTTTCAAGTACAATTTTTGTCTATTTTTCCCATCCCAGCCTCCCCCCCCCTTGCTCCGAGCCTCCCTCCCTTTTCCATCCCCCTTAGTTCTCCTCCCTGTGTCCTGCCTATTTGTTCCTCCAAATCCCTCCCCCTTTTTCCTCTTAACTTCCCTTCCTTCTCCCCTCTGGTCACTATCCCCTTGATCTCTACTTCAGTGTCTTTGTTTTTTCTGCTTGCTTGTTTGTTTTGTTGTTTAGCTTCCTGTTAAAGATGAGATCATATGGTATTTGTCTTTCAGCATCTGGCCTATTTCACTCAGCATAATGCTTTCCAGTTCCATCCATGTTGTTGCAAATGGTAGTAGCTCCTTCTTTCTCTCTGCAGTATAGAATTCCATTGTGTATATGTACCACAATTTTTGATCCATTCATTTACTGATGGGCACCTAGGTTGCTTCCAACTCTTGGCTATTGTAAATTGTGCTGCTATGAACATTGTGGTGCATAGGTTCTTTGATATTGATGTTTTAGGATTCTTAGGATATAATCCCAGCAGTGAAATTGCTGGGTCAAAAGGCAGGTCGATTTTTATTTTTCTGAGAAAATTACATACTGTTTTCCATAATGGTTGTACCAGTCTGAAATCCCACCAGCAGGGGACTAAGGACCCCTTTTCCCCACAACCTCTCCAACATTTGTTGTTTGTTGCTTTGTTTATGACAGCCATCCTGACTGGAGTAAAGTGGTATCTCATTGTGGTTTTAATTTGCATCTCTCTGATAGCTAATGATATTGAGCATCTCTTCATGTGTCTCTGAATGTTCTGTATGTCCTCCTTGGAGAAGTGTTTATTCAAGTCCTTTTCCCATTTTTTAATTGGGTTGGGTGTCTTCTTAGAGTGGAGTCATGTAAGTTCTTTGTATATTTTGGAGATTAAACCTTTGTCTGAGGTATCATTGGCAAATATGTTTTCCCATAGAGTTGGTTGTCTTGCTAATTTAATACTGTTTTCTTTAGCCATGCAGAAGCTTTTTATTTTGATGAGATTCCATTTGTTTATTCTTTCCTTTATATTCCTTACTCTAGGGGACATATCAGTAAAGAAGATGCTGCGTGAAATATATGAGATTTTCTTCCCAATGTTCTCCTCTAGGACTTTAATGGTGTCACGACTTACATTGACGTCTTTTATCCATCTTGAATTTATTTTTGTATATGGTGTAAGTGTGTGCTCAAGTTTCATTTTTTTGCACATAGCTGTCCAGTTCTCCCAACACCATTTGTTGAAGAGGCTATCTTTACTCCATTTTATGTTACTGCCCCCTTTGTCGAATATTAATTGACTGTAGAGAGTTGGGTTGATTTCTGGGCTCTCTGTTCTGTTCCACTGGTCTATGTGCCTGTTTTTTATGCCAGTACCAGGCTGTTTTGATTACGGTGGCTTTGTAATACAGTTTGATATCAGGTATTGTGATCCCTCCTACTTTGTTCTTCTTTCTCAAAAGAGCAGCTGCTATTTGGGCTCATTTATGGTTCCATATAAATTTTTGAAGTGTTTGTTCTATGTCTGTGAAATATGCCATTGGTACTTTAATAGGTATTGCATTGAATCTGTATATTGCTTTGGGTAGTATGGACATTTTGATGATGATAATTCTTCCAATCCATGAACAAGGTATGTGTTTCCATTTGTTTGTGTCTTCCTTGATTTTGTTCTTCAGGGCTGTGTATTTTTCTGCATACATGTTTTTTACCTCCTTGGTTAGGTTTATTCCCAGATATTTTATTTTCTTTTTGCTATATCAAATGGGATTTTTTCTTTGATTCCTGCTTCTGCTGATTCACTGTTGGTATACAAAAATGCCTGTGATTTCTGGATATTGACTTTGTAACAAGCTGTTTTGCAAAACTCATTGATTAGTTTGAGCAGTTTTTGGGTAGAGTCTATAGGATTTTCCATGTACACTATCATGTCATCTGCAAACAGCCACAGTTTTGCTTCCTCCTTTCCTATTTGGATGCCTTTTATTTCCTTTTGTTGCCTGACTGCTGTGGCTAAAACTCCTAATACTATATTGAATAGAAATGGTGAAAGTGGACAACCTTGTCTTGTTCCTGATCTTAGTGTAAAAGCTTTTATTTTTTTCCCATTGAGTATGATATTGGCTGTAGGTCTCTCATAGATAGCCTTTATTATTTTGAGCAATGCTCCCTGTATTCCCACTTTGCTGAGTGCTTTTATCATAAATGGGTGTTGTACCTTATCGAAAGCTTTTTCCGCATCTATTGATATGATCATGTGATTTTTGTCTTTGCTTTTGTTTATGTGATGTATTACATTTACTGATTTGCGAATATTGAACCATCCTTGCATCCCTGGGATGAATCCCACTTGGTCCTGGCGTATGATCTTTTTGATATATTGTTGGATGTGATTTCCCAATATTTTGTTGAGGATTTTAGCATCTATGTTCATCAGCAATATTGACCTGAAGTTTTCTTTCTTTGTTGTGTCTCTATCTGGTTTTGGAAAAAGATGATGCTGGCTTCATAAAAAGAATTTGGGAGTTTTCCATCCTTCTGGATTTTTTGAAATAGTCTGTGGAGAATAGGAGTTAGCTCTTCCTTAAATGCTTTGTAGAATTCTCCTGTAAAACCATCTGGTCCAGGGCTTTTGTGTGATGGGAGTTTTTTCATTACTGCTTCAATTTCTTTTGCTGTTTTTGGTGTATTTAGATTTTCTGCTTCTTTTTCACTGAGTTTTGGAAGATTGTATTTTTCTAGAAATGTGTCCATTTCCCCTAGGTTTCAAATTTCGTGGCATACAGTTCTTCATAGTAATTTCTTACAATCCCTTCTATTTCTGTGGTATCAGTTGTAATCTCTCCTCTTTCATATCTGATTGTGTTTATTTGTGTCCTCTCTCTTCTTTTCTTGATGAGCCTACTTAAAGGCTTGTCTATTTTGTTTATCTTCTCAAAGAACCAACTCCTGGATTCATTGATCCTTAAAATTGTGCTTTTAGTTTCTATGTCATTTAATTCTGCTCTAATCTTGGTTATTTCCTTCCTTCTGCTTGCTCTGGGCTGTCTTTGTTGTTGTTTCTCAAGTTCTTGCAGGCGTAGGGTTAGGTTGTTTGTTTGAAATGTTTCTATTTTCTTTAGGTAGGCCTGTATTGCTATAAACTTCCCTCTCAGGACTGCCTTCGCTGTGTCCCATAAGTTTTAGGTCGTTGTGAGATCATTTTCATTTGTTTCCAGAAGTGTTTTGACTTCTTCCCGAATTTCATTCTTGACCCATTCGTTGTTTAATAGCATACCATTCGGTCTCCATGTTTTTGGGTGCTTTGGGTTTTTTTCTTTGGGGTCGGTTTTTAATTTCAGTCCCTTGTGGTCAGAGAAGATGCTTGGTATGATTTCTATTTTCTTGAATTTTCTGAGGCTCGTTTTGTGTCCTATCATGTGGTCTATCTTTGAAAATGTTCCATGCGCATTTGAAAAGAATGTGTGTTTAGCTTCTTTGGGATGAAGGGATCTATATATATCAGTGAAGTCCATTTCATCTAGGGTGTTGTTTAATGCCACAATATCTTTGTTGATATTTTGTTTGGAAGATCTGTCCATTTTTGATAGTGGGGTGTTCAAATCCCCTACTATAATTGTGTTGCTGTCAATATCTTTCTTTAAGTCCTCTAAGATTTTCTTGATATATTTGGTTGCTCCTATGTTGGGTGCATATATGTTTACAATGTTAATGCCTTCTTGGTGGATTCTTCCCTTGAGTATAATGAAGTGACCTTCTTGGTCTCTCTTTATAGCGTTTTTTTTTTTAAGTCTATTTTGTCTGATATGAGAATTGCTACCCTAGCTTTTTTTCTTGTCCGTTTGCTTGGAAAACTTGTTTCCAGCCTTTCACTTTTAGTCTGTGATGGTCTTTTGTCCTGAGGTGGGTCTTTTGTAGGCAGCATATGTGTGGGTCATGCTTTCTTATCCATTGAGCTACTCTGTGTCTTTTGATTGGAGCATTTAAGCCATTTACGTTTAAGGTTATTATTGATAGGTACTTATTCATTGCCTTTTTTGTACCTGTGTTCCTCTCTGTCTCCCTCTTATCCTTCCTTCCCTTAAAGCAGTCCTTTTAGTATTTCTTGTAGAGCTGGTTTGGTGGAGGCATATTCTTTTAGACTTCTTTTGTCTTGGAAGCTCTTTATTTGGCCATCTATCTTGATTGAGAGCCTTTCTGGGTAAAGTAGCCTTGGTTGTAGGCCTCTGGTTCTCATTACTTGAAATATTTCTTGTCATTCTCTTCTTGCTTGAAGTTTTTCCATTGAGAAGTCAGTAGCTAACCTTATTGGGGCTCCCTTGTATGTTATTTCTTTTTTCTCCCTTGCTGCCTTTAAGATTCTCTCTTTGTCTTGGAATTTTGCCATTTTGATGATGATGTGTCTTGAAGTGGGCTTCTTTGGGTTCCTCTTGATTGGTACTCTGTGATGCCTGGATTTGTGTGATTTTTTCTCTCATTAAATTAGGGATGTTTTCCATCATTACTATTCGAAATGGGTTTTCTATCCTTTGTTCTTCTTCTTCTCCTTCTGGTATCCCTATTATTTGGATATTATTGCATTTTATATTGTCCTGCATTTCTTTTAATCCCTTTTTATTCTTTGGGAGCCTCTTTTTATATCTATCCTCTTTCTGGGAGTTTTTTTCTACTTTGTCCTCAAGCTTTCTGATCCAATCTTCTGCTTCATCAACGCTGCTTTTGATTCCTTCTACTGTGTTCTTCAGTTCAGAAATTGTATTCATTTCCTCTTAGGCCTTGCTGATAGTTTCTATTTCCTTTTTCATGTTTATACAGTTTGCAGTGAGTCTATTGTAGTTCTCTCTAGTTTCTAGTAGCTCATTGTGAGCTCTTTGAACTTCCTGATAACCAGTGCTTTGAATTCAATATCTGATAGCTGACTTGCCTCTATTTCATCTTTCTTTCTGAGGCTTCCTCCATTCCTTTAATTGGGGATTGTTTCTTTGTCTTCCCATTGTTTGTGAAACTCTCATTGTATGCCTCAGCTTCTTAAATTGATCTGTTTCTGTGGTAGAATACCTGTGAAATTCAGTGGTGCAGTCTCCTTTGGGCATCCTGGTGTTCTTCACGTCCACCTACTCCTGTGTGTGTGTGTGTGTGTGTGTGTGTGTGTGTTTGTGTGTGTTTAGTTGGATGGGGAGGCAAAATGGTTTATGACAGTGGGAGAGTATTTTATGGTATTTACAATCACAGCCAGTAGAGAAGTGATAGAAGATCTTTAGGCTACATATATATAGTGTTAACTGTAATCATCAACCCAACTTGCCACTTTTAAGAAAGGATGGACAAAAGATAAGTCTCCTGTTGGGGAGGGAAGGCTTCTGAGTTAGATCTAGAAATCAGTGGGGTTGTGGGAGGTCAGATTCTGAGGAAAGGTGAGAGTAAAGGATAGTAAATAGGAATAGTGTGTGAGAGAATAGAGTTAATCACTACAGTAATAGAGTTCAGGAAACTGTGAAGTGGGCTTATATCGGGAGATGTGTTGTGAAGTATTTACAGTTGTATAGAAGAGCTATTATTTACAATAATATTAGAGCAACAATCATATGACACACTCTATGTGATCTGGATAACATGAATAGTGGGTATAGAACTTTGGGTAGTGTGCTAAATGAAAATGAGTGGTGTGAAGTATAGAAAATTAGCAATACACTGTGGAGGAGAGAACAAGAGAAACCTGTCGAATTATACGCTATAACCAGCCAAGGCAAAGAAGCCTATACAGAAAGAGGAGGAATACAAAGACACTATTAAAATATAAAAGAAGTAAGAATAATGAAAAAATAATAATACAAATATGCAGCAACTTGTGGCTTCTCTGCTATACCAAAGTGAAATTTGTCTGTCTCTACTGTTGAGATTCCCCATCTTTTTGTCCAGCTTTGGTCTTTTCGAAGTTCCAAGTTGTTTCACTTGTGGGTAAAAATAAATAAATAAAAGACAGGAGAAGGTAGGAAGAAACGATAAGTTTGGAACGAAAGGAAGAAGGAATAAAAGAAGAAAGAAGAAAAGAGAGGAAAAAAGTATTGAAAAATAAAAGAATAATAAAATTAAAAAGATAAAAGATTACTTAATAAAAAATTTTTTTAAAAAACACATCTCTTGCTGGTTTCAAACTGGCCAAACCAATTTTTCTGACTGCAGCAAGCTGAGGGGCAATTGGTGTGTTCTTTCTGCCAGCGCTCTCCCAAGAGTTAACCTAGCACCTCTCCCCAGCACTCCGCGAAGGGGATCTTGGTCATTTTCAGAGCACTGTCCCTGGGGTCCCCACTGTGGGCTGGGGTGCAGGTGTACATGTGCCATCCAGGCTGCCTCGGTCCTGTGGGATCTGTCACGGACCTTCCCAGTTCTGTGGGGGTACTCAAGGGCTTCCGCTCCATCTCTGGATTGCTGCCAGGCTGGGTGGGGAGCAGGACAAGTGGCTTGTCACAGGAGAATCCTTCAGTTTACTTTCCAAAAAATTTCTCCTTGAGAAAGCCTGCCTCTCAGCACAGCCTAATCCCCCAGGCAGACCGGTGACTATCAGAATCAGTGCTCAAGACTGCGCCTCTCAGTTATCCCGAGCTGGCGACCACAGAGTCTGCGATTGATCATGGCCCTTTGTCCTTATCACCCTCCCTTGTAAACTCAAGCAAACAGATCTCTCCCAGGTATTGCCCAACCTTGCTTGGCTGGGGAGGGATGGAGCTGATGACCTGGCTCTCTTTCAAAGACCCTTCGGCAGGCCTGGGGCTCCCAAAGAGTCCGTGGTAGATGCACCGGTGCCGGGAGCTGGGCACCAGCTAAGGTAACTGCTACTCTTGTCTTTGCTCCAATCCCTAAGACCCTACTGTCCTACAGCTGTCTCCTTACCGTCTGGTTTTTCAGTGTCTATTACAGTTTCTGGTCTCTTATTTTCATATATGCTGGGGAACTGTTGGTTGTTTGCACTGTTCCTCCATAGATCCGCCAGGATTTTCTCCCATATGTAGGGAGAAATGAAATCTGCTCCCTCCTACTCCATCACCATCTTCCCTATTACATTATTCTTATTTCTTCATTTTTCTATTGCTTTAACCAATAGATACTTTCATCCACCTAGGTGGAAACCTTGTAGAGGCTGAGTAGTGACCATAGGAAAGAAGCCCAAACAGTAATTTCAAGGCAAGAATTACCTTCACTGCAATAAATTTTCCATGCCTGTGAAGACAAGAAAATGTGTGAGGGTATATGTGGGAATGGCTGTGTATGTACACTCAATGAGCTATTATTCAAAAACATCTCTGCCTAAATGCTGTGGAATGATCTTAGATCCTAGAGCAGTAGTTCAACTGTTTGCAATTGACACTTCCTGTTTGCTAAACCAAAGCCAGAGATAAAAAGTCCCGTCAGTACCCCAGAGCATATTCTTTTCAGCAAATCATTGTTTCAACAAATCCTGAGTGACAGTACAAAAGAAATTGTCTTTTCCTTCCTGATATGCAGCCACCTGAAGAAGTAACTAGGATAGATAGCAAACCAAGGCAAGGAGGAGAAGGGATGCATATCCCATCCACTGACTCAGCAGTCCTTGAAATTCTATATATCTTTTCCATTAACTGAGAAGAAAGACTGAAACTGTGCTTTTATCCCAAGGTCTAAAAGGCTGAAAAGGGCCCATAGTGCCTAAAGGAAGAAGCACATTAACACGTTTGGGTATTCACCTCCCTCTCCTGGAAAGCTAGCACCACCCTTACCTGTCAATCAATATGTAACTTATTCCCCCTCACCTCTCCACCCCAACAACTATGTACGTCCTGAGGACAAAGGGCTTGGTGGGCTTGATGCTTTCTGCTCTATGGATAGTTTCCCAGGCCTCCTGACCTCAGGCCATACACATACTGGCCACCCTGGTCCTTACCACCCTTGCACTTACAACACTGCCCTTTGGCCACCCTTACCTCCACCACCTTTAGCCTGCTTCACCCTGAATTTATGCCTTTTAGCTCCTAACCCTACCTTAGCTAGATCCATGCTCTTCCATGTGAATGGATCACCAATAAACCCTGCTTACACACTAGTAGATTTGCTGATCTCTAATTCTTTACTGCATTGGTGAGAAGAACTGAATTTCTGGGAGTTTCTGCATCAACATAAACACCTGTCATACAGATGGCTCTGCTTTAGACAAGCCATCGAGGATGAAGAGCTGGTGTCCAGGGTCAGAGGTTACACTGGAAATAGTAGTTCAGAGGAAAAATCAGCTAGAAAGGTGATGGGACATTTCACAATAGGCCAAAATCAAAGGCCATATAAAATGCCTATGTGAGTTTGTTGTGCTCATGATTCGGTTTACAGACAAAGAAACTAGTTGTTGTCTTTGCACTTTCACTACCCATTTGGAGTCTGATGTCTCCTCATTTCTGCATCTATCCAATCAGGGATTGGCAATATCTGTGATGCCCAATATAGCAATTCCAGGCCATGTGTGGCTATTGATAATTTGAAATTATCTTCGCCCAAATTTTAGTGAACTTAACTCTAAGACACAAGTTCTGAACACATAAATAAACATGCACACACACAAGATTATAAAATACTTCAATCATTTTATATTGATTTCATGATGAAATTACAAAATTTTGGAAGGATTATTAAAATTAAGTGTATTTATTTATTTTCATTTTTTAATGTGGATACTACAAAAATATTTCTAGGGGGAGAGGATAAGCAGAGAAAGAAGGGGAAGGGTCTAGTAAAAAAACAGGTATGAAGGACCCATGGATATGGACAACAAAGTGGGGATTGACTGTTGGAGCAGGGAGTAAGGATGGGGGGTCAGAGGAGAGCACTGGGGAAAAATTGGAACAACTATACTGGAACAACAATAAAATAAAATAAATATATTCATAGCACATGAAAAAATTATTTCTAATGAAGAACAGTTGACTGTATGGTCTCTCTAATAATCTTTTCATTTTCACTGATGTTTTTAGAAAGAAAAGATGGAAGGAAGGAAGGAAGGAAGGAAGGAAGGAAGGAAGGAAGGAAGGAAGGAAGGAAGAGGGAAAGAGAGGAACTTCCACCAAGATGGAGGCATAGGCGGATACCCATGCCTTCTCACACAACCAAGTTTAGAGATAACTAAATATTAGCAACAGAAAACACAGCCAGAACACAGAAAATTGAACTTTTCTGAAGTCTGTTAACAACAAATTCTTCAGCCTGACCAGTAAGGGGAAAAACCTGCAGCTGGTAGAGCGGGGTTGCACAGGAAAACTCGGTCAGACTGACTCAGGCGTGGAATCCAGGCGCAGGGTTGGACCTAGTGAGCAACCCAGCAAGTGACCAAGCAAGCAATCCTGGAGAAACAGCAAGGGAGCAGGGCTGCCGGTGGACTGTGGTCGCACATTGGTGCGCGGAGAGACAAGTGAGGGAGTGGGCGATTGGACCTGAACCCAGCGGGTCCCCACAGCAAATGGCAGGGAGGGCGCCGCCATTTCCCTGCTCTGACCCCACCTACACATACAGCATCACAACCCAGCCACCTGGAAGTCCAAGGCTCCACTCCTCACACTTAAAGGGCACAAACAGACCAAAAATAGCTCAAGAAGATCTCAAAGCCCCAGAGCCTATAAATCTAAGCAATGAAGAAATAGCAAAACTCTCAGATGCACAGTTTAAAACACTGGTGATCAGGATTCTCACAGAACTGGTTGATTATAGCCACAAATTAGACAAATATATGGAGGCGAAACTAATTGAAATGAATGGAATTGCACAGGACACCAATAGCAATGAAAAGGAAACTGGGACTTAAGTCAATGGAGTGGACCAGAAGAAAGCAAATAATGGCCAAACAGAAAAGAGTCAAGAAGCAAGAATTCAAAAAAATGAGGAGAGGCTTAGGAACCTTCAGGACATCTTTAAATGCTCCAACATCCGAATTATAGGGGTACCAGAAGGGGGAAAGGAACAGCCACCAGTGGAAAACTTATTTGAACAAATAATAAAGGAGAATTTCCCCAATCTGGCAAAGGAAATAGACTTCCAGGAAATCCAGGAAGCTCAGAGAGTCCCAAAGAATCTGGACTCAAGAAGGAACACACCAAGGCACATCATAATTACATTAGCCAAGATTAAAATGAAGGGGAGAATCCTAGAAGCAGCAAGAGATAAGGGGACAGTCACCTACAAAGGAGTCCCCATCAGACTGTCAGTGGATTTCTCAAAAGAGACCTTCCAGGCAAGAAGGGGCTGGAAAGAGGTATTCAAGTCATGAAATCCAAAGACCTCCAACCAAGATTGCTCTATCCAGCAAAAGTTTCATTTAGAATGGAAGGACAGATAAAGTGCTTCTCAGATAAGATCAAATTCAAGGAGTCCATCATCACCAAGCCCTTATTATATGAAATGTTAAAGGGACTTATCAAAGAAAAAGAAGTTAAAGAAACATGAACAGTGAAAGGACAACAAACTCACAGTTATTAACAACCACACCTAAAACAAAAGCAAACTAAAAGGACAGCTAGATCAGGAGTGGAAATGTATAAATAAAGATCTCAAGGAGGGTTAGCAACAGGGGAGTGGGAGGAGGAGAAGGGGGGAGAAGGTACAGAAAATAAGTAGCATAGACAGTAGATAGAAAATAGATGGGGGGGCAAGAATAGCATGGGAAATATAGAATCTAAAGGAATTGAGACACATGGTCATAAACTAAAGGGGGGATAATGGTGGGGACGGGGGGTAGGGTGGAGGGGAATGAAGGGGGGAATAGAACAACTGTAACAGCATAATCAATAAAAATTTTTTTTTAAAGGGAAAGAGGGAGAAATTAATTTTCTTTTATGGAGATAATATTTTAATTACTTTTTATGTTTGTTTTTAAAGTATATTTTATTGATTATGCTATTACAGTTTCCCAATTTTTCTTCCCTTTATCCTTCTCCACCCTGCACCCCCACACTCTCTAGCATTGCTCCCACTTTAGTTCATGTCCACAGATTGTACATATAAGGGTTTTGGCATCTCTATCTCTATTTCCTATACTATGCTTAAACTCCCTCTTGTCTATTTTATGCCTAGCAATTATGCTTCTTATTCCTTGTACCTTCCCCTGCCCACTATCCCCATTCTCTCTCTACTGATAATCCTCCATGTGATCTCCATTTCTGTAATTCTGTTCCTGTTCTAGTTAGCTTAGTTTTTGTTCTTGTTGTTTACATTCAGTTGTTGATAGTTATGAGTTTGTGGTCATTTGACTATTCATACTTTTTGACATTCTTCTACTTCTTACATGAGTCCCGTTAACATTTCATATAATAAGGGCTTGGTAATGTTGAACTCCTTTAACTTGACCTTATCTGGGGAACACTTTATCTGCCCTTCCATTGTAAATGGTAGCTCTGCTTGATAGAGTCATCTTGGATGTAGGTCCTTGACTTTCATGAGTTCACATACTTCTTTCTATCCCCCTCTTGCCTATAAGGTTTCTTTTGAGAAATCAGATGATAGTCTTATGGGCACTCCTTTGTAGTTAAGTCTCATCTTTTCTCTTGCTACTTTTAAGATTATCTTCTTATCCTTAATCTTGGGTAACTTAATTATGATGTGCCTTGGTGTATGCTTCCTTGGGCCCAATTTCTTTGGGACTTTCTGAACTTCCTGGACTTCCTGGAAGTCTGTTTCCTTTGCCATATTGGGGAAGTTTTTCTTCATTATTTGTTCAAATAAATTTTCATTTTCTTGCTCTTTGTCTTATCCTTCTGGCGTCCATATTATTCAGATGTTGGAGTGCTTAAAGTTGTCCCAGAAGTTCCTAAACCTCTCCTCATTTTTTTTGAATTCTTGTTTTTTTCATTCTGTTCTAGTTGGATGTTTACTTCTTCCTTTTGTTCCAAATCATTGATTTGAGTCATGGTTTCCTTACTTTCACTGTTGGTTCCCTGTATATTTTGCTTTATTTCACTTTGGGTAGCCTTTATTTCTTCCTTCATTTTGCAACTGAGCTCAATAAGTTCTGTGATCATCCTGATTATCATTGTTTCAAACTCTGCCTCAAATAGGTTGTCTATCTCTTAGGTTGTTGCTTATATCCTTTTCTGGAGTGTTGATCTGTTCTTTCATTTGGGCCATATTTCTTTGTCTTGTTACACCTGTTTTGTTGTAAGCTAGCTTAGTCTTAGGTATTCACCAGGGTGGGGCAACCCTCCTTCCTGCATTGTGGTGCTGTCTGGGAGGGAAGGGTAAAGAATGGAACAATGCCACTTGCTTGCTCCTCTCTATCCCCACTTCCCAAGGAACTCTCCTGTGAGACTGGAAGTTTCTCTCACCTTCAGAACTCCCACAGTATTTTACAGCTATAGATTTTGAGTCTTTAATTTCCCCATCAGCGAGCTCTGCATAGCACCCTGGAGGTCCACCATCTTGCTTTGGGACCTCTCCTCCTGGCTGCCAGTCTCTGCCCCTTCTACTTATCTGGATGAGTGTTTCTTTAACTTCTTGGTTGTTGAAGTTCCACCCAGTTTGATTTTCTTACAGTTCTGGTTATTTATTGTTTTTAATTGGTTTTTATCTTTATTTTGGTATGCAAGGAAGGGAAGCATTTGTTCTTATACCTTCATCTTGGCCAGAACTTGATATTATTTTATTATGATATGTTTATGTGTATATAGTACATTAATATTTGTCATATTTCTGAATGTAGAACTGGAAAAATTTTCAGAAATGCATATAATCTATTTTAATAATTGTTTAATCAAAATTGAATTATATGTAGTATACTACTACAAAATCATTTTGCATTAAGGAGTGACAACATGGGAAGAAAGAGATTACTCAATTTCTTTAAGGCAGTTAGTTTCCTAAGGGAGATTCTCGGCACCTAGCTTAGAGGAATAGATGAACTCCACCCTTTTCCTGTAGTCCCAGCCTTTATTATATGCCCCTTCTGATGTTAAAATTCTCTTTCTTAAGTATGATTCATATCATATCAATCACCAGCTTAAAAGCACTCAGTAAATCTTTATACTGAGGATAAATTCTTTAACCTAATGTAGCATCCCTTATAACTTGGCTTCTGCCTCTTCCAGCTGCCATATCCATAACCATGTGATGGGTTGCACAGTGTGTTTCAGTCATGCTTTATGCACTTATGTAGCAAGCACTTATTAGTACCTATATTTATGCCACAAGCACTTGTTTTATAATGGTGAAGAGGGCAGACAAGATTTATGTTCTCATGAAACCTATATTAGAGTTGGGGAGATATTATGAAGTCTATATTAGAGTTGGGGAGATAATATCAAACAAGTAAACTCACAAATTCTATGAAGGAGAGTAAAGTAAAAGGATCTTATTTAGGAAAGGTAATCTGAGAAAGCCCCTGTAGAAATGTAACCTGTAAACTAAACATCAATGTTGAGAAGAAACCAGCTCCTCAAAGACTCAGTGGGAAAAGTTTTCCAGGCAGAATAGAATGTACAAAAACCCTGCAGTAGAAAGCCACCAACTCATTATTTAAAACTCAGCTAAAGCATCACTTTCTTCAGGAAGTTTTCTCTGACCTTCTGAACAAGATTAGGTTAAATGAAAACCTTTGCATTTTTAAGCTTCTTCTCCCAATGCTCTGTAGTTTACTCCATCATTGTAATTACTACATTGTGCTGAAAATATCTGTTTACATATCTGTGTGTCTAATTAAATTGACCACTCTGAGAAAGTAGAGGCTTCACTTTTTGTTCTCTTTGTTTCATCAAGGGAACTAGCCTATTATTTTACCCTTAGCACATAGATAGTCAATATTTATTAATCTTTTTCTAATGTTGCATTGATATATAATCTAACTCTGAACTCTCTCATAATTACTGAGGAAAATTAGAGTAGATCACCTTTTTGATGACCATATGAATGATTTAGCTTGCCTGATGATAAAAAATCTGGAAGTTGCTATGTATACCTTATTCTCAGGATTATACCTACCCAGCAAAGCTAAAACTAGTGACCGGAGCTTTGGGTAAAAGCAAGGATTTGGAGTAGGGGTATGGAACATGGGATTTGGTGAAAAGAAAAAAAAAGAAGTGTAAGAGAGGCTGTTGGGACTTATGTGTTGCAGCAAGGGATGTGGGCAGCAGATTAAAGAAAATAAGTTGGTTTAGTACTTCTGGCAAGGGACCAGAAAAATGTTTTAAAATCCAGAAAAAAAAAAACAACATCTGGGGTGATACTAGGATGTGAGCACATGCAGAGCAGCACCAAAGCTGATGAATGGACACTTAAATTCTTGCTGCTTTCACATAGTAGCTATACCAAGTTCCCTCTTGGGCATTTGTAGTCTTCGTAGACCTAGAATTTCTCTTTGCCTTGCTATCTTTTTCTCTTTTCTTTGCCTCCAATCCTATTGCTCTGATCTCAGCTACTTTGGCACTTTAGCCAGTCTATTACTATTTCTCAGCAAGAACTCCCTTTTTCATTTTTTAATGTTGCGATACCAGTGCCTGTGTGTTAGTAGATCTCAATATGATATATATCACATAATATAAGTAATGGTCACTACTCACTGCGCTTAGTGGGTAAAGGGAACTGACCCACTAGGTTGAGGGAGGTGAAATAAAACAACAAGGAAAAGGCCCTGGCTGGTGTAGCTCAGTGGATTGAGCGCAGGCCTGCGAACCAGACAATCGCGGTTCGATTCCCAGGCAGGGCACATACCAGGGTTGCAGGCCGGTTCCCTGCAGACCAGTTCCCTGCAGGCCAGTTCCCAGCAGGGGATGCATGAGAGGCAACCATACATTGATGTTTCTCTCCCTCTCTCCTTCCCTTCCCCTCTAAAGATAAATAAATAAAATCTTTAAAAAAAAGAACAAGGAAAAGAGATAATGAAAAATAAAATCAAGAAGCTAGAGGATCCGATAAACTGATTCAGAAGGCAGAAATTTTATTTCAGAATCCTATCTTCCTTTGGCAAATGACTTGGTGTTGAGAACATGATAGGTTTGATTATATCATTAGAGCATTTATCATAAGGCTTCTTCACAGCACTCACCAAATCCCAAAGCAAATTTTGAAGATAAAAATCTTTTTATATTTCCTGAAACAATGTGTCCTTCAAGCCTTTGGATCCTCATAATAATTTCAGTCTTCATGACCTTAGTCCAGCTTTCACTCTTGCCTTTTCTTTGGAGAAGTAAACACATAGAAAATAGCATCTTCATGGGTTTCTTCTCGCCCACATTCAGAAAGATTATAGTCTATTTCCCTAATCCTCCCCCAAAAAGCAATTATATCTGAATGAAATCACAATATTGCCATGCCCAGATAGGCAAAAAATTGTAGCTTCTCCATATATAAATTTTTTGACTTTCCTAATGAGCAACTCCCTACAAACACACACACACACAGGTCACCACCACCAGCACTATCACCTTATTATCTTCCTATTAAACAGTACAAAAGTACTTCTTTAAGTAATACAGTTTCTACTTGAATGGCTTAGACTGGCATTTAAGTTTATTTCTCCACTGCATGCTTCTTTCCAAGATTAATTTTAGATATATAGGGAAGAGAACGTTACATAACTTAGGAACTTCAAAGATGAGGTAAGGTTTGTTTATCCTCAACCATGTTCCTTGTTTCCCTGACAGTGTAGCACCTTGCTGTCACCCAATTCAAAAACCTATCTCTTGTGACCTGTAGCCTCACATTTTGGTTCTCAGTGACCTCTTCTACCTTAGTAACTGGTCTACATCTCTGTTTATCCAGATGACTTAGGCTCTTGAGTTAGGTTTGGCACTCTGACTCAGTAGATATGCTCTGAAGTACTCCGCTTTAGGACCATTTCACCCCTATTTTTATGTCCTTCTCTTGAAAAATCTCTAGGAAGTATTCTTATTTATTTATTTGACAGTCTACAGAAAAAAATTGAGAAGTTCTACATGCCTTCTACATCACATGGGAACCATACTTCTTAATCACATTATACAACAATTATTTTTCTGTCGAAACCTCCCTTCAGATTGGGGTGATGTTAGTCGGCAGAACAATGCTCTGAGAAAAACATGTGGCTAAACTTATCTGACTTTAGTGTTTCTTTCAAATTATTAAGATATTTATGAATCACATCCTCTCTACTCCCAGATACAGCATTGAAGGTGTTACGCAAAGACCCTGATGATTAATTTTTTTCAAATTTTATTTTCCCTTTTCTCCTAAAATTCTACCAGATTAGAAGGGAATAAGTTTTGAGTTTCCCATTTTCTTTATGTTGTATTCTCCTTTGTCCTACCTTGACACATAGAAAAAGTTTATAATTTAACTAGGCAGGCCTGATTGCCCTTGATGATAAAGACAGAAAATAAGGAACTCAAAGATGGTTCTTTTTCTTAACAAACACTGGCTTTCAAGCTAATTATCTTCCTATTTTGATTATTGGAATTTGAATATCAAAACTTCTTTCTCTTCCTATTTTCACAATAACTCTAATTTTGTTCCCCAAACTTAAGACCAAATATTATGTCTGGGCATGATTTGGAAGCAGGGCCTATATACATTAACAAGCTTAAAAATATTACCTCAATATTATGTATGTGAATAGGTGATCATTGCAGAATTTTTTACTATAGCCAAAGAGTAATTGGTCCAACAACATGCTACAATGAGCATGTACTAGCTTATGATAACTGATTATGCATATTTCATCCCTACTTTGTGTTCAGTGAAGTCAAACTGGTAATTTGACATCAGCTGTGCTTATAGTAGTTACATTATAGAAATCAATTAGCAAACACTAAAAACCAGGACTGTTTTTTTCCAAGCATCAGTAAACATCTACCAGCACACTAACATACTGGGTATATTACAAAACCAAGTTAATATCCAAATAATGGCTATTACCTTTATGGCTACCAATTAAAATGCTAATGCATGGCCTAGAGTCCCCAAAGTGCCCTCCCATCTCCCTAAATCCAAAGACCACTACAAGCAAGTCATCACTGCCAATGCCATTTTGACAAAGGTAATAACAAAGTCCATAGGCACATGAGACTCTAGGTATAACAATGTGGTAGCATTAGTAGTACTATCTCAGAAAATGCAGTTTCTCCAAACTTGCCCCAAAATAGGCATCAAGGGCTTCACCAATCTACGTTTTCATAAATCTTCCTAATACATTCTGTTTCTATCATTTAAAAAGAAGCTCAACTTCAAAAGAGTGCTAAAGATTGACATGGAAAAATAATGGCTACAATGCATTTTTCAAAGATATATCATGCCATAATTTATATAATATTTTAAGCACACTACCAGTATATGAACACCAGCTAAACATATTTAAAACAGTTTTAGCCGTGGCTGGTGTAGCTCAGTGAATTGAGCGTGGGCCTGCGAACCAGAGTATCATGGTTCAATTCCCAGTCAGGGCACATGCCTGGGTTGCAGGCCAGTTCCCAGCAGGGAACGCATGAGAGGCAACCATACATTGATATTTCTCTCCCACTCTTTCTCCTTTCCTTCCCCTCTCTCGAAAAAATAAATAAATAAAATATTTAAAAAAACATTTAAAACAGTTTTAAACTTTTGGGTTTTACTGTAGAATAAATAAAAAGCCACAATTTGTGCTTTATTTTTAATCCTATGTTATTCCTCTGTTAAAAACTAAAACATCTATGGGTCACATAGCCATGGGGCATGACATGATGCTAAGAGCAGAATGTTGATAAGTTTTCCAAATTTACTAAGAATGTATATGTAGCAATAACAGAAAACACTGACCTAGGCACAAAATTAAGGACAGGATCACCTCAGTAGAAATGTTTAGAGTCCATTATATCTCCTTTGTACAATAAAGGCAATAAAAGGTTTATTCTGAAAAATTGTTTTTTATTTAATCTTGTTTTTAGAATCTAAATGATCTCCTCTACGTTTATTTTTTGCCATAGAAAATGACTTTGGAAAAGCAGTTAGTGAAAATAACAAGAAAAAACAAAAAAAATTCCTTGAAACTGTATTGTTCAAATTCTCATTGTTCATGCTGATAGAAGAAGACAGTATAGCATCCGCTGTAATGATGTATAAAGGAGATTTATGGCCTGGTTTATAAGGGATGCATCTGAACTCTTGCAGAAAACTGGCATCTACACATCCCCTCATGATTTTACCCATGTGTGTTTGTGTATGCATATTGTCAATTTTACATAAAAAATACATATTTCTCAATATACAGAAATAGGAGCTATTCACATTAGGTCATAAAAAATTAAAAGTCATAGTGTTGAATCCTGGTTCTAGCCAGTCAGTGTAGCTGAAAGTCTGTCAGCCACTTCAACAAGGGATTTAGTTGCTTTGCTCAAAATCCAGTCCTTTTTCTGCAGTGGTATTCAGGTAGCACAGGGTTTATCTAATTCATCACTGTGAACATTTTGACCTGGATAATTATTTGTTGTGTGAGGTTGTCTTGTGCATTGTAAGATGTTTAGCAGCATTCCTGGCCCCACCCACTAGATGCCATTAGTACTGCCCTTCCAGTTGCTGCAACAAAAAATGTCGCCAAGTGTTACCACCACAAATCTATCCCTGGGGGTCAAAATATATCCCAATTGAAAAGCACTGACTTAGGGAAAATAAAAGAAATGTTTATGTCACATCACACAGAAAAAATAATTTCAAGTGGACTAAAGAACTAAAATGTTTAAGAGAGAACATCATAACAGTCCTAAAA
The DNA here is from genome assembly GCF_021234435.1 of Artibeus jamaicensis. Lineage (NCBI taxonomy): Eukaryota > Metazoa > Chordata > Mammalia > Chiroptera > Phyllostomidae > Artibeus > Artibeus jamaicensis. Next base: position 22,556,479 of record NW_026521506.1, read on the forward strand.
TATGGCATATTTTTATAACATTTTAAAAATGTAGTGTGTATTTGGGAGTTAAATAATTAAAGATAATGTGCTTAAGTAGGACATGAAATGCAAAAGCTGTAAGGGATTTGACTATATACAAATTAAAGATGGTAGTATAAAAGATGGTAGTATAAAAGATGGTTGGAATAAAAGCTTAAATAAAAGTCACAGAACAGATGAAAATATTTGGAAAACATTGTATGTTCCCAAATATTACACAAGGTATGTTTTATTCATAACAAAATTTATAGTGGAAAAGTGGAACCCTTATATTTGAGGCCAATTGCAGCTTTCTTTTATTATGGGTGTTTTCACAATACTTTATTTTAAAAAACAAAACACCATTTTGAGAAAATACCAAATTGGTAAAGCTTATTCAGTGTTAATTTTAAATAACTATTGTGGTAACTTGAAATAATTTACCAAAAATAGAAAGTGGACATTTACATAGATTTATTAATTTGTGATTTTACTATCAATACTGTAGATACACTTGTAAAAAATTATGTTACAAAGGAATATGTGCTCTTGCTCTTCCTCTTCTTCCTTTTCCTTTTCCCTTTCCTGTCTTGATCAATTCATTCCAAAGTCATTAGATGTACTGCACAAACCTGGGAGAACAGCAGGGAAGCTTGTGTGACCTAGGTCAGAGTGTCTGAATTTGACCAAGGTAAAGACAGGAGGGCTGTGGCCTATGAAATATGAGGAAGGCATGTACATGTGGGGGAAGCATGTCATAGCAGTTCAGAGCCCAAGAAGCATGAGGTGAGCATTCCTGCAGCAGGGAATCGCTGTGTGGAAAATCAGAGCCAGAGCAAGATGAGGAGGACATCCACATGGGTGAGGAGAGGCCTTGAAAAGAGTATCAGAGTTCAAGTGCAGTGCAAAGGCATTTGTTTTAGGACAGCCCAGCATAGTGTGCTGGAGCACAAATGCTCTAAGGATAACTCCATCATGGTGTGGTATAGAATATAGATCTTTCCATGGGTATCAGAGCCATAGCAGAGGAGGGAGGACTTTCGATGCAGTCTCAATAAAAATTTCATCAAGTTAGTTTATGGATATTATTTAATTAATTGTAAAGCTTATATGGAGAATCAAAAAGCCCAAACTAGCCAACACAATACTGAAAGAGAATAACAAAGTTGGAGGGTTGATGTTACCCAACTTTTAAGAATTACTATAAAGCTATAACAATCAAGATAGTATGTTATTGACAAAAAAAGACAAGTGGACCAGTGAAGAACAGACTTCAGAAATAGACCCACATAAATATAGGTAACTGATCTTTAACAAAGAAACAAAGGCAATAAAATGGAGGAAAGTAGTCTCTTCAAAATATGGATCTGGAATAACTGGACAGCCACGTGCAAAAAAAAAAAAGAATCTAGACACAGGCTTTGTACTCTTCACAAAAATTAAAATATATCATATGCCTAAAAGTAAAATGCAAAAATATACTTGGCTGGTGTAACTCAGTGGATTGAGCTCATGCCTGTGAACCAGACAATCACAGTTTGATTCCCAGTCAGGGCACATGCCTGGGTTGCAGGCTGGTTCCCTGCAAGCCAGTTCCCAGCAGGGGACACACAAAAGACAACCATACATTGATGTTTGTCTCCTTCTCTCCTTCCCTTCCCCTCTAAAGATAAATAAATAAAATCTTTATATATATATATATTAACTTCCAAAAGATAACATAGGAGGAAACCTAGATGACCTTGGTATGGTGATACCTTTTTAGATACAACACCAATAATGCAACACATGAAATAAATGGTAAGCTGGACTTAATAAAAATGTTAAATGCCTGCTTTGTGAAAGACGATATCAAAAGAAATAGAAGACAAGTTACAGACTGGGATAAAATACTTGAAGGATACACACCTGGCAAACGATTGTTACTTAAAATATACAAAGAAACTTTTAAAACTCAATAATAAGACATTAAAAAACTTGGTTAAAAAGAGGGTCAGAGACCTTAACAAAAACCTCACCAAAGATTATATACAGATGACAAAAAATATGAAAAGATGTTCCACATCATACATTATCAAAGAAATGCAAATTAAAACAAAAAAGAGATACTGCTACTCAACTATTAGAATGGCCAAAAATCTGGACTACTGACAAAACCAATTGCTGGTGAGGATGTGGAACACTAAGAACTCTCATTCACTGCTCTTGGAAATGTAAAATGGTATGGCCAATTTGAAAGAGAGTTTAGTGTTTTTTTAGTAACATACTCTTACCATATGATGCAATAATCAGGCAATGGTATTTACCCAAAGGCATTGAACATATAATGTCCACACAAAAACCTACATGTGGATGTTTCTAGCAGTTTATTCATAATTGCCAAAACTTGGAAGTAATGCAGATGTACTTTAATAGGTAGAAGGATAAATAAACTGTGGTAAATACAATGGACTATTATTCAGCACTTTAAAAGAAATAAGCAATTAAGACATGGAAAGACATAGAGCAACCTTACTTATTTCACCTGCTTGGTGAAAGAAGCCAATTTGAAAAGCCTACACACTGTATGATTCTGATTATATGACATTGTGGGAAAGGCAAGTTTGTGAAAACATCTGTGGTTACCAGGGCTTAGGTTAGAAAGAGGTATGAATATGCATAACACAGAGGATTTTTAGTGCATCGAAAATATACTGTATAATACTATAAGGATGGATATGTGACATTAGACTTTGGCCCAAACCCATAGAATGCACAACACCAAAGTTAAACCCTATTGTAAACTATGGATTTTAGGTGACTGTGATGTGCCAATGTAGGCTCTTCCTTGGTTAAAAAAAAATGTAGCATTCTAATGAATGATGTTGATAATGGGAGACACTGTGGATATTCTATGGATAATTTCTGCACCTTCCTTTCTGTTTTGTGGTAAATCTAAAATTGCTCTGAGAAACAAAACTTAAGGGAAAAAAATGAAAGGTTTTATCAGGAAAAACGCTGATTTAAGGAGTCCCCTGGTGAAATCTGTAACAGTTCAAGTATCAAAATACATAACAGGGACTTCTGCCAAGATGGAGGCATAGGTGGAGATGCCGTGCATTCTCACACAACCAAGTTTAGAGACAACTAAATATTAGCAACAGAAAACACAGCCAGAACACAGAAAATTGAACTTTTCAGAAGTCTGTTAAAAACAAATTCTTCAGCCTGACCAGTAAGGGGCAAAACCTGCAGCTGGTGGAGCAGGGTTGCACAGGAAAACTCGGTCAGATGGACTCAGGCATGTGGAATCCAGGCACGCGGAATCCAGGTGCAGGGTTGGACCTAGTGAGTGACCTAGGGAGCGACCAAGCGAGCGACCGCTGGGGAAACAGCGAGAGACCAGGGCTGCAGGTTGACTGTGGTCGCGCATTTGTGCGTGGATACACAAGCGAGGGAGTGGGCGATTGGACCTGAACCCAGCGGGTCCCCACAGCAAATGGCAGGGAGGGCGCCGCCATTTCCCTGCTCTGACCCCACCTCCACATACAGCATCATAACCCAGCGACTCTGAGTGGCCCAGCCCTGGTGAACCACCTAAGCCTCTGCTCCTCACCCAGCAGAACAAAACAGCAGAGGGGGTCGCTATTTATCAGCTCTGACCATGCCCCCACATACAGCGTCACAACCCAGCCGCCTGGAAGTCCAAGGCTCCACTCCTCACACTTAAAGGGCACAAACAGACCAAAAATGGCTCAAGAAGATCTCAAAGCCCCAGAGCCTATAAATCTAAGCAATGAAGAAATAGCAAAACTCTCAGACGCACAGTTTAAAACACTGGTGATCAGGATTCTCACAGAACTGGTTGATTATAGCCACAAATTATACAAATATATGAAGGCAAAACTAATTGAAATGAATGGAATTGCACAGGACACCAATAGCAATGAAAAGGAAACTGAGACTCAAATCAATGGAGTGGACCAGAAGAAAGCAAATAATGGCCAAATAGAAAAGAGTCAAGAAGCAAGAATTCAAAGAAATGAGGGAGAGTCTTAGGAACCTCCAGGACATCTTTAAACGCTCCAACATCCAAATTATAGGGGTACCAGAAGGGGGAAAGGAACAGCCACCAGTGGAAAACTTGTTTGAACAAATAATAAAGGAGAATTTCCCCAATCTGGCAAAGGAAATAGACTTCCAGGAAATCCAGGAAGCTCAGAGAGTACCAAGGAAGTTGGACCCAAGAAGGAACACACCAAGGCACATCATTATTATATTAGCCAAAATTAAAATGAAGGAGAGAATCCTAGAAGCAGCAAGAGCTAAGGGGACAGTAACCTACAAAGGAGTTCCCATCAGACTGTCAGCGGATTTCTCAAAAGAGACCTTACAGGCAAGAAGGGGCTGGAAAGAGGTATTCAAGTCATGAAATCCATAGACCTACAACCAAGAGTGCTCTATCCAGCAAAAGTTTCATTTAGAATGGAAGGACAGATAAAGTGCTTCTCAGATAAGATCAAATTCAAGGAGTTCATCATCACCAAGCCCTTATTATATGAAATGTTAAAGGGACTTATCTAAGAAAAAGAAGTTAAAGAAACATGAACAATGAAAGGACAACAAACTCACAGTTATTAATAACCACACCTAAAACGAAAGCAAACTAAAAGGACAGATAGATCAGGAGTGGAAACACAGAAATGAATATCTCAAGGAGGGATAGCAACAGGGGAGTGGGAGGAGGAGAAGGGGGGAGAAGGTACAGAAAATAAGTAGCATAGACAGTAGATAGAAAATAGATGGGGGGGCAAGAATAGCATGGGAAATATAGAATCTAAAGGACTTGAGACACATGGTCATAAACTAAGGGGGGGTAATGGTGGGGATGGGGGTAGGCTGGAGGGGAATGAAGGGGGGAAATAGAACAACTGTAACAGCATAATCAATAAAATTTTTTTAAATAAATAATAGTGATATATATAACTCATTAAAATAAAATTAAAAAGCATGATTCCATGCAATTACATACTTTAGGTAAAAACAATACATAATAGATAACATATATATATACATAAATTTTGATGAGTAGCAGGGTATTGACATTCTAACAACTCCCTAATAAGGATAAAAGAGTACTTCTGAGTGGATAACCCTTGCAGAAACCATTTTAATCAAGACATCGAAGTTAACATCATTACTCACAGGGCAAAATGAAATTGTGTGGTGCCTGATAGGGTACAATCACAACCCAACATAATTTCTGGCCTTCCAAAAATGTATAACATGGATGTTATCATGCAAAAACATGATATAAATCTAAATAGAAAAACATTCAACAAATAAATTGGTGTATAATCTTTAGAAGGTTCAATGTTTTTAAAGTCAAAAGGAGATTAAAAAATTGTGCAGGTATAAAGAATAGTAATGAGACATGATGACTAAATGCAAAGAATGATTCTGACCTGGTTCTATTTGCTATAAAATGTATTATTGGGACAACGATCAAAACTTCCATGGGGTTTGAGGAATAGATGGTAGTGATATATTTATGTTAATTTCCTTACTTAGATGGTTGCATTGTGAATATATAAGATAATGTCATTATGCATAGCAAATGCACATGAAAACCTTTAGTGGTGGTGAGAAATCATGATGATGACATACTCTCACAGCTCATAACAAAATTATACTTGCTACTTTTTTGTAAAGTTAAGATAATTTCTGGGGAGGCTTTCAATGGTGATGGAGTGGGACAGAGCAGATACCAGTTCCTAGGAGAAAAGGGAGAGAAACCTGTCCTATTGGAGGAGGAGAAGCCAGCAAGCCAGCAGTTGCCAAGCATATATGAAAATAAGGGACCAGAAACCTCAATGGTCATGGAGGAACCAGACGGTAGGGAGACAGCAGCGGTACAGTAGTCTCAGGAGGGAACAAAGAGAAACAGCGGGATCTCCGCCAGTGCATGGTTGGGGGACTAGCGCCCTGCGGCGAGTGCCCAACTGGGCCTGGGCCAATGTTCAGCACCCTGATGGCTCCCTCCCTGGGATTTTTTGGCCGAGGCCGGCCAAGTGGCTCAGGCAAAGAGGAGCGGAAGGGATTTCAGCCTGCGCACAGTTAGGGGGACCAAGCACCCCATGCGCGTGTATCTGGGCGAGTGCCTGATGGTGCCTGGGATAGCGTTCAGCATCCAGACGGGTTCCCCGAGCTGCTCCCTCCCTAGGATTTTTCCCTTGAGGTTGGCCAGGGGACCCAGACAAACACAGGAGCTAAAGGGATTTCAGCCTAGGCACAGTTCAGGGGATCAGTACACACCACGCACCGTGCCATGACTTGTGCACAGAGTTTCTAGGTTGGCTTCCAGTCCATCCCCCTCAGACTATTTGGAAGCCTGGGGTGCTGAGGGGTCCTGGGGAAAGAGCCGAGACCCTCAACCCCCTTCCTTTCTTGCCAAGCAAGGTGGGGTGCCAGGAGAGACTTGTTTGATAGAGTTTGCTGAGAGGGTACTGAGGACAAAGGGCCCCAACTGAGAACTCTGTGGTTGCCAGGCCAGGAGATCTGATAGGTACAGCATGGAGCTCTGAATCCAATAGACACAACAGCCTGGTCTGCTCCACACCCAGCTTGGCAGTGAACCCGAGATTGAGCAGAGGGCCTAGAGCTTCCCGACACAACAAAGGCAGGTCTGTGCTCAATCCCCAGGGAACCAGGCAACTAGGCCGGTGCAGTCGCCAACAAGCACCACAAACCAGCACATGGTGGTAACCCATGGGAGGGGAGCACTGTGAGGAAGTCCTAGTTCCCCATCGTAGGGAGCTGGGGAGAGGCTCCAAGTGTCTGGATCCTGAGAGGGGCTGGCTGAAAAAACAATAATCGACCCTCAGCCAACTGCAACCAGAAAAACCAGTTCGGTTAATTTGAAACCAACAAGTGACTTTTCCTTTGTTTGTTGTTGTTTTGGGTTTTTTTCTCTATATATTTTATTTTATTTTATTATTATTATTTTTTTACTTTTCTTTCTTTTTCTATCCCTTTTCTTTATCTTTGCTTTTTTAAAGTAATCTGTTATTTCTTTTTAAAATATATTTTATTGACTGGGTCATTACAGTTCTATTTCCCCCCTTCATTCCCCTCCACCCTGCATGCCCCTCCCCTACAATTCCCCCCCTTTAGTTTATGACCACGTGTCTCAAGTTCTTTAGATACTATATTTCCCATACTAAACTTGCCCTCTCCCAAATCTATTTTTTACCTACAATCTATGCTACTAATTTTCTGTGCCTTCTCCCCCCTTCTCCTTCTCTCACTCCCCTGTTGCTAACCCTCCAAGTGATCTTCATTTCTATGGTTCTGCTCCTGATCTAGCTGTCCTTTTAGTTTGCTTTTGTTTTAGGTGTAGTTCTTAGTAACTGTGAGTTTGCTGTCCTTTCACTGTTCATCTTTTTTTAATCTTCTTTTTCTAAGGTAAGTCCCTTTAACATTTCATATAATAAGGGCTTGGTGATGATGAACTCCTTGAATTTGATCTTATCTGAGAAGCACTTTATCTGTCCTTCCATTCTAAATGAAAACTGTTGGACAGAGCAATCTTGGATGTAGGTCTTTGGATTTCATGACTTGAATACCTCTTTCCAGCCCCGTCTTGCCTGTAAGGTCTCTTTTGAGAAATCCGCTGACAGTCTGATGGGAACTCCTTTGTAGGTGACTGTCCCCTTATCTCTTGCTGCTTCTAGAATTCTCTCTTTCATTTTAATCTTGGCTAATGTAATGATGATGTGCCTTGGTGTGTTCCTTCTTGGGTCCAAATTCTTTGGTACTCTCTGAGCTTCCTGGATTTCCTGGAAGTCTATTTCCTTTGCCAGATTGGGGAAATTCTCCTTTATTATTTTTTCAAATAAGTTTTCCACTCGTGACTGTTCCTCTTCCCCTTCTGATACCCCTATAATTCGGATGTTGGAATGTTTAAAGATGTTCTGGAGTTTCCTAAGCCTCTCCTCAATTTTTTGAATTCTTGTTTCTTCATCCTTTTCTGTTTTCTCATTTTTTTCTTCTTTCTGGTCCACTCTGATTTGAGTCCTACTTTCCTTTCCATTACTATTGGTTTCCTGTGCAATTCCACTCATTTCAATTAGTTTTGCCTTCATATATTTGTCTAATTTGTGGCTATAATCAACCAGTTCTGTGAGGATCCTGATCACCAGTGTTTTGAACTGTGCATCTGAAAGTTTGGGATTTCCTCATCGCTTAGATTTATTGGCTCTGGAGATCTGAGTTTTTCTTGAGTCATGTTTTGATCTGTTTGTGCCTGTTAAGTATGAGGAGATGTTCACCAGGGCGGGGCCACCCAGGTCTCTGGTTTGTGTCACTGTATGTGGGGGTGGGGTCAGAGAGGGACAATGGCGGTCCCCTCTGCCACTTTCCGTCACTGGGGCCTGCACGGTCTGTCTCACCACTTCACCCCTTCACCAGTTTATCTGTGCTCACTGTGTGACTTGTTCAGCCCTCGGGTTTTCTCGGGTTTTCTGTTTCATTGCTTCTTCTTTTCTTTATGAACTTATTGCTCTTTCTTCCATTCCAGTACCTTTTTTTTTCTTCCGATTTTTTCTTTCCTTGCCTTTTCTTTCTTTTACCCACAAGAGTCACAATCATCTTGAAAATATGAAAATACCAGAGCTGGACCCATAGAAGATCCCTCCCAATAGTAGGGTCAGAGAGAGAAATTGCACTTTGCTGTATGAGAGAAGCCAAAAGTTGCTGAATATTTTAGTAGGCAGAAGCAAAGATCAACAGGATAACCAAAAGAGACTGCACCACTGAAATTCACAGGCATTCCACCACAGAACTTCACACCATAAACCCAGGGTGTCAGAACAGATTAATCTAAGAAGCTAAGGCTAACAAGAAGAGTCTCACAAACAATGGGAAGACAAAGAAACAATCCCCAAATGAAAGGAAAAGAGGAACCCTCAAAAAGAATGTTAGATGAAATAGAGGCAAGTCAACTATCAAATACTGAATTCAAAGCACTGGTTATAAGGAAGTTCAAAGAGCTCACAATGAGCTACCAGAAATTACAGGATAGCTATAATGATCTCACCGCGAACTATATCAACATGAAAAAGGAAATGGAAACTATTAGCAAGGGCCAAGAGGAAATGAAGAATACAACTTCACAAATGAAGAACACAGTAGAAAGTATCCAAAGAAGAATGGATGAGACAGTGGATTGGATTAGTGAGTTGGAGGACAAAGTAGAAAGCATCTCACAGAAAAAACAGGAAAGGGAAAAGAGGCTCAGAAAGAATGAAGAGGGATTAAGAGAAATGCAAGACAATGTGAAACGTAATAATATCGGAATAATAGGAATACCAGAAAGAGAAGAAGAACAAGGAATAGAAAACGTATTCAAAAGAGTAATGAGAGAAAATTTCCCTAAATTTATGAGAGAAAAAGTCACACAAATCCAGGAATCACACAGAGCCCCAATCAAGAGGCACCCAAGGAGGCCCGCTTCAAGACACATCATCATTAAAATGGCAAACTTCCAAGACAAAGAGAGAATCTTCAAGGCAGCAAGGGAGAAAAAAGAAATAACATACAAGGGAGTCCCAATAAGGTTAGCCACTGACTACTCAATGGAAACACTTCAAGCAAGAAGAGAATGGCAAGAAATATTCCAAGTACTGAGAAACAGAGTCCTACAGCCAAGGCTACTGTACCTAGCAAGGCTCTCACTCAAGATAGAAGGCCAAATAAAGAGCTTCCAAGACAAAAGAAGTCTAAAAGAATATGCTGCCACAAAGCCAGGCCTACAACAAATACTAAAAGGACTGCTATAAGGAAAAGAAGGAAAAGAGTCACACAGAGAGGAACACATGTACAAAAATGGCAATGACTAAGGACCTATCAGTAATAACCTTAAACATAAATGGATTAAATACTCCAATCAAAACACACAGAATAGTTCCATGGATAAGAAAGCATGACCCACACATATGCTGCATACAAGAGACCCACCTCAGGACAAAAGACCATCAAAGACTAAAAGTGAAAGGCTGGAAACAAGTTTTCCAAGCAAATGGACAAGAAAAAAAAAGCTGGGGTAGCAATTCTCATATCACACAAAATAAATTTCAAAAAATGGGCAATAAAGAGAGACCCAGAAGGTCACTTTATAATACTTAAGGGAAGAATCGACCAAGAAGACATTAACATCATAAATGTATATGCACCCAACATAGGAGCACTCAAATATGTAAAGAACATCTCAGAGGAATTCAAGAAAGATATTGACAGCAACACAATTATAGTAGGGGATTTTAACACCCCACTATCAAAAATGGACAGATCTTCGAAAGAAAATATCAACAAAGATATTGTGGCATTAAATAACACCCTTGATGAAATGGACCTAACTGATATAATCAAAGCCCTTCATCCCAAAGAAGCTAAATACACTTTCCTTTCAAAAGGACATGGAACATTCTAAAAGATAGACCACATGACAGGACACAAAACAAGCCTCAACAAATTCAAGAAAATTTAAATCATACCAAGCATTTTCTATGACCACAAGGAACTGAAGCTGAAAACCAACCTCAAAGGAAAAAAATCAACCCCAAAATCATGGAGACTGAATGGTATGCTATTACACAATGAATGGGTCAAGAATGAAATTAGGGAAGAAATCAAAAAGTTTCTGGAAACAAATGAAAACAAACTCACAACAACCCAAAACTTGTGGGACACAGTGAAGGCAGTCCTGAGAGGGAAGTTTATAGCAATACAGGCCTACCTAAAGAAGATAGAAACATTTCAAACAAACAACCTAACCCTACTCCTGCAAGAACTCGAGGAACAACAACAAAGACAGCCCAGAGCAAGCAGAAGGAAGGAAATAACCAAGATTAGAGCAGAATTAAATGACATAGAGATTAAAAGCACAATTCTAAGGATCAATGAATCCAGGGGTCGGTTCTTTGAAAAAATAAACAAAATAGACAATCCTGTAAGTAGGCTCATCAAGGAAAGAAGGGAGCAGACACAAATAAAAAGAAACAGGTATGAAACAGGAGATATTACAACTGATACCACAGAAATAGAAGGGATTGTAAGAAATTACTATGAAGAAATGTACGCCAAGAAATTTGAAACCCTAGCAGAAATAAACACATTTCTAGAAAAATATCATTTTTAAAACTCAATGAAAAAGAAGTAGAAAACCTGAATAGACCAATAACAGCAAAAGAAATTGAAGCAGTAATAAAAAAAACACCCATGACACAAAAATCCTGGACCAGATGGGTTCACAGGAGAATTCTAAAAAGCATTTAAGGAAGAGCTAACCCCCATTCTTCACAGACTATTCCAAAAAATCCAAAAAGATGGAATACTCCCAAAGTCCTTTTATGAAGCCAGCATCATCCTAATTCCAAAACCAGATAGAGACAAAAACAGAGAAAGAAAACTTCAGGCCAATATGGCTGATGAACATAGATGCTAAAATCCTCAAAAAATATTGGCAAATTGCATCGAACAATATATCCAAAATATCATACCACATGACCAAGTGGGATTCATCCCAGGGATGCAAGGATGGTTCAACATTCTCAAATCAGTAAACATAATTCATCACATAAACTAAAGCAAAGACAAAAACCACAAGATCATATCAATAGACACAGAAATAGCTTTTGATAAGGTACAACACCCATTTATGCTAAAAACACTCAGCAAAGTGTGAATAGAGGGAGCATTCCTCAATATAATAAAGGCCATCTATGAGAGACCTACAACCAACATCATACTCAATGGGCAAACATTAAAAGCTTTTCCACTAAGATCAGGAACAAGACAAGGATGTCCACTTTCACCATTCTATTCAATATAGTATTGGAAATTTTAGCCACAGCGATCAGGCAGGAAAAGGAAATAAAAGGCATCCAAATAGGAAAGGAGGAAACAAAACTGTCACTGTTTGCAGATGAGATGATAGTGTACATGGAAAATCTTATAGACTCTACCAAAAAACTCCTCGAACTAATTAATGAATTTGGCAAAACAGCTGGATACAAAGTCAATGTCCAGAAATCAAAGGCTTTTTTGTATACTAATAATGAATCAGCAGAAGCAGAATCAAGAAAAAATCCCATTCTATACAGCAAAAAGAAAATTAAAATATCTGGGAATAAACCTAACCAAGGAGGTAAAAGACCTGTATGCAGAAAACTACACAGCACTGAAGAAAGAAATCAGGGAAAACACAAACAAGTGGAAACATATACCGTGTTCATGGATTGGAAGAATTAACATCATCAAAATGTCCATACTACCCAAAGCAATATACAGATTCAATGCAATACCTATTAAAGTACTAATGGCATATTTCACAGACATAGAACAAACACTCCAAAAATTTATATGGAACCATAAATGAGCACAAATAGCAGCTGCTCTTTTGAGAAAGAAGAACAAAGTAGGAGGGATCACAATACCTGTATCAAACTGTATTACAAGGCCACTGTAATCAAAACAGCCTGGTCCTGGCATAAAAACAGGCACATAGACCAATGGAACAGAACAGAGAGCCCAAAAATCAACCCAACTCTCTACAGTCAATTAATATTCTACAATGGAGGCAGTAACATAAAATGGAGTAAAGATAGTTTCTTCAACAAATGGTGTTGGGAGAACTGGACAGCTACGTGCAAAAAAATGAAACTTGAGCACCAACTTACACCATACACCACAATCAATTTAAGGTGGATAAAAGACTTAAATATAAGCTGTGACAGCATTAAAGTCCTTGAGGAGAACATTGGCAAGAAAATCTCAGATATTCCACACAGCAACATTTTTACCGATATGTCCCCCTAGAGCAAGGAATATAAAGGAAAGAATAAACAAATGGGATCTCATCAAAATAAAAAGCTTCTGCTTGGCTAAAGAAAACAGTATTATAATAAAAAGACAACCAACTGTATGGGGAAACATATTTGCCAATGATACCTCAGACAAAGGTTTAATCTCCAAAACATACAAAGAACTTACATGACTCCATTCTAAGAAGACATCTAACCCAATTAAAAAATGGGAAAAGGGGTTGAACAGCTACTTCTCCAAGGAGGACATACAGAAGATTTAGAGACACATGAACAGATGCTGAGTATCATTATCTATCAGAGAGATGCAAATTAAAACCACAATGAGATACCACTTTACACCAGTCAGGATGGCTATCATAAACAAAGCAACAAACAACAAATTTTGGAGAGGCTGTGCGGAGAAAGGGTCCTTAGTTTACTGTTGGTGGGATTGCATACTGGTACAACCATTATGGAAAACAGTATGGAATTTTCTCAGAAAAATAAAAATCGACCTGCCTTTTGACCCTGCAATCCCACTGCTAGGATTATACCCCAAGAATCCTAAAACATCAATTTCAAAGAACCTATGCACCACAATATTCATAGCAGCACAATTTATAATAGCCAAGGGTTGGAAGCAACCTAGGTGCCCATCAGTAAATGAATGGATCAAAAACTTGTGGTACATATACACAATGGAATTCTATGCAGCAGAGAGAAAGAAAGAGGTACTACCCTTTGCAACAACATGGATGGAACTGGAAAGCATTATGCTGAGTGAAATAGGCCAGGTGTTGAAAGACAAATACCATATGATCTCACCTTTAACAGGATTCTAAACAACAAAACAAACAAGCAAGCAGAATGAAAACAATGACACTAAAGTAGAGAACAGGGGGACAGCGATCAGAGGGGAGAGGTAAGTGATTTTAAGTGGGGAAAAGGGGAGGGACTTGGAGGAACAAGTATGAAAGACACAGGGACTAGGACTTGGGGGGAGGAAATGGGAGGGAGATGGCAAGCAGGGGGCCGGGGGTGGGCTGGGATGGGAGAAATAGACAAAAACCTGTGCTTGAAAGATAACTAAATAAAATTTTTTAAAAAAGATAATTTCTTATCACCGCCTGGCTTATTTCACTCAGCATAATGCTTTCCAGTTCCATCCAAGCTGTTGCAAAAGGTAGGAGCTCCTTCTTTCTTTCTGCTGCAAAGAATTCCATTGTGTATAAAATACTATATGATCTCACCTTTAACAGGAAGCTAAACAACAAAACAAACAAGCAAGCAGAATAAAAACAATGACACTGAAATAGAGAACAGGGGGACAGCGACCAGAGGGGAGAGGGGAGGGAATTTCAGGGGAAAAAGCGGAAGGGTTTACAGGAACTAGTGTTAAGGACACATGGGCAACAACTAAGGGGGGTGGAAAGGAGAGAGAGGTGGGGTGCAAGGGAGGGGTTGGGCTGGGATTTGAGTGAAGGACAGAATACCGTAGTTGAAAAATAATTAAAAAATTAAAAATAAAGATAATTTCTTATTGAAAAATAAAGTATAAAACTAAAGGGCAAATACAAGTTGTTGCATTATGGAGATCTTGAATATACCTACAGGTCTAGAATAAAAAAAATCTAATCTTACACAAATAGTATTTAAGAAAATGAAATTAATCTTACAGGCACCATGTTTTATATGAATTCTGAAACAGTCACATCTGAAATAACTTAAAAGGAATTCAATATGATTTGCTCTGTGTTTTACTAAAGGTGATCTCAAACCTGACTCAATTATGTTGAAATTAATGTAAAGAAATGAAGTATAATTGTTTAATTAAATAGTGAAATGAAATATTTGATATTTCCAAGTTTGTATAATACTATGTACATGTGAATTGTAAAATGTAATGTATATATGCACAAAAATTATTAATTAAATGTACCATAGTTTTTTTGATCCAATTATTTACTGATTGGCACTTAGGTTGCTTCCAGCACTTGGCTATGGTAAATTGTGCTGCTATGAACATTGTGGTGCATAGGTTCTTTTGGATTCGTGTTTCGGAGTTCTTAGGATATAATGCTTGCAATGGTATTTCTGGGTCAAAAAGCAGTTCCATTTTTAGTTTTCTGAGAAAATTCCATATTGTTTTCCATAGTGGTTGTACCAGTCTGCAATCCCAGCAGCAGTGCACTAGGGTTCCCTTTTCTCCACAACCTCTCCAACACTTTTTCTTTGTTGCTTTGTTTATGATGGCCATTCTGACCTGTGTGAAGTGGTATCTCATTGTGGTTTTAATTTGCATCTCTGTGATAGCTAGCAATACTGAGCATCTTTTCATGTGTCTCTGGGTCCTCTGTATGTCCTCCTTGGAGAAGTGCCTGTTCAACTCCTTTGCCCATTTTTTAATTTTAATTTTAATTTTAATTTTAATTTTAATTTTAATTTTAATTTTAATTTTAATTTTAATTTTATTTTTATTTTTATTTTTATTTTTATTTTTATTTTTATTTTTATTTTTATTTTTATTTTTATTGTTGTTCAAGTACAGTTTTCTGTCTTTTACTTGATTCCAGCCCACCCCACAGCCCTCCCCACCTCCCTCCTGTTTCTACCCCCATCTATGTTATTGTCCATGTGTCATTTATACTAGTTCCTGCAAATCCTTCCCCTTTTCCCCTGAAATTCCCTTCCCTCTCCCCTCTGGTCACCTTTAAAAGGAACCTAATCAACAAAACAAATAAGCAAACAAAATATAACCAAAGACAGTGAAATAGCGAACAGGCTGACAATGACCAGAGGGGAGAGGGGAGGGAATTTCAGGGGAAAAGGGGAAGGGTTTGAAGGAACAAGTATAAAGGACACATGAACAAAAACAAGAGAGGAAATGGGAGGGTGTTAGGGAGGGCTGAGGGGGGTGCGCTGGGCTGGGAGTAAAAGGCAGAAAACTGTATTTGAACAATTAAAAATGTTTTAAAGCTGCTGAAAAAATAATGAATTTAATATTATACATAAATCTTTGAATAATGTTATGCAAACATCTAAAATATTATATAATAAATTATATAAATTTTCCCTGTTGAATCTTCAAGTTGGGTGGTGTGTGGCTTTGTATTTCTGGTTGATTCATTTTCAGGCATATCTATTATATACTGGAAAAAGGCTTTATATGCCAAGTTCACTTATATGCATTGATAACATTAATTAGTAAAGAAAAAATTAAAAATTAGTTTAATTTTTTTAAATGCAACCAAAAATACAATTAATAAAATTTAAAAAGTAGGGACATTTGCAGACTAGTAATTCATACACATACACAAAAATGTTAATATGCATATGAAAAATTATTAAATTTACTAGTGAACAGGAAAAAAATTTAAAACAACTGCAAGGCTTGGTGTTTTGGGGGATTTTTGGCTTCTTTTGTCTACTTTTATTTTAAAATAATATAAGTATCTACTGCTGGTGAGGATGTGGGACAAGTGGACCCTTGTATACGCTTTTTGCAGCAGTGTATGTAAGTACAACCTTTTTGGAGAGTAATTTGGCAAGATGTGAATATCTTCTTAAACTTTGACCCAGCTATCTAATTTCTAGAAAGATATCCTTTGAAAATACTAACAAATGTATGTACAAAATATGGCAAAATCAAATGTCAAGTTATAGCAGAGTAAACAGCTGTAGAAAGGGGGCTCTAAACATGAACAGAACCAGGAACCCAAATCAGAATTTATTATATATAACTCTTGGAATTTGCAAAAGAAAAATGAAATAAATAAATAATTTTTATAGAATATGGATTGGGGATGTACATCAATTTCATTTAAATAACAATGGGCAGAGTAACTACAACTCATATGAGGATCACATGTTTATATGTATATATGAATATAAAGGTGCTGTAGGATATACAGTCTGGCAGAAGTAACACCTGCTTGAGTGTGGTTGGGAGGGTAGCAATATGGGGGTAATAATTAATGGTTTTATTGTGAACATTTCACCTAAAATGTCATATGGTGTGCTTGAGTGTGATATTGCTATGTTACAGAATTACATATTTATGATTTTATAATAAAACATTTTGTATTAAAAAGGGCATTATTTGTGCTGGAACCTGAATATCTAATTATTTAACAGTGGTTACATATGGATAGTAGAATTAAAATGATGTAAAAGGGGACATTCCCTCTTAATATGTATATGTTTAATTTTTTACAAGTATATATCTCTACAGTTCATTGTTTTAGCCACTTTTTTGTCAAAAGCTGATTTAATCATCTTCTTAAATCTCTATTTCTTTAACACTCACCCAGCCCCATTTTTATTTAATTTCTTCAAGTATCAGAATGTACTTTATTTTAATTTGTAAAATTATTTTCATTTTTAAATCAGAGTTGGCATATACAATATTATATTAGTGTGAGGTGTACACCCCAGTGATTCTACATTACATAGCTTACTAAGTAATCATCCTGGTAAGTCTCATGCACCCTGACACCATACATAGTTATTAGCACATTATTGACTATATTCCCTATGCTGTATTTTATATCCTTATGACTGTTCTCTTACTATCAATTTGTACTTATTAACCCCTTCATCTATTTCACCCAATCCCCCAACCCCCCTCCCATCTGGCAATCAACAAAATGTCCTCCATACTTATGGGTTTGGGTTTGTTTCTCTTTCACTTGTTCATTTATTTTTATTTTTAGATTCAATTGTTGATAGACATATTTATTGACATTTTGTTGTTGGTGTTGTTGTTGTTGTTCTTCTTATTGTTGTTCTTCTTCAATAACACCCTTTAACTGTTCATGTATTACTGGTTTGGTGGTGATAAACTCATTTAACTTTTTCTTGTCTGGGAAACTCTTTTTATGTCCTTAGATTCTAAAGTATAGCTTATAGGTCCTTGCTTTTCATCACTTTGAATATCACTTACTAATCCCTCTGGCCGGCAGTGTTTCTGTTGAGAAATCAGCTAGAAGTCTTATGAGAGCTCCCTTGTAGGTAACTAACTGCTTTTCTCTTGTTGCTTTTAAGATTCTTTCTTTGTCTCCAAACTTCGGCATTTTAATTATGATGTGTCTTGGGGTGGGCCTCTTTGGGTTCATCTTGTTTGGGACTCTCTGTGCTTCCTGGACTTGTATGTCTATGTTGTTCACCAGGTTAGAGAACTTTTCCACCATTATTTTTTCAAATAGGTTTTCAATTTCTTGCCCTTTCTTTTCTCCTTTCAGCATGGCCCATAATGCAAATGTTGGTAAAATTGAAGTTTCCCCAGAAGCTCCTAGTGCCATTCTCATTTTTTGGAATCATTTTTGTTTTTGTTATTCTGATTGGATGTTTTTTGCTTCCTTATATTTCAAATCTCCATTTTTATTCTTTGTTTCATCTAATGTACTATAGATTACTTATAAATTATTCTTCATTTCAGTCAGTATATTCTTTGTTTCTGAATGGTTCTATGTATTGTTTTATACTTCCATTTTTTTATGTTTCCTATCACTGTTGAAGTTCTCCCTAAGATCATGTACTCTTCCCCTAAATTCCTTGAGCATCATTATAACCAGTGTTTTGAACTCTGCATCTAGTAGAGTGTTTGTCTCTATTTTGTTTAGTTGTTTTTCTGGAGTTTTAGTCTGTTCTTTCATTTGGGACATGTTTCTTACCTCCTCATTTTGGCAGTGTCCCTCTGAGTTTGTTTATACATATTAGGTAGAGCTGCTACATCTTTCTGGCTTGTTAGAGTGGCCTAGCATAGTAGGTATCCTGTGTGGTCCAGTGTCACAACCTCCCCATTCACCCAATCTGGACATTACTGGTGTGCCCCCTCCCCTGTGTGGGCTGTGTATACCCTCCTGCTTTAATTGATCCTTGATTGCTGCTGGCACATCAGTAGGAGGAATTTAAACCTAGGCTAATGAGCTGCAAGGACTGACTATGACCACCCTGGAGTATCAGCTGTGCACGGACCCACCCCATTAAGCAGAACTTATTTCAGCAGTACTCTGGTGCCCGCTGAGCCTGCTCCTTGTGTGTGTCATTTGTAGAGGTAGTTAGGTAGTACTTCAATTGTTTTTGAAGCTGTCCACTGGGTACAGTGGCTCTGGTGCCTCCAAGAAAGTGCACACCAAGGTCAGATATCACCTGTGTTCTGCTTGCGGCCCCTTAACATGAGCTACAAAGTGTCCTGTAGATGGCTGCTACTTGTGCTGGGATTAGAGGTCCCCAGAGGACTCTAAGCTGTGAACCAAGGCCAGCTGCCACTACTTCCAGGCCTGTCACTACTTAGTAAGAGGTATGGGTATGGTGAGACCAGAGTCTTCTTTTTTGAGAGATTTTAGAGAAATATGAAGTATGGCCAAAAGAGGCTATTCACGTGGAAAAGCCACTGGAAATAGTTTGGATGGACCTCCAATTTAGTTGGGTAGGTCTCAGCATATCACCAAGCTGGGGAAAACAGTAATAGAAATGTTGGTGAAGACTGAGATATGGAACCTGCCTTCCAGCTCTGTGCCTTTCTGGTGGGGGAAGGGTGGCTCAGAAAAGGAACAATGGCTTCTGCCACCACTTCCATCTGGGAGAAAGCTGCTCCTACAACTCTCACCCTTATGCCAGACACTTCAGTTCATCCTTGTATGGTTTGGTGCCTTTGGAGCTGTGCCCCAGAGCTGGAGTTCAGAGGAAGTGCATCTGTGTAATACCATATGCAATTTCTTTAAGCAGAACTGCCTGGGAATCCAGAATCCTGTGTCTCACTCATAATCCCACTAGTTTTTATAGATAGATGTTATGGGACTTCTTTTCCTGGCTATGGAACCCTGAAACACAGCCTCATTTTCTGTCACGGCTATGCATCCTCTCACTCTTAGAAAATCTTGTCTCTTACTTTACAGGGGGATTAGAATTTGAAAAGTATTAATGACACTCTCAACTTTCACT
Source organism: Artibeus jamaicensis (assembly GCF_021234435.1). Classification (NCBI taxonomy): domain Eukaryota; kingdom Metazoa; phylum Chordata; class Mammalia; order Chiroptera; family Phyllostomidae; genus Artibeus; species Artibeus jamaicensis. Next base: position 22,576,266 of record NW_026521506.1, read on the forward strand.
CCCCAAACACAAACCTATATGCTTTTGCACCTGTATTTGTTAGCTAGGACTGACATAATAAAGTACCACAAATGTGGCAGCTTCAAGAATAAAAATCTATTGACTCAAAATTTTGGAAGGTAGTAATCCAAAACCAAACTTTTGGCAGAGTTAGTTTCTTCTAAGGACTGTGAGGTATGGACCTCTTCCTGGCATATTTTCTTGGTTTGTAGAAGGTTATCTTCTCACTGTGACTCTTCATATCATCTTTCCTTTCTGTGTAGCTGCTTATCCAAATGTCCCCTTTTTATAAGGATTCCAATCATATTGGGATATAACTCACCTTAAATATCTTACTTTAACATGGTCAGCTCTGTAAAGATCCTATCTTGGAAACATTGTGAGTTATTGGGAATTAAGCCTGCAACATATGGATTTGGGGGAAAAACTAGACAATCATAACAATATGCATCCATTTTCCTTTTGTTAAAATCAAGTATATGAGCTTCCTGCTCTCTAAGAGTGTTCATCTTATGATGCTCTGGTTATATGATATTCTGTCTGGTAGTCTTCTCCATTGATCATGTCTTTTACCTCCTGTATTTTCAACTTATAACTCTCAACTTGATTATTTCTATTTGTTAAAATATATTTTTAATAATTATTTTATTGTCCAAATACAGTGTTAAAACATATTTGATCTCCAGTAACCAGGAAGGGGAGTATGGCCTTGTTATTTTCAATTATCTTAGGAAGAAAATCACTTTTTAAAATTTCCATTGTTGCTACTCTGGTCCATCCTACCATCAATCTCACTGGCACCATTGAAAGAGCTGCCAACTGGTCTCTCATCCACACTGCCCTGTACATCCCAAAATTAATTCTCTATGGAGCATCTTGAATGCTTTTTTTAAAACATAATTTTTGGTCATATCTCTTCTTTGCTTTAAACTCTTAAAAGGTATTCACATTGTCTTTACAATAAAATACAAAATCCTCAACATGGTTTATAATGCTCCCCCTACCCTACTCCCACCCATGATCTGGCTCTTGCCAACCTCTTCAGTTTTATTTTTCACCACTTTATTCCCCTTACATTCTACATGCCAGGCAAATTTAATTTATTTCAGTGACTTGGCTTTACTTATCTTTCTGTCTCCTCTTAATGCCCTTGAGTATGCTGTTCTATCTGTTTAGAACAGGATAGAAATATTGTACAACACTGCACCCAACTAACTCATATTCATTCTTCAATCTGAGTTTTACCTTTACTTCTTCTGGGAAATATTTCCTCACTTCACAGACTTATTTGGTTTTCTTTGTTAAGGTTTTCATATCACTGTACTTCATCAAATGACTTATTACTACTGAAAGTACCTATTTATTGGATATTTACATAATGTCTCTCTTACCCTCTTGTCCATAACTAACATGAGTTCAAGGAATGTGTCTGGCTTCATCAACATATGCTCTAGTTCCTAGTCCAGTATCTGGCTTATGAATGATAGTCAATAAATATTTGATAAATATTACAATTGTAAATGCTCAATGTTGGTTTTGTCCTTAAGCATTTAGCAAAGTAAAATAACTGGTATATAGCAGATACTTAATAAACAGTTATAAAAAGAATAATCAAATAAATAATAATGAGTGATATTTATGTAGAGACATAACAGGCATAAAAATTTGGGCAGCATATTTGAGATAGATTAAAGGAACTCAACCACCAACTTAGACCATACACAAAACTAAATTCAAGATGGATAAAAGACTTAAATATAAGTTGCAATGCCATAAAAGTCCTAGAGGAAAACATAGGCAGTAAAATATCAGCTATTCCAGGCAGCAATATTTTCACCTATATGTACCCTAGATGAAGAGACATTAAGGAAATAATAAACAAATGGGACTTCATCAAAATAAAAAGCTTCTGCATAGATAAAGAAAACATTAACAAAATGCAAAGGGAACCAACTGTATGGCAAAATATATTTTCCAATGATATCTCAGACAAGGATTTGCTCCAAAATATATAAAGAACTCACATGGCACCACTCCAGGAAGACAAAAAATCCAATTAAAAAATGGGCAAAAGACCTGAACAGACACTTCTCTAAGGAGGACAAACAGAGGGCTCAGAGACATATGAAGGGAGGGCCCATCAGAGAGATGCAAATTAAAACCACAGTGAGGTACCACTTCACACTGGTAAGAATGGCCATCATAAACAAATTAACAAACAATAAATGCTGCCGAGGTTATGTAGAAAAGGGAACCCTAGTGCACTGTTGGTGGGAATACCGAATGGTGCAGCCACTGTGGAAAACACTATGGAATTTTCTCAGAAAACTAAAACTGGAACTGCTTTTTGACCCAGCAATACCACTGCTGGAATTATACCATAAGAACCCTGAAACACCAACCCAAAAGTACCTATGCACTCCAATGTTTATAGCAGGGCAATTTAAAATAGCCAAGTGCTGGAAGCAGCCTAGGTGCCCATCAGTAAATGAGTGGATCAAAAACCTGTGGTACATTTACGCAACGGAATACTATGCAGCAAAAAGAAAGAAGGAGCTCTTACCCTTCACATAGCATGGATGGAACTGGAAACCATTATGCTAAGTGAAATACCGTAAGCCGGGCATTGAAAGACAAATACCATATGATCTCACCTATAAGTGGAACCTAATGAATAAAACAAACAAGCAAACAAAATATAACCAGAGACATTGAAGTTAAGAACAAACTGACAGTAACCAGATGGGAGAGGGGTGGGAAATAATTGCAGAAAGAGGGGAAAGGGTAGTCAAAGAAGTGGACAAAGCCAAAGTGGAATTGGATCTGGGGTAGAAGGTGGGGATGGGTGAGATGGGGGAAAGTTGTGGTAGGAAAATGGAGACACCTATATTTGAATAATAAAAAATGATTAAAAAAAGAGCCCTAGCTGGTGTGGTTCAAGTGGATTGAGTGCTGGCCTATGAACTAAAGAGTCTGTGGTTTGATTCTCAGTCAGATCACATGCCTGGGTTGTGGGCAGGTCTCCAGCTGGGGGCATGTGAGAGGCAACCACTCATTGATTTTTCTCTCCCTCTCTTTTTCCCTCCTTTCCCTGCGCTCTGAAAATAAATAAATAAAATATTTAAAAAATGATGTTTAAAAGAAAATGATATGATAATGAATAAGTAATCAGGCAAGGAAAAAGGAAACAAAAGAAAAAGACACCTGATCCTCAAAAGTAGTCTGTGTCATAGGAGTTTCAAATAGTATCCCCAGGTTGCTTTTGATCTTCTAACTTTGTTCATGGGAACTTTAAATTTTAGAAATGTCTTAATTTTGTGTAACCAAATTTATAAATATTTTTATACAGGTTTAGGAACAAAATAATTTCAAGTTTTTCTCCCACAGAGGTGTCAGTAATCTTTGTTCTAAGTTTGATGGAGAACTAAGATACTCCTTAAGAAACAAAATTCTTATACCCTGATATTATATTTCAGGTGATATGGACTCTATTTGTCATCAAACTGGTAATTATAAGGTCAGAAAATCAGGAGAAGGATCATGATTATAATTTTTTTATCCTCAGGATGTTCTCATATCACTCGTATTCCCTATTAGTCTTTAAGAATTATGCATATTACCAAGCAGTAATCCCTTCAAAGCACAAAGCAATGGAAGAATGAGGGTGCTTTGTATCCCTTCATAATTTGCAGCAGTATTAACAGAGTAAGACTAAATATGAAAAAAATCTAAAAGTAATCATTGGGATATCTGACCAATTACAAATATTTTTACAAAGCCCCAGCAACAGAAGCTTTCACTGAACATTGATTTCTAACTTTCCCAGATAAGATATTGATTGAATTAGCAGATTTATAAGGTAAAATATAGAAGGCCAATATTTCCTTTTAAAAGTGGGAAGTGTGATGCCAACATAAAATTGAAATTCAGAATAAATTTAAATTTACATGTTGCTGTTCCTTAGTATTGATAATTATTTAATTTAGTTGTTTATCTATGGACCTACTCACTAATCTAAAGGCATTCCATTTTTTATATTTTAAAATTCCCTTTCTCTCTCTCTGCCCCTGTATACCCTTCAATACCACAATACCACATGTCAAGGTCAAGTTGGGGCCTTCAGAACTGCAATAACACCTGCCCTCCCTAGATAGCCTCAATTCCATCAACAAGTGTCAAATAGGAAGTCACGGAGCCTTGGAATAAGTCTGCTTTTCCCTTGACAGGGATACATTGTGAGCCTTGCACAGTTTAACTTTGTTAGTTTCACCTGGAGGGATCCAGACATAGCCCCAGACAGCCTTGCCTCTCTGTACGTTGGAACTCATACTCTCACCTTCTTGAATAGACTCAATTTCATTGAGTCCCTCACCCTTGTTTGCATCAGTCACCACCAGAAACCCTCTGCTCATAACTGCCCAAATCTTCCACACTCTAATCCCCACTAAGTCTTTGTATATTGCCTGTTTTGTCTTTATTGTTCATTCCTCTTTAACTTCTGAAACCTATGTACTGAAACTTCTACAACTCATGGTTCATAAGCACCAAACTGTTCTATCCATTCAGTATTCTCTATGATTTTTTCCATCCTCCAAGGAGACTGCTGCAGCCTCTTCAAGTGATAGCCACTTCTTTTTCCACAGTTTTCTTACCACTGGACCTAGAATTGGAATAGTCATTCTCCTTGTTCCACCCTTCTGCCTCCAGTTAATTCTTATCTAAAAAACAAACAAACAAAAAACAGATTGGTATTTGATATCATCCTAATACATTTCCCACAACCCTTCATTGTTATTGACATTTACTCCCTCCTCACTTTATATACATTTTACATACATTCACTTAAACTCCTTGGCACTACTCCTGCCTTATCAGGACAATTGAAATATTCAGCAGATAATTCTTCCAACTCCATAACTTTAACCTCCTTTTGATCAATGATGTTATTCACCAAGTTACTGCAATAGTCTTCCCTATGATCATATTTGTGACCTGTGCTCTCCTATATGTTGGTCACTAGCCACATGTGGCTACAGAGAATTTGAAATGTGGCTAATCCAAAATGAGATGTACTAAAAGTAAAAATTATACATCGAATTAAAAAACTTTTATATAAAAAGTGTAAGATATTTCATTACTGTTTTATATTTATTAACATTAAATGATAAGATTTACTTATTTTATTAAGTAAATATTTTAAAGGGTACTAGAAAATATTAAACTATGTTAATGATCCACATTATATTTCTATTGGGCAACTCTGTTGTACACATTCTTGTGATCAATAAGTACAAAACTTCTATAGTCTCAATTTAATATTTTACCCTCTTTGACAGCTACCTCTTACCTTTCCAGCTCATGCCCTTTACTATGCCAATAAGATCCTTTGATGATCCAATATGATCCTTTGATTCTACTCTTTTTTTCTATTTTTATGCCATGAATATTTTCTCTTTATTTTTTCCAGCTTAAATTCCATAATCAATCATTGTAAGTGCTTCCTTCCATCCATACTCAACTCTCTTGTTCTTTTGACTTAGGTTTTTTTTTTTTTTTTGGTGCAACTACAGCCTTGGTTAAAATAACTTTCTACCTGTATTTTCCTATACCATATCACTAAACATCTCTGGAGACAAATGTACAACTATGGTGACTGGTCCTATTTTAACTTTATAATAATAATCTTATAATCCAGTGGTTCTTAAACTTAAATTAAAGATAAAGTTTTTAAAAGAAAGTTAGAATTAGACAGGGTAGACAAGATTCAAAGATACATGAGAAATCTTTGGTTTAAAGTGGCATCTGCCAAGCAGATTTGAGGCAGCTTCTTAAATCTCCTTATTCAAATGCATATGAAAAGGCTTTATTTTTTAATAGATGTTTAAGTACAGTTGTCTCCATTTTCACCTCACAATGCCTTCCGCCCCACTCCTCCCATGAAAAGATTTTAAATGCATAAAAACTCAAAACAACTCTAAAACATTAGATTGATGGGCAAACAATGATCATTTTTATTTACAAGAATTTCCACCAAGTATAGGACAGAATTATACTCAAAACAAAAATATTAAAACCTAACCAAGTTTTACCTCATGAAATAGAGTCTTCTTAATATGCTTCATAAAGGATAGAAAGAGTGGACACATAAATGAACAAGTTCACATAGAAAATAGCATCATCTAAGATTTGAACCCAGTAATGCTGATTCCAGAGCCCACATACTTCACAGTCAATAGCACCTCTTCTACTCAGAGCCCTTATTTTCATTATCTGTATACATATAATATTGTCTCCCTTTTATAAGAAGAGAAACTTCTTGAGGACATATTCTCCCCTGAGCCATCCATACAACAAGGTAAATTACACAAATAAAAGAATGTAAGAATAAATGCCTACATTTTCTCTTTCCCCCAGTACTCTATTAGGTTCAGGAGACACATTTCTGAGTTACCCCAAAGGATTGAATATAAGGAAGTGAGGGTTCATAATTTATCAATAGAAACTGCTATTTGCCAATCCCTGCCATTTTCCTCTATAACATCTTAAAGTGAAGAAAATAATAAACAAACTTTGGATCATTTCAACATATGTGGATCCCTAGTTAATTCTGTTTACTCTATGATCCCTTTTTTGTTGAAACCACAGGAACTAGAGCATATTTTTATTTTTATTTTCATATTGTCTGTGGTTTGCTTCCCCCACATTTACATTTACAAGAGGGCAATAATTCGTTTTCTCTGTTTCTATGTAACCTCAAGGCTTCAAAAAAGTGTTTGGTATGTAATAAGCACTTAATAAATAATCATTGAATTGAATACTGAATGTATTTCTCATTTATTCATTAATCTAACAAATACTTATTAGCCCCTATTACATTCCAGACAATATGTTCCATACTGGGAATACAGTAGAGAACAAAACTCACATTATCACTGCACTCAAAATATTTATATTTATAAGTACAAGGTAGTCAAAGTAATAAGCATTTATATTATAATGCAATACAAGCATATGATAGGTAGTGATAAGCACAAGTAACAGTTGAGTTGCATTAGAGGAGCCTTGGATCTAGCCTATAGGATCAGGGAACACTTCTGAAACCTGAAAAATAAGACCTGAAGTTACTGATTTCTAAAGTATATTCTCTAAACTAGGAGCCAGCAAACTTTTCTTTGTGAAAAGCCAGATAGTAAATATTTTAGTTTAAGCTCTGGGTCACATATGGTCCCTGTTGCAAGTACTCAAATTGATACTCCTAGCAAAAGCAGTAAGAGGCTCTGCATGAAAAAATAGGAGTGGCTCTGTTCCAATAAAACTATAATTTAAATAACAAGCCCTGGCTGGTGTGGCTCAGTGGATTGAGTGCGCACCTCTGAACCAAAGGGTCACAGGTTCAATTCCCAGTCAGGGCACATGCCTGGGTTGTAGGCCAGGTCCCCAGTAGGGGGAGCACAAGAGACAAGCACACATTGATGTTTCTCTTCTCTCTTTCTCCTTTCCCTCTCTAAAAATAAATAAATAAAGTATCTTTTAAAAAAAGAATAACAAGTCGCATCACCTGATACATTTTGTGCAGTCCTAACTGGAACCCATGGATTTAAAATTATTTTTGGAATACTAGAACCCTTGTTTATATAAATTTTACCTGGAATTCCAATATCTAATGAAACAAACTTAGAATGGCCAGTTTTAAATCTGAGGTGGGAGTTTAGAGACCTTTATCTCCCTTCTTGAATGAAAAGAGAATTAGGTGTAAGCTTCCATCTCCAGGACAAGAATTATCACTTTTTTACCTTTTTTCTTCCCTGACTTTCTCCCCATCTCTTACATTAATAGGTGATGCCAATGAGGTTGTTCTCACTGAAATAATCAAACCTACTTACTTTGCTGTTCAAAAATAGTAACCTAGTCCAATTCACTCAGGATATACTTGAAGACACTGCCATGAACTGAATTGTGTCTCCCTAATTTATATGTTGTTGACCTAACCCCCAATGTGACTGCATTTGTAATAGTGCCTATAGAGAGGTAAAGTTAAATGAAATCATAGGGTGGTGCTGTGATCCAATAGGATTAATGTTCTTATAAGATGAGACACAGCAGGAAAGAGCTTATTTTCTCTTTCTGCACACCTACTAAGGAAAAGCCATGGGAGCAGACAGCAAAATGGTGGCCATCTACAAATAAGGATAAGAATCCTGCCCAGGAAACGATTATGCTGACATCCTGAGCTCAGACTCCCATCCTCCAGAACCGTGAGAAAATAATTTGTATTTTTAAGCCAACCAGTCTAGGGTATTTATTATAGGAAACTAAGAAGACTAAGACAGATACTTGTCAAAGGAAAGGCGAGCTGGAGTTCTGTCATACTTTAAGATCAAAGTCAATCTTTGACCTTTTGTAAGCCTTTTTACTCAGCTGCTTCTTGGAGATCACAAGTTTCCTTTAAGGCAGCACTTACTGTTTTGTTTTTTGTTTGTTTTTTTGTTTTTTGTTTTTGTTTTTGTTTTTGCTGAGTCACTCAATTAATCCTAATGGTTTCTGACTACATACTGCTGCCCTAACTTTTGAAGGAAGCTTGTAAACCCAATGTGTAAAAATGAGCAGACGTTACTTCAGAGATTATTATTGCTGGTTCTGGAGTGGTAGCATGTATGCTTACCCAAGGAAGTCAATCACCCTTAAACTGCTGCCCGTCCAATATGTCTTTCTTTTCTAGGCCCATGCTATTCTTTGAGGAAGGTGATATAATAATAGGCAAGGCACACATGTGACTGCTGACTTTAACTGAGAAACTATCAGAGTTGAAAGCTAAGTAGATGAATGTAGCAGAAAAGCTTGTTAACAGCCCAGAAATCACAAATAGGATGCTGTGAAAACTGTCTGGGGGTTGTCAAAGACAGGTTGGCAAGTGCGTAGAACATCTTGTTTGTTTTGACATTAGAGCTACTGTGAATGATCCAATTGATAATACTCTTGGGGGGTCTATCATAAGCAGCTTGGGCCCTCAAAGGGTTGCCTACATTAAAACTAAAGAAGCATTCTGCTATATCTGAGTGATCAGAAGATGTATTTTCTCTGTTATCTAAAAAATGCTTAATAGAAAGTCATTGTACTCTTAAGATTTTCATGGTACACTATTTCTTCACTAGAGAGATGGGATATGGGCATTAGTTTTGATGACAATATAGAAACACAGATTTACTGCTTCTATTTGTACTCTTTAGAGCTAGAGTTTCAGACCCATGACCTTAGCCAATGCTGAGGAATTATAATAGAATATTTGAAAAGCATAACTATGACTCCAACTTTCTTTACAATTTTGTCCCCAAAATCCTAAGGAAGTCAAAACTTGATGGTGACATAGAAGGGTAGTTGGTAAAGTAATAACACAGAGTACTTGTTAAAAATATAGGAAATTTTATGCCCATGTGAAGTATTTCTTTTTCAAAAATTAGTCCCCTCTGAAATTTTAGACTTGTACCAGTAATGTTGGCAGTGTACAGACAATTTCTGGAATTCCTTTTGGAAATTAATTCACACGCTATTGAACTTTCTCCATGTCAGATATATACCATTCTTAACTTGTAATTAGATTGTTTGCAGCAACCAAAATATACTTGGAGCCTGTTTTTGATTAATTAATTATTTAGATAAGCTAATTTTTAATACTTTAGAACTCAAAATGATGTAAGACAGTAAAGTAATAAAACATTATTTTTATGTGGTCAGAAATTTTGCTCTGATGGGACCCTTCAAAGAGACACTCAAGAGAGGTTTTTGGCAAAAGCAGCATAGAATGAATAGGTGTGAATCTGTCCAATGGGCCTATTCTCAAAGGGGGTATACTCATTTGTATGGATACATTCTGATGAGCCTATTAAGCAATTGACCACATTCCTTTATAATCAAAACACATTTGAACTTGGTACTTTTGTCCAAGTAGCAGGTCATGTTCCAAACATAAGAAGAAGCCAAATTTCATAGAATTTTGAGATTATGGTAGGAGATTTAGATTTATTCTAAATATAAGGAACTGTTGGGGAGTTTTAAGAGGAGGAGTAGAACACACTGGATTACTTTTATGCTCTGGCCAAAATGAATTAGAGGGGAGCTGGGTGAATCTGAGTCATGTAGTTGTTTCTGTTACCCAAATACAAGATCATGGTAGCTGGATTAGTGGCAATAGAAACTGAGAAAAGTGACCGTAATTAAGAGATGTGTAGGAGATAATGAGTTAACACAGCTTAGCACTTATAGCACTGTCTCATATGTCCCTCAATACACATTGATACTATCACACCACAATGTAGATACACTTGCTCATTAGCTGGCTTAACATATAGGTAAATTTAACACAGTGATTGAGCTGTATAAACTGTAATTTTATATTATTAATATGGTTATTTATACACAGTGGTGAACAACTAGTGATTTTTTCAACTAGTAATTTTAAAACAGTGATTCATAAAACAAAAGAATATGACTTAGAACATTGCTACTGAATATTGCAGTAATATTTGAATAGATATAGCCTGTCATACCTGATAATTTATATATGTGCAGTCAGATTCAAAGTTAGCTTCAGCTTCCATTCGAGCAGAGTCCTTTTTATAGTAATTGCTAATTTGGCAGGGTTCATTTTTTGGTGGGAGTTCTTAATAAATTGTTTCTTTGAATAGAAATGCTTTTAGTACATTTCTCTGTGAATTATTCTTCCCTGATATCAGCTGTTTCTGTGGCACTGATTTCTTCTCATTATGACAAACTGACCTGTTACCAATTATTTTTGGTTCAAAATTGCTAACAATATCTCTTGGAACATTGTCCTAGTAGAGAGAGCCTCAGCTAGAACATAAACAAGCCCAGATGAACTTGTCATCTGCTCTAGAAGACGCTTTGGAATTGCCCCAGCAACACAGGTCTAATTGTCCAGTGTGCAGAATCTTGTATTCCTGTGCTGTAACCACACTGGGCAGCTGTAGCACCAAAATAGATACCTTGAGTTCACAAATTTTCATTAACCTAGGTTGGGTTGTTGTTTGGAAAGGCATTCTTAGAGAGGCCCTACAGAGCAAGGTCATTTCATTTTCATACAAAACTCAGTTCAAGAGTTTAAGAGACATTCACAAGGAAACACAGTTGTGAGAATACAGCTGAGTGAGTTCTCAAAGATGACAAAAGTATTATTCAGTCCAATGAAGAAGGCAAATGAGATAAGATTGTTACTTGAAATTATATAACAAAGCAACTGGTGGTTGTTGCTGTTGTTTAGATATTATCAATATAAAGAAACTTGGTAAAAATATGCTTTTAGCTGACCATTGCATCTTCCTAGGCTTGCAAGTAGAACACAATTCACTAGTCTTCATATAGTTATGTGAGGACCATGTGATGGAGTACTGGTTAGTAGAAATGGAAGCAGAAGTGACATGATGTTTTTACTGCGATGCATTTTTATGGTTGCTAGATGGGAGGGGGGTATGGGGAAATACATGAAGAGGTGAGGGGGTTAAGGACAACTTTACATCAGTCAGAATGGCCATCATAAACAAATCAACAAACAACGAGTGTTGGAAAGTTTGTGGAGAAAAGGGAACCTTAGTGCACTGTTGGTGGGAATGCAGACTGGTGCAGCCACTGTGGAAAATAGTATGGAATTTCCTCAGAAATCTAAAAATGGAACTGCCTTTTGACCCAGCAATTCCACTGCTGGGATAATATCTTAAGAACCCTGAAACACCAATCCAAAAGAATCTATGTACCCCAGTGTTCATAGCAGCACAATTTACCATAGCCAAGTTCTGGAAGCAACCTAAGTGCCCATCAGTAAATGAATGGATCAAAAAAATGACGGTACATTTACATAATGGAATACTACACAGCAGAAAGAAAGAAGGAGCTCCTAACTTTTGTGACAGGTTGGGTGGAACTGGAGAGCATTGTGCTAAGTGAAATAAGCCAGGTGATGAAAGACAAATACCACATGATCTCACCTATAAGTGGAACCTAATCAACACAACAAACAAGCAAGAAAAATTTAACCAGAGACCCTGAAATTAAGAACAAACTGACAGTAACCAGAGGGGATATGGGAGGGGATTATGATGTGGGGGGGGGAAAGGGTAAAGTGTTTTCAGCAACAACTATAAAGGGCACATGGACAAAACCAAGGGGGGCATGGAATCAGGGGAAGGGGGTGGGGATGGCTGGGTGGGGGGAAAGGCAAACAACTGTTCTTGAACAACAATAAAATTTAATTAAAAAAGAAGTACCAATAGGTAATTACAGAATAGCCATGGGGATGTAAATTACAGTACAGGAAATGGAGTAGCCAAAGCACTTATATGCGTGACCCATAGGCCTGAACAATGGTGGGGGGATTGCCTGAGGGAGCAGGGTGTGCTGGGTAGAGGGAGACAAAGTGAGAAAATAGGACAGCTGTAATAGCATAATCAATAAAATATAATTTTTAAAATGAATAAAAAGAAGAAATGTGTCTTCTCTAAGCTATTTTTCTCAAAACTGCATGAAAATGGGAACAAAATACTCAGTGACAACAGTAGCACAAAATGGTTGTAATCAAGATATCTTAGTCACTTATTGGAAGTGAACCATTGGACTAGTGTGAGAAATGCTTCTCTTTTGAGCCACTGACATTTGGGGGAGGTGCTTATTTTTTAATTTCAACACATCCTAGATAAATAATAATAATGACAATTGCAACAGCTACTGTTTTTGAGCCACATAACAGTGTAGGCATTGTGCTGAACACTTTATAAAAGATTTCTCATATTATCTTCAGAAACAAAATCTTTGAAGTAAATATTAAAATTTCATAAATTAAAAGCTGATTAAAAAAAACATTTTGGCCCAAGTCTTATATCAAATAAACATGTCACAGATGACTTACCTAGATCTAAATATATTATTTTCACTATGCTACAGCTACCCCTGAGTGAACATATTTCCATTGGTTGTTCCCATATTTCACAGGGAAATTTTCAGTATTGGGGTTTCCTAATGGTAAGGATTCCATAAGTCTCAGCAAAATGCCAGGAACAATCTGGAATAAATGAATAGATTAAACAAAGGGCTGAATGTAATTTCAACTCCTTAACAATTAAGTAGTAGTTACATTTATACAGTCCTAAAATTAGTTTGGCCCTTTAAAGGCAACCGTGAGGCTGATGTGGCCCCTGGTGAAAATGAGTTTGACACCCCTGATGTAGATAATATTTAGTACTCTGACAATGGTCACCACATTTGGAAGGTACTCATTTACAAACTATTTTTTTAAAGGACAAGAACTTTAAAAAAAGATTTTATTTATTTAGGTTTAGAGAGTGAGGAATAGAGGAAGAAAGATATGGAGAGAAACATCCATCTGTTGCCTCTCACACACCCCACTAATGGGGACCTGGCCCACAATCCAGGCATGTGCCCTGATGTAGAATCAAACCCACAGCCTTTTGGCTTGCAGTCCAATGCTTAATCCACTGAGCCACAAAACCCAGGGCACATCTCGTTTATTATTAAGAGAAAATTTATAGTATGTTAAAGGACATTAATAAGTATATCTAATTAGAATTTTACCTGATATCTTGTAGAATAATATGTCTAAAGAGATTTTTTCAAGCAATGTGTGAGTATAAAGTAATAAAATTAATTTCTTGTGATTTTTTTAATATATCTTAGAAGTCATTGCCCATAAAAAAGTTCCAAAGGCATTTTGAGCAATGGCACCATCACTGGAATATGTGTATATTCTCCCAGGGGGACTACTTAGAAAGATAGCACTCATTTAGATGTATAAATTCTGGTTTGTTTTCTTTTAAAATGTGCATTTACATTTATTTATGTCTCCACTATGTTCTTATGTATTTTTGTAATACCTATCTGCAAATTTTCCTTAACATAAATTCAGTGTTGGGAAAAACGCCTTTGAAATAACACATGAGATTGGAGACAGCCTTTTTCAATTAATGGAGATAAGATAGTATTAAAAGTTTCTACTTGTTAGAGGTGCATAAGTAGAATTCATGCTGAGTGTTGGCAAGCTGATATAATGGATAAAAGTTCAATGTTAGACACCTTGGTTCTAGGATTGCTTTGCCATTATATCAAGAAAATATGGATAGAGACTTCTGCCAAGATGGGGGCCTAGGTGGAAATACCTTGCATCCGTGTACAACCAAATCTAAAAACAACAAAGTTTTAACAATAATAAAAGCAATCAAACCAGAAAATCAACAATACGAAGTCTGAAAACAATGAAATGCTCAGCTAAACCGGTAAGAGGAGCGAAGCCAGCAGCGGAGTGGGTTGGCCAAAAAGATCCCCCGAGACGGGTGGTGTGCAAGCAGCCGAAGGTATGGATCCCAGGTGCGGGCTAGCTACGGGCTGACGCAGGGAAGAGGCACAGCTGGCTGTCTGCGGTGGAGCATTTGCATGCAGATAAACCAGTGAAGAGGCAAGCATTGAGACAGCAAGGCTCAGGGCGGTGGGCTCACAAATTTCCACTCAGAAAAACAGGCCGGGGCGAGCGGTGGGACAGACTGGGTGAGTGGAGAGGACCACCACTGCTCCCTCTCTGACCCCGGCCCCACATACAGTCACAAACCAGCGACCTGGGTGGCCCCACCCTGGTAAACAACTAAGGCTCCGCTCCTCATATGTAACAGGCACAAACAGATAAAAATATGGCTAAAGAACAACTCAGAGCCCCAGAGCCCATAAATCTAAGCAATGAGGAAATAGCCAAACTTTCAGATGCACAGTTCGAAACACTGGTGATCAGGATCCTCACAGAACTGGTTGATTTTAGTCACAAATTAGAGGAACATATGAAGGCTAAACTAATTGAAATGAATGGTAATGCACAGGAAACCAATAGTAATGGAAAAGAGATTGGGATTTAATCAAGGGAGTGGGACCAGAAGGAAGGAAAAAATGACCAAACAAAAAAGAATGAAAAAACAAGAATTCAAAAAAATGAGGACAGGTTTAGGAACCTCCAGGACATCTTTAAACGTTCTAACATTTGAATTATGGGGGTACCAGAAGGGGAAGAGGAACAGTCATGAGTGGAAACCTTATTTGAACAAATAATAAAGGAGAACTTCCCCATTCTGGCAAAGGAAATTGACTTCCAGGAAATCCAGGAAGCTCAGAGAGTCCCAAAGAAGTTGGACCCAAGAAGGAACACACCAAGGCACATCATAATTATATTAGCCAAGATTAAAATGAAGGATAGAATCCTAGAAGCAGCAAGAGATAAGGGGACAGTCACCTACAAAGGAGTTCCCATCAGACTGTCAGTGGATTTCTCAAAAGAGACCTACAGGCAAGAAGGGGCTGGACAGAGGTATTCCAAGTCATGAAATCCAAAGACCTACAACCAAGATTGCTCTGTCCAGCAAAGTTTTCATTTAGAATGGAAGGGTAGATAAAGTGCTTCTCAGATAAGACCAAATTCAAGGAGTTCATCATCACCAAGCCCTTATTATATGAAATGTTAAAGAGACTTACCTAAGAAAAAGAAGATAAAAAGATGAAAAGGGAAAGGACAGCAAACTCACAGTTATCAATAACCACACCTAAAACAAAAGCAAATTAAGAGAACAGCTAGATCAGGAGCGAACCATAGAAATGAAGATCATGTGGAGGATTAGCAAAAGGGGAGTGCGAGAAGGAGAAGGGGGGAGAAGGTACAGAAAATAAGTAGCTTAGTAGACAGAAAATAGATAGGGGGAGGGTAAGAATAGTATGGGAAATACAGAAACTAAAGAACTTGAGACACGTGTTTATGAACTGAAGGGGGGGAATGGTGGGGAAGGGGTGTGCAGGGTGGAGGGGAACGGAAGTGGGGAAATAGAACAAATGTAATGGCATAATTAATAAAAAAGATTTTGGAAAAAAGAAAATATGGATAAATGTTAATAATGCTATTCATTGATTGATTCTTCCTTTGCTCATACATTTATTAACTTACCATCCAGTTTTAAAAAAATATAAAATGCTCAGCAGACTCTAGTTACTTTAGGGATTATACAAATTTTATAAAAACTTAGCCCTTTCCCAGAAAGTGCTTACAATTAAGTAGATAAAATTTCAAACTTCCTAAACTTAAAGAAAAACTCCCTTAATTACTTCATTAATGTATTGTGAGAGTCTAATGAAAGAACTTATGTAAAATTGTTTTATGAGTTCTAAATTACTGTACACATACAGGTATTATCATGAGACCCTTTACAAAAATATATGACATTAAAACTGGTGTATTGATATAGAAAATATTTTTTCTTCTTAAGTAGTCATTTTGTTAGTTTCATTTGAAGTATTTTACAATATTGAAATGGGACAAAAGAGAAGAGTGGAAAAATAATGAGAGTGAGAAGACAAGATAGAGGTTTGAGAGGCAATCATGTTAAGGTGTAGAAGAGAACTGCAGTGACCAACATGAGGCTTTGAATTCATGAAGGTGGTGTCAAAGCAGGCATATAAGGAACTAAGAGTGAAAGGAAATAAGGATGGAATGGAGTAAAGGAGTGTGGGTGGTGGGATGTGAGGGTGATCTGGCTGTGACATCTGTCATTCCATTGATTGCCAGGGTTGATTCAGCTGATCTGGCTGGCTAGGTGGCTGTCCCCTTCCTCCCTCACCAATGTATGTGTGTCCCTCCCAAAGCTGCATGCTCAGTTGAAGAGGGTGACCTTCCTAACTACAGAAGATGGCTGGTCTTTGGTCAAGGGTATACAAGTAGCTGCACTCCCCTGCTAGAATCTCCAAACAAGCTCTCAAAAGAATGTGGGTGGCATAGCTTTTACTCTCAGACTTTTCTCAAAGATTTACGGACATCATCCTATTTGTGAAAGACAGAACTTCAGTTTCTATGCAGCTTCGGGATTATTGAGGTGTAAGGGACTAGAAACAGAAATCTATTTCAAGATCAAAGAGAGAACAAATTTATTGTAAAGATGCAGGGAAACTCATAGAAATTATTGCAAAAAATAAAGCTTGAGTTCACAGAAAAGAGAAAAGAATTCTCTTGCTCTCCTCTGACCTCAATATCCCCCTTTATCTTCTTTTACTTTGAGGTTACATGGTATATATTCTTTGCTTCTCCTTCCATGTTAGCATTGCTCTTTTTCACTCTGTAGAGTTTGGGCCATAGAGTCAGTATACTTGAGTTGAAATCTTGAATCTGTTGCTTTGATCTGTGCCACTTTTGTCAAACCACTTAAATTCTATGTTCTTCCATTTTCCCACCTGTAAAAAGGTGATAAAATACCTTCCTTTTATTGGGTTGAGGTGAAGATGAATTACTTTAATTTGTTTAAAAACACTTAAAAGATTTCCTGACTCCTAATAAGTGCTTCATGAGTATTTTATACTATCTTTTAGTCAGACTCCCCATAAATAATCTACTCAGGTTCTTAAGCCAATTATCATTTTCCAAAGGAAAGAGTATTTGTTCTGCTCTGACACTAAATTGCTATAAGAGCTTGACCAACTCCCATCCATGCTAGGTATTTAGGTTTCCTGTAAAATAAAATGAGGTTGGATTTGATGTATGCCAAAAGATCTCTGCTAGTGCTAAAATTCCATGATTCTCTGAAACTGCTCCCTTTTAACAAACACATACATGCATTAAATTTCATGTACTATGTATTTTCTTTATAAATAATATGCATTAAACAGCTAAGATCCAAGAGTAAAGGCAAATCTAAACCACAACAGACATAAATATATCATCCATTTCCCTACTCCCTGCACCCTACTTTGGGGAGGGGGCATTAAAACTACCTACATTTTCTTTCAAAGGCTCAAAGCAGAAGGCATGGATTTGGCATATGAAAAATACCCCGTGATAAATATAAATTTATTAGAAATTGAAACAGTTTAGGTAGAGACTGATTTGACAGAAAAAAATTGGAAAAGGAAATTAGCAAGAATAATTGAGGGAGGAATAAATAATTAACAATCTGCATAGCTTCCATTAGACACTATTAAGAGAGCATAATCTGGCCATGTGGTGATATGATTACACAAACTGATGGGATTACTAAGTGTAAATAAACATAACTCTCTTTCACTTTGCTCTGTTTTATTTGTTTCCAAAATAAAAATATCCCTTCCAACACATTACCGACCTTGGAATACTGGGAAGCAGCGTATCAATTAATACATTATTTAGTGCGAGGTCTCATTGTGGTGAGATTTTCAGAACTTCTAGAATAAAAGCTTCACCAGTTAGCTAATGTTAGCAGAGACGCCTTTCTTCTAACTCCAGAGTAGTGAAAGCTATTCACTTTGGTGTTTAGAGGTTATGTGTGTCTGCATAGGCTTGTGTGTATGTATGTATATGTGTGTGGAGGGTAGTTATATATTCTGGGTGTTTTCTAAAGTATTACAAAGTAGAAAGCTAAAAACATTGAATTTTTCATAATGCTTTCATTGTGAGAAACTAAATGCTTAACTGTGCTATTATTTTTATTTATTTAGTCATTGTTTAGTTATCTTGTCCAAATGAAACTGAACTCGAAATACTACAAAAGTATTGATAATAAGGTAATGGTTAATGGAAACAGTAAATGAGATTTTTGTTGTAACCATTGCAAAATCTCAATCTAGTTTTGTCTCCTAAATATATGCATAGTACAAGCACCAATCCCACATTTAAATTTACTATGTTAAAATATGTGTGGGGCCCTGGCTGGTGTAGCTCAGTGGATTGAGCGTGGGCCTGTGAACCAGACAACCGTGGTTCGAATCCTAGTCAGGGCACATACCAGGGTTGCAGGCCGGTTCCCTGCAGGCCAGTTCCCAGCAGGGGACTCACAAAAGGCAACCATACATTGATGTTTCTCTCCCTCTCTCCTTCTCTTCCCCTCTAAAGATAAATAAATAAAATAAAAAAATATATATGTGTGGGGAGTAACTGCTCAGTGGGTACAGGGTTTCCTCTTGTAGTGATGAAAATGTTTTTGCAACTAGATAAAATAGTAGTTGTATAACATTGTGAATGCCACTGAATTGTACACTCCAAAATGTTTAATTTATGCTACACCTTAATAAAATAATAACAAAAATGTGTAAGTGGGTGCTTTTAATAAGTACATAGTTTGTTTTTTTTTAGTATGATGAACTTAATGTTTTGTAGTTCTTAGTGAAATATAAAACTATCATTCTTTGATCACTCTGGAAGCTACATTTGGACCTCCCTAGATGTCTGTCTACAAAGTCATGATTTAAAATGGGCCCTCTATTATGTTGCTAAAGTGATAGAGCTATTCCTTTGAAAGTGTCATCCACATTACATGCAGGATTTCTCTTTTTCCTTCCCTTGATCTCTTAATGATTGCTTTGGCAGTAGATGCTCGTGTAATCTAGCAATATTGAAACAACACAGAGGCACTATGTTAAAGGAGACTGGGAGTACTTTTTTGGTAATTGTGGGCAAAAGTGTTCGAGGAAGGAAAAAAATAGCATCTAAGATGGAAGTGGAACAGATAAAAGCTTCACTGCCTTGAGAAAAAATGAGAAAAGCAGTGCAGCTCAGGTGCAGATAGTCAGGAAGCTAATAAATAAGAATTAATGTGAAGAGGTTCACTTTATCTTTGTGAGGCCACTTGACTTCCTATGATATATGGGGTTTTCAAATTAACCCAATAATGGCCCCTGGATATCAGTGAACACAATATGAAATTATAAAATATGTACATGATATACTCTTTTGTATCTCAATCCCTTTGTTCAACATGTTGTTACAGGTTTTTGTGGTTTGTTCATGTGCATTACTGTATATGATTACATTTGTCATTATACTATATTAATGCATTCCCTTTACTGATGCATATTTCAAAAGATTCAACTTTTGAGCTCTTACAAATAATTCTACCATGAACATGCTTGTATATGTCTTTTCAGAGAAATATATACTCATTTGGGGGGATATTCAACTAGAAATAGTAATGTCACATCATAGAGTTTGCATATATTTTATTCTACGTTAGTATATACTCTCAATCAGTATGCCAAAGCAGTTTTATAAACATACACTTCTGCCAGCAATGTATAAGGAACTGGTTTCTGGGTGTCCTTGCCAATACTTGAAATTGCCTGTCTTTAATTTTAGCCACCCTGATGATATTACATTGAGGTTTTAATGATTTATTTGAGTACTAATTATTTTAAGTACCATTTTGACATGTTTATTGGCCATTTTATTATCTTGTTTCACAACATGTTCACATAAGGTTTTATAATTTATTTAGTTATTTTTCAAGTACAGTTTTTTGTCTATTTCTCCCATCCCAGCCCCCCCTGCCCCGTGCTCCCCACCTCCCCCCATTTCCTCCCCCACAGTCCTCATCCCTGTGTCTTTCATACTTGTTCCTCAAAATCCCTCCCCCTTTTTCCCCTTAAATTCCCTTCCCTCTTCCCTCTGGTCACTACCTACTTGTTCTCTATTTCAGTGTCTTTGTTTTTATTCTGCTTGCTTATTTGTTTGGTTGTTTAGCTTCCTGTTAAAGGTGAGATCATGTGGCATTTGTCTTTCAACACCTGGCCTATTTCACTCAGCATAATGCTTTTCAGTTCCATCCATGTTGTTGCAAAGGGTAGTAGCTCCTTCTTTCTCTCTGCTGCATAGAATTCCATTGTGTATATGTACCACAATTTTTGGATCCATTCATTTACTGATGGGCACTTAGGTTGCTTCCAACTCTTGGCTATTGTAAATTGTGCTGCTATGAACATTGTGGTGCATAGGTTCTTTGAAATTGATGTTTTAGGATTCTTAGGATATAATCCTAGCAGTGGAATTGCTGGGTCAAAAGGCAGGTCGATTTTTATTTTTCTGAGAAAATTCCATACTGTTTTCCGTAATGGTTGTACCAGTCTACAATCCCACCAACAGTGAACTAAGGACCCCTTTTCCCCACAACCTCTCCAACATTTGTTGTTTGTTGCTTTGTTTATGATAGCCATCCTGACTGGTGTAAAGTGGCATCTCATTGTGGTTTTAATTTGCATCTCTCTGATAGCTAACGATATTGAGCATCTCTTCATGTGTCTCTGGATATTCTGTATGTCCTCCTTGGAGAAGTGTCTGTTCAAGTCCTTTCCCCATTTTTTAATTGGATTAGATGTCTTCTTAGAGTGGAGTCTTGTAAGTTCTATGTATATTTTGGAGATTAAACCTTTGTCTGAGGTATCATTGGCAAATATGTTTCCCCATACAGTTGGTTGTCTTTTTAATTTAATACTGTTTTCTTTAGCCATGCAGAAGCTTTTTATTTTGATGAGATTCCATTTTTTTATTCTTTCCTTTATATTCCTTGTTCTAGGGGACATATTGATCTACCCCAAAACAGCTCAAACTAATTAATGAATTTGGCAAAACAGCAGGGTACAAAGTCAATATCCAGAAACCAAAGGCATTTTTGTATACTAACAATGAATCAGCAGAAGCAGAAATCAAGAAAAAAATCCCATTTGATATAGCAAAAAGAAAAATAAAATATCTGGGAATAAACCTAACCAAGGAGATAAAAGACCTATATGCAGAAAACTACACAGCACTGAAGAAAGAAATCAGGGAAGACACAAACAAATGTAAACATATACCTTGTTCATGAATTGGAAGAATTAACATCATCAAAATGTCCATACTACCCAAAAGCAATATACAGATTCAATGCAATACCTTTTAAAGTACCAATGGCATATTTCACAGACATAGAACAAACACTTCAAAAATTTATATGGAACCATAAACAACCCTGAATAGCAGCTGCACTTTTGAGAAAGCAGAACAAAGTAGAAGGGATCACAATACCTGATATCAAACTGTATTACAAGGCCACTGTAATCAAAACAGCCTGGTACTGGCATAAAAATAGGCACATAGACCAATGGAACAGAACAGAGAGCCCAGAAATCAACCCAACTCTCTACAGTCAATTAATATTCAAAAAAGGGGGCAGTAACATAAAATGGAGTAAAGATAGCCTCTTCAACAAATGGTGTTGGGAGAACTGGACAGCTACGTACAAAAAAATGAAACTTGAGCACCAACTTACACCATACACCAAAATAAATTCAAGGTGGATAAAAGACTTAAATATAAGCCGTGACAGCATTAAAGTCCTAGAGGAGAACATTGGCAAGAAAATCTCAGATATTCCACGCAGCAACATTTTTACCGATATGTTCATTTAAGTTTTATTCATTTTTCTTTTGGGTTGTTCTTTTTTAAATTTATTTGTAACCCTTTATATATTTTTGATGCATTACCTGTGTTGGATATATATTGCAACTACCTTCTCCCACTTCATATCTTACATCTTCAGTGTTTTAAATATGAATATTGTAAAATAGAAATTCTTAATTTTAATAAGGTACAGTGTATCAATATTTTATATATGCAAAATGCTATTTCTTTGCCAGTTCCAGATCATGAAGATCTTCTCTTATGCTTCCTCTAAAGTGCTTTATTGTTTTAATGCTCACTTTTATAACTGATTACCTTGGAATTCATTTTCATGTTTCAATTAAAATACTTTTTTAAAGATTTTATTTATTTACTTAAGATGGGAGGAAGCAAGGGAGAAAGAAAGGAAGAGAAACATCAATGTGTGGTTGCCTCTTGTGCATCCTCCACTGAGGACTGACCTGGCCCACAACTCAGGCATGTGCCCTGACTGGGAATTGAACCAGCAACCGTTTGGTTCTCAGGCTATTGCTCAATCCACTAAGCCACACTAGACAGGGCAAGTAAAATTCTTTTTACATGTGGATGTTAATTGGTCGTGTACCACTTACTGAAAATAACCACCTTTTCTTACTATACTGTAGTAGCATCATTTTCATAAA
Source organism: Artibeus jamaicensis (assembly GCF_021234435.1). NCBI lineage: Eukaryota > Metazoa > Chordata > Mammalia > Chiroptera > Phyllostomidae > Artibeus > Artibeus jamaicensis. Next base: position 22,599,147 of record NW_026521506.1, read on the forward strand.
TCTGGTTAATATATATATGTGTGGGCTATTTTCTTGACTCATCATTGGGTTATTCTTCTATTATTGCACAAATATCATACTGTCAAAACTACCATGGACTTTCAAATTTTTATATTTAGGGACTTACTTATTCCAGCTTTGGTTTTCTTTATAATATTTTGGTATTCTTCAGTAATTTTTCCTATTGCATTTTTATGTAATTTGTAGAATTATCTCACACATAAACATGTAAAATTGTTAAAATTTTTATTGAAATTTGGGATAATTTAAAACATTGAGTTTTTTATTTTTTAATATTTATTTATTTTTAGAGAGAGAGGGAAAGGAGGGAGAAAGTGAGGGAGAGGAACATCAATGTGTGGTTGACTCTTATGCACCACTCCCACTGGGGACCTATCCTGCAGCCCAGGAATATGCCCCAACTGGGATTTGTACCAGCGACCCTTTGGTTCACAGGCTGTCATTCAATTCACTGAGCCACACAAGCCAAGGCTAAAATATTGAGTCTTTTAATATATAAGAATGATATATCCTTCAATTTACTTTGTATTTATAAATCTATCTCAATAATTTTTGTAGTTCTCACTGTAGAGTTGGTCCTGCATATCTGTGGGTACTATACCTATGAATTCAAACAATCTCAAACAAAAAATATTCAGAAAAAAGTTACATTTTTACTGATGTGTACAATGGTTTTATCTTTACTGAATATGTACAGCCATTTTTATTGTCATCATTCCCTAAATTACACAGTCTAATAATTTTTATATTGTATTAAGCATTATAAGTAATCTAGAGACTGTTTAAAGTATATAAGAGGGGAGAGTCCAAGAAAAATGAAGAGTAGGTGGAAGCTACAATCACCTGCCAATGGCCCCAAATCGGATTTACAGCTAAATTATAGAGAAATCAACCTGAACAGCAAACTTAAGGCTAAGTGAACTAAAAATATTATAACAAGAGTTTACAGAAGAAACAGCACAGAAATTGGTAAGAAGGGTGGCAACAAAAGAAGAGTTTTCCCCCACACATATGTGCAGCAGCTGAAACACCAGAGCGATATCTTGGTTGCAAAACTCCTTCCCTCAAGGAGTATGGGATATCATTCCCATGTAAGAATCCCCAGTCTAGAGTTACAGAGATAGGAAAAGGAGCCTGCAGAGCATCTAGAGGTGGAAATCAGTGGAGATTCAGTCCACCTGCAAAAGAAGGGAGTCTTTTAGAGACCCAGATGCCACCTCCCCAAGGTCAAGCACTCCTTTCAATACAGCAGCAGCCTGGGGAAGCACGGCTCCATTCCCCAACTGCTGGGAAGACCACTCTGCCATGCTCAGGTCTTACAGAGGGATCTAATAGATGCACCCAGCAGTGAAATTTGGGGCACTGTTTTTGTGGGAAGGCTCTTAAAAATTCAGACAGTGACTGAACTATGTGGTTTTGGAAAGGCCACAGGTCTTCCCAGCCTCAAGCACACAGCTTACACTCCATCATCCCACCTGTTGAATCACTTACCCAGCATCATCCTGCTGAGTTCAGTCACACAGGGAGACCAGAGTGCTGCACAAAGCTGGGACATTTGGAGCATGTCTCCTGGAGAGGCTTTTGTTTGGGAATTTGGTTGGTGCTGGGTTGTGTGACTCCATCACAGGAGGACCACTCCTATTTCCCCTCCAAGCTCAACACACTCTATCTTAGGAAAAGGAAGAAGTGTTTGCCTCCCTCCTACAGGCCTGAGGGCACCACCCCTATGGAAACTGTTTGGATCTGTCCTTCCAAGTCCCCAACACCCCTGAAGTCTGAGCTCAGTTTCTTAGGAAGAAAGGAGAGCTGCTGGGAGCTGGGACATTCTAAGTGTGTGTCCCTTGGGGGCTATTGTCTGGTACCAGTATCAAGTGCCTGGCCCCCTCCTGTGGACTCAGCTGGTATCACCCTTAATGGGAGACTTTTTTGATTTGTTCTTTCTAGCCCCATGGCTCCACTCAGCTGAGCTTGTTCCTGCAGAGGAGATGGTTGCCTGCACCCAACCTGAACTTGTGGCCTGTTCCTCCTGGAGGGGCTAGAGTTAGAAATGCTGGAAGAGACTGAGTGGTTTGTCTCTGAAGTATGGGCCACTTTCCCCGGCTTCTGTATCTGACCATGTGATCCCCAAGTAGGGGAGCCACTACCCCCATCCTCCCAATCCTTCTCACCTACTCTACCAAGCTCACAACCTGCAAACGGGTATGAAGGTTGTGGCCTGCCTGAGTCTTCTCTATAGTTTTGTTTTTTTAACAGAAATCTCTGGAGGAACACCAGGCAACCTCAGGGGGAGGTTATTAGCTGACAGGTGGAGGCAGACCTCAGGAAGCACTATACCTTCTACAGATCTGTGACGAGCCCTAAGCAGGAGGAAGAAGTAGACCCTTGTACACAGATTGGGTCCTCACATGTACACCCATGCCCAGGAGACATAACCACAAACAGTATATAGCATGGTATCTCCAGAAAGGTAGCTCAAGGCTGGTTACACAGAACATATGACATTGACCTGTACATGAACCTTACAAAATTGGACTTAGAACCAACACAACCAGTGGTAGGCTTCAGACTACACCAGACATCAACCCAACTTATCACACAGGCAGCCTGATTTCAGCAGGCACCAGAACCTGCTGGAAATAACTATGCCTCTGGGGGAAACCTCTGCATTCATACAGGGTGGTTGAGGTTTATCCTTATAGCCAGCCTGAGGGTTAGCTCTACCCACAAAAGAGCCAAAACTATTCAAGGCTTAACTACAACAGGAGGTTTCACACAACCCAAAAACAACATTGCTAGAGAAATGAGCTCAGGTGAAATGGAAGATTGTGCTACTGAGCCCAGCAGGACACCTCTATCATAAAGCCATCATAACAAGTTTGGGAGCCATAGCACATCTATGTAATACACATAGACAAAATGGGGAGACAAAGAAATATACTCCAAATGAAAGAATAAGAAAAAAACCCTTGAAAAAGAATCAAATAAAATGGAAGCAACCAAAATACCAGATGCAGTGTTTAAAATGATGGCTATAATAATGTTCAAAAACATTAGAAGAAGACTAAATGATCTCAGTGAGAACTTGAAGAAAAATATAGTAATTATTTAAAAGAACATAAAAATCATTAAAAAGAACCAATCTGAAATAAAGAATACAATATTTGTAATGAACAAGACACTAGAAAAAATCAAGAGCAGGTTAGTCACAGAAGAGGATCAAATCAACAAATTAAAAGATGAGATAACAGTCCTGACTGGTGCAGCTCAGTGGACTGAGTGCTGACCTACAAAGCAAAGGGTCACAAGTTCTATTCCAAGCCAGGACACATGCCTGGGTTGCAGGCTAGGTCCCTAGCAGGGGGTGTATAAAACACAACTACACATTGATGTTTCTCCCCCTCTCTTTCTCTCTCTCTAAAAATAAATAAATAAATTCTTTAAAAAAATAAAAGGCAATTTCCAGTCAAGATAGAGGCATAGGTTGAAATATTGTGCCTCCTCACACAACCAAATGTAAGGACAACAAAGCTTTAGAAACAAAAACACAACCAGAACACACAGAAAATTGAACTGTATGGAAGTCCAACAATGAACCATTCATCTAGACCAGTAAGAGAGGTGGAGTTGGCAGCCAGCAGAGAGGGGTCACAGCAGAAAAAAGCGGTGGTTGGCAGACCAGGGCACACAGGCAGCAAGGGGCTTGAAGACTCTGGTTGTGGGGAGGAAATGAGCAGGCCCAGTGAGGCACACAAAGCAGTTGCCTGACAACGGACATACATTTGCATGCAGATAAACCAGGCAAAACCAGGCAGTGAGACAGACCGGACAACCCAGGGCCCCAGCAACTGGAAATAAAGTCTAAAAGCACTGATTGAAAACACTTGTGGGCATTGAGGTGCAGGGAGACTCCTAGCCTCACAGGAAAGTTAATTGGAGAGACCCACAGGGTCCTAGAATGTACACAAGCCCACCCACCCAGGAACCAGTACCAGAAGGGCCCAATTTCCTTGTGGGAAGAGGCAGATGGGACTAAAATTCAACAGAGACTGGAGCAAGCACCATTGTTCCCTCTCTGACCCCACCCCCATGTACAGCATCACAACCCAGTGACTGGGTTGTCCTGCCCTGGTGAACACCTAAGGCTCCACCCCTCATATGTAACAGGCATGACCAGACCAAAAAATTATGGCTCAAACAGAAGAACAAATCAAAGCCCCAGAGCCAATACTTTCAAGTGACCAAGAGACAGCCAACCTATCAGATGCACAGATCAAAACACTGCTGATCAGGAGGCTCACAGAATTAGTTGAATTTGGTCACAAATTAGATGAACAAATGAAGGCTTCACTAAGTGAAATGCAGAAAAATGTACAGGGAATGAATAGTGATGGAAAGAAAACTGGGACTCAATCAATGGAGTGGCCCAGAAGGAAGAAAACAACAACCAAACAGAAAAGAATAAAGAAACAAGAATTCGAAAAAATGAGGAGAGGCTTAGGAACCTCCAATACATCTTTAAATGTTTCAACATCCGAATTATGGGAGTACCAGAAGGGGAAGAGGAAGAGCAACAAGTGGGAACCTTATTTGAACAAATAATAAAGAAGACGTTCCCCAATCTGGCAAAGGCAATACACTTTTGGGAAGTCCAGGAAGCTCAGAGAGTCGCCAAGAAGTTGGACCCAAGAAGGAACACACCAAGGCACATCATCATTACATTAGCCAAGATTAAGTTGAAGGAGAGAATCCTAGAAGCAGCAAGAGATAAGGGGACAGTCACCTACAAAGGAGTTCCCATCAGACTATCAGCTGATTTCTCAAAAGAGACCTTAAAGGAAAGAAGGGGCTGGAAAGAAGTATTCCAAGTCATAAAAATCCAAAGACCCACATCAAAGATGGCTCTATCCAGCAAAGCTTTCATTTAGAATGGAAGGACAGATAAAGTGCTTCTCAGATAAACTCAAGTTCAAGGAGTTCATTATCACCAAGCCCTTACTATATGAAGTGTTAAAGGGACTTATCTAAGAAAAAGAAGATAAAAAATATGAAACATGAAAGGACAGTAAACTCACAGTTACTAACAACCACACCTAAAACAAAAGCAAACTAAGTGGACAACTAGATAAGAAGCAAAGCCACAGAAATGAAGATCACATAGAGGGTTAGCAACAGGGGAGTGGGAGGAGGAGAAGGAGGGGAGAAGGTACAGAGAATAAGTAGCATAGACAGTGGGGAGAAAATAAACAGGGGAAGGGCAAGAGTAGTGTGAGAAATCTAGAAGCTAAAGAAATTATGACACATGGAAATTAACTAAAGGGGGAAATGTGGGGCGATGTGCAGGGTGGAGGGGAATGAAGAGGGGAAATGGGACAACTTTCATGGCATAATCAGTAAAATATATTAAAAAATAAAATAGGACTTTGTCAAGATGGAAGTATAGGTGGAAGCACTGCACCTTCTCGCACAACCAAATTTAAAAACAACAAAGTCTTAGCAAGAAAAATGCAGCCAAACCACAGAAAATTGAACTACACGGAAGTCTGACAACAACAAACACTTCAGCCAAACCAGTAAGAGGGGCAGAGCCAGCGGCAGAGCCAGCAGCAGAGCCAGCAGCAGAGCGGGTTCGGGCAAGAAAGATCCACCGAACCGATGGGGGCATGCAACCCAGGTACACTGGCAGCTATAGGTAGATCCCAGGTGTGGGGAAGAGGGCGTGAAGCGGTGGACCCACTGAGGGCTGATTGTGGTCACGCATTCATGTGCAGATAAACCAGTGGAGTTGCTGGCAGTGGGATAGACCTTGCAGGCCCCAGTGGCAGGAACTGACAGAGGGAACTGCCATTGTCCCTCTCTGACCCTGCCCCCACATACAGAGTCACAAACCAGCTACCTGGGCAGCCCGGCTCTGATGAAAATCTAAGGCTCCGCTCCTCATACATAAGAGGCACGAACAGATCAAAACATGGCTCAAGAACAACTCAGAGCCCTAGAGCCGATAAATTTAAGCAACCAAGAGATAGCCAAACTTTCAGATGCACAGTTCAAAACACTGGTGATCAGGATGCTCACAGAACTGGTTGATTTTAGTCACAAATTAGAGGAACATATGAAGGCTAAACTAAGTAAAATGAAGGGAAATGCACAGGAAACCAATAGTAATGGAAAGGAAACTGGGACTAAAATCAAAGGAGTGGACCAGAAGGAAGAAAAAATGACCAAACAGAAAAGGATGAAGAAACAAGAATTCAAAAAAATGAAGAATTTGGAGGAACAAATAGCAAGGACACAGGGACAAGAACTAAGGGGGTGGAAATGAGAGGGAGGTGGGGAGAATGGGGAAGGGGAGGCTGGGATGGGAAAAATAGACCAAAAAAACGTACTTGAAAAATAACTAAATATTTTTTTTTTAATGAGGAGAGGCTTAGGAACCTCCAGGACATCTTTAAACATTCCAACATTCGAATTATAGGGGTACCAGAAGGGGAAGAGGAACAGCCACAATTGGAATACTTATTTCAACAAATAATAAAGGAGAACTTCCCCAAGCTATCAAGGGAAATAGACTTCCAGGAAATCCAGGAAGCTCAGAGAGTCCCAAAGAAGTTGGACCCAAGAAGGAACACACCAAGGTACATCATAATTACATCAGCCAAGATTAAGTTGAAGGAGAGAATCCTAGAAGCAGCAAGAGATACGGGGACAGTCACCTACAAAGGAGTTCCCATCAGACTGTCAGCAGATTTCTCAAAAGAGACCTTACAGACAAGAAGGGCTGGAAAGAAGTATTCCAAGTCATGAAATCCAAAGACCTACATCCAAGATTGCTCTATCCAGCAAAAGTTTCATTTAGAATGGAAGGGCAGATAAAGTACTTCTCAGATATGATCAAATTCAAGAAGTTCATCATCACCAAGCCATTATTATATGAAATGTTAAAGGGACTTACCTAAGAAAAAGAAGATAAAAACGATGAACAGTGAAAGGACAGCAAACTCGCAGTTATTAAGAACCACACCTAAAATAAAAGCAAACTAAGAGGACAGCTAGATCAGGAGCAGAACCATAGAGATGAAGATCACATGGACGTTTAGCAACAGGGGAGTGGGAGAAAGAGAAAGGGGGAGAAGGTACAGAAAATAAGTAGCATAGACGGTAGGCAGAAAATAGGTAGGGGGAGGGCAAGAAAAATAGGGGAAATATAGAATCTAAAGAACTTGAGACATGTGGTCATAAATTAAAGGGGGGAATGGTGGGGGAGGGGTGTGCAGGGTGGAGGGAAATGAAGGGGGAAATAGAACAATTGTAATTGCATAATTAATAAAATGTGTTTAAAAATAAAAGGGTGATAAGTTCCATAATAAACTTTTATGCTTGCACAGCAATAAATAAATAAATAAATAAATAAATAAATAAATAAATAAATAAAAATAAAAGACAAGATAACAGTAATCACCCAAGCAGAGAATCAAAAGAAAAATGTAAAAAAAAAAAAAAACTGGCAAAGACTTAAGGACACATGGGACAACATCAGGCATAACAACATCCACATCATAGGATTACCAGAAAGAGAAAATGTCAGCAAGGGATAGAGAACCTGTATGAAGAAATAATGCCTGAAAACTTCCCTAACCTGGTGAAGGAAAAAAGGTACACAATTCAGAATGTGCAGAGATTCCCGATCAAAATGAAACCAAAGAGCACCTCACCAAGACACATCAAAATTCAAATTCAAAGATTAAAAACAAATAGAGAATATTTTAAAAGATAAGAAAAAAGCAATTAGTTGCCTATAAGCAAACTCCCGTAAAGCTATCAGCTGATTTCTCAACATAAACCCTTCAAGCCAGAAGGGATTGGCATAAAATATTCAAAGTGATGGAAAGCAAGAACCTACACCAAGACTACTCTATGCAACAAGGCTATCATTTAAAATGGAAGGCAAAATAAAGACCTTTCCAGAAAAAAATCTGTAGAAGCTTATTACCACCAATCCAGTATTGTGAGAGCTATTAAAGGGCCTGCTTTAAGAAGAAGAAAAAGAAAATCAAGAAAGAGGAATATAGGTGTAAAGAATAAAATGATGACATTGAAAATCTTTTCATATGTCTATTGGCCACCTGTATGTCCTCTTTGGAGAAGTGTCTATTCAAAGATCTTTTGCCCATTTTTTTAATTAGACTTTTTCAGCGTTGAGTTTTATGAGTTATTTATAAATTTTGGATTATAACCCCTTATCAGATGTATCAGTGAATATGTTCTCCCATTCTGTGGGTTGTCTTTTTATTTTGTTGATGTTTTCCTTTGCTGTGCAAAAACTCAATGAGATATCATTTCACACTTGTCAAATGGTTATCATTAATAAGTGAACAAACATCAAGTGCTGGTGAGGATGTGGAGAAAGCAGAACCCTTTTGCACTGTTTGCAGTAATGTAGATTGGTGCAACCACTGTGGACCATTAGTATGGAGACAGCAGGAAAAATTAAAAACAGATCTCCTTTTTTGACCCAGTGATCCCACTTCTGAGAATATAACTGAAAGAACCCAAAACACTAATTTGAAAGAACATAAACATTCCTCCCCCATTCATTGCAGTGCTATTTATAATCACCAAGGTATGGAAGCATCCAAAATGTCCATCAGTAGGTGAGTGGATAAAACAGTTATGGGATATTTATACAAACGAATAGAACTCGGTCATAAAAAAAGAAAAAAGTTTTATCATTTGCAACAGTATGGATGGACCTGGAGAACATTATTCTAAGTGAAATAAACCAGTCAGAGAAAGAGAAATACTGTAAGATTTCACTCATGTGTGGAATCTAATGAACAAACTGAACTAACAAGTAAACTAGAGACTGGCTCATAGATAGATAGCAGGCTGACAGTTAAAGGGGGTAGGGTAGGGGTGAATAACTGAGCAAAAGGAAAAAGTACTTATGAACATGCACAACAATTTGATGATTGTGAGGGGGTAGGAATGGGGGAATAAGGTGACTAAATGGTGATGAAAAAATATAATAAAAAATCTCTTTTAAAAATATTTTTTAAATTATTTTTAGAGAGAGAAAGCAGAAAGAATAGAGAGAAACAGAAGTGTGTGGTTACCTCTTGTTCACCCCCTACTGGAAACCTCGCCCACAACCCAGGCATGTGCCCTGACTGGGAATTTAACCGGGGACTCCTTGATTCACAGGCCAGCACTCAATATATTGGACACATCAGCCAAGGCTAAGAGTTCTTTAAAATAAAAAATGGCAATCAAAATGTACTTATCAATAATAACCTAAAATAAAAATGAATTACTCTAATCAAAAGACATATAGTAGCTGAATGGATAAGTATGCATGGCTAATATATATGCTATCTATAAGAGACTCACTTCAGAACAAAAGATACACACAGACTGAAACATGAAGGGTTAAAAAAATATTCCATGCAAATGGAAAAAAGAAAAAGCTGGGATATCAATACTTACACCAGCCAAAATCCACTTCAAAGCAAAGGTCATAGAAGGAGACAAAAGAAGTTCACTACGTAATACTAAAAGGATTGATCCAACAAGAGGATATAGCCTTCGTAAACACATACATATATGAGGTTTGTCCAGTAGTTATCCAGCCACATAATATGAAAAATAGAGACATTTATTGAAGAAGACACAAGATGCAAGAAGCATTTTACATAGGAGGATTCCTCAGTGCCCTTCAAAAGCAGGCAGCTCTGGACCTCACATAGTTCTTTAAAGTCATCAGCTGCCCTGTTGTATTTTCCTGAATCTTATCAATGGTTTGAAATCTCTCCCCTTTCAAAGGTGATTTAGCTTTGGGAAAATAAAGAAGTTGCAGGGTGCCAAATCTGGATTGTAGAGGAGCTGAGTCACCTGGGTGATTTGATGTTTCTCAAAATAACTCAGCACAGGACATGAGAGGGTACATTTTCGTGCTGAAGCTGCCAGACTCCAGTTGCCCAAATCTGGGGCCATCTGAATTATGCAAATAGTTTCTGTGCAGGAGTATTCCATTTTTAATGAATTTTTAAAAGATTTTATTTATCTTTAGAGGGGAAGGGAAGGAGAGAGGGAGAGAAATATCAATGTATGGTTGCCTCTCATGCATCAACTGCTGGGAACTGGCCTGCAACCCAGACATGTGCCCTGACTGGGAATCAGACTGTGATCCTTTGGTTCACAGGCCTGTGTTCAATTCACTAAGCTACAGCAGCCAGGGCCAGCTTAACACAAAATTTGATGTAGATTCATTACTCTAGTCACTCATTCATTTTGAATGTGATGGCCACAGTCAACATGCTCATTCAACAGCTCTACTGCCCTTACTAACTAGTACAGTGAAATTGTCATTACTCACACATGCACATTCTACTCCATTCTCCTTGGCTGCCAAGTTACACTGATATCACACAAACCTTTCTCACTGTTAACAATGGTTGGACTTTTCTGGACAAACCTTGTACATAGGAGCACCTAAATATATAGAGAAAATTTTGGTGAACATTAAGGGAGAGATCAATAGCAATAGAGTCATAGTAGGGGATTTAAATACCCCACTGTCATCAATAGATAGATATTCTAGAAAGAAAGTCAAAAAGGCAACAGCAACCTTAAATGACATACTGGGTCAAATGAAATTAATTAATATTTACAGAATATTTCATCCCAAAACAGCAGAATATGCATTCTTCTTAAGTGCACATGAAACATTCTCAAAGACAGATGACATTTTAGGACACAGAATAAGTCTTAACAAATTCAGGAAGACTGAAATCATTATCAAGCATCTTCTCTGGCCACACAGGTAAAAAACTAGAAATAAAGAATGATAAAAAACTGAAAAGCATTAAAACGCATGGAGGCTAAGTAGCTTGTTATTAAACAATGAATGGGTTAACAATAAGATCTAGGAAGAAATCAATACTCATCTGGAGACATAAGAAAATGTCTACACAAAAACTAGAATGAAATCTATGGCACACAGTGAAAGCAGTCCCGAAAGGGGAGTTCACAGCATTACAGACCTACCTCTAAAAGAAAAAAAAAATGCAAATGAACAATATAACCCTACATCTAAAATAACTAGAAAAAGAACAACAAACCAAGCCCAGAGTAGATGTAAGGAAAAAAACAATGAAGATCAGAACTGAAATAAATGATATAGAGACTCAAAAATAATACAAAAAGTCAATGCAACCAAAAGGGGCTTCTTTGAAAAGATAAAGAAGATTTATGAACCTTTAACCAGAGTAATCAAGAAAAAAAAAAAAAAGAACAGCCAAATAAGTAAATTCAGGAATGAAATGCAGGAACTAACAGACATGACAGAAATACAAAGGATTGTAAGAAAATGCTATGAACAACTATATGCCAACAAATTAGGCAATCTGGAAGAAATGGATAAATCCCTAGAAACATACAATCTTCCAAAACTGAATGAGGAAGAATCAGAAAACCTGAGTAGATTGATTAAAACCAACAAAACTGAAGCAATAATAAAAAATAATCTCCCAGCAAACAAAATTCCTGAACCAGATAACCTCACAGGCAAATTTTACCAAACATTCAACCTAGAACTAACCCCTATCCTTCTTAAACTGTTCCAAAAAATTCAAGAGGAAGGAAGAGTTCCAAGCTTATTTTAAGAGGCCAGTATTATCTTAATTCCAAAACCAGATAAATACACTACAGAGGAAGATAATCATATGCCAATATCCCTGATGAACATAGATGCTAAAATCTTCTACCAAATATTAGCAAACTAGGTCCAGCAATACATTAAGAAGATCATACTCCATGATCAAGTGGGATTTATACTGGCGATGCAAATTTGGTAGAATATTTGCAAATCAAGAAATGGAATACACCACATAAACATAATGAAGAAAAAAATCACATGGTTATATCAATAGATGTAGAAAAAGCATTTGATAAAATCCAGCATCCATTTAAGATAAAGACTCTCAGCAAAGGTAATAGCAGGAGCATAGTTCTATATAATAAAGGCCATATGTGACAGATCCACAGCCAATCTCATACTCCTACTAGGAGTACAAAAATTATACTTATAAAAATTTTGTCATTCATTATTTTAATTGTTATCAAATATTTTTGTATCTACAGAGATTTTTTTCTGTTAATATGATGAATTAAAGTGACAGATTTTGCAAAGGTAAACAACCCATAGGTTGCTATGTATTAAAATATTTATTGTTAGAATCAATCACCTACCATTTTGCTCATGGTATTTGAATCTATATTCACAAAATATAATGCCATTTTTCTGCAGTCCATACCCTCAATGGACAAAAACTAAAAGTGTTTCTCTTAAGATCAGGAACAGGACAAAGATGTACATTTTCAATACTCTTATTAACATTGTATTGGAAGTACTAGCCACAGCAATCAGATGAGAAGAATAAATAAAGGCATTTAAATTGGAAAAGAAAAAAAAAACTGTCATTATTTCCCGGTGACATGATACTGTATATAGAATACCCTAAAAACTCTAGCAAAAAGCGACTAGACCTAATAAATGAATTCAGCTAAGTAGCAGAATACAAAATATATTTAGAAATTGGTGTCATTTTTATACAACAATATTGAAATATCAGAAGGAGTAATTAAGAACACAATCCAATTTACTATTGCAACAAAAACAATATGGTACATAGGAATAAATTTAACCAAGAAGGTAAAAGACCTGTACTTAGAAAAATTAAAGGATATTGAAGAAAGTAATTGAGGGGATACAAATAAGTAGAACCATATATTGTGTCCATGGATTGAAATAATTTACATCATTAAAATATCCATGCTATCTATAGCAATCTGTAGATTCATTGCACTACCTACTAAAATACCAATGGCATAACTTACAGATCTAGAACAAATATTCCAAAAATTCATATACAACTAAGAAGAGCTCAGAGATTCATAGATCTTGAGAAAGAAAAATAAATTTGGAGGTGTCACACTACCTGATATCAAGCTATACTAAAAGGCCATTGTAATAAAAAAAACAGTCTGGTACTGGCATAACAACAGACATATAGATCAATGGAACAGAACACAGGGCCCAGAAATAAACCTACACCTTTATGGACAATTAATATTTGACAAAGGAGGCAAGAGCATGTAATAGAGTAAGCAAAGTCTCTTCAATAAATGGTGTTGGGAAAATTGGGCAGGTACACACAAGAAAATGAAGCTAAGCCACCAAATTACACCATACACAAGAATAAACTCAAAATAGACAGAAGAGTCGAATGTAAGTCACAAAACCATAAGAGTCCTAGAAGAAAATATAGGCAGTGAAATCTCAGATATCTCTCACAGCAATATTTTTGCCACTATATTTTCTTGGGCAAGGGAAACAGAAAAATAAAAAAAAAGGGGACTAAATAAAACTAAAAAGTTTTGCACAGCAAAGGAAACCATCAAGAAAATGAAAAAGAAACCCACTGAATGGGGAAAATATTTTTTTAAATTTTTTCATTGATTATGCTGTTACAGTTGTTCTATTCCCCCCTTCATTCCCCTCCACCCTACCCCCCATCCTCACCATTACCCCCCCCCTTTAGTTTATGACCATGTGTCTCAAGTCCTTTAGATTCTATATTTCCCATGCTATTCTTGCCCCCCCTTCTATTTTCTATCTACTGTCTATGCTACTTATTTTCTGTACCTTCTCCCCCCTTCTCCTCCTCCCACTCCCCTGTTGCTCACCCTCCTTGAGATCTTCATTTCTATATCTCCACTCCTGATCTAGCTGTCCTTTTAGTTTGCTTTTGTTTTAGGTGTGGTTGTTAATAACTGTGAGTTTGCTGTCCTTTCACTGTTCATGTTTCTTTAACTTCTTTTTCTTCGATAAGTCCCTTTAACATTTCATATAATAAGGGCTTGGTGATAATGAACTCCTTGAATTTGATCTTATCTGAGAAGCACTTTATCTGTCCTTCCATTCTAAATGAAAGTTTTGCTGGATAGAGCAATCTTGGATGTAGGTCTTCAGATTTCATGACTTGGAATAGCTCTTTCCAGCCCCTTCTTGCCTGTAAGGTCTCTTTTGAGAAATCAGCTGACAGTCTGATAGGAACTCCTTTGTAGGCGACTGTCCCCTTATCTCTTGCTGCTTCTAGGATTCTCTCCTTCATTTTAAGTTTGGCTAATGTAATTATGATGTGCCTTGGTGTGTTCCTTCTTGGGTCCAACTTCTTTGGGACTCTCTGAGCTTCCTGGATTTCCTGGAAGTCTATTTCCTTTGCCAGATTGGGGAAATTCTCCTTTATTATTTGTTCAAATAAGTTTTCCACTGGTGGCTGTGCCTTTCCCCCTTCTGCTACCCCTATAATTCGGATGTTGGAGCATTTAAAGATGTCCTGGAGGTTCCTAAGACTCTCCTCGTTTTTTTTTTGAATTCTTGCTTCTTGACTCTTCAGTTTGGCCATTATTTGCTTTCTTCTAGTCCACTTCATTGATTTGAGTCCCAGTTTCCTTTTTATTGCTATTGGTGTCCTATGCAATTCCATTCATTTCAATTAGTTTTGCCTTCATATATTTGTCTAATTTGTGGGTATAATCAACCAGTTCTGTGAGGATCCTGATCACCAGTGTTTTAAACTGTGCGTCTCAGAGTTTTGCTATTTCTTCATCGCTTAGATCTATGGGCTCGGGGGCTCTGAGATCTTCTTGAGCCATTTTTGGTCTTTTAGCACCCTTTAAGTGTGAGGAGTAGCGCCTTGGACTCCCGGGTCTCTGGGTTGTGACGCTGCATGTGGGGGCGTGGTAAGAGCGGGGAAATGGCGGTTCCCTCTGCTGTTTCACGCTGCTGGGTGGGCAGCAGCACCTCAGTTGGTCCACCTGGGCCGGGCCACTCAGACTCCCTGGGTTATGATGCTGTATGTGGAGGTGGGGTCAGTGCAGGGAAAAGGCGGCGCCCTCCCTTTTGCTTACTGTGGGGACCCGCTGGGTTTTCGGTCCAATCACCCACTCCGTCGCTTGTCTATCCCCACTCCCTCGCTTGTCTATCCTCCCACAAATGGGTGACCACAGTCAACCCACAGCCCTGCTCCCTCACTGTTTCTCCCGCGGTAGCTCGCTTGGTCGCTCCTAGGTCATTCACTAGGTACAACCCTGCGCCTGGAATCTGCGCACCAGGATTCTGCGTGCCTGAGTCCCTCTGACGGAGTTTTCCTGTGCAAACCTGCTCAACCAGCTGCTGGTTTCGCCCCTTACCGGTCAGGCTAAAGAATTTGTTTTTAACAGACTTCCGAAAAGTTCAATTTTCTGTGTTCTGGCTGTGTTTTCTATTGCTAATATTTAGTTATCTCTAAACTTGGTTGTGTGAGAAGGCACGGCATATCCACCTATGCCTCCATCTTGGCAGAAGTTATGTGCCTGTTTTTATGCCAGTACCAGGCTGTTTTGATTACAGTGGCCTTGTAATACAGTTTGACATCAGGTATTGTGATCCCTCCTACTTTGTTCTTCTTTCTCAAAAGAGCAGCTGCTATTCGGGCTCGTTTATGGTTCCATTAAATTTTCGAAGTGTTTGTTCTATGTCTGTGAAATTTGCCATTGGTACTTTAATAGGTATTGCATTGAATCTGTATATTGCTTTGGGTAGTATGGACATTTTGATGATATTAATTCTTCCAATCCATGAACAATGTATATGTTTCCATTTGTTGGTGTTTTCCCTGATTTCTTTCTTCAGTGCTGTGTAGTTTTCTGCATATAGGTCTTTTACCTCCTTGGTTAGGTTTATTCCCAGATATTTTATTTTTCTTTTTGCTATATCAAATGGGATTTTTTTCTTGATTTCTGCTTCTGCTGATTCATTATTAGTATACAAAAATGCCTTTGATTTCTGGATATTGACTTTGAATCCTGCTATTTTGCCATATTCATTAATTAGTTTGAGCAGTTTTTGGGTAAGTCTATAGGATTTTCCATGTACACTATCATGTGATCTGCAAACAGTGACAATTTTGTTTCCTCCTTTCCCATTTGGATGCCTTTTATTACCTTTTCCTGCCTGCTCACTGTGGCCAAAACTTCCAAAACTATATTGAATAGAAGTGGTGAAAGTGAACATCCTTGTCTTGTTCCTGATCTTACTGGAAAATCTTTTAATTTTTACGCATTCAGTATGATATTGGCTGTAGGTCTCTCATAGATGGCCTTCATTATATTGAGGAATGCTCCCTCTATTCCCACTTTGCTGAGTGTTTTTAGCATAAATGGGTGTTGAACCTTATCAAAAGCTTTTTCTGTGTCTATGAATATGATCATGTGGTTTTTGTCTTTGCTTTTGTTTACGTGATGAATTTCATTTACTGACTTGCGAATGTTCAACCATCCTTGCATCTCTGGGATGAAACCCAGTTTGTCATGGTGTATGATCTTTCTGATATATTATTGGATACAATTTGCCAATATTTTGTTGAGGATTTTAGCATCTATGTTTATCAGCCATATTGGCCTGAAGTTTTCTTTCTTTATTGTGTCTCTATCTGGTTTTGGAATTAGGATGATACTGGCTTCATAAAAAGAATTTGGGAAATTTCCATCCTTTTGGATTTTTTGGAATAGTCTGTGGAGAATAGGGGTTAGCTCTTCCTTAAATGCTTTGTAGAATTCTCCTGTGAAACCATCTGGTGCAGGGCTTTTGTGTGATGGGAGATTTTTTGATTACTGCTTCAATTTCTTTTGCTGTTATTGGTCTATTCAGGTGTTCTACTTCTTTTTCACTGAGTTTTGGGAGATTATATTTTTCTAGAAATGTGTCCATTTCCCCTAGGTTTTCAAATTTCTTGGTATACATTTCTTCATAGTAATTTCTTACAATCCCTTCTATTTCTGTGGTATCACTTATAATCTCTCCTCTTTCATTCCTGATTATGTTTCTTTGAGTCCTCTCTCTTCTTTTCTTGATGAACCTACTTAGAGGCTTGTCTGTTTTGTTTATCTTCTCAAAGAACCAACTCCTGTATTCATTGATCCTTAAATTGTGCTTTTAGTCTCTATGTCATTTAGTTCTGTTCTGCTCTTTGTTATTTTCTTCCTTCTGCTTGCTCTGGGCTGTGTTTGTTGTTGTTCCTCGAGTTCTTGCAGGCGTAGGGTTAAGTTGTTTGTTTGAAATGTTTCTATTTTCTTTAGGTAGGCCTGTATTGCTATAAACTTCCCTCTCAGGACTGCCTTAACTGTGTCCCATAAGTTTTGGGTTGTTGTGAGTTTGTTTTCATTTGTTTCCAGAAACGTTTTGATTTCTTCCCTAATTTCATTCTTGACCCATTCATCGTTTAATAGCATACCATTCAGTCTTCATGATTTTGGGTGCTTTGGGTTTTTTCCTTTGAGGTTGGTTTCCAATTTCAGTCCCTTGTGGTCAGAGAAGATGCTTGGTATGATTTCAATTTTTTTGAATTTGTTGAGGCTCGTTTTGTATCCTATCATGTGGTCTATCTTTGAAAATGTTCCATGTGCATTTGAAAATGTGTATTTAGCTTCTTTGGGATGAAGGGTTCTATATATATCAGTTAAGTTCAATTCATCTAAGGTGTTGTTTAATGCCACAATATCTTTGTTGATATTTTGTTTGGAAGATCTGTCCATTTTTGATAGTGGGTTGTTAATGTCCCCTACTATGATTGTGTTGCTGTCAATATCTTTCTTGAAGTCCTCTAAGATTTTCTTGATATATTTGGGTGCTCCTATGTTGGGTGCATATATATTTACGATGTTAATGTCTTCTTGGTGGATTCTTCCCTTGAGCATTATGAAGTGATCTTCCGGGTCTCTTTTTATGGCCCTCTTTTTGAAGTCTATTTTGTGTGATTTGAGAATTGCTATCCCAGCTTTTTTTTCTTGTCCATTTGCTTGGAAAATTTGTTTCCAGCCTATCACTTTTAGTCTTTGATGGTCTTTTGTCCTGAGGTGCGTTGCTTGTAGGCAGCATATGTGAGGGTCATGCTTTCTCATCCATGGAGCTATTCTGTGTCTTTCGATTGGAGCATTTAACCCATTTCCATTTAAGGTAATTATTGATAGATACTTATTCATTGCCATTTTTGTACCTGTGTTCCTCTCTGTCTCTCACTTTTCCTTCCTTTCCTTAAAGCAGTCCTTTTAGTATTTCTTGTTGAGCTTGTTTGGTGGAGGCATATTCTTTTAGACTTCTTTTTTGTCTTGGAAGCTCTTTATTTGGCTTTCTATCTTGATTGAGAGCATTGCTGGGTAAAGTATCCTTGGTTGTAGGCCTCTGGTTCTCATTACTTTCTTGCCATGCTCTTCTTACTTGGAGTGTTTCCATTGAGAAGTCAGTAGCTAACCTTATTGGGGCTATCTTGTATGTTACTTCTTTTTTCTCCCTTGCTACCTTTAAGATTCTCTCTTTTTCTTGGAATTTTGCCATGTTCATGATGATGTGTCTTGAAGTGGGCCTCCTTGGGTGCCTCTTGATTGGGACTTTCTGTGATTCCTGGATTTGTGTGACTTTTTCTTTCATAAAATTAGGGTAATTTTCTCTCATTACTCTTTCAAATAAATTTTCTATCCCTTGTTCTTCTTGTCCTTCTGTTATCTCTATTATTTGGATATTATTATGTTTCGTATTCTTATATTTCTCTTAATCCTTCTTCATTCTTTCTGAGCCTCTTTTCATTTTTCTGCTCCTTTTGTGAGATGCCTTTTACTTTGTCCTCCAGCTTGCTAATCCAATCCCCCCTCATCTATTCTATTTTTTAAACTTTCTACTGTGTTCTTCAATTCAGAAATTGTATTCTTCATTTCCTCTTGTCCCTTGCTGATAGTTTCTATTTCCTATTTCATGTTGATATATTTTCTGGTGAGATCATTGTAGCTCCCCGGTAGTTTTAGGTAGCTCATTGTGAGCTCTTTGAATTTCATGATAACCAGTGCTTTGAATTCACTATCTGATAGGTTGATTAGCCTCTATTTCATCTAACATTCTTTCTGAAGTTTCTGCTTTTTCTTTCATTTGGGGATTGTTTCTTTGTCTTCCCATTGTTTGTGAGACTTCTTTTTAGCCTCAGCTTCTAAAATTGATCTGTTCTGACTCTCTGTGTTTATTTTGTGAAAATCCATGGTATAATACCAATGAATTTTAGTGGTGCAGACTCCTTCAGGTATTTTGATGTTATCCATTTCCACCTACTCCTTTTATCGTATATGTTTAATCAGTTGGTGGAGGAGACAAAATGGTTTATGACAGCAGAAGAGTTTTTTTTATGATATTGACAGTCACAGCCGGTAGAGAGGAGATAGGCAATCTTTACGCTCTGTATAGTGTTAACCATATTCTTCAGCCCAACTTGCCCCTTTTACAAGAGGATGGAGAAAAGATAAGCCTCTTGTTGGGGAGGGAAGGGTTGTTAGTTGGAACCAGAAAGCAGTGGGGTTTCAGACAGTGAGATTTTGAGGTAAGGTGAGAGTAAGGAATAGTAAATAGGTCTAGTGTGTGAGCAAATACAGTTAATCACTACAGTGATAGAATTCAGGGAACTGTACAATGGGCTAAGATCTGGGAGATGGTTTGTGAAGTATTTACTGTTGTATAGATCAGGTATTATTTACACTAATATTAGAGCAGCAATCATATAACAAACTCTATGTGACCTGTCTGAGTAGCGGGTATAGAGCTTTATGTAGTGTGCTAAAGGAAAGCAAATGGTGTAGAGTTTAGAGGATATGCAAAGCACTGTGGAGGAAAGGACAGGGGGAGCCTGTCTAATAATACAATATAACTACTCAAGACTGAGAAGCCTATACAGAAAGAGGAGGAATACAGAGATATTATTAAAATATAAAGGAAGTGAGAATAATGAAAAAAATATGGAACACCTCGTGGCTTCTCTGCTATAGGAAGGTGAAATTTGTCTCTCTGTCTCTACTGTTCAGATGCCCCCTCTTTGGGTCCCATTCTGGTCCTTTCACAGTTCCTAGTTGTTTGTGTCTCTTGTGGGTAAAAGGAAACAAAGCAACAAACAAACAATCAAACAAAAAGGTAGGAGAAGGGAGCGGAAAGCGATAATTTTAAGAAGAAAGGAAAAAGGACTAAAACAGGGAAAAAGAAAGGAGAGGAACAAAGTATAGAAAGATAAAGCAGTGATAAAATTTAAAAATATATAAGATTACTAAACAAATGCACAAAATAGTTACTAGAAAAAGGGGAGAAAAGAAAAAAACCCAAAAAACAAACAAACAAACAACAACAAGAAAAATAATGACGACAACAACAACAGAGAAACCCTTCCCTTGTTGGTTTCAAACTGTCCAGACTGGTTTTTCTGGTTGCAGCAGGATCTCTCTGTGGGCTCGGATGCCAGTGCTAGTGCATGTACCAGCCCAGCTACCAGATTAGGGTGTGGGCGCCCCCACACTCCCCAAGCTGCTTGGGTCCCACGGGTTCTAGTAGAGTCTTTTCCAGTCCTGTGGCGGACTCAGCTGCTTCTGTGCCTGTGTACACTGGCCAGTTGAAACTGCTAAGGCGCTTCCCAGTCCTGTTTTGGGGACTCAGAGGCTTTTCCGCCTGTGTGCACCCTCCAAGCTGTCTGGGAACCGAGAAACCAGCAAGGTGCCTCCCAGCCCTGTGGCAGGGACCCAGAAGCCTCTGGGCCTGCATGCGCAAGGCATGGCAGGGACCCGTGAAACCAGCAGGGCGCTTCCCGGCCCTGTGGAGGCGACCCCGAAGTCTCCGCTTTCCCCTTGGCTCACTGCAAGGCCGGGTGGGAAGCAAGCCAAGCTGTCCTGGTAGGAGAACACCTCAGTCCACTTTAGAAAAAAAAAAAAAAAAAAACTCTCCAGACAGTCTGCCTCTCAGTACAGCCCAGTCCCCAGTGAGACCAGTGAGGCCAATGCATCTCTCAGTTCTCCCAGGCTTGCGACCAGAGTCTGCAGTTGAACAGGGCCCTGGGTCTTTGTAGCCCTCCCTGATAATGCAAGCCTGCAAGCAGACAGGTCCCTGCCCGATGCTGTCCAGTTTTGCTTATACGGGGTGGGGGAGCTGCTGGCCCACGCTGGTGGCCACTGGGGCCGCTGGGTGCTCATGCTCCTGAAGCAGACACCTCTGGTGTTGGTCTCAGACCAATGGCTCTGGTCCCTGGCCATAGAGGCAGCACTGGTACCCCCTGTCAGCACTTTGTCTTTACTCCAGTCCCCAAGACCCCACTGACCTGCTGCTTTCTGGTGTTTCAGCATCCATCATACTCTCTGTTCTTTTAATTTCACAAATGCTGGATAACCGATGGATTAGTGAGCTGCTTCTCTATAGATCTGCCAGGATTTTCACCCACAAGTACAGGAGCTAGAATCCACTCCCTCCTACTCTGTCGCCATCTTCCCAGCCCTCCAGCTTTTCTTCTTAAACTTCTGAGTTATCTGCTTAGAGAACAAAGATACTGAGTCATATCGCAGTAATTTCCTGTGCTTTATGTTGAATTTGTCATATCCTCAATTATTTAAGAGAACTATGTTACCTTCTATATTTACCTGTTAATTTTTTTATTTTCATTTTGTTTAAATAGATAGCCAAATATTGTTTTTCATTGACCCATGATCCTATTGAACATTTTTAAAGAGATGGTTATTATTTAAGATTTAATTTATTTTTAAATATATTATTTATTTACTTTAGAGAGAGGGAAAGGAGAAAGAGAGGGAGAGAAGCATAAATGTGTGGTTGCCTCTTGCACACCCCCTACTGGGAACTTGGCCCACAACCCAGTTATATGCCCTGACTGGGAAGTGAACCAGCAACCCTTTGGTTCCCAGGCCTGCACTCAATTCACTGAGCTACACCAGCCAGGGCTAAGATTTAATTTCTATGGGTAAACTATTTTTTTAAATTATTTTATTTTTGTTCAATTACAGTTGTCTGCATTCCCCCACCACCACTACCCCCTACCCCAGCCAAACCCATCTCCCTCCCTTGCTTTCCACCCTCCCCCTTGATTTTATCCATATGTCCTTTATAGTAGTTCCTGAAAACCCTTCCCCTCATTGTTCCCTCCCCGCTCTCCTTTGGCTATTGTTAGATTGTTCTTAATTCAATGTCTCTGGTTATATATTGTTTGCTTTTTTCTTTTGTGAGGAACATAATCAACAAAAGAAAAAAGGTAAACTATTATTAATATAAGTATTTCAAAAATTATACATGGAATTTCTAAAGATTTATTGATGTCCTCATAGCCATAATATGCTTCCATTTCTAGTGTTTTGGTGGTGCATTGTCTGATATTAGACAGTAAAAGTAAAATGTTATTGGTCATCATTTAATCATTTTAAAATACTAATGATCAAAATTTAACATCTTTAATTTGAATCTAGTATATTTTAGACCAATGGTTTCCAATTGGGAATTGACATCACTTACCTAAGTATTTGTATTAATATAAAGATGTTTAGGATCTGTTGTTTTACTGGCATTAGACTTTTTCATATCCTAAATCTCATGGTTGTAAATAAGTTCTTAACTGTGATATGTGAGTTATCTCACTGGCTTACAACTTTTCCTTGTAAAATTCCACTTTGTTCATTTTTTATTAAAATTGGTATCCCACGCCCACAAGGATAATTCTGCTGAGTTTTTAAAGTGTCTGAGGGACTCATTTCACAAGTAAAAATGATCCAAGAAATCCAACACATTTTTAATTTTCCCTTCAAAATTACATTGTCACTAACTTTCCCCTTATAAAATAACAAATGACAAACCCAGGAGAATTTCCTATTCTCCTTGGGCTCTCAAAGATTATAACCTGTCATTCAGATTTGCTAAAATATTGCAAATTATTATATTATATCCACATTGTTATCAACTTGCTTTTTCTGCCATCCAAATGACTCCAAACTAGAAATTGGATATTTAATTCTCTGGAGGCAACATAAATGAAATACTAATCTTGAACTCTAGTAAAAGGGCCCTTACTGAGTTGTATGCTAACTCTAGTTTGAGGTTTTTTTTGAGGAATCTCCATACTGTTTTCCATAGTGACTGTACCAGTTAATATTCCCATCAGCAGTGAATGAGGGTTCCTTTCTCTACAACATCTCCAACACTTGTTATTATTTGTTTTGTTGATAATAGCCATTCAAACAAGTGTGAGGTAGTATCTTACCTTGCATTTCCCTAATAGCTAGTGAAGTTAAGCATCTGTTCATGTATTTACCCTCAAAATTTGAAAACATTTATTTGCAAGGATATATGCACCTCTATGTTCACTGCAGCATTATTCATGATGGCCAAGATATGGAAACAACTTAAGTGTCCTTCAACAGATGACTGGATAAAGAAGATATCATACATATATACAATAGAATACTACTCAGCCATAAGCAAAGATGAAACACTGCCATTTGCAACAGCATGGATAAATCTTCAGAATATCATGCTAAGCAAAATAAATCAGACAGAAAAGTTAAGAATTCTGTGATTTTACTCATATGTTGGGTATTAAACTGAAAGCAACAAAGAAACAAACAAGAAAAATAAAGAAAAACTCAGCTGCAGACAACAGTATGGTGGCTACCAGAGGGAAGGAGGCTGTGGGGAGTAGTAAAGCATAAAGAGGGTCAAACATATGGTGACAGAAAATTTGACTCTTGGCAGTGGGCACACAATGCAATATACACACAATTCATCACAGAATTGTATACTTGAAACCTATATAATCTTATTAACCATTATCACACTAATGAATTTAATTTAAAAATACAAAATAAAAGAGCCCTCATTTCATCTTCCTTACCACTAATGCTGCTGCCAGCCCCCAGAATATCCAGATATGGGTTCATGTATGTCAACTGAAGAGGTACAAGAGCTACTGTGAATGTAAGACCATCCCAATTAAAGACATGAGATTAAGGCTCTCTCAAGAATTCCCAGAAGTAGACAGTATTATGAGGTAGATGATATTCCCAGGTACTTAGGGTCAAGTAGATGACATCACCAGGTAGTAAGATTCTATCCAAGATATTTTGGCAACAAGATTCACTAGGATTCCCTTACCTGATTCTGATCCTTCCCTTTTATTGTCCTTCTCTGCTGCATCCTTTTTCCTTTCTCCCTCCTCCACTGTTGCCTTGGCTATCCACATAATATTTACATTGTAACCTCAATCTCCTGATTTTATAAAAGTTTGTTAAGGTAGATTTCAAATCTGAAATTACTGTCAAATGGTACGAGCATCTTTTACTCTTGATAAATTTTATTTCAGAAGTATAAATTCTTATTTATGTTTATTATAACAACTTGAATAATAGAGAAGTAGTGAGACTGTGGGGAATGGTATTCCCCTACACAACTGACAGAACTGTAAATTGGTATGTCCACTCTGAAGAACAATTTAACAATCAATACCTTAAAAAGTTGAAAAGTCCACACTGTACAATGAAGGAATTCTTCATTACAGAAACTCTCTCACATAGAAAAAAGAAACACAAAAACACTATTCATTTGGAATTGTCATAGTTAAAAATAGGAAATAAACTTAATCTCCATCAATATGGAACTAGATTAATAATTTATTTCATATTTACAGAATAGATTACTATTCTGCTGTGAGAATGATTTATGCCTTTCAACAGATGAATCTCACAAACATATTAATGAATTTAAAAAGAAAAGTTAAAGAAAGGCTTATAAAACTTTCCTTCCTTTTCATTATTTTCTTCTTTTTATTGTTGTTCAATTACAGTTGTCCCCATTTTCCCCTCATTACTCTTCCCCTGACCTACCTACCCCCTCCTCCCACATTCAATCCCACCAATTGGCTTTTTCCATGGGTCCTTTATACGTGTTCCTTGATGACCCTTCTTCCCCTTCTTTCCCTGTTATCACCCTCCCCCCTCCCCTCTGGTTACTGTCAGTTTGTTCTTTATTTCAATGTCTCTGGTTGTATTTTGCTCACTTGTTCATTTTGTTGATTAGGTTCCACTTATAGGTGAAATCAGATGGTATCTGGCTTTCACCATTTGCATTATTTCACTTAGCATAATGCTCTCCAGCTCCTTCTAAATTTTAAAAAGAAAAACGGTACTATGCCTTTTCTATAGTTATTTATGAAAAAATAAAGAGTGAAAGTACACCTTTCAAACTGAAACTGGTGCTTATCTGTATGGGGAGTAGAAGAGAAAGAAAGTCAGGATTGGTATAAAGGTTGAACAGGACATGCACAACAATATTTAGCATTTTATTCTGGATTGTGCGTATATCTATCATTGGTTACTCTCTCATATATATTGTTATGTTTTATTCTTTTATACTTTTAGAAGAGGAAAAGGAGGAGACATTAATGATTAGTAAAAGTACTTTTCCCAATGTCTCTCTGTCCTTTTAATCACTCACATGCATGCATACTCACATGTGACACTCTTTCTGTAGGTGGAGCAATATTCAACCTCTGTAATGATACATTGTCACTTGCTAGAACTAAGACAGTTCATGTGATCAAATCAGTTAAGTATCTAGAAATAGTTTGAGTGGTTTCCCATGATGGAGGGGCATAGGAAACTTCTTGTTAAATGCTTTGCACAGTTTCCAGCCAAGGGAAAAAATGATTTGTGTTACCTTACACACTGAATGTATATATCTGAAATCAAAAGTCCATCATAGTAGTTATATTTGGACTCTAATCCCCTTTCCAGGTGTGATTATGAATAATAAACTATCACCTAAAAAGCAGAGGAAATGCTGCCATAGGTTAATTGCATTTTAATCCAAATGGCCTTAACATTTTAACTCATCATTAATCACTGAGGATGTGGTCATGTCATTTCAAACTGCACGGATATATTTTACAGAATATTTTGTGCTCTTGTGCAAATGCAAATTATGAGCATTTCAGTGACTTTAAGAAACAAAAAAGCTAAGATTCTTGTGATAACATAAAAGTTGGATGATTAATGATAACTGAATGAAAATAAATTAGGAAATAAACCCATCCTGTTTCTTTTTAAATAAGGGTTTTTGCCTTTATTAGAATTACTATAACATGGGGACGCTCTTCAGATGGCTTCCCTGCTGTGATGTGGAATGCTTATGGAATGTGAATCCACTTCTGCCATGCAAATCATTTAAGCCACATCATAGATTATCTAGCATACAATCAAGGGATAACTACTTGCTTATAATGTCTATAATCTGCTAAAATTATTAGTCTAAATATTATTGTCCAATATTACACTTTACTTAGCAAATTATAGCACTTCAATACTTGGTCAAACTAATTTTATATATCCTCTTAATATGTATTTAATTAAATAATTGTTATTAACAATGAATATTCTAAGCTTAATGTAGTTTTCAAAGTTTCCATGGAAATGTTATTTATCTGAGGACATTAATCATTTTTCAAACATTTTTATGACTTCTGTGATCGATTTAGGAAAATAAATGAGTAGTTTATAAAACTATGTCCCTTAATCTTCTCTGATTGAGTGACTTATTTCTCTAAATGACTGACATTTAAGAGGTCAGCTACCATGATCTCATTTTCACTAATATTTGCTTGACCCTATGCTAGTTGTTTGAAAAATGTTAAACATTTAGAATTTTGTAAGCACACCATTTTTGTATTTTACAATTTAATATAAATTGAGGTCAGCAGGAGAGATGCTCATACTTGAATTGTAGTGCACTTTTGTGCATACTCTTATCTTGAATATCCAGGTCATGTTTTTGAGTGCCAGTTGTAATAGTGAGATACTGTATGTCTCTGAAAAATTCTAAATAAAATCTGACGCTGCATTCATATTGTGAAGGTTACCTTTTTATAAAGCAGCATCAATCATTTCAACATCAGCAAACCAAGATTAAAATATGTATTTCTAAAATTTAAATGAAGTGGGGCGCCAATTTTTGCACAACGCAAGGTCAATTTTGTTCTCCTAAGAAAGTGTACATGTTATTAGTGTTTCAACTGGTATTTTTTTAATTTGATTTCATCTGGAATGAATCTGTATTTAAAATTCACTGGCTAGTTGGCTTTCTATTTCTTTTATATTGATAATTTATATGTAAAAAATAAAGTTAACCATAAACTTTATAATGGTCTTTATTACAAATGAATTAAAAAATTTTAAAACCTGTTTATTTATTATGTAGTTAATATGTTTAAATCTTTAAATTCAACATTATTCTTCTTGGTTTGAAAACTGATTATTCATTGGAAGGAATTTTAGAGAACATTCAGTAAATACATCATAGATTTTGTATTATATTGAAAAAGTTTTCCAATACTAACAATTTTCATGAAATAGTTTGATTAAATGAATGAAAGTTATAAATTGCCAATCAATAAATGCAGTATAATGTTATGAGTTAAAACTAAAACATGTCATTAAAACACAAATTTAAAATACTTCCAGGGAGAAATATTTTATGTTGGAATGCAAATGTTTTCTGTGAAAACTTAAAATACATTCAAGGATCCTAATTCAGATAAATTAAATCAAGCTCCCCAAAGAAGCCTTCACATGTGAATAGAAATCTTTAACAGTGATACTTACAGATATATGTAGAATAAGAGGAGTGCCAGAAGACTGGATACAACTTTTAGAAGCCCTGGGTGTTGATGAGATGGTGACACCTACTGCTCCCATTTGTAGTGAAAATAAAAGGCATATTGAGTGACCAACTAATTATTAAGACAATACAAAACAAAATGTTTTTTCTTGGTAAATACTCTGATGCTGTGTTTTCTTTTAAAATATAGGCTTTTAACCTGGCTGGTATAGCTCAGTGGATTGAGCGTGGGCCTGTGAACCAGACAATCGCGGTTCGATTCCCAGTCAGGGCACATACCGGGGTTGCAGGCTAGTTCCCTGCAGGACAGTTCCCAGCAGGGGACCCATGAAAGGCAACCATACATTGATGTTTCTCTCCCTCTCTCCTTCCTTTCCCCTCTAAAGATAAATAAATAAAATATTTAAAAATATATATATATATATATAGGCTTTTTCCTAAGAACTTTTTTTATTATTTCTGCCTTGCTGGTGGCCTCTATCCTTGGTCTTCCCAAGAGATAAACCTGCATACACTGACAGAAGACTAAAGACAGACAATATTTAACTCTTCTTTCCCCCAAATGCTGAAACCCAGAAATTCCACACTTATGACGTTAATATCAATGCATAGAAAAATCCCAGACAGACTTCCAATGAGATGACTCCATATCACTAATAAAGTGGAAATTAATAGCATCCAGGATAGGTTAAATAACACTAAGTTGTGTTAATGATATTAAATTAATAGACTACTTAATTTAGTAGAAGACTTTGTGTGTATACACATATATTTTTCTTTTGGTGTGAACAAATGATTTGATAGTATCATCTCATATATATTTATATAAGAAAGGAAAATAAACTAAATGACAGTAAATTCAAGTGGATTTTTAACTGATTGAGCTAATAATACTTATTTACTCTTTCATTTATCCATTCATTCAATGACTAATAATTTAAGACCCAATATTATACCGAGCACTTAAATTGAGAGGCAAATAGCCCTGGATGGCATGGCTCAGTGGATTGAGCATTGGCCTGCAAACCAAAGGGTCTCTGGTTCAGTTCTCAGTCAGGGCACATGCCTGGGTTGTGGGCCAGGTCAGGTCCACAGTAGGAAGCTGCATGAAAGACAACCACACACTGATGTTTCTCTCCCTCTCTTTCTCCCTCCATTTCCCTCTATCTAAAATAAATAAAAATATTTTTAAAAAATCAGAAGCAAATAAAACATAGTCTTTGATCTCAAGGAGCATATGTGTATGTGTGCATATGTGTAGTAGTAGTAGTGGCAACAGCAGCAGTAGTAATTGTAGTAGTAATAGCTGTGGTGTCAGTAACAGTAGTGACAGTAACAGTAAAAATGGTGTATATGGACTCTGGAGTTAGGTAACTACATTGGATCGCTAGGTCAACCATTTAGTATCCATTTGACTTTGGACTTGTTCTCAAGTTTCTTTACACCTTAGCTCTTTGTGTGTTATAAAAGAATAATATTACTATTGGGTTATAAATTATGTGTGGATTAAAAGAGAGCACACATCACAATGGCTGCTAGTTGTCCATTAAAATCCAATGAATTCATTTTTACTTAATCACCTATATCCAAATACAGTCACATTCTGAGAAGCAGGGGGTTAGAGATTTAATATATGAATTGTGACAGAGGGACACAATCTATCTCATAACAGTCAATGGCCCAAATCAACAACAACAACAAAACCTTGTAACATATAGAATTGTGAAAAGCTGGTATGGATTATTTAGATATGTGATGAGCTACCTGTTACTGGAAATGATTAAACAAGATCTATTATTGATGTCTCAGATGTATACATGAGACAGAGAAATCAGGAAAATTTTTCCAGAGCATTAGCAAATCCTAAAGCTCAGACCCACATAAAATTTATTTTTTCTTCCTAATATTCAACCCTAGATTTATGAGACTCTACAAAAATACAGTAGTATATCTGGAGCCACAGGAAAAAAATAACATGTCTTTCTGAAACATCCCTTTTTCTTGATAGTAGTAAATTAAATCATTATTTTTAGGTCAAAATAATCAGATATATTATAAAGTAAAATGCAACCTCCACTTAATTTTTTAAATATAAAACATTTACAGATTTTTTTGTTCATAGAAGACTGATATGTTCACAGAAACCCCATGACATCTATAATTTATCATATTCATAGATCCTTCTATGCCTTTAGAGATATTTAATGGATAAGTTTAAGAAACTGCCACATTATGCTGTCACCTTGCTGTAGAGGAACATTGGTCATACCTGAAGAAGTAATTTTGTATGTAACTGATTATCCATCTAATAGAAACTGCTTATAAAATATGGTTTGCTGCAAGCTGTTGCTTCATTCACAGCTAATTAATCCATCAGAGAGAGCCTCCAGTAGTAATTACTTTCACTCCTCTCCAATCAACTTGGACCAGATTTATACCCCTGACCCTCAGAGAAGACTCTAATCTCAAATGTCTGAACATGTCTTTGTTAATATAT
The DNA here is from genome assembly GCF_021234435.1 of Artibeus jamaicensis. Lineage (NCBI taxonomy): Eukaryota > Metazoa > Chordata > Mammalia > Chiroptera > Phyllostomidae > Artibeus > Artibeus jamaicensis. The sequence continues at coordinate 22,629,221 of NW_026521506.1, forward strand.
TCTGGCATATTTAAAATAATGATAAGCAATTAATAAGGGATATTCTTTTACTTCTAACCTAGCTCTGAAAAAAACACAAACTGAGTTATTTTGCCAAAGGGGTTGGTTTTGGTTATGTTAAAAACCTTTAATTTAATTCTTGCAATGTGCCAATGTCATCCTTCTGAAATGAATATTATTTATTTGTTGGATTCTGAGATCCTGCTTGTGAAACAGGATGATTTGAAATAGTCAATTTGACATGAACATTTTGATGCTAGAGATATTTTGATGTGGCTGAAGCAAAATAGCTATGGTAAGTTGTGAGAGCACTTTTCTTTTATTATCAAGTAATATGAGTAATGTACATCCTTGATTCTAATCTCATTCTTGAGTTTTACTATACTAGATGTTTGTGACACTTGTGAGGATCATGGATGAAATAAGTAGTAAATGATGAGTACACATTCCTTGGTTGTAAAAAGGAAAAAAAAGACATATTTTGATGTTATTCTTTTGACTCAACTTCACTAAAATTCTCCCTGTATCTAACCAGAAATATCCATTTAGTCTTTTCATAGTCCTTTTCCAGAACCTGGATTCAGTCAGGCCGGGCAAGTGTCCCTCAGCAGCCTCCCATCCATCTCCCATCCAAACTTGAGTTTCTGATTCACTACATCTTGTGGGAAAGAAGGAACTAGAATTAAGATTTCTAACAAGTTCCTTAAGTGACTCTGATGCTATGTGTCTGGAGACTACATATTGAGGACAAATTGCCTAGAACTAGGCACGGCCTTCATTATCAGTTTACTTATTCTAAGAGCATCTTAGAAAGATGCAAGAGCTCATCCTTGTGAGTATATAAATATCTTCCGGTGGGAACTATATTTAAATTCTCTCTCCTAGTTTATAAAAAACCTTTGCCAGTACTTTTCTGTCCATTGTTAGTGTTCTCAGTCCTCCAAAATTCCATATTTGAGTCTCTGGACAAGAAGATTGCTTGCATCTATCTTGCCTGGCAGGCAAGCCATCACTCTATGGATTTACTAAGTGGTTTTTCATAGAAATCCCCTCAATTCCTCTCACCCAGATGTGACATCAGCCTACATACATTCAATTCTGAAAATATACCTTTTATATAAGTCACTCTGGCATTAGAATGTATGTACCTTATTTTATCTTCTCATTCTCACAAGATCCTGTTTCTTTTGATATTTTACTGACAATCCTCTTTTATCTATGTATGGTATTGCCAATGCCAAACTCTCTTCTCTATTATCCTTGTAGTTTATTTTAGCCATATTGGAGAGGCAGTGTTCTATATTGGTTAATGGACCTAGTCATGATGCTGAAAGTGCCTAGGTTCAAATCCTATCCTTACCATTTACTCACTGTGTAAGCTTTGGCATGTTATTGACCCTCTGTGTCCCAGTTTGTTACATGTAAAATCTGAAGGATAATAAGCTTAATCTCACATGGTTATAAGGTATGAGATCAAATTAGCTATACATGGCTTCTTATAATGCTTAGCAAGCAGTAAGTATATTAATGTTTGTTAGACAAACTATATTTTTTAGTTTTTATTCCCAGACCTAAAATATATATCCATCAATATTTCAGAAAAGGCAATTTTATCCTCAATGGTGCTTAGAAATTCATTTGTTCAGTTTTTAGTGAACTTTTTTTTACTCCCACTTCTCAATATATTGCCATCTTGCTTCTACAACTTAGCTCTACCTTTTCAAAGTTGCCTTTGGCATTCGACCCTGAAATCTAAAGTTTCTTCAGTTGTCCATTTTCCTTTAATGTATTTTTAAACACTGTTGAACAATCTGTCTTTGCAAATTCTGTTATGATTTGGATTTACCTTTTCTTAGTAGAATTTACAATATTTTCTTTGCTTGAATAATATCTTTCCTCCTCATTACAAAATTAGCCTGTGCCAAACACCAAAGAAACAAATTTAATACATGCAATTATGCATAATAATAATCCTGGAATCTTACAAAAAATATCAAATAACATGTATACAAAAAGACTGCTGAGACTCATGCGCACCACAGGGCAAGTTAATCATTTGGCATCCCTTCACATCACTATTTCTTTAGAAGGGAAGGTGTAAGTATCAGATGAAAGAAGATCAGAGGAGATTCTCAGTGGCATGGATCAGGTTCCATGTACTCTTTGTGCTACTTGGGCTCTAAACTTGTACACTTCCCAAATCCAAACAAAAGTCATATAGTTAATTGGGCCTACTCTACTGAATAGGAAGTTACATAGTCATGTTTTGGGACTAGAACATGATCTTGGGAAGGTCTCACCATACCAGACCCAACTGAATTACCCCATTGAGGTATCCATCCACCCAAAATAGTATGTTACCTGCAAAATTGCTCTGACTAATGTTTTTCTCACTCTCATTACATTTGTAGTCATGTTCTCATCTCTCATATGTATTGACAACTAGGGAGCTAGTTGTCAATACATATGGTTGGTTTGTCCTTTGTTCAACTAGGACATATTTTAGTCATTTTATAAAATATTAACATGCTGGAATATTTTCAATAAATATTGTCCTATAATATGATTTTCAATGAATGAAGAGTACTCCACAGGATCAAGGTGTCGTAATTTATTTAGAGAAGCCCATAAGGTTGGCATTTATATTTTTTCTGTGTCTTGATAGTATTCACAAATATATTATACTAGATATATATCTCTGTTCAAAAATCTTTGCATGAATATGGGTTATTTCCTTAAGAGAAATATTTAAAATATTTCTTCTAAATATTTTCTTTAGAAGAAAGCTTGATGGTTCAAATAACATGAAAATTTTAAGGCTTCTCAGAGTACTTCCCTCTAAATGAGCTGTGTCATTTTTATGTTTTATGCAGATATGAACTATAAGCCAGGAAAATATTTGATAGAAGAGTGTTCCTGGGAGATAGAACCTGACACTATGAGGTAAATAATGCTTGGTGTATTCAAGGAATGATATGGTGGGAAGTGTGGCCTGAATTGAGTGAAAGGGAAGTAATAGGAAATGAAGTCATCGAGATATCAGGGAGCCAAATGGTAGGGTGATCATTGTAAAAACTTTGATTCTGAGTGAGTTAGTGCACCAGTGGAGTGTTTTAAGCAGAGAATAGACATAATATAATATGTTTTAACAGGGTTACTCTGGTAGCTCTGTTGAGGAGAAACTGAAGAGGGATTGGGGCAGAAGCAGTCAGACCAATTAGGAGTCTTACTGCAATAATAGAGAAAAAGAGCATGAGAAGGCAGTGACTTGAAACAGAGGGTGGTACTGATGTAACTTGTTAATTGACTGACTATTCACTGCTAAATAAAGAGGATGACTAAGATTCTTAGTCTGATCAACTGGAAGGATGAAGTTGTCATTTAACCAGATTGGGAAATTTAGAAGAGAAGGTGTTTTTTTGTTTGTTTTGTTTTGTTTTTAGATGAAAATTGGGACTATCTTAAGCTCCAGATATAAAGGCCAGAAAAATATCACACTTTGATAAGCTAAGGACTAAGTCACTGATATGAATACCTATGTTAAAAGGAATGGAACACATTATAATGTTTTGTTTATTTTCCTAATAAATCAGTCACATTATCCCTTGTGTTATAGGTACCTGCATGCTATCTTGGCTGGATCACTGAATTAAAGGTACGACTTTGGGCAAGTAATTTCATCTTTCAGCACCTTAGTTTCTTTAGTTATGTGATAAAAATGTAGATAATGTTATTTAAATGCAAGTGTTAAGTGAAATAATACATGAAAGCTGCCTAATATAATGTTTGGCATGCAGGTAATGTACAGGATGTTGTACATTACCTTATATAAAGTAAACATACAATATTTACAATATTTATTTATTTATGAAAGTACTTAATAAGCATTTGTTTTTAACCCCCATTGTCAGTGATCCCAAACCATATGTATAAATGTCTGGTAAAGTTAGTTACATATATCATTTCTCGTAGTTAACATTTGTATTCTTTCTCTCTAGGCTATAGGTGTTCTTTTGATAGAATCTATTTTACTCTACTTTCACTGCTTATACTATTTTTAATTTAATTTCTATATTGAGGGATTCACTGTCCTCTCTTTACCAAGTCTAGGAAGAATAAATTTGATCATTTCCCTCTATTCTGCTCAATGATTTGTGTAGTAGTTACAAGAGGTGCTTGTGTTCTAGCCTACTACCCGTGATACAATAAGTCCTGCTTTATATTATATATCACAGGAACAGCTGCTTGTGCTATACCATGCTATTCAACATTAACACAGTGATCTGTGGGTGTTAGGAAAGGTAGCTCTGAACATATTAACTTTGCTTCTTTTCTTCTATTTTCAATGTTTGTCACTCATGAAGGAGAAGTAGCTTGGGGTTCTTTATGAGTTCTCCAAAATTCTCTTCAATAATTGCCTGTCTCTTGCTTTTACATTGCCCTAAACAGTCAGAAGAAATGGATTTTCTTCAGATTAGATGTTCTACATAGTAGGGTTGATGTTCTTCACATCATGAGTTTAAGTTATGAGCATACAGTCTTCAGTCTTTCATGTGAAGGTGAAACATGTTCCATGCATTATACATATCTAGGTCCCTGATTTCAGGCTAAATATTTCAAGTGATAGAAGTTTTTCTCCTGTTTACCATTTCAGCAATTGCTCCCAATCAGGAGACATTTATCAGCTAATTGACCAAATTCAGACAGGAGAATATTTTTTATTCAAATTAGACATGGAAATATTTCTAGAAAAATTAGTATGTATCTTCTTTTTTGAATTCTGAAGACAGAAAATCCCCAAACCTTCTTCAATTTATGCTAGTGCTACATGGGCTTTACCATCAAGAAATGCTTCTTTATTTCCAACCTAACTCCCTCAGGTTGCACCTTGTTCTTTTGTGTCCTCTTCTCTTTTGACCACACAAATCTCTATTTTGCAAAGATTTAAAAAATCCAATGGCAACTTAGATATACAACTGTGCTAAAAAAAGTATTTAGCGTTTTCTAAGCAAATCATTTCTTTTTAAATTTTATTATGTATATCATGTAAAAACCTTGAAATTACTACTTTTAAGAATTCTTAAGCAATTACAGATCTTAGTCTAAAATGCAATAACTTCTATTTTTTACCTTAAAAAGTAAAAATTAAATGTATCTATATATTTATTTATTTAGATCTTCTCTACTATAAAGGCTGTAAGGTGGCTAAAAATCTAGGCTGTTACTTCTCAGTTTTTAATAAAAAGTCAGAGTGTAGTGGAATTGTGTGTAGAATAAATTTTTAAAATGAATAAAAAGCAAATAATTTAGTATAAACCAAAAAAAATAAAAATAAAACATAAACAAAATAAACAACTCTGACTGGTATGACTCAGTTGGTTGGGCATAATTCTGCAAAGAGAAAGTTCTCTGGTTCAATTTCTGGTCAGGATGATAGGGGACTCGAGATTTAGAAAGTTTTAACTTAAGATAAAAAGTCATGTCTACCAAATAGTGTGTATGTTAAAGCTTTTGTTTCAGAAACTACAGATAAGGGCCATACTGATACAGGGTACAGCCAAGGGGGCAGCCCCAAAAAAGATTTGGAATGGTGTTCAGAATTCAAAGTATGTAGGAATATTGGAGAGACATATTAAGATGTCCTCAGCCCCCCCCCCGCCCCCCTCCCACCGGGGAAGGGACAAATAGAGCCAGGGCCATTGAGAGCTATTTTGCATAGCAAAAGTTTTGCAGCTAACCTCTGGAATAATTATTTAACATATCTATAACCTTTAACTGGTTTCATAGATATGTTAAATAGCCGTGGCCAAGTTTGGAGCCAGGGAGAAGGGAGTGGACTTGGACCCAGAAGGTAACTAGGGGCTGCTCCCCTGAGTGAGAGGCCTGGGTTAGAGCTTGGAAAAAGATGGGCTGCAGGACATCAGGCAATAACTGCCCAAGTGAGGAGGGAGCCACAGAGTTTCAGCAAAGTAAGGGTCCCCTCTTGGTGAGGTGAAAGAAGGAGCCACGTGGTTTTGGCAGAGTGCGGACCCGCTCTTTCCCAGGTGAAAGGGAAAACCACGCAACGTTGCCAGTATGGATATCCCTGCAGCCAGGTGAAGAAGAAAGCCACATGCTTTGGGTGGAGTGGGAACCCCTGCAGCTTTGGTAGAAGAGGCCCACGCGGCTTTGGGGTGCCCCCTTTGGCCGCGTGACCTGGAAAGCAGGAGAGACTTTGACTGGAACTGAGTACAAAGAGCTCTTGCCAGTGGACCATGAGAGGGTACCACAGTACTTTGGATTAACTAGAGATCTTGCCTGACACAGCTGACGATTCCAGTGGCCTGAAAAACAGACATGTGCTCTTTTCCTGATTTACAGTACCTGGAGTTGGGACAGTGGGAGAAGCAGGAGCTGTGTGGGTGTAGGAGTATACCCTAAAGGACTTTGATATTTTAGTGGAGGCATTAAGCCTAAATAGCATTAAATAAACATTTTGTTTCTTTTTCACAAATTTCTGGCATTGAGAGATGTCTTTCCAATTGACGGCGGACAGAAGAGGCCAGTAGATATTAGTATACCATCCTTGGGAGGGGCCCTCTGTTCTCTGGCAGTTTTTGGCATCCCTAGGTGGGCCAAATATTGCCCCCTCCCTTGGACCACTTGTTCGGTAACAATACTGGCTCCTGGGAAAAACAGCTGACCTCCTGGGGCACTGGCTAGAGATTACCACCTGGGGTGAAGTTGGAGGCATCAGGGCCTTTTATCTTCCAGGGGAGCAGATGACTACCACCTGCCTGGGGAACAGCTAACTGCTGAGGACAGGAGTGCTGCAGCTTCTGAATCTCAAAGCCCTCACTGCACCTTGTTTGTCCACCCACCGCCACCTTATAAAAGGTCTGGCCTGGAAAGAAAAGACAAGATGGTTTGATAAGGTATGAACCCACCATCTTCTCAGATTGCTGGCCTTCTGAGTAAAGCAGCCATATAAGATTCACTCACTATAATTTCTTATTGGATTTGGTAGTGTTACAGAAAACAACTCAGCTACTTTCAGGTGTACAGAGTAGAAGTTTATTTTCATGCGCAAGGGCCCAGAGGAGTCAGTCTCCAAATTCTGGGCCGCAATCAGTGGCAAACAATTGTCTATATAGGGTGAGGGGCGGTCTGATACTCTGTTACTTCTGGTGTGAAAGCAAGAAAGCAGAACTGCTGATAAGAGTTAATACAAATTTCTTTGTTCCTATTCCTCAATTACTTAGTTACTTGCTCTACCTAATCTTGTTGACTCAGCTGTGAGCCCCCTCCTGGGCAGGCTATTAGCCATTACATTCATCCTGTTGAGTCAGCAGCTAGCTCACCTCCTGGGCAGACCACTACATTAGTAACAGGCAGCCCAAACAGGGGTGTCTTTTTCCAGTTATAAGGACACATGCTTGGGTTGTGTGGGTTTGGTCCCAGATCTGGGTGCATATGGGAGACAACCTATCAATGTTTCTCTCCCTATCTTTCTCCCTCCATTCCCCTCTCTCTAAAGATAAATAAATAAATAAAATATTTTTAAAAAAATATTTAAAAATATATTTAAAATAAAATAAAGAATTGGTTAGAAAATCAAAATATTACAGATGGGACCAGTCATTGAACAGTGATGAAACAACCAAATAGATTAATTTAAATGCAAAAGTGATTAAATTAGATAATAAATAGTAGGATTCTCAAAATTTATTTCAATATTGGTGCATATTTATAAAATTACAAATGATGACCACTTAAGACATTTGCAATTTAGTGTTAAGCAAGCTTTTAAATATACAATTTTGTTCAACTTTAAGCCAGTCTGTGTGGCCAGTGGTATGATGATGGAAATTTAAAATGCGAGGCTTACAATTATCACCTGGGGATGTGAAGTTCATGGAAATGAGCAGGGTACCATTCATTAGCATGTCAATGATGCTTCTTCAACAGGATGCCATTAAATTATTGTGGTGATAATTGAGACACTAAAAAGGGACAGATGCTGGGCCTGTAGTTTCTGAGATCTTATAACCCATAAGCAATTAAATTTCAATGAGCTAGCATAACTTCACTGTCACTAAATTAACAACTGGGAATATTCTTTGTGATGTTGTCTTTTTCCAGGTGGGTTTCTGCTTGATGTTTAAGGCAAATTGGAACTTTATTATGGTGTAGGATTCAGGAAACAGAGCATCCAGATATTAGGGATGTTGCCCTCCTTAGAGCTGAAATTTGGGTGGCAGCCAACCAAGACAAGGCTATAATGGGCAGTCTAATTAAATCAGAGGGATCTGATGGATATGGCAGTTTTAAAGAGCAAAAGTGTATGGTTACAAGTTTTATTCCCTCTGGAAAATCATATGATTGCTCGCTCAATAAGTAAGGAAAATAACCTCAGAAAATATGGATCAATAATTCAAGGGACTACAGGAAAGCAACACAATTCCAATCTGACTGAAGTGTATTATTAGTCAGGATAGATAAGTTTATGCTTTGGTAACAAATTAATCCAAATATTTCACTGGCTTAACATAATGGACTTGTATTTCTTGCTCCCTTAAATCACAGTGCAAGTACTCAGATTCAGGCAAATTTCACCTCATACTGTTTCACATCAGCATATAGTTTGTGGTCTCTACAGTAGAAGAAAGAGGAGAGTGGGATCTTGAAGTAAAGGATATTAGTTTTGCATGCAATGAGCACATATCATTTCCACTAACAGATCACAGCCTAAAACAAACTATGTAGCCCCACCTAACTGCAATAGATCTGGAAATAAACAATAAGTATCTTTGACCCAGAGTCTGATCTGAAATAGAGGAAGATTATTATAAACAGATCAAAGTCAGTAGAAATTAAAGCTATAACCAGATAGGCAAAGTCAAATTCTATTGGTTTAGGGGACTTCCACCAAGATGGAGGCACAGGTGGAAGCATTGTGCCTTCCCGCACAACTAAGTTTAAAAACAACAAAATTTTAGCAATGAAAACACAGCCAAACCACAGAAAATTGAACTACACGGAAGTCTGACAACAACAAACCCTTCAGCCAAACTGGTAAGAGGGGCAGAGCCAGCAGCAGAGTGGGGTCGGGCAGGAAAGATCCACTGGACCTATGCTGGCACGCAACCCACGTGGGCCAACAGCCGTGGGCGGATCCCAGGTGTGGAGAAGCAGGCGGACCCACTGAGGGTACAGGGTGTAGGACCCACTGAGGGCTGATCACAGTCATGCATTCATGTGCAGATTAACCAGTGGGGGAGCTGGAGGTGAGATGGACCTTGCAGGCCCCAGCAGCAGAGAGCAACAGAGGGAACCGCCATTGTCCCTCTCTGACCCCGCCCCCACATACAGAGTCACAAACCAGTGACCTGGGTGGCTCCTCTCTGACCACAACCCCACATACAGCATCACAAACCAGTGACCTGGGTGGCCCCGCCCTGGTGAACAACTAAGCTCTGCTCCTCATATGTAACAGGCAAAAATAGATCAAAACATGGCTCAAGAACAACTCAGCGCCCCAGCGCCGATAAATCTAAACAATGAAGAAATAGCCAAACTTTCAGATGCACAGTTCAAAACACTGGTGATCAGGATGCTCACAGAACTGATTGATTATAGTCAAAAAATAGAGAAACATATGAAGGCTAAACTAATTGAAATGAAGGGAAATGCACAGGAAACCAATAGTAATGGGAAGGAAACTGGGACTCAAATCAAAGGAATGGACCAGAAGGAAGAAAAAAAGAACCAAACAGGAAAGTGTGAAGAAACAAGAATTCAAAAAGATGAGGAGAGGCTTAGGAACCTCCAGGACATCTTTAAACGCTCCAACATCCAAATTATAGGGGTACCAGAAGGGGAAGAGGAACAGCCACAAGTGGAAAACTTATTTGAACAAATAATAAAGCAGAACTTCCCCAAGCTATCAAGGGACATAGACTTCCAGGAAATCCAGGAAGCTCAGAGAGTACCAAAGAAGTTGGACCCAAGAAGGAACACACCAAGGCACATCATCATTACATTAGCCAAGATTAAAATGAAGGAGAGAATCTTAGAAGCAGCAAGAGATAAGGGGACAGTCACCTACAAAGGAGTTCCCATCAGACTGTCAGCTGATTTCTCAAAAGAGACCGTACAGGCAAGAAGGGGCTGGAAAGAGGTATTCCAAGTCATGAAATCTGAAGACCTACATCCAAGATTGCTCTATCCAGCAAAGCTTTCATTTAGAATAGAAGGGCAGATAAAGTGTTTCTCAGATAAGATCAAATTCAAGAAGTTCATTATCACCAAGCCCTTATTATATGAAATGTTAAAGGGACTTACCTAAGAAAAAGAAGATAAAAACGATGAACAGTGAAAGGACAGCAAACTCACAGTTATTAAGAACCACACCTAAAACAAAAGCAAACTAAGAGGATAGCTAGATCAGGAGCAGAACCATAGAAATGAAGATCACATGGAGGGTTAGCAACAGGGGAGTGGGAGAAGGAGAAGGGGGGAGAAGGTACAGAAAATAAGTAGCATAGACAGGAGGTAGAAAATAGATAGGGGGAGGGCAAGAATAGTATGGGAAATATAGAATCTAAAGAACTTGAGACACGTGGTCATAAACTAAAGGGGGGGAATGGTGGGGGCGGGGATGTGCAGGGAGGAGGGGAATGAAGGGGGAAATAGAACAACTGTAATGGCACAATTGATGAAATATATTTAAAACTTCTAGTGGTTTAAAAAATCAAGCTGCAGGCCTTAGAACACAGGTTAAAACCACCCTATAAAAAAAAGTGTTAGGGGGTAAGGGTCAAGATCCAATTTCAGTAGTTTTTTAAGAGGACTTTGAAAAGGTAGCACAGTGGAATGAGAAGAATACAAATATGAATTCTGGGATCATATAGACATTAGGTTATATCCTCATTCCACTCTTTACTTACTGGAATACTTTGTCATGTTATGTAAATTCTGATGTTGAATTTCCTAGTGTGCTGTTAAGAGATGAACTGTGTGCCCTAAAATTCATATGTTGAAGTCCTAATTTGCAATACCTCAGAATGTGGCTCTTTCTGGAGATAGGGTCTCTGAAAAGGAATTAAGTGAAAATGAGATGATTAAAGTGGGTCCTCTTCAATATGACTGGTGTCCTTATAAAAAGAGATTAGGATATCAAGAGACAGAGAGGAAAGACTATGTGAATGTAGTGAAAGGAAATTAATGTAGTAGCTAAAGAGAGAGGCATTAGAAGAAAGAAACCCTACTAACACCTTGATCTCAGACGTCTGCCTACCAGAACTATAAGGACATAAATTTCTGTTGTCTAAAACCCCTAGTCTGTGGCATTTATTCTTCTTTTTTTGTAACCTTGGCAAGCAAATACATATGCCAAAAGTGTAATATCATCAATATATGGTCAACATATTTATCTTTCTGTGAAAGCACTTTAATAAGTTGTAAAAAGATAAAATACACCTAATTTTTATGATATATATATATATATATATATATATATATATATATATATATATTTACACTGGTTGATCTTCAAAGATGGCCATGTTATTTATCACAGACTTCCCAATGTTTCACACCAATCCTGGGCACCTATATATAGGTTTTTTGAAATAGTCTGTTGAAGGAAGGAAAGAAGCAACTTAAGAAAGAAGCTAAGAAGGAAGAGAAGCTAGGTCAGATGAATTTATTAACAGAGATCCAGAGAGTATAAGTAATGAACTTTATAACCCAGTTAAAGACTGTATGCAGAAAACTTAAGATATAAGTAAGGATGAACAAAGACAGCCAATTTTTACTAAAGCAAGTATTCATAACATGCTTCAACTCAGGACAGGAGTCAGGATCAAAGAAGAAAATAGTCATCTTATCTTTCTATGACAGAGATATATAGTTGTGAGGATCCAGGCAAAAACTAAATATATCAAGCTATATTTCCTTCGTGATCTATTAACATTATGAAATACTCAATAACTTCATCATGAGGTTTTGCTGTGTTTTAAATTATGACAATGCATTTAGGACCTTAAATTATGGGTTTCAATGTAAAGGAAGCATCTTTGGTGAGGATACCAGAATTATAAGGGAAGATTAAATGCAACAAACATTTGCTGAGCACCTTCTTATAGAAGGCACTCTACCCAGTTATGAGGGGATATAAAGGTGAGTAAGACCTAGTTCTTAGTCCCAGGAGCTTGTAAAAGGCCACTATTTTAGAAGTGATTCCTATTTTCTCAACCAAATAAGCAATATCAGCAAATACACACCTGTGTTTGTATAGTTACATAAAAATAAATAGTAGCACAGCCAGGCCAGAAAATAACAATTATATCTCAAATAATCCCTCTGCAGCCTAAAATAAATGATTAGCATTTGCAGAAAAGGAAATTGAAGTTAAAAATGCACACAAGTGCTTAGTAAATTCCTACTGAATGTAAAAAAATTAATTCTCGGTATAATCAACAGCAAATACCTAGAGGTGACCTAGTAGAGGTTGGTCAAGGATATAGCTTTTGGTTAAAAAGAAAATAATAGAGAGAAAACTCTCCTGGATTGTCAAGGTGTTCAAGGTCAGATCATGAGCTAAGGATCAGTGATTGTCTCATTTAAGTAAATGATTAAATATGTGAATATATAATACCAAACACTCCCAAGACAGCCTTCAAGATATTTGAAACTATCATTGTATGGCATATTTTAAGGGTGTTATATTTTACTGTTCCCATTCTATATTTCTGTTATGAGAACTTGTGTGTGCATTGGTGTGTGTATGACAGAACAGAATAACATTTTGAAGTATTAACAAGTCCAAAGAAGTTTATCACTCTAAACTACTTTCATACCTACCTTTACCTCTCATTCTAAACTTGTATGGATCAGAATGTCTTCCACATGATCTGAGAACATGTGGACATGGTATTTTGAGTTAGTAGTCCTAGGGAGACCCTGTACACAGAATGATGAAGGCATGGAGTGAACTGTGAACTAATGCAAGAAGGTAAGGTATACACAAAAAAAATTAAAAACCTGGGTGAAATGAAAAAATTTCTAGAAATATAATCTGCCAAAACTGAATGAAGAAGAAGCAGAAAGCCTGAACTGACTGATAACAGCTGGTGAAATTGAAGCAGTAACCAAAAAACTTTCAACACAGAAAAGCCCCAGGCCAGATGGTTTCACAAGAGAATTTTATAAAACATTTAAGGAAAAGCTAACTCCTATCCTTCTCAAAAAATATCCAAGAAGAACAAAGACTCTCAAACTGTTTTTATGAGGCCAGCATCATTCTAATCCCAAAACCAAACAAAGACACAAGAAAGAAAGAAAACTACATGTCAATATTACTTCTGAACAGACACCAAAATCCTCAACACAATATTGACAAACTGCATCCAGCAATACATTAAAAAGATCATACACCATGATCAAGTAGGGTTCGTCCCAGGGATGCAAGGATGGTACAATATTCGCAAATCAATAAACATAATAATATATCATATAAGAAAAGGAAAGGCAAAAATCACATGATCATATCAATAGATGTGGGAAAAGCATTTGATAAGGTGAAGTACCCATTTACGATAAAAACACTCAGCAAAGTAGGAGTAGAGGGAGCATATCTCAACATAATAAAGGACATATATGACCTACAGCCAACATCATACTCAATGGGCAAACACTAAAAGCTTTCCCACTAAGATTAGGAACAAGACAAAGAAGTCTGCTTTCACCACTTCTATTTAGCATAGTATTGGAAGTTATAACAACAGTGATCAGAAATGAAAGACACAAAAATTTGGAAAGGAAGAAGAAATTGAAAAAGAAATAAAAGACATGAAAATTGGAAAGGAAGAAGCAAAATTGTCATTGTTTGCAGATGACATGATAGTGTACATAGAAAACCCTGTAGTCTCCACCAAAAACCTTCTCAACCTAATAAGTAAATTTTGCAAAATGGCAGAATAAAAAGTCAATATTCAGAAATCAAATGAATTTTTGTACACCAACAATGAAATATCAGAATCAGGAATCAAAAAAAAAACCCATTTGCTATCGCAACAAGAAAATAAACTACCAAGGAATAAACCTAACCAAGGAGGTAAAATACCTGTACTCAGAAAATTACACAACACTGAAGGAAGAAATTAAGGAAGAAACAAATACATAGAAGCATATACCATGTTCATGAATCAGAATAATTAATTTCATCAAAATTTCCATACTGCCCAAAGCAATTTATAGACTCAATGCAATCCTTATGAAAATACCAATGACATATTTCAGAGATATAGAACAAACATTTCAAAAATTTATATAGAACCATAAATGACTCCAAATAGCCTCAACAATTTTGAGAAAGAAGAACAAAGTGAGAGGGATCACTGTTGTATTCAAGTTGCGAGCGAAAGGAATCCCCGAACACTGAGAGCGGTTTGATGGTAAATTTATTGGCCAAGTTTTACCTGCGCAGGGGCGAACTTCCCAAACGAGACCGTAGTCTCGCGGCTACGCAGAGCCGCCAAAGTGGAAGTCGCGCCTGGCTTACAGACTACTGGGTTTTTATAGGGGCAGGCAAGCAAGCAAGCAGGGGATACAGAAGCAGACGTGGCGGTTAGCTATTGGCTCAATCAAACTAGGGCAAAAGTTCCTGATTGGACTGCTGTTGGCGAGCAGCTGGTGTTGGCGCCTAAAAATTTCCTAGCCTTATTTGGACAGGCCTTTACATTCCCTCCTTCTCTTTCTTATTAGTCAAACCCTTGACTCATGCTCCTCTTGAGGGAGGATTGTATAGGGCTGAGACAACACCATAAGTTTTACTGTTTCTACTCTATCTTTAATAAAGGCTATGAGCTTGTTTAGAAGTATTGGGCCTATCGTCAGGGCTAATAGGAGGAGGATCAAGGGTCCGGCTAGAGCCGATATCAACGTAGTTAGCCAAGGGGAAGTCTTAGATAGGGAAGAATACCAGGAGGATGACTCATCCTCTTGTTCTCTACTTTTAAGTCGTCTAGTGAGTACTTTTATACTTTCTCTAATTATTCCTGAGTGGTTGGCATAGAAACAACAATCTTCTCCAAGAGCTGCACATATTCCTCCTTGTTGCAGGAATACTAGATCTAACCCTCTTCGATTTTGGAGTACTACTTCTGCTAGGGAGTCTACTTGGCGCTCTAAATATTCTACTTGCTCTTGGAGTAAGGAGACGTCTTTGGAGAAAGTCTGTGACAAGGCCCTGAGACTGTTTTCCCCATGGATCAATGCCCCTGCTCCTACAGCAGCCGACCCTACGACACCGATAGTGGCGACGATGGGAATTAGCAATGGGACTCGCTTGGCTCGAATGGGGGCATGTATCAGAAAATCAGGGTTTCCCCCATATAAGTACACTTGGGGAATGATGTAAGCACTAACACATAGCTCAGGGTTAGTTGGTACTAGACACTTGAAGATACCTTGAGTGCAGACAAACCATAGTCCTTCTGGAGCTAATGTAATAGTCAAATTCCTAGGGTCTCTCGGCAAATGCTCTTGGTTAAGGCAATAGTCACTATAGTTTGAGGCTGCAAGGGTATAGTTCGCTAGCAGATAACAGGTGCCTCGTCCATGGAATTCTGCTAATGTAAGGGTACTTTCAAATGTACACTGTTTGAAGTCTTTCATCTGGTCCTGGTCCGGGTTCTCGGGAAGGGGTTTTGTCTCAGGCACCCCCACCTACTTTATAATTATATAAAGGAAAAGGGACGCAGATCTCATCTTCTTGTAACTGCTTCGAGCTGAAAATGGACGCTGTCCTACGTACTCCGGGGTCAGGGGTGCCCTGAAAGGGGAGGGGAGTGCAGCACAGAGGGAGTCCTTCCTGCAAGGGGAAAGACCTTACAGGGTCCTGGTCAGTTGGCTGTCACCTGGACGTCGCAGGCTTGGTGTCCAAAGGCTGGCATTACTGAACTGTTGGCATTCCGGTCAGGTCATATTCTGGAGGTGACAGATTAGGCAAGAAATTGGAAGCACAATTAAATCATAACCATTAATTGACAAAGGCAGACACTCCAGTAAAGAATGGCTTATTCAGTGGAAGGTGTACGAGGCATGCTACACCTATCTAAAAACTCTTGTGCTCCACTATACTTCACTCAGGCTGAGGGGAATACATTAAGATTTCCCTCCTTTCAGATTTCTGCGCCCTTTCTGTCCAAGCCATCGAGACAGAAAAGGGAAAATCAGTTTCAAGTGAAGCCACAGACCGCCCCAGCCCTTCACCAACCCAACTACTTAGTTCAGCCAAACCGTTGAGTCTCGGGGGGGGGGTGATGACAAAAATGGGCTCCTTAAGTGAGGCCTATATTGCAACTAATCACTCATAGGCATAGGCAGGTCATAGGCATACACTCTATGAAAACAGAGAACACACAGGTTAATTCACACAACAATTCCCAAACCAGTCTCTGCGCCTGTGAGACTGTCTTTTGGGAAAACATTCCATTGCCAAGATCCTTTGCACCTGTAAATTGTACATTTTCGGTAACATCACAAACCTGGTTTCAACTTTCAAATGAAAACAAACTTTCAAGACAATTAGCTGCGCCATTCTGATGTCCAATACTGAGCATTGTGATTTTCCTTGAATTATAATTTTTCTCCCTAAGATCACCCTCACTGTTATTTACAGGGACTACTTTGGGTCCCGCTTTTGATTTTGACTGTTCGTTTGCATAAACACACCAAGAGCAGCCTGGATCATTGATGATCCCTAAGTCTACTTTGCTGGAACTGACACAGGGAACCTTCAGATTGACTTCTCACTCCGCCCCTCAGGGCACAAACGCAGAGCCACACACCTGCCATCTGGCTTTGCCTGTACCAGTTGTTTTGCTCAAGTCCTTGAGCCTCCATTGTGCCTACAGGTTCCTTTTTTAGCCATCTTTCAGGAAAGCAACCTTCGTTCCTTCCCTAGAAATACTGGCACGAACCGCACAACCAACTAAAGTACCAGGCTTTTCTTGTGGGCTTTCACTAGCTTCACAGGTCAATCCCAGTTCCTCTGAGCTTTCTGGTAACGACCAGAACACATACATGCCTCCTTCAGGCGTGATGTTCCAGTCAAAGTCCTGGTTAACAAAACCACTATTAAAGACTGGTCTTATTGGTTTTATGCAAAGAAACCTTGTCATCACTTACTCCTTTAGAATGCCAATTCTGGAGAGATCAGGTAGGGAGAAAAATATAAAGCATAATGGAAAATCTTTTTTCCCTTCTGATATCCACTAAGATTGCATCTCCATGCTTTATACCTTCCATTACTAACTTTACATAATTCCTTTCCAAAACTTTTGCAAACTTCTACAACCTTTTACACACTCTCTTCTATCTTCACAGCTTCTCACAGCCCTTCAGCAACATTCAAAAAACTTCTTCATTTCCATATCTTATACCTTCTTTTGTTCACTTTTTTTTACAAAGTATGAAGTTTCAACCTTTCCTGGAATCTTCAATTTCCTTTTCAGAGTAGATACAGAGCAAAATCTGAAACACAGTGTTCTGAAACAATACAGGTAGAGATATTCTCTCGCACCAATGCTTCCACTGGTGCCTCACAGAGACATGCTCCTTCAGGCCCGGTCTCTTGGCAGAGACATGCTGCTTTGCCTCAGGCTGAAGCACTCATCAGCCACAATTGACCCTTCCTGGGTCCCGGGTGGCAAAGGCATTCTCCCCAACCGGCTACAGGTGACCTTCCCTAGGTCTTCAGGTACACAGGGTTTCTGATCAGAAGCAAAACCAATGGCAGAGACTTGCTCTCTTCCAATCCGGTCTCATGGCAGAGACATGCCCTTTGCCTCAGGCTGAAGCACTCGTCAGCCCCAAATGACCCTTCCTGGGTCCCAGGTGGCAAAAGCATTCTCCCCAACCGGTTACAGTGACCTTCCTTAGGTCTTCAATACAGGTTTCTAATCAGAAACAGAACCGCACATGGGAAATTTGCTTTTTCCCATGAAACCAGAAAACAAGTAGTTGAAGTTTCCTTTACTCTAGGTTTAAAACTTTTATATCCTCTGTACATATTTCTGCTCATTTAGATTTAACTATCACTTTCTTCTGAAGTGAACAAAGTTTGTAAAATTTGCTGGCAATCATCCCATGTCGGCTGGTGGGTTCTAAATATGGTCTCTAACAGGGAAATTAATCCCTGGGGCTTTTCAGAAAACGGGGGATTTTGCAGTTTCCAATTGTATAGATCACTGGTTGAGAAAGGGACATATATTAGCCGCGGTGGTGCATGTAATGGGGCGTCTGGAGCCGGCGGCACCTCCCTGAGAGGCAAAATGGCGGCGCCACCTGGTTTTGGCGCGACGGTTTCCAGCAAAATGGCGGCGCCATCCTGTCTTGGCGCCAAACTTTCACCCCCATACTGAGTGCCGCGGGTATGGGGAGGGCTCTGGACTCTCTCCCTTTCCCCGCTCGCGGAGTCGGGCAGGGGTTGGCGATATGGGGGAGGAGCGGAAGGGGCCAACAGCGGGTCCTCAGGTACTTCAGGCAAGACAGGGTATAGCTTCTTCCCTTCCCCGTCTGCCTGGTCCCGTTGAGGCCGGCGCCCTTTGTCTGCCTGCAGACGGGGAGCCTGCCTCGGCGCCGTTGCCACGCAGATGGCCCTTCTCCTCCTCTGCCCATTGGACTGACACTGGCGTATGTAACCGGGGCGGTCAGTAGCTATGTCTACCCACACATCTATATATACCATCTGATCTGGATGGGGGTCCCATATACTATCCGCCTGACCGCGAAAAGGAGGGGCAGATCAAAAGTCCCCTCCGTCGGCCATCCTACGT
Organism: Artibeus jamaicensis; assembly: GCF_021234435.1. Classification (NCBI taxonomy): domain Eukaryota; kingdom Metazoa; phylum Chordata; class Mammalia; order Chiroptera; family Phyllostomidae; genus Artibeus; species Artibeus jamaicensis. The sequence continues at coordinate 22,648,045 of NW_026521506.1, forward strand.
CAAAAGACGGCCATTCAATCTCACTGAAAGTTCGCAGGACTTCTGGGTCTGGCGGTGGACCCCCATAGCCCCGAGCGCGATTCTGAAAGTCAGAGAAATTGTTTAGTAAGCAGTCAAGGGCAGTGTTTGAAGTGGAGCTTCCTTGTCCCATCGCGGACGCCTTCTTCTCGCTTCTCACAGCGCCTGCGATTAGAAGGATGAGGGCTACCAATATCCCACACAGAAACACACACCTCGCTCCTCTCCACTCAGTCCACTCACGCACAAACAGGCCGTGGCGCACTACAGTCTCTTCACTCATTCACACTTCGCTAGCGCGTTCAGTCGCGGCGCGGAACGAATACCAAAAACCAAATGCGACCTAGTCGCGGGAGCAAGAGCTCCGGTTCTCGAGAGCGTCCTCTCCTTGAGAACCCCGCGGGTGGACTACCGGCGACGTCTCGCCTACCACCTCGCGGCTCAAATGAGTCTAGACTCCCAAACCAAATTCCGCGGCAAACTTACCCGGGCTTCGTAGTCTCAGTCTCCGGAGACACTCCTTAGATCTCGCTGGGGCCTCCAAATGTTGTATTCAAGTTGCGAGCGAAAGGAATCCCCGAACACTGAGAGCGGTTTGATGGTAAATTTATTGGCCAAGTTTTACCTGCGCAGGGGCGAACTTCCCAAACGAGACCGTAGTCTCGCGGCTACGCAGAGCCGCCAAAGTGGAAGTCGCGCCTGGCTTACAGACTACTGGGTTTTTATAGGGGCAGGCAAGCAAGCAAGCAGGGGATACAGAAGCAGACGTGGCGGTTAGCTATTGGCTCAATCAAACTAGGGCAAAAGTTCCTGATTGGACTGCTGTTGGCGAGCAGCTGGTGTTGGCGCCTAAAAATTTCCTAGCCTTATTTGGACAGGCCTTTACAATCACCATACCTGATGTCAAACTACATTACAAAGCCACTGTAATCAAATAGCCTAGTACTGCCATAAGAACAGACACATGGATTAATGGAACAGAAGAGAGAGCCCAGAAATAAACCCATGTCTCTATGGTAAACTAATATCTTTAAAAAGGGCAGAAGCATAAAATGGAGTAAAAATAGCCTCTTCAACAAATGGTGTTGGGAAAGCTAGACATCTACATGCAGAAAAATGAAACTCGACTACCAACTTACACAATATATAAAAATAAACACAAGATGGATTAAAGACTTAAATATAGGTCATGACACAATATAAGTCCTAGAGCAGAACATACACAAAAACATCTCAGATATTCCACACAGCAATGTTGTCACCGATATATCCCTTAGAGCAAGGAACATAAAGGAAAGAATAAATGAATGGGGCTTTATCAAAATAAAACGCTTCTGCATAGCTAAAGAAAACATCAGCAAAGTGAAAAGGAAACCAACCATATGGGAAAACATATTTGCTGATAATACCTTGGACAAAGATATGATCTCCAAAATATATAAGAACTCACATGACTCCACACCTGGGAGAAAAACAATCCAATTTAAAAACGGGCAAAGGACCTGAACATATATGTCTTCAAGGAAGACCTGGAGAGAATCCAGAGACATATGAAAGGATGCTCAGCATCACTAGCCATCAAAGATGCAAACTGAAACCACAGTTATATTCCACTTCACTCTGGTCAGAATGGACATCATAAACAAATCAACAAACAAGTTCTGGTGAGGTTGTGGAGAAAAGAGAACCCTAAGGCACTGTTGGTGGGAATGCAGACTGGTTCTGCCACTGTGAAAAACAGTATGGAATTGCCTCAAAAAACTAAAAATGGCCCTGGCTGGTGTAGCTCAGTGGTTTGAGCACTGGGTCAAAGGGTTGCCGGTTTCATTCCCAGTCATGACACATGCCTGGATTGTGGGCCAGTTCAGGTCCACAGTAGGAAGCCTCATGAGAGACAACCAGACATTGATGTTTCTCTTTCTCTCCCTCTCTTCCCCTCTCTCTAAAAATAAATAAATAAAATCTTCTTAACAGCTCTAAAAATGAAACTGCCTTTTGACCCAGCAATTCTTCTGCTGGGATTATACCCTAAGAATCCTGAAGCATCAATTCAAATTAACCTGTGCATTCCAATGTTCACAGCGGCACAATTTACAATAGCCAGGTTCTGGAAGCAACTTAGGTATCCATCAGTAAAAGAGTGGATCAAAAAACGTTGGTACATTTACACAATGGAATACAATGCAGCAAAAAGAAAGTGGAACCTAATCAACAGAACAAGCAAACAAGCAGATTATAATCACAAACATTGAAATAAAGAACAAACTGACAGTAATCAGAAGGGTGAGGGAAGGAGATAACAGGAGAAAGAAGGGAGAGGATTGTCAAGGAATAAATGCAAAGAACCCTTGGAAAAAGCCAAACATAGATAGGATTAAATGTGGGAGGTGGGGATGGGTGGGGCAAGGGAGAGTTGAGGAAAAATGGAGAGAACTATATCTGAACAACAATAAAAACAAATAAAAAAGACAAATATATACAACCACATAACTCATATTGCTATAGAATGTTCCTTTGTGATCTTTTGAAGGCCATCACCACCACCACCCTGCCCGCAAACAGCAACTAATTTGGTATGTACCACAACAGATTAGATTTGCCTATTTTTAACTATATGTAAATAGAATCAGACAGCGAGTACTTTGTTGTGTCTAGCTTCTTTTGCTTCACACTTTTGATGAAGAAACATAATATAAGGTTTAAGTGTACTTAAATTTATTTAAATTATATATATAATTAATAATATATATTATATATAATACATATAACATATATAATATATATAAAATTAAGATTTGTACATGTGCACCTTAACACTTGGGTTTAGCCCTTGATCTTAGTAGTTATTGGGTATAGTATTTTAGAAATGTCAATTAAGTCAATTTGTTAGATAGTGCCATTTATGTTTATATATTGGCTAATTTATTGTGTAATTGATCTATCAATTTCTAAGAGAAGTTTATTGATATCTACAACTATAATCAAGAATTTACATTTTCTTTTACTCTTGTCATTTTTGTTTTATGTGTCTCGAATGTATGTCATGTAAAAAAGGTAAAATAATTGTCTTCTTAGAGGACAGACCCTTTTAGCTTTGTGAAACCCCTGGGTTTTAGTCATTGGTAATCCTTTTCATTTTGAAGACTTGTACCTCTCATAAATACACCCATACCAGCTTTCTTATGCTTGGTATTTCCACAATACAACTCTTTCTATCCTTTTATTTTTAACCTGCATGTTTCTTTATATTTAATTGTATTTCTTTTTTATTTTTAAATATATTTTATTAATTATGCCATTACAGTTGTTCTATTTCCCCCCTTCATTCCCCTCCACCCTGCAAACCCCCTCCCCCACCATTTCCCCCCCCTTTAGTTTATGACCACATGTCTCAAGTTCTTTAGATTCTATATTTCCCATACTATTATTGCCCTCCCCCTATCTATTTTCTACCTACCATCTATGCTACTTATTTTCTATACCTTCTCCCCCCTTCTCCTTCTTCCACTCCCCTGTTGCTAACCCTCCATGTGATCTTCATTTCTATGGTTCTGCTCCTGATCTAGCTATCCTCTTAGTTTGCTTTTGTTTTAGGTGTGGTTCTTAATAACTGTGAGTTTGCTGTCCTTTCACTGTTCGTCTTTTTATCTTCTTTTTCTTAGGTAAGTCCCTTTAACATTTCATATAATAAGGGCTTGGTGATAATGAACTTCTTGAATTTGATCTTATCTGAGAAGCACTTTATCTGCCCTTCCATTCTAAATGAAAGTTTTGCTGGATAGAGTAATCCTGGTTGTAGGTCTTTGGATTTTATGACTTGGAATACTTCTTTCCAGCCCTTCTTGCCTATAGGGTCTCTTTTGAGAAATCTGCTGACAGTCTGATGGGAACTCCTTTGTAGGTGACTGTCCCTTATCTTTTGCTGCTTCTAGGATTCTCTTCTTAATTTTTATCTTGGCTAATATAATGATGATATGCCTTGGTATGTTCCTTCTTGGGTCCAACTTCTTTGGGACTCTCTGAGCTTCCTGGATTTCCTGGAAGTCTACTTCCTTTGCCAGATTGGGGAAGTTCTCCTTTATTATTTGTTGAAATAAGTTTTCCATTTGTGGCTGTTCCTCTTCCCCTTCTGGTACCCCTATAATTTGGATGTTGGAGCATTTAAAGATGTCCTGGAGGTTCCCAAGCCTCTCCTCATTTTTTTGAATTCTTGTTTCTTCATATTTTCCTGTTTGGCCATTATTTTCTTCCTTCTGGTTCACTCCCTTGATTTGAGTCCCAGTTTCCCCTTCATCACTATTGGTTTCCTGTGCAATTCCCTTCCTTTCAATTAGTTTAGCCTTCATATGTTCCTCTAATTTGTGACTATAATCAATCAGTTCTGTGAGCATCCTGATCACCAGTGTTTTGAACTGTGCATCTGAAAGTTTGGCTATTTCTTCATCACTTAGATTTATGGGCTCTGGGGATTTGAGATCTTCTTGAGCCATTTTTGGTCTGTTCGCCCCTGTTAATTATGAGGAGCGGAGCCTTAGTTGTTCACCAGAGTGGGCCTCCCCAGGTCACTGGTTTGTGATGCTGTATGTGGGGGTGGGGTCAGAGTGGGTAAATGGTAGCCCCCTCTGCTGCCTCCCACCACTGGGGCCTGCTTGGTCCCGTCGTCTCACTGCCCACTCCCTCACTGGTCTATCTATGCACGAATACGGGACCACAGTCAACCCGCTGCCCTGCACCCTCACTGGGTAAGCCAGTCGATCACTGGGTCGCTCACTGGGGCTGCCTGTTGCAACCCCACACCTGGGATCCACGCGCCTGAGTCTGTCTGGCCGAGTTTTCCTGTGCAACCCTGCTCTGCCAGCTGCTGGCTTCACCCCTCTTATTGGTCAGGCTGAAGAATTTGTTGTTATCAGACTTCTGAAAAGTTCAATTTTCCGTGTTCTGGCTGTGTTTTCTGTTGCTAATTTTTTTTTGTCCCTCAACTTGGTTGTGGGAGAAAGCACGGCGTCTCCTCCTATGCCTCCATCTTGGCGGAAGTCTAATTATATTTCTTATAATCACTTTATAGCTAGATCTTCCTTTTATAGTCAATCTGACAATCTCTAATTTTTGGAGGTGTTTATTTATATTTAATGTGATAACTGATTTGATGGGTTTTATTTTTTAAAGATTTAATTTATTTTTAGACAGAGGGGAAGGGAGGGAGAAAGAGTGGGAGAGAAGTATCAATGTGTGGTTGCTTCTTGTACGCCCCCCACTGGGGACCTGGCCTGCAACCCAGGCATGTGCCCTGACTGGGAATTGAACCCAGTCCACTGAGCTACACTAGTCAGGACTGATTTGATGGGTTTTAATCTACTCTCTTATCAATTCTTCTTTCTATTGCTCCCATAGACCAACCCTGAAACAATGAGGGAAAAGACTATACAACAATATAAATATCAGGAGGTAGGAAACATTGGGACCATCTTAGGCTCACTACTACATGAGTAAAATTTTAAACTGAAGTGAAACAAAAAAAGTAAATAAAAATCCTAGAAGAAGGTGTGAGAAAAATCCTTTGTAACATTTTGTGTGGGAACATCATTCTGAATACTCACAAAACTCATAACCATCAAACAATAGGCATATATTGATATATATGCCTATTTTCATATGTATTATTAGTAAGAAACAAGTGTCAAATACACCATAATAATTCCAAAAAGTAAACAGTCAACTAAAATATAATTATTTTTTTAAATATAATTATTTTATAAAGACTATCAATATATTAGATTGACTAAATTATATGAATAAACAGTTAACAGAAAAGAAAATACAAAGATGTTAAACATGAAGAATAGTGTACTTCACTCATAATATGAGCAGTGCACATTTAAACTGCATTAAACTATATTAAATGATATTAAAAGTCTATTCTTAACTTACTAGTTTGGCAAATATCCAAAATTTTGAAAACATGTTATGTTGTCAAGAAATATAAATTTGCACGACCCCCGTAAAGGGTACTTTTACAATTTCAATTAAAATTTTATGTGTGTGTGTGTGTATCTATCTATCTATCTATGAAAAATATACATACTTTTACATATTTACAAGTTTCTATTTAAGATGTTTATACTACAGATATACTACCACATACTCAAACAAAGTTTGCATGAGGTTACTTAATGCAATATTATTTATAGTAACAATGCATTTAAAACAAAGAGAGTGCCAGTCAAAGGGTATGGGCTAAAAACATAATGGTATATCCAACAATGGAATACTATGATTCTATGTAAAAAAAATGAGGTCGTTTTTTGTATACCAATATAAATTGGTCACCAAAAAACACTGTTAACAGAAAAAAGTTAACAATAGAGTATATAGTATGTTACCGTTTGTGTAACAATTGGAAATATATTTATATGTGCTTATACATGCATAAAATATCTCTGGACAACATATAACAAGTTAATAATAGTGCTTATATAAGGAACAATGTAAATAAGAGGGAGCCAGAGAAACATTTTACTGTATAGACTTTTAGGCTTTAAAATTTTTAAACCATGGGGATTTCTGTAGACTGAATTGTGTACCCCAACTTTGTATGTTAAACCTTTCACCTCCAGTGTGATAGTATTTGGAGATGGAGCCTTTGGGAGGTAATTTAATTAGATGGATCATGAGTATAGTGGCCTTATGATGGGATTAGTGACTTTACTAAAAAAATTAAGGAAAGAGAGAGATTGCTCTCTCTCTGCCACGTGAGGATACAGCAAGAAGGCAGTCATATGCAAGCTAGAATGGTGGTCCTTACCAAGAACTAAATTGGCTGACACCTTGATCTTGAACTTCTCAGCATTCAAAACTGTGAGAAATAAATATCTGTCATGGAAGCCAGCCAGTCTATGGTATTTTGTTATACCAGCCTGAGCTAACAAATGTAGGGCTGTATTGCCGATTCAAAAATCAAATAAAGAATTATTTCATTAACAAAATAATGGTCTTCATGCCAAATTCCAAGTGATCCTAACATAATATACCCAGAACACTGTTGGTCCAAAAATGTAACCATAACAGACATACCTTATCTGCTTCTACTATTCAGCAGTAAGTGCTGACATCTTTCTTATGCTCCTGACATTTTCTAAGATTTTGTCATATTTGTTGGTAGTGCTATAATTTAACTGTAGCAAGTAGTGATGTGATTTTAAAAAACTGTCTGTATTTTTTTATTGTGCCATAGAGAATTCTTTGGTTGTATAATCAATGACAATAAGCAGCAGAGCTTATAAGAGATTAGTCTGTGTCAGGTAATTATAACGGAACCGAAGGAGGAGGCCCTCACCTATCTTCTTTCTGTCACAGTGTAGTTGGTTCATATGGGTGCTATATCTCCCTTATTCATTTCATTTATATACTACATTTTTTAATTTACTGGTGATAATTGTAAAAAACAATTGGAATTAGTGATTGATATGGGCTAAGAGAGATAAATAAATGTAGATTTGGAGCTGAGGCTTTAGTAATACAACCTGGAGAAAAATTGAGGGTCCTCATTATTTTGTCATAGATGTGGGAGTTGAGCAATGAGTGAGGGAGCTGAATAAATTAGTTCACAGAGCCCTGCTATACTCTAGCAGAATGTTTTAAGAAAGAAGCTAAAGCAGTATTAACCTATGAATTTGCCACAATATTGTAAAGGCACTTTTAGATTTTATGCTAAACAAAATAAGATAGCTGTTCTCCCAGATTTCCTAACTGGAACATCCATGACCCTAGATATCTGGAGTTATGGTTAGACTAAGAATGAAAGTCAACAGATTAAATCATGTATGTGATTGGAGATAGAATACTGTTAATGACAATTTATGCTAGTGACAGACCTTCTATAAAAACACTAGTGACCTCTAAACTTGACAGATGAATGCATATGCCTGTAGAAATATCAGTAAAGGCTTCAAAGAGTAGGTTATCACTGATTTGAGTTGAAAAGATGAATGGAGGTTTTTCAGCCAGATTGGAGATTGGGTGGGATGGTGTCGGAAGGAGAGAGAGCCTATGAAAAGGACACTGAATCATATAGGTAAAGTCAAAGACATTATAAATTGGTAATTTCAGGTAATTCAGTATGGTTGACATATCAGAATTTGGGATAGATGCATATCAGATTTGGGGGTTGACAGTGAGGGAGAAGGCTTATGATATATGCATAGTTTAGATCATAAAATGCTTTGAATATTATTTTAAGAAACTTTGTTTGTGGCATGTAAGAAACTAGGAGTTATTTGATGTATCAAACCTACATTGTGAAAACACTTTCCCTTTTGAACTGTGGATGATGATTTGCAATTAGGATGTAGAGGAAAGGAGGTGACAATGGAGACAAGTGAGTAAGTTAAGAGGATATGAAAATAGTATGAGAGAGGGAGGAGGGATGAGTGAGAGAGAATGAGAGAGAGAGAAAGAGAGAGAGGAATAAAATGTTAGAATGAAGGGAAAGAGGACTGGTTAGGTGTAACAGACATAAAATAAGGGAAAGGGAAATCTGAGGATGTATTGTAAGTTATATTTGAATTATCCTAATTTCAATGAATTTCAAAAGAGTCACCAAAGCTTGAGAACAAAGAAGTAGCTATCAAATAAAATGAAAGCAGTATTTTAAAGATGGATACAAGTTCGTTTTTACAGCATTCGCAAAAAGAGTGCCACAAACTGATTCTGCCAGCAATAGCCTGCCAGGTATAGTCTTAAGAAAGGCAAAGAGTTCATGTGAGGTTGAAGAAACCAGGGATTCAAATTTATTTGGACAGAGCTGTGGATGTGCTTTACTTCCCATGGGTGAGGAGAGGAACAAACTTCTATCTACCTCAAATCAAATGCAGGAGTGCTTCAAGAGCAGTTTGACACACATTCCCTGGAGTTTTAAGGGATGCAGGGACTACTACCTGACTCACATCTAAAATGTTGGAAGTAAAACGTTATGGCTTAAATTTATCTGCATTTCTGAAAAATACAGACACAAGGCTATACAGTGAATGGCTTACACTTCTAGTGTTTATTGGTGAAAAGGATGGAATTTTGTTTCCTGTGGGCCTGATGGGGAGCCCACAAGAAAGGAGACAGACTAAATCCTCTTAGTTAGGGGCTCTTCTAAAAAGAACTGTTGGGGAACTAGGTGATCCCAGAAGAAGAGTGGACCACTAGACAGCAAAACAATGGGAGAAAACTCATCTGGAAAATAGTAGCAATCACAAAAAACAAAACCAAAAAATAATCCCATCTTTACAAGTATTTGAAAGTGACTGAAAAACCAATTGGAAGTACCCAACTATTTTATCCATGGGCTTTAAATGATCCATAAGAATGAGTTTGAAGTAGAAAGGATAAAGAAAGAATAAAGTTACTATTGACATGTATTTTACTAAGCCTAGCTCCTTCAATACACTTGCAGGTTTCTGATTTGGATAAATGGTAAAAATAGAGAAGGAATGCAAAATGGCTTCCATTCACAAAATGGGGGAAACAAGAGTAAGAAGATGTGGAGTTGAGAAGTGGTTGCAAGTGTGTGTGTGTGTGTGTGTGTGTGTGTGTGTGTGTGTGTGTAGCTGATGAGTTCAGTTTTATACATTTTGAATTTGAGAAAACTATGGACCATATAGTTGAAAATTCTCAGTAGATAGTTGAAGATGCAGGTGTGGAACTTAGGAGAGTGATTTGGATACATAACTTAGATTTTGTCATTACCCTATAGATGGTAATTGAAATGTTAAGAGAAGGCATGTTTACCCATGTCAAGTACAAGAAATGATAAAAATAAAAAGAAGATAGGGGAAATCTATTAGAAGTTTAACTATCTATTTGACTAAAGGAGGGACAGCAACTCCACAAGGAGACATATAATGGACAGAGAGGCAGAAGAAAAGACAAGAGGGATTTTTCAGTAGTCACAAGAAAAAGGAGTTTCAAAAGAAAAAAATGAAAATGGTACCAAATATCTGAGAAGATTCACCTAAGATGAGGTCTAATAAAAAGCCATAAAACTGGTAAAGTATTGAATAGATCAACCTCATGTCATCTTTGTCAGAGTGGTTGGGGGTGGAGGCAGGCAAAATGTATAATGGCATATAACATAACAATCACTCTCAATCTTGGGTAATATATGGACCATTTTTCAAGAAAAATTATCATGTAATTTAAATGATTTTTATCATGTTACTTAAATATTTTCCAACCTAAAATCATGTATATGCTATTACCAAGAGTTACAGTTTGATCACATAAAGACAGGGTTGGGCAAAAGTAGGTTTATAGTTTGGAGTATACAGAGCACAGAGTTTATTCTTGTACTATTATTTATTAATTATTCTATTATTTTTCATACCAACAACTATAAACCTACTTTTTCTCAGTCTATGTACAAGTCAAATAATTTAATGTACTACTGTTGTTTTATTGAAATCAAAATATACCCCAGAGCTAAAATATAGTTATATAAAGTACTTTGTCAAAATTTGTGAGCTTTGTAATAATTCAGTTCACGTATGACTTGTCTCTTTTCACACTTTTTTTGTGCACAGCACACAATGCAATGATTTGACCTTTGCAGAGTATAGACTCATTATCTGTATCATAAAACTGTTCCTTTCATTTGTACTAGAGAACAAAAGGGGTACCAATGCACTCCATCCTGATTAAAAGCACAAACCTGGCACTGGCCTCCTTTAAAACAAAAACACAAATTTGGGCTCTGAAATTTTAAGTTATAATAGTATAAAATATCATAATATGGAAGGTAGACCTCCAGATGATCAAAAATAAGCTTCTATTACTTAAGTTCTGAAAAATCATGCATATGTATGACTCAAAATCTGATAAATTAACCTCTTAACCCTAAGAATATGTTTCCAGGCACTAATTTGAGAAGGCATTAGATCATTATACTGAGATATACTGTCTTTCTTCCTAAGCTATAATTTATGATGAGTATAGACTCATATATGTTATTAATGGTTGTATACTGCCCACAGTGCTTACTATAGTTTTTGAAATGGAAAGTTGTTTAAAATTTTTGATAAACAAATGGATGAATAAATGTATGTCATATTCTTTGTTTCCTAATATGAAGCATAAAGATTAAATCAAAGACATTGATGGGAACCAGTTGCTTTCAGTAATATTTTTTGATCATTTTGGTCCTGAATCAACTCATTAAGTCATGCCATAAAAGAAAAAAATAAGAATATGAAATTATAATCTTAGATTACAATCAGATTCCCATGAAGCTTGATCTGAGGATGGTCCTTCTCCCAACGGGCATTGTGATTCAGGTGGGCTCCTGATGTGAGATGCTATCACTGATAATACACACATCCACAGCAGCAACATTCCAACTGGGCTTCAGAACTGGAATTGCACTGTTTTTAACATAAACCTGAAATCTATTTGCCCACTGGGTGAGCTTTTCACAGCTGGAAGTTGCTTTCACATATATTAAACTGCAGCCTGTTTACCCTTTCACAGATTTCTAGGAGTATCCAGCTAATTAAAAACTTGGGCAAAGATGGAAGCAGAAGAAACAAATCACCCATATGATGATGACACATCCCAGCCAAGGTTCCCAGAGTTTCAATGACTGAAGCAGGGTTACTATTCTGCACATTAGAAGCCCTTAGTGTGTTTCAATGTGGCTGCAGGTTCCAGACAGCCCAGTCTCTGTCACACACTTCATTGTGTGTCCATTCCAATTTCAAGGCTTTTGTTGATGTTTCCTCCCTGCCTTTCCCTTCCTTTTACTTTTTTCCACATCACATATGTCCACCTGGAAAAAGCTTCTGCCAATTCAGTTTCCTTGCTTTTTTCCACACTCATAGTGCACCTCTATCAAGAGATTTTCTCAGACTAGTATCTATGACTCCATAACTTTCCTTTTCCACTTTTATGAATAAGTTTTCTGAATGGTAGTCTAGAATCAAAGCAGAAAATTAGCTTTGAAATGAAAGAGATATGTGTTCAGTTTCTATCTGTAATAATTGCATTTTATGACACAAAGAAAATATCTTTTAATTTCTTTATCATTTTTTGTTATCCTGTTATAGTTGTCACAATTTTCCCCTTTGCTCTCCTCTGCTCATCCCTCCCATGAAGAAAATGTTTTAAACTCACATTTTATGTCCTTATCTAAAATTTTGCAGTAACCATCTCTACCTTATATAATTGTTGTGAGGATTAAATGAAGTGACAGGTGCGAACTACCCAGCTCAGTATGTGGCATATAACAGATTTTCAATCAAGGCTATATGTAGCTTTTATTATTTTGTCATTTTGTTCAATCAACCTTTAAAAATAGATAGTAAACTTAAATTTCAAACTGCTTTCACCTTCAAGCTTCTAGATTAACATATCTTTAACTAGGTAGTAATCTACTTGAAAGCAAGAACTGTCTTATTTTGCATCACTAGTACCCAGCATTTGAGACCTATAGATACACAATGAATATTTACTGACTAAATAGTTGTAGGCTTGCATGAACTATGGAAAGTGATTGTATGATTTGTGTTAGTGTTTAAAAATCATCTAGCACTGTATGTTGGTGGAACCATCCCTCAGCATCTGTCTCCTATGTCATACTTGTGTTAGTAAATTATTTGTTAATTTACTTAATTAGTTTAATAGACTATCACCTTACTAGAAAATCTCCCCAGCCCTAGTAGATATGTCTGAAATATAAAAGAAATATTCTTGCTATAGAGTGATATTAATATATTCAAGTAAGATAAAATAATCTCAGCTCAGTGACTGATATATAAAGCTGCTAACACCAACCTTACCAACATGCTGTCACTGTCCTAATTTTATGAGTATAAACCTGATTCACCTTGGCTAAATTTCTGGAAAGTCATTCCATGTGTGCTGCCTCCATGTCTCTACAAGCTCTCCTGACTTTCAAGTCACTGTTCCTCTGTGGTTATTCTATATTCTCCCTTTTTGTGTCTCAAAGACCAATTAGAAAGCTGCCACCATTCCAGCTGTGTGCCTAGCTCACCTAGGTTGAAACCATGACTTATTTACTGAGGGCTGAACACTTCTTTATTTCCCCATGTGAAGGTGGACTAATGTGTTTTCATTAGAAGTCACTGTCTTTTACTTACACATAATTTTTGGATATGTTTTGCTCTATTCCTTTTCTATGAGGAAAAGTAATCAGTTGCAGCCTTTTTATTTTTTAGTCCATGAGTAGATTCTTGTTTAGGGAAATATCTATGGCAACACCATTGCTGTAACTTGATTGTTCAGGTTTCTGATCACCAGCATGTCATATCCCCATGTCACACATAATAGAAAATTTACAGTCATTCTAGATTATTTCATATCCATACTTTCTCACCCATCCAACCAGTTAAATCTTCTTAATTCTGTTTTGAAATGTCTTCTTTGTTAGTCCCAGTTATCCCCTTTTCTTCTATTTAAATCACCAATACCTTTGTTTAGATGCATATCTCCCTTCCAGACTATTATCCCTGTCTTTAGTCTCTTACCTCCTTAGACCAAAGTACATACTGTTTTCATACTGTCTTTGTAAAGAAAAAATGACACCTCAAAATCCGTTTTGCAAAATTTGTCAATGATTCCCAGCTTCCTTCACAATAAATTTCAAACTTCTTCACCTGATATTTCCCATTAGACCCCAAACCACTTTTTTAGTTTCAAATCCAAATTCACCCTTCCTTTGATATTAAACTCAAGCTTTAACAAAGTATTTACTCTCTATGGACCCTAGAGACTTTTTTTGCGTCAGTATTTCTGTATAGACTATTCCCTCAGCCTGGATAGCCATGTGCTCCATTTGCTTTCTGCCTACTAGAATCCTCTTCCCTCAGGCTCAGATTCAATGCCTTGGTCTCTCTATTCAGAATTAATCATTCATCTTTCTGCATACAGAGTGAAAACTTATACCTAGATTTAACTTTTATTTTATTATGTTTGATAGAATACAAAATATACATCTTCTAATGTATAAGCACAGATTATCTCTACACCCTCATAGCACATACAAAATTAACTGTACATTAAATGAACAAAAGAAATATGTATTATATTTAATCACAATATGTAACATTTTCAACTCTATTTAAAAATATAAAAATTTTGTTACATGCATTGATGCCAAAAATCTGTTCAATCGTGGGAATTTCTATTGTGTCTAATCTGAGAATGAAGCTGGCAATTTTTCTAATTCTGGCAATTTTTTTGTTTGAAAAATCAAATCATAAAAAAACTCTTTCTTGCTCTCATTGGATTTGAAGCACTTGGGGTCATATATGATATTCTGTATCTTTTCTAAATGAACAGTATCTTGACACCTTATGGCAGTGCAGGAGTAGGATCTCTTTTAGACTGATGGACTGAGAATGATTTAGTTAAGCTACTATTGTGCAAGAAAATAACAAATAGCAAATCAATTATCAAGCAGCATGGCCCAATTTCATAGTTTAAGAAATTGAAACACAGAGGAATTTGGAGCAAAAGAACTGAATTGTAATGAAAAAAATGCAACATCTGATGCATCTCACCACACGACTGAGAGATATAAAATGTTTAAATCACATTCCTGAAGAGACTGAAATATATTTTAAATTTAAACCATGCATTTTAATCACAGGTTGGGAATGTGTACTAATTTCCATAAAGAAAAAAAGCAACAAAACCAAAAGCATACATAAATGATAAAATATTGGGATTTCCTCCTTGTCTATTTATTCTCATATAGATGGATTATGTCAGAATTTCCAGAAATATGTTTTATTTCCTCTTTAGAATGCAGACTAGACTTTTGCCTTTAGTAAGGAAACACAGTTGTTCATGGATGCACTTAAAGAAACTTAATTGATATTTTTAGAAAAAGTATAGCCGTCCCTAAAGCATTTGAATAGATTAGCTCACTGTGTATTTATGGAGCTATGGAGCTTTGTTTTAACAACACCTAACATTTCCATAGGTTTCAAGTTGCCAAAACTCTTTCACAATTATAATTCCATTTGAACCTCAAAATAACCCTGTGAAAAAGTATTATCTCCATTTTCGAATGAGGCCACTGAGCTTCTTCTCATTTACTAAATGAAACTGAAATTGACATATTGCAATTCATAGTCTTATATTATTTCTACTCAGCTCTCTTCTATTTAGCTTCATAGTATGTACCTGTTGCTGTGGGAAATAGTCACAGATTGAGAACAAAGTACACTTACCCTCAAGTAGCTTATATTTGTTTAACTTAATAAAATATATTCAAATAATTAGTAGTTGTGAATGTATAAATGAATAGCTGTGGGTAGAAAGGAATGGATTGGTAGGGGTATAGAGTAAATTATAGAGCTACTTGTAACTGACATATGTTAAAGCCTCTTGGCCTGAGTATGTATCACCTGAATAACAATTTGATTATTCAAAAAATTAAGCAGGATCAGTCAAGATGGGCCTGGCCAAAAATAAAGGTCATTTAACAATTATTAAAGGATGTATATAGAGTTACCCTAACACTGTTTCTTACCTGTATCAGCTGCATCTCATCCTTGGCCCATCCCTAAACCTCACTCTACTCTCAACTTATTCTTTCATTTCAACTCTGGGCTTCAGGCCACCCTTTATCTGGCCTGCCTCTTACCATTTAAATAGAAACAAGCAGTAGGAGATTTGGAATTTGTGTAATCCACGTATTATTTGGTTATTTTAAAAAGATTACAATAGCCAAGTGCTGGAAGCAACCTAAGTGGCCATCAGTAAGTGAACAGATCAAAAAACTATGGTACATTTACACAATGGAATTCTATGCAGCAGAAAGAAAGGAGGAGCTCTTACCCTTTGCAACAACATGGATGGAACTGGAGACCATTATGCTAAGTGAGTTAAGCCTGGCGGTGAAAGGCAAATACCATATGATCTCACCTATATTTATATTGATTCATTTAACTAACTATACTTTTTAAAAGAATTTATTTTATTGACAATTAAATTATGCCTCAATAAAGTTAAATTAACAATAAATACAGAATAACTATCTCTCATTAAAGAAATATTAGGTTTCAGAGTAAATATTGGGGAAGGAGTTTTATAGTATGAAACCAGAAGTGACTACCTGAAATCACTCCACTCCATACCTTCTGAGAAAAAAACAACCTGGAAGGCTGTGTCAAGACAAGGGAGTAATAAGGGATGTTCTTTGGTGTTACCCTTACACAGTCATTTTCCAAATGGATCTCCTAAATTCATGGGAGATCGCTGTTCACGATGCATGTTGTGAATGTTGAGTAAATATGTTCTTGCAATTACATACTTATTTAAGATTTTACCACTTATTCCCTCCTAGAAACATGCTCAGATATTTGTCCTACTAAATTTTCATAAGCTCTTACAAGTTTTCCTCTCTAAATTTAAACACATGTCTTTCTCATCTGCTAATGTCAACCTTCCTCATGATACCTCAGTACCCATAGGTATACCCTGATTTTATGTATAGTTTTGTTCTTTGAGAACTGCTTTTATGGACTATGTAATGACTTGGGTACATTTGTATTTCCTTTTTTGACATTTGTAATGGAGCCTGTGCTACCTATGTTATTTTTATACTCGGCGGTGAAGTTGTTGAAAGAGTGCGGCTTATTGCAGAAGTAGCATTTGATTTAGAACTTAGAGGATGAAGAGCTTACTTCATATGTTGATGAAGAATTACCCTGGCTGGTGCAGCTCAGTGGATTGAGCACAGGCCTGTGAACCAGAGGATCGCGGTTCAATTCCCAGTCAGGGCACATGCCTGGGTTGCAAGCCAGTTCCCTGCAGGCCAGTTCCCAGCAGGGGACATGTGAGAGGCAACCATACATTGATGTTTCTCTCCCTCTCTCCTTCCCCTCTAAAGATAAATAAATAAATATAAAAAAGAATTAAAAGAACATTTTAGGTGGAAGGAAAGGCATGTGCAAAAGATAGACATGAAAAATTTCATGGTGTTTATATAGCAGTGTGAATTATTATAGTTCCCTGCTTTGTGGGGTGTTAAGGACAAGCTTAAGTGATGATGTTGCAAAGATAGTTTGAAACAGTGGTGTGCTGGTGAATGTATATCAACTGGCAGTAGGTGTTTGAAGTGGGGACAGGAATTCATAATTAGTAGCATTTCCCAGTTTTCAACATGGTCAATTTTAAACTATCATTGTGAAATCACTGAATGAAGATTTGGGAGGAGGTGTATATAATCACCTCTTGTGAGCTGGTATGAGCCATTTTAAGCATGTCCCCAACTGGAGTCACTATAAGAATACCTACTTATAAGTACCAGTAACAATCTTAGAACATAAAATAAGTTTGTGTTTTTTTATTTCTTAACACATGCAGCCTCACTCCAGTCATCAGTGGGTGCTTTAGAATTTCTCTGAGATGTAGTAACTTTCAGAATTGTCTCTTAGCCTTAATTCAATTTATTGGGGTTAATGAATGAATATATTTACTATGAAGAATGTCTGTCAAAAATCAATAGTTTTTTCTGAGCTTCCCTTTTAATTAAAAATATATATTTATTTATAGTTAGAGAGAGGGGAAGAGAGGGAGAAAGAGAGGAAGAGAAATATCAATGTGTGGTTGCCTCTCTCATATGCCCCCAACTGGGGACCTGGCCCACAAGTCAGTCATGTGCCTTGATTGGGAATCAAACCAGTGACCCCTTCATTCACAGGCCAGCACTCAATCCACCTAGCCACACCAGCCAGTGCTGAGCTTTCTTTTTAGATAAGGACTTCATCAAAGGCTGAGTCATCTGAAAATAAAGAGAAAATTATTGAGGTCAGAATTTACATACCCCCCCCCCAAAATATGTCCTGCATATTTTGAAAAAGTATTTTGGAGCCATTCCGACGAGAAAAAAATAAGCAATTATTTGAATCAAGAAGGGAGATTTTCTAGAATTAGTAAATATAACTCAGTATTTATAATATTACTACACTTTAATTACTTTCAGTATTTGTTCTACTCAGTAATGATGATCATTCCTTAATATCATTTGCAATTTCATTAGAATTATGTTATTAAGAATGCTGATAATTTGGGACACCATTTTAAAGTAGGGTCTGTGGTATCTCCTAAAACTGTTGCTAGGCTTTGGAAGATATAACTCAGACAAAACTTACTCCATGGCATCTGAACTCATTGATGTTAAAAATCTGGTCCATGTAGGCAGAGGGTACATGAAGGTGATCTTGTTAGTACTGCTTCCAAATTTCATTCAAACCATATTATGATTTCTATAATTTGTGGGCTTGTTTAGATTCCCCTCTGAAACTCCATAATCAAGGACAGTTTGCAAAGGAAGGACGGGTAGTGTTATGGATTAAATTGTGCCCCCAAAATGATATGTTGAAATCCTAATCCTTGGTATCTGTGAGTGTGAACTTGGTTGTAAATAGACCCTTTGAAGATACAATCAAATTAAGATGTAGTCATTAGGTTGACACCTAATTAGATATGATTTGAGTTCATGTAAAAAGAGGAAAAGAGACACAGGCAGTGAGACATGCATAGAAAGAATGCCATGCAATGATGCTGGCAGAGATTGGAGTTATGTTGCCACAAGCCAAGGAACACCTGGGGATACCAAAAGCTAGAAGTAAGAAATGATCCTCCCCAAGGCTTCAGAAGGAGCATGGCCCTGATCAGTCATTGTTTTTTGAATTGTCTGCAAAACTGTGACAGAATAAATCTCTGTAGATTTAAGCCACCAAGTCTGCAGAATTTTTTTACAGCAGTCAGAAAACTAATACATGTAACAAAGTCTATTTGTATCTTAATAAAGTTAAATTTTTAAACTTTAGTTTCTACAAAACTGCTTCCATGGAAACATGTCTCTTGATGCTCCACTTCTTAAGGGCAACCATTTGAGTATTAGGATTGTTGGCCTGAACTTACAAATTTACTGAATAATGGGAACAAGGATAGTGACTAAGAAAGAGGAATCTGACATAGATAGACACCACAATATTTATAGTAAATACTCCATGGAGTGGGGTTTCCTGCCATTTTATTTTATTTATTATTATTTACTTTTAAGAAATAATTTAATAAATTAGACAAATGCACAAATATTAAAAATGTGTCAGTGGACATTTCGCCTAGCCAGACACCACTGGGAATAACTGCCTTGCCTGGGAACTTCGAGCCAAGATGGAGGCATAGATAGATATGCTTTGCTTCCTTGCACAACCAAAAGAAAGACAACAACCAATTTTAAACCAAAACACACCTAAAACTGCCATAAAATTGAGCTGTATGAAACTCTGAAAACCAAGGAGTTAAATAAGAAACATTCACTCAAACTTGTAAGAGAGGCAGAGAAGGGCAGCAGGGGCTGAGAGGACACATGGCAAGATGCTGACTGGAGGACCAGGCAGTCCCACATATGTGTGTGAGTAAACCAGGAGAAACAACTGGGGAGCAAGACAGACAACACAACCCGGTGTTCCAGCATAGGGAAATAAAGCCTTAAAACCTCTGGATGTAAAAATGTAGGGACTGCAGCAGCAGGAGTAACTCCAAGTCTCATAAGAGAGTGCACTTGAGGGATACCCACAGAACCCTAGAATGTGCACAACCCACCCACTCAGGAAACAGCACCAGGAGGACCCAATATGCTTGTTGGTAGGGGAGGAAGAGACTGAAAGCAAGGTGAGAGCCAAGCAAGCGACAATGTTCCCTCTCTGACCCCTCCCCCACATGCAGTGCTCCAATGCAGCAAAGTGGGTTGTTCCTCCTTGACAACTACCTAAGGCTTCACTGCTTACAGTGTAACAGGTGCACCAAAATGAAGAAATATGGCCCAAATGAAAGAACAGATCAAAATTCCAGAAAAAGAAATAAGCAATGAGGACACTCATAAGACAACCCATAAGATGCAGAGTTCAAAACACTGGTAATCAGGATGTTCACAGACATGATTAAATAGGTACCAAAAATAAAGGAAGACATGAAAACTATACAAAGTGAAATAAAAGAAAATATACAGTGAACCAACAGTGAAGGGAAGGAAACTGGAACTCAAATCAACGATTTGGAACACAACAAAGAAATAAACACTCAATCAGAACAGACTTAAGAAACAAGAATTTTTTTTAAAAAATGAGGAGAGGCTGAGGAACCTCTGTGACAAGTTTAAAAATTCAAATCATAGGGGCACCAGAAGAAGAGGCAGAAGAAATTAAAAATTTATTTGAAAAAATAATGAAAGACAACTTCCCCAATCTGGCTAAGGAAATAGACATGCAAGTCCACAAAGCTCACAGAGTCCCAAAGAAGTTGGGAGAAACACACCAAGACACATCATAATTAAATTATCCAAGATTAGAGATAAGGAGACAATCTTAAAAGCAGCAAGAGGAAAAGAGAGAGTTACCTACAAAAGAGTTCCCCTAGGATTATCAGTTGATTTCTCAAAAGAAACCTTGCAGGCAAGAAGGGGCTGGAAAGAACTATTCCAAGTCAGGAAAGGCAAGGACCTACTTCTAAGATCCTCTATCCAGCAAAGCTATCATTTAGAATGGAGGGGCAGATAAAGTGCTTCCCAGATGATGTCAAGTTAAAGGAGTTGATCATCATCAATCCCTTATTATATGAAATGTTGAAGAGACTTATCTAAGAAGAAGATGATCAAACCTATGAACAGTAAAATGATGACAACTCAGAACTGTCACCAGCCAAACTTAAAAACAACAACAAAAAAAACTAAGCAAACCACTAGAAGAGGAATAGAATCACAGAAATAGAGATCACATGGATGGTTATCAGTGGAGACAGTGGGGGGAGACTAGGGGAAAATGTACAGGGAATAAGAAGCATAAGTGGTAGGTACAAAATAGACAGGGGGAGGTTAAGAATAGTATGGGAAATGGAGAAGACAAGGAACTTATATGTATGACCCATGGACATAAACTAAGTGGGGGTAAAGGAATTCTGGAGGGAAGGAGTGTACAGGGTACAGGGAGATAAAGGAAAGAAAAAAATGAGATAATTGTAATTGTATAATCATTAAAATATACTTAAAATTAAAAATAAAATTATATTTAAAAGTGTATATCTTTTTAAAACAATTTAATCAGTGACTATATTCAAATAAAATGTGTATAATTTACTTCTGGCCAAAATGGAGGCATAGGTAGAGATACTGTACCTCCTTGCACAACCGAATATAAGGACAATAAAGATTTAGAAACAAAAACATAACCAGAACAGTCAGAAAATTTAACTGTACTGAAGTCCGACAATAAGAAACCATTCACTCTGACCGGTAAGTGGAGCACAGTTGGCAGCCAGCGGAGAGGGGTCCTGGCAGAAAAAGGTGGTAGTTAGCAGAACCAGGCACAGGGAAGAATTGAGCAAACCCAGTGAGACACACAAGGCAGATAGCTGACTGTGGACACACATTTGTGCGCAGATAAACTAGGCAAAAAATGGGCAGTGAGACAGACCGCGCAAACCAGGGCCCCAGTGGACCAGAAATAAAGCCTAAAAGCAACAATTGAACACACTTGTGGGGGTCGAGGTGGCAGAATAGGTTGCCAGCCTCACAGGAGAGTTCATTGGAGAGACCCCTGGGGTCCTAAAATGTACACAAGCCTACCTACTTGGGAACCAGCACCAGAAGGGTCCAATTTGTTTGTGAGAAGTGGCAGGAGGGACTGAAATCTGAGAGAGAACAGAGCAAGCACCATTGCTCCCTCTCTGACCCCACCTCCACATGTAGCATAACAACCCAGCTACTGGGTTGCCCCGCCCTGGTGAACACCTAAGGCTCCGCCATCACCACATAATAGGCATGACCTGACCAAAACTGGTTCAATCAGAAGAACAAATTAAAGCCCAAGAGCCAATACTTTTAAGTGACCAAGAGATAGCCAACCTATCAGATCCACAGTTCCAAACACTGGTAATCAGGATGCTCACAGAACTGGTTGATTTTGGACGCAAATTACATGAAAAAAATAAAGGCTACACTAAGTGAAATTAAGGAAAATGCACAAGGATCCAATAGTGATGGAAAGAAAACCGGAACTCAAATCAATGGAGTGGACCAGAAAGAAGAAAAAAAATGACCAAATGCAAAAGAGTGAATAAACAAGAATTCAAAAAAATGAGGAGAGATGTAGGAACCTCCAGAATATCTTTAAACATTCCAACATCTGAATTATAGGGTTACCAGAAGGGGAAGAGGAACAGCCACAAATGGAAAACTTATTTCAACAAATAATAAAGGAGAACTTCCCCAATCTGGCAAAGAAAATAGACTTCCAGGAAGTCCAGGAAGCTCAGAGAGTCCCCAAGAAAGTGGGCCCAAAGAGGAACACACCAAGGCACATCATAATTACATTAGCCAAGATTAAAATGAAGGAGAGAATCCTAGAGGCAGCAAGAGATAAGGGGACAGTCACTTACTTACAAAGGACTTCCCATCAGATTGTCAGATGATTTCTCAAGAGACCTGACAGTCAAGAAGGGGTTGAAAGAAGTATTCCAAGTCATGAAAGACAAGGACCTAGATCCAAGATTGATCTATCCAGCAAAGCTTTAATTTAGAGTGGAAGGGCAAATAAAGTGCTTCTCAAACAAGGTCAAGTTGAAGGAGTTCATGATCACCAGGCCCTTATTTTATGAAATGTTAAAGGGACTTATCTAAGAAAAAGAAGATAAAACATATGAACAATGAAAGGACAGCAAACTCACAGTTATTAACAACCACACCTAAAACAAGAACAAAAACAAACTAAGGCAACAACTAGAACAGGAACAGAACCACAGAAATGGAGATCACTTGAAGGGTTAACAACAGGGGAGTGGGAGGAGGAGAGAGGGGGAAAAGGTCCAGAGAATAAGTAGCATAGATGGTAGGTAGAAAATAGGCAGGGGGAAGGCAAGAATAGTATGGGAAATGTAGAAGCTAAAGAACTTATGACATATGGACATGAACTAAAGGGAGGGAATGTGGGTGAGAGGGGGTGTGCCAGGTGGAGGGGAATGAAGGGGATGAAATGAGACAACTGTAATGGCATAATCAATAAAATATATTTTTAAAAATGTGTATAATTTAGTAAAAGGCACATTTCACTACAAGGTGTATCAATTTTTTATCTCTATGTTTACACACTGGAAAATCACATAAACTGTTATCTGGCTTTGCTAATAGGACTCTGCACCTCAATTAGATATATATTACAGCTCTCTAATAAATCAGTTTACTATATCCTGGAGTTGCAAAGAGAATGACAGCACTTGGCATCCCCCAGGCCTAATGATGGCATAGTGAAGTGGCTTTTGGAAGATATATTGTGAAGAAAGTACTACTCATTTAATAAATTACCCCTTATGGAACACTTTGAACCCTAGTGGTCTGAAGAGGTTAATGTACCTTTCACAAATGAGCGCTACTCACTTCCCAGGGTAACTTCAAGGCCATAGTTAATCCAAACTTTTTTTTCATCAGTGGCCTCTTACTCTTAAGCCACTCTGTAGTCTGTGGTCAGTAAGCCCATTTGCTTACATTTCTCTTTGTGCATTTCCCATGCTTCATTTTTTCATTAATTTTTTAAACTGAATTTATTGGGGTGACATTGTTCCCTAAAATTATATAAGTTTCATGTATACAATTCTATAATATTGCATTTGTATTTTTTTATTCTGTGCCTTTTAATCTGCCAGGAATGTTGCTCAATCTAACCCATTTATCATCCAGTGAGAACACCAGAGACTGAGATGACTCTATATGCTTCATAGTTTATAATACCTAATTACATTTCCATCCTATTTGTTGAATCCTATATACAACATGGTGGTCAAAGATTACATAAGGTACAAAGATGGCTACTTAACTTTCTCATAAAACATCTGGAACACACTGTCTTTTTGTTTTTTTTTCCTAGAGTTAATTAGAACTCGTGATATTTTAAAGGTTATAATTTCCAAATGCATTATTTACCAAAGCAGGGAAAGGATCTGGGATTGGGGAAACTGGTGGTGGGAAAATGGAGATAACTGGACTTGAACAACAATAAAAATATATTAAAAATAAATAAAATATTAAAAACTGCTTTGAGCAGTGGAAAAAATGTTTCAATAGGTGTATCGAATCATTTGGAGAATGCTTTGAAGGTGGATGAACTTTAAGCACATAAGAATAAATACATAATTCTTATAAATAAATTACAGTTTTTTTGGTATCAAAAATAATTGCTTAAGTATGAATTTTCACTGTTCAATTTCCTATCATTCTTCTTTTTCTTGGGCAGAATCCAAACTTTCCTTGACCTAATTTTTTTTATTCCTTTTCTGTGCATGTCTATATTCCAAAATTATTTTTGAGTTTTTCCTTCCACATATGAAGATAGAGGATACACCAAATGACTCAACCTCTAATGGTGACCCTCTCCACCTTTTCTACCGTAAAGGTGTGTCTGTGTTCACCACACTATTGTGTTGGTTTTCTACTGTGTTGGTTTTCTTCTTCTAAGAGAACTGACAATACATACAGTAATTTGTAAATAAGATCCAGGGAATTTTATAAAACAGGGAATTTACACACTGACATCCGGTTATAGGATAAAACAATAATGAGACTATTTTGAAAGTCTTATAATAGTGATGATGGTATCATTGTTCCACTTATTTATGTGTAATAGATGATTGTGCTTGACAGTCTTAATCATTCTTTAGAGAAAATACTTTTCATTTAAAATTCTTTGTCACTATTAGAAAAAAAATAAAATATTAATAAAAGGAAATCAAAGAATTTTTTAATGATATACAATTTGTAGTTTTATATAAATAATAAGAGAATAGTGGATTTATTTTTACAAAAAATAGTTTTGCATTTTGTTGCCATTTTTATATTTTATAGTCTACTAGTATTCTCCATTAAATCAAAGTATGTTTTTAAATCAAATAAATGTTGCCTCAATACAGCCAAAATACTACTGTGATTTAAATCACTATTTTGAAAGTAGAAGTCAACAATTCATAACACTCTGGTTTCATTGATATGTAAAATCTAAAAACAAACAAATGAAAACAACCTCGTAGAATCAGAGACCAAAAGGATGTTTACCACTTCACAGGGGGGTGGGGGGGAATGGCAATATAGTCAATAATATTTTGATAGATTTAAATGGTGACTGATGATTACTAGAAATAATGTGGTGATCACATTTTTAAAGTATAATAATATTAAATCACTATATTGTACATCTGAAACTAATATAATCAATATAAGATTGTATACCAGCTATATTTATATAAAAATAAGTTGCTGGGGTGGAGGGAGTGGTGGGGGGAAAATGGAGACAACTGTATATGAACAATAAAACATGTCAAAAAGGGTATCCATAACAGATTAGCATAGTTCCTTCAGGTATCATTTAAATTACATATTGCATTTAAATATATGTACTTGTGTCTTTCTCCTGGCTGCTATAACAAAACACCATCAACTGGGTGGCTTAGAAACAACACACATTTGTTTCTCACAGTTCTTGAGGCTGGAATTCCAAGATCATGGTGCCAGCATGGTTGCATTCTAGTGAAGGTCCTCCTTGCCTGCCTATTTCATACTGTGTCCTCACATAGTAGAGAGTTTTAGGAACTTCTCAGTGGCTGCTTTTATAAGAACATTATTCCCACTCATGAGGGGTTTACCTTTATGAATGTAGTACTTTCCAAAGATCCCACATCTTAATACAATCTTTGGGGTTAGGATTTCAACCTATAAATTTTGGATGGACACAGACATTCATACCATGGCAACATGAGACCACTCTACTGTACTTATCTAAAAAAAACCCATGCTATTTTAGAGCTGCAGGTCTTTGCCTATATCAGGCCTTCATCATAGAACTTTTATTCTCCACTGAGGAAAAATATTACTTCCTAAAGACTTCTGCATATTTGTATTGTTATCTTCAGTAAAAAAGAAACACACACATATATATACATATATATGTATGTATATATATATATATACACACACCAGAATTAATAGAGATGTTATTCCTATATTATACATAATAATAAATAATTTCTTGGATTCCCACAAAAACTTTGTGAGCTATTATTTCTGTGCTTTGCATAAGAAAACACTGATTCTCAAATACTTCATGTATTTTACCCAAAGTTACCCATCTAATTCATGTGGGAATCAGCAGACATACCTAATTCTGTCTAATTCCAAAGTTTGTGGGGTTTTTTTGTTTCCCAAAATGTTGTCTAAAGCATCATACATTTTTTATGAAAAAATATCTTTTTATCTCTCTCTAATAAACAAAATAACAATCAAAACTGAGAGAAAATTGAACTGTATGGAAGTCCGACAACCAAGGAGTTAAAATAAACACATTCATCCAGACTGGTAGGCAGAGCAGAGTTGGGAGGCCGAGCAAAGAGGGACTGTGGCACAGGAAGTGGTGACACTGGGCACGCAAGGTACCCTGGGCGTGCAAGACTGCACCAAGGAGACCCTGGGTGCACAGGTGGCAGCTGGCAGACCCCTGGCGTGGGGTGACAATGGACAGACCCAGTGAAGCAGCAACTGAGAAGCGAGGCACCATGCACAGGTGGCTGGCTAACTGGGCAGCGGTCCCACATTTGCAAACAGATAACTGGGGAGTGAGTCAGATTGCACAACCCAGGGTCCTAATGCTGGGAAATAAAGCCTCGAAACATTGATTGAAAATACCCGTGGGGGTTCAGGTACAGGGAGAGACTCCCAGCCTCACAGGAAAGTTTGTTGGAGAGACCCACAGGGTCCTAGAATGCACACATGCCCACCCAAATGGGAATCAGCACCAGACAGGCAGTTTGCTTGGGGGAAGTGGCGGAACGGACTGAGGCGCAACAGAGAGTGAAGCAAAGTGCCATTGTTCCCTCTTGGACCCCACCCCCACATACAGTGTCACAACCCAGCAATTGGGTCTCCCTGCCCTGGTGAATACCTAAGGCTCCACCCCTCACATGTAACACTTGCAAACAGACCAAAACATTATGGCTTAAGCAGAAGAACAGCTTAAAGCCCCAGAGCCAATACTTCTAAGTGACAAAAAGATAGCCAACCTATCAGATGCACAGGTCAAAACACTGGTGATCAGGATGCTCACAAAACTGGTTGATTTTAGTCACAAATTAATGAAAAAATGAAGGCTAAACTAAAAGAAATGCACAAGGAACCAATAGTGATGGGAAGGAAACTGGGACTCAAATCAATGGAGTGGACCAGAAGGAAGAAAGAAACATTCAACCAGAAAACAATAAAGAAACAAGAATTCAAAAAAATGAGGAGAGGCTTAGGAACCTCCAGGACATCTTTAAACGTTTCAACATCTGAATTACAGCGGTACCAGAAGGGGAAGAGGAAGAGCAACAAGTGGGAACCTTATTTGAACAAATAATAAAGGAGAACTTTCTGAATCTGGATAAAGAAATAGACTTCCAGGAAATCCAGGAAGCTCAGAGAGTCCCAAAGATGTTGGACCCAAGAAGGGACACACCAAGGCACATCATAATTATATTAGCCAAGATTAAAATGAAGGAGAGAATCCTAGAAGCAGCAAGAGATAAGGAGACAGTTACCTATAAAGGACTTTCCATCAGATTGTCAGCTGATTTCTCAAAAAAGACCTTACAGGTAAGAAGGGGCTGGAAAGAAGTATTCCAAATCATCAAAGGCAATGCCCTACATCCAAGATTCATCTATCCAGCAAAGCTTTCATTTAAAATGATAGGAAAAATAAAGTGCTTCTCAGAGAAGGTCAAGTTCAAGGAGTTCATCATCACCAGGCCCTTATTATATGAAATGTTAAAAAGACTTATCTAAGAAAAAGAAGATAAAAAACATGTATAGTAAAATGACAGCAAACTCACAATTACTAACAACTGCACCTAAAATAAAAAAACTAAGGCAACAACTAGAACAGGAACAGAACCACAGAAATGGAGATTACATGGAGGGTTAGCAACAGGGGAGTGGGAGGGGGAGAAGGGGAGGAAGGTACAGAGAATAAGTAGCATAGATGGCAGGCAGAAAACAGATAGGGAGAGGGCAAGAACAGTATGGGAAATGTAAAAGCTGAAGAACTTAAGACACATGGACATGAAGTAAAGGGGGGAATATGGGTGGGAGAGGGTGTGCAGGGTGGAGGGGAATGAAGGGGGGAAATGGGACAACTTTAATAGCATAATCAATAAAATATATTAAAAATATGTTTATCAACATCCTCCATAAGATAAAGTAAGTTATTTATATGGCAGGCCCTAACTCCATAACTACGTTGGCCAACAGCCCCAGTTTGAGTGGCACTGTCTAGTTTTAGTACTAAAAATTCTCTGTCTTAAAAAACTACTCAGTCTTAGCCACCGTAACTCCACCTTCAGAGTAAAAACATTTTGGAATATTTTCAATATTCTTAGTCTGACCAATTAAATGTGGAATTGAGGCCCAAACATAAATATTCTGGGGGGTTCCTAGAGTTAGGAAACTAGTTTAAAAGTTGTAGTTTTTTTTCTGAACCAACTCTATAAACCATCATCTGGACAGTTGTTATAAAAGCAAATATTCACTCAATATATGACATTGTATGAAGTACTGTATTAAGTAGTGACCCTATCCCAGACCTACTACATCATAGTTCTGGAAGTGTGACCCTGAAATCTGTGTTTTAACAAGCCACCCCCTTATTTTAATATGCTGTCAAGTTTAAGGATCACCACTCTTAAAAAAAAACAAAACAAGAACACACTTGTCCCCTAACAGTGTTTCCAGTGCTTCTCCTGTGAACTCTTCTGTGATCAGTGTGAGATCATAGCATTGCCTTCCTTTGTCTTCTCCTACATGCCATTTGAATCTCTTTTTGTATTTATTTCCCCCTGCCTTGAATATAATAATAACAGTGTAAAATGCTTATAGATTAGGAAAACTTTCACAGATTTCATTGCATCTCAGAATTTTTTTCCCAGTGAAATACTTATAAAGCAGAGGAGTGAAAGAATATCCCTCCAGGGCTCCCAGGAGTGTCACCTGAAGCCACCTACTACAAGGACAGAATGTGATTGAAGCTTTGTATATTGCCCTAAAAATACAAGTAGATTTTTCTTTCTACTTCTTAATATATTCATGTTTGTTTTATTACAAATATTATTTCCTCCAATTTTTAAGTAAACTTGACTCTGCAAGAAGACATTTGTCTACAGTTTGTTATCCTTTGGCATTTTGCTTCAAGCCCACGGGGTACATGTATTTCTGTATGCACAGCACAAGACATATCACCCCATTTAATTCTCATAGTGATCTTGTAAAGTGTTAGACCTTACCATTAATAAGGAGGATACCAAGTCTCTGAAAGGTTAAGTAGTCTGTTCGAAGTCATATAGTGGAAAAATGTCTGAATCAAGTCTGCAGGACTAAAAGTTTGATTTTTCTATAGGAGCATATGTTTATATGATGTTTTGAACTGTAAACTCCTGGAGGACAGGGTACTATTTTATTTTCTATACCTAACATAGTACTTCATTCAATGCCATATATATGGCATATATACATACATACATATATACATACACATTTACATATATAGTGAGTGAATAAAAATGTACCAGTAATTTAAGAAGTTGACTGTTTTCTTTTTATTCCCCAACACAATGTGAATTATAGGAATATTTAATTTGAAAGGATTTTTAAGCTCCAATGATATTGATTAAAATGTTAAATAAAACCATGAAAAAGAATGAAGGTTTTGACAATATTAGATTAAGGATCTATGAGTATTAGAATTCAATACTCCATCATAGCCACCCTCACCTTCTATAGACATCCTGAGAAAAATACATGCACTATGTTCAAAAGCAAAGAAAGGTAAATTACCATTGTAATTAGAGCCAGTCATTTATCCGAATCTAAATACAGAGAATATGGGTACATGGTTTATGCCCAAACTCAGATCCCATAACCTCAACAAAATCTAACATGGCCAAGAGAGGAGAGAGAACAAGATAGCCAGAGTGGTCTAATAGGAAAAAAGGCTCTAATCCACTATACCACTTTAGACATAAAAAATGATAATTTAGGGCAAGATGGAGGCATAGGTAGACACTGTGCCTCCTCACACAACCAAAATAAGGACAACAACAATTTATAAATAAAAAACAACCAGTACTGACAGAAAATTGGACTGTATGAAAGTCTGACAACCAAGGAATTAAAGTAGACATATTCATCCTGACCTGTAGGAGGGGTAGAGTTTGGCAGCCAGGCAGAGAGGGGTTACAGCAAAGCGATGGCTGGCGGACCCTGGGCATGCAAAGCAGCAGCCGGCAGACCCAGAAAGGTGGCAGATTATGGAGGGGAACTGTACGCAAGGTGGCTGGTGGACCAGGTGGTCCCACATTCACGCACAGATAAACCAGGAGAAACTCGGGAATGAGACAGACCATGCAACCCAGGGTCCCAGTGAGAGGAAATAAAGCCACAAAACGCCAATTGAAAACACCTGTGGGGGTTGAGGTGCAGGAGAAACTCCCAGCCTCACAGGAGAGTTCATTGGAGAGACCCACAGGATCCTAGAACATACACAAACCCACCCACATGGGAATCAGCACCAGAAGGGCCCAAATTGCTTGTGGGAAGTGGAGGAAGGGACAGAAATCCAGCAGAGAGAGGAGCAACCACCATTCTTCCCCCTCAAACTACCCCCCTACATACAGTGTCACAGGACAGTGACTAGGTTGCCCTGCCCTGGTGAACGCCTAAGGCTCTGCCCCTCACCATGTAACAGGCACGTCAAGACAAAAAAAAAAAAAAAAGTGGCCCAAAGGAAAGAACAGATCAAAGCTCCAGAAAATATCCAACTAAGTGATGAAGAAATAGCCAACCTATCAGATGCACAGTTCAAAACACTGGTAATCAGTGTGCTCACAGAAATGGTTGAATTTGGTTGCAAATTAGATGAAATAATAAAGGCTACACCAAGTGAAATAAAGGAAAATGTACAGGGAACTAATAGTGATGGGAAGAAAACTGGGACTCAAATCAATGAAGAGGACCAGAAGGAAGAAAGAAACATCCAATCAGAACAAAATGAATAAACAAGAATTCAAAAAAATGAGAAGAGGTGTAGGAACCTCCGGGACATCTTTAAACGTGCCAACATCTGAATTATAGGGGTACCAGAAGGGGAAGAGGAAGAGCAAGTGGAAAACTTATTTGAACAAATAATAAAGGACAACTTTCCAAATCTGGCAAAGGAAATAGACTTCCAGGAAATCCAGGAAGCTCAGAGAGTCCCAAAGAAGTTGAACCCAAGGAGAAACACACCAAAGCACATCATAATTACATTACCCAAGATGAAAGATAAGGAGAGAATCTTAAAAGCAGCAAGAGAAAAGGAGACATTTACCTAAAAGGAGTGCCCATAAGAATGTCAGCTGATTTCTCAAAAGAGACTTTACAGGCAAGAAAGGGTTGGAAAGAAGTATTCTAAGTCATGAAAGACAACACCCTACATCCAAGATTAATCTATTCAGCAAAGCTTTCATTTGGAATGAAAGAGCAGATAAAGTGCTTCTCAGATAAGGTCAAGTTCAAGGAGTTCATCATCACCAAGCCCTTACTATATGAAATGTTAAAGGGACTTATCTAAGAAAAAGAAGATAAAAATATGAACAGTAAAATGACAGCAAACTCACCATTATTAACAACCACACCTAAAACAAAGAAAAACAAACTAAGCAAACAACTAGACCAGGAACAGAACCACGGAAATCGAGATCACATGGAGGGTTAACAACAGGGGAGTGGGAGGAGGAGAGAGGGGGAAAGGTCCAGAGAATAAGTAGCATAGATGGCAGGTATAAAATAGACACGGGGAGGGTAAGAATAGTATGGGAAATATAGAAGCTAAAGAACTTATATATATGACACATGGACAGGAACTAAAGGGGAGGAATGTGGGTGGGAGATGGTCTGCGGGGTAGAGGGGAGTGAAGGGAAGAATGAGACAACTGTAATAACATAATCAATAAAATGTATTTTAAAAAGAAATGATAATTTACATGAGGATAGGTAAAACATGTGCATCACCTTTTAACACAAAAACTTCACTAACTAGTAAAGAGTCCCATTTTCTGCCCCTGAATCTAAGTAAAATTTTGTATTCAATTAGGAAGAAATTCGGGAATGATAGATAGATAAGGAATTTTCTCCATGACCTCTCCCTGACTCTCATTTGGGGGTATAAACTGTGATGGAAAGAGACTTAAATTTTGGGTAGTAAACACACAATACGATATACAGATAATGTTTTATAGAATTGTACACCTGAAACCATATAATTTTATTAACCAACATCACCCCAATTAATTCAATAAAAATAAATTTAAAAAATAAAAAATAACATTTCCTCTATATTTTTGCAGGGAGCCTAGAACAAAATAGCATTTTTCAAAATGTTTATTTTGGAATAAAGGACTCTTATCAGTTAAGTTCAAGAAACTCTATGCTATATGGTTTCTTTACTGATAGACCTGTTCAGAAGCCTTAAAATACTATGAGCATCAGAAATCTAAGAAAGGGTCATACTATTCAACACTTTCAAATCTTGTTTGGCCAACAAACCTTTTGTTCCACTGAAACACCCATTCTATTGAATACATTATAAGGACACCAATATAGAAGAAAGATTATGGGATTAAGTATTGAAGAAACCTCCTTCAATTAATATTACCACACTTACTAGTTGTATAAATACAACCTAGTTAAATAATACATCATATTTCTGTTTTCTCATATGTGATGAAAGGATAATAATCCCAACCATGCAAATTCATAAGGGTCATATGAATTGATAGATGTAAATTGTCAAATCGTGCTTAGTTTACAGAAGTTGCTTGGCAAGTGGTACTTTCCCTCCATTTTCATATGCACTTGCTTTGGTAAGTGTTTAAAAATACCAAGTCATTGATGAATTTATTCAAGTAAGTAAAAACAGTCAAATCTATAACAAGATAATGGAGAGAGCTAACTCTGCATGATAGAATAATCAGTTATGTGTAATGCTGTAGTGTTTTCATGCAATCCTTTCTCAATTATTAATTACCACTGGTTTGGGAGAGCTCTCAAAGCCTGAAACTCAGAAAAGTGCCTTGTGATTCAGTGAAATAATTGGCTTTTATTTTAACTCTGCCAATGCTTATGGGTAGATTAGTAAGAGTCTCTTCTGATTTATGCAAAAGAAGTTTTGATCTGCTATATTCTATTCAGGAGCCAGAGACCCCCAATTTACTGTTTGCAACATACTATTACTTCAAAGCAAATGAAAGCTTGACAAATTTAGGTTTTACAATAAGTAGGCAGTTTAGGTTAAGTGCCAGAAGCAAAGAAATTACATTCAGTCTAGGTGGAACTCACCAATTTGGATGAGGTTTAGGTTTGTAAGCAGTCACTTCCTCTAACCATTTTTCCTGTGTCCAAGGCTCAGCAGTATTTTTCTTCATCAATCAAAGGCCAATATTATAGTAAAGAACCTTGAAGCCTTTTGCTCCTCCATCCTGAATGAGTAAAAGATCTAGAGATTCAAAAGCTGAAGCTCAGCCAGGCCATATTTAGAGGACACTTCTGAGTAGCAATGCCTCAAATATAAGTTGATGGTTCTCAAGGTGAAGTCCCTGAACCAGTATAGCATCAGCAACAGACCTAGCCTTGTAAGAAATGTACATTCTTGTGACTTACTCCAGACCTACTATATCAGAAAAAGTAGAATTGGGGATGAGAGGCAGAAATCTGTGTTTTAACAGTCCTTCTGATTCAGATGCATGCTAAAGTTGAAGAAACACTGATTTAAATATTGTATGCATGAACACATGTACAAAACACTTTTTAAAAATAAGGTTCCTAGAGTGGCATCAGCAAGATGTTAGTATAGGCAGCCCCTCACCATTATCTTGCCATAGCAACAATTATTTGGCAGCCACCCACAGACAAAAGTTTTTGTAGGAGCTTTGGGAACCAGCTAGGAGGTTACAAAATACCAGTACGGCGCAAAACTCAGCAGAGCTATTTTGAGAAGGCAGGCCTACACCCAGATGGCAGGTTTGCCAACCATGATCCTATCTAAAATCCCAGTAACTTCTCAATCCCCTTTGGACATTTGGCCATGGTTTTGTTATTGGTACCATCTACCAGGGAACCTGGTAGGAGTCATACTTGACTATGACTGGGGAAACAGGCCTGCCAAATTTGATCTGACTGTGGATATTGAAGCAGCCCTGTATTTCCGCTTGAGTCCCTCTGAGCAATGGTTTGAGAGCAGTCCTGTCATCTCAGAGACTCACCAGGAGAAAAACTCATCTGTGCCACCAGAGACAAGCCTGCCAATATTAGTGCAACTGCAGCTCTAGTAACTCAACACCAGCTTCTCCCAACTGTGGTCCAGGAAAAGAATTGCCCACATAGGAACTCAACAAAAGACATACCCTGTGTGTCTCTAGAGGCAGGCCCACCAAACTCACTCCAATGGAAGATCTTGTGATTTAACTCCAATTTCTCTCAGCTGCAGTCCAGGAGTAGTCCTATCCTCCCAGGGCCCATCCAGTGAATCAGCAGGAGCCCTCCCACGGACTGGCCACGATTCTAGTACATCTATGTACCTGGTAACAGGCATGCCATCTGTAAATGCAGCTCCATGCCCTGAAGTGAACTTTTATCCCAGTGTCAGTCCTATTCACACAGGGACCAGAGAGGATCCACGTCTATTCCAGCCTCTAGTAATAGGCCTGACAAACATGGACCCAGCTATAGCTTCAGCTGCATCATATTACCCAGCCCCAACTCTGTTCAACTGTGCTCACAGAGACAATCACATAAGTCTAGGAACATGGCATGAGAAGGTGTCTACCTACTGAAATAAGTCTGTAAAGACTGCTATATGTATTTGCACATCGAATGCTCAGACACCAATGCAAAGCTACTAAGATCATGAAGAAGCAAGCAAACATGACATCACCAGACATAAGTAATAAAGCCCATTAACCAACTTCCCAAAAGTGGAGATCTATAAATTACCCGATGAAGAATTCAAAATAATTATCTCAAAGAAAGCTCAATAAGATGCAAGAGAACACAGGTACTATTTGACTATTGAAAAGAAGAAAATCCTGCCATTTGTAACATGTTTGAACAGGGAAAATATTATACTAAGTGAAGTAAGACAAACATAGAAAGACATATAATGCATGATCTCATTTATTTGTGGATTGTACAGTAGTCAAACTCACAGAAACAGAGTAGAATGGTGATTCCAGGGGCCAAGTGGTGGGGGAAATGATAGTCAAAGAATATAAACTTTCAATTATAATAATAATAAGTTCTGTGGGTATAAGAAATAGTGACTAAAGTTAATAATGATATATCACATAGCTGACATTTTCTAACATCATAGATCTCAAGTGTTGTTACCACACAGTAAAAAAGGTAACTATGTTAGCTGATGGATGTGTTAATTAATTTAATTGTAATAAGTATTTCACAATATATAGGTACATCAAATATTGCTTTGTACACTTTAAATATATTCATTTTCATACCTCAATAAAGCTGGAAAAAAATGTTTCCTGCTCAAGGAGCTCTCTAGTCATAGTAGGGAGGACAGACATCTGTGTAAGCAATTATAGTACAGGACAGAATATAAGAAATTCTAAAAAATTCATTGTATAGTCTAAATTCTCACCAGGAGAGTAAAGGAATTATATTACAGCTAAGTGTTCAAAGATGGTTACAAGTTTGACAGAAAATAATACATTATAGGAAATGTAACTTAGGTCCTTCTATTCCATTGGATATTATGAACTTGAGTGCAGGCTGACACAGTGGTTTAGATTTATCCAATATCACTTTCTGTGATGATTGGAAATTTCTGTATCTGTGCCATTCAATACGATAGCTACTGTCCTCATGTAGCTATTGAGAACTTGAAATAGGACTAGTGAGACTGAGAAAAAATTTTATCTTATTTAAATATAATAGCCAAATGTTTTCAGTGGTTACCATATTGGACAGCACAGTTTTAGGAATTATCATATTAGCGAGTTTTGCTTTATACCTCTCCAAACCACTATCCCCTCCAATATATGTAAAGACAACCTCAAGACTTTTCTAAATACTTAATGTTACAACTGCATCTGTAAAGGATATTCCTAGGTTCCTTGATTTTCCTTTTTTATTTTATTTTTTATTTCTTTACTGCTCACAGTTTATTGAGCAAAATGATACCACAGCCTAAAAACCTCAAGTGAGTACTACTCCTGCAAATGTTCAAAAATACAAGAGAAAAACATTAAACATTGTTTTCTGTGACTACCTAACTTATCTTCTCTTTTTCATGTTGTTGTGATTCATTTACTATATTTTCATTTTTTAATTTTTATTGTACTTTTTCCATTACCATTTCCCCCTTATATCCCTCTGCCTCCACAATCACCATGCTGTTGTCCATGTCCATAAGACCTTTTTTTCCCTTGATCTCTCCATCCCATAGCACCCCAAACTGTAGCTATAATTCGTTCTCCATCTATGAGTCTGTCTCTTGCTTGTTAGTTCAGTTTGTTCATTAGATTCCACATATGAGTGAAATCATATGGTATTTGTCTTTCTGTGACTGGCTTATTTCACTTAGCATGATGTTCTCCAGGTCCATCCATACTGTTGCAAAAGGTAAAACTTTCTTCTTTTTTTATGATGAAGTATTATTCCATTGTGTAAATATCCCATAGTTCTTTTATCCATTCAACTACTGATAGACACTTGGGGTGCTTTCAAATCCTGGCTATTGTAAATAAGGCTAAAATGAACATAGGGGTGCTTATGTTCTTTCAAATTAGTGTTCCAGTGTCCTTCAGCTATATTCCCAGAAGTGAGGTTGCTGGGAGAAAAAAAAGTTCCATTTCTAGTTTTTTGAGTATCTCCATACTGCTTTCCATAGTGGCTGCAACAATGTGCATTCCCACCAACAATGCTAAAAGGGTTTCCCTTTATCCACATCCTTGATAGTACTTGTATGTTGATTTATTGATGGTGGCGGTTCTGACCAGTGTGAGGTGATATCTTATTGTGGTTTTAATTTGCACGTCTCTGGTAATTAGTGATGTTGAGCATCTTTTCATATGTCTATTGGCCAACTCTACATCCTCTGTGGAAGAGTGTCTATTCAGATATGTTCCACATTTTTTAAAAGATTTTATTATTTTATTTTTATAGAGGGGAAGGGAGGGGAAAGACAGGAAAAGGAACATCAATGTGTGGTTGCCTCTTCCACACCTTCTACTGGGGACCTGGGTTGCAACCCAGGCACGTTCCCTGACTGGAAATCAAACAGGTGACCACTTGGTTCATGGTCCAGCACTCAATCCACTGAGCCATACCAATCAAGGCTGTCACCCATTTTTCAAATATATTTTATTGATTATGCCATTACAGTTGTTCTATTCCCCCCCTTCATTCTGCTCCACCCTACCCCCCCGCCCCCACCATTACCTCCCCTTTAGTTTATGACCATGTGTCTCAAGTCCTTTAGATTCTACATTTCCCATACTATTCTTGCCTTCCCCCTGCCTATTTTCTACCTACCACCTATGCTACTTATTCTCTGGACCTTTTCCCTCTCTCTCCTCCTCCCACTCCCCTGTTGTTAACCCTTCAAGTGATCTCCATTTCTGTGGTTCTGTTCCTGTTCTAGTTGTTGCCTTAGTTTGTTTTTGTTCTTGTTTTAGGTGTGGTTGTTAATAACTGTGAGTTTGTTGTCCTTTCACTGTTCATGTTTCTTTAACTTCTTTTTTTAGATAAATCCCTATAACATTTCATATAATAAGGGCTTGGTGATGATGAACTCCTTGAATTTGATCTTATCTGAGAAGCACTTTATCTGCCCTTCCATTCTAAATGAGAGCTTTGCTGGATAGAGCAATCTTGGTTGTAGGTCTTTGGATTTCATGACTTGGAATACTTCTTTCCAGCCCCTTTTTGTCTGTAAGGTCTCTTTTGAGAAATTCGCTGACAGTCTGATGGGAACTCTTTTGTAGGTGACTGTCCCCTTAGCTCTTGCTGCTTCTAGGATTCTCTCCATTTTAATCTTGGCTAATGTAATTATGATGTGCCTTGGTGTGTTCCTTCTTGGGTCCAACTTCTTTGGGACTCTCTGAGCTTCTTGGAGTTCCTGGAAGTCTATTTCCTCTGCCAGATTGGGGAAGTTCTCCTTTATTATTTGTTCAAATAGTTTTTCACTTGTGGCTGTTTCTCTTCCCCTTCTGGCACCCCTATAATTAGAATGTTGGGATTTTTAAAGATGCCCTGGAGGTTCCTTAGCCTCTCCTCATTTTTTTGAATTCTTGTTTCTTTACTCTTTTCTGTTTGGTCATTTTTTCCCTCTTTCTGGTCCACTCCTTTGATTTGAGTCCCAGTTTCCTTTCCATTACCATTGGTTTCCCGTGCATTTCCATTCATTTCAATTAGTTTAGCCTTCATATTTTCCTCTAATTTGTGACTAAAATCAACCAGTTCTGTGAGAATCCTGATCACCAGTGTTTTAAACTGTGCATCTGAAAGTTTGGCTATTTCTTCATCACTTAAGATTTATTGGCTCTGGGGCTCTAAGTTCTTCCTGAGCCATGTTTTGATCTGTTCATGCCGGTTTGGCTAAAGGGTTCATTGTTGTCAGACTTCCATGAAGTTCAATTTTCTGTGATTTTGGCTGTGTTTTGTTGCTAAAACTTTATTGTTTTTAAACTTGGTTGTGGGAGGAAGCACAGTGCTTCCACCTGCACCTCCATCTTGGCGGAAGTCTCCATTTTTAATTACATTATTTTTGGTGTTGAGTTTTATGAGTTCTTTATAACTCTTGGATATTAACCCCTTACCAGATATATTTGAGAATATGTTTTCCCATTCCATGGGTTATAGTTTTATTTTGTTGATGGTTTCCTTTGCTGTGCAAAACTTATGTTTTAGCCATAAAAATCAGACAAGAAGAATAAATAAAACGCATCCAAACTGGAAAGAAAGAAGTAAAACTGTATTTGTTTGTAGGTGACGTGATACTATACATAGAGAATTCTAAAAATTCTATCAAGAAACTACTAGAACTGGTCAGTGAATTCAGGAAAGTGTCAGGATACAAAATTAATATCCATAAATTAATTTTATTTTTATATGACAATAATGAACTATCAGAAAGGGGAATTAAGAAATCAATCCCATTCATGATTGCTTCAAAAAGAATGAAATATCTAGTAATAAATGTAACCAAGGATTTAAAATACCTTTACTCAGAAAAATTTAGGTTACTGAAGAAAGAAATTGAAGACACAAAGAAGTAGAAGCACATACTATGTTCATGGATAGTAAAAATTAACATCATTAAAATGCCCATGCTACCCAAAGCAATCTGTGGATTAAATTCAATTTCTATCAAGATTCCAATGACAAATTTTACAGAACTAGAACAAATATTTCAAAAAGTTGTATGAAACCACAAAAAGTCCCTCATAGCAATAGCAATCCTGAAAAGAAAAAGAACAAAGTTGGAGGAGTCATTCTACCTAATATGAAATTATACTATAAGGCCATAATAATCAAAACAGCATGGTATTGGCATAAAGATAGCCACATATGTCAATAGAACAGAATACAGAGCCCAGAAATAAACCCATACCTTTATAGTTAATTACTATTTGATAGAGGAAGCAAACACACATGGTGGGCTAAAGATAGTTTACTCAATAAATGATGATGGGAAAATTAGACAGATACATGCAGAAAAATGAAACTAGGCCACCTTTTAACACCACATAGAAGAACAAATTAAAAATAGATTAAAGACTTAAATGTTAAATGCGAAACAATAAAAATTCTAGAAGAAAACATAGGCAGTAAAATCTTGGACATCACTTGTAGCAGTATTTTATGTGATATATCTCCTCAGACAAGGGAATCCAAAGAAAAAATAAACAAATGGAACTACATCAAAATATAAAGTTTTTGCTTTCACTTTCAACAACTAGAGAAAACTATATGGATATAACATCCTTGAATTTTTTCAGGTTCCAGAATGTTTTGATATAACAGTCTTTGAGACAATACATTTTGGAGCCAGCCTGGGCTAGGGAGTTCAGGATGGCAGTATCATTAAAATACCATTGTGCTTGTAGCCCCCTCAGGTCAGAATGCCTAGTTATTTCTTAGATTTTGCCTATGAACAGAAGTGGCCTTTAAGAGGTATTCCTTTTTACAACATCTCTTTTGTGTTCAGTAGTGCATATAATACCAGAGGCTAAGCAAAGGAGATAATTAAATTGGATCAGATCTTGTCACTTAACTGGCACATTTAACTCTACAAGATTCCCTTTCAGGATTTGAGGAGTTTGGGGTAACAGACTGGGGAAGGGGCCAGAAACCTGCATTGGTGTCCGTCTCTACAACAACACAGGAATAATATGCACAGGTAGATTTTCCTCTCAGTGGAAAAACCTGGCAGTGTGCATTGTCCCCTCTTAGGCCTGCCTTCCCTGTGCATGGACAGAGTGGCTTTAAAGCTAGCTATGAATAGATAGTGCTTGTTCACACTGAAATCTCAGAGAGATTCAAGTGATTTTAACCCTACCCTTTACACAAAGCTTGGTGAGCTATATTAACAAGTAGATAGCATTTGGAAATTGTGTTCTCAATGATGTTAATGTCTAAAGTACTTTGCCCAAAGTTCTTTTTCATAAACTTTGTTAGGAAAATAACATGACGATCAAGGTTTAGAGTAGTAAAATGACTTGGCATATGTAGAGCACAAACTTTTCTGTGTCTGACTCCAAGTTAACTGCATATATCTCTATATTTTGTTGTATATACAGATCTTTGAGGGCAGAGTCTCATTGGGTTTAGTTCCTAAATCTCCATAAAAGTAACTTGTGTAGTTGTGTTCTAACATAATCTATCTCCTGAGTAGAAATACCTTTGCAACAAACCTCTGTATCTATGTATCCCATTTTCCCCTCATAAACTTCTAGAACTGCAGTACACCAGGAAAAAAACATTCTCTGTCATCCTCTGTCCCCCAACCAGGAAACACATTTTTGTGCAGGTAACTGATTAACATGGATATCAAAGGAAGTCTTTAAAAGATAAGGTATGGCCAATACATGGAATCAAGCAAGGTGATTCTTTTCAGTGGGAGTGTGGAGGGAATATTCTAAGGAATTGGCCTTAGTTTACTGGTAATAGCACTAAAGGATGATTCCTTTAAAAATTAGTAAATCTAATATACTACACAATAACATTCAGTTTACCTTAGAAATGCACTCATTCTTGGCAATCCTTTTAGCAATTACTCAAGTGATATTTAGGAAATACCTACTAAGCAACAAATACCCTGTTAGGTGCTATGGCATTTAATAAATCTGACCAATGAATGTGATTTTAGCACAAAGGGAGTAAAAGGGCATAGGATTAACATATTTTATTTTTGATTCAAGTGAGTGTTTCTGGCTAAAGAGAGACTGAATTGGGGACCAACTCCAAGTTCCTACTCTTTGAGGGTTAGTAGGGAAGAAATACAACTTAAGTACACACATGGGAAAGTGATAAGCAATTTAGAAACAGTATGTCATGTAAGCTTCACAATAACCTTATGAAGTAAATACCATTATGATCTTCATTTTACAGAGGGAACTTAGGCTCAAAAAAGTTGTCACTTGTCCAGGATCACAGAATTAACAATTTGGGGCTACTTTAACCTCTTCCCCTTTTCAAACAAAGGTCTCTGCTTCTGAAAATTTAGAGATTTACTTAGAATCGATAGTAGTATTTTTAACCTGACAAGAACTGTGGATATTTTTGTAGATTTGACCAATAATAAAGCATGCTCTTCATAGAAAACAGAAAACCTATAGAATTATTTAAACATAGGTTCATTTCCCATTTTTTAATTGGTTTAGATGTCTTCCTAGAGTGGAGTCGTGTAAGTTCTTTGTATATTTTGGAGATTAAACCTTTGTCTGAGGTATCATTGGCAAATATGTTTTCCCATACAGTTGGTTGTCTTTTTAATTTAATACTGTTTTCTTTAGCTATGCAGAAGCTTTTTATTTTGATGAGATCCCAACAGACACTTCTCCAAAGAGGACATACAGAATATGCAGAGACACATGAAGAGATGCTCAATATCGTTAGCTATCAGAGAGATGCAAATTAAAACCACAATGAGATACCACTTTACACCAGTCAGGATGGCTATCATAAACAAAGCAACAAACAACAAATGTTGGAGAGGTTGTGGGGAAAAGGGGTCCTTAGTTCACTGTTGGTGGGATTGCAGACTGGTACAACCAGTATGGATAACAGTATGGAATTTTCTCAGAAAAATAAAAATCGACCTGCTTTTTGACCCAGCAATTCCACTGCTAGGATTATATCCCAAGAATCCTAAAACATGAATTTCAAAGAACCTATGCACCACAATGTTCATAGCAGCACAATTTACAATAGCCAAGAGTTGGAAGCAACCTAGGTGCCCATCAGTAAACGAATGGATAAAAAAAATTGTGGTACATATACACAATGGAATTCTATGCTGCAGAGAGAAAGAAGGAGCTCCTACCCTTTGCAACAACATGGATGGAACTGGAAAGCATTATGCTGAGTGAAATAGGCCAGGCATTGAAAGGCAAATACCATACGATCTCACCTTTAACAGGAAGCTAAACAACAAAACAAACAAGCAAACAGAATAAAAACAAAGACACTGAAATAGAGAACAAGTGGGCAGCGACCAGAGGGGAGAGGGAAGGGAATTTAAGGGGAAAAATGGGGAGGGATTTTGAAGAACAAGTATGAAAGACACAGGGATGAGGACTGGGGGGGGAATGGGAGGGAGGTGGGGAGCAAGGGGCGGGGGGGGGGCTGGGATGGGAGAAATAGACAAAAAACTGTACTTGAAAAATAACTAAATAAAATTTAAAAAATTAAAAAAAACAAAAACATAGGTTCAGAGGTGAGGGTTTGGGAGATGACCTGACATAAGACATGTCATTTGGGAGATGACCTGACATCTTATGTTGACATAAGAATAATAATAATGGTTTTTATTGATTGATCATTTAATATGTTTCAGAAACTTTACATATATTTTCTTTTGAAATCTTCAAAATAAACCTGTGAAATAGGTATTGTTTTTGTTCCCATTTTACAGATGAGGACAAACAGTCATTAAGTGATTCTTAATTACTTAATCTTTCATTAAGAACTAAGTAACTTCATAATGATTGTAATTAACTTTTTATTTTGTCTTCTGCATAAGAACAGGAGCTTTTTGGATAAAGATCATTCCTTACTCATTTTAGTATTCTAACACTCAGAGTGTATATTGTCCATGTTTGATTTGATTATTGAATTCATCTTGAAAAATTTGAGCTTTGAAAATGAGTAGCCCTGGCTGGTGTAGCTCAGTAGATTGAGCACAGGCCTATGAAGCAAAGGGTCGCTGGTTTGATTCCCAATCAAGGCACATGCCTGAGTTGCAGGCCATGTCCCTAGTAGGGGACACATGAGAGGCAACCACAGATTGATGTTTGTCTCCAACTCTTTCCCCTTCCCTTCTCCTCTCTCTAAAAATAAATAAATATATATATATATATATATTTTAAAGATTTTATTTATTTATTTTTAGAAAGAGGAGAAGGGAAGGAGAAAGAGAGTTAGAGAAACATCAATGTGTGGTTGCCTCTCATGTCGCCCCCACTGGGGACCTGGCCTGCAACCCAGGCATGTGCCCTGACTGGGAATAGAACCAGCGACCCTTTGTTTGCAGTCCTCACTCAATCTACTGAGCTACACCAGCCAGGGCAATATTTAACTTTTTAAAT
The DNA here is from genome assembly GCF_021234435.1 of Artibeus jamaicensis. NCBI lineage: Eukaryota > Metazoa > Chordata > Mammalia > Chiroptera > Phyllostomidae > Artibeus > Artibeus jamaicensis. Next base: position 22,692,007 of record NW_026521506.1, read on the forward strand.
TTTCAAAATAATTTAAGACTCATTAGAGGTTTTAAAAATAGTAGAGAGAGTTTGCATGTGTTCTTCACCCAACTTCCCCTGCAGATATCTTAAGTAAACATTATACATTGTCAAAATCAGGAAATGGATGTTGGCACAATATTATTAACTCAGGTACTTAAATTATACAGATCTCACCATTGTGTGTGTATAGTTCTATGTAATATCACATGTGTAGATTTAAGTAATCATCATTAGAATCAAGATAATGAATCGTCCCATTACCACAAAGAAGCTGCCTTATGTTACCATCTTGTGTTGCTTAATTTTATGTGTTGCATTGCCTTGGTCATGGGTGCCCAGATGTATAGTTAAGCATTATTTCTGGGTATGTCTGGTTTGTGTTGGATGGTAATTCCAGAAGAGATTAACATCTTAATGTGTAGGATCAGAATCAGAGAATTGCCCTACCAAGTGCAAGTGGTTATCTTCAAATGCCTTGAGAGCCTGAACAAAATACAGAGGAACAAATATTCCTTTCTTTTCTGCCTGCCTGTGAAAAATAAAAGCATAAGGAACTCTCAAAAAAAAAAAAACTCTTGAGAAGCAGAAATCTCCCTAGTATAAACAGAATGCTATCTCTCTTACATACAGATTTCCTGCATATAATTTGTCCAAAATGTAACCATGTATCCAGGACAGATATACCATAAAGGGAGGAACCAAAGATTACAAAGCAAACATAAGGTAAGAAATATTCAACAATAACAACAAAATATGTTGCCATAAAGCAGATAAAAATTGTGATCCAGCATACTAAGAATTAAAAAAAATACTAATGCAATTATTTCTATAAATAAGTCCTTAAAGAAATACAATAATCCAAAAAATATGGAAAAACAACTATAGTAACAATAACAAACATAATTAAATATAAAGTACAGAATTCAGAAGAGAAATTTAAGAAAAGTAGTGACGTAAAATTAATATTAAAAGCAAAGGAGGAGTAGGATTGAAGGTGGGAGGTGAGGATGGATGGGGCTGGGGGGAGTAGTGGGGGGTAAATGGAGACAACTGTACTTGAACAATAATAAAACAAGAAAAAGCTGAGAACCACATGATTTCACTCATATGCAGGCTATAAAACTGAATCTCATAGACACCAACAGTCAACAGCATGGTTGTTACCAGAGAGAAGGGGGTGAGTGTGCAGTAAAGGATAAAGAGGGACAATTATATGGCACTGGAGATTATTTGACTTTGGGTAGTGGGCACACAATTCAATATACAGATTATGTATCATAGAAATGTACACCTGAAACCTAATGATCCTACAAACCAATGTCACCCCAGTAAATTAATGGAATAAAAGTATTTAAATTGCCCTTTTAAAAATGTAGACATTTTTGCCATTTTGTGGAAAAATAGGTGAGATTGGTAAAAAATATATAAACTTCTAGTTAAAAAGTAAATAAATCTTGGGGATATGATATTCAGTATGGTGATAATTATTAACAATACTGCTTTGTATACTTGAAAGCTGCTAAGAGAGTAGATCTTAAAAATCCTCATCACAAAAATAATTATAACTATGCATGTTAACTAAACGTATTGTAGTGATCATTTTGCAACATATACATATATTAAATCACTCTATTGTATAACTAAAACTATTAAACAGTCAATGTTAATTATATCTCAATAAAAAAGAAAAATGTGAAATTAGAAACAACACAAAAGATAATAGATATTACTGAAAATAATGCAAGAGATACATCATAGTTAGGATGTCACAGGGAAAACTACTGGCCCAAAATTAGAAAGATACACAGGTTTAGAGAATGAGTAAAAGCCTACTGCTAGAAGCAGTCCAGGGGTAGAAAAACTTAAATGATAATGGATGAATTGTAGGCTCAGTATGGAAAAGTGAGAAAGGGAGGGCCACATTTTTGTTAGTATTGCCTCTAGGTGTCCTACTAGGTACTCAAGGTGAAAACAGGAGAAAAAAATCTCCTCCTGATTGAAGCAGGAGGTGGAGAAAAATAAGTATTTTGAAAGATGCCTAGAGCATTATGTTTTTCTTAATAAAACCTCCCCTTTAAAAAAATTATTACCTAAGGATATGTTTTTTTTTTTAATTTTACAGAGAGAGGGGGAGACAGAGAGAGAGCAAGAGAAACATTGATCAGTTGCTTCACTCATGCACCCAGTGGGGGATTGAACCCACAATTCAGGTATGTGCCTTGACTGGCAATCAAACCAGTCACTGGCAACTTTTTAGTGTATAGGACGACACTCCAACCAACTGAACCACCCAGTCAGAGCTTAATTTATTTTTATTGAATTTATTAGAGTGACATTAGTTAATATAATTACATAGGTTTCAGCCCTGGCTAGCGTGGTTCAGTGGACTGAGTGCCAGCCTGTGAACCAAAGGACAGCCAGTTCAACTCCCAGTCAGGACACATGTCTGAGTTGTGGGCCAGGTCCCCAGTCAGGGGCCTGCAAGAGGTAAGCACACATTGATGTTTCTCTCTCTCTCTTTTTCCTTCCCTTTCCCTCTCTTTAAAGATAAATAAATATAATCTAAATTTTTTTCTTAAAAATTTATGTAGGTTTCAGGTATATGATTCTATATCGTTTGCACATTATATTCTGTGTTAACCACCCTGTTGGAAGGAGCCAAGTCTCCCTCCATCACCATTTAAAAATTTTAAGGTATGCAAAATCAAGGAAAAAAGCAACCATTGAATGCACAAATAAATGCAAGAACAACAAAAGAGCTCTCTGTAAGAGAAATAATCTTGGTCTGTAGTTTTCTCTTTTGTATTATCTTTGTCAGGTTTTGGTGTAAGGGTTATATGGGCCTCATAAAATGTGCTAGGAAATGCTGTCTATTCTTCAATTTTTTGTTTGTTTGTTTGTTTTTTTATTTTTTATTGATTATGCCATTACAGTTGTTCTATTCCCCCCTTCATTCCCCTCCACCCTACACCCCCATCCCCACCATTACCCCCCCTTTAGTTTATGACCATGTGTCTCAAGTTCTTTAGATTCTATATTTCCCATACTATTCTTGCCCTCCCCCATCTATTTTCTATCTACTGTCCATGCTACTTATTTTCTGTACCTTCTCCCCCCTTCTCCTCCTCCCACTCCCCTGTTACTAACCCTCTTTGAGATCTTCATTTCTGTTTTCACTCCTGATCTAGCTGTCCTTTTAGTTTGCTTTTGTTTTAGGTGTGGTTGTTAATAACTGTGAGTTTGCTGTCCTTTCACTGTTCATGTTTTTTTAACTTCTTTTCTTAGATAAGTCCCTTTAACATTTCATATAATAAGGGCTTGGTGATGATGAACTCCTTGAATTTGATCTTATCTGAGAAGCACTTTATCTGTCCTTCCATTCTGAATGAAAGTTTTGCTGGTTAGAACAATCTTGGATGTAGGTCTTTGGATTTCATGACTTGGAATACCTCTTTCCAGCCCCTTCTTGCCTGTAAGGTCTCTTTTGAGAAATTCGCTGACAGTCTGATGGGAACTCCTTTGTAGGTGACTGTCCCCTTAGCTCTTGCTGCTTCTAGGATTCTCTCCTTCATTTTAATCTTGGCTAATGTAATGATGATGTGCCTTGGTGTGTTCTTTCTTGGGTCCAACTTCTTTGGCACTCTCTGAGCTTCTTGGAGTTCCTGGAAGTCTATTTCCTCTGCCAGATTGGGGAAGTTCTCCTTTATTATTTGTTCAAATAAGTTTTCCACTGGTGGCTGTTCCTTTCCCCCTTCTGGTACCCCTATAATTCGGATGTTGGAGTGTTTAAAGATGTCCTGGAGATTCCTAAGACTCTTCTCATTTTTTGAATTCTTGCTTCTTGACTCTTTTCTGTTTGGCCATTATTTGCTTTCTTCTGGTCCACTCCATTGATTTGAGTCCCAGTTTCCTTTTCATCGCTATTTGTTCCCTGTGCAATTCCATTCATTTCAATTAGTTTTGCCTTCATATGTTTCTCTAATTTGTGGCTATAATCAACCAGTTCTCTGAGGATCCTGATCACCAGTGTTTTAAACTGTGCATCTGAGAGTTTAGCTATTTCTTCGTCACTTAGATTTATAGGCTCTGGGGCTTTGAGTTCTTCTTGAGCCATTTTTGGTCTGTTCACACCTGTTAAGTACGAGGAGCGGAGCCTTGGACTCCCAGGTCGCTGGGTTGTGACGCTGTATGTGGAGGTGGGGTCAGAGCGGGGAAATGGTGGCGCCCACTGCTGCTGCTTGCCGCGGGGACCCGTTGGGTCCTGGTCCAATCGCCCACTCCCTCGCTCGTCTATCTGCGCACGAATGCGCGACCACAGTCAACCTGCAGCCCTGCTTCCTCACTGTTTCCCCGTGGTTGCTGGGTCTCTCACTAGGTCCAACACTGCACCTGTATTCCGCACGCCTGAGTCTGTCTGACCAAGTTTTCCTGTGCTACCCTGCTCGGCCAGCTGCTGGTTTCCCCCCTTACGGGTCAGGCCAAAGAATTTGTTGTTATCAGACTTCCGAAAAGTTCAATTTTCTGTGTTCTAGCTGTGTTTTCTGTTGCTAACATTTAGTTGTCTCTAAACTTGCTTGTGTGAGAAGTCATGGCGTCTCCACCTATGCCTCCATCTTGGCGGAAGTCAGCTAAATAGTTATTCTTCAATTTTTTGAAACAGTTTCAGAAAGATAGGTATTAACTCTTTTAATGTTTTTTAGAATTCACCAGTGAAGCCATCTGATCCTGGACTTTTATTTTTTGGAAGGTTTTTGATAGTCATTTTAATTTCCTCACTGTTGGTCAGTCTATTTAGATTTTTCAGTTCTTCATGATTCAGTCTAGAAAGGTTATATATTTCTACAAACTTATCCATTTCACTTAGGTTATTGAATTTGGTGGCAGGTAGTCTTTCATGGTACTCTAGTATGATCCTTTGTATCTATGTGATGTCTGTGGTAAATTCTTTCATTTTGGATTATGTTTATGTGAGCCTTTTTTTTCCTCAGTGAGTCTAGTCAAGGGTTTGACAATTTTATCAGTCTTTCCAAGAACCAGCTATTTGTTACATTAATTTTTTGCATAGTGTTTTTGTTCCTTATTTCATTTAATTCTGCTCTAACTTTTATTATTTCTTGTTTTCTGCTGACTTTGAGTTGCTTTTATTCTTATTTTCCTAGTTTTTAAAGACATAATATTAGGTTGTTTACGTGAGATTTTTCTGGCCTGTGATGATATAAACTTCCCTCCTATTACTGCTTTCGCTGTATCCCAAAAGTTTTGATATGTTGTATTGCCATTCTCATTTGTCTCTACATATCTTTTGATTTCACATTTTATTTCTTCTTTGTCCCAGTCACTTTTTAGTAGTATGCTGTTTAATCACTCTATATCTGTGCAGTTTTTTTGCTTCTTTTTTGCAGTTGCTTTTCAGTTTCAGAGAATTGTTGTCAGAGAATATGCTTGGTATGATTTCAATCTTCTTAAATTTTTGAGGCTAGTTTTGTGTCCTAATATGTGGTCTATACTTGAGAGTGTTCCATGTGCATTGGAGAATGTATCATTTGATGTGTCTGAAGAATAAAGATACAAAAATCTTAAATAAAATGCTAGCATACTGAGTCCAATACATTAAAAGAAGAATACATCACAATTAAGTGGGGTTCATTCCAGGGACACAAGGATGGTTCAACATACACATATCAATCATTGTAATATATCACATTAACAAAACAAAGGATATAAATCATATGATCTTGTTAATAGATGCAGAAAAAGCTTATGATAGGATACCACATACATTTATGATTAAAATCATCAATAAAATAGGTACAAAAGGAAAGTACCTTAATAATAAAGGCCACATAGAACTAACACTCAGCTAATATTATACTCAGTGGTGAAAAACTGAAAGCTTTTCCTCTAAGATCAGGAATAAGATAAGGATGTCCATTCTCACCACTCTAATTCAACATAGTACTGGGAGTCTTAGCCAGAGCAATATGGCAAGAGTAAGAAATAATCAGCATCCCAGTTCAAAAGGAAGAAATAAAAGCGTCACTTTTTGTAGATGACATTATTCTTTAAAAAGAAAACCTTAGAGAAATCACAAAAAAACTATTAGAAAAAGTAAACAAATATAATAAAGTTAGAAATAATAAGAAAATAAGTAAAGTTGCAGGATACAAAATTCACATGCAATAATCCACTGCTTTCTTATATACTAACAATAAAATTTCAAAAAAAGAAATAAAAAACCAATTTCTTTTGAAATTACTACAAAAACAATAAAATAACTAGGAATGAACTTAACAAAGAACGTGAAAGACTTATATATTGAAAACTACAAAGAGATTGAAAAATGGACAATAAAATGAAAACATATTCCATGTTCATGGATTAGAGGAGTCAACATAGTTGAAATGGCTAAATTACCCAAAAACAATATACCAATTTAGTGCAATCACTATCAAGATCCCAATGACATTTTTTAAAGAAATATAACAAAATATTCTTCAGATTTGTATAGAACCACAGAAGATCCTGAATAGCTAAAGCAATCCTATAAAAGAACACAGAGGTGTCACATTCCTTGACTTCAAATTATACTATTAAGTTGCGATAATCAAAACAGCCTAGTATTGGCAGAAAAACAGATACACAGCTCAATAGAACTGAATTGAGAGCCCAGAAATAAACCCACAGGTATATTGGTAAATAATTTTTGACAGAGAAGTCAAACACATACAATGAAGGAAAAATTATCTTCAATAGATGTTCCTGGAAAAATTGAAAACCCACTTGCAAAGAAATGAAACTGTAGATTATAGTTTGTCCCCATGAACAAAAATTAATTCAAAAATGAATCAAACACCTAGGACTTCCAGCCAAGATGGCGGTATGCAGGTAGATACACTTTGCCTTCTCACATAACTAAAAGAAGAAAAACAGCAAATTTAAAAACACAAAATAAACAGAACTGCCAGAAAATTGAAATATGTGGAAGTCCAACAACTAAAGGAGATAAATAAGAAGCATTCATGAGACGAGTAGGAGGGATGACGGACAGGCAGGGTGGAGAGGATTTACAGCAAGGTAGCAGCTGGTGGACTAGGCAAGGCTATGGCTGGCAGATTGGGCAGTGCCACATTTGCATGGCGATAAACCAGGAGGAACAACTGGGGAGCATGACACACCAAGCAACCCAGGGTTCCAACACAAGGAAATAAAGCCTCAAAACCTCTGACTAAAAAAACCTGTGGGGGTTCAGGCAGCAGGACAAAATCCAAGCCTCATAGAAGAGTTTGCTGGAGAGACCCATAGGGTCCTACAATATACACAAATTCATGCACCCAGAAATCAGCACCAGAAGGGCCTGATCTACTTGTGAGAGAAGAGGAAGTGACTGAAAGTGGGCAGAGAGCTGAGCAAGCAGCATTGTTCCCTTTTGAACTCCTCCCCCACACACAGCACCACAACACAGGAACATGGGTTGCCCTGCCCTGGTGAATACCTAAGGCTCTGTCCCTTACTACATAACAGGCACACCAAGACAAAAATATATGGTCCAAATGAAAGAACAGATCAAAACTCCAGAGCAAATACAACTAAGTAATGAAGAGATAGCCAACCTATCAGATGCAGAATTCAAAACACTGGTAATCAGGATGCTCACAGAATTGGTTGTTATGGTCACAAAATAGAGGAAAAAGTGAAGGCTATGAAAAGTGAAATAAAGGAAACCAAAAGTGAATGAAAGGAAATGGACCCAAATCAATGGTTTGGACCAGAAAAAAGAAATAAATATTCAACCAGAACAGAATTAAGAAAAAATAATTCAAAAAAATGAGAAGTGGCTCGGGAACCTTCAGGCCAACTTTAAATGTTCCAACATCCAAATCATAAGGGTGGCAGAAAAAGAATACGAAAAACAAGAAATTGAAAATTCATTTGAAAATAGAATGAAGGAGAACTTCCCTAATCTGGCAAAGGAAATAGACTTCCAGGAAGTCCAGGAAGCCCAGAGAGTCCCCAAAAAGTTGGATGCCAGAAAGCACACACCAAGGCACATCATAATTACATTACCCAAGATTAAAGATAAGGAGAGAATCTTCAAAACAGCAAGAGAAAAGGAGACAGTTAACTACAAAGGAGTTCCCATAAGATTATCAGCTGATTTCTCAAAAGAAACCTTGCAGGCAAGAAAGGGCTGGAAAGAAGTATTCAAAGTCATGAAGGGCAAGACTTACATCCAAGATTATTCTATCCAGCAAAGCTATCATTTAAAATGGAAGGGCAGAAAAAGTGTTCCTCAGATAAGGTAAAGTTAGAGGAGTTCATCATCACCAAGCCCTTATTATAAGAAATGTTAGCCCTGGCTGGTGTAGCTCAGTGGATTGAGCGCGGGCCTGGGAACCAAGCAACCACGGTTCGATTCCCAGTCAGGGCACATGCCTGGGTTGCAGGCCAGTTCTCTCCCTCTCTCCTTCCTTTCCCCTCTAAAGATAAATAAATAAAATCTTAAAAAAAAAGAAATGTTAAAGGGACTTATCTAAGAAATAGAAGATCAAAAATATAAACAGTAAAATGACAACAAACTTGCAACTATCAACAACTGAGCCAAAAAAAACAAAACAACAAAAATGAGCTAAGCAAACAACTAGAACAGGAAGATTCAATTAGAGATAAAATGGAGGGTTACAGCAGGGAGGGTGAAAATGGGGGAACAGGTACAGAGAATAAGAAGCATAAGTGGTAGGTAAAAAATAGACAGGGGGTGGTTAAGAATATCATGGTAAATGAAGAAGCCGAAGAACTTATATATACAACCCATGGACATGAACTAAGGTAGGAAAATGATGGTGGGAGGGGGTACATGGTGGAGGGTAATAAAGAGGAGAAAAAATGGGAGAAGTGCAATAGCATAATCAATAAAATATATTAAAGAAACAAAAACAAAATGAGTCAAAGACTTAAATATAAGATCTGAAACAATAAGTTACACAGAAGAAAACATAGGTACTAAAGTTATGGACATTGGTTTTGGGGATTATTTTATGAATTTTACCCCAAAGACAAAGGAAGTAAAGACAAAATTAAATGAATGGGATTATATTAAACTAAGGAGGTTTTGCACAGCAAAAGAAACTGCTGACAAAACAATAAGGCAACCAATCAAACAGGAGAAGATGTTTGCAAACAATAGTTCCAAGAAGGGATTAGTATTCAAAATACATAAAGGACTCGTACAACTCACCACAGAACAAACAATACAGTTTAAGAATGGGCAGAGAACCTGAACAAACCTCTCTCCCAAGAAGATACACAAATGTCCAATAGACATATGAAAATATGCTCAATTTCACCAGCTATTAGAGAAATGCAAATCAAAACAACAATAACACCTCACACGTGTTACAGTGACCATTATCAACAACATAAATAATAACTGTTGGAGTGGTTGTGGGGAAAAAGAAATCCTCATTCGCTGTTCATGGGAATGCAAACTGGTACAGCCACTATGTAAAACAGTATGGAGATTTATAAAAAACTTAAGAAAAGAGTTATCATATGACCCACCAAACCCTCTTTTGGGTATCTATCTGAAATTTTTATAACATTTATTCTCAAAGATATATGCCCCCCTATGTTCATTGCAGTACTAATCACAGTGGCCAAGATATGGAGACAACCAAAGAGTCCTACGATAGAAGATTGAATAAGATGTGGTACATATATACAAAGGAATACTATTCAGCCACAAGAAAATTTGAAATACTGCCATTTGCAACAACATGGGTGGATCTTGAGAATATCATACCAAGCAAAAAAAGTCAGTCAGAGAAAGTTAAGAATCATATGAATTGATTCGTATGTGGGATATAAAACTGAAAGTAACAAATGAACAAAAAAGAAAAAACAAACAAAAAACTCATAGACACAAGACTATAGCAGTTACCAGAGGAAAGAGAAGGAGCACTAAAGGGTAAAGAGGACCAAATATATGATGATGGAAGATGATTTGCCTTTGGGTGGTGGGCACACAATGCAATATACAGATCATGTATCATAGAAATGTATACTTTAAGCCTGGATAATCTTATTAACCAATGTCACCCCAATAAATTTAATTTACAAGAAGAGAAATAATTTTACCAGAGCCTAATCTATTGTGATTGTTTAGGTAAAGTTGTTATTTGACAATTTTATTTCTCCTATTCCTTTTGATATGTTAAGTTATTCTAGTTCTTTGGGTATCTATTTTGAATTTACATTTACCTGTGTTTTGTGGTATTTATAAAAGTAGCCATTTATGTTTTTTATCATTTCTTTTAAATGATATTTTTAATCATTATTCCTCATTTTTGTGAAACTTTCTTAACCCCAGCAATAGGTGACAAGTGCTTTCTGTAACACCCCAATTGATCTCATGTCCTATACCACAATGTACACTAATAAACAGAAGAAAACCCACAATGTTTAATTTCCTTATTCTCTGCCTGGGCTGACCACAATTTTAGTGGCCCACAGCACTTTATATTTTCTCACCAGTACACATTCAGAATCTAATTATATTAGGCATCCATGCTTTTCTACATGTACTTTGCCCATCAATCCCATGCATACTTTGGTCACTTCTTTACCATAGTATTTCAGTTATCTGCTTACTTGTCTACTTTCCTCCACAGACTGTGAGTTCCTAAAGAAACAAATCCTGACATTCATCTCTGTGCTTCCAATACCAAAGATAAGTCTAGCATTGAGCCCTCAGAGAACACCCACAAGGATTTGTCCTGAAATGAGAAATCAGAAGAGAAAAAGTGAAGGGACTAGTTGTTGATCATTTTTTTCTATCTCCTGTGAAGCAAAAATCCAATTTCTGGTGCCTTTAAGGGACTATATAAAGCCTTTTTAAATAATGAAATTATTGACTTTCTTTTATCATGGTTGCTTTATCTAGTTTAATATATTTTAATTATTTGTTGGTGAAATTCACATCAGAGGTAAGTTTACTATATCAAATACAAGTTTAAAAGTCTAATATATGAGAAATACTGAGTATGTTTTAACCTCTAATATGGCACTAATGGAATAAAAACAACTTATGTGTTCCTAAATTGCCTTCTGAGGTGAGTTTAGATCAGATATAACAGGTAAATGAGGTTTTTATATGAAGCTCATTTATTATGGATGTCCATGTATTATCTATCCTTTATTTTTATAACATAGTGATTCTGTAGAGCTTATGCTTGTTCTAAGTATTTAAAACACCAAACAAGAATAAACCAATAGCTATCTCTTTTGTGTAAGAACCAGGCCAATTGTTTAGGAAATCTTTGTCCAGTTAGATTGGTGGCTGGTTCAGGAAGTTTTCAGGTTACTAATCCTGGAATCCTTAAAACCCATAAAAATCTACAATATTTCCCAATTTTTCAGAGTACCCTTCAAGATTTCCACATGAATTGTAGAACCATGGATTTTGCTTAAACCTGAAGTATTGATTCTATATTATTCAAGCCAATAGTCTAGTATCAACTTTGGCTATTCAGTGTTGCCATATCTGCATGTTTAATTGAGAATATATCTTCGAAGAAAGAGCATTTCTTCCCATAAGCAACTGAAATTAAGATGGTCTGTACCAGAATACATTTGCCATGACACTTTGCTCTTATAAAATTGCCACACTAGAAGTCATGGCTTTGATTTATAATTCCCTTGCATTTGTCACTTTCCTCAAGTCAATCAAGGATGTTTTAAATACATACTTTACACACCACATGAACAGAATGAGGTGGTGAGAATAATAGCTCTCCGGCAGCTTTAATCAATTCCTATGAGGAAAACTCAGTACAAAAAACAAAACTACTTGGGAGGCCATCTCTCCACTCTGTAGTCTAGAAGATCCTACTTTTCCTTCAGTGCTCAGGTTAGACTGTCTCATCAGTTTTGGGTGAATTTCTGGCCAGTTTCATTGTTCATCCTATACTATGTGAATATTATATTACATTTCCTCTACTTGTTATTTAATTATAGAATGGGAGAGAAAGAAGACTACATTTTAAAAGCTGATCAACTGGCTTCTTCTTAAGAAACCACTGTTTTTATTTGGAATATTACTCAATGGTTACTTAAAATGTCAAAGATAAAGCCCCCCTCTCTGTCAGGAAGATCAGTTTAGTCTTGAAAAATCTGAACTTTTGTAACAGTTCTTTAGTGTTCTATGTATTTGACTTAATAGATAAAAGTTATACTTCATACATTCAATTGAAAAGCAATATCTATCTTTGTTCTACAATATGAAGGACTCCTACTGATCAGGAGCCTGCTGTGCATTCTAAGTGACCAGTAATGGGTGGAATGTATCAGAAGTCATGGTATTTAAAATATCAACTAAAATTCTCTTGCCATTTGTTTAAAATTCTCTTTACATATTGCATGTACAAATGGTCTAGCCTATGACCTAGTAATCACTATTTTAAAATTCATCGGTTAAATTAACAATAATAAGTAGAAAAAGTTTTTTTGAACTATTTCAACTTATGTTAATTATAAAGGGCCTAATGTGTGATATTAATTAAGAAGATAGGAACTTAATATGTCTTGCCACATACAAATCCTCCAATGCATGAAAATCTTTGAGCCACAACATACTGGAGACTGATTATGAAAACTGGCTTTTCAATTTGCTTTTCATGATAATTATCTAAATATTGTACATTGTTTGCCTGAAGCATTTTTTCTATATAAAATGGTATTTTTTTTCTTATCACCGGAAAGAGGCAGTGTTGTAGTCTCAAAAAGTCAGAGAACTGTGACCAGTTGAAAGGTCTATGTCTTTTTTTATATTCACCTAATTGGAGATGTTTCTGGGTGAAGAAAAGAGGGTTATAATGATAGCATGCTTAAAAGGGTTCTAAATCACTTACTTATTTACTTATAAAAATTATATAATCTTACATATACCAATCAAAGATGATGGTAACTAAAATACCAAAACAAAAAAAAATAGGAATGAAAGGAAGTATTGCAATTACCCCATCTAAACTCCTATTTAATGCAGCATCCATGAACAACAAATCCCTAAAATAGCCCTGCAAAGTAGATGTGATTATTCCCATTTTATACATGATAGAGCTAAATGTCAGAGATTAAGTAGTTTACTCAAATTTCACTAAGAAGTTACAGATTCAGACTACGAATCTAAATCTGTTTGACTGAGACACCTGTGTTCTCTCGATGACATCTGATGGTAGGCCAGTTCTATGTTGATTTTATCTACCATTGGTCTGGAACTAAGAATAAAAGGTCAAATTTGGTCAACTGTCTTATGGAAATAGCATTTCCCTATTTAACAAACTCATAATGGCATCGAAAAGGAAGTGAATCTAGTTTGGATGATTTTTTTCTTACTTAACCCAGGCTGATTTTTAGTGGTCATCACTTTCTCCAAGTGCTTTCTAAATATGACAACATGCAATTATTAGTAGGTAAAACTACATAGCCCTTTCTATATCTGAGGAACTCTTTGAAACATTTGTATTAGTTCATTTAATATTCTCACAAATGTATGAAATAGGTTATCACTCTAGTTATGGGGAAAATGGGAGGATAAGTAGCACTCCCAGGATCACACAGCTAGTGCATGGAAGAGTATAGATGAGAACCTAGGAAGTCTACAGAATCCACAACTTTAACTGCTAATAATACTGCCACACTTAACCATGTGTTGAATAATTTATTCTGAATGTTGCCACTGATTGCTCTCATATTTACTGATCTCTATACTCCAGACTCTGTCATTTTCCCCCTTTTAATAAGGGAAGTAGTGTTCATCGCCAGTTTCCTGGGTATTGTTTAAGTTTTATAGCTTCACAAGGGTAAAGTTTTCTTCTGACCTCTAAAGTTTTTCTGTGTATAGAGCCTTTAACATCTTTAGAGAGTTTGGATGTTCCCTTCCAAATTCCTTACTTGTACTTTGATTTCTTTTATTTATGTTGTTTCCTCTATTCACTTGTAAGATTATTCACTTTAATGTAGGAACAGCTAAGGTATTAGAAAATTCTACCTCCCCCCCACTTTCATTTCCCTCTATCACAGCCTTGTTGTCTCTCTATATATTGCCTTTATAATTCCCTATATATTGTCTCTTTATATATTGCCTTTATAATACACTTGTTGTCTCTCTATATATTGCAAAGTTAGATCAGCATTTTGTAATTATGAGAAACAAAAGGTTGTGCTTCTTTGGAATTTAGATAGTATTATGGTCATGGATCCAGAAATGTCTGAGTCCTGTTTTGTCAGGTACCTTCCCCTCTGTGGGATTAAGGAGAAATAACAGACTAAAATAAAAGAACTCATAATGGAAACTAAATTCTTCTATTCCAAAACTCCATATTTTTAGACCAACTCCAGAAGAAATTTCTGTTGGACATCGGTGTTTAGTTTTCATGCTCACCTCCACTGAACCAAATATTTTTTAATGTTATTTAGTTATTTTTCAAGTACAGTTTCTATTTTCCCATCCCAGCCCACCCCAACCCACACTCCCCACCTCCCTCCCATTTCCATGCCCCCTAGTTATTGTCCCTGTGTCCTTTATACTTGTTCCTCCAAATACCTCCCCTTCCCCCATCCCTTAAATTCCCTCACTTCTCCCCTCTGGTTACTGTTCCCTTGATCTCTATTTCAGTGTCTTTGTTTTTATTTTGCTTGCTTGTTTGTCTTCTTGTTTAGGTTCCTGTTAAAGGTGAGATCATATGGTATTTGTCTTTCAACACCAGGCTTATTTCACTCAGCATAATGCTCTCCACTTCCATCTATGTTGTTGCAAAGGGTAGTAGCTCCTTCTTTCTCTCTGCTGCATAGAATTCCATTGTGTATATGTACCACAATTTTTGGATCCATTCATTTACTGAAGGGCACCTAGATGGCTTCCAACTCGTGGCTATTGTAAATTGTGCTGCTATGAACATTGTGGTGCATAGGTTCCTTGAAATTCATGTTTTAGTGTTCTTAGGATATAATCCTAGCAGTGGAATTGCTGGGTCAAAAGGCAGGTTGATTTTTATTTTTCTGAGAAAATTCGATACAGTTTTCCATAATGGTTGTACTAGTCTGCAATCCCACCAACAGTGAACTAAGGACCCCTTTTCCCCACAACCTCTCCAACATTTGTTTGTTGCTTGGTTTATGGTAGCCATCCTGACTGGTGTAAAGTGGTATCTCGTTGTGGTTTTAATTTGCATCTCTCTGATAGCTAACAATATTGAACATCTCTTCATGTGTCTCTGGATGTTCTGTATGTCCTCTTTGGAGAAGTGTCTGTTCAAGTAGTTTCCCATTTTTAATTGGGTTGGGTGTCTTCTTAGAGTGGAGCCGTGTGGTAAGTTCTTTGTATATTTTGGAGACTAAACCTTTGTCTGAGGTATAATTGGCAAATATGTTTTTCCATACAGTTGGTTGTCTTTTTAATTTAAGACTCTTTTCTTTAGCCATGCAGAAGCTTTTTATTTTTATGAGATCCCATTTATTTATCCTTTCCTTTACATTCCTTGCTCTAGGGGACATATCAGTAAAAATGTTGCTGCGTGGAATATCTGAGATTTTCTTTCCAATGTTCTCCTCTAGCACTTTAATGGTGTCATGGCTTACATTTAAGTCTTTTATCCACCTTGAATTTATTTTGGTGTATGGTGTAAGTCTGTGCTCAAGTTTCATTTTTTGCACATAGCTGTCCATTTCTCCCAACACCATTTGTTGAAGAGGCTATCTTTACTCCATTTTATGTTACTGCCCCCTTTTTTGAATATTAATTGATTGTAGAGAGTTGAGTTGATTTCTGGGCTCTCTGTTCTGTCCCATTGGTCTATGTGCCTGTTTTTATGCCAGTACCAGGCTGTTTTGATTACAGTGGCCTTGTAATAGAGTTTGATATCAGGTTTTGTGATCACTCCTACTTTGTTCTTCTTTCTCAAAAATGCAGCTGCTATTCAGAGTCGTTTATGGTTCCATATAAATTTTTGAAGTGTTTGTTCTATGACTGTGGAATATGCCTTTGGTACCTTAATAGGTATTGCATTGAATCTGTATATTGCTTTGGGTAGTATGGACATTTTGATGATGTTAATTCTTCCAAAACATGAACAAAGTATATGTTTCCATTTGTTTGTGTCTTCTTTGATTTCTTTCTTCAGTGCTGTGTAGTTTTCTGCATACAGGTCTTTAACCTCCTTAATTAGGTTTATTCCCACATATTTTATTTTTGTCTTTGCTATATCAAATGGGATTTTTTCTTTGATTCCTGCGTATGCTGATTCATTGTTAATATACAAAAATGCCTTTGATTTCTGGATATTGACTTTATATCCTGCTGTTTTGCCTAATTCATTAATTAATTTGAGCAGATTTTGGGTAGAGTCTATAGGATTTTCCATGTACACTATCATGTCATCTGCAAACAGTGACAGTTTTGTTTCCTCCTTTCCTATTTGGATGCCTTTTATTTTCTTTTCCTGCCTGATCGCTGTGGCCAAAATTCTGAAACTATATTAAATAATAGTGGTGAAAGTGGACATCCTTGTCTTGTTCCTGATCTTAGTGGAAAAGCTTTTAATTTTTCTCATTGGGTATGATATTAGCTGTAGGTGTCTCATATATGGCCTTTATTATATTGAGGAATGGTCCCTCTATTCCCACTTTGCTGAGTGTTTTCAGCATAAATGGGTGTTGTACCTTATCAAAAGATTTTTCCACATCTATTGATATGATCATGTGGTTTTTGTCTTTGCTTTTGTCTATGTGATGAATTACATTTACTGATTTGCAAATGTTGAACCATCCTTGCATCCCTGAGATGAATCCCACTTGGTCATGGTGTATGATCTTTTTGATATATTGTTGGATGTGATTTGCCAATATTTTGTTGAAGATTTTAGCATCTATGTTCATCAGTGATATTGGCCTGAAGTTTCCTTTCTTTGTTGTATCTCCATCTGGTTTTGGAATTAGATTGATGCTGACTTCATAAAAGGAGTTTGGTAGTTCTCCATCCTTCTGGTTTTTTTGGTATAGTCTGTGAAGAATAGGGGTTAGCTCTTCCTTCAATGCTTTGTAGAATTTTCCTGTGAAACCATCTGGTCCAGGGCTTTTATTTGATGGGAGTTTTTTGATTCCTGCTTCAATTTCTTTTGTTCTTATTGGTGTTTTCAGATTGTCTGTTTCTTTTTCATTGAGTTTTGGATGATTATATTTTTCTAGAAATGTGTCCATTTCCCCTAGGTTTTCAAATTCTTTGGCATACTGTTCTTCATAGCAATTTCTTACAATCCCTTCTATTTCAGTGGTATCAGTTGTAATCTCTCCTCTTTCATTTTTGATTGTGTTAATTTGTGTCCCTTCCCTTCTTTTCTTGGTGAGCCTACTTAAAGGCTTGTCCATTTTGTTTATTTTTTCAAAAAACCAACTCCTGGATTCATTGATCCTTAGAATTGTGCTTTTAATCTCTATGTCATTTAATTCTGGTCTGATCTTGGTTATTTCCTTCCTTCTGCTTGCTCTGGGCTGTCTTTGTTGTTGTTCCTCGAGTCCTTCCAGGCATAGAGTAAGGTTGTTTGTTTGAAATATGTCTATCTTCTTTAGGTAGGCATGTATGGCTATAAACTTACTTCTCAGGACTGCCTTCGCTGTGTCCCATAAGTTTTGGGTTGTTGTGAGATCGTTTTCATTTGTTTCCAGAAACTTTTTGATTTCTTCCCTAATTTCATTCTTGACCCAGTCATTGTTTAATAGCATACCATTCAGTCTCCATGATTTTGGGTGTTTTGGATTTTTTCCTTTGGGGTTGGTTTCCTGTTTCAGTCCCTTGTGGTCAGAGAAAGTGCTTGGTATTTCAATATTCTTGAATTTGTTGAGGCTCGTTTTGTGTCCTGTCATGTGGTCTATCTTTGAAAATGTTCCATGTGCATTTAAAAAGAATGTGTATTTAGCTTCTTTGGGGTGAAGAGCTATGTATATATCAGTTAGGTCCATTTCATCAAGGGTGTTGTTTAATACCGCAATGTCTTTGTTGATATTTTGTTTGGAAGATCTGTCCATTTTTGATAGTGGGGTATTAAAATCCCCTACTATAATTGTCTTCCTATCAATATCTTTCTTGAATTCCTCTAAGGTTTTCTTTATATATTTGGGTGCTCCTATGTTGGGTGCATATATATTTACGATGTTAATGTCTTCTTGGTGGATTCTTCCCTTGAGTAGTATGAAGTGACCTTCTGGGTCTCTCTTTATGGCCCTTTTCTTGAAGTCTATTTTGTCTGATATGAGAATTGCTACCCCGGCTTTTTTTCTTGTTTGTTTGCTTGGAAAATTTATTTCCAGCCTTTCACTTTTAGCCTGTGATGGTCTTTTGTCCTGAGGTGGGACTCTTGAAGACAACATATGTGAGGTACATGCATTCTTATTCATTCATCTATTCTGTGTCTTTTGATTGGAGCATTTAATCCATTTATGTTTACAGTTATTATTGATAGGTACTTATTCATTGCCATTTTTCTACTTGTGTTCCTCTCCGTCTCTCTCTTTTCCTTTCTTTCCTTAAAGCAGTCCTTTTAGTATTTATTATAGGACTGGTTTGGTGGAGGCATATTCTTTTAGCCTTCTTTTGTCTTGGAAGTTCTTTATTTGGCCTTCTATCTTGATTGAGAGCCTTGCTGGGTAAAGTAGCCTTGGTTGTAGGCCTCTGGTTCTCATTACTTGGAATATTTCTTGCCATTCTCTTCTTGCTTGGCGTGTTTCTATTGAGAAGTCAGTAGCTAACCTTATTGGGGCTCCCTTGTATATTACTTCTTGATTCTCCCTTGCTGTCTTTAAGATTCTCTTTCTCTTGGACTATTGCCATTTTAATGACGATGTGTCTTGAAGTGGGCTTCTTTGGGTTCCTCTTTATTGGGACTCTCTGTGTTTTCTGGATTTGTGTGACTTTTTCTCTCATCAAATTAGGGAAATTTTCTCTCATTACTCTTTCAAATATGTTTTCTATCCCTTGTTCTTCTTCTTCTCCTGGCATTCTTATTATTCGGATATTACTATGTTTCATATTATCTTGCATTTCTCTTAATCCCTTTTTATTCTTTCTGAGCCTCTTTTACTTTTCTTGCTCTTTCTGTGAGATGTTTTCTACTTTGTCCTCCAACTCTCTAATCCGATCCTCTGCCTTATCAATTCTACTTTTGAAACATTCTTCTGTGTTCTTCAATTCGGAAGTTGTATTCTTCATTTCTTCTTGTCCCTTACTGATAGTTTCTATTTCCTTTTTCATGTTGATATAGTTTCTTGTGAGATCATTGTAGCTCCCCTATAGTTTCTGGTAGCTCATTGTGAACTCTTTGAACTTCGTGATAACCAGTGCTTTGAATTCACTATCTGATAGTTGATTAGCCTCTATTTCATCTAACATTCTTTCTGAAGCTTCTTTTTCTTTCATTTTGGGATTGTTTCTTTGTCTTTCCATTGTTTTTGAGACTCTTCTTGTTAGCCTCAGCTTCTAAAATTGATCTGTTCTGACTCTCTGGGTTTATGGTGTGAGCTTCTGTGGTATAATACCTGTGAATTTCAGTGGTAAAGAGTACCTCAGGTATCTTGATATTCTCTGTTTTCACCTACTCCTTTTTTCGTGTGTGTGTGTGTGTGTGTGTAATCAGTTGGTGGAGGAGGCAAAATGGTTTATGACAGCAGAAGGGTATTTCATGATATTTATAATCACAGCCAGTAGAGAGGAGATAGGCAATCTTTAGGCTATATATAGTTTTAACCATATTCTTCAACCCAACTTGTCACTTTTACCAAAGGATGGACAAAAGATAAGCCTCTTATTAGGGAGGGAATCCTTGTTAATTGGAACTAGAAAGCAGTGAGGTTGCAGATGGTCAGATTTTGAGGTAAGGTGAGGGGAAGGAACAGTAAATAGGTGTATCATGTGAGCAAATAGAGTTAATCACTACAGTAATAGAATTCAGGGACCTGTACAATGGGCTAAGATCTGGGAGATGGGTTGTGAAGTATTTACAGTTGTATACATCAGTTATTATTTACACTAATATTAGAGCAACAATCATATAACAAACTCTATGTGATCTGTATGAGTGGGGGATATAGAGCTTTGGGTATTGTGCTAAAGGAAAACAAATGGCATGGGGTATAGAGGATTAGCAAAACACTGTGGGGGAAAGAACAGGGGAAACCTGTCTAATAATACAATATAGCCACTGAAGACTAAGGAGCCTATACAAAAAGAGGAGGAATACAGAGATACTATTAAAATATAAAGAAAGTGAGAATAATTTAAAAATATGCAGCAACTCGTCTTTTCTCTGCTACAGCAAAGTGAAATTTGTCTCTGTCTCTACTGTTGGGATGCCCCCAGTTTGGGTTCCACTCTGGTCCTTTTCACAGTTCCCAGTTGTTTGTATCTCTTGTGGGTAAAAGAAAACAAAACAACAAACATATAAACAAACAAAAAGGCAGGAGAAGGGGGGCAAAAGCGACAAGTTTGAGAGGAAAAGAAGAAAAACTAAAACAGGGAAAAACAAAAGGAGAGGAACAAAGTATAGACAGATAAAGCAATAATAAAATTAAAAAATATATAAGATTACTGAAAAAAAAAGTTCCTAAAAAAAGAGGGGAAAAAAAGAAAAAAAAACAATAACAAAAAACCCCTTCCCTTGTTGGTTTCACACTGTCCAGACTGGTTTTTCTGGTTGCAGCAGGATCTCTCTGTGGGCTGGGATGCCAGCACAAGCATGTGCACCAGCCAGGCTATCAGATCGGGGTGTGGGCGCCCGCACATGCCAGGATGTTTGGGTCCTATGGGTTCTGGCAGGGTCTTTCCCAGTCCTGTGCTGGGACTCAACCGCTTCTGTGCCTGTGCGCATCACCCAGGAGTTCTGGGTCTTGAGACACCCAGCAAAGTGCTTCCCAGTCCTGTGGGGGACTCAAATGCCTCTGCTTTACCCCTAGATCACCGCAAAGGTGGGTGGAAGCACGCCAAGCTGCTGTGGCAGGAGAACACTTCAGTCCACTTTCAAAAAAAAAAAAAAAAAAACCCTCTCCAGAGAGCCTGCCTCTCAGCCCAGCGCAATCCCCAGCCAGACCAGTGATGACAATTCGCCTCTCAATTCTCCCAGGCTGGCGACCACAGAGTCTGCAGTTGAACACGGCCCTCTGTCTTTGTAACCCTCCCTGTTAATGCAAACAGGCCAGCAGACAGGTCTCTGCCCCCTGTTGTCCAGCCTTGCTTAGACAGGGAGCGGGGGAGCTGCTGGCCTGCGCTGGTTGCCCACTGGGTCCACTGGGTGCCCAGGCTCCTGTGGCAGACACCTCTGGTGCTGGTCTCAGACTGATGCCTCTGGACCCTGACCACAGAAGTAGCACCGGGACTTCCTGGCTGGGGGCACCAGCCCCCACTGCTGCTTTGTCTTTACTCCAGTCCCCAAGACCCCACTGACCTGCCGCTGTCTTGTGTTTCAGGGTCTGTCACAATCTCTGGTCTTTTAATTTAATAAATGCTGGGTACCTGATGGTTTATTGCACTGATTCTCTGTAGATCTGCCAGGATATTCACCCACGAGTATGGGAGGTAGCATGCACTCCGTCCTACTCCGTCGCCATCTTCCCAGCATCCCATTGCACCAAATATTATCTCTATTTCTATTTTATTGCACCAAATATTATTATTATTTCTTGATTTATCAACTTAAGAAAATGTGAACTATATTCATTTATACCATTTGTACTTTTTCAATCCATCTTCCTCCAAAATGTGGGTTGTTTTACTGTATAGGTAAATTTTCTAACCTTACATCATATACATAAGCTTTTACTTCTTGTTTCATCACCTTTAACAGTCATTCTTGATGCCCTATTATGTAAAACTGTGGTATTATTAACCTTCACTCTTCTCTTCACCTTTTCTCCTGTTTATCATGGCCTCTTTTCTGTCAACTCATATACCCGCTGCTGCAGTAACAACACCCAATCTCTCTAGAAGAGAGTATTCATATCATTTTCTTAAAAGTACATTTGGTACATTTAGGATTGTCTGTTACTCTGTCACTCATCATTCTGCATAATTAAGGGAGTTGACACTAAAAGCAATTCTCGATGTTATTCTGTAAACAATTTCAAATAATCCCTGTGTTTTCAGCACCACTAATAAATCCTATTACCTGTACCTGCCAGCTCTAAGACTTAGAAAATCAACTGGCAGTCATGATAGTCCTCCCCTGGGCTGTTTCTTCTTCCATTCAACTTCATTTTCCAATATGTTTCTATTTTCAGTGTTCTAGAAATTTGGTGAAACACCTTAATCACTACAGGTCCCCTTACTATTTTCCTCCTTCTTACAGATTTATTTCTATTTTAGTTATCTATTAACTAAATAACATTGCATAACAACAAAGCACAAAACTTCAGTGGCATTCAACCATACATATTTATTTTGCTTATTTTTCTCTGGAATTCAGCTGATCTGAGCTGCGTTCAATTGAATTTAGTAGGCTCTCTTACACATCTGTAGTCAGCCTCAGGTGCACTAGGTGCTAATATTGCCTAGGGTCCTTCACATGTCCAGAGTAGACTGCTTATCAGCTGGGGCAGTTCTGCATTGCTCTATATTTCTCTCACATTTTTCAGCAGGCCTGCTGAGACACATTCTTATGGAAGAGGCATGAGCAAGAAAACTCTATTTTGCAAGCATTTTTCAAACCTCTGTTGTGTCACATATGCTAACATCCCATTTACTAAAACAAATTACACTTTGCTTAGTCCCAGAATCTGAGCAACAGGGCACTATTAAAGAATTTAACATGCGCTAAGAATACTATTTCAAATTATAGTTGACTCTTGAACAACATGAATTTTGACTGCACTGGTCCACTTATACACAGAATGTTTTCAATAAATATACAGTTGGCCCTCCGGACATTGGATTCATGTCCACAGATTCAACCCACCATGGATCTAAAAACAGTATTTTCTCAATTGGAAATCAACAGATGTGGAAGGCCACTGTATGCATTGTTCTAAGTCATTTTATACAAAGTACTTAGTATCTGTGAATTTCAGTATCCATGAGGGGAGGGGCAGTCCTGGAACCAATTCCTGACCAATACCAAAAGATGACTGTAGTTAAGTTTTGGGAAAGTCAAAAATTGTATGTGGATTTCCAACTGTGCTGGGTCAGTGCCCTTGCCCTGGTGCTTTTAAAGGATCAGCTATAAGTACAAGGCTATACAACTGAGAAAAGTCAAAAGTTGTGGGACTTCCACCAAGATGGAGGCATAGGTGGAGAAGCCGTGCTTCCTCACACAACCAAGTTTAGAGACAACTAAATATTAGCAACAGAAAACACAGCCAGAACACGGAAAATTGAACTTTTTGAAAGTCTGATAACAACAAATTCTTCAGCCTGACCTGTAAGAGGGGCGAAACCAGCAGCTGGCAGAGCGGGGTAGCACAGGAAAACTCAGTCAGACTGACTCAGGCACGCGGAATCCAGGCTGCAGGGTTGGACCTGGTGGGCAACTCAGCAAGCAATCAATAGGAAACAGTGAGGAAGCAGGGCTGCGGGTTGACTGTGGTTGCATGTTCGTGCATTCGTGTGTGGATAGACAAGCGAGGGAGTGGGCGATTGGACGAGAGCCAGCAGCCCCAGCAGTAAGCAGCGGCAGAGGGCACCGCCATTTCCCCGCTCTAACCCCGCCTCCACATACAGCTTCAAAACCCAGTGACCTAAGTGGCCCTGCCCCAGTGAACAACCTAAGGCTTTGCTCTTCACCCAGCCAGGCGAAACAGCAGAGGGGGCTGCCATTTCCCCGCTCTGACCCCACCTCCACATAAAGAGTCACAACCCAGTGACCTGGGAGTCCAAGGCTCCGCTCCTCATACTTAACCGGCATGAACAGAACAAAAATGGCTCAAGAAGATCTCAAAGCCCCAGAGCCTATAAATCTAAGCGATGAAGAAATAGCAAAACTCTCAGACACACAGTTTAAAACACTGGTCATCAGGATCCTCACAGAGCTGGTTGATTATAGCCACAAATTAGAGAAACATATGAAGGTGAAACTAATTGAAATGAATGGAATTGCACAGGAAACCAATAGCGATGAAAAGGAAACTGGGACTCAAATCAATGGAGTGGACCAGAAGAAAGCAAATAATGTCCAAACAGAAAAGAGTGAAGAAACAAGAATTCGAAAAAATGAGGAGAGGCTTAGGAACCTTCAGGACATCTTTAAACACTCCAACATCCGAATTATAAGGGTACCAGAAGGGGGAAAGGCACAGCCACCAGTGGAAAACTTATTTGAACAAATAATAAAGGAAAACTTCCCCAATCTGGCAAAGGAAATAGACTTCCAGGAAATCCAGGAAGCTCAGAGAGTCCCAAAGAAGTTGGACCCAAGAAGAAACACACCAAGGCACATCATCATTATATTAGCCAAAATTAAAATGAAGGAGAGAATCCTAGAAGCAGCAAGAGCTAAAGGGACAGTCATCTACAAAGGAGTCCCCATCAGACTGTCATCGGATTTCTCAAAAGAGACCTTATATGCAAGAAGGGGCTGGAAAGAAGTATTCCAAGTCATGAAATCCAAAGACCTACAACCAAGATTGCTCTATGCAGCAAAACTTTCATTTAGAATGGAAGGGCAGATAAAGTGCTTCTCAGGTAAGATCAAATTCAAGGAGTTCATCATCACCAAGCCCTTATTATATGAAATGTTAAAGGGACTTATCTAAGAAAAGAAGTTAAAAAAACATGAACAGTGAAAGGACAGCAAACTCACGGTTATTAACAACCACACCTAAAACAAAAGCAAACTAAAAGGACAGCTAGATCAGGAGTGGAAACAGAAATGAAGATCTCAAAGAGGGTTTAGCAACAGGGGAGTGGGAGGAGGAGAAGGGGGGAGAAGGTACAGAAAATAAGTAGCATAGACTGTAGATAGAAAATAGATGGGGGGCAAGAATAGCATGGGAAATATAGAATCTAAAGAACTTGAGACACATGGTCATAAACTAAAGGGGGGTAATGGTGGGGATGGGGGGTAGGGTGGAGGGGAATGCCAGGAGGAATAGAACAACTGTAACAGCATAATCAATAAAAAAATAAATTAAAAAAGTTGTGTATTTACCTCACACTAGTCACATAAAAATTTTATATCAAATGTAATATATATACACTGGCCAGATTGCTCGGTTTGTTGGAATGTCATCCGGTACCCCACCAAAAAAAAGTCATGGGTTCTGCTCCATGTCAAAGCACATACCTATGTTATGGGTTTGATTCTCAGTCAAGACACATGTGGAAGACAACTGATCGATGTTTCTCTCTGACATCAATATTTTTCTCTCTCTTCCTCTCCCCCTTCCTCCCTCTCTCTAAGATCAATAAACATATTGTTGGGTAAGGATTAAACCTAATAATTAAAATAAATAAAATATATTATCTAAGAAACTATAAATGTAACGAAATAGTTATTGTTATTAGAAAGGGTTTTCCAAGCAAGACATGACAAAGTGAGAAATAATAAAGAAAGAAACTGATGTATTTAGTGACAGATTACAACTCTTGGTTTGAAAAAAATCTGTGAACTATGATAAAAGACAACAAATTAAAATAATATATTTTAAACATAATATACAAAGATCACCTATAAAACAATAAATAAAATTCACACAATTGCCAGAAGAAGGTATGAAAATAAAAAGTAATCATTTGAAGGGTGGCTAAATGCTGTTAAAAACAGTTCCAGATATAATTGATTAACATTCATATTTGTTAAAAAAAGTAAAGATTTATAATATATGATGGTAAGAGCATAGGAAAAATGAATGTTCACATGTACTTCTGATACTAATGTAAATTTGCATATCTCTTAGAAGATAATTTGGCAATATTAATAAATATTTTCACTGTGCCTAACAATTTTATTTTTAAATCACTATTTTTAAAACACTCCCAAAATTATGCAAGATTATATTTACAAGAATCCTTGATTTTTATAATAAAAACTAGAAACAGTTTAATTTTCAGCCAATTGGAAATAATTAAGTAAATATTATTAATATACAATAATAAATATGAATATTAATTTGGCAA
This sequence comes from Artibeus jamaicensis, assembly GCF_021234435.1. Lineage (NCBI taxonomy): Eukaryota > Metazoa > Chordata > Mammalia > Chiroptera > Phyllostomidae > Artibeus > Artibeus jamaicensis. The sequence continues at coordinate 22,718,153 of NW_026521506.1, forward strand.
TTCTATGTGTACCAATGTAGAAAGGTGTCCATAATGTATTAAGATTTTTTTAATTTTATTTAATTATTTTTCTTTTTTTTTAAGGTTTTATTTATTTATCTTTTAGAGGGGAAGGGAAGGAGAGAGGAAGAGAAACATCAATGTATGGTTGCTTTTCATGCATCCCCTGCTGGGAATTGGCCTGCAGGGAACTGGTCTGCAACCCAGGCATGTGCCCTAACTGGGAATCGAACCGCAATTGTCTGGTTCGCAGGCCCGTGCTCAATCCACTGAGCTACACCAGCCAGGGCTATTTAATTATTTTTCAAGTACAGTTTTTTGTCTATTTCTCCCATCCCAGCCCCCCCACTGTGCTCACCACCTCCCTCCCATTTCCACCCCCCCCAGTCCTCATCCCTGTGTCCTTCATACTTGTTCCTCCACATGCCTCCCCTTTTTTCCCCCTTAAATTCCCTTCCCTCTCCCCTCTGGTCACTGTCCCCTTGTTCTCTATTTCAGTGTCTTTGTTTTTATTCTGCTTGCTTGTTTGTTTTGTTGTTTAGCTTCCTGTTAAAGGTGAGATCATGTGGCATTTGTCTTTCAACACCTGGCCTATTTCACTCAGCATAATGCTCTCCAGTTCCATCCATATTGTTGCAAAGGGTAGTAGCTCCTTCTTTCTCTCTGCTGCATAGAATTCCATTGTGTATATATACCACAATTTTTTGATCCATTCATTTACTGACAGGCACCCAGGTTGCTTCCAACTCTTGGCTATTGTAACTTGTGCTGCTATGAACATTGTGGTGCATAGGTTCTTTGATATTGATATTTTAGGATTCTTAGAATATAATCCTAGCAGTGGAATTGCTGGATCAAAAGGCAGATCAAATTTTTCTTAGAAAAATTTTTATTTTTCTGAGAAAATTCCATACAGTTTTCCATAATGGTTGTACCAGTCTGCAATCCCACCAACATAAGATTTTTAAAAACAAGCTGCAAAAAATATATAATCTATGTATCTAGTTTTAAGGAAGGAGAAAAAGAAGATGGAGGAGGAGAAGAAAAGAGAAAAAAAGTATAGAGCATCTTGTAGAAAGATAATCATCCCTTACTGTTAAGAATAGTAACTTCCAATTATGAAGTTTCACTGGGAATAAGATGAGATGGAAAGGAGTCTCATTTTACATTACACAGCTCTGAATTTTCTTACAATTATTTGTATCACTTGGGTAATTTACAAAAATAATGAACATGAAAGAGTAAAAATAACTAGTAAAATTGTTTGTAAATTTTTAAAAATATTTTATTTATTTGTTTTTTGAGAGAGGGGAAGGCAAGGAGAAAGAGTGGGAGAGAAATATCAGTGTATGGTTGCCTCTCATGCGTCCCCTGCTGGGAACTGGCCTGCAACCCAGGTATGTGCCCTGACTGGGAATCGAACCGCGATACTCTGGTTCGCAGGCCCATGCTCAATCCACTGAGCTACACCAGCCAGGGTGGTTAACATTTTTTACAACCTTAATGGTCTAATTGTGCAGTGCCTAAAATGTGAGTTAGTGACTTTAAGTTACAATGGCTAATGAACAAACTCAAGTAATGGGTTAATGAGTTGAACTCAATCACATAAGTTCACAGCTTGTGAGATCAAAATGGAATTAGTCAAAATTCTAATATAGTCCCCAAAATATCCTAAGCAATTTGTATTAAGGCAAGATATTTTTATTTAGCTTACTGAATAAGTTTTACTCTGGTGACTAAGCTCCACAAATCTAGTATATATTATTATCATCAACTAGTCTCTTAATAATGCTTTGGTGTGGAAGAAGTTATGTAACTTAAAAGACCAGAATTTCAGCAGCTGAGAATACCCCAAACACAAATATTTTACCTCTTTTGAAATTTCAGGGTTTTCAATTTTAACTTGTTACAGTTATAGTCAACCACTGATCTTAGCACACAGTCAATTAAAATGTCTTCTTGCCATGTAAAATGCAGAGATTTGGGGAGGTTTTTTTTGCAGTTTGTTATATGTTTTTGTTGTATTTGCTCAGAAGCCTAATGCAAATCAACATCAACTAGAATGTAAAATTTATAGTTACTAAACATAAATTACAACCTCAATTTGATTAAAGCAGGAGTGCATGCAGTATTTAAAGCTTCTGCTCCCCATGATATCTAGTGCCAATTTCTTTCTGCCCATAAAAATTACCTGATTTACTGTGGCATATATGAAATATTCAGTTTTCCTGATTTATCCTATGTTGTGTCTTCTGACTGACAACTAAAAAAGTAGAAAGAGGATACAGATGCAGATCTCTTTCTGTGCTCTAAGTGTAGCTACTGGGTAAATGGTAAAGGCCCAGTATTGTTCATACAAGAATGACAATTGCTTCTTAGACTCATTCTCAGCAAATGATGGGCCAGAAACAGGTTAATGTTCTCAAACAGCTCATGCTGACTGACACCAAGTTTCATTTCAGCCATATTCTAAGAGGTTTGGTGTATAAAAGCCAATTCACTCAATGGGCTACCTAAGATAATTGAATTCTGTACATCATCCCTTACAATAAGCAACAGTGATGTCTTCAAATTTTCCAAGCCTGCATAGAGGGAAAAGTCTAGATCAGAGGTTGTTAGGTTCAATTTGGTTTCAAAATATATCAGTATTGTTATGTTCTGTTGGTACAGCTTATCAGTGGTTGGCCTCAGCAGTAGTAGCTGATTACATGTCATATCAGAATAGGTGTCCTATTTCCTTTGTGGAAGTACCCTAACATTTCATAAAGGTTAATAGATTTTCAGTAAAGTAGGATCAGACAAATATTATTGGTTCTTAGTATTAACACCAATATTATCTCTCATTCCTCTACACAAATTATTCTGATTTTCCCTGAATATGCTTTCATGACATCCTAAAATTACATGTTTTCTCATGATAAATCTATCCAGGACATATAATCATCCTCTATTTTCATCTATAATTCTGAATAATATAATATGTCTTCAGATCTTCTTTCAAATATCATTCCATCTTTAGTTTATATTTCTTTCAACATTGTTAACAGTTACCAGATGCCTTGTTTTGTAATGAAGATCTTTCCTCCTTGCATTCACATGAATCATGACTTTCCTCACATAATACAACTTATGTAAAAATTTTAGGCAGAGTTTTCTAACCCTTATTTAACAATATTTAAGGACATATAGAAACTCATTGCTTAAAACCAGTCAGAATTTAGGGCAGAGTTGACACTAGAGTATCTGTTCAATAAGTGTTTGTTAAATAGAATATTTCAAAAAGATGACTAGTAAAACCATAAAGTACTTTCATTCTAAGGTATATCTACCCTGTACTTGCCCTATTTTTAAAGATATGTTGTCAGACTTCTGAAACAAGGCATAGAAAGAGTGGCAATACTCTGATGGGGGAAAGAATAAAGCTGAAAAAAGAAAGCATTTACCTCAGTGAAATTAGGAAGTAGCTACTCACTCAAGCATAAAATAAAAATATCTTCCAAACAAAATAGAATTAGGAAGACTTCTGCTTTCCAGCTCCACATGTAAGGAGGTTGGAAACCACTACTCTGTCCTAGAAACAAGTAAAAAAATGGAAAAATCTGAAAAGTCAATAGCTCTTCTAAGACCCAAAAGAGAGGGAAAGACACAGGGTAAACCACTGTTCCCAAGACTTAAAGGGTGAATTCAGGGAGTATGGACTTAACAGAGCAGAGACAGACACATCAGTAGAAATCATCACTGGGGGCAGTGCTGGAGCAGAAAAACCTGAACAGGAATTGATGAATTGTTAGAGGTTCAGTATAGAAACTCTGACAAAGGCTCTTTACATAAAAACCACATCCTTTGGGGAGAAATTAGCTTATTTATACAAGTGTGACACCATTTCCCTAAAATGTTGCTAAGGCCTACTTGAGAGCATAAAAATTAGTATATTCCCCAAGCTATTCTCAACCCAGTAGAGTGCTATAGTATACTCAAGCATTATTTTCTCACCTGACAGGATGTAACCCACATTTTCAGAGCCAATTTTGCTGGGTTAAAACAAACTCTCCTGAGTATGTATGTGCTTCATTGAAATCCACTGGAGCCACTCACCAGAGGACTTAATTGCCTATCCCTATGAGCCTGTCAGCTATAAGAACCATGTCACAATTTTAAAGGTAAAAAGTGAGTATCTGAAGTTGTTTCATTCTTAATGGATGAGGTGGATATGTCATCAGTGACATTACTAAAAGTCATGCCTGTGTAGGAAGCATACAGTGCCCTACTTATAAATATAGAACTGCATTAGGGCATCCACTGTTATCTCACATTTTAGGTCTAACTTTGGCAAGCCTAAGCTATCTTCAAGGCATATTAAGCTTCAGAAGAAAAAAGTCAAGACAATATCATAGTTAAAAGACAACATCAAAGGGTAGGAGCTCCTTCTTTCTTTCTGCTGCATAGAATTCCATTGTGTAAATGTACGATGGTTTTTTGATCCATTCATTTACGTAAGGACACCTAGGTTGCTTCCAGCACTTGGTTATTGTAAATTGTGCTGGTTTGAACATTGGAGTGCATAGGTTCTTTTGGATTGGTGTTTCAGGGTTCTTAGGATATAATCCTAGCAGTGGAATTGCTGGGTGAAAATTTTATGACAGCATGGATGAAAATGGAGAGCATTATGCTAAGCTAAATAAGCCAGGCAGTAAAAGACAAGTGCCATATGATCTCACCTTTAACAGGAACCTACTCAACAAAACAAACAAACAAGCAAAATATAACCAAAGGCACTGACTTTGAGAACAGGCTGACAGTAACCAGAGGGAAGAGGGGAGGATAATTGCAGGGGAAAATGGTGAAGGGTTTGAAGGAACAATTATAAAGGACACACGGACAATAACAAGGGTGGGTGGAAACAGAAGGTAGTTGGGGAGGGCTGGGGTGGGAAGAAAAGGCAGAAAACTATACTTGAACAACAATAAAAAAAGAATACTTTAAAAATGAAAAAAAGACATTAAGATTACCTGTACCACATCCAACTTTTTTCAGATAAAGAATGAGAGTCTGGAATAATGATGCATTTTTCCCAACATGACACCACTCTTCCATGCCAATCAGAAACAAATTCATCTGGATAATAAACATAAAATGAAATTCATCCAATAATTGAGTCCAGCTGAATAATGCCAAAAATGCCTTCTTTACAAAAAAAATGTATCACATATAGGAAAATTTTCAAATATATGTCACATGATAGGATACAAAACAACCCTAAAAATTGTAGAAAATTGAAATCATATCAAGCATTTCCCTGGACCACAAGTGCTTGAAATTACAAACCAACCTCAAGGAAAGAAATAAAAAACATTCAAACTCATGGAGATTGAATAGCATGCTATTAAACAATGAGTTGGTGAATAATTAGATCAATGAAGAAATCAAAAAGTTTCTGGATGCAACTGAAAATGAACACATAACAGTCCAAAACCTATGGGACACAGTGAGGGCAATTCTGAGAGGGACCTTCATAGCAATACAGGCCTACCTAAAAAAGATAGAAACTTTTCAAACAAACAACCTAACCCTATGCCTATAAGAACTGGAGGAAAAAAAAAACAAATAAAGTCCAGAGCAAGTAGAAGGAAAGAAATAACAAGGTCAGAGCAGAATTAAATGACATAGAGACTAAAAAAACAATTCAAAGGGTCAACAATTCCAGGAGCTGGTTCTTTGAAAAGATAAACAAAATTGGCAAGCCTTCAACCAGAATCATCAAGGAAAAAAGGGAATGTGCCAATATAAATACAATAAAAAATGGAAGAGGAGAAATTACAACTGATACCACAGAAACAAAAAGTATTGTAAGAAATTACTATAAACAATTATATGCCAAAAGATTTGAAAACCTGGATGAAATGGACAAATTTCTAAAAACATATAATCTTCAAACCTGAATGAAGAAGAAGCAGAAAGCCTGAACAGACTAATAACATCTGGTAAAATAGAAGCAGTAATCAAAAAACTCCTGGGCCACAAAAGCCCTGGACCAGATGGTTTCACAGGTGAATTTTACAAAACATTTAAGAAACAGTTAATCCCTATTCTTCTCAAATTATTTCAAAAATACCAAGAAGAGGGAGGACTCTTAAAATTTTCCTATGAGGCCAGCATCACCTAATCCCAAAACAAGATAAAGACACACACACATGCACACACACAAAAAAACCTACAGGCCAGCCCTGGCCGGTGTGGTTCACTGCATTGAATGCCGTCCTGCAAACCAAAGTGTTGCTGGTTCAATTCTGAGTCAGGGCATGTGCCTGGGTTGCAGTCCAGGTATCCAGGAGGGGTACACAAGAGGCAAGCACACACTAATGTTTCTCTCCCTCTCTTTCTCCTTCCTTTCCCTCTCTTAAAAAAAAAGCTCCAGGTCAATATCACTAATGAATCTAGATGCTAAAATCCTCAACAAAATATCAGCAAACTGTATCTAGCATTACATTAAAAAGATCATACACCAAATCAAGTGAGATTCAACCCAGGGATGCAAGCATCATACAATATTCACAAATCAATAAACATAATACATTACATAAACAAAATGAAAGACAAAAATCACATGATCATACCAATAGATGCAGAAAAAGAATTTGATAAAGTACAGCACCCATTTATGATACAAACACTCAGCAAAGTGGGCATAGAGGGAACATACCTCAACATAATAAAGGCCATATACAAGAAACCTACAGTCAACATCATACTCAATGGGCAAAAATGCAAAGCTTTCCCACTAAGATAAAGAACAAGACAAGCCCTGGCTGGTGTAGCTCAGTGGATTGAGCGCAGGCCTGCGAACCAAACAATCGCGGTTCAATTCCCAGTCAGGGCACATGCCTGGGTTGCAGACCGGTTCCCTGCAGGCCTGTTCCCAGCAGGGGACCCATGAAAGGCAACCATACATTGATGTTTCTCTCCCTCTTTCCTTTCCTTCCCATCTAAAGATAAATAAAATAAAATAAAATAAAATAAAATAAAAAAGAACAAGACAAGGGTGTCTGCTTTCACCACTTCTATTCAACATAGTATTGGAAGTCCTAGCCACAGCAATTAGACAAAAAGAAATAAAAGGCATACACATCGGAAAGGAGAAAGTAAAACTGTCATTGCTTGCAGATGGCATGACAGTGCACGTACAAAAGCCTGAAGACTCCACCAAAATCTCCTTGACCTAAGAAGTGAATTTATAAAAATGGCAGGATACCAAGTCAATATTCAGAAATTGAAGGCAATTTCATACATCAACAACAAAATATCAGGAAAAATATCCCATTTGCTATAGCAACAAGAAAAATAAAGTACCTAGGAATAAACCTAACCACGAAGGTAAAAGACCTGCACTCAGAAAACTACACAACACTGAAGAAAGAAATTAAGGAAGACACAAACAAATGGAAGCATGTACCATGTTCATGGATTGGAAGAATTCATATCATGAAAATGCCCATAGTACCCTAAGCAATTTATAGATTCAATGCAATTTCTATTAAGACACCAATGACATATGTCACAGCTATAGAACAAACATTTCAAAAAATTATATGGAACAATAAATGACCCTGAATAGCCTCAGCAGTCTTGAGAAAGAAGAACAAAGTAGGAAGGATCACAATACCTGATATCAAACTATATTACAAGCCCAATGTAATAAAAACATTCTGGTACTGCCATAAGAACAGACACATAGATTAATAGAACAGAATAGAGAGCCCAGAAATAAACCCAAGTCTCTACAGTCAACTTATATTTGACAAAGCAGGCAGAAGCATAAAATTGAGTAAAAATAGGCTCTTTAAGAAATGGTGTTGAAATTTTCATCCCAATAACCTCAATTGTATAGGATTAACCAACGGTCTTAGCAGCTTCACTAGCAAAAAAAGATGTACCATTATATATCCAACTGAAATATCAACTGTTCTAAATGTTCAGAAGAATTCTCATGCCAGTCATATTTTATTGCCCAAGTATAAAATGTTGAATTTTATTTGCAATATAAAGACCCTATTATGATTGTTGTTTATTTTGGCTAATTATATAGCTAAAACCAGACCATGTATAAAGAATTGGGTTTTTGATACAAAATATATGAAGGATATAAGTTATGGGATGGGAATGTTAAAGTCTTCCAGCCTCAGTGATTTCAGAAATTCACTCAACCCAATCTTAGTGTAGATTGAGTTAGTAACTGACAGATAATTTTATATAAAAATAAGTATAAATGTATTTCCTAAAGTGAAAGAAAAATAGGAAAACTTCAGAAATAAGTAAATGTCCTTGAGCAGCTTTGCAAGACTGAACCCAGGTCATTGATAGATCATGCTGAAATGGGGAAAAGGATCAATTATTCAAATTAACTTGAAGTCAGTGATTCGGCAAGAATATATTGTGGGTATGGTAGTCCTTAGCACTCTGTGAAGAATGCAAAGCTATAACCGATTTAGTACCTAACTTCATAATTCCTGTTACCTAGGGTAATAAGACACAAATTCAGTTCATTACAAAATAAACAGATTATCATGGATACTAAAGCAGAGAGTCAAAGTACTCTAGGAACACAGATAGCAGGAGAAATGCATTCGAACAAGTATTATGGGCCAAATTAGAAAAGAAAGGAGCATTTAAGATCTTGCTGGCATGGTTGGGTGGATTGAACACTGGCCTGCAAACCAAAGGGTTGCCAGTTTGATTACCAGGCATGTACCTGGGTTGTGGGCCTGGTCCCCAGTAGTGGGCACAAGAGGCAACCACACATTGATGTTTATATCCCTCTCTTTTTCCCTCTCTTCCCACCTCTAAAAATAAATACATAAAATATTTTAAAAAGAAAAGAACATTTAAGCTGGACATTTCCTTGAAGAATGGATAGTATTTTTTAAATTTATTTTTTATTGATTATGCCATTACAATATTTTGACAAGAAGACATAAAGAGAGATGGTAGAAGCAATGACTCAAAAGTGGAACAAAGCTTATAGAAAAATTGCAAGCAGCTGACTCAAGTGGGCCTGAAGCACTCAAGTGTACTGGATATAGTTTATGTTTATTGTTTTGGCATAATAATGCCTCTTAACCTCTCTTTTCTAGTAATATACCTTGTAATATATTTTGTAATTTATATTCTATATTCTGTTCCTTTAGTTCAGTTGGAACTGAACTGACTCCAGTCATGAATCACAAGACCCATGCTTGCCCATTGATTCACAGAATACCCTGAGCCACAGTGACTAGTTCATAAGCAGGTATGTGACCTCAGCTAGTCCAATTAGAATACATCCTTAGACTTATATAGGATTTGCTGGAAAGATACACTTTTTTTCACTGTACTTAATTTGGGAAGTCATGAGCCTGGAGCCTGATAACGAAAACACCTGAGGGCAGAGCTAAGCATGGAGCTAAATCAAGCCAAGATAACATTGCTTTGGCCCCTAGCTCAGGTCTCACTCAGTAATTTTTTTTTACTTAAGCCAACAGATTCTCCTTTTTCAAGGCCTGTTTGTGTTAGGTTTGTTGTCACTTATATCTGAGGGCTCCTGTCTAATAATTATAGAACGATGGGCTGAATAAGAAAAGAAATATCTAGGAAATTATGTATAACTTGAATCAGAGACTTGCTGTTTCCTTAAAGATTCACAAATGGCCAATGGGTCAGTAAGATATGAACACAGGGCCTCAGTATCTCACTGGCTTTCTGCTGGAGTTTCTCATTTTGCTCATTTTTTTTTTTCAGCAAGCAGTTATTAAGCAGCCATTTTCTGGATGCGAAGTGTCCCGTTAATTTTTGAGAAGTAGTAGAGTTGAGGCCACAACCATCTAGAATCTCTGCAGGATATGATTTGCAAGAAAAGCTTTGAATGTAATTTTCTATCTTAGAAAATTATACTATTCTATAGATACATACAGAAGTATACTATCTCACTAAAAATAGGTTGCCTTCAGTTATGTTAAAAAATATAAAAGGTCTTAAAAAGAAAAGTGAGGTTGATAGAAATGATGAAAAGTCCCTATTAGCAGAGGTTTGCAGGAGCCTTTAAAACATTAGTAACAATAATTTTTACGGATCTTATAACATTCCATTTACTACTTTTTAAAACATTTACTGAATGCCTACTGTGCTAGATGTTTTGCCAATACAGATGAATCTGTTGTTCCAGCCCTCAAGGAATTCAGGATAGATAACACCATCTTTCCCTTCTTTATTCACTCAGCAAAAATGCCTGCTCCATGAGAGACACTGGTAGGTACTGTTGGTTGAACAAGAGAAAATATTAAAGGTCAAATCTTGCCTGAATTGGGAAACCTATGCATTGACAAAATGCCAGGCAAAGAGCTGAGTGAAGTGATACATTCATTGGTATGTGATAACCAAAATGAAGGCAAATCTGGAAATGCCGGTTCTGGAAGAAACATGCTCCACATAGTTTAGGATTATTGCTCTCTAAGAAAGAATGACTGATGAGTTTTTTTAACTTCCTATTTTGAAATAATTATAGATGCACAGGAAGGTGTAAAAATAGTATATCCAGGTCCCCTGTATCCTTCACCCAGTTGCCCTCAATAGCTATTTCTTATACATAATTATAAGAAACAGGAAATTAATATTGATATAATATATGAGTATAGTCCTATGTCACTTCATCACATATGTAGATTGGTGCAACCATCACCTCAGTCAAGATACAGAACTATTCCAGCACTATAAATATCTCCCTTCTGCTCTGGCTTTATAGCCACAACCACTCCCCTGTTCCTGTCCACAATCTCTAACCTCTGACAACCACTAATGTTTTCCATCTCTATGGTTTCTGACAAAAAGACTTTAAATTCTTCTGGGAACAATGCCCTTTGAATCTAGTGGTGAATCAATTTGTTAACAAAACAAATCTTCGGATGAGTACACTGTTCCTGATTTCTGACTATGAAGGAAGGTAGCAGAACCTGTGCCTCTAGGGTGTAATTACAATGCAACTTCGTAGAAACAACAGAGATGACTCCAGTGGAGTCTGAATGCCTTGTGTCGGCAGTGTTATTTTAACATGAATGTTTTTTATCATAATTCAATATAGCTTAAAATTATTGGTAAGAGTCCTGGCTGATGTGGCTCAGTGGTTTGAGCACCAGCCTGATTCCCAGATCAGGGCACATGCCTGAGTTGTGGGCCTGGTCCCTGGTGGGGAGTGCACAAGAGGCAACCACACATTAATGTCTCCCTCTCTCTTATTCCCTCCTTTCCTCTCTAAAAATTAAATAAAATATTTAAGAAAAAATAAAATTATGAAGATATTTTAATATTGAGTTTACTTTTAAAAATTTGATTTAACATAATTATCTCTTTAATCTGTCATTAATGTCTGGAGACAGGTTACTTAATCCTCAGAATGGGCACCAAGTAAAAAAATATCTAGTGACAAAACCAGTGAACAGTAGACAACAGTAAGTAGAGATTAACTAAAAACTCTTGGAAGAGCAGATTAGCCAGTGCAACTTATTTAAAGGGATAATATCTTTCATATGGTGAAGCATCACTTCTGGAAACACCATCAATGAATCGATCCATTTTTATTTTTGAAACAGTAGTTTTTATGATCAGTGATCTGGGTCACACTGAGCACATTATTAAGAGATTTATTCTAACTTACTAAAATCCCCTCACATGGATTTTAGTAAATTAGAATAAAATTCTGGACATTTCCCAAGGCAAAATGGTTTAATCTTCAGGATACAGTTCTCCTGTGGAAAACCATTGTGTTGGACATCTGCTTATATAATCATTTGTGTACGGGGAAAGTTGGGCTACACAGAGGATATCTTTCTGTGCCAGAAAAAGCACATGGTAAATATAAAAGAAATCATTTTGAACTGGATTAATAGATGTATAGAGAAAGAGGTTGAAAATCTGCCATTGGTAAGATTTGGCAACAGGTGCAGGATATTCAAAGCCTAATTTCCCATGAATGAGGGTGAACATCTGCTCAGAATAGCAATGGAAGACAATATTCAGATTTCTACTAAATACACTTGAAATGACAGGAGCCATAGGACCATAGGACCATACCCCAATTTTTTCTTTGTCAATTTATGTGCTAGTAAATCACTAACTACATTGAGTTTTTTTCCACAGCAAAAGTTCCAATTCTGGTTGTGTATTCTGATTATCATTGGAGCTCATTTAAAATGCTGCTACTTATTTTGCAACCTAGGAGTATTTAATAAAAAAATCTAGGAGTGATAGTCTACAATATGTATTGTTACAAAGCTCCTCCACAGATTCCACTGTGCAGCCAAGTTTGGAACCAGTTTTTCTTCTTTCTAGCCCTCTTCCCAGTTACTCTTGAAAATTAAATTTAACACCAAGGTTTATTTATATATATTTTTCCAAATCTCTAGTCCTGTTATCCAAGCCTGCATTCTTTATTGCTTGTACATTATTAATTGAAAATGTTGAAAACCAAAAGTATCAGAGTTATTTTTTAAAAGATTTTACTTATTTATTTTTAGAAAGAGGCAAAGGACGGGGAGAAGGGAGAGAAATATCAATGTGTGGTTGCCTCTCGCACACCCCCTACTGGGGACCTGGCCTGCAAGTATGTGCCCTGACTGGGAATTGAACTGGTGATGCTTTACTTCAAAGTCTAGTTCTAAATCCACTGAGCCACACCAGCCAGGGTTGGAAATCACTGCTTTAAATGCTATTTAGTAGCATATGTCCAGAACTAAATTCACATTGTCCTCCTTGATTCTCAGTCAACTGAAACCATCCAAACCATTCTACCTTCTACATGTGTCTCTCTCTTTTTTTTTAACATTTTAAAAAATTGATTATGTCTCTCTTAAATCCATTTCCTCTTCTCAGGCCTTACTGCTACTACAATAGTTGCAGGCATATGTACTTCTCTCACTTTATCTTGCAAAGCTTCCAAACTGGTCTCCTTGCTTCCAATCTTGCTCTTTCCTACAATCTCCAAAAATCAGCCAGGACAATATTTTTTAAAAGAACTCACATGTTATCACCCTCTTGCTTAAAACCCTCAAAGGGTATATCTCATGACATTTTAAATAAAATTAGCTTATTAACCTATTTTATAAACCTACATTTTCTGTGCATATTAACTTTCCATCTAACTTTCCCTTTTGCTGGGTTCTTCTTCTATTGTTTACATGATAGATTTGTTTTTCAGATCTTCAATTAAATACCACCTCTTCAGAGGTGTTAGCTAACCACCAAATGCTAAGGAGTCCACCCAGTTATAGTAATATCCTACATTAACTCTTATGCACAGCACTTAACCTATGTCTAATATTTTCCCTATTATCTTGTCCACATCCACCACACTGAAAGTAATTTCCATGGAAGCATGACTTCTATATGCCTTGCTGAATAAGGCACTCCCAAAATTTCAAAGCATACCTGACATGAAGTAGTTTTTTGTGAAATATTTTTATTAAATGCATTTTATTAACTATGCCCAATCAGATAAAAGGTTATCTCCTTGCTATAATTTCTATTACTTTGTTTTCTAACAATATTGAATTCATTTCAAATACATGGTAGACATTTATATTTCTGTCACTATTTTATCCCTATAGTGCACAAATGCTTCATATCCTTGTTTCTTTTTCTTGTAGGTTACCAGTGCTTTTATTTATATGCCTATTTTATTGAATTTAAATATTGAATATATTTACCATTTGTCAAACATGTTACACATTTCACTAGTGTATTGTTTACATTTAATGTTATTGATTTTTGACACATGAAATATTTAATCCTTATTTAATCAAATACATTGGTCTCAATCTTTGCCACTTATTCTATATTCCATTTAAAATTTACCTCATATTACATTTATAACTTTCAAAGAGCTAATCAATAGTATCTAATATGTTCTTTTTGTTTTAAATGGTTTGATGTTCTACCTTAAATTATTAGAGCTGCCTGATTTTGTTATAAAGCATAAGAAAACGATTTATACTTAACTTTTTTCAAATAGTAAATTTTATTAATTATTAAATAGGCATCAATATCTGATTTTTAATATATTTCTCATAAATATAATTCATGTGAATGTACACATGTGTATGTGTGTGTGTTTGTGTATTGCAGTAGCAGTATTGGTGGTGGTTACAGCAGTGGCTATAGTAATAGTAATAGTGATGTGCATGGACTCTGAAGTTAATTGAATTGGATTACTAGACCATTATATAACTATGTGACTGTGGACATGGCCTCTACATGTTTGTACCTTACTTCTTTTAATATAAAATGGGAATAATAATAAGAGTACTGGAACATAGTGTTACCTGAAGATGAAAAGAGAAATATCAGGTAAAGCAGAAGTTGCCAGCTGTCCATCAAAATCCACCTTCCCCTTCTTCAAGCCCACAGTTAGATTAGTGTTTCCCAGCTGTCCACCCAGTTAGGCATGGCCATGGGACTAAATTATCCCCCAGAAGAGTAAAGGAGGAAGTGATGCATGATACTTTCAGATCAGGCCTAAAACTCCTCTGTGCCCTTCCTGCTTCTGGTTGATTTGTGTAGATAGTAACCACAGAACATTGAAAGTCACTTATGTCATATTTTGAAGAAAAAAAACAGAACATATTGCAGGATGGACTCCTAAATAACTTATACAAACTAGAGCAACCACTCAAATGGAATGTGTACTCAAGATTATTACATAGACAAGATACAAACTACTCTTTTGAGCTACTAGATGCCTGGGTCTATTTATAACCACAATCTAACCACCTGTAGTGTCACATATAAACTGACTAATTAGCACATCATAAGAGCCTAAAAAGTACAGATAAGAGCCAGAAAAGGAATACACAAATGCAAATACATATAGGGTATCAAATATCAGTTGCTTATCTATATGTTCAGTTTCTTGACCCTGCCAATTCTTGTAGCAACATCACATTTTGAATACTGAAAACTAAACTGTATTCTTTAATATCTTGTAAACTGAGTGTCACTTCATTACCTTTCTTTTCTATAAATAACTTGAGCTGTTTTTCCAAATAGATTTTAGAATCATTTGGTCAAATTAAAATAATTACAAGGGGAATTGATAGACTTCTGGCCAAGATGGAGGCATAGGCAGAAACGCTTTGCTTCTTAACACAACCTAAAGAAGGATAACAACCAATTTAACAACAAAGAGCCAGAACTGCCAGGAAAACATTTGCATGGAAGTCCAACAACCAAGGAGTTAAAGAAACATTCATCTAGATGTTGCAGGGGGTGGAGATGGGAAGCTGGTGGAGAGGACCCAAGGCAAGGCAGTGGCTGGAGAACCAGGTGGGCAAGACAGCAGTTGGCGGACCATGTGGCAATCCCACATTCGCATGCAGACAAGCATGGGGGAACAATAGAGGAGTAAGACAGACCGTGAAACCCAGGGTTTTAGTGCAGGAACTAAAGACTGAAAATCCCAGGCTCTAAAAAAATCTTTGGGGTTTGTGGTGGCAGAAGAAACTCCCAGCCTCACAGGAGAGTTAGTTGGAGAGACCCATAGGGCCCTAGTATGTACACACACCCACCCACCTGCAAATCAGCACTTGAAAGGGCACAGTCCACTTGTGGGAAATGAGGAAAGTGACGGGAAGTGGAATAACAGCACGGCAAGCAGCATTGTGCTCTCTGATTCCTTCCCCATAGACGGCACCACAACATAGGGAAGAGGGTTGCCCCACCCTGGCAAATACCTAAGGCTCCACCCCTTATCACATAACAGGTGCACAGAGACAAAGAAATAAGGTCCACATGAAAGAACAGATAAAAACTCTAGAAAAATAACTAATCGATGAGAAGATAGACAACCCGTCTGATACAGAGTTCAAAAAACTGATAACCAGGATACTCACAGAATTGATTGAGCTCAGATGCAAAATGAAGGAAGAAATGAAGATTGCAGGAAGTGAAATAAAGGAAACTATACAGGGAACCAACAGTGAAAGAAAGAAAACCAGGACTCAAATCAATGATTTGGAACAAAGGGAAGAAATAAGCTTCAAACTGGAACAGAATGAAAAAAACAAGAATTCAAAAAAGTGAGGAGAGGCTGAGAAGCCTCTGGGACAACATTAAGCCCTCCAACATCCAAATCATTAGAGTGCCAGAAGGAGAAGAGGAAGAGCAAGATATTGAAAACTTATTTGAACAAATAATGAAGGAAAACTTCCCCAATCTGGCAAAGGAAATAGACTTCCAGAAAGTTCAGGAAGCTCAGAGAGTCCCATAGAAATTGAACCCAAGGTGAAATGCATCAACACATAGCACAATTAAATTACCCAAGATTAAAGATAAGGAGAGAATCTTCAAAGCAGCAAGAAGAAAGGAGAGAGTTACCTACAAAGGAGTTCCCATAAGGCTATCAGCTGATTTTTCAAAAGAGACTTTCCAGGCAAGAGGGGGCTAGAAAGAAGTATTTGAAGTCATGAAAGGCAAGGACCTACATGCAAGATTACTCTATCCAGCAAAGGTTTCATTTATAATGGAAAGGCACATAAAGTGCTTCTCAGATAAGGTCAAGTTCAAGGAGTTCACCATCACCAAGCCTTTATTATATGAAATGTTAAAAGGACTTATCTAAGACACAGAAGGTCAAAAACTATGAACAGTAAAAAGACAAACTCATAACTATCAACATTTGAACCTAAAAAAAACAAAAACAAAACTAAGCAAACAACTAGAACAGAAACCAGATAATAAAAACGGGGGTCACAGGGCAGTTTATCAGTGGAGAGGGGTAGGGAGAGAATGGGGGGGAAAGGTACAGAAAATAAACATAATAGGTAGGCATAAAACAGACAGGAGGAAGTTAAGAATAGTGTAGAAAATGGAGAAGCCAAAGAACTTATATATACAATCCATGGCCATGAACTGTGGTGGGGGAATGCTGGTGGAAGGGGTGGTGCAGGGAAGAGGAGGATAAAGAGGAGAAAAAAATTGGGAAGACTGTAATAGCATAATCCATAAAATATACTTTAAAAAAGAGAATTACATCACGAGGGCTTTCAATTGGACTGTTAAGTCAACACATGACATTGGAGATAATTAATATTTTACTTTATTCATGTCCCCAGTGTAATAAGCTGCTTATATTCAATTATATGCTTCTTTTAAATAAATAAATTAAATTAATATATGCTTTTATTAAGTTCATTTCTAATGTGTTTATACTTAAAACCTATATATACAATACTATATTATATATAATGTATTACTCTCCCCTTATCTGTGGTTTCACTTTTCATGCTCTTAGTTAACCACTGTCAACCATGGTCTGAAAATATAAAATTGAAAATTTCATAGATAAACAATTCATAAATTTTAAATTGTATACCATTCTGAGTTAGGCATGGTCATAGAACTAAGTTGTCTCTAGAGGGATAGAAATATAGAAGTGGAAGTTGATATATATGTCTCCAAAACAAAATATATATCCAAAACGGATATAAATATAGAGACATACATGTTATAGATATGTGCATATTTGCATGTATGTAATGGCATGACCACTTTATTGAGCTTTCATTATTTTTATTAATTTTTATAGTGCTATAGTTTTTTAAGGTTAGCTTCACTAATAGTTATATAAGCTGTCAAAATAATTCATCTTTTCCCCCTATAGTTCTTGACTCTTTCTGCAATGAGTAAAATCTATAGAATAATAGTAAATATTAGAATTAATCATATTTCATGCTGATCCTGATCTTAATATATACATCTCTATGATTTAGTGTGATGCTGGCTTTTTGTTTGAGTCATATATGTTTAATCTTATTACTAATTAATTTATGTTTTCTAGTTTTATATTTAGGATATCACTCTAAGAGTGGTGTTTAAGGGTTTTGTTTATTTTGAAAGGATTTGATATCTTGTTATTATTTTAATTTATTTTCAGCTATATGTATTGATTATGCTATTACAGTTATAGCAGTTTTTCCCAGTTTGTCCCTCCTCCACCCAGCACTCTCCACTTCCTTGGGCATTCTCCACACCATGGTTCATGTCCATGGGTCATAACTATAAGCTATTCCATTTTCTATATTGTACCTTATATCCCCCTGGCTATTCTGTAAATAGTTATTTGTATTTCTTAATCCCCTCACCTCTTCACACATTCCCCCACACCCCTCTCTCACCTGGCAATCATCAAAATGCTCTGTGTATCCATGATTCTGTGTCTGTTCTTCTTATTTACTTAGTTTGTTTTCTAGATTCAATTGTCTATTTATGTATTCATTGCCATTTTATTGTTTACAGTTTTGATCTTCTTTTTCTTGAATAAGTCCCTTTAACATTTTATATAATAATGGTTTGGTGATGATGAAGTCCTTTACCTTTTTCTTGTCTGAGCAACTCTTTATCTGCCTTTCTATTCTCAGTGATATCTTTACTGGGTAGAGCAGTCGTGGCTGAAGGTCTTTGTTTTTCATGAGTTTGTTTTTTTTTAAGTATTTTTTTAAAGTATACCCTGTATGAGCAATAAAGAAATCTGAGATGACTGGTACTTATGCTGGGCCTGGAGATTCTCATGTGAAGCCAAGCTGTGAATCTAGGCTGGCTGCTGCTAGTGTTGGGCCTTCAGGACCTGGGTATAGGAGCTGGAGCTCACTGAGGCTGGCTGTTGTTTGTCTGAGTGGATTTAAGAAGTTGTGAAACAGGAGCCAAGACCAGCCATTCATATGGAAAAGCCACTGTTAACAACTTGGATGGTTTCAGTAAGTTGTGTGGGACAGAGCCTCCTGGAATCTCCAGGGCAGGGAAAACAGTGTTAGCTAGGTTGGTGGAGTCTCAGATATGGCACCCACCTCTCAGCCTCTCAGCTCCATGGCTCTGTGGGGGGAAGGATCAGAAAAGGGACGATAACCTCTGCCCACCTTTCTGTGTAAAAGAAAGCCATCCCCCAGCTCTCACCCTGATGCCAGACATTTCAGTTACTCCTTCTGTGCCACTGGCGCCTTTCAAGTTGCTACCCCAGTGCTGGGACTCAGAGGGCCTGGGTCTGAGTGAGCCCCTGTGTGGGTTCTATAATAAAAATTACTTGAGTCTCCAGAAGTTTCTTCCACCTCTCCAATCCCCACTGATTTTTTCAGCAAGAAGTTATGGGGACTTATCTTCCTGGCAGTGGAATGCTGGGCTAGGGGGCCTGGTGTGGGGCTGGGACTCTTTGCTCCCAAGATATCTCTCCCCCCAATTTTTTTATGTTTGATATCATATATTCTTTTTAAAAAATGTATTTAATTATTGTTCAAGTACAGTTTTCTGTTTTTTACTCCCATCCCAGCCCACCCCCCACAGTGCTCCCCACCTCCCTCCCATTTCCACCCCTCTTAGTTGTTGTCCATATGTCCTTTATACTAGTTCCTATATGTTGCAGACCCTGACCAGCAGAGTCCACCTGTTTTGATATACGATGAGAATCAATGCACAGGCAACAACAACCCTGTGTGGAAAAAGGGAACAGGCACGACTACTCTCTCAACGGGAGAGTGCCTATGGTGTCTCGGCCACTCCCTCAAGAGGGGAGTGCCCCGACCCCTGCCTAGACAGGCTTTTATTGTTTTCCTGGGGTCTTACATCATAGAAAGATTTACTATCTATCACACAGAGCATTATTATCTACATTCTAGGTACAATCAAGGAACTAGAAATAGTATGCAGAAGGGGATGGCAATGAGCTCATTAGCTCTGTCCTTGGGAGAGCTCATGTGGGTTTTGGGAGTTACCTTGAGGATAAACAATATACATCTGCTGCTCTAGACCAGGGTGAGGGGGTTTTAGCAAGAGCAAACCATAACAGTCTGTAAGTATTTTCTAGGCCTGATTCCCATGGGAAAACTCGGTTTGAAGATCTGGCTCCTGCCCACCACTTCGCATCTGTAGGTTTTCCATACAGAGCTGAGTCACATTTGCCAGGCCAAGACAAACCAGTCCCCTACACCTACCTATAAATCCTTCCTCTTTTTTTTTGTCTGAAATTCCCTCCCCTCTCCCCTCTGGTCACTATCCTAAGAACCCTAAAACACCAATCCAAAAGGACCTATGCATCCCAATGTTCACAGCAGCACAATTTACAAGAGCCAAGAGCTGGAAGCAACCTAGGTGTCTGTCAGTAAATGAATGGATCAAAAAATTATGATAAATATACGCAATGGAATTTTATGCAGCAGAAAGAAAGAAGGAGCTCCTACAGTTTGCAACAGCATGGATGGAACTGGAAAGTATTATGCTGAGTGAAATAAGTCAGGTGTTGAAAGACAAACACCATATGATCTCACCTTTAACAGGAAGCTAAACAACAAAACAAACAAGCTAGCAAAATATAAACAAAGACACTGAAATAGAGAACAAGGGGACAGTCTCCCAAATTTTTATCCACCATATATGGTTGTGGGACAAGCCTGCTTCTTGTCTCAACCCCTCCTACCAGTCCAAGTGGATGTGATTTCTTCACTTCCATAATTGTCAGACTTCCATTTAACTGGATTTCTGACAATTCTGAGTGATGGTTGTTCTATAGTTTGGTTGTAATTTTGATATGGTCGTGCAAGAAGGTGAGCTGTGTTTACCTCTCTCACCATATTGCTAAGATTCTTCAAAAAAATTTTAATATAATATATATTTTTATTTTATTTATTTATCTTTAGAAATGAAGGGAAGGAGAGAAGGAGAGAAATATCAATGTATGGTTGCCTCTTGTGAGTCCCCTGCTGGGAACTGGCCTGCAACCTAGGCATATGCCCTGACTGGAATCGAACAGCGATCGTGTGGGTCGCAGGCCATGCTCAATCCACTGAGCTACACCAGCCAGGGCAGATTCTTGTATTATTATTTTAAAACAAATTGAGAAATGTTTGTATTTTTCTGTGACTTTACAAATTTTATGGAGCAAAGCACAATGAATCACCCGTAAACCTGTGTGTTCTAGAATACTTTGGCGCCAATTTTTGTTGACTATAATTATTGCTATATTAGTATTTTCTAACTTGTGATGGTTTTTAGTATATATATATATATATATATATATATATATATATATATATATATATAAAAGATTTTATTTATTTATCTTTAGAGGGGAAGAGAAGGAGAGAGGGAGAAAAATATCAATGTATGGTTGCCTCTTGTGTGTCCCCTGCTGGGAACTGGCCTGCAACCTAGGCATGTGCCCTGACTGGGAATCGAACCGTGGTTGCTTGATTCCCAGGCCTGCACTCAATCCACTGAGCTACACCAGCCAGGTATTTATATATTTTGAAAAATATCCATTTCATTTAAATTATAAGCATATAATTGAATATAGCATTTTCTCCCCCTCCACCTCCTTCTTTTGAGTACTCCTCTCCCTCCCCCATTTTCATTTCTGTGTCTATGTACCAACTAATTTCCACATATTTTATGTCTTTTTTTCATCATTTTACATGGCAGTTTTTTAACTTTATTGCCCTCCACCTCAAATTCACTCACTAAATGTTTAAGTATTTCTTTCTGTCTGTGTCTGTGTATTTTATTTTTAGAAAATGATTTTGGAAGACTCATTTCTTTTCTCCAATTCTGCATCTTGTAAGCAACTGAGAAACATTATAAAAATACAAGTATGGATGGAGTCATGATATAGCAACCTGAATGCAATTAAAGATATATTGACAACACGCCAGTCTCCTATCCTTTTTCTGATATGAACTTACAGAGCCAGCCATACACATGCAAAAAAGGTGCATAGAGGCTGCAAGGTGTGGGCCAAGTCTTGTAGTAGGCTATATTATCACACGGTAGATATAGAGGAAATTACATACTTTTTGAGGGCATCCATGTCTAAGGTAAAACAGAAGAAGGAGCAGACATGCCCATGATGCTTGGTTTTTCCCTAGTGACTCTATCACTGATTAAAAAGGCTCAGTAGATATTAAGACCTAACTGTTTTCACCAATCAGACATGATATACTTCGTCATCTGGTGGGGAGCTATGAGCCTGAGCTATGAGTTTTAGACAGTGGTCAGAAAGGTTAACTTCAATACTTGATCATTCTGTGAAGTGCTATAGGCTCTGAAATCTAACTACATATGTAGTGTTGGCTGCTGACAACTTAGAGCTAAGTGTCCCCTGGAAATTCCATTCAGTGAAAAAACACTTTTATTCATGAGGCCCCATTCATTTTCCAAAGGCAGCTGAAATCCAAATTTGGGTGGATATAAAGGTTTAAAGGCATCCAGTTACTTTGCCTCAGTTTGAGATAAATACAAAAGACTGTCCCAGCCCCAGACCTCCCTGTGGCATTGGCAGAAACCTCTGTTACAACTACTGAAGTCCAACTTCTTCTAATTCTAGTTTGTTCACAGTCTTATACATGTTTTTGCAGAGGGTACTTCCCAATAAACTTCCTATATACACATCTCTGTCATAGAGCCTGTTTTCTGGGGAGCTTAATGCAAGACAAATGAACATTGGAAACACCCAGGAGCTTTTTAATAATGCTAGACCCTGACCTCAGAAATTCTGATTTAATTGGTCTAAGATAAAGTTTAAGTATTTTAAACACTCCTCAAATAATTCTCATGTGCAGATAGAGATAAAAACCACTGTCTTAACCCATTGGGTTTAGTAATAAAGCATATGGTGTGGCCATTCCCCTTGGGAAAGTAAACTAGTTATATATTAAGGAACTACTGTTCCAAACCTGATGAGGTAGCTCACCCTTGTATCCCTAGTATCAACCACTTCTATTTTATGGATCTTCCTGGGACCAGCTGTGAATAAAGTAGGTCAGAATAAGACATTAATAAAGTTAACTTCACAGCTGCATTGTACCCTAGGCAGAGTATTTTATCTTTATTCTATTTTCCATTTCAAATTATGCCCATCTGCATTGTTTAACATAGCTCACCAGAGATTATGTAATTAGCCCAAATAGTTACAACATGAAACATGCCCCAAATTTGAACACTGTATCTACCTCAATTATTTTTTCCCAGGGAGAAATTAGAGAATAAAAATGAAATCTCCCTGAATTGAAAGTCCAAAGAGATTAAAGTTACAAATGTTTGCCCTTCCAAGTTTCTTATTCTTCTAAGTGTTAGTCAGAAGGCTCTAGTGCAAGGACATGTATGAAGATAGGTTTCCTTCTGCAGCATCTGTAGCTAATTTCCACTGGAGATGTGTAAGTCCTTTAGTACCACCCCCCAAAATTCCAATCTCTTATGTATGTCCCCTTTCCAAAGCCTCACAACACCAAGATTACATTCAAAATATTTCAGAGAAAAGAATATAAGTCTAGCTATATATACGTTTTCCTGTGCAATATTATGTGTTCACTTTCATTAGCAACCAGACAATAGCAGACACAATTGCAGTAAAACAAATAGACAGAAAAAGCATGAGCCAGAAAAAGGATTCTGTAATTGCTGATTAATTTTTTTGTGTTTTGTTATTTGATTACTGATGCAATTGAACATTTTCTCATATTTTAATCTAAAATATTTACTGTGGCTGTCTGTCCAAGACTTGAAGTACATAATTTATGCATAAAATATATTTAGGTTCCTTATAAATCTGGGGCAATAGGAAGCTCATAACAACCTTGCCAATTGTTGGGTCATTGATATAGAAAATGGTGCTAGTTTTCAATATGAAATTATTCTGATCTATAATTTCCTGCCCCCAAAACAGGATAGTGATATTGACTAGCCCGGAAGCCTTATGAACTATATGCAGTAAAGGAAGTAGGATACGAACATGCTAAAATAAAAATGTATACAATTTTCCTAAAGAACTGAAATTTCCCAAATACAAATATGCTTTAAATGCACACAGTTAAGGCCTACTGCTGGAAGGTATTCACAAATACTAAGAAAGTAAGCCATAAAGTTAGTTATCAATTCACTGTATTTCTTTGTATCTACTTAATTCTCTCCTCTGACTTGCTCAACCGCACCAAACCCACATATTGTTTTAATTTAGTTGTTTTAGGTGCATTCCCAAGTAATTCTCAGTTGAGGTTCTCCTGAAATCAATCTGTCCAGATGTTATATATTAAAAACCTACACTCCAGTAACAGGTAGAATTTGAAATTTGTCTCACCACTATAGTACATCATTTAATATACCCAGAGAATCCCTCAATAATTCCAAATATGTGCAAAAGTAACTTGCTGACAGTAACCACAGGGGAAGTGGGAGGAAAAGGGGAAAGGGTTTTCAGGAACATGTATGAAGGACACATGGACAAAACTAAATGGGGATAGGGTCAAGAGTGAGGAGTGGGGATGTCTGGGGTGAAGAGGAGTGGGGGGAAATGGAAACATTTTTACTTGAACAACAATAAGAAAGTAAAAAAATAAAATAAAAAATTTAAAAATTTAAAAAATCTTTTATGACCTCACTCACAGAAAGAGAGAGAGAGGGGGGAAGGAAGAAAGGAAGGAAAGGAGGGAGGGAGGGAGGGAGGGAGGGAGAAAGAAAGAAAGAAAAGAAAGAAAACTTACTTATCCTTACCAAGTATTCCAGTTTCTATTTCCACCTCATTTGCTAACAATCAGACCAATTCTCCATGGGTTACAAACACCCTTACCACCTTTATCTCAAGGACAGGATTCTGGACCCCTGTGAAATAGCTGTTAACAATATCTGATGGATTCACATGGCTATACCTAATAATTCAAAATTTGTTGGATACACCACCCTCCAAGGAACACTCACATCCCCTTTGTGTGGCCCAACGGGTCATATTCCACACCTTCAGTCCAGATTAATCATTTAGTTGCTCTCACTATAGAACATTTCTGCCCTGGCTGGTGTAGCTCAGTGGATTGAGTGCAGGCCTATGAACCAAAGGATCATGGTGTGATTCCCACTCAGGGCACATGCCTGGGTTGCAGGCCAGTTCCCAGCAGGGGACGCACGAGAGGCAACCATATATTGATATTTCTCTCCCACTCTCCTTCCCTTCCCCTCTAAAGATAAATAAATAAAAAAAATTTAAAAAATTTTAAAGAGCCCTGGCTGGCATAGCTCAGTGGATTGAGCGCGGGCCTGCGAACCAGAGTATCGCGGTTCGATTCCCAGTCAGGGCACGTGCCTGGGTTGCAGGCCAGTTCCCGGCAGGGGACGCATGAGAGGCAATCACACATTGATGTTTCTCTCCCACTCTTTCTCCTTCCCTTCCCCTCTCTCGAAAAATAACTAAAGAAAATATTTAAAAAAATTTTTAAAGAGAACATATCTGCCTGCCTCTAAACACACACTCACACACACATGTTTATTTCCATTTATATGCTAAAATGCTTTTGCTTGGTAAATGGCAGAAGAGGGGAAAAGTTTTTTTTAACTTATTTTTTATTGATTATGCTGTTACAGTTGTTCTATTCCCCCCTTCATTCCCCTCCACCCTACCCCCGACCCCACCATTACCCTCCTTTAGTTTATGACCATGTGTCTCAAGTTCCTTAGATTCTATATTTCCCATACTATTCTTCCCCCCATCTGTTTTCTATCTACTGTCTATGCTACTTATTTTCTGTACCTTCTCCCCCCTTCTCCTACTCCCATTCCCCTGTTGCTAACCCTCCTTGAGATCTTCATTTCTATGTTTCCACTCCTGATCTAGCTGTCCTTTTAGTTTGCTTTTGTTTTAGGTGTGGTTGTTAATAGCTGTGAGTTTGTTGTCCTTTCACTGTTCAAGTTTTTTTTTTAACTTATTTTTCTTAGGTAAGTCCCTTTAACATTTCATATAATAAGGGCTTGGCGATGATGAACTCCTTGAATTTGATCTTATCTGAGAAGCACCATATCTGCCCTTCCATTCTAAATGAAAGTTTTGCTGGATAGAGCAATCTTGGTTGTGGGTCTTTGGATTTCATGACTTGGAATACTTCTTTCCAGCCCCTTCTTGCCTGTAAGGTCTCTTTTGAGAAATCCACTGACAGTCTGATGGGGACTCCTTTGTAGGTGACTGTCCCCTTAGCTCTTGCTGCTTCTAGGATTCTCTCCTTCATTTTAATCTTGGCTAATGTAATGATGATATGCCTTGGTGTGTTTCTTCTTGGGTCCAACTTCTTTGGGACTCTCTGAGCTTCCTGGATTTCCTGGAAGTCTATTTCCTCTGCCAGATTCGGGAAATTCTCCTTTATTATTTGTTCAAATAATTCTTCCACTGGTGGCTGTTCCTTTCCCCCTTCTGGTACCCATATAATTTGGATGTTGGAGCATTTAAAGATGTCCTGAAGGTTCCTAGGCCTCTCCTCGTTTTTTCGAATTCTTGTTTCTTCACTCTTTTCTGTTTGGACATTATTTGCTTTCTTCTGGTCCACTCCATTGATTTGAGTCCCAGTTTCCTTTTCATCGCTATTGGTTTCCTGTGCAATTCCATTCATTTCAATTAGTTTCACCTTCATATGTTTCTCTAATTTGTGGTTATAATCAACCAGCTCTGTGAGGATCCTGATCACCAGTGTTTTAAACTGTGGGTCTGAGAGTTTAGCTATTTCTTCATCACTTAGATTTATAGACTCTGGGGCTTTGAGATCTTCTTGAGCCATTTTTGTTCTGTTCATGCCGGTTAAGTATGAGGAGCGGAGCCTTGGACTCCCAGGTCGCTGGGTTGTGACTCTTTATGTGGAGGCGGGGTCAGAGCGGGGAAATGGTGGCGCCCTTCACTGCTGGGGCTGCTGGCTCCCGTCCAATCGCCCACTCCCTCGCTTGTCTATCCACACACGAATGCGTGAGCGGGACCACAGTCAACCCGCAGCCCTGCTTCTTCGCTGTTTCTCTGGGATTGCTTGCTGAGTTGCCCACCAGGTCCAACCCTGCAGCCTGGATTTCATTTGCCTGAGTCAGTCTGACTGAGTTTTCCTGTGCTACCCCACTCTGCCAGCTGCTGGTTTCGCCCCTCTTACAGGTCAGGCTGAAGAATTTGTTGTTATCAGACTTCCGAAAAGTTCAATTTTCCGTGTTCTGGCTGTGTTTTCTGTTGCTAATATTTAGTTGTCTCTAAACTTGGTTGTGTGAGGAAGCGCGGCATCTCCACCTATGCCTCCATCTTGGCGGAAGTAGGGGAAAAGTTTTGATGAGAAATATTTATCTAAGGAGGTATAACCAATATAGCTTTATTCTGGTGTTTTGAATGACCGAAAACTATCCCATCATAAGGATATAATTTATCTGAGCATTCTTCTATTAATAGGCATTTACTTTGTTTTCAGTTTTTTAATGAGCAATACTGAAACTGACATTCCATTAGTTATGCCTTATATATTGGGAATTGCCATATCAAAGGAGACATATAAATATAAATAAATGTAAATGTAAACAACATAAATCACCAGATTGCTTTAAAAATATTTGTAATGTGCCCTGGCTGGTGTACCTCAGTGGATTGAGTGCGAGCCTGCGAACCACACGATCAAGGTTTGATTCCCAGTCAGGGCACATGCCTGGGTTGCAGGCCAGTTCCCTGCAGGCCAGTTCCCAGCAGGGGATGCACGAAAGGCAACCATACATTGATTTTTCTCTCCCTCTCTCCTTCCCTTCCCCTCTAAAGATAAATAAATAAAATCTTAAAAAATATATATTTGTAATGCTTCTTATCTCCACTATTACTAGGTCATCTCCTTTTAAATAATGAATGCATTATTAATTATATAAATAATTAAATGTACATTTAATATTAAATATTGATATTTAATAAGTATTTAAAATTATATTTCTTTATTACTTTAATTTAGATTTTTTTAACTAAAAGTAAAATTTGGTCATCTCATATACATGTTGGCTCTTTGGATTTGCTCTTTTGTTCAGTGTCTATTAATCATTTTTACCATTTTCCATTTGGATTAACTTTCCATATCATTTTGTAATACCTATCTGTATATTGTAGTGTTACAAATATTCATTTTCATGTTGGCCACTTGTCTATGTATTTTGTTTGTGGTGTTGTTGCAATCAAAATTCTAATTGTACTGTCAAATATGTTTATCTTTGTTTTATGCCACTCTGAGTTTCCAGTGTTAGTTAAAAAGTTTCTATATGGATGGTAGGCACATAATGCAATATACAGGTCATGTGTCATAGAAGTGTGTATTTGAATCGTGTATGATCTTATTAACTATTGTCACCCAATAAATTTAATGAATTTATGAATTCCAATAATTCATATATATATATGAATTTGGAATTCCATGAATTCCAAATTATATATATAATCTTATTTGATGACCTTATAAGATTTTGTGTAATAGTTACATATATATTTAGTACAGTGGAATGTATTTTGGGGTTTACTATAAAATGACACTCCATGTCTAATATCATCCAGATACATTGCCAATGGTGCCAGGACTGTTAAACAATTAATTATATTCTAACAGAATTAAGCTTCCTACAACTATAATATATTAAAATCTCATATATACTTATTACCCCTAGTATGCTCTAGTAATATATTTTTCTATTTCTTAAAAATATTTATTTTAATATATAAGATTGTATATTAGGTTCTTATATCTATTAAAGCAATTATTTTTATTTTTTATTGGCTATTTTAGAGCATATATAATCATATAAGTTTAAGACTGTTTTTATACATTTCCCAAAATAAATCTGTTGGGATCCTAATTTTTAAATTTTTTTTATTTATTTACTTTTAGACAGATGGGAAGGGAGGGAGAAAGAGGAAGAGAAACATCAATGTGGGCTTATCTCTCATTGCGTGCCCTACTAGAGACCTGGCCTGCAATTGAAGCATGTACCCTGACTGGGAATCAAACAGTTGACCCTTTGGTTCACAGGCTGATGCTCCATCCACTGAACCACACCAGCTAGGGTAGGATCCTAATGTTAAAATTGTGTTAAATGTATGCATTAATATCAGAAATTAACATTTGATGGTTTTAAACCTTTTACAAGGAGTCTGCCATATGGGTATCCATAGTTAATTACAGTTAAAAAGAATAAACTAGGTACCTATCTATCTGCCTATCCATCTACCATACTTTAATTTGGACAAATTCTTTTTAAAATGTTAAGTTAAAAAATAAGACACAAGTAATATGTAATATTGTATGACATTTTCTTTTTAAAATATTTTTCATTGTTGTTCAAGTATAGTTTTCTGCCTTTTCCCCTCACCCATCCCCACCACCCCAGCCCTCTCTAGCTACCTCCTCTATTTCCACCCCTCCTTGTTATTGTCCATATGTCTTTTATAATTATTCCTGTAAACCCTTCACCTTCCCCCCATTATACGGTATTATTTATAACACCCATATATGCAATAAAAATACTTTTATAAATAAATGGAAAAGGTCCATATCAACTCAGGAAAGTGTTCACCACTGCAGAGGAAGAGAGATAAATATAATGTTGAGAGTGTATTAATTATATAAAATTTATATATTCACTTAAAATATATTTGAAGCATAAAGCAAAATGATAACTTTTAAAATATAGATAGTGAGTATGTGTTTTATTATTTTTCTCAATTTTCCATAAGTTAGAAATACCTCATAATTTACACATTACTTTAAAAATGTATTTTTTTTTAAATTTTTGAAGTTGAGAGATCTCATTATATATGGCTAAATGTTGTTTTTATTTCACTCTTCCGGGTCTTCCTGTGTTCTTTTAACATGAAAACTCAAGATTTTATTCAGTTTGGGGATATTTTTATTCTGGTTTTTCCTCCACCAGTTCTTTCCTCTCCTATCCCTTTAATTATTATACATTAGACTATCTAGCTCTGTCTTCTATTTATGTTATCTTTTTATTCATTATTTTAATTAAATATTTTATTGTTCTATCACAGTGGTCCCAATTTTCCCCGTTGCTGTGCCCTGCACCAACCACCCTCCACTCCCACAATCAATCCCTACCCTGTTGTCCTTGTCCCTGTGTCATTCATACATGTTCCTTGACTAGTCCCTTCCCCTTCTTTTTACCCTTATCCCCCTCTTCCTCCCTTCCCATTGCTGTCAGTCTGTTCCTGTTGCCCTGCCTCTTGCTCTGTTTTGCTTATTTGTTTATTTTGTTCATTAGGTTCCCCTTGTATGTGAGATTGTATGATATTTCTGTTTCATCACCTGGCTTACTTCACTTAGCATAATGTTCTCCAGTTCTATCCATGCTGTCACAAAAGTTAGGAGTTCCCTTTTTCTTTCTGCTGCATAGTATTCTACTGTGTAAATGTATCACATTTTATTTGATCCACTCATTTACTGATGGGCACTTAGTCTGATTTCAGCACTTGGCTATTGTAAACAGCACCCCTATGAACACAGGGGTGCATAAGTTCTTTTGAATTGGTGACTTAGAATTCTTAGACAGCAGAATCACTAGGTCAAAAGGCAGTTCCATTTTTAGTTTTTTTTTTGAGGAAATTCCATACTCTTTTCCCAGTGGTGGCACCAGTCTGCATTCCCACCAACAGTGCACTAGGGTTCGCTTTTCTCCACATCCTCTTCAACACTTGTTGTTTGTTGATTTATTAATGATGGCCATTCTGACCAATGTGAGGTGATATTTCATTGTTTTTTTTTAATTTTGCCTCTCTGATAGCTGGCGATATTGAGCAATTTTTATATGTCTGTGGGCTACCTGTATGTCTTCCTTCGAGAAGTGTCTGTTTAGGTCCTTTGCCCATTTTATAATTGGACTTTTTGTGTTCCTGGTGTTTAGTCATATGAGTTATTTATATATTTTGTAGATCAAACCCTTGTCCAAGGTATCACTGCCAAATATGTTTTACCATATGGTCAGTTTGCTTTTCACTTTGATAATGGTTTCTTTAACTATGCAAAACTTGTTTAATTTGATGCAGTGCCATTTATTTTTTCTTTATTTCCCATGCTTTAGGAGATACATATCAGCAAAAATATTGCTGCATGGGATATCTGAAATTATGCTGCCTATGTTCTCCTCTAAGACTTTTAAGGTGTCACAACTTATATTGAAGTATTTTTATCATCTTAAGTTGATTCTGGTGTATGGTATAAGTTGGTAGACTAGTTTCATTTTTTAAACTTTTATTTTATTTATTTATTTTTAGAGAGGGGGAAGGGAGGGAGAAAGAGAGGGAGAGAAACATCAGTGTATGGTTGCCTCTCATGCTACCCCCACTGGGGACCCAGCCTACACCCCAAGCCTATGCCCCAACTGGGAATTGAATCCCCAAATGGAAATTTAACACTTTGGTTCTCAGGCCAGTGCTCAATCCACTGGGTCACACCAGACACAAGTCTAGTTTCATTTTTTTTTTGCATGTACCTGTCCAGATCTCCCAACACCATTTATTATAATGCAAGAGATTTACACAATATGAAGAGAAAACAGAGTATCCAACATCATTTATTCAAGAGGCTATTTTTATTCCATTCTCTGGTCTTGCCCTCTTTGTCAAATATTGGAAGGTTGGGAATCCTGGGTCACCCCCAAGGGGTACGCTTCAGTTTTTAGGGAAGATGGTGTGTGTGTTTTCCACCAATTTCCACCCCACCCCCCGCCCGACAATAGGACTTGGTCTATCCAAGATTCTTTCTAATAATCTATGGTTCCTGGTGAATTAACTATCCATTTTCTGTGAGTGGCCACTCTGTATAAAGGGGGCAGCTCTTTCCTACTTGGTGCAGACATCAGTTCAGTCTAGTTTCAGGCATGGGATGAGGCCCTGAATATCCATTGTTGCACCTGTCTCTCATCTCTCTGCTCTGCTGGTTTCAGTGGATAAGGGCCCAAGGAACAGCATGGCTCATAGTGTCTGATAGAAAAGACTCTTTCAGGGCTTTTAGCTTTCCCCTGCGAATATTTGCCCAGCAGGGGACTATTGAGCCTGGCCTCATCGATCAACTGAGCCTCTAATTCTACAGGTGGGGGTTGGACGTGCCTGCTGGTAAGGAGACATGCCTGGCAGCAGCAAATCTCAGGCTTTCAGCTCCCAGCCATCCAGTTCTCACCCTGTCACTCTCCCCAGAGACTTGGGCCAGAACTCTCCACCCTGAAGTCCCCTGCTTCTCAGCCATGCTGAGTCAGGTCTCATAGTTCTTTCAGCATGTTATTACAGGCCCTTCCCCAGTAATTACTGCAGATGCAGATCCTGGTTCCTGCTAAAGGCGGGGTGTGTGGCCCTGACAGGGGAAGGGGGTATATTTGGGTGCGAAGGTGCAGGCATTCTAGAGGTTACTTCCAAAGGAGAGTATTTTATAATCTTCAAAATGGCTACCTCACCAAATCTGTGCAGCCAGAGGTGCCAGGTTGGGTAATGGTGTCAGCAGCTGCTCCACTAGGAGAGCCTGGGATGCCTCTTCCAGTACCCTGCAGGTGGACAGGCTCTTGCTCACTCAGCTGCAAGACCAGTCCAGGTCTGAGGGTGAGTAGATGGATTTTTGAGCTACTCTACAGCCATCTTGAATCTCTATCTTTCCATTCATTATTGACTCATGTTTTTAAGCAATTACTTTGTCTCACTGAATACTGCTTTCAGTTGATCTTCTACATCAACTATATTTATATTTTTACCTTTATTCTAACTGAATTTTGATTTCATAGAGAATTTATTCAAGAAATATTCAGAGAGAGGCAGAGATGGTTGAGTGAATGGAAGCTACACAAACCTCTGAGGACCAATCTGGAATTACAGCTAAATTGTGGAGAAATCACCCAGAATAAATAACTGAATAGTGAGAGAAAAAGCTTATAACCTGAGACAGATAGAAGAATCAGTTTCAGCACCAACTGACTACGCCTGCACAAAACCATACAAAACATGGTGGGTGGAGTGACCCTCAGTCAACCAGCTGAAGGGAAGGACACACCAAAGAAAGACCAAACAACAATCAAAACCCAATAACATCCAGATAGCCAACATAAACAACAGTCCAAGAGCATCAAGTTCAGGAGATCAAGAAGACTGCATCACTGAATCTCACTGGTCTCCTACCTTAGAAATTCACACCACAAACTCAGAAAGTCAAAACAGATCAATTTAAGAAGCAGTACCTAATACGAAGAGTCTCACAAACAATGGAAAGACAAAGAAACAATTTCCAAATGAAAGAAATGGAGGAATCCTTAGAAAGAATGCTACATAAAATAGAGGCAAGTCAACTATCAGTTAGTGAGTTCAAAGCAATGGTTACTAGGAAGCTCAATTAACTCACTTAGAATTACAAAAAACTGCAGGGAAACTATGAGGAACTTATTGTGAATTATATCAATGTGGAAAGTAAATAGAAACTATCAACAAGAACCAAGAGGAAATGAATAATAACAATTTCTGAATTGAAGAACACAGGAGAAGAAATCAAAAGCCAACTAGATGAAGCAGAGAATTGAATCAGCAAGCTGTAGGCAAGGAAGAAAAAAACTCCCAGAAAGGGCAAGAAAAGAAAAGTAGAATACAAAAGAACAAAGGAGGGTTAAGGGAACTGCAGGACAACAAGAAACATAATAATATCCATATAATATCTATAGCAAAAGGAGAAGAAAAAAAGCAAGGGAAAGAAAACCTGCTTGAAAAAGTAATAATGGAAGACTTCCCTAATTTCATGAAAGAAAAAGTCATACAAATCCAGGAAGCACAGAGGGTCCAAATCAAAAGTAACCAAAAAGGCCCACTCCAAGGTACATAATAATTAAAATGGCAAAATTCCAAGACAAGGAGAGAATCTTGAAGGCAGCAAGGGAGAAACAGGAAGTAACATACAAGGGAACACCAATAAGGTTAGCAGCTGCCTTCTCAATGGAAACACTACAAGCCAGAAGGGAATGGCAAGAAATATTCTAAGTAATAAAAAGCAAAGGTTTGCTTTATTTGTTCAATGCTGCAATGCTGCAATTTTGTTGAAACAAAATATCGACAAGGATATTGCAGCATTGAACAGTGGCCTAGATGAAATGGACTTAACTAATATATGTAAAACCTTTCATCCCAAAGAAGAAAAACACACATTCTTTTAAAACACACATGGAACATGTTCAAAGATAGACCACTTTATAGGACACAAAACAAGCCTCAAAAAATTCAAGGAAATTGAAATTATATCAAGCATTTTATCAGACCACAAGGGCCTGAAACTAGAAAGCAACCTAAAGGGAAAAGACTCAAAAACATTCAAATTCATGGAGATTGAATAGCATGCTATTAAATAATGAGTGGGTTGCCCTGGCTGGTGTAGCTCAGTGGATTGAGTGCAGGCCTGCAAACCAAAGGATCGTGGTTTGATTCCCAGTCAGGGCAGATGCCTGGGTTGCAAGCCAGTTCTCAGCAGAGGACGCATGAGAGGCAACTATACATTGATATTTCTCTCCCTCTCTCCTTCCCTTCCCCTCTAAATATAAATAAATAAAAAATCGTAAAAAAACAAGTAGGTTAAGAATGAGATCAAGAGCTCTGGCTGGTGTAGCTCAGTGGATTGAGTGCGGGCCTGCAAACCAGACAATCACGGTTCGATTCCCAGCCAGGGCACATACCAGGTTGCAGGCCGGTTCCCTGCAGGCCAGTTCCCAGCAGGGGATGTACAAAGGCAACTATACATTGATATTTCTCTCCCTCTCTCCTTCTCTTCCCATCTACAGATAAATAAATAAAATCTTAAAAAAAAAAGAAAGAAAGCATGTTCTCAGTGGAAGGGGATCACAGCTCTTAAAAAAAAAAGAATGAGATCAAGGAAAAATTCAAAACATTTCTGGATACAAAAGAAAATGAACTCACAACAATCCAAAACTTACAGGACACATTGAAGACAGTCCAGGGAGGGAATTTCACAGCAATACAGGCCTATCTAAAAAAGATAGAAACATTTTAAACAAATAACCTAACCCTATAGCTATAAGCACGGGAGGAACAAAAACAAATCCTAAAATAAGCAGAAGGAAGGAAATAACCAAGATCAAAGCAGAATGACATAGAGACTAAAAGAACAATGGTAAGGATTAATAAATCCGGGAGCTGGTTCTTTGAAAAGATAAACAAAATTGACACGCCAATCAGCAGATTCAAGAAAATAAAGGTAGAAGACCCAAATAAACACAATCAGAAATGCAAGAGGAGAGATTACAGTTGAGACCACAGAAATACAAAGGATTGTAAGAAATTAGTACAAAGAACTATATACCAAGAAATTTGAAAACCTAGGTAAAATGGACAAATTTCTAGAAACAAACAGTCTTCCATAACTGAATGAAGAAGAAACAGAAAGCCTAAACGGGTCAATAAAAGCTGATGAAATTGAAGCAGTAATCAAGACACTCCAGCACACAAAAGCCCAGGACCAGATGATTTCACAGGATAATTTTGCAAAAACATTTAAGAAAGCACTCACCCCTATGCTTCTCATACTATTTCAAAAAATCCAAGAAAAGGAGAGACTCCCTAATTTTTTTAATGAAGATAGCACCATCCTAATCCTAAAACCATACAGAGACATGATAAACAAAGAAAACTTCAGGTCAATATTGCTCATGAACACAGATGCTAAAATACTAAAAAAATATCGGCAGACTGCATCCAGCAATACATTAAAAAGATTATACACCA
Source organism: Artibeus jamaicensis (assembly GCF_021234435.1). NCBI lineage: Eukaryota > Metazoa > Chordata > Mammalia > Chiroptera > Phyllostomidae > Artibeus > Artibeus jamaicensis. The sequence continues at coordinate 22,753,725 of NW_026521506.1, forward strand.
CAATCAAGTGGGATTCATCCCAGGGATGCAGCGATGGTACAATATTCGCAAATCAATAAGCATAATACATCACATAAACAAAAAGAAAGACAAAAATCACATGATTATATCAATAAATGTGGAAAAAGCATTTGATGAGGTACAGCACCCATTTATGATATAAACACTTAGCAAAATGGGAATAGAAGGAGTGTATCTCAAACTAATAAAGGCCACATAGAAGAGACCTACAGCCAACATCATACTCAATAGGCAAAAATGAAAAGCTTTCCCACTAAGATCAGGAACAAGACAAGGATGGCTGCTTTCACCCCTTCTATTTAATATAGTATTGGAAGTCCTAGGCACAGCAATCAGACAAGAAAAGGAAATAAAAGGCATCCAAATTTGGAAAAGAGGAAACAAAACTGTCATTGTTTGCAGATGACACAATAGTGTGTATAGAAAATTCCATAGACTCCACCAAAAAACTACTTGACCTAATAAATGACTTTGTCAAAACAGCAGAATGCAAAGTCAATGCTTAGAAATTGAAAGGTTGGAAAACAGATAAAATGTTTGTTAGGGGCAGGGAAGGATTGTGAGTCAGATCTAGAAAGCAGTGCATTGGGGGGGTCAGATTATGTGGTAAAGTGAGAGTAAAGGATAGAAAATAGGTGTAATATGTGAGAGAATAGAGTTAACCACCACTTCTTAAAACAGTGAGTTGAGCTAAGATTCGGGAAGGGGGCTGTGTAGTATTTACAATTGTATGGAGCAGTGATTATTTACAATAGTAATGGAGCAACAATCATAACAGTCAAACAATGAAATTTAACAAACCAAGTGAAGAAGACCAAACAGAAAGAAGAGAAATACAACAATTAGTTGTATTAGAAATACAAGTAATAAAATAAAAGGTGTAGGAATAATGAAATAATGATAATAATATAAATATACAATAACTTACAAGTTCTCTGGAGTAGCAAAGTGAAATTTGTCTCACTGTCTCAGTTGTTGAAATGACTCTTCTTTGGGTCTAACTTTGGTCTTTTTACAGCCCCAGGTTTTATTGTCTCACTTGTGGGAATACAAAAACAGGAAGGAAGAAGGAATAAAAAAGGAAAGAAAGGGAGAAAGAATAAAAAAAGAAAGAAGGAAAGAAAGGAAGAAGAAATTTTTAATATTTTTTTAAAAGCCTTCTGCTGGCTTTAAACCAGCCAAGCCAGTTCTGCCAGTCTTCCTGGCTGCAGCAGGCTGAAGAGAAATTGGTTTCACTTTTGCTCAGCCTCCAGCCCAGTTCCTCAGTTTTCTGTTGGGACCCCAGTGCCCTTCTGCACCTAGCTTATGCCTTCAGTCCACAAGTTGCACTGTCCTTGAGGTACACCAATTAGGGACAACTTACACATAGCCTTCTCACTCTTTGCTGTCTGAGATGCTATGGAATCTCAACACCCCTTCAGGGTAGTTCAGCCTCTCTCACTGAGCTAAGTCTTTCTGAGGATTGCTGACTCCCTGAGACCTACAGCTGTCCTCTGTGGGTGTCTCTTCCTCTTAGAGAGCCAGTTGGCCCTGCAGGGCCCTGGGTGCAGGGGTGGGTGGGAGATGCCTCTAGGTGGCAGGGTCAAGCACACTCCATCCTGGGTTTGCAGACCAGGCCTAAGTACTCAGCCTCACTGCTGGGGTGAGAAGGGCAGCCCCTGAGCTGTGTGATTAGGTGTACATTACCCAGGGCTTCAGGTATGAGGCAGCTGGGTGGGGGTAGGGGCACAGGAGGCAGGGCAGCTGATGCAGAGAATTCCCCCAACAGCTGCTGACTGCCTCTTTTTCCTCTTTTTCTTTTTGAAAAATTCCTCCTATTCAAGCTTGCTGCTCCATACAAGAGCCTGGCCTCTCACACAGCCCAAGTCTGCAACCAGACTGCAGACTGACCAGGTTAGGGTCTGTCACTGCCCAACTCTTTCCAGTCAGCATTCACAGTCTCAGTGGGTGCACAAACCCCCTATGTGTTTGCCACTTCATCCTTACCCACCCACCCTGTTACTTCAAGCATCCAGGTCCCTCCTGATGCTGCTCAAGCCTTGTTTGGCAGGGGAGGGAGCCGTTGACCTGGCTCTCTCCCAAGAACCCTGCAGCAGACTGTGTGGGTGCCAGACCTGGTGCTGTAGCCACCCTGGTCCCTGCACTGGTCCCAGGGACCTTATTATCCTGAAATGATGCAGACCCTGGCTTATGGGGTCCACCATATTGTGGGTGAGGCACAAAAAAATTCACATGGACTACCAAGCCCTGTGGAGGAAAAGGGATGGCATGGTTTTTCTCTCAAGGTGAGAAAAAGCCTTGACCCTTGCCTGGACAGGCCTTCATTGCTTTTCTGGGCACATTACCTGATGGTCCTCATTTACTATGCACAGGTTCACTTTAGGTGGTTACCTTTTACAGAAAACAAAGAAAAACAATGCCACTAATCACATCACAGAAGAAGGATATTTGCAAATGCAAAGGGAAAAGTGGTTGAACAAGTTACACTCCATACTGGGGAGTTTTAGCATGGATTTTAGAAAGTTACAGTAAGCACTTACTGTCTCAGTTCAGGGTGAGGGAGTTTTAGCTAAAGCAAGTCTCATACCGGTCTAGGTACAATGCAGGCCTGATTTCCCATGGGAGAACCTATCTGTGTGTGGGGGTCCTGTGCATCTCGGAGTAGGAGCTGGGCCCACACCATGCAGAATGGTCTCCCATACTGACACACTCTCCTTACTGTCTGACTTTTCAATGTCCTCTACAGTGTTTGGTCTCCAGTCTTCATGTATGCTGGGATACCGTTGGCTGTGTGCTCTGTTCCTCAGATCAGCTACGTGTTTCACCCATGTGCAGCGGGAATTGGACTCTGCTCCCACCTATCTTGCTGCCATCTTCCTCAGTCTACCTTGCTTTTCTTATACTACTAAACTCCAGGGTACACAGATAGTTGAAAAGGGACATTTATTATTTTTTTTTACAGGAGGATTCTAACAAATAAATGTAGAGTGAAGAACAGTATTGGAAAAAACACTTTTGTAACCCTAAATATAGTGGAGCAAAGCCATTATCATCGTGGTTGTGAAAACCATCAGATGAAATATTGATGGGAACTTCATGTAGGAGGCTAATATATTTGAAGGCACTGCTCAATCTTGACATCACTAAAAATAAACAAATAGGTATTATATGTCTTCTCTTGAAAGATATATTAGAGAAAACTTCATATGAAGTATTCTTATATAAAATTTAGCCTGACTGCAATCATGGTTCCTTATCTAACTCATAGTTAGCAGGAAATATAACCTAAACATATCATAAAATGTTAGCCAAATCCAGAATGTGAGCCATTCTACAGGACAAAGGACTTATTTACCTATTTTTTCCCCAATAAATCATTTACATGATAGAGAATAGTGTATGGGTACTATTTCAGAATACATGAGATTCAAGAGACAAATGAATCAAATGCAGACCAACTACAAAGAGACATTTTGAAACTATCAGAAATCTTTACAGGAACTGTGTTCAGTGATTTTAAGTAATTATTAATTTTATCAAGTGTGATAATGATGAATTATGTATGCCAAAAATGTCTTCATAAGTTGAAGATGTATATAAAAATATTTATAAGGTAAATTATATGATGTGTGGGATTTCATCTAAAATACTTCAACAAAGTGGAGAAACTACTTCCAGCCAAGATGGAGGTGCAGGTGAAAACACTGTATCTCATCACACAACCAAGTTTAAAGACAACAAAGTTTAGTAACAAAAATGCAACCAAAACACAGGAAATTGGATTGTACGGAAGTCTGACAACAATGAACCATTCAGCAAGACTGGTAACAGGGGTGGAGCCAGTGACCTACAGGAGTGGGGTTGCGCAGGAAAAATTGGCCAGACTGACCCAGGTGTGCAGACAGTGGTTGGTAGATCCCAGGCCAGGGGTGGCAACAGGCAGACCCCAGGAGGTGGCAAGGCAACAGGCTGACCTTGGTCACACATTTGCATGCAGATAAACCAGGCCGAGGAACAAGCAGTAAGACAGACCACTCAGGCCCCAGCGGCTTGTGGGAGGCAGTAAAGGGGACTGCTATTGCTCCTCTCTGACCCCGCCCCCACATACAGCATCACAAACCAGCAACTGGATAACCCCGCCCTGGTGAACACCTAAGGCTCCACCCCTCATACATATCAGGCATAAACAGACCAAAACATTATGGTTCAAAACAGCTCAAAGCCCCAGAGCCAATAACTCTAAGTGGCCAAGAGATAGCCAACCTATCAGATGCACAGTTCAAAACACTGGTGATCAGGATGCTCACAGAACTGGTTGATTTTAGTCACAAATTAGAGGAACAAATGAAGGCTAAACTAATTGAAATGAAGAGAAATGCACAAGAAACCAATAGTGATGGAAAGGAAACTGGGACTCAAATCAATGGAGTGGACCAGAAGGAAGAAAGAAACAATCCAAAAGAGAAGAATGAAGAAACAAGAATTCAAAAAAATGAGGAGAGGCTAGGAACCTCCAGGACATCTTTAAATGTTCCAACATCAGAATTATAGGAGTACCAGAAGGGAAAGAGGAAGAGCAAGTGGAAAACTTATTTGAACAAATAATAAAGGACAACTTTCCCAATCTGACAAAGAAAATAGACTTCCAGGAAATCCAGGAAGCTCAGAGAGTCCCAAAGAAGGTGGACCCAAGAAGGAACACTCCAAGGCACATCATCATTATATTAGCCAAGATTAAAATGAAGGAGAGAATTCTAGAAGCAGCAAGAGATAAGGAAACAGTCAGCTACAAAGGAGTTCCCATCAGACTGTCAGCTGATTTCTCAAAAGAGACCTTACAGGCAAGAAGGGTCTGGAAAGAGGTATTCCAAGTCATGAAAACCAAAGACCTACATCCAAGATTGCTCTATCCAGCAAATCTTTCATTTAGAATGGAAGGGAAGATAAAGTGCTTCTCAGATAAGGTCAAGTTTTAGGAGTTCATCATCACCAAGCTGTTATTATATGAAATGTTAAAGGGACTTATCTAAGAAACAGAAGATAAAAAAAGATGAACAGTGAAAGGACAGCAAACTCACAGTTATTAACCACACCTAAAACAAAAGCAAACTAAGTGCACAGCTAGATCAGGAGCGGAACCATAGCAATGGAGATCACATGGAGGGTTAGGAACAGGGGAGTGGGAGGAGGAGAAGGGGGAAGAAAGTACAAAGAAAAAGTAGCATAGACAGTAAGTAGAAAATAGACAGAGGGAGGGCAAGAATAGTATGGGAAATATAGAATCTAAAGAACTTGTGACATGTGGACATAAACTAAAGGGGGGAATGGTGGGGTAGGGGGTGTGCAGGGTGGAGGGGAATGAAGGGGGGAAACAAGACAACTGTAATGGCATAATCAATAAAATATATTTTTTAAAAAGTGGAGAAACTAAGTGACACAACAAGGTAAATTTTTGGTAATTGTTAAACTGGTTAATGGATAGATGGCAGTTCCTTACAGTACTATCATTTATTCTAATTTTGTGTATGCTTTATATTTGGGGGAATAGGGAGTTAAAAGATGCTGGTACCAAGACTGGTGAAACCAACCAAATAAGCAAAATTCAATCTAGAAAGTTACAAATGAGACAGGTTTTGAACTGAATGACTTCATATGCTATGCTCACATGGTATATAGTATGCCATTTTTATTTGAAATTATCCAGTATATTGACTCAATTTACTAGTCATTAATTACTAAATATTCAATAAGCTAGACTTATGTTTCATAAAGTCATTTCCTGCTTTCCCATTATAAAGAAAAGGATCTGTGTTTCATTCTGTGTGTGGATATTCATGTTAATCAAATTACCAATGTCTGTTCAAATCTCAAGTACTAAATATCATATCAAGACAAAGAACTGTTGATTATAAAGAAGTCAGAGACAGGTCAATGCAATGAGAATGTGTTTTTGCAGACACAGGGTCAGTCATGGTTTCATTACTGAAACATAAGTATGTAAGAAGTGTTAATGGCATTTTAAAACAGACATAGTAGGGAGAGGGGTAGTGGTAATATGGAGCCTAATATGGATGCAATTCAAAAAATGATGAGAAAATACACCAAATGCCAGGAGTAGTATCATTTCATAGAGTAGTATCATTTCATAGAGTAGTATGTCTTCATAGTGAGACAATAGATACATTTTATTTTCTTCTAGAATTTCCTTTGCATTAAAATTACTTCATCAAAGGTATATCATCTGTGAAATCAAAGTTAATTGTTAAAAATGCAAAATACATATGGAAAGATTGTGACACCTAGATGACATGCCATGAATGTGAGTTTAGTCTATAAACATGAAATATAAATAAAAGGTGATTAAAATCCAAAAACACACAAGAAACCCATGTTCGTAAAGTCTCTATTCTTTAAAAAAAATAAGGAATAAAATAATGTAGCTATAGACAACCTTTTTAGAGGCAAATGGGAAAGCTTTGCTTATTGAGATTGTATTGTGAAACATGTTATATGAAAAGAACATGAAGGCAGTGACTTTGGCCTGTTTTTCTCTCTTCCACCATTCCTAGGACTTAGAGGAAAACCTGGTACATAGTTGGTAATTAAATGTGTGTTGAATGAAGTAACGAATTAATGTATTTGTTCAGTCTCTCAAACTAATCATTTCAATTAGGTGATGATAGAGGGATGGTAGAGAGGTCAAGTAACTTCCACAAGATTACACAGTCTGGAATCAGATCTCCAAAAATGTTTGTGCTGTCCACTCAAATTTACTGAAACTATGTGTCCTGAAATATTATTTACATGTTACTAGTAAAATTAAGGTGGAACAGAAGGTATTATTTGGAATCAGTCAACCTATGATGTAATCAATAAAAACTATAAAAATCAGTCTTACTTATGCAGATTGTAGCATGTTACAGGATTATATAAAAATAGAGAAGTTTAAAGTTGTGATAGTAAGTGTGACTAAAAAGCACAATTAAGAAAAGCTATAGAAAATAAATCTGTGCAGCCTATCTCTGTAGGTGTACTAAATTGTATAATACAAATTTTATGCCTTATAAAATTTCAGAGAAGGGGAAAATCCCATAAGGTTAAAAGCCAGTCTTTTAAAGTCATAGAGAAGAATATGAAAGGACTGTCAGGTGAGGGGAACAAATGAGTAAATGTAGGGGAATCCAAGATGATGACAGAGTAGGTGCAAGTTATATTCGCCACCTCCCAGGACCAAACTAGAATTACAACTAAAATATAGAGCAATCAACCTGAATAACCAAGTGAAAACTAGCTGAACAGGAGTCTTATAGACAAAGTATTTACAGAAGAAGCCACATAAAGACTGGTACAAGGGAGGAGATGTGGAAAGGCTGGTCCTGCTCCAAAGGGTAGTGGCTGAGATGCTGGAGGAATATCTCAGCTGCAAATATTCCTCATGAGGAGCATGGGGTCTCATCCTCATGCAAGCCTCCTCAGCCCATAGCACAAGAGCTAGGAAGAGGCATCCATATGATATCTGGCCGTGATAATCAGTGGGAATTCTATCTGCCACAGAGAGTTGTGAGTCTGCTAGAGAAACAGGTACCCTCTTAAAGGGCCAATGCACAAAATCTTATTTTCAGCCATTCGCAATGGGCTCCAAAAAATCGAGGGCGGAACAGACTAGTCACATGATGAGAAACTGGGGTCTGTGGCTCTGGGGTCAGAGCTGAAGGGACAGGCAACTGGATTTCTGTGCTGAGTCCCTCCTCTATACTGCAGACACCTGTCTCTTGAGTGGTACACTGCCTTACTTACTGCATCAGCCTGGGGGGCTGCAATAGGCCATACTTCTGGACTCCCATTCACTGCGCCATGTGGAGCTTACACCCTGCTGATTAGCAGCATGGGCCAGGGTGTAGAGGCAGGGGCAAGTTCAGGAAATGCCAGTAAATTAGTTGTGTTGCTTTGGGGAGGGGGTCATTCCCTTCAAATTCCTGTGAACCTGACTGCTGTCTTTCCCTAACAGAAATCTGCTAGCCCCTCCTCTGGTGTTTCTAGTGGCCCCATCCCCCCAATTCCTGGTAGCACCACCTTGCCAAGATCCAGTTCTTCAGGAGGTCTTGGCAGGGTCCAGAAAAGATTAAGTTGTATGGCTCTGAGGAAGGGGCCACTGCCTCCAACATTTCCTGAGCCCGACTGGTGCTTCCCCATCACAAGAGACAGCCTCACCTCCCTGACTCCTGGAGACCCTGCCCTACTGAGCACAGACTTCCAGCAGAATCTGGTATAGACTGAGCTGTGTGGCTCTAGGATGAGGGCCATTTGTTCCTCATACACCCAACCAGTGCAGATGGAGGCAGATGGAGTCATATCTCTGGGTGTTGTGGGCCTTTTCCTAAACTACCTCTATGTGCAGTGCTGGTGGAAGCCAAACTTAGTGCACAACTTGGTCCTTCCCTTGCACACTCAAGCCCAGGAAACACAGCAACAAATTGTGGATCACTTTGTAACTCCAAACAAGTCGCCCAAGGTCAGTCACAGACAGCATCTCATATTGGTTTGCAGCAGAGTCCTTCCCGAGAGGCCCCAAAACAAATACACCCACTGGCCATTGTCAGACATCAAAACAGGATCCAATAAATTTCACAAGCATCATACCCAAAGGGAGATGTCAGCAAGCAACAGACCCACCTGAGGTGAATTCTACTTTATGTGGTCAGCAACCAAAAAGCACCTCAAACACTGTGGTCAAGATCAATTCTCACAGCAAGGCAGCCTGAGTGTCGACCGCATGCATGAAGGGACCAATAGCAATCAAGACTCAATTATGACAGGAAGGTTCACATAACCCATAGAAGGAAAATTCCTAGAGCACCCACCCCAGTTCATCAAAGAGACTGTGCCACACCCACAGGACACCTAATATATAAGGCCACCCTGCTAAAACTGTGAGTGATAGCAGATCTGCCTGATACATAGATACAAACACAAAGAGGTGGCCAAAATAGAGAGACAAAAAACATTCCCCAACTGAAAGAACAGAAAAAATACACAGAAAAACATCTAAGCGAAATGAAGACATGCAATTTACCAGACAGAGTTAAAAAAATAGTTATAAAGATGCTTAAGAAACTTAGTGAGGACTTCAACAGTGTGAAAAAGTACATGGAAACTATAAACAGAGCCAGTCAAAAATGAAGAATATAATATCTGAAATGAAGAATACAGTATAAAAATAAACAATAGGTTACATGAAGCAGAGGATTAAATTAGCAATTTGAAAGACAAGGTAGTGGAAAACACACAATCAGATCAGCAAAAGAAATAGAAAGAAACTTTTAAAATGAAGATAATTTCAGGGAACTTAAAACAACAAAAATCATGACAACATCCATATAATATGGGTATCAGAAGGATAAGAGAGAAAGCAAGGAATTAAGAATGTATCTGATGAAATAGTGGCAGAAAATCTTCCTAACTTGGTGAAGAAAAACCACACAAGTCCAGGACGTGAAAAGAGTCCAAAACAAGATGAACCCAAAAAAGCCCAACCAAAAGACATCATAATTAAAATGGAAAAGTTTACAGACAAAAAAATCTTAAAAGCATCAACAAAAAGACAGTTAGTTATGTACAAGGGAGCTCCCATAAGACCGTCAGCTGATTTCTCAACAGAACTATTACAGCCAAGAAAAGATTGGTATGAAGTACTCAAAGTGATGAAAAGCAAGGACCTATAAACAAGACTACTTTTGTGATAAAAAAGGATAAGCAACATAGAAAAAGAGGAAATATACCTCAACATAATAAAGGCCATATGTGACAAATCCACAACAGCATCATAATCAACTGGCCAAAACTAAAATTGTTTCCTTAATATCAAGAACAAGACAAACATGTCCACTTTTACCTCTTCTTTGAAATGGTACTGGAGGTCCTAGCTATAGCAATCAGACAAGAGAAAATTAATGATATCCATATTGGAATGGGAGAATTAAAACTGTTCTTATTTGAGGATGATATGATACTGTATATGGAGAATCCTAAAGATTCCACCAAAAACTTCTAGAATTGATCAATGAATTCAGTAAAGTAGCAGGATTTAAAACAAATATCCACAAATTAGTTGTATTTTTATATGCCAATAATGAAGTATCAGAAAGGGAAATTAAGGAAATAATCCCATTGACAACTACTTCAAAAATTCATAGGAATACAGTTAACTAAGGCTGTAAAAGACCTGTACTCAGAAACTTATAGGACAATGAAGAAAGACATTAAAGAAGGTACAAGTAAGTGGAAGCATACACTGTTTTCATGTATAGAAAGAAATAAATCATTAAAATGTCCATACTACCCAAAGCAACCTATAGATCCAACATAATTTATATAAAAATACCACTGACATATTTCACAGAATTAAAGCAAATATTAAAAAAATATGGAACCAAAAAAGACTCCAAATAGCCACAGCAATCTTGAGAAAGAAGAACAAATTTTGAGGAATCGTGCTACCTGACATCAAATTAGACTACAAGGCCAGAGTATCAAAACAACAGGATACTAGGATAAAAACAGGACTTTTGATCAATGGAATATAATAGAGATCCCTGAAATAAACCCATGAATTTATGATCGATTAATACACATATTTGAAAAAATAGGCAAGAATACAAATGGGTTAAAGATAGTTTATTCCATAAATGGTGTTGGGAAAATTGGACAGACATGTGCCAACAAAAAAAAAAAACCCAAAAAACAAAATCAAAAACCTAAAACTAAACCACATTCTTGCACCACACAAAAGATTAAACTCAGAGTGAATTAAACAGTTAAATGTTAGACTCAAAACCATAATAGGCAGTAAAACCTCTGCTATTTCTCATAGCAATATTTTTTTCTGATATATCTCCTCAAGCAAGGGCAACAAAAGAAGATATAGACACATGGGACCACATCAAATGAAAACATTTTTGCACAGCAAAAACAAACACCAAAAAAACCCAAAAGGCAACTCACTGAATGGCAGAACAATTTCACAAATCATATATCAGATAAAGGTTTAATATCTGAAATTTATAAAGAACATGAAACTAAACACCAAAAAAATACAATGTAATTTTTAAAATGAGCAAACTTGAATAGATACTTCTCCAAAGAGGACATACAGATGGCCAATAGCCATGTGAAAATATGCTCAACATCGCTAATCATCAGAGAAATGCAAATTAAACCCACAATCAGACATCACCACACACCATTAGATGGCACCATTAGAATGGCTGCCATCAATAGGTCAACAAACAACAAGTATTGGTGAGAATGTAGAGAAATTGGAACCCTTTTATACTGTTGCTGGGAATTCAGATTGGTGCAAGCACTGTTTATTTATTTGCTTTTTATTGTCATTCAAGTACAGTTGTCTCCATTTTCCCCCACTGCTCTCCACTGCCCCAACAAACCCCAACTCCCACCCTCAATCCTACAATACTATGAATGTGTCCATGGGTCCTTTATACATGTTCCTTGAAGACCCTTCTCCTTCTTTCCCCAATCATCCCCCTCCCCATTCCTACTGGTTACTGTTCTTTATTTCTATGTGTCTGGATATATTTTGCTTGCTTGTTGTTTTCATTCATTAGGTTCCACCTATATATGAGATCATATAGTATTTGTCTTTCACTGCCTGGCTTATTTCACTTAGTATAATGCTCTCCAGTTCCATCCATGCTGTCAGGAAGGGTAGGAGCTTCTTCTTTCTTTCTGCTGCATAGTATTCCATCATGTAAATATACCATAATTTTCTGATCCACTCAATTACTAATGGGCACCTTGGTTGCTTCCAGCACTTGGCTATTGTAAATTCTGCTGCTCCCCACATTTGAGTGTATAGATTCTTTGAATTGGTGTTTCAGGATTGTTAGGGTATAATCCCAGGAGTGGAATTGCTAAGTCAAAACACAGTACCATTTTTAGTTTTTGCAGAAATTCCATACGGTTTCCCACAGTGGCTGCACCAGTCTGCATTCCCACAGTGTACTAGGGTTTCCTTTTGTCTACAACATCACAAACAGTTCTTTGTGATTGATTTGTATAAAATGGCCATTGTGGCTTTCATGAAGTGATATCTCATTGTGGTTTTAATTTACATCTCTCTGATGGCTAGTGATGCTGAGCATCTTTTCATGTGTCTCTGGGCCCTCTGTAAGTCTTCCTTGGAGAAGTGTCTGTTCAGGCCCTTTGCCCATATTTTAATTGGGTTGTTTGTCTTTCTGGAGTGGAGTTGTATGAGTTCTTTATGTATTTTGGGGATCAGACCCTTGTCCGAAGTATCATTGAAAATATATTTTTCCATATGATTTGTTTCCTTTTCATTTTGGTGACATTCTCTTTAGCTTTGTAGTTTGGTGAAGTCCTATTTTTTTATTCTTTCTTTCCTTGATCCAGGGGAAATATTGGTGAAAATATTGCTGCTATGAAATATGAGATATTCCTGCTTCTGTTCTCCTCTAGGACTTTTATTTTCATGACTTATATTTAAGTCTTTTATTGTTCTTGAGTTTATTTTGGTGTATGATATAAATTGGTGGTCTAGTTTAATTTTTTTTGCATGTAGTTGTACTTATTAATAAAAGAAAAAGGCCAGACACTATTATACCACAGAGAATTATATATGCTATTTCCCTACCTGGAAAAATATTTTCTTCCCAACTTTCCTGAGTAATCTTTACTCATCTTTCATATTTTAGCTTGATTATTACTCCCTCTGGAATGTTTCTTGTTATCATAAATTTTAAAATTATGTTTTTGGTCCCATAATTTGAGAAAAGTAAAATCCATCTTTCCAACTAGACTGTATGAGACAGAAAATGACTTTCCCTTTCCTTCATCAGAGATTTCAGATCATTGATGAGATTCAGGAAAATATGATGGCAATTGGGAGAACTGTGTGAGGTCTCAAGCTGCCTGCTTTGAAAGGGACTGAGGCATCGTTGTCCTATATACAATGTTTCTTGTGTCTTGTATGTTCTTCAGTAAATGTCTGTATTTTTCATAGTACATGGCTGGATACCTTCTGGACAGATCTTGTATTTTGGATATCTTGAACCTCTATCCATGTCAACACCAAAAGACAGAATGAGAGATGAGACAAACAGAATGATATATCCAAACTCAAATACCTTGGGTAATAGTGCTATCACCGATAGAATTAGGGCCCTGATTAGAGGGAACTGGTTTGCATGGGAAGTAATACTGAGTTTAGAAAAATCTACTAGGTACTTGGAAATAAAGCCTTTGGGCTTAGACTAGAGGACATCATTGGGAACTGTGATAAACTTTTGAGAAAAAAGCCAGTGTCCCTGGTATGAACTTGTCTTAGTCAGCTTAGGCTGCCAAAACAAAATACCACAGACTTAAAAAGCATCTGGAGGCTGGAAACTAAGATCAAATGCCAGTAGAGTCAGGTTCTGGTGAGAACTGCCTTCCTAAATCACGAGTGATTGCCTTCTTATTCTGTGCTTACAGAGCCTTTCTATAGTGCATTCCCATGGAAAGGAAGAGAAAGGTAGAGTGAGAGCAAGAGCAAGAGAGAGAGAACTCTTCTCTTATGGAGCCACAAAGGACCCCACCCTTATGACCTCATCTAAACTAATCAATTCCCCAAGTTCCCATCTCCAAATACCATCACATTGGAGGCTAAGGTTTCAACATATGAATTTGGGGAATACAATTCAGCCCATGTCATTCTGTCCCTGGCCCCCAAAGTTTCATGTCTTTCTCACATGCAAAATATAATAATTCCATCCCAATAGCCCAGAGAGTCTTAATTTGGCCAATATCAAATATGAAGTCTACAGTCCAAAGTTTCAATGAAATATTATCTAAATCTAGATTGAATATGACATCATTCACCATGGGGCAAACTTCCTCTCTAGCTGTGAATGTGTGAAACCAGATGATTTATGTGCTTCCAAAATACAATGGTGGGACAGACATGGTATAGAAATGTCCATTCCAAAATGGAGAAATCAGGAGGAAGAAAAATGTGACAGGTTCCAAGCAAATCCAAAGCCTAGCAAAGCAAATTACATTAGAACATAAATGCAGAGAATAATCTCCTTTGGCTCACTGTTCCACCTTCTGGGCTCACTGAGGCAGTAGCATTACATCTATAGTTCTGTGTGGGGGGTATTTTTCTTGGTTGGAGTCTTATTGGGTGGTCCCAAAAGTCTCAGCTCTTTTATGTGAAAGTATTTTGGTACCACTGCAAAAAATAGCTTTCTAAAATATGAAATAATCTATAAATGAAACATCAGCCAAATTTTTATACTATTTTCTATGTTCACACTGTAATGAGAATCAAGGAGTCACCAAAATAAGAAATTGAGAAAAGAAAATAGATAGAGCAATAATTAGCTATCAGGGAGAGTCAGGGATACCTGTTGACCACTTTGCCTCATACTTCAAAGATGACTTAACATGCTGACATTTAGTGTCTTATCAAAATGATTGTGACAAGTGAATATAATTAATTGTTGTTATTTAATTACGGCTCACCGCTTTATTTGCTCTGCGCCTAGATAAAACATTCCTTTATTTGTTCAGTTCACTCAATCATCAATTCAACAAGTATATTTTGTTCAGCTTTTTTTGTACCCAGTAACTGTTTGAACTTTTTGGATACAATGAAGATAAATGAAGAAGACAGGTGCTACCATTTTGGAGCTTAGATACCAGTAGGAGGTACAGATAAGTAAACAGGAACATTAACATAAAGTGTGATTCATATCAAATGAGGAATCGTATCAGGTGGTACAAGAACACAGAAGAATATCTCATGGTAAGAATTTGTGATGGAAGATGTTTGGATGGTTTAATCACAGAGGGACTAGAGTGTTCCAGGCAGAGGGTACAGTGTATGCACAGGTTTTGAGTTCACACACACACAGAAAAGTGAAACATGGCATGCCTTAAGGAAATTGAAAATATTTGAGGGTTAAAATATTTAATTAATTAATTAATGGTAACCTTGATCTAGAATGCTAATTGTCAACCCGGAGTGATTTTTGCCCCCAGAAGATGATATTTGGCAATACCTGGAAACATTTTTGGTTATTATAACAGGGTGGAAAGGTCTACAAGCATCCAATGAATAGTGGCTAGGGATACTATTAAATATCCTATAATGGGCCCTGGCTGGTATAGCTCAGTGGATTGAGCGCAGGCCTGTAAACCAGACAATTGCAGTTTGATTCCCAGTCAGGGCACATGCCTGGGTTGCAGGCCAGTTCCCTGCAGGCCAGTTCCCAGCAGGGGATGCATGAAAGGCAACCATACATTGATGTTTCTCCTCCTCTCTCCTTCCTTTCCCCTCTAAAGATAAATAAATAAAAATCTTAAAAAAATATCCTATAATGCACAGGACTGACCCACACAACAAAGAATTATCTGACGCAAAATGCCAATAGTGCCAGAGTTAATATACTCTGGATTACATCATAGCATGTCCCAATAGTCACTTATTACAAGTGTAAGTAATTATGTTATTAATACTAAAATAATTTCTTCAATGGCTATCTTCTCTGTTACACTGAAATTTCATGAAGCCCAAGAATAAGTCCTATTCATGGCTATATCCTTAATGTCTAGTATGATTTTTTTAGCACATAGTGGGTATTAAATAAGCTTTCTTTCATTGGCTTAAAGGGTGATTAATAATTGACCAGAGATGAGGATGGCCAAAAGTTAAATGAGTTGTAAGGTGGTGGCATATCATGTAGGATCATGTGTCAGGAGACACATCCAAAGGTTGTCTTGGAAAGGGGAAGCCTTTTTGCCAATATATTATTAGCCACCTTCCCAATCTTTGACATGAAAAGCTGACATTTTTACAAAGCATTGCAAAGTGCTATGCAAGAGCAATTTTAAGATGAATTCACTACCCCTGAATCAGAGCACATTATCACTATAACCCCCTCTTATAACTGTGAAAGCATTTGTTATCTCTGCAGAATTTCTGGAGGTGCCATTTTATTAAGGAGCTTAGCCTTTTTCATGAAGAGAATGGGTAGTGACATGACCAGACTTGCAGTTTAGAACTTTAACTATTGCTACAGTGTTAAAATGGTTTAAAGGAAAAAGACTGAATGTAAGGAGAACAGTTAGCAGACTGCACCCTAATCCAACAAGAGATTGGAGAGGCTGAGACTAAAACAGAGTCAGGAGAGCTGAAAGAAGTGAATATTATTTTAAATCAATTTTAAAAGGCTAAGAGGAGGCAAAAGAAGTAAAAAATGATTCAAGATATGTGCCCTGGAAAATTCTGTAAATGTGACAGGAGACAATAAGGAAGAGAAGCAGATTTGGAGGTAAAAATGATTTCTATTTTAAATATGTTGAGATTAGTTGTATGAAAAATATCTGAGTAGAGATACGTGGTATTCTGCTTCATATGTTACCCTGAAGTTGAGAGGTTGATCTGGGCTGGAAATATACTTTGTAATTCACGAGAACACAGCTAAACTAAGCACTGGGAGTTTATAAGAGCACTCAGGTAGTGGAGTATACATTCTGACAAGAAGAGAGCAAACAAGATTATCCTTAAACATATCAATATGTAAGTATTAAAGCGGAGGAAGAAGAGAACTAAGAAGAGTTTTGGAACAATCTGTAATGTTTGAGGAAAAGCAGAAGAGTGTGTAGTCGCAGTTTCCCAAGAGAGATTTTCAAAAAGAAGAGAGTGGCCAACTGTAAAGTGAGGGTTGAGGAATGGGTTTCAATTTGATGTTAAGTGAAGAAATAACATTTTGAACCTTTTAAAAAAAAACAATCAAGAGCATTTTCAGAGAAATGATGAGCTAAGGAGGAGTGGGTTGAATTGCGAGCAGGAACAAAGGAAGTTCAAAAAGGTGCCCAAATTTTAAGTTTCAGTCCAAAGGTGAGGAGTAAGATAGAGTTAAGGTTGGGAGGAATGTGCCATTGAAAAGGGGATATACGAAAAAATACAATACGAGAAGAAAAAAGATACTTGAGTATGTCTAAATTCTAATAAAAGTCAGGATTCAATTAAGCTGGAGCATTCACTGAAGCAAATGCAAATTGGTTTCTTCAGATGAAGATTGGAAGTTGTGAGGCACAGCCTAAAGAGAAGAGCATCCACAAAAAACATTTCAAAGATCCTCCACTTTCCTTCAGCCTCTTACTTTATTACCTGCCTTTCCACATTAAACAGATGATGTTCATTCCTGCTTCAGAGCAAAGAAAGGCTTACCTAAGTATTACACCTGAGCCAGAAACCAGAAAGTAAAATATCTGTCTACAAAATAATCCCAAATGTTTGTGTAGAGGAGGTTAGCGTACTAGTTAAGAGAAGCACCTCCAACACTAACAGATCTGGTTTAGTACCATGTGCCTGCAACTCACCATCTGCCTGACTTGGACAAATTGTACACCTCATGTTTGTCATCTACAAAACTGTATAAAATAGTACCCTTGGTGTTTTGGTAAGTTTTAAATGAGATAATAAAGGGTTTGCACAGTGTCTGGTACACAGTAAGCATGCAATTAATGTTAGACAAGGAAAAGGTAAAGATGATGTAGAAAAATGGTAAAGGCCATAAGAGGTACTACAATGACCAATGCATTCAAGAAAATTTGTTTCAACTAAGTGGTAACCAAAAAAGTGGTTATGAAAATTTTCATGAGAGTTTTTTTCTATGATTTTAAGAGTTTCAAAAATAATGTTTAGAGTTGGCCAATTGTATGGGAGAAATCAATACAGTCGTGAATTCACTTTCCATGGGAGCAAATAATGATATAGCATATTTGAACTGATATATCAGTAGGGCAATCTAATCATTCCAAAGTCTTAAATTGACATTCTTTGACCCACAGATCCTGCTTCTAGAAATTTATACCAAGGAAAAAGTCATTTCCTAACCAGATAATTGTACACAGGTGTATGCAATATGCTATTATAATATTTTCTTTCTTTTTTATTGCTTTTCAAGAACAGTTTTCTGCCTTTTCCCCCACCCCTTCCCACCACCACAGCCCTTCCCACCTCCCTCCCCTGTTTCTACCCTGCCTTGTTATTGTCCATATGATGTTAATGATAGAGGAAAACCAATCTAATGTCCTTCAATGAAGAATTGTTTTAAAAAACCATGGTGTATCCCTTCTTTAAAATAATGTAGAGCCCTTATTAGTGATGATGTAATGCATAGATGGAAATGTGTTTATGAAATATTGAAATGTAGAAAAGCAGGTTAGTAAAGTATGTGTTATATCATATGAGATGATTTTCTGTAAAAGTAAAAAAAGCACACTTGTGTTTATATATTTTGTAAGAAGTCTGCAGAATCCAAAACATTAATCAAAGATGGCTGTAGGTGAGGAAATTAAAATTATCTTTATGATACTCATTTTTTTGACTTTTTAAATCTTCACTGAGAATATATTAATTTTATAATTGAAAAATAAGATATTTTAAAAAGTAAACGATATTCTTTTTTTAAAGATTTTATTTATTTTTAGAAAGGAGGAGAGAAAGAAAGAGAGGGAGAAGAACATCCATGTATGGTTGCCTGTTGAGCACCCCCTAGTGGAGACCTGGCACACAACCCAGGCATGTGCCCTGACTAGGAATCAAACTGGAGACCGTTTGGTTCAACTGCCAGCATTCAATCCACTAAGCCATACTAGCCAGGGCTAAATCATATTCTTAATTATCTGGTTATTCCATCTACACAGTGACAAAAACAAATTGACTTTGTTTTAATGGAAGTAATGTCTTTGTTTGTTTGTTTGTTCTACCTATGGATACCACTGATTGAAACAGTTTAGAATGCCAGAAAGAACTTGGTTTTAGAATTTAACTGTCTCTAGTTCAAACTGATTTATAATATTCTCTCTCTTTCTCTCTCTCACACACACACAAACACATTAAAAACACCCCCAGATTTCTATAAAATAACTCACACATATATAGGAGAGATTCTGACATGTTTCAATGTATAAATAATTGATTTTGAAGGATGATGAGGAAGTGAGCAGGATAGCTTAAGAACATCTTGAGAATGTAGTCTTTGTCTACTTGGGCAGAACTAGACCAGGTCTGTGTGGAAACATTCTAGGGATGCCTGGTTATTCTTGAGGTTAGGTTCTAATGTGCTGTATGATCTGGGGTGAGTTCCATTCTTTCTTAAGACTTCAATTTCCTTATCTGTCAAATAAGACTGGTGCATTGCATGCTCTCAGAGGTTTCTAATACACTAAATTCTTCAATAATCTAATTTGCACAAAAACATAGTAGTCTTCAATGTCTAACTTGAAGAAACAGGCATTTACAAAGTTTCAAAGCAACTACAATTTCTCCATTAAAAAGGGTCTGGAGAAGCCAAGGACACCTTTTAATTTAACAGCTATATATAGTTCTTAGGATGGCAGTGCCCTTGTTATGCTTTACACTACTTCACTTGCATTGTCTCCTTTTAAAAATTAAAGTTAATTAATTGTTTCTTGGAGGTCAAACATTAGAGATTTTAGACATAGGTAATTAAATATTTATTTACACTAGGTCTCAATAGTTCAATCCCACTGTGTGTATGCACATCTGTGTGGGTGATGGACAGGTAGCATATGCTCTCTAAAGCAAGTGCTTGGGAATTTAGATGCAAACACACTTGGCTCAGTAATATGTCCACTTTGGTGAGGCAGTTTTCTTTGATGGAGTGTAATACAAAATTCTATGTATACAGAGCATGTAAACTAGCAAATGTTTACAGCCATGGTAGATTTATTTTCAATTTTTGCAGCATATACTCAAGCTACTTATTCACATCAAGACTACATTATTCATAGCACTACAAACACTGGGGGGTGAGTATCTCCTCTCAAACATATGATATATGCCTTCCTTTCTCCCTCCATATTTCAAGAAGCTTGTGTGCAAGGGCATGTCCATCTGTATGGGGGGCAGAGTGTTTGGCCGTTACTAGTTACTTATTTGTTTTCTGAGTTGATTTTGCCTGTCTAGAAATCAGAAGAAAAAGCTTTAAAATACTTCATCACATATAAATTAATTGCTACTGATATTTCCAAAGGGAAACTCTGCACCCTCTTGGCCTTCTACTTCCCGACTCACCTAAAATGTCTAGTAACTCTTCCTATTAACAGTGTCCACCAAAACAGAGAAGCATTATGACCAATATCATGGAAATGGGTCACACTTTATTGTTTCTCCTCAATTTGGAGAGCACACATCTCACCAGTACAAATTGCATTGCCCTAAGGCAGGTTTTATATATAAGTCATTTACAAAAAGAACTAGGGTAAAACCAGGAGAGCAATTTTTTTCTGTCTCAAATTCAGAAAAGTATATATGATAGCTTTGTCCTCATTTAGCTAGGGGCTCAAATTCTCCTGATGTCCCATAGATTTAGAAAGAACATAATCATTTAGCTATTATCACAAAATCTGAATCACCAGATATGCTTTCTGACTAATCAGGCCCAATAACTGCCTTAAGCTCAATTGTTTTTTCATTAAGTATTACATGAAACATAATTATTGAACAGATAAATCACATTCCAATCTAATTAAATCAAGTATAAAAAAGTAACATACGAATGCTTATACTACTCTAATTCATTAACACTTTCAGAAATGCTTATTTCATTGGTATTATCAAGATATCAAGTTGAATTTTAGTTAAAAAGTAAGATATCATTTGGTAAGCAACTAAAATATATTTAGAACACATATTTGAATATTTAAATATTTAAATAATTTAGTGCTTATTCAAATAATTATTTTATTTACATGCTTAAATATATTTAGAATTTAAATAAATTTGAATATTTTTAAATTAATTTTATTTAGTTATTTTTCAAGTATAGTTTTTTGTCTACTTCTCCCATCCCAGCACCCCCAGCCCGTGCTCACCACCTCCCTCCGATTTCCACCCCTCTTAGTTCTAGTCCCTGTGTCGTTCCTATTTGTTCCTCCAAATCCCTCCCCCTTTTTCCCCTTAAATTCCTTTCCTTCTCCCCACTGGTCACTGTCCCCTTGTTCTCTATTTCAGTGTCTTTGTTTTTATTCTGCTTCCTTGTTTGTTTTCTTGTTTAGCTTCCTGTTAAAGATGAGATCATATAGTATTTGTCTTTCAATACCTGCCCTATTTCACTCAGCATAATGCTTTCCAGTTACATCCATGTTGTTGCAAAGGGTAGGAGCTCCTTCTTTCTCTCTGCTACATAGAATTCCATTGTGTATATGTACCACAATTTTTGGATCCATTCATTTACTGATTGGCACCTAGGTTGCTTCCAACTCTTGGCTATTGTAAATTGTGCTGCTATGAACATTGTGGTGCATAGGTTCTTTGATATTGATGTTTTAGGATTCTTAGGATATAATCTCAGCAGTGGAATTGCTGGGTCAAAAGGCAGGTCCATTTTTATTTTTCTGAGAAAATTCCATACTGTTTTCCATAATGGTTGTACCAGTCTGCAATCCCACCAACAGTGGACTAAGGACCCCTTTTCCCCACACCCTCTCCAACATTTGTTGTTTGTTGCTTTGTTTATTTTATTATTATTTTTTTAATCTGGAATATGCTTTTTATTTTTTTACCTCATTTCCTTCTTTGGAGGTGGAATAAAGGAATTGCAAAATATTCTAAATCAGCATTACATTACAGATATTTCCTCCCAAAATATTATGGGAAATACACACATGTACATAAATATGACACACATGTGCTATATTTACACGTTCATGGCATCTGGGAGGTACAGGAAATAATGTTTTGTAAAATACTTTGAAGATTCTACTATTACCTTTCAAAATTCCTTTTGAGGTTGTTAATTTTTTGTTTGTCTCACTTCATTCTTATCCAGTTGGTGGTGGCTCTGTCTTTTCTTTTCTTTTTTTTAAAAAATTTTATTTAGTTATTTTTCAAGTACAGTTTTTTGTCTATATTTCCCATCCCAGCCTCCCCCGCCCCTTGCACCCCACCTCCCTCCCATTTCCACCCCCCTTAGTTCTCGTCCCTGTGTCCTTCCTATTTGTTCCTCCAAATCCCTCCCCCTTTTTCCCCTTAAATTCCCTTCCTTCTCCCCTCTGGTCACTGTCCCCCTTGTTCTCTATTTCAGTGTCTTTGTTTTTTGTTTTTTTTTTCTGCTTGCTTGTTTGTTTTGTTGTTTAGCTTCCTGTTAAGGGTGAGATCATATGGTATTTGTCTTTCAGCACCTGGCCTATTTCACTCAGCATAATGCTTTCCAGTTCCATCCATGTTGTTGCAAAAGGTAGTAGCTCCTTCTTTCTCTCTGCAGCATAGAATTCCATTGTGTATATGTACCACAATTTTTGGATCCATTCATTGACTGATGGGCACCTAGGTTGCTTCCAACTCTTGGCTATTGTAAATTGTGCTGCTATGAACATTGTGGTGCATAGGTTCTTTGATATTGATGTTTTAGGATTCTTAGGATATAATCCCAGCAGTGGAATTGCTGGGTCAAAAGGCAGGTCGATTTTTATTTTTCTGAGAAAAATCCATACTGTTTTCCATAATGGTTTTACCAGTCTGCAATCCCACCAACAGTGAAATAAGGACCCCTTTTCCCCACAACCCCTCCAACATTTGTTGTTTGTTGCTTTGTTTATGATAGCCATCCTGACTGGTGTAAAGTGGTATCTCATTGTGGTTTTAATTTGCATCTCTCTGATAGCTAATGATATTGAGCATCTCTTCATGTGTCTCTGAATGTTCTGTATGTCCTCCTTGGAGAAGTGTTTGTTCAAGTCCTTTGCCCATTTTCTAATTGGGTTGGGTGTCTTCTTAGAGTGGAGTCTTGTAAGTTCTTTGTATATTTTGGAGATTAAACCTTTGTCTGAGGTATCATTGGCAAATATGTTTTCCCATACCGTTGGTTGTATTTTTAATTTAAGACTGTTTTCCTTAGCCACACAGAACCTTTTTATTTTGCAGAGCTACCATTTGTTTATTCTCTCCTTTATATTCCTTGCTCTAGGGGACATATCCGTAAAAATGTTGCTGCGTGAAATATCTGAGATTTTCTTGCCAATGTTCTCCTCTAGGACTTTAATGGTGACATGGCTTCTATGTAAGTCTTTTATCCACCTTGAATTTATTTTGGTGTATGGTGTAAGGTGGTGCTCAAGTTTCATTATTTTGCGCGTAGCTGTCCAGTTCTCTCAACACCATTTGCTGAAGAGGCTATCTTTACTCCATTTTATGTTACAGCCCCCTTTGTCGAATATTAATTGACTGTAGAGAGTTGGGTTGATTTCTGGGCTCTCTGTTCTGTTCCATTGGTCTATGTGCCTGTTTTTATGCCAGTACCAGGCTGTTTTGATTACAGTGGCCTTGTAATACAGTTTGATATAGGTATTGTGATCCCTCCTACTTTGTTCTTT
Source organism: Artibeus jamaicensis (assembly GCF_021234435.1). Classification (NCBI taxonomy): domain Eukaryota; kingdom Metazoa; phylum Chordata; class Mammalia; order Chiroptera; family Phyllostomidae; genus Artibeus; species Artibeus jamaicensis. The sequence continues at coordinate 22,777,173 of NW_026521506.1, forward strand.
CTCAAAAGTGCAGCTGCTATTCAGGGTTGTTTATGGTTCCATATAACTTTTTGAAGTGTTTGTTCTATGTCTGTGAAATATGCCATTGGCACTTTAAAATGTATTGCATTGAATCTGTATATTGCTTTGGGTAGTATGGACATTTTGATGATGTTAATTCTTCCAATCCATGAACACGGTATATGTTTCCATTTGTTTGTGTCTTCCTTGATTTCCTTCTTCAGGGCTATGTAGTTTTCTGCATACAGGTATTTTACCTCCTTGGTTAGGTTTAGTCCCAGATATTTTATTTCTCTTTTTGCTATATCGAATGGGATTTTTCCCTTGATTTCTGCTTCTCCTCATTCATTGTTAGTATATAACAATGCCTTTCATTTCTGGATATTGACTTTGTATCCTGCTGTTTTGCCAAATTCATTAATTAGTTCGATCAATTTTTTGGTATAGTCTATAGGATTTTCCATGTACACTATCATGTCATCTGCAAACAGTGACAGTTTTGTTTCCTCCTTTCCTATTTGGATGCCTTTTATTTCCTTTTCTTGCCTAATCGCTGTGGCCAAATATTCTGAAACTATATTGAATAAAAGTGGTGAAAGTGTACATCCTTGTCTTGTTCCTGATCTTAGTGGAAAAGCTTTTAATTTTTGCCCATTGGGTATGATATTGGCTGTAGGTGTTTTATATATGGCCTTTATTATATTGAGGAATGCTCCCTCTATTCTCACTTTGCTGAGTGTTTTTAGCAAAAATGGGTGTTGTACCTTATCAAAAGCTTTGTCCACGTCTATTGATATGATCATGTGCTTTTTGTCTTTGCTTTTGTCTATGTGATGTATTACATTTACTGATTTGCTAATTTTGAACCATCCTAGCATCCCTGGGATGAATCGCACTTGGTCATGGTGTATGATATTTTGGATATATTGTTGGATGCGATTTGCTTATATTGTGTTGAGGATTTTAGCATCTATGTTCATCAGTGATATTGGCCTGAAGTTCTCTTTCTTTGTTGTGTCTCTATCTAGTTTTGGAATTAGGATGATGCTGGCTTCATAAAAGGAGTTTGGGAGCTTTCCATCCTTCTGGATTTTTTGGAATAGTCTGTGAAGAATAGGGGTTAGCTCTTCCTTAAATGCTTTGTAGAATTCTCCTGTGAAACCATCTGGTCCAGGGCTTTTGTGTGATGGGAGTTTCTTGATTACTGCTTCAATTTACTTTGCTGTTATTGGTGTATTCAGATTTTCTGTTTCTGTTTTATTAAGTTTTGGGAGATTATATTTTTCTAGAAATGTGTCCATTTCCCCTAGGTTTTCAAATTTCTTGGCATATAGTTCTTCATAGTAATTTCTTACAACTCCTTCTATTTCTGTGGTATCAGTTGTAATGTCTCCTCTTTCATTTCTGATTGTATTTATTTGTGTCTTCTCTCTTCTTTTCTTGATAAGCCTACTTAAAGGCTTGTCTATTTTGTTTATCTTTTCAAAGAACCAACTCCTGGATTCATTGATCCTTTGGATTGTATTTTTAGTCTCTATTTCATTTGTTTCTGCTGTGATCTTCATTATTTCCTTCCTTCTGCTTGCTTTGGGCTGTCTTTGTTGTTGTTCCTCGAGTTCTTGCAGGCATAGGGTTATGTTGTTTGTTTGAAATGTTTCTATCTTCTTTAGGTAGGAGTGTATTGCTATAAACTTTCCTCTCAGGACTGCCTTCGCTGTGTCCCATAAGTTTTGGGCTGTTGTGAGTTTGTTTTCGTTTGTTTCCAGAAACGTTTTGATTTCTTTCCTAATTTCATTCTTGACCCATTCTTTGTTTAATAGCATACCATTCACTCTCCATGATTTTGGGTACTTTGGGTTTTTTTCCTTTGGGGTTGCTTTGCAATTTCAGTCCCTTGTGGTCAGAGAAGATGCTTGGTATGATTTCAATTTTCTTGAATTTTTTGAGGCTCGTTTTGTGTCCTATTATATGGTCTATCTTTGAAAATGTTCCATGTGCATTTGAAAAGAATGTGTATTTAGCTTCTTTGGGATGAAGGGCTCTGTGTATATCAGTTAAGTCCATTTCATCTAGGGTTTTTTTTTAATGCCACAATATCTTTGTTGATATTTTATTTGGAAGATCTGTTCATTTTTGACAGTGGGGTGTTAAAATCCCCTACTATAATTGGTTTGCTGTCAATATCTTTCTTGAAGTCCTCTAAGATTTTCATTATATATTTGGGTGCTCCTATGTTTGGTACATATATATTTACAATGTTATTGTCTTCTTGGTGGATTCTTCCCTTGAGTATTATTATTATTTTTTTTTATTTTTTTAAATTTTATTTAGTTATTTTTACGCAGCAACTTCTTTACTGATATGTCCCCTAGAGCAAGGAATGTAAAGGAAAGAATAAACAAATGGGATCTCATCAAAATAAAAAGCTTCTGCATGGCTAAAGAAAACAGTATTAAATTAGCAAGACAACCAACTGTATGGGAAAACATATTTGCCCTTGAGTATTATGAAGTGACCTTCTGGGTCTCTCTTTATGGCCCTCTTTTTGAAGTCTATTTTGTCTGATATGAGAATTGCTTCCCCAGCTTTTTTTGTTGTCTGTTTGCTTGGTAAATTTGTTTCCAGACTTTCCTTTTAGTCTGTGATGGTCTTGTGTCCTGAGGTGGGTCTCTTGTAGGCAGCATATGTGTGGGTCATGCTTTCTTATCCATTCAGCTATTCTGTGTCTTTTGATTGGAGTATTTAATCCGTTTACGTTTAAGGTTATTATTGATAGGTACTTATTCATTGCCATTTTTATACCTGTGTTCCTCTCTGTCTCTCACTTTTCCTTCTTTTCCTTAAAGCAGTCCTTTTAGTATTTTTGTAGGACTGGTTTGGTGGTGGCATATTCTTAAATAATTAAATATATTTAAATTTAAGTATTTAAATATATTTAAAATATATATTTAAATAATATATGTTTATATTAAATATATGTTTATATATTTAAACATAGTTAAAATGTTTTATGTAATATTGAAAATCTAAATATCGTTCTGAATTTTACACTGTAAAAAATGGTTTCTGAAATATTGAATTATAAAGGAAAGAACAGCAGACTAGACATACACATAGCAACAAGATCTTAAAATAGTCCTGAGAGAAATAGGAAGATCCAGTTACATATAACAAGATACATATATTTAAAATGCATGCTCATGAGCCACAATGCATTTATTAATACTGAAGTAAGGGAAAAAAACATGCATAAAATTCATTAGAATGATTGTGAGCAAAAATGAAATTGGAATGAAAAGTGGAAATTAACAAGAATAAATGAGCAAATAAACAGCAGAGAGTCCTCAACAATTAACTCTGAAGAAATTTGATTAATTCAAAACTCCATACCCAACACTACAAACTTTCCACTACCAGTCCAACAGAGAAAAAATTTTGAAGGTGGTAGAGTAATGACTAGCATTATTTAAAATGCTAAACTATCAAGGTTATAATAAAATCATGAGTGGTCTTAGTTGGTTTAGCAATTGTATTAAAAATCATCTGTGTCCAAGACACATCATAATTAAAATGGAAAAATTAAAAAACAAAGAGAGAATCTTAAAGGCAGCAAGAGAAAAACCAGAGGTAACATACAGTGGAGCTCTGGTAAGGCTAGCACCTGACTTCTCAATAGCAACTCTAGAAGCCAGAAGGGATTGGCAAAAAATAGTCCAAATAATGAAAAGCAAAGGTCTGCAACCAAGACTACTTTACTGAACAAGGGGCTCAATTAAAATAGAAGACCAAGTAATGAGTTTCCCAGAAAAATAAGGTTAAAAGAATACAACTCCACAAAACTAGCATTGCAAGATATGCCAAAGGAACTGCTTTAAGAAGAGGAAGAATGAGAGAGAGAGAGAGAGAGAGAGAGAGAGAGAGAGAGAGAGAACACAGGTGCAAAGGGGATAAATGGTGATAAGTACTATCAATAATGGCCTTAAATGTAAATGGATTAAATGCTCAAATCAAAAGACATAATGTAGCTGAATGAATAAGAAAACATGGCCTGCACAACTGCTGCTTACAAAAGACCCACCTCAGAAAAAGACCTACACAGACTGAAGGTGAAGGGTTTGAAAAAATATGTTAAACAACGGACAAAAAAAAAGTCAGGGTATTTTTTTTCAGTTGTATTTCAGACAAAGTAGACTTCAAAACAAAAGCCAAAATAAGATACCCAGAAGGACACTTCATAATACTCAAGAAAAGATTTCTACAAGAAGACATAAACATTGTAAACATATATGGAGCCAACATGGGAACACTCAAATATATAAGGAAAATCTTGGAGGACTTCAAGAATGATATAGAAAGCAACACACTTATACTGGGAAACTTTAACACCCCATTGTCAACAATGGATAGATCTTCTAAACAAAATATCACCAAGAATATTGGGGCATTGAGCAACGCCCTAGATCAAATGGACTTAACAGATATACATAGAACCTTTCATCCCAGAGAAGCAAAGTACACATTCTTTTCAAATGCACAAGGAACACTTTCAAAGATAGATCACTTCATAGGACACAAAACAAGCCTCAACAAATTCAACAAAATTGAAATGATACCAAGCATTTTCTTGTACCACAAGGGCCTGAAACCAGAAACCAACCTCAAGGAAAAAACTCAAAAATATTCAAATCATGGAGATTGAATAGCATGCTATTGAACAATGAATGGGTTAATAATGGGATCAAGGAAGAAATCAAAACATTTCTGGAAACAAATGAAAGTGAATTAACAATAGCCCAAAACTTATGGGACATAGCAAAGACAGTCTTGAGAGGGAAGTTCATAGCAATACAGACCTACCTAAAAAAGGTAGAAATATTTCAAATAAGCAACCTTCATCAAAATAAAAAGCTTCTGCATGGCTAAAGAATACAGTAAAATGCAAAGGGAACCAATCAAATGGGAAAATATATCTGTCACTGATACCTAGGCAAAGGTTTGATCTCTTAAATATAAATAAAAAATAAAAATAATTTTAAAGCATAAATACACATTTTTAATAAATAAATTTCTGTTTTGCACTACCCCCATATTTATCAAGTGTAAGAGACAAGCAGAGAAATTTTTTAAGAAGCAAAATAAAATAAAATATATAAAGGACTCACAGGACTCCATTCCAAGAAAACAAACCATCCAATTAAAAAATGAGCAAAGGACCTGAATACTTATCCAAGGAGGATATACAGAAGTCTCAGAGACATATGAATGGATGCTCAGCATCACTGGCCATCAGAGAGACACAAATTAAAACTGCAATGAGATATCACTTCATCCCTGTCAGAATGGCCATCATAGCCAAATCAACAAGCTGACCAGGTTGTGGAGAAAAGGGAACTGTAGTACATTGTAGTTGGGAATGCAGACTGGTGCAGCCACTGTGGAAAACAGTATGGAATTTCCTCAGAAAACTCAAAAGGAAAGTGTCTTTTTATCTGGCAATTCCATTGCTGGGATTATACCCTAAGAATCCTGAAACACCAGTCCAAAACAATCTATACACCCCAATGCTCATAGAAGCACAATTTGCAATAGCCAAGTGCTGGAAGCAACCTAAGTGCCCATCAGTAAATGAATAGATTAAAAAAACTGTGGTGCATTTACACAATGGAATTCTACACAGCAGAAAGAAAGAAGGGGCTTCTACCCTTTGTGACAGCATGGATGGAACTGGAAAGCATTATGCTAAGTGAAATAAACCAGACAGTGAAAGAAAAATACCATATGATCTCAACTTTAAGAGGAACCTAATCAACAACAAAAAAAGAAGCAATCAAAATATAACCAAAGACACTGAAATTGAGAATAGGCTGACAGTCACCAGAGGGGAGAGGAGAGGGGAGTATAAGGGGAAAGGGTAAGTGTTTGCAGGAACAATCATAAAGGACACATAGGCAATAACAAGGTGCGTGAAAAGAGGGGAGGGAGGTGGGGAAGCCCAGGTAGTGGGAGGGGTGAGGGGAATATTGAGGGAAAAAAGGGGAGGGGTCATTGAAGGACATGTGTAAAGGACACATGGACAAGGCCAAAGAGGAGTAGGATCTGGCGTGGGAGGTGGGCATGTACCGGGGTAGAAGTGGTGGCGGGGGGGAAATGGGAACAACTTCACTTGAACAACAATATAAAAATAATCTGAAGCTAATAATCAGGGTGGGTTAAAGATTCTATGATATGCATCTACAATGTGATTGAATGCAGCATTAAAAAGAGGAGGTAGACACTAACATTATTTACCATCTACTGAGCATTTGCAATATGTTAATACCTATGCTGTATTAGCTAAAATCATTATTTTAGTTAACACTTTAATGAGGTTTATGAATATGTTGTGGAACAGCCAATCACAAGCAAGAAACAACAAGCCACAAGTACAGAACAAAATATAAGCAGGAAACAGTCAAGCAAAAGCATTCAAGAAAGGAAGGAGAAGATGCCCCCAGTTAGTACTAGTATAGAGAAGTGCTCAGGTGAAATGGCTCTAGTCATGTTCCTCCTCCTCTTCACTGATACCCCACCCAAGACCCCTACCCAGTTCTTGCCTGCCATAAACCCCTTCTTCACCCTTCACCCATTCTTATGAAGTTCCTTTACATCATTTTCCTTCAAATCAATGCCCTTCTGTGCCCACCCCATTGTCCTTCCATGTGTCAAAGCAGCCACACAGGTGAAGATGCCCTTGCAAATGTGTGCAGGCAAAAGATCTTCTGAAACAACTATCATCTGTTCATGAAAGTGCAAGAGAAAAAAACACCAACAGTATGTTTCTGTTACCAGCAGCTGATAAAGACGGTAATTCAAAGCAAGAGACCACACCTTCAGGCAGAACAAAACCAAAAGACCCTAGAGAACTCCAACAATCCAAGTAATGCACTGTGTATAAAGAGACCCAGAGACACAACTATCTGTAGATCTTCTAGCAAAGACTGTGGGGAAATGGCCAACCAGATAGAGACCAAATGTTAACACCATTAGGATACACAGATGGTGATAGTTAAAATCAACAGAATGTGAAAAAGAAGTATGTCTGACTCTGTGAATTCTCTGATTGTGTGGAAAGAGAAAAGGAAAGGAAGAAGCAAATACGTGAGTAGAGACACAGGGTTCCTGCAAGGCAGGGGGCCAGACCTGCAGTTCCACAGTTAGTCAGACTGGGGGATAAGGATAAGGTAAATACAGAACTGAAAACAAGCTTCCTTCTAAACACTTTATCCCATAGGTAGGGGGAAAGGACTTGGAGTTTCTGCCAGTGTGTGTGTGGTGAGAGGGGCCTCCAGACTGGCTGAAACAAGTATTGGATGACAATGGCAAACTCCCCCAAAACCTACACAAATCACTTCTAAGCCACATACCTTATAGTAATATTCATTGCATGTTATCTGATACTGTAAGAAAACAAATGACCTGCAGAAAGACAAAAATTTCATCATACTGCAAGTCACTAACAGCGTCCCTAAGCTCTATCATAATGCTATTTCTGGGTCATAATTTTAACACTAATTAGGGTAATTTTTTGTTCAAAAGATTGGGGGGAGACTAGTGGCCTATCAAGAGTGGGGCGATGGGAGGGTACAAGCAATAATAAGAAAGATTATTTACAGAAAATGTTTATCTTTTCCTTTTTTAAAAATTGTTCAGCCCTGGCTGGTGTAGCTCAGTGGATTGAGCGTGGGCCTGCGAACCAGACAATCGCGGTTCGATTCCCAGTCAGGGCACATGCCTGGGTTGCAGGCTGGTTCCCTGCAGGCCAGTTCCCAGCAGGGGACACACAAAAGGCAACCATACATTGATGTTGCTCTCCCTCTCTCCTTCCCTTCCCCTCTGAAGATAAATAAATAAAATCTTAAAAAAATTGTTCAAATGCATTGTCTCCATATCCATCACCACTTTCACCCACCCCACCTACCTCCACCTCCCATCCTTAATCAAGATGATGTTAATTCTTCCAATCCATGAACACAGTAAATGCTTACATTTATTTGTGTCTTACATAATTTCTTTCTTCAATGTTGTGTAATTTTCCGAGTACAGGTCTTTTATTTCCTTGGTTAAGTTTATTTTTGGGTACTTTATTTTTCTTGCTGCTATAGCAAATGTGATGTTTTCCTTATTTTTGTTTCTGATATTTCATTGTTGGTGTACAAAAATGCCTTCAATTTCTGAATATGGAATTTTATCCTGCTGCTTTGCCAAATTCACTTATTAGACCAAGTAGTTTTTGGTAGAGTCTATGGGGTTTTCTATGTACACTATCATATCATCTGCAAACAATGACAGTTTTACTTCCTTCTTTACAATTAGGATGCCTTTTATGTCTTTTTATTGTCTGATCACTGTGCCTAGGACTTCCAATACTATGTTGAATAGAAGTGTTGAAAGCAGGCACCTTTGTTTTATTCCTGATCTTAATGGGAAAGATTTTAGTTTTTGCTCATTGAGTATGATGTTGGCTATAACCTTCTTATATATGGCCTTTATTATGTTGAGGTATATTCCCTCCACTCCCACTTTGTTGAGTGTTTTATCATAAATGGGTACTGTACCTTATCAAATGATTTTTCCTTATTTATTGATATGATCATGTGATTTTTAAAAAATATTTTATTTATTTATCTTTAGAGGGGAAGGGAAGGAGAGAGGGAGAGAAATATAAACGTATGGTTGCCTCTTGTGTGTCCCCTGCTGGGAACTGACCTGCAACCCAGGTATGTGCCCTGACTGGGGATTGAACTGTGATCCTTTGGTTTGAAGGCCTGTGCTCAATCCACTGAGCTACGCCAGCCAGGGCTGATTTTTATCTTCCTTTTTGTTTATGTGATATATTACCTTTATTTATTTGTGAATATTGTACATTTTTTGAACCCCTATGATGAATCCAGCTTGACCATCGTATATGATATTTTTGATGTACTGCATGTTGTTTGTCAGTATTTTGCTGAGGATTTAACATCTATGATTATCAGTGATATTGGCTGGTAGTTTTCTTTCTTGTGTGTTTATTTGGTTTGGGGATTAGGATGATGCTGGCTTCACAAAAGAGTTTGGGAGTTTTCTGTCTTCTTGGTTTTTTTGGAATAGTCTGAGAAGGATAGAAGTTACCTCTTCTTTAAATATTTTGTTAAATTCTCCTGTGAAACCTTCTGGTTCAGAGTTTTTGTGGCCTGGAAGTTTTTTTATTATTGTTTCTATTTCACCAGATGTTAGTCTGTTCAGGCTTTTTGCTTCTTCTTCATTCAATTTTGGAAGATTATATGTTTCTGGAAATTTGTCCATTTTACCCAGGTTTTCAAATTTCTTGGCATATAGTTGTTCATAGTAATTTCTTATAATCCTTTGTATTTCTGTGGTATCAATTATAATCTCTTTCATTTCTAATTTTATTTATTTGGGTCCTCTCACATTTTTTTTCTCTCTAATTTTTTTGATGTATCTGGTTAAAGTTTTGTCAATTGTGTTTATCTTTTCAAAGAACCAGCTCTTGGATTTATTGATCCTTAGAATTATTTTTAGTCTCCATGCAGTTTAATTTTGCTCTGATCTTGGTTATTTCCTTTCTTCTACTCTCTTAGGCTTTGTTTGTTGTTGTTCCTCTAGTTCTTGTAGCTGTAGGATTAGGTTGTTTATTTGACCTATTTCTATCTTTTTTAGGTAGGCCTATATCACTATGAACTACTTTATCAGGATTTCCTTTGCTGTGTCCCATAAGATTTGAACTGTGGTGTGTTCATTTTCATTTGTTTCCGGAAATGTTTTGATTTCTTCCTTGATCTTGTTATTAACAGATGCATTGTTTAATAGCATGCTATTCAATCTCCATGAATTTAAATGCTTTTGATTTTTTACTTCAAGTTGGTTTCTAGTTTTAAGCCATTATAATCCAAGAAAATGCTGCTATGATTTCAATTTTCTTGACTTTCATGAGGCTTGTTTTGTGTCCTATGATGTGGTCTACCTTTAAAAATGTTCCTTGTGGGACTTCCGCCAAGATGGAGGCATAGGTGGATGTGCCGTGCCTTCTCACATAACCAAGTTTAGAGACAACTAAATATTAGCAACAGAAAACACAGCCAGAACACGGAAAATTGAACTTTTTGGAAGTCTGTTAACAACAAATTCTTCAGCCTGACCGGTAAGGGGCGAAACCAGCAGCTGGTGAAGCGGGGTTGCACAGGAGGAATTGGTCAGACAGACTCAGGCGTGCGGAATCCAGGCGCAGGGTTGGACCTAGTGAGCAACCGAGCGAGTCACCAGTCGAGCGACCACTAAGGAGACAGCGGGGAAGCGGTGCTGCGTGTTGACTGTGGTCGCCCCATTGTGCGCGAGCGGACAGGTGAGGGAGTGGGCGGTTGGACCGGGCCCCAGCGGTCCCCTTGGCAAGCGGCAGTAGAGGGCGCCACCATTTCCCTGCTCTGACCACGCCCCCACATACAGCGTCACAACCCAGCGACCTAGGAGTCCAAGGCACCGCTTCTCACACTTAAAGCGCCAGAACAGACCAAAAATGTCGCAAGTTCTCAAAGGCCCAGAGCCTATAGATCTAAGCAATGAAGAAATAGCTAAACTCTCAGACGCACAGTTTAAAACACTGGTCATCAGGATCCTCACAGAACTGGTTGATTATAGCCACAAATTAGACAAATATATGAAGGCGAAACTAATTGAAATGAATGGAATTGCACAGGAAACCAATAGCGATGAAAAGGAAACTGGGACTCAAATCAATGGAGTGGACCAGAAGAAAGCAAATAATGGCAAAACAGAAAAGAGTCAAGAAGCAAGAATTCAAAGAAATGAGGAGAGTCTTAGGAACCTCCAGAACATCTTTAAATGCTCCAACATCCGAATTATAGGGGTACCAGAAGGGGGAAAGGAACAGCCACCAGTGGAAAACTTATTTGAACAAATAATAAAGGAGAATGGCCCCAATCTGGCAAAGGAAATAGACTTCCAGGAAATCCAGGAAGCTCAGAGAGTCCCAAAGAAGTTGGACCCAAGAAGGAACACACCAAGGCACATCATCATTACATTAGCCAAAATTAAAATGAAGGAGAGAATCCTAGAAGCAGCAAGAGCTAAGGGGACAGTCACCTACAAAGGAGTCCCCATCAGATTGTCAGCAGATTTCTCAAAAGAGACCTTCCAGGCAAGAAGGGGCTGGAAAGAGGTATTCCAAGTCATGAAATCCAAAGACCTACAACCAAGATTGCTCTATCCAGCAAAACTTTCATTTAGAATGGAAGGACAGATAAGGTGCTTCTCAGATAAGATCAAATTCAAGGAGTTCATCATCACCAAGCCCTTATTATATGAAATGTTAAGGGGACTTATCTACGAAAAAGGAGTTAAAGAAATATGAACAGTGAAAAGACAACAAACTCACAGTTATTAACAACCACACCTAAAACAAAAGCAAACTAAAAGGACAGCTAGATCAGGAGTGGAAACATAGAAATGAAGATCTCAAGGAGGGTTAGCAACAGGGGAGTGGGAGGAGGAGATGCGGGGAGAAGTTACAGAAAATAAGTGGCATAGACAGTAGATAGAAAATAGATGGGGGGGCAAGAATAGCATGGGAAATATAGAATCTAAAGAACTTGAGACACATGGTCATAAACAAAGGGGGGTAATGGTGGGGAAGGGCGGGTAGGGTGGAGGGGAATGAAGGGGGGAATAGAACAACTGTAACAGCATAATCAATAAAAAAATTAAAAAAAATAAATAAAAATGTTCCTTGTACATTTGAAAGCATATGTAATTTGCTTCTTTGGGATGAAAAGTTCTACATGTATCTGTTAAGTCCATTTGATCTAGGGCATTGCTCAATGCCCCAATATCCTTGCTGATATTTTGTTTGGAAGATCTATCCATTGTTGACAGCGGGGTGTTAAAACCCCCCAGTATAAGTGTGCTGCTGTCTATATCTTTCTTTCTTCTTTTATTTGGTATGGAATTTATTTATTCTGCCTATACACTTGTAGGGTTTTTTATTTGTCTTAGTTTTGAAATATTTTTGGAGTAATATGTTTCTTTTAAAAATTATTTTATTGTTGTTCAATTACAGTTGTCTTCATTTTTCTCCCATTGTTCCCCCCACCCCAGCCTAACCCACCTCTCCCCTTGCTTCCACCCTCCCCTTTGGTTGTGTCTGTGTATCTTTTCTAGTAATTCCTGAAATCCCTCTCCCCCATTATCCCCTCCTCCCTTCCCTCTGGTTACTGTCAGATTGTTCTTAATTTCAATGTCTCTAGTTATATTTTGCTTGCTTTTTTCTTTTGTTGATTATGTTCCAGTTAAAGGTGAGATCATATATTTGCACCTCACCACTTGGCTTATTTTATTTTGAATAATGTGCTCCAGTTCCATCCATGCTGTCTCAGAGGGTAGGAGGTCCTCCTTTCTCCGTGCTGCATAGTATTCCATTGTGTATATGTACCATAGTTTTTGATCCACTCATTTACTGATGGGCACCTTAGGTTGCTTCCAGCACTTGGCTATTGTAAATTGTGCTGAGTCCTCAAAATTTTTCCTTATATATTGGGTGCTCCTATGTTGACTCCATATTTGGTATGGTTATATCATCTTGTTGGATTATTTCCTTGAGTATTATGAAGCATTTTTCTATGTCTCTTCTATGGCCTTTGTTTTGAAGTCTATTTTGTGTGATATAAGTATTGCTGCCTCAGCTTATTTTCCCTGTCCATTTGCTTGGAATATTTTTTCCAACCCTTCAGTTCAGTCTGTGTAGGTCTTTTTTTCTGAGGTGGGTCTCTCGCAGGCAGTATATGTGCAGATCATGTTTTCTCATCCATTCAGCTACCCTGTCTTCTGATTGGATCATTTAATACATTAATATTTAAGGTTATTAGTGATAGGTACTAATTCATTTTTGCCACTCTATATCTGTGTTCCCCCCTCTCTGTCTCTTTTTTTTTCTCTTCTTAAAGCAATCCCTTTAGCATTTCTTGCACTTGTGCTGTGGTTGAGTTGTATACTTTCAGCCTTCTTTTGTCTAGGAAACTCCTTATTTTACCTGCTATTTTAACTGAAAGTCTTGCTAGATAGAGTAATCTTGGTTGCAGGCCTTTGCCTTTTATACTTGGAATATTTTTTGCCATTCCCTTTGGTGTATAGTGTTTCTGTTGAGAAGTCAGGTAGTAGCCTTCTTGGAGCTCCCTTGTGTATTACTTCCTGTTTCTCTCTTGCTGTCTTTAAGATTGTCTCTTTAAAGGCAGCAAGAGAGTTTGGCATCTTAATTATGATGTTTCTTGGCATTTTAATTATGATGTTTTTTAGAGTAAGCCTAGGTGGTTTCATCTTGATTGGGAATATCCATGCTTCCTGAACTTGTGTGTTTTTTCCAACCCTGGATTAGGGAAGTTTTCTATCATTATTTTTTCAAACAGGATTTCTATCGCTTGCTCCTTTTCTTTTCCTTCTGGTATTGCTATGATTCAAGTGTTACTGCATTTCATGTTGTCCTGCAGTTCCCTTAAGCTACCTTCATATTTTTTTAGTCTTCTCCCGCAGATGCTCTACCTCAGTGTTTCTTTCTACCTTGTCTTCTGGCTCAGTAATTCAGTTCATTGCTTCATCTGGGTTGTTTGTAGTTCCTTCTAGTGTATTTTTTATGTCTAATATTATGTTTTTCACTTCTCCCTAGGTCTTGTATATAGTTTCTATTTCCTATTTCATAATATTGTTTTTCCTACTCAGTTCCTTGTAGTGCAGTCCTCAAGCATCCTTATAACCATTCTTTTGTATTCTATATATTAATAGTTTGATTGCATCCATATCATTTAGTTCTTTTACTGGGGAATCTTCCATTCCTTTTAATTGCTGGTTATTTCTTTGTCTCTCATTGTAGTTGACATATTTTTTTGTTTCTGAAATTCCAGATGTTCTGATTTGCCAGCTGTTTTCATAGGGTGAACTGCTGTGGTGGGAGTTCTATGGGACTCAGTGGTGAGGTCTCCTTGATCCCCTTGCCTGGATACTCTAGGGTTGCTCTTTCTTTATTTGTTTGGGCTCTCTTGTGGTAAACTTTACCTGTTGGTGGCTCCTTTGTTGGTGGGTTCTTCCCTCCAACAGATTTATTGGTATTCACAACTCCCACCTTGTTTTGTATGCTGTTGTAAATTATTGGTTAGCAAAGCAGTATTACCAGAATGCCAAACATACGCCAGCAAAAATAATACCCCTAACATATCAGCAATCTCAACCACAATACAAGTAAAATTAATAAAGGTGAAAAGAGAATGTGGATACTATATGATATGACAAAGGGAATATGAGAAGACTAAAAGAGAGTGAGATATTGTGTAGTAAGAAGAATGGAAATTGATAAGATTGAGATAGAATCTAGATAAAAAAAGAGAGAAAAATTTAAAAAGTAAGTATAACACAAAAGGGCTATGGGAACAATGGGGTAAGAAAGAGGAAGAGTGTACTATGAAGTTTTAAGTAAAATTGAAAAGGTACTGGACCAACAAGAGCAAAATTGCAAGAAACCCACAGCAGAATTGATAGCAACAACAGTTGGATGACTTTTAATAAAGGTGGGATGGGAATAATAATATTGTAGAAAAGTGAAAAGTGAATATGAGATGTCTACAGTAAAGAAAACTGATTTAGAGAGAATGGGGAAAGCTAACCTATAAGAGTAATGCATAAAGTTCAACTGAGACAAGAGAAAAAAGAGGAAAAAAGAAAGAGAAAAAAGGGAAAGAAAAAACAATGAAATAAAATTCCTTACTTAAGTGATCATGGGCAAGTTGAAGGCAAAATGGAGTAAGACAGAGGGAGAATATTCTATGGGATTTAAAATACAAGCAAACAATAAACAATAGGAATTCCTTTGAAGAAGTACAGTAATCATAATATTTCACCCAACTAGCCACTGATTATAAAGTGTAAAAAAGAAATAACACTCTGAGGGGAGCTTTCAAGATGGCGATGGAGTAGGACAGAGCAGATACCAGTTCCTAGTACAAAAGGGAGAGAAACCTGCCCGATCAGAGGAGGAGAAGCCAGCAAGCCAGGAAGCCTGCAGTTGCCAAGCATATATGAAAATAAAGGACCAGAAACCTAAACGGTCACAGAGGAACCAGACAGTAGGGAGACAGCAGTGGTACAGTAGTCTGGGACATGGAGCAAAGAGAAACAGCAGGGATCTCCCCCAGTGCATGGCTGGGGGACCAGCGCCCAGCGGCGAGTGTCCAACAGCGCCTGGGACAGCATTCAGCGCCCAGACTGCCCCCTCCCTGAGATTTTTCGGCCCGGCTGGCAAAGTGCCCCAGGCAAACAGGTGTGGAAGGGATTTCAGCCTGCGCACAATTTGGGGGACTGGTCGCCGCATGCACAGTGTATCTGGGCGAGTGCCTGACAGTGCCTAGGCCAATGTTCAGCGCCCAGAAAGCTCCCTCCCTAGGATTTTTCAGCCGGGACCTGCCAAGTGGCCCAACCAGAGGGGAGCACAGGGTATTTCAGCCTGTGCACAGTTGGGAGTCCAGCGCTTGGTGCCGTGCTGCTCCACCCCTAGGATTTTTTGACAGAGGTTGGCCAGGGGGCTCAGAAAAACACAGGAGCACAAGGGATACACACCACGCAGCACGCCATGACATGCGCACAGAGTTTCTAGGTCAGCGCCAAGTCCTTGGATTGGCTCCGGACTTCTAGTTTATCCCCCTCGGACTATCTGGAAGCCCCAGGCGCTGAGTGGTCCTGGGGAAAGAGCTGAGACCCTCAACCACACCCCCTCTTTTCGACCAAGCAAGATGGGGTGCCAGGAGAGACTTGTTCGATGGAGTTTGCAGAGAGGGTGCTGAGGACAAAGGGCCCCAATCGAGGACTCTGTGGTTGCCAGCCCAGGAGAACTGAGAGGTACAACGTGGAGAACTGAGAGGTACAACGTGGAGCTCTGAATCCAATAGACACAACAGCCTGGTCTGCTCCACACTCAGCTTAGCAGCACACCTGAGATTGGGCAGAGGGCCTAGAGCTTCCCCACACAACAAAGGCAGGTCTGTGCTTAATCCCCAGGGAACCAGGCAACTAGGTCAGTGCAGGTGCCCACAAACACCACAAACCACCCCATGGAGGTAACCCCTGGGAGGGGAGTGCTGTGAGGAAGTCCTAGTTCCCCATTGTAGGGAGCTGGGGAGAGGCTCCAAGTGTCTGGATCCTGAGAAGGGCTGGCTGAAAAAATCACAATAGACCTTCAGCCCACTACAACCAGAAAATCCTGTTCGGCTAGTATGAAACCAACAAGTGACATTTCCTTTTTTGTTGTTTTTTGGGGGGGAATTTTTGTTTGTTTGTTTGTTTTTAGTTTCTTGGGTTTTTTTTTTTTTACTTTATTTTTTTTTTTACTTTTCTTTCTTTTTCCATTCCTTTTCTTGATCTTTATGCTCTTTAAAAGTAATCTGTTATTTCTCTTAAATTTTATTACTGTTTCATCTTTCAATACTTTTGTCCTCTTTTCTCAAATTTTCTGTTTTATTCCTTCTCTTTTCTTTCTAAACTTATTGCTCTTTTTTCCATTCTCCTACCCTTTTTTCTTTCTTCCTTTTATTTATTTCCTTCTCCTTTCTTTCTTTTACCCACAAGAGTCACAATCAACTTGAAAATACGAAAAGACCAGAGCTGGACCCATAGAAGAGGCCTCCGAATAGTAGAGTCAGAGAGACAAATTGCACTTTGCTGTAAGAGAGAAGCCAAAAGTTGCTGCATATTTGAGTAGGTGGAAGCAGAAAATGACAGGATAACCAAAATAGACTGTACCACTGAAATTCACAGGCACTGCACCACAGAAGTTCACAACATAAACCCAGGGTGTAAAAACAGATTAAACTAAGAAGCTGAGGCTAACAAGAAGAGTCTTACAAACAATGGGAAGACAAAGAAACAATCCCCAAATGAAAGGAAAGGAGGAGCCCCCAGAAAAAATGTTAGATGAAATAGAGGCAAGTAAATTATCAGATACTGAATTCAAAGCACTGGTTATCAGGAAGTTCAAAGAGCTCACAATGACCTACCAGAAACTACAGGGGAGCTATAATGATCTCACCCCAAACTATATCAACATGAAAAAGGAAATGGAAACTATCAGCAAGGGCCAAGAGGAAATGAAGAATACAACTTCAGAAATGAAAAACACAGTAGAAAGCATTAAAAATAGGGTAGATGAAAAAGAAGATCGGATTAGTGAGTTGGAGGACAAAGTAGAAAGCATATAACAGAAAGAATAGGAAAGAAAAAGAGGCTCAGAAAGAATGAAGAGGACTTCCTCCAAAGATGGAGGCATAGGTGGATATACCCTGCCTTCTCACACAACCAAGTTTAGAAACAACTAAATATTAGCAATAGGAAGCACAGCCAAAACACAGAAAATTGAACTTTTCGGAAGTCTGTTAACAACAAATTCTTTAGTCTGACCGGTAAGGGGCAAAACCAGCAGCTGGAGGAGCAGAGTTGCACAGGAAACCTCGGTCAGACAGACTCAGGCGTGCGGAATCCAGGCGCAGGGTTGGACCTAGTGAGAGACCCAGCGAGCGACCTCGGGGAAACAGCGAGGGAGCAGGGATGCTGGTTGACTGTGGTCACGCATTCCTGCACAGATAGACAAGCAAGGGAGTGGGCGATTGGACCCAGACCCAGCGGATCCCCACAGCAAATGGCAGGGAGGGCGCCAACATTTCCCTGCTCTGACCCTACCTCCACATGCAGCATCATAACCCAGCCACTCTGAGTGGTGCGGCCCTGGTAAACCACCTAAGGCTCTGCTCCTACCCAGTGGTGCAAAACAGCAGAGGGTGCCCCATTTCCCCGCCCTGACCACGCCCCCACATACAGCCTCACAACCCAGCGACCTAGGAGTCCAAGGCTCCCCTCCTAGTACTTAATGGGCGTGAACAGAACAAAAATGGCTCAAGAAGATCTCAAAGCCCCAGAGCCTATAAATCTAAGTGATGAAGAAATAGCAAAACTCTCAGATGCACAGTTCAAAACACTGGTGATCAGGATCCTAACACAGCTGGTTGATTATAGCCACAAATTAGACAAACATATAAAGGCAACACTAATTGAAATGAATGGAATTGCACAGGCAACCAATAGCAATGAAAAGGAAACTGGGACTCAAATCAATGGAGTGGACCAGAAGAAAGCAAATAATGGCCAAACAGAAAAGAGTCAAGAGCAAGAATTCAAAGAAATGAGGAGAGTCTTAGGAACCTCCAGGACATCTTTAAACGCTCCAACATCTGAATTATAGGGGTACCAGAAGGGGGAAAGGAACAGCCACCAGAGGAAAACTTATTTGAACAAATAATAAAGGAGAATTTCCCCAATCTGGCAAAGGAAATAGACTTCCAGGAAATCCAGGAAGCTCAGAGAGTCCCAAAGAATTGGACCCAAGAAGGAACACACCAAGGCACATCATCATTACATTAGCCAAGATTAAAATGAAGGAGAGAATCCTAGAAGCAGCAAGAGCTAAGGGGACAGCCACCTACAAAGGAGTCCCCATCAGACTGTCAGCAGATTTCTCAAAAGAGACCTTCCAGGCAAGAAGGGGCTGGAAAGAGGTATTCCAAGTCATGAAATCCAAAGACCTACAACCAAGATTGCTCTATCCAGCAAAACTTTCATTTAGAATGGAAGGGCAGATAAGGTGCTTCTCAGATAAGATCAAATTCAAGGAGTCCATCATGACCAAGCCCTTATATGAAATGATAAGGGGACTTATCAAGGAAAAAGAAGTTAAAGAAGATGGGGGCCAAGATTTAAGGGGATCTTAAAATAGATGGGGGGCCAAGAATAGCGTGGGAAATACAGAATCTAAAGGACTTGAAACACATGGTCATAAACTAAAGGTGGGTAATGGTGGGGACGGGGTGGGGTAGGGTGGAGGGGAATGAAGAGGGGAATAGAACAACTGTAACAGCATAATCAATAAAAAAATTAAAAAAAGAATGAATATGGATTAAGAGAAATACAAGACAATACAAAACCTAATAATATCTGAATAATATGAATACCAGAAGGAGAAGAAGAGAACAAAGGATAGAAAATATATTTGAAAGAGTAATGAGAGAAAATTTCTCTAATTTGATCAAAGAAAAAGTCACACAAATCCAGTAGTCACACAGAGTCCCATTCAAGAGGAACCCAAGGAAGCCCACTTCAAGACATACCATTAAAATGGCAAAATTCCAAGACAAAGAGAGAATCTTAAAGGCAGCCAGGGAGAACAAAGAAGTAACATACAAGGGGCCCCCAATAAGGTTAGCTACTGACTTCTCAATGGAAACATTCCAAGCAAGAAGAGAATGGCAAGAAATATTCCAAGTAATGAGAAACAGAGGCCTATACAACCAAGGCTACTTTACCCAGCAAGGCTCTCAATTGAAATAGAAGGCCAAGTGAAGAGCTTCCAAGAGAAAAGAAATCTAAAAGAATATGCTGCCACCAAGCCAGCTCTACAAGAAATACTAAAAGGACTGCTTTAAGGGAAGGAAGGAAAAGAGACAGACAGAGAGGAACACAGGTACAAAAATGACAAAGAATAAGTACCTATCAATAATAAACTTAACCATAAATGGAATAATGCTCTAATAAAAAGACACAGAATAGCTGCATGGATAAAAAAGTATGACCCACACATATGCTGCCTACAAGAGACCCACCTCAGGACAAAAGACCATCACAGACTAAAAGTGAAAGGCTGGAAACAAATTTTCCAAGCAAATGGACAAGAAAACAAAGCTGGGGTAGCAATTCTCATATCAGATAAAATAGACTTCAAAAAAAGGGCCATAAAGAGAGACCCAGAAGGTCACTTCATAATACTCAAGGGAAGAATCCACCAAGAAGACATTAACATCATAAATATATATGCACCAAACATAGGGGCACCCAAATATATCAAGAAAATCGTAGAATAATTCAAGAAAGATATAGACAGGAAGACAATTATAGTGGAGGATTTTAACACATCACTATCGAAAATGGACAGATCTTCCAAACAAAATATCAACAAAGACATTGTGGCATTAAACAACACCCTTGATGAAATGGACCTAATTGATATATACATAGCTCTTCACCCCAAAGAAGCTAAATACACATTCTTTTCAAATGCACATGGAACATTTTCAAAGATAGACCACATGATAGGACACAAAACGAGCCTCAAAAAATTTAAGAATATTTAAATTGTACCAAGCATATTCTCTGACCACAAGGGACTGAAAGTGGAAACCAACTTCAAAGGAAAAAATCCAAAACATCCAAAATCATGGAGTCTGAATGGTATGCTATTAAACAAAGAATGGGTCAAGAATGAAATTAGGAAAAATATCAAAATTTTCTGGAAACAAATGAAAATGATTTCACAACAACCCAAAACTTATGGGACACAGCCAAGACAGTACTGAGAGGGAAGTTTATAGCAATACAGGCCTACCTAAAGAAGATAGAAACATTTCAAACAAACAACCTTACTCTACGCCTGCAAGAACTTGAGGAACAACAACAAAGACAGCCCCTGGCAAGTACAAGGAAGGATATAAAAAAAGATCAGAGCAGAACTAAATTACATAGAGACTAGAAGCACAATTCTAAGGATCAATGAATCCAGGAGTTGGTTTTTGAGAAGATAAACAAAATAGACAAGCCTTTAAGTAGGCTCATCAAGAAAAGAAGAGAACAGACACAAATAAACACAATCAGAAATGAAAGAGGATAGATTACAACTGATACCACAGAAATAGAAAGAATTGTAAGAAATTACTATGAAGAACTGTATGCCAAGAAATTTGAGAACCTAGGGGAAATGGACACATTTCTAGAAAAATATAATGTCCCAAAACTCAATGGAAAAGAAGGAGAAAACCTGAATAGACCAATAACAGCAAAAGAAATTGAAGCAGTAATCAAGAAACTTCCATCACACAAAATTCCTGGACCAGAAAGTTTCACAGGAGAATTCTACAAAGCATTTAAGGAAGAGTTAACCCTTATTCTTCAAAGACTATTCCAAAAACTCCAGAAGGATGGAAAACTCTCAAACTCCTTTTATGAAGCCAGCATCATCCTAATTCCAAAAGCAGACAGAAATACAACAAAGAAAGAAAACAGCAAGCCAATATCACTGATGAACATAGATGCTAAATTCCTCAACAAAACATTGGCAAATTGCATCCAACAATATATGCAAAAGATCATACACCATGACCAAGTGGGATTCATCCCAGGGATGCAAGAATAGTTCAACATTCACATATCAGTAAATGTAATTCATTACATTAACAAAAGCAAAGACAAAAACCACATGATCATATCAATAGATGCGGAAAAAGCTTTCGATAAGGTACAACCCCATTTATGATAAAAACACTCAGCAAAGTGGGAATACAGGGAGCATTTCTCAAAATAATAAAGGCCATATATGAGAGACCTACAGCCAATATCATACTCAATGGGAAAAAACTAAAAGCTTTTCCACTATGATCAGGAACAAGACAAGGATGTCCACTTTCACCACTTCTATTCAATATAGTATTGGAAGTTTTAGCCACAGCGATCAGGCAAGAAAAGGAAATAAAAGGCATCCACATAGGAAAGGAGGAAGCAAAACTGTCACTGTTTGCAGATGACATGATAGTGTACATAGAAAAGCCTATAGACTCTACCCAAAAACTGCTCAAACTAATTAATGAGTTTGGCAAAACAGCTGGTTACAAAGTCAATATCCAGAAATCAAAGGCATTTTTGTATACCAACAGTGAATCAGCAGAAGGATAAATAAAGAAAAAAATCCCATTTGATATAGCAAAAAGAAAAATAAAATATCTGGGAATAAACCTAACTAAGGAGGTAAAAAACCTGTATGCAGAAAACTACACAGCCCTGAAGAAAGAAATCAAGGAAGACACAAACAAATGGAAATATATACCTTGTTCATGGATTGGAAGAATTAACATCATCAAAATGTCCACACTACCCAAAGCAATATACAGATTCAATGCAATACCTATTAAAGTACCAATGGCATATTTCACAGACATAGAACAAACACTTCAAAAATTTATATGGAACCATAAACAACCCCAAATAGCAGCTGCTCTTTTGAGAAAGAAGAACAAAGTAGGGGGGATCACAATACTTGATATCAAACTGTATTACAAGGCCACTCTAATCAAAGCAGCCTGGTATTGGCATAAAAACAGGCACATAGAGCAATGGAACACAACAGAGAGCCCAGAAATCAACCTAACTCTCTACAGTCAATTAATATTCGACTAAGGGGGCAGTAACATAAAATAGAGTAAAGATAGCCTCTTCAACAAATGGTGTTGGGAGAACTGGACAGCTATGTGCAAAAAAATGAAACTTGAGCACAGACTTACACCATACACCAAAATAAATTCAAGGTGGATAAAAGACTTAAATGTAAGCCTTGACACCATTAAAGTCCTAGAAGAGAACCTTGGCAAGAAAATCTCAGATATTTCACGCAGCAACTTCTTTACTGATATGTCCCCTAGAGTAAGGAATGTAAAGGAAAGAATAAACAAATGGGATCTCATCAAAATAAAAAGCTTCTGCATGGCTAAAGAAAACAGTGTTAAATTAGCAAGACAACCAACTGTATGGGAAAACATATTTGCCAATGATACCTCAGACAAAGGTTTAATCTCCAAAATATACAAAGAACTTACACGACTCCACTCTAAGAAGACACCCAACCCAATTAAAAAATGGGAAATGGACTTGAATAAACACTTCTCTAAGGAGGACATACAGAACATTCAGAGACACATGAAGAGATGCTCAATATCATTAGCTATCAGAGAGATGCAAATTAAAACCACAATGAGATACCACTTTACACCAGTCAGGATGGCTATCATAAACAAAGCAACAAACAACAAATGTTGGAGAGGATGTGGGGAAAAGGGGTCCTTAGTTCACTGTTGGTGGGAGTGCAGACTGGTACAACCATTATGGAAAACAGTATGGAATTTTCTCAGAAAAATAAAAATCGACCTGCCTTTTGACCCAGCAATTCCACTGCTGGGATTATATCCTAAGAATCCTAAAACATCAATATCAAAGAACCTATGCACCACAATGTTCATAGCAGCACAATTTACAATAGCCAAGAGTTGGAAGCAACCTAGGTGCCCATCAGGAAACGAATGGATCCAAAAATTGTGGTACATATACACAATGGAATTCTATGCTGCAGAGAGAAAGAAGGAGCTACTACCTTTTGCAACAACATGGATGGAACTGGAAAGCATTATGCTGAGTGAAATAGGCCAGGTGCTGAAAGACAAATACCATGTGATCTCACCTTTAACAGGAAACTAAACAACAAAACAAACAAGCAAGCAGAAAAAAAAACAAAAAAACAAAGACACTGAAATAGAGAACAAGGGGATAGTGACCAGAGGGGAGAAGGAAGGGAAGTTAAGGGGAAAAAGGGGGAGGGATTTGGAGGAACAAATAGGAAGGACACAGGGATGAGAACTAAGGGGGGTGGAAATGGGAGGGATGTGGGGAGCAAGGGGCGGGGGAGGCTGGGATGGGAAAAATAAACAAAAAACTGTACTTGAAAAATAACTAAATAAAATTCATTCTTCATTCCAAAAAAAAAAAACAATATTACCTATAATGATACTAGAAAGAATAGAACCTCAGTGATCAGTACAGTAGTGGTTAAATACATTATGATCATTTATATTATGGAATATTATAGGTGTTAAAGAATGTGTTGATTCTATATATATTGATCTAGAAAAATGTTCATGACCTACTGCCCACGTGGGAGAAAACAAGTTGCAGAGCAATGAAAAAAAAAGCTTCTGCATGGCTAAAGAAAACAGTCTTAAATTGAAAAGACAACCAACTGTATGGGAAAACATGTTTGCCAGTGGTACCTCAGAAAAAAGGTTTAGTCTCCAAAATATACAAAGAACTTACACAACTCCACTCTAAGAAAACATCTAACCCAATTAAAAAGTGGGCAAAGGACATGAACAGACACTTCTCCAAGAAGGACATACAGAATATCCAGAGACACATGAAGAGATGCTCAATATCATTAACTATGAGAGAGATGCAAATTAAAACCACAATGAGATACCACTTTACACCAGTTAGGATGGCTATCATAAACAAAGCAACAAACAACAAATGTTGGAGAGGGTGTCAGGAAAAAGGGTCCTTAGTTCACTGTTGTTGGGATTGCAGAGTGGTACAACCATTATGGAAAACAGTATGGAATTTTCTCAGAAAAATAGAAATCGACCTGCCTTTTGACCCAGCAATTCCACTGCTAGGATTACATCCTAAGAATCCTAAAACATCAATATCAAAGAACCTATGCACCACAATGTTCATAGCAGCACAATTTACAATAGCCAAGAGCTGGAAACAACCTAGGTGCCCATCAGTAAATGAATGGATCCAAAAACTGTACATATACACAATGGAATTCTATGCTGCAGAGAGAAAGAAGGAGCTCCTACCCTTTGCAACAACATGGATGGAAATGGAAAGCATTATGCTGAGGGAAATAAGGTAGGTTTTGAAAAACAAAAAGCATATGATCTCACCTTTAACAGGAAGCTAAACAACAAAACAAACAAGCAAGCAGAGTAAAAACGAAGACACTGAAATGGAGAAAAAGTGGGCAGTGACCAGAGCGGAGAGGGAAGGGAATTTAAGAGGGAAAAAGTCTAGGGTTTTTGAGGAACAAGTATGAAAGACACAGGGATGAGGACTAGACAGGGAGTAAATGGGAGGGAGGTGGGGAGCACCGGGCGGGGGGGGGGCTGGGATGTCCAAATAGACAAAAAAAACTGTACTTGAAAAATAACTAAATAAAAATTTTTAAAAAGAATAACACTCTTATCCGAAGAGGAAAAGAAAATTGCCTGACTTTAGAAAGTAGAGCACTTATGTGAGATTAGATGGAGGAGAAACAGTGAGAGTAAGGAATAGAAACTTGGCATAGTGTGAGAGAAAATAAAGTTAACTACAAAAGTAATAAAGTTCAGGAAGATGGCAAAATGGATAACACCATGGAAGGGTGTCATGTGGGTTTTGGAATAAGAAATAGTATGATAAGAAATATATAACCTGAATAAAGAACATGAAAAGTAAAAGAACAAGATTAGTTTGTTACTGGAATACAAGTGAAGTGAAAGAAGAAAAATGAAAATGCAATATGAAAGGCAGAATAAAGAAAACAAATCAAACAATGAAATCTAACAGACAAAAAAACTAATTAAATGGAAAGAAGAGTGAAAAATTGCAAGTTCTGAAGGAGAGCAAAGTGAAATTTGTCTCAGCCGTTAGTGTTTGCCTACTGACTTCTTTCTGGATCCACCTCTGATTTTCTCACAACTCTAGGTCTCATGGTCTTACTCTCGGGGAAAAAAAAATAACCTCCTGCTGACTTCAAACCTGTCTAGCAGTTAAAGTCAGCAGGCAGAGTGGGACTGGGCTCTGATTTTTTTCCCTTTTCTATGGTTCCTCTAGGTGGGTCGGTCTGGGCTGCAATAATAAGTACCCAGTACCAGCCCACACTCTCATAGCGCTGTGCAGCCCACACTTTCAACTCTGTGCTTACATTCTAGGCTGGTGCCAATAATCTACCTCATTTTGCAACCCTTTGATCAGGTATGAGGTGCACTGAGTGGGAGCAAATTGAGCACCCACTTCTCTCTCTCTGTTGACCTGGGCAGTTCATGCCCACAAAGTCCCTGCAGGGCAGCTCAGCTCTCTTTTTAAAACAAGTCTCTCTGGGCACTGCTGCCTCTTGGACCTCTTGCTGCCTGCCTTTGATCAATCTATGAGGCACTCTGAGTGGGAGTTAATCACACCCCCCACTCCTCCCTCTTCACTGGTCTGGTGCCAGTGTGTATGAGGTCCCTGTGCAAGTGAGGCCTCTACACAGCAGCTAAGATGGTCTTTTGAGAAAAGACCCCTTGGGTGCTGCCTGCCACTCCTAACAAACACCCAGCTTTTCACACAGTCCAACTCTCTGACCAGTCCAGAGTCTGAGTCACAGGCAATTGTGGCCCTTTTCTTTCCCCAGTTCCAGGTTCCACCCGGCTCCCCAACTTCTCTGGCACTGTCCCAGCTAGCAACTGTCACCTCAGCCAGGATACCCTGCTGGTTTTGTCTCTTACTGCCTTTTTATCCTCCCAGTGACGTTAAGCATTCAGGTCTCTTCTGGTGCGGATCTGAGACTTCTCTCTGGGAGGTGATGGAGCTGCTAGGTTGCTATCACTGACTCAGCTCTCCTCCAATGTTCCTGTGTCAGCCACAGTCTCCAGTGCAAGGGCTGGGGACCTTTCCATCAGCCTACAAAATCTCCTCATTGCCCGCTTTTAAGTGTCCTCTGCACTCTCTGCCTTCCAAACTTCATATCATCTGGGATTCTGTTGGCTGTGCACTCTGTTCTTCAGAGGATTGGCTAGGTGTCCCAGTAGGGTGCACAAGCAAGTGGGCTCAGTTCCCACATACCTTGCTGCCATCTTCCCTATCCCCAAATTATTTACTATTAGATAAAATACTACAATGGCCAACCTTGCACATTATTTTTTATTTAAATACTCAATTACCCCCTTAAGATAAACATCTACAAATAAAATGCTAAATTTAAAAAGTATGAACCTTTTAAAAGTTTTAAGATACATGTTTCCAAGTTTACTTCAGTAAATTTTTGCATTAGTTTACATTTCCAGCAGCTCTGTATAAGAACATTGTCTCTTTTTTCATATCCTAGCTGGCAGTGAGTACTCCTTTTCTTCTTTGCTTTAATATTTCTTTTTTTTAAATTTTTTATTGATTATGCCATTACAGTTGTTCTACTCCCCCCTTCATTCCCCTTCACCCTACCCCCCGTCCCCACCATTACCCCCCTTTAGTTTATGACCATGTGTCTCAAGTTCTTTAGATTCTATATTTCCCATGCTATTCTTGCCCCCCATCTATTTTCTATCTACTGTCTATGCTACTTATTTTCTGAACTTTCTCCCCACTTCTCCTCCTCCCACTCCCCTGTTGCTAACCCTCCTTGAGATCTTCATTTCTATGTTTCCACTCCTGATCTAGCTGTCCTTTTAGTTTGCTTTTGTTTTAGGTGTGGTTGATAATAACTGTGAGTTTGCTGTCCTTTCACTGTTCATGTTTCTTTAACTTCTTTTTCTTCAATAAGTCCCTTTAACATTTCATATAATAAGGGCTTGGTGATGATGAACTTGAATTTGATCTTATCTGAGAAGCACTTTATCTGTCCTTGCATTCTAAATGAAAGTTTTGCTGGATAGAGCAATCTTGGTTGTAGGTCTTTGGATTTCATGACTTAGAATACCTCTTTCCAGCCCCTTCTTGCCTGTAAGGTCTCTTTTGAGAAATCTGCTGACAGTCTGATGAGGACTCCTTTGTAGGTGACTGTCCCCTTAGCTCTTGCTGCTTCTAGGATTCTCTCCTTCATTTTAATCTTGGCTAATGTAATGATGATGTGCCTTGGTGTGTTTCTTCTTGGGTCCAACTTCTTTGGAACTCTCTGAGCTTCCTGGATTTCCTGGAAGTCTATTTCCTTTGCCAGATTGGGGACATTCTCCTTTATTATTTGTTCAAATAAGTTTTCCACTGGTGGCTGTTCCTTTCCCCCTTCTGGTACCCCTATAATTCAGATGTTGGAGCGTTTAAAGATGTCCTGGAGGTTCCTAAGACTCTCCTCATTTCTTTGAATTCTTGCTCTTGACTCTTTTCTGTTTGGCCATTATTTGCTTTCTTCTGGTCCACTCCATTGATTTGAGTCCCAGTTTCCTTTTCATTGCTATTGGTTGCCTGTGCAATTCCATTCATTTCAATTAGTGTTGCCTTTATATGTTTGTCTAATTTGTGGCTATAATCAACCAGCTGTGTTAGGATCCTGATCACCAGTGTTTTGAACTGTGCATCTGAGAGTTTTGCTATTTCTTCATCACTTAGATTTATAGTCTCTGGGGCTTTGAGATCTTCTTGAGCCATTTTTGTTCTGTTCACGCCCATTAAGTACTAGGAGGGGAGCCTTGAACTCCTAGGTCACTGGGTTGTGAGGCTGTATGTGGGGGCGTGGTCAGGGCGGGGAAATGGGGCACCCTCTGCTGTTTTGCACCACTGGGTAGGAGCAGAGCCTTAGGTGGTTTACCAGGGCCGCACCACTCAGAGTGGCTGGGTTATGATGCTGCATGTGGAGGTAGGGTCAGAGCAGGGAAATGGCGGCGCCCTCCCTACCGCTTGCTGTGGGGACCCGCTGGGTCTGGGTCCAATCGCCCACTCCCTTGCTTGTCTATCTGTGCAGGAATGCGCGACCACAGTCAACCGGCATCCCTGCTCCCTCGCTGTTTCCCCGAGGTCGCTCGCTGGGTCTCTCACTAGGTCCAACCCTGTGCCTGGATTTTGCGCGCCTGAGTCTGTCTAACCGAGTTTTCCTGTGCAACCCCGCTCTGCCAGCTGCTGGTTTTGCCCCTTACCGGTCAGACTGAAGAATTTGTTGTTAACAGACTTCCGAAAAGTTCAATTTTCTGTGTTCTGGCTGTGTTTTCTGTTGCTAACATTTAGTTGTTTCTAAACTTGGTTGTGTGAGAAGGCACGGATATCCACCTATGCCTCCATCTTGGTGGAAGTCTGCTTTAATATTTCTTATCAGATAGGTAAAACAACAAAATGTATCTTTCCTTCTTTAATCTTTCACAACATCCTTTAAACTTTAAAAAATCATTGATTTTAGACAAGGGAGAAAAGAGAGAGAGAAAGAGAGATCTACTCTACTTATTTATGTATTAATTGGTTGATTCTTGTAGGTGTCCTGGCAGGGAATCAAACCCAACACCTTGGTATATCAGGACAGCACTCAAACCAAGGGAGCTACCTGGCCAGAGACCTTTTAAACTTTTAAGAGAATACAGAAGATGTGGTTACAATATTCATATGCTGCTGAGAAGTTATGGGGATCACTTTATGAAAAAGTAAGGACCTGTTAGCTTTAGATGTTAGTAGGCACAAATTTGGTCATTTAAAAAAATTCTTATTGGTATAAAGATTCTTATTGTTATTCTTACTTTGATTCAGCTAGCTCCAAATACTGTAGCCATATGACTATGGAGTAATCAACATAGAAAAAGCATTAGGATTAGACAAAAGAAAATACAAAATTTTAAAGAATCTGCTTCACTCGGCTCAGTGAAGGTCCATATAGCTGAATTTTAATCTTTACGGAAATATTCCAGAGAGGCATTAGTAAACATAATTCTGCAAAATTTCATCCCTTGCTGGTGTAGCTCAGTGGATTGAGTTCTGGCCTGTGAATCAAAAGGTTGCCAGTTTGATTCCCAGTCAGAGCACAATCCTGGGTTGTGGGCTGGGTCCTCAGAAGAGGGCTCTCAAGAGGAAACCACACATTGATGTTTATCTCCCTCTCTTTCTCTCTCCCTTCCCTTCTCTCTAAAAATGAATAAATAAAATCATTTCTAAAAATTTCATGACCTACCGTCCAATTCATAATGTGGTTGAAGGAGTCAAGTCATAAACAGATCTGGTGGAAGAGGCAGACATTTTCATTATTTAAAAAGCCCAAGTCTAAACTCCTCCTTCTCTAACCTGAGTTCAGAAAAACTGCTAGACTTTGCAACAATTCTCAATTCTCCACTGGGTGGAGAGGTGAAGAGGAAAAGCAAAAGGATTATAAAAACTTAGAACTAATTATCACCAGCAATAAATAGAAATTTAATCAAATAGAAGACCAAGTGGAAAATCAATTAAGACACGAGGGAGTAAAAGATGGAAGAAATCACATCTGAAAACACTTAACTTCTCCAAATGCAAAGAGTCTTTAACTAAAGACTGCCTTCCACTTGGCCTTTTAATTCTTCTTTTTGAAAAGGTACAAATATTCCTCAATAAAAGAATGGGAAAGGGGAAAAGAAACCTGGTTGACTCTCTCTGCCACAAGCTAAGAGTTAATGCCCCACAATGGATAGGTTAAGCTATCTGATTTGCTAAGTTATCTCTCACTAGAAAGGTACATGAAAAGTGACAGGACATTTAGCCAGATCTTATAAGAGACAAAGCCTACATTTGGCAACCAATTCTACTTACATACCCAGATGGTGCCTTCCTTTCACTACCTTCAATCCTTTAGTCTGTAGAAAACTCAACTCTCAAATTGTTCCTCTCTAGGAAAGAAAACAATTGCCCAAGAAAGTATAATGGGAATTAAGAAAAACTCATCCAAAATATATCAACAGAAATAAATGGACTAGTTAGAACTATCCATTTTTAATCTATGGCCATACCACCCTGGACATGCCCGATCTCATCTGATCTCGAAAGTTAACTAAGCAAGATCAGGCTTGGTTAGTTACTTGGATGGGAGAGCTGTGCATTCCTAATATAACAAGATTTAAAAGTATTAAGATATATATATGGAAGAGGGTGGAGGAAGAATGAAAAAAATAGAAAGCAAAACAAATAAAAATTTTGTTCCAGAGATAATAAAACATAATATATCCAGACATTTTTATTATTATATTGGTTAAATAGAATGCAACTTAATAAAATAAGAGCTCAAAATGAGATGAAAAACACAAGAGTGAAACTTAAACTTGAAAGGAATCATATAAAGCCAAAGAAATAGTTGAGGATTAAAACATTGGTATTGAATTATTATATAGTGTAGAAATAGTAAGTAGCTGGGCAGTCAGAAATGAAAATCAAACATAGCTGTCATCCCTGAAGCAGAAATACCAACAACTGGAAGTGGAAATGTAATCAAATATATTATTTTAAAAATCAGGAACTACAGATCAAAATGTCATGCTGCACTTTAAAAAATTGATACAAAAGGATCAACATTTATTTATTCCAGTTACATTATTTAATTTTGAGGACCAAAGATAACTATTCAGTCGCCCAAGCAGAAAAAGTAAGAAGAGAGGTTAAGGCAGTCCTCAAAGTTATCCACAGCAACATTCACTTGACAAAGGTCCAATGTTAGATTTTTACTGTACACAATGTTAGATTTACAAAGCATAAGCCAAAGGTCTTTATTTAACTGTTGTTGGAGCCCAAGAGGCCTGTGAGGGGTCGAGGATAGGGTCTAGCACCGTGGGTGTGGTGACTGGGCCTGGTTTCCGGCCTCGGGGCTATCTTGGGTTGTAACAGTTCTCTGACCCTTTGAGAAACTAGCCGCCTCTCCTCTCCCATCAACTCATATCTTTGGCCTGTGCGTCATGTACCCAGAAAGTATGTTAGCTTGGGAACGTCCGGACTCTAAGGGAAGAGATAAACTTTGTAGGTTAAGGAAGTGAGCTATGTGCCAGAAGGCTTCTCCTTTATTCTCCTTTGTATTCAAGATTGTATATAAGCCAGAAGACTGCGCAATCAACTTGCCTTATGCCAGCAGAGCATTTGGTCCTCTCCTTTATTTCAGTCCCTCGCTCAGCCTCACGACCACCCTTGCTGCAGTGGGCTGTGGCAAACTGTGACAAAGATTGTTACTTTTTTCAAAAATACCTGTTCTTGCATAATAATTGATTTTTTAGTTTAGCATAGGGGCATAAAGTGAAACCATATATGGCTGACCCTGTCTCTTACAGCTGGGCATGACTACAAAACTAAGAATAAGTAGTGGCCAGTAAGATGTGAGCAAAAGTGCCGTATCTCATTCTATATTATGTACTTCAAGGCATGGAACATGCTCTGTCTTTTTACTTTTCCTCCTTTCTTACTGTCTACAATGTGGTCATGATATTGGGATTCATTGTGGGTTGAATTGTGTCTTCCCACAGAATATGTTCTTATAAGAAAATATAGGGGTAAAATATCATTACCTTGGGTTTGGCAAAAAATTCTTAGAAATGACACAAAATCATGAGCAATACAAGAAAAAATAGATAAATTGGATGTCATCAAACTGAAAAACTTTTCTGCAAAAGACAACACCAAAAAAGTGAAAATACAGCCTAAAGAATGAAAGTATAAATTATATATCTGATAAGCTCTAGTATCCATAATATACAAAGAACTCTCATAGCTCAACAACAAAAAGACAACCAAAATTTTAAATGGGCAAAAAATTTAAACAGACTTATTCATGAAAGACTTAAAAAAATTTCTAAAAGATATATGAAAAGATCCTCAGCATCATTAGTCATTAGGAAAATGTAAATCAAAACAACAAGATACAACTTCACACCCACCAGGATGGCTATTAAAAACCACAGAAAATAAAAAGTGTTGACAAGGATATGAAGAAACTGGAACCCTACTTTTTTGCTGGTGGGAACATAAAATGGTTCAGCAGATGTGGAAAAAACAGTTTGACAATTTCTCAAAAAGTTAAACATAAAAAATACTTCATAACCCTGAAATCCACTTGAAAGAATTAAAAACAAAATCAAACAAGTGTATGTACACACATGGTCATATCAGCACTATTCATAACAGCCAAGAAGTAGAAACAGCTTGTATGTCAGTCAACTAAATAATGGAAAAATAAAATATGGTATACCCACACAATGGATGTTATTCAGCCAGAATAAGAAAGTATCGATAGGTGCTGTAATGTGGATGAACCTTGAAAACATTTTGAGTGAAAGAAGCACAGTGTAAGAGATCACATGTAATATGATTTTATTTATATAATATATCCTGAACAGATAAATCCATAGGGAGAGAATGCAGGATAGTGGTTGCTAGGAGTTGGAGGAAGGGGAATTGAGAGAAACTGTTTAATGGGTGAGAGGTTTTACTTTGAAGTGATGAAACTGTTTTTGAGCTTAACGGAAGTGGTTGTTGAATATCATGAATGTACTAAACATCATCAAATTGCTCATTTAAAATGCTTAATTTCATGTGAAATTCACTTCAGTATAATATTTTTTAAAAAATAAATATTTAAGTTCTAATGCCATGAACATGTTGAATGTGATCTTTTTTAGAAATAGGATCTTTACAAGTGCAATCAGGTTAAAATAAGGTCATGCTGAATTGGGTAAGCCCTAATCCAATGACTGGTCTCCTTATAAAAAGAGAGGAATTTGGATACAGACAGAAGAAGGCCATGTTATAACTGAGACAGAGATTGAAATACATGGATGTGCAAGTCAAGGAATGCCAAGGATTGCTGATAACCAGCTAGGAAAAAGGCAGAAATTCTTCCCTAGAGCATTAAGAGGGAACATGGCACTGCAAATGCCTTGACTTCAGACTTTTAGCTTCTGGGACTGTGAGAATCTAGATTTCTGTTGTTTAAGCCATCCAGTTTGTGGTAATTTATTACGGCTGCCCTAGAAGGTAGATATAGATTTGGAGCAGCCATCATAGACACTAAGGTATAAGACTCAGGTTGAGAGTGATTGAATAATAAGCTATAAGAGCCCGGGGCATAAGTATTTACTATGAAAATAAAGCTGGACTTCTGCCAAGATGGACGCTTGGCGGAAACACTTTGCCTCCTCGCACAACCAAATCTAAAAACGACTAAGTTTTAACAATAATTAAACACAGCCAAGCCACAGAAAATCAAACAATACGGAGTTCGACAACAATGAACCATTCAGCTAAACTGGTGAGAGGGGCGGAGCCAGCAGCAGAGCAGGTTGGACAAAAAGGATCCCCTGACCCAGGTGCGCAGACAGCCAAGAACACAGATCCCAGGTGTGGGGTAGACACTGGCGGACCCAGTGAAGGAGCAGGGCAGCTGGCTGACCTCAGTCACATATTTGCGGGAAGATAAACCAGTGAAGAGACAAACATTGAGACAGACCACACAGGCCCCAGTGCAAGGTGATAGGCTGACCACCGTCACACATTTGTGAGCAGATAAACCAGCAAAGAAGTGAGCAGTGAGACAGACAGGGTAGGCCCCAGCTGCTGGAAGGAGCAGAGAGGACTGCTACTGCTCCCTCTCTGATCCCGCCCCCACATACAGGATCACAAACCAGCAACCTGGGTGGCCCCTCCCTGGTGAACACCTAAGGCGCCTCTCCTCAAACATAACAGGCATGAACAGATCAAAACATGGCTCAAGAACAACTCAGAGCCCCAGAGCTGATAAATCTAAGTGAACAAGAAATTGCCAACCTATCAGAGGCACAGTTCAAAACACTGGTGATCAGGATGCTCACAGAACTGGTTGATTTGAGCCACAAATTAGAGGAACATATGAAGGCTAAACTAATTGAAATGAATGCTAATGCACAGGAAACCAATAGTAATGGAAAGGAAACTGAGAATCAAATCAAGGGAGTGGACCAGAAGGAAGAAAAAAATGACCAAACAGAAAAATATGAAGAAACAAGAATTCAAAAAAATGAGGAGAGGCTTAGGAACCTCCAGGACATCTTTAAATGCTCCAACATCCAAATTATAGAGGTACCAGAAGGGGAAGAGGAATAGCCACGAGTGGAAACCTTATTTGAACAAATAATAAAGGAGAACTTCCCCAATCTGGCAAAGGAAATAGACTTCCAGGAAATCCAAGAAGCTCAGAGACTCCCAAGGAATTTGGACCCAAGAAGGAACACACCAAGGCACATCATCATTATATTAGCCAAGATTAAAATAAAGGAGACAATCCTAGATGCAGCAAGAGCGAAGGGGACAGTCACCTACAAAGGAGTTCCCATCAGACTGTCAGCGGATTTCTCAAAAGAGACCTTACAGGCAAGAAGGCGCTGGAAAGAAGTACTCCAAGTCATGAAATCCAAAGACCTACAACCAAGATTGCTCTATCCAGCAAAACTTTCATTTAGAATGGAAGGACAGATAAAGTGCTTCTCAGATAAGATCAAATTCAAGGAGTTCATCATCACCAAGCCCTTATTATAGGAAATGCTAAAGGGACTTACCTAAGAAAAAGAAGATAAAAAAGATGAACAGTGAAAGGACAGCAAACTCACAGTTATTAAAAAGTACACCTTAAACAAAAGCAAACTAAGAGGACAGCTAGATCAGGAGTGAACCATAGAAATGAAGATCACATGAAGGGTTAGTAACAGGGGAGTGGGAGAAGGAGAAGTGGGAAGAAGGTACAGAAAATAAGTAGCATAGACAGTAGATAGAAAATAGATAGGAGAGAGGGTAAGAATAGTATGGGAAATATAGAATTTAAAGAACTTGAGAAACGTGGTCATGAACTAAAGGGGGGATGGTGGGGGAGGGGTGTGCAGGGTGGAGGGGAATGAAGGGGGGAATAGAACAAATGTAATGGCATAATCAATAATTTAAAAAATATTTAAAAAAGAAAATAAAGCTTATCTGTGTTATAAAAGAGTATGACAATACATCATCAGAAACAAACCACTGTAAGAAGTACAGAAAATATATGTAATGAAAACTTTAATGAACTGAATTAAAAAGACAATATTTTAAACTGTTTAAATGCAACTAAAATAAATAATGCCATTTGGAAATGCTGTTAAGTGAAAAAATAAAATCACAGGCATCACAATGTACAGATGGCAAATTTACGGAGTGCCTATCAAGCATAGCAGAACTAATGTGTCTTAAACAAAAATAAGCTGTTGCAAATTTCAGTTCCATCAGTAACACTGCTACTCAACATGTTAAGTACTTGACTGAGAACTTAACAAGAGGTATGTGAAATGTTAAATTATTTGTGCTGCCTACTATTTTTAGATATAAATGTAGAAGTAAAAGGTAAATTTTTAAAAAAACCTTTAATTTTTCTCTGGCTGGTGTAGCTCAGTGGATTGAGTATGGGCCTACAAACAAAAGGATTGCTGGTTCTATTCCTAGTCAGGGCATATGCCTGTGTTGCAGGCCAGGTCCCCAGTAGGGGGCACATAAGAGGCAACCACACAGTGATGTTGCTTTCCTTCTCTTTCTCCCTCCCTTCCCTTCTCTCTAAAAATTAATAAATAAAATATAAATTTTTTAAAATTTTTAATCTTTATGAAAATGAATTTATACTGTTTAATTTGATATTTTCAATTCATATTTCTATGTATAATTTTTTATTTTATTTAAATTGGTGTTCAAGTACAGTTTTCTGTCTTTTACTCCCATCCCAGCCCACCCCCCAGCCCTCCCCACCTTCCTCCCATTTCCACACGCCCTTGTTTTTGTCCACGTGCCCTTTATACTTTCAATTCATATTAATAGTATGAATCAATATTTACATAAAAGGTAGAACAAAAGTAAGTTTACATTTGTGAGTATGTGAAACAGAGTTTATTGTTGCATTATTATTTATTAATTATTGTATTATTTTCCAAACAAACAACCGTAAACCTACTTTTGCTCTATCCTGTAAAAAAGTTGTTGAAGTGCATTCTAATACTATCCTGGAAATAAAAAAAAATACAAAAATGCTACAAACAACTCAGAACTAGTAACCCTAAATATAAAAAGTATGCTGATTGTATCCATATTCTTTATACTCTTAAATGGATCATCTCAATGTCATTAAAGCTGCCTATGTCTGTGTCTTCCTCTGAGGCAATTCACCCAGGCCTCTAGACCACCCTCAATGAATTCCAAAGTTCCCTTCTTTACCCATTCTTGCTTTACATAACCCCAATAAATGACTTCTATTAGAGCAAGGGTTCTTTACCTGGTGCCTATTAATGTAGGAGCAGTTTCATCTTTATTTTAACTAAACTCTAACTGAAATTTAGCCTTTCCTTTTATATGAATGGAGGCCAACAATATTAGGAGTAGCTGTGACTTTATCACCAACAGAAATGACAGATATTTAAGATGATATTATAATTGTTGAAGATGGCTTTAAATGTTCAGAATTAGACCAGCTGCTAGATCTTGTTGCATAATTAACTGAAAAAAATAATGCTCTAGCAAACATTTTCCTCTCAATTATTTCAGGGCTGGTGACCACATAGATTCCTCATTTTTTCACTTGCGGTAAGGTAAATAAAAATCTGTTTAAATCCAAATAGCATTTTTTCTATCTGCCTCATATAATTTTCTAGTACTTTAAATACAGTATATCAGTATTAATAATAAGATTATCATTATATAAAGAACAGTACAAAAAGTAGCTTCTCAAGTGAAAAGTAACACTGCTTGAACAAATTTTCTTCACAGCTATCCAATCTGTAAAACTGGAACGTCTTGCAGGCTTGCTGTGATAATTAAATAGCATAATGTACACACAGGATGGTGTGTAGCATATAATATAAATATGTCAGCTATTATTATTATTAAGAATATTGTTATATCATGCATGCATTGCAAATTAACTGTAATTCATGAATTCTCCTTAGATTTATATAATCACATTTTCTAACACACAACAGGCTGCATCTCTAATATTTCAACTGAATTCATAATTAAACTGCCAACATTCTGGAAGCAAAATACCACAGGTTTTATATGGACGGTAATGAGAGAAAGACATATTGGTTTATAATAAGTAAAATTATGGTTTTCTAAAATTCATATTTTGAGTTACTCTTGAGTTGAAGAAAAGCCCACAGTCTTATTATGGAAAGAAAGAAAATTCTGAAATTTTAAAGTACATTTTCAGGACTCCCTTGACTATATATGATTATGTTGGGTAAGAAACTTTTAAATGAAGTAGAAAAACTAAAATGATGATCATGCCAATTATGAAAAATAAATTCTGTCTTCCAAAAACAGTATCAGAAAGAAATTTATTAAAACTTCCCAAGACCCAGGTCCCCATTGGCAGTGATCCTATTTATTGATCTTTGTATTCTCAGCATCTAAAATGATATATGGAACATATATCATTGATAGTATAAATCAGTCAAAGAAGGGAACTTTGGAATTTATTGAGGGTGGTCTAGAGGCCTGGCTGAACCTAATAAATGTGCATTGAAAAATACTGTTGATTGCTAGAGAAGAAAGGAAATTTAAAAAGTTGCTGTGAATTCCAAGAAAATCATCTTTAAAAAACAGATACAATACCAATGGCACTTTCCCAGATCTAAAATACTTCAAAAAAATTTTAAAGAGGAATTTCTACTTTTATTTTTGTGCCATCGGACAGTTTTTACAATGAGCACATGTTCACATATAATTTTGGTGATTAAGAAAATGACATTTGTAAGTACCAAGGTAAACAAAAATGCTACCTTTTGTTAGCATTTTTATTGGTACTTACAAATGTCATTTTCTTAATCACTGAAATTATATGTGAACATGTGCTCATTGTAAAAACTGTCCGATGGCACAAAAATAAAAGTAGAAATTCCTCTTTAAAAATTTTTGAAGTATTCTAGATCAAAAAAGACCCCAGATAATCTCAGCAATCATAAGAAAGAAGAACGAAGTAGGAGGGAGCACAATATTCAACATCAAATTATATACTATAAGGACAGTCTAATCAAAATAGTCTGCTACCTAAAGTTCAATAGTCTGAATTTTAAGAGTTCTTTGTACATTTTGGATAACAGTCCTTTATCAGATATATCTTTTGCAAATATTTCCTCCCTGTGTGTGGCTTGTCTTCTGATTCTCTTGACAGTGTATTTCACAGGGAATGAGTTTTTAATTCCCACATAGTCCAGTTTGTCAATTATTTCTTTCGTAGATCATGGCTTTGCTATTGTATCTAAAAAGTCATCGCTAAACCCAGAATCATCTAGAATTTCTTTTTTAATTAGTTAACTTATTTTTAGAGGGAGGAAAAGGGAGGGAGAAAGAAAGGGAGAGAAATACCAATGTGTGGTTGCTTCTTTCACACACTCCACTGGAGACCTGGTCCACAACCCAGGCATGTGCCCTGACCAGGAATCGAACCCACAACCATTTGGTTCCAATCCACTGAGCCACACCAGTTAGGGATAGACTTTCTTTTATGTGATCTATTTGGACCTAGAATTTGAACCATGACATTTCTCTACCAACTCCTGATTAGGTAGCAGGGTGAGAAAGTCTTTGCCTTGGCAAAACTGGTCTATTTCTCAGCTCATCTTCTATTGTTTAATGACATGTGACTTTTTCATCACTTCACTTTAGTTCAATAGCTAGTATCCTTTTTAAATGTATTTTAACTGCTCCTCTTGTGCAGATTTTAGTCTTTTCAAAATTAAGGGGAGGTTCTTCTTCCTGATGCATTTGACCAGGAGATGGCTGTTCTTAAAAAAAATCTCAAAATTGTGAACTACAAATTACACTTTGAATCCTCAAGTTGTGGTAAAGAGCAATGATAAAATGATACAGGCATCTATAAAAAATTTATAAAGTGCCATAAATGCTGTCATCTATACAACTCAATATTTGCTGCTTAATTATTTGGATTGTGACTACTAAATTTTTGCATTAAACTGATGACTATATCTGTTTCCTTTTCATGTTTTACCCTAAATATATTGGTATTACTTGGAAGCTAGAGGGGCTTCCTTTGCAGGAGTGTCCAACCCACATCCCATGGGCCACATGCAGTTCAGGATGGTTATGAATGTGGCCCAACACAAAATCATAAATTTACTTAAAACCTTTTTTTCACTCATCAATTTTTGTTACCATTTGTGTATTTAACATATAGCCCCAAACAACTCTTCTTCCTCCAGTGTAGCCCAGAGACACCGAAAGTTTGGATACCCGTGCTGTAGAAATTACCCCTATTCTGCTTCTATGTGTTGCAATAGATAATTTTGTTCAACTGGAGTGGTCCATGAGATATGCAGATATTTGGTCATACATTATTTCTTAGTGTGTCTGTAATGGTCCTTTTTGGATGAGATTAACATTTAAATTGGTAGGCTGAATAAAGCAGATTGCTCTCTCTTACGTGGGTGAGCATCATCTAATCAGTTAAAAGCCTGAATAGAGCAAAAAGACTGATCCTTCTTTAAGCAAGAGAGAGTTTTTCCTGTGACATCTACTGTTTCCTGCTTTTGGACTCAAACTGAATTTCCTGATTCTATAGCTTGCCAGCCTTCGGAATGGAATTACACTATTGGCTCTCATGGTCCTTAAGCATTTGGGACTTGGACTGGATTTATATCATTGGCTGTGTTGGATCTCTAGCTTGCTAACTCATTTACTCTGCGTATCTTGTCAGCCTTCAAAATCGTGAGCCCATATCTGTGGTTATGTTTCTCTAGAAAATTCTGGCTAGTAGCTGTGTTCCCCACACTTGGACAGAAGAGTAGGTGTGCTGACCTATAAATACCCTGGTCTTTCCCTTAGGTTCCCTCAGATTATTAAGATCTCTATTTTTCCTCATCCTTTGTTGCCTTCTATGTCATGGACCTGACATAAATTGTCTGAGTGTAAGTAGTAGCATTTCAATGTAAATTGATCCTTATGCCTTACTTATTTCAATAGAGCTGGGCTTCAGCTTCTGTGTTACCACCTTTTTCTTCACAGCAGGGATCACATTATTATAAGAATAATTAGAATTCAATGTCAAAGCATCAAATTAGCAGAGATATAATGAAAAGATAAAAGTCATGAATCTTTATGTTGTTGAATACGATTGTACTGAAATATATAAGATTAAATTATGTCAAAAATAGTAGGGAAATTGATTAAAATAAAACATAACTATGGTGTAAGACTAACATATTTATCTCAGTTATTTTCTGATGAATTAGGCAAGAAAATAAAATTACATGAATATGAGTAATAAAGTCAATAAGGTCAATTTAATAGCTGCATAGCATACTGTTTGTGAAAGAAATAGAAAACATAGCTTTGCCCCCAATCTCTCACTGATCATTAACAAAAATTAATCAATAATGAGCAAAAATACCTTGCATAAATAACTAAATACTGAAATAGTATAGGCCATATTATCTGACCACAATGTATTGAAAATAAGAATTCATAAAGATTTCAGCAACAACAAAAAAGTGACTGGATTTAAAAATTTTCATCTTAAAAACACATTATATCAGAGTTAACAAAAGCTACAATAATGTAACATTTAGAAATAATTCAAGAAAATATCCTAATATTTACCTGGCAAGGGAGATACCATGATCGCGAAGGTGGTTTTCCCAGGGTTATGCTTATCCATTGCACTTCAGATGTGCTGACCCTTGCAATTTCCCCAAATATGGGAAACTCTACTGCATAATATGTGGTAGTAGGGGACTGCATTCACACTCTCTCGTAGCAAAAAAGAAAGAAAGAAAATATTGTATATTGAAACTGATGGAAATAAAGTTTTTTCTTATTAACAAAGAGAAACTAAATGAAAATAAGTAAACATTTAACTTCAATCTATATCTCAGACAAGAAAGAAAAATTTAATAAAATAAAAATTTGTAACTAGAGGATATGAAAGTTTTTAAATTACAGAATTAATAAATAAATGCAAAAGCTATATATTGAAAACCACAACAATGAAATAGAATGATTTACAGCTAATTTAATCATTAAAAATGGGTATGCAGGAATGCTTGCTCTTAAGTCTTATCTTCATAATTTATTTCAGTTGCATTGCTTAAGTTTTAATAAGTTGTTTTTTTAATGTACACATGTGTAAATGCACACATGGTATCTTAGTAAAAGGTTGAAACCTTGAAAAAAACACATGTAAACTAAAAACATGCACATAAAAGCATTTCTTTGAGGATTTATTTATTTATTTTAGAGAGAGGAGAAGGGAAAGGGAAAGAGAAAGAGAAAGAGAGGGAGAGAAACATCAGTGTGTGAGAGAAACATCCATGAGTTGGCTCTCCCACATCCCCCAACTAGGGACCTAGTCTGCAACTCAGGCATGTGCCCTGATCAGGAATCAAACTGGTGACCTTTCAGTTTGCAGGACAACACACAGCCCACTGAGCTACAC
This sequence comes from Artibeus jamaicensis, assembly GCF_021234435.1. Taxonomy (NCBI): domain Eukaryota; kingdom Metazoa; phylum Chordata; class Mammalia; order Chiroptera; family Phyllostomidae; genus Artibeus; species Artibeus jamaicensis. Next base: position 22,819,045 of record NW_026521506.1, read on the forward strand.
CAGTCAGGAAAAGTATTTTTCTTTATGAAACAACTTTTACAGAAAGCTAGCTGCTGCATGATATTATGAATTCCTTGCTCTGGTGTTCACATAGAAAGCTGCTGGGGCCTGTCCTGCGCTCTCCCACTAATGAGGAGGAGTAACTATCTGGTGGAGAGGAAACCAAATGCCCCTGCTTGCCACCTTCTACTGACTTAAAAAAAAGACAATGACATATCACCTATACTATAAACCCTAAACAGTGTGGCTGAGACAGGTTTAAGTGAATTTAAATACACCATTTATGTTGTTTGTTTTGTTAACAATATCAATAACCTATGACTTCACCAGAAATCCAGAAAAATCTGCAGAAAAGACAATAGCTTTATGTGGAAATAACAGTGCTAAATTGTACATCTGGGATATACCAGTGCAAATAAAAGACAACACAAGATGTGTATCCAGGTGGTCTTAGAACTAACTTAGCAAGAAAGTATACAAAGTCAGAGAGAACCATGTAAAAGGAGTCCACAGATAACTTGAGTAAATCAGGGGTCTTTTCATGAAATATAGAATGTTTTTCAAGCCTATCCTGAGGTTATTTTTAAATTTGTTTTTCTTTCTATTGAATTTATTGGGGTGACACTGGTTAACAAAATTATACAGGTTTCAGATGCACAATTCTATAACACATCATTATTTTTACCTTGTCTTCCAAATTGCTAATTCAATCTTCTGCTTCATCCAACAAACTGTTTATTCTTTCCAGTGTATTCTTTGCTTCAAATATTGTGTTCTTGATTTCTGACTGGCATTTGTTTAAAGATTTTACTTATTTATTTTACACAGAGGGGAAGGAAGGGAGAAAGAGGGGGAGAGAAACATCAGTGTGTGGTTGCCTCTCATGCACCCTCACTGGGGAACTGATGTGGCCTGCAACCCAGGCATGTGCCCTGACTAAAAATCAAACTGGTGACCCTTTGGTTTGTGGGTCAGCACTCTATCCACCTACCCACACCATCCAGGGATGACTGGTCCTTTTTATGATCTATTCCTTCTTTTATGCTGTTGGGCATTCTTTTTTTAAAATATTTTATTTATTTATTTTTCGAGAGAGGGGAAGGGAAGGAGAAAGAGTGGGAGAGAAATATCAATGTATGGTTGCCTTTTATGCGCCCCCTGCTGGGAACTGGCCTGCAACCCAGGCATGTGCCCTGACTGGGAATCGAACCGTGATACTCTGGTTCACAGGTGTTGGGCATTCTTATAGCCATTACTTTGAACTCTATATCTGATAAATCACTTGTCTCCATTTCATTTAGCTTTTTTTCTAGAGATTGCTTCTGTTCTTTCATTTGGGACCTCTATATTTGTCTACCCATTTTGGCTGCCTCCTTGTTTTTGTTTCTATGTATTAGTTCTGTTATGACTCCCAGTCTTCATGGGGTGGCCTTATGTAATAAGTGTTCTGTGGGATTCAGTGGTGTAGTCACCTGAGCTGGGTGCTCCAAGAATGTCCCTTGTGTGGTTTATGTGGATCCACCAGTTGTAACTGAGTCTTGATTGCTCTTGGCCTGTTCGTGCACGGAATAGACCCTCAGGATGGCTGACTCCAAGGCTGAAACCTCACCACGGCATGGGAACTACTGTGAAGGTGGTGACCACATGAAATGGAATTCACCCCAGCAGATTTTGATGCCTGCCAAAATTCTCCTTGGGATATACCACTTGTGAGGCTAATTGGATCCTGCTCTGATGTTGTCTGAAGGAGGCCACTGGGTGTATTGATTCTGGGATTTTCTTGGAAGACACTCTGTTGCAACCAATTTCAGATGGTGCCTGTGACTGGCCCTTGGCAAACTATTTGGAGCTACATGTGATCCACAGTTAGTGACTGCCTCTGCTGAGCCTTGGTGTATGCAGGAATGACTAAACTGTGAACTAGGGCCAGTTCTTATCAGTACCAGGCCTTGGAGCAGGTTATCAACAGTCCCAAAACACCCTGAGGTCTGCCTCCAACTGCTGGTCTACACCCTGGATGAGGCAGCTAACTCCTCACCAGGGAGTAAATTCTGCAGGGTGGAACTAAAGGGACTCCACAGGGTTGGGATATTGCTTTCTCCCAGGTTGCAGCCATAAGTTAGATAGTGCTCCACCCAAGAAAGATGGTGTCTGTGGTGTTGGAGGGTGACTCAGCACAGGGATACTGGTGGCTGTCTACCCAGCTCTCTCCCCAGAGTCACAAAGCCCAGACTGTCCTCACCTGACTCTAGCCAGCTCCACCCTCCCTCTGCCAGAGTCCAGGGTGAGTGGCTGAGAAAAAAAACTTGTGTGTTGGCCTTTAAACAGGTTGCCTGTGTCTCTAGTTGACTCCTTCCTTTCCCTAATGAATGAAAACCCTGCTGCTTTTTACAGCCAGATGTTATGTGGGTGATTCTTCCAGGTTCTGGTGCTCTGAGCTAGGGAGCCCATCTCATGGTTGAGACCTCACACTTTTCAGTGGGAACCTTGTGGCTGAGATATCCCTCCAGATTCTCAGCTGCCACCCATTGAAGCTGAGCTAGCCCTTTTCATATCTAGGCCCTTCCTACCAGTTTTGATATGGTTTCTTCTGTAAATCCTTGATTATAACACTTTTGTTCAGCTAGTCTTCAGTTGTTTATTCAGGATAATGGTTCAGTAATTTAGTTGTAATTTTATTTTGCTCCTTGGAGGAGGTGAGTATAGCTTATACCTACTCCACTGCCATCTTGAATCCTATCCTGAAATTATTTTAAATAGCAGGGAAAACCAACTAATCTTTGGACCATTTGTATCATTAATATATTTATTTTCACCCTAAACCTCAAGTTATATACTACAAATGGGAGAATACCCAAAGTTCTTCTGGGAAATTAATCTTAGTATCCCACTGAGTCACCAAAATTATATTCTACAGACAATATCCAACCTATCTATCTTGAAAAAGTATTGATATTGGATAAAAAGAGTTTCTTAGTTCTACTAAAAATTAAGACTGGAGTGCCCAAGTTGTTCTTATCTATGTATTTAAACCCAAGCTTTACTGAACTGAAAATGAGAAAATGTATTTTCCCTCTGTATTATGTAGCCTATCATATTGAGAATTTTTACAACTATTTTGAACAATGTCAAGACTAATTATACATCTGCCATTTACCACCAATTTCTCCACCCATTTATTTATTTATTTTTGTGGTTAGGACATTTTCATCACATTCTGAGAGTATTTGTCTATTTGTTTATTTTAGGATTTTACTGAGAGATCCCAGTCACGACTACCCTTATGTTTTTCAGAAGAACATTGACCTACCTTCTTATGCATCACTTTCAGCTTACATTAAATTTTCCCATTCAAAAATTGACAATGCAAGGCTGCTGTAAGGTCTGTATTTCCTACATTGTCACCATTATCTTAGAGCCTAGAGCATGGGCATCTCTATTTTTTCATTCTTAACTGGATTTTTTTCCAATTACAGTTGACATTCAATGTTATTTTGTGTTGTTTCCAGTTGTAGAACCTAGTGCTTAAACATTTATGTAATTAATGAAGTGATCCCCTGATAAGTTTTACACCCTTACATAATTATTACAGTATTATTTACTATATTATCTATGCTGTATTTTACATCCCCCTGGCTATTTTGAAACTGTTAATTTGTACTTCATGATTTCATCTTCTTTTTTATGCAGCGGTATGGACATCACTATTATGAAGCTTAAGACATTTGCAAGTGGCTTAAATTCTAAATGGTACTTAATTGTTTGACATAACTTAGTTATGGAAGAGTTTTAGGCTTAAATTATTTCATGAATATTTTTAGATCTTAAAATGAAGAAAACTAGGCAGTCTCTATATATTTTAAGCTTACATAGTTCACTTTGAAAATGAAGTATCATATGGAGATAAGTTGTAAAACATGAAAATGAATAACTAATTTTCTTTAATCAGAATTTGTTCAAAATTCACATTAGCATACAAGATATATTTCAATGAATTATTTAGTAGCTTAAACAAATTCAGCATTCAATATTTCCATTACATATAGGTGGTAGTAACTTATCAAAATCTGTTGGATGATCAGTTTGCAATAACTGAATAGGCTGTCTTTGTTTGCGTACTGAAGCAGCACTAAATCATTTCACGCATGGAGCAGGGAGGCCATGTGAATTACAAATCAAATAACATTTTCTTTCTACACAAGTGTGAGTTATCTATACTTAGCAACTAACAGGTAATGGCTAAGAAAAGTGGTTTGTTATCTGGATGGGCTACTGTAAGTAACCCAGTCTTTCTACCAAGCACTCTCAGATGTTTTAAAAAAACTTTTGATATTGGATGCTACTAAGATAAAGCAGTGAGAAGAAACAAATACTTTAATGTGCTGAAAAAATAAGGGGTAATCATAGCTAATCATTGCATCAAGTCTACATGATTATGTTTGTGCTATTTACATTTCAAACAAACCATGACAAGAGCACCATGCCCTCACTCCTAAGCATTTGGTATTTACTGATAACTCAAAATGTGAATTGACATAAAGGGAAGAGAAAAATTTCAGATTTTTAAAATATATTTTATTTATTTATCTTTAAAGGGGAAAGGAAGGAGATAGGGAGAGAAATATCAATATATGGTTGCCTCTCATGCGTCTCCTGCCAGGAACTGGCCTCCAACCCAGGAATGTGCCTGGACTGGGAATCAAACTGTGATACTCTGGTTCACAGACCCATGCTCAATCCACTGAGCTACACCAGCCAGGGTTCAGGAGATGTTTTTAAATATGTTTTATTGATTATGCTATTACAGTTGTCCCATTTTCCCCTCTTCATTCCCCTCCACCCTGCAAACCCCCTCCCACCCACATTTCCCCTTTAGTTCATGTCCATGTGTCATACTTACAAGTTCTTTGGCTTCTACATTTCCCATACTATTCTTGCTCTCCTCCCTATCTATTTTCTACCTACCATCTATGCTACTTATTCCCTGTACCTTTTCCCACTCTCTCCTCCACCCACTCCCCTGTTGATAACCCTCCATGTGATCTCCATTTCTGTGATTCTGTTTCTGTTCTAGTTGTTTGCTTAGGGTGTTTTTGTTTCTGTTTTAGGCATGGTTGTTAATAATTTTGAGTTTGCTATCATTTTACTGTACATGTTCTTTATCCTCTTTTTCTTAGATAAATCCATTTAATATTTCATATAATAAGGGGATTGGTGATGATGTATTTCTTTAACTTGACCTTATCTGAGAAACACTTTATCTGTCCTTCCATTCTAAATGAAAGCTTTGCTGGATAGAGTAACCTTGGATGGAGGTCCTTGCCTTTCATGACATGGAATACTTCTTTCCAGCCCCTTCTTGCCTGCAAGGTCTCTTTTGAGAAATCATCTTACAGTCTGATGGGAACTTCTCTGTAGGAAACTGTCTCTTCATCTCTTGCTGCTTCTAGGATTCTCTCCTTCATTTTAATCTTGGGTAATGTAATTATGGTGTGCCTTGGTGTGCTCTTTTTTGGGTCCAACTTCTTTGGGACTCTCTGAGCTTCCTGGATTTCCTAGAAGTCTATTTCCTTTGCCAGATTGGAGAAGTTCTCCTTTATTATTTGTTTAAATAAGGTTTCCACTCGTGGCTGTTCCTCTTCCCCTTCTGGTACCTCTATAATTCGGATGTTGGAGCATTTAAAGATGTCCTGGAGGTTCCTAAGCCTCTCCTCATTTTTTTGAATTCTTGTTTCTTCATTCTTTTTTGTTTGGTTGTTTCTTTCTTCCTTCTGCTCCACTCCATTGATGTGAGTCCCAGTTTTCTTCCCATCACTATTGGTTCCCTATATATTTTCCTGTATTTCACTTAGCATATCCTTCATTTTTTCATCTAATTTGTAACCAAATTCAACCAATTCTGTGAGCATCCTGATTACCAGTGTTTTTGAACTGTGCATCTGATAGGTTGGCTATCTCTTTGTCACTTAGCTCTGTTTGGTCTGGAGCTTTAATCTGTTCTTTTGTTTGGGCCATTATTTTTTGTCTTGACGCACTTGTTAGGTAGTGAGGGGCAGAGACTTAGATTTTCACCCAGGCTGGGGAACCCAGTTGCTGGGTTGTGATGCAGTATGTAGGGGAGGAATCTGAGAGGGAACAATGGTGCTTGTTCCGCTCTTTCAGATTTCAGTCCCTTCCGCCACTTCCCTCAAGCAAACTGGGCCTTTCTGGTGCTGATTGCCTGGTAGGTGGGTTTGTGTATGTTCTTGGACCCTGTGGGTCACTCCAACGAACTCTCCTGTGAGGCTGGGAGTCTCTTCCAGCACCGCAACTCCTCACAGGTGTTTTTAATTGTTTTTTTGATGCTTTATTTCCCTCTGCTGGGACGCTGAGTTGAGCAGTCTGTCTCACTCCCCAGTTTCTCCTGGTTTATCTGCTCGCAAAAGTGGGACTGCTTGGTCAGCCAGACACCTTTCACACTCTGCCCCTCTTCACAATCACCTCCTTTCTTGGTCTGCCTGTTGCCACCCCACGCCCAGGGTCTGCCAGCTGTCACCTGTGTGCCCAGCGTTAGTCAGCTGCTACCTTGCATGCCCAGTGCCACCACCTTTTTTTTTTTTTTGCCACAACTGGTCTCTGCCTGGCCACCCAATTCTGCCACCCCTACCAGTCTGGATGAGCATGTCTATTTTAACTCCTAGGTTGTCAGACTTCCATACAGTCAATTTTCTGTTAGTTCTGATTGTTATTTTGTTTCTAAATTTTTGTTGTCCTTATTTCAGTTGTGCAAGGAGGCACAGTGTGTCTACCTATTCCTCTATCATGACCAGAAGTCAGGATAAAGGTCAATTCTGATGGAAAGATCTGAAAGATCTCACAGCAAGTATGATTAAAGGAGAATGAAAAGGATGGATAGGGTTTGTAAGTGGAAATAAAGAAGTTAGACAGAAAAAGAAGTTCAGCCAAGAACTGGGGATTGGAGAGTGAAGGGAATATTCTGAAAAGCAAGAAACAATAATAAGAAGGGAGAGGAATGAAGAAGATGTGTGTGTATATGTGTCTATGTGTGTTTGTTTGGAGGGAAGTGTGTTATACAGGTACAGGAAAAAATATATAAAAGTTAGTTGGATTTTTTAAAATGATAGGGCCCCTATCAGAGCAAACCAAGAATTATTTCTACATGAGTCAGATCATACTTTGCCTAGGGCTACATGTTATTTCTAACCCCAAGTTCTTCTTCCTCCTATATAGTCATTATTGCTTGGAAAAGAAGGAAACATATATCCATGGTCCCCAAAACATGCACCTTTCCAGTGTCCAAAGGTGGTGGTAGAGTATAACAGCAGTAGTACCAGAGAGAATATGGTATACCATATTCAGATGAAAATTTTTTCATAGAAAATTTTATTTTCTATGATCTTATAGCAAAGAATCAATGATTGCTTGCTGGCAGTAGGGGAGAGGGAGAGATCAATTGATACTTCTGACAAAGACAACAAGAAAATACTGAAGAAACAAATGTACAGTAAACCAATTCTTACTATTGTGATCCATATTATTAAATGACATCAACATCAATCCAGTTGTCCAAGCTGGAACCTAGTAATTATCCTTCATTCCTGACTCTTTCTTCCACATCTAAGTCATCAGGAAATATTGCCTAGGTTACCTTAAATATCTCTCATTCTACTTTTCTCACTCCACCACCACTCTTCTAGTATTAATTACCATCATCTGTTAGTTGGGCCATTTTAATAGATTCCCATTTTATTATTACTCCATTCCCATGCCTTCCTCTGAACCAAAGAGATAATTTTCTAAAATAAAAAAATTATAGTCAAGTCACTTTCCTGCTTAAAACCTGTTCATAATGTTCCATTTCTTCTAAAGATGAAAGCAAAATTCCTTCCTATGTCTTTAAAAGCCTTACTTGATCTAGTCCCTCTCTATCTTTCCAGTCTCATCTCATACTCCTTCCTCAGCATGCATCCTACACTTCAATTACCAATCCATTTGTTGTTTTATAAATATGTCTTGCTAATTTTTGTCTCTGCATCTTTTTTGTTTCCTCTGCCTAGATTCCTTGGCCACCATGGGTTGTCAGGGGAACTCTGTATGGTAAAACTGATGCCTCTGCTCCTGTTACTGTGTCTTCCATTTGTGAATGACACAGCTATCCACAAATCTCCAAAATCAGAAAATAATGATTCACCCCCTAATTGTCCCTTTTCCACACCTTTCACCTTAAAAAGGTTTCCACATTCTGTGAAACTAAACCATTTAGAATCTTTCATAGCTGCCCCCCTTTTATTTCAGGTCCACTTCTCCTGTCATAGTTCAAACTCTCATCAAATGTCACACCTGGATTCTGGCAACAGCCACTTAACTGGCCCCTTGAACTCCCACTCACTTCTAGCACTCCCCACATCCTACAGAGAGCTGTATATTTCTTCACTTCAAAACAATCTGTCAGGATCAACTACAGTGCAGCTGGGATCAAAGCAGTTGTACTTCAAAGGTCTTAAGCTTTGTCAGTTGCAACTGTAACCAGGGAACCAAACACAAGCCTCTCTCATGCCTTCACTATGATGGATTTTGCCCTAGCCACTACAGGTAGATTGCAAATACACATATGTTGCTATCATCGTGATTTGATTACATTCCTTAGCAGTTGAGATTGACATAAAAGAATGACAGACCAACAGAGTATAAGACATTTTCATGAAAATAGAGAAAGGTTTCCTGATATGTCATGAAGTAGAGCCAAATGGGTAATAAGAGGACTTAGGAAAGACACTGGATCAAACAAAATTCAATCTGCTATATGTGCAAAGGGTCAGAATATAACTATTATTATTGCCTAGTTTTTCCTGCTATCTCTGACACTAAATATCTGTATATCCTTGAAAAAGTAATTCAACTTCTCTGAGCCTATTTTCTTATTCTTAAAATTGTGATAATACTAAAATCTACCTCATGGATTTCTGTGAGTCTCAAACAAGGTAACGTGAGTGACATACTTAACTCGGCACATAGTCAGAGATCAGTAGGTGCTTCCACAGCATTCTCAAGTCCCTTGCCACACATATTCACAGGTTTAATTCTTATTTTCTTCCTTCCTATCTTGAAAATTACAGTCAACAGTGAGAGATGACCGGGCCATCAGACACAATAGGCTTCTAATTTGTGCTTTGCTGAAACAGTGGTAATACATCAATCTATCAGCTGGAAAACTAGTTTAATTAATTGGCTTCCTTGAGCTGTGCTGCTGGAGTAGATGAAATTTTCTTAAGACACAAATATCCACTGGTAAGCAGTCAAGCACTTCGTCTAGGACCAGGGCAGATAGCAGTGTTTGCAGTAATGAAGGGACAAACATACTTTAGACAGGCCCTCGGGATTTCCAGAAGCTCTCCATATAATGCATTGAACTTCCCTACATGCCTGCAGATTGCTAATAAGTCTCTGATTTCCTCACATTATCCAGATGATAGAATGTTTGCAGTGCAATAATAGGTGGTGCAAAGAATTTGATACAAATATCTTACACTGGACTTGCACTGTGCTATAGCCAATGGCCATGAGATCCCTCCCAGCCTGATATGTAGAATGATTTCCATGACTGAGTGGTTATGACAAGACAACCACAAGGAGAAATAGAAAAAAAGGGAAAGGACTACTGGAGTAGAAACTCCCAGGAGGTATGTGAAGATAAGTGCTAAATTTGAAGTGAAAACTACAGGGAATAGTAAACTGACTGTAAGAGGAGAATAAAAGGCTTGTTTTCAAAATATGAAACAAAAACACAAACCCACCAGCCAGTTTTCCTTTAGATATGCTAATCTCCCATTAGTCATAAGAAAGATCAGAAGTTAAGATGAGGCTCTCAGTAAAATTTCTAAAATAATCAGTGAAGGTCTATTTTTTTCAAGCCCAATTCTGCATAAGAGGCAAGGTATATCAATTAAGGTTTTCCAAAGAAGAAGAACTAATTAGCAATAAGACATTATATAATACAAACTATATTAACTATATTAATTTTATTATATGTATTTAAAGACTTGCATTAATGAATTTGCTCATGTACTCATGGGGGCTGGCATGTTCAAAAGCTGTAGGGAAGACTGGAAACTCATGCAAAACTTGTTTTCAGTCTTGAGTTTGAATTCTAAAGGTAGGACTCAGACAAGATTTCTATGATAAAGTCTTAAGGCAGAATTTATTTGTCTCCAGGAAGCTTCAGTTTTTACTCTTAAGGCCTTTAACTGATTGGATGAGGTCCACCCACATCATTGAGGATAATCACCTTTACTTAAACACCATCTGATTGCAAATGTTAATCATACCTTTAAATTACCTTTATAGTAACATATAGACTAGTGTTTGACCACCCAACTGGACATCATAATGTAGCCAACTTGACACATGAATCTAACCATCACGCAAAGGAAAAATTGTCAAAAGATTTTTAAAAAACAGCTAACAAAAGAATTGGCTGCACCAGGTTAATTAAAGTAATGGGCATGCAGTCTAAATTCAGGCATGAATCAATAAAAGAAAAATCTAAGGTATATTAGAAGGAAGGCTCTAAATTAAAAACAGTCATTTCAAAATCACAATAACTACTATGTTTTAGTGAATGCCTATATTGCATTATATGCTTACATAAATTATCTCATTTAATTCTCACAACTCAGTGACATTGCTACAAAAAAACACCCTTTTACAGAGGAGGAAATCAAGACTTGTAGCATTTGCGTGCTTTCCCCAATGTCACATAATTCATAAGTGACAAACCTCATTCTAGAATGCACATTTGTCTGACCAAAGAACCTTTGCTTTAGTCACTGCAAACATTCCTAGAGCCACAAATTCAAAAGATTCAGATTTCAGACTTAAAAATAATAATTTCAGCTCTAAGGGCAATTATTTTATACTTACTACATTCTAGGCACTGTTGTAAGAACTTTACCTATATTATCTTTTTAGATCCTAGCAATAACTTTGTGACATAGGCACCGTTATTTTGCCAATTTTGGATGAGGAAACAGGCTTATACATTGCCTGCTCAGCAAATAAGAATGTTCAGAGCAAAATGATAAAGTGAGGAAAAAAAAGAAAAAATATTTCTCTTGTTGCCCAAGAACTAATATCTTCCCTCCTTCTGATGCCCATTACATTTATGAGGAACAGTTGCCAGTTGGAAAAACCCATCCTGGTCTGTCCTGTATAGACTTAATCATTAGAGAACAAGACTGAACACAAAAATCCTTAGCACTAGCCTCTGCTCCATTACTAAATACCCTTTCTCTAGGTCCCAATTTCCCAATCTTTTGAGGATAGGTATTGACTGCATATTATTATGAGTTCTAAGCACTTTGTTCCTGAGGAGCTGATGGTTAAGACCAAGGACAGGATCATAGTTATTACAAATAAACAAGATGAAAGACAGTATGTGCAGACCTTAATCTCCAGGGACCTCACAAGAATATAGGTGCTGAATAAGTTTCTGGAGGTTTAAATCCTAATATCTTAGTTGGGATTGGGTTTAGCTGTATGTAACAGAAACCAGACTATAGTGACTTAAGCAAGCTGTGATTTTTTAATGCAACTAACAGTCTGGAAATTTAATCCAAGGCTGACATAGCTTCTCCACAAAGCTCCTTCCAGCTTTCATCTCTGCTTTCTACCAACTTTAGAATATGACCTTTTTCTTTCTAGAATCAAAATGATTGCAAAGATGGCTGTTACATGGCTAAGCCTGAAGAAAGGTGCCTGTCAGTCAAGTCTGGTACTTTTTATCAGGGGAACTAGTTGTATTAGAAATGCGAACCAATAGATTTCTGATTAAATCACATTAGATGGAACTATCTCACATATATTACCAAAGTTCCAAGGAAAAATCTGGAAGTTGAACTTTTATCTTGCCACATTTCTGCTCTTGGAGGAAATGATTCTTTAGAAAAAAGTAAAGGACAATGTATTTTGAGTAGGCAAATGGCAGTGTTTACTACACTCAATTTATTGCCAAATAGTTCTGGAATTTTGAGCAGGTTATGTCACTTATGTGAACATAGGTCAGCCAGCCCTGGCTCAACCATGTCTGGTTTTGTGAACCTAAGCAAATTGTTAAACTTCTCATGTATAATAATTATAGGATGTATATGGGGAAATGAGGCTTTGAAAGATTAGACAATTTGTTTATGGTTTCATAGTTTACCAGGAGTGGGATTGGGACTCAGACCAAGGTCTGCCTTACTTCAAATACTTTTCTCAAAAGTACCACCTATTCTGCACCAATTGTAAAAGAAGGGTGACCAGAAGGCATATTGACACCTATTCCCAGTTCACTGTGCCCTTTGCAAAGCAAACTTGACCAGCTGAACAGGTAAAGTGACTCCACAAACACATGGTTTATTCATCACACATACATGACCAGAGTCAGTGGGAAAAGAAACAGATCTAAAGTATCCCTGAAGGTCTCACACATAGTTATACAACACATTCTTATACTTCTTGTCCTTTTTCTTTTGACTCCACCTAGGTTCCCAGGTTGTAAATTGTGCATTCAGGTCAGCCCCATAGTGCTATTCTCTTATCCAAGTAAGCTTGTACAGGCTCCTTTTTCTCATCATTCCGCAACACTGTGGGTTGTGGTTAGGCATCCTATAAACCACCTTGTTTAGGAGTCCTTCCTGAGTGATAACCTCATGAAAATTGGTTTTCTTCCAAAGGAGTACTGCAAAACATAGTTTCTGTCCATTATAAAAATTATGCAAATGACCAGATGTTTGTTCTTTGTTATATCTTAGAGATATCAGTTGGGCTTAAATTGACTTTTTTCATTGACATTGTATATTTGGTTCTGTAAAAAGAAGTACAACCCTCTTTTTTTCTCAGACCATTGGCTCTAATTATTTCAAAAGTACTATTTGAGCTTGTACACAATAATACATTTTTATCATTTTTTCCTCTCTCTCATTTTTTCCTCTCTCTCATTTTTTCCTCTAGTGTAGGCAAGTGACACACTCAAGCTCACACAGCTTATTAGTGGCAGAATGGGAACTAGAAACCATTCCCCATATTCTCAGTGCTCTTTGCACTATTTTACATTACAATCTTAGTATAAAATTCAGTTAGTCTTTAGAGTCAAATTATTCATCATTTACAGATACCTTAATGTCAGTAACATTCTTACACCAACACTCTAAGAATTCTGCAATGTCCTCTGTATTTTAATGCCAAAAAATTAAAAATAAACAATAAACCTCAAATATATTTAAGAAAACAAACATCACTTACTTATGATTAAATCTCACATAAACAGTTTTGTTTTTATTGAACAAACAAAAATATAGCCTTTGATTGTACAAATGAAAATAATTTATCATTTTTTAAAAGGTATTTAATTGTTATTCAGGTACAGTTTTCTGACTTTTACTCCCATTCCAATCCACACCCTTAGTGCTCCGCACTTCCCTCCCATTTCAAGCCCCCTTAGTTTTTGTCCATGTATCCTTTATACCATTTCCTGTGAACTTTTCTCCTTTTCCCCTGAAATTCCCTCCCCTCTCCCCTCTGGTCCCTATCAGCCTGTTCTCTATTTCAGTGTCTTTGGTTATATTTTGCTTACTTGTTTGTTTTGTTGTTTAGGTTCCTGTTAAAGGTGAGATCACATGGTATTTGTCTTTCACTGCCTGGCTAATTTCATTCAGTATAATGCTTTCCAGTTCCATCCATGCTGTTGCAAAGGGTAGGAGCTCCTGCTTTCTTTCTGCTACATAGAATTCCATTGTGTAAATGTACCATAGTTTTTTGATCCATTCATTTACTGGTGGGTACCAAGGTTGCTTCCAACTTTGGCTATTGTAAATTGTGTTGCTATGAACATTGGGGGGCATAGTTTCTTTTGGATTGGTGTTTTAGGGTACTTAGGATCTAATCCTAGCAGTGGAATTGCTGGGTCAAAAGGCAGGTCCATTTTTAGTTTTCTGGGAAAATTCCATAGTGTTTTCCATAATGGTTGTACCAGTCTGCAATCCCACCAACAATGAACTAGGGTTCCCTTTTCTCTACAACCTCTCCAACACTTGTTGTTTGTTGCTTTGTTTATGATGGCCATTCTGACCAGTGTAAAGTGGTATCTCATTGTGGTTTTAATTTGCACCTCTCTGATAGCTACCAATATTTAGCATCTTTTCATGTGTCTCTGGATCCTTTGCATGTCCTCCTTGGAGAAAGGTCTGTTCAAGTCCTTCACCCCCTTTTTAACTGGGTTGCTTGTCTTCTTAGAGTGCAGTCCTGTGAATTCTTTGTATATTTTGGAGATTAAACCTTTGTCTAAGGTATCATTGGCAAATATGGTTTCCCAAACAGTTGGTTCCCTTTTAATTTTAATACTCTTTTCCTTAGCCATGTAGAAGCATTTTAAATTTGATGAGATCCCATTAGTTTATTCTTTCGTTTATATCCCTTGCTCTAGGGGACATATCAGTAAAAATGTTGCTACATAAAAATATCTGAGATTTTCCTGCCAATGTTCTCCTCTAGGACTTCAATGGTGTCACGGCTCATATTTAAGTCTTTTATCCACCTTGAATTTCTATTGGTGTATGGTGTAAGTTGGTGATCGAGTTCCATTTTTCGTACTTAGCTCTCCAGTTCTCCCAACACCATTTGTTGAAGAGGCTATTTTTACTCCATTTTATGTCACTGGCCCCTTTGTCGAATATTAAATGACTATAGAAACTTGGGTTTATTTCTGGACTGTCCATTGTGTTCCATTGGTCTATGTGCCTGTTTTCATGCCAGTACCAGGCTGTTTAGATTACAGTGGCTTTATATTACAGTTTGGTATCAGGTATTGTGATCCCTCCTACTTTGTTCTTCTTTCTCAAAAGTGCAGCTGCTATTTGGGATCATTTATGGTTCCATATAAATTTTTGAAGTGTTTATTCTATGTCTGTGAAATATGCCAATGTTACTAATAGGTATTGTGTTGAATCTGTAAATTGCTTTGGGTAGTCTGAACATTTTGATGATGTTAATTTTTCCAATCCATGAACAAGGTATATGTTCACATTGGTTTCTGTCTTTCTTGATTTCTTTCTTCAGTGGTGTGTAGTTTTCTGCATACAGGTCTTTTATGTCCTTGGTTAGGTTTATGCCTAGGTATTATATTTTTCTTTTTGCTATATCAAATGGAATTTTTTCTTGATTTCTGCTTCTGCTGATTCATTGTTAGTATACAACAATACCTTTAATTTCTGGATATTGACTTTGTATCCCAGTGTTTTGCCAAATTCATTTATTCGGTTGAGCAGTTTTGGGGTAGAGTCTATAGGATTTTCCATGTACACTATCGTGTCATCTGCAAACAATGTCAGTTTTGTTTCCTCCTTTCCAATTTGGAAGTCTTTTATTTCCTTTTCTTTTCTGATTGCTGTGACTAAAACTTCCAATACTATATTGAATAGAAGTGATGAAAGTGGACAACCTTGTCTGGTTCCTGATCTTAGTGGAAAAGATTTTAGTTTTTGACCATTGAGTATGATGTTGGCTGTAGGTCTCTCATATATGGCCTTTATTATGTCGAGGAATGCTCCCTCTATTCCTACTTTGCTGAATGTTTTTATCATAAATGGATGTTGTACCTTATCAAAAGCTTTTTCCCCATTTATTGATATGATCATATAATTTTTGTCTATGCTTTTATTTATGAGCTGTATTACATTTACTGATTTGCAAATGTTGAACTATCCTTTTCATCCCTGGAATGAATCCTACTTGGTCATGTTATATGATGTTTTTAATGTATTGTTGAATGCAGTTTGCCAATATTTTGTTGAGGATTTTAGTGTCTATGTTTATTAGTGATATTGGCCTGGAGTTTTCTTTCTTTGTTGTGTCTCTATCTGGTTTTGGAATTAGGATGATGCTGTCTTCATAAAAAGAGTTTGGAAGTCTTCCATCATTTTGGATTTTTTAGAATAGTCTGTAAAGAATAGGGGTTAGCTCTTCCTTAAATGCTTTGTAGAATTCTCCTGTGAAACCATCTGGTCCAGGGCTTTTGTGTGATGGGAGTTTTTTGATTATTGCTTCAATTTCATCTACTGTTATTGGTCTTTTCAGACTTTCTGCTTCTACTTCATTGAGTTTTGGAAGATTATATTTTTCTAGACATTTGTTCATTTCACCTAAGTTTTCCAATTTCTTGGCATACAGTTCTTCATAGTAATTTCTTACAATTATTTGTATTTCTGTGGTGTCAGTTGTAATTTCTCCTCTTTCATTTCTGATTGTGTTTATTTGTGTCCTCTCTTTTCTTTTCTTTTTTTTTAAACGATTTTATTTATTTATCTTTAGAGGGGAAGGGAAGGAGAGAGGGAGAGAAACATCAATGTATGGTTGCCTTTCGTGCATCCCCTGCTGAGAAGTGGCCTGCAGGGAACCGGCCTGCAACCCCGGCATGTGCCCTGACTGGGAATCGAACCGCGATTGTCTGGTTCGCAGGCCCGTGCTCAATCCACTGAGCTACACCAGCCAGGGCTCTTTTCTTGATGATCCTGCTTAAAGGCTTGTTGATTTTATTTATCTTTTCAAAAAACCAGCTCCTGTATTCATTGATCCTTAGAATTGTGCTTTTAGTCTCTATGTCATTTAATTCTCCTCTGATCTTGGTTATTTCCTTTCTTCTACTTGCTCTGGGCTGTTTTTGTGTTGTTCCTCAAGTTCTTGTAGGTCTAGGGTTAGGCTGTTTGTTTGAAATGTTTCTGTCTTTTTTAGGTAGGCCTGTATTGCTATGAACTTTCCTCTCAGGACTGCCTTCACCGTGTCCCATAAATTTTTAGTTGTTCTGAGTTCATTTTTTGTTGTTTCCAGAAACGTTTTGATTTCTTCCCTAATTTCATTCTTGACCCATTCATTGTTTAATAGCATGCAATTGAATCTACATGATTTTGAGTTTTGGGGTTATTTTTCCCCTTTGGGCTTGGTTTCTAGTTTTAGTTCCTTGTGGTCAGAGAAAATGCCTGGTATGATTTCAATTTTCTTGAATTTGTTGAGGCTTGTTTTGTGTCCTATGATGTGGTCTATCTTTGATAATGTTCCCTATGCATTTGAAAAAAATGTGTATTTAGCTTCCTTGGGATGAAGGGCTCTATTATATCAGTTAAGTCTATTTCATCTACAGCCTTGTTCAATGCCACAATATTTTTGTTGATATTTTGTTTGGAAGATCTGTCCATTTTTTGACAGTGGGATGTTAAAATCCCCTACTATAATTGTGTTGCTGTCAATATCTTTCGTGAAGTTCTCTAAGATTTTCTTTATATATTTGTGTGCTTCTATTTTGGATGCACATATATTCACAATGTTTATGTCTTCTTGGTGCATTCTTCCCTTCAGTATTATGAAGTGACCTTCTGAGTCTCTTTTTATGGCTCTTTTTTTGAAGTGTGTTTTGTCTGATATGAGTATTGCTACCGTGGCTTTTTTTCTCTGTCCGTTTGCTTGCAAAATATGTTTCCAGCCCTGCAGTTTCAGTCTGTTTAGGTCTTTTGTCCTGAGGTGGGTCTCTTGTAGGTAGCATTTGTGTGGGTCATGGTTTCTTTTCCATTCAGTTATTCTATTTCTTTTGATTGGAGCATTTAATTTATTTACATTTAAGGTTATTATTGATAGGTACTTATTCATTGTTATTTTTATACCTGTGTTTCTTTCTGTCTCTCTCTTTTCCTTCCTTTCCTTAAAGCAGTTCTTTTAGTATTTTTTGCAGAACTGGTTTGGTGGAGGTGTATTCCTTTAGGCTTCTTTGGAAGCTCTCTATTTGGCCTTCTATCTTCATTGAGAGCCTTGCTGGGTTAAGTAGCCTTGGTTGTAGGCTTCTGGTTCTCATTACTTGGAATATTTCTTGCCATTCTCTTCTAGCTTGGAGTGTTTCCATTGAGAAGTCAGCAGTTAACCCAGTCGGGGCTCCCTTGTATGTTATTTTCTCCTTCTCCCTTGCTGCCTTTAAGGTTCTGTCTTTGTCTTGAAATTTAGCCATTTTAATGATGATGTGTCATGAAGTAGGCCTCTTTGGGTTCCCCTTTATTGGGACTCTCTGATTCCTGGATTTGTGTGACTTTTTCCCTCATCAAATTAGGAAAGGTTTTCATCATTACTTTTCCAAATAGGTTTCCTATTCTTTGTTCTTCTTCTCCTTCTGGTATTCCTATTCTTTGGATGTGCCATATAATTTCATATTGTTTCATATTGTCTTGCATTTGTCCTAATCCCTCTTCATTCTTTCTGAGGCTCTTTTCCTTTTTTTTTGCTCTTTCAGGTTTTTTTTTCTACTTTGTCCTCCAACTCACTGATCTGATCTTCTGCTTCATCAATCCTGCTTTTGATTCCTTCCTACTATGTTCTGCAGTTCAGAAATTGTATTCTTCATTTCCTCTTGGTCCTTGCTGATAGTTTCTATTTCCTGTTTCATGTTGATATAGTTTGCAGTGAGGTCATTATAGCTCCCCTGTAGTTTCTGGTAACTCATTGTGAGCTCTTTGAACTTCCTGATAACCAGTGCTTTGAATTCAGTATCTTATAGTTGACTTGCCTCTATTTCATCTAATATTCTTTCTGAGGGTTCCTCCTTTCCTTTCATTTGGGGATTGTTTCTTTGTCTTCCCATTGTTTGTGAGACTCTTCTTGTTAGCTTCAGCTTCTTAAATTGATTTGTTTTTGCTACCCAGGGTTATGGTGTGAACTTCTGTGGTATAATACCTGTGAGATTCAGTGGTGTAGTCTCCTTGATCTCCCAAGCTCACTTATCTTGGGCTGTCCTTTAAGTTGGCATTGTGTTTGTCTTTGTGTTTTGATTGTTTTGGGGTATTTCTTTTGTGGGTCCTTCCCACCAGCTGCTTAACTGATGGTCCTTCTGTCCACCACTTGTTGCAAGTTGCTGTGCTGGCGAGAGCAGGTTGTGTTGAAGCTAGTTCTTCTGTATATACAAGGTTTTGAGGATTCTCTTTTGCTCTAGTTCAGTTGTTCGTACTGGGTAGTCTCTCCACTATTTAATTGTATTTCCAGATAGGTCCTGGATTGAGGTTAGTGTGGCTTCCAGTCCCTCCTTCACCTTCTTCTGTTGCTATCTGTTGGTGGTTCCTTTGTTGTTGGGTTTCCTCTTCCAGTGGGTATCCTGGTGTTCACTGCTTCCACCTACTCTTCTTTTTTTGTGATCAGTTGGAGGGGAAGGCAAAATGATTTATGACAGCAGGAGAGTATTTTATATTTACAGTAGTAACTGGAAGAGAAGAAATAGGAGATCTTTAGGCTATGTATAGTGTTAACTGTAATTTTCAACCAAACTAGCCACTTTTTAGAAAGGATGGGAAGAAGATAAGACTCTTCTTGGGGATGGAAGATTAGTGAGTTGGA
The DNA here is from genome assembly GCF_021234435.1 of Artibeus jamaicensis. Taxonomy (NCBI): domain Eukaryota; kingdom Metazoa; phylum Chordata; class Mammalia; order Chiroptera; family Phyllostomidae; genus Artibeus; species Artibeus jamaicensis. Next base: position 22,838,443 of record NW_026521506.1, read on the forward strand.
TCTAGAAAGCCGCGAGGTTGTGGGGGGTCAGATTCTGAGGTAAGGTGAGAGTAAAGGATGGTAAATATGTGTAGTGTGTGAGGGAATAGAGTTAACCACTACAGTAATAAAGTTCATGAAACTGTGAAGTGAGCTAAGATCCAGGAGAAGTGTTATGAAGTATTTACAGTTGTATGGAACAGCTATTATTTACAATAATATTAGAGCAACAATCATATGACAGAATTTCTGTGATCTGGATAACATGAATAGAGAGTATAGAACGTTGAATAGTGTACTAAAGGAACACAAGTGATGTGAAGGATAGTAAATTAGCAATACACAGTGGAAGAGAGAACAGGAGAAACCTGTCAAATGATACAATATAACCAGCCAAGACAAAGAACACTATACAAAAAGAAGAGGAATGCAAAGGTACTATTAAAATAAAAGATGTAAGAATAATGAAAAATAATAATACAAATATGCAGTAACTTGTGGGTTCTCCGCTATAGCAAAAAGAAATTTGCCACTCGGTCTCAACTGTTGGGATGCCCCCTCTTTGTGTCCAACTCTGGTGTTTTCACTGTTCCAAGTTTTTTGTCTCACTTGTGGGTAGAAAAAAAAAGTCAGGAGAAGGAAAGAAGAAGAGATAAGTTTGGAAAGAAAGGAAGAAGGAATAAAACAAGAAAGAAGGAAAGAGAGGATAAGGTATTGAAAGATAAAACAATGATAAAATTAAAAAATAAAACATTACTTAAAAAAACACCTCTTCTTGGTTTCATACTGGACAAACCAGCTTTTCTAGTCTGGCTGGCTACAGCAGCTTGAGGTGCAATTGGTGTGGCCTTTCTCTCTTCATGATGTGTACTCAACCCATCTTACACACACTCTCCCAGGAACTAGTCTGGCGCCTCTCCCCAGTGCCCCATGCAGGGGATCCAGGTCCTCTGTAGAGCACTCCTTCCCCAGGGGTCATTGCCACAGGATGTGGGTGCAGGGTCCTACCCAGGCTGCCTGGGTCCTGCGGGCTTGGGAAGGAACCCTTCCCAGTGCTATGGGGGAATGCAGGGTATTTTGCCTGGCTGTGTGGGGAGTAGGCCTAGTGGCTGTCACAGGAGAATCCCCCAAACAGTTTTACCTTTTGAGAAATTCCTCCCACTCAAGCCTGCTGCTCAGTACAGCCCAATTCTCCAGCCACACTGGTATCCGAGAATATCAGTGTCAGTATCGGGGTCAGAGCCTGACACTGTGACTCTCAACTCTCCCAACCCGGTGACCACAGACTCCGTAGGTGATCACAGCCCTTGTGTGTTTGCCTATTTGACCTTATTCCCCTCTCTGCAACTTCAAGCAACCAGGACTCTCCCAGTGTTGCTCAAATACTGCTTGGCCAGGGAAGGAGGGAGCACATGACCTGGTTCTCTCTCAAGGACCCTGAGGCAGGTCCACCACTCTCAAAAAGTCTGTGGTAGCCCCAGCACCCAACGAGGAGGCTGCCATGGCCCCTCTCTCCACACTGGTCCTTTGGACCTTATTGTCCTGCACCTGCCTCCTTACCGTCTGGTTTTTCAGTATATGCTACAATTTCTGGTCTCTTCTTTTCATATATGCTGGGATGCTGTTGGCTGTTTCCTCTGTTCCTCCGTAGATTGGCCAGGTTTTTCTCCCATGTGTAGGGGAAAGTGGAATCCACTCTGACCTACTCTGTCGCCATTTTCCCTCAGTCTCAATTTATCACTTTCAAAAATCTAACACTACACCTAAATGAACTAGAAAAAGAACAACAAACAGCCTAGAGTAAGTAGAAGGAAAGAAATAATAAAAATTTGAGCAGAAATAAATGATGTAGAGATTTTTAAAAAGTACAAAAGATCAATAAAACCAATAGCTTATTCTTTGAAAAGATAAAAAATTAAATGGCAAACTTTAACCAGACTAATCAAGACAAGAAGACAGAGGACCTAAATAAATAAAATCAGAAATGAAAGAGTAGAAGAATCAACTGACAACACAGAAATACAAAGGAATGTAAGAAATTACCATAAACAACTATATCCAAACAAATTAGACAACCTGGATGAAAGGGATAAATTCTTGCAAACATACAGTCTTCTAAAACTGAATGAAGAAGAATCAGAAAATCTGAATAGACTGATTATAACTAATGATATTAAATCAGTAATTAAAAATATCCTATCTGTGTGTGGCTAGCAGTCTCCAGTGTGATTCCTGGTCAGGACACATGCCTGGATTGCAGGCCAGGTCTCCAGTAGGGGGGAGTATCAGAGGCGACCAATTGATGTTTCTCTTACACATTGATGTGTTTTCCTACCTCATTCTCCCTCTCTTCCCCTCTTTCTAAAATTAAGTAAATAAAATCTGTTTTAAAATCTAAGCAAACAAAAGTCCTAGAGCAGATTTCTTCATAGGTGAACTTCACCAAATGTTAAATGAAGAACTAATACCTATCCTTCTCAAACTATTCCAAAAAGTTCGAGAGGAAGTAAGATTCCCAAGTTCATTTTACAAAGCCAGCATTACCCTGATTCTACAATCTTCTGATAGACATTAGAGAGAAAAAAATGTAGGCCAGTATATCTCATGTATACATGCTAAAATCCTCAACAAAATATTAGCAAACCAAATCCAACAATACATTAAAAATATCCTACACCATGATCTTATATGATTTATTCTGGGGATCCAGGGTTGGTACAACATTTGAAAATCAATAAACGTGATATGTCATATAAACAAAATAAAGGATAAAAACCACATGATTATCAATAGATGCAGGAAAAGCATTTCATAAAATCAAGACCCAATTTATGATGAAAACTCTAAGCAAAGCAGGAATAAAGGAATCATATCTCAACATAATAAAGGCCATATATGATACCCACAGCCAACATTATACTCAATGGACAAAAACTAGAAGCATTTCCCTTAAGATCAGGAATAAGAAAAGGATGTCTGCTTTCTCCACTCAACATAGTACTGAAAGTACTAGCCACAGCAATCAGGCATGAAGAAGAAATAAAATGCATCCAAATTAGAATGGAAGAAGTAAAAAGGTCATTATTTGCATATGACAAGACATCGTATATGTAAAACCTTAAAAAGTCCACCAAAAACTATTCGATATAATAAGTGAATTTGGTAATTAGCAGGAAGCAAAAATTAATATTCAGAATTGTTACTTTATTCTGCCTTCTTCCCTCCATTTTCATACACAATGTAAATATTATTTTCTTTCTACTTGCCTTGTTTCTATTACATACTCTTATTATTGCTCCTCCTCTCTCAAAAATATTTTCTTTCAGTTATTTACCTCATATTTGTTTTTCTTTTTTAATAATAATCTACCCACATCTTTATTAATGCTGGTTCATTTTCTGTGGATAGTGTGGTTGTGGGTGGGGGATATTTTTGTGGGTGTGGGTTCATTTCTTGGGTTCATTGTTTTTTTATCTCACAACACCTGTACAACAGAATACAAGATGCAATAGGCAGTGTTACTCTTGGTCATCCAGCTGGAGTGAAGAACTCACCAAAGAATAACCCAACAACAATCAAACCCAATTAACACTAGAAAACCCACATATATAAATAATATCCCAAGAGCACCAAGTTTAGGAGATCAAGGAGATCAACACCACTGAGTCCCACAGATATCCCACCATGGAAGATCACACCATAGAGATAGAGAATCGAAGCACCTCAACCTAAAAAGCAGAAACAAAGAAGAATCACCTAAAATAAGAAGACAAAGAAACAACCCCCAATTGAAAGGAAAGAAGGAATCCCCAGAAAGAGTGTTAAATGAAAGTGAAGCAAGGAAACTATCAGACATTGAGTTCAAAATAATGGTTATTAGGATGCTCAGGGGGCTCAGAGAGAACTCCAGGAAAGCTACAAGAAACTTACTGTGAACTATACCAGCAAGAAAAAGGACATAGAAGCTATCAAGAAGTGCCAGCAGAAAATGAAGAATGCAATATCTGAAATGAAGAAAAGAGTAGAAGGAATTAGGTGCAGGCTAGATGAAGCAGAGGATCGAATAAGCAAGCTGGATGACAAGGAAGAAAACTTTCCTAGACAGAGAAACAAAATGAAAAATGAGTCAAAAAGAACAAAGTGGAGTTAAGGAAACTTCAGGACAATATGAAACATAATATACCTGTATCATAGGAATTGGAGAAGAGAAGAAGAAAGACAAGGGATAGAAAACCTGCTTAAAAAAATTAAGATAGAAAAGTACCCAACTTGATGAGAGAAAAAGTCACACAACTTGAGGAAGCAAAAAGAGTCCCAATCAAGATGAACCCAAAGAGACCCACTCTAAGACCATCATAATTAAAATGGAAAAAATTTAATGGCAAGCAGAGAATCTTAAAGGCAGCAAGGGAGAAATGAGAAGTATCATACAAGGGAGCTCTAATAAGACTAGCATCTGATTTCTCAACAGAAAGGGAATGGCAGTAAATATTTCAAGTAATGAAAAACAAAGGCCTGCATTCAAGACTACTCTACCCAGCAAGGCTCTCATTTAAAATGGAAGGAGAAGTAAGGAGCTTTCCAGAAAAAAAAAAAAAAAACTAAAAGAATATATCCCCATCAAACCAGCATTGCAATAGATGATAAAGAGACTGATTTAAGAAAATGATGAATAAGAGAAAAAGAGAGGAACACAGGTACAAAGGGGGAAAATGGCAATAAGTATCTATCAATAATTACCCTAAATGCAAATGGATTAAATGCACCAATCAAAAGACACAATGTAGCTGAATGAATAAGCAAAAGTGACCCACATACTTGCTGTCTTAAAGAAACTCAGTTCAGAACAAATACCTACACAGACTGAAAGTGAAGGGATGGGAAAAATATTCTAAGCAAATGGACATGAACAAAACTAGGATAGCAATACTTATATCATACAAAAAAGATTTCAAAACAAAGACCATATATAAAGAGACAAAGAAGGACACTTCATAATACTAAACAGAATAGTACATTAAGAAGATAAAACCCTTGTAAACATATATGCACCCAAAATAGGAGCCCCCAAATATATAAGAGAATTTTTGGAGGACTTCAAGAAAGATAGCAATAGTAAGATGCTCATTGTAGGGGATCTTAACACCCTATTGTCAACAATGTATGGAACTTCCAAACAAAGAATCAACAAGAATGCTGTGGCATTGAAAAATACTCTATTTCAAATGGACTTAATTGACATATACAGAACACTTAACCCCAAAGAAGCAAAATACATGTTATTTTCAAATGCACATGGAACATTTTTAAAGATAGACCACATGGCAGGACACAAAACAAACTTCAACAAATTCAAGAACATTAAAATCATCAAATGTATGCTCAGATCATAATGGCTCAAAATTAGAAACCCTCAAGGAAAAAACTCAAAAACATTCAAATATTTGCAGATTAAACATTCAAATACATGCATGTTAGATTCAAATAACATGCTATGAAATCATGAATAGGTTAATAAAGAGATCAAGGAGGTAATAAAAAAAGATTCTGGAAACAAATGAAAATGAAGATACAACAGCCCAAAACTTACGGGACTCAGGTGAAGGCAGTACTAAGAAAGAAGTTCACAGCAATACGAGCCTACCTAAAAAAAGATATAAAAGTCCCAAATAAACAACCTGACCCTATATCTATAAGAGCTAGAGGAACAATGATAAACAAAGCTCAGTGTCAGTAGAAGAAAGGAGATAATCAAGATCAGAGCAGAATTAAATGATATAGAGACAAAAAGAACAATTCAAAGGATCAATAAATCTAGAAGCTGATTCTTTGAAAAGACAAAAAAAAATTGGTAAGCCTTTAACCAGACTCATCAAGAAAAAAGAGAGAAGACCCAAATAAATAAAATCAGAAATAAAAGAGAAGAAATTTCAACTGATAGCACAGAAATACAAATCATTCTAAGAAATTACTACAAACAACTATATGCCAAGAAATTTGACAACCTGGGCAAAATGGGCAAATTTCTAGAAACATACAATCTTCTAAAAATGAACAAAGGAAAAGCAGAAAGCCTGAGCAGACAGGTAACAGCTGATGAAATCAAAGCAGTAATCAAAAACCTCTGGGCACACAAAAGCCCTGGACCAGATGGTTTCATAGGATAATTTTACAAAACATTTAAGGAAGAGCTAACTCTCATCCTCCTTAAACTATATCAAAAAATTCAAGAGGGAAAATTCCTAAACACTTATTATGATACCAGTATTAACCTAATTCCTAAACCAGATAAAGACACAACAAAGAAGGAAAACTATGGGCCAATATCACTGATGAACATAGATGCTATAATCCTCGACAAAATATTGGCAATCCAGATCCAGCAATATGTTAAAAAGCTCATACATCATGATCAAATGGGATTCATCCCAGGGATGCAAGTATGGTATAATATTTACAAAACATAAACTCAATACGCCACATAAACAAAATGAAAGACAAAAATCACTTGATCTTATGAATAGTTGTTGTAAAAGCATACACAAACAAATATCACCCTCAGTGTTATTACACTCAGCAAAGTGAGAGTAGAGGGAGAATACCTCAAACTTAATAAAGGCCATGTATGAGAAACCTGCATAACATCATACTCAATGTGCAAATACTAAAAGCTCTCCCACTAAGATCAGGAACAAGACAAGGATTTCCAACTTTACCACTTTTATTCAACATAGTACTGGAAGTTCTAGCTGCACCAATCAGAGAAAAAAAAAAGTCATCCAAATTAGAAGAGAGGAAGTAAAATTGTCATTTTTTTGTAGATGACATGATAGTATACATGGAAAACCCTATAGGGTTTCACTAAAAAACTACTCAACCTAATAAGTGAATTTGGCAAAACAGCAGACTACAAAGTCAATATTCCGACATTAAAGGCATTTTTGTACCTTAACAATGAAATATCAGAAATAGAAACTGGGGGAATTATCCCATTTACTATGGCAACAAGAAAAATAAGGAATAAACTACCTAGGAATAAACTTAATCAAGGAAGTAAAATTCCTGTACTTGGAAAACTACAAAACACTGAAGAAAGAAATTACGAAAGATACAAATAAATGGAGGCATATATCACGTTCATGGATTAGAAGAATTAACATCATTAAAATGTCTATAGTACCCAAAGTAATCTACAGATTAAATGCAATTCCTCTTAAAATACCAGTAGTATATCTCACAGATCTAGAAAAAATATTTTAAAAATTTACATGGAACCACAACAGACCGCAAATAGATTGGCAATCCTGAGAAAAAAGAACAAAGTTGGAGGTGTCACACTATCTGATATCAAATTATAGTACAAGGTCATAGCAATCAATACGACATGGTATTAGCAGTAGAAAAGGCATATAGATGCATGAAATAGAGTAGACAGTACAGAAACAAACCCATGCCTTTATCACCAATTAATATTTGACATAGGAGGCAAGAACATACAATATGGTAAAGACAGTCTCTTCAATAAATGGTATAGGGAAAATTGGACAGATACATGAAAACATTGAAACTAGACCATTAACATACACCACACACAAAAATGGGGTAAAAATTGATTAAAGACTGCAATATAAGTCACAAGCCATAAAAATTCTTGAAAATAAAAGTATCTTTCACATTTCATATGATAATGGCTTGGTGATGATGAACTCCTTTAGCTTAGAAGATCAAAACTATGAAAATTAAAATTGCAATATATTCACACCTATCAATAATTTAGTCTAAAAATCAAAATAAGAAAATAAGAACAGAAACAAAATTATAGATACAGAGATAATTTGGGGGATTATCAGTTGGGAGGGGGAAGGGGGAGAATGTAGGGAAAGTTGCATGAATTAAGAAGTACAAATTGATAGGTACAGAATATACAGGGGGATATTAAGAACAGTACAAGAAATGGAGTAGCCCAAGAACTTATATGCATGACCCATGGACATGAAAAATTGACATGGGCACTGGCTTGTGGTGCTCATGGTGTCATGGATGAGACATGAGACAAATTCACATGGACTACCAAGTCCTGTGGAGGAAAAGGGATCGCACAGATATTCCCTCAAGGGGAGAGCACCTCAGAGTGGCTTGGCCACCCTCTCAAGGGGAGAGCACCCTGACCCTTGCCTAGATGGGCTTTTATTGGGTTTAATTTGTGCGGGAATACAGGTAAAGCTTATTAATCATTGTCAGGCAGTAAGGATCAAACAATAGATAGCATGCAAAGAACTATTAGGGCTTCTTCTGAGTCAGGGTCTATCAGCTAAAAGGCTACAAAATTTTGGGAAGCAAACTCATTTCCTGCTTGGGCCTTTATCATTTAACTAAGAGCATTCTTAGCAAAGCAGGCTTCACAGGATTTTACATATCCTTTCTCAGGCCTGATCATGGGAGGGGGGGTTGCACTTTCCAGCACAAGGCTGCACCATCCTCTGTCATTGTTTCAGACTTAAGTCAGACAGAGGAGGCAAGATAGTCAAGGAATTAGGAGAAATGAGGACTCAGGCTTCATCAAAGCCAAGGGGTGAGGGTCCATCACCTCCTTTCTCCATAGCCCCCAAGTCCTTCCCTGGGACCTCCATGTGATCATGCCTATTTTAGGTGGCTCCCCCCTTGGGGAATCTTACCTGTCATTGGCTAACTGATCAAGCACTGGAGGCCAGTTATAAAAAAAAAAAAAAGGAACAGAAAGCAGCACTCCTGCCAGGGAGATAAGCTTTGTCTCCTTAGTGGCTTAAGGTCTGAAGGTCGCTCACTCAGCCTTAGCCGTGGGGGTGGGGGCAGGTTACAGCTCCTGAAATCAGGCAGGGTGGTTTCCAAAAAAAGTGGTATGGGGATTGCCTGAGAGGGTAGGAGTAGGACTGGCTGGGAGGGGGCAAAGTGGAAAAATTAGGACAACTGTAATAGCATAATCAATTAAATATATTTAAATTTCTATAAGAAAATATAAGCAGAATAATCTAAGATATTTATCATACCAATATCTTTGCCTATATATCTCTCCAGGCAAGGGAAACAAAGGAAAAACAATTTAAAAATGGGACTACATCAAACTAAAAGCTTCTGAGCAACAAAAGAAACCATTAACAAAATTAAAAGGAAATTCACTGAATGGGAGAACATATTTGTCAATGATACATCTGATAAGGGTTACTTTCTAAAACATATAAAGAACTTATATCAGTAAAAAAGTTGCTGCGTGAAATATCTGAGATTTTCTTGCCAATGTTCTCCTCTAGGACTTTAATGGTGTCACGGCTTATATTTAAGTCTTTTATCCACCTTGAATTTATTTTGGTGTATGGTGTAACTTGGTGCTCAAGTTTCATTTTTTTTTTTGCACATAGCTGTCCAGTTCTCCCAACACCATTTGCTGAAGAGGCTATCTTTATTCCATTTTATGTTACTGCCCCCTTTGTCAAATATTAATTGACTGTAGAGGGTTGGGTTGATTTCTGGGCTCTCTGTTCTGTTCCATTGGTCTATGTGCCTGTTTTTATGCCAGTACCAGGCTGTTTTGATTGCAGTGGCCTTGTAATACAGTTTAATATCTGGCCTTGTGATCCCTCTTACTTTGTTCTTCTTTCTCAAAAGAGCAGCTGCTATTCGGGGTCGTTTATGGTTCCATATAGATTTTTGAAGTGTTTGTTCTATGTCTGTGAAATATGCCATTGGTACTTTAATAGGTATTGCATTGAATCTGTAAATTGCTTTGGGTAGTATGGACATTTTGATGACGTTAATTCTTCCAATCCATGAACAAGGTATATGTTTGCATTTGTTTGTCTTTCTTGATTTCTTTCTTCAGTGTTGTGTAGTTTTCTGCATACAGGTCTTTTACCTCCTTAGTTAGGTTTATTCCCAGATATTTTATTTTTGTTTTTGCTATATCAAATGGGATTTTTTCCCTTGATTTCTGCTTCTGCTGATTCATTGTTGGTATACAAAAATGCCTTTGATTTCCGGATATTGACTGTTGGTGGGATTGTAGACTGGTACAACCATTATGGAAAACAGTATGGAATTTTCTCAGAAAAATAAAAATCGACCTGCCTTTTGATCCAGCAATTCCACTGCTAGGATTATATCCTAAGAATCCTAAAACATCAATATCAAAGAACCTATGCACTACAATGTTCATAGCAGGACAATTTACAATAGCCAAGAGCTGGAAGCAACCTAGGTGCCCATCAATAAATGAATGGATCAAAAAATTGTGGTACATATACACAATGGAATTCTATGCAGCAGAGAGAAAGAAGGAACTACTACCCTTTGCAACAGCCTGAATGGAACTGGAAAGCATTATGCTGAGTGAAATAAGCCAGGGGTTGAAAGACAAATACCATATGATCTCACCTTTAACAGGAAGCTAAACAACAAAATAGACAAGCCAGCAAAATAAAAACAAATACACTGAAATAGAGAACATGGGGACAGGGACCAGAGGGGAGAGGGGAGGGAATTTAAGGGGAAAAATGGGAGGGATTTAGAGGTACAAGTATAAAGGACACAGGGACAATAACTAAGAGGGGTGGAAATGGGAGGGAGGTGGGGTGCATGGAGGAGGGGTGGGCTGGGATGGGAGAAATAAATAGAAAACTGTACTTGAAAAATAACTAAATAAATGTTTTTTAAAAAAGAAAATAAAAAAGAACTTATACACCTCAACATCTAAAAAAATCCAATTCTGTTAAAAAATCAGCATTGGACTTGAATAGATAGACATTTCTCCAAAGAGGGAATAATCACAGATGGCAATAAACATATGAAAAAATACTCAACATCATGAATGCCTGTCAGAATTACTATCATCAGTAAATCAACAAACAAATCCTGGTGAGGGTGTGGGAAAAGGGAACCCTCATGCACTGTCAGTGGGAATTCAGACTGCTGCAGCCACTATGGAAAACAGTTCAGAGTTTCCTCAAAAAATTAAAAATGGAACTTCTTTTTGACCCAGTAATTCTACTTCTGGCAATATATCCTAGGAAACTTAAAATAACAGTTTGAAACAATATATGTACACCTGTGTTCTTTGCAGTTATTTGCAGTCATCAGGTTTTGGAAGCAGCTCAGTGTTCATCAGTAACTGAGTGGATAAAAAAGCAATGGTACATTTGGACAATGGAATACTGCTAGGCAGTAAAAAAGAAGGAAACCTTACCTTTTGCACTGATGGACCTGGAGATTATTATGCTAAGTGAAATAAGCCATTCAGAAAAAGACAAATACCATATGATCTCACTTGCACGTGGAATCTAATGAAAAAAAATAAAGTAACAAACAAAATTTAGAAAGAGGCATGGGTACATGGAACAGAATGACAGCTGTCAGAGGGGAGTGGGTTTGTGACCCTGAATGAAAGAAGCTAAAGGGATTAAACAAAGAAAACACACACACACATATCACATAGACACATAATAGTGTGGTGATGGGGGAAAGAGGGTTGGGGTAGGCAGAGGTGGGCAAAGGGACAATAAATAGGAATGGAAAGAGACTTTGCTTTTGGCGATAGGCACACAATGCAATCTACAGATGATGTTTTATTGAGTTTTATACTTCAAATCTGTGATGTTTTGTGAACCAATATCACCTCAATAAATCCAATTTAAAAATAAAACAAGCTATCAGGTTAGAAAACTGATTTAAAAAACCTGCACTAAAGCTTTTCCTTTTTAAAGAAGATTTTTTAAATTTATTTTTAGATAGAGGAAAAGGAAGGAAGGAAGAAAGGGAGAGAAACATCAATGTGTGGTCACCTCTCACACGCCCCCAACTAGAGACTTGGCCCACAACCCAGGCATGTGTCCTGACTGGAAATCGAACCAGTGACCCTTTGGTTTGCAGGCCAGTGCTGAACCCACTGAGCCACACCAGCCAGGGTTAAAGCTTTTCAAATACCCATTAAAGTGGACTGAACCAGATGAAATAGCCACTTCCAGTGTGTTTAAATAATGTCAGGATGAAAAAGTTCGCATTTCTGATTTGGTCTCATGTCTCTAATGTGGTAACTTATTTTCATTAATATAAGAGGCTAATGAAAGTGCTTTTTTCCTTCTGCAATAGACCCAAAAGACTAGGCAAATCTCATAATACTTCAACTTGGCATTAAGATGGATGGAATATTGACAATTTTTAATGTTATCATGTTTCCTTTAAGTATCCCCATGTATATTTAATATATAGTGAATATTTGCCAGAGCTAAGACTCAGTTGTGGCATTACTACATTCTATTTACCTCTTGAGAAAATATTTTCAGCAATTTATGACTGAATTGAAAATGAAAATAACATAATTCTTACTGATGACTAGTGGAATTCCATCTAATTCAAGTCCAGATGAAAAATGGCACTGCAAACAACCATAAACTTTAGAGAAAGACAATTTTCAACAATGTGATTTATGGTCATAACATTCTAGAATTCTGTCTTTTCCAAAAATGCTTTGCAATCATTTTAGAATGGCAGTCCTGAAATGCACATTATTCTCTAAACATGGCATCGCCCTCTTCCATGCCATTGTAAATAAAGAGCCACCTCACCGCTTGACATGTGGGGTGCCAGAGGGCAAGTTACCTCAAAATTAACTTCTGTCTAATATGATTAGTAGTGTGCAGCTGCAGGTGACTCAATGCCTCTGACACTCCAAGGAAGACATAATTGCTTCTCTTCAAGAATAATATGTGGAGATTTTGAGCATGAGGTTATTTTTGAGACTCTTCTGAGGATTTCTGAACCTCTGCATTCTCTTAAAGGAAAATAACTTAAAAACAATCTCATCAGTATAAATCAGTCATAGAGGAGCTATATACCTATAATGTTAAGTGGTAAAAAAGCATGATATTAAATTGCATATACAGTATGATCTCAAATAGTTAGCATACACATGCATAGTCAAGGAATTCAGGGTAATAAATCATATTGTTAGTCACACCTTACCTTTAGGCAGTAAAATTATGGGAAATTTTCATTTTCTTCTTTACATCTTTATGGATGTTCAATATCTTTTCTGCTTTAATGCACTACATTTTTAAGCAGAAAAAACTCACCATTTCAAAACAATTGGTTGGAAACATTTATTCATGTCTGTTACCTTTTATTTCCAGTGGCTTATTAAAAATTGAAGTTCTCCCCTTTTAGCCTAACTAAAGTAAAAACAAAAATTTCTTCTTTATAATTTTCTGGGTTTATGATACCGCGATGAACTCTTCTGAGGAATTCTTCTTGCATTTGATGTTTCTGATGCCAACTCACTTAATAAATAATTTCTGAAATGTAATTATATATTTTCTCTTAGATACTTTGAACTCCAAATACTTCTATGATGGGAAATGCATTTAAAAAAATAACAGTGATTCCCCTCACCTTTGCTTTCTCACTTAGCAATGAAATTTGGTATCAGAGTTGCTCTCAAGACCAAAGAAGTACTACCCAGAGCAACAAGAAGGCAATCTTAAGAGGAGGGCACTAGTGTGTGTGTGTGTGTGTGTGTGTGTGTGTATGGGCACACATGCATGTGTGTGTGCCCATACACATATATTTTTCCACCTAGAACAACAAGCAAGAAGGCAATGTTAAGAGGAGAGTACTAATGTGTATGTATGTGTGTATATATATACACACATATATTCTTATATATACATATATATATATATACACATATACACATATACACACACACACATATTCTTCTGCACAGTATAGTCCTAGGCAGTATGGGTATAGTATGGCCCATGGAATCACATGGGGTCCATCTCTAAACCTCTGAATCAGAACCTCTAAAGGTTAGGCCTAGGAATATCCAACTATAAACAGATATTTCAAGTCATCTTAACATACACCAAAGTTTGACAACTATTCCAGTAGTAATTGAAAAAAATGGTAAATATTTTTATTATTGAAGAAACTATGGGTGAGGTCTCTCTTCAGAATCATAACCACAGCTAGGAAGATATAAAAGCTCACTCAGGAGTCATCAGTAATTGCTCCTTTTTCCCCCTATATTTATGGTCATGACTCATAGCGCCAAGGAATGGAAAAAGTAGTTTACTCTCAGTAGCTCAGGGAAGAAGATCCCTAAGAAAAGATAGAGATCCTTTCTCTTCCCAATACCCTAGTTAAGTGGTTCTTTCTTCATAATGCTCTGATTGTGAAATGGTGTGCTTTAATTTTCATTTACTTGTCCAAGAAACAATTTCTGAGCACCTATTATGTGTTTGCTTTGTACTTTCCTGGTTATAGGAAATACAGAAGTGACTAAGAAGTGGTACATACCTATTTTAGTTTCTTATTACTTCTGTAACAAATCACCACAAACTTAGTACCTTAAAACAACAAAAATTTATTAGTTAACTGAAGTAAGAGGTTTGAAACAGGTCTCACTCAGCTAAAATCAAAGTGTGTCTAGGGTTATTTCCTTCTGGTAGCTCTAGGGGAATATCTGTGTTTTTCTCTTTTCTAGCTTCTAGAGTTCATTTGCATTTCTTGGCTGGTGGCTCACTTCAACTATTTTCAAGGTCCACAAGTTGCATTCCTATGATAATTCTTCCACCATCATCACTGAATCTTCCAACCACAGCCAGGAAGGGTTGTCCAATTTGAATGATAAAAGTGATTAGACTGGGTTCATCTGATAATCCAAGATAATTCTCTTGTCTTTTGATACTTATCCTTAATCAAATCTACCGTCTCTTTTACCATGAAAGATAAGATATTCACAGTTACAGGTATTAGGATGTGAACATCTTTTGGAAGTCATCATTCTACCTATCATAGTACTGAAAAGGGTACAGTTTTTGCAGTGAGAACAACACATAAACAATCATGGAGAAGCATGCTGCATCATAATGACATGTGAAAATGCCTATGGCAACATAAAAGAGGGAAGAACAAATTTGACTTTGGGTAGGGAGTAGTCTGGATAGATTTCACAAAGGTCATGCTTGAGCTGCTTTATGAAGGGTGATTAAGGAGAGAAAACAAAACAAGAAGTGAAACACACTCAGATTTAAACTCCAGCTCCACCACTCATGAGCTATATATGTGATCATGGACACATTTCTTAACAATTCTCAGCCGAGTGTCCCCGGTTATATTTATAGAGTGAATAATTTATTTTGCATTAGTTTGTGGTATGTATTAAATAACTTAAAGGTGGTAAAAGTGTTATGTAAAATGTGATATCTAGTAAACAGAATGGTTTACATTAATAAATGTGGATTTTAATAAGGTAGGGTTTGTAGATGTTGTAAATAAAAATACAGGGCAGCCAATAGAACTTGAATTTCAAATAAGCAATGATTTTTGGTATAACATCCTCCATGCAATATTTAGGACATACTTATACTAAAAAAAATCTGTTATTTATCTGAAATTCAAATTTAACAAGGCATCTTATATTTTATCTGGAAAATCTTTTTTAAGATTTTATTTATTTCTGCAAACCAGAGGAGCGGTTCAATTCCCAGTCAGGGCACATGCCTGGGTTGCAAGCCAGTTCCCAGCAGGCTAGCTCCCAGCAGCGGAAGCACTAGAGGCAACCATACATTGATGTTTCTCTCCCTCTCCTCTAAAGATAAATAAATATGTAAATATTTAAAAATATTTTATTTATTTATTTTTAGAGAGAGGGTCAAGGAAAGAGGAAGAGGAGAGAAACATCAATGTGTGGTTGCCTGTTGCATGCCCCCTACTGAGGACCTGGCCCACAACCCAGGCATGTGCCTCGACTGGGAATTGAACCTGTAGCTCCTTGGTTCATAGGCCTGCACTCAATTCACTAAGCTACACCAGCCAGGCTTATCTGGAAAATTTTATAAAGGGGTTGTAATTAATCACTCTGGACTATAAAAAGGACAGTTGTCAGGTATGTTTGGTCCTTTTTTGTGGGGGCAACTTTTCCCACAACTCCTCCCCATCCACCATGGATGAAAGTAAACACTAAGACATTATCTGATTAGGGCGGAGAGGTAGCCAGTTTCTCTAAGGAAAAAGGCCTTGAGCAGTGGCTAGTTTCTCAGGGGAAAAAGACCTTGAGCCCCTTCCTCCAAGGGCTTTTATTGGTTTGTAATACACAGGAATGCAGAGTGGCAAGGGTCAAACAGTAGATAACATTTCAAAGAAATCTGAGGGCTTAGTCTGAGTCAGAGTCTGTCAGGAAGGGGGTTTTGCAGAAACTTTAGGGTTTCCTGCTTGGACCCTTAATATATGAATGAAAGCACTCTTACTTAGCAAAGCAGATTTCACAGGATTTTGGGGAATTCTTTGTGATGCCAGATCCCCCCCCCCCAGGATCCACTCTGGCAAGGCAAGGAGCTGCACTCCTCCACATCAGGTATTCAGGCTTGAGTGGATTAGAGCCAGGAAGCGTTTCTCCCACAGGACGTGAGGACTTGGGCTATGTCACATAGCTGGGGGGAGCAAGGGCCTATTGCTTGCTCTTTGTTGAAGCCCCCAAGAGTCCTTCCATTATGGCCTCCCAAGTGATCGTGTCTGTCTTAGGTTGCCCCTCCTCTGAGGAGACTTACCCATCATCAACATTGACCATGCTTTGGGGGCAGGGAGAGGAAACTGAGGCAGCATTTGCTACCAGAGACAAGCTTTGTCTCCTGTGTCTCACATTCCAGAGGTCAATCATCCTTAGCCACAGGGGGTAGAGTTACAGTTCCTGAAACCAGGCAAAGCAATCTACAACACTTTTTGGAGAAGAAATTTAGAACCTCTTTATTATGCAAGAGATAAGCCATTTAAATTTATGCAATGTGAGAATTCAGGAGCACTTTTGAAGTCAGAAGGTTATAAGTGTATCCACAGCCCCATGAAATGCTAGCAGGGCAAGTTCTTCAACTTCTCTGAGCTGGATGATGGTATAGTGGAGAATGGCTTTTGAATGAGACATCCCTTGGTTTCAAATACAGCTTATTCTTTCAGAAGCTTGGTGACCTTGTACAAACTACTTAATCTCTAAGTCTTCATTTCTCCATTTATAAAACTGAGATGATAGAACCTATTTCTTAGAGCTATTTTAAGGATTGTATGAAGCCACTCAGGTAAAGAGACTTAGCAAAGTCTCTGTGCATAATAGTGTATTAAATATCAATATACCAGAAATAATAAAGAGCTTTATATGCTTTATGACAGAATCTAGGCTGTAATCAACTTTCATTTTATAAACAATAATGTCCCTAATATATCTATAAGATATAAAGACCTAATTATTCTTTCATTACATCAATAATCATTAGGCTAGGCATTTGAATGGGTCCTGAGAAGAAATAATAGGAAGACAGAGTCCTTAGTCTCACAAAGTGCACAGTTTTGATGGCTTATCAGATAATAGAGTGATTGGAATGGCATCAAGTTACAAAGAATTGCAGGGATTGAAGACTAGAAACCATTTTTCCCAGATTCCCTTGCAAAAGACTTTAAGATACAGCTTAGGTTCTTCCCATGTAAACCATAACTTGACATTTGTAAGGCAGAAGAGAAACAGAATCCACACTACCCCTTCTGTGGAGTATCAATCAAGCACATGAAGCACAAGAAGTGGCTTCTTGATTCTTGAAAGCTAGAATTAAATCTGGAATCTATTCATGGCCTTCTTGACATTCTTTCTTCCAACTCTTCCAACTGATTAGTAAGCAACTGATTTCCTATGTTGAATGTCTTACTTGACATACTTGCAATGGTGTCTGTTTTTCTGACCAACAATGACTGATACAAGCTACTGCAGTACCATTCCATCAGCAGAAAGTGATCTGTATACATGTAATATAGACAACTAATAGAATCACAGGTGTTTCTTTGGAAGCAAAATACAATCAACCCTTGAACAGCGGGGTTGTTAGAAGTGCTGACATGACACCCTGCATGATTACTAATCTACATATAACTTTTGATTCTCAAGAAAACTTAAGTATTAGTAGCCTATTGTTGACTGGAAACCTTATCAATAACACAAAGAGTTCATTAACACATATTTTGCATGTTATATGTATTATATAATGTGTTATTGCAATAAAGTAAGCTAGAGAAAAGGAAATGTTACAAAGAAAAAAATCATACAAAAATGCACTTATAATACTTGCTGAAAAAATCTGTATATGAGTAAACCCACACAATTCAAACTCATGGAGTTCAAGAGTCAGCTCTATAGCTAATAAAAGGAACATTAAGTATTCCAGTATGGCTGAATTTAGTGACAAAGAAGAAGAGTGGTGAAAGACAAAGGTAAAGGAATAGGGACAGTAGGAAATGGTAAGATTGCAAATGTACTTTTATGACTATGGACTACTTTATAATGGTAGGACAACTGGGAGAGTAATGAAATCAGATTTGAGAGAAATCATTCCGCTGCTGCAGTATGGAGAAGGGTCTGAATGGTCTCACAATGGAAGCAGCAAACCAGTTAAGAAAGTATCATGGCTGGACTTCCGCCAAGATGGAGGCATAGGTGGATGTGCCGTGCCTTCTCACGCAACCAAGTTTAGAGACAACTAAATATTAGCAACTGAAAACACAGCCAGAACACAGAAAATTGAACTTTTCGGAAGTCCGTTAACAACAAATTCTTCAGCCTGACAAGTAAGGGGCGAAATCAGCAGCTGGTGGAGCAGGGTTGCATAGGCAAACTCGGCCAGACGGACTCAGGCGAGCGGAATCCAGACGTGCGGAATCCAGGCACAGGGTTGGACCTAGGGAGTGACCCAGTGAGCGACCAGGCCAGCGACCGCGGAGGAGACAGCGGGGGAGCGGGGTTGACTGCGTGTTGACTGTGGTCGTGCATTTGTGCGTGGGTGGACAGGCGAGAGAGTGGGCAATTGGACCGGGACCCAGCGGGTCCCCGCAGCAAGCGGCAGGGAGAGCACCGCCATTTCCCTGCTCTGACCCCACCTCCACATACAGCGTCATAACCCAGCAACTCTGAGTGGTCTGGCCCAGGTGAACCACCTAAGGCGCTGATCCTCACCCAATTGTGAGAAACAGCAGAGGGGGTCGCCATTTCCTCGCTCTGACCACGCCCCCACATATAGCGTCACGAACCAGCGACCTGGGAGTCCAAGGCCCTGCTTCTCACACTTAAAGGGCCAGAACAGACCAAAAATGGCGCAAGAATATCTCAAAGCCCCACAGCCCATAGATCTAAGTGATGAAGAAATAGCAAAACTCTCAGACACACAGTTTAAAACACTGGTCATCAGGATCCTCACAGAACTGGTTGATTATAGCCACAAATTAGACAAATATATGAAGGCGAAACTAATTGAAATGAATGGAATTGCACAGGACACCAATAGCAATGAAAAGGAAACTGGGACTCAAATCAATGGAGTGGACCAGAAGAAAGCAAATAATGGACAAACAGAAAAGAGTCAAGAAGCAAGAATTCAAAGAAATGAGGAGAGTCTTAGGAACCTCCAGGACATCTTTAAATGCTCCAACATCCGAATTATAGGGGTACCAGAAGGGGGAAAGGCACAGCCACCAGTGGAAAACTTATTTGAACAAATAATAAAGGAGAATTTCCCCCAATCTGGCAAAGGAAATAGACTTTCAAGAAATTCAGGAAGCTCAGAGAGTCCCAAAGAAATTGGACCCAAGAAGGAACACACCAAGGCACATCATAATTATATTAGCCAAAATTAAATTGAAGGAGAGAATCCTAGAAGCAGCAAGAGCTAAGGGGACAGTCACCTACAAAGGAGTCCCCATCAGACTGTCAGCAGATTTCTCAAAAGAGACCTTCCAGGCAAGAAGGGGCTGGAAAGAGGTATTCCAAGTCATGAAATCCAAAGACCTACAACCAAGATTGCTCTATCCAGCAAAACTTTCATTTAGAATGGAAGGACAGATAAAGTGCTTCTCAGATAAGATCAAATTCAAGGAGTTCATCATCACCAAGCCCTTATTATATGAAATGTTAAAGGGACTTATCTAAGAAAAAGAAGTTAAAGAAACATGAACAATGAAAGGACAACAAACTCACAGTTGTTAACAACCACACCTAAAACAAAAGCAAACTAAAAGGACAGCTAGATCAGGAGTGGAAACATAGAAATGAAGATCTGAAGGAGGGTTAGTAACAGGGAAGTGGAAGGAGAAGAAGGGGGAGATGGTACAGAAAATAAGTAGCATAGACAGTAGATAGATAATAGATGGGGGGGGCAAGAATAGCATGGGAAATATAGAATCTAAAGGAATTGAGACACATGGTCATAAACTAAAGGGGGGGTAATGGTGGGGATGGGGGGTAGGGTGGAGGGGAATGAAAGGGGGAATAGAACAACTGTAAGAGCATAATCAATAAAAAAATTAAAAAAATAAAATTTTAAACTTTGTAAAAAAATTAAAAAAAAGAAAATATCATGGCTGATCGTGTGAAAGAACATAGTGGCTTTTACTACAGACACAGAAATAAAGATGAGGGAAGTGGATAATTTTAATATACAGTTTTCCATTAGAATTGACAAGATTTGCTGATAGGTTAAATGTGGTTGGTAAGGATGATAAAATAGTCTAGAATAATACTCATTTCTGGCTTTAGAAATCAGATAGAGGTGTTATATACTGAAACATGCAAGTCTAATGAAGCACCTAATGTAGAGCTAAAAACATACTTGAGTAATGAACATGATAAAGTACAAGTGTTTCTGAAGCATCCAATTGGAGAGAGCCAACCAGCAGTTAGCTATAGAAGCATAAAAGTTGAAAAGAGGCATCTAGTGGGCAGGTGCCGAAATTCAGGAGTCATTAGTATTTAGCTGGTAGATGAAATGCATTGGCATATATGAGATAGCCTAGAAAGTTATTGTAAAGTGAGAATTAAAAAATAGCTTTGTGCAAATGTCTCAGGAACTGAAAATTTAGGGGTTTTAAAAAGAGTATAATAAACTGAATTTAAAGCTATTGATGTATTGAGAGCCAGTAGTAAGGTTAAAAATAGATGATAGAGGATGATTGAATAACATCTCCAATAAGTGAGGAGGGAGTAAAATCTAAAACATTAGTGCAATTTCACCCTCAGACTGGATAAGAACTTTTAAAAAAGGATGTCCAGAAGAGGGATTTCTGGATCATCTGGTAACTCTATTTTTAATTTTTCAAGGAGTCTCCATACTGTTTTCCAGATTATACCAGTTTATATCCCACCAGCAGTGAATGAAGGATACTATTTTTCTACAACCTCTCCAACACTTATTACTTGTTTTGTTGATAACAGTCATTCTAACAGGTGTGAGAAAGTATTTCATTGTAGTACTGACTTGTATTTCCCTAATACCTAGTGAAATTGAGTATTGTTTATATATCTGTTGGCCATTTATGTGTCTACTTGGGAGAATTATCTATTTAGGTCCTCTGCCCACTTTTTTATTAAATACTTTTGAATTTTATTGTTGTTTAAGTACAGTTTTCTGCCTTTTTCCCTACCTCTCCCGACCACCTCAGCCATCCCCACTTCCCTCCCCTGTTTCCACCCACCTTGTTTTTGTCCATGTGTCCTTTACAGTTGTTCCTGTAAACCTTTCACCTTCCCCACCCCAGTTTTCTCTTCCCCTCTGGTTACTGACAGTTTGTTCTTAATTTCAATGTCTTTGGTTATATTTTGCTTGTTTTGTTGATTAGGTTCCAGTTACAGGTAAGATCACATGGTATTTGTCTTTCACCACCTGGATTATTTTACTTACCATAATGCTCTCCAGTTCCATCCATGCTGTCTCAAAGGGTACAAGCTCCTTCTTTCTACTGCATAGAATTCCATTGTGTAAATGTACCATAGTTTTTTGATCCATTTATTTACTGATGGGCACTTAGGTTGCTTCCAGCACTTGGTTATTGTAAATTGTGCTGCTATGAACATTGGGGTCCATAGGTTCTTTTGGATTCAGGGTTCTTAGGATATAATCCTAACAGTGGAATTGCTGAGTCAAAAGGCAGTTCCATTTTTAGTTTTCTGAGAAAATTCCATACTGTTTTCCATAGTGGCTGCATGAGTCTGCAATCTCACCAACAGGAGAAAAGTTTCCCTTTTCCCCACAACCTCTCCAACACTTATTGTTTTTTTTTCTTTGTTTATGATGGCCAATCTCACCAGTGTGAAGTGGTGAGGCAAAAACTGCCCATTTTGTTGCACTGGATTATTTGTTTTTTCTGTTATCGAGTTTATGAGTTTTTATATATTTTGAATATTAACCCCTTATTAAAAGTGTTGTTTGAAAATATCTTCTCCTATTAAGTTGGTTTCCTTTTTGTTTTGTTAATGGTTTCCTTCATTATGCAGAAAATTCTTAGGTCGATATAGTTTCATTTATTTGAAAATACTTGTTCATAAAGATATATGTACTCCTATGTGCACCTTAGCTTTATTCACAGTTACCTAGACATGGAAATAACAAAAGTATCCTTTGGTTGGATAAGGAAGATGTGGTACACATATACAATGGAATACTACTTTGCCATTAGAAAGGATGAAATACTGCCATGTGACAACATGGATGGATCTTTAAAATGTCAAGCTAAGGGAAATAGTCAAGAAAAAGTCAAGAACAATGATTTCACTCATATAATATGTGGTATATAAAGCTGAAAACAATAAGTGAACAAATAAGACAAACAAGAATTCATAGAAACAGACAATAGTATGATAATTACCAGAAGGAGTGGAGGTGGGGGAGATGTAGTAAAGAGGGTCAAATGTACAGTGAGGAAAGGATCTTTCATTTGAGGTAGTAAACACACAAAGCAATATACAGATGAGGTATTATAAAATTGTACACTTGAAATCTATATAAATTTATGAACCAATGCTGCTATTCACTGAGGAAATTACCAGTGAATAGTTTATATTTTTACTGAGAAGTAACAGGCCACTAAATGTATTGAGAATAAGGAGAGAAGTGGCAGAGGTATATGGAGAGTAGAGTCAGTTTGAATTAACCACAGTTTAGAATTTGTGTAAAGGGATAAATAACTAACCATGAAAACAAAATGATTTTATGGGATATGATGAAGTCCCAGCATCTGTAGCATCTGACAGTCCAGAATTCATACCTCAACAATGTCTCTTATTACTGTGTGATTGCTAGCATGCTCTTTGAATTATACAAGTCTCAGTTTGCTTATCTGTATAATTAATAATATCCATCTCACGGAGCTATCCCAAATATTAATTTACCAATAAAAGGACCTAACATCTGTGACATTAAAAGTAATAAAGTAGAAAACTTAGCCTGTAAAGTCGAGAAAGGTAGATATCTAATTTCCCTTTGAGCATATAGATAAAGCTATAAATATAGATGTATCAACTTCTGGACTTTTCAACTCCACGAGCCAGTGCTTGTTTCTTACTCTAGTTAAGGTTAGTTTTCTGTCACAAGTAATGAACCTTACCTACACAATACAAAGTGCTTAGGAGTTGTGTATAACACAAATATTATAGGTTATTGTTATTAACCTATAGTTAATAAACCATAGGTTATTGTTATAGTAGTAATTATAATTGTACAAAAACACAAAAAGATTTTCACAATTTTTATATTGCTGCAGAGAAATTAGGTAGCCAAACATGCTAGAAACTTCCTTGGGATAGTGGGCAATTCAAAGAAGGCACAGAGAAAGAGTTGAAGTTGTCTCCCTGCTGTTCTAGCCAGATTTCAATGACACTGGAAGATGTGTTGTCTTGATGTGGGAAGGATATAAAGGTATACTGTTTATGGAGAAAGAAATCCCTTTCAGGCTATAATGACCTTTAAATAAACCAATATAATGGGCATACCAACAAATTAAAGAAAGACTACATTTAATATGATCAGACAAATGTCAAGGTTACAAAAGGTAACTGAAAGAGACAATGTCCTATGAGTAAATATAAAACTCAACCAGTGCTGGTAAAGGTTGATTGACACAATATGAATTATCCCAGAGAAAAACTAAATACAATAGTAAAATGGAGCAGCAGGAGTGCCAAAAGCTCTGAATAGGAAGTAAACAAGTACATCTGGAAGATAGTATCAAAGAGAAATGACTGATGAAGCAGTGGGTCTATGTGTGCTCACTCTTTAACAACACTGCTCTTGGCAGGATCCAGGTGCAAGCTGAGTCAGATAATAAAAGTCTAAAAGTTATCTGAAGCTCCCTCAAAAACACTGAAGACATCACACTGTTATTTCCCTTCCCCTGGATAGTTGTCATTACAATTATTTTAGTATAGTTTGCCCATTCTCAACTTATCTAAGAAACCCAAAAAGAATTAGAACCTGACTTTACTATTAAAGCAATTAAACTGAGTTAAGATGATTGCTAATTAGGAGAATACTGAAATTTCTTTACATCTACCACATTGTTTTTTTTAATTAAATTTTCTTATTTTGAAGCCCTGGCTGGTGTAGCTCAGTGGATTGAGTGCCGGCCTGCGAACCACACGACTGCGATTCAATTCCCAGTCAGGGCACATGCTTGGGTTGCAGGCCGGTTCCCTGCAGGCCAGTTCCCAGCACGGGACACACAAAAGGCAACCATACATTGATGTTTCTCTCCATCTCTCCTTCCCTTCCCCTCTAAAGATAAATAAATAAAATCTTTAAAAAATATTCTTATTTTGGAAGCTTGGCTTTTTTGGTTTAATTTCTGCAATGAGTATTCCTCAAGAAACTTATTTTGTCTTTATTTAGTGATTTGTTAGATTGCATTGAATCTCAGTTTTTGAGCTAAAATGAAAAGATGTTAAAGTAAACATTTTATAAAAATGCTTATGAACCATGCATGTTCCAATGCAGTACAGGAAAGCACAAGTCTCTATCCTAAAGTGAGCCACTCTCTTTTATCTCTTTATTAATTAATAAAGTCCTCCCAAGTCTGACAATAGTGTAACAGCAATGCGGGAGCAACTAGAAACCTTCTACTTCAACCTCCTTTTGAAGTTGCTGAAGCTTTCCCAGCACTTTTGATATTGTCAGAAATCATCTGCCCAGTAAAGAGGAGAGAACTGTGGTACACCTAAAGAGAGTTATCTTTACTCTAAAAATGCTTTCCTTAGTAAATATGGAGTATAGCATAAGGTGTAAGTTCTCATTCACTTTCAGGCTTAGCAGTAATTCATTTTATGCCTGTTAGGATGTGACAAGGGCTTTAATAATCAAGTAACTAATATTTGAGTTCTTATAATGTGCCTTTGTCTGCAGTGATGTTTCAAAGACATTGTTTCACTTAATCTTCATCTTTTTAAAAAAATTTTTATTGATTATGCTGTTACAGTTGTTCTATTCCCCCTTTCATTCCCCTCCACCCTACCCCCCATCCCCACCATTACCCCCCTTAGTTTATGACCATGTGTCTCAAGTCCTTTAGATTCTATATTTCCCATGCTATTCTTGCCCCCCCATCTATTTTCTATTTACTGTCTATGCTACTTATTTTCTGTACCTTCTCCCCCCTTCTCCTCCTCCCACTCCCCTGTTGCTAACCCTCCTTCAGATCTTCATTTCTATGTTTCCACTCCTGATCTAGCTGTCCTTTTAGTTTGCTTTCGTTTTAGGTGTGGTTGTTAATAACTGTGAGTTTGTTGTCCTTTCACTGTTCATGTTTCTTTAACTTCTTTTTCTTAGATAAGTCCCTTTAACATTTCATATAATAAGGGCTTGGTGATGATGAACTCCTTGAATTTGATCTTATCTCAGAAGCACCTTATCTGTCCTTCCATTCTAAATGAAAGTTTTGCTGGATAGAGCAATCTTGGTTGTAGGTCTTTGGATTTCATGACTTGGAATACCTCTTTCCAGCCCCTTCTTGCCTGGAAGGTCTCTTTTGAGAAATCTGCTGACAGTCTGATGGGGACTCCTTTGTAGGTGACTGTCCCCTTAGCTCTTGCTGCTTCTAGGATTCTCTCCTTCATTTTAATCTTGGCTAATATAATTATGATGTGCCTTGGTGTGTTCCTTTTGGGTCCAACTTCTTTGGTATTCTCTGAGCTTTCTGGATTTCCTGGAAGTCTATTTCCTTTGCCAGATTGGGGAAATTCTCCTTTATTATTTGTTCAAATAAGTTTTCCACTGGTGGCTGTGCCTTTCCCCCTTCTGGTACCCCTATAATTCGGATGTTGGAGCGTTTAAAGATGTCCTGGAGGTTCCTAAGACTCTCCTCATTTCTTTGAATTCTTGCTTCTTGACTCTTTTCTGTTTGGCCATTATTTGCTTTCTTCTGGTCCACTCCATTGGTTTGAGTCCCAGTTTCCTTTTCATTGCTATTGGTGTCCTGTGCAATTCCATTCATTTCAATTAGTTTCGCCTTCATATATTTGTCTAATTTGTGGCTATAATCAACCAGTTCTGTGAGGATCTTGATGACCAGTGTTTTAAACTGTGCGTCTGAGAGTTTTGCTATTTCTTCATCACTTAGATCTATGGGCTGTGGGGCTTTGAGATATTCTTGCGCCATTTTTGGTCTGTTCTGGCCCTTTAAGTATGAGAAGTGGTGCCTTGGACTCCCAGGTCGCTGGGTTGTGACGCTGTATGTGGGGGCGTGGTCAGAGCGGGAAAATGGCGACCCCCTCTGCTCTTTCTCACAATTGGGTGAGGATCAGCACCTTAGGTGGTTCACCTGGGCCAGACCACTCAGAGTTGCCGGGTTATGACGCTGTATGTGGAGGTGGGGTCAGAGCAGGGAAATGGCGGTGCTCTCCCTGCTGCTTGCCTTGGGGACCCGCTTGGCCCGGTCCAACCACCCACTCCCTCGCCTGTCCCCCTGCGCACAAATGCGCGACCACAGTCAACACGCAGCACTGCTCCCCTGCTGTCTCCCCCGCTGTCGCTTGCCTGGTCGCTCGCTCGGTCGCTCACTAGGTCCAACCCTGCGCCTGGATTCCGCGCGTATGGATTCTGCGGGCTTGAGTCTGTCTGACCGAGTTTTCCTGTGCAACCCCGTTTCATCAGCTGCTGGTTTCGCCCCTTACTTGTCAGGCTGAAGAATTTGTTGTTAACGGACTTCCGAAAAGTTCAATTTTCTGTGTTCTGGCTATGTTTTCAGTTGCTAATATTTAGTTGTCTCTAAACTTGATTGTGTGAGAAGGCACGGCACATCCACCTATGCCTCCATCTTGGCGGAAGTCCTAATCTTCATCTTAAAAGCCTCTGAAATAGGTACTAAAATGATACTGAGAGTCTGGGTTTTTGAATCTTTTTTCAAAAACTGAGGCTAATAATGAATGTCTAATTTTTTGTCACAGGTTATCATTAGTAGGTCAATATTATCTGAAATAAGAGCCTTACTTCTTTTCAAGGCATCAAACTATCTACCTAGAAATTCTAGGATATTCTCAAATATGCATTTTACTGAACCTTCCCTGATACTGATTGAGTCCCTCTTGTCTCCAAATCTCTTCCAGTTCCCCAACTGAGAAACGTTGGACCCCTTATAACCACAACCACCAAACCGTGATCTTACCACTATATTCCTGACATCATAACTTAATCCTCACATTTTTGTGATAATCTTATATTTGACCTCTTTGCCTCCATTTTCTACTAGATCAAAGTCATACTTCCTTAATCTTCCTGAAGTAATATTTTGCTTATTCTGTTAATATTAAAAGCCAAGCTCCTTAGCACATTGAAAACCTAAGATTGGATCCACCTCTAAATTACAGGGAAATCCAAAATTATAACAATTTTAAAAAGGAAGAAGTTTATTTTTTCTTACATAAAATAAATCCGTAGTTAAGCTGTCCATGAACAGTATAGTGACTTCAGAAAAATTATCAGAACTCAAGAGCATTTCAACTCATCATCTGCCAACTAGAGGAGATGGTACATACTCTCATGGTTCAAGATGGCTACTAGAGCTACAGCTATCATATTCAAATTTAGCACTGCAAGGAAAAAAGAAGAAAGTATCCTCTTCCTTTGAAAGGGGACTTTAAAATGTACCACTTAGCACTCCCATATCAATGGCAAAATCAAATTGTTACACCTTTAGTTTCCACTGGACACATTTAAAAGTTTCCTGGGGATGGGGGGAGCAGGGGATGCAATAAAGGGCAAAAAAAATAAAGGGCAAAAAAGAGCAATGGGGTAAGATTGGGACAACTGTAACTGATCAACAGAAATATTATGCTATGTAAAATAAAACAATACACAAAATAAAATTTGTTTAAATTAAAAAATAAAATAAGCAAAAATTATTTAGTCATATAGTAACAACAAGCTGAAAGACTGGTTTGGGTATGTAGTATTTTAACCGTGGGGTGGTTTTCTTAATAAAAAAGCATGATTCTTGTTATTGAGTAAAAGGTTACAAATTAATAATGTTAGAAAACCAGCAGTTTCTACTCACAGTTTTTGGACATGTTCATGACTACTCCTTGTCTATCAGTTCAAGTGAGGCCTTAGAATCTGGAAAAACAGCTACCAAAGTAATAAAAAAATCTTAAGCTTGCTGTTATTAATCTCTTAAAAGGATGCTCAAAATAGATATGCAATTCTTTTTTAAGATTTTATTTTATTTATCTTTTAGAGGGGAAGGAGAGAGGGAGAGAAACATCAATGTATGGTTGCCTCTAGTGTGTTCCCTGCTGGGAACTGGCCTGCAACCCAGGCATGTGCCCTGACTGGGAATCAAACCACAATCATGTGGTTCGCAGGCCTGTGCTCAATCCACTGAGCTACACCAGGCAGGGCTCAAAATAGATATTCAATTCTTAAAACCAAAATTCTGACACTGCAAAAGTAAATAATTCTCATGAGGAAGAAATAAAAAAGGGACATAGAGCTGCACACAAAGCCCCCTGAACATTGCCCTCTACTGATGCGAAATTGTAAGACAAAAATAGATGGAATGAGTGATGCATAACTAAAGGTAGATCCAGAAAAACTAGTCAACACCTATGCTAGTACTGCCAAAGACTGCAAAATAACAACATGGATGGAACTGGAAAGCATTATGCTGAGTGAAATAGGCCAGGCATTGAAGGACAAATACCATATGATCTCACCTTTGACAGGAAGCTAAAGAATAAAACAAACAAGCAAACAGAATAAAAACAAAGACGCTGAAATAGAGAACAAGTGGGCAGCGACCAGAGGGGAGAGGGAAGGGAACTTAAGGGGAAAAAGGGGGAGGGATTTTGAGGAACAAGTATGAAAGACACAGAGTTGAGGACTGGGGGGGGGGGGAATGGGAGGGAGGGGGGAGACCGGGGGGGGGGGGGGAAGGGAAAAAAAATGTACTTGAAAAGTAACTAAATAAAAAAAAAATAACATTTAAATTTATAGTAAAAAAAATGGAACATAGAATGCATTAGATTTATAATGGAAGCCTTCTCAAATTCTATCTGGTTTCTGTAATCTCAACAACAAAAATCTTTAGACAAGAAACAAAAGGAAAATCTTGGGTTAAGAGGGGGTTAAAGCCCCAAAAAGAGAAGAGTTATAAGAGAAAATCTAAAGTGATTTAATAATCTTCAATTTTAAAAGATATCTTATTTGTAGTCCTTAAATAATTTCATGCAACTTTCAAGAATTATTTGAATTTTTCCCCTTCTCTTTCAAGGGTTGCATCATTCACTATCATGGATTTGTCCACAGCCATCAGCTTTACTCTGGTATATTTTTTGCTATTTACAGATCCCCACATGGAACTCAGGTCATCATCAACTAGAGATTACAGATTTGTTATTATCTAGCAAAGAGGAATGGTTCGAAAAGCACTCCTATTTATTAGTGAAGGAGAGTAAACCTGTCAGTACCAATTCTACCCAACTGTTTGTCACTTGGGCTATAAATTCAAGATATCTACACAAGTGAGGGATCTGTGGCCATAACTATGATCTTTCTTTGAATGTTAAACATCTTAGAGTAGGGAGATATGATGGAATGAGAATCATAAGAAAAAATAAGGAAAACAAACATCCAAAGGGTTTGTCAGTACTTATGGTAGTGTGCTGAGGATTATGATTAACACAACACTCTGAGCCTGAGGTTCATCCAAAAAGTATGACTGTGGATACACAGTTGAAGGTATCAGTAAGGAAAAAATAATTCTTAAATTATCAGCAGTGTAATATAAAAACATCAATAAAATTTACAAATATAGTAAAATAAAGTTATGAAGAAGAACAATTTAGTACAGATAAGTGCTCAAATGTTAGCTATTATCATCACAAGTATGAGGTTAAAGTCACTGTGTTGTTTTTAATATGATATTTAGGGAATATACACATTGATATGTTCTTGAAAACAATAATACAGGAAAAATAAGTATATCTTCTAAATCTCTAAAACGTATCAGATTTACATATAAGTGGACTTGTGCAGTTCAAACCCGTTTTCAAGGGTCAACTGTACTCATATTTTAGGTCCGTTTTGAGAAAATTGAATATGCAGAGAGCCAACTTAAGTTAAACACAGATTTTTGAGGACTTTATAGGGGTTGGCTTCGTTAAAGGGCCAACTCTACATTCATTCATTCCTTCCATCTTATTAGCTACATAATTCATTCCTTCAATCTTATTAGCTACATAATTAATATTCTGCATGTCTTTGTTTCTCTATTTGATCTATTAAAAACTGAGAAAGGCATATTAACCTCCAAACCTTCTGTCAGATATTCCTTTTGTTTCTAAGACTTCCTGAATTTTTTCCTTATGATCGTTTTTTTTTTTAATTTGCTTGCTTTTTTTTGAGGTGGCAAGAAACAGGTTATTACCCTAACTACATTCTGGGTTCCAGTAATAGCATCTTCTTCTTTATATCTACAGCTCAGGAGGTGAATGGCATTTACCTTTCACTAACCCCTTTATTGCCTCACTATTCTGTTTAGCATTTCAGCTATTCTATAAACCATGTAACCAAATTTCTGCATTAATATACCTCAGTTTTAAATAATTAGAATGGTTTATCTTTTCCTAATTGGTCCCTTCCTCTAAAATAAAGTTGCATCTGTTTCCAGTGAATTATTCACGCAACTGTGGTCAGAGCATATAAAATCACATGTAAGCAGAAACACTGAACTCAGAAAACATGTTGTATAAACTGATTGGTGCCCACGTTCCAACAAATGTTTTTATTTAACAAATATCAGTGTATTGGCAGAATGTGGCCCAAGATAAGCTCCCATTATAATTTGGAAATGAAGTTTTGAGGTGATACTAACCATCTCTTACTTCTAAATATTGCTTCTGTTGTTATCCACCAGAAAGAGCCTAAAGGTTGCACATAAAATGGCTTGAGTGGATTGGAGAAGCAGATTATCATAGCAAGAACAAAGTGACGATGGAAGAAGACACTGACCTGAAACTCTTCGAATTTTTTTTCTGAACAGAAACAGAGCCTAGGATAAGAATAAGCCTGAAAATGGGACCAAATACCTTCATCCATGGATTGTAAAACAACTCAGGTGTGGAACAAGAAAATTATTACATCTGGAAACTCCATCTAAGTTAGCACTATGATGTAGATTCCACAAGACTGATATGAACTTATTCTCCAGAACAAGACAAACAGTAGTCAAACTTGACTGTGACCTATTGAG
Source organism: Artibeus jamaicensis (assembly GCF_021234435.1). Taxonomy (NCBI): domain Eukaryota; kingdom Metazoa; phylum Chordata; class Mammalia; order Chiroptera; family Phyllostomidae; genus Artibeus; species Artibeus jamaicensis. The sequence goes on from NW_026521506.1 coordinate 22,869,988, forward strand.
GTAGGTAATACTTTAGGTGTATAGACTGAAAGTACCATAGACAAACTGGAGTCACAAAAAATAATATCCACACTTCAGGTCCTACGTTTTACAACAACATGTATGAAACTGGAGAGCATTATGCTAAGTGAAATAAGCCAGGCAGTGAGGGACAAATACCATATGACCTGACCTTTAACTGGAACATAATCAACAAAAGTAAAAAGCAAGCAAAATATGACTATAAAGCAGCAAGAACTCTACCCTGTATTCTTATCCCTGGCTTTGCATAAGAAATACCATGAGCAATTTATTTAAAAGAAAACACAATATTAGTCCAGAATCAGATTAAAAAGAACAGTCTTACAAGCAACTACCTGAGATGTCAATTTATAAGGGATACCCTTAGGTATTAGAACATTATAGAAGATGCAAGAGATAGAAAATTATGTGCTTACACAAATTCAGCTGAGACAGACTACTTTGTGCAGCTGAAAAAATACTTCAGTCATTGAGTCCATAATGGATATCAAGTATCAATGGATGATCACTCAAGCTTTCTATAGAGGATAGGTCAAATTAGATGTAGAATTTCTAATTAGATGTAGAATTTCCACTTAGATGAGTGGGATTTGCAATTATGAGATTTTGGGATAATAATCTTTCTTGGGATAATAGTCAGTCATCAGACATCCCTTCCCCTTCCCCAGTGGTCCACTAAATAAATGTTGAAGACATAAATATCAGCTTTAAGGGGTAAAAAAATGTATTAGCCTACAAAGCCTCCCACTTTTCTCTCTTTGGCTTTGCCTATACCTTACCTTAAAAGACTGTTTTAGGTTTCCAATAGTTAATAGGAACATATTTTAATAAGCTTGCCAAGTTTTATGATGGATAGCAGTGTTGGAAATCACTGCTGTAGATATTGATGCAAACTGTGGAGAATCAGTTCCTTGGGACTTGGTATAATAGTTTTAACTTGGTAGTTAGTTTAAATAAAAGGGCTTTATAATTCCTTCCAAATTAAATGCTCACTGATATCACTAGTCCACCATTAATTAATTGAAAGAAAACATGTGCTTCATGCAAAGTGGTACTATTTCCCAGATGTATTATATACATTTCTACATCTATGCTTTTTATCTGTTATTCTTTACCTTTAAATTTCTACTCCCATGCAATTTTCTTTTCACTCTCATTGAAGGCTAACATCAACTTCCACCTTGCCTTCCAAACTACCTTAGTTCTCATTGACTTCTGCCAAGGGATATATGAGGTCCTCATTATCAATGAAAATGTGTGGAAACCTTAGCCTACAGTACCTCATACTGTTACACCTTTATTTACACCCATGGCTCCTTATACCAACTATTTGGTGATCCTCTTAGGGAAAAGTAACACTTCTGACAGTGCCCTGAGTAGGGTAAGTGCTCGATAAAAGTATAGCTTTTTGTTAATTATGTAGATATAGATCAGTGTCACTTACCATATTGACTGTTATTGGAAAAGGTCTCTGTTTCCTCATCTGATAAGTGAAGGTAACAATATTCATCTCACATAATTACTGTGTTACTGATATAAGAAAATGTAAAAAAAAAAGTCTCATACACAGTATAGTTGACCAACACATGAGAAGTACTTTCCTTCATATCTTATTTGAATATTTACTTATTTTAACATTTTTATTGTTGTTCAAGTACAGTTGTCTCTATTTTTCCCCCACCACTCTCCCTGCCCCACTCAACCCCACCCTCAATCCTACCCCACTTTGGCTTTGTCTATGGGTTCTTTGTACATGTTCCTTCATTTCTTAAAGCCTTGATTTCCATAGCTGCTTTTTTCTGAGATTTTTTTTAGTAGCTCTTGGAAACTTTTGGATGGCCATGGCAGATCATTGAGGGGCAAATAGAAGTTATTCTATTTGACTGTAAACAAATGATTCTTGAACTACAACTTGTTAAGGGTTGTTTTCTGGAGAAATCAGCAATCACACAGCCCAGGAACCTGTTTCCCAATAACACTTAATCTTCTTTAACTATCTGAGGAGGCCTTAAGACTTAAGCTTCCTTTTAGAGACACATCTATATAAAACTCATACTAAACAAATGTAAAATTATTTTCTGTTGCAATTATCAATGGGTTTCACCAATTTTCTTACAAATCGATCATTAAAGTATATTTTATTGATTGTGCTATTACAGCTCTCCCATTTATTTCTCCCATTTATTCCTTTCCACCCTGCACCCCTCCTTTGACCAGCATCCCCCCACTTAGTTCATGTCCATGGGTCATACATATAAGTTTTTTTGCTTCTCCATTTCCTATACAATTCTTACCCTTCTCCTGTCTATTTTGTACCTACCAATTATGCTTCTTATTCCCTGTAGCTTTTCTGCCATTCTGCCCTTTCCCTCTCCCCACAGATAACCCTTCATGTAATCTCCATTTCTCTGATTCTGTTTCTATTCTATTGTTCACTTCATTTTCATTTTTGTTTTTGAGATTCAGTTGTCGATTGTTCTGCATTTGTTGTCATTTTACTGTTCATAGTTTTTGATCTTCATACATGTCTTGGATAAGTCCCTTTAACATTTCATACAGTAATGAATTGGTAAAGATGGCCTCTTTTAACTTTACCGTAACTTTACCTTTGTCTTTCATGACTTGTAATAATTCTTTCCAGCCCCTTCTTGCCTGTAAGATTTCCTTTGAGAAATCACCTGATAGCCCATAAATAAGCTGGTAGCCTTATGGACTATCAGCTGATTGCTGTTACCTTTGTAGGCAAATTTCTGCTTTCCTCATGTTGCTTTTAAGATTTTCTCTTTATCTTTAACCTTGGGTAACTTAATTATGATGTGTCTTGGTGTGTTCCTCTTTGGGTCCAATTTCTTTGGAACTCTCCAGGCCTCCTAGACTTCCTGGAAGTCTACTTCCTTTGCCAGATTGGGGAAGTTCCCGTTCATTATTTTTTTTAAAAAATATTTTTAGTTTCTTGCTCTTCCTCTTCTCCTTCTGGCACCCCTATGATTCAGATGTTAGAGCACTTAAAATTATCCCAGAGGTTCCAAAGCCTCTGGGATATTTTCTTGCATTCTTGTTTCTTCCTTCTGTTATGGTTGAATGTTTATTTCTTCCTTTTGTTCCAAATCATTCATTTGAATCCCAGTTTCCTTCCTTTCTTTTTTTTGAAATCCCACTTTTTTCCCTCTTTTCTATTGATTATGCCATTACATTTGTTCCATCCCCCCCCATTCCCCTCCACCCTGCACACCCCTTCCCCACTATCCCCCCCTTTAGTTCATGATTACATATCTCAAGTTCTTTAGATTCTGTATTTCCCCTACTATTCTTACCCTACCCCCTATCTATTTTCTATCTATTGTCTATGCTACTTATTTTCTGTACCTTCTCCCTCCTTCTTCTTCGCCCACTTCCCTGTTGCTAATCCTCCACGTGATATTCATTTCTGTGGTTCACTCCTGATGTAGCTGTCCTCTTAATTTGCTTTTCTTTTAGGTGTGGTTGTTGATAACTGTGAGTTTGCTGTCCTTTCACTGTTCGTTTTTTTAATCTTCTTTTTCATAGGTAAGTCCCTTTAACATTTCCTATAAGGGCTTGGTGATGATGAACTCCTTGAACTTGATTGTCCTTCCATTCTAAATAAAAACTTTGCTGGATAGAGCAATCTTGGTTGTAGGCCTTTGGTTTTCATGACTTGGAATACCTCTTTCCAGCCCCTTCTTGCCTGGAAGGTTTCTTTTGAGAAATCTGCTGACAGTCTGATGGGAACTCCTTTGTAGGTGACTGTCCCCTTAGCTCTTGCTGCTTCTAGGATTGTCTCCTTCATTTTAATCTTGGCTAATGTAATGATGTACCTTGGTGTGTTCCTTCTTGGGTCCAACTTCTTTGGGACTCTCTGAGCTTCCTGGATTTCCTGGGAGTCTATTTCCTTTGCCAGAATGGGGAAGTTCTCTTTTATTATTTGTTCAAATAAGGTTTCCACTTGTGACTGTTCCTCTTCCCCTTCTGGTACTCCTATAATTTAAATGTTGGAGTGTTTAAAGATGTCCTGGAGGTTCCTTAGCCTCTCCTCATTTTTTTGAATTCTTGTTTCTTCATTCTTTTCTATTTGGTCATTTTTTCCTTCCTTCTGGTCTACTCCCTTCATTTGAGTCCCAGTTTCCTTTCCATTCCTATTGGTTTCCTGTGTATTACCATTCGTTTCAATTAGTTTAGCCTTTATATGTTCCTCTAATTTGTGACTAAAATCAACCAGTTCTGTGCAGATCCTGATCACCAGTGTTTTGAACTGTGCATCTGAAAGTTTGGCTATTTCTTCATCACTTAGATTTATCTGCTCTGGGGCTCTGCGTTGTTCTTGAGCCATGTTTTTATCTGTTTGTGCCTGTTACGTATGAGGAGTGGAGCCTTAGTTGTTTACCAGAGTGGGGCCACCCAGGTCGCTGGTTTGTGACACTGTATGTGGGGGCGGGGTCAGAGAGGGAGCAATGGTGGTCCTCTCCACTTGCCCAGTCCATCCCACCACTTGCCCCTGACTGTTTATCAGAGTGGAAAAATTGCGAGCCCATCGCCCTGCACTGCGCGATCTCAATGCTCACCTCTTTACTGGTTTATCTGCAAGCAAATGCTCGACCAACTGCAGACAGCCAGCTGCGCCTCTTCCCTGTGTCTGCCCATAGCTAGCCCACACCTGGGATCCACACCTTTGGCTGTCTGCGCACCAACCCTGTCAGGGATCTTTCTGGTCAACCTGCTCTGCTGCTGGCTTCGCCCCTTTTACCGGTTTAGCTGAGCATTTTGTTGTTTTTGGACTCCGTATTGTCGATTTTCTGTGTGGTTTGATTGTGTTTATTGTTGTTAAAACTTTATTGTTTTTAGATTTGGTTGTGCGAGGACGCAAGGTGTTTCCACCTACACCTCCATCTTGGCTGAAGTCCTTCTTCCTTTCACTGTTGGTTCCCTGTATATTTTGCTTTATTTCACTTTGTATAGCCTTCATTTCTTCCTTCATTTTGTGACAAAGCTCAACCATTTCTATGAGTATTCTGATTACCAGTGTTTTGAAGTCTGCATCAAATAAGTTGTCTTTGTCTTCATGGCTTAGTTCTTTTTCTTGAGTTTGTTTCTGTTTTTTCATCTGGGCCATATTTCTTTGACTCAGCCCACCTGTTATGTTAAAAGGGGCAAAGTCTTAAGTATTCACCAGGGTGGGACATCCCACATTGCTGCATTGTGGCTCCATCTGTGGGGAAATCGTCAGAGAAACAACAATGCTGCTTGCTTGGCTCTCACCCCACTTTCATCACTTCTCTTGCTTCTCACAATCAGATTGAAGCCGATTGTGGTATTTCAGGTTCTGATTTCCAGGTTGGTGGGATTGTGTATGTACTAGTCTGGATGAATGTTTCTTTAACTCCTTGGTTGTCAGAATTCCATGCAGTCTGATTGTCTGGCAATTCTGTTTCTTTTTTCCATTGGTTGTTATCCTTCTTTTGGTTGTATGAGGAAGCAAAGCATTTATACCTAGGCCTCCATCTTGGCTGGGACTGATAATTATATTCTAATTTTTTCTGTGCTACTGTCTCAGGAGGGTGTCAGCACAGTCTTTGGATCTACTATTATATTATTAAAGAATATATTCATCAGGATGGGCTAATTTATGCAGCAACAACAAAGAACTTATATACCTCAGTGGCTAAAAGGAGAAAGGTCTATTTGCAGCTCATATTCCATATCCATCTTGGAGAGGGTTGGAATGTTGGGGAGATATGTTCTTCATTATTTACGCATAGCAACACAGACTGAAGAAGGTTTTACCTCCTTGTTTCTACATGAAAAGGAAATATACTGAAACATTCAATAGCTCATGAGTATGCTACATTGAAGTTCATATTTCAGTAACTAAAGCAGGACTCTTAATTCTCTGTGACTATCTTGAAAAGGGATGTAGAAGTAGAAACTGACCATAAGCCTAAGAAAATATATACCAAAATAAATTCAAGATGGATAAAAGGCTTAAATATAAGCCGTGACACCATTAAAGTCCTAGAGGAGAACATTGGCAAGAAAATCTCAGATATTTCATGCAGCAACTTTTTTACTGATATGTCCCCTAGAGCAAGGAATATAAATGAAAGAATAAACAAATGGGATCTCATCAAAATAAAAAGCTTCTGCATGGCTAAAGAAAACAGTATTAAATTAAAAAGACAACCAACTGTATGGGAAAACATATTTGCCAATGATACCTCAGACAAAGGTTTAATCTCCAAAATATACAAAGAACTTACACGACTCCACTCTAAGAAGACACCCAACCCAATTAAAAAATGGGAAAAGGACTTGAACAAACACTTCTCCAAGGAGGACATACAGAACATCCAGAGACACATGAAGAGATGCTCAATATCATTAACTATCAGAGAGATGCAAATTAAAACCACAATGAGATACCACTTTACACCAGTCAGGATGGCTGTCATAAACAAAGCAACAAACAACAAATGTTGCAGAGGGTGTGGGGAAAAGGGATCCTCAGTCCACTGTTGGTGGGATTGTAGACTGGTACAACCATTATGGAAAACAGTATGGAATTTACTCAGAAAAATAAAAATCAACCTGCCTTTTGACCCAGCAATTCCACTGCTGGGATTATATCCTAAGAATCCTAAAACATCAATATCAAAGAACCTATGCACCACAATGTTCATAGCAGCACAATTTACAATAGCCAAGAGTTGGAAGCAACCTAGGTGCCCATCAGTCAATGAATGGATCCAAAAATTGTGGTACATATACACAATGGAATTCTATGCAGCAGAGAGAAAGAAGGAGCTCCTACCCTTTGCAACAACATGGATGGAAATGGAAAGCATTATGCTGAGGGAAATAAGGTAGGTTTTGAAAAACAAATACCATATGATCTCACCTTTAACAGGAAGCTAAACAACAAAACAAACAAACAAGCAGAAAAAAAACCAAAGACACTGAGATAGAGAACAAGGGGACAGTGACCAGAGGGGAGAGGGAAGGGAAGTTAAGGGGAAAAGGGGGAGGGATTTGGAGGAACAAATAGGAAGGACACAGGGACGAGAACTAAGGGGGGTGGAAATGGGAGGGAGGTCGGGAGCAAGGGGTGGGGGAGGCTGGGATGGGAGAAATAGACAAAAAACTGTACTTGAAAAATAGCTAAATAAAATTTAAAAAACTAAATAATTTTTTCAAAAAGAAAGAAATAGAGTCTTTATGAACAGATTTAATGTGTTACAAAGAGATATTTTATTTTGCATAACCAATGTATATATTAATTTCCAACTGGCTTGATTTTTTAAAAGGCCTGGCATATATACCGCCATGACTTTGGAGAACTTCTCCCGCAATAGTTTAATAAGCACTCAATCTATCTCTCTTTTAGGTAGAAATTGGCTTGGTCTCTGTGATGACAGTACTGCTAGGAAAGTAAGCCATGCAATGAAACATAAATGCAGCTGAACCACAGGTGAATTGTGGATCTCATATTTCCCTGTAGACAAAGAAAACTGTCTAATTAAAACTGTCATTTGGGTATTTATTATATGCTTACTAAGTGCCAAACTTTTTAATGGAATTAAAATGACTGGCATTTCTGACTGGTGCACTCTTTAATACTCATAGCTGATGTTATGCAACAACATATACATAAATATTGGCAACATTCAAGATAATAATGTGTCCCTCTAATTTACACAGAGCTTTAAATGATGCAGATTCTATATCTAAAAATTATAACTTGGAAAAAATGATTCCATTGTAAGTATGTGTCCATCTTTAGATTTTTACATAACCGTCACATAATTTTTGCATGTATATATTTATATATGTATACTTATATATTTATATGTTTCTCAGTAGATAAATGATACGGATCTTTTGAAGTGGAAAATTGAATCAATACAATGCCATGGAGAATCAGAGAAAATATATGGACCCACTACTTTTGAATTTGTTCTTTTATACTTTTTCATTTGTGTGAGTAATTGCTCTTTCATTCTAAAGTATAGATAAGTGAAAACTTCACAGGATGAAAAAACATCAATTTCTACTTATAAACCAATGTTATGTTATATCATCTGTGAGCTGTACTTGCTAAAAATGTGAAGAATCCAAATGCAAGGAGTTACTAGAATGATAATAAAATTACTTAGAGTGTCATTAAATATCTTGAATGAACTTAAGGAAATAATCTAATAATTATAGAATAACAATTTTGAAAGGATATTTAAAGGTATTGTCACAATAAAAAAGAATACATCACAGGATGCTATATTTATCAGATTCTGTCTCAGTCTTTATTTTAGAACATATTTTCCCCACAAACATTTCTCTAGTAACAGCTATGTACCAGAAACTCACTAAAAGCTAGAATATCATAGACCTTCACCTCAAAATTTTATGTTTTTATTATAAAGGAGTGAAGGAATAACAGTTAAAGAAAACTTATAAATTGTTTATATTCTAATAGTACTACCTATAATATGTTTTGGAAAACTAGATATAAGATTGTATATAACTTTTTAAAGGTTTTTTATTTATTTTTATTTTTAGAGAGAGAGGCAGGGAGAGAGAAAGAGAGGGAGGGAAACATCAATGTGTGCCTCTCACACCCCCCCCCCCATTGGGGACCCGGCCCACAACCCAGGCGAGTGCCCTAACTGGAAATCAAACTTGTTGTTCTTTGGTCCACAAACTTGTGCTCAGTCCACTGAGCCACAACAGCCAGGGCAAGACTGTATATAACTTGACTGGTTGTATACAAGAATGGGAAACACTGTAGTAAGGACATATATCTTGAAGAACAAAAAGTTTTCTCAAAATCAAGGAGGTACAGAGAATAAGAAGCAAGCTTAAATTATGGAATCCCAAAAGGGCATAGTATGTATGAAACAGAAAGAAGTTTGGTGTAACTGGAGCAGAATAGTGGGGAAAGAATGGTTCAAATAAAAATTGGAGCCAGGTGTTAGATGGCATTATTTTTGAGGCTGCAATATTTCAATGGCAGTTCATAGAAGGTTTATAAAGAAGAGAATAATATGATCAAATTTATATTTTGGAAAGTAGACTCTCTCAGCAGCCCTTATTTAGAACAGTTAAGATAAATCATCATCACGATTTGTTTTTAAAGTTGATTTTCCCTAATTGCTACAAATAAAAAGATTACTTTCAATAAGGTGTATACATCTTACCTAATAAGTTGACTATATTAAGAAAACTGAGGTTTCCTAGAAAAGAAATTCTGCCTCAAGACTTCAGCATCAATTCTTTTTATTATTTATTTATTTATTTATTTATTTATTTATTGTTCCAATGTCTTATTTTTAATAGAAATGGTCACCAGTAAAAATTGTTTCTTTAAAAAAGCATTTTTGTTTCTTTTTCTCATTGTTGCTCAAGTATAGTTGTCTCCATTTTCACTCCACCATGGGCCTTCTGCCCCAACCATCCCCAACTCCCACCTTCAATCCTACCCTCCTTTGGCTTTGTCCATGGATCCTTTATACATGTTCCTTGACTACCCCTTCCCTTCTTCTGCACATTATTTCCCTTCCCCTCCCTTCTGGTTACTATCAGTTTGTTCTATATTTCAACATCTCTGGTTACATTTTTCTTGCTTGTTTGTTTTGTTCATTAGGTTCCAGTTATGGGTGAGAAAACGCTAAGTGAAATAAGCCAGACAATGATGATTATGTTTCTTATGTGCATATAGACCAGAAGTTATTTTTAGTAAATTTAAATTATGGAAGACTACCCTGTCTCCTATCTATTAATATTTTAAAGGTTAAATATATCCCAACAGTGACAAATATCTGAAAATACACTGGGCAAAGTACTGCTGCAAAATTGTTATACATTAATAAGAGCAACATCGGATTTTAACAAATTAAAGTTTTATTTACCTATACATCAAAGTCCAATCAGTAGTCCATTTTTTACATTTTTTATTGATTATGCTGTTACAGTTGTTCCATTCCCCCTTTCATTCCCCTCCACCCTACCCCCCGTCCCCACCATTACCCCCTTTTAGTTTATGACCATGTGTCTCAAGTTCTTTAGATTCTATATTTCCCATGCTATTCTTGCCCCACCTTCTATTTTCTATCTACTGTCTATGCTACTTATTTTCTGTACCTTCTCCTCCCTTCTCCTCTTCCCACTCCCCTGTTGCTAACCCTCCTTCAGATCTTCATTTCTATGTTTCCACTCCTGATCTAGCTGTCCTTTTAGTTTGCTTTCATTTTAGGCGTGGTTGTTAATAACTGTGAGTTTGTTGTCCTTTCACTGTTCATGTTTCTTTAACTTCTTTTTCTTAGATAAGTCCCTTTAACATTTCATATAATAAGGGCTTGGTGATGATGAACTCCTTGAATTTGATCTTATCTGAGAAGCACTTTATCTGTCCTTCCATTCTAAATGAAAGTTTTGCTGGATAGAGCAATCTTGGTTGTAGGTCTTTGGATTTCATGACTTGGAATACCTCTTTCCAGCCCCTTCTTGCCTGGAAGGTCTCTTTTGAGAAATCTGCTGACAGTCTGATGGGAACTCCTTTGTAGGTGACTGTCCCCTTAGCTCTTGCTGCTTCTAGGATTCTCTCCTTCATTTTAATTTTGGCTAATGTAATTATGATATGCCTTGGTGTGTTTCTTCTTGAGTCCAACTTTTTTGGTATTCTCTGAGCTTTCTGGATTTCCTGGAAGTCTATTTCCTTTGCCAGATTGGGGAAATTTTCTTTTATTATTTGTTCAAATAAGTTTTCCACTGGTGGCTGTGCCTTTCCCCCTTCTGGTACCCCTATAATTCGGATGTTGAAGCGTTTAAAGATGTCCTGGAGGTTCCTAAGCCTCTCCTCATTTTTTTGAATTCTTGCTTGTTCACTCTTTTCTGTTTGTCCATTATTTGTTTTCTTCTGGTCCACTCCATTGATTTGAGTCCCAGTTTCCTTTTCATTGCTATTGGTTGCCTGTGCAATTCCATTCATTTCAATTAGTTTTGCCTTCATATATTTGTCTAATTTGTGGCTATAATCAACCAGTTCTGTGAGGATCCTGATCACCAGTATTTTAAACTGTGCGTCTGAGAGTTTTGCTATTTCTTCATCACTTAGATCTATAGGTTCTGGGGCTTTGAGATCTTCTTGTGCCATTTTTGGTCTGTTCTGGCCCTTTAAGTGTGAGAAGCAGGGCCTTGGACTCCCAGGTCGCTGGGTTTTGACGCTGTATGTGGGGGTGTGGTCAGAGCGGGGAAATGGCGACCCCCTCTGCTGTTTCTCCCAGCTGGGTGAGGATCAGCGTCTTAGGTGGTTCACCTGGGCCCAGCCACTCAGAGTTGCTGGGTTATGATGCGGTCAGGCTGAAGAATTTGTCGTTAACGGACTTCCGAAAAGTTCAATTTTTCGTGTTCTGGCTGTGTTTTCTGTTGCTAATATTTAGTTGTCTCTAAACTTGGTTGTGTGAGAAGGCACGGCATATCCACCTATGCCTCCATCTTGGCGGAAGTCCAGTAGTCCATTTTTACTGTGAGCAGCACTCAATTTTACTTTTAAATGTTTACATAGTTGCAGAAGTTTACAATCATCATAACTCTTCAAATTATACATGTACTTTGAAGCACTAAAAGGGGATGTTATTATTTTGTTATCATAGACCTGTCTTTTGAAGATAATGTGATATCTAATATGGAAAAATAAATTGATCTTGATATTTACTTTTAGAGCATAGATAAACCAATTATAAAATTTAGAGTCAAATTGACTTTATTTTCTAGAACTTTCTACAATGGGGAAGTTGGTATTTATATAAAAAGACTATAAATTCTTGCTATCAATGATGTATTTTTATAAAATTCATAAGCTCTTTTCTTCAAACAACTTTTAAAACTCTTTTATGCATGCAAGAAAATTATGCATGTAGATTTTTGGTTCCTGCATAGTTGTCTTTGTGATATTATTTTTTAAAAACACTATAACATACAAAGAAATATCATTCAGCCACAAGAAAGAAAGCTATCCTGCCACTTGTAACAAGATGGATAGATCTTGAGCACATTATGGTAAACAAGATAAGTCAGACAGAAAAAAGACAAGTACTGTATAATATCACTTCTATGTGGAATCTAAAAAAAAATTAAAGGCAATCCTATAAATAAACAGTAAAATGGTGGTTATAAGAGGTTGATGGATGTGGAGATAAGATTGATTGTACTTAAGTGTATAAATTTATAACAGGTAGTAAAAAAAGCATACAGATCTAATAAAAAGTATAATGAAGAAAGACAGTAATACTGTACAATAGGGTTGTAATGTGGTATTATTTCAATGACAATCATATCATATAAATATATCAAAGTAGCACACTGTATACCTTAAATTTACAAATTCCAGTGTTACATTTATCACATAAACATAAATTAAAATTGTAAATAAAAATGTAAAGACCCTATAATGAACCAGTACTGACTAATAAATATAAAACTAGATATTTTCAGAAGTATGCTTTTTTATTGTTGTGCAATTACAGTTATCCCCATTTCTCCCCCTGATTACTCTCCCCACCCTACCTACCCCCACCTCCCACACTCAATACTCCCCCCTTGCTTTTGTCCATGGGTCCTTTATACATGTTTCTTGATGACCTTTCCCCTTCTTTCTCCTGTTATTTTCCTCCCCTTCCTCTCTGGTTACTGTCAGTTTGTTCTTTATTCCCATATCTCTGATTCTAATTTTCACACTTGTTTGTTTTGTTGATTAGGTTCCACTCATAGGTGAGATCATATGGTATTTGTCTTTCACCACCTGGCTTATTTCACTTAGCATAATTCTGTCCAGTTCCATCAATGCTGTTGGGAAGGGTAGGAGTTTTTTCTTCCTTTCTGTTACGTAGTATTCCATTGTGTGAGTGTACCACAGTTTTTTGATCCACTCGTTTACTGATTTATAATCTAGAATATATATCAATCAATATTCTTTATTGGATTCATTGAAGTGACATTGGTTAATAAAATTATACAGGTTTCAGAGATAAAATTCTATAATATATCATCTTTATATTGTATTATTTATCAATCACTATTAATAGAATCAAAAGTGTCTTTAAAAGTACTTCATATAAATATATTTTAGATGAAGTACTTCTATTAAAGACACTTTCATTCTATTAATAGTGATAGGGGGAATGGAGACAATTGTACTTGAACAACAATAAAAAAGTTTTAAAAAATTAAATTTTTTATTTAGTTATTTTTCAAGTACAGTTTTCTGTCTATTTCTCCCATCCCAGCCCACCCTAAACTTTTTAAAAAATTACTTAATATACCTTCTAATTGAAGTTTCAATGACATACTGGCATCACCTTTATTTTTGTATTAGGTATTTGACAAAGGCCTCAAATTTATGTAGGGTAAAAGTTTTTCTATACACACCTACATTTCTTGAAACCATGACATATTGTTTGCTTTTTAATTATATTTTAAAAGTCTGTATTAGCAAAAGGTATTTGATGCATTATTCACTCCAAGTAGAAAAAAGTGCATACCAGGGAGTATAGAAAGCTTTAGAATCAAGATTTTTTAAGTATAATTCATTGTTTATTACACATATAGAATTATTGAATCTCTAACACCTCAAATAGTTTTTATCTTGATTTAGTCTTTGTATAGCCCCCCCAAAAGAAAATTATCTTTTTCCAGACATGTCATTTCCTGAACCATAAAAAATTTCAAAAATATACACATATAGAAGTTTGCTACTGGAAAACCCATAAATTTAACAAAAATATTATCTGCTCAATGGACATTACAATAATGCATTATATATAAAATAATTGAATAATGTCTAAAATGTATTACATTAGTCAAAATTATTTTATTCTTTTCAGCATCTATTACTTTTTACTATTTAGTTTTGTATCTAAACTTCCAAATAATGTATTATATGGTATTGATGCTTGTGCTCTTTTATAAATATTTTGCCATAATATTATAAAATGTGGCTATGATTTCTTCAAAATGAAATTCACTGTACTATGTGGATATCCTCTGAATGCTAGACCTTGTCTTAAAAGTTGAACTAGGAACCAAAAACAAAAACAAGCCCATGTATATGAATAAGAGAATTGCTTTACTATATTATCTAAAATGTCCAGTTTTAAAAAAAAACAGAAGACATACAAAAATGGGAAAGTGTGACTCATACATGGGGGGGGGAGCAGGCAACAGAAAATGTTTTTAAAAGAGACTAGATGTAAAATTGAACAGACTTAAAACAGTCACTATAATCATAAAGTGTGAATAAAACATAGTTAAAGAAGGAAAGGAAAGACTGTGACATCAGCTTCATGGTGGCATGTGAAGTTTCTCCATTTTGTTCCTTTTTTTTGGACAATTAATTAGACATCCATCCAAAAACCAAAGTGCTTGTGTGGGAGTTGTAGGCACCATATGCCAAGGAATCCAAGTGGAGTCAAACCCACTTTTCCATCCAGATGTATTCAGACAGATCTTTGTATGGGCTGCAGTACCAGAGCAGCCAGCAAATCTGCCCCAAATACCCTCTCTTCAGTCAGGGGAGAAATGAGCTAGGGCTTGCTGACTTGATAAGATACCCATGGATAAGCAAGAATTTGCAGAAGTCCAATCTTCCCAAGGGGAATTTACAGCATGCAGTGGAGATGGTAAAAGATGAACTTTGTCAACACCATAACACCACCCCTTCACCAACTCATTCAACCCAACATGGAACTAAACAATATCTCCACATTCAGGAAAAAGAGAGCAGCATGTAAGTACCAGGCTACCTCAACTGTGCAGGACAAGATTGGAGAAAACCATATCTACTCAGAAGCACCCAGAGTACTAAGGTGGAACCTCCATGATTAGGAGGAGGGAGAAGATCAGGAAAGTGGCATATAAGAATATCAAAGGGAATTTAAGGAAACTAATTCCTGCTAACTTTGTCCAGGACTTTAGCAGGAAGTCTGCTCAAGAGCCTCTGGGAATACCTTATTCCAATTTCTCCTCACCAAGTCTATGGGAAACCTCAACACCACCAGTGCTAACCCCACACCTCCTCTCACTCTGCAGCATTATTTGTAATAACCAATATATGGAAACAACATAAGTGTTTTGAACAGATGAATTGATAAAAAAAATTATGGTTGTACAGGGTGGAGCAAAAGTAAGTTTCCAGTTGTATGTAAAATAGAGTTTATTCTTGTTTTATTATGTATTAATTGTTATATTAGTTTCCATGGAAAAAACCGTAAACCTACTTTTGCCACACCCTGTATATACAATGGGATATTATTCAGCCATGAGAAAGAAGGAAATCCTGTTATTTGCAATAAGATAGATGGACCACTAAGTGAAATATTAGAATAATATTCATCAGTAAAAACAATGGGTTACTAATACATCCTACCAATCTGGATGAATCTTGAAAACATTATGTTAAGTCAAAGAAAGCAGTCACAATAGATCAAATACTGTATAATTCCATTTACATAAAATGTTCAGAATAGTCAAGTCAATTGAGACAAAAAGTAAGCTAGTGGCTGTTATAGACTCAAAGTTTGCGTTTCTCCAAAATTCATATGTTAAAGCCCTAATCCCTCAATATGGCTATATTTGGGCCTCTAAGAAAGGTCAAATGGGGTCCTAAAGGTCTGGTCTTGATCTTTTAGGATTTGTGTCCTTATAAGGAGAGATATCAGAGTGCTCACTCTCTTTTTCTTCATACTCACACATCAAGGAAATGACAGGGGAAGACAGAGAAAAGATGACAACTGAAAGACAGAAAGAGAGTCAAAACTAGAAACCAGATTGTCTGAATCCTTAATATTGAACTTCCAGTCTCAAATCATGATAAAAATTTTATATTGTTTTAGCCACTCAATCTATGGTATTTTGCTATGGCAGTTGAATAGACTGATATATATATTTTGGAGTTGAGAGGTGGGGTTTTGCTGTAACAAATACTTTAAAATGTAAAAGTGGCTTTACAACTGAGCACTGCTTAGAGGCTGAAGGAATTTTGAGGCTCATGCTAGAAAAATTCAAGATTGCCATGAAAGGATTGTTGGCAGAAATATGGACCTTACAGACAATTCTGGTGAGAGCTCAGAAGGAAAAGAAGAAAGCTTTCATCTTTTTAAAGAATACATATATCATCATGACCAGAATGTTGGTAGAAATGTGGATGTTAAAAACCATTATGGTAAAGTCTCAGATGGAAACAAGGAACAGCTTTCAAGAAAATGGAAGAAAGATTGTCCCTGTTATAAAGTGTTAAGGAACTTTGCCAAAATGTATTTTAGTGTTTTCTAAAAGGTATAGCTTGTGAGAGGTGAAGTTAGATGTTTAGCTGAGGAAATTTCTAAGCAAAATGTTAAAGAAATGACTTAGTTTTTTTTTTATTTTAGTAAAACACTAGATGGGGAAAGTAAATTGAAGAAATTATTCAGCAAAAAGGAAGAAGAACTTGAAGATTTGGAAAATTCACAGCCTGTTCATATTACAAAAGGGTACAGGCTTCACAGGAACACTGCAGAGTGTGGCTGAACAACCATTTGCTAAGATTAGTATGGGCCTGAACCATGGTTTTCATAAAACATCTCAGCAGAAGCCAATAATAAAGATGATAACATACCAGAAGAGAAACTCTTGTTTGGACAAAGAAAAACAGGAAAATAATTCTTCACTGAATAATTAAGAACACATGTAACTTTAAAAAAAATAGCAAACAGGACTTCCGCCAAGATGGAGGCATAGGTGGATGTGCCGTGCCTTCTCACACAACCAAGATTAGAGAAAACTAAATATTAGCAACAGAAAACTCAGCCAGAACACGGGAAATTGAACTTTTCGGAAGTCCGTTAACAACAAATTCTTCAGCCTGACCGGTAAGGGGCGAAACCAGCGGCTGGCAGAGCAGGGTTGCACAGAAGGACTCGGCCAGACACACTCAGGCGCGGAATCCAGGCGCAGGGTCAGACCTAGTGAGCAACCCAGCGAGCAACCAGGTGAGCGACTGCGGGGGAGACAGCCGGGCCCGGGGCTGCGTGTTGAGTGAGGTCACGCATTTGTGCGAGGGTGGACAGGCGAGGGAGTGGGCGGTTGGACCGGGCCGACAGGTTCCCACGGCGAGTGGCAGTGGAGGGCGCTGCCATTTCCCTGCTCTGACCCCACCTCCACGTTTAGCGTCATAACCCAGCGACTCTGAGTGGCCCGGCCCAGGTGAACCACCTAAGGCGCTGCTCCTCAGCACCCAGCTGTGAGAAGTGGCAGAGGGGGTCGCCATTTCCCGCTCTGGCCACGCCCCCACATATAGCGTCACAACCCAGAGACCTGGGAATCCAAGGCGCCGCTTCTCACACTTAAAGGGCACAAACAGACCAGAAATGTCGCAAGATCTCAAAGCCCCACAGCCCATAGACCTAAGCGATGAAGAAATAGCAAAACTCTCAGACGCACAGTTTAAAACACTGGTCATCAGGATCCTCACAGAACTGGTTGATTATAGCCACAAATTAGACAAATATATGAAGGCGAAACTAATTGAAATGAATGGAATTGCACAGGACACCAATAGCAATGAAAAGGAAACTGGGACTCAAATCAATGGAGTGGACCAGAAGAAAGCAAATAATGGCCAAACAGAAAAGAGTCAAGAAGCAAGAATTCAAAGAAATGAGGAGAGTCTTAGGAACCTCCAGGACATCTTTAAACGCTCCAACATCCGAATTATAGGGGGTAGCAGAAAGGGGAAAGGCACAGCCACCAGTGGAAAACTTATTTGAACAAATAATAAAGGAGAATTTCCCCAATCTGGCAAAGGAAATAGACTTCCAGGAAATCCAGGAAGCTCAGAGAGTCCCAAAGAAGTTGGACCCAAGAAGGAACACACCAAGGCGCATCGTAATTACATTAGCCAAGATTAAAATGAAGGAGAGAATCCTAGAAGCAGCAAGAGCTAACTGGACATCACCTACAAAGGAGTCCCCATCAGACTGTCAGCGGATTTCTCAAAAGAGACCTTACAGGCAAGAAGGGGCTGGAAACAGGTATTCCAAGTCATGAAATCCAAAGACCTACAACCGAGATTGCTCTATCCAGCAAAACTTCCATTTAAAATGGAAGGACAGATAAGGTGCTTCTCAGATAATATGAAATTCAAGGAGTTCATCATCACCAAGCCCTTATTATATGAAATGTTAAAGGGACTTATCTAAGAAAAAGAAGTTAAAGAAACATGAACAGTGAAAGGACAACAAACTCACAGTTATTAACAACCACACCTAAAACAAAAGCAAACTAAAAGGACAGCTAGATCAGGAGTGGAAACATAGAAATGAAGATCTCAAGGAGGGTTAGCAACAGGGAAGTGGGAGGAGGAGAAGGGGGGAGAAGGTACAGAAAATAAGTAGCATAGACAGTAGATAGAAAATAGATAGGGGGCAAGAATAGTATGGGAAATATAGAATCTAAAGGACTTGAGACACATGGTCATAAACTAAAGGGGGGGTGATGGTGGGGATGGGGGGTAGGGTGGAGGGGAATAAAGAGGGAATAGAACAACTGTAACAGCATAATCAATAAAAATTAAAAAAATTTAAAAAAAAGCAAACAAAAAGGAAGAATGTGTTTTGAACAGATGTGTCTTAAGGAAATCCAGACATCATGAGCGTGCTCTCCCTACCACAAGCTCAGGAGGCAAAACCCATTTTCTACTCAGTCTCAAAAAGTTCAGTGGCAGTATTCCCCTCCTTAGTTTCAGGGGTCCAGGCCACTTCCATTCAAGCCTCCCCACAGAGCTGAAGGAGATGGGCTGTTCTGCCAGACTCCACAATGGATCTGCAGGGCAGAACATAGAAGTCTTAAGGTGTAATGGAATTTACCTTGCTAAGTTTTGGACTTCCTTGGGACCTGTCACCCTTTCTTCCTTTCAATTTCTCCCTTCTGAATGTTTATACCATGTCTGTCCCACCACTGTATTTGTGAAGCACTAACTTATCTGGTTTCACAGGTTCATACCTAGAGAGAAATTTGCCCCACGATAAATTTTATCATATCTGATTTAGATGTGGATGATATTTAGATGGAACTTTGAAGTTTAGATCCCATGCTAGAATGAGTAAAATTTGAACAGCTGTTGAAACAGAATGAATATATTTTGCAAGGGAGAAGGATATATGTTTTAAGGGGCCAGGGCACAATATTATGGGCTGGATGTTTGTATCTCCCCTAAATTCATTTGTTGAAAACCTAATGAGTAATGTGGCTGTATTTGGAGATGGGGCCTCTAAGGAAGTCATTAAGATTAATGAGGTCATGAGGGTAGGATTCTTCTCTGTTATAATTTCTTTCCTAATAAAAAGGGACAACAGAGTGCATCTCTGTCTCTGTCTTCCCATGTTCATGCATCAAAAAAAGGCATTGTGAAAACATAACAAGGAGGGGGATATCTGCAAGACAGAAAAGAGCTCTCACCAGAAACAGAATCAGCCAAAACGTTTAGCTCAGACTTCTAGCCTCCAGGCAGATAAAAAAATAAAGTTTTATTGTTCAAGCCACCTATTTGGTGGTATTTTGTTATGGCAGCACAAGCAGGCTAATACAGTTGCTCAGAGTGGTAGACAGTTATTGTAGGAAATGGTGACTGCTAATGAGTACAGGATTTCTTTTTAGGGAAATAATAATGTTCTAAAATTGTGCAATGGTTGTACACGTGAATATACTAAAAACATTGTATAATATATTTTAAATGGGTGAGTCATTTAGTATGTAGTTGTATTTCAATAATGCTTTAAATAAAAATTTAAATCATATTAACTTTATTTTCAACAGTGTTCTGTATTGTTCTGACAAATTGTCTTTGTCCTACAGCTGACTTCAGTATAAATACTGAAGCCTACCAATGGTATTCATTTTATATTGCTCACATTTTCTAAAAATATACACTCAATTTTCTTCAATTTATTTTTACAATCCATAAAGAGTGGAAACATACAAAAAAAATTAAATCCTTTAAAGTGGAATAAATTAACCAAGATCTAGTAATGTTTTGCTTTCTATTATTTGGAGGAATTCATGTAAGTGTTTGTGGAAACGTCTTACTCTTTTCAAAGTTATTTTTTTAAATCTGGGATAGATACTTTTCCACCAGAGTCTTTCATCATTCAATAATCCAATTATACTGCCATGTGCTCGATTTTGCAGAAATTGCCTTTTAAATGAGTTATTAGGATTCATCTTGCTCATTTTATCTTGAAATTCATCAGCAATGCTTTATATGTATGTAGAAGGTACACTCCATCAAGGACTCCATCTTATCTCATAGCTCTGAATTAATTTTCTATTCATTTTCCTGGCATTTTATTGTATTTTCTCTAACATTTTACTAATGACCCAAATAACTTTCTTTTATATCTTTTTCAATGCCTTTTTGATGTCTGCTTTCTGTTCCTCATATACAATTTAAAAATTTTTTCTTTCTCATTCTGAAAAAATAGTTTATTATTTTTACTTAAAATGTATAATATTTTAAATATATATATATATATATAAACAAGCACTAAATTTTAGTAATAGTTACATTTTATATTAATTTCCATAACAAATAAAATATCCACAATAACTTAGAGGTTATAAAAAAGAATCTCCAATTTATATCTATGTGGTATAGTTTATTCACAGTAATGAATGTCATTCATTAAATATTTCACTAGTAATTCATGTCATAAAGAAGGTATTTTTTAATTTAAATTAATAGTACAGCAATATTATCTGGTACAGTGCAGGCTATTCTGATAAGTAACCAGAATTGAATACCACACAACTAGACTGATGATGCTAAATTGTCCTATCTGTTCTAGATCTATGGGACACTTCAAATGAAAATTACATTTCTGGGTAGTCTATGAAGCTCTCAGTTTCAGGAGTACACATAGCAAGCACTTTATTTTGCGCCCAAACATTACCTTTATATTTTTTAGTTATTCTATATAATTCATTTTCTACCTCATTACATTAATGAATTTTAAATGGTTCAAAGTAGACCAATGAAGACTAGGAAGGGTGGCCTGTGAAACTAGGAGATCCAGCTATAGATGTTAGGAACTATCTACTGTGTGCAAAGCAGTTAGTATTCACAGTAGAAAATGCACTGGATGTGAAATTAGAATTCCTGGGTTTAAATGTAAGTTCCTATACTGACTTGCTATGAAACAATGGGTATAGTAGTGTGATGATTAAGAGAAAAGAAGCTGGAACACATTACTTAAAATTCAAATGCTGGGACTTCCACCAAGATGGAGGCATAGGTGGATGTGCCCTGCCTTCTCACACAATCAAGTTTAGAGACAACTAAATATTAGCAACAGAAAACACAGCCAGAACACGGAAAATTGAACTTTTCAGAAGTCCGTTAACAACAAGTTCTTCAGCCTGACCGGTAAGGGGCGAAACCAGCAGCTGGTGAAGCAGGATTGCACAGGAGGTCTCGGTCAGCCGGACTCAGGCGCAGAATCCAGGCGCAGGGTTGGACCTGGTGGGCGGCCGAGCGACCGACCGGGCGAGCGACCGCGGGGGAGACAGCGGGGGAGCGGTGCTGCATGTTGACTGTGGTCGTGCACTTGTGCGCGGACGGACAGGCGAGGGAGTGGGCGGTTGGACCAGGGCCCAGAGGGTCCCCAAGGCAAGCGGCAGTGGAGGGTGCCACCATTTCCCTGCTCTGACCCCACCTCCACATACAGCGTCATAACCCAGCAACTCTGAGTGGCCCGGCCCAGGTGAACCACCTAAGACGCTGATCCTCACCCAGCTGGGAGAAACAGCAGAGGGGGTCGCCATTTCCCCGCTCTGACCACGCCCCCACATATAGCGTCACAACCCAGCGACCTGGGAGTCCAAGGCACCACTTCTCACACTTAAAGGGCCAGAACAGACCAAAAATGTCCCAAGAATATCTCAAAGCTCCAGAGCCCATAGATCTAAGCGATGAAGAAATAGCAAAACTCTCAGACGAATAGTTTAAAACACTGGTCATCAGGATCCTCATAGAACTGGTTGATTATAGCCACAAATTAGACAAATATATGAAGGCGAAACTAATTGAAATGAATGGAATTGCACAGGAAACCAATAGCGATGAAAAGGAAACTGGGACTCAAATCAATGGAGTGGACCAGAAGAAAGCAAATAATGGCCAAACAGAAAAGAGTCAAGAAGCAAGAATTCAAAGAAATGAGGAGAGGCTTAGGAACCTCCAGGACATCTTTAAACACTCCAACATCCGAATTATAGGGGTACCAGAAGGGGGAAAGGCACAGCCACCAGTGGAAAACTTATTTGAACAAATAATAAAGGAGAATTTCCCCAATCTGGCAAAGGAAATAGACTTTCAAGAAATTCAGGAAGCTCAGAGAGTCCCAAAGAAATTGGACCCAAGAAGGAACACACCAAGGCACATCATAATTATATTAGCCAAAATTAAATTGAAGGAGAGAATCCTAGAAGCAGCAAGAGCTAAGGGGACAGTCACCTACAAAGGAGTCCCCATCAGACTGTCAGCAGATTTCTCAAAAGAGACCTTCCAGGCAAGAAGGGGCTGGAAACAGGTATTCCAAGTCATGAAATCCAAAGACCTACAACCAAGATTGCTCTATCCAGCAAAACTTTCATTTAGAATGGAAGGACAGATAAAGTGCTTCTCAGATAAGATCAAATTCAAGGAGTTCATCATCACCAAGCCCTTATTATATGAAATGTTAAAGGGACTTATCTAAGAAAAAGAAGTTAAAGAAACATGAACAGTGAAAGGACAACAAACTCACAGTTATTAACAACCACACCTAAAACAAAAGCAAACTAAAAGGACAGCTAGATCAGGAGTGGAAACATAGAAATGAAGATCTCAAGGAGGGTTAGCAACAGGGGAGTGGGAGGAGGAGAAGGGAGGAGAAGGTACAGAAAATAAGTAGCATAGACAGTAGATAGAAAATAGAAGGTGGGGCAAGAATAGCATGGGAAATATAGAATCTAAAAGAATTGAGACACATGGTCATAAACTAAAGAGGGGGTAATGGTGGGGATGGGGGGGTAGGGTGGAGGGGAATGAAGGTGGGAATAGAACAACTGTAACAGCATAATCAATAAAAAATTAAAATAAAAATATAAAATAAAAAAATAAAAAAATTCAAATGCTGGCTCTATACTACCTTAGCAAGTTGCATGACTGCTATATGCCCCTATTGCCCCCCTATAAAATTATTATTATGGTAATAACAATACTTTATACAATTATTATGAAGATGAGATTAAATGACATTCATAAAATACATAGATCAATTTCCAGTACATTCTGTTCAATGTTAAATTTAATTATTATCATCAACATTTATTTAATATTGGAATGAGAGCGTCCCTATTTCTTTTTTTTCAATTTTAAAACAATTCCTGTTTATTAACTGAGCAGATTACAAAAATGACTATGGTAGATACTTTAGTTCATCCTTCTAGTAAGCCTGTTGATCTGGTCCTCCCTGTTACCAACATCTCCACCTTCTACAAAATGTGTGGTCTTTTTCTTCATTCCATTTGAAATGCCACAGGAAGTTGTTTTCTTCTTTGAGGCATTTTCCAACAGTATAGATCTCACAAATCAGATCCTCCATTCAGATGATGCCATATTTACCAAGAGATCACACAATAAATGTGTCATCTGTTGGGGCAATTTTTTTTTTGTTGATTTTCCTATAACCAAACTTGTAAATCAATTAATTTACTAACTTCAGGTTTGGGTATTCCCATACAATATATGGTTGCACAATACTCAGCATGTTAATTGAAGATTTGTTGAGCTTAACAAAGGTGCTACTGAAGGTCTGGCAAAGGCAAAGAAGTTGCAGCATTTTTTGGTCCTTTGGGCTCACACCACTGATACCTCTGATCCTGATGAAAAATGCCTGTTTAGGTTTTGCACATACACAGAAGTTGCCAGCTTTTCTTGCCATTCTAATCTCAGCTCTGTACATGTGCCTATATTCCTTGTGATGGTGCTTAGCTTTTTCATAGATAAGCTTCTTCGTTGGCTTTCAAAGAATATTTTGGGCAAACTTTTTTTCTTAGGCACTTGATTTTCAGCTCTGTGAAATTCCTTTCCCTTTTTTTAAGGGTTTCTGGCACTGCAGGAAACTTCTCTTCTGTACCCTCCCTGGTTTCAGATGAAAAAAAGAGGAAGCAGAGCTTCCCTATTTCTAGGTTGTCAGTATTAAATGATATATTTGTATATTCACTTCTCAACATTAATTATGTACGTTCTATATGGTGGATATCATTCAATATGCAGTATTTCTATATCCAGATGATTCAGAAACACCCTCAAGAAGCTTAAAATCTGGTAAGGGAGATAAACAATTGCATAAACTGGTAGAATGCAGCATAGACAGTTACCATATGCTAAAACAGGTACAGATGACACTCTTCATGAATTCAAGGAAACAAATGATCACTTCCTAGTGGAGCCATCAATAGGGACTTGATAGATGTGCTAACATTTACTTCAGGGTCTAAAAGAAAGCTAGGATTTGGAGATGAAAAATATGGAAGAAAGGACAAAGCCATACCTGGTGCCAGGCAGTGTGAGGAAAAGTATGAAGGTAGTTAAGACTAGCCAGATACATAAAACTGCCTTAAACTGGAAAGTACTCATTTCCACATTTTAAGTCTTAAATCTTTTGGCTCTCACAGAAAAACATCCATATACATTATTGCTTTCTAAGACAAATAGGAAACCAGAGCATTGCACAATAATTTTTCCAAGAGAGCTTAGGCTTGTTGTTCATGAAGCATACTCAAATAGTAACAGGATGTTATCAACCCATACCTAACCCAGTTTGCCTTTGTTAACTGGGCCAGTTCCCACAGTAGAGAGTAGGATGGGAATCTGCTGACCTGCACACTACCCATATCCCACTCAGGCACATTAAAGGATGGGCATCCATTTTCAGTATTCCTCGCTGAGCTCCAATTCACATTAAAGAGGGGAGAAAACTGCAGCCACTGTATTTCTTGGCAAGTTGCTTAAATAAAAATAGAGATCTGCTGACTAAGTATTCACTATATCTGCAGACATTTCCCAGCTGGGGAAATAGACTTTTATCCCTAACTTTTCCCCTTTTCAATATTTACTTAAATTAGTCCTTCAAAGTTCCTTTGCCACAAATTTTTTTGAATTAGTAATTTAAAAATACATATATATATATATATATATATATATATATATATATATATATATATAATACTATATTTGTTCCAACTGTTATTAATTGCCCATCCTAAAATATTTGCTGTTATTTTGGAGATAAAATAGGGCCTTCACATGTTAGTATTTGAGTCTACATATCAAACAGTTTGTTTTTAGTTTGTTATTTTTAAACAATTATTTCTTATTTTATTTTTGAATAGTTTGTTTTATTGTATTTTTACATTACCATTTATCCTTCCTATACAATCTTCCACCCTCACTGCAGTCACCACACTGTTGCCCATGTCTATGAGTTTTCTTTTTGCTTGATGTCTCCACTCCACCATCTCCCATCCCCTCTATGAGTCTGTCTCTATTATGTTTATTAGTTCAGTTTGTTCATTAGATTCCACACATGAGTGAAATCATATGATACTTATCTTCCTCTGACTGGTTTATTTCACTTAACATAATGTTCTTCAGGTCTATCCATGACATCACAAATAGTAAAACTTTCTTCTTTTTTATGAACAACTAGTATGCCATTGTGTAAATGTACCACTGCTTTTTCCTCCACTCAACTGCTGAAAGACACTTGGACTGCTTCCATATTCTGGTTATTATAAATAACATTGCAATGAACATAGGGGTACACATATTATTTTAATTTGTGTCTTGTGTTTCTTCCAATAAATTTTTAGAAGTAGAATCCATTTATAATTTTTTGAGGAAACTCCATATTGCTTTCCGCAATGACTGCACCAATCTACATTCCCACCAACAGTGCAAAAGGGTTCCCTTTTCAACCACATCCTTGCCAGCACTTGCTGTTTGTTGATTTATTGATGATGGCCTTTCTGACAGGTGTGAGGTGATATCTCATTGTGGTTTTAATTTCCATTTCTCTAATTATTAGTGACATTGAGCATCTTTGCATATGTCTATGGACTATGTGTATGTCCTCCTTGGAGAAACATATACTATGTTCATGAATAGGAATAATTAATGTCATTAAAATGTCTATACTATCCAAAGCAATCTATAAGTTTAATGCAATTCCTAGTAAAATACCAATGACATATTCACAAAGGTAAAACAAATACTCCATAATGTATATGGGACCACAAAAGACTCTGAATAAAAATAGCAATCTTGACAAAGAAAAACAAAGTTAGAGGAATCATGCTACCTAATATCAAACTATACTATAAGGCCATAATAACCAAAATATCATGGTACTGGCATATAATCAGACATATAGATCAATGAAACAGAATGGAGAGCCCTGATATAAGCCCATGCCTTTATAGTCAATTAATATTTGACAGAGAAGGCAAAAGCATATGTCTAATATATCTCATCAGGCAAGGGAAACAAGAGAAAAATAAACAAATGAGATTACATCAAATTAAAACACTTTTGCACAGCAAAGGAAATCATCAATAAAATGAAAATGCAACCCACTGAATGGGAGAACACATTCTCTGATACATCTGATAAGGAGTTAATATCCAAAATGTATAAAGAACTTATGAAACTCAATACTAAAAAACAAACAATTCAATTAAAAATTGGGCAAAACCTTAATGGACACTTCTCCAAAGAGAACACACATATATTTGTTTCTTTCTTTTAAGATTTTATTTATTTATTTTTAGAGAGGTGGATGAAGGGATAGAGAAAGAGGAGAGAAACATCAATATGTGGTTGCCTCTCACTCACCCCCAACTGGGGATCTTCCCTGCAACCCAAACATGTGCCCTACCTGGGAATTGAACCAGCAACCCTTTGGTTCCCAGGCCAGTGCTCAGTCCTCTGAGCCACACCAGCCAGGGTTTATTTGTTTCTTATCAAAGAAAAAAAACCTGAGCTCATGGCATCATTATTTAACAAATGCATTCTGGAACCACTGAAGATTTATAACTACCTAAGAAGATTTTAGAGAGAAGATATAATATTTTATTGATTCAACAAACACTCTTAAACCTTGTTCTAAGTGCTCTATGTGTATTAAGTTTCTTAATCCTGAAAGTAGCTTTATGAGGTTCATCCTATTATTATCCTTAAAATAGTAATAAGTTAAAATTGAAGCACAGGGATATTGTATAACTTGTTTAAGGTTTTAAGCCAGAGTTTAAGCAGAGATGTGGGTCATACTCCAGGAAGTTTGTGTCTAGGAGTCATGATATCACATCTATAAATTAAGAAATATCCAATTCCATGAATGGAAATGGAAAACATTATGCTGAGTGAAATAAGCCAGGCATTGAAAGACAAATACCACATGATCTCACCTTTAACAGGAAGCTAAACAACAAAACAAAGCAAGCAAAATATAACCAAAGACACTGAAATAGAGAATGGGGGACTGTGACCAGAGGGGAGAGGGGAGGGAACTTCAGGGGGGAAAGGGGGAAGGATTTACAGGAACTAGTATAAAGGACACATGGACAACAACTAAGCGGGGTGGAAATGGGAGGGAGGTGGGGAGTACTAGGGGGGTAGGCTGGGATGGTAGTAAAAGACAGAAAACTGTACTTGAACAAAAATTAAATAAAAAAAGAAAAAAGGAAATATATAATTCCAAATAGGACTATAATCTCAGGTTTTCTACATTTTTTCTTTTCCCTTAATTCAGGACAAAACTAAGGATCTTTGTGATTAGTGGTAATATTATGCCCCATAGGAGAAAGTTGAAATTGTCTTGTCTCCATGTGACAGTAAAATTAATATACTCTAGGTTAACATCAGCCCCCAAATTGACAATAGTATTTAGCTAATGAGGGAGTTATTACATAAATTTAATGAGATAACACAAGGAGATATTCTGGTCATACAGAAGACAATTTATTCACATTAGCTGAATTGAAAGGGGTGGCAATATGTGGTTTTCATGATCTCTTCAATCAGATAGATTCTTTAGTTGCAAAAAAATTTCTTCATTCACCCATTTATACTTAGATACAACATGTTTAAGGTTCTTTTCACTTAGAATGACAGGTGCTGGGCATGCCAACCTAATAAAATTATAAACATTTCATTGCATTGATCAGTGAAAATTTGTATGACTATGGCAGAAAGAGGAATTATTATCCAGTATTTAGGAGCATATACTCTAGAACTCAATGAGCTGGGTTGACGTTCAAGTTGGACATACTAACTATGTGATCTGATACAAGTTATCCAACTATCCGTGCCTCAGTTGCCTTGTCTGTAAAATGGGGTTGATAAAGGCACCTATTCATTTGGTTTGTCATGAAGATTAAGCACACTGATTCATGTGGGATGCTTAGATCATAGCCTAGCACATAGTAACTGCTATATACGTTTTCTACTCCTCTAAATAAATGTGAAAAGCATGAGTCTGTAAACCATCTAAGTATGTATAGGTATTCAAAGAAGAAAAATTGGTCGTGTGCTGATATCACTGTGACTTAAACAACAATGAAATAAAACATCTGTTGTTTAAGAGTACACAGCCCATGAGGGAGGTGAGCATGCACATTCGAGTAGGAGACTGGCTGCAGTTACTTTTAAGGAGGTAGAACATCTTAAACTGAAGGCCCTTTTATTGAAGATTCTTAAATAGATATATGATGGTGGCTGGTTACATTTTGTAACTGAGACTGGCAAAAGCATTCTTGTTCTGTATTCTACAGTGATAAGAATGT
Source organism: Artibeus jamaicensis (assembly GCF_021234435.1). NCBI lineage: Eukaryota > Metazoa > Chordata > Mammalia > Chiroptera > Phyllostomidae > Artibeus > Artibeus jamaicensis. The sequence continues at coordinate 22,898,929 of NW_026521506.1, forward strand.
GTGGACCAAGCAATAGAAGAGGGAAGGAAGAAGAGAAAATACAACTCACGTTATAGAAATGGTGGATTTATTTTTCTTAAGAATGTGGATAACTAGTATTTTAGGTTGTTTCTACACTTGAATAGTAAATGCTTGCACTTCTTACAACCTTCAGTAAAATCTGATATGCAAACGCAATTGCTTTGTGTGTATATATGTGTGTTTGCTTTCTTTGTTCATTTGAGGAAATCAAGGAAAGGAGATGAATTTTGCTTTTGGGATGATTATGTCATAAAATGGGGAAAACATTCATAGGACAATGAAACAACCCATGATGAATTAATTCAGTGGAAACAATCTATTAAAGCCACAGTTGACCAAAAAAGGTCCCATGAGTTATAGGAATATCAGGGGGTTATTTGGGACTTTCCACAATCAATGGAAGTATATTCTATTTACTCATAATGACAACCCTTGAAGATGGTCATATTACTTTTGTTTTATAAACAAGGTCACTGATGCAAAAAAAAAGTTAAACACTATAACTTGCTCAAATTGATCTAGTTTGTCATTCAATCTTTTCATTTTATAGTTGAAGAAACTTAGAGTCAGAAAACTGAGTTAAACAGCTAATGCATGTTAGTGGAGTTAGTAAAGTAACTAGGAGTTAGTCTGACTCCCAGTCCTAAACACTGGCCACTGCACCATACCTCAACCTCTTAAAGAAAACACTTGTGATTATTACTGATGTCCATAAAACAAGTGTTTGGGCGGCCAATACTGAACACTGTGAAATGAATGAGACTGGTGGTAGACTTATTACAACTTATAATGGAATAGCCAACATAAAAAGAGAGAGGGTATGAAAACAACCTTTATTTCTACTTCAGATAAATTTTTCAAAATCACAGCTGGCTAAACTAGAGAGGAATTCAAAAATACGTTAAAAAAAAAGACTTATCTTCACTTTGTTTGCCAAAAACAGAAGTCCATGTAACCAAAAATGAATAAGATAATCAGCCAGCCACACAAATAGCATCCTATTGTTATTTATTTATTTTTTGCCAGCAATGAACACACACACTAAGTTGTTTCTTAAAACTGAAGTATATAATATGTTGTTGGATATAACAAAACCTAAGATTGCCTACTAGGTTTCTATATGAGAATTGTGCCTCATTAGCTTACTTCAGGGATCCCTTTCTGAATTGTGAGAATGTGTTTCCTAAGATATTGGAGCAATAAATCTATTGCTTACAGACTAATTTCATAGGTGGATTGATCAATTTTCTGTTTTGTGACATTCTTTAACACAGATATTAGGTCAGAAAGACTGAGTTTCTTGACCAAACATAGTAGACTCCAACTATATTTTTATTGCCTGACTGAACAAATAACTCAATGAATTCTATACATATTGCATATAGAATCTTGAATAAATATGATCTATTGTATTAGGTACTTATATAAAATATTTAGAGGCCTTGATTCAGAAATATGACTCAAGAACTAACAGGAATATGAACCTTGCAATAGATTCAAGAAACATTTGGCAAGTTTCCATCATAAGGACATCTCACCTTCAGTTTATACTTGAAGGAATAAATTATGTTTCCATGTAGTTTATAAATTCTAACAGTCACTTAGAAAGTGATATACTATGAAACTGGAATACATTTTACCAAGTCATCCTTTTGGGATTGTCTATCTGTGAATCATTCCAAACTGATAAAGCACAGTGAATTACTTAGACCAGAACACAGACTCAAATTGCTTAAACCAGGACACACAGTCAAATACTTAGCAGAAGACTGAAATGGTAGTTTATGAATTTGACTAGGATAGACAATCAATTTAGATAAGTGTAGATTTGAATGTGGCTTTTGCTCTGAATTTATAAAAGTAGGCTAAGTCAATACAAACCCCAAACTGGTCAATTCACTGGATAATAAATCAGGCATATAGGATGCTTCTTTTTTTTTTTAATGTTCAAGTACAGTTGTCTCCATTTTCACCCCACCAAGGCCGCCCACCCCACCCATCCCCACCTCCCACCCTGGAACCTACCCTCTTTGGCTTTGTCCCGGTTTCCTTTACACATGTTCCTTGATGACCTTTCCCCTATTACCCCCTTTTATCCCCTATTATCCCTCTCCCCCTCCTCTCTGGTTATGGTCAGATTGTTGTTTATTTCAATGTCTGTGGTTGTATTTTGCTTGCTTGTTTGTTTTGTTGGTTAGTTTCCACTTATAGGTCAGATCATATGGTATTTCTCTTTCCCTGCCTGACATATTTCACTTAGTATAATGATTCCAGTTCCATCCATGCTGTTGCAAAGGATAGGAGCTCCTTCTTTCTCTCTGCAGCATAGAATTCCATTGTGTATATGTACCACAATTTTTTGATCCATTCATTTACTGATGGGCACCTAGGTTGCTTCCAACTCTTGGCTATTGTAAATTGCCCTGCTATGAACATTGGGGTGCATAGGTTCTTTTGAATTGCTGTTCCAGGATTCTTAGGGTATAACCCCAGCAGTAGAAATGCTGGGTCAATAGGCAGTTCCATCTTTAGTTTTCTGAGGAAATTCCATACTGTTTTCCACAGTGGCTACACCAGTCTACATTCCCACCAATAGTGCACTAGGGTCCCCTTTTCTCCACATATTCTCCAGCACTTGTTTGTTACTTTGTTTATCATGGCCATTCTGACCCATGTGAAGTGGTATCTCAACGTGGTTTTAATTTGAGGACATTTCATTAAAATACTAAAATCTATCAAAATATGAATCCCATCAAGATGAGTCACATACAGTAGCAGAAAAGGCACTGTAATTGAAGTCAGACAAAGCAGAGGCAAGACCCTGATTCTGCCACCTATCAGCTGCATAACCTCAGGTGAGCAGCTTACCCTTTTTCTCATCATTTCTCTCATTGGGACTACTTTACAAATATAGCCCAGTCATTGTTATCATGCTTCTTTCATGCTCTGCTTTACCATTTGACAATGTAAAGAAAACAGTAAAGAAGACTGAATTTGGAACCTTTCAGAAACTAGGCTTGTACATCCAGTTAAAGGTATGATAAATCTATCATTGCAAAAAATATGTACAACATGCAAATAGTATTTGAAAAAGGGGTCAGTGGATTGCTGTAAAGTGAGTCTATGTGTGAATAATTTTGGTTTTTAAAATAACATATTACTTCTCTCCTCTACCACACAGAAGCGGTAAAACATCTATGCCTATATGACTTACATGTGAGGCATCCTGCACACCGAAAGGCATACATTAGCCAAAGTTCACTTTCACCCATACAAGGCAAAAATTATAAACACTAAAGAAACTGCTGAAATGTTTATTTATAAACATAACTTATAGCACACTATTTTCCAAACTTTGCTGTGTTTATCTCTTTTCCAAGTTTTCTGTTTTGTTTTCCTAATTAAGTAACTAAAACCAGTGACTCCATGTTACAGTGGAAAATAACCAAAAATCAGCCCCCAAAACATATAAAAATTAGTTTTCTTACATATTCATTTCTCTTATTCAGTTTAAAATGTTGGTGTCACTATGCAAAATGTTTTTAATATTGTCAGTTTTTATTATTTTTCTATTTATATTCCAATTGATCAAACACAATGATATAAAATGATATAATAATTATGTAATTAGGTAGCATATAAACTGTGGACCTCATATGTGGATGTATCTAACTTAAGGTCTCTGGTTACTAGCAAGGACACAGATGCTGTAAGTCCCTTGACTATTTTGCTATAAAGAAATCATTATTTTTTTCACCTCTTCCCTCAGAATGCAACTCACATCTTTAAAACCATTCTCAGTATATATTCAACTACAAAGACTGACACATCATACCTTTGATAACTTATACACAAAACTACCATGGCAAGATTATCAAATAAAAATGCTAATGTAGTATTTTATATACACCTAAGTATAGTGTACTTAATACAGCCAGATTCCTTCTTTTAGAGATGATTCTATCATAATTCACAATGAAAGCTTGTCCATATTTAAATGTTCCACCACAGTGATAGTAGAGAAGAAAAGAACCGGAGAGATCTATTTCAACCCCTTCGTTTTACTAGTCAATAATAAACTGTGGCCTGGAGCTACAATTGGTTTTCTAATTTTCAATGTATTATCTATTACTCCTTGCCACAGTGATGTCTAGAGAAAATGCTCAAAGAATTGGCATAATAAGAGATTTCTCAGTTAAACATTATGGAAAATTCAAATAGACAAAAAAGAAACATTCACTAAAATAAGAAGTTCCTTTCAATTTTACAAGTCACTGTTTGAGGACCTCCTTCTCATGCCCTACAGTTTCCCATCAAAACTGTTGGTTCAGAGACAAAATTACAAAGTGTTTCACAAGTATGATATCTAAAAGTCAAATTTATGCTTTTCTGAAAAGAATATGCAAGCATTTCCTTATATTTTTTGTGTCCAGTGTCACTCAGTTTCAGCTGCAGTCATACAAAGTCTACACTATTGTTCAATGTCACCTTTCTGATAGTGAGAAAAAAACCTGTGGTTGACTATGTTTCAATGTGAATAAGCAAAAGAGTAAATCAAAATAAATTTCACAGATAAGAAATTTAGAGGCTAGGGAACATTCCACTTAGAAATATCAGGTCTCAAAATAATTGTTAAACCCTAAATTGTTGGCAGCACTTTTAATTTCTGTTAATTTCAGTAAATTTTATCTCAATTTGGCACAGTCACTGCTGCTACCCAGTTGATGGTTATAGTTGGTGTGGGTGATGTTAGCCCATTGTCACCATAACAGCTGTTCAGCTGCCTGAGAATGCTATCATTTTATTGAAAATGATCTCATTACAAAGTAAGGAATAAAGCATAGATATTGTCCTATTAAGTTTCTGGTGGTGAAAACATAATATTCTTCAGAGTGCCCATAATGGAATAGCCAACACAGAGGAAACTACAGTCCCCCTGCACATAAATATTTCAATCCATTTCAAGTAGAAGAATGATGGTCCACCAAGCTTTAGAATCACTCATAGTAATTGAAGAAAATGCATTGACAGTTTGTGTCAGGAAATTTATACTTTTTGTTGATTCTACTTGGGAGTTTGGGGTCTGACAACAAGTCACTGATTTATCATTCATCAATGCAAGGTATTGCACAGGTTTTTTGTTTGGTTGAGACTTTAGTTGTTATTGTATTTTTAATATATTTTTATTGTATTGATTATGACATTACATTTGTTCTATTCCCCCCTTCATTCCTTTCCACCCTGCACACCCCTCTCCCACCATTCCCCCCCTTTACTTCATGAACACGTATCTCAAGTTCTTTAGATTCTATATTTCCCATACTATTCTCACCCTCCCCCTATTTATTTTCTACTACTGTCTATGCTACTTATTTTCTGTACCTTCTCCCCCCTTCTCCTCCCACTCCCCTGTTGCAAACCCTCCTTGAGATCTTCATTTCTGTTTCCACTCTTGATCTAGCTGTCCTCTTAGTTTGCTTTTGTTTTAGGTGTGGTTATTAACAACTGTGAGTTTGCCGTCCTTTCACTGTTCATGTTTCTTTAACTTCTTTTTCTTAGATAAGTCCCTTTAACATTTCATATAATAAGGGCTTGGTGATAATGAACTCCTTGAATTTGATCTTATCTGAGAAGCACTTTATCTGTCCTTCCATTCTAAATGAAAGTTTTGCTGGATAGAGCAATCTTGGTTGTAGGTCTTTGGATTTCATGACTTGGAATACCTCTTTCCAGCCCCTTCTTGCCTGGAAGGTCTCTTTTGAGAAATCTGCTGACAGTCTGATGGGAACTCCTTTGTAGGTGACTGTCCCCTTATCTCTTGCTGCTTCTAGGATTCTCTCCTCATTTTAATCTTGGCTAATGTAATGATGATGTGCCTTGATGTGTTCCTTTTCTGGGTCCAACTTCTTTGGGACTCTCTGAGCTTCCTGGATTTCCTGGAAGTCTATTTCCTTTGCCAGATTGGGGAAGTTCTCCTTTATTATTTGTTCAAATAAGTTTTCCACTGGTGGCTGTTCCTCTTCTCCTTCTGGTACTCCTATAATTTGGATGTTGGAGTGTTTAAAGATGTCCTGGAGGTTCCTTAGCCTCTCCTCATTTTTTTGAATTCTTGTTTCTTCATATTTTTGTTTGGTCATTTTATCCTTCCTTCTGGTCTGCTCCCTTCATTTGAGTCCCAGGTTCCTTTTCATTACTATTGGTTTCCTGTACATTTCCATTCATTTCAATTAGTTTAGCCTTCATATGTTCCTCTAATTTGTTACTAAAATCAACCAGTTCTGTGAGGATCCTGATCACCAGTGTTTTGAACTGTGCATCTGAAAGTTTGGCTATTTCTTCATCACTTAGATTTATCTGCTCTGGGGCTCTGCGTTGTTCTTGAGCCATGTTTTTATCTGTTTGTGCCTGTTACGTATGAGGAGTGGAGCCTTAGTTGTTTACCAGAGCGGGGCCACCCAGGTCGCTGGTTTGTGACACTGTATGTGGGGGCGGGGTCAGAGAGGGAGCAATGGTGGTCCTCTCCACTTGCCCAGTCCATCCCACCGCTGGCTCCTGCCTGTTTATCAGAGTCGAAAAGTGCGAGCCCACCATCCTGCGCTGCACAGTCTCAATGCTCGCCTCTTCACTGGTTTATCTGCAAGCAAATGCTCGACCAACTGCAGACAGCCAGCTGCGCCTCTTCCCTGTGTCTGCCCATAGCTAGCCCACACCTGGGATCCGCACCTTTGGCTGCCTGCACACCACCCCTGTCGGGAATCTTTCTGGCCAACCTGCTCCACTGCTGGCTTCGCCCCTCTTACCGGCTTAGCTGAGCATTTCATTGTTTTCGGACTCCGTATTGTTTGATTTTCTGTGGTTTGGTGAATTTATTGTTGTTAAAACTTTGTCGTTTTTAGCTTTGGTTGTGTGAGGAAGCAAAGTGTTTCCACCCAGGCCTCCATCTTGGCAAAAGTGTTATTGTATTATTAATCCTTGAGAATATTGTGATTTAGAAAATAGTGGATAATAAAGTGAATAATAAAAAGTAACAGAAGTTAAGTTTCCAGTAAAGCAAACAAGAAAAGAGCATTTACTAAAGTTTAGGTTAGTCAGGAAAAGTCTCCTAGAAGAGCTGATACTTCAAGCACAAGTAGGAATTATACAAGCTTAGTAAAACAGGGAAGGTTTCAAGATAGCAAAGCAGCATAAACAGAGGCAGTGAAATGGAGTGGGATTGAGTGTTTGTGGTACAGTGAGTAGGCCTGTTTACCAGAAGTGTCTAATTCATGCAGATAAGTAGTGGGAGTCAGGTGGGAGCCAGGTGGGAGCAAGAGCTTCATACTAGATTACGGAAATCTGGTACTCCCAGGTTTGGATTGAAATAAAGAATTATCTAAATATATTTTAAATCTGTGGGTTCTCTATTCTAAGGGTTTGTTCAGATCAATGTGCTGGTTGCCTGAAAAATGGATTAGAGTTGAAAACAAATAGAACATCTATAAATGCAGATGTTATATTTGTTTATACAGAAAAGTTCTTATTAACTTTGAAAATGTAATGTCTCAATGATGATCATGATACTTAGAATTATAAACATATATGTGTTTGTATATATCTCTATATAAATGTGAATATGTGTGTACTTGTTATATGTTATATATAAATATAAAAATATATGTACTTGAGAGAATTAATTAATCTATATTGTATAAAATGTTATTTTACCTATAAATATTTTAATAAAACATCATTGATTTTTCAGACCAACTCAAGTATAAACACTGATGTAAAAGTTCATATATCTTAGGACTTCCGCCAAGATGGAGGCATAGGTGGATGTGCCGTGCCTTCTCACACAACCAAGTTTAGAGACAACTAAATACTAGCAACAGAAAACACAGCCAGAACACGGAAAATTGAACTTTTCGGAAGTCCGTTAACAACAAATTCTTCAGCCTCACTGGTAAGGGGCGAAACCAGCGGCTGGTGAAGCAGGGTTGCACAGGGGGTCTCGGTCAGACGGACTCAGGTGCACGAAATCCAGACACGTGGAATCCAGGCGCAGGGTTGGACCTGGTGGGCGGCCGAGCGACCGACCAGGCGAGCGACCACAGAGGAGACAGCGGGGGAGCGGGGCTGCGTGTTGACTGAGGTCGCGCATTTGTGTGAGGGTGGACAGGCGAGGGAGTGGGCGGTTGGAACGGAGCCCGGCAGGTCCCGCTAGCGGCTGTGGAGGGCACCGCCATTACCCTGCTCTGACCCCACCTCCACATGCAGCATCATAACCCAGCGACTCTGAGTGGCCCGGCCCAGGGGAACCACCTAAGACGCTGCTTCTCACCCAGCTCCGAAAACCAGTAGAGGGGGTCGCCATTTTCCCTGCTCTGACCACGCCCCCACATACAGCGTCACAACCCAGCGACCTAAGAGTCCAAGATGCCACTTCTCACACTTAAAGAGCACGAACAGACCAAAAATGGCACAGGAAGATCTCAAAGCCCCAGAACCTATAGATCTTAGCGATGAAGAAATAGCAAAACTCTCAGACGCACAGTTTAAAACACTGGTGATCAGGATCCTCACAGAACTGGTTGATTATAGCCACAAATTAGACAAATATATGAAGGTGAAACTAATTGAAATGAATGGAATTGCACAGGACACCAATAGCAATGAAAAGGAAACTGGGACTCAAATCAATGGAGGGGACCAGAAGAAAGCAAATAATGGCCAAACAGAAAAGAGTCAAGAAGCAAGAATTCAAAGAAATGAGGAGAGTCTTAGGAACCTCCAGGACATCTTTAAACGCTCCAACATCCAAATTATAGGGGTACCAGAAGGGGGAAAGGCACAGCCACCAGTGGAAAACTTATTTGAACAAATAATAAAGGAGAATTTCCCCCAATCTGGCAAAGGAAATAGACTTCCAGGAAATCCAGGAAGCTCAGAGAGTCCCAAAGAAGTTGGACCCAAGAAGGAACACACCAAGGCACATCATAATTACATTAGCCAAGATTAAAATGAAGGAGAGAATCCTAGAAGCAGCAAGAGATAAGGGGACAGTCACCTACAAAGGAGTCCCCATCAGACTGTCAGCGGATTTCTCAAAAGAGACCTTCCAGGCAAAAAGGGGCTGGAAACAGGTATTCCAAGTCATGAAACACAAAGACCTACATCCAACATTGCTCTGTCCAGCAAAGTTTTCATTTAGAATGGAAGGGTAGATAAAGTGCTTCTCAGATAAGATGAAATTCAAGGAGTTCATCATCACCAAGCCCTTATTATATGAAATATTAAAGGGACTTATCTAAGATAAAGAAGATAAAAAAATGAACAGTGAAAGGACAGCAAACTCACAGTTATTAATAACCACACCTGAAACAAAAGCAAACTAAAAGGACAGCTAGATCAGGAGGGGAAACATAGAAATGAAGATCTCAAGGAGGGTTAGCAACAGGGGAGTGGGAGAAAGAGAAGAGGGGGGAAGGTATAGAAAATAAGTAGCATAGACAGTAGATAGAAAATAGATGGGGGGGGCAAGAATATCATGGGAAATATAGAATCTAAAGGACTTGAGACACATGGTCATAAACTAAAGGGGGGTAATGGTGGGGACGGGGGGTAGGGTGGAGGGGAATGAAAGGGGGAATAGAACAACTGTAACAGCATAATCAATAAAAAAATTTTTAAAAAGTTTACACTGAAACAGGTTTCAAAAAAAAAGTTCATACATCTTGGTTAGTATTCTAAGTAAAACAAACCATCTTAAAATTTCTTAGGATGGGTCTACGTAGTAACAAAACAAAGAATCAGAAAGTAAAAAAGAAAAAATTAGTCATTTAAACAATGATTTGGGAAACTAATTAGCAAAATGGAAATACACATGACTAAAATTTATATGAAGTGCAACACATAAAATGATACATACATGATGGGTTAAATATTGATATATGGACAGTGCTAGCAAGAGATTTACACATTTAAGAATATAGCATCACCCTGGCTGGTGTAGCTCAGTGGATTGAGCACAGGTCTGCGAACCAGAGGATCGTGGTTCAATTCCCAGTCAGGGCATATGCCTGGGTTGCAAGCCAGTTCCCTGCAGGCCATTTCCCAGCAGGGGACGCACTAGAGGCAACCATACATTGATGTTTCTCTCCCTCTCTCCTTCCCCTCTAAAGATAAATAAATAAATAAATAAATAAATAAATAAATAAATAAATATTAAAAAAAAGAAGATAGCTCATGGTATTATGGAGGATCATTGTTTAAAATGTAGGCTATTAGTTTTAATTCTATAATTTACAACCAATAAATCAGTACAAATATGTAGACAGTTTTAATTATTATGATGCAAAATAGACAAAGTGTCTAGAATGGGTTATAGTCTAGGCACTAGATTAGGAAAACATGGTTGACTTGGTAATAACTGACCTGCGTACCACCACTCCTAAACCTATGATCATGAAAGATATCACTGATGAAACTTGGTTTTCTTCTCTTATCTACAAAGAATTCCCAGTAGCCACTATGAATAACTTAGAATCTTCACAAATGATAAAGCCTCTGTACCATCTGCAGCAAGTAAACAGCTTTCTACAGCAGATACTCATTGGAGAAAACCTCCCATAAAATAAAATAAAAGCAGAAAATATCAAATTCCCACTTCTGTGAACCCACAGCTTTATTTACTTCAGGCCAAGATACGTCCCAAATGAATTTGTCGTTTTCCTGTCTGGACATAATTAAATTGAGCAAAATTATAACAAGGACAAGTCTACTTACATTTTAAGCATTTTGGAGAAAAATTTAAAACAATATAAAATGTATTAAAAGATACTCAATAAATTCTGTATTTCATTTGCTTTGTCTATGTAGCTTCCACTATTTCAAGTAAATAAAATATGCATTTGCAACTTTCATTGGCAGAATATTTAAGGATCATTTGAAAATTTCTTGCAATGTGGAAACTACTAATGGACTTTCTCTCAATGTTAGGCTAGAGAAAACTCTTTTGTTGTTGGTCGTTTTTTTAACCTTGAAACTGTTGTGGTACATTGAACACTTTTTGTTTAAGTCTCTTGAATTTGTTTGCTGCCCATGAACTGAATACCTCATCTGGGATGACAAGAGAGGTAAATTTGTTGTGGCCAGGACACACATTTTTGAGAAAAGTACTTTGATTCTGACCTGATCGTTGCCACCTCCATTCCCACACCCACTCACTGCTCCACTGCCATATGCTAGCAATATATCTGGATGTTCTGTTCAATATTAGCTAGCATAAAGGCAAGGTCTACATACAAATGAGTGAGAAGATGACAAGCCTTGGCAATAATCCTTGGTTAAATTGAAGTCTCTTTTTCACTCTAGGGAATAAATACTTCAAGTACCAAATGCAGCCAGCACTGAACAACAACTGTTTCAAACATAAGCATATCTTTTTACCTGTGGATATGCACTTCCTGAGTTGACTGGCCACTCTTTTCAGTGTTGGATCAGTACCTACTCAACTTACATTACTCAGCATGCTTGCCAATTTCTCTGTACTACCTGCCAGGAATTCCAAACACAGAGTTAATTATTCTTGTCTTTTAAGCTCTCTCTTTACCACTTGGTGTTTATCTCTGATATAGCACCTATCTCAATCTATTTTTCACTAGTATATAAATTACTTGAAGGTAGGGAAAATTTTTCAGTAATTGTTGTAACCTTAGTAGAGTACATAGTGCTTAGTACATAGTAGACATTCAAATTTTTGTATTATTTAAGCAATTATATGTGTAGGTCATATATTAAAGTTGAAAAAGGGTCTTCTAGTTGAATATGGGACCCAGGAAGCATCATGGAGTATACCTCAAAGATTAAATCAGAGCTAAGGAAGAATATCAAGGGCAACTTTGAGTAGTACATATTATGTTTATTATTTATTTATTTATTTATTTATTTATTTATTTATTTATTTATTTTAGGGAGAGAGTAGGGGAGGGAGAAAGAGAAGGACAGAAACATCAGTGTGTGGTTGCTGCTCACTCACCCCCAACTGGGGATCTGCCCTGCAACCCAGACATGTGCCCTAACTGGGAATCAAACCAGCAATCTTTGACTGGCAGGACAGTACTCAATCCACTGAGCCAGGGCTTAGTATATATTATAATAAAATAAAATACAAAGTGTTCAAATAAAAATTAGCTAATCAGAGATGTGAAATTGAGAAGGAGAGAGTGATGATATCTGTGATAGACTGAGCTCATGTCAGAATTACATTAGGGAAGCTGCCCCATTTTTCCACCATGTGCTACCTTCTTTGATTGCCTGGTTCCTACAGTAGATTGTGTGTTTGTGTAAAATAGTCTGTAAGATTCAAGACAAAGAGGGAGCTTAGATATCAACCTAAGAAATTTGGGCTCAATTTCATAAGCAATGAAGAGGTTGTGAAATATTTTGAGCTAGAGAATAATAATCCCAGACTATATTTTATACCAGCATTTCTTTACCAAAAGTGATGTTGCCCCCCACCTCAATTCAGGGACATTTGGAAATGTTTGAAGACATTTTTGGTAATCTCGAATAGAGGTGTTGGTACTACTGGGATCTAGCAGATAGAGGCCAAAGGTTGCTAAACATCCTACAATGCACAGAACAAGCCCTCTACCATTAAGAAACATTTGACCTAAAACACCATTAGTGCAAAGTTGGGAAATCCTACTCTAGAGCAGTGTTTTATAGAAAACATTTTATAGACACTGTTTCCTTGACAATTACTTGATAAAAAAGCTTATATATACATATAATGTTTCCATATATACATATATAAAGTGCTGTTTATAATATATCCATCTTCATTCTTTTATTTATTCAAATTATATGCACTGAGCATTTATTATTTGATAGGCACTGTGAGAGTATTCTGGAAATATACTAATGAAAAAGGCAAACAAATCCTTGTTTCCATGGGGTTAGCTATTACACTGAACATTCATAATGTAAATTAACATGCTAGAGGCTCTGGAAAGTAGTATAATATAAAAGCACATTTTACTTTGTTTAACCCAGTATTTCTTAATATTTGATTACTTTCTTTTTTTTTAAATGCTCCTTATTAACTTTCCTCAGAATTATCATTATTTGAAACAGTTTTACAAACACAGCTTTAAGCCAATGAAGTGAGTGCCAGTGGACAAGATTATTGGACAGCTTGAAATTTGTATTCAGAATGACCAGGAAGATTATTGTAAAAGTCATAAAATAATAATAGAGATAGCCTTAAATAGGGGATTCATGATTGAAATAAAAAAGGGAAGATAAATAGAAAATACATTTCCGAGGTAGAAGCAACAGCATTAAATGTCTTGCTCATGGCTGGCTTGCCCGGGACCTGGACTCACATGGTGCACTCACCCGTTCTCTTCATGGGCCATGTGGGCCTTAGCAGCCACATAGTCCATGGACTTCAGGAAGAAGCCTCTCTGGCTGTCTTTTGCCCACCTGGTGATGCATTGGCCAGTGCTTTCATGTGTTCTTCCAGTACTGTACAACCTTGTGGTCCTAGCAGTCACATGGCCCATGGCTGTGTGGGCTCCACACACAGGCTCCTAGAGGGAACCTGAAATGAACAACAGCTGGGAACAAGCTAGGCTATCTGGATGGGGAACTATGCCTGCTTAGCAGCCACCTGCCGGCTCTGAAGAACTGTACTTTAAAATGAAGAAGGAACTCTTGACATTAGCTTTTGTCTTGGCCTTGCTGAGCATGGTCGAACTTTTTTTCCAGGGAATAAAGAGGAGATGGTCTTGCTGAAGAGAGTCCACCATTCTCCCAAATCATGCAGCGCCTACATAAACCTATTTCCTTTTGCACTAGGATTTACCTCACGAATGTAGATTTTGTGGCAGCAGACAGCTGAGCTTCCTCTTTTTTTTGTTTAGTTACACTACTGCTCTCACAGTGTATGATTCAGTACTCCACAGTTTTTCACCATGGTGTGGTCCATATGACAGATCGGGATGTTACATGGACCACTTGATCTGGATGCTACTCAGATCAAGTAGGTAGAGGACTGTTTTGTGTCTTGTCTACATCTTGCTTTTTAGATCTTGGTATGCATTGCCCTGCATCTTTTTATAATAAATTACATGTCCAGGCAATCAGAGTAGTTTTCCCTACTAGTCTTTTCTTTGACATTCCTGTTTTATTCCTGTTTTCATTTTCTATGATTTTGAGACTTCAGTTTTCCCCTAGTCAATTCAACTCTACAGGGACTACCTCTGGCTTGTCACCTTAATATACAGTCTATGTTATCACTCTAAGTCTTGGGAAAAAATAAGCGTAACTGGTAGCCTTGGCATCTCATGAGAAAGTTATAATTACCAAGGCCTTTCTGGAACTCAGAAGGATGTTAATTTAATTTTTTTTAATCTTGGTAATTCTCTTCACTGCTTAGGTCTTGATGGACACCCGCTCTTTTTTTAGAGAAAGAGAAGAAACGAGGGAGAAAGATAGAGAGAGAAACATAGATGTGAGTGAGAAACATTGATCAGTTGCTTCTCACACATGCCCCGATCAGGTACTGAAACCACAACCTATGCAATGTGTCCTGACCAGGAACTGATATGGTGTATCTTTTGCTTTGTAGGATGACGCCCAACTGAGTCACACATGTCAGTGCTTGAGTGATACCCACTCTTCTTTTAAATTAGGTGTTGTTGTTATTGTTTTTATAATATCAACTCTAAACTTGTATTTGAATACCAATGAACTCTATTGATCTCATCAATAAAATAAAGATCAGAGTTTGATGCTAGTACCTACTTCAAAGGTTGTGGAGAGGATCAAATGAAACAATATATGAGAGAGTGCTTTACAAACAAAAGTATTGTAAAGCATTATTAATAACATCTTTATTATTATCACCATCATTGTCTGTCTTGACTGTGATCAGTTTTATACTGACTGTAGCCATACAATTATCCAGCGGGAAGGAACTTTGAAAAGTTCACCCAGCACTTAGTGTGGACCGAATATCCAGCAAACTTGATTCTTGGGTTCACTATCAGTCTACTGAATTTGCCCCAATACTTCTATATATATTTTTAAAAATTAGTACTATAGGTACCGAGTTGTTCCTCTAAAGCCAGAATCTGCTAGGTATGTACAAACTAGTTATCAGATGTTTAAAAATTTAGAAGGGATGCTTTTCTTTTTTCCAATCTTTAAATTTGTGATCTGAAATGCAAAGGTAACTTGCTCTTTATTCCTCTGTCCCACTGAGAAGCACAGGTTGAGGGACCAGAGACCAGAACAAGAAATAAAAAAGAATCTGACTACTTCACAACATACTGGCTGAGTGATCCTGTACAAGTAAGTTGACCTGTATGTGTTCCAATTTCCTCATCTTTAGCATTAACATAATGACAATATCTACTCCATTTAGTCATTAGGGATATCAGAAAGATTCTCTTTCAGAAAGGTGGCATAATTTTTGCTCAGTGTAGACTTGGTATATTTCTATTTTGTTATAGCAATGATTATCATTATTTTAAATATATATGATTGTAGACCCTCCTCTCTTGTTGCAACTAAAACAAACTATAAAATACAAGTTTATTTTTAATGTCTGCCACATTATGTTTACCCTTCTTCCTACTACTTAGCAATCCCCTCCATTCAGGGTATATTTATATTATTGTACACTAAACTTTACACAGAGATATACATGTATTTATATCATTTCTGGCCCAAAGCTTATCTTACTACCTTGTTAATAGGAGTGTCACAATTCTTCAGTAATATAATCTAAATCACTTAGTCTTCAGTGCACAACTTTTTGTAAGTATTTGCTTCTCTCATGCATAGTGAAAATACTTTCTTTGTACTTTCAGCGATATTGGTGCTCATGATGGAAAGGTCATATTTTATAAAATGACATATGCCAAAGGCAATTTTAATACTAAAAGGGACCTATATATTTGTTTGCTAACTTTGTAAATATTATAACATGAGACCAGTTAGCAACACTTTTATTTAGGAACTGTCACTGGAAGAACTAGAAACACATTTTATACTATATGAAATATTAGCCACTGGAAATTGCAGTATATCTTGGGGTACATCCAAGAGGAGAATTTCTACGTGTTTTAAATGCTCTGTTAAGGCTGCAGAAATATTCTTCTTAGATTTAGTTTTTTTGCGAATGTGATATATACAGCCAAAGACATTGAATGTACTTTACAGAAAAGTTAAATGTTAAATTAAATAAGAAAGTAACAATGGATAAAATACTGAAGCATATCATTGCAAAATAGTCAACCATGCAATTCTGATGTGCTTTCCAAAACCAGAAAAAGGATTTATGACTATAAAATATCATTTATGTATTCTATGGGCATCCTCTGATTTATTAATGGTAAGCTCAGCACTAAAATCAAGCTTATTTTTTGATTTAATGAATCAGTCACCTTTTACATATAGATATCATTTTAAAACTTAGAAATAATAGTTTTAAGATTTGCATATTTGAATAGTTAGACAAGCTATGATACAGTAATACAATGGATGACTGCCTAACTATTTTAAAGGACATGAAAGTAGATGGTATATTATATGGATATTTATGTATGAAATAATTTACAATTATGGTAGCAAAATATAACATAATGCACAAATACTGTAAACACAGTTTAAAATATGTTCATATTACTAAAGATTAGAAAATAATAGTAAAAAAGTTTTGCACTTGACTTTCTTCTTTTTATAAATCACTGCTTACCTGCACAATATATAAGTGAAAAGCAATTTATAACTTTTTTATAAAATTGAAAAATAACAGGGTTTAAATGAAACTTCAAGGTCATCTTGTCAAATATCCTCTTGTCCACCTCAAATCAGTAAAAGAAACAATGTTGGGAGAAACTATGCGCTTATCTCAGAAAGAAATAGATATAGGTCCTTTTGAGGAAAAATAATCCTTAAAACCACTGACATTGAGTGACAGAAGAAAGTTACTTAAGAGAAAAGATCAAAGAATAGATAATATGTGCATTTGACTAAATAATGACTATGGAGTTACTGTCTATAGGTATTTAAATATCATGATAAAAGATGAAAATTATAGAGATAATATGAAAGGTATAATTAAAAATAATTGAATTAAATTGAGAAAAGGAAAATGTATCCAAAATAGAAAATAGATCCCAAGTTTTCATTACATAAAATGTATTCTACCAGGAATTAACCTTCAAAGGGAGACAGTAAAATCTTTCAATGCTCAATACATGAAAGCATCATACAGGTCAAAGACCTGAAAGCAGAGACACTGCTCAGTTTCAGCCATGGACAAATGGCATGGAATGTGTTTGATCTCCTTTCTCTCTGATTATTTATCTTGAGTAATCTCATTTGTCCAAAGTAATGATGGCTATCTTTTCATCTTGTTTTTCATTTCCCAACATATCTTGCAAGGGCTGACACTCCCATGTGAACAAACAAGAGAAAACATAGGAATAAAAAAGTTTTAGAAATCAAAAAGTAATTCAACTAAAGATTTCTATTTTTCTTAAATCTAATTTTATTTACTTTCCCAAGAAATGATGGGGGTCATTTTCTTCCTACCATCTGAAGAAAGGGTATATCTTTGTCACATAAATTACACTTATTGTATGTATGTATGTATTATTACTACATTATCATTATTAGAAGTACATAGAAATAATAATCCCATAACAACAGAAGGGTACAAAATAAAAAGTATGATTCTTCCTACTCCTCCCTTTCCTCAGAGGCAATATTTGTACCAGTTCTGTTTTTAAATTTTTTCATAACTCTAAATAATTTACTTATACCTGTATTTCTTTATTTATAAAATATAAACAAAATAGAAATAACTGTTAACTGTTTCCCTTATCTGTTCTCCTCTTCTTCCATATTAAAATGATTTTCAGCTGGGTGCATATCTGCCCCACTAAAGACTGTATTTCCTAGTTTTTCTCTCAGACACGTGAGGTCATGTGACTAGTTCTGTGATTAAAAGAATGTAAGAAGAAAGGATGTAATTATTTCCATGTCATATTCTTAAAGCAAATGAATGTATCTTACTCTCTTAGTTTTCCTTAATCTATTACCTAAAATAAAGTTATGATGGTTGAGCTAAGCATTAGTATGGATAGCAAGGTAATTGCTGTTTGTTGAGGATAGCATAGCAACATAATAAAAGGAACCTAGGTCCCAGATCCTGTCAAACCAAAGTAACAGCCAGGACCAACTACTTAAACTGTTATATTAAGAAAAAAATATTGTTTTGGCATTTCTTTGCCCCAGAAACATAGTTTATATTCCAAATAATAAAAGTACCTATTTTGAATCTGCTCTAAAATGTGAAAGATTTAACTCATTCCCACTACTACCTGTTGCTCTTTTTCTTCTTTCCAATTTTTGTAAATTATGTTTTAATTCGAATTGTTTTCCTTTCTGATGTTACAAAAATAAGATATTTAATGATCGTTGCTTGATCCATCAACTTTAGACAGCATCTCTTAACTCTGCACTACAGCACATGTTACCATTTTTTTACTGGTCTCTTCTATCCCTCTTATTGTTAAGCTATATTATGTTTATAGTCTATTTTTAGCTACAATTGTAGTATGTGCTCTGCTTGTAGATTGAGTTTAAAAATTGAAAACCAAGAAAACTACAGACCAATATCTCTCATGAACATATATGCAAATACCCCCAACACATTATTAACAATTTGAATCCCACAATGTATTTTAAAAAGTATACACCATAACCAACTGGGAATTATCCAAGATAGACAAGGCTAGCCTAACATTCTAGAATCAGTTAATGTAATCTATCCTATCAAAAGGCTAAAAAAGAAAAAATATCACATGATCACATCAATTGATGATGAAAAAGCATCTGAAAAATTTCAATACCCATTCATTATACATGAGGTCAGCCTGGAAAACAGTCCAGACATTGTTAATATAATGAGAATGGTTTGTGCAACATCATTGTAACCTGGCAGTCAAAGAGAGTGGACTGGAATGCACACAGGTGAATAATGACAACTTCCCTGTACTAGTCAGTGGGGGCAGTAGATACTGTTGAGAGAGAATGTGTACTGTGTAGCTGTTACATTGAAAATAACTGTGAAACTGCATCAAATATTACGTTAAGCTTGAACATTCCTCCCTGGAAACTATTCATATGATTCAGAAGGCTTTCAGGGATGAGGCAATGAATGCAGTGCACATAAAGTGTGGCACAGATGCTTCAAATATGGTCAAGAATCTGATTAAAGTGATCCACATTCCAGAAGGCCTGTAACAAGCAGAACACCTCAGAATGTTGAACATGTGTTGGCTGCAATCAACACAGACTAGCACCTGACAGTGTGAAAACTAGAAGCTGATCTGGGGATTCCAAAACACTACTGTGCTGAGGTTTCAATGCGGGATCTTGGCATAAAAAAGTGTCATGGAAAAATTCATTCCATGGCTTCTGCTACCAGAGCAGAAAGAACATCATGCTGTAGTTGCTAATAACTTGATTCAAACTGCTACCAGTGAACCAGATACACTCTAGAAGGTCAAAACCAGAGACGAATCATGGATCCATGGCTATGATCTAGAAATGAAGGTTCAGTTGTCCCAGTGGAAGTCACCTGGTTCTCCATGACCAAAGAAGGCACAGCAAAGTTGCAGATCATGATCAAGACCATGTTAAGTGTGTTTTTTTTATTCAGAAGGTGTTGTCCATCACAAATATGCCCTTCCATGCTGAACAATTAATGAGGAGTACTACCTCAATGTTATTCTTGGTTGAGAGATCAATAAAATGAGGCTGAAAACAGCTTCAGCTATTGGCAACTTCATCACAACAATGTGCCCAGTCATGCAACACGTCTCTTGCACAGTTTTTTGGTGAAATATCAAATCACCCATGTGACTTAGACCACTACAGCCCAGACTTGGTGCTTATGGCCTCTGGCTTTTCCCAAAACTAAAAGCACCTTTGAAAGGGAAGAGATTTCAGAATGTCAAAGAGTTTCAGGAAAATACTACAGGGCTGATGGAGATTCCAATGAAGGATAGGGAGGAAGATGTCAGCGATGTAGGCAGGAGCTGACCCCACTTGTTAGTGCACCCAACTCAGAAACCTAGCTGATCTTCTGAAGGACAGAATAAACAGCCAACAGAATCTCAGCTGATATGAAGTTTGGAAGCCAAGGTGTGCAGAAGACACTTAGAAACAGGCAGTAAAGAGATTTTGTAGGCCAACAAGAAGATCCATGGGCCATGCACCAAAGACCATGGCTGCCATGGGAGCATTTGAAGAGAGCCAGGTCAGGGATAGCCACTGAGCTGCTCCTTCCCCTCCCAGAATGGAAAATCTCAGACCTGGACCAGCTGAGGCCTGCACACATAAAGTCGCTGGGGGGATAAAAAGGCAGTAAGTGACACACAGCCAGCAATGTACCCAGCTGGGATAGTAGCAGAGAAACTGGGAAGCTGGGTGACACCTGGAGATGGGAGAATAGAGGAGCCACAACTGGCCATGACACAGATAGACTCTGGACTGGTCAAAAAGTTGGACTGTGTGGAAAGCCGGGCGCTTGTTAGGAGTGGCAGGCAGCACTCAAGGGGACTTTTCTCAAAAAAAGAATTGAGCCACTGTACAGGGACCTTGCATGCACAGGGAACTCACTTGAGCAGGGGCCAGGCCAACCAATCAGGGGAGATGCGATTTGCTACCACTCACTGCATCCCATGGACTGACCAAAGGGTCATATAATGAGGTAGATTATTGGCATTAGCCTGATGTGTAAATGTGTGTAAATGTGCAGAGTGGAAAGTGCAGGCCACAAAGCACTCTGAGGGCCTGGGTTGGAAACTGGGCACCTGTGACTATTGTAGCCCAGACTGAGTCCCCATCTTTGCAGAACAATGGGAAGGAAAATAAGGGAACCCAGACTCCTCTGCCAGCAGGATCCAGGAAGACCTGAAAAACAGGTTTCTCAGGCATAAAATCAGCAGGAGGCTTCCCCCCCACCAAGAGTAAGACAATAGGACCTGGAGCTGAGAGAAAACCAGAGAGGATCCGGAAAAAGTCAGAAGGTGAACACCAACAGTTGAGACATATTTCACTTTGCTATCTTTTAGAACTGGCATCTTTTTTTTATTTTTATTTCCATTTATTGAGTTTTTCTGTTTTGTTTGTTTTTATTATTTGACTTGATTTTTTATTCTCCCTTTTTATATTGCATTTTAATTTTTCTTCTTTCACTTCACTCACATTCCAAATAACACACTATCCTTGGTCTTTTGCTTTATAGTATTTTAATTCAAATTATATATTTCTTATTATACTATTGTTATTCCAAATTCCACACAGCACCCTTCCCTGGTCTTAATCCATTTTATCTTCATTATTCTTTGTGTTGTCTTCTGAAAACCTTTTGTGTTTTTTTTAAGGTTTTCTTTATTTATTTTTAATTTTATTTATTTATCTTTAGAAGGGAAGGAAAGGAGAGAAGGAGAGAAATATCAATGTATGGTTGCTTCTCGTGCATCCCCTGCTGGGAACTGGCTCCTGCTGGGAACTGGCCTGCAACCCAGGCATGTGCCCTGACAGGGAATAGAACCACAATCTTTTGGTTCACAGGCCTGTGCTCAATCTACTGAGCTACAACAGCCAGGGCTTATTTATTTATTTTTAGAGAGAGGGGAAGGGAGGGAGAAAGAGATGAGTAGAAACATCAATGTGTGGTTGCCTCTTGTACACCTCCTACTGGGGACCTTGCCCACAACCCAGGCATGTGCCCTTACTAAGAATCAAACTGGCAACAATTTGGTTCTCAGGCCAGCACTCAATCCACTGAGACACTCCAGCCAGGGCAACATTTTCTTTGTGTTTAATTATATTTTATTTTATTGATTATGGTGTACTGTTGCCCTGATTTTTCAGCTCTGCCCCCCTCCACCCAGCATCCCCCACTACCACAGGCAATCCCCACACTGATACAGGGTGCAGCCAAGAGGGGGGCCAAAAAAGGGATTTGGAATGGGATCCAGAACTCAAGGTGTCTAGGAAATATTGGAGAGACATATAAGATGTCCTCACCCCTTCCCCAACACAGGTGTGAGTTGGGAGAAGGGACACATGGAGCAAGAACATGCGGGGCTGTTTTGTACAGCCACAGCCTTGCAGCTAATCCATGGCATGGTCATTTAACATATCTATAGCCTTTGGCGGGCCACTTGGATATGTTAAATGGCTGTGGCCAGGCTTGGAGCTAGGGGGATGAAGTCACTTCCCCCAAGATGTAACTGGGGGCACGTCCCCCAAGTTACAACACCTGCATGGGAGCTTGGAGAAGATTGGCTCCAGGACATGAGGCCATACCTGCCCAGACTCATGATAGCAACCCAGTAAATGGAATAATACAGGAATGCTGGCAGGTGTAACTGATTGTGGGTGGAGTCGGAAATGGGGGTACAGAGGAAGATGGGCACAGGGATTTAAACCCAGACATGGCAGCCATTGAGAGAGAGCCATGCGCTTTTGGCAGAGTGGAGATCCCCCCTTGGCTCTGGTGGAAGAAGGGAGAAACACGAGGTTTGGCCAGAGTGCAGACGCCCACAGCTCTGGTGGAAGAACCGTGCAGTTTTGGCCAGAGTGCAGACCCCTACAGATTTGGTAGAAGAGGCCCATGAGGCTTTGGGGTGCTCCCTTTGGCCACATGGCCTGGGAAGCAGGAGAGACTTTGCCTGGAAAATGGGAACAAAGAACTCTTGCCAGTAGACCATGAGAAGGTGCCACATGGCTTTGGATTAATTCGAGATCCTGCCTGGACGGTGACACAGCTGATGGTGCCAGCAGCCTAGAAACATGAATGTGTGCTCTTTTCCTGAGGCACCCTGAATTAGGGCAGGGGTAGAAAGGAGCACTGTATGGGTCTGGGGATATCCTAAAGGACTTTGATATTTTAAAGGACTTTTATAGTAGTTAGGTCACTACTATAAGCGTGTATAGCATTAAATAAATATTTCCTTTCCTTTTCACCAATCTCTGGCATTGAGAAATATCTTTCCTATTGGCAGAGGACAATCAAGCCCAGTAGGTGGTCTGGATGGTATTAGTATACCATCCTCCGGAGTCCAGGCCCCTGTGTGTCTGTTCTGTAACAACACCATTGTTTATGTCCAAGAGTCATGCGTATAAGTTCTTTGGCTACTCCATTTCCTACACTGTACTTTACATCCCCATGGTTATTCTGTAGCTACCTATTTCTATGTCTTAATCCCTTCATCTCCTCACCCATTCCCCTATATGCCCCTTCTATCTAACATCCATCAAAACACTCTCCCTAGCCATGATTCTATCTTTGTTCTTGTTTGCTTACTTTGTTCTTTAGATTCAAATGTTAATAAATATGTATTTATTCCCATTTTATTGTTCATAGTTCTAATCTTCTATTTCTTAAATAAGTCCCTTTAACATTGCATATAATGATGTTTTGGTGATGATGAACTCCTTTATTTCAAACATTTTCCAGCCCTTATATTAAATTTCTTATTTTGGTAACCATATTTTTAATTTTGCCGAGCTGTTCCTTGCCTCTGATTATTCTTTTACACTAGAAACTTATTTTTATTTTACAGATGTATATCATACCAAATTTTTCTGAAAGAATAAACCAGGTTTTTGGAGTTCTCTTCTCCTCCTTAGAAGACTACATGTTTCTTCTGAAATAAGATGTTATTTTCTTTTTTACATTTTTTATTTTATTGATTATGCCATTACATTTGTTCTATTTCCCCCCTTTATCCCCCTCCACTCAGCACACCCCTCCCCCACCATTCCCCTCTTTAGGTTATGATCACATGTCTCAAGTTCTTTTTTAATATTTCATTTATCTATCTTTCAAGAGAGGGGAAGAGAAGGAGAAAGAGTGGGAGAAAAATAACAATGTATGGTTGCCTCTCATGGGTCCCCTGCTGGGAACTGGCCTGCAACCCAGGCATGTGCCCTGACTGGGACTCGAACCACAATACTCTAGTTCACAGGCCCGTGCTCAATCCACTGAGCGATGCCAGCCAGGGCTCAAGTTCTTCAGATTCTATATTTCCCCTACTATTCTTACCCTCTCCCCTATCTATTTTCTATCTACACTCTATGCTACTTATTTTCTGTACCTTCTCCCCCCTTCACCTTCTCCCCCCTTCGCCTTCTCCCACTCTCCTGTTGCTAACTCTCCATGTGATCTTCATTTCTATGGTTCTGCTCCTGATCTAGCTGTCCTCTTAGTTTGCTTTTGTTTTAGGTGTGGTTGTTAATAACTGTAAGTTTCCTGTCCTTTCACTGTTCATCTTTTTTATCTTCATTTTCTTAGATAAGTCCCTTTAACATTTCATATGGTAAGGGCTTGGTGATTAAGAACTCTTTGGATTTGACCTTATCTGAGAAGCACTTTATCTACCCTTCCATTCTAAATGAAAACTTTGCTGGACAGAGCAATGTTGGATGTAGGTCTTTGTGTTTCATGACTTGGAATACTTCTTTCCAGCCCCTTCTTGCCTGTAAGGTCTCTTTTGAGAAATCCACTGACAGTCTGATAGGAGCTCCTTTGTAGGTGACTGTCCCCTTAGCTCTTGCTGCTTCTAGGATTCTCTCCTTCATTTGAATCTTGGCTAATGTAATGATGATGTGCCTTGGTGTGTTCCTTCTTGGGTCCACCTTTTTTGGGACTCTCTGAGCTTTCTGGATTTCCTGGAAGTCTATTTCCTTTGCCAGATTGGGGAAGTTCTCCTTTATTATTTGTTCAAATAAGGTTTGCACTTGTGACTGTTCCTCTTCCCTTTCTGGTACCCCTATAATTCGGATGTTGGAGCGTTTAAAGATGTCCTGGAGGTTCCTTAGCCTCTCCTCATTTTTTTGAATTCTTGTTTCTTTATCCTTTTCTGTTTGGTCATTTTTTTCTTCCTTCTGGTCCACTCCCTTGATTTGAGTCCCAGTTCCCTTCCCATCATTATTGGTTTCCTGTACATTTCCATTCATTTCAATTAGCTTAGCCTTCATATGTTCCTCTAATTTGTGGCTCAAATCAACCAGTTCTGTGAGTATCCTGATCACCAGTGTTTTGAACTGTGCCTCTGATAGGTTGGCAATTTCTTGTTCACTTAGATTTATCAGCTCTGGGCCTCTGAGTTGTTCTTTAGCTATGTTTTGATATGTTCACACCTGTTACATTTGAGGAGAGGCGCCTTAGATTTTCACCGGGGTAAAGCCACCCAGGTCACTGGTTTGTGACGCTGTATGTGGGGGTGGGGTCAGAGAGGGAACAATAGTGGTCCTCACTGCTCCTTCCTGACACTTGGACCTGCCCGGTCTGTCTCACTGCTTACTTCTTCACTGGTTTATCTGCAGGCAGACGTGTGACCTTGGTCAGCCTGTCGCCTTGCGCTGGAGCCTGCGCAGTCTGTCTCAATGTTTGTCTCTTCACTGGTTAATCTGGCACAAATGTGCGACCACAGACAGCCAGCTTTCCCGCACCTTCCCTGGGTCTGCCCGTCGCTAGCCCATGCCTGGGATCCGCGCCATCGGCTGCCTGCGCGCCTGGGTACAGGGATCTTTTTTGCCTGACCCGCTCCACTGCTGGCTCTGCCCCTCTCACCAGTTTAGCTGAGTGGTTCATTGTTGTTGGACTCCGTATTGTTCGATTTTCTGTGGCTTAGCTGTGTTTATTGTGTTAAAATTTTGTTGTTTTTAGATTTGGTTGTGCGAGGAGGCAAAGTGTTTCCACCTACACCTCCATCTTGGTGGAAGTCCAGATGTTATTTTCTTATCTTGGTCCCCCTTTTCTTTAGTTTTCCCAAGGTTTTTAATGGTTATTGGCTTTATGTTCATATTTTTTGAAAAAACTAGTGAACGAAGTCACATAGTTTATAATTCCCTCCCCTCCACTGTTAACAGTGCCTATTATAAATGGCTAGCCCAAACTCCACTTCTTTTTGCAAGTAGTGCTAACTTATTTAATAAAAAATCTTGATGGGAGTAAAAGACAGAAAATTGTACTTGAATAACAATTAAAAGAAATAATTTTTTTTAAAAACCTTGACTTATATTTCTTTTTTGCTTGCATTTTCCATACTTCTTTTCTCTGGATAATTGCACTGAGCAAGAGAATCTTCCACCCTACTAGAACTTTTGTTTACAGATCCTCTGAGCTTTGATTCACTCTGCTCAGGATCATGTGTTAATATGGCCCCCTGATCTTTCCATCCTCCCAAAATTCAACACAATCTTTGTCCACTAATACCTCATCTCTGTCCAAATACCCTACATATTTTCATTACCTTTTTCCATTCTTTTTACATTTTTATTCATTTCAAAGGATTTGAGGGAAAGGGAGAAGAGGTGAAAATGTCTTTTATTTTAAAATCAGAAATAACAAATTTCTGCTTTAAGAATTTTGTTAGTATAATCATGCATTAATATTCAGTCATATAATCTATTTCTTCAAATATTTCAGAAAATATAATTGAAAAATGAATTTATTAATCATATCAAAATGAACGAATTAAAGCTCTCTCATTATATTAGATCTGGGTAATAAGTATTAATAGTATCATTCTCATAAAGCTCACTCTTACAATATATTTTATGCTTTATATGATACATGTCATATATCATTTAAATATTTTATTCTTACATCACTTTTTGAAATAGCTTTCCAAGAGTAAACAATAATTTTTCTACTAAACAGCCTCCAATAAATCTCCAAAATAGTAGTACAAGCTAAAAATTAGACCAAACACTAAAATTATCAGAGGCATTTCCCCTAATATTTACCTCATTAACTTTAAGTTGAGGAATAAATTCATTGAGATATATATATTGATCTACAAACCCCAGTGAACAACTATTAAATCTGCTTCTCTAAATGCATCAATTGGCAAGGTTAGACCTTTGAAATGAAATATCAAACAGAAAAAAAGAAACATTTAAAGTGTAATTACCATACACTTGGTGAAGAAGGGAACAAGAAATTTGTTTTTTCTGCTTCTTGGACTTCAGTAAGACAAAGGAGTAAAAGTGGCCCATTCTCCACAGTTGAAGAATTCCCTCAAATGGCAGGTTGAAAAATGAATTTATTCATTGAAATGAAAAATGAATTTTTTCATTTCAAAGCCTCTGGCTAAATTCAGTGAAATGCCCATGTGTGTATTTATGGTACCATATGCACTATCTTTACTTTGAATGATGATTATAATACTTTATATAGGTTAAGTTTAGTTTCTGGCCTGAAAGCCAATTATCTGGAGAGTGATTCTTTAACAGTATGCATGTTAAGGAGGAAGCAAGACACCAAATCTGATATATCAGCAAAATTACTGAAATATGACTTTTACATTAATGTGGGTAGTGGAGGGAAAAAGATGGATCTTTGAAAATATCATAGTTCAGGTGAATATAGTTAAATTCTAATAATAATAAGAGTGACACTGAATGACTTGAAAGTACAGGGAAAGAGCTAAAATCTGAACATCTCAAGGTATAATTTTAAGAACACCTTGGATATACTGCAAGCATTCTCTTCTTATCTAACAAATGGAGAGGAAGCTTAAAGATTGGCCATGTTAACCTCTGCAAGCAACCTATTTGCTTTGATTTGTGTCTCATTGTAATGTTTCCTGGCTCTAGATGATGGTTTTAATTTTTAACATATCGACATACCTACAGGAAGAAGGCATTGTTTTTGAACTATCTTATTTCTTATAAATGCACAGCAATTGCCAGTAAAATGAATCAATTCATCATACCCTTATGTTAAATTAACTAGACACTATAGAAAAAGTGCAGAATCCATTTTGATTATCGAAAGAAAATCTAATTTTACCTGACATATTCCAATCATATTCTCTCCAAGCAGATCTGCTAAGTAATTCCTAGTGGAGCAGCAATTATTCTTGATGTTAATGGCCAAAATGATTCCAATAGCCACTCAAGGTAGCAAATGTATCAGTATATGTGTTATGTATAAAATTTCCTGCTAATTATTATTATAGCTTTATTAATCACCCACTCTGTAAATAAGGTTGATATCATAAAAAGCAAAGGGAGACTTATATTTAGCCTAGACAAACAGAGTTCTGTGAAAGAAGGTAACAAGTGTTAAATATCATCTGTCAGGTAGAGAAAAAGATTCCATTTGTACAATCACAATCACCTGTCATCATAGATTAAATTAAATGCAATGATTTGATACATAAAAATTTAGGTGAGATGTAATTCAATTACATGGTATTTAGTAAAGCCTATGTATGATTTAAAAAGATAAGTTACAAAAGCACTTTGACAACAGTTAAGTATGAAACAATAAAACCAATCATCATTGGCACAGTTAAATAGAAGAAGTTTGTATGTTTTTGTGTGTGTGTATTTACTAAGAAGTTATCAGAAGAAGATTACACAGGGAACAGTCTAAGTGCCCTCAGTAGATGAGTATACAAAAAAGCTATGGTACATTTATACAATGGAATAATGCACAGGATGGGAGGACCTGGAGAAAGTTATCTGAAGTGAAATTAAGCCAGTCAGTGAAAGAAAAATACCACATGATCTCACTTGTATGTGGAATATAATGAACACAAGAAACTAATGAACAAAATAGTAACAGAAGCTTAGGAACATAAAACAGACTGACAGCTGCCAGAAAGGAGGTGGGGACAGGCCAAAAGATGGTAAAGGGTTTAACCAAAGAACATTTACACACCCATGGACACAGACAACAATATGGGGATGATGAGAGGGTGGGGCTAGGGGAGGTGAGGAGAGGGAGAAAAAAAAGCGGAAACGACCATAATAGCATAAAACTGGAAAATAAGTGAAGCATATAGAATGAGCAATAAAAAATCACACAATTATTCAGAGACACATGAAGAGATGCTCAATACCGTTAGCTATCAGAGAGATGCAAATTAAAACCACAATAAGATACCACTTTACACCAGTCAGGATGGCTATCATAAACAAAGCAACAAACAACAAATGTTGGAGAGGTTGTGGGGAAAAGGGGTCCTTAGTCCACTGTTGGTGGGATTGCAGACTGGTACAAACATTATGGAAAACAGCATGGAATTTACTCAGAAAAATAAAAATCGACCTGCCTTTTGACCCAGCAATTCCACTGCTGGGATTATATCCTAAGAATCCTAAAACATCAATATCAAAGAACCTATGCACCACAATGTTCATAGCAGCACAATTTACAATAGCCAAGAGTTGGAAGCAACCTAGGTGCTCATCAGTCAATGAATGGATCAAAAAATTGTGGTACATATACACAATGGAATTCTATGCTGCAGAGAGAAAGAAGGAGCTACTACCTTTTGCAACAACATGGATGGAACTGGAAAGCATTATGCTGAGTGAAATAGGCCAGGCATTGAAGGACAAATACCATATGATCTCACCTTTAACAGGAAGCTAAACAACAAAACAAACAAGCAAGAAGAAAAAAAAAACCAAAGACACTGAAATAGAGAACAAGGGGACAGTGACCAGAGGGGAGAAGGAAGGGAAGTTAAGGGGGGAAAGGGAGAGGGATTTGGAGGAATAAATAGGAAGGACACAGGGACGAGTACTAAGGGGGATGGAAATGGGAGGGAGGTGGGGATCAAGGGGAGGGGGAGGCTGGGATGGGAAAAATAGACAAAAAACTGTACTTGAAAAATAACTAAATAAAAGTAATTAAAAAAAAAAGAATTGCTCCTTGCACAGAGAAAAGTGGTTTGAAAAGAATCTAGAATCCACAATGCCATGCTGAATTATTTTCTTATTATAGAAGTTCATCCTGCCATTTCTTAAAAACTATCAAGTGCCAAAAATTTCCTTTAAAATATCGGGAACTATTCTAGGTGTTGTATATATGTCCTTCCTTTTAATCTTCAGAACACTCAAATATTAATTTGTATATTTTTTATTAAAATTTTTTAATTACAAAAAAAATCACACAATTATCTGAATATAGGAGATGAATAGCTTTTACATTAGTGAAGAAGAAAATGAACAATCCAGACAGAATGAACATAACTATAAAAGTGGTAGAGCCCTGGCTGGTGTAGCTCAGTGGATTGAGTGCAGGCCTGCAAACCAGAGGATCTCAGTTCAATTTGCAGTCAGGGCACACGCCTTGGTTGCAGGCCAGATCCTGGCAGGGGATGCACAAGAGGTAACCATACATTGATATTTCTCTCCCTCTCTCCTTCCCTTCCCCTCTAAAGATAAATAAATAAAAATTTAAAAAATGGTAGAGATATAGGATTGATACCAACCTACATAGAGATATTTCTTGGGATATAGTGAAAGACATGAGATTGAAATAAAGCTTCCTATTATTTCTAAGGATCTTTATCATGTTTGAAAACATATTCACATATGTAATCTCATTACTAGAGTTATTATGCCCACTTGATAAATAAAGAAAAGGCATTACAGAGAAGATAAATTACTTGTCTGTGGCCTCATAGTTAGAATGGGGAGAACTAATATTCAAACTCATTCTTCTCTAACAGTATATGGCCGTATTATGGAAGCTTTGAAAGCCAGGGAGAGGAATTTCATTTTGCAATCCTGGATGTCTTATCACAAGTATAAGATGTTTAGGGAGAAAAATGAAATTTTACTGATATCAGTAAGTGCATCCTATCTCCATGCCTAAAAATATTTAACTATTAGCAAACTTTCTTAATTGAGTTAAATTTTAGAAGTCAGATTCTTGGAAAACTAAAACTTTTGAATATTGCACTGTTTTCTCTAAAATCTCACACTTCCCATTTAATTCAATCTAATTAATTTCATAATACTGCTATTTTGTTGGACATTGAGATACCCAGAATCACCCTGCTATTCTATTTTTTCCCTAACTCATCAATTTCATATAAATCTCATTGTCTACTGCATTAAGATAGCATGAGCCACCCATATCAGATTTGTAGCCATTACAATAATCCTGACTCTCAGAAGTGTGTGTTCAGAATATTCTACTGGATTCTTTTTTTTTTACTTTTATTTTATCATTTTCTCATTATGTAGATAGTGCGAAGGAAATCTTCTTTAAAGAATAATTAAATCCTCTAGTTGATACTGTGTTATATTAAACAATAGTAATGATAATGATAGAATTCTGTAACTCAATACCACTTCTAAATTTTTAGTGTAGAAATAGTTTATTACAGTAGGTAATAACATGGTTATTTAGTCAGAAATACCTGTGATAAAGTCTTTTTTTAATTTATTTTTTATTGATTGTGCTGTTACATTTGTTCTATTCCCCCCTTCATTTCCCTCCACCCTACCCCCTCATCCCCACCATTACCCCCCTTTAGTTTATGACCCTGTGACTCAAGTTCTTTAGATTATATATTTCCCATACTATTCTTGCCCCCCCATCTATTTTGTATCTACTGTCTATGCTACTTATTTTCTGTACCTTCTCCCCCCATCTCCTCCTCCCACTCCCCTGTTGCTAACCCTCCTTGAGATCTTCATTTCTATGTTTTCACTCCTGATCTAGCTGTCCTTTTAGTTTGCTTTTGTTTTAGGTGTGGTTGTTGATAACTGTGAGTTTGTTGTCCTTTCACTGTTCATGTTTCTTTAACTTCTTTTTCTTAGATAAGTCCCTTTAACATTTCATATAATAAGGGCTTGGTGATGATGAACTCCTTGAATTTGATCTTATCTGAGAAACACTTTATCTGTCCTTCCATTCTAAATGAAAGTTTTGCTGGATAGAGCAATCTTGGTTGTAGGTCTTTGGATTTCATGACTTGGAATACCTCTTTCCAGCCCCTTCTTGCCTGGAAGGTCTCTTTTGAGAAATCTGCTGACAGTCTGATGGGGACTCCTTTGTAGGTGACTGTCCCCTTATCTCTTGCTGCTTCTAGGATTCTCTCCTTCATTTTAATCTTGGCTAATGTAATGATGATGTGCCTTGGTGTGTTTCTTCTTGGGTCCAACTTCTTTGGGACTCTCTGAGCTTCCTGGATTTCCTAAAAGTCTATTTCCTTTGCCAGATTGGGGAAATTCTCCTTTATTATTTGTTCAAATAAGTTTTCCACTGGTGGCTGTGCCTTTCCCCCTTCTGGTACCCCTATAATTCAGATGTTGGAGCGTTTAAAGATGTCCTGGAGGTTCCTAAGACTGTCCTCATTTGTTTGAATTCTTGCTTCTTGACTCTTTTCTGTTTGGCCATTATTTGCTTTCTTCTGGTCCACTCCATTGATTTGAGTCCCAGTTTCCTTTTCATTGCTATTGGTATCCTGTGCAATTCCATTCATTTCAATTAGTTTCGCCTTCATATGTTTGTCTAATTTGTGGCTATAATCAACCAGTTCTGTGAGGATCCTGATCACCAGTGTTTTAAACTGTGCATCTGAGAGTTTTGCTATTTCTTCATCACTTAGATTTATAGGCTCTGGGGCTTTGAGATCTTCTTGAGCCATTTTTGGTTTGTTCGTGCCCCTTAAGTATGAGGAGCAGAGCCTCGGACTCCAAGGTCGCTGGGTTGTGACTCTGTATGTGGAGGCGGGGAAATGGCAGCCCCCTCTGCTATTCAGGCTGCTGGGTGAAGAGCAGAGCCTTAGGTTGTTCACCGGGGCAGGGCCACTTAGGTCGCTGGATTATGACGCTATATGTGGAGGAGGGGTTAGAGTGCGGAAATGGCGGCGCCCTCTGCAGCTGATTGCTGCTGGGGCTGCTGGCTCTTGTCCAATCGCCCACTCCCTCGCTTGTCTATCCACACGTGAATGCGCGACCACAGCCAACCGGAAGCCCTGCTCCCTCGCTGTTTCCCTGAGATTGCTTGCTGAGTTGCCCACCAGGTCCAACCGTGCGCCTGGATTCCACGTGCCTGAGTCCGTCTGACCGAGTTTTCCTGTGCTACCCTGCTCTGCCAGCTGCTGGTTTCGCCCCTCTTACGGGTCAGGCTGAAGAATATGTTGTTATCAGACTTCCAAAAAGTTCAATTTTCTGTGTTCTGGGTGTGTTTTCTGTTGCTATTATTTAGTTGTCTCTAAACTTGGTTGTGTGAGGAAGCGCGGCATCTCCACCTATGCCTCCATCTTGGCGGAAGTCTCTCCTGTGATAAAGTCTTTGCACTGCCATTTATTAGCTATATGATCTTAGGAAGTTATTGAACCTTTCTGAAATGCATCTTCATCATTAATGCAACCAAAGTATTAATATTTTACATGGTGGACTGCTGGGTGGATTAACTGACATAATGAAGGTGGAGTACTTACCACAAAATTATTGTATTAAACTTTCAAATGATACATGGAACCTAATGTGATTTACACAAAATTATGAATAGGCTGTGTGATATCATCATATTAGCTTGAAAGATGAAAATAAGAAAGGCAGAGATGTTTAGTGTCTTGCCAAAAGTCATTTTGAAAACCTCCAATAGTGGGATAGAACCAAAAAGTATACTCTTTAATCCTCTCAATGACTCTAGGTTTAGGACTATTAGTTTCCTCATAATGAACTGAGGTTCAGAAATAATGAGTAATTTTTTCCAATGCTACACAACTATTACATGGCAGAAAAGAGACTTGAACCCAGCTGTATCTTAGCTATTTAACACTGACAAAAACCAAAAAAGGAAGTGTCTTGATAGTGTGTTACCATATGCTTGGAATATAAATCTCACATCCTGAATTGTTTAATCAAAATTGCCTTTAAACTATTGAGTCAATAATCCAAAATAAGAATATAGTAATACACTGTGGCCATAATAATTTAAAAGAAGTCCCTGGAAGAACTTGTTTATGTCTAAAAGTACAGAGATGAAGTAATCTTTGTCCCTCAATTGTTTCTGAATACATGGACAAAAGACAAACTAAAATATAAGATGTTGTCTACACATGTCCCTCACATGTTTAGACAAATTTAATGGGTAATTCTTCAAATGATGATATTTTACCCAAAGGAAAAACCTCCAAAGTGAGACTCATTTGTCATTGTCCAAAATTCCCTTAACATGTAGATAAAGAGCTCCCACATGTAGTGTTTCCCCACCTGTGCTACTGCTATAATCTTAAAGACCCACACAAAGAGGTACACCCTTCACTGTCCTTAAATTGCCTTCCTTATTAAGACAAGGAACTTTAGTTAAGATGGTATCCCATTCAATTTTCCTTCCACACTTGGAAAGTGAATGTGGCATAGGTAATTCATTCCTTAAATTTCTGTAATGTATGATTTTACAAGAGGCATGTTGTACAAAAAATATATTATTTTTTAATGATTTTTAAAAATATTTTATTTATTTATTTTTCGAGAGAGGGTAAGGGAAGGAGAAAGAGTGGGAGAGAAATATCAATGTATGGTTGCCTCTCATGCGTCCTCTGCTGGGAACTGGCCTGCAACCCAGGCATGTGCCCTGACTGGGAATCGAACCGCGATACTGTGGTTTGCAGGCCCGCGCTAAATCCACTGAGCTACGCTAGCCAGGGCTCAATGATTTTATAGTTGTCTTTGTACTAACTGTATCCATATCTTGGACAAAGCATCCAAAAATAAGTTATTATTTGCCACCAAAAATGCCTCATGACTTGAACAAAGTACTTCATCTCAAATGGTACTTGCCTCCACAATGTCACTATAAAGAACTATGACCAAGGGCCAGGGAGCACTTTGTCCCCAAGTTATACCCATATACATGATGTGACTTGAAACCCTAAATAAGGATTCATTTGTCCTCAATTTTTTATGTAGCTCAGTAAAGTGACCACAAATAAAAACCAGATTGTCCTGATATTAGCTCAATCATAGAAAAACCAGTTGAAATCTGAAACTGTGGGTTCTAATCATGTGGCCATAGTCTGTCCAAAAACCACCAAGTAATTTAAATACATCTCCCCAGAATATCCCTGTTCGAATGGAGAATCACTCTAAATCAGTATATTGGTGTGTTCAGGAAGTATCCAGCCATGTGCTATGAAAAACAGAAACCTTTATTGAAGATACAAAATACAAAAAAAAATTGTAAATAGTATGATGCCTCAGTCCCATTCAAATAGCTACCTGGGAACCTCACGCAGTTCTCCTCAAGTCTCCTCCACTATTGAAAACACTGCAAAATTCTTTGTTGGAATCTCCATTAGCTGCCCTGTAATATTTTCCTGAATTTCATTGATGTTCTGAAATCTTCCCTTTCAAACGTGATTTTAGTTTTGGGAAAGGCCAGAAGTCACAAGATGCCAAATCTTAGCTGTAGGGATGCTGAGTCACCTGGATCATTTGATGTTTCACCAAAAAGCTCTGCATGAAACTCAATGAGTGAGCAGGCACATTGTCATGATGAAGCTGCCAATCACCAGTTGCCAATAGCTGTGGCCATATTTATTATATTGCATTCTCAACTGATAAAGAACATTGAGATGGTACTCCTTATTGTTTGGCCTGGAGGGGTGTATTCATGAGGGACAATACCTTACCAATCAAGAAACACAGTTAATATGGTCTTTATCCTGCTGTGACTTTGCCATGCCTTCTTTGGGCTTGGAGAGCCAGGTGAATTCCATTGGGATGACTGGGCCTTTATTTCTGGATCATAGCCATCAAACCAGGATTCATCTCCAGTTATGACTTTCTTGAGGAAATCTGGTTCATTGGTAGCAATTTGAATCAAGTCATTAGCAACTGCTAAAAAATGTCCCTTCTGCTCTGGTAGCAGAAGCCATATAGCAAATTTTTTTGTTGTTGTTCAAGTACAGTTTTCTCCATTGTCTCCCTACCGCTCCCCCGACCCCACCTATCCCCACTTCCCACTTCAATTCTACACTCCTTTGACTTTGTCCATGTGTCCTTTACATGGAACAAATTTTGCCATGACGCATTTCATGCCCACATTCTACATCAAAATCTCAAACACAGAGATTTTTGGAATCCCCAGATCAGCTTCTAGCTCTTGCAATGTCAGTCACTAATCTTTGTTGATTGCAACCCATACATGTTCAACATTCTAAGGTGTTCTGCTTGCTGCAGGCCTTCCAGAATGTGGATCACTTTTATCAGATTCTTAACCATATTTGTAGCATCTATGTCACACTTTATTTGCACTGCACTCATTGCCTCATCCCTGAAAGCCTGAATCATCTGAATAGTTTCCATGGAGGAGTGTTCAGGCTTAATGCAAAATTTGATACAGATCTGTTGCTCTACTTGCTCAGTCATTTTGAATGAGTGAGCCACAGAGTACATATGCTCACTCAATACCACCTACCACCCCCACTGACTAGTTCAGTGAAGTCATCATTGTTCATGCATGCACATTCCAGTCTGCTCTCTTTGGATGCCAGGTTACATCAATGACCCCAAAACCATTCCTGTTTTATTAACAATGGCTGGACTTTTTCCAGACAGGCCTCTTTGTATGTATCCTATATCAATTAACCTTCAGTCAATTAATACAAAAACAAGGAGTTCTCTGTCCACAATTAATATCTATATACACAAAAAAACTATTTAAAAATAAATGTTGTCAAAACATCACGAAACACATAACCAGGGAACCCTGTATGAGAAGTATTTTATTTCTTAAACCTGCCTGTCTGTAGAGACAAAGAGGCTTAAGAGATGTTGGTCTCTAGCTTGTCAATGAATGCTGGGTCAGCAAAAGCTTAATTCAGACTTACTAATTCTCATGTTGTCCCTCAAAACATAGAAAAATATTACCTCATAAGACTTTTCTTGAAGGAGGAGGAGGTGTTCAAACTGTCCTTGCATTCTTGGACAATGAGTCCTAAGAAGGAAGCTATTCTCCCCAGATAATCCTTGTAAATAAACTGCCAAAGATTTCTTCTTTTTACAAACAGGACAATAAGGTTCAAAATAAAACACACACACACATCAATATATTTAATATTAACCTTGTGTTTTTTGAGAAACATCCACTCATTTGTTCTCCATATCCATAAAAAGATTTGCTTTTCCTTCAAGCCAAAATGCTACTTTTCTACACAGTTGCAAGGCATCTATAAAACCTATCAATCCTTTGAAGTCAGATGGTTGCTCCTGAAGCCAAGGGTTGCTCCTGAAGCTCAAGACCCTCCTTCGAAGTTTAAGACAAAATGTGCCTTCAATAGATTACCATTAGTAAAACCTCTTTGCTTCATTGATCTGATTTCTCCGAGTCTCTTAAGGAGCAAGATCCTACTCTCCCAGCTGACCCGAATTGTTATATAATACACTTCAATAATATGCAATGATGAAGAAATCTATCTCCTTAAACCTGAACCAGGAGTTGTTCAGATTAATACAATATATTATACCAACTAATTTAAATGGCTTTCCCCCAAAAATGTTCTACTCCAATGAGCAAGACAATACCAAGCTAAGAGAAATATGCATTATCTCTGCAAAATTTTGTCCAGATACTATTAGATTTAGGGAGGGGCTACACTCATAGTGAAGACCTACTTGGGTAAATGGAAAAAATTGGTAGCTAATACTAACACCTCAAATCCTGATTGGCAGGTACTAGAGCCAAATGTAAGATGAGGGACAGCTGTTAAAAGATCAGTCTTAAACTTATAAATCTATAAGTACCTCAGAATGTATGTATGAACTGGTGTTGAGAGAAGCAAGCTACAAATGTAACTTATATCTACAGAACCTGTGTGAGGGATGCCATAACTAAAACTAGGGACACTATTATAGGTGGCCTATGAGTTGAGCAGTGTTGCAAGAATGCAAGGGAATAAAAATAAAGAATATAAATTAAAAGAAGAGGAAACTGTCATTATCTCCCTTTCATACCTCAATATCTCATTTTACTTCCCACAGAAGGGATGAGAAGAAGAATGTGTAGTATAATGTAGAATATATTACAGTTGACTCAAACAACATAGGGAGTTAGGGTTGCTGACCCCTATGTAGCTGAAAATTCATGTATAACTTTACTCCCTCAAAACTTAACTATTATTAAGTTTTGACCTATTATAGCCTATTGTTGACCAGAAGCCTTACAAATAGAATAAACAGTTGATTAACACATATTTTGTATGTTATATGTGTTATGTACTTTATTCTTACAATAAAGTATGCTAGAGAAAAGAAATGTTATTACAAAAATCATAAGAGAAAACACATTTACAGTATTGATTGAAAAATGTATGTATAAGTGGACCCACAAAGGTCAAACCTGTGTGGTCCAAGGATCGACTGTAGCTTTATATTTCTGTGTAACACATGTAGAGGTGTAAAAAAACCTCAGCAATTTATATACTTGCCATTTCCATAGGCGTGAATCCCAAACTTATTAACTGGGTTCCCTGCAAAGGGCTTTATAAGTCTGAATTACAGTGTTATCCAGGTATGTCCTTCTCTGGAGACTTGATTGCGGAAAGAATTGCTTCCACACTCCTTCAAGTTATTGGCAAATTCTATTGCCAGTGTGGTTGAGACTGAAGTCTTTGTTTACTTTGCTAACTGTCAGTTGAAGACTGCCCTCAGCACCTAGGACATTCTTAGGTCCTTGTGTTACATAGCTCCTTTCATAGGCCCTCTCACACATCAAGTACTTTTTGCCTGGAAGAGCCTAGACCATTTTTGTAAAGATGTAATTTATTTATTTTTAGGGAGAGAGGAAGGGAGGGAGAAAGAAAGAGAGAAATATCAATGTGTTTGCCTCTCACATGACCCCTGCTGGGGACCTGGCCCACAACCCAGGCATGCGCCCTAACTGCACATCAAACTGGTGACTCTTTGGTTTGCAGGCTGCTGCTCAATCACTGAGTCACACCAGCCAGGGCCCCAGACCATTTTTAAGGAGTCTTGTGATTAGATCAGGTCGAAATCACCCTATTTTAGGTAAAGTGATTTAGGATTTAAATTACCTATGCAAAATCTCTTTACTGCAGCACCTGTATGATTAAATAAGTGGAAGATGTGTTTACAACAGGATTGAGAATATGGGGTACATCTCAGAATGTTGAGGTACATCACTACATGCTAATGAGAACAGAGGCTCAAACTAAGGCACCTCTCTTTCATTAGTAGTTGAGCATTCCTCATTTCAACATAGACAATGTTGCCCCCTAAGGGGCGAAAATTGATTTGGACACTGGGGAGAAATCTTGGGTTTTACAATGGTTTGGAGTCCTCCAAAGCTCTACCTGACAAAATTGTACTCATTGATATTTAATTTACTCAGTAGGGAAAAAATAAATTAAATTGAAATTAATTTAATTCATTCATTGGATTTAATTAATGAATTAATTTATTTATATTGAATTTAAATTGAATTTATTGTTTCTCCTTAGGAGTCCAGCAATAAGAGAAAGGTTAAGTAACTCAGTTTTTAATGATCCCCTGCATCTACATTTTACACAAATTTCTATTCTCATTTCTGGAACTATCATAGTTGCCTCTGTAGATTTTCTTCCTTTTTAAAAAAATTTTATTTACTTATTTTTCAAGTACAGTTTTCTGTCTATTTCTCCCATCCCAGCCTGCCCCCCTGTGCTCCCCACCTCCATCCCATTTCCACCCCCCTTAGTTCTTGTACTTGTGTCCTTCATACTTGTTCCTCAAAATCCCTCCCCTTTTTTTCCCTTAAATTCCCGCCCCTCTCCCCTCTGATCACTGTCCCCTTGTTCTCTATTTCAGTGTCTTGGTTTTTATTCTGCTTGCTTGTTTGTTTTGTTGTTGAACTTCCTGTTAAAGGTGAGATCATATGGTATTTGTCTTTCAACACCTGGCCTATTTCACTCAGCATAATGTTTTCCAGTTCCATCCATGTTGTTGCAAATGGTAGGAGCTCCTTCTTTCTCTCTGCTGCATAGAATTCCATTGTGTATATGTACCACAATTTTTGGATCCATTCATTTACTGATGGGCACCTAGGTTGCTTCCAACTCTTGGCTATTGTAAATTGTGCTGCTATGAACATTGTGGTGCATAGGTTCTTTGATATTGATGTTTTAGGATTCTTAGGATATAATCCCAGCAGTGGAATTGCTGGGTCAAAAGGCAGGTCGACTTTTATTTTTCTGAGAAAATTCCATACTGTTTTCCATAATGGTTGTACCAGTCTGCAATCCCACCAACAGTGAACTAAGGTCCCCTTTTCCCCACAACCTCTCCAACATTTGTTGTTTGTTGCTTTGTTTATGATAGCCATCCTGACTGGTGTAAAGTGGTATCTCATTGTGGTTTTAATTTGCATCTCTCTGATGGCTCGTGATATTGAGCATCTTTTCATGTGTCTGGATCCTCTGTATGTCCTCCTTGGTGAAATGTCTGTTCAAGTCCTTTGCCCATTTTTTAATTGGATTGGTTGTCTTCTTAGAGTGGAGTTGTGGAAGTTCTTTGTGTATTTTGGAGATTAAACCTTGGTCTGTGGTATGGTTGGCAAATATGTTTTCCCATACAGTTGGTTGTCTTGCTAATTTAATACTGTTTTCTTTAGCCATGCAGAAGCTTTTTATTTTGATGAGATCCCATTTGTTTATTCTTTCCTTTATATTCCTTGCTGTATGGGACATATCCGTAAATATGCTGCTGCGTGAAATATCTGAGATTTTCCTGGCAATGTTCTCCCTAGGACTTTAATGGTTTCACGGCTTATATTTAAGTCTTTTATCCACCTTGAATTTATTTTGGTGTATGGTGTAAGTCTGTGCTCAAGTTTCATTTTTTGGCATGTAGCTGTCCAGTTCTCCCAACACCATTTGGGAGGCTATCTTTACTCCATTTTATGTTACTGACTCCTTTGTTGAATGATTTTCTTCCTTTATAATGTGAGAAAATTTACTTACTGCTACCAGTACAAAGTACATAACAACTTAAACTCATTTAAATGTTGGTCAATTACCTTTATCATCACCTAAAATTTTGAATTACATCCTCAATACAAGAGTTCAAGTACACATATCACTATCACTAGAAACCAAAAGAAACCTAATGCATCTTTCATTAGTCTGTAATGCAAAAAGAAATGCCATCTTAAC
Source organism: Artibeus jamaicensis (assembly GCF_021234435.1). Classification (NCBI taxonomy): domain Eukaryota; kingdom Metazoa; phylum Chordata; class Mammalia; order Chiroptera; family Phyllostomidae; genus Artibeus; species Artibeus jamaicensis. Next base: position 22,939,950 of record NW_026521506.1, read on the forward strand.
CTTTAAATAATACATTTATTTCACTAGGGATACTAAAATTTTGGTGCCCTCTACCTATGTGTCATGAGATTTTAAATTAATATCTCTGACACAGAAATATGAATTCTAGGTAGCTATTCAAATAAAATTTCCAAAAATATGAACAAAAATTTATGTACAGTATCCATTTTAATATTGTCTATAATAGGAAAATATACACCAATAGTGAAATGTTTCAATAAATTACTCTATATCATAGGATGATTTATTAATCTAACATTTAAAATTATGTTTAAAAAGATATATAAAAATGTGGGCAAATGCTTAACATATAATGTTAAGTAAAAAATGAGGATGTAAAATGGAAGTATGTTTTATCTGCACATAAATAGATATAAAGACAAAAATGTTAGCAGTGATGGGATAATGGGTTATTTTATTTTATTTCTCATGTGTATTTGTATTTTCCAAGTTTCCTATGATATAAATATATTACTTTTATAGTTAGAAAAAGAAAACAAAAAATGAGCTTTAAGCTGAGAAACAATATAACTTCAACATGCTCATTAAATACAGAGGCTCATATCATTGAGTTAAACACCTGTTTTTCACTGCTGTCATCCACCAACTCCTAGTTGGTCTTGAAAACTGTGTAGCTCTCACCTCACTGTCTTTCCCTCCCTCCTAATTCTGACACTAATTAGCACATCAAGGACATTAAGTATCCAAGATTGATGACCCACGATAAAGCTTAGACTCTCAGATTTTTTACTTCTTAGATTGAACTGCATTTACATCCAACCTACTGTATATACCCACTTAAATGATCAATTCTGGATCTTGTTATCATTGGTAATTTTACCACTTTTGATTTCAAGAACACCCCTTTTCAACCTCCTGTACTTCCAGTGCACTTGCTCTAGTAACCCAATGTAACAACTGTAGTTCATTGAAACCTCCACATTATTGACCCCCACACACTTTCACTCAAACCCCATTAAGAGATGAAACCAAAAAAGACATACAAATGAATAACAGGTACATGATAATGTGCCTATTTCTCCAACCTTATCTTGTGCCACTCTACCCTGTACTTGCTAGTCACTAACTACACATATACATTCCAAATTTTTCCCTGTCTCATAAACTGTTCACACGTTTTCCTCCTAACTATAATATCCTTCCCACTTCTCTACACATAGCTGGTTTCTTCTTCAGAGTGAATTTTACCTGTCAGTCTTTAGGGAGGTTTTCTTGTTCATGCTTTCTAAATAAGATCTTTTCTCATCCGAATCTTACCTCTCACTGTTACTCTATATCACAGATATCTGTTTCCCTTCAGCATTCATCAGGATATTAAACATTTATTGTTCACTCATTTTCTGTCTCTACCATTGAGCTTTAAGCTCAATGATAGTAACAGATGTCACTGAAACAGCTGTTCAGCCCGTGTCCTCAGTACCTTGATCAGTAGCAAAAAGTACTCAATAAACATTTCCTGGGTAAATATATGAATAAATAAAAGGCTATAAGGTACAGTTCACAGACATTATTAGCTGTAATTACTGGATTATAGTATCCAATAAACTGAGAAAAATATAATTAATATTCAATTAACAAAAGTTGAATATACATTCTAAATGCCAGCTAGTGTCCATAATAGGAAATGACAATAAAATAATGAATGACTGTTTTCTCTTTTCAAGTGAAATCTGATGTAATCTTTATATGAGTACCTAAGAGTATCGATCTTTTTTTGTGCCTTATTTGAAAGGCAAGATAAACCACATTCAAGAGTCTTAAAAATTTGAAATCTAAAGTCCTAGAATCTTATGGATGGAACTTTCAACATTATCCAGGACAATACCCTCACTTTGCAGGAGAGAAAATATTAAGTCCTGAACAGGTAAAGTGACTTCTTCAAAGTAATGCAAGTGGACTTAAATCATAGTCCTCCTGAACTCTAATCCAGTTTCAGATATGTTCTCATCAATGTCCCTGGTAAAGGAAAAGTAGATTTTCCTTGTGTAGAGCTCACTAAAAACCATTATCAAGGAGACACATTTATTCAAACAAATATATTTTGGAATAGATGCTGAAACTGAAACACAATTCATCAATATGATTATTGATCCTCCCTGCTGTGGAAGTCAAGCTTTTTCATTCACACCTCAAATGTCATAATTTTATATGTGCATTGAGGGAAAGCTAAGGATTAGCCTAGTGGTATGAAATATGAATATCAGTTAGGAGTAAAGTTTAATGAAGTAAATGTGTTTTAACTTGCCAGTTCTTTTCAATGGAAACTAATCTGAAAATAACTTTAAGCCTTAGGAATAAAATGCAACATTAGCTTTGTATTAGAGTTTGTGCATATAAACAATAGATATTAGCCCTGGCTGGTGTAGCTCAGTGGATTGAGCATCAGTCTGTGAAGCAAAGGGTCACTGGTTTGATTTCCAGTCAGGACACATGCCTGGGTTGCAGGCCAGGTCCCCAGTAGGGGACACATGAGAGGCAACCACACATTGATGTTTCTCTCCCACTTTTTCTCCTTTCCTTCCCCTCGCTCTAAAAACAAATAAAATATTGAAAACAAACAAACAATAGATATTTTGTAGATAAATAAATTCTTCAGGATAGCTACAAGAATCTTAGAAGAAGAAAAAGGAATTTTGCCTCTTTTCTCAATATGTCAGCATCTCGATACTTAAAGCTACACCAGGACTGACTGTTTAAAACTAGAGAAGATTAGCATCCTGTGAATCGCTAAATTGGTCTGTTAGTAAAAGGTTCTTCTCTGTATCTATGTAAATTGACATCATATATTTTAGTCTGGTTAAAGTTCTTGGTTTTGTATGTCTCTACTGTTAGGCATTCCTTTATCTTTAAGAGTAATTTTAAATATAATGAAGAATATACTTATAGATTCAAATAGAAGATGGTGGCCGAGTAGGTGTAAACTGAGCCCACTTTCTCAGGCCCCTATATGGATTTTCAGCTGATCTTCTGTACATGAGCTGAACAGTCAACTGAATCTCAGCTGATATGAATATTTGAAGCCAAGGGTACATACAGAGGACACTTTGTACCATCTAATGCAATATCTTATAAGTTTAGGCGGAAATACCCTGTGCAAAGTGTCTGCAGCAAAGGAGAGATTGGACAGAAAATGTAGCTTCACGGCTCCCTTCCATGGTCTCACACAAGGAAACCCCCAACCCTAATCTGGAGAGACTTGGGAGAATATACAGAGTCTGCGAAAAGCAGGCTGCATGCCCACAGTGAGCAACGTGTCCATAGCTGCAGCACCAACAGGGAGAGTTCCAAACAGAAACTCTATCTCCTAAAACTGTTGGAGGCACTGGCCAGCCCTGACCAAAAGAGACTTTGTGTGCTTTTCATGGAGGTAGAGCATGTAGACCGCTGGCCCATGGCTCAGGCTGTTGTATGGAAGCCTCATAGAGACTTTTTAAAAGGGGAAGCTGAGGAATGGCAGGTCCAAGACCCCATGTTCACACATGCAGCAGCCTTGCCAACAAAGAAACCAGAAGAAAAATGCAGTTTGTTACCAGTGAGTCCAGCTGCTCAAGAAGAACAGAAACTGGCATGCTGAAAGGACTCTTGGTCCTGACCCAGTGAGGCTGGTGAGCAGAGGGCTGTGCAGAGTAGAGAGTTCAGGTCTGAGTCTCCTGCAAGAGTGGCAGGCTGGGGACTGGAAGGCCAGGAGCTGAGGGCCTGAAATTCGTTGCAGCCAGTCAAGTCCCCTCACCAGCAAGCATGCTGAACCCCCACCTGCAGGACTGCAGGTTCTGCAGATCAGTGAGGTCAGGCTCAGAAGCCCCCTGCTCTGCACATATCCATAGAAGAAAGAAGGAGAATCTCTGAAAAGCCCTTTCTGAACTTCTATCAGGCACTATGAGATACGCTTGTTCCTCAGACCCTGATCCACTGAAACGATCAGAACCGAGAGATTAGAGACAGGCATAGTAAGGGTGTTCAGAGCCCTACCCTGTATCAGCTCTTATACAGACCTGCCATCAGCACCAAGAAGCAAAGAGCTGACCCTTTCACACAGATTGGCCCCTCATGGGAAATGGACAGGTAATTCATCAGAAATTATACATTATTGGAAATAATCTGCAACAAACCAAGATGTGTGACCAGAGGGGCGGGGAGAAACACTCCCACCATCTTCCCTGAAGACTGAACAGCACCTCTGGGGATGACCCAGAGAATCAACGCTCCCAATTACACCAGAGACCCTCTCTGGAAGCAGGTGGAAGTGATACTACTGAAAGTGCTCTCAGACATTACATGAAACACTCTTGGGTCTCATGCTGATGGAAAGCCAGCAGGACAGAATAAGGAAGACCAGCCAAGCCTGAAGGAAACAACCAAAGACTGTGGATTGCTTGTAGTCTCAAACAGGTGGCCTAGGGCTAGATTAGGACACCATCTGACATTACTAGGGGAGGATCCAGAAAGAGAAGATAGTGGCAGACACTAAACTTTGCTGAGAGGAATTCTACCTTAGTCTTATTCATTATTTGCATTATTTATCCTCTGGCATAGCTTTTTAATATATTTTTTTGTTTTTCTTCAAGTTTATTCCTATTATTTCACCATTTTTACTCTAGTTTTATTTCAAATCTCATATTTTACTCCTCCCTTATACTATTCGAATTTACTTTCTTTGTCTTTCTTCTTATTTTTAAGTATATTTTATTGATTATGCTACTACAGTTTTCCCAATTTCTCTTCCTAATCCCCCCTGCATCCCCAACTATCCAGCATTCCCCCACCTTAGTTCATGTTCTTGGGTTGTACATATAAGTTCTTTTAATTCTCTGTTTCCTATACCATTTTTATCCCTCTGTGTCTATTTTATGCCTACTAGTTATGCTTCTTCCTCCATGTACCTTTCCCCCACTATTCCTCCCTTCCCCTCCCCACTGAAATCTCTCCAATGTGATGTCCATTTCTCTGATTCTGTTCCTACTCTAGTTATTTGCTTACTGTTTGTTTTTATTATTTTTATTTCTTTTATTTTTAGGTCCATTTGTTAATAGTTGTGAGTTCATTTTCATTTTACTGTTCATATTTTTGATCTTCCTTTTCTTAGATAAGTCCCTTTAATGTTTCACATAATAATGGCTTGGTGATGATGAACTCCTTTAACTTGACCTTATCTGGGAAGCACTTTATTTGTCCTTCCATTCTAAATTAAAGCTTTGCTGGCTAGAGTAATCTTGGGTGTAGGTCCTTGCCTTTCTTGACTTTAAATACTTGTTTCCAGCCCCTTCTTGCCTGCAGAAGTTTCTTTTGAGAAATCAGCTAATAATCTTATGGGAATGCCTTTGTAGATAACTCTCTCCTTTCCTCTTGCTGCATTTAAGATTTTCTCTTTGTCTTTAATCTTGGGTAACTTAATGATGATGTGCCTTGGTGTGTTTCTCTTTGGGTCCAACTTCTTTGGGACTCTCTGGGCTTCCTGGACTTCCTGGAAGTTTATTTCACTTGCCAGATTGGGGAACTTATCCTTCATTACTTGTTCAAATATGTTTTCAATTTCTTGCTGTTGTTCTTCTCCTTCTGGTATCCCTACAATTCAGATATTGGAATGTTTCAGATTGTCCCAAAGATCCCTCAGCCTCTCTTCATTTTTTTGAATTCTTATTTCTTCCTTTTCTTCTGGGTGGATGTTTATTTCTTCCTTTTGTTCCAAATCGCTGCTTTTAGTGCTGGTTTTCTTCCTGTCACTGATGGTTCCCTGAATATTTTGCTTTATTTCACTTTGGTTATCTTTCATTTATTTTTTTTTTCATTTTTCAATCAAGCTCAGTCAGTTCTGTGAGCATTTTGATTACCAGAGCTTTAAATTCTCTATCAGATAGATTTGGCTTCTCCTCATCACTTAGCTCTCTTTCTGAAGCTTTGCTCTATTCTTTCATTTGGGCCAAATTTCTTTGTCTCATCACACCTGTTAAGTTGTAAGGGGACAAGGCCTTAGGTATTCACCAGGGCAGAGCAACCCTCCTTGCTGTGCTGCCACACTGCCTGTGAGGGAGGGTCCAGAGAGGGAATAATACGGCTCACCTGCTCAGTTCTAGCCCACTTTCCAATGAACTCTCACATGAGACTGGGAGTTTCTCCCACCGCAGCAACTGCCATAGTCCATACTCAGCTGTGTCTCAGTTTCCCATTCAGCCAGCCCCACCCTTACCATCTGCTGCCTCCCTTCAGGTTCTTACCAGTCTGGTTGTTCTGTTTGACTGTTTCTTTAATTCTTTGGTTGCTTGGTTGTCAGAGTTCCACACAGTTTGATTTTCTAGTGCTTCTGGTTGTTTATTGATTTTAGATTGGTTGTTATCCTCCTTTTGGTTTTGCGAGGAAGTGAAGGGATTCTACCTATATCTCCATATTGGCCAGAACTCTCTTTCTTCTTATTTTTGTTTTAAATTTTATTTTTCCCTTTCTATGCCTTGTTTCTGTTCCATGCTCTTACTATTTCTCCTCCCTGCAGCCTCTTAAAACCATTTTTCTGCCATTAGTCAACTCACATTTTTCCCCTGTCTTATAATATCCTTATTCTCTCTCCACTTATATTAATTTTTGTTCATTTGTTGTCTATATGGTGGTCATTGATACATTTCTTCAATTTTATTCTTAGATGGTCATTATTTTTGTATTTCAAATCTTAAATTTTACTGTTCCCCTTTCCTAGTCCATTTTGCCTTCCTCCTGCCCTTTCTTTTTTTTTCCATTGTTTTAATTTATTTTCCTCTCTTAACCTGGTTTTATTCTTTATGCTTATTATTTCCTCTCCCTCTATTCTCTCAAAATCACTTCTTTGCTTTAGATATCTTATAATATTTTTTTCTTTTTTCCTTTTTACTCTCTTTTTACCTTTATTAATCTTTGCTCATTGGTCATTGATATTGCTGTAGGAGTTGCTTTTCTTCGATTTTGTTCCTATTTTCTTACTTTTTAAAACCTCATATTATATTCTTCCCTTTTTTAGTTCATTTTGCTTTCTTTCTTCCATTTTTTATTTACATTGTAAATTTTATTTTCTTTCTTTCTTCACCTTGTTTCTGTTCCTTACTTTCATTATTTCTCCTCTCATTGTATTCTCCAAATCATTTTTCTTTCTGTTGCTCATTTCACATTTATTTTCCCTTTCTTATAAAAGTCTTAATGCATTCCCATCTTTATTAAGAGTTGCCCATTTGTTGTTGATAGTGTGGTTGTAGTTGGAGGGTATTTTTGCAGGTGTGGGTTTTGCTTCCTGGGTTGTTGCTTTGTTTTGAAAACACCTGTAAAACAGCATAAAAGACAGGGTGGGAAGTGTGAATCTCAGTCAAGCCAGCCAGAAGGAAGATCCCACCAAAGAATGACCCAACAATGACCAAAACCCAATTATAAGAAGAGAGCCTACATAAGGAGAATAAAGGACATCCCCAGAGCCTCCATCTCAGGAGATCAAGGAGACTGCACCACTGAATCCCACAGGTCTTCTACCACAGAAGTTCACACCATAAAGACAGGGAGTCAAAGCAGATCAATCTAAGATGCAGAAACAAACAAGAAGAGTCACCTTAAATGGAGAGACAATGAAACAATTTCCAATCAAAAGGAAAGGAGGAATTCCCAGAAAGAATGCTAAATGACATTGAGGCAAGCAATCTGTCAGACACAGAGTTTAAAATAATGGTTATAAGGATGTTTAAGGAATGCACTAAGAACTACAAGGAACTCTATGGGAGCTAAAAGGATTTAATGGGAAGTACATCAGTATGAAAAAGGACATAGAAGTTATGAATAAGAACCAGGATGAAATGAAGACTACAAAACCTGAAATGAAGAATACACTAGAAAGAATCAAAACCAGGCTACATGAAACAGAGGACTGAATCAGCAAGTTGGAAGACAAGGTAGAAAAAACACACAGTCGGAGCTCCAAAACAAAAAGACTCAAAAAAGAATGAAGATAACCTTACTGGTGTATCTCAGAGGACTGAGTGAACCAAAGGGTTGCCGATTTGATTCTTGGTTGGAGCACATGCCTGGGTTGAGGACCAAGTCCCCAGTGGGTGGCACATGAGAGGCAACCACACGTTGATGTTTCTTGCCCTCTCTTTCTCCACCCCTTCCCTTTTCTCTAAAAATAAATAAAATATTAAAAAATAAAGAAATAATGAAGACATTTTAAGGGAGCTGCAGGAAAAAATGAAACATAGTAATATCCATATCATAAGGATACCAGAAGGAGCAAGGCATAAAAACCTGTTTGAAAAAGTAATGAGAGAAAATTTCCCTAACTTGGTGAGAGAAAACTTCACACAAGTCCAGGAAGCACAGCCCAATCAAGGAAGCATGAATCCAATCAAGATAAATCCAAAGAGACCTACTCCAAGACATATCATAATTAAAATGGCAAAATTTAAAGACAAAGAGAGAAAATCAAAGGCAGCAAGGCAGAAACATCTAGTAACATACAAGGGAACTCTGATAAGTCTATCAGCTGATTTCTCAACAGTCAAAGTATAAGCCAGAGGAAATGGCACAAAATATTCTCAGTAATGAAAAGCAAAGGCCTTCAACAAAGACCAATCTATGCAGCAAGGCTCTCAATTAAAATGGAAGGATAAATAAGAAGTTTCCCAGACCAAAAAAAACCTACAATAATATATCCCCACCAAACAAGCAATGCTAGAGATGCTAAAGGGACTGCTTTAAGAAGATGAAGGGGGGCACAGGTGCAAAGGGAATAAACGACAATGAATGTTTACCTATCAATAATAACCCTAAATGTAAACAGATTAAGTGCTCCAGTCACAATACATAGTGTAACTGAACAGATAAGCAAACATGACCTACACATATGCTGCCTACAAGAGATTCACCTCAGAACAAGAGCTACACACACTGAACGTGAAGAGATGGAAAAACTATTCCAAGCAAGTAGACATGAAAAAAGGGCTGGAGTAAGAATACTTATATCAGACAATATAGAGTTCAAAAAAAAAGGTCATAACAACAGACAAACAAGGTCACTACATAATATTTAAGGGGGTAGTCCAACAAGAGGATATAACCCTTGTAAACACAGGAGCACCTGAATATATAAGGAAAGTCTTGGAGGACTTCGAAAAATATTGACAGCAACACACTCATCATAAGGGATGTTAACACCCCATTGTCAACAATGGATAGATCTTCCAAGCAACAAATTAACGAGGATGTTGTTGCACTGAAAGATACTCTAGGTGAAATGGACTTAATTGATACATACAGAACCTTCCACCCCAAAGAAACAAAGTACACATTCTTTTCAAATGCACATGGATCATTTTCACATTGAAACAGTAATCGAAAACCTCCAGGCACACAAAAGCCCTGAACCAGATGGCTTCACAAGTGAATTTTACCAGAACATTCCAAGAAGTAACTCCTATCCTTATCAAAATTCAAGAAGAGGAAAGACTCTCCAACTCTTTTTATGAGGCTAGTACTATTTTAATTCCAAAACTAGGTAAAGACACAAGAAAGAAAAAAAGCTACAGACCAATATCACTGATGAACATAGAGGTTAAAATCCTCAACAGAATATTGGCAATCTGGATCCAGCAATACATTAAAAAGAGCAAACACCACGACCAGGTGGGATTCTTCCCAAGGATGCAAGGATGGTACAATAGTCACAAATCAATTAATGTAATATACTACATAAAAAATGAAGGATAAAAATCACATGGTCATATCAATAAATGCTAAAAAGCATTTCATAAAATCCAGAACCCATTTATGACAAAAACACTCAGCAAAGTGGGAATAGAGGAAGCATAACTCACCATAAGAAAGATCATACATGAGGAATCTAGGGACACCTCATACCCAATGTACCAAAACTAAAAGCATTTTTTCTTAAGATCAAGAACAAGACATGGGTGTTCACTTTCACCTTTCCTATTTAACATAGTATTGGAAGTCCTGGCAACAACAATCAGACAAGCAAAAGAAATAAATTGTATCCAAATTGAGGAGGAAGTAAAATGGTCGTTATTCACAGACAACATGATGGTGTACATTGAAAACTGTATAGTCTCCATCAAAAAAACTACTCAACTTAATAAATGAATTTGACAAAATAACAGGATACAAAGTCAATATTCAGAAATCAGTGGCCTTTTTGCACACCAACAATAAACTATCACTAGGAAAAAATCACATTTACTATATCAGCAAGAAAAATAAAGTACCTAGGAATAAATTTAACTAAGTGGAAAAAGCCCTGTACTCACAGAACTGAAGAAAAGAATTGAGGAGGATGCAAACAAATGAAATCATATACCGTGTTCATGGACTGAAAGAATTAACATCATTAGAAAGTAAATTACATACTACCCAAGGCAATCTATAGATTCAATGCAATTCTTATTAAAAGTATAATGGTATATTTCACAGATCTAGAACAAATGTTTCAAAAATTTATATGGAACTACAAAAGACTCCAAATAGCCTCAGCAATCTTGAGAAAGAAGAACAAAGTAGAAGGGATCACAATACCTAATATCAAACTATACTGAAAGGCAGTCCAGTACTGGCATAGAAACAGACACACAGATCAGTGGAACAGAATAGACAGCCCAGAAATAAACCCATAGTTTTCTAGTCAATTAATATTTGACAAAGTGGGCATGAACATACAATAGAGTAAAAATAACATCTTCAATAGATGATGTTGGAAGAATTGGACTGGTCTATGTAAAAAAATTAAATTAGACTACCAACTTATACCATAAACCAGAATAAACTAGAAATGGATTAAGGATTTATATATAAGTTGTGATACCATAAAAGTGCTAGAGGAAAACAGGAAAATTTCAGATATCCCATGTAGCAATATTTTTCTTTTTGTAATATATTTTATTGATTATGCCATTAAAGTTGTCCCATTCCCCCCTTCATGTCCCTCCACCCTGCACACCCCTCCCCCCATTCCCCCACTTTAGTTCATGTCCACATGTCACAAGTTCTTTGGCTTCTACATTTCCCACACTATTCTTGCCCGCCCCCTGTCTATTTTCTACCTACTGTTTATTATACTTATTCTCTGTATCTTCTCCCCCCTTTTCCTCCTCCCACTCCCCTGTTGCTAACCCTCCATGTGATCTTCATTTCTATGGTTCTGCTCCTGATCTAGCTGTCTGCTTAGTTGGCTTTTGTTTTAGGTGTGGTTGTTAATAACTGAGTTTGCTGTCCTTTCATTATTCATATTTTTTATCTTCTTTTTTTTTAGGTAAGTCCCTTTAACATTTCATATAATAAGGGCTTGGTGATGATGAACTCCTAGAACTTGACCTTATCTGAGAAGCACTTTATCTGTCCTTCCATTCTAAATGAAAGCTTTGCTGGATAGAGCAATCTTGGCTGTAGGTCTTTGGATTTCATGACTTGGAATACTTCCTTCCAGCCCCTTTTTGCCTGTAAGGTCTCTTTTGAGAAATCCGCTGACAGTCTGATGGGAACTCCTTTGTAGGTGACTGTCCCCTTATCTCTTGCTGCTTCTAGAAGTCTCTCCTTCAACTTAATCTTGGCTAATGTAATTATGATGTGCCTTGGTGTGTTCCTTCTTGGGTCCACCTTCTTTGGGACTCTCTGAGCTTCCTGGATTTCCTGGAAGTCTATTTCCTTTGCCAGATTGGGGAAGTTCTCCTTTATTATTTGATCAAATAAATTTTCCACTTGTTGCTCTTCCTCTTCCCCTTCTGGTACCCCTATAATTCAGATGTTGGAACTTTTAAAGATGTCCTGGAGGTTCCTAAGCCTCTCCGCATTTTTTTTGGGGGGGGATTCTTGTTTCTTTATTGTTTTCTGGTTAGGTGTTTCTTTCTTCCTTCTGGTCCACTCCATTGATTTTAGTCCCATTCTTACCATCACTATTGGTTCCCTGTGCATTTTGCTTCATTTCTCTTAGTGTAGCCTTCATTTTTTCATGTAATTTGCAACTAAAATCAACCAGTTCTGTGAGCATTCTGATCACTAGTGTTTTGAACTGTGCATCTGATAGGTTGGCTATATCTGGGTCGCTTAGAACTATTGGCTCTGGGGCTTTGAGTTGTTCTTCTGCTTGAGCCATAATGTTTTGGTCTGTTCGTGCTCATTACTGTATGAGGGGTGAAAGCTTAGGTGTTCACTGGGTGGATCAATCCAGTTACTGGGTTGTGACTGGGGGTTAGGTCAGAGAGGGAGAAATGGCTTTTGTTCTGGTCTCTCTCAGATTTCAGTCCCCTCTGCCACTTTCCACAAGCAAATTGGGCCCTTCTGGTGCTGGTTCTCAGGTGGGTGGGCTTGTGTATGTTTTAGGACCCTGTGGGTCTCTCCAATGAGCTCTTCTGTAAGGCTGGGAGCCTCTCCCATCATCTCAACTCTGAAAAGTTTTTTCAATTGGTGCTTTTAGGCTTTATTTCCCATTGCTGGGGCCCTGGGTTGCTCAGTCTGTCCCACTGACAATTTTTAAACCTGCCTGGTTTATCTATACACAATTGTGTGTCTGCAGTCAGCCAGCTGCCTTGCAAGCCTTACTGGGTTTTCGTCCCATGCCCACCTGGGTCGCCAATCACCACCTCCTCCTGCTGGGACCCCTCTTACAGGTCTGGATGAATGATCCATTGTTGTAGGACTTCCATAGAGTTCAATTTTCTGTCTGTTTTGGTTGTGTTTTTGTTTCTCAATCTTTGTTGTCCTTAAATTTGGTTGTGCGAGGAGGTACAGTATTTCCACCTATGCCTCCATCTTGGCCAGAAGTCCTCAGTATTTTTTCAGTATATATCCTAGGGCAAGGGAAATAAAGGAAGAAACAACAAATGGGACTACATCAAACTAAAAATCTTCTGCATGGCTAAAGAAACCAACATTAAATGAAAAGAGAAACAACTGTATGGGGGAACATATTTGCCAATAATACACAGGACAAGGGTTTAATCTCCAAAATATATGAAGAACTCATACAACTCTACACCAGGAGGATAAACAATCCAATTAAAAAATGAACAATCCCTGGCTGGCATAGCTCAGTGGATTGAGTGCGGGCCTGCAAACCAGAGTATCGCGGTTCAATTCCCAGTCAGGGCACATGCCTGGGTTGCAGGCCAGTTCCCAGCAGGGGACGCATGAGAGGCAACCATACATTGATATTTATCTTCCACTCTTTCTCCTTCCCTTCCCCTCTCTCAAAAAATAAATAAATAAAATATATATTTTTAAATGAACAAAAGGCCCTGGTTGATGTAGCTCAGTGGATTGAGTGTGGGCCTGCGAACCAGACAACTGCAGTTCGATTCCCAGTCAGGGCACATGCCTGGGTTGTGGGCCATGTCCTAAAAGGGGGCTCTCAAGAGGAAACTACACATTGATGTTTCTCTCCCTCTCTTTCTCCCTCCCTTCCCTAAATATAAATAAATAAAATATTTTTAAAAATAAAGACACACACACGTATACATATACATAACATATATATATGTATATATATATATATATATATATATATAAATAAAGACAGCATCTTTTAATGCTATTTTTCAGTTACTTTCCACATGATTAATTAAAGATATTTTTAATTTTTCCCTCAGTTGAAAAATTACACACACAAATCCTGACTTTGGAATTGTACAAACATGCACAGCTTCTGGTTTAAGCTTATGGAAATAACAAACAAAACAAGATACATCTTGGCATACTGCCATAGTTAAACCTATTGTAACTGAATTTGAAGGGGATGAAGGTACAAATCTATTTCACACATAAGAAGTAATTTTATTCTAGTTATATAGAAAGAACTCCATAATAATACAAATTATTTTCCATGTCATACAGAGAGGGCACATTATTCTTAATCTTATATAACAGGAAGGAAACTCGATACATTTTTTGAGAGCACATTACTTTGATGTAGGTGTTTACTTCTTATATGAAATTATAGTCACCTCATTTAGTGTTAATTTGGGAGACCCTCTGTTGTTTGTATTGTGGAACATCTCTAAATATATTAATATTAATTGCCTCTTTTGTAATTTCTGTAATAATTGGGAAACAGCCAGTCCTCTTGTAAAATGCCTACTGGCTACGTTGAAGTTTGGAAGTAGAAAAAAAAGATTTGCCTAAGGTTCTAAATAGAAGGAAATGGGAATGTCAAATTTCTGAATTATAACTTGGTAATAGGCTAAAGCATTTAATATTCATTCATCATGGCTAAAGCACCAACATCCAGTTTTCTTTTCAATCAGATTTGCTGAAACAATACAGCTTCTTGTCCCCATCTATTATGTTGCAAGGTCTCTGATCTAAAAGTCCTAATCATATCTGAAAAGAGGGCGAGGGTTTGCTTTTGTGTGGCATGGGGTGGACAGGGAGGTGTCAGGGAGAGTACATTGACAGAAAAAATAACCAATATGATCATGAACAAATTCCCCTGCCTTTATTCTAGACCTCTTCATAACAAAGCAGCCACCCTTTTTCAAAATTATAGCAGGTATTGTCCAGTCACAGAAAGAAAATATACATTATCTCTACTTCCAAAAACTTATAAAAAACAGAAATGTAGGTTAGAGGTTGAAAATTTCACCCCTCCCAAGTAAATTGCATTTGAAATAACATAGGCAAATACACACGGCAAATCTGAAGCCTGTTAAACTACCGATAATTGTTAGATTCAATTATGTAATCTCACCTGAAGACCTCTATACTCACAGACGTTTTGTGTCACTAATCTCAAGAGATGCCAGTAGCTCCTCCCAGGCACTTTGACAACTATATGTCCCCACACATATAGTTATTTATATATAGTTATTCACACATAGAGGTATTTCTGAATACCCACTAAGTGGTCAGTATAGCCTTGATTTGAGGAGGATAACGGGGGTGGGGAAGAAGGGGAATGGGCAAAGAAAGGAACATGAATAGAGGACTGACTCATGGACACTGAAAATGGGGAAGATTGACTGTGGCAGTTGGGGGCCGAGTAGGGGTGAGCAATGGCAAAAAAGGAGGGACAACTATAACTGAACAACAATAAAAAAAGAAAAAGAAATATTGAACAATGTGGCCCACTGTTTACTTTCTGAGAAGTTCCTTAATTGTGTTATTTCTCCTGCCTTAAATGCTTTCTACATTATCTCTTCCAGTCTAGGTCTTACTTTCCACATCAAGTTCAACCTTATTCACCTGTTTTCCACTAAACTCCCAGAAGCTGGTTTATAGTGATCCATAATCACTCCCAGCATTCCTAAAGTCATATTTTTAGCACTGGTTTGGCACTTAATCTCTATCGTTGTATAGTGGGGTTTTTTGCATATGAATGTCCATCCTTTTGTATGAAGCTGAGAGTCATTTGAGTGTAAAGGTCTTCTCTTAATTGCCAGAAAGTAGCACAATAGCATGTTTTAATTTCCCTCATGTGTCAGGCTTTTTCCTAACGCTCGGCCTTTGCTTATACTGTTAACTACTTTCTGGAATATGCTTGCCTATTATTTTCTACCTCTGACATTCTCCCTCATCCTTCAGGACATAGCTCAGTTGTCAAGTTCTTTGAGAAGCCTCCCCTGGCTCTAATCTAATTCCATAATAGCGCCTCTTGTCTGTTTTCTCATGACACTCTGCATGTACCTCCATCTTAGCACCTATCACAGTGTAATACACTTGCCTGTTTAAGAAACTCGGACTCTCACACTCTAGAGGGTACTCCTTGAGGATGGCATTTTATTTTAATTTGTTCTACTGTTCTATCACAGCACCTGTCATAGATGCTACTGCTCTCAACTTTATAATCTTCCATTATGTTGGCTTTTTATGGCTATCGAGATCATTTGTTTTCAGCTTTTAAAATACACTAAGGGTCCTTATGCATATGTCAAGAGGATGATTCTGATGCTTACAAATAAGACAACTTTTTTCATTCCCTACAAAATATGCAGGGGATGGGTAAGGTGTTAAACAAAATTAATGTTTCAAGATCATCTAAAATAAGCCAAGTACTATCACATGCAGTAGTTTCCTTTTATTTGCCATTTTTCTTTCTGTGGTTTCCACTACGTGCAATCAAACATGGTCCAAAAATATTAAACAAAAAATTCCAAAAAATAAACAATTCATGAGTTTTAAATAGTGTCATTCTGAGTAGCATGTGCCATTCTGACTAGCATGATGAAATCTAGCATTGTCTAGTGCCGTACTGTTCTCTGCTGCCCAAGAATGAATTATCACTTTGTCCAGATTATCCACCATTTGTCATTCAGTAGCCCTCTCAGTTATCAAATCAGTTAACTGAGAGACAGACTGCATTCCCATAACTTATATTATGGTACTGTGTATTGTTATAATTGTTCTATTTTATTATTACTATTGTTAATGCCTTACTATGCCTAATTTATAAATTAAATTTCACCATAGATATGTAGATATAAGAAAAATGTAGTACACACAGGGTTTGATACTATCCATAGTTTCAGGTATCCAAGGGAGCTCTTGGAATGTATCCCTCATGGATGGGGGCCATTGTACTTTTATCCATTATCACAATACACAAATAAACACGTGCACACAGTGACAAAAACAACAATAATATTAGATATTTATCCTTATTATATCCCTATTAGAGATGAGGGAAGGAACTAATTTTAAATAATTGGCTCACACGATTGCTGAGGCTGGATGCCTGAAATCTGCAAGGCTGTTGAGCAAGCTGGAGAACCAGGAAAAAAATGATGTTGCAAGTCAATTAGAGACAGAATTACTCTTCTTTGTCAGGGATACCTCAGTCTTCTCTTAAGGCATTAAACTGATTGGCTGAGGCTGACCCTCATTATGGAGGGTAATTTGCTTTAATGATTTAAATGTTAATCTCATCCAAAACAAATGCCTTCATAGCAATATCTACACTGATATTTGACCAAATATCTGAGTTGAGTTGCCTAGTCAAGTTGTCAAGTTGACACATAAAAGTAACCAGCATGCTGGATACATCATAGAAACCTTATATTTTATATTACCTCTTCTTCCAGGCAAACTTTATTTTTTTATTTTATTTTTTTATCTTTGTGAACAAATATTTTTGAGTTTTTTTCTTTTTTTAATTTTATTTAGTTATTTTTCAAGTACAGTTTTTTGTCTATTTTTCCCATCCCAGCCTCCCCCGCCCCTTGCTCCCCACCTCCCTCCCATTTCCACCCCCCTTAGTTCTTGTCCCTGTGTCCTTCCTATTTGTTCCTCCAAATCCCTCCCCCTTTTCCCCTTAACTTCCCTTCCTTCTCCCCCTCTGGTCACTATCCCCTTGTTCCCTATTTCAGTGTCTTTGTTTTTTTTTTTTTCTGCTTGCTTGTTTGTTTTGTTGTTTAGCTTCCTGTTAAAGGTGAGATCATATGGTATTTGTCTTTTAGCACCTGGCCTACATTAAAAACTTTTTTGTAATTGGGCCTACAGATTCAGAATATTCACTTGAGCGGATATAGGGAGTTTCCCACTCAAACAAGGGAGAGGGGGAGAGAGGAGAAGGGACCTCTGTGGGTTGGAGCTAGATGCAAAATGGGAGAGGTCACACACACACATTCCTATAAATTCCCCCTTTCTGAACTTCCTCCTCTTCCACTTCTTCTCCCTGTCTTAGGCCTACCTGCAATTCAGCAGCCCTTTAGGGTATGCTTTAAATGTATATAATTCCATGTGTGTATTCTCTAACAGCCATAGAACTTTTGGTCATTTTCAAAACTTTAAACTATTGAAATATTTTCTCCCCCCTATCAGAATCTTTTTTTCTGTTCCTTCCAGAATTTAGGCTAAAAGAAAGTAAGAATGCTCCCTTAGGAACATAAAGAGACCCTTAGTTGCCTTTTCTACCTCCAATATAAGCAATGGTTATGATAATATGTACCATGGCTTATAATGTGTATAGAGCATTCACATTCATCATCTTATATGACCTTAAAAAATTAGGTAGACAAAAAGAGTGTTACTGTTGTCATTTTGTTTTGAACAAGTATGTCTCTCATCATGACTCCTATTCAACACCCTACAGCACCTAGCTAAAGCTAAGACACAAGAAAGAAAATTAAATGTATACAGATTGGGAAAAAAAGAAATAAAACTACCTTTGCCTGCAGATGACATGTTTGTTTATACAAAAAAATCCCAAATAATCAAAAATTTAAAGAACTCCTGGAACTAATAAACAGTTACAACAAAGTTGCAAGATAAAAAATTAATATATACAAGTAATCTCTTTATTATATATTAGAAATAAAAATAGAATATTAAATGTAAAAGTAGAAATAAAAATAGATATTAAATTAAATATCATTTATACTAGTACCAAACACAAAAGAACACTTAAGTATAATAAAAAATTATTTACAGGAACAAGTATAAACGACACATGGACAACAACTAAGGGGGGTGGAAATGGGAGGGAGGTGGGCTGGCATGGGAGTAAAAGACAGAAAACTGTACTTGAACAACAATTAAATAAATAAATTAAAATATGTATAACTTCTATATAAAGAAAGCTGAAAACTATAAAAAAATTCAAATATCTAAATAAATGAAGACATCATTTGTGTTCATATATAGGAAGACTCGATATTGTTAAGATGCATTTCCCAACTTGATGTGTCAATTCAATGATCTCATTCAAAATCTTAGCAACTAATTTTGTGGTTATTAACAAACTAATTCTAAAATTTATACAAAAAAAGCGAGAGACTCAGAATAGCCACGTCAACACTGAGGAAGAACAAAATCAGCAGACTGAAACTACCCAACTTCAAAACTTGCTACAAAGCTGTAGTAATGAGGTCCATATTGTATGGAAGAAGAATACACACATAGTTAATGGAACAAAAGAAAAGAGTCTCAAAATATTGTCCACTGATCTTTGACAAAGAGTCAAAGTTAATTCATGAATAACAGATAAATATCTCAACAAATGGTGCTAGAACTACAAGACATTTATATCCAAAAATAAATCTAAATA
The DNA here is from genome assembly GCF_021234435.1 of Artibeus jamaicensis. Lineage (NCBI taxonomy): Eukaryota > Metazoa > Chordata > Mammalia > Chiroptera > Phyllostomidae > Artibeus > Artibeus jamaicensis. Next base: position 22,958,956 of record NW_026521506.1, read on the forward strand.
TTATTTTGTCTTACACAAAAATAGTTCTTAAACCTAACAGGGGAGTGGGAGAAGGAGAAGGGGGGAGAAGGTACACAAAATAAGTAGCGTAGATGGTAGGTAGAAAATAGATAGGGGGGAGAGCAAGAATAGTAGGGGAAATACAGAATCTAAAGGACTTGAGACACGTGTTTATGAACTGAAGGGGGGGAATGGTGGGGGAGGGGTGTGCAGGGTGGAAGGGAATGAAGGGGGGAATAGAACAACTGTAATAGCATAATTAATAAGATATATTTTTTTTTAAATTTTAATTGTGTGACTCTAAAATGTGTGAAAAATAACATAGGAAAAATCTAAGTGACCTTGGGTTTGGTGATAAATTTTTAGATGCAACACCAAAAACATGACCTATGAAATTAAAAAAATTGATAAACTAGACTATATTGAAATTAAAAAACTTTTCTTCTACAAAAGACACTTGCAGCCACTGTAAAAAACAGTATGGAATTTCCTCAAAAAACTAAAAATGGAACTGCCTTTTGACCCAGCAATTCCACTGCTGGGATTATACCCTAAGAACCCTAAAACTTTAATCCAAAAGTACCTATGCACCCCATTGTTCAAAGCAGCGCTGTTTACAATAGCCAAGTGTTGGAAGCAACCTAAATGCCCACCAGTAAATAAGTGGATCAAAAATCTGTGGTTCATTTACACAATGGGATACTACACAGCAGAAAAAAAGAAGGAGCTCCTTCCTTTCATGACAGCATGGATGGAACTGGAGAGCATTATGCTAAGTGAAATTAGCCAGATGGTGAAAGACAAATACCATATGCTCTCACCTTATAAGTGGAACCTAGTCAACAAAACAAGTGAGCAAATTATAACCAGAGACATTGAGATACAAAGCAAACTGACAGTAACCAGAGATGAGGGGGAAGTGGATAACGGGGGAAAGAAGAGGAAGGGTCATAAAGGGACATGCATAAAGGACCCATGGACAAAGCCAAAGGAGGTAGGTTTGAGGGTGGAAGATGGGGGGAGGTGGGGCAGGGGAGGGTGGCAGGGGAAATGGAGACAACTCTATTTGAACAATAATTTAAAAAAAAAGAGAGAATAAAAAGACAAGTCAAAGACTGGAAGAAAACGCTTTTTATCATATCTGATAAAAATGAATTGTACCCAAAAACACACAAAACACTGTTAATACCCCCAAATAAGCAAAGGAACAAGCCAATTTGGAAGTTTAACTAAAATATGTATAAATGTCAAACTAAAGAGACTGGTTGAACAGCATATCAGACATATCCTACAACTGAATTTCTAATCTGGAAATAGAGCTGAAGAAATTATTGAGAATGAATCATAAAAAGAGAAGTAAATGAAATAATGAAGAGGTAATAGATAAAACAGAGTAAGAAAGACTAGCATATGTCTATGAACACGTACTGGGGAAACAATGGGTGCAAAGCAAGATACATTGAAAAAATTCATACACATTGAAACATAGTGCCTTTTCAAGTCCTTTATCCATTTTTTTATGAATGTTTATGGTATCTTTATTCATAATTGCCCCAAACTGAAAATGACACAAATGCTCTTCAACTAACAGAGGAATTAACTATAATATACCCTTAAAATGGGATACTACTCATCAACAAACAAAACAAAGTACTGAGACACCCAGCACCATGGCTGAATCTCAAATGCACTATGCTGAGTGAAATCCAAACTCCAAAAGCTGTATGATACCATGTATATGCCATTCTGAAAAATAGTTGAAATTATAGAAACATGAAACAGTATAGTTGTTACCAGTGACCAGATGAGAGAGAGGAGTTGACTAGAGGGAGGCCATGTAAGCAATTCCTTGTAAGGTGGTAGAACTGTTCAGAATCCTAAATTGGTGGTTGTTCATGGTTGCATGTGTTTATGAAAAATCATATACATGTGTATATGTATATATACATATATATACACAAATATGTGTGTATATATATGTGTGTGTGTGTTTATATATAGTCTGATTCTGCCCTGTGTTTCTTCTTTTTTTATTTTACTTTATTTTCTCAATTTTATTTAGTTATTTTTCAAGTACAGTTTTCTGTCTATTTCACCCGTTCCAGCCCACTCCGCCCCATGCTCCCCACATCCCTCCCATCTCTACCCCCGCAGTCCTTGTCCCTGTGTCCTTCATACTTGTTCCTCCAAATCCCTCCCCTTTTCTTCCATTAAATTCCCGCCCCTCTCCCCTCTGGTCACTGTCCCCTTGTTCTCTATTTCAGTGTCTTGGTTGTTATTCTGCTTGCTTGTTTGTTTTGTTGTTGAGCTTCCTGTTAAAGGCGAGATCATATGGTATTTGTGTTTCAACACCTGCCCTATTTCACTCATCATAATGCTTTCCAGTTACATCCATGCTGTTGCAAAGGGTAGGAGCTCCTTCTTTCTCTCTGCTGCATAGAATTCCATTGTGTATACTTACCATGATTTTTTTTCCTGGTTTAAATTATTCTCCTCTCTAGCTTCTCATGTTTGTGTTTTTTTTAAATTTTATTTAGTTATTTTTCAAGTACAGTTTTTTGTCTATTTTTCCCATCCCAGCCTCCCCCACCACTTGCTCCCCACTTCCCTCCCATTTCCACCCCCCTTAGTTCTCATCCCTGTGTCCTTCCTATTTGTTCCTCCAAATCCCTCCCCCATTTTCCCCTTAACTTCCCTTCCTTCTCCCCTCTGGTCACTATCCCTTGTTCTCTATTTCAGTGTCTTTGTTTTTTGTTTGTTTTTTTTTTCTGCTTGTTTGTTTGTTTTGTTGTTTAGCTTCCTGTTAAAGGTGAGATCATATGGTATTTGTCTTTCAACCCCTGGCTTATTTCACTCATCATAATGCTTTCCAGTTACATCCAGGCTGTTGCAAAGGGTAGGAGCTCCTATTTTCTCTCTGCTGCATAGAATTCCATTGTGTATATGTACCACAAATTTTTGATCCATTCATTTACTGATGGGCACCTAGGTTGCTTCCAACTCTTGGCTATTGTAAATTGTGCTGCTATGAACATTGTGGTGCATAGGTTCTTTGATATTGATGTTTTAGGATTCTTAGGATATAATCCCAGCAGTGGAATTGCTGGGTCAAAAGGCAGGTCCATTTTTATTTTTCTGAGAAAATTCCATACTGTTTTTCATAATGGTTGTACCAGTCTGCAATCCCACCAACAGTGAACTAAGGTCCCCTTTTCCCCACACCCTCTCCAACATTTGTTGTTTGTTGCTTTGTTTACAATAGCCATCCTGACTGGTGTAAAGTAGTATGTCATTGTGGTTTTAATTTGCATCTCTCTGATAGCTAACGATATTGAGCATCTCTTCATGTGTCTCTGGATCTTCTGTATGTCCTCCTTGGAGAAGTGTTTGTTCAAGACCTTTTCCCATTTTTTAATTGGGTTGGGTGTCTTCTTAGAGTGGAATCGTGTAAGTTCTTTGTATATTTTGGAGATTAAACCTTTGTCTGAGGTATCATTGGCAAATATGTTTTCCCATACAGTTGGTTGTCTTTTTAATTTAATACTGTTTTCTTTAGCCACGCAGAAGCTTTTTATTTTGATGAGATCCCATTTGTTTATTCTTTCCTTTGTATTCCTTGCTCTAGGGGACATATCAGTAAAAGTGTTGCTGTGTGAAATATATAAGATTTTCCGGCCAATGTTCTTCTCTAGGACTTTAATGGTTCCAAGGCTTATATTTAAGTCTTTTATCCATCTTGAATTTATTTTGGTGTATGGTGTAAGTCTGTGCTCAAGTTTCATTTTTTTTGCACGTAGTTTTCCAGTTCTCCCAACACCATTTGTTGAAGAGGCTATCTTTACTCCATTTTATGTTACTGCCCCCTTTGACGAATATTAATTAACAGTAGAGAGTTGGGTTGATTTCTGGGCCCTCCGTTCTGTTCCACTGGTCTATGTGCCTGTTTTTTTTTTATGTTTCCACTCCTGATCTAGCTGTTCTTTTAGTTTGCTTTCGTTTTAGGTGTGGTTGTTAATAACTGTGAGTTTGTTGTCCTTTCCTGTTCATGTTTCTTTAATTTCTTTTTCTTAGATAAGTCCCTTTAACATTTCATATAATAAGGGCTTGGTGATGATAAACTCCTTGAATTTGATCTTATCTGAGAAGCACTTTATTTGTCCTTCCATTCAAAATGAAAGTTTTCCTGGATAGAGCAATCTTGGTTGTAGGTCTGGATTTCATGACTTGGAATACCTGTTTCCAGCCCCTTTTTGCCTGTAAGGTCTCTTTTGAGAAATCCACTGACAGTCTGATGGGGACTCCTTTGTAGGTGACTGTCTACCAGGCTATTTTGATTACGGTGGCCTTGTAATACAGTTTGGTATCAGGTATTGTGATCCTTCCTACTTTGTTCTTTTTTCTCAAAAGTGCAGCTGATATTTGGGGTTGTTTATGGTTCCATATAAATTTTTGAAGTGTTTGTTCTATGTCTGTGAAATATGCTATTCGTACTTTAATAGGTATTGCATTGAATCTGTAAATTGCTTTGGGTAGTACGGACATTTTGATGATGTTAATTCTTCCAATCCATAAACATGGTATATGTTTGCATTTTTGTTGTCTTCCCAGATTTCTTTCTTCAGTGCTATGTAGTTTTCTTCATATAGGTCTTTTACCTCTTTAGTTAAGTTTATTCCCAGCTATTTTACTTTTGTTATCGCTATATCAAATGGGAATTTTTCCTTGATTTCTGCTTCTGCTGATTCATTGTTGGTATACAAAAATGCCTTTGATTTCTGGATATTGACTTTGTAACCCGCTGTTTTGCCACATTCATTAATTAGTTTGAAGAGGTTTTTGGTAGAGTCTATAGGATTTTCCATGTACACTATCATGTCATCTGCAAACACTGACATTTTTGTTTCCTCCTTTCCTATTTGGATGCCTTTTATTTCTTTTTCTTGCCTGATCTCTGTGGCTAAAACTTCCAAAACTATATTGAACAGAAGTGGTGAAAGTGGACATCCTTGTCTTGTTCCTGATCTTAGTGAAATTTTTTTCCCCATTGAGTATGATATTGGCTGTAGGTCTCTCATATATGGCCTTTATTATATTGAGGAATGCTCCCTCTATTCCCTCTTTGCTGAGTGTTTTTATCATAAATGGGTATTGTACCTTATCAAAAGCTTTCCCCATGTCTATTGACATAATCATGTGGTTTTAGTCTTTGCTTTTGTTTATGTGAAGTATTACATTTACTGATTTGCGAATATTGAACCATCCTTGCATCCCAGGGATGAATCCCACTTGGTCATGGTGTGTGATCTTTTGGATATATTGTTGGATGCGATTTGCTAATATTTTGTTGAGAATTTTAGCATCTATGTTCATCAGTGATAATGGCCCGAAGTTCCCGTTCTTTGTTGTGTCTCTGTCTGGTTTTGGAATTAGGATGATGGTGGCTTCATAAAAACAATTTGGGAGTTTTCCATTCTTCTGGATTTTTTGGAATAGTCTGTGAAGAACAGGGGTTAACTCTTCCTTAAATGCTCTGTAGAATTCTCCTGTGAAACCATCTGGTCCCGGGCTTTTGTGTGATGGGAGTTTCTTGATTACTGCTTCAATTTCTTTTGCTGTTATTTGTGTGTTCAGATTTTCTCCTTCTTTTTCACTGAGTTTTGGAAGATTATATTTTTCTAAAAATGTGTCCATTTCCCCTAGGTTTTCATATTTCTTGGCATACAGTTCTTCATAATAATTTCTTACAATCACTTCTATTTCTGTGGTATCAGTTGTAATCTCTCCTCTTTCATTTCTGATTGTGTTTATTTGAGTCCTCTCTCTTCTTTTCTTGATGAGCCTACGTAAAGGCTTGTCTATTTTGTTTATCTTCTCAAAGAACCAACTCCTGTATACATTGATCCTTAGCATTGTGCATTCAGTCTCTATGTCATTTAGTTCTCCTCTGACGTTGGTTATTTCCTTCCTTCTGCTTGCTCTGAGCTGTCTTTGTTGTTGTTCCTCGAGTTCTTGCAGGCATAGGGTTAGGTTGCTTGTTTGAAATGTTTCTATCTTCTTTAGGTAGGCCTGTATTGCTATAAAGTTCCCTCTCAAGACTGTCTTGGCTGGGTCCCATAAGTTTTGGGTTGTTGTGAGTTTTTTTCATTTGTTTCCAGAAACTTTTTGATTTCTTCCCTAATTTCATTCTTGACCCATTCTTTATTTAATAGCATACCATTCAGTCTCCAGTATTTTTGGTACTTTGGGTTTTTTTCTTTGGTGTTGGTTTCCAATTTCAGTCCTTTGTGGTCAGAGAAGATGTTTGGTATAATTTCAATTGTCTTGAATTTTTTGAGGCTCGTTTTGTGTCCTATCATGTGGTCTATCTTTGAAAATATTCCATGTGCATTTGAAACGAATGTGTGTTTAGCTTCTTTTGGATGAAGGGCTGTATATATATATCAGTTAAGTCCATTTCATCTAGGGTGATGTTTAATGCTGCAATATCTTTGTTGATATTTTTTTTGGAAGATCTGTCCATTTTTGATAGTGGGGTGTTAAAATCCCCTACTATAATTGTGTTGCTGTCAATATCTTTCTTGAAGTCCTCTAAGATTTTCGGGGTATATTTGGGTGCTCCTATGTTTGGTGCATATATATTTATGATGTTAATGTCTTCTTGGTGGATTGTTCCCTTGAGTATTATGAAATGACCTTCTGGGTCTCTCTTTATGGCCCTCTTTTTGAAGTCTATTTTGTCTGATATGAGAATTGCTACCCCAGCTTTTTTCTTTCTTGTCTGTTTGCTTGGAAGATTTATTTCCAGACTTTCACTTTGAGTCTGTGATGGTTTTTTGTCCTAAGGTGGGTCTCTTGTAGGCAGCATATGTGTGGGCCATGCTTTCTTATCCATTCAGCTTTTCTGTGTCTTTTGATTGCAGCATTGAATCCATTTACATTTAAGGTTATTATTGATAGGTACTTATTCATTACCATTTTGTACCTGTGTTCTTCTCTGTCTCTCTCTTTTCCTTCCTTTCTTTAAAGCAGTCATTTTAGTATTTCTTGTAGTGCTGGTTTGGTGGAGGCATATTCTTTTAGACTTCTTTCATCTTGGAAGCTCTTTATATGTCCTATATCTTGATTGAGAGCCTTGCTGGGTAAAGTAGCCTTTGTTGTAGGCCTCTGGTTCTCATTACTTGGAATATTTCTTGCCATTCTCTTCTTGCTTGGAGTGTTTCCATTGAGAAGTCAGTAGCTAACCTTATTGGGGCTCCCTTGTATGTTACTTCTTGTTTCTCCCTTGGTGCCTTTAAGATTCTCTCTTTGTCTTGGAATTTTGCCATTTTAATGATGATGTGTCTTAAAGTGGGCCTCTTTGGTTTCCTCTTGATTGTGACTTTCTGTGATTTCTGGATTTGTGTGACTTTTTCTCTCATGAAATTAGGAAATTTTCTCTCATTACTCTTTCAAATAGGTTTTCTGTTCCTTGGTCTTGTTCTTCTCCTTCTGGTATTCCTATTGTTTGGATATTATTATGTTTCGTATTGTCTTGCATTTCTCTTAATCCCTCTTCATTCTTTCTGAGCCACTTTTCTTGCTCTTTCTGTGAGATGCTTTCTACCTTGTCCTCCAACTCACTAATCCTATCCTCCGCTTCATCTATCCTACTTTTGAAACTTTCTACTGTGTTCTTCAATTTGGAAATTGTATTCTTCATTTCCTCTTGTCCCTTGCTGATAGTTTCCATTTCCTTTTTCATGTTGATGTACTTTGCAGAGAGATCATTGTAGTTCCCCTTTAGTTTCTGGTATCTCATTGTGAGGTCCTCTTACTTTGTGGTAACCAGTGCTTTGAATTCACTATCTGATAGTCGATTAGCCTCTATTTCCTCTAACATTCTTTCTGAAGCTTCTGCTTTTCTTTCATTTGGGGATTGTTTCTTTGTCTTCCCATTGTTTGTGAGACTATTCTTGTTAGGCTCAGACTCTAAAATTGATCTGTTCTGACTCCCTGGGTTTATGTTGTGAATTTCTGTGGTAGAATACCTGTGAATTTCATTGGTGCAGACTCTTTCAGGAATCTTGATATTCTTCGTTTCCTCCTACTCCTTTTATTGTGTATGTGTAATCCTTTGGAGGGGGAGGCAAAATGGTTTATGACAGTAGAAGAGTATTTTATAATATTTACAGTCATGCCGGTAGAGAGGAGATAGATGATCTTTAGGCTATATATAGTGTTATCCGTATTCTTCAGCCCAACTTGCCACTTTTACGAAAGGATGGCGAAAAGATAAGCCTCTTGTTTGGAAGAGAAGGCTTGTGAGTTAGAATTAGAAAGGAGTGAGGTTGCAGATGGTCAGATTTTGAGGTAAGGTGAGTGTAAGGAAAAGTAAATAGATGTAGTGTGTGAGCAAATAGAGTTAATCACTTCAGTAATAGAATTCAGGGACCTATACAATGGGCTAAGAACCGGGAAATGTGTTGTGAAGTATTTAAAGTTGTATAGATTAGCTATTATTTACACTAATATTAGAGCAGCAATCATATAACAAAGTCTATGAGATCTGTCCTAGTAGGGGTACAGAGCTTTGGGTAGTGTGCTAGAGGAAAATAAGTGGCGTGGAGTATAGAGGATTAGCAAAACACTGTGGAGGAAAGAATAAGGGAAACCTATCTAATAATACAATATAACCACTCGAGACTAAGAAGCCTATACAGAAAGAGGAGGAATATAGAGTTAGTATTAAAGTATAAAAGAAATGAGAATAATGAAAAAAATATGCAGCAGCTCGTGGCTTCTCTGCTCCAGGAAAGTGAAATTTGTCTCTCTGTCTCTACTGTTGATATGCCCCCCCTTTGGGTCCCACTCTGGTCTTTTTGCAGTTCCCAGTTGTTTGTGTCTCTTGTGGGTAAAAGAAAACAAAGCAACAAACAAACAAAAAGGCAGGAGAAGGGAAGCAAGAGCGATAAGTTTGAAAGGAAAAAAGAAGGACTAAAATAGGGAAAAAGAAAGGAGAGGAACAAAGTATAGAAAGATAACGCAATAATAAAATTAAAGAAATATATAAGGTTACTAAACAAATGCAAAAAAGTTATTAAAAAAGGGATAAAAATAACAACAGCAACAATAACAAAAACAACAAAAACCCTTCCCTTGTTGGTTTCAAACTGTCCAGACCGGTTTTTCTGGTTGCAGCAGGATCTCTCTGTGGGCTGGGATGCCCGTGCAAGTTCACACACCAGCCAGGCTACGAGACTGGGGTGTGGGTGCCCGCACATTCGCCAAGCTGTTTGGGTCCCACAGGTTCTGGTAGGGTCCTTCCCAGTCCTGTGGTGGGACTCAGTTACTTCTGCACCTGTGCACACCTGCCAGGTGAAACCGGCAATGCGCTTCCCATTCCTGTGACGGTGGCTCAGAGGCTTCTGTGCTTATGCGCACCCTCCAGGCTGTCTGGGATCCGAGAAACCAACAAGATGCTTCCCAGTCTTCTGGCAGGGACTCAAATGCCTCCGCTTACCCCTGGCTCACTGCAAGGATGGGTGGGAAGCAAGCCAAGCTGTCGTGGCAGGAGAACACCTCAGTCCACTTTCAAAAAAAAAAAGAAAAAACCTCTCCAGAGAGCCTATCTCTCAGCCCAGTCCAGTCCCCAGCCAGACCAGTGAGGACAATGAACCTCTCAATTCTCCTGGGCTGGTGACCACAGAGTCTGCACTTGAACAGGGCCCTATGTCTTTTTAACCCTCCCTGTTTAATGCAAGCAGGCAAGCAGACAGGTCTCTTCCTGGTGTTGTCTAGTTTTGCTTATACGGGGAGCGGGGAAGCTGCTGGCCCACGCTGGTGGCCACTGGGGCCACTGGGTGCCCAGGCTCCTGTGGCAGACACCTCTGGTGCTGGTCTCAGACCGATGGCTCTGGACCCTGACCGTAGAGGCAACACCGGGGCCTTCTGGCCAGGGGCACTGGCTCCTGCCGCTTTGTCTTTACTCTGTCCCCGAGACCCCACTGACCTGCCGCTGTCTGGTGTTTCAGCATCTGTCACAATCTCTGGTCTTTTAATTTCATAAATGCTGGTTATATTGCACTGTTTCTCTGTAGATCTACCAGCATTTTCACCCACGAGTACGTGAGCTAGAATCCATTCTGTCCTACTCTATCGCCATCTTCCCAGCATCCCTTTATCCATTTTTAATTGGATTTTTTGGGGTCTTGAATAGTATGAGTTCTTCATAAATTTTGGATATTAACCCCTTATCAATGTAACATTAGCAAATAGGTTCTTCCATTCAGTGGGTTGTCTTTTCATTTTGCTGATGGCTTTCTTTGCTATGCAAAAACTTTTTAGTTTGATATAATCTCATTTGTTTGTTTTGTTCTCCTGGCCTGAGTAGATATTTCACACAAATTTTGCTAGGAGAAATGTCTGAGATTTTACTGCCTATGTTTTCATCTAGGATTTTTATGGTTTTGAGGCTAACATTTATCTCTCTAATCCATTTTTAGTTTATTCTTTTGTATGGTGTAAGAAGTTGGTATAGTTTCAATGATTTTCATGTACCTGCCCGACACCATTTGAGTGCTTGAAAAGACTGTGTTTACCCTACTGTATGTGATTGCCTCCTTTGTCAACTATAAATTGACCATAAAGGCATGACTTCTTTTTGGACTCTCGTTTTGTCTGTTGATTTGTTTAATGTCAGTACCTGCTATATTGATTATTATGGACTTGTAGTATAGTTTGATATCAGGTAGCATGATTCTTCCAATGCGAAGTGGGGCAAGAGCAAATCCAGAGGGTGGTTCTATTGTTTCCCCCTAGACTGATGTCTCTTGCAGGGGAGTGCTCCACCCAAGAAAGATAGCATCTATGGTGCTAGAAAGTGACAGCACAGAGATCCTGGTGGCTGTCTGCTCATCTTTCTCCCCAGAGCCACAAACACCAGGCTCTCCTTACATGACTCTAGTCCATTCTGCCCTCCCTCTGCCAGAGTCCAAGGTGAATGGCTGTGAATGAAATTTCATGTTTTGGCCCTTTAAGAGTGTGCCCATGTCTACAGTGTACTTCGTTCTCTTCCTAGGGGACAAAAACCTCACTGCTTTTGACAGCCAGATGTTTTGCGGGCATCTCTCTTTGGCTCTGGTTCTCTGGGGTAGAGTTTAAACCCCATGATTCCCTGTGAGAACTCCAACATTTGAGACATCCCTCTGGGATATCAGCTGCCGCCACCTGTGGGAGCAGGGTCAGTCTTTATTGAATCTTCACCCCTCCTCCAGTATCACTGTTACTTCCTCGAAAATCCTTGGTTATAAGACTTTTCTTCAGCTGGTCTTGTTTTGGTTATTCAGGTTGATTGCTTGATATTTTGGTTGTAATTCCAGTTTGGTCTTGGGAGGAAGTAAGTATAGTTTGCACCTACTTTGTTGCCATCTTGGGTCCCTCTTTTAATAGATATCTGGTATAGTTCTCTAAGAAAACCATCTGGATTGGAGTTTTTTTAAGTAGATGTTTTTATTATGCTATTATAGTTGCCCCATTTTTTCTCCCCTTTATGCCCCTCCACACTGTACAATCCCACCCTCCTGCATCCCTGCCCTTAGTTCATGTCCATGGGTTGTACATATAAAGTCTTCAACTTTTCCATTTCCTATACTTTTATTAACCTCCCCCTTTCTATTTTATACCTATCAATTATGCTTTTTATTCCCTGTATCTTTTCCCTCATTCTCCCCCATCCGCCCCCACTGATAATCCTCCATGTGATCTTCATTTCTGTGATTCTGTTCCAATTGTAGTTGCTTGGTTTTTATCTTTGTTTTTAAGTTCAGTTGTTGATACTTGTGAGTTTGTTGTAATTTTACTATTCATAGTTTTTTTTATTTTCTTCTTTTTCTTAGACAAATCCCTTTAACATTTCATATAACAAGGGCTTGGTGATGATGAATTCCTTTAACTTGACCCTATCTAGGAAATGCTTTATCTGCCCTTCCATTCTAAATGATAGCTTTGCTGGATAAAGCAATCTTGGATATAGGCTTTTGCTTTTCATAACTTGGAATACTTCTTGCCAGCCCCTTCTGGCCTGTAAACTTTCTTGTGAAAATCAGCTGATAGCCTATGGGCACTCCTTTGTAGGTAACTCTCTCCTTTCCTCTTGCTGCTTTTAAGATTCTCTCCTTATATTTAATCTTGGGTAATATAATTATGATATGTC